>NC_142244.1:31771753-34319253 GCF_052056855.1 Sturnus vulgaris
GAGAGATAGCATCAAAAACATTCAGTGCCATCACAGTTTTTAAATAAAACTCCAAGCATTCCCTTTGTCCCGGGACCCGATCACTAATTTGCATTCTCATCTTTCTCGCCAGCAGGCAGAAAACACGGCACCCATGCTGGTGGGGGAAAAGAAGTGGAAAAAAAGTGGAAAAAGAAGGGGAAAAAGAAGGGAGCACAACGGACGGACGGACAGACAGCCTGTGCCTGCTCTCAGGTTACAAACACATCCACCGCTGCCACCACCACTTGGCACCCTTACCAGTCCTGTCCTTTTGTGAACTCCACCCTCGCATCCGCTCTGCCCTAAGAGACAAGACAGGCGCAGAATGGTATTAAAATTCTATATTTGGAGTGTCAATCGTGTGTCTGTTTTTAAAATACTATATTAGTAATAATTTTGTTTCCATAGAAACAAAATGATTGGCCCGATGTTTAATGAAGCTTCACAGGCTTCTAGAAAGGAAATGCAGAATGTGCGAGGATCCTTTCCTCCCTCTTCATCCTTTCTTGTCAGTTCCTCTGAAAGGCAACAGATGCTTAGCCGCGGAGAAAAGGGAGTGATGCCCTTAGATGAGTTGTCATGGGAGACTGGGTGAAAGGTCTTCTGTCCATTTCACAGTCGTGCTAAGCAGGAGAGGCCTTAGGTTTCTAACACTGCTCAGCAAAAGGTTTTGCTTTGAGGCAGCTCTAGGCTTGGAGAGAATTAAATTCTCTCCAAGAAGACCCTGACCCTTAATATTTCACCAGTGCAGACTGTTGATTCCAGTGCAGACTTTGTGTAAAACTTCAGATAGCCTGAACTTCTCAGCCAAACAGGAAAGCTGACAGAGGCTTCTGGGGGAAGGCCCCCTCAACTGCCCCCACCGTCGGAGCTGGGAGTGGTGAGGTCTGGAGCAGGCTCCTGCCCCAGACACAGCTCTTGTCAGTGTGTGCGAGATGGACCTTCTGGCTGGTGCTGGCTGTAGTTCCAGCCATGGGAAGTGTCAGAGGAGAGGGAGATAGGTAACCCTTCAGCCCCAAAGCAGTTGTCCATGTGATGGGAGTATGAAGTGTCCAAGCGTGACTCCAAGGAGAGGCCTCGTTGGAGGCGTTTGAGTGACCCACGCCAAGGGGAGGGTTCGCGCTGGGGCGGCCGCCCGGACCAGGGGCCACGTCAGACACCGGGAGCGGCAGCAGCCCCGGGAGCCCCCGAGGCAGCGGCGGCTCTCGGCCGGCACAGCAGGACCCGGGCCGAGCCTGCCCGCCCACCGCGGCCCCGGACCGGCACCGCCCACAGGGTGGGCCGAGCCCGGGGCCCGCCAGGACGCCCGCCCGGCCCGGACCCCTTCTCCTCTTCCTCCGTCGTCTCCTGCCGGAGCCATGGCCTCGCTGCTGTGCCTCAGCCTGCTCGCCGCCGCTGCGGCCGCCACGTCGCCGGGCCGGCTGGTGCCGTTCGACCTGCTGTACGCGGACGGGGTGCGGGCGTACCTGGCGCGGGACTGGGCTCGGGCGGCCGAGCTGCTGCAGCGAGCCCTGCACAGCTACGCGGGGCTGCGGGCGGCCCGCCGCGCCTGCCGCGCCGCCTGCGCCCGCCAAGAGCCCTTCCCCGGCGGGCCCGGGCGCTGGGAGGCCGCGCTGCTCGGGCCGGTGCTGCAGCGAGCCGGGTGCCTGCAGCGCTGCCTGGGGCGGCGGCTGCGCCCCGCGCCCTCCGCGCACCGCGCCAGCCGCGCCGTGCGCCGCGACTTCGAGCGCAGGGAGCCCTACAACTACCTCCAGGTGGCCTTCTTCCAGGTGGGCACCGGCCCCGGGGCGGGCTCGCCGCAGCGGGGTGGGAGCTGCCGCCTCCGGGGGTGCTGTCACGCACGGCAGGGGGCCGGCGTGGCGCGGCTCTCCTGGAGCGTCGCCGGGCAGCCGAGGGGGTGAACGCCTTCCCCGCAGCCTCCAGAAGAGACAACCGAGAGGGAACCTTACTGATGCGCATAAATATCTGCAAGGGAGTTGCCAAGGGAATGGAGCCAGGTTCTTCTCACTGGTGCCAGCCACTACAAGAGGCAACAGGCAGAAACTGGTGCGCAGGAAGTTCCACCTTTAGGTGGAATATTAGGAAGAATTTTACTATGCGGGTGACCGTGCACTGGAACAGATTGCCCGGAGCAGTTGTGGAATCTCCCTCACCGGAGACATTCCAAAACCATCTGGATGCAATCTGCTGCCATGTGCTGTGGGACGACCCTGCTTGTGCAGGGAGGTTGGAGCAGATGACCCACTGCGGTCTCTTCCAGTCTGAGCTATGGTGTAATTCTGTGATTCTGTGAACCTGGGAAACAGCTGGAGTGAGGGGTGGGTGTGAAGAGCAGAGACCTGCAGGGGTGTGACAGGCACTGCTACCTTTTCTCCACAGTTGAAGAAGCTGGATCAGGCTGTGTCTGCCGCTCACACCTTCTTCGTCGCTAATCCCCAGCACCTCCAAATGCGGGAGGACATCGAGAAGTACCGGCGTATGTCAGGGGTGAAGTCAGACAGCTTCCAGGACCTGGAGGCCATGCCACACTGGGTGAGGGCTCAGTGCAGAGCCACACATGAGCAACTCTTACTCCACCCTGGGGACCGATCTGGGACCCTGATCTCTTCCCACACAAAGGCCATGGCTTGAGACATGGCTCCCATACACAGAATCATAGATAGGTTTAGTCTTGAAGGGACCTTTAATGATCCCCTAATACAAGTCCCCTGCCATAGGCAGGGATGCCTTCCACTAGATCAGGTTGTTCAAAGCCACACAGTCATCATAAAAGTATCTTATCTCCAACCCAAAAAATATTTTATCTTCCACCAAAACTCTTTTTCAGTTTAATACCGTTGCCCCTTGTTCTGTCACTAAAGGCCTTGGTCAAAAGTCTTGCTCAGACCCCTTTGTGTCTGCAGGGCTGCAGGAAGCTCTCCCTGCAGCCCTCTCTTCAAGGTGAGGAACAAGCCACTGCAAGTGTGGCAGAGAGACTTTTTGATGACAGTTACTTGGCTTAAGTCTAGGATTTGTTGTCACTGCGTGGTTGACTGTGCACGAGCAGGCAGGGCCCTATATGTCAGCATCACCCTGTGAGCAACTCAGAAGTCTCAAGGCATCCTTTGGTGTCACCCACACTAATGAAGGAACCTGGATCTGTCCTTCACAGGAAGCGTATGAGACTGGCGTGCAGCACTATGATGCAGATGAGTACCTGCAGGCTGTGGCCAGGCTGGAGGAGTCACTCTCAGAGGCCCTGTCAGCACTGGAAGAATGTCGTGCCCTGTGTGAAGGGCCTTGGGAGGATGAGGATGAGGAGGAGAAAATGCAGCCTGGCCTGTATGAAGCCATTGCAGGTAGTGTTAGAGGCATGGAGGATTGGGTCTTCCCCACACTGTGCACATCCCATCTCCCAGCACTCCTGTCTGGAAAAAGTGTGACCTACTGCCTTTCTTGCTCCTGTCTCTTGCAGCCCATTATATTCAGGTTTTGAAGTGCAGGCAGCAGTGCGTCTTGGAAATTGCCACAAAGCCAGGGAGAATTTCTGCCACAGAAGATTTCTTACCCTCTCATCTTGATTTACTGCAGTTTGCCTACAGCCAGGGTGAGCAGAGCCACAGACCAGTATGCTGTGGCACACCTACACTTGCCCTTTGCCTCTGATCCTGCAGGGCAGCTTGTCGTGGGGAAAAGTGGGCACACTGACCTGAGCTCTACTTCTCTTTGCCCCCTGTTCCCAGAACCTCTCTTCAAGTCTGTGGCCACCTTGGGAGGTGTCCTTTGTGGTCTTCTTCAGTTTCATTGCCCAGGTTCTGTGATGTGAGGCTGTTCCTGTGTCTTTCCTCCAGCACACTTTTTCAGGACCTTGTTCCACCTGTTTGCTGAGTGTTCTATACCCTCCTTTTCAGTACATGGCTCCAGACCAGGCTCCCACTTCCTGCTTTGAGGGTACCCATGCATCTCACCCCAGCGGCGGTGTTCCTTCTGAGGCAGCTCTGCCTGCCCTCGCTGAACTGATGGCCTGTCGTGACACTGGTCATCCTGTCACTGTCACTTTCACGCATCTCTCAGCCCTTCTTGTGCATACCCCTGCTCCTCCCCATGCTGACCCAACTGTTTCTTATTTCTTCTGTCAGAGCACTGGTAAAACTTGTATCAAAGCAGCTGCTAGACCCCTCATCTCATCTGTTGCATGAGGGAAGTGGGACCATCTCTCTTAGAGAACATACTTACTTTTAATCTGTTTCTTCTAAACCAGCTCCCAATAAGTACTAAAGGCATGCTTGTTCTGTACCGGGTTCATTCCCATTGTTGGGTGGAGGCAGGGGTTGATGTGTACTTGGTGTAAGGCCAGCTGCCAGGTCCTGACAGGGACACTGGGTGCTGCTGGCCTGTACACATTCGCTGCTCAAGCCTTTCAGAGACATGTGTGTTTGTTGTTTTCTCTCCCTGCCCAAGTTGGGAACCAGACACTGGCTGCTGAATGTGCTGCCTCCTACTTGCTCTTTTATCCCACGGATGAGCCCATGTTGGAGAAAATGAAACAGTATCGCACAGAACTGGGAGAGGACGCAGCTGTCACAGCCAGACAGGTAGTTACAGATCCAGGTCTGTCCTTTTTGGTCCTCCTCTCTCCCACAGGACAGGATCGCAGTCCAAGAGACAGAAAACGAAAGGTGATTCACTGCAGATATGTGCCAAGGCCAGGACTGAAGAAACTGGAGTTTACTTCTATTCTGTCACAGTCAGTGTCCCTTCAGGACAAGAACGAGCTTTAATTGTGCACAGCAGTGTGGTGGGGCAGGCTGCTGCCCTGGACAGGGATGGGGTTGTCGCTTGTGAGGTGGTTGTTTGACAGTCTATTTGCTTCCACAGAGTATTCAGCATTATGTGCAGAGATCTTTGATGGAGAAGAAGTTGATTTATTATGCAGTGGAGCATCTGGGAGAAACTTTTAATGACCCTGTAGGTATCTTCTAAATCTTGCTGCGTGGTTTCACCGTGGTTCACTATCACAGTTGTCAGAATTCACTTTAGTAGGCCATGATCCAGAAAGGATCAGATGCTGATGAGAAGGACCCCAAAGTCCTTATGTGGTGGATCTTTAAGGCCTTTCTGCTGCTCCAGGACTGAAGCTAATTTGAAATTGCTGCTGTAACCATATGCATTGGCTCAATTTGTCTGTCCTGAGAAGTCAGCCACAGTGGTTGATCTGATACTCACTGGAGAAGCAGTGCAAGGTTTTTTGTGTACTAAACCACCTGTGGTTTTTTTCCTACAGGATCTTTGGACTCCAGATGAGCTGATTCCTGAAGACCTAAAGCAGAAATACAGGTAAGATTGGGCACATCTGCTAGGACTGCAATATAAGTAGGGGTGGTACAAGGAACAGTAATACATAGAGAAATGGGCACAAAAGGAACTGGAAAGATGTGAAATGCTACTACAGAGGAGGGTTGGGCATAGCTCTTTGTACTGACAGCCCTGGTCTCTGTTTTTCCCTTGCTCCCGAGAGAGGATCAGGAGAAGCAAAAGCGGGAAACTCTGGATGTGGAAGAGAGGGAGAAGAGGGGTGAGTAAAAGAGCTTGAAAGAGGTCTTGGATGCAGTTAGCCAGGTTTAATCAGGCTAAAGGCTGTCTTCCAACCTCAGACATTTGAATGCAAGCATAGATGTAGACTGACTTGAATGGCTCAGCAAGTCTTCTCACTCTTCTTTTCTTCCTCTTGGATGCATGTGTAATCTTGAACAATCTCACTGCATACATCTCTGGCATGCGAACTCAAAGGGCACAGTGGCTGGAGAAGCTGAGAACAGCCTGAGTGTGTGACAAACCTGTGGACTGCAGATCTCTGTTCAGTGTGACAGGAGTGTCTACACCAAGCCTGGTTCAGCTCCACCAGCCCAGCTTCAATCAACATTTTTCTGAAAGGGACGTGAAGGGAGAGGCCAGGAAATGGAAACTGGAAGCAGACAATGTAGCTTGGGCAAGTCTTTCCCTGAAAAACAGAAGTCCAAAGGGTTTGTGGCTGAATGATACAATCTGCAGTGCAGTCTTGTGTTCTTGCTGGTCCCCTATTACTGTGTGTGGATACAGAGCCTCTTGGAGGGCTCTGTCGTGGAGTCTTTGCTTAAAATGACCCCAAGTGGTTCCCTGGTGTGGCACATGTGAGAGCAGAGCCTTCTAAGGGCCTGAGTCCCTTGGCATTCCTCATCATCCAGAGGTCAGAGGGGGTGGGAAAAAAGGCCAAAGATCAAAAAGCTAAATAATCAGCTAATATCCAGTGCTTCTCTTTGGGGATGAAGAAAGCAGAAAGATTCACCAGAGATGATTCTGGGATAAGATGTTGATGAAAGATGATTGAAAGGAGGGTTGATGGAGGTGTTTACCTGCTTCTTTTCTCCAGAGCCTTACTCCAGTAGGCTGGATCTGTTCTGCTGCTGCAATCCACAGTGCACTCAACTTCCCCCAGCTCCCTGCTGCTCTCCCAGCAAGTCCCAAGTCTCTGCTGGCTCCTGAAGCACGCGCTGTAGGCCAGCTTCCCCAGCTGGTGCTCTGGTTCCCCTGAAGCATGTGAGGGGTCTGTGAGGAGCAGGCACTTCTGGGGAACTGTCCTGTCTTCTCAGAGAATGTATAGTGTCTCTCCACTTCCTTATCCAGGCTGGGGGTTGGTGTCTGAGGGATTCTTGTCCAAAGCTTGCTCATGCCTGTCTGTGCTTGCTCCTCAACAGGCCCTCTGCCTTTTGAGGGTATTGCTGTCACAATGGATTCCCAGCAGATGAATGGAACCCAGAGGGTTGTGTTCGACAGAGTGCTGACAGAGTCTGAGTGTAAGGACCTTCTCCGACTGACAAAGGTGAGGCCAGGATCCTGTAAGAACTCCTGTGTGTGTACTTTCCTCCTCGGCAGGCAGGGCAGTAGGGTTTCCATGGAGAAGGTGGCAGCCTAATGCATGTCGTCCTTCTGTTCCAGGCTGCAGGGGAAGCAGGAGATGGATACCGGGCAAGACGGTCACCTCACACCCCACATGAGAGATTTGAAGGGTTGACTGTTTTGAAGGCCGTGCAGGTAAAATGCATCTGTGAGTCTGCTGCCTTCTTAATTGTCCAGAAAGAGAGTTTGCCACCTGAGTGTTTTCTTCTGTGAATTGCCCTCTGGGTGGTGTCATGAGTGTGCTGTCTCCCTCACAGCACTTGTGGTCTCCTCTGACCTGCTTCCTCCTCAGTCACGTTCAGGGATATTGTACATGGAGGGCTTGACAAGTGCTTTCTCTTCTGTGAGGCAGGGTTTTGGGACTGCTTGTCCCTGTGAGGTAGCCTTACAGACATGCTTTGTTTAGAGTTGGAGAATAAATTAAGGTAGAAGGAACCTATTGAGATCTCTAATCTGACCTCCAGCTTGCAGCATGTCTAATTCCAAAGCTAGATGAAATCCCTCAATTCTTAGCATAGGCAAGTTCTGAACATCTCCGAGGGTGGAGATTCTCTAGCCTCTCTGGGCACCTTTTTGGGTGCTGTACCAGTCTTGTGAGGGTGAAATTTTTCTTCATACCTAGCCAAAATTTCCCTTGCTGCAGCTTTTGTCTGCTGCCTCTTTTCAGTATGTCTCTCTGAGGAGACGCTGTCTCCATCTCATCTCTAATCCCCTTTTAGGCAACAAGAGGCTGTACTTAGATGTTCATTTGGCCTTCTCTTCTCTAGACTGAAGAAAGCCTCTTTTTCTTTTGGCCTCTTTTTCTAAGTCTTGTGTTCCAACATTCCTGCCGTCTTAGGACTCTTCATTCAAGACTCACTTCAGTCTCCTAGTATCTCTTGTGTAGTGGGAGACCCAGGATGATGAAGCTTTCCAGATGTGGCTTCATGGGCCAAGGAGAAGGAAATAATTGCTGTGCTGTACAATTGTACTCCTGAGTTATATTTAAATGAGAAAATGTGTTCTTTTCTTGCGTGAGTGACCACAGGGCTTTATAAAGGTCTCTTCTTCTGTGCTGTGTACGTGTATAATTTCTTAGAATGCCTTTGTAAGTATTGTAACAGACTTGTTTTTCACTTGTAGCTGGCCCAAAATGGGGACGTGGAATGGAGAGACGCCAAACTGCTTCTGCAGGCTAGTGAGAAATCTCGGAAAATCATAGAGTCCTATTTTACTCCTGGAAAAAAACTCCATTTTTCATTCACACACCTTGTGTGTCGCAGAGCTGTAGATGGTAAAGAGCCTTTCATCCTGCTAGTCCCTGTCTCCCAGAGAGTCTCCTCACTCCCAGCCATGTGCTCTCAGGAGACCATGCTCCCTTTATTCTCTTTTTCTTTTCCCTTTCTCTCTGCTTTATTCTTTGTTGAAACTGAAAATGCCCATATTCCTTTTCACATATTTTCAGGGGAACAGGAAGGTCGCATGGATCTTAGTCATCCCGTCCATGCTGATAATTGTCTCTTGGATCCTGAGGGGCAAGAGTGCTGGAAAGAACCTCCTGCCTATGTGTACAGGGACTACAGGTAAGAGCACCAGCATTAGATCATGTGAAGATATCCCTGGCCCCATCAGAGGATGAGCTTAGCTTATAGAAACTGGGTGATGGTTGGCTCAAAGCCATCCAGGACTGTATCATCAGGCAGAAGGCTGCATCAGCATCTTCAGAACAAAGTGTGAAACACCTTCTCTAGACTGGGAAGGCCTGCCCTTTTTCCCTCCTTGCTTGGCACAGCCAGCTTTAACAGAGAGCAGAATGGGGCTGGGAGGCTGCACAGATTAAAACTATGATATCAAACTCTTAGCTTGTGGGTCTACCACAGTACCACAGTCAGCTGCCAGCGTTTTGAGAGGCTGTTTCTCATAATCGAGTTCCATCTTTTACAGAATTCTGTGAATTACAGGAAAGGGATAGTCAAGCTCCTTGAATTCCTTTTGTTTGAGCAGTCAGTGTACTTCAGTGACTATTCTCTCAAGATTCACTGCAAATACTTTGTATTGAGTTTTTCCATTCCACGTGAGAATTTATGTTTTTTCCAGCCTGTGGCTGGTTTTATTACTCTTCTGTGAAAGACTCTGAAATATTGTTTAATGGTGATGCCAGTTGTTGCACACGGCAGCCAGATGAGGTCAGTTCACTCCAGCTGATTCCTCCTACTTGCCATCTCATCCCTGAGCACCCAGAAATTTTACTTGTCTTTTCTTTGAATGGTAGCTGTATCCAGAGCAGAAATCTCTAAGCAGCTATGATGAGGGTATGGGACTTAGAGGGAATTCCATTATCATTGAGTTGTTTCCCTTCTGATACCAGCGTTTGGTATAACCAGATTGTAAAATTACCAGATTTGTCATGTAACTGATTAGATCTCTGTCCCTCCTGTGAGAAAGCTGTCCTGTCCCTTCACTGCTCCCTGGGTTCTCTGACTTCCACCTGAATGGATGGTAAAGTACCTTCCCAGAATCTATGTCACTGAGCTATTTTTGGGAGTATCCCTGTCCTCTTGCAGCTCGAGTTGTGACTGCCCAATCAGCTAAAGGGCTGAGCTCTTACAGTGTCCTTTTGAACGAAGTCCCTGTGTTCCAAACTTCCTGGATCTTTTCTGTGGATCTGCGCTATGGGCATTAATGATAATATTGAACAGGATTGGACCCAGGGGCACACGAGTTCCAGTGATGCTGCTCTAGGTGCACAGTGCTCCTTTGGGTGCCAGCAGTGCACTGGTCCCTGCGTGCTGTTCGTGCTCATCTTCACCTTCTCTTTTCGTTAGAAGTTTCCCCCATGGCACCACCTTTTACCAGAGTCCAAACTGCTGAGATTATGCATGTAGTGTTTCCTTGGAAAACCCACTATTTTTTCAAACGTGGTGTGAATAGCCCAATTTTAGTACCCCCATGTTACATTTTAAGACCATTTTCCATTTATTTCTTGTCCTCCAATTACCCTTCTCAGAAATGGAGTCTAAAGCCCTGCAGCCTATTGAGTTCAGGATAACACCTTTTATGCTTCAACCATTATCCCTACCTTCCTGTCCCTTTGGATGTGTGAGAACTGTCCTTGCTTTTCTCCACTCATGTCACCACCCTGGCTTCACAGCCCTATTAAAACCCTGTGGCAGAAGAGCTGCAACTTCCTACATGCACCAGTTCTCATTTTGATGATTCTAATTCTAATATTACCCTGAAATTCCTTGATTGTTAAGACATGGCTTTCTTTGCTGGTCAGTCTCCTCTTCCAGGAGTTGGATTATTCCCAACCTTGAAATATAAACAACGGGTTAGAAACAAGGTCTATCAAGCCCCAGGCATTGTCACAACAGTTCCACAGATGCACCCTGCAGGAGATTAAGAACAAACCAAAATAAAACGGGACAAGTGTGTAGAGCTAATTCCCTGGCATACTCTCCCAACCTCCTGTGGCTTGCAGCTCAGGGACTCCCCTGATCTAGGCACTGCTGTATTTGACACCCTCAGATGGATTCTCGGGCTAACTGGTCTACTTGCTTTAGAACCTGTGACAGGGAGTATGGGGAAGCACCTGGGAGGAATAAGCTTCACTGTATATACATACTTTTTCTTTTTGTCCACAGTGGCATTCTCTACCTCAATGATGACTTCCAAGGTGGGGGCCTTTTCTTCACTGAAATGGACACTGTGACTGTCACAGTAAGTCTGGGACTGGCCAAAAGAAGGGGGAGAGGGTGAGACAGTCTGGGCAGGAGGAAACTGGTTGGTTATTGGATCCCACCATTCCAAAGACAATCCAGTGTTGGTGCAGTGGCAGATTCAAATGGGGGCAGCTGAAGGCAAATTGAGGCAAATCTCAGACAGAGGAGAGTTTGACTCTTTCCTAGCTGAGATTTTCCAGGCTCTTCCAGTCTGTGGGTGTCTGTGACCTTTGTTGTCCCATTGATTCTCTCTGTCCCTCTCCAAAGCCTGGCTTGCTCACAGACTGGCTATCGATGCCTAGCAGCTCTCCGCTTTTCCATGTTCCCAGAGGCAGTGTCACCTCTGTAGAAGGACTGTGTACTCCAGAGCAGGGGTCTGCTGGCTTCACGGTCCCTTGTCTCTCTTCTGACAGGCTGAGGTACGTCCCAAGTGTGGGAGGCTGGTGGCCTTCAGCTCTGGCAAGGAGAACCCCCATGGCGTGTGGGCCGTGAGCCGCGGAAGGCGCTGCGCCATTGCCCTCTGGTACACGCACTCCCAGGAGCACACTGAGCAGGTGAAGGGCCATGCTGGAGAAACAAATACAAGTACCTCCAAGTGAGATCCAGTCCCACTGAGGAACAGCTTTTGGGCTTTCTCTTGGGGCAGGGCCTAGTGCAGCAGCTGGGGGTTGACAAGGTGTGTGGTGGAGGGTCCAGCCTGTCATGGGTCCTGCAAAGGGGGATTGGGCTCTGGAGCAGTTGGATGGATGTGTTTTGTTGAGACTCCAGCAGGGAGGATTCACATCATTTCTGTCTCCATGGCTGCAGGAACGGGTGAAGGCAGAGGAGCTGATGGAGCAGAGGGCTGTGGAGCAGGACCAGCCTGATGGAGATAAACATCAGGGAACTGATCGCAGCAGCAGATCCTCCTCGGCACCTCGTGCTCCCAGCCGTCCAAGCAAACCTGCAGATCAGAGACAGAAGCCTGGCTTGGACAGGAAGCAACACCCCAAGGTGCTACGGGCCAGAGATGAGTTCTGAGTGCTCAGGGCCCTGTGGACTGTCACACACCATGGCCTGGCAGGTCATGGGAGGACCGGGACCACAGAGGCCTGGAGCAGTGTATTAGAGTGGTAGAGCCGTAGTGATGGGGAGGGGTGCAGCTTTCTTCTCTGTGGTGTCCCAGCAGCTGAAAAACGGGAGAAGGGCACAGTGTGGAAGTCGGTGACACCAGGAACTTTCTTCACTGCCTCACCGTACTTGTCTCAGAAGTAAGAAGACAAGGTCTTTTCACCCCACTCCTCTCAGTGCCAACCTCTTGGCCATCCAGGGCTAAATCTGAGAGGGGGAGGAGGAGCCTGGGGTCTTTCTGTGTGATCTGTGTCACAGTCAGGAACTCAAAACTGAAGCCTTTGAATTTCCTAAGCACCTGCAAACTCCAGAACCTTGCAAAGTGACCTGAGACAGGACAGGTGAGGGACTGTGAATATATGAAATAAAAACCAAATGCTAGACACAGATATTGATGGGAGCTTGAGTCTGTATACCAGGGAGACCTGCACTCTCATTTCTGATTGAAATTTAGTTAACAAATGATGGGAGGGAATTGAGCTCTCAGTGAAAGATAACGAAGTATTTGCCCAGATGTCAGCTACTTCCAAAAAGGGAGAGCAAGAGAGAAAGTCAGCTGTGACGTGGCTAACATGGAAAGGGTGAGGAGTGCCTTTAAGAAAAAGCACTGTGCACTCATATTTCCCTGTAGCGAGACTTCTCTTTTTTTTTATTTTCATTTTTTCCCTCTCCATGCACTAAATTGTCCCTGAAAGCAGAAGAGAGATTTTGTTTATCATTTTCCACCCTGATAGAAAGACAATCTGCTGTCACTGCCCAGGGGATTAGTGTCCCGAGATGGGATTATATTGTAGCCAAATAGGAATTGAATGGGGTGGATATGGAGTATCTAAAAGAGCAGTGACCCTTTTCCTGGGAAGCATTAGAGCAAGAGATCAATCTGTGGTCATGACATACTCAAGCCTTGGTGAGTTGTGCATGGAGACCCCAAGTGCAGTTCAAGTGGAAGAAATCTGTAGAGCCAGGGCCAGTGGTGTAAGAGGTGGGTGGGTGTCACTGTTGGCACGGGGCCCCTGCTCCATGGAAAGGGAAGTCCTTCCTCAATCTGAATCCTGACACTTGTTAACACGCAGGCTGGGGAAACCTGTGTTGGCAGCCCTTTTTGCTTCCCATCCTCCCCAGGGTATCGGGAAGAAGTTTGATTGTGTGCATTTCGAATTCCCTCTCCCTGGTGAGGGGCCTGTTGCATCCCAGCACCCACAGGTCCATCCCTATGATTTGTGGGGAGTGCTGGGTGGTTCCTGTTTGATGAGGTCATGTTGGGCGGTGAGGGGCCAGTGTCCACATCTCTGCCTTGCTTTGCCCAAAGGTGGCCTGGGTGATTAGACTGATGGCATCCTGACGTCAGATGAGATCCGTTAAAAGGTATTTATCTCAGGCTTGGGCCAAAGCCGCGGGAGAGATTAAAAGAGATTGAGGCCAAGATAATCCCCTCGCAGCATCCCACTAAAGTGGCTGCCAAAAGGCATGCCACCAAATCTTTTGCCACCCATGGCCCCTGTGCCCAGTTCTGTTTTCCCCATCCAGAGAGCCCTGTTTGCAGCCGAGAGAGGGTGTGGTGGCCTTGCCATTGGTTTTCCCTTTGCAGGCCCTCTGTGGTGGCATCATCCCTCTTTCTGCCCTGCCTAGGACACAAGTGGCATGCTGTCCCTAGGAAAACAGGAATTCCTGTGACTGTGTGGTACAGCAAGCCCTGCCGTGGTGGTTGATAATCCTAGGCTGTTCTGGCTAATCTTCACTTTATTAGTTTGTTGTTGATATAAACAGAGGGAGTCAAATCCGCCTGGGATTGTTTCTTTCCCTTCAGGAGCAGTGTGCTACTCTCTCTTTTCACCCCTCCCCATCCACCTGCTTTGCATTACGTCCCAATCCGATTTCCCCAAGTCTCTGGTGTCTGATTTAATTTGCCTGACGCTGCTCCTGGAATCAGCCCTCCCCCAACCCCTCCCGTCCACAGCCTTCCAGCTCCCCATGGGGAGATCAGTCCTGGGAGAGGCTGAGGAGCAGAGAGGGAGCAAGGGACTCGCTGGGTGGACCGACGGGACTGACTAGAGACTGCAGAGGTACAAGGGGCTTCTGGGCAGTGAGGAGCCATTCTCAGCAAGGGAGGCAGGCTGTGAGGGTCCCATCCAGAGGGGGCTGCGACCCACCTTGCTCTGCAGATCCCGGTAAGTTCGCCGCCTTGCGATGCCCGAGGTCACCTTGGTGAATCTGGCATTTGGGACCCAGAGATTCTTGGAGTGATTCTGTGGGGAGCCTTTGAACAAAGGCTCATCCCATCAGAGGATGAGGGAGGGTAAGATCATGGAAAGGAGTTGGGGTTAGCACTGAGCTGTCTTTACAGTGATGAGGGGGCTTTGCACTGGGATGGGGTTGCTTGTTCTCCACTTGGCAGGTAAATCTCACCAGTTTCCAGACTGGAGCAGGAGCGTAACACCTCCCCTGAGCAACCTGGCACTCACTGCTTGTACACAGCCCTGCACTCCCAGTGCACACCTCTTTGCAGCTGGCTGCTGTTCTGGATGGAGAAGAAGCCCTCAAAAAGCAAGGAGCAGAGCAGGGTAATTTTAGCCTGACCTTTGATCTCCATCACAGGAGAGAGGGATCATCTCTGTATCCGGCTCTGCAAGGAGTCCAGGGTCACCAGGGCGAGCCTGTGAAGCTGGTCAGGGATTACACGGAGACCCAGGGATGCTGCCTATTCACACTGAGTCCTTCTTCTTGCACCTTTCCCTTTTCCATTCACAGCCTCTCCCAACATTTCATGGAGCAACCACTCCTTCCATAGTGTGAGGGAAGCTACCCAGGAACAGATAATAAGAGGGTTCACCTTGCCTTTTTCCCACACACTACTTGCACCCTTATCCCCGCCAGGGAGTGATGCAGGTGACTTGGAGGGACAGCCCCCAGGGAGCAAGCTGGGCCACCTCCATGGCATTGTGCAAGGGATACGGCCACTGCTCTGAAATGTCAGGCTATGGCAGCAAAAGGCAAAGATGGATGATTCCGGATCTCCCTCCGCCTTGCACCACAGCAGAGGCATTTGATCTGCTATGAGCAGACACCAAAGGACTCAGGATGGGCTTGGTTGCCCGCAGAGAGGAGTGCTGCAGCAAGAAATTCTTTAGAAAATTGCAGGAGGGGAAAGAACTGTCGTGTTAGAGAGCAGAAGTGAAATGTGTTTTCAAAAGCCACGAGCTGTGAACTGGATGAGCACAGCTAAGGCAGAGCTCAGAACAGGGCTGGCATGAACCAACCAAGCCCAGGCTCCGTTTGGCTGTGCTGTGCTTGCTCCTTGGTGGTGCTTGCAGGAGATAAAACTCCAGAACAGTGCTGGTGCCAAGGTCCTCCTGTCAGAAGCTGTGCTGAGAGTGGTGTATTGTTTCTTTCAAAGGTACCTAAGGACTTGGTTTCCTCTACTGCTTAGCATTCACCTGAAAGAGCCCTTACTTCCAGAAAGCACCAAGTGTGCACCACTTAGAAGCCTTTCCCGTTAAAACTAGCCTGGGCAACCACCATGAGCAACTGTGAGCTGATCCTTAGATCCACAAGAAATGTGTATCCTTAAGGTCCTGCTCGTCAAGGCAGGAATATGCCCTGGCCAAACTCCATTTCCCCTTCCTTTGTTCTTCCCCCATTTTGTTCCTCCCATTTCCTGCCCTAAATTTACATGACCATTATGAGCTGCTGTTTTGCACACCTGCCCTGGTCCTCCTGGGAAGCAGCTGCAGTACGCTGGGCATCAGGTAACTCACTTTCCACAAATTGCACTGGGACGTGACAGATGGAGGCGACAGGCAAAGATGGAGCTATTATTATCACTCATCTATGGCTCCTTGTCCTTCTGAGGCAGAGAACAATTCCCAACTTCATTTAGAGTGTTCCCTCAGAGGGATTTAAAGGTTTGGACACAGTCCTGAGCTGCACCTTCTCTATATTTAGCCCTTTTTATCCGTCCTCGACATCTTGCCTCTGCTGTTTGATCTGCCTACAGTTCCAAAAGCCCCTCATCTGGTTGTGCAGCTTTACAGAGCAGTGAACTGGCATTCCCTTGCTAGTTCCAGACTTGAGAAACAACCACAGAAGGGATGAGAGTGGTAAAAAAGGTAAAAAACCAGAAGCAATGAAAGGAAGACTGAGATCGGACAGATAACGAGGAGGACGTGTACAGCCAACTTCACCGGGAGCAGAAATTGGAAGGAAGGGAGAACAAAGTTCCCATCTCTGTGCAGGCCTGGGTGGGCAAAAACAGAAGTCTAGAAAGAAAAATTAGGCCAGGTGGATGGACAATGATCTCAGATAGCCAAAGGTGTATGAAATAGTAGCCTGAAGAACTTGGGAACCAAGTAAAGAAGGCTGGAAGGAGAGAGTCAGAAGGAGGAGGTTACCTAGCAGGAAAAGGCAATCCAATGCTTGGGATTGATGGATCAGTCCTATGGAACACTGGAAAAGGGCAAAGTGTGGGCCACAATGGTTGGGCTGGCTGCACAGGTTGGCTGGAAGTTCAGGTGTGCCACTTGGTGTGCTGTAGGCTGACTGGAGCAGGATGGAGCCTTGCAGCCTGACTGTACTGAGGGGCAAACACCACAGGGGAAGGAGGATGTGCAGCCTCTGACTGAAAGCTGCAAGGCTTTCCCCAGCATCTCCCCACTCAGTCAGCTGGGAGATGGAGTGGAATGTCAGCCCTTTCCCAAAGGAGGGCAAGTGCATGAAGATGGGCTTTCATGGGCAGGGTCACTCAGTGAGGTGCAGCTGTGCATCCTTTCTGGGAGGAGCCTCCTCATCGCTGCTCTGTTGGAATGAGAGAAGAAAAACCAGTGGGATAGGCCCAGCTTAGGTGCTGATCTATTCCTATCCTTCAATGTAGCTGAAGGAGGCTGAGGCTGGCAGCCCCAGGCCATGGCTGTGGCACATTCTTCTGGGCCCTGACAGTGCTACCCAGGACTGCCCTCCTGCTCCATCACCATTTGCTGAAGCTGGCAGCCCCATCCAGTGCAAGGACAGAGAGTAGGGAAGAGTCAGCAGTGTTGTGGCTCTATCCAGCCTTGCAGGCAGCAGGTACAAGTCTCTCTCTGCAAAGTATATCCTGAAATATCTTCTTGCTGGGATAGCCTCCCAGGAGCTAAGGGAAATCTGTATCTCGTTCTCTTTCCTCCACTCAAAGCCATGTCTCAGGAGTCATTGAACAAGCAAAAACTCACTGTGCCTGAGGAATCAAAGGAAAGCCGTGGAGACATTCAAGAGAAGGAATTCTTACAAGAAACTCGAAGTACTCTATCAAGCAGCAAAGGTGGGACGTGGGAGCTGTCTGGACGTGCTTGCCCACAGAAAGAGACCAAGTCTGGCATGGAAGGACACAAAGTCTCTCTGACCAGAGGAAATGAGGCCTTCAGGCAACAGGGATGGAAGTGATGTGACCCATAGGGACTGGGAGAAATTCTGCAAATACTGCTGGAACATTTCTTGGGCTACACCTGGAGCACATCTGGACGCCCACATCTATCTGGGTGAAATGTTGGAGCAATTAAAGATCACATTTGTCTACAAAAGTGGGAGATGCTAGAATCACTGGTGAAGATTTAAGTGCACATAACAAGAAAGAGAGAGCAAAACAGAGATGTTGTATAACGATACAGTGCACCTGCGTCTTAAATATGGATTTCAGTTCTCGTTCCCTGCTCTCCCTGCAGAAACATATCATGTCTGTTCTGTAAACAACTGAAAAAAAGCTCACAGAACAACAGAGATCATAGGACGTAACAGCTTACATGGGAGGAATAACTAAGTTTGCTCTGCTGTCTAGAAAAGAGATGGGTATGACAAATACATATAACATACCAAGTGATGCAGAGGTGAATAGAGACCAGATATTTGCTGATTCTTCCAACTCAAAATATAGCTACTGTCAAGTGGAACTAGTGCCACCAGGAAGTGATAGAAGCAGAAACTTCTTTGCAGAGTCTGCCACCCAGCTGTGGAAGTCATCACCATGGGGTACTGAGGAGGCTAAACTTGGCATGGGCACAAAGATGGTGTGGACAAATGCACAGAAGAAAGTCCGTCAGGGACTTGCATATAGTAATGCTGCTCTAGCTTTGGACGTCAGTGAAAAGCTGGGGCTGGGCAAACTGGAGATGTACCCCCATCGGCTTATGTTATTCTTAGATCTTTCTGTAGGCATCCACCTTTTTTTAAAATTTATTTTGTTTTGCTTTGGAGGTTTTTTTTGGTTGGTTGGTTTGGTTTGGTTTTTGGTTTTGATGTGAAACTGGAAGGGAACCCTGAGAGAACACCTCAATAGCCCCATAGATTTCCTCAGGAATCAGAGAGTTGGTGGGTCCTGCCTGGTGAGGCTTTGCTTAGGACAAACAGTAGGAAATAAGCAATGGGCTCTCCCCATCAAGTTTCTTCCTCCTGGAGCTGAGACAGAAAGCTTGGGCATGAACAGGTACAAGCTGATGAAGAGGACCCAGGGCTTGGAATGGAGAGGTTAAAAATGAGTGGACAAGTGCGACTAGAACCTCAGCAAGAGGCCCTGGAGTTCTTTAGGTTCTGCACGTGTATGTGTAAGCAGGTGCCAAGACAAAATGGACCTTTGACCAGCAGAGTCTTCCCAAATGCTAAAGGCTGTGGCCAGATACAGCTGTGGCTGAGTATTTGGCCAAGAAATGGTCACCAATCCTTTACTGGAGATACCTACATTTCCATAACTGAGCAGTCACCTTAATGTCCTATCTAACTCACACCTCTATCCTTTGATTTGTCTCCCTAGAATCCAGACTGCCCCACGTGGAGGAGCCACCCCTAGATCAGAAAGATGGGGGAAATGGAACAGATGAAGCAGGAGGCTGAGCAGCTGAAGAAGCAGATTGCGGTAATGCTGGCAACAGTCATGAAACTGCTGAGAGCGTGTCTCCCCTCCACTGTATGCCCAAACTTTCCTCCTCAGCCACAGGCTGGAGTTGGGCTTTCTCTATCTACTACTTGGAGCCCTTTGCAGTTCTCCACAGCCCTTTAAATGCTAATGGAGATCTTCACACCATGGTGGGGGAAGAGCAGTAGGGGAAGGGAGAGAAGAGGAGACAGAGGTCCCAAGAGTGTAGTGAATCCCCAGGATCTTCTCTGTCTGTGAAACAGCTGATGCTCTGTCAGGTGGGAGGGTCTGTGGAAAGGGTGTAGCACAGCAAACAGGATGCTGAGCGAATTTTGTCTCACCTTCCTGACATTTAACTGGTGCCCTAATCACAGACAAAGATCCCCCTGTGCTGGCCACAATCTAAACGCAGCAAAGCCACAGTTCCTACTTCCAGTAGCCCTCAGACTACGACCACTAATTTCACTTGTCATTGCCTTCCCCACATGTTTTTAATCTGTCTCATCTGCTCTTGTCTCTTCTCCAGGATGCCCGGAAAGCCTGTGCAGACACAACGCTTGCTCAGGTAAGGGACGAGGCTGCCTGGGCAAGCTAGCACCACTCTGAGGGGGCTTTTGTCCAGTCAGGAAGGAATTAGGAGGCAGAGATGTGGAAAGCAGTAAAGCTCCTGGTAGTCCAAGAGAAATTCTTTCTCTCCTGCCACTCTTTCTTTAGATTGTGTCTGGAGTGGAGGTTGTTGGACGCATCCAGATGCGGACCCGAAGGACCCTGCGGGGACACCTGGCCAAGATCTACGCCTTGCACTGGTCCACGGACTCCAAGTGAGACCACTGCTGCTGATCTGCTGGGTACAGGCCAGCACACAGGTGTGACGGGCAGGAAGGCTCTGATGGGAAGAAAGCTGCTAACATGATCTTGTTCCTTTCTCACAGACTTATGGTCAGTGCCTCACAAGATGGGAAACTGATTGTGTGGGACACATACACAACTAACAAGGTAGGAGTTGGGTGGCTACAAACCGGGATGCTGGAGTGGGTCCCCTTGTAGCTGCTGTTCTTGACCTGTTCTGTCTGCTGCCAAGAGTCTTGACATGGTTTCTGGTCCCCCCCAGGTTCATGCCATCCCCTTGCGTTCCTCCTGGGTCATGACCTGTGCCTATGCCCCCTCTGGCAATTTTGTGGCCTGTGGAGGCCTTGACAACATGTGCTCCATCTACAGCCTCAAGTCTCGTGAAGGCAGCGTCAAAGTGAGCAGGGAGCTCTCAGCCCATACAGGTGTGTGCACTGCCGGACTGCAACTGGGTGCCCTCTGCTTCCAAACTTCACCCTTCTGTCCCTGCCCCTTTTCTCATATTTGCTTGTTCCCACTTCTCAGGATACCTCTCCTGCTGCCGATTTCTTGATGACAACAATATTGTGACTAGCTCTGGAGATACTACATGGTGAGTGCTCTCTCCTGCATCCTAGTGACATGACATCTGCTCTTAGCACAGCAACAGGTACAGTCCTTCTGCTCTTCAGCACTCCACTATCTAAGAGGAATTGCTCCACAAGGCCACATGGAGCATCTTAGGAAGCCCCATCCATTCTTCCTCCCTTGGCAGAACAGTTGCTTCTTTTCTCAGCTGTGGCCAGGTCAAGCAGTAGGGACCACGTCAACAGTTCTCACAATGAACAGTATCATTTATACCAGGACAGAAAGTGTTTTAATTTTATGTGGAGCACGCATGCCTTCTCCACTTCTCAAGCCTTGCCCTCTGTGCAAGGGGCACTGCAGAGGCACTACCTGCATCCTTTGGTTCCTGGTTCTCAGGGCTGGCTGTGCTGTGACTCTGAACAGTCCTGAGTCTTTATTCACCCCATCCCATCCCAATACCTGCTTTGGAAAAACCTCTTGACCAAGGACAAGAGGCGTTTCAGTCAGAGATTGGGGTTACACAGCGTTTGTTTGCCTGGCTGTGGTGTGGGATCCCACTGAACAAGAGCTTTGCATCTTTCAAGCGTGGACATAGAAGACCTTTTTCAGCTGTTTGTTGTTTTTTGCAGTTTGTGTCCCTCTAACTGTGTCTCAGTATTCCCTTCAGCTGTTACACTTATGGGAATATGCCAAACCTCACACACCCCCAGCCTTAGTCTAGCTCTGTTTTGGCAAAGGTATTGCCAACAACAGCTGTGACGATACATCCTGTTGTATACAGCTGACTCCAGGGATGCTGTCACCCATTTCCCATGCTGTAGCCACACCTTCCCTCCTTTTGTTTGTGAGCGGGACAGCTCTTCAGCCCGGCTGTAGGTGTGCCCTGCCTGGCCTGGCCCTGAAACATTCTCTCCTCTCTTTTCCTGCAGCGCACTCTGGGACATTGAGA
Source organism: Sturnus vulgaris (assembly GCF_052056855.1). Taxonomy (NCBI): domain Eukaryota; kingdom Metazoa; phylum Chordata; class Aves; order Passeriformes; family Sturnidae; genus Sturnus; species Sturnus vulgaris. Next base: position 31,792,740 of record NC_142244.1, read on the forward strand.
CGGGGCAGCAGAAGACTGTGTTCATTGGTCACACTGGAGACTGCATGAGCTTGGCCGTCTCCCCTGACTTCAAACTCTTCATCTCTGGGGCTTGTGATGCTACTGCCAAACTGTGGGACGTGCGAGAGGGCTCCTGCCGCCAGACCTTCTCAGGGCACGAGTCCGACATCAACGCCATCTCTGTACGTATGCTGTCTGCACAGTGCTAGCGAGGAAAATGGGGGGCGGAACAGCTCCAAAACAGCCTTGGGACAAGGTGGAAAGAAGCTGTCACTGTCATAAGGATAACAAGAGTCTTAGACCTTGGCCCCATGATCCAGCCTGAAGCAGAGAGTGCCCAAGTTCACTGAAGTTTGGAGGGGGGTTCTCCCCAGGCACCAAAGCATCCAAGTCTTGGGCAGGCAGCACACCATGGTCTATAGAGCTGAGCACCCTGACACAGGTGCTGGTTCAGCTCTGCTCACAACAGCTGTTGGGAACTGTGGCTCAGGCATGGTCCAGCAGCCCTGGTGGAAGACACAAGCGAGGCAGCAGGAATACCTCAGCTCCAGACAAAAGAGACTTGGGATCACAGGGAGATCTTCTGAAGATTAAATTTTCATGGGAGGCAGCTCAGACATTTGGGAGGAAGCTCCGTCAGAAGTGGCAGGACAAGAAACATGCCAGACTAATCCTTGTAGCCAACCAAATGAACCTGCCAGCTTTCTGCAATCTGCTGCTCAAAACACCCTCCACTGACTTCAATTAGTAAAACCTTTCTCAGTTGCCCCATGGATATCTTGCCAGCCACATGGTTTTCTGCCGTACCTGCTCCTGAGGAGTGTTTTATTTACTCCTCAGAGCAAGACCACAGAAAACAAGCCTGTATGAGAAGGCTGGGGTATGAGGATTAGACAGAGGAAGGCTCTGGTAGCCAGGGATAATGGGTGGACACTTCTCAAGGCCCAACCTAACTAACAGCTGGAGTTAAAATAATCCTTTCTCACGCCCTGAGATATCTTGCAACAGCTCTAGCCCCTTAGGCCATTTGTTTTCATGGAGTGGAAGGGGTTGATTTGGCCTTATGAGAAGTATCAGTCTGCCCCTTCAGCAGACTCAAATTTTATGATCCAGTGTCTGGCGCCACCAGGTTTTCCTGCCTCCATGGCTTCCTGGTGGTTAGCAGGGGGGTGAGTTGAGGAATTCCATCAGGATCTGAGGAAAACCTCATTAAAAGATGGTATGTGCCCTCCCTCCCCAGTTCTTCCCCAACGGCGAAGCCATCTGCACCGGCTCCGACGATGCCACCTGCCGCCTCTTCGACCTGCGGGCGGACCAGGAGCTCATCATGTACTCCCACGAGACCATCATCTGTGGAATCACCTCCATCGCTCTCTCCCGCAGCGGGCGGCTTGTGTTTGCTGGCTATGATGACTTCAACTGCAACATCTGGGACTCCCTGAAAGCAGAGCGTGTGGGTGAGTTGCTCCTTGAGGTCCTTCTTTCACTTCCTGCAAGGACTCCTGTCCCTACCTTGGGGATAATAAGACACGTATTTTTTCTAAACAGAAGACATCCTATACTGACTGAAACCCAGCAAAGCTGCCTCGCACTTAGGGAGCACACCAGAACTAGGACAACTCTCACTGGCGTAGAAAAGCAATTGTTTATAATATTAAGGAAGTCAAGTCTTTAAACAACGTTGTTTCAAGGGGGACAAGAAGGTTCCTCTTAGCTAAAACTGCTCACAGCCACCAATACAATATCCTACTTTCTCTTAGTTTGCCGTTTGGCAGTTCCAGGTACTCACAGTGCCACTGGGTGGTCAGGCACCAAGCCAAGTGTGGACCTGGGCTTCCAACACATCTGTGATGCTCATACAGAGAACACACAGCACTTTTCTTTCAGATGTGACCCCTGCCCTCTGAAAAGTCATGAAACACAGCCCAGCAATAGCTTTGCTGTTTCTCAGCCTTACCAAGGACCCCATCCTATCTTAGTCTTACCATCACTCCAGGGTGAAAGCAGTTGTATCAGGATTCAGCCGGCCATACATTCCCTAGAACCCCTTGGCCAGGCCTGTGGGTGGTGGTTGTCTGCCATGCACAAAAGTTTTTTGGCAGGTTTGTTCCTATTTGCCGCACAGTGACTGTAAGAGGTTGTGCAGGGACAGACAGGGCCATACACGGTGCCTGGGCACAGCCTGCCATGCGTGTCCTCAGCAGGGTCACCTTGTCACCTCTCACAGCCCCCTTCACTCCCTGACTGCTCTTCATTCCCGCCACAGGAATCCTTTCTGGCCACGACAACAGAGTGAGCTGCCTGGGGGTGACGGCGGATGGCATGGCTGTTGCCACTGGCTCCTGGGACAGTTTCCTCAAGATTTGGAACTGAGGACGCCGGCAGAGAGGGGAAGAGCAGCGGAAGCACGGCCCACAGCCCGAGCCCATGCAAAACAGCATCATCAGATGAGCACAACAGAAACGCCTACCTACCACTCCCACTTGTCTCTAGACACAGGTCACTTGTAGGAGTCTCCCAGAGTGAAAGGGAAAAGAGATCAGGGAGGAGAAGCAGGGAGAGCTGGGGAGCAGGAGCACATGCACTGGCCCTTCTCTCCACCTCTAAGCAGCTCCAGCAGTTTCTAGCCTTGTGCAGGCTTGAAGACCAGTTCTTTACATCTCAGGACTTTGCAGTACAATTCAGACACCCTGCACATTCCTTCAAACACTTCTACCCGTACTGATACCCATCCTCCTCCTTCAGAGGACCCCTTGTGCAACACTCACCCCAGACTAAGCTCTGTCCCTGCTTTACCTCTACCTAACTTCTCTGTGCAGCTGTCCTGTATCCATGCAGACAGCCCCAGAGACACACTGGGTTTGAGATTTCTATGGCACCACCTCAAACATAAAGCTAGTGTAAATTTGGCTCATTTCAATGGGGAGCACTTAGCTCAAGTCCTATCAATGCATAAAGGGGGGAAAGGCAGCCTTCAGACCTGCCAGAATAGCAGGGAATATATTTGTTCTTTTCTTAGTTCAAGTCTTATCCATGCATAAATGGCAGAAAGGTAGCCCTTAAGACCTGCCAGAATATCAGGGAATATTATATTTATTGTCTGCTTCTTGCTGTTCCTTCCCTCTTTGCCTCACTCCTGCATTGTATGGTAACCCTATTTAACCAGTAGCCATCAGCCCATGTTTTCAAGTCTGTTTAGATCTTCATAGCCCAGGCAAATAAAGAAAGCTCACAGAAGCACTGCAGGCTGTGTTCTTTCCAGCATTGCAATGAGCTACTGCAAACATAACTCCTTTCCTGTGAATATTGCCTACTGGTCTCAACCAGTCAACACCTCATCCATAGAACTTGCTTTAGCTCACAATCCCCAGGGGAGGGTGTTCCTCACATGTTTTCATTGAGAAGAGGCTGAAGTTGGGATAGTGAGCTGAAAGTCCATCCTTTCAAAACTTGGATATTTTAGCTCAATTACAGGACACGGCCATTTTATTCAGCCCCTATTCCACTCGTTGGCTCAGAGCAAGATCCTGGGGATCCCAAGGCTCTGCTAGGGAGAGCTGGAGATCAAGGATTAGTAACTTATCAACAAAAGGTCAATATAATGGACAATACTATCTCATATGTTATTTTGGATCTCACTCTCATGACAGACCCTTGCATAACTGTTTCAGATCAGTGTAGGAGCTGTACAAGTCCAGAAGTGACACTGGATATAGATCAGTTTCCTGCAGGGAGCTGCATCTTCCCTGCTCATGCTGTTTTACGTAGATTCAAGGCCATATCCTTCAGCAGGCTCCAGGCAGGGGACAAGGCAGTTTTAATGCTAATGGAAGGCTGAACTGTTTGTTCCTGAACCCTTATCCCAAAGAAAATATTGTGCTGGGCAAGCACAATATCAGGACATACAGTCAGCAAAGGTTGAACACAAATTTATTTACTAGAGATAAAAACTCAATGGAAAAAATCAATACAGATGATATACAATAAAAGAGACGAAGTCTGTGCTGGACATAAGATATGACAAGCTAAGAAGAAGAGGGAGAGATCTTTCCACAGTAGGGATAAGTGAGAGATGTGACCACTGCTTTGAGGTTTCAGTCTGTTGTACTATTTCTCCCCACTAGAAAATTCTCGAAACATAGGAGCAAATTATAGCAAGATCCTGAAAAAGAAGTGCCTAGTTCTCCACAAAAGGGCACTGTTGGTTCTCTTTGTTCAAGTCACTCCAAGCACAGTTCCCAGATTTAAGGCTCCTGCTCAGATCCATTTCCTTCTTCTCCCCAAGGTTCTCTCCCAACATGTGCCTCTTGCCCTAGAGAAATAAAAAACCCAAACATATAGTGTAAAACACAAGTTAATTGAAGGTTAGTTAATTCTCAGCAGAATATGTAGCCTATTTTCAGACCATTCAGCTTGGACTCTCTTGTGACAAGGTACAAGAGTGACTTTTTTCTACAGTCTAAAGAGAAATAATGCACTGAAATGGGCAATTTCAGAGTCAGGCCAAGACAGACATTGAACAAGACTCAGAGGCATTTAGTGTCAAGACTGACCCACAGAAAAACATCTGTGAAATTACTAGTCTTTACAGGCCTAGGAGGCCACAGTTCTAAATGGGGACCCTACAAGATACAGAAATTGAAGGATTTGGCACTTTTTTTTCAGCTCAATCTCCCTCCCTCAATATGACCCATTAAGCTTTACCTGGCGAGGGGCAGGAGCACTGGGAGAATTATCATCTTGTAGAATGCTGAGGGGAGAGCGGCCAGTTCCTCCAGATGTCACCATGAATTTGTTGTTGGGCTTGTGTCTTATAGGCTTGCTCACTAGTTGACAAAAGAAAATATACCAGTGCATCACAAGGCTCAAAGGTCCTGGAATTTAAATGCCTCCTGGCCTTTATCAAAGACTTACCCAAGGGCTTTGAGGCAAAGGGATCACAGAAAGGTTAATGTTGGAAGTGAACTCCAGAGGACCTACTCCAGCATGGCCACCTAGAGCCCATTGTCCAGGACAATGTCCAGGTGTCTCCTGAATATCTCAAAAGATAGAGATTCTGCAACCTCTCTGAGCAAATGCTCTAGTGCTTGGTCACCCTCGCAGTGAAAAAAAACCAAATCTTTCCTGATGTTCAGGAGTTTCCAGTGTACTATTCTCTCCCCTTTGCCTCTGGTCCCATCATTAGGCACCACCGAGAAGAGCCAGGCTCTCCCTTCCTTAAGGTATTTTTATCTATTAATAAGATACCCCCGGAGCATTTTCCTCTCCAGGTTGAACAGTCCCAGTTCTCAGCTGCTCCTCCGGGGAGCAGTGCTCAGCACAGAGCTTTCTGAAGCACAGTCTCTATCAAAGTCTCTCAGCACTGCTCAGCCATAGCACAGAGGTGTGCTGCCCACCCTTGCTCCATAGCTCTTCCCAAGGAGAAACTAGAAGGTCCCTCTGGACAGGTCTCCACAGTAACAAACCCATCTCAGAGAGGGGAAGAGTTGTCATATACCTCTTGATTTTGAAAAGTTGAAAACAATTTCTCAAATCTGGACAGAAATCGGTTCGAAAACACAACAGTTCCCAGAGTGGTGCCCCGGCTGCAGAGGCTCCAGGCGGTGGGACACAGCCCAACTGCGAGGCAGGGACAGGCTCTGTCGGGAGCAAGCCTGGAGAAGGCCCCGAACCAATGGTGCTCAGAGCCCCGACTTGCTCGCAGCCATCCTGGGCAGCGCTCCAGGCACACGGAGCCCTGTCACCTCACACCGAGCACTTACCCGAGGAGAAGCCGTGCCCGGCAGGGCGGCCGGGCCGGGCCGTGCTGGGAGAGACCGGCCTCTCCACCTCTCCGCCCGCGGGCGGGGAGCTCCGCCGGGCCGGCTCCTCGGCGGGGCCAGCCGCTCCCGGAGGCGCCGGCTCCGGGGCCGCGGCTTCAGCCCCGAAGGCCTCGCTGAGCTGCTTCACCAGGCGGTCCACGCTGTCTGCAGGGGACGGAGGTGGACGGGGTGAGCCTCCGAGTCAGGCAGCCCCTCAACCCGCCCACCCACGGCGGCCTCACTCACCACTCGACACGGCTCTCATGGGCGTGCGGGAGATGCCGGGCGTGGGCGACCGTGGGTCCCGTTCCTGGTCAGTGCCCGCCGGCAGCTCGGCGGAGCTGGGCTGTGGGCTGTCCGCCGGGGAGCTCACCACCTGCGGAGAGGGCAGCCATGGGGGCGGCGGGCCCGAGCCACGCGAGGGGAAGCAGCGGAGGCGGGAGGGCGCCTACCTCGATGGGGGTGCGTAGGATGCCGGCGGTAGGGGAGCGAGGATCGCTGACGTGCGCTAGGTGCTTGTTGCGGGGCACGGCCGGAGTGGCGGGGGCGCTTCCGGAAGCCCCCATGGCCGCACTGCGCCCTTGCCCCGCCGGACACACCGTTCGAATCTCCCGCGTGCCGGGCGGTGCCACGGCCCATTGGTCCCTGTGCGGGGGCGGGGCTCACCGCGCCACGCCCACCTCCCCGCCCCGCCAGCCCGTCAGCTCCGCAGTCCCTGCCCGTCACGTCCCGCCTCGCCCCGCTGTCAATCTTCGGGGACAGACCCGCCTCCTCGCCCCTCTCTACGTCGTTATTGGACGAGAAGCCCGGCACCGCCTCCCGGGATGGGCGGAAGGCGATTACGATTGGGCGAGACGGCGCGTCGGCACGGCCAGTCCAGCCTCCAGCCCCGCTGCCGATTGGCTGGGACCCGCCTGACCGCGCTGGGCTTCGATTGGGCGGGGCGGGGCTGTGGGCGGTGCCGCGGAGAGCCGCTGTCATGGCGGAGCTGAGCGAGGCGCTGCTGTCGGTGTTGCCGTCCATCCGGGTGCCCAAGGCCGGCGACCGCGTCCACAAGGACGAGTGCGCCTTCTCCTTCGACACGCCGGTAAGCGCGCCCCGCCGCCAGCCCGCTCGCCCGCCTGGGCTGCTCCCGCCGCGGGCGGCTCCCACCCCGCCGCCAGCCGGGGCGCCGCCCGCGCGGGGCCTCACGGGATTTGTGGTTCCCCGGTGGCCGCGATGGCCGCTCCCTGGCGGTGTGCAGGGCCCTCGCGGACTACTGCGCCCGGCGTGCCCCGCGGCACGCCCCGCCCGCCCGCGGTGCGCTGGGGACTGTAGTTCTGGGGTCGGGGCGGGCGTGGGCAGGGCGCTAGTCCCGATCAGCGGCGGCCCGGCCCGCCAGCAGCCCCTGGAGAGGGAGTGTCCCCGGCCCGAACCCTCCGTGCTGGGGCTCGCCAGGACTTGTAGTCCGGCGGGGGTCGGGCGCGTCCCGGGCCCGCCCTCGGCGGCGGGGGGCGGGTCGGGGGTCCCGCCCTGCCCGGGTCTGAGCCACCTCCCCGGCCTCGCCGCGCGGCGTGGCCCGGCAGGCGGGGGGCGAGGCCGTGCTGTGTCATTAAGATGGCAGTGGTCCCTTCTCCAGCCGTCTCCATTCCGCTGGCATCCCTGCGCTTCCTGCGCTACCTCCGCTCGGCCTAAGTGGACCTGGGGAGGCGAAGGCAGCAGGAGGATGAGGTCCCCCTTGAGCTTCTTTGTGGACGCCCGTCCGGGCTAAGCCCCAGCCCAGCAGAAATGGGCTGCAGCTGGAAGATACGGGTCCTTCGAGGAAGTGGCACATGGCGTCCTGGCCCTCTTTCCCTCCCCGAGCTCCACAGTGATGCCTGGCCGTGCACTGCCCACTCTGTCTCAGTCCTAGCAGCTTTTGAAAGCTTCTTAATAGTTTCCCTCCTTTACAACCTCTGCATCTGGGTCCCCTGCCCCTTCAGTTTGGAAAGTATATCTGCTGAGTGAGTGTGGTGGTGTCCAGCTGCTGGTGGGATGGTGGGGGCATATTCTGTGTCCATTTCCAAGCTGCTCACAGGCTTTTGAACACAACAGCAAAAGTAAACAGTGGTCTGTTAACCTTTCTCTCACACCGTAGCTTGGCAGCATTCCCTGTGGCACTGGGAGTCATGCGTTTGGACAGGGTGCCACAGTTTTGCTAGTAATGAATGCATCATGCTCTGAACTTGCAAACTGTGCATGTTAAGGGCCTTTTACAAGATAAACTCCTGTGGAAACTCAGGCTTTCCTGATTTGGTAGCATCCTGCCATAAATGAACACGCAAATAGTTTTTTAAATACATCATCATGACAGGAGTACCTGTTCTTCTGAGACAGCCAGGCTGGGGCTTGCCATCCTATTTCTTACTAGCTATTTGTGGTTGCTATGTAGGAATGAGCTATTGCCGTGACCTAATGAATAATGACTAGTCTGCCATGCCTATCCTAGCAGCTGGAATGGGGATTCCTCCCTTCAGTTTTGTCCCTCTTTCCTTCTTTGCAGGAGTCAGATGGCGGCTTGTATATCTGCATGAACACGTTCCTGGGCTTTGGGAAGCAGTATGTGGAAAAGCACTATCAGAAAACAGGCCAGCGGGTCTACCTGCACCTCAAAAGAACACGTAAACCGGTAAAAAATAAAAATACATACGCTCCAACTTGTTCTGAAATTGAAGGGCGGGCTGTGTCTGTGTATTCTGTAAGATACAGAGTTCTCTCTCCTGAGATACAACTGTTGTTTTTCCTGGTGAATTGAGGGACACCCATGCTTCAGTTCTGCTTATGCTGAGTTGCTGTATGGATTGCCCATGTTATTTCTGCCTGGTTTCCTTCTGTTTTCAGAGTAGTTTGATTTCAATCCCTAAGGCTTGCCACAGCGTGCCTATCCCCTTAACTCTTATTTCCCTATTTCTTTTCAATGCCACAGAAGGAAGAAGACGCCAACTCCAGTGCTGGGGACCCCCCGAGGAAGAAACCAACTCGCTTGGCTATTGGTAAGGAAACACCTACCTACTGGACTCCTTGTGTTCAGCCAGTCCTCTGGAGCTGCCTGGTTTATCTTTTTTGCTTTACTCTTCTTGGCTAGTATCCCTGGCCACATTCATGTTTTCCAGAATGTCTTGGGTGAGCAGTTCCTGTAGAACAGTCATTAAGGTGGTAGTTGTGTTCTGTGTCCAAAGTTGCATCTTGTTTTCCGTGGATAAATATGTTTTTTATCCTCTGCCATGACCCCGCATGCCTGGCTCAGCTTGGTGTGGGGATCACCAGACCGGGACTGTTGTTTAGACACAATGTGCCCAGCATGAGGCTGAAGTAAGTTTGAGAAAGTATATGTCTGAGAAAAGTGAGTTTGAAGCTTCTGGCAGATAAACTATTTTTTTAACTCCTCTGATACTGAACTAGTATTATTGATATCGATGGGGAAGAAATTAATGGGAAATGATGCATTAACATCTTTGTCTCATTAGGTCGTATAAGGCTGGTACTGGAGGAAATACATATGAGCATTAAAACATAAAATATACTTTAAATCTTTCTTTTTTAGAAGAACAAGGCTGCTATTCCATTACTGTCTTTCACCACCTGAGAGGGCTATCATGGCAATCAGTGGAGATGCTGCTTATTTGGAGCAGTCTCAGCTGGTAATTTCTGAGCCATTAAGGAGACACATAAAGGAAGGGACAGGAACATTTGTAGCAGTAACAGGTTCTTGGCTTTCTGGAAGCTGACCACTAGAGGGAAATCGAGAATCTGGACTGTGAACGTCTTGATTTTGGATCGCTTTTTCCCTGGTTATTCGTCTGCTGCCAGAACACAAACACCACTATTAAGACTGTCAGCTGTTCCCTGTTTTGCTGGTGAGCTGAGTAGAGCCCCCAAGATCACTTCTGGAAAAACTAAGGCTGGAGTCTCTGTTTCTTCAGATAGCCAATGCCTTTATGTATATATATGATTATACTGCTTTGGGAGAGATGAGGCCTGGTCTGTATTATGAGTTATTTCTGCGTCCTGAATTCTACAAAGGTCTTGCAACAAGTTGTCTGTTGGTCGGCAAATATGTGCCTGTGATAACAGCTTAGTGGTGTGAATGGAGCAGGAAAGAATAAAAGAAAGTATTAGCCCTGTAAGACAATGGTCTCAAGTTCAGGAGAAGCTTTCTTTCTATCTTTGTTTTAGCTGAACTGTGGTGGTTTAGATATCCCTGACACAGAAGATTTTTCTAAAGTGCTAGAAAGATTTGTGAAAAATTGTAGCCCTCAATCTCTCTGTACCTCACCTTCCCCTCACAATGACAGTGCTTGCCTCCTATGCCTGCATGTTGGTTGAGGGACTTTTCTGGTGTATAGTGCTTACCTACCATCATGGAAAGGGAGGCAATGTACCTCAGGGCAAGCTGGTGGCTATTGACCCTCTTCCTCATTGGAGCCTCAGAAGGTTCACCTAACTGAGGGGACCTCACCAGTCTGGTTTAGTTTGTTTAGGGTTCAGGAATTGTGTAATGCCCTGGGGGATTGTGTATTGCTTTACTCTGTGAAGCAGTGACAGGAAATTTCTGGGCTGTGCTGAAGAGGCACAGAATAGGATTATCCAGGTATGTTTTTGCACGATGCTGGTGACTGTTTTCTAAAATCATTGTGTTCATACATAGCAGTTTTGTGCATAGTGTAAAAATGGTAGGTATCTAAGGAGGGAGTTGCAGGAGATATCATGGACTGGATATTTTTGACAAGAATGTTTTAAGGAAATACAGTCGTGGTTATCAGAACTGTGTTGCTCACAGGATTCTCGAGGCAGAGGTACTGAGAAGCAAAAGCTTTTATTCTCTTCAGCGATTTGTTGCAGCTGCAGATGTTCAGATACTTGTTTCAGAGATTATTGTAGTCACAGCATGCAATTTTTCTGAAAATAAAGGATACTCAGGTTAAAAACACAGGGGGTTTAGGCTGTTGATAAGCCATGTGTCTTCTGCCTGTTTCCTTTTGGGACGTAGGATGTGAATATCCACAGAACAGAGAAGGCCAAGCTTTTCCTCTGAGTACATAATCCAACAACTGTAGGTGAGGGAATCTGCAGAAACTGCAGATGTTTTGGTGAGCATCCACGATGACTCTTTACAACTGGCAAATAATCTCATATGTATGGATCTGTCACAGTATAGCCTATACTGTGACATGGATCTCCGGTTTCTGGCACAACTTCTGGGAAGCACAACTAGGTGGGCATAGAAACTACTATCACTATACCTTTGCTCAGACTTTTTCTGCAATTCTGGATATTCTGGTTCCAAAGGAGCTCCTCGTTCTTCTTGCTTGAGTACGGGACTCTAGACTATCCTTTCTGGAAAGGGCAAGAAAGAAAGGCAGGCTTCTTAAAGATGCTGGTAGACCTGACCTTTGCCCTGGCTTGCAAGGTCATCTCTTCATGCACATCTCCATTCGTTGTCTTGAGTATTCTGGTTAAGGATGAATACCAGTGCTTTATCTTGGCTCTGTTCTGGCCAATGCCCCTCTAGGGGAGGTTTGGTTTACTTCCTGGTTGTAGCCAGAGTCTGGAGATTGTTTTTAAGCATCTATTAAAAAAACTGAGAAAAATAAACCTATTCTCATTATGCTTATAATTTTTCCTGTGAAATCCACACCAGCAGCAGAAGCTCTGGGATCCAGAAGCGGTAGAAAGATTATGGTTCACTGATTTAGATCTTTGTCTTAGTCATGGTACCTTATTTCATGTAAGCTGTGGGGAAAGAAGCTTTTCAAGCTCTCTGGTTTCACCTGTTACCACAATGTTTTTTCTTCTTGTAGGTGTAGAAGGTGGATTTGACATCACAGAAGAAAAGTTTGAATATGACGAAGATGTAAAAATAGTAATTTTGCCAGACCATTTGGATATTCCACGTGATGGGCTAGAGGGACTACCAGACATGGTCAAAGACAGGGTATGTTTGGGTGGAGGGTTTTGTTTACTGTTGATGAGGAAATGTACCATTGCAGTGAAGGAAACTGCCCTGTAAGAGGGATCCTGCAGAGCTGCTGTGAAGTCTCAGCTGGCGGTCATCAGGATTGCTCTGCACTTAGGCAGTCCTGGCTTGCGTGTGACTGAGGCTCCCAAAAGTCTCACCCGACTTGGCTAAATGTGGAGTGTTGTGGCACTGGAAGCTTCTTGTGCCCTTACTGTGGTAGGCCAGCCCTTCATGTTTTCTCCTGATGTCCTAATTCCAGATTGCCAGTGCGATTGAGGCCATCCTGACAGCAGATTCAGCCTCACGGAAGCAGGAGGTGCAGGCTTGGGATGGGGAGGTTCGACGTGTTTCCAAACATGCTTTTTCCCTGCACCAGCTTCAGAACGATGTCCGCATCCCACCGTGGTGAGCATAGTACTGGAACTTGCTGTGTCACTCTGTGTCCCAGGCCTTTCTCCTGTGCTGGGCTGCAGCAGCAGATGAGACCTCTTTTGTGAGTCTCCGAGTGTGCCTTGTCACAGTAGAAGCAGGGGAGGTGGCACACTAAGGTATATCAGGATTCTCAGTGTTCTGTACTAAAAGAGGAGTGAGATCACTTATACTGTGGAAATTGCAGTGGGCACCAATGACAAGGGCTTGGGAGGTAGAACCCAGAGATTTTCCCTCTGATCTCTTTTTCCCTGTTCCTCGTCAATAGTGGCTGGAAGTGCAGCAAGTGTGACATGAAGGAGAACCTGTGGCTGAACATGACTGACGGAGCCATCCTCTGTGGTCGGCGCTACTTCGATGGCAGTGGTGGCAACAACCACGCAGTCGAGCACTACCGAGAAACCGGCTACCCACTGGCTGTGAAACTGGGAACAATCACTCCTGATGGGGCTGGTGAGAAGGGGGATCCTCCCAGGGTTAGGGATGCCAGGCACCACTCAGGCTGATGCAGATCTCTTGCAGGTATCAGGGTGGCGTTGGCCATCTTGTGACCTGCAGTGCCGTCTCATTGAACTTTGCCACCTGCTTCTTGTGTGAGGCAAGAATGAGCTGACAAAATAACCTTGCCTTCCTCTGCCTCTCCCTTGTAATTGGGAGCTTTTAGAATAGTTATCCAGGTTGCCATCTGATTTTCTGTGTTGGGGGTGTATTCATAAAGAATCGTGTGTCCAAATCCTGAGTGGAGAGTATATAGTACAATAACCCACTTTCCTTACTCCTGGCATAAGTGTACCTCTGTACCCTGATGGGTGACAAAGTTGTCACGTGTTTGGGAAGAATCTCAATACTCTGTTATGTTATTCTGCTGAGAAAGGGCAGAAACCCCAATGGCTCAGTTTGTCAAAACTCCCAGTTCTGAGCGCTTTCTTCATGCAGCTGTGAATTGAAGATCACAGGAGAAACATAAGTTTTTCTTTTTTCTGTTTTCCTGCATAGATGTCTACTCCTACGATGAGGATGACATGGTGTTGGATCCCAACCTGGCAGAACACCTGGCACACTTTGGGATTGACATGCTCAAGATGCAGAAGGTGAGGAGAAAGTGGTGTCCTCCATAGGCCCAGAGGGAGAGAGAAGCAGCTCTGAGGTGTCTTAGCTGGATTCCAGCTTTCTGTGGCTATGCAGAGCCAGTCCTGGTCAAGACACCCTGGGGTTGTTTGTCACATAGAGTTGTCTCATCTGCCTCTCTTCTTTGATTGTGTTTTTTGCCCTTCTTTCGTGCCCCTCAGGTTTATTTCCCTGGGGTTATATGTCAGTACTGTGGGCAGGGAGGCTCCCAGGTGCTAAGCTTCTTTTGTTAGTGTGTGGTTTCCATGCCTCTTTATAGGGAATGGTTCAGATTTCTCCCATATTTCTTTTCCCTCCTCTTTCTGTCCCAGGTATTCATATATATGGAAACAACTCTTGTTTCTTCCTCCTCTATTTATAGAATAAACCAAAATGGATTTGCTTCTCTTTCTCTACACTATTGCACTTTTCACACCTCTGATGTTTCCTTGAGTCTTCTTTGAGGATTTTCCTGTTCTTTCCCTCTGCAGACAGACAAGACAATGACAGAACTGGAAATAGACATGAACCAACGTATTGGGGAGTGGGAGCTCATCCAGGAATCTGGCGTTCAACTCAAGCCCCTCTATGGGCCTGGGTACACTGGTATCCGTAACCTGGGCAACAGTTGCTACCTCAATTCTGTGATGCAGGTGCTGTTCAGTATCCCAGACTTCCAGAGAAAGTAAGTGAGCTTAATCACTCCTTTCCATTAGGCTGGGATCAGTACAAAGGTCTCCTAGAGCTGGGAGCTTCTATTGTAGTAATCATGTTCAGAACTGCATTTTTACCAGATGAAGCTGCATATCCCTTAGATTGCTCCATTTTGCTCTGCAGGTATGTGGACAAGCTGGAGAAGATATTCCAAAGTGCACCTTCTGACCCCACACAGGATTTCAGCACACAAGTGTACGTAGAATTTTGGTGAGAGAAGGAAAGCTGAGGCTGCCTGGATGCATCCCCTCTGTGGTGCTTTGCTCCAGAGTTCTTCCTCAAGCCTCACCTCTCTTTCCTTGCCTGTCACCAGAGACAGGCAAGGAAAATTGATCCTCAGTGATCAATAAGGATCTAAGCCAAGGAACTTCAGCTGAATGGTCTAGATGGAGAGGGCAGAGTGGATCCCGTGTGCATGAGAGGCTCTGAAATGTATTATGTGTGTTATGCCTTTTAAACACTGGGGGTATTTCTGGGAGGCAGCTTCCGTCTGCAGAACAGTTAAAAGGGGCTTGCTGTCTGCAGTGGAGAGAGATGGCAAAGAGCAAGGGGATACACAGGTTTAGGCAGCTTTATTCTCAGTGGATATCTTATGTATGCTTAAAGAGGCTTTCATCAAGAGATACTGTGCAGGAGAATATGCAGAAGGAGGAATACAAGATTTGGGAAGGGGTTGCATTTTAAGTACGTCAAGTCTGTGCTACAGCTACTCTCTAACAAGCATATGGAAGTTTGGAATAGAGGAAGGGAAGGTGGCATTTGTGGACAAGAAGTTCAGTGGTACAGGAGGATTCTAAATCTGGGCAGCCTGGAGTGAGGTGTTCACTGAGAGAGGATTAAGGTGAGACAGCCAGAATGATTATTGCCTGGGCAACAGGAGGAGTTAGTCAGGTTTGGTTCCAGACAAATGGCAATAATGATGGAGAAGGACTGGAGTGAAATGGAATAGCAGGAGGGTCTAGGCATAGGAGGAAATTGCTGAACACGTGCTGTTGTCCATTAAGTGTCTCACGCAATCAATCTTCCTGTGGGAAAACGTGATCAGTCTGCTCACACCAGTGCTATTCCTGGCTCAGACAATTTCTGTGTGCCCTGTTGTCTCCTGCACAGTCAGACACTGCTCCGTTCTCCTTGTCAGGCTGCAGCTTAGCTTGGCTGTTGTGCAGCTGCAGTGTAGCTCAACACCAGCTGTTCCTTCATATTCCACTCAATGTGCAAGCAGTGGTTGAGATTGGCACCCTAAAGCCCTGGTAACTTTGAAGTCAATGATGTTTCCAGGGGCCAGAAAGCAGACCACAATAAGATAAGATAATCTGGCCTAGTGCAGCAGAGAAAGCTGTTATCTGTGAGACTGACAGCCCGTGGCAGTGTTAAAGCTGGATAGGTTGATGTGGCTCCTGGAGCATGTGAGATTGAAGAAACATTGATCCTAACAGTGACTTTGTCATTCCAGAGCCAAACTGGGCCATGGACTCCTTTCTGGGGAGTATTCAAGGCCAGCTTCTGCAGATGGGGAGCAGCAGCCTGATCAGAAGGTGAGACTTGGATACAGCATCCTTTTGCATAAGGTATTGTATGTGCTATGTGGCAAAGGAGGGAGAGCCCTTTCTGAAGACGGGCTGGGGCTTGTTCCAAGGTCTGTCATCTGAAGAAAAGCATGGCTAAGAAGAGAGTGCTACATGCCAGGACACATGCTTGGCAGATTATGATCACCTTCCTCTTCCACATTGTTATTTGCAGGGTATGCAAAATGGCATTGTTCCACGCATGTTTAAGTCCCTCATCGGAAAGGGGCACCCAGAATTTTCCACTAACCGACAGCAGGATGCCCAGGAATTCTTTTTGCACTTCATCAACATGGTGGAGGTAATGGCTGAGTCTATGTGGCATATCATAGAAAATTCCAGCTTGATTTTCTTCCCACAGCAAGGGATGAGTGGAGGTGAGGAGCTGGCAATCGGAGTAGAGGGAGGGAGAGAACACAGGGAGATGGGCCATTTAGCACCTGCTAGGGTGGAGAAGTAGAGGTGCTTGGCCATGTTTTCAGGGCTGATTCCGTGGAGAAATTTTTTGGGAGTGGCACAGCTGGAGATGTCAAGTTTCTTCTTCAGGAGCAGGAGTGTCATGGCTTCTTGGAGTACAGAAGACAGCTTTAGTTTCCTCTTTGCTGTCTTTTCCAGAGGGCTGGGTACAGAAGTGAATACTCTTCAGCCATGTGCTGTGTGACATCACTGTTACAGCAGATAATTTTTTCTGCCATTCTGATGTTACATCTGTCCTTCTAATCTTGTTCAGAGGAATTGCCGCAGCTCGGAGAACCCTAATGAGGTCTTCCGTTTTCTGGTGGAGGAGAAGCTGAAGTGCCTGGCCACAGAAAAGGTGAAATATACCCAGCGAGTGGACTATATTATGCAGCTGCCTGTGCCCATGGATGCTGCACTCAACAAAGGTCAGTAATGTGCCAAGACCAGAACAGTAGCAAACCCTATGTTTGTATATTGTACTGTTCTTACAGAACTCTTTTTAAATGAGAAAGAGACTTCTTTGCCACTTCTGAGGTGAGATCCTTCTCCTGCTTTGTGGGATCGGGCTGATGTCCCTCTAGAGCCTTTCCCTCAGACAGCACAAACTGAGCTGTGATTCAGCAGCAAAACAGGAGTGTCTGCAGTAGCAGAACTATGCTCTGGAAGCTGTGCTCCGTTCTCAGTGGCGTGTATCTATAGGCCTGCTCTGTCTCTAGGAGTAGCTTACACCAGTTGCTTTGTAGGTACCTAGAGGTGGTCCTTGACTCCTCTGCTTTATTCTCTAGATGAACTGCTGGAATATGAGGAGAAGAAGAGGCAGGCAGAGGAGGAGAAGCAGCCGCTGCCTGAGCTGGTGCGAGCCAAGGTGCCTTTCAGCTCCTGCCTAGAGGCCTATGGAGCTCCAGAGCAGGTGGATGATTTCTGGAGCACAGCCTTGCAGGCCAAGTCTGTGGCTCTTAAGTAAGTGTGTGTCAGCTAAGTTGTGATGAACTGGCCACAGCTGCATTTCTGGGGACTTCTTGTGGCTTGGGGAAAGAACCATTACTAAAGCTTTGTAGTCCTCCACACCCTGGGTCCATAGAAGATTGAAGCAGAGAGGGGATCAGTCCATCAGTGCTGGAGTGGTTGCCCTCAGAGGCAGAACAGCAGTGCTAGTGAAGTCCTAGCCATCAGATTTCAGTTGCAGAGGGACTACAAAAACACAGTGATATTTCAGAAAACTAGTAGCTTTTACTGTAAATTTAAAATTTTGCTTTGTAATCAGTACTTGACTGTGTGATGACACTGATCTTGCACCATCTCTAAAATTCCTTCAAGTTTTTAACCCTTAAGATTTGAGCAGAACACCAAGTGCAACAGATGCATGAGTTCTTTGAAAGAATGCTAACTTAAAATGCTAGTAGCAAGGTTTAAAAAACAGCTTTAAGTTTTCTCACTGCCTGTAGCACATGCAACAGTGCAAAGTTGCAGTGACAAGATTACAAATGTAAGCAGCTTTCTGCTGTGATGCTACTGAGTGTTCTTTTGCAGTGAAAGTCCTCGAAGAGTTGGAAGTGCTTTTATAACAAATACTCCATTATTAAGCAATAGCTACTATAAACAAACATCACATTGAAAAATAACATTTTGTTTTAATTTTTACTGAGTTGTATTCAAACGCTTTACTGTTGCTTAATTTGGTTCTACAGCATGTTGCAATTATCACCTGGTAATGAGTATCTGTCTCACTTACAGGTACTTCTCCCTTCACAAACATTTCCCTCTGTTTCATAGATACCAGACATTTTCTCTCTGAAATTGTATAACTAAATAATGTTTCATCAAATTCAGTTAACTTAAAATTCACTGCTTCTATTTCATATCCAAAAAAGTGCTCTTGTGCTTGAAAGCTTGTCAGTTCCTGCAGGTGTATCTGTTGGTCTAGTAAAAGATCTTATTTCCTTAAGATCTACATTCCTTAAGGGCTAGACTTTTAATTAAACAAAATATGACCAGGCTTGTAAAATACAGGATTGAAAAGTAGAGACTATGTACTATTTTTTTCTCATCTCCAAAATTTGCATTCCATCTCATCTTTTCAGGGCTTCTGCCTTAGAAATGGTTCTGTGTTTGAGCAGCTTCAAGCTCAGCACAGGAGACCTGCACAGACAGGTGTATCTCCCAACCTGCTCAGGACATGGCTCTGCCCTACTCACTGATTTCTTGGATCAGCTAGACACCCTCAATCTTTGCTGACAAAGTATTTAAAAATATTATGTGTCTCTTTCAGAACAACACGGTTTGCCTCTTTCCCAGATTATCTGGTCATCCAGATCAAGAAGTTCACTTTTGGTCTGGACTGGGTGCCCAAAAAGCTCGGTAAGGAGGATGAGAAATACAGAGCATATAGGTACTGGGAGTCACATATGGATATATTGTGGTCATTACTACCAGGAGGAAAGTAACTATCCCAAAAGTTGCTGCAGGCATCCCCGGGGACTTACCCTTCTAGATCTCCCATCCAAGTCCTTTGTTTCTGCCCCTACACGGAGGCTGAGCAAGACCATATCTTGCAGATGTTTCCATTGAAATGCCAGAGGAGCTGGATATCTCTGCACTGCAGGGAACGGGGCTGCAGGAAGGAGAAGAAGAAATGCCAGACATCGCACCTCCACTGGTGACACCAGATGAGCCCAAAGGTAGCCTGGGGTTCTATGGCAACGAGGACGACGACTCCTTCTGCTCCCCTCACTTCTCCTCTCCGACATGTTAGTGATTCTCCTCCTCTCTTCCTGATGCCTGACTCATTTCCTTGCTCTCCTTGCCTTGTGTCCCATGCTAGCAGTTTCCCACTTGCTCAGACTTTCCCTGTCCTTTTGTCAGTGATTGCCAGCTGCCTCCCTTGCATGCCTCTTATGCAAGGGGGTGTGTTGATTCCTGTTCTGTACAAGATGGGGGGGGGGGGTGGCATGTCCGGTGCATTTAGAGGAGGCAGAGCTGGGATTTATACAGGATTTAATTGGTAGCTGTATTTAATTTTTATAAACCGCAGTGGGAGGTCGGGTTCAGAGCTTACAGGAGACCCAGTGGTCCTGAGTTCATGGGTTGCATCGTTTTGTTCTTTGCCTGTGAGACTGCTCTTCTGAAGAAAAATGGTGGCTGAGAAAAGCCAAGTGATGGAACTTGGTGTGAAATAAAGCCAGGAAGTGGTGGCTTTGGAGGCTGTGTGACACGAGACAAAATGAAGCCAGCAGGGATGGGTGGGAGTGGGTGGCTCTAACTTCTTTCTTCCCGCAGCACCCATGCTGGATGAGTCGGTGATTATCCAGCTAGTGGAAATGGGCTTTCCCATGGATGCCTGCCGCAAAGCCGTGTACTACACAGGGAATAGTGGGGTTGAGGCGGCCATGAACTGGGTCATGTCACATATGGATGATCCAGGTATGATGCCAAGGCCGTGATGAAGCTTACTGCTTCTAGACTCTTGTGCTTGTGTCCTGCTACCACAGCAGAAAACTGAAGTAGTTTGGACTTGGGCTGTACCCTCTTGGCCAGATCTAATTACTCAGAGCTGTGTTGTGTTTCCTGCTGCAGACTTTGCTAACCCGTTAGTTCTCCCTGGATCCAGTGGGCCAGGGTCAACTATTACCTGCCCAGACCCTCCTTCAGAAGACAGTGTGGCCACCATTGTCTCCATGGGCTTCTCCCGGGATCAGGCAATGAAAGCGCTTAGAGCCACGGTGAGAGGCATGAGTGACATCAGAGTGCAAGGATCTTCTCAGGAACAGGAATTCTGAAGGTCACTGTCTTCTTCTTCCTTCCAGAACAACAGTCTGGAGCGTGCTGTGGATTGGATCTTTAGTCACATTGATGACCTCGATGCAGAAGCTGCTATGGATATCTCAGAGGGGCGCTCAGCAGCCGAGTCCATCTCTGAATCTGTCCCTGTGGGTCCCAAAGTGCGCGATGGGCCTGGAAGTGAGTTCCAAGCCATAGGAATGTGGATTTTGGGGTGCAAACTCAGTATGACTTTGTCATTCCTGATCTATGCAGTACTGCAGGTTTTAGCAGCAGCTATCGCAGAGCTGGTCTGGTTGTAGAGGTAGAAGCAGGGAGAAGTAGGGAAGGAATGGCAAAGTAGTCTAGACCCTTCAGGCTGGATGAGGATTACCTGGAAGCCAGTAAGAGAGAGGCTGGGGAAGTGCCATCAAGAGAACGACAGGAAGAGCTGTGCTGCTTTTATCCAGTGTTCTAGGAGGCTTTTTTGCCCTTTTGGTTCTTACTGAAAAAAGCAGTTCCAGGCTGTGCACAAAATTTGTGCCAGAGGTGCTTGGCTGCTGGGTGCCATAGGGAGTGGAATCCCTGCCTTACCCATCCATCACCCATGGCCCAAATAAAAGTTGGAAGAGAGAACGCTAAATGGAAGTTAGCATCTCCCATTTCCCTCTATGTTTGGTCTTAAGACCATTCACAGTCACACTTGATGAGGATACAGTTCTAAATTATTACCCAGCAGAGCTTCCTTCAGGGATCCTTCTCTAGAGATGGCCTTGCACAGGGTGTTAGGGAGTAAGACATCTTTCTTCTTTCTCTGACAATCTTCTCTTCCCTCCTTCTTTGAAGAATATCAGCTGTTTGCCTTCATCAGCCACATGGGCACTTCAACTATGTGTGGACATTATGTTTGTCACATCAAGAAAGATGGCAGGTGAGGATTTCCACAGTGTAAGGGAACTGAGGTACTGCTTTAAATCCCCATCCTCCCCTGTTCCTTCAGAGGTCTTGGGGGGTTGGGGCTGAGAGCAGGTGAGTGCAATCAAGTTGCGTCTTAACCAGGGAATGGCATTCCTGAGCTCCTCTTGTGCCTGTTGCAGGTGGGTGATCTACAACGACCAGAAAGTCTGTGCTTCTGAGAAGCCCCCCAAGGACCTGGGCTACATCTACTTCTATCAGCGGATTCCCAGCTAGAACATCCTCTTGCTGTGTGTGGTGGGGGGAGAGTGGGCTGAAGGTGTGGGGGGGAAAGGGGTGGGGGCAGTGAGGGTGGGAGCAGGGTCCTTCTCTTCCCTGCTCCTTTCCCCAGTCCCTTCACAGCCTCTCTGTGGAGACACAGGCAGAGACAAAAGTTCACTAACTAATCGACTGGAGTCCCTGTGGACATGAGTGAAGGGGATTCGGGGGGTTGGGAATATCTCTTTCTATAGGAAATGTCCTCACTGTCCCCACCCCCGTGACACACAGCCCTAGTGCTTCGCTGCTTGGTGGGATGATGCCACCTTGCTGTCCGGGAGGAGAGGAGGGGGCTTGTGTGTACGTGTGGCTTGTGAATGGGGGGATTCCTCCTGCCCGCCCTGTCGGGCGGGGGCGTGAGGCGGGCAGCAAGGCGGGCCACGAGCAGCGCTTCCCCTTGTGTGCCCTTGACATGCCAAAATACACGAGGGACAAATAAAAGTGGAAATACCCCCCTGGCTCCTGTCTGCGCCCCGCCTGGCTGGGGGAAGCGCGGGTGGGGCAAGGGGCGGGGCTGTGCGCGGGGCGGGGCACGCGGGGGGCGTGGTCTCGCCGCCGCCGGACTATAAAAGTGGCGCCGGTCTCCGCGCCCGCTGCCGCCGCTGACCTTCGCGTATCCTCTGGTGCCGGCCCCACTCCTGCTCCTTCCCGCCATGGCGCCCAGGAAGTTCTTCGTGGGGGGCAACTGGAAGATGAACGGCGACAAGAAGAGCCTGGGCGAGCTCATCCAAACGCTGAATGGCGCCAAGCTCTCCGCCGACACCGGTGAGGGCGCGGCCCGCACGTAGCGCACGTCCCACACGGCCCTGCGGAGCCGGGGACCGGGCCCGGGCGGGGGAGCAGCAAATGTCAGAGGGCGGCGGGGGCCTAAATATAACCCCGCGGCAGCGGCGCTAAATATACCCGGGAAACTGGATCCGGGTTCCCGCGAGCACGTGCGGCCGACCCCCGGGGCGGCCGCGGGCGATCCCGGGGGCCCCGCGCCTCCCCCCGGCCTGGCCCCCACCCCAGGGAGCGGGGTCTGGGGGCACCGAGCTGCGCTTGCCCCTGCCCCGCCGCCGTGCCCAGTTACAACCCCAGGCACAATGCGGATCTCCCCGCTTCGGCCGGGCCAGGCCCAGGCTGGCACGGCCTCACCTAGTCTTCTATCTGGGCACTTCCCAAGGGACCCCTGTGACCTCGCTGTAGTATCGCCTGTGCAGCCCCTTGGAAAGGGCTTTCCTCCCTGCTGTTGAGTCATTGGATAGCAGGGATTGCCCTGTGGTAGAGGGCTTCCCAAATGTCAGTGAGGAGGGGCAGGCTGTGCTTTCCCAGGAGAGAGGGATGACCTCTTGGGGCTGGGATTTGGGATTAGTGGCTAGGTACAGTTTCTGCCCTTCTCCTGTCACAAGGGTAGCCGTGTACTTTGCCTTGCAGAGGTGGTTTGTGGAGCCCCTGCCATCTACCTTGACTTTGCCCGTCAAAAGCTCGATGCAAAGATTGGAGTGGCAGCACAGAACTGTTACAAGGTACCAAAGGGAGCTTTCACAGGAGAGATCAGGTGAGCCCCAGAGAGTAAAGTCAGGGTGCCTCTGGGACGTGAATTTCCTCCAGTGAGTCATCTCCTTTCTCCCCAGCCCAGCAATGATCAAGGATATTGGAGCTGCATGGGTCATCCTAGGCCACTCAGAGCGAAGGCATGTTTTTGGCGAGTCTGATGAGGTGAGTGGCCTCATAGAATGGAGACATGTTCTAGCTCAGATCGGTCTGCAAAGACTGGAAAAGTGAACAATTAAGCCAGACCTCCTACCTGTTCTATTGGCTGCCTTGTTTCTTCTCCATTCCCAGTTGATTGGGCAGAAGGTGGCTCATGCTCTGGCTGAGGGCCTTGGAGTCATTGCCTGCATTGGAGAGAAGCTGGATGAGAGAGAAGCTGGCATAACAGAGAAGGTGGTTTTTGAACAGACTAAGGCTATTGCTGGTAAGAGGAAAAAGAAATTGTTGGTTTGGGGTTTTTTAGCATTTTTCCAGCTCTGCTCTTCCCGGTATGGGGGTATTGTGCTCACCTCTACCTTCTTTCTCCTTTCTAGATAATGTGAAGGACTGGAGTAAAGTGGTTCTTGCCTATGAGCCTGTTTGGGCTATTGGAACTGGTAAAACTGCAACTCCCCAACAGGTATGAGAGGGAGAGGTGGCTGACTAAAAGACCAACTGATCCTTCCCCCTTAGGAAACCTTCCTGAAGATTCTTACTGAGAATCTTCTGGAGGTTATTTGTGACTTAGAGAATATCCAACTGTTCCCTCGTCTTTGGAAAGGAGCTGTGTGCAGAACGGCTCAGGTCTCAGTGTGACTCTTGTGTTGTATTGCAGGCTCAGGAAGTTCATGAGAAGCTGCGGGGGTGGCTGAAAAGCCATGTGTCTGATGCTGTTGCTCAGTCAACTAGGATTATCTATGGAGGTGAGTCTGAAGCGACTTTACAGGGCAGGAAATGCTTAGTTTCTCTACCTGTTGCTGCAGTTGTACATAATTTTCTTCCTGGCAAGAAAACTCTTTACTTTCAGAGCATAAAGAATCACCTTCTAGCTTGTTTGGGTAGCTTTCTTGGATAAATGGGAGACAGTCTTGCTGTGTGCAGGAGCTGGCTTGTACCTTACCAGTCCTGCTGTTGCCCTGGCTCCATTTTCCTAGAACTGGCACATCTAACCTTAAAACACTGCTCCCTCCTTAGGCTCTGTCACTGGCAGCAACTGTAAGGAGCTGGCCTCTCAGCATGATGTGGATGGCTTCCTTGTTGGTGGAGCTTCTCTCAAGCCAGAGTTTGTGGATATTATCAATGCCAAACACTGAAGCACCCCATGAGGAGCTGTCCCTTGTGGTTAAGAAATGGAAGCAAGAAGGGACCTTTCATTGCACACGTCTCAGTACGGAGGCCTCCTTTGAGGCTTTCCCCCTCCACAGTCATTGTTCTAGATGTTCTGCTAACCACCCTCACCACGTTGAAGTCCTGTAAGCAGGAGCCTGTGTCAGCAGAGTCTTGACAGTCTGCTCTCTGAGCTGAATCCTCGGTTTCCTGTTGACCTGTTAAGAGCCCACAGCCCACCTGGTCAGTATCTCTCCCTTACCCTGCAGCCCTGCAGGGAGAGGGGGCCACTGGTGCTGCAGGAAGGAAAAAGGAAGCACGATCTCTTGCATCCTTCAGCTCTATCAGCAAGGAACTTGTCAGCTTCGACCCTTGTGAGATGTCTTACCTCACCTGTGTCCCGTACTGAACAATAAATGAAAAACAGAAAAAGCAAAGGCGTGTCCTGGATCTTATTTGGAAGCATCTTGGGGACAAGTAGCATAGAGAACTTAGTGCTTTTGGAGGTGGCTGGTTGTAGAGAGGGTCTTGTGGACTTTTCCCTGAGAGCCGACCATTACCCCAGTAGGCACTGCACAGGTTCAACCTGCATCTTGCTTCTGTTATATAACAGCTCTTCTTTGGGCTTGTGGTGCTTCTAGTGTACCTGTGTCTCTATTCCAGTAGCTGCTTGGCTGTTCCATCAGTGAGCCTGTCTTCTTGGCAGGTTCAGTAATGTGTTCATCCCTGCTCTTTCCCTGTAAGGACTGGTAATTGACTTTGCTCATTAAATGAAGAGTGGAGCAGCTTTGTCTCTGCAGGAAAGGATTTTATTTAGGCCCTGTGTTGGGGCAGTGCTTGCTGCCATCTTTCAGCCGTGTACTGGTGGGTGAGGAAGCAAGATTTGATGTTACTTCCCAGCTGCTGATTTTTTTCATCACTCTCAGAACTACCAAAAAAAAAAGTGCCTCATGAGGGAGGAGCTTATTTGTGAGGCGGTACATCCTTGGGAGCCTATGGGCAGTGTTCTATCTGCTAGTGCCAGCATCACCTGAGGGATGAGGGGCAGGAGCTGAGAAGCAAGGAAGAAAAAGCCTGATGCTGTGGGGACTCCTGCCCTACTACTGCTGGGGGAGCTTCCTACTGCCCAGCTGTCTGGGAGGGATCTTCCTAGAGGATATCAGGTGATCTGAGAAGGAAGAGCCTGACAGCAGCAAGGAGGTGGCAGCTCTCAGCTCTGTATGTGTGGAGTGATGTGGAAAGGAGGAGGATAATTCAAAGACAAAAAAAAAATATCTGAAAACTGTTTTCTACAACCAGATCACGTCTTTCTGAGAGGCTGCTGGGCCCGTAGTTTGGGACTATTGGGTCATTCTGACCAGAGAAGCAGTGATGCAGCAGGGGCATACAGTGGTCCTAAGGCTGCAGGAACTGGGTGCAATCACTTGGGGATGGGCCTCTGGATGCAGCTCTGCTGTCAGCTCCTCTTCCTGCCCAGCCCTGCCCACAACACAAGAGCCCAGTAGAGTGACCTACATAGAAGAAAACAGATGGGAGCTGGGCATTGATCTTGCTGCTTTAAGAGAATGCAGGGGCATGAAAATATTCATTTATTGAGGAATAAACTCATGGAAAATAATTTCTGTATCAGCAGGAATGCCAGATCTTGTTTCTCTTATTTTTGTCTGCTTTCTGGCAGGACTGCAGCTCTCTGGAGTGGAAATACTGCCAGATCCTCACAGCAAACTGTAGTGGTTGGATGCTAAACAGGTTGTTGTTGGAGAAAAATGCATTGTGCCAGATGTGACAGCCTGAGAGAGCCTGCGATGGCTCCACATCCTCAGCTCCAAACAATAGCCAGGCTGAGCTTGTATTCCCAGTAGGCACCAGACACACATTGGACTCAATGATCCTTGTGGATGTCCCTTTAAACTCAGAATATTCTGTGACTCTGAATGTATTCCACTTAAACATAGCCATGGCTGGCCACACAGATTACAGATGCAACCACACAGAGCACTCCCACAGAGCACTGGCAGCCTCATCCCACACCCTGCTCCAGCTGAGCAGGATGGAGGTGCATTAGATGGAGGAGCGTCTGTGTATATCTGTGTATTTACAGAAGTATTTACACACGGGTACAGTGTGTCTCCTTCCAGCAGCTGGGCTCAGGCAGTGCCCAGTAGCTGCCCCTCAATCCCAACCTCTTCAGCCCTCCAGTAGCCAACTCCCTGTGGTGCTCTGGCCACAAGTTTCTCACCCAGGGCAAAGTGCAAAAGGAGTTTAATGAGAAGACAGGATGAGCTGCACTGATCAGGTGCAGGATATGGGCAAACCATAACAAACCATTTACACGTGACTGCCCCTTTTTATTCCTGTATGCTATATTTGTTTCTCTATGTCCCCTGGATCACCCCTGGTTCCTGCCCTAATCACTCCCTAATGAGTCCTGTGTAATCCCCAAATGCTCTTTCCCTGCATCCCATCCTGTGTGCCACACCCCTGAACACAGCTACACCCCCAGTCCCAAAGGTGCTCTGGGGCTGAGGCTCCCCTGGGATGGGGCTGGACAGGGCGTTCCTTTCTCTGAGTCCTTATTTTGGATTCCCACCTGCCGTTGTGCCCCTGTGCCCGTAGAAATGGGCTTTTAGTGGATGATGGCTCCTGGGATGGGCGGCCTGGTGGGTGCTTCTTGGGCTCTCCCTCCTGCCACCGTCACCCTTGTACTCCTCTATGGGTGTGCAGGTCAGCTTTTAGCAAATACTGTCCTGAATTATCAGTATAATTAGGTTTGGGATACATATATACAATCTAAATAAAATTTATCTTGCTTAAAGATTTGGGTTTCCTTCTGTAATTAGGGGATGTTTAGGGCAGGAAGCAAAGGCAGGAAAGGAACTGTTCATATGCAAATTACTTCTTTACTCTGAGGGTGGTGAGGCACTGAAACAGGTTGTCCAGAGGCGTTGTGGCTGCCCCATCCTTGGACGTGTTCAAGGCCGGGTTGGATGGAGCGAGCCCTCAGCAGCCTGGTCGAGCAGGTGGCATCCCTGCCCATGGCAGGGGAGTTGAGACGAGCTGAATTTTGAGGTTCCTTTCAATCCAAACCGTTCTGTGGTTGTGTGATAATGAGCAGGGAGTGAATTCAGATGTGTAGCACAGAAGCAGCTGGCACCGAAGAGCCTAGCAGGACGAGGCAGGGGACACAGATGGCAGCTTGCTGTGCAGCCCGAAGCGCAGGGGTGCTTTGTAGGAGGGGCGATGGATGGTGGTGGTGTGAGCAGCTCTGCTTGGACCATCTTATCTAGCACTAACTTACCCAGACACTGCAAAGGAGCAAAGTGCACTGAAGGGAAAGGGAGCAGAGCCTTGGACTTTGTATTAACTGCAAACCACTGGTGACCGGCGGCTCTAAGTAGCATTCCCGGCTGGTAAACACCCGGCGCTGTTGGCATCGGCTGGGCACGGGCGGCCCCAACCCTTCCCGACTCCACAGCCTGGAGCACAGGACTGGAGCAGTGCACCCCAAAAACCCCTTCCTGGCATCCGGCTGCTCATATTCGGTGAGGCTTCTTGCACAGCCCAAGGCCAATTCTGCTCAACATGTCAATTAAACATTCACCAGAGAGTAAGTTAAGAGTTAATTAGGCACTCACCGCCCGAATGCCCACCACCCTGTGCAGCCCTGCCGGACTCTGAACCGGCCCCGTTTTGAGCTGGGATGCGCACAGAAGGTCCCTTCCCACCGAAAAATCCTTCGGTTCTCTGGATACGCTAACAGTTGCCGATGTCACCCAGCTGGGAAGGTGGAGCGGGATCGCAAAGCGCAGGCGAGGGCGGTACACACCCGGAGCCTCCCGAGCCCCGGGGACGCGGCGCCGGGGACAGCGGCGGGCCCACCCCCGTTCCCATGGCAGCGGCCGGGCCTCAGCGAGCGGCCGCCGCGGGAGGCGGCAAGAGCGGCCTGCCCCGGCAGAATGGAGGACGAAGAGCCAGAGGAGGAGGAGGCGGAGGAGGAGGAAGATGAGGAGAAGGAAGAAGAGGAGAAGGAAGAAGAGGTGAGGGGGAGGCCCTCAGCACCGCCTGGCTGTGGTTGGGCCAGCGCTGGCGTTGTACTTTCTTCTCTCCCAGCAGCCGGCTTTCTGTCCCCTGACGGAAGAAGTCCTCAAGGAGGGCCTCTCTCTCCTCAGTACGACCGGCAATGGGCTGTCCTATGCCTACGTGAAGTTTGAAGCCAAAGACAAGTGAGTGTGCAATGCCTGGCCCGGCAGAAGCCCCGTACTGCATGGCCATGGAGCCGCTGTGCCGCAAGCTGGTGACCGGCCGTGCGGGGCAGGCCCTGCTCTCCAGCCGCCTGATTCCAGTCTGTGCTCAGCACAGCCTGTCTGTCCTCAGCCCTGGCCTGGGCACTGCCTCCCTCCACGGCCAGACACACCGCTGGGAACATCAGTGTCCCCCAAGGCTGAGGGCAGCCTGCCCATTGCCCTGAACTGTGCTCTCCTAGGGGGACCTGAACAGAGTGACCTCCCTACAGGCACTTTGAGAAATATCCACTGACATCTGTCCTCCTAAATGCTAACCTTTAAGGCAGGCAGCAGTAAGTACTGTGCCACAATGGCCTTGGGACAGTTTGGAGCCTCAGCCTCCTAGCACACCCACCTAGCTAAGGCTGCATTAAGGCTGTTTCTTTCAGCAGCCTCACAGGGTATCTCACCCACTATTTTTTACACTAGGAAAGTCCTTCCACGCAGTCCTTTGTGTTGACCTATTGTCTAACAGACCCCTCCCCAAAACTTACCCTTTTCTCTGCTCTAGTTGTGCTCTGTTCTGACAGCTACAATTCAATGGGAATAAGTTTCCTCCACCAGGAAACCAGGTCCAGTCTTACCGTTCGTCTCTGCTTACAGGCCTGCCGCTATCACCTGCCTTTTTCTTCCTTCTCTCATCAAAGCTTTTTAGGACAGCAGGGAAGTAGGAGAGAAGGTTGCTGTTCCTCCAGTAGTGACAAGGAGCAACCCAAAAGATGGTAGTGGGGAAATATGAGAAACATTTTATTCACATTTGCCCTCCCTCAGAGGCCTGACAGACATCAGCCTCCTTGAACGCTTCATTCACCTGCGGTATGTGGATTTGTCAAAGAACAAGCTGAAAGATTTGGCCCCACTGAGCAGCCTAACCCAGCTGCTTTGGCTGAAGGTGGATAGGAATCTGCTCACCAGTGCCAGCATGCAGGAGCTGCCCTACCTCCAAGTCATCAGCTTTGATTACAACTGCATCACGGATTTGGAGGGCATTACTCACCCCCTCCTAGCCAGCCTCAGCCTGAAAGGTGATACAGGGCACCTCTCTTGATTCTTGGGGGACACTCTGTTGGGAAGGTAGGATTAACTTTCTTGTTTCTTCTTCCTGTGGCACTCAGAAAACAAAATCCAGACAGTGCTGGGCCTGAGTCATGACCAGTTGTTCAGCTTGCAAGTCCTGGAGCTGCGAGGAAACGAGATAAAGACCACAGCAGGGCTTGGTGTTTCCAAGCTCAAGAAGCTCTATCTGGTAAGGGATCAGCCAGCCTGGGGCATGGGACAGAGCTGCTGCAGAGCCCAGCACCTGCAGCCCACATAGCTCAAAGGGAGTGGCCATGAACCACAAATCACAGAGGAGTCCATGTTCAGTGCATTGGGTTCTTCCCTCACAGCCTCCTGCAGGAGAGCAGTTTTCCCTTCAGGCAGAATTGGGCACGCTTGTATTCCATATGCCCTGGGACCACTGGAGATCACTGCACAAAGAGCTTTGCTCTTTGGGTGACAAAGGGGGGCAATGCCTCTTTGTCCTCTCTGATGGGGCTAATCAAATACTGGTTTAAAGCCAACACAATTATATGATTCACACCTACAGCTGCAAAAAAAGAAATTGATTCAATATTGCAGTGAAATAGGAGAAGTAGTTTCTTAATATCATAAACAATTACTATAAGGAAGCATTTACTCCTAGAGATGCAAGTAAAGAGAGTATGTAAAGCTTAGCCCCATGCATCACACTGTGCTACAGCTTGCAAAGATTAAACAGATGTCCTGAGTCACTACCTCTTGAAAAGCAATTAAATATGATAAAGGCTTTGAAAAACTATGTGGCTTCTTTTCATCAAGATTCCTTGGCAGAAAACATTAAAGGAGATTGCTTGCTAAGACTGCCTGCAATTTTCTGATGGAAAACTGGGATTTTATGACTGGAGGTGCTCCAAGAATGGAGGAAATGGATAAGTCACTAGATCCAATACAGCGTTTTAAAGCATACCCAGTCACCTTAGTGAGTTATTGCAGGGAAGCAAACAGAGCATCTCTATTGAAGGAAGGTTCCTGGCGTGACTGAGGAGTTTCTGAACTGCCCATGTGAAATAGGAAAATTGCAAGGGGTGATTGTTAAAACTAGAACAACTGACTCTCAAGAATCTTTGGGGCTTGAATTTGTTTCCCATGTCTACTTCCTCAGTAAATAATTTTGCAGGGAAATCTCCCCCAGTAATGCTTTGGTTTCTGTGTAAAGACTTTGGTGTTACTTCAGCCTTGGGTAAGTGCAGCTAATGCCTCAAGGATAGGGTTCAAGACAAAGGGTTCAATTTAAGGAATTTTTGAGGGTCACAGTAGGGCTGTGTTAGCTCCTGGTCATGGTGCAGCAGTGATGGCAAAGACTAACCTGAGAAAGGTGGAGTATGCAGGAAGGGGAGAGGAAATCATGGGCAACGTATGGTAAATTTCCATAAGAAACAGTGGCATTACATCTGGGTGAAGAACTGGTATCTAAGGGAAGGTGATGGTGTGTCACATAGAATGTTGTTTTATTTAGGGGAAAAAAATGAAAATTCAGAAAAATATCCATTCTGCATTATCCTGCTAGTGATTGCAAGGCCAGAGCTGGTAAAACAATTTACACTGAAGTGATGAAGAAAGTGAGTGTGATGGGAGGTTGCTATTCCTTTTATAAACCAGTGATCAGTGAGCTCCCCACCCACACCAGCTCACGATTTTCTCTGAGGTAAAATGTCCTAATCCTTCCTGACTGTTTTATCTGCTCACGTGGCTTCACTAAATATCCAACTTTCCTCTTTTTGTTCTGATGTTACTCCTTTTACTTGGCCCAGCTGGTCCAGATTCTCCTTTGTCCAGTTTCTATTAAAATCCTCCTTTTCTACAATGTCTGTAGAATGATTCAGCCCTAAAATGTTCTCCTATCCCACCAGTTCAGCCTGTGCACCTTTTTTGGTCTCAGGAATTGCCCATGTAATTGCTTGGGTACCTATGAGGAAGAGAGAGCACAACAGCACCTCTCACCCTCGTTTTCCATTCAGATGTCAGCATCCCTAGCGACTGCAGCCCCCAGCCACATCGGCAAGGAAAGCCCTGCTCAGCTCCAGGCTGGAGAACCTTACGGGGAGACTATAATTACCAGGGATGCTCCGAACTTGGCCGCACAAGGCAGTGAGCAGCCTGACAGAGCAGAGCGTAGGTGCTGGCACTGTGGGGAGCCTCTGCTTGGGCAGGAGACCTCTAGTGGTCTTTTCCAGCCGAAATCCTGCTGTGAAAGTGGTACCTGAAATCCAGAGCTTCCGTATTTCCCTGCTTCGTTAACCCAGTGAAGTGAATGAAATTCAGTGATGGGAATTTTAAACTTCCTGAAGTAAGACACAGCCCAGAGGAGTTGTAAGGGACTCCTTGGTCGTAGATTTTCCCAACAAGAGAAGCATCTACTGGAAGGTGCCTGGACTACATGGACTGTGTGACTGAGAGGGCCTGGTTACTCATCCCTTAAACACAATAATTTTAGGCTCAGGTGTGCTTTTCCCTCCATGCTTTTGCTCTCTGAGGCTCAGATTTATCACTGCCATGGAAAGGGGAGCTGTGCTGGCAGTGGAGTATTCACCTGGAGTGGTTTTGTCTCAGCCACCGAGTGATGCTCCAGGAAACACTTTTTCAGCTTTTGGTCCTTGAGTCTGAATCCTGAGAACCCAGTTGGCCAAGACCCTGAACTACCTGATTGAGCTTCAGACAAGGCTGTGTTATGAGTGGTAGGGAGTCTGAAAGATATTTGAAGGATAGAAAGAGGTTTAAAGGCCAGAAATAACTGCTGTTCCCTCTCTTGTGTGTCCCTATTTTCCTTCTCTCTGCCTGCCTCCCTGATGCTCAGGCCAAGAACATCATTTACAGCCTTGAAGGCCTTGAGGAGCTTGAAAAGCTGGAGACTCTGCATCTGCGTGACAACAATCTTGAGGCCCTGGATGGATTCTCTGATAACATGAAGTGCCTGCAGTACCTCAATCTACGGTGGGTCCTCCCTGCTCTCTGCTGGGACCAGAGATCCCTTCACCAGACTGCACTCCTATTTAGATCCTTAGGATTTTCTGGGTGTTTTTTGGAAGTTGAAGACCTGGTAGGGATGGGTTGTGCCCACCTTAGCTGCTGAACACCAGTTAAGGATATTTACCATCCTTAACTGGTGTTCAGCAGCTGAACTGCTGATATTTACCATCCTGAACTAGTGTTCAGGCATTGTAACAACCAGGGCCTTTCCTGGACTTCTTAGAAAATATCAGCCTCTCCAGTCATTCTCATACCTCACTGCAGGCTTTTCGTTCCTTGTCATAAGTTAGTTGGGTCCCTCAAAGTGTGTTCTGCCTGCAAATGCCCTTTAGTTCTCAGTGTTTGCCGTGCGGGGCCATGGTGATGTCGCACAGTTCAATGGACTGGCCACAGAGGAATCCAGAGGAGATGTCCTTTTTGTCCCTCAGTATGGGGAGCTGCAGACAGATCTGGATCTTAGGTGACAGATCTGTGGTCTGTGGTCTCTGTTCCCTCATGCTGCTAAGTTTTGCTTTTACTGTCTTGTCCATTACTGTTCCAAAGGGATTTCACTACTTGCATGGGTCTCTGTCCTCTGCTCTCTGTGCTTCCTTTTCTTCAGGAACAATGGGATCAAAAGCTTTCGGGAGGTGGAAAAACTGCAGGTTCTCCCCATGCTGCAGGCACTGGTGCTGATGGACAATCCATGTGCCGAAGAACCCAATTACCGGCTGGAGGTCCTGTCCCGGCTGCCACAGCTGCAACGCCTCGACAAGGAATCAGTTGAGGAAGAGGAGCGGAAAGAGGCGGAGAATATCCGTCAGACAAGGAAGGAAAAAGAGAAGGTGAGAACAACAGTGAGGGGATTAGAAGGAGGTGAAGAGAAAGGAAAAGGACCAAGCACACTGATAAAGCCTCTTCTCCACTATATTACGTGAGGAGAAGGGTGAGGGATGTCAGTCTCAAGAACACGAGAGCTTGAAAAAGAGGCTAGGCTTTTGCAACCTGGTTGAGGTGGCCAGCATGCAACCCTGCTGCCATTTCTGACCAACTAGCAAAGGAGAGCAGTGAAAGGGGAAGAGACATTGGGCATGGAGTCATTAACTTCTCCCTCCTCCCTTCTTCAGGAAATGGAAGAATCTCTTGAGGATACAGTGACTGAGTGACCGTTTTTAACACCTGTTCCCAGAGGCTGTCATGATGCAGTGATGCCTTTCCCCATATGTGAGGCTGGGAAAGTGAGAGCTGTAGGTACCAGCTTCACCTCATTTTACCTCTGGAGAAAAGAGGAGTGCTACCCACCTTGGTCCTGGAAGCTGCCCTGAGGCACTGCAGTGTTTTTGCAGTCACTGCACAATGTTCTATTCTCAGTAGGCCTGAGAGGGGAAAGGGGAGAGTTACAGGTTCTGTGGTTCTATTTGATTCCCAAGAACCTTGCAAGATTTTCTGATTTGAATAAAAATAATTAATGAGCCTGGAGTGACTGGAATTGTTTATCCTGCACACCCACTCCTATTCCCTGGCTCTCTCACCCTCATCTGTCTACGTCTATCCCTTGCTGCCTGCCTCTCTCTGTCTCTCCATCCCCTACGTGCTGTTTGCAAAGCTTTGCTAAATCCTGACTCATCGCAGCTCTGGGTCACATGCTGCTGTCCCGGCCCTATCAGGGGCGTCTCCATCCTGCTGCTGCCGCCACCGTTGGCTTAGAGGACACATCATCTCCCCTTGAGGTCCTGCATCCCTCCTCAGCTTCATCCTCTCTCCTTTCTACCAGCACTTTCTCAATCTCTCGTCCACCCCTGCCCTAGGAAGGTAAGTGTCTCCCCTCACGGCCAGCACATCTCTCACTGCGTGCATGTTTTTGCTGCCCACCTTGTGCCCCCCAAACCCCACACGCACTTTGGGGTCCCTGCGGAGAAGGACCACGATGAGCGGCATTAACAACTCAACTCCCTTCACTTCCTCCCCCTGCTCCTCCCACCTCTCTCTCCTCACCCCCATCCTTCTGACTTTTCTTTCATATTTTAATTTCAGGT
Organism: Sturnus vulgaris; assembly: GCF_052056855.1. NCBI lineage: Eukaryota > Metazoa > Chordata > Aves > Passeriformes > Sturnidae > Sturnus > Sturnus vulgaris. Next base: position 31,826,967 of record NC_142244.1, read on the forward strand.
ACTCCTTCCTTCCCAAGCCCCCCCCGCTTTCCCCTCCCGGCAGTCATAATTTCAGACGTGAACCCAGGGAATTGCAGGAGGGGGAGCAACCAAGGAGGATATGTGGTGCTCCCAAGGGCGCTGTTGGGAGGTGCTGCGGGATGGAGCTTTCCCCGGGGGAGGGGTGGTAGTGGGGAGAAGGCAAGGCTCAGTCTGGGCACCGCTGGGGAAAGGATCCAGCCTCAGAGCGGACCAGCCCCCCCAGTCTCCCGAGGTGTTGACATAAACGCGAGCGCTCAGGGAGAGGGAGGGAGAAGAGGGGATGTTTTCCTGTTTGCACAGCCCCACACCACAGGGGAGGAGAGCAGGGAGAGGAGGTGACAGTCAAGCAATAGCTGCATCAGTCACGGCATTGCAGCAGTGCGGGCTTCCTGGGAGCAGTGCCCAGCCCGGGGGAATCGCAGTAGCACACAGGACTGGTGGGAAAGGTCTTCACGGTGCTGGCCTGGCAGAGACAGGGAATTGCTGCTAGCGCCAGCTCCACAGCAAGGCATTGCAGCAGCACCAGCCTCCCAGCATACGCTGCCCAGCCCCTGTTCACGGGGGCTGCACAGCCTCCTCTCTCTTCCTGAATGTGGTCTGTGGCTTCTCAGCTATGGCTCCATCCCAATCCCTTATCCCAGCTTATCCGCCTCTGACCTCCTTTCAGGACAGTGCAGCTGATACCAGGGATTTCAGGGTGGTTCTGTTCAAAAGAGAGCAAATGCAGGGGACACGGGGTAGCAACACAAGTGGAGAAAAGGGTTTAAAGGACTACAAGGGAGAGAGGATGGTGTGAGTGATGGGGTGGGGCAGGCTAGGCTGGATTTGGGCTTGTCATTTGGCTTCCTCGGATATGGCTCCAAGAGAGGCAGGTGGTTGTGACCACAGGGATGTGACCAGGGACAACGTGACCAGATAAGCAGAGAGGCACAGCATCTGGCACGGGTGTGCTGTCAAAGATGACTTTAAGTGGGGTCCTGTCCCTCTGTACCCCATGGAGGTTGTTGAGGCACGGCCAGGACACTGCTGCAAAGGAAGCTCGCGGCTGGCTGCGCCGGCACGACTCTGGAGGAAGTTCCTGTGGCGTGTGCCAGATGGCGTGAGGAGCACTGCCAAAGCGGCTGATGGGGGATCCCAGCCCAGATGGACATGGTGGAGGGCCCTGTGCAGGCTCTAGAGAGCTCTGGAGTCGCTGACTGAAACTCCCCACACAAGAAGCTCTGGCTGAAACTTCAGAGCAGCAGCACGATTTCCTTACAGCCTTGTGATTTCCACCCACCCGGGGCAGTGGCGTTGAGCACTGACTCCAGCTTCCCCATCCTGCTTCTCAGCTCCCCTCAGTGCTGTGATGTGCTGGTTCAAGCTCATTTTCAGCCTGTGCTGGCTGTACCCCTGCTCACACGCACCATGGGGAGGTCCTGGCTGGGGCTCCATGGCTACTCTGGCCTCTGCCAGCCCTGCTCAGGGTTGAGGGAATCATTTGTGGGAGCCAGGGAAGGAAAACTTGGCAGTGCTGGGACCATGGGGGGGACACATGCCTCATTGCAGCACCCTGGCATTGCACAGCCCCCCAGCCAGGGGAATGAGAAGGTTGGCATGAGGGGAATGAGCTGATTTGGAGCCCCTAGAGAGCAAACTGCAGCAAGAGAAGTTCTTTCAAACAGCCATCATTACCCACCAGCATATTTTCTACTTCAGGTTTAACCCGTGCTCCAAAATGCTAGGCTGCCTCACCCCTTCACCCAACAGAGATCCAGCCCAGTCTCATCTGCTTCCCTGCCTGCTTTCCAGCCCTGCGATGGGCTGGCAGCTGGGCCAGGTCCCCCCTCCCTCTTTGCCACTCTTTGCCATGTCTGAAGCACCATGGCCTTCAGCAAGATGGCTCCTCAGGCTGCTCCTCCATGCTCCTGCCGCCTTGGCACAGCCTGACCGTGCAGCTCACAGGGGACACAGGGAGGGCGAGCAGGCACTTGCCAGGGGGGACATGGCTGGGGTCTGGGACAGGCAGGCTGGGATGGCTCTCCCGCCAGGGCTGGAGAGCGGCTGGGGGTCCCCCCTGGCTGGCTGCCCCCCTGCCCTGCCCATCATGTTCAGCTGGCTCCCCATTCGCTGCACAGGGACACAGCAGCCACTTGCTGCCTGGCCTGGCAGGCGCTGTCCTCGCCTCCCGGCAAGGGGACAGGAGACGCCAGGAGCTGCTGCCCCGTCCTTGACACCAGAGCCAGGGGCACCTCCTCACTGAGCCAGCTGATCCCTCCCTCTCTGCTGCTCGTGGCACCCTCTCCATCCCTGCCATCCTGGCTTGTATCGAGTGCTGTACTGTTGATGATGCAGGGAGGGAGGGCAGAGTCTCCCAGTTTGTCAGCTGCAGCAGAGGGGCAGAGTCAATTCAAATAGATAGCCAGTTCCTGGAAAAATGTTCATAGATTACTGTAGTCTGGGTGAATTTCTAAATTTCCTGGGGCAAATAGTTTTAGCCCAAATTTCTAAGGTCCTTGAATTGCCTTCTCTCTGTCAGTCTAGACATAGAAGGGGTGAGCACCACATCCTGAACATATCCTGTTCTCTCGTCTCCACAGACTCACTATGGCAGTCGAGAGAATCCATGCCCGTGAGATCCTGGACTCCCGTGGGAACCCCACCGTTGAGGTGGACCTCTACACACACAAAGGTATGGGGGTGAGGATAAGAGACAGAAGGCAAGCCCTGCCCACCCCAGCAGAGCTGGTGCTGTGGAGCAGTCTGGCATGTCAAGAGCATGGAGAGTCCTCAGTGGTGAACCCCCAGCAGACAACAAGCCAGGGGAAGAGGCAGAGACCAAAACTCTGCTTATAGCTCTGCTTGTGCCTGTGCTCAGCAACTCTGCACACGTACTGGGCAAATCACGACAAGACAGCTGGCTGTCCTGTATGGGACTTGAGCTACACACCTGCTCGTAGCAGGGACAGAAGGTCTTTTTATCATAAATGTCTGCACCTTCTCATCATCTACCCCTGCTGCAGCTGTGCTTTTAGTCCTGGGGCATGGCAGAAGTTTGGTAGCACATCCATGGACATGTTCCATAGAAGGGGTAAAGCTTTGTTCCTGAGATCTCTGTGCAGCTGACATCTCCATGTCCATGCATGGGTGTCAACTGGAAGAGCTGCATTTGCAGTGGCCCCAGGGGCCACTGAGGGGCTGAGGGGTGAGGAGCAGTGAGAGGTCAGAGCAGACATGCAACCATTGTCTTCCTTCTTCCGTGAGGTAGAAGCCTCCGTCTGAGGGGGAGGAAGCTGAGGGCAGCTGTGAGTCAGGCTGCCTCTGGAATTAGGAGGAGGGCTGAGGAACCAGACATCCACTCATCACACACAGCTCTGGGATCAATATCTCTGGATGCCTGACATCCACCTTCCTCAGCCTGGAAGCCTTAGGTGCATCTATTTCTGCCACTGAGGTGCTCCACCTCTGAGAAGACCAGCCACAAGCAGCCAGCCAGTGGGGCCATCCATTTGCACAAGCAGTTGTTGCATCCTTTCCTATGAAAGCAGGGCAGGATCAGGTGCATGAGGGTTTTTGTCCCACGCTCCTGTTTTGCTGTTTCCCAGGCATGTTTCGAGCAGCCGTCCCCAGCGGAGCATCCACTGGTATCTACGAAGCGTTGGAGCTGAGAGACAATGACAAGTCACGTTTCCTTGGAAAAGGTGGGAAAATGCCTGCTCCACAGCTCATCCTCGGGGCTGCCTGTGCGTTGGGCTCTGCTGGAGGGGACTGCCCACCCACTGGTGTGACACACGTGTCCCACTGCCCTCAGGGAGACCACAGAGGCACAGACCTGGCATAAAGTGAAAGATCAGGCCTCAAACTTCCCTCGCTGTCTCACTCTCTCAGTCTCTCTATTGGTCCTCTCCCTCCCCCTTTCCACTCTTCTCTCTGCCTCACTCTCTCTCTCTCTCTCTTTCTTTCTCTGCCTCTTCCCTTCTTTAGGGGTCCTGCAGGCCGTGGATCATATCAACAGCACTGTCGCCCCAGCTCTCGTGGGCTCTGTAAGGATTTCTCTTTGTTCTCCCTTGTCCAACGCTTACTCTGGTCCGTCTCTGTCCCCTGATCTCTGTCTCTGCCTCTCTTCATCTCACTGGGTTAACAGACATAGCGATGCTCTCTGTGAACCTCGGCACACCCCTCCTGCCCTCCATGCCTATGTGTGTCCACAGCAATCTTTTCTCTGGGAGGAAAGGATTTAACTCTTCCTTGGCCACCGCAGCCTCTGTGCAGCCTAACTAGTCCCCTCGGTGCTCCCTGTAGAGCTCACCCCCTCTTTCAGCTGTGCTCTCCCTCAAGCACTGAATCACATCCACACATCTGTGGCCTCATCCTGGTGTGATGAGCAATGCTTGAATTGTGCAGGGTCTGGCACAGCCTTGCAGAGCAGTGGTGTGACATCTGCAACCTCTTTACACCTGAAGACCTGGAGCCTGCTTTGAGGAGAGCTGACTGAAGCCACATATTACACGCCATGTAGCCCATGGTTGGCTCTGGCCGAGAGCCCAGTTCTCTCCACCGCTGAAAAATACCCAGCGTGGTGGAGGGCTGCCCGTCTTGGGTCTAATCTTGCTCTCCACCTCACTCCTGGGGATGGCTTCATCCAGTCTACATTCGCTTGCTTGAGGTTGAGCATGCTCTGTTGTTCTGCCTAGCTTCTGTGTGACCACAGCACCACAAAGCTCCCTGAAAGTTGCCAAAAGGCTGGGTAACTCCCCGAGGGAGTCCTGTGTCCTCAGCAATGCGTGGCCTTGCCTGGACTGCAGCTGACCCCCTCTCCACCATGAGTACATCTACACTGCACATCAGAGACACCAACATGGCTAAATACCAAGGCATCAGTTTCCAGAGCTTTGTGTGTATATGTTCCCCCACAAGCTGAACAGGTCCTTGTACCCCCAGCTTCTCCATCAATGCCTCCTTTCCCGCACACCGGAGCCAGCAGCTCTTCCGATTGTCCCCTTCTCAGGAGGTGTTTCTTTCTTGCAGGGCCTCTCTGTTGTGGATCAAGAGAAGATAGACAACCTGATGCTTGAGATGGACGGCACAGAGAACAAATGTAATTATCCCTCTTTTTGGCTGGGAAATTATGAGCATAGGAGGCTGCAGGGCTGGAGTAGGGGGCACTGTCCAAGCTGTAGTGAGCCCAAGGTTGGACTGGCAAGGGCACCCACTGGGCAGGATGTTGGCACCTGAAAAGTCAATCTCCTCCTTTGCCCACAGCCAAGTTTGGTGCCAACGCTATCCTGGGAGTTTCACTGGCCGTGTGCAAGGCGGGAGCTGCAGAGAAGGATGTGCCCCTGTACCGGCACATCGCTGACCTGGCCGGCAACTCTGACCTCATCCTTCCTGTGCCAGTAAGACTCCTCTGTCCTTCACATCCACCTTCAGAAGCTCCAAAAGACTGTTGTTTCCAAAAGAAACTCCAGGGGTGTTGGGAGGTAGATAAGGAAGGGATATGGGATTGAAACATCAGCTGAGTGCACTGCACTTGTCAGGGAAGCAAACCGAGGCCTGAGATTCACCAAGTTTCAATTGGAAAAAAGGAGCCTGAGAAGGATACAGTAGAGATTGTGGTGGGGGGTTGACTGAAGATCTCATTCTTAGCGCAAGAACCCTCTGGGGCACAGTTCAAAACAAGGGTGTACGGGTCCTTCACACCAGGGGAAGCTGCCTTGAGAAACTCTTTCTCAAAGGGAGTTGTGGATGCTAAAATTTTCTCAAGGTAAAGAAGAAAAGTCCTGGAAGAGGGACTGACAACACTGTTGATAAACATGTACAGATAAACAGAGCACAGATAAACGCACATAGCTCAGGAGATCTTTGAGAGGGAAACAGGTGGGAAAATCCTCCCCAGCCATGTGCTTTGAGCCATTACTGGAAGGAAGACTCCAGGCTTATGTGCCTTTGGTCTGATGGTTGTAGCTGATGTGCTTACGTTACCCTGTGGGATGTGGCACGAGCGGGCACGGTGACACATCTGAGAGCCACCTCTCAGGGGTGCCAAGACCGGTTCCTTCAGCTCTCTTATGGACTCTTCCAGGCTTTCAACGTGATCAATGGAGGCTCCCATGCAGGCAACAAACTGGCCATGCAGGAGTTCATGATCCTGCCTGTGGGAGCCGAAAGCTTCCGTGATGCCATGCGCATCGGGGCTGAAGTCTACCACAACCTCAAGAGTGTCATCAAGGAGAAGTATGGCAAAGATGCTACCAATGTGGGTGATGAGGGAGGCTTTGCCCCCAACATCCTGGAAAACAGTGAAGGTGAGAGCCCTACAGAGATAGGGTACCCCTGCCTACAATGCTATGGGTTCCTACTCCCAGCTCACAGCATTCCCCAGACTAATTCAAAAGATGATGCCTCAGTATCATTGACCTCCTGTGTTAGGGAATGTTTCTAAGCTCCTTCTCCTTGGGATGGCCTTGATCTGTCACAGCCTTTCTATACAAACCTTTTATGTGTGTGCACACTTACAAGACCTTCCACAAACATGTCTTCGAGCTGTGGAATTGCATTTTAATTCCTCCTTGTCCCTTTGGACACAGCCCCTACAGCTCCTTGGCATGTTTCTGTTGTGTTCTGGGCTCCCTTCCACTTCTCCATCACACCACCAGACTCTCAGTGGCTCTAGAGACCTTCCCAAGGGAGGCTCCCACCAAAAGGCAGAGCTCTCTGCATGGGCTGACTCTCCTGACTGCAATTCTCCTCTCAGCTCTGGAGCTGCTCAAGGAAGCTATTGACAAGGCGGGCTACACAGACAAGATCGTCATCGGAATGGATGTGGCAGCCTCCGAGTTCTACCGTGACGGCAAATATGACCTGGACTTCAAGTCCCCAGATGACCCAAGCCGCTACATTTCTGGAGATGAGCTGGGTGACCTCTACCAAAGCTTTGTACGTGATTACCCAGGTGAGCTGCTGTGCGGAGCTGTAGGGAATCAGTACTGGCGCTGCACACTGGCCAGGCACAAACCCTCTGTGTTTTTGGGGTGGGAAGGGAGGCAGCTTTGACTCATGCCTTTTTGGTTGTCCTTTCAGTGGTGTCCATTGAAGATCCCTTTGACCAAGATGACTGGGAGGCCTGGTCTAAGTTCACTGCCAATGTGGGGATTCAGATAGTGGGAGATGACCTGACAGTGACAAACCCCAAGCGCATCGAGCGAGCTGTTGAAGAGAAAGCCTGCAACTGCCTCCTGCTCAAAGTCAACCAGATTGGATCTGTCACAGAGGCCATCCAAGCGTAAGTCCAGCCCACTGCCCTTGTTGTCCTGTGAGTGGGCTGGTGATGAACCACAGCCAGGTGTCACACTATGCACTGGGTGAACAGACTTGTGTCTCCATCAAAGTGTAGGCTGCTGAGAGTGGGAGCAGAGTGTGCCTAAATCTTACCCTGTGCAGGTGGTAATTGTAGGAGTAGGAGCTACTGACTGCATTTCTCACTCCTTGCAGCTGCAAGTTGGCCCAGGAGAATGGATGGGGTGTGATGGTGAGCCACCGATCCGGGGAGACTGAAGACACCTTCATTGCTGATCTGGTTGTAGGACTGTGCACTGGGCAGGTAGGTGAAACCCAGGCCATGCACAGGCCTGGAGGAAAACAAGGAGTGTCAAAACAGAATCCCCTGCCCTGCCATGAGAAACTGGTACGAGTCGTAACAGTGTCTTACAGTGTTTGCTTTGGGGAATGCTTTACAGATAAAGACAGGTGCTCCCTGCAGGTCTGAACGCCTGGCTAAATACAACCAGCTCATGAGGTAAGGGGGTCCAGGGATGGGAATGCAGAAGAGGGAATGGGGGAGTGACCAATTGGGTGGAAGAAGCTGAAAGCCCAAGAGTAGATGGGGCTCGTGGGTGAAATGTTACAAAGACAAGGCACAGAGATGACAGTATGATCCCAGGGAGGCCTCTGGGGCAGACTCCTTTCCTCCTCCTTGGCGTGAGGGTGCAGCCCTGCAGTCATGGCAGCTGGCAGGAGCTGAGCTCCTCGGGCACATGTCAGCTTCCTGCTGATGAGCTGCCTCTCTGACGCCCTGGTGCCTCCAATGCTCCCTCACTACAAGGGCCTGATGTGTGCTGTTTCTCTCCTGCAGGATTGAGGAAGAGCTTGGCGACGAAGCACGCTTTGCCGGACACAACTTTCGCAACCCAAGTGTTCTTTGAACATTGTCCCCAGGGCACAGCCACCCTGCTGCTCTTTCCCACCTCACAGACTCTGAGCCCCCTTTTCCCTCCCACTGCTCCCTTTTTTGCTCTTTCTCCCCACTCTGTCACCTGGTTTCCTCTCACCTCAAAAGCCCTCGCGTTCAGGTGTCCCTGGCTAGATGTACCCAGGTGAAGGATGAGAGAGCAGCCTACACCCCGTCCCTTGCTGTGGGGTCATAAGCATTCCTGGATCTAGGCGTTGTGTGTCTCTGTTGTTTGTGCAGGGCCATGCCTGGGCCGCTCCGCTCTCATGTGAGAGCACGGGAGCGCCTGCCCGGTGTGCTCCCTCGTGTGCCGAAGCATGTGCGGTGACCATGTGTGCGTCGGCCGGTGTGCTCGGACACTGCTGCACCTGTAGCCGTGTCCAGCCGAGTGTTGCCAGCGGCTCGCTCTCATTGTGCATGCGTGTACGTGTGTGTGTGTGTACGTGTCCTGGCCTACGGCGTCCCTGTGCCCCAGGCGTGTGTCTGCGCTGAGCCCCGGTGGGACCTGCGCGCCCCTCGCCTCCACCCCGGCAGTGTCGTGTTGGGCTGTGCTGTGTTGGGCTGTGCTTGCCGGCAGCTTAGCGTTGAAGTGCACTGCTGTCTCACTCTGGGTGTGCGCGTGTGTGTGTGTGTGCTGTCAGTCTCTGGCTCAGCGCATAGTACTGTGGGGCAATATATTAAAGCACATCCGTTAACAAACCCACACTCTCATTTGCTTCTTGTGACCCTTTTCTCTCTGTTCCCTCCCCTCTTGCACTCCTTCACCCTCCCCTCCACCCATGATGTCTGCTTCACCTTCTGGACAGCCCATGCTCAGCTGAGCAACAGACAAACTACAGATCCCTAAACTCTATTAAAATGTATTTCACACCTGAGTTGCCTGACTCAGCCTGATGTTTATCTCTAGTTGCCAGTGTTTGAGAAGTAGGGATCTTTTGCCACCAGAGCAGAGGATGCTCACACAGAAAGGTAACATAAAAAGGCAGAAGGGACTGGCAAGGGGAAGAAAAGGCCCAGCTACCCACACTTGCTTTCACAGCTTTGTCCCAAGCCAGACTGCTCAGTTGGCCACCATCTGGGAAACACCAAAGGGAAGGCATGTGTGATGACTTGCCCCTGTCATCTTCACCAAACCATGTTGATGAAGATCTGCTGTGCAGGGATTTTAATCATGCCTTCCACTGATGTAGAGACCTCAGGGTGGGCCCCCAGCTGTCTGTCTGCTGGGCTCAGGTGATGGTACACAGAAATGGCAAGTCTTTTAGAGAGAAAATGCTGATTGTCCTCCCCCAAAAGAGCTTTGTAGAGCAGTGACTGGAGGCGTAGGTGGGATAGGTAGTCTCTCTCAGTTCCATCTGATTTCATGGGGGCAACTCAGCAGTACTTGGGGAAAGCCACCTGTGTTCCAGCCAGTGCCTCAGTAGGCTGGGTGCCAGCAAACCCCAGCACTTGCTCAACAAACAGCTTTGTTCTGGACTGACTCAGAGGAAGGTGGGGGGTTGGGGGTGCTACTGTGTGAAATCCAACTGGAGAATAAATGATAAAACCACCTCGCCCACCATTATATTCACATCAGCAGCCCTACTATGTTCTTGGGTACACTCAGCTCCTGCCCCACTTCCCTACAGAAAGTTTCCAGACCCTTGCTGAACTCTTGTAATTTGTTTCTGAGGTTGCTCAGCAAGTCCCAATCCCCTCTTACTGTGTCCTAATGAGGACTTAAAAATCCAAGGACAAAACTTTAAAACACTAGCATTTCACTGCTGATCCTTTAGTAAACAGCACAGATTAAAGACTAAGTCCAAGAAGGGAAGACAAAGACTTTGGCACATGTGCCCAGAACTGAGAAGAGGGTGGGAGGGAGAATGCGAGGGTAGAGACAGGATTGGTTTCCAGGGCATCACCAGTGCACACAACGCTCATCTCAGCGGCAGGGAATGGCTTGTGCCCCGGCTGCAGCCCGGCTCTCGCCCGTGCTCTCTGGGAGCTGTAGTCCGGGTACCGCGGAGGGAAAGCTTTGCTCCATCTTCCCCCGCCCCTCGTCCCCCTCGGCGGCACCCCCAGCTCTGCCCCCCAGTCATGACTCCCGCAAAAGCGGCTGTGTGCGTGACAGCGCTGTTTTCCTGAAGGAATGTGCATTTTGGGTACAGGCAATGGGCTGTCTTTTCCCGTTGTACACTTCACTGCTCCTTTGTTTTAGATAGTGGGATTTTGTGAACAGTATGGCTACTGCTTAGCAATCAGGGCAGTTTTTTTGGAAAAAAATCCCCAACTTTGTTACGTTTTCATATTCCCAAGAGCATCTCCCCTTCCCCTCCCCCCCCCCCCCCTTTTTCTTTTTCTCTGCAAGGAAGGCAATTAAGTGCCCAAGGTAGTTGGCATTGCCCATTTAAATGCAGCCAGGCTGCAACAGCAGGGAAGTGGTGTACATGTCCCTACAGTGTGGGAAGTATTTGTTAGGCAAGAGTTTCTGCTGGCGAGGCATCACCACATCCCTGTGTCAGGGAAGGTGCGTGAAAGCCCTGAGGGGATGGGAACACATCCCTCCATTGCCGTACCTCACCTTGGTGCCTTTTCTACATCAAGAGTTCGTCACTGCTGGCACAGAAGGAATACGTGATGCTGGCATGTTTGCTTGGGTCACTGCAAATACTTGGCATCATCTAGTGCATCCTAAAATGCATATGCTGCTTTCCCTTTGGCTCAGCGGCAGAGATTTGGTTACAATTTCTTTGTGGTAGAAATGTCCAAGCACTCAGCTATTCCCGCACCTGAGGACTCCTGTTGTATAAGCCGATGTCTCCATCAGATTACTGTGCTGTAACGTGAATGCAGAGTATGAGTAACAGCACGGGGATGGGCTGGCCATGTGACGCTATCTGTGAATGGAAACATTTGTTGGATTTGCTTTCTTTTACCTCTCAAATCATACTCTGCTTAAATTACGTTTGCAGAGGGATGTACAGCTGTTAAAGGGAGAAGTTAACATTAGCTGCTGCCTCTTCCCCCCTCCCCCCACCAAAGCCTGCAGATTTTTTTTTCTTTTTATTCTAAATACATGTGTGCACCCATAAATGAGCTGGAAGGGGAGATGTCACTGAATAAGACTTGTTGTAGAGTACAGAGAAAAGCCTTAATGATGAAGAGCTACCGAATTTTTCTAGTATGTTCTTATCTGTCTCAAGAAGAGTGGGATGTTGTCCAACCTTGGGAAACCAATTCATATAGGAGGCTGTCAAGGACACTGTCCTGATGAACATCTGACAAGAAGTCCAAAACTTTGGATGCTGGGTAATTCTTATGAGGTGCTGCACATCTTAATCAAAAGAAGAGTATTTGGCTCTGCTGCTGGAAGACTAAATAAAGACAGCTTGGACGGGTTGGGTTGGCAGGAGGGCTTTACGAAGCTCTCTCTCTAGACAAAGATCAGCATACTAGAGCATTTTGTATCTCAGTGTGGAAGCAGCTGTAACTTGCTTCCTTATTCCTTCCATCAAGGACGCTTCTGTGTGCTATGTGTCAAAAGGGAAGTGCGGCTCCATGTATTTTTAGAGTAAGAGTTTCACAGGAAGATTAAGATGAGATGTTTGGAGGTCTGGACTTCAAACCCCTGCTAACAATAGGGCTAGCTCCAGACCTAGATGAGGCTGCTTGGGGCCTTGGCCAGGCAGTTTCTGACCAACTCAAAGTGAGGAGATTCCCTACTGAAACCTGTGTGTTGAACTACCTTTAGGAAGTAGGTTTTCCCTTTATCTAGTCACAATTTCCCTTCTTACAAATTTCATAGGCATTTCACTGTGTATCTGTCAGAAGAACTTGGCCTCGCTTCTCTGTAGCCCTACACACCAAAGGAAAAAAAAAAGAAAAAAGCCAAAGAGTCTAATTGGTTACCTCCTAACTTTTCTCTGCTCCAGGCTGAAAGAAGCAGCTCTTTCAGCCTCCCCTTGTATGCCATGAGCTCTAGCACCTCACTTATTCCATTCCCTCCCCCACAGGACTATCAGCACCTCTCTTGTGCCTTATTTCTCTAAGAAGGCTAAATCCCAGCCAGGGCCTCTCCTTTTGCAGGCAACTGTTTGTCCCCTTGTAGAACTGGAAAGCAGTGGGATGATGTGGAGAGATCTCGAGGTGGTGTATCCTATCTCCCTAATCCAAGGGAGGACCAGCTACACCCCAGGAAGTTTGATGTCTGTTTGCTGAGCCTCCTAGCTGGCTCACAGACTCTCCAGGTCATATATCCATCCTGAAGAGACTCAGCTATAATGCTCTTGGTTTGCCCAAGGCTTTCAATCTGTTAATTTCAAAGGTGAAATAATTTTATTTCCCATGTTCTGCAGCCAGCCCGCCTTGGTCTTGCTGCAGGAGCACACACAACCACTTGTGGTTCTCTTGTTTATTTCCAAACAGCAGAGTGTGGCTTGACCTAGCAGCAATTTGGCTATGAACATTTATGAGTGGGGAAAAGGAATGGTTGCCCTGGTCCTGCTTCTCTTTTGAATCACCCCTGATGTCTCTTCATAAACTAAGAGCACAGGCCATCTTTGGCTGGCTTCTTGGAATAAACCAAAACCTAGTAAGATTTTCATAAGGTATTGGAGTCTCTGCCTCTTCACTTATTGAAGTAAGAAATGACAGTAAAATCTTGATAATAAATTTAACAGTTTAGTCAAATTTTTGAACTGAAGCGACTGACTTAGTTATGGAAGATGATGACATGAAAACCACTTGGGGCTTGACATTGTGGATATATAGACTTGGTGTCACACACTACTCATCCAGAAGATCCCAGCAATACTAACCACTGTAGCTGCCACAGAGGCTTTTCCTCAAACCACAAACCTTGGGGATCTGGGTATTTTGTTTAGCATCCAGAGAACAAGGATCTTGACAAGATCTTCCTCCTTCATGAATCATCACTTTGGCCTCTAAGGGTCACACACACTGTGAGCTCAGGATGCAAGGCTGTCAACTCCTAAAGGCGACAGTTTGAAGCAGCTGTGACAACTGCAAACACCACCACCTCAGCAGCAATAATAATAATATTCTGTCTTCTTGTCTGGGACTCATCTTGGTGAGGCACTTTGTGAAGCAGATAATGCTTACCCCTGTGCTTGGCACCCACAGGGTGTTCTCTTCCACACAGCACCTCTCCAAAACAATATGTTGAAATGTTTTGGACTGACCACACAAAACCCAGTGGACGTTTCTGCAAACGTTAGCCATGGCTTTTTCAATCCCCCATGCCAGATGTGGGAACCATAGAGTCCTAGGGAACCACAGCACTTCAGGATTACTGCTGGGAGGGCAGAGGCCCCCAGCGAGGGACAGGACAAAGAGGCTGGGGAGAAGGGCGGATGTGAGAATGAATGAAGGCTAGAGACATGGAGCATGCTGATGTTGTGCAACAGGGCGCTGCATGCCAGTGGGGCTGGCTTGGGAATGAGAGGCACCAAGAGCAACTCTGCGTCCAGGATAAATAGTGAGGCCCTGAAATGGCACGGTACCCCTGGGAAGTGGGTGTGGAACACTTGCATTTGGGAGCAATCAGCTTAGAAGGGCGTTGCAGGGACATTGTTATTAATGATTTTTAAAGCATTGGGGTGAATAGCAGTGCTGAAACCCCCACAAGGAGAGGAATACATCTGTATTCAGTGTCGAGTTTGGACGCTGTACAGTAAATAGTGCTTGGAGCCATGTAATGGACAATGAGAATTGATGAATAAAAGCCTGTGGAGAGCACGCCATCCAGCTTGCTCACTGAGAGGTCCTGCTGAGGAAATATTTTGGGATTATGCTCGAAGGCCAACAGAGTGAAACTTGCCCATCTGCACATGAAGGCTCTCTTATTTAAACATACAGCCGTGCTCATGTCTGTGAGACATAGCTCCAGGTTTGCCCCCACGATTGCCGTGCCTTCTGCAGCTAAACGGGGCAGGAAGAGCAGCACTTGTAGCATCTCCTCGGCCCCCAGCCCCGCACTCTCGCTGGCCGTGTTCCCGCAGCAGGCAGCGGTTGGAGCTGGCTTAGCCCCTCGGCAGGCTGGCCGGGTGACAGAGCCGGGGGGCTCCCCGCTTCCTTCCCAAAACCTTCCCTCCAACAGCAGCTTTTCCAAAATGGCCATCGACGCCATGAACTTGGCCAGCGAGGGGAGGCAGCCGCGTTTCTGAACAGCAGTTCACGTTTCTACGGCTGAGCTCCGCCGCTCCCCCGCACCGTGCGGCCGCGGGAGGCGGCGGGGGGAGTGATGTGGCGCCGCTTGGGCGAGGCCCGTGCCAGCCGGATCCCGCATCCCGCCGCTGCCATGGTCGTGCCGTGTGTGTGCGTGTGCCGGGGGGGGCCCGCATCCCGCCGCTGCCATGGCCGTGCCGTGTGTGTGCGTGTGCCGGGGGGGCCCGCATCCCGCCGCTGCCATGGCCGTGCCGTGTGTGTGCGTGTGCCGGGGGGGGCCCGCATCCCGCCGCTGCCATGGCCGTGCCGTGTGTGTGCGTGTGCCGGGGGGGCCCGCATCCCGCCGCTGCCATGGCCGTGCCGTGTGTGTGCGTGTGCCGGGGGGGCCCGCATCCCGCCGCTGCCATGGCCGTGCCGTGTGTGTGCGTGTGCCGGGGGGGCCCGCATCCCGCCGCTGCCATGGCCGTGCCGTGTGTGTGCGTGTGCCGGGGGGGGCTCGCAGCCCGGTGCAGGCAGTGCGGAGCGGCCCCCGCACGAGGCTCGCGCTCCCTTTGTGCCGTTGCCTGGCAACCGGGCGGGGGATGGGAAGTGGGATCGAGGGGGATGGATGCGCGCGCGGCCGCACGCCCATGAGCGCCCGTCGGGCGGCCGCCGCCCCCGCCCCCCGGGAGGCCCCGCCGCAGCCCCGGCCGGCCGCCACCCCCCCCCCCCCCCCCGCATCCCTCGGTCGCCCCGGGCCCGTCCTGCCAAAAACGCCCCTCCGGGCTCTCTCTCCCCCGCTTTGCCCGGCCTTTGTGCCGGCGCCGGGGGCCTAGCGGTGCGGGGCGCGGCCGCGGCCGAGGCGGGGGCCGGGCTCGTTGCTCGCCCCGCGCCCGCCTCTCCTCCTCCGCCGTCCCACGCTGCCCACGGGTGGGTTGGGGGGTGCGGTGTGTGTGGGGTGTTTCGCGGGAAGGGGCGGCGGCGAGCGAGGAGCAGAGGGGCGGGGGAGGGGGCTCGTTCTGGGCCCTTCGGAAATGGGAGGTGGCTAAGGCGGGCAGCGGTGGGAGCGATGGGAGGGCGGCGGGGCGCAGGCGGAGGCGCCTGAGCGCGGCGGGAGAGGGGGCGACAGAGCTGCGGGGCGGGGGGGGCCCCGCTTCCCCGCCGCACCCCCTTCCCGGAGGCGCTGTCCCTGCCGCCGACCGGTTATTCCGGAGCCGCGAGAGGAAACGAGGGAGCGCGGAAAAGGAGGAGGGAGGAAAAGGGGAAAAAAAAAAAAAAAAAAAAAAAAGGAAAAAAAAAAAAGAAGGGGGGGCAGCGTTTAAATCCCTGCCCCCCGCTCCTCGCCGCCTCCATTCCTCCCTTCATTCGACCTCCCCTCAGGAGCCGCCGGTGAGTCCCTCGCCCGCTCACAGCCGCTCCCGACCCGCTTGTCATTGTCGCCCACTCGCTGCATTCTTTCGCGGCTGGATTTTAGCCCTCCGGTCCGTCTGTCGGGATGGGGAGCGAGGCGGCGCGGGGGGGGAAACACCAAAGTTGGGGGGGCAGGAGGGGCGAGAGTGCGATTAACCCCCGCGGCGCTGGGGAAGGGTCCCCGTCGGTCCTTGCCCCGGCGTGGATGCGGCGAGGGGCCGGGAAGGAGCCGGGACAGCGCCGCGGGGCACGGGGGCTCGGCGGGGCGGGGGTCCTGGCCGCAGCTGGGGGCGCTCCGGCATCGCCGGGGGGCGCTGCCCGCCCGAAGCTCGCCGCCCGCCCGGGGCTCGGCTGCGCTGGACGGCGGCGCAGCGCCTTCCCTCCCTCCGGAACGGGGGGCGGGGGTCGCGCGGGGCTCCTCGCCCGCCGCGGGGGTCCCGGGGCGGGGACACCCCCCGCCGCGCGCCCGGCGTGACGTCAGCGCCCGCGGAGCCCCCCTTCCCTGCGGCGGGAAGTTCGGCGGGGGCAGGGGCGCGCGGGGCCCGGGGGGCGCGGACGAGAGGGAGTTGCGAGTTTGCGGCCCGGCGCCGTGTGGGATGGAGGGCGGCACAATGCTGGAGGGGACCGGCTCCTGCCCTGCCTGCCTGCCTGCTTTCGGGGGGGCCTCGTATTGTCCCCGCTTCCTCAGGTGCGGCCGCGGAGCGGGAAGGAGGAGCTGGGAATAACGTTTCCATCGGGGCACCGAGAAGAGTGTCGGCTCCCCCGCCGTGGCTGCAGCAGGCAGGAGGAGCTGGGAATCACGTTTCCATCGGGGCACCGAGAAGAGTGTCGGCTCCCCCGCCGTGGCTGCAGCGGGCACGGGTGGGATTCCTCCCTCGCCGCTGCCCCCTCCTCTGACACGGCAGGGTGCCGCTTGGGCACCGACTGGGTGGCATCAGGGTGGCGGCTGCGCTCCCCTTGGACCGGCCGAGATTCCTCGGTGGGTACGGCTGCTTGTCCATTTCTTATTCGGGATTTCTGAAGAAGTGGCATCTGGGTTTCCCACATTGCCCGTTTTGGCTAAGCCATGGAGCCGTTGTCTGTTTGCCTTGCTGGCTTGTGCTGGCCTGTGGCCGGCTCGGCTGCTGTTTCCCAGCGAATTGCCGGCTGTATTTTGCCGAGTGGCCGCTGTGCTCGTGAAGTGGCAGCCATTTGGTCACTGTGGCATTACTTTGCACGCTGCATTTGCTTGCCGTGGAGTTCTGCCTTGATAGCTATTGTACGTTCCCGAAGTTGCTTGCCAGATGGGCAGTGTCCTTCCTCGCGTTTGCCTCAGTGCCGTGGCTGCCTTGCGTTCCGCAGCCGATTACTCATTTGCCAGGATGGCTACTGAAAGAATTTGTATGGCTTTTGTCTGAAGGGTCTGTTTTTTGCAGGGCCGTGCCTTGAGGAGCAACATGTCCTTACCGAGCTCGGCACCCAAATCTGTTGTCATTATCTCTGGTTGTACTGGGTGGATTGCATAGGAGCACCTATGCTTTCCAGCCTTAAAAAAGTGAGGAGAAAGTAGTGGGCCATTATTCTAAGGTGTGTAGCAGGCGAGCGAAGGAGGAGTTGGAAATGCCATTCATTTTGTGCCCACCTGAGTGCTGGAGCATGGTTACACACCCTTCAGGTGTGTAAGCTGCAGAGTTCAGCCTTGGCTTCCCACTAGATAATCCCACAGATGTCTGAGTTGAAAGCTAGACCCTTTTCTTCTAAGCCCGAGGGTGTTGTGCATTGCTGCTGTACTGAACACACATTCCAAGGGGCTGGAGCTCAGCGATCATTACCTATGGATGGGACTCTTGTAAATGTGAATGGTCAAATTGTTCACTTGGAATAATTTTCGTTCTCTTTTGCCCTGTTTCTTGACCAAGTCGTTAATGTTATTTTGTGTCTGTCATTGGTGATGGCACAACCAATCATTTGTGTATTTCCCCAACTTCTTAGCAATTACCTGTTCTTTCAAACCAGACTTTTCCAGTTACGATTCATGATGGACCTTTTCAAGCATGGCCAAAGAGTGAACTTGTAGTGCCATGGTTCTTGTTGGAAATTTTAAGAAACCTCCAAACATTTGAAAATTAAATGTACAGTGAATCTTAATGAACAAGATGAACAGGTTTAACCTGCTGCAGTGACCTGCCTTTACCTCTCTTCATATGCATTCACCTCCTCGCCTGGGTTTTGTACCCCTTGGATACCTCTGACAGGTTCTTGCATTCTCACCTTTAGGTTTTCCTGAACAAGAAATTACAATGACGTTTCTTGTGGGTATACTTGTATTCCAAAATTATAATGGTCATGCAGGGAGCTATGATTCTATAGCATGGTGAGATTGCTGTACTAAAAGCAACCTGATCTGTATTGTTCTTCAAGAGGAGGAGGAGCATCTAGTTCAGTCGGACTAGATGATCATTGTAGGTCCCTTCCAACTGAAATATTCTATCCCGGTTTTGTTTCTGGGTGAAATGCATCAGGCAGGTTTTTCTCTTCCCGAAGTTCAGCCCTGTCACTCCTTGTACACCTTCCCAGTTTGTCCTGGGGCTCTCTCATGTTCACATCAGTGTTTTTCTTGGGGATGGAGGTGGAGTTGAGAGGAGCAGTCCATGTGGAATACAGAGCTGTGTAGGGAAGGTTTATTTGTTTACCAGGTCTGGGGTGCAATATATTTGCAAATGCAATCTCTGGAATTGGTCTGTGCACATGTTTAGCTGTGCCTGTGTTAAATACCTACCTGAATGTTTATCCATCTTGTTCCTTGTTCCTTTATCCTCCTTGTTCCTAATGCCTTTTCTTCTGAGAAGCTAGTTTTCTCTTCTGTCAGACTTTGTCTTCCCCAGTTCATTTCTTTCTCCCAATCTCTTTTGGACAAATAAACTATTTTCTTGCCTTCATTGGATTTTCTGGTCTCGTTCTTCCTCCATTAGGAGATGCTTTGGAAGTATGAAGTATATTTCTTGTGGTTATCACTTCATCTCTTCCGTCTGTACTTCTTGAAGACTGTCTAGAGAAGTACAAAATAGCAATGCTTTACAAACTTCTTAAAGGCTGAAGGAGAAGGCAACGCAAGTTCTGACCATTCAAAAGTGAAGGCATCTCTGAAAAAGTCGCGCTCTTAACTAAGTGAGTGCACCTAGGGTAGGTATTCTCTGCAGAACTAATTCCTGTGATCCCTGCTGAGGTCTGGTCACAGCAGATTGTTTAACACGAACATGAGATGCTCCCTCTCAGTGCCTTCCCTGACTACTGAGCCTCAGCAGTGCCCTGGCTGGCCAGGTACATGTCCCACTGCTCTTTGTCACGTTGAGAAGAGCACTGGAGGATCTTTCTGTCCTTCCAGTCACGTGTTGGGCAGTCGTGGGCCCACAGCCCGTGTTCTCAGTGAGGTGTGTATGGAGAATGATGAAACAGAAGGGAATGTTTCCAGTTCAAGTGGCTTGAGCTTCACCTCCCTATCAGTCTGGTTGACTGTTTGGCTGTTGGGCTTCGAATGTTTGGGGATAAGGATTTGGCCATGTTTTAAGTTTAACAGAAGTCAACTTCGTGAGGAAGCAATCTCTTCAGAAGCAGTGCCTAGCTTCCAGCTCTGATAATCCTTCTGCAGAAGTTTCTGACCGTCTGTTTTCTGTGTGTGTTGTGGCAGCAAACACTGATTTGTTGTTGTCTCCTCCTGTAAAAATATCAATGTTTGATTGATTGTTGTGGCAGTATTTTCACCTACAAACCAAAGGCTAACTGCAATATCTTCTCCAGGCAATTTCAGCCAATGATGGTCTGTCTGGGCTTTGCTGAAGAAGAGGAGCTGGTTGCTCTCAATCTTACTTCATGTCTCTTGCCCCATTGACATTCTTCATCACAGATAGTTTAGCTGGAAAATTTTAGTCTTGTACTTCCCTGCTGTACAATGCACTTGGTGATAGCCTGTTTCTTCCACAAGGTCTCTCTGCCCTATAGATCACTTAAGTGAAGGTTGCATTTGAGCAACCTTCATCTATTTGGACAGTGAATTGGATTTACTATGTGTGTGTATATATATTTATGTGTGTGTGTATATCACAATATATATGATAGTTTGTATAATTTAATATATCTTATATAAAATATAATGTTATATAGTTATAAAATTTTATATTGATATATATAGCAGAGTGTATTTGATATAAAGTGTATCTATAGCAAAGTATTTTGGATATACTGCTGTTTTTTTTCTTTCAGACAGTGCAACAGATGAAGTGGTTTACCTCAGAATTATTTGGAGTTTGCCAGACACATAAAGAAGGCCCACCCTCCATGGAGAATGGTTTATCCAGTCATGGTTATCCATCAGGTTTTCTTCATACATTGCCAGACCATTGCTTTCAAAGTCCGTTTTTGCCCAGAGCTAGCTAGACCCCATCACCTTTTGGCCAAATTCTATGACTACTAATGAGTTTAGTATTGAAAAATCTGTTCTCGTCAACTGGCTGGTCTGTGCAGAAAATATTAAGAGCATTTATTTTACAATAAAATAAAACCCTTTAAAAATTCAATGATACGCTAGATTCCTATGCAAGTTTTTCAAGTGATTGATTTCTCTTGCTTTTCAAATTTATCACTATTCATCTGTTGGATTTGTCTAGCTTTAGCTAGATCCGTTGGATATCCATTTGTTGTGTAGGTTAAAGAGCTGTCAGAAATCTTCTCCCTTTGTAGTGCTCATAGGCCATCTTCAAGTCTCCTTTTAGCATTTTCTCAGGTAAGCTATATTTGTTCATCACATTTCTTAATTTCTCAGCATTCTTTTTGGAGTACACAGGTAAAAATGGTGTGCATTAGTCCCATAGTTGCCTTACCAATCAAGTAAGTCAGGTAAAAATCATCTCTCTTTTCCTTTTTCTATGCACCGGTAGATTTCACTCATTCAGGAAAAGCCTTCTTAGAAGTCTTCTGCTGAGAAGTCATGTTCCAGCCACTAATTACAAGGTCTTTTCTGATCTTCTATGTATCCTTGGATTTTCATCCTTGGAAGCATTCTACATTCTTCTTGATGTAAAAATCTTGGATATTTAGGATGCTTGTCTGTCTGTGTGACCGTGTTGCAGCAGTAAAACCAACAGGTCTGTGCCAGAGTTTCCCTGCCATCATTTACCATCTCACCTGCCTCACCTGCAAACCTTTATTCAGGATTCTGAAGACGTTGTTCAGTCGGTGCCTTCATTAGCTACCAGCGATATTCTGAGTTTGGCTGCCTCTCACTGGTGGCACCTTGCTTTGTGATGGTGGAGCCATGCGTGGCGGCTTTTTCTGGGAGAGGTCCTGCTCATGCCATAGCTGTGCACCAAGCTTTATCCCACAGGCTGGCACATGCTGCTTTAGACAGATTACCCAAGACAGTAAAAATATCTCAGCCTGTGGTTTCACTTTCTCTGGTGCCATTATTCATGACAGTGCAGTCTGAGCTTGGTTTGGGCTCAGTCTCTGGGCTCTTGAGTGGGTGCCTACTTGAGAGGCAGAGGCCTGTGTCTGTGCTTGCTGAGGCAGGTTATACATTGCTATAGATGGTAGCACTTCAGCATAGATTGCCTGCTTTGAATTCCCTTGGGATCACAGGGAATTTTGAATACTTGTGACTCCTAATCCTTCACTGTGTCATGACCAGGAAGACCTTGATTTAGCCATAAACCTCTGTTTTCTGATTTCATAGAATCACAAGGACTAAAATCACCATAAGCTTGGTGAAGTGTGTAAAACAGAAGCTCTCCTTGCTCCTAAAGGTGGTTCAGCACTGGCATGGGCTCCCAGGGAGGCTGGAAGATGCTCAGTTCTCTGAGGTGCTTGTGACAACCTTGTCTAGCTTTGCAGTTTACTGTGAACAGGGCTTTTTTTTGAGTGGAGACCTCCAGCAACCTTTTCCAAGGCAAATCTTCCTGGACACACCGTTGGGTGTTTGTTCCTTTAGCCCCAGGGATGAGGGTAGGATCATCCCACTTGGCAAGTCCTGTAGACCAAGGAGAAGCTGTGGAATCCCAAGCCTAGGAGTTTACCAGCCTCAAAGTTCACCTCCTATCTGCTGTACTATTGTTCCTCTGCCCATTTCCCTGGCCCCAGATCTCTTCTTTCATTCTGGATGTGTCTGTCCATCTTCATCTTTCATCTCCATCCAGTCATGAATCCCTAGAAACAGAGAATCTAAAGGATGTCCTTTGGGTCAGTAGCTGCAAAGTTATAAAATCATTTAGGTTAGAAGAGACCTCCAGGATCATTGAATTCAACCGTTAATCTAATACTGTCATTTTCTAATCTAATGTAATCTTATCTAATCTAATCCAATCCAATCTAATCTAATCCAATCCAATCCTGTGCCATTTTCCTCTGATACTCCTACAGTTTCCAGCTGTTTTCAGTGGAGAACCTGCCATAGCCAGATACGGTTTCTAGCTATCCAGAAAGTGCCAGTTATTCTCTCTTGAATGAATCCCTCCAGTCTCCCATCAAACATATAGAACCTTCTTACACCCATGGTGTCCTTTAATTGGAAATTCTACAGCCACCTGTTTCAAGAACTACTCTTTATTTGGTTTCTTTGTAGTGTTGTTTGATAGTCATCAAATTTGTACTGGAAAAGACAGTAAAAAAATTATTTCTTACCTAACCTCTAATTTTCATATATGGCTTTATGGTCCCCAGTCACATCCTCACTTCAATAACCTTTTCTCTGGACAGAGGTGTCTAACCCACTCAGTCGTGCCTCTTCATTGCCCCTTCTAGTTCCTATGGAAGAAGCAGAATTGCACACACATGTCAACATATGGGAAAGCCATAGGTTTTTGTGGGGGCATAATGACATTCTCCTCAAGAAATTCTGGCATGCAGTTTACTTTGTCGATGACTGCTGGATGCCAAGGTCTCATTTTCATGGACCTGCGTCTTATATCCAAAGGGTATCACTCTTGAGTTGCACTGGTCAGCTCAGAGTCTGTATGTCCCTTCCAGCTAGCATCCTCCTTTGAGTCTCTGGGCAACCACCCTGTGATGTCTTTGAGTAATTTGCTTTGCATTCTTAGCAAAGGGACATCTGTGTATCAAAAGAGGTGTGTGAGATATTACAGTAGATCCCTGGCCCCTAACAGCCTCTAACAGGTAAGGTGTGCTCAGGTGTTGCAAATATAGAAGATGCTGCACTTCATGAAAGAGTGAGAGTGGGGAGTATGATGTGTCCTTCCTCTGGATCATGCATCTGTAGGTTCCATCCCAGTTGCAGAAGGTAGAGGCCAGTATGTTTTGTTTCACGATCCACCAGTGGGCTCTGCCAGCCTGTATCTCCCAGAGATCTGGAAGCCCTCCTCTGGGGAGACAGAATGATTCTTCTGGGATTTTAAAGTAAATCTGTTACATACTTAACAGTCATTTTACTGTGCCCTCAGGAACTGTTTTACGATTAACATAACCTTCTTTAGTACGTCTAACCTTCATTTAGTGAATCAAACTTTATTTTCAGTTGCTTTTGCAAAATTTAATATCTTCTTCTATGCTGTAAATTAAGCTATTGTTAAATGCATGAATGTTTTTATTAGTTATTACCTTGCTTTAGTCCTGTTATTTCACTCTGTTAATCAGATTTTTTTTTCTCAGATACATTTTCATTTGAATGGAGGTTCCAGAATTAGAGTTTTCATACTCAAAATAACATTCTTGCTCCTCATGGTTGTGCAAAATTAAGAAAACAAAACATTAATATAGGCTTAATAAAATGCAGACTGGCTTTATCTTCTAAGACTGAGCGCTCTGCACAGTTATTTTTAGTATTGTTTGGCACCTTTTCCTGAAGCATGAGCATTTTAATTTTTATTTATTATTTTACTGCAGAGAAGGAACACATAGGTAACCTGACAAGTGAATTTGTCAACAAATTGGACAAGGATTGAAGCTGTTGCCTCAAGATGAGTCTCTTTTTTGGATGGGATGTGTTATTTTAGAATAATTTTAGGATATTTTATAGGATGATGGACTGGTATGAGTTGAAAGGGACCTTAAAGATCATTCAGTTCCAAGCCCCCTGCCATGGGCAGGGACACCTTCCGCTAGACCAGGCAGCTCCTGGTCCCTTGCAGCTTGGCCTTGAACACTTCCAGGGTTAGGGCATCCACAGCTTCTCTGGGAAACCTGTTCCTGTGTCTCATTACCCTCATAATAAAGAATTTCTTCCTTATATCCAATTTAAACCTGTCCTCTTTCAGTTTAAAACGATTGCCCCTTGTCCTGTCACTGCAGGCCCTGGTAAAAGCTGTCTCTCTACATTTCTTATAAGCCACCTTTATATACTTAGAATCTTAGAATCACAGAATCATTAAGGTTGGAAAAGACTTCCAGGACCATCGAGTCCAACCATTGACCAAACATCACTTTGTCAACTAAGCCATAGCACTGAATGCTATGTCCGGTCATTTCTTCAACACTTCCAGGAATGGTGATTCCACTGTTGCCCTGGGCAGCCCATTCCGAGGCTTAACCACCCTTTAGTGAAGAAATTCTTCCTGATGTCCAACCTGAACCTCCCCCAGCACAGCTTGAGGCCATTTCCTCTCATCCCATTACTTGATGCGTGGGAGATGAGGCTGATCCCCACCTGGCTGCAGCCTCCTTTCACGTGGTTGTAGAGAGTGGTAAAGTTCCCCCCTGACTTTCCTTTTCTCCAGGCTGAACACCTCCAGCTCCCTCAGCTTCTCTTCACAGGACTTGTGCTCAGACCCTTCCCCAGCTCTGTCACCCTTCTCTGGACACGCTCCAGCCCCTCAATTACCTTCCTGAGTTGAGACGCCGAGAACTGGACACAGGATTTGAAGTGTGACCTCACCAGTGCCAAGTGCCGGGGGACAATCCGTGCCTTGGTACTGCTGGACATTGCTGATTGCTGATCCAACACCCAGAGTTCTTGATCTATTACTGATCCAATGCCCAGAGTCTTTCCCCCACCCACTAGGCAGGTCACCTGCTTGTAAAAGGAGATCAGGTTGATCCAGCAGGACCTGCCTTTTATGAACCCATCCTGGCTGGGACTACTCCCCTGGTTGTCCTGTACATCCTGTGGGATCACACTTGGGATAATCTGGTTTATAACCTCTTTGGGCACTGAGGTGCAGCTGACAGGCTTGTAGTTCCCCTGATCTTCCTTCAGACCCTTCTTGAAGATGGCCATCGCATTGTCTACCCTCCAGTCACCTCTCTGGTTAACCAGGGCTGATTATAAATCATGGAGGATGGCTTGGTGAGCTCTTCTACCAGCTTGCTCAGTACCCTGAGCTTAAAAGCTGCCAGAAGGTCTTTCTGGAGCCTTCGCTTCTCCAGGCTGAACAATCACAGCTCTCTCAGCCTGTCTTTGTAGGAGAGGTGCTTCATCCCTTTGATCATCTTTATGGCCTCTTCTGGACTCCTTCCAGCAGGTCTGTTGTGTTCTGGGGACCCCAGAGCTGGATGCAGACTCCAGGTGGGGTCTTGCCAGAACAGAGCAAAGGGGCAGAATTCCCTCCCTCACCCTGCTGCCAGTTGTGCTTTTGATGCAGCTTAGGACATGTTTGGTTTTCTGGGCTGCAAGTGCACATTGCTAGCTCATGTCCAATTATTTGTCCACCTGTATCCCCAAGGTTTTTGCCACAGGGCTGCTCCCAGCCTCCTCATTCCTCAGCCTATACTAATCCTAGTGATTGCCTTGATCCATGTGCAGGACTGCACTTCACCTCGTTGAATTTCATGAGTTTCACATTCCACTCCTCAATCCTGTCACGGTCCCTCCAGATGGCATCTCTTCTCTTTAGCCTAACAACCACTTGACTTGGTGTCATCTGCAAGCTTGCAGAGTGCACTCAATCCCACCATCTGTGTCATTGATGAAGATAGTAAGTAGTATTGGTATCAGATCCTTGGGGGATACCACTGGTTCAAGGTTTCCACTTTGACATTGAACTGTTGACTGTAACTCTTTGGATGGAGCCATCCGTCCACTTATCAAATACCATGGAGATTGGTTTGGCAACTATGTCAGCCAACTCCCTCAAGACCCTGGCATGTGTCTCATTGGGTCTCATGGACTTGTTCAGTTTCCTCAGGTGGTCTCAAACATGACTGGTTACAATGGGATTGTGAATCAGCTTTTATATACAAAGATAGATCTAAATCGAGAGAGTCCATTCAGCTTGTGTATTAAAGGTGTGTGCAATTCACCCTCTGGCACAGAGTGGAGTTTCTGAAAGCATGCATTTACATTTATTGTTAAATTTTATTTTAATACATCTCATAGTGACCCATTTTATGCCATATTTTGAAGACAGAAGAATCCAGTTAAATTCCAGTATGCTGCCTATATGAAATCAATGTCTCTATAGAAAATAACAGAAATTGACAGCTGTCTCTATTTACATACTGGATTTATATTTTGACCTCTTGAGCAGTAGTCACAGTTTGCACTTGTGTTCTAGGCATTTCTGTCTGAGTTTGCCACATAACACTGTGCTTGCTGCCAAACCTCCCTGGCAGGGCAGGTCTCAGCCCTTCCTGGCCATGTCCGATGGCTGCTGGTGGTTGGATGTACCTGTCCTAGGCCTTGTGGAGGGGTCTGCAGAGAACTGGGGGTGTGTACTCTGACCCTGGGGTCTCTGTATACAGTGACCTGCATGAAAGTAACCTGCAGGAGTCCTGCTCCTTGATTAATTCACTTCCCAGCCTGAGTTCACAGCCCCTACATCCACCCAGTGTTGTAGTTATTTTGTAGGAGACAGAAAAATATCTTTATTTGAAAACTACGTTTCATTTGTATACCTTTGTATATTTATTCTTAACAAGATTTACTGAATATAGAAGATTTGCCAGTCATGGCAATACTTACACCCAAGATAATATTAGCCACAAATGTTTATCATCTTGGTATTCAACCATTTTGGCATCCAAATCCCTTTGCTTGCGGAGTTATTTTCCCTTTTATAGCAATGTCATGCTCCAGGTATGTATCAAAAGACTGACATGCAACCTGAGCCCTGATCTGTTTTTTCATTGCTGTCTAACACTGGACATGGTGCCCTTCCCCTTCCTTCCTTCCTTCTCTTTCTCCATCATGTCCTAGAGTAAAATGCCAGGGTTCAAGCAAGAAATCAGGTAATTAGCCATTGGTGAGTGCTGTACTTCAGGTTGCCTGATTGCAGTATTTGGGACAAAACTTAATGTTTTCACGATCCTACACAGTTGTTAAAACAAATTACATTTCTGGAAATTTTCTCTTCATTTTTCAAAAGGAGGGAGATTGAGACAGGAGTTAAAAATTCTTGGGACCATCATTCGTTGGGCAGTCACATATATATATATATAAGTGTGTGTGTGTGTGCCTGCATAAATATATATATATACACTGCTCTTCTTCTTAGTGATCTTTACCCAAGAAGAGGGATCCATCAGTTATTATTCCAGCTTATTCTCAGGACACTTTTCAGCATCTGCAATGTGTTAGAAAGCAGCTGTATTTGCTTTGCCACCCTAGTTCCTCCATCCAGTTCTAGTCCATCCCTTTGTAGAAGTGGGAAGAGAAAAAATAGGATGGGAAGAGAGAGCTATTGAATTGCAGAGAACCAGACTCAGTTTAATTCTTACATCTGACTTCTGAGTCCCTGCCTTTGCATACCAAATGCCTTGGATTTCATGTAGAATTTTCAGAAAATTACTTCAAGAGTAGTCACTGTGTATTTTAAACAGTTCCCAAATGAAGAAGACAAGAGGTTTGCACTTCAGAACAGCTGTACTTAGGCTAAAGCAGGAATTCCACTGACTCCTTACGCCAAACTTGCATGGACTAGTGGAAGACGGCTTTGTCTGTAGTAAATAAACTGAAAAGGGGATAATGTTAGCTCTTTTTCTTAAATGACATTCCTCTAGGATGTCAGCTCTCCCTTCTGCTGGCACTGGCCCCAGAGAGGGCTAGCTGGACCTTAGCTGGCATTTGACCTTCTCAAGCAGACTGGAGCCCTGGATTTGGGCTGCCCATCCTGGGGCTTGCTCTGCCCTTGAGCACCTGCTGAAGCATCAACAGGCTTCATCCATGGCTTTGGTAGCATCTCCCTGTCTTCCTGGTCTCGGTGGAAAGGGGCTTCCTGTTGCTGGACACGTGCTGGGTGTACCCGTGCCTGCAGCCCCAGCATGTGCAGTGCTTTGGGCGTGTGACCCATTCATCATTCGCAGTTCTGGCCAAGCCCTCGAATACCACCCCAGGAAAACCTGGTTCCCATTTCCTCTGCTTCTGTCGCCATCTAGGAAAGTTTATTTCCTCAAACCCACAGCCTAATGTGTAAATGCTCTCCTGAGCTAAGGACAAACATTCAGCTTGCTTTCTAAGAGTGCTTGTCTCTTCTGAGTCCTTGTCATTTGAGATGGACTTATTTCCAGTTTGGTTACCTGGGAGAATTGCTCTACATGACAGCCTGGGAAGGAGAGAACCTATCTGTGTCCTTCAAGAAAAGAGGAGCTGGACCTCATAAGCTTCTGTCTTGCCAGTCCAGGACAGTTTGGGCTTTGGGAAGGAGAATTACTTGGAGCAGGGGAGGAGGAGGAGAGGGATCCATTTTGAATGCCATGTGGGGGATGCGAGTTGAGTGTGTGTTGCTCGCAGGAGACTTCACCAGGGCTTACAGGAGAGTATGGAGGGGTTTGGGCAATAAGCCAAGCCAAGCTGGGTTGTATGAAACGCAAACAGAAAATAGCAATTCGCAACGCTTCAGAATTCAGTTGAACCTGTAAAGGGCTTCACAGGGCCAGGGAAAGGTTAACCCTTCCACAACAGCCCTGTCACGTCTCACCTCCTAACCAAAACCATGAAGCCCTAAGAACCCTTCAGAGACATTTGTAGGGATCTTTAGTGATGGGAAGGGTTAAGTGTAACTTGCTAATTGTAAAGGCTCACATTGCAAGCTTTTATTTCATAGATGTTAAAATTAGAAGGCAGATTTGTGATCCTCTCATCTGGCCATAACAGTTGCTATACTGAGCCTAATATCAATTAGGCTGTGTCAATTCTCTTACATATTTTAGTAAAGTCTTCACTGTTTAAGTGATAGAAACTTCTGCCTCTGTCAGTGGTTGATTATGTCTCTTGAAATATCGCTCTTTGTTTCTGGCTTTTTTTGTTACTGCATATTCAGTGGTTGGAATAAGTATGGAGTGGGTATCCCTTTCAAAAAGGGAAGTTTCAGTTTGTGGTTGGCTACATGTTATTTCCCTGACTGACTTCTCTGGGAAGAATATGGTAATTGTCATCCTAGGGCTGTTGGAAAGCTGAAGCGAGACCCATGTGCTGCGTTATCACTCTGGCTTCTTTGGTGTGGGAGGCGTGGGTGGTGTCCCTGTGGAATGCAGGGAGCAGTGACATTGGTAGCCTGCTGTTGCTGCTTCTCTGCCTTCAGAGCTGAGCTAATACTTGCAGGTTGCCACCATGGCATGAGTCAAAGTTGAGTTAAATTAGGATTGCCTTACATATTACAATCTTCTGTTTCACATAAGAAATGTTGATTCTGGATGCTTATCTAGAATAGCATCAGTGTAACTGGCTGAATTAGCAAGCAAAGGCCAAAGCGTGACAGGAATATGAGGCTGTAAAAGATGTCAGCGGGTGGGGATTGGGAGTGGGCTCTGCCTCCATTAGGTCAGCTATAAAGCATCATCAGCTATCTTCCTATTAAAGAAGAGGTTTCAGTTAATGAATTGATGTGTGTGGGAATTAATGCTGGATGAGTCCCCCTGGGGCTTTCGTGATGAGGGTCAAATAAAATATTAATGGAATTAAAACAAACAATCCCCTGATTTTCCTAAGTACCTTCCGGATGGGTTTCTCTAAGCACTGGTCAGGGAAGATGTGGAGCCCCAGGAGAGACAGGCCAGTGTCATTACTCCCATTTTATGCTAAGGGAGGTGAAGGCAGTGGAAAGCAGTGACCCTGAGACACAGTCCAGCAACAGGGCTGCACAACAGGTCTGAGAGTTCTCCTGTCAGGTGCTTTTCCTCTGATCCCTGTTTTCAGCTCCCTTCTCTGAGAAATGGAAGTCATCCAGACTGCTCCTGCACTGCTTCTTTGGAAGCTGATCTTTCCAGGTGTGGGATCGTCTTCAGGAGCCCTAAATCTATAGGCTTCTTATTCACAAAATTTCTCTGTGCTTCCAGGTGAGAGAATAAAACCCAGTAGTTGTGGCTTTTTTCTCCTGGTGCCTCTTCCACGGGACACATTACCTTGTCTTTCAGATTGTCTGTTCCAGAGGCTGAGTATAGCAACTCAAATGACAGGCTTGGGAAGGATAAAGTCTTTTTGGTTATGTGTGTGCAGTGCAGAGCAGTGCTAAAGGTCTTTAGCTTGCTGGATTCAAGCAAGCTAATTTCAGGAGCTGAATAATTTCCTCCAGTTCCCAGGCTAACACAAATATGGTACTTCCATACTGTAGAGTAGGAACTGTGTGATACAACAGGGTGTTAAATACCTACAGTAAAATGCTTTTGGACATGGCACAAAACTGTAAATTGTTCCAGAGGGATCTCAGAAATCTTCCTGCTGCTGCAAAGTGTAAGGATGTACTCTGCGTCATACTTGCTGGGTATGACTCGGTCTGGTACACTGCGAAACATCCCGTGTGTTGAGGAGGAGGAGGAGACTCTGGCAGGCACTCCAGGCTAAACAGAGCTGATGATTGTGTCATGCAAAAGCAAAACTTAAAGTGTTTTCTTGCACCTATTTGTGTACCTTGGGCATGGAACAGCCCAAGCAAGACTTGTCACGTTTTCTGCATAACATGGTGGTGTATGAGTGCATGTGGATGTGCTCTGGAGAGGGCAGGGCTGTACAGTGCCATTCAGCAAAGGCCACTTTGCCAAATAACAAAATGACACAGGGCTAGCAAATGGCGGCATATGGCCAGGTGGGGGTGGTGTAACTTTCTGCACTGACAAGTGCAAAGACAAACTAATAAAGTCAGAAAAATTGTAATTGAGAACATTTTAAAGCACTTTCCTGTTATTTTTTCCCAAGGAAAGGAAAACACTAAAATTATTCCAGAGGACAGATAACATCCTGATAACTACACCTTCTTGCATCCTCCAAAGCAGCATTATTGGGCCTCACATCATAGAATTAGATAATCACAGAATGGCTTGGATTAGAAGGAGCCTTAAAGATCATCTACTCCCAACACCCCTGCCATGGACAGGGACATCTTCCGCAAGACCAGGTTGTTCAAAACCCCATCCGGCCTGGCCTTGAACACTGCCAGGGCTGGGACATCCATGGCTTCTTTGAGCAACCTGTACCAGTGCCTCATCACCCTCAGAGTAAAGAGTTTCTTCCTAATATCTAATCTAAATCTTCCCTCTTTCAGTTTGAAGCCATTAAAAATGAATACCTCACATCGTGCACATATCACTCCTAGAAATTGAAAATCAGATATGGGAGCAGGCAAATCTTTTCCCACACTGATGGAAGAGTTTATTGCATTCTTGGTAAACATCCTTGAGTCTCTAAATAAGGAAACAATAATAATTTTGTCATATTTCTATAGCAAACCACAAAAGGATGTTCTATAGTCCACTCAGTCTTTCTCCCCCCTCACCTGCTTGTCTTCCTTTCAGGATTCAGCAGGATCTTACTGCGTGGCTGGTGTAGCCAGCCCTTCCTTTCCAGAAGAACTGCCCATCTCCATCTCGTCAGAAACTGCTGAAGGGGGTTGCAGAGTCATAAAAATTTATGTTTTCATCAAACCGGGCCAAGGAGAATGGGGGTCCCACACCCAAAAGAATGAAGACGCGACAGAACAAGGACTCAGTACGTGAGGTGGGAGGTGGGGTGGGACACAGGAGCCATGCTGGAGGTGTGGGTTGGAACTGAGGCTCCCTGCAAAGCTAGTGGGCATGAGCTTGGCACAGTGGAGTGCAAGGGGTTCAGGGGCTTCGGGAGGCTGGGCACAGAGCAGGAGTGGTGGGAGATGCAAAGCAGGACTGACACAGTGATGCCTCTCTTAGATGTCAATGCGGAGTGGACGGAAGAAAGAGACTCCGGGGCCTCGAGAGGAGCTCAGGTCACGGGGTCGAGCTTCCCCTGGTGGCATCAGCACATCCAGCAGTGATGGCAAGGCTGAGAAATCCCGACAAGCGACAAAGGTAATATATGAGCTAGAACACCAGTGTGGGGTGGCCAAGAACTGCCCAGACTGGGTGGGATCCATTTGAGGATCCAGGGACACGGACCAGAAGAGACACACTAGGGAACCCTTGCTGGGTTAGCTTCCTGAAATGGGCAGAATCCCTCTTTGCTTTCGTCCTCACCATCTTGCACTTTCCTAAGAACTGGTGTCCAGTCTCACTAGGGCCCTGTAGTCCCAGTTTTTGCCATATCCTGGGTCCGTGTTGCTCTGCTAGTGTCATAAACACACGTGTCATGATGGCTGCGTCTCACCTGCTGCAGTCTGTGAAGACCTGTCAGGTTGGAAGATTTCCCCATGACCCTCCACCTCTCTGTTCTCCCTGTTTCCTTGCAGAAAGGCCGGTTGGAGGAATCCTGCACCCCCAAGAGCAGCAAGCAGGGCCGAACAGAAGAGATCTCAGAGAGTGAAGGGGAGGACACCAATGCTCCCAAAAAAACCAAAACTGAGGTGAGCCCTCCCTACTGTGATTGCTGGCATGTGCCCAGTCCAAAGCAAAGGAATCTCCAATTCCCTATCTGTGCTGCTCATGCCTGTCCAGCTTGAGGCTCCTGCTGCTTGGGAGCCCAAACACCTTGGGTTTTGCACTGCAGCTCTTCCATCCTAAATGACATCTACCTGACTGCAAAAATGCCACCAGGAGTGATGACTGAGCAGATGGAGGCTTTCTGTCTCATTTGCTGTGCTGTCAGAGCTAGGAATGTGCCCTGCCTTTTCCAGCTTAGTGGCAAGAGCCTGGCTCTGTGCACAGCCGCAGGTTGGGTTGGAGTCAGTCTCTTCTGATCCCCAGTGCAGTGTGAAATGGAGGTGCTTAAGTCATGGCGGGTTCCAGGTGACAGTCATGCAAAACCTGCTCGTGCACACACAGAGTTGTGGCAGGGCTTTTCCGAAACACTGACAGCAGCAGGCTGGACTGATGGTTGGGTGGTTGGAAGACTCCAGCTCCTGTGCTTCTCCATTCCCTGTTAGCCTGTTCAGGGAACTGGCTGCAAAGGCCTGCAAAACATGAGGATGCTTTCTCATGGTAAGAAGTCATTGTAATTCGACCACCTTGGTTACACTTCTGTAATTTCTCCACATGGACAGTCTGTTCAGCTCAACAGTGATATTTTTTCAGCTTAGTCTCTCTTGCTTAGAGTGGTGCTTGTTAGTTACCCTTACCCATGATGACTGCTTAATCACCAATACACATTGTCTGAGGCAGCAGGTAGTGGGGAGGAGCAGGGATTGGGAAGCACAGGGGGAACGCCTGGAAGTAAGGAGTGGAAGGAGCAGTTAGAGGGGTCTGGGAGGGAGCTGGTCTCCTTGACCAGGGAGAGCTCTGCAGGGGCAAGAAGAGCAATTCTGGGTCTGGGGCCTGTGCTGGGTGTGTGCTGCTCCATGCCACCAGTGATACATGTCGTGGCCAACAGCCCATCACCCGTGTTGTATCTGTTTCCTTTCAACCCTGTGTGTAACAGTTCCCTGTTCCTCCCTCACTGCCTCTTTACACAAGGTACCCATTATTACCTCCCTCCTGAACATGGAATGCTCATGAAGGACCTGAGAACACCGGAAAGGAGGCAGGACTGATGTTGATGTATCATGACAGACAATGTCTCCTTTCCTCTGTGAGGTTTTCTAGTGCTGGGGTTGGCAGAGAAAGGTCAGAAAACAAGTTCTCTGGGAACTCCAAGTGTGTCACGTGTGGTCTGGGAGGCCTCATAATGCCCCTTTCCTCCTTCCTACTTCAGGAGTTGCCCTGTCCTCCATCCCCATCTGATGTTGACAGCCTTGATGGCCACAGCTTCAATGATGAGATGAGCAGCGACCCACGGGACATTGACCAGGATAACAGGAGCACCTCACCCAGCGTCTACAGCCCTGGGAGTGTGGAGAACG
The DNA here is from genome assembly GCF_052056855.1 of Sturnus vulgaris. Lineage (NCBI taxonomy): Eukaryota > Metazoa > Chordata > Aves > Passeriformes > Sturnidae > Sturnus > Sturnus vulgaris. Next base: position 31,860,846 of record NC_142244.1, read on the forward strand.
ACTCTGACTCGTCTTCTGTGCTGTCCCAGGGGCCATCTCACTCCTATCACCACCCCCCGCTCTTCCCCGAGAGCCCGCCGGTAGCTGCCCCTCCCGACAGCCTAGCCCGTCCACCAGAGCCCGGCTTTGGGCTTCCGGGCGAGGTGCACCCCCAGGGACCTCCCGCAGGAAGTTACCATTCCCAGCTGGAGGGCCAGGCCTCACGCATTTTCCAGGCTCAAGCCCCACAGACACCTGCCTCCTCCTCCTCCTCCTCTTCCTCCTCCTCTTCTTCCTCCTCCTCTTCCTCCTCCTCTGCTGTTGCTGCCCCTTCTGCTCCCCCTTCCTCCTCCTCGTCCTCTTCTTCCTCTTCCTCTTCATCCCACACTCCCCTTTATCCTACGACCAATGTGGTCCAGGTTGGGGCTAAAATTGCCAGTGGAGTGGGGGGGCTCCCAGCACCAGGGGCTCGTGAGCAGACCCTCAGCGCCAAGCACAATCCACCACCTACCACCCCAATCTCACTGGCTTCGGTAGGAGGAGGGCTCCCCCCTCAGAAGACGCCTCCGGCCAACCCCCCAGCTGCCCCCCCGGCCTCGGCCCCTTCCTTCCCTCACGTCTCCTCCAACCTGCCTCCTCCACCGGCCTTGCGCCCCCTCAACAACGCAGTGGCCGCCTCCAGTTCCCCAGGGATGGTGGGGCAGGCCCTGAGCAGCCACCTGCCCTCTCCCCACAGCATGGGGCAGGACAAGGCACCGGCCCTGGCCCCCTCCCGCTACCCCTACGCCCCACCACCATTGCCGCCCTCCAGCTCCTCTGCCCAGTATCCCCAGCCCTCCCCGGGCCAGCCCCTGCCCAGCTACAGTGCTTCCTATGGGCACTCCTTCCCCCCGCCCAGCGGCCTCTCTGTCTCCAGCCAGCCCCCCAAGTACACCCAGCCCTCCCTGCCCTCGCAGCCCGTTTGGAGCCAGGGGCCACCTCCTTACAGCCGCCCCCTGGGCAATGCTGGCTCCCACCCCGCTGCCCCTTTCCCTGGCCAGTCCCCCCATCACCAGCAGCCTCCTCAGCAGCACCACCACAGTCACGGGAGCAGCGGGGGCATCTCCCCAGCGGCCACAGCACCTCCGCAGCCCCCCGGGGGCTACCCCCACGGCCTGGAGTCCAGCAGCCATCACCCTTCCCATCCCACCTACGGGCTACGCCTCTACCCTCCACACAGCCAGGCCGCCTACAGCCAGGCTCCCTCTGCCACTGCGGCCACTGCCCCCTCTTCCTCGTCCTCGTCCTCTTCCTCATCCTCCTCTGCTGCCTCTTCCCAGGGAAGCTACCCCAGCATGTGCACGCACCCGCCGGGGCAGAGTCCTGCCACCTACACCTTCCCCCCGCCACCACCCCCCTCCCCTGCTCATGGGGCTGGCCCTCCAGTCACCTCTGCTGCCACCACCCTCTCCACCGTCATTGCCACCATGGCCTCCCCCTCTGCGGCCCCCTACAAGACGGTCTCGCCCCCAGTACCCCCGTCAGCTGTGGCCCCGTATGGGAAGCGGGCGGCCTCCCCTGTCCCCACCTTCCAGCCCCCAGCCCCCTACAAGCCGGGCTCGCCCCCCACTTCCTCGGCTGCCCCTTTCCGTGCAGCCACCCCTCCTGGCTACCGGGTGGCCTCTTCCCCTGTGGCAGGGGGCTACAAAGCCCCCTCGCCCGCCCCCTCTGCCCCACCACCCTTGCCAGGGAGCATGGCTGCCCCGGCCCCGCCGCCACCCCCCACTCCCCCTCAGCGCTGCTCAGATCAAGCAGGAGCCATCGGAGGAGTACGAGGCCCCGGAGAGCCCTGTGCCACCTGCTCGCAGCCCCTCGCCGCCCCCCAAGGTGGTGGATGTGCCGAGCCATGCCAGCCAGTCAGCCAGGTGAGGGGAGACTGGCTTCTCCAAAGGATGGGGAGGGACGTATGGGGCAGGGAAGAGGAAATCACCCCAAGCCTGAGGTGCAGCTTTGCTCTTTTGCCTTTTTCGTGATGCTCTTCACATTCCCACAGTGCCTTTCGCACAGTACCTGTCCCTGTCCCCATCCCTGCCCACCAGCCCTGTCAGCACTGATAGGCTTCACCTCTCATCCCCAGATTCAACAAACACCTGGACCGTGGCTTCAACTCCTGCTCCCGCACAGACCTGTACTTTGTGCCCCTTGATGGCTCCAAGCTGGCCAAGAAAAGAGCAGACTTGGTGGAGAAAGTGCGTCGAGAGGCTGAACAGAAGGCCCGTGAAGAGAAGGAGCGGGAACGGGAACGGGAGCGGGAGAAGGAGCGGGAGCGGGAGAAGGAACGGGAGCTGGAGAGGAGCGTGGTAGGTCTGGGGGTTCCACTGCCACAGCGCAGCCGGGACGGATGCTCCAGGGCCCCCTCGGCCGCTCCCCGCTGGGACCCTGAAGCCAGTCTCTCTGCTCTTTTGCAGAAGATGGCCCAGGAGGGCCGTCCGGTCGAGTGCTCATCCCTCGGGCCGGTTCCCCACCGCCCCTCCTTCGAGCAGGGCAGTGCTGTAGCGACTGTTCCCCCATACCTGGGCCCTGACACCCCAGCTCTGCGCACCCTTAGCGAGTACGCCCGGCCCCACGTCATGTCCCCCAGCAACCGCAACCACCCTTTCTACGTGCCCCTGGGCGCTGTCGACCCGGGCCTGCTGGGCTACAACGTGCCAGCCATCTACAGCAGCGATCCAGCCACGCGGGAGCGGGAGCTGCGGGAGCGGGAGGCTCGTGAACGAGACCTGAGGGACCGGGACCTGCGTGAGCGTCTCAAGCCTGGCTTTGAAGTCAAACCAGCCGAGTTGGAGCAGCTCCACGCCGTGCCAGCTGCTGCCATGGATCCGTTCCCACGCCACGGTGGGCTGAGTCTGCAGACGGCCCCCGGCCTTCATCCCGCTTTTCCCTTCCACCCAGGGCTGGGCCACTTGGAGCGGGAGAGGCTGGCGCTGGCAGCTGGCCCGACCCTTCGTCCCGACATGTCCTACGCCGAGCGCTTGGCGGCCGAACGCCAGCATGCCGAGCGGGTGGCTGCTCTCAGCAATGACCCTCTGGCCCGACTGCAGATGCTCAATGTGACACCTCATCATCATCAGCATTCCCACATCCACTCCCACCTCCATCTCCACCAGCAGGACGCCATACACGCAGGTAAGGGCTCCATGGTGATGGTACGCTACACAATGCCTTAATTTCTGTCCTACTGTGCCTTCCTTGCATTCCCTCCCTCTGGCCCTGGGGAGCCCTAAAAGCTGACAAGACTAAATTTTGAGGCCATAGATCTTAGGCAGAAGAGCCCAACCTCATAGTAATTCTTCCTTGTCCCCACTCCCATCCCACCAAAGGCACTGACACTGCTGATGAGTGGCCAGCAAAATTGTTAGCAGTGTGTCCTTTTGTTCTGGATCTGTGGGGCCACAGTACAGGTGCTGGAGTCCCACTGACGACCTGGGTGTGTTGTTGTGAACTGCATTCCATAGACTGGAGTCTGCAGAGGGAACAGGAACCCTGATAGAAAAGTTTTGGCAGTGTCCTTAGTACTAATGAAATGTTGGTTCTCAGGTTTGCTCCTGTGGCTGCAGATAGTGCAGTGGGATGGAATGGGATGGGATGGGATGGGATGGGATGGGATGGGATGGGAAAGGAGGCAGTCTAATTGTCAGGAACTGGAGGCAGCTGTTTTTCAGAATTGAATGGTGGTCCCTTCCATTTCCACATCCTATAGGAAAGCAAAGTAAAAGGTTTAGGGATGAAAATCTCAGGGAAGCAAAGCCCAAGCTACAGTGCAATAGGAAAAGAGTGTTGTGCCTGCTCAGGTGCTGTGAGCAGTCAGTGGGGTCTGGTGTCAGTCACAGATGCTGGCTCTGAGCAGCTGCAACAGCTCAGAGATGGCACAAGGTACAAATGAATGTCCATTTTCCCTACGATCCATGGCTGGGCACCTTGCTCTTGATGTGAGTCCAAACCACTAGAAAGATAATCTGTCCTGGATAAGACCTGGAAAAGAAAGCAGCCAGAAAGCAGGTGAATAGCAGTCGGTGTGACAGAGAGACATGATATGGGGTGCAGACCTGATTGCAGAGCAGGTCCTTGTGGAGCCCTGCTGAACTTTTAAGTAACTGTACTTCGAAGGAGTAGTATTTCTTCCTGAGGAGTGTAGGGACAGAGTTCTATGGGACTGGATCACATGAAGTTCAATGCAGGCAAAAAGAGTAGCATCCGGAAAGAGATGACACTGAAATTAGCTGTGAAATCATCCCATTCCTAACACACTCTGACCCTCTCTCTCCATATATCGTTTTGTGAGGCCTTGTGCCTGTCTGTGTTACCTGCTACAAAGCCTGGAACAATTACCTTGTGGTATCTTTTCTTCCCAGCCTCAGCCTCCGTTCACCCTCTAATCGACCCCCTTGCCTCGGGATCACACCTCACCCGGATACCATATCCAGCTGGAACCATCCCCAACCCTCTGCTGCCTCACCCTCTCCATGAGAATGAAGTGCTGCGCCACCAGCTCTTTGGTAAGGAAGTTCACAGGGGCTGCTGTTCTCCTCCAAAGAGCATCAGCAGAGTTCTGAGGGGCAGGGGTGTCCTGAGGGGTCACAGGACCAAACTGAGGTCTGTTGAACAGAGCGTAGGACAGGCCCATGCTGTCAGGATGAGCAGGTCCTGCACGTGGGGAGGGGTGGGAATGGGACTGAGCTGTGGGGCCTTGGATGGAGCATTAATTTGGCTCTTCTCTGTGTCACCTTCGGCTGCAGCTGCACCCTACAGAGACCTGCCGGGCTCCCTCTCGGCGCCCATGTCGGCAGCACACCAGCTGCAGGCCATGCACGCGCAGTCGGCTGAGCTGCAGCGCCTGGCTCTGGAGCAGCAGCAGTGGCTGCACGCCCACCACCCTCTGCACGGTGTCCCACTTCCCACGCAGGAGGACTACTACAGGTGCGTGGAGCTGCTCTCGCCTCACAAGAACGCCTACAGGCCCAGCCCTGGTGCAGGGCTGGCACAGGCAGTGGGAGCAGGGAAGCATTGCCCCCGGAGCGGGTGACTGTACCCAAGCCCACCCTGGGAATGGGGACGCTTTGCCGTAGGGCACAGCTGTGGCTGGCCACCAGGAAGGTCATACTTGGCAAGTGGCTTATGAGGTCTCAGCTCGTCCTCTCTGAGGGGGGAGATAACTTACATGCATTTCACACATCTTAATGCAGTTATGACTAACCAATACCCCTGCCAAAATACAAAACATAAGGGTTTGATGGTTTTGCCAAGACAAGGCATTCACAAGTGCATGGGGAGGCACACTGGGAAAGAGAGGTGCAGTGTTGTACCTTTTCAGTAGTATCTCCTACTTCAAGGATCTACAAAACTTCCCAAGCCAGCAGTGTTGGATGGGTCTAGATGAACAAAGGCAGAGGAACTTAGTAAATTGACTTTTTCCCTTTCGCTATCACCTTGTTCCTCTTTTTTATCCTAGCCACCTGAAGAAGGAAAGTGACAAACCCCTTTAAATGGACTTCTACTGTCAGTGTGACATCATCATGTCTTTCTCTCAAGAGGAGAAATCAATCAACCAAATCCTGGGGGAGGGGAAGCTGCAAAATGACACATCCTGATCTCACCATGCAGTAGAGTACAAGATGACAAAAAGTATGGGATGGCATCCTGGGAAAAGTGGATGAGAGAAAATGGGGAGGGACTGAAACAACATTAATGGACCTGAAGCAATCGGTACGTGATTTCAGCTGAGCTCTTAAGAAAAGAGAATCAGCATTGCACAGAGCTCAGAAAGACAAAGATTGACGTGAATTCAGGGTGGCAGCAGCTCCATCCTTTGCTTTGGGGTAACAGTTGCATTAAATAAAAAGTGCGGAGCATTGCCGGACTTCATGTACAGGATGCTCCTGCCTTTTCTGCTTCTGCAAGGAGGAGGCACGGCCGAGAAATAACTGCAAACCCAGAAGAACCTTTTTTCAAGATGCCTCCTCGACACCCCACCCCCCTTTAGGTGTAAGATACTGCTCATCGATACAGAAAAGCAACATGGAACTTTTTCAGATTAGCCAGAGCAGCTTCCCATTCTCCCAATGTCCTTTCAGATGCAAACAAAGTGTTCCAGGCCCGTTCCTGAGCGGCCTCTCCTGCCTGTGGAGGGTCTGGTCCCAGCCATCAGGGTGCAAAGCACCGCAGGACTGTTTGCAGGACGGTGGCTGTGCTTTCCCCAGCTGATGGGAACGGGCACGGCCATGAGGTGCGAAGCACCAGCAGACTGTTTTGGAGACTGCCATCACCACCGTGACCCTCTGAGCCCCGTGGGGAGAGCTGGCGTGGCTGAGCGGTAACACTGCGTCCTGGGACTGTCTGTAAGATGGTGGCTGCCCCTTTCCCCTCACCCATCCTAATTGATGTACTTTAACTCATGCACATCCTATTAGACGTGGCAGTTTTATGTAGCAACTTGTGACTTCCTTACCCCTGCGTGCGTGTTCTGATTTCACAGTTGTATCTCTCGATTGGTCCCCCATATATATATATATTTACTTAACCATTAAAGGAAAAAACAACCAACAACCCAGCTATGGAAAAGAAAAAATAAACACCCACCCAAACGACGTTCCCCACGCACTCCCGAGCCTTGACACACATTCTAATAATTTATATATATAAATATATATATGAAACTCTTAAAAAAGGAAAAAAAAAAGACAACCCTTCCAGAAACGGGACTCCGGTGTGTTTATTTCTTTTCACTGGGGCCAGGACGGGAAGGGCAGAAACACTCCTGGGTTTTTCACAGGGGTGGAAACTGGGAGAAGCTGGAAGTGGGCACCGCCTCGGGAAAGGCGCGGGGGAACTGCTGGGCAGGAGCTCTGCCACCGCGGGGAGGGGCGGGGCGTGCGCGCCGCGGACCAATGAGAAATTATATATTTGCATACAGCCCGGGCGGCGCGGCGGGACCCGTTCGGCGGCGGCGGAGACCGCCGGTGTTAGCGCGGAGTGGGATGGGCGGGCGGCATTAGACCGAGAGCCCGCGGAGGAGACGGCTGGAGCAAAGATAGAACCTCGCCCTCACCTAGGGGTGGGTCGGTGCAGGGGGGGCTCTCGCACGGGCGGTAGTCTTGGCAGTGATTTCAGCTCTTTTAGAATTTGTCCAGCAGGTTTCCCGCCTTCGCGGGAAGCCGCTCCCACAGACCGGTGCACTGGCAGAGCAGAGGAGGGCGGGAATGCGCAGGCGCGCAGGGGCTGGGACGAGCCGGCGGGGGCTAGGCTGTGGCGGCTGCCCGCTCCGCCGGGCCCCGTGCTGCGCCCTGACCGCTGCTCTTCATGGCGGCCTCCGCGCAGCCTTCTGTGCCGCCGGCGCTGAGCGCGGAACAGGCGAAGGGTGAGTGCGGGAGGTTCTGTCTCCCGGGCAGGCCGCCGCAGTAGTGCCCGTGTCGAGTACCTGGATGCGGGAGGCCGGCGGGCGGCTGAGTGCCCGTGTCCCGCAGCGGTGCTGGCGGAGGTGATCAAGGCGTTCGGGGCGCCTGAAAACGCGCAGCGCATGGAGGAGGCTCGGGACAACGCCTGCAATGACATGGGCAAGATGCTGCAGTTCCTTCTGCCCGTGGCCACGCAGATCCAGCAGGACGTGATCAAGGCCTACGGCTTCAGCAGCGACGGCGAAGGTGGGTTGTTCCCCCTCCGGACGGGATGCTCCGCGCCCGCCGAGGCAGCGGGGCGTCCCGCCCACCCCCTTTCCTTGCAGGCGTCCTGAAGTTCGCCCGGCTGATCAAGTCCTACGAGTCGCAGGACCCGGAGATCGCCAGCATGTCGGGCAAGCTGAAGGCCATGTTCCTGCCGCCCATGACGCTGCCGCCGCACGGAGCCGGCACCGGCGGTGTTGCTGCCTCCTGAGCCCGCGGAGTTTTGCCGGTGCTCTGGCTGGTGCTCTCCTCCCAAGGAGCAGGTCCTGTCAGCCCTGGGAATGGGGCACTTGTACAAGGGAAACGCGGATCTGGAAGGAACGGGATGCTTCATGCCCACTCGTGTGTCTGCTCGTGAATAAAATGTGTGTTGAAAGTGCCCGTGTTTTATAAATGGCCGTGAGCTCAGCTGAGCTGCTCCCTGGTGCAGAGGCAGGTACAGCAGTGCTCTCTGCATGACACTTGCAATGCTGTTTTGGGAGGCCCAGTATGTACCATGTTCTACAAAAAGGTTTGTGCAGAGCCTCAGCGCGAAGCCCAAGGATCTGATTTTTAGACAGGTATTAAGCACTTTACAAGGGCAAGCATTTTTAGATGTTTGAAGCATACTAGGAAATGTGTCCCTCAACACGATCTAATGCTGTTCAGCAAGTGCTGCAAGTGCCATTGAGGGCCCTGCCCCTAGCAGGGTCAATGGTAATTTACTCCTGCCTCCTCCCGTGCCTGTGGTTGCCTTGTTTTGTGGCTGAATGTTCAATCCAGCATATTATCCGTAATGAAAAAGGCAGCAGAGAGATGCGGCAGGGAGCAGCCAAGCGTGGGAGGGCTGGGCTTGCCCCATTTGGCTGTAACCTGGATTAAAACAATATAAACAACAAGAAATTTTTATCTCAGTTTTTTTGGACTGCAGAGGGATCCACCTAGTTGTACAGCCTTACTCCTTTGCAATGTTTTCATTCCAGTGTGATTAAGAAGGATATCAGGTATGTCTGCTTGTAGCCTCCTGCCCTTTGTCCCTGTTGCCCTTGGAAGAATTGACGTCTTTGGCAATGGGGGGGACAGGGCTGAGAGTGAAGGAGCCAGGCCTAGGAGAGCCTGCAGGGAGCTGCAAGCCAGGTGTGAGGGAGCTGCGTCGGGTTCTGCGTTCTGTGCTCTCAGTTACAAACCGGGCAGGAATGCAGCCAGCGAGGGCGTGAGCTCAGTGGATGGGAGGCAGGAAGAGAGTCGGTCCCTTCCGTCTCCATCTACCTCTCCGAGCTAGGCCTTAGCCTTCCCCCACCCCTCTGATTATTCATTAACTACAGTCCAGGAAGTGCTTTTCAAATGGTGAAAATTAAGCCCTCGGCTTGAGGCCTGAGGTTTGCCTGACCTGGAGCTACCTTCTTCTTAGTCGGCCTGGGAGCAGGCGGAGTTCGGGGCTTCGCCTGTGTGGATCAGGCACAGGTGAGTCACGGGAGGTGCTGCACCCGCAAGCACTGCCAGCTGCTGCTCCAGCACCTCGGCGCTCACCGCCATGAGCATCCAGCCCTGCCGGGAGGGTGCCAGGACACCTCTCCTCTATCAAGGTCTTTGATCTCTCTCCCAAATCCGTCTGGAGATCCTTTCTTGGTAATTGCAATATTGCTTTATTTTCTTTAGTAGGACCCCCTTGATTGAGGGCTGTGGTACTTCCTCCATCAGCTCCTGTCAGTCCTCCATCAGTGGGGATCTGAGAGACAAGACCCTGATGCCATCCCGTGGGTGAGTGCTGTGAATGCTAGTTAGGGCAAGAAAACAAGAGTTGTTGATGAGAAAAATAAAAATATCAGCAGTAGGAGTCAGGCACAGAAGGGAAAAACCCCCACTTTCTAATCGGAGCTGCCTGTTAGAGATAGCCAGAGGACCTACCCTCTGGTAGGGGTAGCTGGAGGACTGGAGCTCGCTGTGCTTTACATTGTTACTGTTGCTCCTTCTTACTTGGATAACCCAGCAAGCAAGGTTTGCGGTTCCTCTGCCACCCTGCAGCTGCAGCATCTCTGAATGGTTTTGCAGGGAGAGATTTCAGCTGTCTGGCCTTTTCTTTTTACCTGGTTATTCCTCTATTTGCTGCAGTCTTTCTAGCCGTTTGTGGAACAAAAAGCAGGACATACAGTCCTCACAGTCAGTCCAAACAGGCACCCTGCTCTGGAGACTGCCATGGCAGGGTGTCAGGAAATGGGATTCACACTGGCATTACTCTGTGGTAAGAATTTAGGCAACCACCGTAGTCCAGCACTGTCCTGGAGCCCTATCGCCTGATGGAGAGCGTGTGGCTTTGGCAAGTCACAGGAAGATGGTCCATCTGCCCATTCCCAGGCAGCCTTTGCTCTGTGCTAATGACTGAACTACAATGGAGTTCCGTACAGAACAGCAAAACCTCCTGTCTGAAATCATCCCAGTGCTGAGATTTAGAAGTAACGAATGCAATGCTCATTCTCAAAAAGGGCTCCAAATTAGCTTCCCCCCACGTGAGTGAAGCATGGAACAATAGAGTTATCTGAGCAAGAGGGTACACAGTATAATGGGGAAAGCAATGAAGGGGGTACTAAAAAAACTGCCAGCATCTGCTTTTGTAAATGCAAATATGGTCCTGTAAAACCGGAGGGTTTTGAGGGCCTTAGCAAACTTGTGGATAAGGCAGGTCTGGCCAGTACAGTTTACTTGGATTTAAAGAATTTGACAAGATTTTCTCATCAAAATCTTTAAATTAGGCTGAAATAATGTAATTTTAGGAAAAAAAAGTTTTCTTGAGTGAAGGATTACTAGAGAATAGTAAATGGAAGGTGGGAATTAGCCCCATTAATTCCCATTAATGGGAATTAATCCCATTTTTACAGCAAAGGGAAGTCATCTGTGGTCAGATCACAGGGGCCTAATCTGAAATACACACTGTTCAGTATATTCCCAAGTGACCTGGGAGTACAGCTTGGTAAGGTGAGAAAATTGGATGATGGTAGAAAGTTATTCAGGATAATAGCATGGGAGTTGACTTGTGAATAATTTCGGAAAGACCTAATGGCAGTGAATGAGTGGGCAGTAGAACAGCAGATGAAAAGGCTTATATAAAACAATGTTCATAAAGAAAAATAATTAAAAATTTGCATCTAAAACAATAACTCTGAACTAATTGTAACCTCTCTGGAGTGAGACTTTGATTATAGAAGTCCATGCAATTGTTGGCTTAATGCTTGGTTGTGGTGAACATCAGAAATCATAACTGTCCATGACTCACCAGTATTTTGAACACCACAGTTCTGTGCCCATCTCTTCACTCTTATCTCCAAATCAAAATGCCAGAATTGGAAATATCTTGAGAGGGACAGCAAAGGTGGTCAGAGGTGTAGAATAGTTCTGTACAAAAAGAACCCCTTAGTAGGGCTGGAATCTTCAGCCTGGCAAAAAATTGAGGATGGATATGGATGTTTCAGGTCTGTTACCAGAGCAGCTTGGAGAAGGGTGGGGGAAACAGGAATCACCCACTGATTTTCCTTTCTTTATAACACCAGGTGTTAAAAAAGAGGCAGGGAGCAGGTTTTAAGCGAGTCAAAGGAGGGGGTGTTTCTGTAACTGAGCAATGGAACTGTTTGCCAAAGGATGCAAAATTTGTTATGCATTTGACAGTTGACTACAAGTAGCTGCTAATAGAGGCTTAGGAAGTACAAAGGCAAAAGAAACTCTATACATAATCTTTCTCTCTGCTCTTCCTTTGACAACCATTTTGACCTCTGGATTGCCTAGTCCCACCACCAGCACACAGCAGAACTCACCCCAAAACTAGCTCAGGTGGCTCAGAGCCTTGTTCGGGTGAGTTCTGACACCTACCAGGGTGGAGGCTCCTCAGCTGCTCTGGGGACCCGTGGCAAGTGCTGAACCCTGCCTTGAGGGGAAGCATGTGTGCAGTTTTTCCTCTTACCTAACCAGAATTTCCCTTGCTGTAAGTGGTGCCTGTTACCACTTGTCCTTTTGTTGTGTCCCGTAAAAAAGAGCCTGACTCATCATCTCTAAACCTCCATGGCCCCTTTTAGGTCGTCTCAGACGAGTGTTCAATCCCTCTTATGCATCTTTTCTTCAAGCTGAATAAGCCCAGCTTGCTCCCTGCTATGCTGCAGACTCTTCACTCTGCTAGTGGCATTATGCTGAATCCTTTCTAGTTTCTCAGGGCCTTTTCTTCTTGCAACAATCCAGATGTGTGCGTCTTTTAATTAGCTATTTCATTTATCTTCTGCTGTAAATTTGTTACTGTGCTAGCTGTGGCCTGGTTCCATGAGGGATTTACAAGATGAGGTTCTAACACCTGTGTTGTGCTGGAAGCCAAACAGTGTAAGAGTAGTCTCTTTGCTGAAATCTCTTGACCTCTTAATTATATTAAAAAAGTGTTTCAGTGGCTCAGTTATAGTCTTATTATATTTAGTGGCTCATCTGTTCCATGCTGCAGCCATTTGGCAGAGCGACCTCAAAGATATCAATTGGTGGTTTCTCTACAGTGACATTTCCCTCCCTTACTGGTAGTTTCTAATTAGATGGCCCAGATCAAAGACACCAGGGCAGCTGCATGCATCCACTCTTTTCCTAAAATGAAAGCAAGCAGAAGTATAAACTCATCCTGTAAATTATGTGATACGGGATTTGTGTCCACAAAAATACTGTCAAGAGATTACACTGCACCCTGTAGCTTGTCCTTCTGGAGGATACTGAGTTACATGGCATAAGTGCTCTCTCACCCTTTCTTATTCTGGTCTGGGCTCTTTGCTACCTCGTTCTTTCTCTGTTCCCTTGTGTCCAACTAAAGTTCAGTTATTCAGACAGGTTTTCTCCTTCAGTCAGTGTAGGGTGCTGGGGTGCCTAAGTTTTGGTTTTCATCTGCCTTGGCTTCATATTAACTCAGCATACTCTAATACTCTTTTGATATCAGGAATTTTTTTTTTGGCCCTTCTCCCTGGAAGTTCCTGCCTTTTCTCCCTTAGCTATAAACAACACTTGTTTCCTATTCCTGATAGACTGATTCCGGTGCCATCTTTCAGGTGCAACTTCTACAACTTTGTGCAGGAATTGTTCCCTTGAGCTGGTCCTGTGCATTTAAAATCTCCTTGGTTTTTAGTATCAGTTCTAAGACAGTACCTCTGGCTGCCTGCAGCTCACCGCACCCCATGTGCATGAAACCAGAAGCATTTCTAAGGAAACTGTTGTAGGTGCCTCATTGCCTTTCTAGCAATGAAGTTTAGCTTCCCACTCGTTTCTCCTGTACTTCCTTTGTTGCTGGTTTCTGTCTTGGCCGTGAGTTTTTGTCTAGGTCTTAGCTAGCAGCCTGTTCATCTTTTTGCAGGATTTCCCAGTCTGGTGGTGTGTGGGGAAGTCTGCAATGAGTTCTTGCTGTTGCTGCTTCCCACACCACACAGGGTAACTGAGATGGCCCTAGGGAAAAGTCAGGCTCCTTTCCCAGTTGGATTGCACTCTTAGGCCACTGCTTAGCTCCCATTCTTTCACCAGACCTGCAGACCTTGAAGCTAGTGTTGTGGTCAAGGTAGTCAAGGGCCACAGCTGGAAGCAGCTAGGTGGCTGGAATGGTTTTCCTTATTTTTGTACTTGGCTGTCCTGGTTGTCAGCTTTGGCCTCAGTATGGGGTGCTGGGATTTTGAAGGTCCTCGGCTCAGCTCCCTCAGTGCTGTTTGGGCTCCCTGTAGGTAGTAGCTGTTTGTAGCTGGTCACTGCCTGCCTTCCTGGGCAGCTTCACCACCCTCTCCCAATCTCCCCATCCCTTTTGAGCTACCACTGCCTGTGGCAGGCTGGTTTCAGGCAGTCACAGCTGTGCTCAGAGCACTAGCCTGGACCTTGAAGTCTGCAGCTCTGGGTTCATACAGATTCCCCCTTGTGAGTGTACAGAGCATGTAGGACATTTGGGACCATTTATGTTGGTCATTGGCCTTTTGGAGGAAAAGGGGAACAGAGGACGTGCAGAACTGAGTTTTGTGAACAAGGCCAGAACCCAAGAGGCGTGCAAAGAGTCAGCTCTTGTGTGCTAAAGACAGAGGCCCAAAAATAATAGGGGCTATGGGGAGGAAAGACACAAAAGGAGAAGCAGAAGTGTATGCAAAGCAGCTTGGGGCTGCGGAGTGGATGGCTCAGAGCGCTTCCTGTTCCCGGAGCCGTGCGTGTCCTGCTGTGTACGGGCTCGCGCCTGCCCGTGCCCAGCAGCACTGCACAGTGGGCCAGAGAGCAAGGCACGTCTCCAGGAGAAGGTGGCTGGGGAGAGTCTGAATGGACTAACAGCAGACTTCAGGAGAGATACATGGCCAGCTCCCAAGAGGCGCAGGAGCAGTTTTGTGTTGGGTGCCCCAGCACAGACCTCCGACTTCCCTTTCCTTTCCAGCGCAAACTGATTTTTCATCTGTGTTTTTTGGGTTGCTTTGGTGGCAGCCACTTGGCTGCCTCTTCTTTCTCCTTCCACAATGGTGAGGTAAGAGGGTCTGAGAGGTCTGTGTGTGTATGGAATGGGACCGAGGAAGTAAGATGGATCTGGGAAGGGATGGCCCTGGAAGCATTATCTCTAATGGGAACTGTCCATAGGCTTGGGGAGGCATTGGGCAGAAGGGGTGTTGTTGCTGGTTTTCACCTAGGGATGCTGACCGGGAACCATTCTTCACCCTACAAATCAGTAGTGCCTGGCCATTTTTATTCACTTGGTCTTGCTTTTATTTTCTCTGCTAGGTGGTTTCACCGTGACCTGAGTGGGCTGGAAGCTGAGGCCTTACTGAAGGGACGAGGTGTCCATGGGAGCTTCCTGGCCAGACCCAGTCGGAGGAATCAGGGGGATTTTTCTCTTTCAGTCCGGTTAGTAACTTGGACCCCAGCTTCTCTTTTCAATGTTACATACACAGATTGCCTTGATCCTTGCATGTCCCGTGGCATCTTCTTCATCCTGTCTCTATTCCTTTAGGTTCTTTTTAAGCTGTAAAACAACCTCAGATTGCCAGCATCTTCTAGAGCCTCCCTCAAGCTGCCCAAGGAGCTTCTCTTTCCAGCTTCTTGTCTCCATTCGTGAGGGTGGCTTACTCTGGTTCTATGGTGGGAGGTAGTGCAGGACACTTTTCTGCCCCTTTTCCAACCACCTCATTGGACTACCCTGTGCTTTATTCCACAGGGTTGGTGATCAGGTAACCCACATCCGCATCCAGAATACTGGGGATTTCTATGACCTGTATGGAGGGGAGAAGTTTGCCACCTTGTCAGAACTGGTGGAGTACTACACACAGCAACAGGGCTCGCTGCAGGACAAAGATGGAACCATCATCGACTTGCGATACCCGCTCAACTGTTCTGACCCCACGACAGAGAGGTACAGGGACAGCAAGGCAGCTGCTGTGTCTGTGAGGAGGGGTTTCATGGCCTCTTTTCTGTCCTGCCTGCATCCCCAGAGCAAATCCTGCAAAAAGCGCCTCCTGCCTTTCTTAGCTTCCTATGTGTCCATGGGGGCAGCATCCCCAGGAGTGGCCGTGCGTACCTTGATCCATCACAGCAGACCTAATAGGCTCTATTTTTACTTCTGGTTTCCGGTTGCCTTTGCTATTTTTAAACTGTTTCTGAAAGCAAAGGTTGTGGTGTCCGCTATGGGTCTGCAGTGGTCTGTGGAGAGAGACGTTGTGTGGAAGCTCTCAGTCTTGCTCCAAACCTCCTTGGTTATTCTAGGCCTGGATGACTCACGTAGCTGAGAGCAGGACCATGTTCCCCTGCTATTCCTGGCCTGCTTAGTCTCCTTCCTGTCCCCGCTTTGCATGTGTCTCTGACACCAAGTTCCTAAATCAAATCAGGTGGTTTTGCCCTTGTATTTTGCTTTCAGGCCCTTTGAGGCAGCTCAGGGGAGCTGTCATGCCCTGCTCTGGGGTGGACAAATCCTTCTTGCACAGGTCCTCTTTGGGCACCTGGGAGCAGGGAGCAGAGATGCCCTGGGCCGAAACATCAGGGTACACCCCAGCTTGCTCTGGGGTCAGGCTGCAGAGGCTGCAGGTCTGCTGCTGGCTGTCCTCTCCAGTCAAGGCCATTGCATCGTGGCCCTGCAGCTTCCTCCCTTCCTTCTGCGGTTGGAAACTTACCCCCTCCCCCTGGCAGGCTCTTACGAAAGCTCCTCTCACTCTCTCCCCAAGTGATTTTCCATCACGTGGCTTTGAAGAGCTGGGCTTTGCTGGGGGAGGGAGGAACGGGACCCATTAACCCCATCCTACCTGTGGAGGGGAGGTTGGGAGACCTCTTTGATGAGCAGGAGGGGCCAACCGATCCCAAGGTGGCATCTGAGCACATGGTGGCTGAACAATTCTCTGAGAGGAGGTTCAGAAATTAATGACAGCTGTACACTGAGAGTCACCAGCTGCTTCTTGCAGTGCATGAGCTGAGGGTCAACAAAAGTTACTTGCTGAGGCCAGTAACTGTGTGAACTTCTTGCTATATGTGGAGCAACTCCTTGCTCTACCAGATGCAAAGGAGAACGAATGAATGCCCCCAGCTGCCTCTGTGACTGGGCTGTGGCCTCCTGAACTCCATCTCGGTTTTTGAGAACAAATAGCCCCCTAACAATGTGAAGTTTGCCAGTACCATGCCAGGCCTTCCCTGTTAGCTGTTCCATGGGAAGTAAATCTGTTCCCACATCCCCATGGCAAGGCAGGGAACACCTTGGTCAAATGGGGATGATGCCATGGGGAGCTTGTGCTAGGAGGAGAGAAGGAGCTGGTGGGTGTTTGCATTGAGGACAGGAATGTACACATTCCTGGTGCTCACCCCCGTGGCCAGGGTGATTGCTGCAGTGTGATGTGCCCAGAGAATGGGAATTATCCTTTGAATGAAGAGGTGACTGAGTTTCAGAGAGAGGAATTGCTGAAATGGTTCTTTAGTGAATCTGATCGCAACACAACTATCTGGGTGCTGCTAAATCTGATGGGAGAGTTTCTGACTCGGTGGGGGCTTATTTTTGTTTCCCCTGTGTTTGAGTTTCCAGACCCCCTTGCAGCAGTAAGGCAACAACCCCAATAATACTGTGAGGTGCTGAAACACACAGACTACCCTCTCCCGACTGATGTTCCAGGCAGAAAGTATCACCTGTGCCTGTGTGTGTGTCACACAATGGATCACACTTGGTGCTTTCCCACTGTGTCCTCTGGTACCAGCCTTCTGCTCCCTAGGTCCCTTCTGCCTCCACCTTCTTTTTCACCCTTTTCACACCTTTTCCTCTTCTGGCCAGCTCTTCACCTTCTGTCTTCTCTGCTTTTCCCAAGATCCTGCTCTTCCTTCCCTCTCTCATTCCTTCCTCTCTGTCTCCCCCTTCCTTTCTTCCTCCCTCACCCTTCCCCAGTGTTGCTGTTCTTCACTCATCAGCTCAAGGATATCCACTTCCTGCATCTCCACCTCTTTTCCGACCCTCTCTTGTTTTTTCTTAGGTGGTACCATGGGCATCTGTCAGGCCCTGCAGCTGAGTCACTGCTCCAGGCCAAAGCTACCCCTTGGACCTTCTTGGTGCGGGAGAGCCTCAGCAAACCTGGGGACTTTGTCTTGTCTGTCCTCACTGACCAGCCTAAACCTGGGTCTGATGCTCCAGCTGGGGCAACCGGTGCCTCTGGGAGTCGGCTCAAAGTCACACACATCAAAATCATGTGTGAGGTGAGCAGTGGGAGGGCAGAAGGAGAGGCGGTGGTCTGATGGATGTTACTGAAATGGCTGTCACAATTTCTCCCATTTCTTTCATGTGGGATGAGGAGATTCCAAGGAGAGAATGCAACTGACCTTAAATGAGATTAGAGTGCAATACACCTTCTCTGGGCTTTGATTCACCAAGAGCACTGTGCCATGAACTCTGTGTGCTCAGGGCAAACTCCTCTGACCTCCCTGCCAGAAGAAATGCTTTCTTAGATGGTGCCTATGGATCTGCACCCCAGCACTGCCTTTTTCCTGAGCATCATCAGCTTTGTCTATGGGACAGGTGGAGAGAGTGGGGGCTGTGCAGCCTGGAGAAAGCTTTGGGGAGATCCCACAGCACCTTCCAGTACTTAAAGGAGGCTCATGAGAAAGCTGGAGAGGGACTTTTTATAAGGGCATGGAGTGATTAGAGCAAGAAGGAATACTTTCAAACTGAAAGAGGGCAGGTTTAGATGAGATATTAGGAAAAAATACTTTACGGTGAGGTTGGTGAGGTACTGGCAGTTTCCCAGAGAAACTGTGGATGCTCCATCCCTAGAAGTGTTTGAGGTGAGGCTAGAGGGGGCTCTGGGCAACCCAGTCTAGTGGAAGATGCCCCTGCCCTTGGCAGGGGGTTTGGAATTAGCTGCCCTTTATGATGCCTTCCAACCCAAACTATTCCATGATTCTGTTATGAATGTTATGAGTGAGACATTACACATTCTTCCTCTGTTTAGAATGGGCGCTACACAGTTGGAGGTGCTGAGATGTTTGACAGCTTGACAGATCTGGTGGAGCACTTCAAGAAGATTGGAATTGAGGAGATGTCTGGCTCCTTTGTGTACCTGAAGCAGGTAAGTCCACTTCCCTGGTTTTTTACGGACCCTTTGGAGGGACTGATTTGCTGTATGTTTCTGCTTTATATCCCTTTCCTTCTTCTTTCCATAGTGCACAGAGCACACTTTGCTCTCCAGCAGCATCTCTCTCTCTCTCTCTCTCTCACCAATTGTGTTTTCACATCCCCAGCCCTACTATGCTACGAGGGTGAATGCTGCTGACATTGAGAACAGAGTGCAGGAGCTGAACAAGAAGACAAGTCTGTCTGAGGAGACGTCCAAGGCTGGATTCTGGGAGGAATTTGATGTAAGAAACTGCTGGGTGACATTATTTAGCTTTTTGGGAATTCTGCATGCACCACCTCATTCTCCACCCTCGATTTCTTCCGGTACACAAATTTCTTGTGTGTCTTGTCAATTTCTTTCTGAAAGAAGTCTCTATTTGGAACCAGTTTCCCTGGGGAATAAGTCTCATCTTTAAGTGAACTCAGTGATGTACTTTTTTATGGTTGGGAGAGTGAGTCACCAAGACAGTAAGGGTACAGACCTTGGACTTCTCAAGCCTAGGTTTTGTTTTCACTTCTCTGCTCCACCGCAGCATGCCCACGTGTCATCAGAGCCACCACTGTGCCTCCTAGTGCCCATCTTCCCTGTCACAGATTGTGACCTTGCCATGACTATTCTTTCTTCTGCTCTCAGAGCCTGCAAAAACAGGAAGCCAAGCACCTGTTTGACCGTCATGAGGGCCAGAGACCTGAAAATAAGAGCAAGAACCGATACAAGAACATACTGCCCTGTGAGTCTTGCTTCTCCACTATAAAAAAAAACAAATGGACACAGACAGGCAACGAAGAGCCATCCTTGCCTCAGCCCACTCTGTCCTCCAGAGCAGGTTACAAGGTGTATGGCACTGAGGATTTAAGAGCTGATGAGGGAGGTCACAGCCTTTTCCTGTCCTTAAGGAAGGAGGGTGGGGTGCATCAGACTCATTAGCTTCTGTGGTCCATCACAGAGAGTGAGATTGGTCTGAACCCAGAGAGGGAAAGCTGAGAATACGGGGCATGCACTGGGAATCATGACTGAGGTGGCACAGGACAGTGAGGGAACTCCTTGTGGCTGTGCATGGAGTATCTCATTGCACTGTTCATTCTTTCACTGCACCCACAGTTGATCACTCTAGAGTCATCCTCCAGGGAAGGGACCCAAATATACCCGGATCTGACTACATCAATGCCAACTATGTCAAGGTGAGATTCTTGAAAGATGGCTGTGTGCCCAAAGCAGGGGAAGGCCTGCCTATTCCTGCAGCCCTCTTGACCCTCCCCTGTCCTCACTCAGAACACCCTGATCAGCCCAGACGAGTGCACCAAGACCTACATTGCCAGCCAGGGCTGCCTGGATGCCACAGTCAATGACTTGTGGCAAATGGTGTGGCAGGAGAACACACGCATTATTGTGATGACAACACGGGAGGTAGAAAAAGGCAGAGTAAGTAGCAGTCTGGAGGTGTCTCTTTTCTCTTTTCCCTTTCAACCGTTGCTCTGCTTTTTCTCTCTGTCCTGCCTTCTGCCCATCCTCACCCTGCCCTCTCTTCCCACACAGAACAAATGTGTGCCTTACTGGCCAGAGCTTGGCAGCACGAAGGAGTACGGGCCCTACCTTGTGCAGAACACTGGGGAGCACGATGCACTGGAGTACAAACTCCGGCACCTTTGCGTGTGCCCGAAGGATAATGTGAGTGTGTCTGACCGCCACCATACACCTAAACCTGGGAACTGCTGGGTGCTGTGATGATGCTGCTGTTTTATCATTCTTGGGGCTGCTGTTCCCACCTGGTTTGGGCTGGAATCACACTGGTAGAATCACCAAGAAGTATGCAGAAGACAGAGATTCTCTCTGGCTTCAGACTCGCCTCTCCCTGGGACAGAGGCCAGGGACAGGGCTGGGTTGCAGTTTTACCAGTGGGGTGCTTTGCTTTTCTTAGAGCAAGGCTGTGCGTGAGATCTGGCACTACCAATACCTGAGCTGGCCTGACCATGGTGTTCCCAGTGAGCCGGGAGGAGTCCTCAGCTTCCTCGACCAGATAAACCAGAAGCAAGAGAGCATCCCCAACGCAGGGCCTATTCTGGTACACTGCAGGTTGGTACAGAGGCTGGAGTTCGAAGCATCCTCCATCCCTTATCTAGGGTGAGATACAGAAAGTCTGCTGTACCTCAGGACTTGTGAGTCAAGCATATGCCAGTCCCCGTATTTGCTTTTTTCCTCTTTGATGCCCCCACACCAAACTCTCTACCTGTTGAACCCATGACTCTTGTGGCATTGCTGAACAGCTGCTACAAGAGCCTCATGCTTCCCCAGAAGTAGCTGCATTTTGTTTCAGGAGCTGTCTTGCTCTGACCTCTGCTTGTCCTCTCCTTGCAGTGCTGGGATTGGCCGCACTGGGACTATCATCGTCATTGATATGATAGTGGAAACAATCTCCACCAAGGGTAAGAGGACCCCAAAGGATCTCAACATAAACTGGGCTTTGCCTTTAAGTTCAGCTGCAAAGGGGTGAAAACTGTCAGGTATCAGTGGGAGAAGATCCTGCTATGGCCCTAAAAAAGTTGTTCTGCTGGATCTCTGTACCATATCCACTGCTTATGGCTTCAGCTTTCCCTGAACTTTGGCTCTTCCTCCAAGGCCAGACATGAAAGATACTGAGCAGGGGGAGAGATATGAGGTCCATACAGGAATAAAGAGTATGGAAGGAGGTGGAAACTTCTTGACTGCCCTCCACTGTGGCCGCTTTTGGTATAGAACTGGGAGAGGGGACAGTGAACATGTCTGTAAACTTTCCTGGTGCTCCTTGCTAGGGCTGGACTGCGACATTGACATCCAGAAGACCATCCAGATGGTGAGGGCTCAACGATCTGGGATGGTGCAGACAGAGGCCCAGTACAAGTTCATCTATATGGCCATCTGCCAGTTCATAGAGACAACCAAGAAAAAGCTGGAAGTTATCCAGGTGAGAGAAAAGAGGCTCTTACTCCCCTATGAGCCTGCATGGTGCTGGCTCTGAGCCCAAGTGCTCTGTTTCACAAGCTTTAAGCTAACACTGACACCTACACAGACTACAATGGTGCAGTAAGATCTGTGTCCCTGTTCCTCTCTTCTGGTACTTTTAAATGCAGGGGACAAGTTCATTAGCAGCTGAAGTACCAATCCCTTCTGAACTGCTAGACAGCAGTTAAATTTTAATGCAGTTACCTCAGCTATGTTCTGAATAACATCACCAAGTGCTGTTTTGTTACAAACTTAGTTTTAGGACAAACACTTTCCTTGCCTCTTCTTTCCTCTTTGTCTTTCACATCCCTATTTTGCAGCTGCAAGATCTTTTCCTGCTATTTGGTAAGTGGTGGCTTTTCTCTCTCCTTGTAGCCTCTGGCAGCATGCTGTAGCTCCTGCTGTTTCAATATTCTCTAGCTGAAATTCGGCACTTTTAGGCGTTCTGGTGCCTACAGAGACTTGTTGCCCCACTGTTGCCTCCTGTACGAGGCTGCATTTGCAGCTGCTGCTCACCTCTGGCAGTGGACAGTGTGCTGAGCACACTGAATTTCCACAGTCCACCAACTTCCACTGAGATCCTGGCACTAAGTGGGATTGAACAGCCAGAATTCTTCCCCAGTGCCTCAAATGCATGTCCCCAGCCACACTCTTCTAAGATTGTTTTTTCTCTCCTGCAGTCTCAGAAAGGGAAGCCAAATGAGTGTGAGTATGGGAACATCGCCTACCCCCCCGCAGTGAGGAATGCACACCCCAAGGTTTCACGAAAACCCTCCAAGTAAGAGCTCACCTAGAGCAGAGACCCAGCTCTGCCTACCACTGGCAAGTCTGCCTGCTGGCTTGGCTGGCTTTTTCCTTTCCTCACTTTTTCCCTGGCCTTACAGGCAGAAAGAGGAGTCAACAGTGTATGAGAACTTGGGGAAAAAGGAGGAGAAGGTGCGGAAACAACGCTCCTCAGAGAAGAAGCTGAAAGGCTCAGTAAAGAAAAAATAATCACACATTGCAGCTAGCCCCATGAGGCTGCAGGACTGAAGCTCACATCCCAGTTGGCCTGTCTCACATTCCTTGCTCTTGGACTGGAACGACGCCTTCCCCTTCTCTTCCATGCCAGATTTCAGTGCCGTGAAGCAGAACACTTTCCAGCTCAGCTGACTGACTCCATGGTCCCTTGCCTGTGCAGGCAAACAGTCTCTTGCTGTCCCCTCATCATCCATTAGCAGGAAAAGGTCACACCCCTCCTATCCTTGCTCCCTGAGCACCAGGGCCCCAACTCATCTTTGCTGTGTCAGCTTCAGTGGAATTCTCAGGGAAGAGCTAAGGAAGTTCAGCCCAGGAGCTACATCTCTGCCCACTGCTGTGAGTTAGAGTTTAGCCTGTTTGTGCTCACTGAAGCCTCAGCTTTTCAAGTGTGGAGATTTTGGCCTGTTTCAGCTCAGCTCCTCTGCAATTCAACAGGAGACTTCCTCTTTCCTTAATACCAACCTTCTGCCTCTCTTACCCTTTTGCTATCTCATCCCTCACCTGGATGCTGTAAATATACCATAATTTGATGCAATGGCTATGTTTTCTTTATTTGTAAATAAATTTGTATTTGTTCTCCTCTCTAATTTCTCTGAGTATTAGCTGTACTCCTGATTTCACCTGCAGACTTGCAAAGACTTAGAAGGATAGATCCACATTAGTTGTCCTGATTCCCTGTTGCCTTCAGGATTCTGAATAGAAGCTGTGACCAATTATGGTGGCTCCTTGCTGTGAGGCTCAAGTGTTGGTGGTCATCAGGGAGGTCTGAGCACAGGAAATCAGGTGGGACGAACTGACAGCTTTTGCACCTAAATTTTACTTGTTGTTTTCAATATGTTTTTGAACAGACAAAGCCACAGCTGCTCTGACCTCATGCTGGTACCAGTGCAGCAGCCTGGTCCAAAGGCTTCCGGAGCCCCTTTCCCACCACAATTTATATACAATACATCGGGAGGAAGGACACTGATTGCCAGTAAGCTTTAAACCAGGAATCCAGAGATTTTATCTGTTTTTTAAACGTCTTGTGCTCTGCTTAACTAGAGGAAGAAGTCCCTAAAGGCCTCTCTTCTTCCCTGGAGAGCTGAAGTTGGAGTTGCCTGTAAAAAGAGATGGTTGGTTGTAAACAGACATGGTCTTGTGGGTGGCTGTCATGACCATCATGATCATGAAATAGCGGAGTTTAAAATCCTGGTGATAGGAGAAAAACTGTAAGTAAAGCTACTTCCCTGGATGTGGGGAGAGCAGACTTTAGGCTACAGGGAAGCAGTTAGTAAGGTCCCCTGGGAATCTGTTTTAGAGGACAGTGGGGTATACATAAAAGCTGCTCACTTTTTAAGGGCCTCCTTTCAAGAGTACAGGAGCAGGCAATTATAATGTGTCAGAAGTCTAGCCAGTCAGGTGGAGGGCTGGCTTGGCTGAGCAGGGCTCTCCTTCTGCAACTTAGCAGAAAGTGTATGGACTTTGGAAAGGACAGATTGTACAGGAGGCCAGACATGCTCCTTGCCACTCTAGGAAAAAAATGCCCAAGCTCAAGTTGAAGGTGGCTGGTACTGTGGTGAGTAACAATAGGCATTTTCTGCTGTTAACAGCAGAAGACTACAGGAAACCTACTGGTGGGTGACCTCATCCTCGAACCGTGATGAAGCAGAGACAATTTAATGCTGCCTTTGCTTCTTTCTCTAACACTGGTGATATGAAGTCTCCAGAGACCTGGACTGGATGGCCATGGCTGGGGGAGCCATGAACTCCTGACTGGCTTTGAATTTGTATGGGATTTGCTGTTGCAACTGAACACATGTAAGCCTATGGGGCCCAATGGGATTCCTCCCAGGGTACTGAAGAGTTGGCCAATGTAACTGTGAGACCTCTCTCATCATTAATCAACAGTCTTGGGAATCTGTATAAATTGATGTGGAAGCTAGCAAATGCTGTCCTAATTTTCAAGAAAGGCAAAAAAGATCTTGGTAATTACAGGTTAATCAGTCTCACTCGGGTGCCTAGTAAACTGTGGAAAAAATTAGTCTGGAAGCTATCAAGAAAAAAGACTTGAAAGACAACGCAGTCATTGATCAAAGTGTGCACGAATTCTTGAAGGGAAAGTCTTGCCTTACCAACTTAATAACCTTTACAACAAGGTTACCCACGTGGCAGTCAAAGGGGTGCCACATGCGAGGTTTTTTTGGTTTTGGAAAAGCTTTTGATAGTCTCACCATATCTCTCTGGGCAGCGTTCAGTGTACAGCCAGAAGCGTACGCAATTCCATCCACACAAAATTGAAGAACAAAGGCCGGATTCTGCACCCAGAATGCTGTAATCCTGGATGTAAATACAGACTGAGGGATGAGACTGGGGTGCAGCCCTGCAGAAAAGGCTCTGGGCATTTTGAATGATGGCAGGCCCTGCCAGGTGTGTTATGCTGGGGTGCACTAGGCACAGAATAGTTAATTGGTCAGAGAAATGAGGGTCCCACTGCACTCAGGGCCAGCCTCACCACCGTGTACACCTTCTTGCACCACAACACAAGGAGGATATAAAAATATTATATGTCCAAAGGAGGGCAACAAAGACAGCAAGGAGAGGTGTGACTTAAGAGGAGCAGCTGAGGATACAAAGTTAGTCCAGTCTGGAGAAGACTGACCTAATACCTCCTCATCAGGGGCAGCAGAAGGGGGGCGCTGATCTCTTCTCTTTGGTGTCCAGCAACAGGACACAGGGAGTGTCTTAAAGCTGCATAGGGGGAGGTTCAGATTGGGTATCAGAAAAACAGGGTCATTTACAGGATGGCCAACCTCCCCAGGGGACCAGTCCT
Source organism: Sturnus vulgaris (assembly GCF_052056855.1). Lineage (NCBI taxonomy): Eukaryota > Metazoa > Chordata > Aves > Passeriformes > Sturnidae > Sturnus > Sturnus vulgaris. Next base: position 31,885,904 of record NC_142244.1, read on the forward strand.
GACCCTGAGTCTGTCTCTGTTCAAGACACGCTTAGACAATGCTCTCACTTATAGTTCAATTCCTAGGTTGTCCCGGACTTGATCCTTGTGAGTCCCTTCCAACTTAGGACATTCTATGATTCTCTGGTGCTGTGATAACCTCCAAGTCCTAAATCTCAGTATAGGGCAGCCCAGAGAAACAGCAAAGAACACTACTCCTAAAGAACACAAGCTCTTACTGTTGAAATGCAAGCAAAAGAGAATTTAGTCAGTGGAGGAAAATTTCTCCTCCTCTTTTCAGCCAGGAAAGCAGTGAGGGGAAAAAGCCCAAGGTGTAACAATGGAAGCCAGGACACAGTATAGAGATGCTTCTGTGACCTGGAAAAGCAGGTAAACCTATCCTCATCTGCAGCCCTTACAGGCAGCTAAGGAACCAGCCCTGGTTACTCACACAGCTGTATGAGTATCCAAACATCTTTCTTCTCTTCCCATACTGTGATGATCTGCCAGTGACCATGAGTGTTTTTCTATCTTTTGTCCCTCTCCCTTTATCATCCTCATTCTAATTTCAACCAAATAAAATCTCTGTTCCACCTCCCACTACATAAAATAACCTCTTTTTTTTTTTTTTTTTCATGCACTAAGCACACTTAGACACAATATAAATTTGGTTGATTTTTTTTTTAATTTTTACAAATATTTGAAAGCATCACTGAGCAGACAGTGACACAAGTAAGATATTCCAGCAGTGACAGGCACCCAATGAATGGCATTGTCCTGAATTCAGTCCCAGGTTCTCTTGGGATCAAGAGTGAAAGAGAAACAAAATTTACTACAAAAAAAGCCTGTTGCTGATGGCAGAAGAACTCCCTCATTTGGCCAAAAAAGAATTTGATATCCTACACATATCTAAATATTAATGAAGATTAGAGGCAAATATCCACATGGGTTAATACCAGTAATCCCCTTTGCCCACTCTCCAAATTTAACTGGTGGGATGAGGAAGGAATTACAGCTGCCTAGAGGCAGAGCCCATTCCTGTAACTGACCATTCCTGTAAGTGAATCGCCACAGATGGAGCAGAGGCATGGGGACCAAATCTGGCTACTGGATTAAAAACTTCATAGTGAGGACAAAAAATACTAGTGGAGGGAGTTCAAAGATCCTCACTCTTATCTTCTGCTGGTCAGCGACACTGGTTCTAGGAATCTTCAGCTTCTTTCATTTCTTCCCTTTGAGTAGGAGACTGTCACTGAAAGGGAGACAGAAGGGAGTCATCAGTCCAGAAAGCACAAGCAAAGCTGCACCAGCCCCTCAATATGGATTCTGAGGTATGGGGTGTCACACCCAAAGGATCTGGACTTCCAAGTCTTTCCTATTAGGCAGGGTTTTTTTCCAAAGCCCCTTAAATCTTCTGGAACAATATGGCACAATCTGGTCAGAGGCGACGAAGAAGAATGTTATAATCAAAGATCCCACAGAGAAGAAACCAATCCTGGTTTCCCTTCTCAATTCTGAGAAACTGAAGCTTTTAGCAGCATCCTGTTAGCTCAGTTGGCACTGCCTTTTTCAGTAAACACTGGACAGATTAGGCAAAGGTACCAAACTCCTGACAGCTCTGAAAGCAGGAAATGAGGTGCTCTCGCATGAACTGGAAAGCTTCTGGAGAGTAACAAAAGCGTCTTCCCTAGAGATCGTCACCCCAAACCACCACAAATACCCATGATCATCTGCCTGCCTCCTTACAGCCCTGTCTGCCATGACCACAGCATGCCCTGTACATGTGATAGATCAGAGAACGCTCCACAGTTACTCCTGCCTTTCCCATGCAAGGCTCCTTATGAGGCACACATGGAGCTCCAATTACTCTGTGTATGTTTGTGTGGTCCATGCTAGGAAAGCTTCAAGTTTCACATCACAAATGGGAACTGAGGTAGAGGTTGGAATAAACTTGCTGAGGCCAAAACAGCCCAGGCCAGAAACATCCTAGGCACCAGGAAACAGCAACACCCTGGTTCCAGTACTAACAAAAGGATTAAAATGTACAGTGCCTTACCTTCCTCTGTGTCAGCAGAAGCAGTAAGGGATGGAGGATGGGAAAGAAAAAAAAAACAAGAGTTAATGGATTAGATTTAACAAAAATCCCCATTTCCACAGTAGGAGAGGCTGGTCTCTACTTGGCTGTATCCCCTGGCATCAGGCTCCCTTTAGAAAAAGATCCTCAGAGTGCTTCAGAAAGGAGAGCAGCTTCTCAAGTAAGGTGCAGACAAATCCAGGCACCCAGCCCCTTTACCTGGTGAAGGCCTCATCCTGCAGGTTCAGTACCAAGTTATCTGCTGTGAGATACACACGGTTTTGTGAGGCAGCAATCTGAAAAAGAAAGACATTGCAGACACGGCATCAGGGACTAAAAAATGCACATGGAGGAATAGCACCAGGAACCTACCTCCCCTTTCAGATACAGTACTCTTGTTTCCTTCATTTAAGACCTCTGTTAAATCAACACAATTCCCCACAATAACTCCTAACTTCCCGACTTCTCACCTCAGAGCCATCAGACTTTCTAAAATAAGTGCTCATTCTGTCTCTGTCACAAAGACCTTTGATCCCACATTTATCTGTCCCCCTTTCTCAGCTGCAGGTAACCAGAAGCTTTCGGTGGCTGCAGCTGAAGATGGGTGATGGAATCTGATGTGGATCTGGCCTTGTCATATGAAGGGCATGAACTCTGAGCCTCCAATCTAATTGCAGATCCTTGCTAAGTCTTAAGCTCTACTTGAGCGGAGAAGGGCTGGGCAGGAACAAAGATCAGGACAGGGCAGATCACATTCGCCTTAAATTCATCATGTGGCTACTGGACTGGGGGAACAGCACAAGGACTGCAAAAGGACAAAAGGAATTCTGTGTCCCAGTGCTCACCGTTTTTGAGATGTTTTGAGCAGCTCGGATCTTACGTAGCTTGATGTAGCCTGGATTCCTGCTGAGAGCTTCCCCAAGGTACAAGGGAAAAAAGTTAAGGAAAAGCCCACAAACAGAAGCCGCTTATCCCCAAGGAATTCTTCCTAAGCCATATTAAAGAACATCTTAGTGGGTAAAAAGCAATCTGTATCCCAGTAACATGGGCCTTTGGGTAGGCATATTGTCATTTACCCCAGTTAAGAACATTACAGATTATGGTCACACACAGCCAATAAAAGTTAAACTTTACAGTAAGGAGGGCAGGCCCACGGCCTTCTCTGCTCTGGCCTGTCACCTCAGATGTACCTCACTCCAGCCGACTGGAGAAGGGGGGGGGAAAAAGAACAGTGACCTACTTGAAGCTATCATCCGATCACAGTCTCCTAAGCATGAGCCCAATGTGAGAGATTCTCAGGCCTGTCCAGCTCACAAGCCACATCCCACAAAATCTCCCGAAGCAGGATATCATCTTGGCAGCTGTCGCTTCCCCCTCGGCCTGAACTATCTTCTGCTTCTGCTCCTGCTTGGCCTTCTCCACCAGGAATTGGGCGCGCTGTGCCTCCTGCTGGGCTGCAGGGAGAAGGGACACAGGCATTGGAACCACACAGTGTCTTCCATCAGAACCTGAGAGCTGAGGCCCAGGAGCTCTGTTTCCCAAAGAACCGGTAACATTCTGGGACCACATCCAAGTACAGAACATATCCTGAGAGCACTTTACCTTTTCTTGAGTAAAACCTACAGTACCCAGACCCTCCACATATAACTTCCACAGCGAGTGACAGAGTCCCAGTCTGAAGAAGAACCTCAGTTTTGGGAATTCAGTCCCTCTAATGGTCTATCCCATTAGCTACGGCCTTCTGGTAACACTTGCAAAATAAACCTGTTTAGCTCTGTTACTAAGAGATTTGTAACCCTGTACTTGTACTCATACAGCGACACAGCAGTGACACACTAGCCCAAATTCCACCTCCTTGTTTAATAATTCAGTGAAAAGGCACCAATGGAACTCACCCACTTGCTTAGCCTCCACAGCAGCTGTGTATTCACGACTGAAACTGAGCTCTGTGATGGCTACATCATCCAGGATGAGGCTGAAATCCTTGGCTCTCTCTGTCAGTTCTCGCCTAATGAGCAGAGACACCTGAAACACAAGCCCAGCAACAAGAGTAGTACCAAGCACAGGGCATTTTGCACTTCCTGCACACTCCAAAAGTGAAGCACAACTGCTCTTCAGTGTCAGGAGAGACATTCCCAACCCAAGCTCCAAACCATGGTGTTCTAGGGTGATGTTATGGTGTTTGTATCTCCAATCGTGTGTTCTGATTATGTGTGGTATTATGTCCTGTGCTTTCAGGACTGAATCTGAAAGTGAAGGTTTGTTTTGTCTTGTTATCAGCTGGCTCACCTCCACCATGGTCTGTGTTTAGGAGAGGCTTAGCTCTGCTTGCTGCTTAGCTTAGCTCTGCTTGCTGCTTAGCTTATCTTTGTTCGCTTCTGCCTGTTTTTCTTTTCTTTGCTTTGCCCTTGCTTTTGCTTATTAGTTAGTTCAGCTAGACAGTCCAATTTTTTCCCTGGACTGGTTTTTTTTCCCCTCTCCCTTTCCTGAATACCATCTGAACCTCTTCCAGACAGGGACCTGGGAAACACCAAGAAACACCAGGAGTCTGCATTCTGTCACTTGCAGCAGTCATTCCCCAGCATCGGAGACTGACAACTGGGCAACCACTCGCCAGAGGGACTTTCTGAGTTTGTCATCCCTTCAGAACAGTGAAAGAGTTTTTTTGTCAGCTGGTGTTGTTTTTTTGTGCTGGGGAGTGTTTCGTTTGTTAAATAAACAGGTTTTTTTCCACTCCTCTCTGAGGAAATTCTTCCCGAACCCGGTGGTGGGGGGAGTCGTGGTGGGGGTTTGCTGTTTGGGGGCTCCTTCCGGAGGTTTTCTCCCTAATTTGCCCTAAACCAGGACACATGGACATCAACAACATCTCTGAATAACATATCCACAGCCACAAAAAGCGTTTCTGTAACTCTACTACAGCTCATTTGTAGTTACTACTTAACTGTTCTATGCAAGTAGCACTGCGAAAGTAAAAAAAACTTGAAAAGTGGCTTTTGCTTTCACATCCTGCCACATCCAGTTCCAAAGTTCCCAGTTTTGGCAATAAGCATGTCCTTCTCCACCTTGGATTTGCCACTGTTTGCAGCCTGTGCTTTCATAACTGTACTCCAACACAGAAAAAGAATTGACCATATAATTTTTTTAACCTGTATCACATATCTTAATTACAGTAGCTACTTGTCTAGTGTAGCTACTGCACTTTTTTTGGCTGCTTTGGGTGAGTGCTGCTGCTAGATACTTTGATTTATTCTCCATTTACTTGCCAGCACTTTTTTCAGGCAGCCTGACAAGTCCTGCACTAAATATTGACTTAAACAAAAAGTATTGCTACAGTATCACATGCTTGGCCAGTCAAGCATTTGCTTTTACTTTAACTGCAGCTGTTTCTGAGCAGAACGCTAAATAGCGACACAAACCTTTCCTGTGTGAACTGTGAGTGCACAACTACACAAAATCACTTGATTTTTTTCTGGCTACCAATCCCTTCAATCCCACATCACTTTAAAATAACAAGAACTGGATGGATACATGACAAGAAGACAAATGCAGTTCAGTTTGTTCAAAAATTTCAGAGATCAAAGAATGATTCTTATCTGAAATCACAGATGCTTAAGAGCCTTTGCTTCCAATACAGCCAAAACCCCCAGAGATATTCTTTGCAGTCCCATCCTCTCCCCGCATTTTCTTTCTACATGAAGACTAAAAAAACCTTCCACTTCACTCCATGTGGATGAGCACAAAACCTTGAAGCCCCTGACCGGGGGATACAGATCATTTCTCATTACAAAATCTGGACACTCAGTTCTACTCTTTGGTTCTTTTGACATGGATCAGAGATGTGGTCTCTGAGAGTTGAGAGATGTTTTGTATTTTATCTAACTACTCTTCCTCTTCAGCACCCTCCTGGTCCTGCAGGACCTCCTCTAAAACCTTTCAAAACAAGACCAGCACCTCCCCTCTGCGCCAGCTGCTACAAGTGATGATAACTCTCAAAATCCCCGGCAAGCATACTATTATAATACAAACTTTCACAAACAGGCATTTTTTAAGCTAGGTATTTCTAATATTTTAGAACACTCCTCCAGAGCGTCCTCCCCAGAGGACAATCTAAGCTTTTTCTAATCAGTGCCTGCAGGGAGAGTGCCAAGACAACTGAGCCAGGCTCTTCTCAGTGATGTCCAACAATAGGACATGGGCAGAAAGTGGAACATAGGAAGTTCCACCTAAGTATGAGGAATAACTTCTTTACTGTGCAGGTGACAGAGCACTGTAACAGGCTGCTCAGGGAAGTTGTGGAGTTTCCCTCACTGGAGACATTCAAGAACCATCTGGATGCAATCTTCCACATGTGCCATGTGCTCTGGGATGACTTTGCTTGAGCAGGGAGGCTGGACCAGATGGCCCACGGTGGTCCCTTCCAATCTGACCCATTCTGTGATTGTAAATGGAAGTGATTTGCTACCCTTCTGCAGCATCTATCACTGACAGGTTAGTGCTTTGTTAACTGCTCATTCCCACTATTTTTCAGATTTTTCAAAATGGTTGAATTTGCTCCAACAGTCATTCGGAGACCTGTATTTTTAAATCCTGTTCCACTGACACCTGTGGATCATGAAGCAAACCAGCTCTCCCTCTCTCAGTGTTACACTTTGGTGCAGTTTCGCACTCTGTGTACCAACGAAGCCAGTTTCCTCCTCAGATACTGCCAGTACAGTACGTGTACACGTATTGAAATCAAACTGTACATGGGACACACCTGCCATGTGGATGCCGCATCCACCAGCTGAACACAGTCATCCTTCCTTCACCTGCCACAACACTCCCCCCACTCATCGCTCTGCAGTTCCCCTGTGAGCTGACCCAAGCCTGCCGTGGCAGGGCTCACCTGGGCTCTCTGTGTGATGAGCTGCGAGGCATTAAACTTGGCCACGACGCTCTTGAGCACCTCGTTGACAATGGAAGGCAGGACGCGCTCCTCATAGTCCAGCCCCAGGCGCTGGTACATGCTGGGAAGCTCGGCCGCGTTGGGCCGCGTCAGCACACGCAGGGAGATGTTCACCATCTGCAGGTCTGTGGGGACAGCAAGGGGGTCAGGGGCCTGCGGGGAGCTGGAGAGCCCCTCTCCATCAGGGACTGCTGTGATGGGACAAGGAACAATCGGCACCAACTGGGAGAAGGATGTTTTGGCTGGGAATTATGAAGACATCCAATGCGGAGAGGGTGGTGAGGCACTGGCATAAGTTGCCCAGGGAAACTGTGGATGCCCCAGCCCTGGAGGTGTTCAAGAACAGGTCAGATAGGGATTTAAGCAACCTGGTATGGTGAAAGGTGTCACTACTCTCGGCAAAAAATTGTGAATAATCTTTAGGGCCTATTCCAACCCCTTAACATTCCATAATTATCTGAGGAGCGCAGAACTACGGCCGAATTCCTGTCCCGTGCTTCCCACCTCGTGGCCCCTCTCGCTCACCTTTGGAACCAGTGGGGGAGGAGATTTTCCGCGGCCGCGCTCGGATGTCATAGATGATAGGATACTGGAACCAGGGGATCCTGCGGGAGGTGGAGGCGCGTTAGGGGCGAGGGCCCCGCCAGGTCAGGGGGGGCCGGGTGGGGGCCGGGCCCTACCTGAAGTGCAGCCCCTCGGCCAGGATGGTGTCCTGCTGCACGCCGCCGATCCGGTTGAAGAAGATGGCGCGCTGGCCGCCCTCCACTGCGGGGAGAGAGCGGGGGCTTGGTCAGCGCGAGCGGCGGGCACGAAGGCTCCCAGGGGTTGGGGGTGACTCCACTCACCAATGAAGACGGACTCTCGCACGCCGTAGGCCAGGGCACCGGCGCCCAGGAGCAGCTTAAGCGCGGTGCCGACGCCGCGGGGCCCGGTCGGCAGCCGTCCCGCCAGGTCCTTCAGGTTCTGCGCCATGATCGCCCCGCCGCCGCCCCCGCCGGGAAGGACACCGGAAGGAGCGACCGCTGTGGCGCTCCGGCGGGAAACCGCGGAGCTAGGAGTGTACCTCTGCCCCTTCCCGCCCCTAGCACTCGCCTTCCGGCGCGGCGGCCGCGGCGCTCAGGAAGCGGGTCCGGCCGGAGCCAGATAGAGGGCGCGCCCCGGCGCCATCTTGGGTGGCCGCGGCGGGAAGGGCGGGGCCAGGGAGGGGCTGGCGGGGCCTCGTGACAAAATGGCGGCGCCCAGGCGGCCACGTGGGGATGTGCAGGATGAGGAGGATGATGAAGGGCGCTCAGTGGCGGGCAAGCGGCCCCGCGGGCAGCGGCGGCTCCTGGTTGTGCTGGAGGGAGCGAGTCTGGAGACCGTGAAGGTAAGGGCGGGGCGAGGTCGGGGCAGGTCAGGCCGTGCCGCACCGCACCGCGGATCCTCTCGTTCCCTGCTACCTGTCCGTAATTTGGCCGTAGGTGGGGAAGACGTTCGAGCTGCTCAACTGCGACAAGCATAAGGCGCTGCTGCTACGGAACGGCCGGGACCCCGGGGAGGTGCGGCCTGACATCACCCACCAGGTACCCGCTGGGTCCGGCGGCGCCTGTGGCGGCCTGGGCTGCTCGGGGTAGCCCGGCAAGGCGGCTCGGGGCGATCGTCCCTCGGCTCCAGGGGTCCGCTTGTGCCCCTGGAGCCCGGGGGTGAGTTTGGCCTCCCCCGTTATGTTGGTGGGTTTTAAATTGAGTTGATTTTTGGGTCTGGACTTGATTTCTTAGCACTACAGCATTACGTTCCGTAGTTGGATGAGCTTTCAGCCTCAATATCGGTCCCTTCTACATTTGTGGGGGCTAACTCTCAATTTTCCCTAGAATTCTCTCTCGCGTGCCTTTCTATTTCCAGTACCGCGTTCTTTTCACTTTCAGAGTCTCCTGATGCTCATGGACAGTCCCCTGAATCGGGCTGGGCTCCTGCAGGTTTATATCCATACCAAGAAGAATGTTCTCATTGAAGTAAATCCCCAGACCAGAATCCCAAGAACTTTCGATCGATTCTGTGGTCTTATGGGTAAGTGATTCAAACTCTGCACCAGCTATAGAATAATGCAGGCAGGTGGTCAGGATTGGAGGACCTTTTGGGAAAAGTCAAAAACTGGCACTGACCATAAAATGTGAAAATGAGAAAAGAGCGAAGAAGTGAAAGCCTTTTCCTGGGCTGTTCCAGGGTTCATACCCCAGTTGTGTGCTCCTTAGCACAATGGGGAGTGCCCGCAGGAGGTTGTGCTGTCAGCAAAATAACTTTTTTCAGGCTGTGATGGGAACTCTAAAGGTGGGCTTTTTGTGTACTTCAGCTCAGGCAAAGCATGGGATTCCTCCAGCAGATTACCGCACAGATTAAGTGATTTTTTTTCTTCTTTTCTCTTTGCCAGTTCAGCTGCTGCATAAGCTCAGTGTTAGAGCAGCTGATGGGCCTCAGAAACTGCTGAAGGTAAATATTCTGTAACTGTTCACAGCTAATGTTGGAACATTGTAACGGCAATGTAGGAGGGATTTTTTTTGAGCGGGGGTCCTGGTTGTGGGTGTGGCTGCTATGCTATTCCCTCACATCATTGCTGGGAGTCCTGGTTTCAGGGGGGCTCTCCCATATGCTACCTGGATAGGAGCTGCTGCTGCAGGAAGGAAACCCCAAACACACCTGTCTTTGGAGATGAGGGATCTGTTTCCTCACTTGAGCCTGACTGCCATGCCTGGGTATTGACACTTTTCAGGTACAGCTTTTAAAATGGCAGAGAGAGGTGGAAATGAAGATATAATTAACTTGAATGGCTTCTGTAGTCACAGAGGGGAAGACTGGATAAACCATAGGGACAAAGGATTTATCATGATACCGGATTCCTCGGATGAAGAACTACCCTTGTTGCTGGAAATGCCAGGAAAGCAGCAGCCTGAGGAAGGTGATGGTGATGTCATCTTGGCAGAGAAGACTTGGCCCTAGCCAGTATATCTGCCTGAGGACACAGATCAGCAGGCAGGGACAAGGAGCAGCCTTTCCCACGCAGGGCTCTCATAAACCTGGCTTGAGGAACGTACCAGAACAAGGAGCTGCTGGCTGAGCAGGACCTCACTGTGCTGTTCCTCAGAGAGCAGCAAGACTCCCAGAGCTGAAGAATTAATCATGACTTAAATGTGTTTTGTAACTTTCTTCTGGAAAATCCAGATTCCTCAAAGAAGGAGAGTGGTTTTAAATCCCAACAGCAGCCTGCTTGCCAGCCAAGACAAGACAGTTGCTAAAGGGGACTATAGGTCCTCCATGCCTTCCTTGTGTGCCTGTTTCAAGAGCATCTTCCAGATACACACTGAGACTGGCAACATCTGGACACACCTGCTGGGGTTTGTTCTGTCCCTCTGCCTGGGGATCCTGACCATGGTGTACTTCATGGCTTCTTTACAGGAGAAGGTGTTGTTTGAGATGCTCTTCCTGGGAGCAGTGCTGTGCCTCAGCTTCTCCTGGCTATTCCATATTGCCTGTTGTCACTTGGAGAAGATCTTGTGGACTTCTCTGATTTTGGATTATTCAGGAATTACACTGCTGGTCACGGGGAGCTCTGCTACGTATTCTACTGCTCCCCACAGCCAAGACTTCTACCTATACGTCATCTGTATCCTGGGCATATCTATGATCACTGAGCCTCAACCCATCTGGGGTTGCTTTTGCTCAAGGACCTGGGTGTATTTGGTGGGTAATCAGGGGGACAGGGAAACCTTAAAAAGATTTGATTTTTGGACAAGGACAGTCTGTGATATAGAATTTTGTATGTAATGTTGGTTGTGGAATAACACCACCACTGTATTTTGTAAATACCATGGACAATGAGGATGGATTACTCCAGATGCATCAGTCATGAGCTCCTGACACAGCCTGCAACCAGCTGATGAATTTTTTGTTTGTCTGTTGCTTTTAGCAAACAATGGATCTAGCTATGTGTCAGAGTCTGTTACCTCTACACCCCTATTAACTTTCTGCTTTCTGTAGGTGATTAAAAATCCAGTCAGCGACCATCTTCCCGTGGGCTGCATGAAGATTGGTACCTCTTTTGCAGTGTCACAGGTGTCAGATCTGCGTGAGCTGGTTCCTGCAGCAGAGCCAGTTGTCATTGTGGTGGGAGCTTTTGCCCACGGGTCGGTAAGTGTGTGTATCTCTTACCTGAGGTTGTAAAAAGGTTTCAGTCTGAGTATGGAGGTTTTATCTGCCCTTTTTTTGGCTTGGTTTCCCCTCCATCCAGCCCCCCATTTTTCCCCTTATGCTTGTCAAAAAAAGGCCCAAAACTGCAACACTTGGGACTGTTCTCCCTCCCAAGGGGCGGGGGCATTAGTGAAAGCTAGCAGTTTCCCTCCTGAGGAAATACTGTGCCTCTCCAGTTGTTAGGGTTGGAAGGGATCTCTGGAGATCCAGTCCAGCCCCCTGCCAAGGCAAGGTTGCCTGGAGCAGGTGACACAGGAATATGTCCAGGTGGACTTTGAATGTCTCCAGAGATGGAGACTCCACAATCTCCCTGGACAGCCTGTTCCAGTGCTCTGCCACCCTCAGTGTAAAGAAGTTCTTCCTCATGTTGAGGTGAAACTTCTTGTGCTTTAGTTCATGGCCACTGCTCCTCCTCTGTCACCGGCCACCAGAAGAAAGAGTCTGGCACCTTCCTCTTGGCACCCACCCTTGAGATATTTACGTGCATTAATGAGATCCCCTCAGTCTTCTCTTCCCTAGACAAAACAGGCCCTGCAGTCTCTCCTCATAAGAGATGGTTCTGTGTCCTAATAATCTTTCTAGCCTCTGCTGGACTCTCTCCAGTGGCTCCTTGCCTGTCTTGTACTAATGGAGGTGAGGCTTAATAAAAACTTTTTGCAACTTTGTTGTTTTTTTTTTTTCCTATTTCTCTCCCCCTCTTCTCCCAGGTCAATGTTGACTACACAGAAAAGATGGTCTCCATCAGCAACTATCCCCTTTCTGCTGCCCTAACGTGTGCTAAAATTACTACTGCCTTTGAGGAAGTGTGGGGAGTAGTATGAGCTACTGCTGTCATGATGGACTTGTATACAGTGACTTCACATTCTGAAAAGGCTCTTTAACTTGGATATGGACCTGGTGCAGCTTTTGGGCTCCTGGAAAACACTTCAACATCGTCCTTGTAGCTTCTGAAGCAATGCGACTTTAAATGGACTGCCCCACTGACCCTTTTTCCTATTAAAGGTACCTTTTTTGATTAAAAAGTGCTTGTGAATTTAACTTTCTCATTTTTCATATGTGGGCTGGCTGGATCCCCTTATAGCAGGGACTTGGCCCAAATTTGTCCCAGAACTGGAATTCTTAGCTGTGCCCTGCTCGCCCTGGTGTCACTCTGTCCTGTAGAATTGCCTTGCTTGGTGGCATGTGACAGTTCACACTCCCACACGGAGGCACCCAAGAGGAAAGGAGCTGAAGCTGATGTTAAAAAGATCAGGAGCAATTTTTATCTTAGATGACAAACGTAGAAAAGTCAGAAGGTGGCTCCAATCCAACGCAGCACCTGCCGTGAGTGTGGTACAATCATCTGGTATCAGCGGAGAGACGAGTGCCGGCCGCGGGGCGGCAGAGATAAGGCAACAGACAGAAGGTGGAGGGTCTCAAGGAGGCTCGCTTGGATCTCCTCCTTTCAGGTCTCTGACCCTGTGCTTTCTCCTTCCCCCTCCTTGCGTTGAAAAATAGTCATACTTCAACACAGCAAACTTGGCAGGTGATGCTTTGCTTCCGGAGTGTTAAATCAACTCCTACGAATGCACAGGTGGTATAATCTGGAAAACAGAGGAGCCCTGGATTTGCTTCGGTTGATTTGATGTTTGCCTTTCGCCTTGGGCTGCAGCATTGCTGCCCCACTTTACCTCGTGGTCTCTACCTCATGCAGCCTTACCTTTTGGCCGTTATTCTGCTCTTTTTAGCTTTTCTTTTCGTGGCACAATTAATCTGCGAATGTAAGGCAACACCAGCAGTAAGGTGAAGAACAACACGTGGCCGAAGAAATAAATAGACCTGTACACCTGTAAAGAGAAAGGCAGGGTTGAGGATCAGCAACCAGCTTTAAGCCAAGAACACAGGGGAGGGGATGGAGGGAACAGGGTTGACCATGTGGGGTTGTCTGTGGCTACTAAATACCTTCATCCATTTGTCCCAGGTGAAAAGGCAAAATGGCACAAGGGAGTAACCCATAAACATCCAGTGGTTAGTCTGCTGCAGCACATAGAAGATGGGCCGCAAGACCGTGATGGAGGCCAAAGTGCTTAGGGCAGGACTGTCCCGAACAAGGTTCATGACCTAATTAAAAGAAAAAAACCAGACTTCTCAACAGTTGGACGTCCTGGGGCCAAAGTTCTGTATCCAGCTGTGTAAAATGTGTATTACTAAGCAGCTAGTCCAAAAAAAGTAGCTAAATATCCTGTCCTGCCCCAAGTTTTAATTAAGAAAACACATTTTAAAAAGGAATATTGTTCTCTCAGTACTAGGAGATTAACAGGCATTCAGCTCATGTGTTTGTCCTCCAGTCTTTCCAGCTGCCAAGCACTTCAGCTGCCCTCTGCTCATATGCCAAGTTTTCCACTTTTTCCCTGTCAGCTTCTGCAATGTATTTATGGTTTGCCCACGGAGAAGGCAGCAACCTACTGAACTCTTGAGAACAAAACCCTGCCATGCTTGAAAACCAATTCCAAAGTGAGCAGCTGTTTCTCGTATTTAATGCAAGTAAAGCCTTCAGCGTGGCACTTTCCAGGCTCAGGGGGAGAGGCTAACACAGGTCCCCCCATTCTGGTAAGTCAGACAAAGCGCACCTGTCTTTCCACGATGACTATAAGCAGCTCCATCTGAAAGCACACCAGGTAGCCAGAGTGCAGCCCGTGCCAAATGGCCAGGAAGAACAGGGCCAGTGCCTGTGACAGCAGTTTGTTGCCCAGGAACTTCAAGCGCTTGAAAATGTAGCTAGAGCAGAAAAGAAACAAAGTGCTTCCAGGTTATTATCTGCCCTCCCCGGCTGTGTTAGGGATGAAGGGCCCAGGGGACCTGATGCCTTTGCATGACCTGTGGTAGCAGGAACAGCATGACAAGGGCAAGACCTACATGAAAAGAGTCTTCAAGAAATCCCAGCTCTAAGGGGGAGAAGGGGGTCATTACATACAATTTAGCTATGTGTCCCAGCAAGTGCTGAACCAAAACCCATCCGAGTTTGGCATGGGCTGCACCAAGAGCCATGATGCAGGAGGCAGCTGTCAGCTCTGTGGCTGGCTGAGCAGGCAGGCAGCCCCAAGGGCTCCCTGTAGTCCCATTCTAGTCTCTGCTGCCATCAACTGCTTGCCTTTATTAATGAACTGCCCTTCCAGGTGAATTAAAAGATCTCTCTAACCCAGTAACCCAATAACCTGTTTCTAAGGGCATAGCAGCAAAACATGGGAAAAGGCGCCCAAACTGAAAACTGGCAGATTCTTCCTCTAATGCTCCTGCTTAGCCTAAGCTCTTGGTTCTGCTGACAGAACAGAACTGACACATTATAGGAGGAGAATTTCATCCTGCTCACCGGGCCACCCAAGCATTGGTGTTGATGTTGAAAGAAGCAATGGTCCCTGTGAATAAAGGTGTTGTCTCATACAGCCAGACCTTCATGTTGGCACAGGCATTCCACAAAGGCTTTCCATTCTGGTCTTTCCCATTGTACCCCAGACCAACAAGGATGCAGACACCTTCCTATCAAAAAATGCACAAGAAAGGTAAGATGAAAATACTGCCCTTTTTTTTTTTCTAGAGAAGCAGAGCTAAGGAAATGCTGACTCTCACTGTGTTGAGAGCATCACTAGAGATGGAACAAATGGATTAAAAAGTGCCTTTTAGTTAGCTAGCCTTTGCTAACTTAAAGCAAGCTGAACTGACCTGCACTGATCTCCAGATATTTGGATTTCTTCCATTTAGTACTAAGTCCAAGCGGCTTGGACCTTTATTAATTTGTTTTTTGCTTCTGGAAAAACATCTAGACTCACCGTAACAAGCCAGCAAGTTACATATTTGTAGAGTATTATTTTGCCCCAGATCAATATGTAACCACAACGGAACCAGAAAGGCTTCTCCTGCAGAGATAAGAGTGAAACAGAGTAAAATAAAAACTGGACTTGAGTAGCCATAATGACACAAGGTAAATGGGATCTCATCACTGTCTTTTGTTTTAATCTGATGTAATGTGTTACGACATATGGGCTGGGCTGCCAGGATTATGCAAACTTATACATCATTCTTCTTCTTTTGGAAATATTTGGCTGTACTGAAATAGGTAAGAGTTTGGGAAGACTCTGGGATTAGCATAATCAAAATGCTTGCTGATAATCTGCTGGTAGGAATTATTTGTTAGGAGTTTTCCAAGAACCTCAAAGATTATGGAAGCCTTACAAGTTACTCTAGTGAAATTCTTTACACATAATGGTTAAATGGAAAGTCATTAAAAGGTCATAAAATTCATATGTTAAGTCTCCAAAACCAACTAGCATTTAAGATCAATCATATACTTGGTAAAAGTTTTCATTTGTTTCAGTTCTGCTTAACACATGCCTGTTCTGCATCAGATGGAATCCACAGGACAGGTGGCAAGGCCAAATCAGCTGTGGAAAAGCTTATCACTAGCTGCCGACTTATTTTTAAATTGAGGCAAAAATAAAGACAGAAGTAAAAAAATAATTCCACTCTTGTAGATGCAGTGCCCACCAGAGAAGTGGAATTCTTCCACACCCCACAAGGCCAAGTGAATACATACCATATAATCATCTGAGGTGAGGTATTCATCAGAGATGTACAGGCTAGACAAGGTGTAGGTTACCAGAAACAAGAAACCCAGGCCCAGGCGCTTGAGAGCAGGCACGAAACTGAGAAAGAAAAATATGAAAGTCAAAGAAATGCCTTGGAAAAAGACCATCAAATTCATAGTTTTAAAAACATGGATGGAGAGGTGGAGGTAGGGGAGACAACGATAGGGAGTCACAAAATTCCACTGCAGCAGCTGCCTCCATTTGGAAGCTGGGATGCAAACATCACCAGGCTGGAGCTGAGTCTTTTCTAGAGATGTCCAATGGCTCTTAATGTTCATGCCCTGGAACTATGCTGGGACATTAAGCAGAGTTACGAGCTACTTTTGAAAGACTGCCTTGTCTCATAAATCACTTCTGGTCACAGTACTTCTGTGTCCAGGTAAGAAGGCAGTCTGCTGCAGGGAACATGGAGGATTCAGCATTCTAGGACCGTAGGAAGGGGAGAAGCCAAGCAGCTTTGTATTACCTATTGGGTCTCTGGCCTGGAACGTCAGTCATCTCACCCCTTGCCAGTTTCTGATAGTCTGTCATGGAGAACTGAGGCCCAACCATGAAGGCACCATAGAAATAGGAGAATCCTGAGACCTCCAGCAAGGTAGGAACCCCCCGAACAGCAAATCGCCGCTGCTCAGGGGTCAGGAACTCCTGCGCCAAAGGGAGTGGCATTAACATCATCCCAGGGGTTTCAGACTAGCTCTGGATGTTATGTCCACACCCTGCCTCCTTACTGGCTTCAGCTCTTGCTCCCCATGGACGTGGAACTTCACCCTTTTGTACTTCATGTCCATTCCTCTCCCCAGCCCTCTCTATCCCCCCCCCCCCCTCTTCAAACAGCAACAAGATCCGATGGTTGAGGCTAGTTGCACAGGTCTCGATTCCCAAATAAGCTCCAAACTTCTTGGAAGATCCCTATGGAAGGAATCTACTGACAGGCATCCCTGGCAGCAGAGCAGGCATAGTAGGAGCACTATTCCAGTCCCTGATTGCAATTTCATGTACTCTCCCAAGACCTTATTGTGCTACAATTCCTACTTCTTGATGCAAAAACTGTCTTTAAATACTTGAAGGTTCAGCTCAGGAAGTTTTAGCTTGACCCCATTTTCCTGCAGTCAGCAGTGATTCCATGGATTCTACAGTCTTTTGTCAGGCCTTAAACAGGAGATGGGGAATGCAGGTACTTGAAGCAGGATTGAGGGACTGCAGCATGTGTAATGCCCTCTCCCACAAACTGTGCTGTGCAACTTCTGTTTCATCCGAGCTAAAAACAGGGTCCTAACAAATGGTAAAGGGCAACCATTGACAAGGACATGGTAAGACTAATCAAAGGAAAGGAAGATGGGAACTGAGATCCAGTACTGACTGTATTCAATTTAAAGGTACAATACCCACAAGACACAGAGCATCAGGGATTGGGAATCTAAAGCAGTAGATTTGGGAGAAGGAGATGGTGGGGAATTTGGAAGGGTGCAGAGTAATATTCGGACATAACTGAGACAATTTCTGTCCATCTCTAATCACTACTGTCTCTGTTCCAAATTATTTCTGTCCACTCTAGAATTCAGTGCCCTCAAACACTCATAGAGGCTCCCCTCTCAGCTGTGGCTTTTACCTAGCAATGCAGCTTGCTAACTCACATCCTTTGAACTTGATTTTCTGATCTCTAGCTCACTGGGACAGCATGGAATGACGGAGAAATGGTGTCTAACTCACCGGATCTTTTCCTCCATCATAGTAATCGATGGCCAGACCTAGAGGTGAGAAACAGTGACTTGAAGCCCTGGGATGGGCACAGCTTGCAGAGTGCAAGAGAGAGAAGAGAGGTGTCACTCACCAATCAACTTAAGTGTCAAGACACAATGTGGCATTGTCCATTTGATGTCATAATGCTCTGTGGCAGTGAAGTAATATCCAGCCATAAGGTATGTCTGAAATAAACCATTGTTTGGGTTATTCAAACTAATGCCTCCAGCTGGTTTTGATCTGCCTCCACTCTTCCACCCACAGCTGCCAGTGAAGTGCAAAACTGAACAGAGGCCTCCCTTCTACAAACCCAGGGAATAAGAAGGAGGGTTTACCATTTGAAAGAGGAATGTGGTGATGACGGCAGTGATTGTGCGACCCATTAGTCTCAGTATGAGGAACTGGATTAGGACACATATCAGGGAATGAAAAAACTGCATCCCTGTGGGCAGAGAAAATAAAGAGAGAGATAAGAAATAGAAATCACATTTATAGGTCCTCCCAAATCGCAGCATGCCCTGGGCCAGGCAGCTCTCTCTTCCCAAACTCATCTTACCAAAATTGAAATAAGCAATTGAGAGTCCTGTGAACACATTGTAGAGATGAATGAGGTAGGCCTCCTTCTGGAAGAGGAAATAACGCTGGAACAAGGCAAAAGGATATCCTGAGTAGAGAGGGGAAAAAAAAGGAAGAGTTGTAAATAAGGTTAGACAAGCATTTGTCATTAACTAAACTACAGCCTTCTCAAACATGTCATTAAGAACTTTACATGATACACTATCAACACAGGGCATGGTGTTAATTCCTGATACTGCATTTGCATCCTGGGAGACAGACTCCAAATTAATTACTCTGTACAGAAGAAAATACTTTCACAGAAACATAATTATAGCAAAACTGACATGGAAGTGCAAAAAATGACAGGATTACAGTTTCTAGCCTCATTCAATATATGAGATGGATAATGCTAAAATACATGAATCACACTTTAGCCTCTGATTCATTTCCAAATTCTGTGACAAATACAATGAACATGGCAAGAAGCTAGATTAAAAAAAAATAGGGGTGGGGGAAGGGAAAAACTTTATGGTTAATACCATTACAATGTCCAAAAAACCTCAGTCCCACTCCCACCTCAATGAGTCCTTTCAGCTTTAATTTCAGAGCGCCTCAGGTGACCTCCAGTAAGATACTCTTGCTTTTCTAACTCCGCAACTTCGGATTTGCATCTGATTTGTGAACTACTGGGTACACAGAGCTGTAACTAAAATCCACTGGTACTACGCATGTGGTATTTTTGGAAAAAAAATCAGTCAGAAGCATTTCATGTGTAACAGCTAAGAAAAGTGGGAGGGGTTTTTTCCTTGTATTTTCTGCGAGGTAACTCCTAGTCTAAATTAGGAATGCCTCCAAATTATTCATCTGTGGCTCAAGTGAGAAGCAAACATTTGTGAAGCACTCTGGTAGTACAGTGAGAAGCGTCACACAGAACACCAGGATTCAATTAACTTCTGTTGTCTAGGTGAGTTTCGCAAAGCATGCAATAAACATTGCCACATAGCAGACAGCAAATATAATATGTCTCAATACACAGTGGCATAGGAAGAATTGCAATTAGTGTTTCTAGAGGCATGTGCACAAAGTGCTGAACTGGGATACCAGAAGCCACTTTAATTCTGGCATTTTGTAACTTTATTGATCTACTTTGCAAGCCTGTGTGTTCTCTTGCCCTGCTCATAAAAAGGGAAAATTCATCACATACCACAATACTGGAATCCACACTACTTATCATCCTAGCTGAAATCAGGAGCAGTAGATGGAGCTCTGCTACCTGCACTAATGGAGTAGTAGTAGCAGGAGGTGGTCATGTTTTATATGGAGCAGTAATAAAAGGTGCACATTCTGCTGAGAAGTGTATGATGGATGGAAGGCTTCCAGTAAGCAAGGCCAAGTGTAGTAACTACTGTGAGAGGAAATGAGAAACTCTGTCACGTTATTTGAATACATGTCTGGCAGTCTGTCAGTGCTAACAGGCTGGAGCCATTTTAAGGCTCTCTCCATCCCTGAAAATCCCTTGGGAGGGAGTCCTGGAGTTGGGGACTTTTGGACTCTTCTTCAGATCCTTTTGGGCTCATGTTCTACTGCATCCAGATGTGTACCTGCTGCCTCCTGAGACCATGCTGCTGCTTCCCATTTCCTCAGCCTCCTGCCATCCCTCTTTCGGTTTTCCTTGCCTCCTTGTTACTGTTCCTTCCTCCTTTTGTGTCCCACGCTGGTTTCCACGCCACAGGCTGCTTTCTGGCCAGCCCCACATACCAGGGCTCTCCACTCCCAGAGCCTGGCAACCTCCCTCCTGCACATCCAGCCTGCTCTCCCTTCCAAAACTCCAAACTCCCCTGCAAAATGCCTTATCCCAGCCATCCCTCGCCCTTCCCACTCTTCCATGCTTTTTACACAGCCCACTTCTGTCCCATTCTCCCCCCACTGCTGCCCTGAACACCAGCTGAGGGGGAAAGAGGGAATTGGCAAAGAAAGTTCATCACATGGGTTCTCTGGGGATACAGGAGTAACTCAAAGAATTAGAGCAATTCACATGATTAAAAAAAAAAAAAGTAGTATTTTCTACTGATCTTTTACTCAGAAACATAGAAATGGGGATTCTTTGATCACAAGCCAATCTTCCTGCTGAAGTTTAATAAACATAGGAAGAACTGTCTTTGGGAAATGGAAAGCGGTAAAAAATACTAAGTTTTACTGTAAGATTAGATCAGAAGTTAAAAAGCTGAGGTTTACTGTGGAAAAATGTTTCCCCCTTCTGAGGAAAGGGGGGAAAATCAGATCAGAAGTACAGGCAAAGCACAAGTTATTGCTGTTCATCAATATGCACAGTTTTAAACCTTCGTTTTAAAAGGTCTCTCACTCTCTTAAAAATCACTACTATTTTGCAAAACAGTTGATTTCTACCAAATGTTTTCCCTCTAGCCATTTCTATAGACGTAATTAGAGTAGGACTGAACCAGAGTTCCAACTCTTTCAGAGACCTGTCTCACTTGCCAGCCATGCTCCCTTTTAGTTCTATGCAGGAGATCACGTCATGGTTTGGGTAATGCTGCTCTGAAGAGAATTATGAACCCTTACAAATAGACAGTTACTAATAATACACACTGCATCTATGTTTTTAGAAACTATAAACTTAAAGCCTAGTCTTGCACTACATGGCGGTTGTTCCAGTTCAAAAGTCACATCAGCCTAACTTCTTCTGATATCCAGAGTAACTTGTTAATACTCTGGACTGCAATTGACCTACAGTTTTGCTGCATGAGATAATGATAAATGAGATAACTGGGATAGTGGCATGCTGCAGATAGAAACTTTAACCCCCAAACTTGCAGGGGATATGGGGTAGCAATGGTCATTCTGATGTGGCTTGTGCCCTTTTGAACACTCATAAACTATCTATTAAATAACAAACAATTTCTGCTGATAACATCAGTACTTCTGCCCCACTATCATGTCCCTGAAGCAGCCTGAATTAGCACAGCAGCTTTTGGAGTTATGGTTGCCTTCTGGCAAGCTGGATGCCAACCTTTGGATATGCCAGCAGCAGGACGCTGAACTGCTTTGCTTCTGCCATTCAGAGCAACAGGACAAGAATCCCTGCTCCTTGCTGCCAAGAGGCTCTGCCCAGCAGCTCCCATTCTGCCAAACTCCTCTTTCACAGCTCCCTAAGCAGAGTGGACTGAGGCGGGAAGGTGCCTGAAAGACTCCTGGAGAAAACAGCAGGGAACCTCTGATCCAAACTCATTCTTCCCTGTGCATCATGGAGCTGAAAAACAGCCTGCACATAGAGCTGGATTTTGCCTCTAGACACACTTTCTATAGAATGGAATTAGCAATTGAGATGATTTTTATTTTTTTTTTACTTCACAGGAACCGGAGGACAATCTCTGGTTAAGAGAACCACAGAGGTGGAAGGAAAGGACAAGCTCAGCTTCTTGGCCACAGCCATTTGGGAGAATAATGGGCCACTGCACAAAGCCCAGGTTGTCCACACATACAAGAATCTAATTGTGCAAAAGGAGTTAAGTCATCAAGAAGGTGGATTAGCAGGAGAAAAATTCTGCTAATCCCAAGCAAAAATAGCGCTGTCAAGTTTGCCATCTTCTGGACTGGCTATTAGGATGCCTTTCTTTTTCCAGAGATAAAGGTGCAAATAAAAACAGCAGAAACATTCTTTTCATCTCTGCTCCCTTTATTTCCCCTTTTATGTGCAGTAGCTCTATCTCATCTTCAAGCCAGTACCTCTATTTTTCCTCTTCTCCCTTTTGCTAAACATTTAACTCCTCCTTTGTTAATATCCACCAGGGCAATTGTCTCAATTTTTTATAAGAATGCTAAAACTATAAGGAAGGGAACAATGGGGAAAAAAGTGTTAAAATATCAGCCTTACCTGATATTTTCACTTCAAAATTATTCCTTTCTGTTCCTAACACTGCAAAAGTGCCACACCTTGTTTAACACTGGGTGCATAAACGAGTATTTTAATTCAGCTCAGGAGTTTACCTTGAAAGTCCACTTATGGTGCTTTAGTTTGCATAACAGAACTGTCTCAAAGCATGAGAACAGGGCTCTCTTCACACAAAACCGAACTGAAAACACACTCCAATCAATGGGTGCTCAGTGTGTGTGACCTGACTGAGGCAAATCCAAAGCAAATGCTCGAAACCCACTGACAAGTCTGCTCTATATTTCTGCACCATTTTCGATGCTAACATAGACACAGGCAGTGTGTAGCATTACTCAACTCCCTCTATTGTTTATTATTATTTAAGGAATCAGATGTATTTGAAGTTAGGGGTTTAAACACGGCAGCACATGAGTTTTCTGTGACAGGGCTGGTTTTATGACAGGACAGTGCTGCCTCTTAAAATTCTTCCCATCTCTTACCCATCAGAATCAGTTGTTCACAGGCCCTGCAGTAAGGCTCCTGGCTTGGCTGACCAGCTGGGAACTTGATTTGGGATAAGCCAGCAGCTCTGGGTGACCACAAGAAGAATTTCACTGAGCCTAAAAATCTTCAGGATGCAGGGAGCATGAAGCAGAGCATGTAAAAAACTTGGAAGAGGAGGAGATAAGACAACTTGCGAGTGAAACAGTAGGCTTCTGGCACCCATTGAGTAAGAATGTTACTTTCTGCAGGTCCCTGCTATGCCTGTGGATGAAGGAACACTTCCCATTGCTTTTCCTGGCAGGTCTGGGCAAACCAGCCAGGTCATTTCTGGCTCAGGGCTTTAAATAGCATGTTGGCCTCCCTCCATATTGTGCAGGTAGCTCGCAAGGCACTGTGTAATATTATGGTCAGATAAACAGCTTTAATTCTTTGGGATCACACAGCCATGCAAGAAACACAAGCAACAAAAAGTATGAAACACACAGTGCCATAAGGCCTTCTGTATCCTGGCTTGTGCTTTGGGCAGTGACAGAAGGAAAGAAATCTGTCCCCTCTCATGTGAGGACAGGAGCAGCAGCACAGAAACCCTGTTATCTCCTTCACACGACTGGAGCAGCTCCAGTGGGAACACTGGGCCCTGGACCTCCTGAAGAGTGCAAGCTAGAGTTCATCTCTCAAAGACATTCTGACATGATTGCCAGACATTAGTGTACTGACATAGCACAATTTTTTCTTGTGACAGGGTCCAGAACTGTGCTTCAGGTATTCCTGCTGTTGGTACTGCTGTCAAATTGCAGATTAATTTCTTCAAAGGTTGTCTACGCACATTTTTACAATGTGGGAAGTCTGCAGTAAGTTTTTCATCTTGTACAATCCAGGTAACAGACTCTATTCTAGCTGTATTCTCTGCTTCAAAATTGCAGCATGTATAAGCCTGTCTCCGGTTTAAATACAAAGCTGTGACTAAAATGCCCATAATTTGCTCAGCAATGTACTGTTACTTGTTCACTGAAACAGCGTGGTGCTCTTTAGGACTACTCTAGTTTTAGTTCTTGAATGTTCTTCCTTCCTCCTTTCTCCTTCTCTTTTTCTCTCCTGTATTTAATTTTTTTTTTCTGTCATGTCAGAATGCCAACAGTTTTAAATGACCTCTTTTGGTAATTTCAGATCACTACTAAGCAAACACTTATTCTCAATTAAAACAGTAAATACAGACTATTTTTTCAACAATAATTTAGCTTTCTTCAGAAATTAATGTAAGAAGTCGAAAAGTCCTTTGTGATTCTTCCTTTTTCAGAAGACTATTTTTACTGGTTTATGGTGATCTTCTGCAATTGAAACCCTAGAAACTGTTGTCACAGTGAAACTGCACAGTGTAGACAGGAAACTGCATCACAGAGGAAGAAATAAGCAACAACTTTTTAGTCCATCTTTGGAACCATGCTTCACCCTCATGGCCTTGTTCTGAAATAATTCAGCAGTATTAGCTGCAGCCAACAAAAATAGTTTTCTTCCTGAATCTATGTAAACACCTGAAACGGAGGAAGTGAAGGAAAAGCCATACTTTTTCTCTCCTAATGCCACTTCCAGCTTTTAGAAATGCCTTTCATTTATACCCCATGCCGTCCTATAAAGTGGTCATCAGCACTAATTGCATTACCAATGAGATTAAAAGGATTGTAAACTAAGCTACAATTAAATGAACATTTCTTTGTGCAAGGTTAAGGAACGCCTCTCTCTCTCCTCTCATCTTGCTCGGGAGTGGTGTTTGGCCCTTCCTTTTAAAGTAATGGCATAGGTATAAGGCTTTACCACCCAGTGCTTACCCATCCATTAAGCAGGAGAGCTGGAGTCAGTCCCCTCTGCCTGAGTGGTTCAACCTACATGACCTGCAAAAGTGCCAAACTGCAGGCAAGGATGTTTTGCATGCCCTGAAGCCTTCTGTCTGAAGTTATGCTTTCCACTGCACCTAATTAAAAGATACTGAGCTAGGGAGAAAGGACAGGAAAAAGCGTAGCTCCAGCCTCCTGATTTGGTTTATCCATTTGAGGCATGCAGGAGAGAGATGTGAGTGGTTTTCTGGACCCTGATGCCCAGAATTTTAATACAAATTCTAAAGATCCATTGACACTATGCAAAACAGACAGTGGCCTACCTCGGGAAGTGACACTGTGGTGTCTCAGTGGCTTACTGTCAACACCAAACATGGAACATTTGTAACAGCACACAGGAGTCTCACACTTCCTTAATCTACTGTCTGCAGTAGATAAGAGCTGCCTGCTCTTATCATCATTAGGACAATAATTATCTGCTCTTCATTTCAAATAAGTGGTGCTGTTCACCCATAAGACACTGAGCAGGAAACTCTCCCAATGTCATGTCCCAGCTTACAGCTAGCAAGAAGCTACTCAGAGAGTATGATCAAGATGCATTCTGCAGAGCCATCTCTCTGCTGTGGCTGCCTCCACACATGCTTTCTAGCACCTGTTCTGCATCAGCACTTGTTAGACTGGTCCCTTGGCTGATCTGGGTAACTAACCTCATAGTGAACTATCTGCTTTTTCTGGTTTAGGTTTCTGCCAAGCAAGTAAATTCAGTCAGATGGCAATTAAAGGACCAGAGAGAGACGTGGGAGAAAGGCAAGCAGGGCTTTTCTTGTTCAGCAGTGGGGAACTGCTAGACTTATTAATGCTGTGTGCATGTCCTGTGTGTTTCCTATTACTTCATTTTTTTTTTTCTCTTTATAGAAGTTTGGTTTAACAAACTTCTACATTGAGTTCAAAATGATAGTCAATTCAGTCTCCTGTATCTACCCTTCACGGGAAGAATGTTTTGCTCAGTTTGATCACACACATCATAAACTAAGTCAGGCAGAAATAAGGCTGGTGCAGACCACAGTGATGAAGTGACACAGTTTTTCTTGCTCGCATTTCCTTTAAAAATATTGTACTTTTAGTTAGCCAAAGCAACTTTATTTTGACAGAGGACACAGTAGTGGCTGTATCACTTCAAATATACTTTCAGGTTCAGAGGAAAGCTTGTATTTCCTTTCTGCTAGGTGACTACACCACCAAATGCTTTCACAACCCAAAGTTTCCCTCAGCATCTGCAGAGATTTACACAGCATGTATATATACACTTGAATCAATGTTTTAGGAGCTACAACCTCCCCCTCAACCGCCAGCCCACATCACAACTCCAGCCCTGCCTTAACTATTTCGCATGGAACTCAAGTATCCCATGTTTACATAAGCGCAGGCTCCGTGGGTTTGTTTTGCAATACCCTTGGGGCTGCAGGTGGAGCGCAGGACATCACCCCACTTCTCCCGGCACTGAGCTGGAAGGTTTTGTCCACCCCACCTGGCAGTGCCCCTGATGACACGCCACTCCTTCACAGTGCCACCACGCAGACACGGGTGATGTCCCCGGGCAGGGACGTCCCCGCACTCGGACGGGGCAACACCTGAGGGGCTGCGGAATTCCCGATCGGACAGCCCTCAGGACACACGCTCGCAGGGCACTGGATGCACACGGATCACCGGGCACTCACGGGACAACCGCAAACAAAGTTCCTGTGCCCGGGACACGGACCCAACCCGGGTCTCTCGCAGCTACCCCGGGCTCCTCCTGGCCCCGCTTCCACAGGCGGCCTGCCAGGACCGCACCCCGACCTCCCGCGGGGGAACAGGGCGTGCTCCCCCTCCGCACCGGGAGGGCCGGAGTCCGGCCCCGGGCAGCTGCTGCGGGGCATTTCGCGAGCCGCCCGGGCGGGACGGGCGGTGCCGGTGGCGGCGGGATCCCGCCCGCCGGCTCGGCGCGCACACGTGGCCTGGCGCGGCGGCGCTGGCACAGGTGCGGCTCCGCGCGGGCAAGGCGATGCCCGGCCCCCGCGCAGCGCGGCACGGCGGCAGCGGGGTCGCCTGTTCCCACGGCGGGCGCGGAGCCTCGCCCGGGGCGCCAGCCCCGTCGCCCCCCGCCCTGCCTTACCCATGAGGATGGAGAGGATGAGACGCAGCGCCTGCTCCGACGACCCCAGGCCCTCGGCCAGCCGCGCCAGGTTCCAGCCGGACCCCGCCACCGCCATCTTCCCCGCCGGCCGCCCCGCCGGCCGGTCGCGCCCCGAACCCGGCAGCGGCACCAGCCACCGCGGCCCCCGCACCGCGCGCGGCCCCCTGCGCTCCCATTGGCTGCGGCTCGGCCGGCCCCGCCCCGCCGCGCCTGCGATTGGGCAGCGGCGGCAGCGGGGCAGGGCCCTGCGCGCACTAAGGCAAAGGTTACCCGCGAGTGGGCGGTGACGCGGACCGGCCCCGCCGGCCAATGATTGGGGGCGCCGCTGCTGGGGGCGGGGCTGGGGGCTCGGCGGGGCGGGGCCGGGCGGGCGGGGCGGGACGCGGCTCCCGATTGGCTGCGGCGGGACAGGAGAGCGGCGGGGCGGGCCAGGGGTTATTCGCGGACACGAGGCGCGCGCGGGGAGGGCGGGAGCGCGGGCGGCGCCTGGGCCCCGTTCTGGGGCCTCGGCCAAGGTCAGGTCCGGGTCTAGGTGGGAGTCTGAGTCTAGCTCTGAGTCTAGCTCTGCTTCCTGGCTCTGGGTCCTGGCTACTGGCTATGGCTTTTTGGCCTTGGCTTCAGTCGTGACCTCGGCCACGGCTCTGTCCCTGGTCTTGGCCTCGGCCTCAGCTTCAGCTCAGGGCGCTGCTTGGATTTCCCCAGCCCTGCCAGGTCTCACTGGCCCAGTGGCTTCCAGAGGACAGAACCCTGGTGCTTGGCTCGTGTGGCCCAAAGGGACCTGCTTCAACAGGGGCATTATGGCAGCCCCTGTGCTTTGCCCTGCGCCTGTGGCACCGACTCAGTGTGCCACAGCCACAGGCATGGTGGTGTCAGTGGTGCTCAGAGGGAGGGCCAGGAGCTGTGGCCATGAACTAAAGCGCAAGAAGTTCCACCTCCACGAGGAAGAACTTCTTTTACGCTGAGGGTGGCAGAGCACTGAACACGCTGCCCAGGGAGGTTGTGGAGTCTTCCTCTTTGGATACATTCAAAACCTGAGTGGATGCGTTCCTGTGTCACCTGCTCTAAGTGACCCTGTCTTGGCAGGGAGGTTGGACTGGATGACCAGAGGTTCCTTCCAATCCTAGCAGTCCTGGAATTCTGTAACTCTAGTCACTCAGCAGCTGGGCCCACACAGACTCCTCATGACTCAGCTGCTGGATGACCTTCTCTTAGGTGTGTCCCTTCAGGCAGCTGTCCATGTGTGCACCCCAAGTTCTCCTCAGCTGAAATTCAGGTGCAATGGATGCTATCCTCTTCCCTTGTTTGTGTTACCATTTTCCTGCTGGGTCACTTGGCTGGACAAACTCAACTGAAGGGGCAAACACAGGCTCGCATAAAGGTTCATATAAAAAGGGGCCTTTAGAGTTCTCTGATCCAAGCTGCAGCTCACAAGCAGGAGTCAAAGCTGGAGCCATTTGCTTAGGGCATTGCCTGGGTAATTGCTGTACATTTTCATGGTTGGAGAGCTCCCAGCCTTTCTGGGCTCTTGAACCAGTGCTGAATCATGCTCTTTATCCTGGTCCATCCTCCTTATCATCACCCTTTAGGCAGCAGCACCAGCACCTGTTAGATCCCATTTCTTGTCAAATCTGACTGGGAAAGGGACTGAGTGGCAGCATGGCCACACAGACGTCATTTACTCAGGAGACCAGGCTAAAGACCTTGCCTCTCATTGCCATTCTCTTTTCCAGGCTAAACAAATCCAGATTTCTCAGTAGCAAAGCTCTAGTCACCTATCCACTGGGCTATTTCCATTTAGTTCACACCTCTTTTGCACTGGGGAGTGAGGAAATGTGTGAAGAATGGGAGATCTTGGCCTTCCCCTCCAGAAGTCCCCTGAAGGAAGTGTAAGGTGTAGAGTGGCAGGCCAAGATGTATAGCAAGGGTTTAAAAACCCTCCTGGGTAACTGACTGCATCAGGTAAGACTTTACTAACAGATTGCTGTATTTGTCCATCCTAACTCGTGGACAGATTTGCCTTTTTTTTTTGCAAAGTCTGAGAACTGGCTTTTCAAGGCATATCTATCTCTCATTTCCGCGTTCAGTTGTATGTTTATGGTGTTTAGGCCCCTTTCCTAAGTAAATCTGTTCTATGTGAGCATGATGACTGTCCCTCCTCAAGTCATGTTTGACGAGAAATGAGGCACTTAATTCTGTAATTTTTTTGTTGTCAGAGAAGAGTTTCAGAAGCAGCATCTGTTCCTGAGATTGCTTAGCAATTTCCATTGCAAGATTGTTTCCAGTTGCTTGAAATGTTGCTATATTTGACCTGTTTAGATTAAATGCTTGATAGTCACTTGGAGTCAGAGCACAGGAGCTCTGAGAGTAGGTTTTGAGAGTCAAATCATGATGAGTGTACCACTACTTTTCAGTAGTATTTTAATAATCAGGGCAGTGTTATTCTGGAGAGGAGGGACTGTAGCCAAAAGTTTTGATTGACTGTCCTTTAGATATACCATGATTTCATAACATTACATGGGTATTCATGTGAAACTTGAGGTTCACATGAGCTCAACGTGGCACAATGGGAATGCAGCTGCTGAAGCTTCTGTAAATCCAGTTCCATTGACTGTGTTCCAGTGGCTCATGCAGCTTTCCCACACACCCCAGATGGTTCTTCAAGATCTCCTGGAAGACTTTCCTCACAGGACCATTTCTCGTATGCTGAGGAGCTGAAACAGGAATGTTGTGCCCTGCCTTGACAGTGCCTCTCCTCCTAGGCAGGCACAGGAGCCTATCCTGGTTGAAATGGCCATGGGAGAGGAGCTGGCTACTTGGGGCAATGTGTCTGTCTGGGCAATGGGCTTTGGGTTGAACACTGATGGGGAGGAGGAAGATACTGGAAAAGCCAGAGCCAGAATAAAATTAAATATGGCAGAAATCTGCTGCTGTCAAGGGCAAAGCACAGAGAGGGTGGGGAGAGAAAAAAACATTAGCAAGAGATGGAGTATAGAGAAACTGCTTGGAATAACAGGCAGGAAAAGACATGAAAATAAGTTTTCATTAGAAGGATGAATAGGTGGCCATGAAGCCAGTGGGGGAAAAAAAGCCAGGAATGGGTGAATGACAAAACCGAGAGATGGAGAAACTGGAATTTGGTGGATGTTGGAGGCAGGAAAGGAATACTATGCTTGAAATAATGTCACCTTTTCAGTGTGAAGATTAATGAACAAATAAATAATAGAATCATTATGGCTGGAAAAAGCCTCTAAGAACGTCGAGTCCAAACACTAATCCAGTATTGCCAGGTCCACTGCTAAGCCATGTCCCTAAGCACCACATCTACACATTTTCTGACCTCTTCCAGGAATGATGATCCCACCATTTCCCTGGGCAGCCTGTTCCAATGCTCGAGCACTCTCTCAAAGAAGCAATTTCTCTTAATATCCAACCTAAACCTTGGCAGCTTGAGGCCATCTTCTCTTGTCCCGTGGGACGTCAGACGTCGTTTCTCAGGCCCCGCCGGCTCCGTTCCCCCACCCCCGCCCCAGGGAGCGGCGGAGCTGCAGTTCCTGGCCCCCGGTCACCAGCGGCGGGCGGGCTCGGGCGCTCCGTGCCGGGACCGGGAAGTGCCACCCAGGGCAGGTCAGGAGAGTCACTCCCCGACATCCATTCTGGGGCCGGCACTCCGCGGGAACCGCCGGTCTCTGCTGCCGCCTCTCGGTGCCGCCGGGACCGGCGAGACGGGACTTCAGTCCGGGAGAACCGGCGGCTTCTCCTGCCGCGGGAATGTCGCCACCGCAGTTCGCAGTCAAGCGGTACAGAGGCTGAGAGAATTGGGGCTGCTCAGCCTGAAGAAGAGAGGGGTCTTTCCTCATCACAGCACCTTCCAGTGCCTAAAGGGGCTGCAAGAGAGCTGGAAAGGGACTTCTTACAAGGGCAAGTAGGGATAGGACAAGGTGGAATGGCCTTAACCTGAAGAAAAGTAAGTTTAAAATGGACATTAGGAGAAAATTCTGTACTGTGACGATGGTGAGGCACGGGCACAGGTTGCCCGGAGAAGCTGTGAATGCCCCAACCCTGGCAATGTTCAAGGGGCTCTGAGCCCCTCCATGGTCCAGTGGAAGATGTCCCTGCCTATAGCAGGGGAGATGACACTAGATGACCTTCAAGGTCCCCTCCAACCCAAGCCATTCTATAATTCACTGAAAGTAAGCCCAAGTATTTAGGAATATTTTACTGTAATGGATGAAACACCCAGGGGTGTAGGAGAAGGAAGTCAGAAGGCAGCAGGAATCTCAGTGTGGTACGGTGCACGGAGCAGAGTGTTCCCAAGTCCCAGGTTTTACTGGGAGATGATGGAAGCTTTGCTTCGATGGAAGCTTTGATGGAAGAGGTGAGGAGACTCTGGTGAAAATCCCCTGGTACTCCTTGCAGAGGGGGAAATCAGCGAATTGTATTGAATGGTTCTGAGCCACAGCACACCTGCACTGCCAGGTTTTCCTGGGGTTTATCAAAGCCTCCCAGTTTAATGACTGGCAACAAAACTGTCCGGGGTCACAAAGAGGGAGGTGGAAATTGCAGCATGCAAGAAACCCACAGAACCCTCTTATTGGCAGAATGGGAAACAGGCAAATTGCTCCCCAGGTCTTGGTAAATTGAGGATATTTTACTTCTTACTTCTATATCCTTGATTCCCTGCTACTTACATTCCCTCGGTTCACTTAGTTAATGTTGTTTTCCCTTTTGATGTTTATGCTCCTTTTTTAATGCACTGACTCACTGTTTCCAGATGGAGATGTGTGTGGCTTTTCTTAAGAACTTGGGAAAAACTTTTTTTTCCCCAACTTCCTGGGGGAAGACAAGCCAGTCAAGCCTGTTTTAAATGGTAATTTTATGAAACCTGGAACATTACTGCGCTTCGCAACATCTGGCAAAAAGGTTACAGCTACAGAACTCTGAGTCATTTTAAGAAAAGGGCTGTCTTATGTAATTTGGGAAAAGTAGTATGTGGTCATGTAACTTAGGAATTTAAGAGAATGTGTGTGCCTCGGAACAGAATTGTATTGCATTGGTGAATTTAATGTTATCACTTATTAATCTTAATGGCATGATTTTGCCTCTTTTAAATTGTTATCTGACATAGTTGCAAAGAATTGTGAAATATATTACCTAACTGTTTCATCTTAAGAATTGAAAAAACAATACAGATTTAAGAAAATGCAATCAAATGTTGTATATGTATTCAGTGTAAATATATATCAATATTACCAGTCTTCTGCTTAAATAGTTAGCATCATGCAGATATGTGACCAGATAAAATGCAGCTATTTCTTTATTTATCTTCAGCAATATTTTCCCTAATTAATAGTAATTAATTGATTAATAATGCATATTTCTTAATTAATTTCTAAATAATTATTAATATTCATACACATTACTACAGATGAGTCAGATTTATATGAAAATACAGAGCTCCCTTGTAATAAAATGACATGCATAATATATCAGTTCACACTCATTTCCATCATGCCCATTTTCAAAAATGATTGTGGCTTGAAGAGTCACTGACAGGGTTTTTACTTTGCACAGCTCAGAGGAGAGAGCATCTCCCTGTGATTTATTGTGTATCTTTCATCACTGTTTTCCTGTTCTCAAAATTCCAGTACAAAACATCGAGCTGTGCTCTGAAGAGACATCAGAAGTGAGATGACACTCTGTTTTCTTTCTCTTTCCATTCTCATCTTGACAAAGAAAACAGACTAGGCATGTTCTTCGAGCTACTCCTTTATCCTGACTACAATGAAGTCGGTTATGATTCATCTGGAGGTGTTTCTCTCCCTTGACAATATAAAGGACTCTTTCAGATGGGCTGTGCTAATGCACTTTGCCTATGGCCTGTTGGAACTTGAAGCACTTTTTCTCCTGTCTAAAACAAGCTTTAGACTGTGCTGTGCTGGCTGTAAAGGGTAGAGGCTGTAATGGAATTGTAGATTTTCGTTTATAGTCCAGTCCCAGTGCAGCTAGTTCGTGAGGAGGAGGGGGTTTCTAGACTATTAGTGACAGATATTTTATCTTGTATTTTGGTCTTGGCTAGTGGGCACTGGCTGGGCTAAGAGTCCTATCTGGTGTAAGTCTTTGAACTAATTTCTGCAAGAGTCTTAGATCTAACTTGCTGCAGGGCTAAGTTTGACGAACATGAACATGATGAGCATGCTCGTTCTTCCATGAAACTAACTTGGTAAATAAAAATGTAGTTACATGCTCCTAGTCCTAAATGTGTCCCCATACTGAACTCAGCAAAACCATGTACTCCTTCTCCTGCTGGTAGACTCAGAGAGGCACAACATTGAATAGGCCACTATTTTTTCTTTTATTTTTCCCTTAAAAACGTGTCAGGAAAATTAATCCACAAACACCAGAGGTTTATGTCCAAAAGGGAGACAGAGGAGTCCTTTTTGCTTTATTCGAATAAAGGGAGAGGCCATGGGTCATTCCCCTTGGATCTCTCAAATTTTTGGAGGACACAGCCTCCTTTTTATCCTGTTTTCCTGGTCGCATTTCCCTGTCTCTTCCCGGAATGCCTGATATCTAAGATTCCCCTCTAATGTATAATCCTTCCTTTAAATTTTTAATTCTTCTAGAATTCATAGTTTTTCCCATTGCTTCTTTCATCTTTCAATATCCAATTTCATTTATCAGCAAACCTGTAGTTTGTTTGTAAAGGCAAATATCTTTTCCATTCATCAATCAGTGGAATCCATCCCATTGTTTCTTTTATCTCTCAGTACTAGTCTTATCTACCAGCAGATCCACAGCTTGTTTGTAAAGACAAATTCGACATTCCTCTCAAAAGGATCTCTGAAGCATCCTATGAGGAGCAGTAGCAGCAGCCCTGTGGCTGTCAGGTTGCAGTAAGACTGAGCTCCACCAAGGTGATCTCTGGACATGATGATCAAACATTGTTTGCTATTCAGACGCATTGGACTCATCCCTTTTCTACACCCTTTGGATGTTGATCCCAACTTTAAAAAGGGAGGGGAACGAAGAGGAGACGGGAAGCAGCCAAAAACTCTATTCCCCTCCCTTTTCCCCAAAGTCATCTGATTTCCCGAAAATACAACCAGACTGGTGCTCTCCCCACGGCAATTTCAGCCAAGAAGATTGTGCAACTCTTTCTGGGAATTCCCCTTCCTGTAGAGAGCTTTCAAACCAGCATCTCACTCTAGAGGGAAGGCTGGGAAGCCGCATCCCACAGACAGAGGGTGCTGCGATATTGCGATTTAGAGCTCCCTCCCCCAGAACTCAGCTTTGGGTGCGTTTGGAGGAGGGTGCGCACAGGAAGAAAAAAGACAGAAAGAAAAGCGAAAGGAAGAGAGAAGAAAACCAGACGTGAACTATGGAGAGAAGGTAAATTTTGCAGGCATTAGAAATGAGAAAGGAGGATATTCCCCAGAGTCGTTGTCTGACAGCTAGAAAGAGTCAGGACAAGGTGCTTCCCAAGCCCAGGGTCTTAGCATGATTTTTGAGGTGCTGGGAAGAATGGACTGTGTACTTCTGGGGGATATGTTCTCTGTCTTGATTTGCTGTGCACCAGCATAGTGTCATAAGGGGAGAGAATGAGCACTGGTGAGTACCAAGACAGAGATTTTGTCCTTATGGATCTTAGCCTCCCTTCTTGATGCTTGGATTTGCTCTGTGCAGGAACAGACAAAGATATAAACTTGCTTTTCGGGCAAAACCTTGACCTAGTTTCCCCTAGGTGGGGTTTTAGGGTCTTCAACCTGCTTAGCGGACACACAGACACACAGGCGACATTACCCAATAACTGTTTTTTGTCACAGAGCATAACTCCAAAGTCCAATTCCTGAAGGTTTTCAGAAAGGAAGAACTGCATTTTCCAGATGTGGTGAGTTACTAAATCTCAAGGTTTATTAGTAATTACATTCTATAAATCAGGTATTTTCCCTGTAAGACTACTGATTTTCAAATCTGAGTGTATTTATATCCCAAATAGCCTCCAGAACAGGGCGATGAGTAAGCAAGAGCACTTATGATCCCTTATGTTCAGCTCCTGCAGCTTTCCCAGCTCTTACAGAGACTGAGACAAGCAGAGAGCACGACTGAGGTTGTACCTCTTCATGAAAAGCTACAGGAGAAAGACAAGCCCCACACAGCCACAGCACTGGCCTTTGAAACTCAGGAGCCAGGAGCTCTGCTGTGTGCTGTGTGCAGCCAAAGTCTAGCTTGTTCACTGGGGCTGTGAAAGTGGAGAACACAACTGCAATGTCACCTTCCCTTCTCTTTCCTCAGGTCCTTGATCTTCTTCTGTCTCCCTGTCTGGGCTGACGCAGCCTCTATGTATGGAGAGATCTTGTCACCCAATTATCCTCAAGGGTATCCCAATGATGTGAACAAAACTTGGCAAATCCAAGTCCCTGTGGGATATGGTATTCACCTTTATTTCACACATCTGGATCTTGAGCCATCACAGGACTGCGAATATGACTTTGTGAAGGTACTGTCCATGTCCTTGAGTGAGAAAAATACAAGAAGGCAGGTTATAGTACAGAACAGCGAAGCTGTGCACAAAGCTCAGAGCTGAGAGAGGAATTACACACAGCCTTCCTGTTCTGAGCTCCAAGAAGTCCAAATGACGGGGTATATCTCCACTAGCAGTCATTAAATCAATTCAAATTTGCTTTGTAATGATGTGAGTGTTGTCCGCCAACTGAGTGTCCCATTTCTGCCCCTCATCCCATGTTTCTCCATATTCTTAGTAAAAGTCTTCTTAGCCATCTCTGACATGTCTCTATTGCAAGGCATATTCCTAGCCATTGAAGTGTAGGTGTAAAAAGACCATTTTCTTAGGGCAATAGTTGTCTGTGCCTGAAATGATTTGGAATTAATCGATGAGTGGACATAGATGACTTACTGCGAAAAGAAATTGATTGGAAAGGATGGAGGTTAAAGACAATCCATCTGTGTAGGGATAGTGGCCACTCAGATAAAGTGCTGTGCTCCCTCGCACCACAGTTTTTTTATGATCTGTGCACCACAGATTTCTTAAAACCCGCTCTGTTCTGTGTTGCCCCACAAGGCACAAAAGATAAGTACTTCCACATAAACAGACAGAAACAAGACCATCCTATCCTGCCATAGCTCTGTGTGAAAAGGGGCAGTAAGGTCAAGTGCAGCACCAGGAAACCTTCGAGGAGGACCAAGGTGGGACAGAAGGTTGAGTGTGCTCTGTAATAACGTGTGTCCTTTTGTAACAAATCAATGAGCTTGTTTGGCTGCTCTGCGGACTGTCATGGTTGGTTTGGCTACTTTGAAATACAGCATTTTGGTGGACTTTTTTGTACAAATGGGCCTGAAGAAAGGATGTTAACAGCAAACAGTGTGGATTAATTTGTATCTGAGAAATTAAGACAAGTATTTCACTGGGAAGACAGTAGGAGGGAGCACTCTTCAAGTGTCTTGTGAATATCATGAAACTGGCTTTCCAGGGGCTCCATTCAGCTGCACTCGAGCACCTAAAAGCTGAAAGACTCAAGTGTTGGTAATTCCACATGTTGCAGCTGCGAGGTGAGGTGTCTCTGAATTCTTCTGCAGATCCTGTCTGGTGGCTATGTTGAAGGCGTGCTTTGTGGGCAGAAGAAACATCGTGTCCCTGGCTCCCGGATTGTGGAGGAATTTCATGTCCCTTACAACACCCTCACTGTGACATTCCAATCAGACTTTTCCAATGAGGAGCGTTTCACTGGTTTTGCTGCCTACTATATTGCTGTGGGTAAGGTTAAAACAGCCTCCTCTGAATCTCTGTAGTGTCTAGGCTGGGAAGAAAAATGACAAGAAGGTTTTTTCTTACAGAATGCCTTATTTAAAGAGATCCCAGCAGATAGAGCTGCATTCCAGTATGGCCAGATGCCTTTTCCTTGTTGTTCATTAGTGTTTGCTTCAATTTCTCCTGCCCTCAGGGCCATCTCATAATTTGGCTGATTCATCTTTTCACACTTGCAGACTTGAATGAGTGCATGGATTTTGTGGATGAGCCCTGCAGTCATTACTGTAATAATTATATTGGAGGTTACTTCTGCAGCTGTCCACCAGATTATTTCCTCTATGAAGACAACAGAACTTGTGGAGGTAAGAGAGGTGCATGAGCTGTGGTCAACAGCAAAAGTTAATTTAGGCAAAGTGCGATATTGCACTTGGAAGACACTATCAACCTTCTCAGCCATTTGTGACAGGTATATTTTGGCGGAAAAACCCATCCCAGTGCAAATCTAAACTTCAGTAGACAATGGTTTGGGGAATTTCTATTAACACATTCTTAACAATTTTATCTTTATTTCTGTGTCAAGAAAATTAAGAAACTACTGAACGATGTTCTTGAAAGATTATGATGGATACCCTTCTTAGAATATTGCTCTCTGTGAATCTTTAAATCTCTGACAAAACAGGGATGTTCCATAAGGACACAAAAATTGCCAAGGGCCTGCTTGGCTTGAACCAAAAAGTTGCAAGATCACAAACGGTACATGTTGAAAGGAGTAGGATACGATGACCTGAGCATGAGGAAAGAAAGCCTAAATCTCAGGTGAAGGATAAAAAGGAGTTAAAAATTCCTGGCTAACTGGATAGAGAGTGGCCCTGGCTTCAGTTTCTTGGGAAGATGCAAAGTTGTGACATGGTTTTTGCAGGTAGCTGGGTAGACTGGGAATGTGGTAGAAGAGGGAGAGCTTGTCAGGCACATACATGGACCATTTCCTTTCTGAATCCTACTCATGTTCCTTCCTTAATCCTAGTGAACTGCAGTGGAAATGTCTTCACTGAGCCAACAGGGGAGATTGCCAGCCCCAACTATCCCAACCAGTACCCGGAGAACTCTCGGTGTGACTACCGGGTGGCTCTGAGCCCAGGCTACTTCGTGGTGCTGACCATTCACAGTAGGGACTTTGACGTGGAACCAGCTGACTCCAACGGGATCTGCCACGACAGCCTAACAGTACGTGTGCAGCCTAGGGAGCCTAGGAGTCAGGGTGCTCTGAATCTCCCATCAATCTCCTCATATTTAGAAGACTTTG
Source organism: Sturnus vulgaris (assembly GCF_052056855.1). Classification (NCBI taxonomy): domain Eukaryota; kingdom Metazoa; phylum Chordata; class Aves; order Passeriformes; family Sturnidae; genus Sturnus; species Sturnus vulgaris. The sequence goes on from NC_142244.1 coordinate 31,923,513, forward strand.
GGACTGCTTTACTTTTTTTTCAATTATGTTGTCTTCTGGAGTTTGTGAGAATACATTTGAGTATTTATGCATTGAGTGTGTATTTTAATAGCTCTCTCAATGCATTTGGCATTTCTCATTTATTCTTGTTTGGTATTTTTCCAGATTGTCTCTGGAAAACAGAATTTTGGTCCCTATTGTGGCAGCAAATTCCCAGGTCCTTCTGAAATCAAAACCAGGAGCAACATTCTTGACATCATCTTCCAGACAGACCACGGCACACAGCACAAAGGCTGGAAAATACGCTACTATGGGGATCGTGAGTAAACGCTTGGGAATGTGTTCACTCTGCTGCTGAGTTAGGGGCAGGGTTTGTCCCAGGTCACATTCATGGCACGACAGCATGTTAACATGTTCACTGCTGCTGGCATTGAGTAAGGGTATGCCTGCTTACTAGGGGAAAAAAAAAATCACTGTAAGGAAAGAAATTGGGAGCGGGCAGGAGAGTAAATCTTGAACCAGTGCATCACTGATTTCCACCTATCTTTTCAAAGCTGTAACCTGTCCCATGAATGTCATCTCCAACTCTGTTCTTGACCCAAAGAAGGACAGGTATATCTTAAAGGACATTGTGAAGGTGACCTGTGTGGAAGGCTACGAAATTGTCAGGGTAAGTGAAATAAGAACGCATATGCCCCCTCTGGCCCACTCAGCAGCATCTCGAGGCCATTTCCATCGGCAGCCCTGAGTACCTTTGGGAACCCAAAGTTTTCAACACAGCAGTAGTAAGACACTGCAGTACTTTGAGGCTCCTCCACTGGAGCACCTGTGTCAGATGTATTTCATGTCCAGAGACTTACATGGATCATGTGGTTTCTTTCCTAGCAACGAGATAGCATCACAAGTTTTCTCTCCAGCTGTCAGGAAAATGGTGAATGGAGCAACTCCCATTTGAGCTGTGTTCGTAAGTGACCTGTGTCTGTATTGTGGGAAGGGAATTGGAATGGAGTGTTTAGGCTCTAGATCCACAGCATCTCCAGATTAGGAGGATGCTGAAGTGCTGGGATGTGAGCATGCTGAAGGAACAGAGAAAGTGAGCCCCCATGACTGTACAGGGTTTAGAGAAGCTGAGTGGCTCCCTGTCATACAAAATAGTCATGAGTGAGGGTGTCCCTTTAATTGTATTTGATCCCTTTTTTCCTTCTCTTCAGCTGTGAACTGTGGTGATCCCCCTGCTGTTGACAACGCCCAAGCCTCATACATCTCCGAGCTCCGTGAGCCTCTGTTCACAGCCGCTGTCCGCTATCAGTGCGAGGCACCCTACTACACCCTAGAAAACAAAGGGCATGGTGAGCATTGCCTCTGCTACACAGTCACGTTCCTTTGGTTAAAGGCCTAAGAAATGGTCCTGGCACCATCATGGGGCTGGGATTTTATGCTGTCAGGTCAAGACTGGTGTGGGGTTGCAGGCAGTAGTTTTATGTTGCCTCTGTGTTTAATACACTCTAACAATGCCCGAGCTGTTGACCTTAAATGCATTAGCAAGTCCTCTCTTAATTTGCCTTGTGAGTGAACCATGCAGGTTATTGTCCCATGTAGCACAGAGTTCTAGTGAAAAAGTAAAGAACTCAAGAAATCTGTTAGATGAGGTTTCTCCCAAAAAAGGGATAGAAGCAATCTGATAGGGAGACAACAGCAATGTTTACCAAGCTGTGCTTGCTTTGGAAATCAGAAGGTTAATTTATCATATACAGTAGTGTTATTTACCCTGTGTTCAGCTTGATTGTGTCCTTATGGAACTCTTTTCTCTCGTGTTTTCCAAGAGATATATCAGTGCTCAGCCAGTGGAGAATGGGTTAATGAAGAGATGGGAACAAAGCTACCAAAATGTGTCCCAGGTACTACCAAATACTGTATGTGCATGCAGCATATGAAGAACACTGCTTCTTTCATCTCTGTATTTTTCTTTTCTCACCTTCCAGCCGATAGAGAGAATTTTAAAACCTGTGTACTGTTCATTTTACCCTCATAGAGGGGGCAGCATGACTTGGCCTAATTGTACATGATACCTGTTCACTCCTTCAAAGCCCCAGATCCTGACTGACAAAGTGCAAGATCCAGGTGGAGAAGATTCAACTCTCTTAAAAGTTCAGTCACAGCTTAGACAGTGATTAGGATTATACAAGTACACAATGAAAAAGTCAAATTGAAAGATAAAGCTCAGGGAATTTACTGTCCAAGCGGAGGCTACAAAGAATATGAAGCCAAATTCTTCTCAGTGGCACACAGCAATAAAAGGAAATGACAGGCTCAAGTTGCAACAAAAGAAACTCTGATTGTATCTAAGAAAAAATGCTCCCCCAGAGCACTGGAACTGCTGTCCATAGAGGCTGGCTAATCACCACCCTGGGAGATGAGCAGAAGTTACCTGTCAAAGCCCCTGAGTAACCTGGCTTTGGAGTTAGGAGGGCAGGGGGGAGAGAAGTTAGGGAGGATTAGGTTGAACTAAAGGCACTTAGAAGTATCTTCCAGCCCAATCTTCCTATGATTATGTGAAATTCTTTAACGAATTCTGCTTCATGCAAATTAGAAGCTATCTGCTGGCTATAGTTCCTTAATCTCTGATTTTCTGGCTAACGATTCAATGCAAACAAGGCAATGTGGTAAGAAATCAGTTTCCTAGCTATGCCAGAATGACCGATCTTATTTATGTCCTTATTATTAACATTCTGCAAAAGGTTACTGAACATTTTGCTCAAAAAGCATGGAGCACCTCTGCTCCCAGAAGACCCACAGATAAGATCCCCCACTGCTTAAGATTTTACATACTTATAAAATGGAGAGGCAAAATGGTAAAACATCAGTGACAAACCCGACTCTTAACCTGAGAGTTTTGGAACTTTTTGGAGTTCACAAAAAAAACCCCAAAACCAACAAAACAAAACAAATAAAACAAATCAACAAAACCCAAAAACAAACAAAAAAAGAACAGTGTCATATTGTCATATTTCTAAGAAAATAAACAAGTATTTTTTCGAAGACAATCCCTTCATCTGAAGAGCATAATTCAGCAAAGGGAAAATGTCAACTAGAAGGCAATTAAATTGCAGGCTTTGACATACTTAACACTGTCAGGGTGACAACTGCTTTCCAGAAAACTTAATTTGAGAATGAGCATTTTAAATCTAAATTGAGTGTTGATAGTGTTTTCTTTGATTAATTTTCTTTGATTTCTCTGTAAATATTAATTGCAATATCCATGGAGTAAAATATAAACGTGGTTACTCAGATTCAAAAATTATTTAGAGGACATAGGCAGGAGGGGAGTTCTTTAGCAGTACCAAAGAACTCCCTGTTTGTAACTGCTAATTCTCCCATCTGGTCTTTCTCCCATCTTTCTTTCTCTCTTTTCTTTCTAGTCTGTGGTGTGCCTAGTAATCCCATCCGAGACACAGGAAGGATTTTTGGAGGCACTCGTGCAGAAAAGGGCAACTTTCCCTGGCAGGTGTATTTCAATGACCCCAGGGCAAGTGGAGTGCTCATCTCCGACAGATGGGTGATGACTGCAGCTCACGTGCTGGACGGATATGACAAGCCCACCATGTATGCTGGGGTAACCGATGTTCGTAGAGAATCCCTGAAGTGGGAAGCCGAAAAGCTTATCCCAGAAGCTTCGTTCATCCATCCTGGTTGGAAGGAGGAGCCCACAGAAAGTAGGACTGATTTTGATAATGATATTGCACTACTGAAGCTGAGAGATCCTGTGAAGATGGGTCCAAACATCTCACCCATCTGTCTTCCTGGTAAATCACCTGAATATGAGCTGCAAGAAGGGACTCTGGGCTACATTGCTGGATGGGGCCGGAGAGAGAAAGGAAGACTCCCTGGTGATCTTTGGAAGGCCCAGATTCCCGTGGTGAACATGGACAAGTGCCGATCTGTGAAGCCAGACTACTCCGACGATTCCGTCGTTTACATATTCACCGACAATATGATCTGTGCTGGTGGTGGCAAGGACAGCTGCCAGGGGGATAGTGGTGGAGCCTATGCCATCCAGGATCCTCTGAATGCCACCCGGTACTATGTAGCGGGGCTCATCTCCTGGGGGCCAAAATGCGGCACCTTTGGTCTTTACACCAAGGTGGTGCGTTACTTGGACTGGATCGCAGAGACCATGAGCAAGCACGAGGATGAGGAGGCTTGACAGAAGTAGATGTTTCTCCTTTCAGCACGGTCACCCTTTCTAAATGTGATGGCTGCACGTTTGGGCTGGCTGTGACCTCTTTCACTCAGAGTATGTAATGGGAAATATATAACACATAGTAACTCATCGTGTCTATGCTGAGTGGAGAGTCAGGAGTGTGGATCTGTTTCTCTCACTGTCATCATGTCTGGGAAGGGAAATTCTCCTTCTTCCACTCACAGTAGCATAAAAGGAAGACATTATTCTGAATAAAGAGACTCCTCCTTCTTCCTTTCATTTTTTTTTCTATCCTATTTTTTCTCACTTGGAGAGGATCTAGCTCTGCCCCACTGAAACCTGACAGAGGGGTTTCAGTGAAGACAAGAGAGAATAATGGTTGGTTCCCAGGGAAGGCTCAGAGCCTGGTTTCTGATTTATGTATTTCCTGACCTGTTCAGAATATCTAACAGAATTAAAGAATGTCCAAACTGCCTTTTGTGCAATGTGCTATTGTGTCTGTGTAGTCTTTCTTCTTCTCAGTCTAGACCTAGTTCTCCTTGAAACTCCCTAAATCAAGTGTCAAATCATATTCTGACCCTGCCAGCTTTCATCAAGCTGGAACTTGTAGTATCTCACCTCTCTACCAGAGTCTTTATAAAGTTCTTTTGATATTGTTCCCTCTCACTGATCAACTATTACCAGCGATGAGAATTTCAGACTTCTGAATTAAGCTGAAGAGAACGGACATTTTCAAAAGAATTTCATTCACCTGTCCTCAGGCTTTACTTTTTTTCAAATTTTATTATGTTACAAAAGAAATAAAACTTGATTTTTTCTCCCAAAACACTACCTCCTCTTGATTTAGGGAAGGAATATTACCTGACGTGTGTTAGAGGTATTTTCTGCTCCAGAAGGTCCTATATCACTCACAGACATCCTTCCACTGAGATGATCAGGGAACTGATACAGATGGCGTATACTGAAAGACTGAGTTTGTTCAGCTTGAAGAGGAGGAAGCTAAGAGGGGGGATCTAACTGCTGCATTCAGATAGCTAAATTTCCAGCTGAGCTTTTTCCTAGCATGTGGGTCAGCACTGGAACAAATGCTACAAGAGACTGTCCCTAGATCTCTTGAAAACTTTGCCTGAAGCTCTGAAGTTAGCCCTACTGTCAGCAGTGGATTGGACAGAGACTTCTTCTTCCAGCCTAAGTTTTTATAGGAGGTAAAGAAATGGTGAGGAGGATTTGTACAGCTCTTGGGAGATTTCATATGGAATCCTGCACTCAGTTCAAGCACCTTCAGTTCTGTGTAACAAGCAAAACATTATTGGATTGTTGGACTAGTAACCGCGGATCTTATATTGCTTCTCTCAGTGACTCATGAGAACACAGTAGGCTATTTTGCAGTAGAAAAACTACTCAAGAAGACAAGTCCAGAGAATACCCACAACACAAGAGAGATCACATTTTCTCTGAGACAACATCATTTTAGAGCTGCTGTTCTGCAGTTAAAGCTTTATTTCATATAGGATTAAAAAAAAAAAATCCATCTTCAACTTCTGATCAGTAAAGTTTCCTGAGGTCCCTTCTCCATGAGATTGGTTGTTGCCTTTCCTGTTTTTGCAATGTGGTATCATGCATGCAATTTATTTTTGCATCCCTTGAAGCCATCTGGGGGTTCAGACTGGATAATCTAATGATAGTTTTGGGACAGATAAGCAGCTGCCACAGGCCATTGCAGAACTGGAAACACTTCAGTGGTAGGTAAAGCAATCCCTATATAAAGTCCAGAAGTTACTTTCAGTGGTGAGAAATATTCAGTTGTTAAAAACATAGACAAAAAAACCATAAAACACCTGGTTTATCCAGCAAGTATTTTAATATTCATAGAATCTCACTGATGCCAATGGGCCTCTGCACACTGTATTCAGCAGAAACCACCCCATCCTTCAAGGAAGTCTTCTTCCCTGCAACCTGCCCACAAAAGAGGGTACAAAAGTAGACTGCAGTAGTTCATGATATCATCAGCACTTCAAACCATAACATGTTTGCTTTCATGAGAGTTCCTGATACAATTAAGGCTTCATCCGGTTATAAGGTTTGTATGAACCAGAACATCCACAAAGGCGTTCCCCAAGCTGCCAATGGTACAATCAAACAGCATGGAGGCTTTCAGAAGTGCTCATGATGAAGGTTACATGCTTTGCGTGTTTGAAAAGCCTTTGGGACTTCATCATCAAAAGCTCTGGCTATGATTTGCTGTGTCTGGAAATAGATATGCTAATGGTGCTTCAGTTAGTAGGACAGCAACACCTAGGGTCTGTCCTCCTTCACTATCCCATTGATCCAGTCCACATAATTGAGGATCTTGGTGTAGAAGCCATAGCCTGTGCCACAGCCAATTCCCCAAGAAACGATGCCAGTAGCCACCCAGCGACCACTTTCCCTGTCTAACACCGTGAAGACGCTCCCACTATCCCCCTGGCAGGTATCCTGCTTGCCTTCGAGGAAGCCAGCACAGAACATGTTCTCAGAGAAAACCATAGGGATACCTCTCTTATTTCTGTCTAGCCAACTCTGACACTTCTCTCGACCAACTGCTGGTAGGCTCACGTACTTCAAATTGCTTGAGATGCGGTTTTTATCCACACCAAAGCCACTCACGTAGCCCATGTGCCCATGTGTGTAGAACGAGATGTCAGTAGGATCTGGGAGACAGATGGGCAGCAGTGTGGGGCCCAGAGTTACTGGGTTCTTCAGCTCCAGCAGGGCTATGTCCCCGTCGAAGTTGTGCTCATCTTTAGGGTTGAAATCTGGATGGATAAAGATCCTACGCACAGGGTGGTTACCCGTCTTGTGGAGCTCATCTACATTGGTGTGGCCGAGGAAAATGTCAGCCTCCTCTGCCAGTTGCTCCAGGCTCACATTATTCCGTACTCCTCCTTTGGGGAAGATGGTATGGGCAGCAGTCAGGATCCAGCGATCGCCCAGGAGTGCACCACCCCCTCGTCCATTGATGCCAGTCAGAGCCTGCCAAGGAAAATTGCCTCTCCTGGCTGGTTTGCCGCCTAAGATCCGCTGGAATTCAATAATGGGATGGACTGGCTTCCCACACACTGTGGAGAAACACAAGAACATGACACTCATCCTCTGTTATCCTGGCTTTTCTCTCAGTTTCCTCACCATCACTTTATTTTTGCTTTCTGGACAGTTTTCCCTTTTCCCTCACAGATACCATTATCCTCACTTTTACCCCTGCATGTTGTCCCAGTTTTGTACTGATAGTAAGCATGAGTCAGAAAATAGCAGACAAAGTCAGAATATTTACTGACCTGGCAAGCAGGATGGAATTCTCTTCTGGCCATTTTGATCCAGCCAGGTTCCCTCAGGAGAACAGGTGAATCTGTCTGTAGGATGAGAGGGAAGGGGATGAGACCAAGGCCTGCAGGAATGGGGTAGAAAAATGGAATAGAATAGAATAGAATAGAATAGAATAGAATAGAATAGAATAGAATAGAATAGAATAGAATAGAATAGAATAATTTTCAAGAGGTTCCTCAGCCCTTCCATCCCAAAGCACTTTTTCCTGGGAAAAGCTGCCTGTGGTAGGGGTGTGGAATGTTTCCATCTGTACATCTTGAAGCACCTCAGTTCCAGGGGAGCGGTAAAGCTCAGGCACTTGTAGAAGAAAAGGTGGCAGGGGCATCTCTGTGAGGTCTTATCTTCACTGAGTCCACAGGTGTACAGAGACTGTTTGACCTTATTTAGCCCAAAGAAGGAAAGAAGTAGTAAAAGCATGGATTTTAGATTCAAGCTTCTGGTGTGCGTAGTTTGCAGAGAGTGGGACAAGGTGATTTGTCCCAGAAACAGGAACCAGATGAGTCAGTTACTGTACATGCTCAGTATCTATTTCTGAGCCTAAGTTGCAGGTCAGCTAAACTCACATGTCACCTCTCAAGACAAACTCCACTACCTCTAACACTCTTGCTTTTCTTAGAAAGTTTGTGCTGGCGACTAAAAACAATTTTTATTCAATTTGTCTTAAGACTGAAGCAAATGCTTCTGAGAAAGTTTTTGCTGTTCTCTTTCAAAATTGACTAAATTATGATGACTCCCCATCAGAATTTGGCTGGAGCTGATATTTACTTGCTCCTCATTTTTCTTCTCATGAGACTGAGCTCTGACTCTTTATGAAGGAGTTCAACTCAGATGCAAAAATAATAAAATTGAACATTAGTACCAACTTAAAGAACTCTTTAGTAGCATGTCACCTCTCCCCAGTATGCAGCACAACTGTGTGTCCATGCTAGTAACTGTATCCAGAAACTGATTCAGATTAAAAATAGTTGAGCAGCCAAGGCAAGGAAATCATGAACTCCTTATGCTGCTCTTGGAATCAATCATCCTGCATCATCAAGTAATGTCTCAGGTGTAAAAAGAAGGCATGTGAACGGTTTTGAATGATGACTTAATTTTTCTGAGCTGCTGCATTAAAATAGATTTTTCTGCAAGTATTTAGCTCTTAGATATCTCTGCAGCAGAACAATATTCCAAAGAGCTGAACAGCATTATACTGGAGTGGAGTGTGTGTTTATTCATTTGCCTCTGTAGCAACTTGGATTAATGCAGTGAGTTGTATGAATTTTAGTGATTCCTAGACACCACGCCTCAAATTTCAGTGAAAGAATGAAATCCACTAGAAAAGAATGAAATCTACTAGGAAAAAAATTACTATTACTACAGCTGAGAGAACAAGACCTTCTGCAAAAGTTACGGGGAGCATGGAAGAGTGATGTGATGGGCTCTGGGAATGAAGCAGGGTGGGAATAGGCTAAGACAAGAAAACTCCAGAGATGTACTGCAGGGTCAGGAAAAGACTGAAGAATCTTCACAGGAGGAAAGCATGAGCCCTAAGCCTGGGGAGAAGAGACAATTCTAACTGGAAATGTGAGAGGGTTTTCCAGGCGCAGGTTTGGCATCTGTGCGGGATTAGGACTCACCACCCCCCGTTCCGGTGACGATGTGGTAATAGGGCTCATTGCACCGGTATGAGATCACCGACTGGTACTCATTGTTTGCCGATTCGTTAACGTAGCTGAATACACCATTGGTCAGGTTTTTAGGGCTTCCACAGTTCACAACTATAACAAAGAAAGAAAAAGAAGACGTGAATCAAAGACAGACTGATTGCAAGTCTGGGCATTGGAGCCATGATGAGAAGAACCAGTTAGGACAGTGGGCAAAGAGAGGTTGTCCCAAAACAGATCCCAGATCACGATCTTTTGTTTTTATATGTTGCAACATCTTGGTGTAATTTTTGGTTATATTTTATATATTTTTTTAAGGGAGGAAAAACATTTTAATTTTTGCGAGCAGAAAAATGTGAATCAATGGTGGACCTCCACAGGTCCTTCCAGACAGCACATCCATGAGGCTATGGCATGGACAAAGTGAGTCAGAGAGGCTGAATTTCCCACATTCCTGGAGGAGGAAAGAAACAGCAGGGGATGTTATTCTCGTTCTAAGATCACTCACTTTGACAGCGGGGCATGGATTGATGCCATGTGCCATCAGCCTGGCAGACAGCTGTGAAGGACATCAGCTTTTGGTCACCCTACATGGGAGAGAAACACATCTGTTGGTTGTACAGATCCTTTAATTTCTTCCCCACATTAAAATATTATTCCGTGTGCCTATCTTTTCACTACTGTCCAATATTTTCCCCTCTGCAGTCTGTTCCAGTTGCTGTCTCCTCCTGCCTTCCCTCTATTCTGTATTTGCCATAGGCTACACAATCATCATAGCAGGCCAAGACACCTGCAGCCAGCAACTCTAAACCATGACGAGTCAGAGGTGCTACCCAGCCCCGGCAATAGGATGGCAAGGGAGGCAGGTAACATCTTCTGCTTTCATCTTCTGATTTCATAACCTTCCAAAGAGGTGTTCTTGTTCACCAGCTTTCCCTGGGATCTTTGTCTTTGGTTTTCTACCAGGGCTTCATAAAGAGTAACAGCATAAGGAAGAGAGCTAGGAGAAGAGAAACAACTGGAAGAAAGCTGAGAGAAGCAAAGAAGAAACAGAAATTACAAGAAGTTGCCATGAGTGAAATCTCCAAAGGAAGTTTAACTGAAAGGTGAAAGACACCAACTGAAGATAAAACAGAATATGGCTGAAGGGAGTGGAGAAGAGATCTCACCTCCATCAGGTTATACCCAGTCTTGCAGCTGACAACAAAATAGTCCTGAAATCGATACACAGGCTGCAGGTCTCTGATGATGGTAAACTGATCCTGTGGGACAGGCTGTGGGCACCGTATTTCTGTCAAAGAGTGGGACACATTAAGCTGGGATTAGCAAACAGTGTCAGTAGGCTGTACTAGCCTCTGGGGGAGAAATCTCTTACTCTCTGAGGTGTAGTGGATCTTCCAGCCATGGCTGAACCCTGACTCATCGGTGAGGAAGAGTATATCCACTTCGTTGCTGTTGGTTTCAATGATGCCAGGTGATTCCCTGCCACAGAATTCACCAATCTCTCTCCCTTGTGCTTGGATCTGATGAGGAAAACATGTATCACAGGCACAGAAACACACATGCCTCTCTGCCTCAGTGTGTCTCACCCACCTTTGCTGATGCCTTCACTGACAGATCAGAACAACAGACCGACCAACCACAAGCTCTGTGTCTAGCTTATATCTGGGGATCAGAGTGATCAACCCCTGAGATTAAATCAAAGGGAAATTAAGCTGGAAGAAATTGCCTTTTTTTTTCTTCACTCACGGAGGCCTATGACCCAGAGCCTCTGATCTCAGGACAGTGGTAATTAAATATACTGAGGGAGAGGCAGGGGCTCAGTCTTTTGTGCTGGGACATTCTGTTTGTACGGATTCTGTATTTCTCTTTTGAGCAGCGGTGCTGCCACGATTCCTGTCAAGGTCTGGCAGCAGGGCTGGGAGGAGAGTTTGCTAATCTCAGTACCTTGAGCTGGTCGTAAGGACAGTGGACTTGCTGGTGATCGTCAATCTCAAAGGGTTCCAAGAACCTGAGGGTGATAGACAGGCCCTTCTGCAGACGGATGCTGTAGTTACACCGGAGATACTCGGGATAAGGCTGGGGGTACTCGGGGCTGCTCAGGTAACCCGATGCCTCTGTGAACAACTCACTGCTGCATTCCACTGGTGAAGAGGAAGAAAGGAGAGGTCACATCGTGGGGTTGTGCCTTTTGCAGCCCTGTCATCTGCTTCCTAACTTCTCCCACCCTTCCTGCATGAGGGCTCCTTCTCTGGAACCCTCTGATCTTTCAAAATTTCTCTTTACCTTTGCAGGAGTGGTGGTCACTCTGAAGCTGATAGCCAATCCGGCAAGAACAGAAGTAGCCCCCCACATAGTTGTGACAGAAGTGCTGGCATTGAGGCCTTTCATCGTTCTCAGCAGCATTGTTAGGCTCACATTCATCCAGATCTGAAGACACAGGAATTGAAGGTCAGTGGGAGAAAAGTGTTAAACCTCCCTGCTGTACACTAACAGTACTTAGAGATCCACATCCTTGCCTAAAGCTTCTCTTTATTTGCCTGTCACAGAGGAAAATTGGTTGCAGCCACAGAGGCTTTTCCTTCTGCATGCCAAGGGTATTTCCTACTCACCCACAGCTCTGTAATATGCCAGGAAGCCCCTGTAGGGAATCACTGTGCCATTGTCTTCATTGGAGAAATCAGAGTGAAATTCCAGGTGCATCTTGTTCCCCTTAGATACAAACTCCTTTCTTCCCGGGTGATTGCCTGTGGTATACCCAGGCCGGCCACAATATCGGCCCAAGTCCTTCTTGTCTGCTTTGATCTGTCAAAGGTAAGGTGGAATCAGTGTAGCCTCATAAGACTGAGTCTGCTCCACGCACTGATATTACCCAACCATGAGTTGTCAGTGTTTGCCCCTCCCATTTCTATCTTTAACTCCTTCCCTTTCCTTCCTGGGAAGCATCAGAAGAGGCCTGGCGGATGAAAAGCCATTGCATGTGGTGGCCACTGATTGCCATCTCCAGGCACCCCTTGGCCCAGGTGTCTCTGCACATACCTTAACATAGTCATAGAAGCAGGACTCAGATGGCTCCAGGTCAAAGTATTTGAAGGTCAGCTTCACCACATACCCTTTTGGGACCTGGATATCCCAGCTGCTGATGTTATCGTTGGGATATGGCTTGGGATAACTGGGGGATCTGATCTCCCCAAAAAGGGGAGAACCTCTTGGGACCGGACTGGAACCGATCACTCCAAAAAAGAGGAAGGCCCATGGGAGGCAAGGAACATGCCTGTGAACACGACAAATAAACGATGACATTGCACAAAATTAGGTCATTCAAAATCAGGGGAGACTTCACAACTGACTTTGTGCACTGTCTAAAGGAATGCAAACACAGGAGGCCTAGTTGCAGGACCAGCTCCTGGCTTGGATCACTCAGGAACAAGAAGGGCAGCTGAAATGAAGACACTAGCACTAACAAAGTTCCAGCAAGCCATTGTATAGGCTCTACAGAGAAAATCAAAAACCCTGGAAGCAGTGTGAAGGAGCATGGGTGAATTCCTGAGTAAGGTTTGCATGTTCCCAGAAGTTGTAGGGCTGATTCTTATAGAACCAGGAGAAATTTAGTCCCCCTTGACCCTGGGCCAGCAGGTTGTTTCAGGTTATTGCTAGTTTAGGATCACTGGTGAGGATCTGAAGATCTCAAGCTAGGTTTGCTGTGTAGCAATCCTGCCAAAATCTCCTGGGCAGCCCTCTACCCTGTCATGCCTCCATCTCTGTCCTCCAAAAGCTGGCGCTCGCATTTTTTTCCGCTCATTTCGCGCATCTCCCCTCTTGCCCTCTGTGTTCCTCCGAAACAAGCTCACTGCCCATTACCAGCAGCTTAGCCCCGTTGTCCTATTCTCCTCCCTGGAAGGGTCCAACCCCCACGGCCCCCCGCCCTCCCGCAGGGCTGTGCCGGCGCGTCCCCCTCCCCAGAGCCCCGACTCACATCTCCGTGCGCTCGCCCCAGCCCGTGCAGCCCGGCGGAGCTCGGAGCGGCGGCCGGCGGGGAGCGGGGGGCGGGCGGGACGGGGGAGGAGGAGGAGGGAGCGAAAGAGGCAGGAGCGGGGAATAGAAAGCTGGATTGCGATCAGCCTGGCACCGGACCAGGTCCCAGAGCCGCCTCTGCTGCCCTCTGCTGCCGAGCGCCCCGGCCCCGGTCCCGGTCCGTGAACGCAGACCAAGGGGGCACCGGGGGCGCCCGGCCTGGCCACGCAGAGCCGAGCGACCTCCTCTGGCCCAGGAGGCAGGAAAATGATTGCCAGAGACCCCTCCGAGGGCTCGGTCTGCAATTCAGAAGTTGTTCCGAGTTTGTTCCCACCGAAAATGTCCTTCTAGGAAGTCCCCCCCTCAAGCCTCCTGGGTTGTTGAGAAAAAAATTACAGTCTTCACAAGTTAATTCAAAAATTCAGCTGTCAAAACAGATAAGTTTTCTCAATTCTGACCTGCTGAAGAGCACTTCTGAGATTTGGGGGGGGCGGCGGGGGGGAAACTGAGATCCTCTTTGAGAAAAGCAAGAAGCCTCAAGCACTTGAGTTATAAAGATATCAAGAAAAATGAAAAAGTCTACAGAATTAAAGGCATTCTGAGAACAAATTCTTTTTCAAGGACCCCTCTTGATGTTTCTTCAGCAAGCATTTTTAGGAGAACCAAGATGGATAGATAAGGTCCTCTATTTAAAGGGGAAATGAGAAAATATAGCAGCTTAAAAACCCCTTTCAGGCTTTTAACAACATAGTGGCCAAGACATATACTTGTGTCCCCAACTTTATGACGTTTAAAATTTCTTGGCTTTCAGGCTTTGGTGTAAGAGATAAAACACCATTTTAGTGTTTTTCCTTAGAATTATGAGTGGCATCAGAGAGGTTAGGAAGTGTCTTGCATTGAAATCAGGGGAAGTAGTTCACAGTCACAAAGACATGTTGAACGAAGATGAAAATAGTGTTAAAAAGAATGAAGAAAGCATCTTTGGGATATTTATGGAAGTGTACTAGAGAACATGTACATCAAACATCTTTGAATTATTATCTGGAAAAGATCACATAAACATGCAACTAATGCCATTGTAATAATATCATATGGCCCCACATATCAGATTTAAGATTAAACAGAGAACACTATCCCAGTAGTCCCTGATGTCCAAGTATGTCCTCCGCATGATGAACACACTTGGGCACTCAGTGCTGTGCTGTGCCATGTCGAAGTGGTTTCTTATTCAGAAACCACACCTGGAAAGTAGCTGGAAAGTACTGGAAAGTGCTCTTGGGGAGATCTGTTATGAGCAGGTCACTGGTGGGAAGAGTGTTCCCTGGAAAGGCAAGGATAGAGAGACGCCCATGAGGATCATCAAGAAAGTGGATATTTAAGCAATCTTCTGTCCGGGGGGCACTTACTGTGAGTGTCCCATAACACTTTCAAAGCACATCTCCCGTGTCTTCATTCCCTTCTCCCATCCCCGTAACATCATCTGGGATAACAGGAGAGTACTTCAGCCGGTGAAGCAGGGGTGCTTAGCTGGAGACACATCCAGCCCGAGCCCACCTCTAACATATATCCAAGAGACATGCCTGATTTGGGCAGCACAGCTCCATCCCCAGTCCTGCTCCAGTGCTCCCACTGGTGGCGTTCCCCTTCAGATGCTCTGCGCAATCCTCTTCGCGTTAGGCTGGAGCCAGGAAATACCATGACACCGGTTTTTCCTTGGAAGAACATACGTGCCCATCTTTGCTTAGAGGCAGAATTCCTGTAGGACCACAGAAAATATGTAGGACCCCACAATGCCAAAACTAGCACCTGTTTGCTGCCTGCTGGCATCAGCTGCATTACAAGTGGTCTGGACAATAAATACAGACAATATTAGTGCAAGGTAAAAAACTGTAGATCTTCAGCATGGTCAAAGATGCCAACATCCTCTCATGGTGCAAGAACCCTGCTTTGAACACAGTGTCTTGCAGGAGGTTACTGGAAAGAAATCTGCTCTACAGACTCAGAAATCGTGAAAATATCCTCTGGCATGTGGACTAGATCCTCTCATCCACAGAGAAGGAGCTGGATATTTTATCCTTAAACCTGAATCAAGGAGGACAGAGAAGTACCTCTGTTTGGCCTCATACAGCTACACCACCTACCCTACAGCACAGCAGGGCTGCAGACCCAGGCTCACCTATGAACACTGAGGTGCTTTCCCAGGGCACTCTACCTTCAATCCTCTTGGTCTGACTACCCAAAGTAACCTTCTGGGGACACTGACATTAGGCTCAGCCTTCACGCAGTCAGGCCTATGCTGTCCAGTGGCTCAGCACTCTTTCAGACAAATCATGCCACTTCTGCAGCTCTGGCTGATAGGGAGAGGATGATCAAGACCAGAAGAAGGTTTAGGACTCTAAGAGGGGTCTTGCCCTTGGTATGAGATGATGAGTAGCAGCAGCAGCATCTTGGCAGCCCGTTACCGTGTCTTCTAAATCAAGGAATAAAACCAAGTGTAATACCCTGAGGGGTACACACTTCTGCAGCACCAGCACCCCTCACCAATATCACACCTACTCCCACTTGTGTCCTCTCAATATCACAACTTTCCCCTGCTTCACAGTGGCATCCTCACTTCCCATAGCCTCACGTCTCAGCAATATAGTGCTGTTGGGTAAAGTCACCACCTGACTTAGGCATCACACCTATAGCATGATTATGAAAGAAGAAAATGAATTATTAATGCTGGCAGTTACTACCCGAAGCCCTAGAATATGTTGCAGTACTATCCCCTATGATTATCATTAGTGCGGACCACATCAAGTGAGTATTATTCTTATCTATAGTTCTGGCACAATCAGATTCTTCCTGAAGAAGAGAGGCTGTCATGGATACATGATGGCTGGCAATGAGTCAGAAAAAACCTACATGGCCTATCACCTCACAGGCTTACAGGAAAATTATGTGGCTGGCAGACCAGTTGGAAGAGTCTGGCTAATCACCTGAAAACAATGGTGTCTGCCATCCAGCTAGAATGTAGGCTCAGAAGAGGAGAGTTTGTACCAGCTTGTGGTGCAGGGTCTGGAATGAGCTGATTAATTTTTGATCACACAGTCTGGAAGATACCAGCCTGGACATGGTGAGGTAGGCTTGGTGCTGGGCATCAGAAGCAGCTCAGAGGGCATTCTCGTGGCATGGAAGAGAGCAAAGAGGGCAACAGTGGAACCAGCTCCAGCTGCTCTCTGCCTTTTGCAACTTCACGATACAACAAAGATCACGTAGAGGTTCCACCTGGTAGGAGTGATGGGTTGAGGAGGTCTGCACAGAGCAGACAAACTGGATGGTCTAGCTCTGATTGCTCACTAGGTTTGATTGGGGCAAATTGTGGATACTGACAGGGCGCTGCTGCCTCATATGTCCTAAGATACAACCGTAAAGAGTCAGAGGTTGACACTATAGGCACAGCTGCAGCTCCCCAACCCTTCCTTATCACATGTTCTGAAGTAATGCTTTTCTCATGGCACTCATCTTTGCAGTTCCCTAAAAAGAAGCTCTCCAGAAAACACTAATTTTAAATGAGCTGCTGGCAGAAAAAAAATATGCACTTTTTTCAGCTTATAAAGGACTTATGTTAAAAAAATCTGCCAATCTCTTGGTTCTTTGTGGTGTCAGTAGCTGCACGTTTTTGTGTACTCTGCCCTTCAACCTTTTGTTGGGGGTCAGCCATATGCATTTTTCAGAAATAGCTGCCTGTGGACTCATGCCCATCCAATCACATGTCCTAATTAAAGAACACCTCTCCTTGTGGCACGAGTCTGGCTTTTCAGGGGATCTCACCTCCTTTGGTTCTGCCCCTTGGTCTCCAATTGCAGATAGCTGTGAACCAGTGGAGCTGCAATTGTTGTGAGGAGACCCTGCCAAGAATGCCAGAAGGAATGTTGGAGCTAGAGGTGGTGGCTGTGATTTCTTACCCCAGGAAGAGACCCTGATTATTTCTCACGCATGGGACCTTCTCAGGAACGTGGTGAACATGAGGCTGATTACTCCAGCCCTCACACTTCACACCATGAAGAAACATGAGAAAACCAGACTCTGCAGGACAAGTTCTGTTTCCTACCCATCCTACTTGAAGATCCCAAGAAGCTGTGGCTGCCCCATCCTTGGAAGTGCTCAAGGTCAGGTTGGATGCGGCTTTAAAGCAACTTGATCTAAGTGAAATGTCACAGAATCACAGAATTACTGTGATTGGAAAAGACCTCTAAGATCATCAAATCCAACCCTTGACCGATCATCAACTTTTTCAACGAGACCATGGCAGTAAGTGCCGCATCCAAGCATTTTGTGAACACCTCTGGGGATGGTGACTCCACCACCTCCCTGGGTAGTCCATTTCGATGCTTGACAATGCTTTCCCTGAAGAAATTCTTCCTGAATTCCATGGCTGGGGGAGGAAGGAAAGAAGAGCCCGGGAACTAAATGATCTTTAACATCCTTACAACCCAAACCATTCCACGATTTTACGATCACGATCTCGGGACGAATGTAGCAACCCCAGAGGACCAGAGAACAGGGCAGGTGGTGGCTGCAGAAGAAGGAGCAGCCCGAGCTACCCTTGCCCACTCGGGCACCGACCCGGATCCCCAGAGGGCATGGCGGGGTTCGGCCGCGGTGGGGGCGGCAGGAGCAGCGCGGGAGCCGCGGGGGCCGGGCCGGCAGCGGAGCCCCGCTCCTCCCTGACCGCTCTTATTCTGAAAGGAGCCTCCGCCAGCCGGCGGCCCAGAGCCCTCCCCGCCCGGCCCATCCCGCTCCCCGCCTCCCGCTCCCCGCCGGCCCGGCCCGGCCGCTGCTGGGCGGTGGGCGAGGCTCAAGAAAACACGCTGCTACGTGGGGGCTCGGCTCGCTCAGGTCTTGTTTTCTTTTTCTTTCTCGCACTGGGGAGCGCGGGTCCCGTCCGGGCATCTCTGCGGTGAGCGCTCATTTCACCTTCTGGAAAACCTGGACGCAGACCTCGTCTTCAGCAGTCATGCGCTGGGAGAAGGGAGACAAAAGAGGAGTTTAGGTTGGATCCCCTCCTGTCTTTCCCCAATTCTGCCAGCCCTCCCGCTGCTGGCTGGAGCCTCGCAGGCCACCCGCTGATGCACTGCCGACCCTCCCAAAGCCCCTGCGGGTCTGGCTGCAGGGCAGGGAAGGGACATCGCCTTTGTTGAGCTGTTTAACTTTTGAGTTTAACTTTTAAACCCTGGAGGCGGATGTTTGTACGAAGCGGTGGCTGCCCCCGCAGAGCCGGGGATGAAGTCTTAGAGAAGTGGAAGGAAATTGCAGGGCTGGCTCAGAGCCAAGAGCACCCACACTGTGTCCCCTCCACTCGCTGTGATTGGGATTTTGCAAGTTGCACTGGACCCTTCCTCACCAGATGCAGCTGGTCCCCCTCCAACCAGTGCCTCCAGCCTCGGTTCCTCTTCTCTCCCAGCTGCTCACACACCAGCTGATCCCCCTCCCAGGAGACGGTTGTCTGAAATGAAGGAGAGGGAGACAAGTGGATAGGGGTGGTACGTGTTTCCAGCGATGACACTGGCTGTTCCTCTCCGACACAACTTCAAATGCAATCCCTGATCTGGTATCTCTCTAGTGGTTCCTTGGGACAGATGGTCTTTGTGGGAGGTGAATGACCCTCTGGTTTCCAAGTGCAACAACAGAGTTCTGCCAAGTGGGCTGACATTCTATCTTTTCAGGGTTTTGCTCCAGAGGCTAATATCCTCCTGATCCCAGAGAACTGGTTTCTGGCTCTTTGTTGCTCATTCTCTTACTTATAGAGCACTTACTCCTGGACCTGCAGGGGCACGCCAGCCCTGGGCTTGGTTCTCACCTGTTGTTGAGTCAAAAGCTGAGCTCTTCAGCACACCCCAGGCCCCTGTGAAACTGCACTGCTCGGGTTTCTCACCTGGCACTTGCGTCCATCCACGGGTCCCAGGTCTTCCTCAAACTGGACACCCAGGTCAAAATCCATAACGTAGTCCCGCAGGGAGGTGATAGTGCGGATGATCATGTGATCTCCCGTGTGGATAATCTCTTTGTCCGGCTTCAATAAGCAGACCAGCTTTCGCAGGACCACGTTGATATCTAGAGGATAAGAGAGAGGGGAGATGTGTGGACGACCTGGGCCCCTCCCCTAGTAGAGCTCCTCCACTCTTTTAGCCAAGGAGCATCAGCCATAGTTCCTCCTTTCCTCTACTACTATAGCGCAAAAGTGATGATAGGAGACAGAAGGACCAGAGGGTTCCCAATTCCCTTAATTTTTCCCCTTTCCGACTCTTAACTTTTTGGAGACAGAGAACGGAACTAAAGAGGAGAAGTGAGCTTGATGGGGAGGGGAGCGTTACCTAAAGCCCGCAGGTAATTGTCCATGTTCTCTTGGGAGACGAAGCGGTAATAGCCGGTGAGGTTGGGAGGCATCCCGGGACACAGGGACGCGACGGACGGCGTGGAGAAAAGAGCGCAAGCAGCCGGGCAGGCGCGGAGCTGGGTCCGAGCTGGCTCGCCGGGCGGGCCGGTCGCTCTCCCGCGGTGCGGGGAGCGCTGCGGGGCGGCTCGATCCCCGCGCCCTCCGCCGCAGTAAGAGTCCCCGCACCGGGGGGCGCGGAAAGGGCCGGGACGTCCCCTGCTCCAGCATCTCCGCCTCAGCTGGGCAGGACGTAGGGACGGCGGGTCACCTCCTCACCCTCCGCCCTCTTCAGGGGCTGCTCGTGTTAAACTCTGGACTTCCAACCAGCGGCAAGGAACCCTCTGTCTCCGGCCCTTCCTCACACCGTGACGCCGGTGGCTGCGAGCGTCGTCGGAGCAGTGCCCCAGCCTGCGCTCCCCACGGCGCGGACACCCCGTCGAGGAGAGGCAGCGGCAGGCTGGCAGCTCCGCCCTGCCTAGCCTGAGCTCCGGGTGCGGTCTGCAGCCCCTCGCCCCCACATCCCCCAGATCTTCACGCCCTCCTCGTCCCTCAGCAGCCGCCGCGGTGCCGAAGCTTCTCCCCTCCCCGGGCAGGGGCCCGCAGCCGTCGCCGCGCTCCGCGGACCGCCTGGCCCGCAGTGGGGAGGCGAGGAGAGACCAGCGCGCCCCACCTGCATCCCGATCCCGCATCCCCGTCCCGCGGCACCTGGCGCGGCAGCCGCGCGCATTGGCTGCGCCCCCCGCCGCCCGTGACGTCATGCTGCAGTGCGGGGCGGGGCCGGGCGGGGCGCGGAGCGGAGCGGCTGCCGGAGGTGCCGCCGTCCCTGCGCGCCGCCGCCGCGGGAGCGAGGGCGTGGGTCCTGCCGGGACCCGCCGCCGCCGCTGCCGCCACCATGGGCGACCCTCGGCCCCGCGCCGCCGTCCTCCTCCCTCTGCTCTGCCTCTGCGCCGCGCTTCCCGGCAGCGCCTCTAACAAAGGTGAGCGGCGGAGCGCCGCGGGCACGGTCCCGGGCGGCGGCGGGCGCTCCGCTGGGACCCGCCGGCAGCCCCCACGGAGGGGCTCTGGTGGGACACGTTGGCCACGGCTCGTCTGTCCGCCCCCGCGGTGGCGGTGCGGCTCCGCGCTGCCTGCCGCCTTCGCCTGGCACGTTTTTGTCGTGGCATCTCCGCGGTCCCCGGCGGCCCTGGCTCTCTTCGCCCCTTCGGGCGCCCTCATGCCATCCCATCCCCATTCTCTACTTTGTCCATCTGTCATCCTCTCACCGACCGTTTTTTTCTCCATTCTTTTCGTCTCTTAGCGCTCCCCTCGCGTTTTCCCCTTTTCCACCCACTTGTGTTGCTTTTGTTTAGTTATCACTGGGTGGATTTAGATTCCCATCCCTTCCCTAGCATGCTGAGAGAGAATATATTGTTTCTCCACAGACCCCTGCAGTTCATAAAACACATTGCCTACCTCCATCTTCCAGTTCTAGTTCATCCATCTACAATCTGTCAATAGGAACTGTTTATGTATAGTTATGTGTTAACGATGCAGGTTGATTTTATGTGTTTTATGTGCTAAAGATGAAAGAACCTCAAACCACCCCAGCACTACAGCTATAACGTTCTGAATGCAGATGTTCTTTGAGCACACAGAGTGATGGAGAAAGATGTAGGTTTCTAGATCTGTGGCTGTAGAGACAAACGTGAGAGATTCATCTGAGGGGAGCCAGTGTGTTGGTAATCTGACAGGGTGGGAGAATCTAAACATTTGAGGGATTCTGGGCTCATCGGGGAATGTGACACCTTAAGGTGCTTTCCATGCCTGGGAAGAGTCAGGGCTACGGGGCGGGTGCACCGCAGAGCTGTGTGTACCCTGACATTGGCAGGGGCATTTATTTGTTCTGCTCTGCTTCCGTGGGGCTCAGTGGCAAGGAAAGGCGCCCCATGCTCTGGATTCTCCCTCTCCTTTGTGAATTTGCACTCGGAAACATCTACCCACCTTTGGCAAATTATATTAGATTGACGGGAGCTTTCTTGAAGCTGGTAGGAGTCTGTATCCTAGTAGGAGTCTGTATCCTAAAAATATTCCTGAAATGTTTTTCTATTCTCCAACAACTCATTTCCCGAGAAATCAGATTGGTGATTCCCAAGTTGCAGGTGGATGCAGCAAAGGATTTATCTCTGTACCATCAGCTTGTTACCCCAGCAACAGGGCACATTTGGCATTTATAGCTCTGGATCCCCACCTCGGTGGTGTGGCGCATGGATAGAGCCGGAACAGAATGGAATCCGGTGAGGACAATGGAGGGGCAGGGGGAGACGCGGGCACTTGCACACAGGGAGGATTCCACCTGCATACTGAGCAGGATGGATGTTTCTCTGGATTTCCTACGCAATGCTTTATAATCTCAATCAATACGGTGGTGGGGAAGTGCCAACCCACGCTCTTCGCTGCCACGCTAGGCTGGATCTGCCTGCTCTGCCCTGCTGGGACATCCCTTTGCTGGCCTGTCACCCTGCCTGCTGGCCCCCCAGCCACCCCTGGCAGCACCCCCAGCCCCGAAATGCACAAGTGCTTGGTTGCACAGGATGCTGCCCCTTTTGAGTCAACACATGAGGCCATGCCAGTATGGCCTTTCAGAGGACACTGTGCTGCAGAGGATGGATTCAACATATTGGAAGTAGTGCCCTTGAGGGGAATGGCTTGTATCCTACTCCCCACCAGCTCTGAACCATGCTGTGCTCAAAGTATTGCTGGGTTGTAATAAATCTTGGTCTCCAGGGGGTGGGAGAGTGGGGGATTAACTGGGAATGGGGGTTGTAACTAGGCCATGTAATATAATCTCTGAGGCCCATTTGGCAGGGAATGGACATGGGGGAGGGGTTTGTAATTTGTAATGATTTTTTTTCTCTCTCCCTTCCTATCCCCTCCTATTCCCTCCCCCCCACCCCTTTATTTCTCCCTTTCCCTGCCCCGAAGCCTGTGTGATAAAGATTAATTTGCTATTTCTGGGCCTGTGACATTTTTCAGAGCCTCCTGCTGGCTGCTGCCTCCATGCCAAGCCTGGCTGGGCTCCAGCCAAAGGGATTAGCAAGGAGGGGCCAAAGGAATATGGTGCTCGACATGGAGTGGGGAAGGAAAGGGCAAGAGACTCTCACAATAGGTTGTTATGTGCATAGGATGGCTGAGTGAAAGTGTACCTGGGCATATCTGTGTACGTCCTGGGCCTTAGTCTAGAGTGTGCAAGGCAGAAGTGATAAGGCTGCATTGTCCCCTGGGGATACCCCAAGGGAAGATGTAGGTTGGATCCTTTCATTATGACTCCCTTGAGCTAAAGGGTTTAGTATTTGGAATTTTTCTCCAGGCTGAGGCTACTTCTGCCTCTTGAGTTCACTTTTTTTTAAACTGCTCCAGCTTTTCTGGGCACCCAGATGTCTCTCTATGTATTTCTAATAAGATAGTAATGAGGACACAAGAAGGAACACATTGTTTCTGAAGAGATCTCCCATGAGTAGAACTAAATAAAGATAACTTTTTTCTCCCAGCCTATTTTAGACATCTTTGAAGGTGGTGAGGGGTGGTTTTTACTTGCCAGGGGGTGAAATTCTTCTCTTTTCCTACTGAATCTGCAGTTGGTGGCTAATGCATCCCTGTCCTTGATCCCTTACCCCAAATCTGCCTCAGCAAACAAGCACAAACCATGGATTGAAGCCGAGTATCAGGGCATCGTCATGGAGAATGACAACACCGTCCTGCTCAACCCGCCGCTGTTTGCGTTGGACAAAGATGCCCCACTGCGCTATGCAGGTAGGTGGGGAACAGCTCTGGCTAGGGTGGAAGGCAGGGACAGGCTTACGGAGAGGCAGGGACACCGTGACATTCATCCCTGGGCTGGATCCTACCTCTCTTCAGGAAACAATCACCTCCAAACCTTGTTCCGGAGGAGGTCCCTAGTGAAGTCTGGAGGCAATTTGGGCACAGCTTGATTTAGGATGCTGTGAGCTGTTTCCTTAGGGAGGGGAACTGAGGGTGGAGCCAGCTACTTTTTGACGCAGTTCTGCTATTTCCAAAGATCACATGCACAGCACTGTGTCTGTGAGCCCTGGAGAAAGCTGGTAGGGCATGCTTCCTTGGCAGTGCTACATCCCCTCACAGTGAGCACAAATTCTCGGAACAACAGGCGAGACTTCCAGTGGTTGTATTCCTAGTGCTTGTTTAGGCCATGCCTGGAGTTTCCTCACGCATTCTTCCTCAGCTTTGGGAGAGTAAATATGGTCCCTGTGAGCTAAATTTTAGGGTTTAGGTGACCCTATCTGCAGTTCCCTGCGGTACTCAGCGCATCCTGCATGTGTGGGTGGATGAGACATCATGGATCTTCATGCTCTGGCTATCTGCAGTATATGGCCTGTTTTGCTTCCCTGAGGGATGCGGAGGAGAAATAAGATGCTCCCCCAGGACTGTGGCTGCGTAGCACTAATAAATGTAGCTTGAGCCTTGTAACCTTCAATCTTTCGTGATGCTGGTCAGGGCTCTTTGCCGTGGGAGTATTCTCCAGTAGAGGGCAATCTGCACCATTAATGGCTGTAAGGGATAGCAGGAGGAACTCCTAGGGAACCAAAAACTGCTTGAAATGAACGACGATAATGGGGGAGAATAGACGTGTAAGTTAGAAAAGAAGAAAATATGGGAAAGGAAAGCAAAGGGTGTAATGTGCTCTACTCAGTCCTTTTCTTTCTCCTCTTCCTCTCCGTTTTCGTGTGTACCAGGTGAAATCTGTGG
Organism: Sturnus vulgaris; assembly: GCF_052056855.1. NCBI lineage: Eukaryota > Metazoa > Chordata > Aves > Passeriformes > Sturnidae > Sturnus > Sturnus vulgaris. The sequence goes on from NC_142244.1 coordinate 31,947,898, forward strand.
CTTCAGGATCCATGGGTCAGGGGTACCTTTTGAAGCTGTGATCCTGGACAAAGCTACAGGAGAGGGGCTCATCCGGGCCAAGGAACCAGTGGACTGTGAAGCGCATAAGGAGCACACATTTACCATCCAGGCCTATGACTGTGGAGAGGGACCTGATGGAGCAAATACCAAAAAATCACACAAGTAAGTTCAAGCAGACATTGCTGCATGCTACAAAATGTGATCTGTGACAAAAATGCAAAGGAAGGTTGCCGTGGAAGCACTTCCTTTAGCCAGAGGTATTTTTCTCTAGCCGTGATATTGTGACTCAACATGCTAAGAAGACCCAAAGAGAAATGTTCATTGACTGTCACATGAGTGGATAGAGAAATGTGGGTTGTTTGACAGCAGTTTCTAAAAGTGGTGTTTTACATTGCTGCACATAGGTAGGAGGTCCAGATTTCCTTATTACTACTTTTGCTCTTTCCGGGTGGTTGGAAACCATTGTCCAAGCACCTGTGTGACAACATTGCTGCACTGAAATCAAGGTGTCTTTCCTTGTCCTTGCTTTTGACAGCTGGAAATCAGAGTGGTGCCCTTTAAAAGAATGACTTACTCTGAAATTTAGGTGGTGCGTGGCTCCTAATCAGCCCATCAGCTCTTATGGATGTCTCTCTGCATCAGGGCCACAGTGCACGTTCGAGTAAACGATGTGAATGAGTTTGCTCCAGTCTTTGTGGAGAAGCTGTATCGCATGGCGGTGACGGAGGGAAAGCTGTATGACCGCATCTTGCGTGTGGAGGCCATCGACGGGGACTGCTCACCACAGTACAGCCAGATCTGCTACTATGAGATCCTGACCCCCAATATCCCCTTCCTCATTGACAATGACGGTAAGAATCCTCACCCACCACGTGCACATCACTCCTGTCTTCCTGCTCTGCTCCTTCTCTGCCAGCCCCATTTGAAGGGAGAGCTGTGCTATATAAATTTTCCAGCACTGCTGATCTATCCTGGTGAGAGCAGCAACATCCATTTTGTGGGATGTTATAACCTGTTACAAAGTGACACTGGGCAGAGTGACTCAACTCTTTTTTGGTTGTTTTTGCCAATGATCAAAGATACGAGTGATTTTTAGAAGGACATCTTTGAGTAGACTGCTTGTCCTCTACCTTGATCCCTTCGTTTTGCAAACCAGGGAACATTGAGAACACGGAGAAGCTGCAGTACAGTGCGGATCGTGTCTACAAATTCAGAGTGACAGCCTATGACTGTGGAAAGAAGAGGGCTTCTGATGATGCTGAAGTGGAAATCCAGGTGAAACCCACCTGCAAGCCCAGCTGGCAGGGTATGAGACCTCCAAACACATTTATCTCCTCTCTTTGGTTTTGCTCAGCTAGTACTGAGTCCTGCTCATCATAAATGTTTGTATATACACATACAAATTTGTGTGCCCATATATAGGGCTTGGTTCTGGCACCAGCTCATCTCCATCAGGGGATGCAGCAGATGTCTAAGTCTGTTGCAAAGCCACTGAAAGGTAAATTCTAACATTGGAAAATCATTCCTTGGATTACTGTGAACTGCCATATGTTTGATAAGGCTCATAGACTATTGAGCAAAGATTGTTTTTGGGACAGCTCTTCTGGAAGATATTTGGCTTTTCCAGTGGTGGCATGTTCCTCCAGGTTCACCTTAGTCAATTAGAATTAAGGGGAATGCAGCTAAATACCTGCTCTGCCTGATAGGAGAGGCTGGCCAACCACAGAGTGATGACACACTAGTATTAGCTGTAGAAGCTGGGACCTTGGACTCTGTGCTTCTAGGAAATCTTTCCACACATTGATGCCAGCTGCGTAAAGCTGTGTTTCCAATGTGGAAAAGGCCAAAAATTTGGACTAATCCATAGATGCCACTTGTGTGTATGCCAGGTGTTCTGGCCCTGTGTCCTTGGCAGTTCCTAATCCCTCTCTTTCACTCCTTTCCATTAGGCTGGAACAAGAGGATTGAGTACACCCCCGGTGCAGGCAGCCTTGCGCTGTTCCCAACCATTCACTTGGAGACCTGTGATGAACCACTGTGGAACATCCAGGCCACGGTGGAGCTGCAGACAAACCATGTGGCCAAGGGCTGTGACCGGGATAACTACTCTGAGAAGTCACTGCGCAAACTCTGTGGTGAATTGGTTCTTTCCTGGGCTAAGGGTGGCTGTGGCACTGCACCCTGCCCTCCCTCTGGAGTGGCTCACTGCAGTAGCTGAGCCCCACACAGCAGAGGTGCCGGGGGACACATTCCTCGTGTTTGCTGTGGTCATTGGGGTGGGAGGACACCGAGCTTGTGCGTTGCATTGAGGGGCAATGGGTGTTCCTGCCCATATCTCAGAATTGTGGAATGGTTTGGACTGGAAGGAACCTTAAACATTCTCTAGGTCCAGCTTCCCTGCCAGAGACAGGGACACCTTGCACTAGGCCAGATTGCTCAGAGTCTCATCCAACCTGGCACTGAACACTTCCACAACTTGCTAGTTTTATAAGGGACTACCTGTGCTTTCCTTGCTGGGAAGCCAGAGATTTCTGTGCTTTGTCCCGGTATGCAGAGTCTGTGGGACTTCCCTCAGCACTGACCAAAAAGTCACCATTCTTCTCCAGACAGGAGAAGGCCTTTAAGGAACTCCTCATCTCCTGTTCACTGAGATATTATAGTGAGGCTTCCAGTGCCCACTTCATCTGATCCCCAGTTCTCAGGCTCCTTTTTTCTTCCATGCCAACATTCCTGACTCTCCCTTCTTGGTAGGTGCTGCCTCGGGAGAGATCGACCTGCTGCCAGTGCCTAGCCCCACAGCAAACTGGACGGCGCGGCTCTCGGTGCACTACAGCCAGGACAGCAGCCTCATCTACTGGTTCAATGGCAGCCAGGCTGCCCAGGTGCCTGTGGTGAATGGACCGAATGGCCACGAGGGGCTGAGTGACCACTTCACCCTGTCCGTGTGGATGAAGCATGCCGTGGTGCCCAGCAAAGGCAGGCGGGAAGAGGAGACGGTGATCTGCAGTACAGTGCGGAGTGGTGAGACTTCTCCTGGGGTGGTGACACTTGTGCCCACTGCCTCTGAACTCCTTAGGAGGGATTGTCCGTGCAGGGGTAAATCCCTGATGTTCCAAAGCAGGACTTGGGCAGGGCTTCCTCCTTGGGAGCACAGCTTCTTTGGGTGTCCCTTTGCCTCGGAGCACTCGTGACTCCTTTGAGCACATGGTGCAGAGTGCCAGTCGTGCATGGCGGCGTGGGCTTCTGGGTTCTGGCTAGTGGGACTGCTTGGAGTGTGACACGTAACTCGCTGTGCTTGTCCTTGCAGAGGATGGCTACTCACACTACTCTCTGGCTGTGCATGGCTGCCGGATTTCTTTCCTCTACTGGCCATTGCTGGAAAGTGCAAGGCCTGTGAAATTCCTCTGGAAGCTTGAGCAGGTGAGGAAGGGTTTGCATCTTCCCCACGTCCCTTCTCCTCTTGCCCTTTGCTGAAGCTGTGCTTGGCTGTCTGCCGCAGGTCTGCGATGACGAGTGGCACCATTACGCCCTCAACCTGGAGTTCCCCACAGTCACGCTGTATGTGGATGGTGTCTCCTACGACCCTGCCCTGATCCACGACAATGGCCTCATCCACCCGCCACGGCCGGAGCCTTCCCTCATGATCGGGGCCTGCTGGGCCGGTGAGTGCCCGCTCCCCAAACCATGCTCTTCCCAGCTGGGAAAAAAGGGGGTGGAGGGACACTCAGAAGAGGTGAAAGAAACACCACCCAACACTAAATGGTGCAAACCACGCTGCAGCCGTCTTGCCTCCTTGGCACCAAACCTAGTGTGGCTCCTTCCTTTCTCGTGGACCAAGGTAATAACAGCTCAGGGAAAAGTGTCCCTGGCAGCTTCCTGGACAAAAACCATAGAATATGCAATGGATAACCAATTTTCAGGCAGTGGAGAGTTGAAACTCTGTACCTCATTCAGAAAACACTGGCTTTTCTATCAAAGCCTTTCACCAGAAAGTAGGCACTGCTATTTATACAGCTGATTATGTTGAGGGTCTATATGAAAAAGCCGTAAATCCTTCTGTACAGTAATTGGGCTGAAAGACAAAAATCAGGTTATGAACAAAGTTAGGCCACTAGTAGATTAAAACCTGTTCTGTGGAGATGCAAGGCGGCATTTCTCAGATCCTTCAGTTCTCCTGCTAGACTGGACAGAGCTAAAAGAATTTGCCTACTGCTTGCCTTCACTCCAGCAGAAATTTCTAGCAAGATCAAATCTTTTCTGTACTGCTGCTTCTCTGAGGTCAGAGATCTTCCCACAGCTCTGTGCTCTCTTGATTGGTGTTTTGCAGACAATCAGTATTGGTCAGCTTGGGACCCTCTCCTGGAGTTATCTGAGTCTCTAAGGGATGTTGAGAACCTAGCTTGTTGTGAACAGGGCTAATTCCCAAAATAGGTAACAATGGGAAAGGATTGAGAAACTGCAAGCACTATAGTTTCTGCCTTAAGTCAGTCATCCTACAGTCTCACCATCTGCTTCATGAGAGGAGCTCTGCCCTCTGTCATCTGTGATGTGCTGCCTCTAGGGCTGAGAGGTGCACTGCTTGGCACAGAGCTGTTCTTGTGGACTGGCCAGTACAGGCCCTTGTAGAGATACATGCCTGACCCTGTAACTACCATCTTCCAATGCCTTACTGCTCAGCTGGATGTTCTCCTTTTGCAGAGGAGAAAAACAAGGAGAAAACCAGAGGAAGCGAGAACGCCACTGATTCTGTGCAAGGTAGGGAAGAGAAAGAAGATGGGTCTATCCTCCTCTTGACTATGCATGACTATCCCTTCTTGCATGGTGCCTTCCTCATACAGCTTCCCCAGTCCTGTCCTGCCACCTCTCACTGCCTTGGGAGGAAACCCCTTATTTGGCAGATTGGTCCTTGATACCTTGGTACCTGTGGAGCATGAAAAGGCTGATGGAAGGACTGCAGCCTGCTTTGAGAGTTGGAGTATGCTTTTTGTATGGGGAAAGAGTACTCATGCCTGATCATTAAAGCTGGTCTCTGAAGAACACAATAGCCATTAGAGACATCAGGAGATGTCACCTCATCCCTAATTATCTGTGAAATGTGTAGTTTCTTTTACAAGCCCTCACAGGAAGCAGAGAAGGGGACAAGAAATTGTTTCCATCTGGCATTCAGCTGTTTGACAGAAACTTCTCTATGCTACCCACTGTTCACTGCCTTTGTCTTTTTGTTGGTCTGTATTTCTCACTTTCTCCCATGTGGAATTTCAAAAGTTTTCATCTCCTTTCTTCAGCATATCCTGTCTTCTTGTTGTCTTTGCTTTTCCATATCCTGTGCAATCCTCTGTCCCTCTCTACCTCCCTTAACATCTGTATGTCCCTTGCATTGTTGCTCTTGTTGTCTGGGCTTTTCCATTCCCCCAGGCCTCCCTCTGTATCCCTTTACCTCCCTTACCTCTGCGTGGCCCTCACACACTGTTGCTTCTGTGGTTTTGCTCTCTTCCTCGCCATGTCTCTCACACCCTCCACCTCCCATGTTTCCCTCAGGAGATCCTCTGTCGATACACCACTACTTCCATGGTTACTTGGCTGGCTTCACTGTGCGCCCTGGTAGCTTGGAGAGCCGGGAGGTTATTGAATGCCTGTATGCCTGCCGTGAGGGGCTTGATTACAGTGACTTCGACAGTCTGGGCAAAGGGATGAAGGTATGCCCATCTGCCCAGCTTGCATGGGTCTCCTCCACTCTCCTCCCCAGCCTTGCTTCCTGAGACTTTGCCTGCTCCCTCACCTCAGACAGCTCCCCACCTTTCTCCGATGTGTGTCTCTCAGCCTAGATTCCTGTAATTTGCCAAGGAACCATGAGTATTTTCTTCCACCTCTAGGTTCATGTGAACCCCTCTCAGTCCCTGCTTACCTTGGAGGGTGATGATGTGGAAACCTTCAACCATGCAATCCAGCACGTGGCTTACATGAATTCACTGCGTTTTGCTACCCCTGGCGTCCGGCCACTCAGGCTCACCACTGCTGTCAAGTGAGTGGGCAAACCAGCACCTCTGGCTCAGTTCAGCAAGAGGGTTGCCTGTCTTTTTGACTAAAGTTACACTGCCTCACTTTGTATCTTAAAATAATTGTATTTTAAGATGGTCTCAAAATGAGTAAAAATCTTCCTGAAAATAAATGATAAATTATCCAATATCCAAATGGATACTGTAGTACTGGTTCCTAGTGCCTATGCAGAACTTCTGCCTCCACTCACAGTGTTCCAGGCATGTGAACTGGTTTTAATTTTCTCTGTATTTGTCGATGTGACCAAGCCACCAGATCCCAGTGGTGTCACTCCTACCACACATCTCTGCCCTGTGCAGCAGGCTGTAGGGAAGCTTTAGGAAGACTGCTGGAAAAAGGATATTCCCTTCCCTGGAAGTAATGGGCAGGAGGCTGTATTTTATAATGTTGTTGTTGTTGGAAGCTTGGGGCAATTGCTGTTTTCTACTGCTCTCCTTCAGGTGTTTCAGTGAGGAGTCCTGTGTCTCCATTCCTGATGTGGAAGGCTATGTTGTGGTGCTACAGCCTGATGCCCCCCAGATCTTGCTGAGTGGCAATGCCCACTTTGCTCATCCCGTGTCAGACTTCGAGGCTCCAGAAGGAATTCCCCTGTTCCCCAACCTCCAGATCACCTGCTCTATTTCTCACCAGGTGGAGGCCAAGAAGGAGGAGAACTGGCACGGTACCGGTGAGTGGAGTACAGGGCAAGGTGTAAGAGACAAACTGGAAAGACCTACAAGAGTTGTGGTCCTGCAGAGGAAGTAGAGCCTCTATAATTACACCCAAAAGTGAGAGTTTACAAATTTAGAAGCAAGGCACATTGTCTGTCAATATGTAGGCTAATCGGTTCTTATCCCTTTCTGCTCCTCCCTGTACTTTTTCTATCCACTCAGTTCCTTTGCCTCACTCTCTCCTAATTCTTTCCCAGGCTGCTCATTCCTAATCCCTTTTACATTTTACCTACATTTCGCTTTATTGAATCCAGTGCTGGATGGATGTCCTGCCTGTTACTTTTTCTACTCCTGCACTTACTTAGTCTCATCCCACTTCATTCTCTCCTGCTTTCTTTTCTTACTTCTTGTTCCCTTCCTTCTCTTCCTGCCTCACTTATTCCTGTGAATTCCCCAGTCAGTTTCCTCACACCCTACAGTATCCTGTTCTTCAATTTCTTTCCATCATGCTCAGATTATTTCTCTGCAGTCTATGCTCTATGTGTCCATTCGCTTCTTTCTTATCTGTTCTCGTAATGGGATTTTTTGCTCCTACTTTTCTGTTTAGAAGCTTTGCCTTTCCTCATACAATGATGAGTTCCTTGACTTGAGAGCAGATTGTTCTCAATCCTGCTGAAAGCAGTTAGTTATTGAATGTGGTTGCCATTTTAAAGAAGATAAGATCTCAACCATGGTAACCAACAGTGTGAGACAGGGAAAAGCTTTCAAAAGCATGCAGGGCCTGAGAATGTGTGTGTTGCTCCTAATTTGCACACTGTCATTGTCAACAAAGTCCTTACAGCCAAGATGTGTTATCATGAACCAGACTGATAATAGCATGTTGTTCCAAAATAAAGTGACTTTATTATGTGCATAGATAATGTCATTAGAACCACCCTGCAACAAGTAATTAGACTGACAGTGATTTTACTTAAGGTCAGTGCTAGGTGGAGAAGGAGAAGTAATTACACATGATGTGAGCACTCTTAGGTAAGCAGGTACCCCTCTGAGTAACTCCTTCCTTCTCTGATGGCTGTCTGGCTTTCTGGCCATATATTCTTTCTGTCTGCATCTCAGTGACAGACACACGGATGTCAGATGAGATTGTGCACAACCTGGACGGCTGCGAGATCTCCTTGGTAGGAGATGACTTGGACCCAGAGAGGGAGTACCTGCTCCTGGATGGGGCACTGCTGCAGCAGCGGGGCCTGGAGCTCGTTAACACCTCTGCCTACCTGACCATCACGGGTATGTCCTCTCCGTGGTCACAGCTATCTAGTTGTCACCGAGTGTCAGGCATCACTGGGAAAAGCATTTGACGTTAGGATGTGTTGGCGTACTTTGTGACACTGAGATGTAACCATTTCTTGAACTCTGGGCTTTTTTGGAAGTCACAGACCACTTCCTTGGGGAGGTGACTTTTCCTCCAGCACAAAGTACTGGGACATGGTGTCAGCTCTCACCCAGGTTTATATCACTCCTCCTGACTTACTCCTTGGGGTTTGGTGTTCTCAGGTGTCAGTAGCATTTTGCATGACATGACAGGGACAACATATCCCACAACCTGTGGACTGGTACAACGCTTTTGTACTCTCCAGAACATAACAGGGCTGATGCTCTCAATTTCCCTTCCATTTGTTTTGGCAATGCAAGCAGAGATTTCATCAGGTCCTTCGCAGCCAGCTCCCTCTCTGAGCCCTTCCCAAAATTAACGAACCCAGCATTGCTCTGTATCCCTCTGTAGCTTCTGGTTGCTGCAGGGTTAGGATGGCAGGTGACTTTAGAGCAGGAGCTTCCTCACCCCACCCCTCTCTCTCTTCTTGTCTCAGGCGTAGAGAGCATTGCAGTTTACGAGGAGATCCTACGCCAGGTCTCCTACCACATCAACCATGGTGCTGCCCTCTATGAAAGGAAGTTTCACCTGTCCTGCACTGAGATGAATGGACGCTACTCCAGCAATGAGTTTACTGTCGAGGTACAAGACTGATACACACACACAGAGATTCTTCTGCATGCATGGGGAGGACATGGTGCATGGGAATGCATAGAATGTGCCATGGACACAGAGTTGAGTCCCCTCACTGTGGTCTTTCTGCAGGTGAATGTTCTCCACAACATGAACCGAGGTGCTCATCCTAACCATATTCTGAGCTCCCAGCAGTTTGTGCACCGAGGCCATCATTTACCTGCAGAGCTGTCTGGGCACAGTTTGGCAAGCACCCACAACAACCCAAGTATGTAACGCTATCTTTTGGGTTTATTCCTTTAGATCAGGATGCTGATTTTCTGATATCCTGGCAGAACCTGTAGTGGAGGATTCCTCTCATGTTCCCTGCACCCATTATCAGGTTCTCATTATACTGTCCTGTTTCACTCGTCATTAGCTGCAGTTGTGGACTGCAGTCTTTGTCAAATTGTATTTTAAAGCATGCTGCCACAATCCTCCTCTTGTGGGATATTATTTTCTTGATGTTGAAGCACACTGAAATCTCCACCTCAGAGGGTCTAAAAAGAATAACTGTAAGCTAACTTCATTCACGCACCTTGCAAAGGTGCTATGTGGGCTTGTGTAACTTCAGAAAGATGCTTCAACAGTAGGAGAGAAAAGTGAGTCAAGACTGCTACTGCTCTAGAGAAAGAAATGGGCGTAGGTGGTGGTCAGCAAGGCAGGAAAACACAGGACATGGCACCACGCAGACAAGAGGAGGATTCTTGCCCCCTAAACAGAGGAGAGAGAAGCCTGAAAGCTAGACTAGATGTTTGTTTGTGCTGGTAGCCCTGTGCCTCAGGCATGACCACCCTCCAGTCGATTTCTCCTGGGCTGTGAAAGCTCTGGAACTTGTTACAGACATTTTGGTTCCCTGTCGTAGGGAAAAAGCAAGACACCTTTGAGCTAGCTTTCGCTGCAGCTTCCTGCAGTAGCTGATCCCAAGCTGGTCCAGTCCTGCAGCTGGCACTGCAGGGGCAGCCTGTGCATTTGCCAGCCTTTGCCTCCCAGCTCTGCCTGACAGCAGCAGCAAACTTGTCCCTGATGAGCAGAACCATAAACAAATTCATGGAAGGCCTAGACAGATTTTGCAGGGAAGGTAGTTATCTGGGGAATTAAGGCTCAGTCTACAGCCTAAAACAAATGTGTGGGAGTTGGGCTAAGGGTCTTAGGTGAATTTCAGGTTTTCTCCTGCAGAGAAGTCAGGCTTCTGCCACAGCACTAATTAGAAGTCCATCATAGCGTTCACATCTGCTCCATGTGCAAAAAAGGCATCTTTTGGCTTCTTGCTTTCTCTACTGCTTGCACAGAAATCACACTCTCTGAAAATCATCCTCCAGCCCTTAGAGGCTGTCCCCAGCATGCATTTCTCCCTCCCAAGAGCAGGATACAGATATATGCTGTGCAACATATTCTGGTGAATTCTGCAGATAAAGATATGCAGAGTCTGCAGGCCAGGCTGACATCACAGGAACTGCCTGTGCCCAGGGGCACAGACAATTCAGGCTATGTTCCTGCATAGACCAAAAATCCAAGCTCTCTTCCTGCATGTCAGGTTGGAAATGCATGTTTCTATGACAGACTCCCGACACAACTTCTCTCTTTCTTTCTTCTAAGTGGTCCCCAGTGCTGCCACTGTCATCATCGTGGTGTGTGTGGGCTTCCTGGCACTCATGGTGATCCTCGGCATCCTGCGCATCCACTCCCTGCACCGGCGGGGAGTGGGGCAAGAGGTCCCTGGGGCTGCTGAGTCGGGGCACACCAGCACTGGAGGCAAAGAGAGCGACATGTTCTGGGACGACTCAGCCCTCACCATCATCGTCAACCCCATGGAGGTGAGGAGCAGCCACTGTGGCCGGGGCTGGGCGGGCAGTCGGGTTGTCAGACCTTTCCCCTTACCCTGTATTTCACCTCCCCAGTCCTACCAGAGCTGTCAGGAGAGGGCAGCAGGGAGTGTGGAGGGCAGAGCTGGCGAGGGAATGGAGGATGATGATGACAGCACCGACTCGGAGACACCCGACTCCCCGGACAGCAGTGTCATGAATGATCGGCACATCATCGGCAAAAGTGACATCTCTCACCGCTACTAGGAGCTTTAAAACACTCGCGAGTGGATCTCCCCAAAACATATGGCAGGAAGGAGGAGATGTCTTACTTTCAACTTCTTTCCTCCCCCACCGTGTACACATGTGCTCCTCCCTCATTGATCGTTTCTGCCTCCCATGTTCCTTCATCTTCTGCCATTCTCATTGTGGACATTCCCCACATTATTGCCCCCCCCATCTGGCTCTCCAGAAACATGTGTTAGGGCACTTACACATGACGGTGGCACGGTTCAAACTGTGATACAGGTGTTGGAAAGAATGGAAATCTGAAAGGCAGAGCCAGCCATAGGGCTCAGAGTGGGGTTTCTCACAACCCCTCCTCAGATATTATATATATATATTGTATATTTTTTCAATGTTGTCATTTGAGGTTTATTCTCGTTTCATGCAAAAAAAACAACAAAAAAAAAACAACCAACAAACCACTGCAGCTTTGTGTCGCTTTGTAAAATTGTCAATACTCCTAATACTAAATGAATGAAGGTAAGAAAGTTGAGGAAACAAAGTGGATTTTAAAATAAATGGATTTCAAATAAAACATTCAGGACTTCTGCAGTTTTTCACTAAAACCAGGGAAAGAAATAGTGTAGCCTCCAATGTGAAACTGGAGCTTGTCCAGAGAACATGTTTACTGAAATTACTACCTTATCTTGGGGAAGGGTTACATTTTTTAGCATGTGATGAAACGAGAAAAGCAAATCACTCAGGATCCTACTCCCTGCCTTTTTGAGAGCCAAAATGCTCTGTAAACACAATGTAGCCTTCCCCAGGACTCGGTGCTAGAGACCCACAGAGGAACAGAAGGCGCTCAAGCCTGTCACAGGCAAATGTAACGCATGCTGCAACCTGAATTCTTGAACACAGGAAAAGAAAATAAATAAGGCTCTTTCCATACACAGTATATCAACAGAAACAGGCCAAATCGCCTTAGCTTCATCCCTCTTCTCACATGATCTGCTTTCTTTATCAGTATGATGGAGTATTTTTTATATCAGGGGTTCCAGCCTGTAGAACAGCCCCAGCACTTCTGGAGGAAGGAGGCATTTTTCTGCTGAGCATGGAGGGGATGGAAACACAACAGATACAAGCACAGCATGGCTCTGAGCAGTAGCATGAGTTGTTAGGAGAGTGCTCCAGAGCAAGTTGTGCTTCTTCCCTGGATCTTCTTGGTCTGGGTTTTCAGACCCTGCAAGACAAAAAGGGGGCTGTCAGCTGCCTGACACATCTCGGGGCAATGGCTGCAACGTGTGAAGGACCCAAAGGAAAATTCTGCAATTTGTTGGCAGCTAAGGTTGAGAAATCCTCCTCAGGGGAAGGAAGGCAGTACAGTAGGTGGAGAGAGTAAAAAAGCCCCTCTGAGGGCAAAGGTTGCAGCACAAGATTTCTGCTTGCTGCAGTTCTTTCGGATGTTTCAGCTTAGTCTGTCTTCATGCCCAACTGTGCCCATGTATTGTTGCTATTGGGTTCAAAAGAAGTGAACATGCTGGAGCTAAGACACTGTCACACTTCTTTGCTTTGTTTCCTTCCCAGTAAGTTCCATGCCTTTGTTTCATCAAGGGAGTGTACAACAGCCACTGCCAAACCAGTGCCCTGACATCTTGAAGCACTGGAATAATTCAAGTCTCCAGAAGGACAAAAAAAGGCTACACTGTGCACATCGGAGCAAAAAACTTGGCACAAAATAGTCGTTGTGTCCTGAGAATGCCTGACCCAGATCTGATCTGTGACAAAAAGCACCACTTCTCAGAGCACTGCAAAAGACCAGGTCTCAGGACCATGATGTCCCTGTGCCTCCAGAGCAGCCTCAGCCAAGTGCTACAGCTTACAAGGTGGAAGAGGCCAAATGTACGATGAGTTCGTAAGTAGCCATCATGATGGCTGCATTTGGGATCTGGCGGATCAGGTGCGCCAGGAGCCCCCGGTATAAAGCCAAGGGTCCCTCTTCACGGACCACGAGCTGCAGAGTCTGTATAAAGGAATGGTACCGTGACCCTTCCTCTCGCAACCGTGTCCGAGCAACCTCTGGAGAGACAAGAAGAGAAGACATATATTAGCAGATGGATCCTACAGGCATGGCGTCTCCCCTCAAGGGGAACAGAAACAAGGAGAGTGGAGCCGCTCACCGTGTGGATATGCAATGCACGTAGCACATGTTTTGGAGACAGCAGCAGCGCCCATTAGTACGAAGAAATCACTGTTGTTTGGTGGAAGTGTGAGTGTTGGGGAATGGGAATGCTGGCTGTTTCTCAGCTCCTTTTTCAGCGCTTCATAGATGACAAAATGTATGATGGTCTCTGACACTCCAGCATAGGAGGCAGTGATCCCACGGTAAAATCCACGCAGGCCTTCGGTGTGGTACACGCGCATGGCACACTGGAGAGCATTGCTGGCCATCTCCCCCTTCACCCTGGAAAGAAGGGAAAGGGTTAGGACAGCATACTGCACCCCGACCTACAGTGCTGCTGTGAACACTATACGCTATAAGCCTCTTGCCCAGCCTATGACTTGCCAGGTTCTAATGAAAAATCGCAGACCTCTCTCTGCCCACCACCCCTCAAACCAATCCTGATGTGACATGGAGTGGCTCTGCACTGCTGGCCTGCCTTACCTAGCTTCCAGCTGCATCCTGGTTTTCACTAGCCAGATGGGGTTGGTGAGAGTGGCTGAGCTAATGCCTGGGGAACAGAAGAGGAAGACAGCTGTGAGTGCCAGGATCACGCTGACAGTTCGTGAAGAGGTGCTGATCTATCAGCTCTCCGAGCTCTGCTTGGCAAGCTGCAGGCATTTGCAATTTGAGAATGACCTTGAGAAGAAATACTTAGGGCAGACTATTTGATTCTCCTCTTCCCCTGTTCCAGCCTTTGTCTAGTGGTAATTAGCTCCTCTGCCTCCAACAAAACCCTACTACAGGCCCAGGTGTTACAAAGAGGCAGGAAACAGAACGCAAATTTGGAAGAGAGGAGGATTTTGTTAGAGAACTGGGATATATCAAGAGAAATGGTTCTGTGAGTGGTCTAATTACATACTGCCTTCTCCCTCTCACAGCAGAATGGAGCTCATGATAGCAGCTGAAGGGGTAAAGACTAGACTTCAAGAGATGAGCATAAGAAGAATAAGAGTGAGAAAACATTTTGGTTACCCAAGGAACTCACTTCTCCACAAGTAGAGGGAGAAACTTCAGAGCAGCAATGGAGAAGGAATGAAACACATAGGCATTTCCAGACAGAAGGACCTCTTGGTTTTGATTAGACAGAGAAAGCTCACCTCCACACGCTGCTGCTAATATGTGTACTTTCTTGGACTCCGGTACCAGGACGGTATTAAGCCTCTCCTTAGTAGTAGAATAGGCAGCAAAATATATAGCCCTAGTTGGAAAAAAATACAGAAGAGGTTACATCTCCCCTATGAGAAGCAGAGACACTACTGTGTGGTCTCATTCTAACTTTTCTTACTCCCAGCACAGTTTTGTCTAATGTGACATCAGATACCGTTTATACCTAGCCCACAGCAATGATCTTAACACTATGCTCAGAAGCTCCAGAAGATGTCTGTGTGAAGGGGTCCTGTGGCACAAGGCTCAGACTGCTTTCAGAAAGTGAAGCAACAGTTATGAGACAGGTCTCTTAAAAAGTGTACAACGTGAGGCACTGTCATGGAGCAGTACTCACCGGGAAGGAGCAACCCCAGCAAGATTTGGACCCAGACCTCGGAACAGGGACCGTTTGCCTTCCTTCTCAAGGATGGCCCTACGGAAGGAAAAGAACAGAGAAATCAGCAGAATAACTAAGCTGGGGAGTCTCCTGTTCCTCCTCCTTCTTGGTTCTTCAGTATTTCTTGTAATACCCTCTCCTCATCTCCCATGTTATCCTTTTTCTGCCCTGCTCTCATTTTCTCTCCAATCACATCTCCTCTCTCCTTTGGTCATAGAATCATGGAACTGCTTGGGTTGGAAATGACTTTAAAGATCATCTAGTTCCAACTACCCTGCCATGGGCAGGGACACTTTTCACTAGTCATTGCATCCTATTCTTGATAATAGGATGATAATATAGATGAACCTCAGCTCTACTCTCTTTCTCTCTCCCCTCACACCCTTCACCTGATGGCCAAACCATCACCTCCCTGGTGCTAACAGGCACACTGCCCTACTCACCTCAGCAACTTGAGCACTCCAGGAGATGGTGGGGTGGGATTCATCAGCCTCACACTCACTCCTGGCAGCTGTACCTCTGGGAGGCACAGAGGCCGCAGTGCCAGCTGGGATGACTGCAGACGTGTCTTCACCACTTCCAGGGGACAGGTCAGGATGGCTCCAGCTGTGCCACCACATCTAGGGCGTAGCAGAACATTTAAGAATGACCTCTGTGCCATAATAGGGCAATAATTCTGACCCTGCTTGTCCACAACTTCTCCCCTCTGGGAGAAGAGGTTAGGTACCCCAGCCTATGTCACACATGACCTCCTGTTCTGACACTGATTAACGTAACAGCTCAGCCTGGGACATCATCTGGCAGCCTCACTCTGAAACCTTACTCAGTATTTGAGACAAAGAGTCCCAAGTCCATGGAGACTCGGCAGTCCCCCAGAGCTAACATTTCTGCTGCCCACTCTCACTGCAAAGCCTTCTGCTGAGGTCACCAGGCACCCATACCTTGCCACAGCCACACCGGCTCACACAGGGGCAGCACAGAACTCTCCCACCTCTCAGCCTGCCCATATCTTTAATTCATAATTACATCAGATCCACATTTGCAAGGCCCTGTAAGCAAGATCTGAATTTTCTGCCAACAGCGGGCTCCCTCCAAGCCTGGAGAGCCTTAATGGAAGAGGACCCTGACCTTCAGCAGGCAGAACCTATTTTTGGAACTCATGAATCATCTCCATCAATGAGTCTTGTCACACTGCAGGAATGCTGAAAGGACACATATCCCCTTTATCCCTTCCCACCACCCAGGGACAAGTCAGAACCGATACATTTGGTTTTTAGCTTCTGCCCCTCTAAGTTCGTCGACTGATAACTCTGCTCTTCTAGAAGATACTCAGTACCTGAAAGACCACTGTGAGATGAATCTGCATGCAAACCATGCAAGAGGACAAATGGACATCGGCTACAGCCAAAGTTGCTTTGTTCACAAGAGATGGAGGCTTAATAAAAAGCTCACTCTGCTCCAGAGAAAGAAAAGCCAACCAAAGAACTACAAGATATCAGGGAAGAGTCAGGTGTATCATCAGAATTACGTATGACAGTGCAGGACAGCAAATAGCGAGAGTTCTGAAGAATTATTTTGAAGAAGTCTATAAAGCTCAGTGAACATACACAGTATTCTCACAGCCTTTGCTCCTTCATTATCATTGCCAACAGGAAGGGGGTAAGAAAAAAAAAAAAGGAGAGGCCTGGATGCCTACTGCACATCCAAGAGTTGAAGATATGGCAGCTAGGAGATTATGGAGCTAATGATGCCAGCAACTACATATGCTATTCCATAACACTCATGTTGCTTTGTCAAGCCCTTGGCAGATGTAGACAGTGGTGGTGATGACTTGCAGAGTAGTCCATCAGCAGCAATTTCCCTCAGGAGGTATATGATGAGTGGTAGGACTCTGGCAGCGTGACTCCTGAATTTAGCTCCAGCTCAGAAGACAACACATGGCAAAGCAGTGAACACCCTGGCTCAGGTTCTCTGGGTGAACCAGGCGATCGAGCACAGACACCACGACACAGCCTACGTAGCAATCCAGAGTTGCATGAGGCAGGGTTTCCTTCTACAAAGGCCACATTGATTCTTCCCGTACAGACCACATTCACTTAGGGGTCCAACAGTCCTGTTCTTTACCAGAGTCTATTGATTTGTCTTATACAGGCTGCAGACTTATGTGCCTATTGTTTCTTTCACCAGAAGTACTGTCTCCAGTTCAGGAGAAGGTTGAGTACAGTGGTGATAGATCAAGGTCTAAAAGGTACAAATAGGGCAGTTTCAACTCCTTATCTAAAAGCTGAGCACACAAAACATCAGGAAAAAAATGAGAGAAGTAATTGCTTGGTATACTAATAATCATTCTCTCTAATACTGCATAAGGAAACAAAAGTTCATGTAATGTTCTCTGAATATCTAATTTATTCAAGAAGTCCCCACTTGCAATGGTCAGGATATGAGTTTGAACACGTGCTTCCAGTATATATGAAAGTTTCCTGAGGTCAAATTCCTGAAGCTACTGATACATACAGATAATGAAAAAGTATTATAAAAGCAATAATAATAATTAAAGAAATTGTTACTCCTTTGCATAGTAGCCGTTTCATCGGCAGAAAGAGAGTGTGAGGTGAAGGGTCACTGTGAGCCACTATGCCTCAATGGCAAGACTAAAGAGGAAAAAAGAACACCCATTAATTAAACCTAAGGAAATGAGGTGTACCAGGTGTTCAAAACTGGAAGAAATCTCAACTGTGATGTATTACTGTGCATTACATGATGATACAGCTGCTTACACTCTATGAAAGACATAGGTCTGCAAAATTCTTCTGTTTCAGGAGAAATGGAAAATTATGTGTCATTACTCTAGAAGCAGGAACTAAAGCAATTTCTGCAAAATAGGATGAAGAGCAGCAGTTGAAAATGAGTACAACATGTACTCTCAGAGCAAAGTCATGGCAAAAAGTGCTAATTGAAGAAGGCGGGTAATTTTACCCTAGAAAATGGTACTTGCCTCTAGATCTTGCTTTCATATTTTAAATTCTGTCGACAAGTTTGAGGTGACAGAAAAAGAGAATTAGTTGAGAAATACAAAAGACACTGTTAACATTTTAAAAATTATCTAAAAAGCGTATAAGCACAGGCACAGAGGTGACAAGGTTTACTGGTAATTCATGTTAGCTCTTACTTAGGCTAGCCAAAAATTAAGATGGGTTGAAGATTTTAATTTAAGAATAGCAATGCTGGATGAGACAAACCTGCAGTTAAACCAGGTTTCTGCCTAGGACACAGACAAATAAAGGTCACCTACAGAAGAGTAGGAGAAATACCTCCAGAACACTCTCTCAGTTTCCCAAAGTTTTCAGTTCAGGGATTTCCTCAGCCAGAAATGTTGCCTTGCTTTCAGTAACCCTAAACACATTCTTTTTCATTTAACTTTTTAAATGCTTCCTTCCCGGACACATAAGAAGCCTTTACCCTCTACTATCCTGTGGCCAGGAGTTCCATAGTTTAACTGCACACTGTGGGAAAAATTATGTTCTCACATTAGTTCTGAGCAAACCTCTCACAAGTTTCTTTGGCTGGTCCCCAGTTCTTATACTGGAATATAAAGTGAAGAACTGCTCCTTCATGGATGAGATCCTGTTTTGTTTCATTATATAAACCAGTACTATTAAATATAATGCAGAATAAACTGAACTTCTCATTCATCTCTTATTCACGTTATTATCCCCAGGATTTTAATTAGCTGTAATTCAGGAGTATTGCTTAATGGATGAGGATGAGATACAGACTAACAAAATTCTCACTGGTGACATCCTCGTCACTAGCCAAACTCTCAGTTTTTCAGGAACCATAGTGGAAAAATACAAAGAAAAGTTTAAGAAGAAAGCCAAGAAAGAAAAATGTATTAAGAAAATCTAAGATGCCACGATTATATAGTTCAAAGGATAAATTAATAAAAGAGAATAACATATACAAAATAACAATGGGTACAGTGAGGACAAGTACACATATGCAAAGATTGACGTAGTACAAGAATTGCATTAGCTGCAGAAAACTGAAAATCTGCTAATTAAAAGCAATTAAATTATGTGCCTTATTGTACATACTGTATCACAGGCTTCACCGTGACACGGACTCCAGCAGTTTGGTGGGATATGGAAAGGGATTAGGTGGCTGCCTATTCTGCAGTTACTCAGCAGAGTCCGGAAGACCACATTATCTTCTGCTTTAGGGCACCATAAACTCGAAGCTCATTGTTTTGAGACTTTGAAGAGAGGAAAGGGTACAAATCACTTGCTCAAGGGCACGCTTCTAATGCAGAGAGGCACCGCTGGGACCCAAACACCTGACTCATCAGAATCAGCCGCACTATTTAAAGCCAGAAAAGTCACACAGGAATCTCAGCCACGCGCTGATGGAGAGAGCTGGCCGCCCTCCCGACACGGATGTCCCACGATTTGCCCCGCTGAAGAGGCCTCGTGGCGCCTCTCGTTCCGCACCCTGCTTCCCTTGCCCCGTACCCCCGGCAAGCCCCGGCTGGACGAAACTCCACGTCCCACAGGGAGGCTGTTCATCTTCCCAAGCCGCGGAGCCAGGCATTTCCCGCGCCGCTGCGGGGCTGCTCCAGAGCGCCGAGCCCATCCGGACCGGGCACAGCCGCGGCCGTGCGGGCGAGGGCGGCGGGGCCGGGCCGGCGGGGCTGCTCTGCCCCGGCTCCCTGCGGCGGCTGTGCCGGACCCGCGGCACGAATCCAGCCCCCGCCCGCCTCCCGGGCACTCACCCTCCGGCGAGCAGGTGGAGCAGCGTGCTGTGCTCCGACATGGCCCCGCCGCTGCCGCCCGCGCCCCGGCCCCGGGGCCGGCCCCGCCGCAGCGGCCCCCGCCCGCCCGGAGGAGGCGCCCGGGCGGCGGCAGCGGGAGGGGCGCTGCGAGGGGAGCGCGGCTCCTCCGGGCAGATGCGCAGCTCCTCTGGCCTGGCCGCTCAAGGCGCTTCCATTAAAAACAAACTAACAACCCCCTCAAGCCTCCAAGCCGACCCCAAAACTTAAACAAACCCGACTTTGTTTTGCAAGTAGGGGAGCCAAGGCAAACTGGTTTTTTTGATCACAGGAAAGAAGGGGTCCACGAGCAGAGCAAAGTCGCTCCTGACGCTCGTCCTCGCTCATGGGACCACGGATGCTTCTTCGGATGTTTGGGTTCACATGAAAATGGGCCAACGCTCTCCACAAAAACCCCCAAATCTCTAAATAAATTAGACCCATGACTGAAGTTCGGAGGATCGGTGTGAGAAAGTCAAGGAATATTCACGGGTAAAAGATCCTCTGTTGTTTTTTCAAATGCACAGTTTCAGAGCACATCAGAGTTCATTGAATACCATATTCCTTAAAAAAAGCAGAACGTACATCAACATGATGCTGTTGCCAAAAAGGCACACATCAGATCAATTTATGTGTTTAGGAGGATAGCCTGTAGGTCAGATAAAACAAGCTGTCAGAACAGCTCTGTCCTGCTGTGACTTCACTCACAGCACTGAGTGACACAGGACTGACTGCCCAGTTTGGGTACCACGATGATACAACAGAGACAAATGTGGGAAATGAATCCACAGAAGGGAATAACTAACTTGGCCACTCAAGCAGAAGGATTGAAAAAAATTGCAGCCTTTAGTTTGGAGGAGAAGGAATTAAGGGAGGCATGACAACTGAGTCCAGTTAAGTACAAAGTTACTTTGAAAAGGAAATTAGTACCTTATCTGTGGTGGAAAAGAACAGAACTATCAGCTCATGAATAGTGCCTGTCAGTACCCGGGCAATGAGGGGAAGACCAGTAAAAAGACTGGCTTTCTGCTCTGTGAAACTGGAAACTGGTCAAAGATACCTAGAAGCTCCAAGCATTTTTCACTTGTCTTCACTGTGGTGGTGGCTAGGTGGATATTGTAAATAGTATCAGCTGCAAGTGGGGAAAAATGTCATTCTAGATTACTAAGCACTTGGGCAAAGTCAAGGTTTTCAGACCAATTAGGGCTGATGAACTTCATCCTATGATGGCTGGAGAACTTGAGAATGGCCCACTGGCCATTATCTTTGAGATATCTAGACAACAGAGAGGTTCAGAAGACTGGAAAAGGCAAAATATATTGACCATTTAAAGAAAGAAAATATGATTAATTACTGGCTAGCCAGCATCATTTTACTGCCTTCCCCTGTGATATTGGAACACATAAATATTATGTAGACAACTCAGGTTTTCCATTTGCAAAAAGAAGAGCTCAAGTTAAACCAATCTTTCATGGCAGACTTGTCCTTGTGGTCAAGGAAGTAACAATAGATGTTAATTTTTTTATTTCAGTAGAATTTTTACTCTCTTTCGTCTCACAGCCTAACAAGCCCATTAGGGAACATGGGAAACTGTATCTACTGAAATCACTGTTGGGAGAGTCCAATGCTGACTGGAAAATTCTAAGATTCGTTTTTGATGCTGTGCTGTCTATCTGGAAAGAAGTATTAAGGAGTCCTGCAGAGATCTGTTTTCAGTGTGCTATTAGTGGGGCTTTTTCAGTAATTTATACAGTGGAGTAGAAAATTGTGTCTATTAAAATTTGCAGACAGCATTAACCTGAGAGGGGTAGTAAAGGTTTTGGTATAGAAAATTTGTATACAAATAACCTTGATCAATGGGACAAATAGCCTGAATATGTAAAACACCATTTAATAAAAGCATGTGCTAAGTTTTGCACATGGAAAGAAATAATGAATTTCACAAAGTTAAGATGGGGAATAATTAGACAGAGACCTCAATTTTGTCACTGGTTTCCATCAGGCCCAGGACCTTCAGCAGAGTATTGGTATTCAGAACAGTTAAGGATGCACAGCCAGGAACAGCCTTTTCAGGAGCCGTACTGTTTGCTTCTCTCATCTCTCCAAGAGTTATTGGGGCCCTCTGACATTTTAGTTCTTGCTGCCAAATTATTTACACTTCACTAGCAGGGGTGCATTGACTCTACTTCTTTTCCTGTTGACTTTAGACCAGCCCCTTTTCTTTCTGCCTGCAAACAGAAATAGTTGTTGCCTTCAGCAGGATACTTATCCACTAACAACTATAGCCGTAGTTATCCTGGATGCTCTGCCAGCACTGCCACTTCTGGTCCTTCCAGTTACATCAAAGTCTTTTGAGACTCTAAGGGATAAAGGGCCATCCAGCCCTTCAGAAGGAAGGCTGTGGGGGCTTTTTTTATAGAGCAGTGTTTCCCTGTCCTGAACCAGAAGGCCAAGATGGTATCATAGGCTGGTGTCATAGGCATACCCCAAAACCTTGTTGCAAATATTTACAAATCAAAACTACTTCATGTCTTCCTTCCTGCTCAGTCTGTGATGGCTTTTGGATTTCTGTCCGTGCCTTATCTCAATGCCTACACTCTCCTCCTCCATGCCTTTGTGTGGTCTGTTGGTTTTACTTAGGAGCAATGTTGCCCACCTCTTCTTCTTGAAAGTAGTTTGGGATTCCACCCAACGGCATTCTCCATCCCTCTCTCTTCAAGTGCTCTTGCTAACCCTTGATCACACTGAGCATACATAGGACTGGCATTTGTTAATAGCAGGTGAGTCCTATTTTAACCTTCCAGGATGCCAGAAGTGTGCTTTCAAAATGAATCTTCCAGTAATCCCTACTTGCTGGGCTGGGGTTTGTCCTGCAAACAAGATTCCTTTTTGGTGGTGCTAAGTTGTACATAGGGCACACCTCATGCACATGAACCACTAATTGGTGCACCATCCATGAGGCCAAGGAAGACATAGTCCAAAGTAAAGCTCCACGAGGATGTTTGGTGTGGATGTTGTATTTCCAGCCCCAATTCTTATAACTTCAAAGGTTTTCTGCTGTTGAGCCATACATACTACTTGCTAGCACAGAACCGGCTGTAGATGCCACATGCATGTCAAAGCTGTAAGGAGAGCAGGCAGGAAGACCTACTGTCAAAGAATTGTGTCTAAAACTGCACCAGATGTCACTCTTTGGACAGATGAAGTGAACCTGACAAATTTGAAGAGGACCCTGCAGAGGAGCATATTCCTTTGAAAAGAAGAAGATGGGATTTGATTCCGAAAACAATTTATTTCTAGCACCCTAATGTCACGGGAGGCAGCACACATCATGTACCCCCCTCTTGGTGCTTTTCCCATTCTCTTAGATACTACACACAAATGACCTCTGATTTTCCAGGTGGTTTATCCTTTGGAACCGCGAATGTAGAATGATCAAGGCTGGGAAGGAGTTGATATTTCTATGGCTTATCTGAAGGTATCACATACTTTTCAGCTAAATGTATGCACTCTCAACCTGTGGCTGCCAGCTGCAGCATTTTAGTGATCCCAGAGAAAACAGTAAAATACCATCCATCAGCCGGACAAATATGTACTTATACCGGATATGCTCATCTACGCATATATACCATATACATCTCGTTGAATACGTATATATGGATATATATATTTATGTATAGTCACAAATACAACGAGATGTGTACGGTGCATACATGTATATATCTCTTGTATATATATACACACCATACACATCTCGTTGAATATATATATATATATATATATATATGTGCATACACATTTATGTGTATTTGCAAATACAATGGGGTAGATACATATACACACCGTTTCACGGCCAGCAGAGGGGCACACCCCTCCGGAGCTGCGGGAGCAGTGCGCGGCGGGGCCGCCGGCCGTGTAACCACCGCGGGGACGGGTTCCGGCGGCGGGCGGCGACCCCGGCACTCAGCTCCTTTAAGGCTCTCGGGCGCCTGTCCCTTTAAGGCTGGCCCCGCCCCGCCGCGCGAGCCGAGCGCGCCCCGGCGGCCCCAGGTACGGAGCGGGCGGGGGAGCCCCGCGGCCCCTCCGGGCGCGGCGCCGGGCGGAGCGGGCCGGGGGACGGGGACCGGGGACAGGCAGGGCCGCGGAGCTCGGGCCGGGGGCCGCGGGTCGCGGCCTTGCTGTCCCGGTGCGCAGGCGGGTGGGTGGGTCCTCTCCCGGGCCGGGCCCGCGGGGGAGGCGGCGCTGGCGGGTGGCAGCCGGGTCGGGGTCGGGCGGTCGCTCCGCCCGGCGCTCACCCGCTGTCTGTGCCGCCCCGGCGCCAGGTGCAGGCGCGGCGCGGTTCGACGCCGACCCTCTCTCCCTCCGTGCCTGGCGCCATGGCCATGAGGGAGCTGGTGGAGCCGGAGTGCGGGGGCTCCAACCCCCTGATGAAGCTGGCGGGGCACTTCACCCAGGACAAGGCCCTGCGGCAGGAAGGGCTGCAGGGCCCTCTAGCCTGGCCTCCCGGGGCGCCCGAAGCCGCCGCCGTGAGTACTGCTCTGCTTGCTGGGCTGGCTCTGGGTCCTGCCGGGGGCTGGGAGTGAGCAGGGCGAGGGGATCTCGGTACAGCTGGTGTCCTGTTGTGCTTTTTCTGGAAAAAGGCCCAGCAGTCACCCGAAGCAGCGCTGTAGGGTGAGGGCACGTTTGTGGGCACTCAAGGGATGTTGGTGGCTGTGCTGAGCTGTGTGCCTTGCTGTCACATGCCCTAAGCCACACAGTAGTGGGAGGGGGTTGGACAGGATCAGTCAAAGTGTTTCTGCTCCTTTAGCAGGCAGCTAGTGCAAGAAAATGTTTACATTGACAACCTCAAGGAAGAGGAAGATACAATCTAATTGGGTCACACTGTGTGTATGTAAAGAGGGGCCAGGGATCAAAACTGTTGACACAGTTGCCCACTATTCCCTGCAGGTATCCAAACCACTGGGAGTAGCCACCGAAGATGAGGTAAGAACAGTTTGATTCCTCTCCTTATAGCTTTTGATTAATCTTCTTAAAGCTTTTCTCATCAACACTGTTTCTTGTTTTACCCCTTACCTGATGCTAATATTTTCTTCTGACAAGCCATTCTTTCACACTCCATGGCTCTCTGCCTGTTGATCTTCTGTGCAATGTTTGTAATCCGTCTCTGTCTTTGGCAGCTGGTTGGAGAGTTTCTGCAAGCTCAGAATGCCCCTTTGCTGTCCCGTGCACCCCAGACCTTTAAGATGGATGACCTGTTGGCTGAGATGCAAGAGATTGAACAGTCAAGCTTCCGACAGGCCCCTCAGCGAGGTGAGGGGAGCTGAAGTAGGTGGAGAACTAGAAAAGATCTTGGTGTTATGGTTAAGCTCCTAGCAGGGTGGTTCCCATCTGTTGAGCTCTTCTGAGATTGTATCTGGAGTATTGTTTCTGGATTTGGGCTTCCCAGTACACTGATCTACTGGAACAAGTTCATCAGAGATCAATGAAATATTCAGGGACAGGAATCCCTGTTGTAAGAGGAAAGGCTGAGGGAACTGGACGTTTTAATCTGGGGAAGAGGAGTCTGAAGGGCAGGGGACAGAATGTTTTATTGCTGTCTTCAGCAGCTATGGTCAGGATCTTTACTGGAATAGTCAGGAGAAGGACAAGGGGTAATGGACATAATTTGTGGAAGGAAGAACTGACTGTATTTGGAAACATTTCTTCACTTGGAGGAGGCAGTTAGTACTGGAACAGGTATCTAGGGAGGCTGAGGAATTGCCAGTCATGGACAAATTCAGAAGTTACCTGATGAATGCCTGGAACAACCTCATCTCTTTCATGTTAACTTTCATGTTAACCTGTTGTGAGAACTCTAGCAACCTCCAGAGACTCCTTCCAAGTGAAATATTTCTGTGATGTTATTCTAACAAAGAGAAAGGTCAGAGGTGGTTAGGGCTGGCCTGGAACACATAAATTATGCCTTTGAGTGCTCCAGTCCTCACTTCTGGTTTTTTTTCCCTCATGTAGCTCCAGGTGTGGCAGCCCTGGCACTGTCTGAAAACTGGACCCAGGAATTCTTGGCTGCTGCAGATAATGCTGGTGATGTCTCTTCAGATTACAATGAGGCTGACTGGTCACAGGAGTTCATTGCTGAAGTGACAGGTGAAGTGTCCTTTTTCGGAATTACTGTCAAGATGATGTCCTATCCCATTTCAGTCACACGCCTGTGTATAGTGAAGAGCTACTGAATGTGAAATTGGAGTATTGCTTTGGGTCCAGGAGTGTTTCTTGTAGCAGCTATAATGGGGTGGAGGGTAGGAGAGCTGCTTTGTGATGGTGTTATGGTTAAGTCAAATTATGAACAATGTGGTGTGGAAGCTTTTATTTAGGTGTAAGGGACTTTTGTTTCTAGGGAATTTAGGAGAAGCATGGTATTTCAATTGCTCTTATAAAAATTATGATTCAACTGATGGAAGTTGGAGATGGCCTTGTACTGCTTCTTATTTACATGTTTTCTAATTCCCTCTCATAAGGCTAAATTTGACTTTGGTACAAAGGTAAATATTCTTTAGTGTGCTTTGGCCAAATATTTTCTGTCAGTTTTATGAAGGTAGAGGGGTGTTACAGCCTGGAAATGTGCAAAGTGAGTGTTTCTGGCCCAAAGGTTAAGCTTTGAAAAGCCATCCTGTGTTGTGTATAGAACTGGGTATGGAATAGGGTCCTGTTACCATCCATGCCTTAATCTGGAAATTATGGAAAAGAATAAAGTAGATGCTGTTTTCTTCTCCAGGAGTGGCCACTGTAGAAAGCTGGGTAGCCCTACTCTTGGACCTTCACTCTTTACATTTCTGGGAATATAAATTAGAAGTTGCAAAGGTCTTTTAGAAAGTTTTGATGAAAACCTAGTGCTTGTAGGCTGTGCTTTTGACAGAGACTTGTAATGCATTGCTAATTTTCTTGACCTACATAGTATCCCCCAGGGAGCAGATGAATAAGTTGTGATATTAAAGTAGAAAATCGTAAGTTTATTGTCACCACAGTGGCATCTGTATTAATTCACTGTCTGAACCAAAGGCTTGATTTTTAGATCAGAATAAACAAAAGTAGAAGAAGTGAGCATAAACAGAGGTGTGGTAGTCTGCCTGTCTTACTCTTCTCCTTGTTCTTCCTTTGCAGATCCACTGTCTGTGTCTCCTGCCAAGTGGGCAGAAGAATACCTAGAGCAGTCAGAGGAGAAACTGTGGCTTGGGGAATCAGAAGATCAGTCTTTGGCAGATAAATGGTGAGTGTGACTTCTCAAGGCTAGCTGTTGCTGCTAGGCACTTAGGTGGGTGAGGTTTGGAAAGGTGATAGAAATCTGCTATGGCTTGAATGCTTTTGAGTCATTTAGCTTAGACTAATGTTCTCAGGCCTTTGGTTTTAGAGAAAGGAGGAAACAACACTTGCAAACTGAAGTTTTTAAGAGAGTGTAGCTTTTCTGTTCTCTAGTTCCAGGAAGAAACACTGATCCTGTAGGCTAACTTAATCTCATTCCTGATGCAAAAGCCCTTAAAGTAACTTCAAGAGTCAGTTCAGGAACTTTTTTTCTGCAACAGATGCATTTTGCTAGTCTCTACTTGTTATAAACTTTCATAATGTAATTCGTCCTATCTGACAAACAGCTTCCAGCCTTTCCTTGACATATTTCTAGGTTCAGCTTTCTGCATGTTATTTTAACGTGTTTTTTTATTGTAGATTAAGGATGGATCATCTCTCTGTAGGTACCTATTAAGTACAATCAAATTTTTCAGTTAAAGGAGCAAAACACAAACAATTTGGGCTTCTAAGGTCTTTCCTTACAAAAATTTTGTATATTTGGATTCTCGTTGCACCTGGCTCTTGCCTTCTCTGATAGCTTTCTGGAAATAATGGACATTCCCGAGTTATTGCCACCAGTTCCAAAGACTTCCCCAAGACTGAATGTAGTGGTAACACCTAGAAGTGGTCCTATCCTGTTGTAAGCCAGACAAGACATTGAGTTGTCTTTGCTGTAAGCCCTCAATCCTCTGCAGAGCTGATGCTTTTCCAAGGCACTGTTTTCCTCTTCAGTGGGCATGACCTACTTTCATTGTTCCTGGATATATGACCTTGTTTCTGGTAGTGCTAAAACTTGCAATGTCTGATGGCATGTGAGCTTGGCAAGGAATCCAGACTGCTCTGCAGAACTGTGCTGACTCTAATTGTTTAATTCTGCTGCTATTGGTGTTAGTCACTTTTGCAACTAACGTAGTAGTAATTTTGAATTTTTACAGATGGATAATGGTACTGAATCACATAGGAGAAACCCAGAATCTTTGAGGAGGGATTGTATCCCTCAATACTGTTGTCTGCCCCATTGTGTAGATTCTTGTTAGTTAAAGTGTTCGCTGTTGCCTGGTATCAGACTCTCTCTGTCTTTTACTGCCTTGGAACCCAGGTATGAGGAATATCAACCTGAGGATGACCTCAAGAAAACTGTTACTGATTTCCTCTCCAAAGTGGATGATCCGAAACTCAAGAATACTGAGGTGAGAAATCTGACTGGGGCTGAGATTAATTATTACTGTGAATTAGTAATTGCATAAATAGTAGTAATTATATTACTGTGAATAAAGGGTGTGGAGAGTTGAGAAGGGTGAAGATAGTAAAGGGATAAAGCCTCCTGTTGTCTCATGTTTCCATTTCTTCCCTGATTCCTGGGAGTTGAACCTCACAATCCCCTTTAGATATTATCCATCTCCACTCTTGTGAAGTCCGGTCCTTCCCACCTTTCTGGACCTTTTGTACTCACTCTGCAGAGAGAAGCCCTCTTAGTGAAGGAGGGGGGCATGGGCTGAGGGCTTGTGGGCACAGCATCTGCCCAGCTCCACCCTTGTTTCATTTCTCTGCCGCAGTTCCTAAAGTTTGTCCGCCAGATCGGAGATGGGAGGGTATCGATCGAAGCTAATCAGGTGACCCACAGAGACCAAGATCAGGCAGAGCAATGGGCAGCTGAGTTTATACAGCAGCAGGTAGGAGCCCCAGGCCTGTATGCTCTGAAGGAAGAAAGCATTTTGCCGCAGTGCACAGTCTGGGAGCAAAGGAAAATGGCGAGTCCAGCCCTCAGCAATGCTGAGGGAGACAAGGGAGGGGCTGTTGGGCTCTTAGCAGAGTCTAGACAGAAGCTGGGAATGTATTTGGACAGTTCGAATTTTCTCATCTCCCACAGCATCTGTGAGGAAGAGGAGATTCAGATGAATTCGTTTCCACTTCATAGGCCATCAGATCTTACTGATGGGGAGGAAGGGTCATTACAGACTCTCCTGCTGTTTTGGGATGTGCCCTGAGGTTGCCAAATTCTGAAAAGAAAGGTGTGTTTCTGTTTCCAAACTCCCAGGGGGCATCCGATGCCTGGGTGGATCAATTTGCGCGATCTGGGAACATGTCAACTCTTGATACGGAATTTGAGCAGGCAAAGGCTGCTGTGGAGGTAAAGCTGGCTGAGAAGGAGGGCTGGGGTGCCAACTGAGAGCCCATGGTAGGGTTACCTCTCTCCTTTGCATGCTCTGAGGAGGGCTGGAAACATCCAGGAGGGAGTTCTCTGGCATGACTATAGATCTGAGGTGGCTGAGGTACTCTAGTCATGCTTTGTTCTCCCTTCAGTCAGATGTGGAGTTCTGGGACAAACTCCAGGCAGAATGTGAGGAGATGGCCAAGAGAGATGCGGAGGCTCACCCTTGGCTCTCTGAATATGAAGACTTCAACTCCTCATCGTACGACAAGGTAAGGGAGAACAGAATCTCTCAGCTCTAGCACTGTGGTGGGCTGCCCTGGGGAGACTGACAGCGTGTCTGCCTCACTCTGAGCTCCACAGATCCTAAATGCTGCTGGGATTCCTTCTCACACTGATGCTTTGCTGTCACTTACACCCTTGTCCAACATCAGCTAGGGGTTAAATACCGTTTTCACTTGGGCTTGTCTGCAAGTGTTGTCTGGTTCTTGTCCAGCACCACATACCAGTGAATACAGGGGTTCTTTGCAATGAGTTCAAGTGTTGTGTCCCCTGGCCCCATCCCTGCCCCTCTCCCCCGTTCCCCTCCAAGCTAATAAGATCCATACTAAATGTTTTGTCTCTCTAGCAACTTATTCCAGGTCTGGTTTGGGGGGGGGTTTTCCAGCATGGAGCAGACAGGAAGAACCACCCTTGTTCTCTGATCTGCTACAAATTAGCAATGAGGATGAGGTGCTGGCTAGTCTGCAGCTTGAGTATTCCCGGTGCAGCAAAACAAGACTGTGCTGTGCTGTAGAATGCTCTTCTTCCTAAGCCTGTGTTCTAGCTGTAGCCTCTGTGTGTCTGTCTGTCCTGTTAGGGTTACCAGTTTGAGGAAGACAATCCCATGAGGGATCACCCGGATGCATTTGAAGAGGGGCGGAAACGCTTGGAGGAAGGTGACCTCCCCAATGCTGTCCTGCTCTTTGAGGCTGCAGTGCAACAGAAGCCAGACCATATGGAGGTGAGTGGCAGAAGAGAAAACGGGCTGAGCTGTCAGGGCAGGTGTAGAAAACTCCCTTCAGTGGTAGGACTTGTGCAGGGTGTATGAAAACACCTCATTTTTTTGCCTCTCTGAGTTTGTAGCTGATGTGTGTGAATCCTCAGGGAGCCTCTGAGGGAGAAGGTTTCTGACTTAAGGTCAGTTACAGGAAGCACAAAGTCGTCTGGCCCAGACTTATGTAAAGTCTTTGGAGCACATGAGACTGTGTGTGGAGCCAAGGCAAGGGGTTCTCCTCTCTCAAGTTGTTTCTGTGAAAGTCTTTATTGGCATTGTAAGTTTGGAGGAGCTTATGGTGGATCACTGCTTTCTGTATCTGTATTAAAATCTAATTCTGAGAAGCTCATTAGACTGGAGTTCTGACTTTTAGCTAGGTGCTAGGAAAAGATGTGACCCAAAAGGGTTGGGAGTTTTCAGTCTTAATTGAAGCTGTGGGCCAAAGAAGGATTTTTACACTGAAGACAGAGTTCCAGCTCCTTGTTCAGTGAATACTTTTTTCCATAAATCACTTCAGCTTCTGCAGGATGAATTGAGAAATGGAATAGCCTGTGTGCATTTTTCCAGAGGTAGAGGACATGGATATTATTGGGAAGAATGCAAATGCACTCATGTGGTGCCTTTCTGGAGTGCCTGCCTCAAGGATCCAGGGCTGCTGAATTTTCAGCATGTCTTGTTCAAGCCCTGCTAATTATATATGACTGGACATACAAAATTTGATTACCCTGAGACTTAAATGAGAGTGATGTTTTGGAACAGAGGTTGTTGGCTTTTGGGAATAGCCATCTAACTTTCTAGGGTACTGGTAATAGGTGAAAAGTAATCAGAAGGTTTGAAGATCTGCCCTAGTTTTAAAGTGGTCAGAAGGTTTTAATGCCCTTCTAGAACTGTTGCTTTTTTCTCATACACAGTGGGCTGCAGGCTGAGCATGATGGAGAGGTAGTTGAAACCTAAGGGGAAGAAATCTTGGGCCATTTCTGGCTAGCTGTATTGGAAACATTCTGATTTCTGGCTAGCTTTACTGGAAACATTCTGAATTCTTCAGGGAAGAAATCTTTGGTCAATTCTGACTAGCTGTATTAACATTGTGAATTTTTCTACTGTGACTGCAAAAAGCACAGGAGAAGTCAAGACTTCACAAATGGTACGGTGATCAAATAGACATGAACAATTGCTCTGAAGGAAATGTCATGTTTGCTTTGGTCCAAGTCACAACTTTACCTTGAATCTCATCAGCTCTTTTGCTGGCAGAACGCTGCAGTTATCACTGGTCAGCTCTGCTTGAATTCTAGCTAGCTGTGTATGGTGAGGCATGAGAGATTGAAGGGAGTAGATTGCCTTCTGCAGGGTTTCTATGTCTTTGCTAATGAAATAAATTTCTTCCTTGAGGCAGTGGGTACCTCATTTTGTGACTTACATTCAAAAAACAGGTACATCATGCTGACAATCCTGCCAACTATCTAGCCTATTTTGGAGCCAGGGGTGTGGCTATCAACATAAAGTGAACAGATACTTTGGATTTAGTGCCTAGTTAAATATTCCTTGTGTTAGCTGCTTGGAGGTGGAAGTCATTTTCATGTACTGGTGTCGTGATGATTGGAAATTCAGTAAAATTAACAGTGCTTCTACTTTCAGGTCTGAAAGTCAACTCTCCAAGGTTACTACTTGCTAGTGGACCACTGCACAAGTACATACAACTGCCTGCCTCGGGGGTCTCATTATTAGCACTGCTGCTATGCCATTTTGTTCTTGGGAAATAGGAGATCTGCATTTTCCTCCTTCCTCTGCAGTTTGACCACAGTTAGAAGTTAAAAGTGGAGATTCTGTGATCTAAAAGTGTAAAACTACCAACAGTTGCTTTATGATAGATTTCCAGGTAGACATTCACTTCTGTTCACTATAACAATGCCAATTTTATTGTCTTTGAGGACCTATGTGACATGACATCTGTCTATCTTTTGAGAGGAACTTACACCTGTGGCTAATGTGTATACTTTGGTCTATTTGATCGCACTCTAAAACTGTGCAGGATAATATACTGGATTTAATCTCTGTGTTTGTGGTTTATTGGCTGATTTTTTTTCCTCTGTAAGTCTGACTTTGTACATCTATGTCTTCCCCAGGCCTGGCAATATCTGGGAACCACCCAAGCGGAGAATGAACAGGAGCTTTTGGCCATCAGCGCCCTCAGACAGTGAGTGTTGCAGCAGAGCTGCTGGGCGTGACTCCTTGCCGGGTGTGTAGTGCCACAAGGGCCATGTGGCTTTCACGAGGTGCTCTGTCTTGATTGTGTTGCCTCCTGTGTCTGGGTATCTCCTACACTGATTTATTTCCACATTCACTTCTCTTTCTTTGTCCTGTAGGTGCCTGGAGCTGCAGCCTGGGAACCTCACAGCACTTATGGCTTTAGCAGTCAGCTTCACCAATGAGTCCCTGCAGAAGCAGGCGTGTGAGACACTGCGGGACTGGCTGCGCCATAAACCAGACTATGCCCACCTGCTGAACAAGGAACCAGAGGAGGGTGTCTCAGGGACCAACCTGGGGCCTTCCAAGCGTGTCCTGAGTTCCCTGCTCTCTGAGTGAGTTATGGTTACAAATTCCAACCTTCAGCTGGAAGACTTCTTGGAGGGCTCAGACTAGTCCAGGCAGGAGCAGAGCGAGCAGCCTGAGTCCAACTCTCTCCACAGTACACCAATATCCTGTTCTGTGTTTTTCCAGCTCGCTGTTCATGGAGGTGAAAGAGCTGTTCTTAGCAGCTGTGCGCAGCAACCCCTCAACTGTGGATCCTGATGTCCAGTGTGGCCTGGGTGTCCTTTTCAACCTCAGTGGCGAGTACGAGAAGGCTGTGGATTGCTTCAGTGCCGCACTCAGTGTGCGCCCCAATGTAAGAAAGAGGGGTGGACTGGGGGATGCTGGAGGCACTTGGAGGTTTGTGGGTGAGGTTTTGAGTGGAGGTGCTGCATGTACGAGAGGTGCATATTTGGAGTGGAGGAATAAAACAGATGTATGGGGAAGGAGGGGTTGGCTTGGAGCTTACAGAGATCCAGTTCATCTCAACCCTTTCTCTGTGCCCCTTTCTCCAGGACCACCTTCTGTGGAACAAGCTGGGTGCCACTCTGGCCAATGGGAATCGGAGTGAAGAAGCTGTGGCCGCGTATCGTCGGGCACTGGAACTCCAGCCGGGATATATCCGCTCTCGCTACAACCTGGGCATCAGCTGCATCAACTTAGGTGCCCACCGGTGAGCACAGGATGGGCAGCTCTGCTGTCACCCACCAGTTTGTGTGTGTTTGTGGGAGACAGACTGCCATGTGTTATGAGGGCAGAGTCACACTGCCCGCAGCCTTCTCTTGGCATAGGGGAGCAGAGCGAGTGTGTGGACTCTGCCCAGAGATCCAAGTGTCATGCAGTTACAGGTGGAGTAGAGGCCATCTGGACTCCTGATTCTTCTAGAGGGAACAGGGGGACCTCTGGTTCTGGAGCAGGGTAGGATCTAGTAAAGAGGAGGAAACTTTTGGAGGGGAAATACTTTAGAAGCAAATGGGGAAGGGAGTGTGAGATGTACCATCTTTTCCAGTAAAGATATGTATGTTCTCCTGTTGACAGTGAGGCTGTGGAGCACTTCCTGGAGGCTTTGCACATGCAGCAGAAGAGCCGAGGTCCACGGGGGCAGCAAGGAGCTATGTCTGACAACATCTGGAGCACCCTGCGCATGGCCCTCTCCATGCTGGGCCAGAGTGACCTGTATGGGGCAGCTGATGCCCGTGACCTGCCCACACTGCTGCAGGCATTTGGCCTCCAGCAGTGACTCTGGGATAGGCTCCCCTGTGAATGCAGTGGTTGCCTAGCCCAGCAATGAATGACCTTTCTTAGGGAGAAAATTCACAAGAGTTCACACAGATCTTTGCCCTGGTAGGGCAGATCATTGGCAACTGTTTATTTTTAAGTACCCCCCGGCAAAGTGTGCAACTTCCCCAACCTGTCTGTTGTGGCCTGAGCATTTCTGAATGGTTCACGTTATCACTTCCATGACAACTGACACTGCTGATTCACAGATGATCAAAGTGGGGAAGACAGCAGCGTCCTGCCCTCTTGCCAGACTGCATTTGCAGTACTGCCCAGCTTGACTGTGAGACTTTGACTATGAGAGCCGTTCTGCAGACTGCCTGCAAGGGCGCCTCTCAAGTTCAAGCTGCTTTGGAGGGGTGAGATTGCTGTTTCACCCGAAAGGGTGAAAAATGGTGGGGTTTGAGCATGCTTCCCTATGTATGTACTTGCATGTGTGCATATGTGGGTTGCTAGAGAAAACTGGGGCAGTAGTCCCCTTTTCTGGCCACTGGTAACTTCATGGTACAGCTAGATGCTACTTTCTCAGTGTCTCTTCATGAACCTTTTAAGACAAGAGTATTGTACTGATACCAGGGACGTGGTACTTGTCAGGGTAAAGGGATATCCCAGAGTTCATGCTTGAGAGAAGGTGATAGGAATAAAAGTCTAAAATGTAACCTCTCCCAAAATATGGTGGGGAAAGGGGTCAAGTCTTAATTTTCTCTTGCTCATCTGTCATTGTTTTCCTTTGTGCAAAAGTTCCCATCTTGTGTGTAACTGAATCTTGTTAATTATAAATATCTGTATATGATTCTATCGGGGAAAATGTTTTTTAATTGTAAAGTATTTTGTATAATAAAGGTATAAGCCCACTGCTTTTCAAAAGATAGATTAGACTATCTCTCTGTTTCTGCCTCCCCTTTTGACCCGGGTTTTGCTTTATTGATAGCTCGCATGCAGATGAAGCTTAAAGGACCTCATTTTGCTGTAGCCCCAGGCTTCAGTTCAGTGAGCCAGCAGAAGAGCCTCTGTGTGCCAAAAGCTCTCTTTTTTCTTGCTCAGGTTTAGAGGTCAGTGACGCACTTTTTTTCATCTTCTGGCCCTCTGCAGTCAGTGAAGTCATGTTACATTTTTTCACCACTTAACGATCTGACTGCTGCAGTAGTCAAGGCTGGGGTCTTAAGCAGGAAGCACTGCCCCTTCTTGTTCCATCAGGCACCTGCTTCTTCATACCTCAACCTCACAAGCTTGTTTTTCTCTCACTGCTGGAGCAGCAAGTGTGTGCAGAGAATAGTATTTGCTGTGTATTTTCTGGCCTTTATTTTCCCCTTTATCTCCCATCCAGCCCAGCGGCACTGAGACCAACATGTGCTGTTCTGAGACTGCTGTAGTGCATGCAAAACAACTGGCTGCTTTTGCAGTCTGAAAGGAAGGGAAATGCTACTGCTTTGTCCTGCTCACCCACACTGCTGGTCAGAGATGTCTTTTGGTTTTTACTTATCTCAGTCCTCTGTCAGATTCTTTGCTTGGTGAAAGAACGTTAATGCCTATGCTGAGCCTCACTTGCCGTCTAGTTTTCCCTTCCCCAGTTCTCTGCTGTTGCTCTCACCACCTTTGCCTCTTTGGTGCGCCACATTTCTTTCTGTTCGTATTCCCATTACCATTGCTTGGCCTTCCCTTTTCCTCATTCTCAGATTTCATTAGTGTTTCTCCTCTCCTAGGTTTCCTAGTTGCCTCAATCTCCCTTGCAATGTCGCTTAACCTCTTGACTCCGTGTTGGCATCCTTCCCTATCCCACGTTTCCCCCTCTCCCTATGGGTAGGTTGGCTGTTACCATTTGTTCACTTTCCCTGGAAATTTTTCTCACTCTCTTTCCCCCGTCCCTGTTCAATCATCTCACAATATCTCTGCTATGCCTTTTGCTGTGGCTGAATCTTCTTCACGTAAGCACTAGTCCCTGTTTAGTCTCCCAGGGCTGAGTGCAGATTGAGCTGCCTCTGTTCAGGTCGTGTGTGACTGTCATGTGTCCAGGTCCTGTTAAGAGCTGCCTTTGGAAGTGGGGTGTTGATGCAATGTACACCAGCTGGCTGACTGGATCTGCATTCTGGTTCCAGTGCACAGTTTTTGTCTGTGCTCTGCATCCCTGTCTCTGGTGCCCAAACCCAGCTTGTGCTAGTGGTCTGTATTCATCATGAGTTTTTTGTTTTTTTAGTTTGCATTTCCAGCCACATCCATGTTTTTTGTTACTGAGCCCACTTGTACAGCAGGGGTGGGTAGCAGGTACCAAACATTTTCGATTCACATAAAGGCAGTGAGGGATGTTTGCATGTCCCTAATCCAACTCCTTGCTCACAACAGGCCGAACCCTAATGGTAGACTGGGGAGTCGAAGGCCTTATAAATGATCATGCTCTCCAATTTTTTTCACTTTTCCAGTGCACAGAACAGTGGCAAGGCATATCACCACTGAAAATTTGTAAGAGATCCCAGCATGGCCTTTACCAAATTCCTGGTCTTACAGGATGCAAACCAACCTTTCATAGAACCATAAGTGAGTGGTCAAAAGAGGATAGTTTGGTGCATGTTTTTTCACCCATGTTTCTTGATATGTTTTTGTTGTATTGCTTCCTTCAGTGTCTTATTTTTTTGCTACTTAAGACCTCAAGAAGCCATAGAATGTCTTGGTAATGGCTTTAGCACCCAGCCAGAAAATGAAAATGTGCTTTCAGGTCCTTCTACCTCTAGCCACAGTGCTCCTCATTAGCTTCCGTCCTTGTCAAAGAAGTTGACATTGTGCTGTCGTTGTTTATTCTGCTCCACCACTGCAGTTTCCTCTCCTTGAGATGCTGAGCCTCATTATGATTCTGCGTTTTCTTGGGCTGCAACCCCCTGAGTTCAAGTTTCGGGTCCCAGGCTCTTACCTGTTGTGCCTGTGTATGCTGAGGTCTTTCTGGTCTGGAAGGTGTTCAGACCAGTCCTCTAGGGGAATGGTCATGGGGTGGTGACCTGATGTGAGACTTCATGGAAACAGCATCAGGCAAGCAGGTAGTGGCTACTCTCATGTTCTCTAGGAATTTGCTGTTTGAAATACTGTCTGACTCAGAAGTTGCATCAGTATATTTTAGAGCCTTTGATGAATCTTTTTCTCTGCCTGTGACTTGCTGATTTTTAAACCACATGGTGCCTTTGGTCCTTACGATGTCTTGTGGATGCACACAAGAACTGTGTTTAAATTCCTAAAGTATTTTCTTCTGTGTTTTAAGCCCACCTATGTCTTTCTTTCTGGTCTCCTACTTCAGTTTCTGCAAGACATAGCAAATAAAACAGCGCTACTACAGTACATGTGCCCCCAGGGGGAATCCTTTTCCCTACCTCTGTACCCTGCTTCTCTATCTTTTCTGCTTTTTTTTCTGCTTTTACTGTATTTTTGCCAGTACTTCCTTCGTGCCCTAGCCTGCCTCAGAGCCCTGACCACACACACTCTTGCCACTTTCTCTCCTCTGAGTTGCTGCTCAGAAGCCTTTTGACAGGCAAGGAAAGACTGAAAGCAGCACAGCAGCTCTCCCACCTGCAGCAGCAAAGTGGCAGCAGAGACAGGCCCGCCAGAGAGGCCTCTTTGCCAGAGCAGACTGGCAGCTTCTCTGCTTCATGGTCCCTTGCTTATGTAGGAAAGTGTTCCTTTGCACCCGCAAGGGAGAAGAGAAACTCTTCTGCCACTGCTATGTTGAGCATAGTAAAGCATTGTCTAATATTTTTTGATGTTTTCTAGATGCATAGTTTGATAAATGTAAAATTTTAAAACTCTGTACCTGTCTACGACTTTCGCAAGAGTTGTAGTTGCAGAGATCCCCTGAAAAATCTAATGCCAGGTGGGTTGGGTTTTTTCTGAAGTGTTTCCATTGCTCGGTCGCATTTCTGAAGCAGAAGTGACACCTAGTGTTGAGCCGAGGGCAGGTCCATGTCTGTCACACGCGCTTGGATGAGGACACTAAGGGGTTTAGGAGCACAGCTTGCTAATTAAACGCGAAAGGAACAAAATGTGGTATGAATTTTCTAAAGGTGCAGCTGTAGACGCAAAACGTGGTGCTGGGAAGCTAAGACCTTTTGAGGGTCTGTGATGTCTTCCTCTGGCTTTTCTCCACTGCTGAGCATGGGTCTTTGTGGAGTCCAGCTTAGCAACTTTTCCCTGGAAAACCATTTGTACGTTTAAAAAA
Source organism: Sturnus vulgaris (assembly GCF_052056855.1). NCBI lineage: Eukaryota > Metazoa > Chordata > Aves > Passeriformes > Sturnidae > Sturnus > Sturnus vulgaris. The sequence goes on from NC_142244.1 coordinate 31,985,838, forward strand.
CCCCAAAACCAACCCAGCTGAGTTTCTGACATTTTGAACTAGCAGCTATTCGCAGCCTGTTGCCTTTTCCCTCATTTGGGAAGAGGAGACTTGGGAATGGAAATAATAGTTAGAAAAGATCTTCATTCTTCTTACTGATGTCTGTGTGTTGCCAATTGGGCCTTAAAATGCTTTTGTCAGTCTGTATTTGCTGTGCCTCTCTTTCCAGCACAATTTCTTTGCACCTTACTCCCAGTGCTGTGACTGAACATGCAGCACTCATCCAATAGGATTCTATCATCTCTCTTTTTGCTGAAAAAGTGGTGTTCAGTTTGCTGTACTGAAGAGTAGCAATTGGGAAGTGAAGCAAACAGAGGAAAGCAAAAAAAGGGGAGTTTGTGTGACATAAATGCTAGACAAAAAAAGGGTCTTTTATTTTTTGTCCCCTGAAGAATTTGGTAGTGAATGAATTTATTACCATGTAGGCTGTTCATAGTTTTGGATTTGTGGTCCAGTGGCCACATGTTGCTTTTTGGGGGCTGTTTTGAGAAACAGAAGTTGAAGAGTGAAAAGTGGAAAGAAACATTATTTTTGTGATGAAGAATTACATTATTAGCACTATCAACTGCTAAGTGAATAAAACCCTGTCCAACCACAAAACCCACTCCAAAATAAAGGAGCCAGTGTTCTGCTTCCTTGAGTCCAAAACTACCAGACAAAAATAGCAAACAGAAATTGGGAAGGTATACTTCATGTATGATTTTATTGTTTTTTTCAATCCTCTTGTTTTAAAGTAAGGAGTAAAAGCAGATGAGTGCTGAGATACAAACTAAGGTATCCACAGTGATAGAGCAGGATAGGATCTGGTGGGTGAACGAGTTTGTTGTTAATTAGATTTTTCTACCATTTTACCTTTTCCAGCTCTGTGAAGTGGATGCATATGTGACATCCACAGCTTTAAGTGTTTTATCACCCTGCAATCTAATAGTAAATAGTCTTGAAAGAAAGAAAGAAAACCCCCAAGAAAACCAGTTCTATGAAAAAAGATGAAAATATTTTAGTCTTTATTCTTCCTTGGTGGAGAGCTTTTTGAATGACTGCACATTTTCAAAGAATCTGTGTGTCATTGTTCATCTTGCTCCTTCTGTTGCTTTTCATCTGCTGAGGACAATTGAGGACGAGGGGTTTATCCTCCTTCTCTTACCTTTTCACTTTTATCACACACTTTCTTTTTCAGATTTTGAGATACTGCTGTTTCTGCAGGAGGGAGACAAGGGGAATTTTGGGAAACATCGTTTCCCATAAATTTGCTCCACCCGAGGTGTTGTGTCCAGCTCTGGGGACCTCAGCACAAGTCTCAGGACCAGCTGGAATGAGTTCGGAGGAGAGACATGTGGATGTTCAGAGGGCCAGAGCACCTCTCCTGTGAGGAAAGGTTGAGAGGGTTGTGATTGTTCAGCCTGGAGGAGGCTTTGGGGTGAGCTTATTGTGGCCTTCTAGCACCCAAAGGGGCTAAAAGGGAGCTGGAGAGGGACTTTTCGACAAGGGCACACAGTGGGAAGACAAGGGGGAATGACTTCAAGCTGAAAGAGGGCAGGTTTAGATTAAATATTAGGAACAATTCTTTACCGTGAGGGTAGTACGGCACAGGAACAGATTGCCCAGAGGAGTTGGGAATTCCCTATCCCTGGAATAGTTCAAGGCCAGGCTGGATGGGACTTTGAGCACTGGTGTAGTGCAAGGTGTCCCTGCCCATGCCAGGGGACTTGGAATGATCTTTAAGGTCCATTTCAACCCAAACAATTCTGTGATCCATAAGGAATGAAAGCAAACAAACCCAACCCACAAAGAAAACTCCATAAATATTTCCAGTATCCACCCCTCAACCCCACCCTGTGGTGTTCTGCTTTGTTCAGTGACTTACTTCCTTGTGCATAAAGCACCATGTAGGTGAGATTAATGACACTGAGATCCATTTATTTTTCAATCCAGTAACAGTAGGACAGATGGTCAATGAAAACCAGGAATTAATTTTTTTCTGTGAGCCTGGGAATATTTGTACAGCAATCCTTTACCATGATTTTGTAGTAACACAAAGAACATGGTAAATGATTCCATCACATATCATTCCATCATACATCGCCTTTTGATTTTCCTTGAAGCCATGAAAAGCCCCACTGCTGGTTTTGATGCTTTGCAGGGAGAACATGGATGACTTAGGAGATCACTGTTGGCTCACTCTGTACTATAGTTGAGATGCACTCAGACTCGGTCTTTGTGATGCCTTCGTGGCACCCATACATTTGGTCAAAGGTGCTTTCTGAGTCTGCAGGTGCTGAGAAAGACGGGAATGTTTAGTTCATGATTAATTATGTAATTACTCTTTTTTTTTTTTCAGAAACACAGCTAAATAATTTAATGAATAAAACATATTAGCAAGCTGAGAAGAATGAATGTCGTTCAATGGCAGTGTAAATCCATCCTACTCTAGGCTGTTTAAGTCCTTCTATCAAGCATTCCTCACATTGGTGTGCTCATTCTTCCTCCCTTCTCTTTACCAGGCAGTGGACACAATGGCTCAGGAGTGGAATGGGGTTTTTTTTCCGCTTTCCAGCAGCACTGAACTATGGGCTGAGGTCACTGCAAAAACACGTCCTAAAGGTGTGATTTGCCTGTTCCTAAAAGGGACTTCTCATCTAGCTGTTGTTATAAAGTGAGGGCCTGTTTCTCTTCAAAACGCCAATATTTCAATTTACAAATTTCAATTTCTCTGCTTCTAGCCTCTGCTGAGCAGCAAAACAATGGACCACATGGAAAAAACCCCAAAGCCTCAAGTATTTTTATGCTGGCTTCATTTTGTGATCTGGCACACTGTGGCCTCAGCCAAGCACCAGTGAAAGAGATACAGCATGAGGATTTGGCTGGATCTGGTGTACAGGCTGCTTCTTTTGCAAGGATGAACTATCTCCCTTCCCAGCTTTCCATCTTCTCCATTTACTTCCTTCCTGGCAGAGCTGGAGTGCCTCAAGTGAACTAATGAAGATTCTATTACTTTCTTCTATTGCAGAACAGCTTTCTGGCATGCTAGCCAAGGAACCTGTCTGAAAATATATTACAGAGTGAACCTGCAAGGAGAAAAAAAGAAAAAAAACCCTACTGCAGCTCTGCCAGAGCCTCCTGGCCCTGCTTTAGCAGCTCTGCCTCCCTGTAGATGCTCAAATGGCTATGTAGGTAAGAAGGAGGAAGAGAATTTTAAAAAACCCTACCTAAATGCCACCTCTGTCAAGTGGACATCTCTCAAAAAAACCCTTTGAAAAATTAACATTGTTTATTGTATTTGCTTCACAGATAAAGAAAATGTATACTGCAACAGGCAGAAAAATTCTACAGCTTGCGTGTTACAAAGTACTTTGATATGTTTTTATTACTGTAATTCATCTGCTCCTGGGGGAGAAGGACAAACAAGAACCAAAGTTCTAAGGTTTTATCAAGGGCTTATGCTTCAATGGACTTTTGATCCAAAGCAATAACACGACTGGTTGTAGAAAGATCGAAATTTAAATAAAATAGTTAATGATTTTCGTTCACTTATTGACCATTTCTCAGTTCTGTTGACATAAGGCTTCTGAGCAAGGTATAAATGCAGGGAGGTGAGATGCCCTTCACAAACAGCAGCCCTGCACTGCAGGAATTGCCCTCAGCTCTCCCCAGCCCTGCAGCTGACATCAAGGTAAGAGGCACACTTTGCACAGGAGACCTGGAAGGGTTTCTGGGACAGCTGCTGTGAAATGCAGGGGAAGGGAAGGGAAGGAGGCTTCAGTGTTGGGCTGAGAGCTGCAGCACAGACGTGAGGCTCTGCTGTCTGCATGTGCAGAGACTGAACCCATCCTTCAGGGCATGAGGAGGTGGCTGCTGCAGGACAAACCAACCCAAAAAGAGAGAGGGTGGAGGGGGTCAGTGATTCTCAGAGCTGAAAGTGAAAATATTGTATGAATTTATCTTGATCATGGGATCTTTATGTTGTATAAGCAAAATTAAATGGTCATCATTAATAGTTTTTCTACAGGTATAAAGTAATTATAATAGTGCTTAATCAGTCAGTGAGTCTGAGTTCAGGTCTCGTCAGCTTCCATATATGCTCTTATAACTGTGAAAAAATACATGTTTTTAATTACATAAAGGTTTTTTTCCTAAAAAAAGTGAGGTTTTAAATAATACATGCTTTTAAATTATGATGCACATGTCTTGAGGTACTACTATGGCTTTTAATCTTACTGGGCATGTCTGTCTTTTCCCATCCCTTCTCAGAATCAGCTAGAGGAATGGCTTTTTTGGTCCCATTTATTTGCCCTGAAATAGAAATCTTTGCTTCAGTAACTGTTACATGATTTAGAGGGAGCTGTTATCATAACTGACTGCTCATTACTATTCCTGCAGCTATTACGAATAAACATTGTGGCTTTTTAACTGAACTCAGACGTATGTGGCTAATTAGATATGTATATTTGTAGTAGTGTTAAGAAAATACATTTAAAACCTGAAATTTAGCCTGATTTAAAGAGCTAATGCTCACAACTTGATTGCTTCTCAGTGTATGTCAAAAGAAGGAATCTCTTGATTTCAGTAAAATTCCATATAAAAAGAGAAATAAGGTGTTTCCGTAAATTTAAAGTTCATTTCCGCCCTTATTTTTAAGTTAAAAATTCACTTTCTTTTAGAAATTAATTGCATGTCTCACTATTTTTATATTGCATTCTGTGTTGCTCATCAAACCTACTCCAAACAATGAGTGCTAGTTTCAAAAATATTTCTCAACCGCAGCATCCATTATCAACAGAAAGATTTATCACTAGTTGTATATTTCATTTTGTTATCATTTAGGATATACTAATAAGATATTAAACAAAATGCTCAGGTATCCTGTGCTCACATGTATACGTAATAAATGAAACTGGACTGCTGTTGTGTACAAATCTCATTTTACTTTTTTCCTCCAAACTGAAATTTCTATGTCATGTCCTCACTCTTCCACAGCTGCTGCTATTTTTAACTTATACTAAAATTGTTTTACATTCCCTTTTTACCTTTCGTCCCTTCTGGTTTCCAGCATTTCATGTCTGGTGTGTAAAGGCCTCTTACAAGAATTGCTTGTTTTCATTTTCTGTAGGCTGCCATCCAACTCCTACAGCAGAAAATCCAAACCCCAGAAGCCCTGCTGAGATGGGAAAAATTATCGTTTATGAGCATGCTAACTTCCAGGGTATGTCCAAAGAATTCCACACCAACATTGCCAACCTAAAAGATGCGGATTGGAATGATTGTATCTCCTCAGTGAGAGTAATTGGCCAGCCTTGGGTGGCTTATCAGCACGCAGACTATAAAGGACAGTTACTGGTATTTGAGGAGGGAGATCACGACTTTGTTGGTAAAAAGATGAATGATAGGATCAGCTCTCTGCGGGTGATCACTGAAGATCTGCACCACCCCCAGATCACTCTCTATGAACATGCTGATTATCAAGGGAGGAGCAGAGTAATAAGAGAAGCAACCAATCTGACTAGGGGACATGACAATGACAGCACATCTTCACACAAAGTCCAGAAAGGTGTCTGGCTGCTGTGTGAACACGGTGATGGAAGTGGAATTCAATACATTGCCCGAGAACATGAGCACCTTCCAAATTACAAGGCAATCAATTTAAATGACAAGCTTTCCTTCCTGCGTCCCCTGCGCCCTGGCTCTGGCTGTGGCTGTTAGAATGCAAATCCTCCAAAGCTGAGAAGAGATGCTGCCCCAGCAAGAAATTTGAGACCTTGTTCTCTGCCTCTGCTTGTGTCCCTTTCCCCCAGCATCACAGGACCACCGAACGAACGTGAGAGCTCTCCTGCCCCACAAACGGCCTCTGCCATTGTCTGTAATCCATTTTGTGTTGATGCCAATAAAGAATATTTTGCAATCAGCAGTGAGTTTATTTTATGCACTCTTTAGGGTAGGTAAACATTTCACTTTCATGGAAAGATGTCTCTGTGTAACCAGAGAATTTTTTGTGCAGTCACTTGCTAACATTGTTCACGGATCTCTCCTGTAGAATTTTATCTCCTTCTAGTTTCACTGGTCAGAAACATTGCAACCTTCATAAGCATTTTGATTATTGCTGTGTTGCTGGGCCAACTCTCACCTCTATTTAACTACCCCCTGAATTATTGTATCTGAAGGTATTGATCATGGAATCCTAGAATCCTATGAAGTCTGAGGTTGGGAGGTGCCTCATTCCAACCCTCCTGCTAGGGGCAGTGACATCTTCCATTAGACCAGGTTGATCAAAGTCCCATCCAACCTGGCCTTGAATACTTCCAGGGGCAGGAAATCCACAACCTCTCTAAACAACCTGTTTTAGTGCTTCATCATCTTCACAGTAAAGAACTTTTTCATAGCATCTAATCTAAGTCTCTGCTCTTTTAATTCAAAACCATTCCATCCTCATCCTATTACTAGTTGCCCACTTAAAAATCTGCTCCTGCTCTTTCCTATAAGCCCCCTTCAAGAACTAGAAGGCTGCAATGAGGTCTACCTGGAGCCTACTCTTCTCTGGGATGACCTACCCCAGATTTCTCAACCTATCTTCATTGGAGAGGTGCTCCCATCCCATGACCCTCTCCCAGTCTGTGCTCATGTCTGGGATTGCTCTGACCCAAGTGCAGCACCTTGCACTTGGGCTTGTTGAACTTCATGAGGTAAGTATGAAATCACTTCTCAAGTTTGTCCAGGTCCCTCTGAATGGAATCCCATCCTTTTGTTGGGCCAGCTGCACCCCTCAGCTTTGTGTCATCTGCAAACTTGCTGAGGGTGTCATTGATAACGATCTTAAAAAGACTGGTCCCTTTCCAGAACAGAGTCCTGATGGACACCAGTTATCACTGGTCTTCTTCTGGACATAGAGCCACTAACCACAGCTCTCTGTGTGGCAATTCCTCAGTTAGCTCCACCCTTCAAACTCATGCATCTCAGTTTGGAGATAAGGATGCCACATGAGACCATGTCAAAGTTCTTAAGGAAGTCGAGGTATGTGAGTGGCATTGGTTGGTTTCCCCTTGTTGATGGCTGCAGCCCCTCCATTACAGATGGCCACCAGATTGGTCAGGCATAATCTGCCCTTAGTAAAGTCATGCTGGCTGTCTTGGATCATCTTGTCTTGTGTGCACCTTAGAATTGCTTCCATGGGGATCTGCTCCATGATTTGCACAGGCACAGAGGTGAGGCTCTCTAGTTCCTTAGATCTTCCTTTCTCCCCCTTTTAAAAATAAGAGTGATATTTCCTTTCTTCCATTCACCAAAGATTTCACTTGAAGGCCATGACTTCTCAAATATGATGGAGGGTGGCTTGGCAACAGCACCAGCCAGCTCCCTCAGGACCCTGGGATGCATGTCATCCAGTCCCATAGATTCGTGTCTACTCAGCTTCATCAAGTGGTCTCAAACCTACTCTTCACCTACAGCAGGAGGGACTTCACTCCCCCAGTCACCACCTGCAGCTTCAGCAACTCCAGAGACACGGGAAACCTGACTTCCAATGAAGACTGAGGCAAGGAACATATTGAGCACCCCAGCCTTCTCCACATCCATTGCCACCAGTTCTTCCTGCTTGTTTATTGGTGGGGAGTGGGAGTTACTCTACTTGGCCTTTATTTTCTGCCCAGTGTTCTTGCAGAAGCCCTGGTGTGTCAGTCCACACAGGCAGGCAACTGGGACAGCTACAAGTTTGTGGCTAGAACACAAAGAGTAAAATTATTTCCATTTCCATTGGCTTATGAGCACCCAAACCATACAGACTAGTTACTCTGGTGCTTGAGGAGGGGGAACACAGCTTTGTTGGTGAAAGATGAAGAATAGGACCAGCTCTCTCCAGCAGATTGCTGAAAATCTGCACAATCCACACATGAAGCCCAGAACATGCTGTACTATCAACTGCTGGGCTTTGTCCCACTTGGGAATAGCAGGCTGTGCTGACGTGTCAGCCACTCGTGCTCCTCTGCTTGGCTCAGATGGGCAGATGCAATGGGGATAGCTCAGAATCCATATGCTTTGGGGTACTTCTTAATGCTTTGCAGCCAGTTTCAGGTTTCCTTGCTCGGTTCACCAAAATGGGATTTCCAAATGCAATTCCAAGAGCATCTGGCATTCTCCCTACTCTAGAACATGTGTTTTATAGTGGCAAGTCAACTGGCAAATGTCACCTTCTGCCCAAAATAGTTTGTGGAAGAAATTATTTTGGAAGTCTTATTGAAGTGCCTTTGTCATGGCTGAGAGATCCCTTTCAGAATCTCAGCATGATAACTGACGTTAAATAGGCACTGTTAATAGGCGAGAGGTTATTTTGTATGTCTCTAATTATATTTCCTAGGAAATCCACTTAATGACATTTCCTTTTTGAAAACCACCATTTCTTAGAGAGGAAAGAAGTTATTCTCTTACTTTCTTGGCATATGTAACAGAGAAGTTCCTTACAGCCAGGAGGTCTCTGTCTGAGTTTTCCCTCTGTTTCTCTTGGGCAAAGAAAATATTACATTACGTCCCAAAGCTGCTGTTACTCTGATTTTAATCAGTTGACATTCCTGTCTGGCTCTGCCTCTCCTGGCCACCAGAGAGGGGATTATCTTCACTTTGGGGGTTGTGAGGAGGTGGTCTAGCTGCCCTTGGGGTGCAGTGCAGTGCAGACCAGCTGGAAATTTCTACACTGCTCAGATTGCAGTACTTTTGAAATCATGTTCTCTGGTCATCCTCACCCCTCACCTTCATGGCAGATTTTAGGAGGCCTCTCAGAAGGATACATCACCCACTCTGACATTCCCTATTGCACTTCTCACATGATGTTTATCCCTATAAAAGCACACTGTGCAATACTCTTGCCCAGTAAGAACTAAAGCATTGGCACTTCAGTCTGCCTGCCAACCCAGGAATAAACTGTATCTGGAGGTCCCATACCCTGCTGAACTACACACGGTATTAAAAAGAGTAAAATGACTGCTGGTAAAATCAAGAGTCAGCAAAAATCCTTCACAGAGGGGATTATTAATCCACAGTCCAAAAGGACATTTGAAGAGAATGCAGCATGAGGAAGGCTTGTAACAAGTGGTATTGCAAAAGGAGATTTCTAGATGAGATATAGTCCAACAGACTTAGGTACTATGGCTGTAACAGAGAGGTGATACACACAGACTCAAATTTCTCAGCTTGATCAGAAACATCTTCAGAACAGGTTCAGGAGTGTTTGGGTAAACACAGAATATAAAATTTGGACTTGAAGTCAGGTCTTGTATGCCTAGAAAAAGGTGATGTTACACATTAACCACTTACGTTATTCTTTAATGATGCCTTTTGTTTCCGTGTTTCAGGGCTCTGGTGCAGCTCCTTTGGATCAGCTTTGTGAATGTGCCATTCTGACTCTTCACCTGCAGTGCAGCTCCATCGCCCAAGCAGCCCACCATCAGAGGAGTGGAGGGAACCCAGCAGGCAGGATATTCTGGTGCACATGCCTTTATCTACGTTTTCTGGCTAGATGATTTAACAATCACTTGGGGAAAGTCAAGCTCATTTCCAAGTACAGAATTCATAAACTTGCTGTTTGCAAGCAAGCAAGTTTTTACTGTGGCTTTCTTCCCTACTCATTTCACCTGGTACTGGAATTCCCATAGCATGAATTTATAGCATCTTTCAATGTATTCAGCATTTAATGGAAAAGCCATTGTGGGAAGCAGGGCTCAAGCAACTTTTTTTCCCATGTACATCTTCAAACACATCTTCCCTTTACTCAACAGCTGAGCTGCCCCACTTTCACTTCAGTTGCTGATGCTTCCTTTAATTTTTTCTTGGTTTTCTTTGTCAAAGTATTCCTCTTTCTTACACTGCTGTGTTTTCTTGGCAGTGCCTTATTGACTCTGTGTTAATCAGAGCGATAATATGGCAAAGCTTAAATGGGATTCTTGATCCTTGTAAATCAAATCTCAAAAAATGCAAAGCGTATTGCTGAAAAAAGCAGTAATGAGAGACTTTCCTTAGAGATCATCAGGAAAATAAATGTGACACAGTGAAATGTGTGCAGCTGGTTGTTCCTGTAAGGAATTCCTGTCCTTGGACGGGACAAACTTGTTTTTGTCATACACATGATCCCAAAGCCCAGTCCACTGAACAGTCTGCCCATCAAATCCATATGTTTCCAGTTTAGAAGAAAGGAAGTTCTGGGAAACCATGTCAAAGGCCTTGCAGAAATCCAGGTATATGGTATCTGTAGCCCTTCCCTTTTCCACTGGGGTAGTCAATCCATTGTACAAGTCTAGTGGGTTATTTGGACTGGACTTTGCTGAAGATATGCTGGCTGTCTCAAATAACTTCTCTGTCTTTCATGTGCCAACAAATACAGATAACAAGCAGGAAGCAGTTTGAGTTACTTAATTGTTAACAAATCTCCTTGCTGAGTCACCCAGCTGAGCAAGTCAATGGTTGAGTAGGTGAATACTCTGATAAAAGATAAGAAATCTTTCTAGATCTCTTCTCCCTTGAGGAAGCACCATATCTTAGTGCTGTGCTGCTGGCACCTAAATGCCTCTGCTGTCATGCACAGAGTGAGTACATGATAAACCTTATCAGGATCCATGGAAACCATGAACAAATGGTGACCCCCAAGGGTCCGTCCTGCCACCAGTGCTATTAAATATCTTCCTTGATGTCATAGGCATGGGTTCAGGTGCACCCTCAGCAAGTTTGCAGATGACACCAGGCTCAGTGGTGAGTTATTATGCTGGGAGTAAGGGACTGTTAAGAAGGACCTCGAGAAGCTTGAGAAGTGGCCCGATGTGAACCCCATAAATTTCAGCGAGGCTGAGTGCAGGACCTTCCAACTGGATGCCAGAGCAATCACCAGGAGCAGTGTAGGCTGAGGAATGAATGGGCTGAGGACAGCCCTGTGGAGAAATATCTGTGAACACTGGTGAGTGAAAAACTGGACATGACCTGACACTTGCAGCCTAGAAAACCAGCTGTATCCTGAGCTGCATAAAGTGTAACTTGCAGGATGAAGGAGATGATTCTTCCCTTCTCATCTGCTGTGCTGAGATTCTACCTGGAGTACTGCATGGAACTGTGGGGTTTCCTGAACAAGAGAGACACAGACCTGTTACAGCAGATCTAGAGGTGGGCCATGAAAATAGTCAGAGGGCTGGAGAACCTCCTACAAAGAAAGACAGAGATACTTGGAATTGCTCAGCCTAGAGAAGACAATGCTTCTAGGAATCCTTATTGCAGCGTTTTAAAATGTAAAGGGACTTATAAGAAAGGCAGAGAGAGAGAGACTTTATGCTATGGCCTTTCAAGCTGGAAAGATGTGTAGGTTTAGGCTAGACATTAGAAAGAAATCTTCACTGTGAGGGTGGTGAGGCACTGGAAAAGGTTGCCCAGAGAAGATGTGAGTGCCCCATCCTTGGATCTCTCCCCCTAGTCAGTTTGTAGGCAACACCACCGTGGGTGTGAGTGCTGTGTGCTGGAGGGGAAGGAGGCTCTGCAGAGGGATCTGTGGGCTGGGGCCAATAGCATGAAGTTCAATAAGGCCGAGGGCCTGCCCTCACAAAAACACCACACATGCTGACAGCAGCTGGGCATGAGCCAGCTGTGCCCAGGTGGCCAGGAAAGCCAATGGCATCCTGGCCTGTATCAGCAATTGTGTGGCCAGCAGGACCAGGGCAGGGATTGTCCCTGTACTCGGCACTGGTGAGGCCACAGCACAAATCCTGTGTCCAGTTCTGGGTCCCTCACTGCAAGAAAGACATCAAGGGGGTAGAGTGCTTCCAGAGAAGGGAAATTAGTTGTTGAAGGATCTGGAGCACAGGTCTGATGAGGACTGGCCAAAGGAGGTGGGGTTGTTCCAGATAAGTGTTCCAGTTACTGTGAATTCCAGTTCAGACAGTTCTGAAGGAGGACAAACATTGGGCCAAGTTCTAAGGTTATCAGATCACTCACATTTCAATGGGCTTTTGAACCAGAGCAATGAGATGTCTCGTTATAGGAGACTGAAAGCAAGATAGAATATTTAATGGTTTTGATCCCTCAGCATGATATCAACTGCTCCCAGTTCCTTGGAATTGGGTGTTTTGCACTTCCACTTCTGTGCAGGCTATAAATGCAGACAGGTGAGATGCCCATCAAAAACAGCAGCCCTGCACTTCAGGAATTGCCCCCAGCTCCCCCCAGCCCTGCAGCTGACATCAAGGTAAGAGGCACACTTTGCACAGGAGACCTGGAAGGGTTTCTGGGACAGCTGCTGTGAAATGCAGGGGAAGGGAAGGGAAGGAGGCTTCAGTGTTGGGCTGAGAGCTGCAGCACAGACGTGAGGCTCTGCTGTCTGCGTGTGCAGAGACTGAACCCATCCTTCAGGGCATGAGGAGGTGGCTGCTGCAGGACAAACCAACCCAAAAAGGGAGAGGGTGGAGGGGGTCAGTGATACACAATTGTGAGGGTTGGACATGAGAGTATTTTACAACTTGATCTTGGGTATGCACCTAAACCAACACACACAACTAATTTGAACTGGGTAGTTGTGGGCACATATTTTATTGAGTTTTCCCTCAAAACTGAAATTTCTATGTCATGTCTTCACTCCTTTCCAGCTGCTGTTATGTTTATCCTCTGCTAAAAAAGTTTTACTTTTCCTTTTGTCCACCACCCTTCCCATAATTTTGTGTCTGCAGTATAAAGGCTTCTTAGAAGCAGTGCTTGTTTTCTGTCTTCCTTTTGTGCAGGCTGTCATCCAGCTCCTCTAGCAACGCATATGCACTCCAGAAGTCCTACTGAGATGGGAAAAATCATAATTTATGAGCATGCTGACTTCCAGGGTTTGTACAGAGAATTCACCACTAATATTTCCAATCTGAAAGATGCAGATTGGAATGATGTTGTGTCGTCAGTGAAAGTAATCGGCCAGCCTTGGGTGGTTTATGAGCATGAGAACTACTAAGGTCGATTTCTGATATTTGAGGAGGGAGAATATGACTATGTTGGTAATGATATGAATGACAAGATCAGCTCTCTGCAGCTGATCACGGAAGATCTGCACAATCCCCAGATCACTCTCTACGAACATGTTGATTATCGAGGGAAGAGCAGAATAATAAAACAAGCCACCAACCTGGCTGCAGGACACCACAACGACATGATGTCTTCTCACAAAGTCCAGAAAGGTGTCTGGCTGCTGTGTGAACACAGTGATGGAAGTGGAATTCAATACATTGCACGAGAGCATGAACACCTTCCAAATTACAAGGCAATCGATTTCAACAACAAGCTTTCCTTCCTGCGTCCCCTTCGCCCTGGCTGTGGCTGTTAGAAGGTAAATCCTGCAGCGCTGAGAAAAGATGCCACCCCAGCAAGAAATTTGAGACCTTGTTCTCTGCCTCTGCTTGTGTTGCCTTTTCCCCCAGTGTCACAGGACTACTGAATAGGAGAGCTCTCTGCTGTGCTGCTCTGCAGATCTGTACCTCTCTATTCTGCCTTGCACTCTTCTCCCACCCCACAAATGCAAAAATCATCATGCTTGATCATATGAAAGAGTGTCCAAGCTAGGAGACATGCCAGATGTGTGAAACCTAATGCACCCTCAGGTGGCATCCCAGAGTCCTGGGCTATGGAATGTAGAAGCATTGCATGTTGGTTTTGTCACTAAGTGAAACAGAAAATTTTAGTACAGAACCAGCACCACTTCCTTTGCCATTTGCTTTGCAATGCCCTTATGGTACTGTGGCCTCTGCCATTGTCTGTAATCCATTTTGTGTTGGTGCCATTAAAGAATCTTTTGCAATCAGCAGTGAGTCTGTTTCGTGCATCTTTAGAATAGATGAATATTGCTCTTTCATGGTGAGATGTCTGTGTGTATCCAGAGAATGGTTCATACAGTCACGTGCAAATATTTTTCCTGGATGTCTCCTGGAGAACTGTGTCTCCTTCTGGATTCACTGGTGAATAGCCGTGGATACAAGCTTGACTCATAAAGCCTTGATGAGCAGGTAGTAGATTGTTGTTGATCCTGGCCAAACTCTCACCTCCAGATTGTACCTCACTAGTGCATGCTTGGTTGCATCTCAAGGCAATGATTGTGGTGATCATACAGTCCTCTACTGCCTTTAATCACATAACAAACAGAATGTTTCCACTAATTTTAATTCTTTAGTCCTAATGGTAAAACCCATCTCGTGTTTTTAAACCTACAATATCTTGATAAGGGATGAGGAATGACAAGGTATTCCAGGATCTGTTTTGCCATGCCCAAATTTACCTGGAAGTGCAGAGGCTCAGGCCTCCTCCATCACTGCCCAATGCCAGCTGCACGCCCTGAGCTGTGTGTTGTGACAGCTGTCCCATGGCAGCTCTGCACTGCACTGTTCATCTCCCTCTGTGCTGACCTCGTGTTTGCCCTCGTTTCCTTGTACTTGTCCCCGGGCTGGTCACACAGGAGCTGCACTTGGCCTTTTGGGGCCTCAGGAGGTGCTCACGGTGCCAGTGCTGAAGCTTGCCAAGGTCCCTTTGGATGGTCCCTTTGGACAGTTCTGTCTGTGTGTCTGTGGCTGCCATGCCCAGCTGAAGCTGTGTTACCTGTGGTGAGACTCGCTGCCTCTCTCAGCTCCCCGTGCCTTCCTGCAGCCTCCCTACCTTTCTTCTCACCCTCTGACACAGCTGTGGCCACTTTCCCAGCATCTCCTGTTCCCTCAGCCCCTTGCAGGAAATATTTTCACAGCACTACACTAACAAACCTTCCTGGTTCTCACTGCTTTCTCTCCCCTGGCTTCATAACCAGCATGCAAGAATATCCTCCCATTCTACATCCTGCCATGAACAGCAGTTTGAAGTAGAAAACCTTGGAGGTATCTTCCAGGCTAAGTTTTTATAGGAGTCCATACTTGGAATGTCATAGGCACAGCTACCCCTGCCCCAGAGAGGAGTGCAATCCTACAAAACGGAAAAGGAAAGGTTCAAGGAGGGATAGGGATGGGAATGTGTCAGAAACCTCGCATTTGCTATTGCATAGATTTGTTTTGTTTTGTTTTTTTAAATCAAAGACAGAATCTAAACAACTGTAGAAGTGTCAGGTCGAAAACTCTAGCAAAGGATTTTTCTAAATTTTTCTGTAATAAGAGGATGAAGTAAAGGTGGAGAAGGACTTTGAGCCTTCAGTGGAGGGGATTACATTTGACAACAGAGCAGGTACGACCTGCTGCTGAACTGGGAGGGAAGTATAAATATCCAAGAAGTAATCTCCAATTTATTGTGTACACATGACTTGATGATGCCACTTTTTCATTGAAATCGAACAAAGGATGAAATCAGGCAGAAAGTGACAAAGACTTTTAAATCTTCCTTAGAATTACTGATGGAAAGATTTATCCTGGAAGGGACCTCCCTATTCCAAGGCCTTCCTCACAGCAGAGCTACCTCCAAATATGATCAGCCCATTCTTGGCCATCTTCAAGAGATTTCTGAACAACTGCAAGGGTGGAGATTGCCCAGGATCTCTGGCTTTATTAGGCAGCAGACTGGACCCGATGGCATCCAAAGGTCATTTTGAACCGGAATTGTCTTATGATCCTCCTGTCTCACAGCATCACTCAAGCTCATGACTTAAGGGTCAAGACTGGCAAATCCTAGTGTTGCCTGAGCTATATTGTTCCTGAGGAATCTTGCCCTAAATAAAGGGTCTCAGCTGACTATCTGACATTACAGATGTGCATGCTCACAGCAGATTTATTGGCTAGTCCATTGCAAAAACTAACACTCTCTTCCCCTCCCTCTTTCTTCAAAGCTTCTCAGGAAAAACACACATGCACCTCCCTCCCACAACACACATTCATCCTGCTTGCAACGTCTTCTGGATTTCTGACTCATTTAGAGTAAGAATCACACCTAGGACACATCACAGGTGCTACCCTCACTTTCATTCCTAGTCCATGACTTCTTTCAGAATTCCTGAAAAATTGTCTATCAGGGAAAGTAAATTTCTGTGAAAGAAACTCTTTCTGAGTATTGCAAAACGATCAGAGAAAATCGTAGCTTCAACCACTCTAACAAATTTCCCTGCTACCCCCAAAGAGCAAAGTTACCACATTTCTGTTTGCATACAGCAGCTTTATTACTAATTTAACTGCATTGAATAATTAATTGGCTGAAGCATTGGAGATCTAACAAGTCTGCCCCATTTCTTGACTTTCTTTGTCCTGTCTCATCAGTGATTCAGCTTCTAAGCAAAATTTCACTCTTGGTTTGCCAGTTAGGAGAGGAGATTGCTGCCAAACCAAGAAAAGCATAAGAAGATTGCAAATTGATTCTGTTAGGAGGTGAAATTGCAGGAGTGATCTGGTGTTTCATTGATGTTATGTGCCTCTCTCAACATTGAGGTTGCTCAGCCATCATTGCTTTCTGAATGATTTCACCCACTTGCCCTTTCAGACACATAAATTTGACTCACACATCTAAACTCTTTCGAGTAGGGTCTGAGGAAGCAGAAAAGAATCCTGATCACCTAACTTCAATTTTCATGTAGTCTGTGAGCAAAGGATTTTCCTGTTTTGTTCTTTTCAATCCAACTAACTCCTTTTTTAGAGTCATTTGGAAGAGTAGCTGTTCCAGTCAATACTTCTGTAAAGTTATTACTCGGGCATGAAAGTATTTAGTATATGCAATCACTGAGAAATTAATTTTAGTTGTGTCAGAATGGCTTCTTTCTCACTCCTTTCTGTTTGTGGATAAGAAGTTGAAGGTCAGTTGCATACTGCACAGCATGAGAACAGGAGGAGCAGGATAAAGGAAGAATTTATTCCCATCTCCCCTGAATGAAGGCCACACCTGGAATACTGTATCTGTTTCAGATGCCCTATTAAAAGGTACATGTGAACAAATTGGTGAGAGCCTCATACAAGCCACTGGATGGCACTGGAGCATCCCATGAACCAGGAGAGTCTAAGTGGTCTGGTCCTGTTCAGCCTGGACCTAAGTGTTCAATCTAAGTGCTATCAGAGGGGCTCGGCAAAAAGACATCTGGAAAGAGACTCAAATGGCAACAGGGAAACTCGGACATAAAATAAGGAATTAAAAACTCAGAACTGACAGAAAGGCCAGAGATCCTGGGCAATCTCCACCCTTGCAGTTGTTCAGAAATCTCTTGAAGATGGCCAAGAATGAGCTGATCATATTTGGAGGTAGCTCTGCTGTGAAGAAGGCTTTGGACTAGGGAGGTCCCTTCCAGGATAAATCTTTCCATCAGTAATTCTAAGGAAGATTTAAAAGTCTTTGTCACTTTCTGCCTGATTTCATCCTTTGTTCGATTTCAATGAAAAAGTGGCATCATCAAGTCATGTGTACAATAAATTGGAGATTACTTCTTGGATATTTATACTTCCCTCCCAGTTCAGCAGCAGGTCGTACCTGCTCTGTTGTCAAATGTAATCCCCTCCACTGAAGGCTCAAAGTCCTTCTCCACCTTTACTTCATCCTCTTATTACTGAAAAATTTAGAAAAATCCTTTGCTAGAGTTTTGGACCTGACACTTTTGCATTGTTTTAGATTCTGTCTTTGATTTAAAGAAAAACCCAAAACAAATCAAAGTGTCCACAGCTGTGTCAGTGGGTGAGAAGAGGGGAAGAGAGGCTGCAGGAAGGCACGGGGAGCTGAGAGAGGCAGCGAGTCTCACCACAGGTAACACAGCTTCAGCTGGGCATGGCAGCCACAGATAGATAGACATACAGACAGACAGACAGACAGACAGACACAAAGACAGCTCTGTCCTCTGCTGATGGGGACAAGTAGGGCAAGCAGGAGGCCGAGCCACTGCCTCTCCAGGAGAACAGACATTAAGACAGTCACAGGTGTTTAGAATTAATCATTGCATGTTATCTTATTTATCTTCCCTTCTGGAGTTCTCTTTTCTTCCTTTGATAAGAATAAGAGTCCCTAAGCCATGTGTTTCATGCCTCCAGATATGGGAAATGACCTACCTGACTACTCAAAAACTGCCTTGACTTTTTCCAGGATTCCAGGTAAATCTTGTGCTCGTAACAGCTCCTTCAAGATTTCACTAGGACCTTGCTCATCTCGACGGAAATGTTATGTTTAGAACTGCCATGAAAAGGAAACAAATCATATGGAAAAACTAAAGCAGGGAACAGGAGAGAGCTGGAGCAAAGCATAACAAGTCGATCAAACAGGTATTTCTATAGTTATTTTAAAATTTGAATGTAAGTGATTACCTTCTGTTTTTATCCTATAAGTAAAAAGACAAGGAAAAATTATAGAGAATAAATGCAAGTGACAGAAATCTCCATGTCCCTGTCTCTCTTCCTCCCTCCTTCACTAAATGTTTCCTACACTTTCATAGACACTGCAGCAAGAGTAGGTACCACCTATTATAAGTACAGTAAACTTTTCTGAAGTCAAAGATAGCCAGGCTCTGATATCCCTGAAGAAAAAAAAAAATGCCTTTACCTGGGTTTTGCCAGATTAATTGTAACTCACTAATTTGGCCTTCTTCCATTTATGAAAAAGAGAAATAAGCCCAAAGCACCAATTTCAGGGCTGTTTCTACTACCAAGAAAAGAAAAAAAAAATCACTGAATATTTATATGTTACACTTTAAAGTGAGACATTACAAGAATCTTCAGGTCATAGTGTCAGAAACTAGGAAATTATATAAACAAAGAGGTTCTTGCATCTTTAATTTTTTCCCATTGTCTGAAAGCACTCCATAATCTTAATTTCCTTCCATATATGTGGCATTTTTCCACTGTGCTTCACAACATTCAGGTGTTATCCACTACACGCCCAAGAAGCAGCTAGAAAGGCACTATTCTTCTACCCTTTAATGCCACAACCATAAAACAATCAGCCTTAGCTGTAAAAATTCTAAAGCTTTAGCAGAAACTTCTGTCCACACAACCCTACACAGTAGGATAGGGTAGATTTCCTCCTCAGTCACCCGCAGAAAGCACAGGATTTTGCTGGTATTTGGAGCTAGATAGACTCATTGTGCTGATATTCAAAATTTTCAAGTGTTGCAAAAGAGGTACTGTAGATGTAAAAAGAGGAACATGCAACGAAAGACTGGGACCTGAAACCACGGCAAGGTTCACTGTCTTGCTGAATTTGCACATCCTACAATCACAAAATCCCAGAATGATTTTGGCTGGGAGAGGTCTTAAACACCATCCAGTTGCAAGCCCCTGCCACGAGCAGGGACCCCCTCCACTAGACCAGCTTGCTCAAAGCCCCATCCAGCCTGGCCTCGGACACTTTGAGGGATGGGGCAACCACAGCTTCTCTGGGCAACCCGAGCCAGTGACACCTCCCCCTCATCACAAAAATATGCTGTCAAATGCATGATTTCAATCTCCCCTCTGTAGGTTTCAAAGGTGCCAGTAAAAACCTGCAGAGCTGCATGCAGTATACTCCAGGTGGGATCTCAGCACAGTGGATTACAGGGGAAGAAGCCTCTCCCCTGACCTGCTGACACCACCTTTGGCAGCCCAGGATGCGGCTGGCTTTCCAGGCTGCGTGCTCACAGCGCTGGCTCGTGCCCAGTTTTCCGTCCAGCACTGTCCCCAGTTCCTTGTCAGCAGGGCTGCTCCCAGTCTGTTCATCCCCAAACTGATCTGATCCTGCAGATCAGGAGGTGCAGGCTTTGCTGGACCCGTGTTGGCTGTCTCCAATGACCCCCCTGCCCTCCATGTGCCTACAAATACCAACACAGAAGTGAAAAATGCAGGAAGCAGTTTGAGATGTGGGATTGTTAGCCACATGCCCACGAACGGCCTTGTCAGCATCAATGGAAATCAGTAAGAAGGGGTGCCCCTCCAGGGTCCCTACTGGCACCAGCAGTGCTCCATGTCCCCATCAGGGGCCCAGGCAGTGGGGTCGAGTGCACCCTGGGCAGGTTTGCAGGTGACTCCCAGCTGAGGGGCGTGTTTGATAACGCTGAGGGAAGGGACATTGCAGAGGGACCTTGGCAAGCTTCAGCACTGGCACCGTGAGCACCTCCTGAGGCTCCAAAAGGCCAAGTGCAGCTCCTGTGT
The DNA here is from genome assembly GCF_052056855.1 of Sturnus vulgaris. Taxonomy (NCBI): domain Eukaryota; kingdom Metazoa; phylum Chordata; class Aves; order Passeriformes; family Sturnidae; genus Sturnus; species Sturnus vulgaris. Next base: position 32,005,913 of record NC_142244.1, read on the forward strand.
GACCAGCCCGGGGACAAGTACAAGGAAACGAGGGCAAAGACGAGGTCAGCACAGAGGGAGATGAACAGTGCAGTGCAGAGCTGCCATGGGACAGCTGTCACAACACACAGCTCAGGGCGTGCAGCTGGCATTGGGCAGTGATGGAGGAGGCCTGAGCCTCTGCACTTCCAGGTAAATTTGGGCATGGCAAAACAGATCCTGGAATACCTTGTCATTCCTCCTGCCTTACCAAGGTACTACAGATTTAAAAACACAAGTCAGTTGTTTCCACTGGGATCAACCAATCAGTCAGTTTGAAGTGATGAGAATTTACTGTTTGATTATGTGATTTGAGCAATAGAGGACTGTATCACCAGCATGATCCATCACTCCGATTGATTGTGTAAGGTGTAATAAAATATGTGATATTTAGGAACAGTCTGCATGGGAGAGTTTGGCTGAGATAAGACCCTATCTCAGCAATTATCAACATGCTCACCAAGACTTTAGCACTGGCTGAGTCAAGCCTGAGCTCAATGTTACTGAACAGGAAATCCGGAAGGAGATAAATCCTTTCAAGAGTCCTCCATGAAAAAAGACTCAACTCATTTTCTGCGCACACAGAGACATCGTTCCATGGAAGGGCAATATTTATCTACACTAAACAGTGCATAAAACAGACATTTTGTTGCTTGCAAGAGAGTTTTTATTGGCACCAAGCCAAAAGAGGTTACAGACAATGGCAGAGGCCAAGGTACCACAAAGGCTTTGTAAAGCAAATCACAAAGGAAGGGACTCAAGCAGAGTCAGAGATCAAGGTCTCAGATTTCTTGCTGGGGCTGCATCTTCCCGCAGGAAGGGTCGCAGGATCTGCAGTCTAAGAGTCACGGCCAGGGCGCAGGGGACGCAGGAAGGAAAGCTTGTCATTGAAGTCGATTGCCTTGTAATTGGGAACGTCCTCATGTTCCCGGGCAAGGTGTCGAGGTCCACTTCCATCGCTGTTTTCACACAGCAGCCAGACACCTCTCTGGACTTTGTGAGAAGACACGATGTTATCATCTTCTCCCCCAGCCAGATTGGTTGCTTCTCTTACTATTCTGCTCCTCCCTTGATATTCAACATGCTGATAGAGAGTGATCTGGGGATTGTGCAGATCTTCTGTGATCAGCTGCAGAGAACTGATCTTGTCATTCATCTCTTTACCAACATTGTCATATTCTCCCTCCTCAAATACCAGAAACTGACCCTTATACTCGATGTGCTCATAAGCCACCCAAGGCTGGCCGATTACTTTCACTGAGGACACAACATCATTCCAACTCACAGCTGTTAGGTTGGGAGTGTCAGTGGTGAATTCTTTGGACAAACCCTGGAAGTTGACATGCTCATAAATGATGATTTTTCCCATCTCAGTAGGACTTCTGAATCTTTGGATTGCTTGCTAGAGGAGCTGGATGACAGCCTGCACAAAAGGAAGACAGAAAACAAGCACTGCTTGTATGAAGCCTGTACACATCAGACAAAAAATGATGCAGAAAGTGGTGGAGGAAAATAGAAAGAAGGGAAGATCAACACATTTTTAACACAGAATAAACAAAGCAGCAGCTGGAAAGGACTGAGGACATGACATAGAAATTTCAGTTTTGAGGGAAAATTCAATAAAATGAGATGTATGCCCACAACTACCCAGTTCAAATTAGTTGTGTGTGTTGGTTTAGGTGCATACCCAAGATCAAGTTGTAAAATACTCTCATGTCCAACCTTCACTATTGTGTATCACTGACCCCCTCCACCCTCTCCCTTTTTGGGTTGGTTTGTCCTGCAGCAGCCACCTCCTCATGCCCTGAAGGATGGGTTCAGTCTCTGCACACGCAGACAGCAGAGCCTCACGTCTGTGCTGCAGCTCTCAGCCCAACACTGAAGCCTCCTTCCCTTCCCTTCCCTTCCCTTCCCTTCCCTTCCCTTCCCTTCCCTTCCCTTCCCTTCCCTTCCCTTCCCTTTCCCTTCCCTTCCCTTCCCTTCCCTTCCCTTCCCTTCCCTTCCCTTCCCTTCCCTTCCCTTCCCTTCCCTTCCCTTCCCTTCCCTTCCCTTCCCTTCCCTTCCCTTCCCTTCCCTTCCCTTCCCTTCCCTTCCCCTGCATTTCACAGCAGCTGTCCCAGAAACCCTTCCAGGTCTCCTGTGCAAAGTGTGCCTCTTACCTTGATGTCAGCTGCAGGGCTGGGGAGAGCTGGGGGCAATTCCTGAAGTGCAGGGCTGCTGTTTGTGAAGGGCATCTCACCTGCCTGCATTTATAGCCTGCTCAGAAGTCTTGTGCAACACCTCAGGTGACAGCATGAAAAGTGACTGAAACTCTCCAAAAGCCAGATCAGCCACAGTAATTCGAACACACCAAAATATATTTTGACACGGGGTGTGGAAGTTTACCTGCTAGTGGCAATTTATATTCTTGGTCTCCTTGGAAGCACTTAAAATGACCAAGGACTTTTAATGGGAGATATCCAACTCACAGAGGTGGTATTGAAGCATCAACTTTTGAAAAAAAAAAAAGATTCCCATTTCTCCTTAGAATTATGGATCATTAAGGTTGGAAAAGGCCTCCAAGATGTAGTCCAACCTTTGACTGCATACCACCATGCTCACTAATCTATATTGCAAATGTCACTTATACTTGTGTTTTGATCTTTTTCAGGGATGATGACTCTACCATTTCACTGGGTTGCACATTCCAAAACTTAATTACCCTTTCAGTGAAGACGTTTTTCTTAATCGCCAACCTGAACCTCTCCATACACAAGTTCAGGGTGTTTCTCCTTGTCCCATCACTGTTTGACTGCAGAACAGAGTGGCCCACCTGGCTATATGCCCCTATCCTGGAGTTGTAGAGAGTGAGCCTCCTTTTCTCCAGGATAAACACCCCCAGCTCCTTCAGCTCTTCCTCATCACACCTGTGCTCCAGACCCTTCACCAGCTCTCTTCTCCTTCTCTGGACTCACTCCAGCCCCTCAATGTCTGTCTTGCAGTGAGGGACCCAAAATGAACACAGAATTCCAGGTGTGGCCTCACCAATGCTGAGTACAAGGGGATGATCACTGCCCTGGCCCTGCTGGCCACACCATGACTGATACAGGCCAGGTACCATGGGCCACCTGGGAACACTGATGGCTCATGATCAGCCCACTGAAGGTGTGGATGCCCCACACCTGGAAGGGTTCTTTAGGGTCCCTTGCAGCCCAAATCATTCTCTGATTCTGTGACATATGTAATCATGTATATATTTATGTAGAGTAAGAAATGTATTTGATATGCTATCATAGATAATAATCAAAACCATCAATATTGTTGTCTCAAAACCAGAAAGAAGTTCACAGTGTAGAACCCAGAAGCAGGATGTAAATAGAGACCTTCTGGCATGGTGTAAAACCAGCTTCAGAGTCAGAATTTTAAAGCAGAAGCATGGCAAAAGAAATAGAGATATTTGCAGACTTTCATTTTGCACTCAATACCATTTTATTTTAAATAGTGCTTTATACTTCCAGTTTTGAAATGGAACACTTGAATCTGGTTACACACCGTGTTTCTTTCACAAACATGCCAAGCAGCAATCTTATTCTGCTAAATATGGCATTTTTCCAATTCAGGTGGAAGTAAATGCTTCAGATAATACTTCTTTATAATGTTTTGCCTCCATCAGTTTTTTCCATCACTCTCCATGGACCACCCATACTGTTTTGCCTCATTTCCCCATCCTCCTTTATTTTCTTCTCCAGATGGCTACAAATTATTTCCTACATCAAGTTTTTGGTTCTCCCAAGTGCCACACTATGCTCTCAGTGTCTCCTACTGGAACTCTGCTTTGCAGAAAACCCCATCCCATGAACTCTTCTGCTGGGAAATCTGTAGTGTGTGTCCCCAGTTCTCAGCCCATCCTGACACTGTCTTTCAGCCACTTTGATCTGACTTGTTCTGTTCTAGGCTTCCTGACCAACTTCCAAGCACCAGAAACATCATCGAATGAGTTACTGAATTGAACAAACAAAAAATTGGAGAATCATCTCTATTTCTGCATTTTGAATAACTGCCTTTGGTCACTTATCAGTAGGAACTTACTTTACAAGGTCATGCTACCAGAGATTGTGCTTCCTCTCTGCTGGTTTTGAAATTAACTGACAGGCGTTCTGGACAACATTACAAAGTCATCATTAGAACACTTTCCAGAGACAACTCTGAGCCCTTGTTGCTTTGTCAGTGGTTTAAAATATTTCTGGTTTATAGTTTCACAAAATGTTTTATGTTATCACTATAAATTCTCATGAATATCTACATTGCATGAAATGAATTTTCAGCACAAAAGTAATAGGATGTGAAGATGGATTCTCTGTTTCTTGGATTGGTTTTTAATTGCCTGCCTTTGTGTTGAAAGACACTATGAGGTCCACTCCGAGGAAACTGCCTGCAGCAGCCCAACCACTGTCACAAATAGAAGCGAGGGAAAAGTCAGAGAGAGCTCTGAGACCTGGATCCCTGGACGGTCATGTTGGGACTAAGAGTGTCTTCCCCAGGCTTTGAGCCCTGCGTGGCACAGAGCAGTGTGTGCTACTTCGGCAGGGAAGCCGTGGCTTGCATTAACACTTCAGCCACAGCAGAGGCAGTGACACATGACAGAGAGGCTGCCACAGGGCATGGGGTCTGCAGGACCCGGCTGAAGAGGCTTGGGTCCTGCACAGGCATAAACCTCAATGGCTCAGCCTTGCTTTCTCTCCTCCTTCACTCACCGGCTCTACAGGTGTCTCCTTCTGTCCCTTTAAGTCACATCTTGCTCCACAGGCTTCCACCACTTGTGATATTTCAAGTGTGGGAAGACAAGCTTGTAAGGGTATGTGGAACACCATAGCCTTTGTTTCATGAACCTTATCAAACGAAGACATTTTTGCTTCAAGAGAAGTTCTAGTGGTGTGATTTGCCAGCAAATCTTGAGCTGGAGCAGCCAGCAAGAAGGTCATCGATCCAGGGATTTCAGACAGGCAGGACACTTGTGCTGGGATTCAAGGCACCCACGACTGCCAGAGCACCAAGGAGAACAGTGCGTGGTGTGTGTGGGGGCTGGCTGCAAGCACAGAGCTGCACTAGCCAGGGAGTGGGAGACACCAAAGTGTCCTTTGGTCAGAGAGCCCAGAGCCAGGTGTGATGAGACTGGACAGGCTGAGGGCTCCCAGTCCTGCAGGAGGCACCTGTGAAGGTGCCCGTGGCTGTGGAGAGGGAGGGTGTGCAGGTCTTCACTAGAGGGCTTCCATGAGGATGATCTGCAGGGGAGGAAGAGGACGGGGCTGTGTCTCTTCCATCCCATTCTGTGCGAGTGCTGCTGGTGTCAGCTGTGTCAGGGGTGGCTGAGGGCAGCCCCTGCTGTGTGGCAGCCGGTGCAGGTGGCCGTGTCCGTGTCCTTTCCGTGCACACGGGCGTGCCTGTCCCTGGCTCACACGGCCACCCCAGCACGGGCTGTCCCTGCAGCCTGGCCAGTGGCACTGGCAAAAGCAGCCCCCGACAGAGACCCTGCAGCCTGGGCTCAGCAGCTGAGCAGGACGAGTTCCTGCGGCTGAATTCCGCTCATCCTGACCTATCCCTACACACGGCACTCAAAAAGTGACTTGCCCAAAACCCTGCAACTGCGGCTTTTCCACACAAAAACCGAGCACTCTTGTGTGACTGGACTGTTCTGTTCTTTTACTTTCAATCCTCATCAGCTGCTTGTAGGAGCTATCCTGGGCTTTCTCAAAGAGCATCTTGTGTGTTGAAATCCTACAGATCTGCAGATGCTCTCTCAGTTCTCTCTTTCTTGCACTTTTGGTTGGATGGCATTCTACTTCTACTCTCTCGAAAGCAGAGGAGCCACATCTTGAAAAATTTCCCTCCAAAAAACCCCAAATTCACCAAGAAAGCCCCAAACACTAAACTGAGGAGAGACAAATTGCTGGGACACATTAATTGCTGAGTGCAAGGACAATGCAAAGGAGCCCATTAGACCCACTGGGTCAATGCCAGTGCACAGAAATCCCCATCGGGACTGCATTGGTCTGACACGGCTGAATAGAAGAGATGAACAAGGGACATTGATCATCTTTCTTTATAGCAAGATTCCTCAGGAGCAATACTGGCATTTGCCTGTCTTGGTCCTTACATGATGAGCTTGAATGATCCAGGGAGCCAGGAGGATTTTCTGTTTGGTGGATAATTGAAGTTGGAAGTAACTTTTATTTGTCATTGGGTCCAGTCAGCTGCTTAACACAGGGAGAACTCTGACGTTGTTGTTATGCATGAATTATGTTTGTACCTGGCTTTATCCAGTCAGGTCTTGACAATCCCTGAGTGTGGATACCTCCCAGCCTCTTGGGGTGGTGTGATTTAGAATTTTCTGACCTCATCACAAAAATTTTTCTCAGTTATGGAAGAGACATTGCTAAGTTTTCTCAGAGGGGCACAGCAAAAGGACATTTGGAAAGAGTCTTCTCTGGAAATAGGGAAGCCCTGACTGAAAACAAAGAAAAAACCCCAAAGCTCGAAGTGTTTTTCAGCACTGGAAGAAAGGCCAAGAAATCCTGGTGAATCTCAATTTCAACTGTTCAGAAATCTCTTGAAGATGGCCATGAATAACCTGGTCACCTTTGGAGGTAGCTCTGTTGTAAATGAGTTTGAACTGGGGAAATCCTTTCCAGAAAAAATCTGTCAGTAATTCTAAGGAGGACTTTAAAGCCTTTGGCACTTTCTGCCTGATTTCATCCACTGTTCAATTTCAATGAAAATCTGTCACCATCATGTCATGTGTACAATAACCTTGAGTTTATGTGTTGCACATTTATGGACTCTATTTCCTCAATGTCAGACTTCCCTCCCCATTCCTCCACAGGATCTCACCTGCTCTCTTGATAAGTGTAATTCCTCTTATTGAAGGCTCAAAGTCCTTCTCCACCTTTACTTCATCCTCTTATTACTGAAAAACTTCCTAGAATCCTTTGCTAGATTTTTTAACGTGACACTTCCGCATTTGTTTGGATATTGCCTTTGATTAAATACACTCCAAAACAAACCTCGGCAAGAGCAAATGCAAATTTCCTTAAACATTCCCATCCATATCACTCCTTGAACCATTTCTTTGCTGCTTTGTAGGATTGCACTCCTCTCTGGTGCAGGGGTAGTGGTCCCCATGACAAGCCAAGGAGAGTGTATCGACTCCTTGAAGCATTTAAGCTGGAAGGAAAGTTGAGGGGTCTCTACTTCAAGCTTCTGCTCACACCAGGATGGAGAATGAGGAGATTTTGTCCCAAGCTGGTTATGAAGAAAGGAGAGGGAAGTAGAAGTGATATTTGCAATATGGATTAGTGAGCATAGTGCTTCAATGCCATCTCTGTGACCTTGATATCCTAATTTTATCTTCCATAAAAAGTCCTTGGTCATTGTACTGCTTTCCAGGAGAGCCAGAATATAAACTGCCACAATCAGGAAACTTCCACAGCCCCTGTGGAAGAAAGAAGGGAAGATCAACACATTTTTAACAAAGAATAAACAAAGCAGCAGCTGGAAAGGACTGAGGACATGACATAGAAATTTCAGTTTTGAGGGAAAACATAAATCATGATATGTGCCCACAACTACCCAGTTCAAATTAGTTGTGTGTGTTGGTTTAGGTGCATACCCAAGATCAAGTTGTAAAATACTCTCATGTCCAACCCTCACAATTGTGTATCACTGACCCCCTCCACCCTCTCCCTTTTTGGGTTGGTTTGTCCTGCAGCAGCCACCTCCTCATGCCCTGAAGGATGGGTTCAGTCTCTGCACACGCAGACAGCAGAGCCTCACGTCTGTGCTGCAGCTCTCAGCCCAACACTGAAGCCTCCTTCCCTTCCCTTCCCCTGCATTTCACAGCAGCTGTCCCAGAAACCCTTCCAGGTCTCCTGTGCAAAGTGTGCCTCTTACCTTGATGTCAGCTGCAGGGCTGGGGAGAGCTGAGGGCAATTCCTGAAGTGCAGGGCTGCTGTTTGTGAAGGGCATCTCACCTCCCTGCATTTATAGCCTGCATAGAAGTGGAAGTGCAAAACACCCAATTCCAAGGAACTGGGAGGAGTTGATACCATGCTGAGGGATCAAAATCATAAATATTCTATCTTGCTTTCAGTGTCCTACAACGAGACATCTCATTGCTCTGGTTCAAAAGTCCATTGAAATGTGAGTGATCTGATAACCTTAGAACTTGGCCTAATGTTTGTCCTCCTTCAGAAGCTGTCCTAGGTGTGATTCTTACTCTAAATGAGTCAGAAATCCAGAAGACCTTGCAAGCAGAATGAATGTGTGATGTGGGAGGGAGGTGCATGTGTGTTTTTCCTGAGAAGCTTTGAAGAAAGAGGGTTGGGAAGAGAGTGTTAGTTTTTGCAATGGACTAGCCAATAAATCTGCTGTGAGCATGCACATCTGTAATGTGAGATAGTCAGCTGAGACCCTGCTTTGACTGGGTCATGTTCAAATACACAAGTGTGAAGAAAGTGTTCAGCTTCTGTCATTGCAGTGCAGGCAGCTGTGCATTTGGCATCAAGTACGTGCTTCCTGAGGGAAAGGTTTTCCTGCAGAATGTGGTATGCAATCAGTTCCTACCCTAGCCTCCTCCTCTCATAAACCCTGGGAACACTTAATATAATATCATCAATCTAAGGATGTCATTCAGAGCAATTGGCACACTTTACATTTGCCTCTGACCTATTGCATGACAACTTTTCCATGTAGCCAGCTGCATTTGCTGTTTCTCCACAATCTCTAACTTGAAAATCTCATTAAGATTAAAAAAAAAAAAGTCTCTGGATTGTGTTTTAGCTTTTTTAGTTTTATCTGCAGATGGTGCTCCCTCTCCAAGGAAAAATTACTCCAAAGAGCAATCCAGGAAGCTTTCACCCAGGACAGCAGTGTTCCACAAATAGCCTTGCCTTGTGTGCAACCCTACACCCTAAGTTCACTTAACTGAAGAAATCCCCCAATTTAGAAAACTTCTTGTGTGTCCAGCTGTTCATTAACCAAGTTCCCGTGGCTGCAGTGTGCAGTCAGATGCAAGTCTTTTACAAAGTGCTGGGCTTCACGCTCATAATTCCCTCAAAATCTTTGCTTTCCAAAGCTGTGGTTTGCACTCAGGTTTGTAAGCAGACCACTTCCAAAGGCAGGCTTGCATATTCCAAATCTGGGATCCTTATGCTGTTATGTCAATCCATCCCACGGTGCTTTACAATATTTATGCATCTGGAAATGGCAACAGTGATCAAATGCACCACACTCCTATTCCTCCAGATGGTCCAGAGCCCAAATGTTCACACAAGAGGGGTCCTACAGGTATTGGTCCTCCAAGACTGTATAGGGGCTGTATGGCCCCTATGTCTTATCCTTATCCACATGGAGTGTAGGATGAAAGTTTACATAATAGTATTTCTTTAGGTAGCAGGTAGGTGCCACAAAAATCACACGTGGTCTAATTTAAACAGGGTTTCTGTTTCTGTATGGTTAGACTGCTCCTGAGAGAAAAGTGAGCTCATCTGGAGTCTGTTTTGATGGCACTGCAGGGGTGCTCTTCATAACCCTGAATAGAGGGAAAGGGTTTCAAAGATAAAAAAATAGATGAGGGTTTATTTTGAATCCCTACCTTTCATGTTTGTCACATCCCCCAAGGGATTATTTGTGGATTAAATAAATGGTTAATAAAAGTTCATTCATTTTTTTCTGCATGTTTTCAGAAGGAGATGCAGGGAAATAATTGCTCTGAAGTATCTGAGCTCTGCTAAGATATGATGAAGATATTATGGTTTCCTCTGACCTTTATAATACTCATCTCACTTCATCCATATAGGCTTAGGATGAAGGAAGATATACCCAGCTGTGGCATCCAGAAATTATCTGCACAGTACAGATAAGATCAATCAAGGTCAGGATGGAAATTATTTATTGTCTTAATACACGAGCAGTTTGCTTCAGGGAAATTTTGTATTATTAGGCACACAAGGTAATAAGATAAACTTCAAAGGCAACAAAAATATGGTAATCTATGTGATATATAGTTCAGTTTAAATCTGACGGTGAATGACAAAAACATAAATGAAAGTGAAGTTGTGCAAATTCCCCCACGTGCCTATCATCTCTTTGTAGATCTCAGGGATAGCATGAGAACTGACTTTTTGTAAAAGAAACCTTGAAGCAGCAAAGATTGGATGAGACTGTGAAAGCAGTTGCAAAGAAAACACATCAAGAGGTCATCCTTGAGTTTTGACCATATTGTTTACTGATGAATGAAAACTTATTATTACTATATTATTGAGCCATTTAGCACATTTCTAAGTGTTACAGAAAAAAAAACAAACAGAAAAACCCCCAATGAAGTCTGCTTCAGATCACCTGGTTTGTCCCAACTACAGGCTCCCTTCTTGCTTGACTGTATTACACCAAAGATAGCTCAGGCCGTGGTACATAAAGAGAGCTGTGTTTTGGCCATCTACTGGCTCCACTTTAGCTGGAGAACCTGCTCTGTAGAGGTTAGGCACGTGAAACCACTGCATTTCCCATAGGCATGCTAGCAGGACTGAATGTTTTTCAAGCTCTGTCCCCCACCTTCCATGTTTTCAGAAAACACAGATATTTTGCTTTGGAGGGAAGACAGTTTTATGAGAATTTAATTTAATTTAATAAGGATGTGCTTTGCATTTCTTCTCTCTTTTTGTTGTAATTTGACCTTGACAGCAACACCTGCTTGTAAATAAAGAGAACAATTGATGTGCTGGTACATGTGGCATCACACCTCCGAGAATAAGAAATATTCCCAAACAGATAATGTGGGGGAGAGAAGGGTTTTTCAGGGGAAATCAGTGCACAGGTGTGTGTAATTCTCCCTGTCCAGAAGGATTCAGTTACCAGGAGAGGCTGGGGGAAGAAGCCAGCCAAAGCCTATGCTCATCTTCCACCCATCCCTAAGTCACTGGATCAGTTTTGCTGAGGTGTTCACATCAGAAACCAACATTTCTGAGACCCCATTACCACAGTTGCCAACAGGCAGTGCACCCTGCTGTGGAGGGTGTGAATAATGTCACATACAATATATAAAATATATGATATATGATTTCTGAAATACATAATAGATTATTTATATACAATACATTGTATATACTCTATAATGCATAGTATTTAATTAAAAAATACTAAACATTCAATGTATATATCATATCATGTCTTATGAAACGTGGTCCTCTGCAATCTCTCTTCTTCTAGACTGAGATATCTGGGAAACCTGAGTTCTTTGATGGTAGGCAAAAAAATTTGGTGGGAAAGTTGCTTCTCTCAAAACCAGCTCCTCTGCCTCAAGATCCCTCCAGTTAATCAGTATAAGTCCAAACGTGATGTGGAAGTGTAGTTTAATTCCAAATTCACAACGCTGTCTCTTGTCAATGATAGGATCACTCATGTTGTCACATTTGATCTTGTTGCCAAAAATGTACTGGGGGTTCAGTTATCATGCATCAGTTCACCTGTTGAGCTGGGAACCAATATTGTCTCAGGAGCTAGTTTCAGAAAAAGAAGATTTCAAAGAACTGTGGTCAGAAGACGCTTTCTGAAAATACAGTTTGATCAGCAAATGAGTCAAAACAAAGTGGCACAAATACTTGAAAATTAATTTTTCATCTCAACAAGAAGGAAATAATCTAAATACTGAAACACAATTTTAAATTATAGGGAACAATAACAGACATCCAGGCATTCCAATGCTGTGTTCTGACCATGCTTTAGTCATTAAATGGTGTGTGAAGGCTTCTCTATGCCTGCAGGTGGAACCTTGGCATTAAAACCAGCTCGGTGACAAGGGAACACTGCTTTGGATACATCTTTTCTTTTAGCAGTCGATTGTTAGCATCCTGCACATACATTACAGAATAGAGGGAGCAGGTATGCCTGCTTGTCATTTGGTTTCCTGGCAGACAAGATCTGACCTTAAGCCTAATTTGTACATTTGGCAGTGAGCTAAACCAGCCCAGTCTTGTTCTGTGGTCGGTTCTGCCTGTGAAACAGTGATTCTTCTTACCACCCTTCTGAGGACAGGTTATCTGCAGGGTAGCTTTACAGGCTTTACAGGACAGACACGTTCAAGACCTATCTTGCTAAGGCACCCACGGAGGCACTGTCATGACCCACCCAAGGGTGCCCTGCAGCCCAGGGAGCCCAGACAATTTGGGGATCTGGCCTCAGCGGTGCCAATGGGTTGGCTTCCACACGGCAGCGCAGCACGGCGGCGGAGACTGCTCGGGAGCCTAAATGGATGCAAGGTGCCAGTGTGAGCCTGCACCCGAGTCAATGAGCCCGGCTGTAAATCAGCTGCTCCGAGCACACCCGCTGCTCCCTACCAACACGTACACACAGCTCTGGGAGCCAAGCTCACACCTCTCCTTAGGGTATCACACCTCTCCTTAGGGTATCACACGTCTCTTTAGGGTATCACACGTCTCTTTAGGGCAGCGCTGTGCCCTACAGACACAGCAGCTCGTGCTGACCCCCCTGCCAGAGGAATGCAGGAGCGTACACAGACACTGTGTGTGCACTCTTATGGTGGGCAAGGCAGCAGGGGGATTGACGTGTGAGCTGTTGGTTGGACTGAGGCAACAGAGTGCCCCTGAAGCTTGTGACAGGCCTCTTAACCCCATTTGGGTACAGACCAGAGTCGCACAGGGTTTTATCTGTACAGTGCTGTCACTTTTCAACAATTGGATTTTTCAAATACTAGTCCTAATAAGTCTTATTTTTCATTAGCGTTAGTGTCAAAACCTTTGAAAGTTCTGCACTTCTGCTGTGTAAGAGAAGGAACCTTTATCCTAGAAGAAGGTGTTGAGAGAAGACCTTTGGAAAAAATCTCTTTCTGAATTTCATGGATAAAGTATCTTTCTCCTGGGGTCTTATTACTGATAATTCTGCCAGTTAAGAAACTTCCTAATGACCCTAATAACTATGGATAAGTGACAGGTTTGTAAAAGTAAAAAGTGGTGCTCTTCCATCAGGCTACTGCATTCCCACCTGGATCTTCATGTTTGTTCCCCCATAAATAAGCATAATCTCCCCTGCTGCTAAAATACTAAAATACAGACACTTCAGATATTCAGTCTTTAACATAAGAAGGAGAGGTCACCCATGGGCTGAAGCAACAGAGCCCTGACACTATTTCTTGCAGATTCTCTCCCCCTCTTGGCATACAGGATCATTCCCCTTTTTGGGGCTGCTCTTTTCAAGCTCCATAGATAGTACATTTCTTGTTGCTTGCTCACTAGGACACTTCTCCTCATGCCCCGAAGATGGAGACTTACAGCCCCCATATATTTATGACTGAGACACATATGCTGCGGGAGGTCAGGGGGTTTAACAAATTTTAACAACAAACTGTTTAACAAATTTGCCTGTAGCACACCTTAACAACAGAGCTGCCATTCAAAAGGGTCTGGAAGGCAGGGGGAATGGGCTGACAAGGACCCTTATGAAACTGGAAGCAGACAAAGTCCTGCATCTGGGAAAGAAGAACCCCTTGCAATGACATATACTGGGGACTGACAGATTGGGGAGCAGCTCTGCTGGAAAAGATCTTGAGGTTTTTGTAGGCACCAAGATGAAGAGGAACCAAGTCTGCCCTGGCAGCAAAAATGACCAACAGTATTCTGGGCTTTACTCACAGGAGCCTAAATCAGCAGATTAAGGGGCTTATTGCTGCTTTGGCAGCATTTAGAAGTCTGCATCCAGTTTTAGGTGATGTAGCATGAAAAGAGGTTGGTAAACTGAGAGAGTTCAGTGCAGGGCCACGGAGAAGGACAGGGGACTGCAGAACTTGCCCTGGGAGGAGAAGCTGGGGAATAGGGCTTGTTCATCTGGGAGGAAATGTTTTGGTGGGACCTAACAGCAGCTTTCCAATACTTATAAGCAAGTTACTGAGAAGAGGATGCTAAAGTTTTCTGAGTGCATATTGTGAGAGGAGGAAAATGTGAGAGACATAAACCAAGAGAGGTTTCAACAGACATAGTGAGAAAAACTTTCATGATGATGTCAGTAAATTATAAATCACACCACCTAGAGAAGTACGGTAGTCTACATACACAAGGGTTTTCAAGACCTGACTGCATAAGTCACCAGCAAACTTAATTCATCTCACATTTGTCCCTGAGTTAAGCAGCTGATTGGATCGAATGACAGCTAAAAGTTACTTCCAACTTCAATTATCCACCAAACCGAAAATCCTCCTGGCTCCCTGGATCATTCAAGCTCATCATGTAAGGACCAAGACAGGCAAATGCCAGTATTGCTCCTGAGGAATCTTGCTATAAAGAAAGATGATCAATGTCCCTTGTTCATCTCTTCTATTCAGCCGTGTCAGACCAATGCTGTCCCGATGGGGATTTCTGTGCACTGGCATTGACCCAGTGGGTCTAATGGGCTCCTTTGCATTGTCCTTGCACTCAGCAATTAATGTGTCCCAGCAATTTGTCTCTCCTCAGTTTAGTGTTTGGGGCTTTCTTGGTGAATTTGGGTTTTTTGGAGGGAAATTTTTCAAGATGTGGTTCCTCTGCTTTTGAGAGAGAAGAAGTAGAATCCCATCCAACCAAAAGTGCAAGAAAGAGAGAACTGAGAGAGCATCTGCAGATCTATAGGATTTCAACACACAAGATGCTCTTTGAGAAAGCCCAGGATAGCTCCTACAAGCAGCTGATGAGGATTGAAAGTAAAAGAACAGAACAGTCCAGTCACACAAGAGTGTTCGGTTTTTGTGTGGAAAAGCCGCAGTTGCAGGGTTTTGGCCAAGTCACTTTTTGAGTGCCGTGTGTAGGGATAGGTCAGGATGAGCGGAATTCAGCCGCAGGAACTCGTCCTGCTCAGCTGCTGAGCCCAGGCTGCAGGGTCTCTGTCGGGGGCTGCTTTTGCCAGTGCCACTGGCCAGGCTGCAGGGACAGCCCGTGCTGGGGTGGCCGTGTGAGCCAGGGACAGGCACGCCCGTGTGCACGGAAAGGACACGGACACGGCCACCTGCACCGGCTGCCACACAGCAGGGGCTGCCCTCAGCCACCCCACAGCTGACACCAGCAGCACTCGCACAGAATGGGATGGAAGAGAGACAGCCCCGTCCCCTTCCTCCCCTGCAGATCATCCTCATGGAAGCCCTCTAGTGAAGACCTGCACACCCTCCCTCTCCACAGCCACGGGCACCTTCACAGGTGCCTCCTGCAGGACTGGGAGCCCTCAGCCTGTCCAGTCTCATCACACCTGGCTCTGGGCTCTCTGACCAAAGGACACTTTGGTGTCTCCCACTCCCTGGCTAGTGCAGCTCTGTGCTTGCAGCCAGCCCCCCCACACACCACGCACTGTTCTCCTTGGTGCTCTGGCAGTCGTGGGTGCCTTGAATCCCAGCACAAGTGTCCTGCCTGTCTGAAATCCCTGGATCGATGACCTTCTTGCTGGCTGCTCCAGCTCAAGATTTGCTGGCAAATCACACCACTAGAACTTCTCTTCAACCAAAAATGTCTTCATTTGATAACGTTCATGAAACAAAGGCTATGGTGTTCCACATACCCTTACAAGCTTGTCTTCCCACACTTGAAATATCACAAGTGGTGGAAGCCTGTGGAGCAAGATGTGACTTAAAGGGACAGAAGGAGACACCTGTAGAGCCGGTGAGTGAAGGAGGAGAGAAAGCAAGGCTGAGCCATTGAGGTTTATGCCTGTGCAGGACCCAAGCCTCTTCAGCCGGGTCCTGCAGACCCCATGCCCTGTGGCAGCCTCTCTGTCATGTGTCACTGCCTCTGCTGTGGCTGAAGTGTTAATGCAAGCCACGGCTTCCCTGCCGAAGTAGCACACACTGCTCTGTGCCACGCAGGGCTCAAAGCCTGGGGAAGACACTCTTAGTCCCAACATGACCGCCCAGGGATCCAGGTCTCAGAGTTCTCTCTGACTTTTCCCTCGCTTCTATTTGTGACAGTGGTTGGGCTGC
Organism: Sturnus vulgaris; assembly: GCF_052056855.1. Classification (NCBI taxonomy): domain Eukaryota; kingdom Metazoa; phylum Chordata; class Aves; order Passeriformes; family Sturnidae; genus Sturnus; species Sturnus vulgaris. The sequence continues at coordinate 32,021,913 of NC_142244.1, forward strand.
TGCAGGCAGTTTCCTCGGAGTGGACCTCATAGTGTCTTTCAACACAAAGGCAGGCAATTAAAAACCAATCCAAGAAACAGAGAATCCATCTTCAAATCCTATTACTTTTGTGCTGAAAATTCATTTCATGCAATGTAGATATTCATGAGAATTTATAGTGACAACATAAAACATTTTGTGAAACTATAAACCAGAAATATTTTAAACCACTAACAAAGCAACAAGGGCTCAGAGTTGCCTCTGGAAAGTGTTCTAATGATGACTTTGTAATGTTGTCCAGAACGCCTGTCAGTTAATTTCAAAACCAGCAGAGAGGAAGCACAATCTCTGGTAGCATGATCTTGCATAGTAAGTTCCTACTGATAAGTGATCAAAGGCAGTTATTCAAAATGCAGAAATAGAGATGATTCTCCAATTTTTTGTTTGTTCAATTCAGTAACTCATTCGATGATGTTTCTGGTGCTTGGAAGTTGGTCAGGAAGCCTAGAACAGAACAAGTCAGATCAAAGTGGCTGAAAGACAGTGTCAGGATGGGCTGAGAACTGGGGACACACACTACAGATTTCCCAGCAGAAGAGTTTATGGGATGGGGTTTTCTGCAAAGCAGAGTTCCAGTAGGAGACACCGAGAGCATAGTGTGGCACTTGGGAGAACCAAAAACTTGATGTAGGAAGTAATTTGTAGCCATCTGGAGAAGAAAATAAAGGAGGATGGGGAAATGAGGCAAAACAGTATGGGTGGTCCATGGAGAGTGATGGAAAAAACTGATGGAGGCAAAACATTATAAAGAAGTATCATCTGAAGCATTTACTTCCACCTGAATTGGAAAAATGCCATATTTAGCAGAATAAGATTGCTGCTTGGCATGTTTGTGAAAGAAACACGGTGTGTAACCAGATTCAAGTGTTCCATTTCAAAACTGGAAGTATAAAGCACTATTTAAAATAAAATGGTATTGAGTGCAAAATGAAAGTCTGCAAATATCTATATTTCTTTTGCCATGCTTCTGCTTTAAAATTCTGACTCTGAAGCTGGTTTTACACCATGCCAGAAGGTCTCTATTTACATCCTGCTTCTGGGTTCTACACTGTGAACTTCTTTCTGGTTTTGAGACAACAATATTGATGGTTTTGATTATTATCTATGATAGCATATCAAATACATTTCTTACTCTACATAAATATATACATGATTTCATATGTCACAGAATCAGAGAATGATTTGGGCTGCAAGGAACCCTAAAGAATCCTTCCAGGTGTGGGGCATCCACACCTTCAGTGGGCTGATCATGAGCCATCAGTGTTCCCAGGTGGCCCATGGTACCTGGCCTGTATCAGTCATGGTGTGGCCAGCAGGGCCAGGGCAGTGATCATCCCCTTGTACTCAGCATTGGTGAGGCCACACCTGGAATTCTGTGTTCATTTTGGGTTCCTCACTGCAAGACAGACATTGAGGGGCTGGAGTGAGTCCAGAGAAGGAGAAGAGAGCTGGTGAAGGGTCTGGAGCACAGGTGTGATGAGGAAGAGCTGAAGGAGCTGGGGGTGTTTATCCTGGAGAAAAGGAGGCTTAGGGGTGGTGTGTTTTCTCTTGGTAATACCTGCAAGGAGCTTGTGACAAGGTAGGGTTTTGGCCCTTGCCCCGGGCAAGGGAGGGACAAGGGGAAATGGCCTTCAATTGTGCATGGGGAGGTTCAGGCTGGATCTTAGGAGACATTTCTTCACAGCAAGAGTGGTTAAGTGTTGGATGGGCTGCCCAGGGAATTGGTAGGGTCACCATCCCTGAAAATACTCAAAACACAAGTAGAAATGTCCCTTGCTCTTTGGTTTCATGGACATGGTGGAATTCGGTTGAAGACTGGATTTGATGATCTTGGAGGTCTTTTCTAACATTAATGATACTGTGATTGCAAGAGGAAAAGGGAAAAGATAAATAAAAATGGTATGTGAATGTCACCACCCTCACTTGGAAATCTTCCATCAAAGCTCTTTGAAAGACTAAGGCTGCTTATTCAATATTCTTCCTAGAGAAGCAAAATGTAAACTCTAACAGACAGAAACATTCTACAGCATTTGTCACAAAATAGTTTGATGTATTTCCATTACTATGATTCCATTTTCTTCTGGAGGAGAAGCCAAAACAAGAATTGAACATCACCTGTTTCATCAAGTCACTCAAAACTTCAATGCACTTTTGAGCAAGAAGAAGATGTCTGGTTGTAGGTACATCTCATCTTGAATAGGATAGTTAGTCAGATTTGATCCCTGGACATGGTACCACTTCCCAGTTCTGTGGGATGGGGTGTTGCACAAGACTTCTGAGCAAGTTATAAATGCAGGGAGATAAGATGCCCTTCAAAAAACGAACAGCCCTGCACTTCAGGAATTGCCCCCAGCTCTCCCCAGCCCTGCAGCTGACATCAAGGTAAGAGGCACACTTTGCACAGGAGACCTGGAAGGGTTTCTGGGACAGCTGCTGTGAAATGCAGGGGAAGGGAAGGGAAGGAGGCTTCAGTGTTGGGCTGAGAGCTGCAGCACAGACGTGAGGCTCTGCTGTCTGCGTGTGCAGAGACTGAACCCATCCTTCAGGGCATGAGGAGGTGGCTGCTGCAGGACAAACCAACCCAAAAAGGGAGAGGGTGGAGGGGGTCAGTGATACACAATTGTCAGGGCTGGACATGAGTATATTTTACAACTTAGTCTTGAACATATATCTAACTAAGACACACAATTCATTAAAAGTGGGAAGTTGTGGGCACATATCTCATTTTACTTTTTACCTCGAAACTACTATGTCAAACCTTCACTCTTTTCCAGCTGTTGTTGGAAAGGAGCTGTTGTTAATTTTTCAAAATCTTTTGCATTTTCTTTATTTCCCCATGCTTTCCATCATTTTGTGTAAAGTCTTTTTACAAGCTTTGCTTATTTTCTGTCTTCCTTTTGTGCAGGCTGTCATCCAAGGCCGATAGCAAGAACTCTCATCCTCAGAAGTCTTACCAAGATGGGAAAAATCATCATTTATGAACATGCCAACTTCCGGGGTGTATCCAGAGAAATCACTTCTGACATTTCCAATCTGGGACATTTGGATTTTAATGATATTATCTCCTCAGTGAAAGTAATTGGCCAGCCTTGGGTGGCTTATGAGCACGCAAACTATACAGGCAGGTTCCTGGTACTCGAGGAGGGGGAACATGACTACGTTGGGAGTAAGATGAATGATACGATCAGCTCTCTGCAGCTGATCACTGAAGATCTGCACGATCCCCAGATCACTCTCTATGAACATGCCAACTATCAAGGGAAGAGCAGGGTAATAAAAGAAGCAACCAACCTGGCTGCAGGATTCGACAATGACATCATGTCTTCCCATAAAGTCCAGAAAGGTGTCTGGCTGCTGTGTGAGCACAGCGATGGAAGTGGAATTCAATACATTGCCCGAGAACATGAGCACCTTCCAAATTACTCAGCAATCAATTTCAACGACAAGCTTTCCTTCCTGCGTCCCCTTCGCCCTGGCTCTGACTGTGGCTGTTAGAATGCAAATCCTCCAAAGCTGAGGAAGATGGAGCACCAGCAAGAAATTTGAGATCTACATGTCTCTTTCTGCTTTTGCAGCCATTTTCCACTGGGAGATTTCTGCTGTGCTGCTCTGCAGATCTGTACTTCTCTATCCTGCCTTGCACTCTTCCCCTGCCCCATAAATAAAAATATTTTCACGCCTGATCATATAAAAGGGTGTCCAACCTAAGAGACATGCCAGGGATGTGTAACCTGATGCATCCTCAGGTGGCATTACTGAGTCCAGGGTGATGGAATGCAGGAGCAATGCATGTTGTCTCTGTTGCTAAGTGAAACAGAAAATGTAAGTGTATAGCCAGCGTCGCTTTCATTTTAATTAATTTACAAAGTTGCCATGGCTTCTGCCCTTGTCTGTAATCCATTTTGCATCGGTGCCACTAAAGAATCTTTTGCAATCAGCAGTGAGTATGTTTCGTGGATCTTTAGAATAGATGAATATTGCTCTTTCATGGTGAGATGTCTGTGTGTATCCAGAGAATGGTTCATACAGTCACGTGCAAATATTTTTCCTGGATGTCTCCAGGACAACTGTGTCTCCTTCCAGTTTCACTGGTCAGTAACCATGGGCTCAGGCTTGACTCAACCAGTGCTAAAGTCTTGGTGAGCATGTTGATAATTGCTGAGATAGGGTCTTATCTCAGCCAAACTCTCCCATGCAGACTGTTCCTAAATATCACATATCTTATTACACCTTACACAATCAATCGGAGTGATGGATCATGCTGGTGATACAGTCCTCTATTGCTCAAATCACATAATCAAACAGTAAATTCTCATCACTTCAAACTGACTGATTGGTTGATCCCAGTGGAAACAACTGACTTGTGTTTTTAAATCTGTATTACCTTGGTAAGGCAGGAGGAATGACAAGGTATTCCAGGATCTGTTTTGCCATGCCCAAATTTACCTGGAAGTGCAGAGGCTCAGGCCTCCTCCATCACTGCCCAATGCCAGCTGCACGCCCTGAGCTGTGTATTGTGACAGCTGTCCCATGGCAGCTCTGCACTGCACTGTTCATCTCCCTCTGTGCTGACCTCGTGTTTGCCCTCGTTTCCTTGTACTTGTCCCCGGGCTGGTCACACAGGAGCTGCACTTGGCCTTTTGGAGCCTCAGGAGGTGCTCACGGTGCCAGTGCTGAAGCTTGCCAAGGTCCCTCTGCAATGTCCCTTCCCTCAGCGTTATCAAACACGCCCCTCAGCTGGGAGTCACCTGCAAACCTGCCCAGGGTGCACTCGACCCCACTGCCTGGGCCCCTGATGGGGACATGGAGCACTGCTGGTGCCAGTAGGGACCCTGGAGGGGCACCCCTTCTTACTGATTTCCATTGATGCTGACAAGGCCGTTCGTGGGCATGTGGCTAACAATCCCACATCTCAAACTGCTTCCTGCATTTTTCACTTCTGTGTTGGTATTTGTAGGCACATGGAGGGCAGGGGGGTCATTGGAGACAGCCAACACGGGTCCAGCAAAGCCTGCACCTCCTGATCTGCAGGATCAGATCAGTTTGGGGATGAACAGACTGGGAGCAGCCCTGCTGACAAGGAACTGGGGACAGTGCTGGACGGAAAACTGGGCACGAGCCAGCGCTGTGAGCACGCAGCCTGGAAAGCCAGCCGCATCCTGGGCTGCCAAAGGTGGTGTCAGCAGGTCAGGGGAGAGGCTTCTTCCCCTGTAATCCACTGTGCTGAGATCCCACCTGGAGTATACTGCATGCAGCTCTGCAGGTTTTTACTGGCACCTTTGAAACCTACAGAGGGGAGATTGAAATCATACATTTGACAGCATATTTTTGTGATGAGGGGGAGGTGTCACTGGCTCAGGTTGCCCAGAGAAGCTGTGGTTGCCCCATCCCTCAAAGTGTCCGAGGCCAGGCTGGATGGGGCTTTGAGCAAGCTGGTCTAGTGGAGGGGGTCCCTGCTCGTGGCAGGGGCTTGCAACTGGATGGTGTTTAAGACCTCTCCCAGCCAAAATCATTCTGGGATTTTGTGATTGTAGGATGTGCAAATTCAGCAAGACAGTGAACCTTGCCGTGGTTTCAGGTCCCAGTCTTTCGTTGCATGTTCCTCTTTTTACATCTACAGTACCTCTTTTGCAACACTTGAAAATTTTGAATATCAGCACAATGAGTCTATCTAGCTCCAAATACCAGCAAAATCCTGTGCTTTCTGCGGGTGACTGAGGAGGAAATCTACCCTATCCTACTGTGTAGGGTTGTGTGGACAGAAGTTTCTGCTAAAGCTTTAGAATTTTTACAGCTAAGGCTGATTGTTTTATGGTTGTGGCATTAAAGGGTAGAAGAATAGTGCCTTTCTAGCTGCTTCTTGGGCGTGTAGTGGATAACACCCGAATGTTGTGAAGCACAGTGGAAAAATGCCACATATATGGAAGGAAATTAAGATTATGGAGTGGTTTCAGACAATGGGAAAAAATTAAAGATGCAAGAACCTCTTTGTTTATATAATTTCCTAGTTTCTGACACTGAAGATTCTTGCAATGTCTCACTTTAAGGTGTAAAATATATATGCACTCAGCTAATTTCTTTTCTTTTCTTAGTAGTAAAACATTTGTAATGATTGAGATCCTGTAGAGAAATTGGGAAATGGTGTTTATAAAAGTCCAAGAAATTATCAAAGTTATTGTAGGCATGACTTAATGATAACACTTTTTCATTTAAATTGGACAAAGGATGAAATCAGGCAGAGAATTACAAAGGCTTTTAAATCTTCCGTAGAATTACTGACCGAACGATTTACTGCAGAAGGGACCTCCCTAGTCCAAGGCCTTGTTCACAGCAGAGCTACCTCCAAACATGACCAGCTTACATACAGCCATCTACAAGTGATTTCTCAACAACAGCAAGGGTGGAGATTCCCCACGGTCTCGCTCTTCTGCCTGTCCCGAACACCCCTTAGAGTCATGTTTTTTTCCTTATTTTCAGTCCGAGTGTCCCTGTTTCCAGGTAAGACTCTTCCCACCTGTCCTTTTGCTGTGCACATCCCTTAGTCTTGTCTCTTCCATGGCTGAGAAACATTTTCTTGATGAGGTCAGCTAATTTTAAATAACACCTCTAGAGATCACAGAATCAGAGAATCACTAGATTGGAAGAGACCTTTAAGACTGAGTTTAACCCATGCCCTAAAAACTCAAATAAACCATGGCACTGAGTGGCACATCCAGTCTTGCTTTAAACACATCCAGAGATGGTGACTCCACCACCCCCCTGGGCATATCATCCCAGTATTTTATCACTCTTTCCATAAAAAACTTTTTCCTAACATCCAACCAAAATTTCCCTTGGTGCAGCTTAAGACTTTGTCCTCTGGTTCTGTCAGTTGCTGGCTGGAAAAAAAGACAAACCTCCACATGGCTACAACCACTTTTCAGGGAATTGTAGAGTGATAAGGTGACCCCTGAGTCTCCTTTTCTCCAGGCTAAACAACCACAGCTCCCTCAGACATTCCTCAAAGGTTTGTGTTCCAATGTTGAGTAGTCTCCACACTCAGGGGTATTCAAGACCTATGTGGAAAAATCACTAGCAAACTTCATTCATCTCACATTTGTCCCTGAGTTAAGCAGCTGACTGGATCCAATGACAGCTAAAAGTTACTTCCAACTTCAATTATCCACCAAACCGAAAATCCTCTTGGATCCCTGGATCATTCAAGCTCATCATGTAAGGACCAAGACAGGCAAATGCCAGTATTGCTCCTGAGGAATCTTGCTATAAAGAAAGATGATCAGTGTCCCTTGTTCATCTCTTCTATTCAGCCGTGTCAGACCAATGCAGTCCCGATGGGGATTTCTGTGCACTGGCATTGACCCAGTGGGTCTAATGAGCTCCTTTGCATTGTCCTTGCACTCAGCAATTAATGTGTCCCAGCAATTTGTCTCTCCTCAGTTTAGTGTTTGGGGCTTTCTTGGTGAATTTGGGGTTTTTTGGAGGGAAATTTTTCAAGATGTGGTTCCTCTGCTTTCGAGAGTGAAGAAGTAGAATCCCATCCAACCAAAAGTGCAAGAAAGAGAGAACTGAGAGAGCATCTGCAGATCTGTAGGATTTCAACACACAAGATACTCTTTGAGAAAGCCCAGGATAGCTCCTACAAGCAGCTGATGAGGATTGAAAGGAAAAGAACAGAACAGTCCAGTCACACAAGAGTGCTCGGTTTTTGTGTGGAAAAGCCGCAGTTGCAGGGTTTTGGGCAAGTCACTTTTTGAGTGCCGTGTGTAGGGATAGGTCAGGATGAGCGGAATTCAGCCGCAGGAACTCGTCCTGCTCAGCTGCTGAGCCCAGGCTGCAGGGTCTCTGTCGGGGGCTGCTTTTGCCAGTGCCACTGGCCAGGCTGCAGGGACAGCCCGTGCTGGGGTGGCCGTGTGAGCCAGGGACAGGCACGCCCGTGTGCACGGAAAGGACACGGACACGGCCACCTGCACCGGCTGCCACACAGCAGGGGCTGCCCTCAGCCACCCCACAGCTGACACCAGCAGCACTCGCACAGAATGGGATGGAAGAGAGACAGCCCCGTCCCCTTCCTCCCCTGCAGATCATCCTCATGGAAGCCCTCTAGTGAAGACCTGCACACCCTCCCTCTCCACAGCCACGGGCACCTTCACAGGTGCCTCCTGCAGGACTGGGAGCCCTCAGCCTGTCCAGTCTCATCACACCTGGCTCTGGGCTCTCTGACCAAAGGACACTTTGGTGTCTCCCACTCCCTGGCTAGTGCAGCTCTGTGCTTGCAGCCAGCCCCCCCACACACCACGCACTGTTCTCCTTGGTGCTCTGGCAGTCGTGGGTGCCTTGAATCCCAGCACAAGTGTCCTGCCTGTCTGAAATCCCTGGATCGATGACCTTCTTGCTGGCTGCTCCAGCTCAAGATTTGCTGGCAAATCACACCACTAGAACTTCTCTTCAACCAAAAATGTCTTCGTTTGATAAGGTTCATGAAACAAAGGCTATGGTGTTCCACATACCCTTACAAGCTTGTCTTCCCACACTTGAAATATCACAAGTGGTGGAAGCCTGTGGAGCAAGATGTGACCTAAAGGGACAGAAGGAGACACCTGTAGAGCCGGTGAGTGAAGGAGGAGAGAAAGCAAGGCTGAGCCATTGAGGTTTATGCCTGTGCAGGACCCAAGCCTCTTCAGCCGGGTCCTGCAGACCCCATGCCCTGTGGCAGCCTCTCTGTCGTGTGTCACTGCCTCTGCTGTGGCTGAAGTGTTAATGCAAGCCACGGCTTCCCTGCCGAAGTAGCACACACTGCTCTGTGCCACGCAGGGCTCAAAGCCTGGGGAAGACACTCTTAGTCCCAACATGACCGCCCAGGGATCCAGGTCTCAGAGTTCTCTCTGACTTTTCCCTCGCTTCTATTTGTGACAGTGGTTGGGCTGCTGCAGGCAGTTTCCTCTGAGTGGACCTCATAGTGTCTTTCAACACAAAGGCAGGCAATTAAAAACCAATCCAAGAAACAGAGAATCCATCTTCACATCCTATTACTTTTGTGCTGAAAATTCATTTCATGCAATGTAGATTTTCATGAGAATTTATAGTGACAACATAAAACATTTTGTGAAACTATAAACCAGAAATATTTTAAACTACTGACAAAGCAACAAGGGCTCAGAGTTGCCTCTGGAAAGTGTTCTAATGATGACTTTGTAATGTTGTCCAGAACGCCTGTCAGTTAATTTCAAAACCAGCAGAGAGGAAGCACAATCTCTGGTAGCATGATCTTGTAAAGTAAGTTCCTACTGATAAGTGACCAAAGGCAGTTATTCAAAATGCAGAAATAGAGATGATTCTCCAATTTTTTGTTTGTTCAATTCAGTAACTCATTCGATGATGTTTCTGGTGCTTGGAAGTTGGTCAGGAAGCCTAGAACAGAACAAGTCAGATCAAAGTGGCTGAAAGACAGTGTCAGGATGGGCTGAGAACTGGGGACACACACTACAGATTTCCCAGCAGAAGAGTTTATGGGATGGGGTTTTCTGCGAAGCAGAGTTCCAGTAGGAGACACTGAGAGCATAGTGTGGCACTTGGGAGAACCAAAAACTTGATGTAGGAAATAATTTGTAGCCATCTGGAGAAGAAAATAAAGGAGGATGGGGAAATGAGGCAAAACAGTATGGGTGGTCCATGGAGAGTGATGGAAAAAACTGATGGAGGCAAAACATTATAAAGAAGTATCATCTGAAGCATTTACTTCCACCTGAATTGGAAAAATGCCATATTTAGCAGAATAAGATTGCTGCTTGGCATGTTTGTGAAAGAAACACGGTGTGTAACCAGATTCAAGTGTTCCATTTCAAAACTGGAAGTATAAAGCACTATTTAAAATAAAATGGTATTGAGTGCAAAATGAAAGTCTGCAAATATCTCTATTTCTTTTGCCATGCTTCTGCTTTAAAATTCTGACTCTGAAGCTGGTTTTACACCATGCCAGAAGGTCTCTATTTACATCCTGCTTCTGTGTTCTACACTGTGAACTTCTTTCTGGTTTTGAGACAACAATATTGATGGTTTTGAGTATTAACCATGATAGCATATCAAATACATTTCTTACTCTACATAAATATATACATGATTACATATGTCACAGAATCAGAGAACGATTTGGGCTGCAAGGGACCCTAAAGAACCCTTCCAGGTGTGGGGCATCCACACCTTCAGTGGGCTGAACATGAGCCATCAGTGTTCCCAGGTGGCCCATGGTACCTGGCCTGTATCAGTCATGGTGTGGCCAGCAGGGCCAGGGCAGTGATCATCCCCTTGTACTCAGCATTGGTGAGGCCACACCTGGAATTCTGTGTTCATTTTGGGTTCCTCACTGCAAGACAGACATTGAGGGGCTGGAGTGAGTCCAGAGAAGGAGAAGAGAGCTGGTGAAGGGTCTGGAGCACAGGTGTGATGAGGAAGAGCTGAAGGAGCTGGGGGTGTTTATCCTGGAGAAAAGGAGGCTTAGGGGTGGTGTGTTTTCTCTTGGTAATACCTGCAAGGAGCTTGTGACAAGGTAGGGTTTTGGCCCTTGCCCCAGGCAAGGGAGGGACAAGGGGAAATGGCCTTCAATTGTGCATGGGGAGGTTCAGGCTGGATCTTAGGAGACATTTCTTCACAGCAAGAGTGGTTAAGCTTTGGAATGGGCTGCCCAGGAAAGTAGTCTGTCACCATCATTGGAAGTGTTGAAATCACAAGTAGATGTGACAATTGCAATGTGGTTTAATGGGCATGGTGGCATTCAGTCAAAGGTTGGAAACTTGGAGCCCATTTCCAACATTAATGGTACCGTGATCCTATGGAGAAAAAGCAGCTGGAAAAAGAAAAAGCTACGTACATGCCCTCTCTGCCACCTGGATTTTTCACTACAAAACTCTTAGTAAAGGTAAGGTTGTGTGTGACATAGGCTTCCCAGAAAAGCTAAAACGTTAACTGCAACAGTGAAAACATTCTACAGCAAAATAGTTTGATGTATTTTTATTACTGTGATTCCATTCTCTTCTGGAGGAGAAGGACAAAAAAGACTTGAACTTCACCCATTTCATCAAGTCATGCTTCAATGGACTTTTGAACAAGAGGAAGAAGATATCTTGTTGTGGGACCGTAGAAAGCAAAATACAATGGATAAAGAGTTTTGATCCCTGGGGGTAATATTGGACGCTTTCAGTTCCTTTGACTGGGGTGCTTTGCAAGACTTCTATGCAGGCTATAAATGCAGGGAGGTGAGATGCCCTTCACAAACAGCAGCCCTGCACTGCAAGAATTGCCCCCAGCTCTCCCCAGCCCTGCAGCTGACATCAAGGTAAGAGGCACACTTTGCACAGGAGACCTGGAAGGGTTTCTGGGACAGCTGCTGTGAAATGCAGGGGAAGGGAAGGAGGCTTCAGTGTTGGGCATCTGCAGAGACTGAACCCATCCTTCAGGGCATGAGGAGGTGGCTGCTGCAGGACAAACCAACCCAAAAAGAGAGAGGGTGGAGGGGGTCAGTGATACACAATTGTGAGGGCTGGACATGAGAGTATTTTACAACTTGATCTTGGGTATGCACCTAAACCAACTCACGCATGTCATGCTCTCACTCTTTTCCAGCTATTTTTATGCTTATTCTTTGTTCAAAATGTTTCATTTTTCCTTTCCCCCTTTTTCCCCCGGGTGTCCATCATTGTTTTTCAAGGTCCAAAAGGCTTCTTAAAAGCATTACAAATTTTCCGTCTTCCTTTTCTGTAGGCTGCCATCTGACTCCTAGAGGAAGACATTAAAACTCTCTAAGTCCTACTGAGATGGGAAGAATCATCCTTTATGAGCGTTCCAACTTCCAGGGTTTGTCCAAAGAATTCACTTCTGATATTGCCAATCTAAGAGATGCAGATTGGAATGATCTTGCCTCCTCTGCAAAAGTAATTGGCCAGCCTTGGGTGCTTTATGAGCATTCAAACTACGGAGGCCGATTTCTGGTACTCGAGGAGGGAGACCATAACCTTTTTACCTCAAAGATGAATAACAAGGTCAGTTCTCTGCAGATGATCACTGAAGATCTGAGCAACCCTGAGATCACTCTCTATGAGCATATCAACTATCAAGGGAAGAGCAGAGTAATAAAAGAAGCAACCAACTTGGCTGCAGGACACGACAATGACATCATGTCTTCCCACAAAGTCCAGAGAGGTGTCTGGCTGCTGTGTGAAAACAGCGATGGAAGTGGAATTCAATACCTTGCTCGAGAACATGAAAACCTTCCAAATTACAAGGCAATCAATTTCAATGACAAGCTTTCCTTCCTGCGTCCCCTTCGCTCTGGCCGTTCTTATTAGAATGCAAATCCTCCAAAGCTGAGGAAGATGCAGCACCAGCAAGAAAATTTGACACCTTGTTCTCTGCCTCTGCTTTTGTCACATTCTTTGTGATTTGTTTTAAAATGCCCTTTCAATCTCATGGCTTCTGCTATTGTCTCTAATCCATTTTGTCTTGGTGCCATTAAAGAAGCTCTTGCAAGCAACAGTGTGTCTGTTTCATGTACTGTTTAGTGTAGATAAATATTGCCCTTTCATGATGAGTTGTCTCTGTGTATCCAGAGAATGTTTCATGCAGTCACTTTGAGGCCTTTTTCATGGATGTCTCATGAAAGGATTTATCTCCTTCCAGTTTCACTGTTCAGTAACAGTGGGTTCAGGCTTGACTCAACCAGAGCTAAAATCTTGGTGAGCATGTTGATAATTGCTGTGATCCTGACCAAACTCTCACCTGCAGCCTGTACCTAAATATCACATATTTGATTGTATCTCAAGACATTGATCATACTGATGATATAGCCTTTTACTGCCCAAATTACATAATCAGATTGTGTCTTGGTTTGAAAGACAGGTATGGTCTAAGGAAAGGCAGGAGCCCCTTTTCTGCGATGCAGAGTGCAACCCCCCTCCCTTTTAATTATTTTAGGTCCAATTCAGACACCTTCAGGCAGGAGATATGGGGATAAGAATAACAGTTCTTTACTGGTATTTAACAAAGCAGAAAAACAACAACAGCTATAAAAATTGGCAACAGAAACAGTCTAGCTCCACTCCAGTCCCTTCTGGCCGCAGGCCGTCTCCCTGTGCTGTTACCGGTGCTGTGGGGGCAGGGCAGGTCCCGCGCAGTTGAAGAGGGCTGGGTGATGGCGGCCGCGGCCCAGGGGTGAGCGGGGATGGGGAAAGTGACTCCCCCCTCACGGTGTCGGTCGTGGTGCTCAGCAGAGTGTCCGGAGATAGTAGGGTGAGGTGGGAGAGCAGCAGAGCGATGTCCAAAGGCAGGGAGCGTGGATCTCAGTGCTGGGATGGCAGGGGAAGATGCCAGAGCAGAGCCCAGGTTGTCTTCCCACTCCAGGAGCCAAGCGAGAGCGCGCCCAGCCCAGACCCCCCCATCCCACCTTTCCTTTTCCGGTTCCCCCCCCCTCCCCATCCACCCACCCCCCTAGGAGAGAACATTATCTGTCGTTTTAAGGTGTAGCCACAATTACTTAGCATAACAATGGGAGAAATTCCACAGAAAGAAAAGCGAAGCATTCAACCCCCAACATTATCCACCCCTGAATTTCTCCCATACTAATATGCTATATCAAATTAAACTGTTACATTATATATGCATACATGCAGTTAGAGACATAGGCACAGTACTATAGGTATTTCACCCTAAAACAAGGTCTCCTTGGGGTATGCATCTGGTCTCTCCATTCTTTTGCATCACCCACCAGGTGCAACCTGGTCCTTGAGCGAATACAACTCCATGGATGGGATTGTCTTTGCTGGAGGCAGGATTCACCCAAACAGTTTTTCCTAGCATACCTCTCATGTGTACCACTGGAACCTTATCTCCATTCGATATTCCCAAGGGCTCAGATTGGGCAGGGCCTGCTCGGTTAGTGGAACCTCGGGTGTTCACTAACCAGGTGGCCTTTGGTAGATTAATCTCCCAGTTCTTGAAAGTTCCCCCACCCAGTGCCTTCAAGGTGGTTTTAAGCAGGCCATTGCACCGTTCAACCTTCCCTGCAGCTGGTGCATGGTAGGGGATATGGTACACCCACTCAATGCCATGTTCTCTAGCCCAGGTGTTTATAAGGCTGTTCTTGAAATGAGTCCCATTGTCTGACTCAATTCTCTCAGGGGTACCATGCCTCCAAAGAACTTGTTTTTCCAGGCCCAGGATGGTGTTCCGAGCAGTGGCATGAGGCACAGAGTAGGTCTCCAACCATCCAGTGGTGGCTTCCACCATGGTCAGTACATAGCGCTTGCCCTGGCGGGTTTGAGGCAGTGTGATGTAGTCAATCTGCCAGGCCTCTCCATACTTATATTTGGACCATCGCCCCCCATACCAGAGGGGCTTCACCCGCTTGGCTTGCTTGATGGCAGCGCATGTCTCACAGTCATGGATAACTTGAGAAATACTGTCCATGGTTAGATCCACCCCTCGGTCTCGTGCCCACTTATATGTGGCATCTCTGCCCTGATGACCTGAGGCATCATGGGCCCATCGAGCCAGGAACAACTCTCCCTTGTGCTGCCAGTCTAAATCTATCTGCGACACCTCTATCTGTGCCGCCTGATCTACCTGCTCATTGTGTCGGTGTTCCTCATTAGCCCGACTCTTGGGGACATGGGCATCTACGTGACGGACTTTCACAGGCAACTTCTCTATCCGGGTGGCAATGTCTTTCCATTCATTGGCAGCCCAGATTGGTTTTCCCCTACGTTGCCAGTTAGCCTTTTTCCACCTTTCCAGCCATCCCCACAGAGCATTGGCTACCATCCATGAATCAGTGTAAAGGTAGAGTTTTGGCCACTTCTCTCTTTCAGCAATGTCCAGGGCCAGCTGAACAGCTTTGAGTTCAGCAAGTTGACTCGATCCACCTTCTCCTTCGGTAGCTTGTGCAACCTGTCGTGTGGGGCTCTATACGGCTGCTTTCCACTTCCGGTTCATCCCCACGATGCGGCAGGAACCATCAGTGAAAAGAGCATAGCATGTTTCATCTGCTGGCAGTTGGTTATATGGTGGGGCTTCTTCGGCCCGGGTCACCTGTTCCTGTTCCTCTTCGTCAGCAAGGCCAAAGTCTTCCCCTTCCGGCCAGTTGGTAATTATCTCCAAAATCCCAGGGCGATTCGGGTTTCCAATACGGGCACGTTGTGTGATGAGGGCAATCCATTTACTCCATGTGGCGTCAGTGGCATGGTGGGTTGAGGGAACCTTTCCTTTAAACATCCACCCCAGCACTGGCAGTCGGGGTGCCAGGAGGAGTTGTGTTTCTGTGCCAACCACCTCTGAGGCTGCTTGGACCCCTTCATAGGCGGCCAAGATCTCCCTCTCTGTCGGAGTGTAGTTGGCCTCGGACCCTCTGTAGCTTCGGCTCCAGAACCCCAGTGGTCGGCCTCGCGTCTCACCAGGCACCTTCTGCCAAAGGCTCCAGGACAGACCATGGTTCCCGGCTGCAGAGTAGAGCACGTTCTTCACATCTGGTCCCGTCCTGACTGGGCCAAGGGCTACTGCATGAGCAATCTCCTGCTTGATCTGGGCAAAGGCTTGCTGCTGCTCAGGGCCCCAGTGGAAATCGTTCTTCTTGCGGGTGACCAGGTAAAGGGGGCTCACAATCTGGCTGTACTCAGGAATGTGCATTCTCCAAAAGCCTATGGCACCTAGGAAGGCTTGTGTTTCCTTCTTGCTGGTTGGTGGAGACATTGCAGTGATCTTATTGATGACCTCACTGGGAATCTGGCGCGGTCCATCTTGCCACTTTACTCCCAGGAACTGGATCTCTTGGGCAGGCCCTTTGACTTTGCTCTTTTTAATGGCGAAGCCGGCTCCCAGCAGAATCTCAATGATCTTTTCTCCTTTCTGAAATACTTCCATTGCCGTATCCCCCCACACAATGATGTCATCAATGTACTGCAGATGTTCTGGAGCTCCACCCTTCTCCAGTGCAGCCTGGATCAGCCCATGACAGATGGTGGGGCTGTGTTTCCACCCCTGGGGCAGTCGGTTCCACATGTATTGCACACCCCTCCAGGTGAAAGCGAACTGAGGCCTGCACTCTGCTGCCAGAGGAATGGAGAAGAATGCATTGGCGATGTCAATGGTGGCGTACCACTTTGCTGCCTTGGACTCCAGCTCGTACTGCAGTTCCAGCATGTCCGGCACGGCAGCGCTCAGCGGTGGAGTCACCTCATTCAGTGCACGATAGTCCACTGTCAATCTCCATTCTCCTTCAGATTTACGCACAGGCCAGATGGGGCTGTTGAAGGGTGAGTGGGTTTTGCTGACCACCCCTTGGCTCTCCAGCTCACGGATCATCTTGTGGATGGGGATCACGGCATCTCGATTCGTCCGGTACTGCCGGCGGTGCACTGTTGAGGTAGCAATTGGCACCTGTTGCTCTTTCACCCTGAGGAGTCCCACTGCAGATGGGTTTTCTGATAGCCCAGGCAGGGTGTTCAACTGCTTAATGCCCTCTGCTGCCACAGCAGCTATTCCAAAAGCCCACCTGAGTCCCTTTGGGTCTTTGTAATAGCCATTCCTGAGGAAGTCTATGCCTAGGATACATGGTGCCTCTGGGCCAGTCGCAATTGGATGTTTCTGCCACTCTTTCCCAGTCAGGCTCACCTCAGCCTCCAGCAGAGTCAATTCCTGAGATCCCCCTGTAACCCCAGCAATTGAAACAGGTTCCTTTCCGACATGTCCTGATGGTATTAATGTACATTGTGAACCAGTGTCAACCAATGCTCTGTGTTCCTGTGGCTCTGATGTGCCAGGCCATCGGATCCACACCGTCCAAAAGATCCGGTTTTCCCGTGCCTCTCCCTGGCTAGAGGCAGGGCCCCTCTAGCCCTGGTTATTATTTCTCTCCTGGGCATACATACTGGAGGTTCCTTCAAGGGGATCTGACAGATCATCCTCCCTTCTGTAATACCCTGCACCTCCATGGGAGGCTGAGGCTACCCTCACTTTAGTGGAGTTCCCTCTGTTGGTGTTCCCCTCCCTGATTTGGCGCACCCGTGCTGCCAGGACGGAAGTGGGTTTCCCATCCCACCTTCTCATGTCTTCCCCGTGGTCACGTAGAAAAAACCACAGGTCAGCACGTGGGGTGTACCCTCTCTCCCTAGCTGGGGGGCGTTGGGCTCTACTTTTGGGGTCCATGACTCTCACTGGTGCTGCACTGATCTTCCTCACCTCTTCCCTTATCTCCTTCATCTCCTCCTTAAACTCCTCTCTGAGGTCCTTAGCCACAGTAACCTTGGTTATGAAACTCATGTTTAAAAAAGGGCTTGCAAATGGGAGAGATATAGCAGTGACCACATGGAGGCCAATCCAGGGTAAGCTGGACAGCATGGTGTCACCTACCACAAGCTTGGGTAATTTAAGAACTGTTATCCCCTTTTCTACCCCTCTCTCAATGCCCTCAGGCAATGCCCCACGTTGGGCGCCAAAATCTGTCTTGGTTTGAAAGACAGGTATGGTCTAAGGAAAGGCAGGAGCCCCTTTTCTGCGATGCAGAGTGCAACCCCCCTCCCTTTTAATTATTTTAGGTCCAATTCAGACACCTTCAGGCAGGAAATATGGGGATAAGAATAACAGTTCTTTACTGGTATTTAACAAAGCAGAAAAACAACAACAGCTATAAAAATTGGCAACAGAAACAGTCTAGCTCCGCTCCAGTCCCTTCTGGCCGCAGGCCGTCTCCCTGTGCTGTTACCGGTGCTGTGGGGGCAGGGCAGGTCCCGCGCAGTTGAAGAGGGCTGGGTGATGGCGGCCGCGGCCCAGGAGTGAGAGGGGATGGGGAAAGTTACTCCCCCCTCACGGTGTCGGTCGTGGTGCTCAGCAGAGTGTCCGGAGATAGTAGGGTGAGGTGGGAGAGCAGCAGAGCGATGTCCAAAGGCAGGGAGCGTGGATCTCAGCGCTGGGATGGCAGGGGAAGATGCCAGAGCAGAGCCCAGGTTGTCTTCCCACTCCAGGAGCCAAGCGAGAGCGCGCCCAGCTCCAGACCCCCCTATCCCACCTTTCCTTTTCCGGTTCCCCCCCCTCCCCCTCCAGCCACCCCCCTAGGAGAGAACATTATCTGTCGTTTTAAGGTGTAGCCACAATTACTTAGCATAACAATGGGAGAAATTCCACAGAAAGAAAAGCGAAGCATTCAACCCCCAACAGATTGTTTTCATAAATTTGAATTGACTGAATGCTTGATCCCAATGGTAAAACTTGTCTGTTTTTTTTAAACAGCTGCCTCACTTTCAGTTATTCAGTTATTGATGCTTCAATTTCTTCTTGGTTTTCTTTGTCAGAGTATTCCTTCCCCTTATGGGGGAGGACAACTTCTGCTGCTATGTTTTCTTGCAGTGCCTTATTTGACTTTTATTAGAGCAATACTAAGGTAAAACTTAAATGAAATTCTCCATCCTGGTAAATTAAATCTCAAAAACAGCAAAGCATGTTGCTGGCAAAAGCTGGCCAAGACATGGCCAAATGTGCACAGCTGCAGCAGATTAATCCTATAAGGAATTCCCCTCGTTGGTGCAAACTTGCCTTTGTCATTTGTGCTGTCCCAAAGCCCTATCCCTGTTCACACAGTCCCATGGATTAGCAGAGTGCAGCTCACCTAGGTAAACACCATTAGCCCCAGAGCTCAGCAGACTCATCGTGGATCCCCCAGGCCCCTGGCCTGTTTATGATCTCTGTGCCCCAGAGGCAAGTGCACTCAGACTAGACCTGGTGCTGTGAGACACCCTCCCAGTGCAACGTGACCTGTGGGGATGTCGTGGTTTGACACTGGCCAAACACCAGGCACCCACGAAAGCCACTCACTCAACCTCCCCTGCTACAGCTGGACAGAGCAGAGAAAAATTTAACAAAGGGTTCATTAGCTGAATAAGGATCAAGAAGAAACACTCCAAGGACAAAACAGGCTCAACTTAGAGGCACAAAGTGAGTTTATTACTAACAACATCAGAGCAGGATGATGAGAAGTAAAATAAATTCTCAAAAACACCTTTTTCCCCTTAGCCCCTCCATCCCACTGACAGTGCAGGGTGACAAGGAGGTGGGGGGTTTGGGTCAGTTCGCCACCCAAGGTTTTCTTCCCCTGTGAAAGGAGAGAAGTTGTTTCCCTGTGAGACCATGAGGTCCCTCCCACTGGAGAAAACTCTCTGTGAACTTCTCCAGCATGATTCCAATTCCATGAGCAGCAGTCCTCCCAAACGTGCAGCAGCATGGGTCCCTCTTCCACAGGGTGCAGTCCTCCAAGGACAGGCTGCTCCAGCCTGGGAGCAGGGGCCCCCTCTCTCCACTGGGTCTCTCACAGGATCACAGCCTCCTCCAGGCATCCACTCACTCCAGGGTGAGCATTTCTGCCACGGTCTGTGGATGGATCTCTGCATCCCCCATGGATCCCCATGGGCTGTGGATGGATCTCTGCATCCCTCGTGAATCTCTGCATTCCCTGTGGATCCTCATGGGCAGTAGGTGGATCTCTGCATCCCCCATCGATCCCCAAGGGCTGAGGGGCACAGCTGTTTCACCATGGTTTCACCATGGCTGCAGAGGAATCTCAGCTCTGGCGCCTGGAGCACCTCCTGCCCTTCCTTCTCCACTGACCTTGGTGTCTCCATGTTGTCTCCCTCGCATCTTCTCACCTGCTCCTCTTCTCTGTCTGGAATTAAAACTGTGTCTCCATCTTTATTTTGGTTTCTTGTCAAATGTGTTATGACAAAGGCATTGCCATTGTCTCTCATTGGCCCAGCCTCTGCCAGCAGTGTGTCCACCCTCAGAGCCATCAGGGCTTGGCTCTGCTGGACATGGTGGAAACTTCCAGCAGCTTCTCACAGAAGCCACTTCCGTGGCCACCTCACTACCAAAAACCAGGCTGTGCAAAACCAACACGGGAATAAAGCAGCTTATTGATCTAGAGCAGTTCCCAGTGCAGTGACACCTGGGCCTGAGGAGAACGCTGCTTAGCAGCAGCACAAGATGGAATGAGCTGCTGTTCATGTGCACTGCCAGACCTCACAAATCTGACAGAGTGATAAACAAGGCAGCAAAACCCAGTCAAATGTCTTTGAAAAGGCTGGGAACAAACTCTCTATCAGTATCAGTCAAGCCACAGCCTACAAACCAGGCTCTTCCCCACAGGAAATCACAGCAAATGTGTACCAGAGGAAAGTCTCTAGCATGTGTAAGAGATGACCAGTGACAGCAAGACAGGTGTCTACTTGTCACTTTATGCTCCCCCTCTTGCTGTGCTCACTCAGGAACCAAGGGCAGGGGATACTAATAGAGTTAGTGACCACCAAGTGTACAGAGCAGACCACAGGTGATGAACTGTTGCTGGGAATCCTGTATTTAGGATGTCTTTTCTTGGAAATGCTCATGACACATCAGATGGACTCACAGCCTTGCAAACATCTCCAACACCATCTTTCAGGACAGGAATACACTGGACAATCACTGTTGCCTGGGGAGAAGTGTTGATTGTTTAATAAGGAAAGTAAAACTTCTGCCTTAGGAGATCAAGATGACTGGGGAAGACAAAGGCAAGGGTACCTTGACTAAATAAGCATGTAATCGATAGAATCACAGACTCACAGAATGGTTTGGGTTGGAAGGTGTCCTTAAGGAACCTCTAGTCCGTGGGCAGGAGTACCTTTCACTAAATCATATTGCTCAGTGCCCCATTCAACATTGCCTTGAATCCTTCCAAGGAAAGGGCATCCACAGCTTCTCTGGGCAACATATTCCAGTGTGTCACCACCTCCTCACAGTAAAGAATTTCTTTCTAATATCTAATCTAAACCTGTGCTCTTTCAGTTTAAAGCCATTACACCTTGTGCCATCATTGCATGTCTTTTTAAAAAGTCCCTCCAGCTTTCTTGTAGTCCCTTTAGGTACTGGAAGATGCTGAAAAGTCTCCCCAAAGCTGCCTCTTCTTCAGGCTGAACAGCCCCAGCTGTCTTGGCTTATTTTCATGGTGGAGGTGCTCCGACTCTCTGACCATCTTCATGGCCTCCTCTGGACCCTCTCCAACAGGTTCCTCTTATGTTGGGGGTCCCAGAGCTGGATGCACTTCACTGCAGGTGGGGTTTCACCAGAGCAGGATAGAAGGGCAGAATCTTCTCCCTTGCCCTGCTGGCCATGCTGCTTTTGGTGCAGCCCAGGACAAGTTTGCCTTTCTGGGCTGTGAGTGCTCACTGCCAGCTCACATTGACCTTCTGGTCACCTCCAAATCCTTCCCTGCAAGGCTGCTCTCAGCCCATTTTTTTGCCCAGCCTGTTTGTGCTTGGGATTGTCCCAACTCACAGGCTGATGTTGCACTTGGCCTTGTTGAACTCCATGAGGTTCACATAGGCTCACTGCTCCAGCCTGGCAGGACCCCTCTGGATGGCATCCCTTCCCTCCAGCACCTTGACAGCCCCACAGACCTTGGTGTTATCAGCAAACTCACTGAGGGTGCACCCAATCCCACTGTCCATGTTGCTAACAAAGATGTTAAACAGTCCAGTCCCAATACCAACCCCTGAAGAACACTGCTCATCACTGGTCTCTGTTTGAACATTGAGTCATTGACCACAACCCTTCGAGTGTGACCATCCAGCCACATCCTTAACCACAGAGCAGTCCATCCACCAAAATCATGTCTCTCCAGTTTAAATATAGGGATGTCATGCTGTACAGCTTCAAATGCTTTGCACAAACAAAGTAGATAATGTCACTCTTCCCCTATCCACCAATGCTGCAACCCTGCTGTAGACATATTTTTTTAATATAGATATATTTATTTATAAACATAGCATTTTCATTTTACTCTGGAAATAGCTTACCAAAAAAGGCATAACTTTAAGGAAAAAAATCTACAACGAGTACAAGGCATGTTCACCTTTATTTAACACTGAAAGTTCCTTATTTTACAAATTTTCCCAGCTCTTGTTTCATGCTGGTCTAATCATCCATAACACACTTTCCATAGCTTGCTGAAATAAATACTTTTTATTTTTACCAGGCAGTCCTGTGGTGTGGCAGTCAGCTTTTCCAAACCTTTGAAATCCCTTTTTTTTTTTTTTTTTTTAATGAAAAAAGTGGGAAATCAGGTCCTGCACAGCCTGGGGAGTTGCAGGACAGGGGATCAGATGGGATCCAGGTAGGACACCCCTATCCTAGGAATCCACTGGTACAGCCATTTGTCTGGAGGTGATTCTGCTCCTTTAGTGCTGCTTCCTTTAATTTCTTCTGATATTACCTGGAACTCCCATCCAGATTTTTTATACTTGTCAGTACTACTTCATCCTGTCATGTCTGGATTTCTTGGAAAATTTGCTTAAGCCATGCCTGAAAATAGCAGGGAGCTCAGCAGAGTCTGAACTTGGGTGGTTGGAACCAGATGATTTTTAAGATCCCTTTCCACTCAAACCATTCTGCGATTCTATAAGCCAGGGCGGGGAAAAAGGTCCTTCAGGGTTGCTTGAGCTCTGCTGCCATCCTCTGGAGAGGGACACGGTGCAGCTCGAGTGAGCTGACCCTCAATGGGCTTCCTCTGTATGGTTGGGTGGATTTGCTGCTAGTAACAAAACTTGGCCTTAATTTGGGCCATGAGGAGGGAGAGGGACACAGTAGTATGGTGTGTCTGACTGGAAAGATGTGGATAACAAAGCTGAGACCAGTGTTCCTAAGGAGCTGGTTGTGCAGCAGCCTCGTGTCTTTGGCCCTGGGACAGCAGAGCCAGCAGCAAGAGAGTTTTAGAGAAAGAGGAAAGACTTTAAAACCAGAAACTCCTTTTACTCATAGTCCTTGCAAGAGAAGTTAAAATGCAAACCAAACTTGTCAAAAATACAGACATATGCATGGCTGACGTAATTAATCCTTAGCTGGACTATTACTTGCAGAATGCAGTGGCCATTATCAGATTATTGTGGTCACTATAGCCTGAATATCTGCTTCCTAGAAAAATAAATGATAGCAATCACTAATGTCATGGTTTTGGTGGGGTTTTTTAATTATGTTCCTGGACAGCCTAAAAAGAATGAGAAGGAGAGGGGATGATAGGGTCTTTATTGGTTGGATTTTTAAAAAATCCATCCTTGCAGTATTTAAAGAAAACTATTATACTTGCCTGGAATTTCATCAGAACTCTCTATTGCACTGTCATTACAATTAACAAGATGTCAAGCGCTGAAACTAAGCAAAGATGACATGGTCTGAACTTCAATCTACCATTGGATAAGGCTCTCACCCTACAGTGAATGAATATGACAGGAATATAAAGGATTGGTGATGGAAATAGCTTCCAGTCAAGATGGAAGGGAAGCACGTTAAGATACCCTCTGTTTGAGAAGCCAGAGCTGTAAGCACAAGTAAGCATTCCTTTATTATTTATCAGTTGTTCATGGATATCCGTGCCATCGGATCAGTGGTGCATTGTTCAGAAATTCTGCATCAGGTGGGACTATCCTCAACACCACATCAGGTCACTGTGACTTTATCTGGCCAAGTGCTGAAAATATTGATGAAGTCACTATCTCACACCGAGTTCAGTGCTGCACTGACTCCTAGTGAAAAAGTTCCTCTCAATGCCATGTCCAAATCTCCCAAATCACAGCTTGTGTCAGGACAGTTATGAAGATGGATGAAGATGTGCAAAGACCAAAGGGCTGAGATTTTTGAGTGACATGTATTTACTGAGATTATGGTGAGCACAGTTGGTGGAAGCCTGTGTGTAAGCACTGACTTTGTGTGTGGGTTGTCCACATCACAGTAATGCATTATTTTAGTTAAGGACTTCCTACACTACTAAAGGCTAAGTAGATGCAGCTTTTCGGCTCCTCCTAAGAGAGCTACGAAGTGCAGAAAAGATATCTCCTTGAGCAACTCAGGGACACAAGAGCTCCCTGAGTTTTTTCATGTTCCTAACTGGTGTAACTGTGCTCTAAACACAAGGGGATGAGATCAGGAAAGACAAGGCACAGCTAATTTTGAAAGAATAATAATAAGGACTTTAATAAGTACATTGACCAGAAAAGGAAGATTAAACAAAATGCCATATCCCACTCTCCCAATAAATAAGACAGGAGAAATGGTGACAACTGGTATGGAGAAGGCTGAGTTACTCAAACATTTTTTTTTTTGCCTCAGTTCCCTCTTCCCACATTTCTGAAGCCTCTGAAACTCAAGACAAGTACTGGGAGAATGAAGTTTCTCCTGTTGTCAAAAAAGATCATGGTACAGACCAATTGAGGAACCTGAGAGTGGCGTGGCTGAGAGGGAATTGGGAATACTGGTGGATGAAAAGCTGGTCATGAGCTGACAATGAGCACTTGCAGCCCAGAAAGCCAACTGTATCCTGGGCTGCATCCAAAGCAATGTGGCCAGCAGGTCATGGGGGTGATTCTGCCCCTCTACTTGGCTTGAGAGAGACTCCACATGGAATGCTGTGCCCAGCTCTGGAGTCCAGCACAGAAAAAATATGGACAAATTGCAACAGGTCCAGAGGAGGGCCACAAAAATGGTTAGAGGTCTGGAACACTTCTGCTATTAAGAAAATCTGAGGGACTTGTGGTGCTCCTGCCTGGAGGAGTGAAGACTCTGGTGAGATTTTCTTGGGACCTTTCAATATATAAAAAGGGTTTATAAGAATGATAGAGACATTTTTTACCATGACCTGTAGTTTCAGGACAAGGGACAGTGGTTTTATCCAGAAAAATAATACATTTAGATGGGATATACAGAAGACATGAAATATCTTTTACAGTGGAGGTAATGAGGCATGGGACCATGTTGCCCAGAGAAGCTGTGGATGCCCCATCTCTGGAAGTGTTCAAGCCCATGCTGGATGGAGCTTTGAGCAACCTGCTCTAGTGAAAGATGTCCCTGCCTATGGCAGGAAGTTGGAACCAGATGTTCTGTAAACCTCCCTTCCAACCCAAACTATCCTCTATGATTGAGTGTTCAGAACTCACCTGAACAAGGTCTTAAGGAACTTCACCTAACTACAGTTAGCCCTGTTGTCCTCAGGATATTGGGCTAGTGTGGTTGCTCCTTATATTTTTCTGTAAATCTGTTATTTTTTCTCCTTTGTGGAAGGGATTTTTCATTGCTTTTTACATGGCAAAATATAGTAAGGTCCTGCAAAAACTGCAAGAAAAAGAGACCTGAGATAATGTCTGTTGATCTGTAGGATTCATAGGATTTTAACCCACAAGATGCTCTTCCAAGAAAGTCCATGGTAGTTCCTGCAAGCAGCTGATCAGCAGCAAGGAACTAAAGGGTAAAAATATATCATAGAAGAAGGACAGAAAGTAAGAGGAAAGAACAGTAAAACTATACAAGCTCTTTTTTCTGTAGGCAAAAGCCCCAGTTACAGATTTCTGTTTTGGCCAAGTCACTTTTTGAGTGCCGTGTGTAGGGATAGGTCAGGATGAGCGGAATTCAGCCGCAGGAACTCCTCCTGCTCAGCTGCTGAGCCCAGGCTGCAGGGTCTCTGTCGGGGGCTGCTTTTGCCAGTGCCACTGGCCAGGCTGCAGGGACAGCCCGTGCTGGGGTGGCCGTGTGAGCCACCCCACAGCTGACACCAGCAGCACTCCCATAAAACAAGTATAGACAGCCACGTTCTTAGTCAGAATGTAATGTTATTACAGCAACATCGAGGAACATGCATTCGCCCGTGGTGACTGAGACACGTACCAGTTCTATTGCCATCCTCAGTTTGTCTTTAAGTTTTACTGGGGAGAAGAAGCTGGTGTTTTAAGTAATATTCTTTCAAAGTCATTCCTGGACTGAAGTGAATCTCAAAAAAATTCAGCATAGCAGAGGAGACTGTTTCTGGGTAGAGATGTAAATGCTGGCCTAATGTCGTCAGTACATCAAACATCACAGGCACAGTTGACCACAGGGAATTATTTCTACTTTTGTCTTATTATCTGAATTTTCAGACTTTTGTTTTCTTCCTTGGTGTAGTGGAAAGTGCTTTTAGCCCATCTATCTGCTTGGATGTCAGCACACTGTTCGGACTATTCACTTTCCACCACAACAGAGTTGTCAAAATCCATGTTTTTCCGCAGGTTTTCTCCTCTAAAGAAATACTCAATGAGACAAGTAGCAGGATTGCTGTGTTCCCACTTTTGACTAGGGCCTAATGTAGAGGGACGATGAAAAATCTCTACTACCAGTGACCTCACCCTTTACAGGGTAGCCTTGTGCCATTTTTACTTTTCTGGCATGTGTAACTAATTGACCAGAAGAGCTATATTTCCCATCTTGCATTCCACCTGTCATGCAGGTATTTCCATTGCTCCACAGTACTCAGTTTTTATGCACAAAATGGATATTTTTAAGTGCAATATGAACATTTCAAAAGGAAAATCTGTAGGAAAATTGTTGTCTGGGAAAGCAACTGTGCTTCTGGGAATAGTCATAGAGCTTCCAAAATGAGATTTGTGGTTTCTCCAAGCCATATTAGTGATTTCAGAAAATATGCATATTTTTTCTCCATCTTGGGTAAAAGCTGGGTAAAGCCTTAGTTTAGAGAATCTTGAAAAAAAGTTTCATTCTTAGACACAACAATATGCATTACTTAATTCTGTTAAGTTGTTCTTCTGATTTTAGTGTCCAGTGGTAGTGTTGAGAAACACATATCAAGATTCCTATCTCAGTGACCTAATTTATGCAACTTTAATATTGTTCCAAATTTTAGGCAGCAGAAGGCTTCTCTTCTCATCAAAGCCTAGAACAAATAAAATCAGTTTCTAAGAATTTGCAAATGTTGAAGAGTTTCATCGGATATGATGGAGCTGGCATTTAATACACTGATGAAATTCCATATCTGCAGCCCTTTTGAACTGTCTGCTCTGGTACTCTGAAGATGCAACCTCTGTGAAGTAAAAACCGTGAATGAGAGAGATATGATGAGCTCATGAGTGGGGGATGGAAGCAAACACAAAAGAAAAAATATAAACAAAGTTTTGCTGTATGTCTGCCAGGAATACAAGATATTTGTCATGCCCAGACTCAGCTGCAGTGGGTCCTCCACCCGTTTATATGGAAACTAAGATGGAAGTGAGGATACACTGGAGGCTGAACTCAATTTCATGCTCAGCTACTCACCATCAGCTCAGTAAAAGCCATCAGCAATGCAATAGCCAACAGGCCCTGCCTGCTGAGAACTTGCCTCATACCACATAAGACGATGGATTTCATGCTTTCCATTTCAGTACCAGCCCAAATGCAGTTGTCTAGCACTGAAAGACTGCTGGCTAATGAGCACAGCAGCTGAAAGGAAGGCACTGCATTTACATGGTGCTCACTGTAAAGGTCTTCAGTGCCTCTGTTCCTTCAAATCTATCACCTTGTGCCTTCGTGCAAAAAAAAAAGAGTAAAGAAGGCTACTCCATCTTTATGCTGTGCTAAAAGGTTGTTTCCAACATTGTCTTGATGCACTGATCTTGCTTTTCCTCCTTTCTGTCCTGTTTCCCTTTACTCCTCCACTTCCAGTCTCAAATACCTGAGGTTTTTTAGAGCTCCATTAAACCAATAGTAATGGTCAGTAGCTGTAAATCACATCTCAGGGGATTCTGGTTGGAAATTAGAAAAACCTTTCACCCACAGGCAGCCTAGCACTGGAACTGACATGTAGAGTGGTGAAGGAGTCTCCAGCCTTGGAGGCTCCCAGGACTCTGTAAGAAGAGTTCCTTCATGATGGGATGCAGCACTACTGGTACTCCAGCTCTGAGCAGGAGGCTGGATATTCCAGGCTGGTTTCTTATGTTTCTGTGATTCAGTGATGACCTTTTGTAGCACTGGAGAACGTTATGGTATCACATCCACTTGATGCAGTTTCATTTCACTTCCCATTCATCAGCCTGAAAGAACTGCTGAGTACTTAGCTTGGTTTATTGCTCAGGATGTCACAGGGTCTTCAGCCTCTGTTCCCTAATCAGGGAAAATTAGGTTTTGCTAATAAAAGAAAGTTGCTAAAACTGATTATGGAGGAAGTTCTTCTCAGTGTCTGAATATAAAGGAAAAGGCATAAATATGCAGATCAGCTAGCATGTGCTCTAACAAGCAGCTTATTTCAGAATAAAAGCCTTTGCACCAAATAGATCCATGAGATTGGAAATCTTTAGGGGCAACAGAAGTATCAGGTTTTAGATCACCCATCCAAGACATAGATCCGTTTTACTGATCAATCAACACGTAAATATAAGTATGGTCTCCTGATAACTCTACGTGTGCCCACAGCTCCCTAGCCCAGGACAGGGTTCAGGACTCTGACAGCTGAAGGGCATTTGTCAGCAATACAATGCAAGGTGCTACACTAGAATAGAATAGAATAGAACAGAGAATAGAATATCCTGAGTTGGAAGGGACCTTACAAGGATCAAGTACAGCTCCTGGGATTTCCAGAGCTCAGCCAAGTGTGAGTCCTCTGTTACTGCCATATCTTCACTGAGACTCACAGAAGTTGATAAAGGCCTAATCTTTTTGTCCTTTGTGACCTAATGTCCTCTTTTTTCTCCTGTTCCTCCAAGCAGCTCATGATTCTGTTGTGCCATGTGATGTCTCCTTTCAGATAAGAGCTTTGGTCACCCAAGAATCACAGTGAAGAAATAAAACCTATGACATATCTATAGACAGGGATCCCTGCAGGCTGATAAGTCTCTCCCCTATCTCTACCAGGTCCTCATGAAGAAAAGCTATTGAAAGTCTTTCTCTCTTGCATCCACTTGTCTTGAAACGATTTCCTGTAATTCTGTGTTCATGGACACCAGGACTAGTAACATTTTACTGCATCTTATCCTGTATTCTGCAGTGGTGCTGCAATGCTGGGCTTTGTACCAAAAATAGTTTGCTGAATTCTCACTGCATTGTTTCAGTGTTTGCTCTTATGTTACGTAAGAATTTAGAGGTGTAGTGAACACAGGAAACAAAATAATAGAAGTAGGTAATGTGTACATCATTGTGTGAGACAATAAGTGGAAATGATGCTAAAGCTGAAGGCAACAGCTGGATGGGTCTTTGATTGAGCACCTGCTCCCCTGCCATCCAGTCCAGCAAGCTACTGTATATACGTTTTCTAAAACATAGATTATTTCCACAACTAGGGACAGATTGCTCTTTTCTTTCACCTGCAACTGACTTTCTTGAAACACAACTTGAAACAACCTCGAGAGTTCAGTGCTAGAATGGATCCTACAGCCCATCTGCAGTCTCTGAACACACATATTGATTGTCTACCACAGTTCTTCTGTTCAAACAAGCTCCAATTCTTCTGGAGTTTGTACATTCAGTGTGGGATGCTGATTTCCAGAATTTATTTTCTGCAATAAGCTTCTTCAGAAAAGCATGTTGATCTAATAGTTATTTACCTCACTATTCTGAAAATGAGCTTTGGATTTCTAAGTGACACAGATGAAAAATCTTAATCTAGATAACCAAACACGAGATAGGAGGAGGAGAATGAAATGAGTAGTAGTTGAGTACATTGGGGATGAAGTGTGTGCAGCATCAGCTTGGGATGGTGTCTCCTGTGGAGAACTTCATAGGACAATGAGTTTTTCTGTCTTTTCTCCCAATGGTTGTAGTTGCATCAGAACAAATTAAGCAAAAAACAAATTACGTCCCCAGGTGGAATGTCTCAGTCACTGCCACCCCAAGGAAGAGCTCAGGTGAGACAATGCCTCATTTACCATTGCACAGGGAACAACAAATACATGATTTTTGGAAGTCAACACCAGTGATTCTCAGCAAGGCCCCAGAGGGGCTGAACACTGTTGAGCTCCTTCAAAGACCATGAGAGTTGCAGTTACTCTGTTTCTTTCCAGATGAGCCCTTCAAGCTGAAGGTAATTAAAACCCAAACTTTTAATTGGATCCACAGAGACATCCACAAAGTTGTCCAAATGAATCTGAAAATAATTTCAGATACAAGAAGAAAACTTAGATCTGTTGTCAGAATATCAGTCTTTCTTACTACACTCACCTTCTTTATTGTCTTAACTTCTGGAGTTCTAGTTAATCTTTTCCAGGGCCTGTAGCCTGATTTTCAGTTTCTCTGCCTTTTTCATTTTCACTTGCTATTCTCAGGTTAAATATTTTCATCCTTTGATTCACGAATTCCTATTTTAGATTTGTCCTTTCTCTCTCTAGTTCTAAATGAGTTTTCTTCTAGTAACTTTATTTTTTTGCAAATGGGAAAAGCTTGGATGTTTATGACGCTATTAACTGATCTGTACAAACTTTTTTTTTAGCAGAGACGCAGGACAATGCCTTTGGCTGGGTTAGATTATGAGTAAGTACAGCGAGGTGAAAGAAATGCCCCACCTTTAACAGATCATGAGGAGTAGTTAGCTGCTAGGTTGCCTGCCCTTTTTTTGCAAAACTCTGTTTTGGTTGGTTTATGGTTCAGCGTCTTTCCCAGACTGGGTTCCCAGGCACAGTTTATCAAGCCAAACAACAGAAACTCGAGAAGTGGGATGATTTTTCTCACCAAAGCAAATTGATTCCAGCCATCCTGCTGCTACCACCCCAGCCAGTTTCAGCTCCCGGTTTCCAGAAAGCTCTGGACATTGTGGGAATAAGGATACACTGCTCCTCCTAAAGGCTATGCCCAATCGTTTCAGTGTCTTGCCTCTATGGGAGACAACATTTCTTGCCTCTGTTTCCTACAGAATAGGGATCCCATACCTCTTAAAAAGTCTCTGTCAAGATGCTGTAATTTCCAGCCCTTGGACCTGCTATGTTATGATCATAATCAGTTGTACTGGAGTCACAAATGCACAAAAGATATTAGCATTTATTTTTACATTGCCACTCTCAACATTTTAATTTGAGCGAATCTTACATTTCATCAACCACCAAAACCAATTCGAGCAATCTACCTTAAAGCTGCCTCAGGTTCTCTAATCAGATAAGTCACCATGACGTTTCTGAATTACACAGTACCTTCTGCTACTGAACATACCTGCAGCAGAACATCAGTGCAGCTACAACAGACAAAATCTTTGCTTTCTACGGTGGTAAGATACCCCCAGAGGATCAATATCAGAGTGCTTGTACATGCAAAGAAGATCTGCAGTCTTTCTTATCCTCTTTGTTCTCTTTTACCACTGGCTAGGTAGTTCATGTTGCTTGAACATTGCTTTCAGCCTGCTGAAGAGTTTTGTGTTGTGTGGGCTGAGAGCACCATTTCCCTGGCTGTTGCTGGGACTGGATGTCCCTCTCCTCCAGGTTTCCTGGTACCTCTCTCAGTTGTTTCCATTTTGCCCAGATTGCTCCACATTACTCTGAGCTTCTCAGTTTCTCTTGCCTTCTTTGGAGCAGGCTGGCTATTCACGGGTGTGGACAGGCAAGCCCAGCACTGGCCCTTTTTCTGAAGACCGAGGGGAATATCCTCTGAAGTATGTTGCAATTGCTGATAGAAGCTGATATGATGTGATTCATTAACTGTAGCTGGATTCCAAGAAACTCTTTATACAAATTCGGGCTAAGGCAGGCCAGTCCCAAAGCCTTGCAGGCATGTACTGAAAAATAATCACACAGCTAAGAGTGCGGGGGAGGAGAGCAGGGCTGAACTCTGCAGCAAGGCAGAATGTACAGCTCTATAACATGCTGCAGACTCGAGACATGCAAACACTAATGCCAACGTGCAGCTTTTAATAATCTATTATGAATTTGGCTGTAAGCTGATGCAATGGAAGTGCTGGGAACCTGAAAGGTGTGGGCTGGAGGAGGAAGTATGGAGTCGCTTTGACATGCATATTCTCATCCTCTGCTGCTTGTTGTTTGTCTGGTTGCTGTGTGTTCTGGCACTGTGCTGCACAGCTCACTCCAGCTAGCACTCCCCTCTCCAGGGAGCCGAATTTTGGAGGTAACATGTGGGAGTGTGTTGAAACGTTGCAGGGAGGTGTAAGTTGCATTTTAATAAATGATGGCTTATCTGCACACACACAGACTGAAACAGTAATTTGCCTGATTTATTTCAGTGGAAGGCTGGGCACTATGGTAAAAAAAAATTAGTGCATATAAGTGCTGACTGTGTGGTATTGGTTACTGGGTACGTGTTGACTCACCTCGGTTCACCTCCAGTCCAGCAGAAGGAAAGGACCATTCTGAAGATGAGAAAGTTGGAACAGACTGGTCAGAGTAGTTCCTGATAATTATTTTTGCATTGTTACTGAGGCAGAAGATTTTCTCCCACAGTTTGGGTCAGAGATAAACTAAGAAACAGCACTAGAGCCCCTGAATTTTATTTTGTAACACAAAGATAAACTCGACATGAGTTAATCAGCTGGTGTCCTGAAATTCTCACAGAGTTTACTAGAGGGAGCAGTCTTACTCTGCAAAGCATTCAACTAAAATAGACTTCACTGTAAAGATTTGCTTCCATTTATAATCCACCCAACTTGCTAGGTATAATTAGAAAATTACCAGCACCTCAGTTTTGTTAGAGCTGCAGAGACAACACGTCACTGAGAGAGGCTTCAGGGTTGCTGTTTTGTTCAGTATTATACAACAGTACCTTCAAGACAAATTCAGAATTCAGTTTTGTAAATGCTCTAAAAACATTCTGTGCCCCGAATTGTTTTCAGAACCTTAAACAATAAGAAGCGTAAGGAAAAGAGTTGAAATGAAAAAAAATAAAAATTCAAAAGTTAAGGAAGTGACTCGAGAAACTAAAGAGGATAAGACTCCACTGTCATGGCTTTAATTCCAAGAAGTTAAATGACAGGTTTAAAATAGAGTAAAAATACTTAAATGCAACTTTGGCAGTGTCCCAGTTGTGGCTACATGTGTGACAGATAAAGGGGAATAATCACTTTACTTCACCTTTTTTCTATTGCAGCCCAGAAGGTGGTTGGTCTTTTTTGCCTCTTCCTGGCTCCTATTTCTTGATGTCCAATGGAAGTCCGGGTCCTTTTCCCAACACAATTAGTCCCAGATTGGACCAATGCATGAGGCAGTTTTGTTCCAAAATGACAATGCCACATAGATTAAAATAAAATAGAAAAACATTTTGAAAGGATTCATTCTAAACTAAATCCTATGAAAAATATTTACATTTCTGCCAAGCAGATCCATTTTAGCAGTCAAAAATCTTGACTTTGCCTCTCTTTTCTACTCACATAAGGCTACAGATCTCTTTAATTATTACAGTGTAAGTGGCCAGGAATGAATGTAACAATGGCAATAAAAATAAATTGGACTCAAATAATCTCAGTCCTATCAACTGCTGAATGGTGATTTCATCTGAGCCAGTAAGAAAAAATGGGTCACCTGAACTGATGAAAACTCCATGCACAAACATGTTTAAAGTTTTTATATCTGTTTTGCTTTGCCTCTAAGCATTAGTTTGGTTTAAACTTACTTAAAGAACCACTGATTTATTTTTATTTAAGAAGAGCAGCACTGCATTTTGTTACTTAAAATGTTGCCATATCAGGTACAAAGCAGCCCCATCAATAATCGCTGCTTTCAATTGTTTCGGTGAAGAGAACAAGAGAAGAGGGTGCTGCAACTCTGCCATCCTCTGAAGATGCAATTACTGCTCGATTTACAGAAAACCTGCAATCCCCCCTTTCTTGGGAGGAATGGAACTGCCTGTCCTTGGCGCAGGGAGGGCAGAGGCAGCAGGAACAGGACAGACTTCTGTGTCACACGGCATATAAGGGGCTGGGTCCTGCAGAAGAGAGGAGAGGATGGCTATGAGATGCTGAAAGAAAACACTGGCTCTAGGGACACCCAAAGCCAGAGGGAGCCCAGACTGGGCCAGAAACAGAATTTCAGCCCAGACTGAACAGCACACATCATCAAGAGGAAGAAGTCTCTATTTTCTTACCTTTTAACTCAGAGAAGGTATGTTGTCACTAAAGCAAATAGCTCCAAACAAAATGAAGGGAAACCCATTTCTTCTCCACTTCTTAGCCCTGTTGTGTTCAGTAGAATCCACTTAAAGTCTCAGTACTTGGAGTGAGGGGAGCCCCAGCTGGTCCTCAGTGACTCAGTCCTCAATCACGTACCAACCCATTATTCCTGTTTTCAGTGAAGACCTTCTACTTGCATAGAGTAAGAAAGATTTACAGCCAGATTGCTTAGAACTGCTGTTGGGGAGGTCTTGCAGCAGCAAAACGTGGATGTAGGAGTTAACCATGGCTTTATAACTGCTGGAAACTGTATCTAGCAGTTGTATTTTTCACTTGCTTTTGCAGGATTGCTGCTCTCTCTATGTTTCTAAAGAGCTCCTTCTTGGTCTTCACTGACTGTCCATTAATTTTTGGTCTTGGAGTTTATGGTACTTGCTTCCTAGCTTGTTAATTTTGCTGACTTATGCTCTGAGGCAGACTGATTAAATTCCTAGTTTTGCACCTGAGGCAATATAATTGTGGATATTTTCATATTCACCAGAGTCCCTAGATGTTTTGAATGCTGCTGAGATACTGAATCAGAAGGAAACCTTAGGGCAAAAAAAATAAAAAATAAAAAGGCGAAGGTTCTGAAGGCTTTGAGCAGATTCGCCTCTCAATTGTAATGATTATTTTTTCTGGAGTTTTTTGAAACATCTTTTTCCAGGAAAATCTCCATCTCTACTAACAGCTTTTCCACCAATTTCACATTCCTTCTCTTAGTCTTTGATGACATTTCATGTAATTTTCTAGTTTGTTTCATGCTTAAATATTGCTGGGATTTTTATATAAGCAGAAGTCTTCAAGGAATCTCTGATTTTATTTCTGTTTTATGGCAATGTGTAGAAAGAGTTGGAATTATTCCTTGTAGTTAATACTGTATTCATTGATGAATATGTAAGCAATGAACTCTGTTCAGCCACGAGCAGTATATATGATTTATTTTTGTATGTCTTTCCACATTCTTATCTTTCCTAGATTTTTCAGCTTAAATAGCTTTGTATCACTCCACATTCCTTGGAAATTTCTGTTCTTCCTGTGAAAAGCAAGATCTCAGCCTCCAACTCCAGGATGTTAGCACTGTGTTTTCCTTTAAAAACTGTTACACAGTATGTATGTTTCCATGAACATCTTTGGTTTTGAGACTGGAAGTTTGTTTACTTCAACTCTGATGCCATAGGGCTGAACCAGGCATAAAGATGTAAGAAGCCAAAATGTCAGCCCTAATTTTGGAATCCTCACGTCTAATCACTGAAACCCTCTTTCTGTATGAACCTTATGGCAGTTCCACTGTGGAGAAGGGAAAAGCCAGTCAGAGAACACAACTGGAGTCAGGCTGTAGCACAGGAGCTCCAGCTCACTGGTTGTTCTTGTACCTCTGTGGCACAGGTGTAGGGGACTGAAGAAGTGCTATGAATAGAGAATGAACAGGTCTGCCTGGGAGTGGAATTGCAAGGAACAGCAGCAGCTTCTGTGAGACCTGGGAGCTGATGGCTGCCAAGACTCAAACGCCTCTGTCTGCAGCTTCTTCAGACACTCAGATCAGGAGGAAGAGTCCAATGAAGGCTCTCAAAAGCAGGACAGCTCAGTCAGACTAATCAGTGTCAACTCCTAATGCCTACTTAATGCATGTTCAAAACCTGCACATGGTGACAAAACTAGAACAACTCAGAAGCAGTGATGAAGACCCAGCAGTTGAGTCTTTGTCACCAGTGTTGCAGCAAAGAATCTTAGGGAGATTGTTTGGGCACGAGAACCTTGGTGGTTGTGAAAATATGGGTCTGAGAGTGTGCTGAATGTGGCTGAGTGAAATCAGGTTTGGAGTCTGTTTTTTTTTTTTTTTCAATGAAATCACCTTCCTCCCTACCCAATAAGCTTTACTACACTGGTCCTACAGTGATGAAACATTATTTCCTATATGGAATTGATTGCCAGGCGTGGAATTCAGCTGTTTCCTTTCTGTTTCTCTCCTGTAGATGCCATGTGAAGGCTGCATGGAGAGGCACAATGTGAGCACTGGTGCAACCATGGAGTTCCTGCTGCTCGGCTTCTCTGAGCTGCTCCATCTGCGGGTCCTGCTCTTCCTTGTCTTTCTCATTGTTCATTTGGTCACCTTGGCAGGGAATATGATGATCTTCATGGCGGTGGTTACGGAGCCCTCACGCCCTCCCATGCTCTTCTTCCTCTGCCAGCTCTCCGCCATCGAGCTCTGCTACACTTTAGTCATTGTCCCCAAGGCTCTCCTCAGCCTGCTGGGGCCGGAGGGCAGCACCATCTCCTTCCTGGGCTGTGCTGTGCAGATGCACCTCTTCGTGGCCCTCGGGGGGGCTGAGTGTTTCCTGCTGGCTGCCATGTCCTACGACCGCTGCGTGGCCATCTGCCGGCCGCTGCGCTACGCAGCCCTGATGAGCGAGGGGCTGTGCCTCCGGCTGGCTCTGCTCTGCGCCCTGGCAGCCTTCGCCCTTGCCCTGGCCCTGACGGTGGCTGTGTTCCGCCTGCCCTTCTGTGGCTCGCACACCATCGACCACTTCTTCTGCGATGTCCCTGCCGTGCTGCACCTGGCCTGCACGCAGAGCTACGGCCCCGAGCTGCCCCTGCTGGCTGCCTGCGTGCTCCTGCTGCTGCTCCCCTTCCTCCTAATCCTGGCCTCCTACCTCTGCATTGCTGTGGCCGTGCTGGGCATCACCTCCTCTGTGGGAAGGGGCAAGGCCTTTTCCACCTGCATGTCACACCTGGCCATCACCTTACTGCACTACGGCTGTGCCACCTTCATCTACATCCGCCCTAAGTCCAGTTACTCACCAGCGAGAGACAAGGTGGTGTCTCTGGTCTACACCAACATTACTCCGCTAATGTATCCCCTCATTTACAGCCTGAGGAACAAGGAAATCAGAGGCATCCTCAGGAAAATGCTGAGGAGGAAGAAAAGAGCTCAGGTGAACGGGGATACTATCAGAGTTGCGATGTGTGTGTGTGGCAAATTTTAGTGGAACAAGCACATATTTGTTGGAAAACAGCCCCATAATCAGATCACCATAGACTTCACTAAGGCAAATATCCAGGCAGAATTCTACAAGCATCACTACATTTATGAGGAAAATACATCTCTGCTCAAAAAAATCCCCGTCATAACACTTCATCTAAAGGAAAATGCTTTAGTGAGTTGTGAGGACAAAGAGCTTTGATCAATCACTGGTCTTGCTTCTCTGATCACATACATAGTCAGGCTTACATTCACAGTCATCCCAACACAATCAGAAGATCAACACAAAAATTTTTAAAGCTAATAAACCAATATTAAAGTATTGGTTTCATTATTTTTCTATCAAGATGACAGTAGAAATTGGATAGTCAGTACAAATTTTAGACTGGTAAGTTTAGCAGCACAATAAATCTGTAAGGGCTTAAAGAAAGGTTAAAAGAAGAGAGTCCATGGCTAGAAAGAAGGGTAAAATAGCTGTGGCTTTCTCCAAATTTAGCAGAAGGCTACACTCTGGCATCCCATGACAAAGGCAAAGATTGTTAGTGTAGACTCATCGAACCTTGAATTATTGTAGATATGGAAAGTTAAAATGCCATTAGCCTAACTAGTCTTTCCTATGCCTTTTTGCAGGAAGCAAAACATTTTCTTTTAGAGGGAGATGTTTTAGGTTTGGATTGTTCCTATGGCAACACAAAGGCTAAGACACTTGTTCTTATCATGTGACTTTTACCAGAAAAGACTGCATCATATAAATATGAATGCCTGGGGAATGTTGAGATCTATAATTGTAAAAGTAATAATATTGCTGCCACAGTTATTGCAATTTCTTCACCAAAACCAGTGAGAGTTACAGCACAGGCTGGACTGCAGCAGACATGAGTCTGAAAGGTGCAAAGCAGTGTTATTTTATGAGTTTCCTATGTGTAGGAAGAACAGAGTGATTTAGACAAATTAGGGAAGAACAATTTTGGCCAGGAAGAGGGGGGGAAAGAACCAACTTCATTATTTTATTTAATTCTTCCCTCCCCCATGTCTCTTTAAAGGCCATAAAGACCCTATGATTCAGAACCCACCTCTCACATACAAAATCATTGAGAAAAAAATTAAAATGTTTGCTTCTGTTCCTCTGTCTAATCCAAAGGAATTTCAGCACCTCAGCCGCCCTCTTTGGGCAGATCGAGAGAGCAGAGTGGCATTTGCTTTCTCTGGGCTACAGTCATTAAAAATTATGGTAAGTGGATTTGACAAATGTAAGAAATTGTCACTGTAACTAAGGAAGTTAACTTGGAGCCTTCTGACAGAAGAGAAATGTGGAATTTAAAACTGACATTAAAAGCTGTCTTCAAGTTCACAGTATAGCCTGCCTAAAACATTAACACAGAATATTGGCTCTCATGTCAATGAACACCTAATTACTCTGTGGGCAAACATTCAGCTGCATTATTTAAAATTATCAAAGCTGCAGTGAACATTTTAAAAATCTGCCAGCTCTTCCAAAAGTGAGAAGGGGAAGGTCTTAATGAAAGAACACGACGTACTAATAGAGAAGTACTTCAGAATTACGTTAAAGAAATACTTTGAATCAAACACTATCAAGTAACAGTAATGAGCACAGGAAAAATAGAAAGGATCAATTCCAAATCCTGTGAAGTCAAATCAAGCTTTGAAGTTAATCCTGCTGCAAGCAGCTGGCTGGACTTGAGACAGCCAGAGGTCCTTCCTTAGATTAGCAGGACTTTGCATCAGAGGTCTCTAACCTGCCTTCTAGGAGGTATTGATATGTCCAAATGCCTGGCAACAAAACTGAAGGACAGAAAGATACTGAGGTTTATAATTCTGTTCAAAGCCTTGGTAGAGGCCCTCATGTATTTCTGGCAGCTGTGAGCATGGGATAGCAGAGAGATAACTTACCTGCTGCCAGCTGTGGGAAGAGAGCAGGGCTGTTCCCTGAGCTAGGACGTTCCTCATGGACCACTGTGGAACAGAGGCATGTGGGCAGACCTCTCCTCACTACAAGGATACAGATGGTGCCTTTGGAAGGGATGACACAACTGAAACAGCAGTCAGGTTAGACTCCCAGCTCTTTCATTCTGACATACATGTGGGAAGTATAACAAGCAGTGGAGGCTTTCTTCTCAGAAAGCCACTTCCTCTACCCAATGTCCTTGCAGATGAACAGAGTGAGGAGATATCCCAGAGCCCAAGACCATCCTCACCAGTATTCCCACATCCACTAGTCCAAAACTAGCCCCATCAGTATTCCTACACCCATTCACAGCCCCCTTTCCCCCCTGCCCCATGCCAGCTGGGTTGAGCACTGTGTAGATCTGTAGAAAGGACTCAGGGATAAGAGTGGGAAGAGGGGTAGCTTGTGAGGTAAGAGCAGCAGCAATGTATAAGAGATATCAGACCCACTTCCTTTCTAAAATGTTATCTTTTAATCGACTGGACCTTCCCGAGTTCCCTTTTTCACTCAACAAGTGGCTGTTTCACTCCTGTTAACTCAGCACACTGTGTGCTGAGAGCTGGAGAGTGCTCAAGTAAGGCAGCACCATCCCTGAGGTAGGCATGAGCACAGAATAATAATTTTGAAAAGGTAATTTCTAAGTTCTTTTCAGAACTTTACAGAGAACAGCAGGATCCGGTCAGATCCAGTGCAGATTTTGACAAGTGCACATTCCACCTCCAACCAAAGATGGGCATGGAAAAGATCTTTCCATGGGTGTTGTTTTTTGGGTTGGGTAGGGATTCAAGACGCCCCAGTGAATGAGTACAGCAGTGTACCTGCACTTCACAAATGGTCTGTCCTTTCTTGGAAGAAGAATGTTTGCATTCCCAAATTCGCAGAGACCTGAGATTGGGCAAACATAGATGTCATGAAATTCTCCAGTGAAACCAATTAGGACATCACTAAGAATCACTTCATGGTTTACAAAGCCGTAAAAACAAAGTATTCACCCTTGCAATTAATTTCGTAAAGGCAGCCCTGAGCAAGCACTGTGTGAGAACACAGATCTTATCAATGCTGGAGCACCAGAGCCCAGCCTGTCAGAGTTCAATCTGTGAGATCACATCAGCACTGTCCAGGTTCTCAGAAATGGAGCTTTTGGAGGATGATAGCACAGACTTTGGGCAGCGTTCAGGATACTCAAGGTCCAGCACCTTGAATGGTACATGCCACTGAAAGGTTTCTCTCCTCAAGGAAATACTTCAAGGTGGTTCCTTGAGAGCTACTACCAGTACCAGTGATACTGGGAGAGTATAAGTGAAGTCTCCCTTTCAGAGAGAAACCAGTGACAATACTTTGGCTTTAATTTTCTTTTTTTTTTTTTTTTGCACACTATTATCTTGCTGGCAACCCAGGTAAGATATTTCCTAAAAGTTGTTCCTATAAATAACCAATCTCCTAAAAGAATCAAATGCACTTGCATTAAAAAAAAAAATCCATATTTTCCTAGGAGTATAAATATAAAAAGTTTATTTAGGGGATTTGTTTCTGTTATGAGTAAGGAGGGACTTGTTTATATTATGGGTAAAGAAAGTTGAAAAATTTGCAAAAATCCAGTTTTATGAGCTTGGAAGAAATTTCAGTGGATTTATCTTCCCTTGACACAGTCATGTTGGCACATCCTGTCTGTTTTGGCTTATGTGGAAAGTGAGTCCACTAGTCTTTCTTTCTTTCACATTCCTTAAAAGCTTAGAAAACCTGCAAATAATCCTATGTTTACCCAAATAGATTTTTTTGTCCTTTGATCTGAAGCAGAAAGGTGACTATAATACAGCTGTATTATATTATATTCAGCTGTATAAGCTGAATATAATACAAAAATGGAGTTGTAAAATGAAATGGATGTTTGCTTAGTAGTAAACCTAGAAAATAGATGTTAATATTATGAGGGTGAAAAGTTGTGAAAGATTTTCTTTAATGAGAAAAAGCCTCTATTTTCAATGTTTATTATGAACATACCAAAGGAGCAATATTTTCTCTGCTTTACTATTTACATATTGTACTACTATAAAGGGTAGTATGTTATAGGAGTTTCTTTTGCAGATATTTATAGATAGAAGACTTACAAAAGAAGGGAGATGACTCCTTCCTGAGACTGTTTTTTACTAATATATGAAATTATGTATTCAGCATACCAATATGATATAAAACAAATACAATCCACACACCCAGAAACAAGCTAATGGGAAAGAAATATACTTAAATAATCTGCCATTTCTCCACAGAATTAAACATTTCTACAAGCTTTTTATTTATCAACTCGAGTGTTGCACAGGCCTTAAGTTTCCTTTAATGGATTGTTTCAGGAAACAACCATGAACGTAGGACAAAAACTAATCAGGAGACCAAAGTGGAGCTGAAGAAAGAGGAGAAGCTCCTGCCAGCCAGTTGGTTTCAGAATTAGTTTCACCTTGCCCTACAAGCACCTCCACATCAAAAAGCTGACGGAAGGTGTTATTAATAATTCCAGCACTGTATCCCTAACCTAAAGCTCTTGGCTCTAAAAGATCCTATTGTGCTCAGTTGTCTTCCAAGCAAGTCCAGGAAAAAGTGAGAAAGGGAAGGTCGATACCCACCCAGTGTGTACCCTTGGCTTCACCTGCATAAGTGCAAGAATATGAGACAGTCTGGTTTTACAAATGGGCATGTAAAGATGTAAGACCGTCTGGTTCTACAAATTGGCATGTAAAGTTGAGGGAAGACCTGATGGCTCAGCAGTGCATGGCCTCTAGCCTAGTCACTGCTGAAAATCAGGTCTCCTAAAATCTGTGTTGTGTTTCATTGTGGTTTTGGTGTGCAGTTGCTCTCAGCATTCATTTTAGTTTTCATGTTTTGATTTAATTAATGAGTTCAAGTTTCAAAAAATCAAGTGGGAGGATGAACTGGGAATAGAGTTGGCAGTCAGTTGGGAAGATGTTAACACGTTCAGTGCCCTCTTTCCATCTGCAAGGTGTCTGTTTCAAATACCTTTTCCTGATATTCTCACCTTGAAACCTCTTAGGGAGAATGCTGCTTGCTAACACAGTGACCAGTGGAAACGATTTCATTTCTGCACTGGACAGCAACTCTTCAACATCAGGATGAAGCTACAACAGCAATAAATATGGGCAAGTTTCTTGTGTTGAGATTGTGGCGGCAACTGTAATTTGTTAAGAAGAGGACCATAAAAATACCTTGAAAAAACTGATTAAAAACAGGCATGAAAGCTTTAAAATATCTGTTATAAACCCCCAGAAAATAAAAGATTGATTAACTCACACATTCACCTGTAAGAGTAGAAAGAATAAATTTAAAATCACACTATCTAAGTGACTAGTGGTATGTCTTTTTAGTATATTTTAGTAAAACTTTTTCAGTGTCAGTGAGATATTTCCATGCTTGAGCACAATTAATCTAACAGTGGGGAAGAATGGCTAGAAAATATTAACAAATTACAAATTACAGAGGGGTATGTGTTTGCCATGCAGAGGTTGCTATTGATATATTTTGAGCTTTGATTCAAGTACTAAAAATATTATTATCTTACTTTTCTGTAATGTAGTGGAATAAGTCATCAGCATCTCTACTAGAAATCAAATTTATGTGGGTCAGGTTTTATGTTTATCACACATATAAACATGTTGTGTTAGGAATGCTCAAAGGGAAATTGAATCCCCTTGTGAAATCCTAATGCCACCAAGATAAATAAATATCTTTAAAGGTACCCAGGAAGAACGTGCTCTCAAAGAGAAGTGGTAAGTGTAGAACTGCACTTTTTGGATTTCTAAGTATATACTGTGCTGCAATAGTATAATAGAAAATAACTAACTCTTGTGACCCAGATTTGTACCTCTTAGGGAAGTTTTATGATTAGGAGAATGAATCAGATTCTATTATGACTTGTTTTTCGTTGCTTTCCTCTTGTCTATACAAAAAGTCACACCTCAGCATAAGCGAAGCCCTGTTTGGCTGCTCTCCTGGAGGCAGCCGAGACCTCTGGGGCTCCACAGCCACTGGACCACGGAGGGGAGCAGAGCTGGGATAACATGGCAAGAGAATTATCTCAGGTAATTTCTGCAGAAAAGACAAGGTCCTCCCCTTCATTTGTAGGATGGTGTAATAATTTAACTCAGTCCTGTTTTGCATGCCAAATAAGAGCATGGCAGGATAAGCTTATCCAGAGACAAAAGCCAGCAAGCTTGCTGTTCAGGCAGCAGAACAAACATGCTTCTCCCTCTGATCAAGTGTCCAGTCAGGGCACCAGTAAGTAGAGAAACACCTAATAGTGTGTTGCTGATGATGAAGTAAGTGAAGTTTTATTCAAGAATTCTGGACTTCTTCTAGTCCATGTACTGTATGACATCTCTGTTAAGTGGAAGATATATTTGGGAAGCTATCCACCTGTTTTGACTGGAGCCCAAGCAAGGAATTGTCTGCATTCCTGGTGGAAGAAGATGTGATTGCTCATCTACCAATGATGAACTGAATGAGCAAAAGATTAATGTGGGGAGGGATGACTGGAGATCTTTAGCCAAATACCTGCTTACTGCAGGGTTAGCACCAAAACTGTGTCAGGTTGCTCAGGGCCTTTCAAGCAAAGCTTGTACATCTCCAAGGATGTTTATCTCTGCATATGTGAGGAAGAATAAGGGAGTGTCCCCTGCTTCTTCTGTGCATGGAAACTCAGATCTACACCTTGTCTCTATCAGCTTAATTCATTCCCTTGCCCTTGTTATTCTTCTCAAGAGAGAAAGATAACCAGCTTGACTACTTGTGCAGTCAGGTCCTCAGGTTTCTAACATAGGGGTGGCTGCTTTGTGATCCAGAGGAGCTACTTGTGCTCCTTCATAGGAGTTCAAAATATCTATTTAAAATAAAATCTGAGTTTCTAATGAAAAATGTTCATATACAAAGCTAATTTATCAGCTTAAACCACTAAATGGTAGGAGTCTGTTTTCTGCAGAAAAACAATCTGAAGTCAGCTGTTTGAAATATTCTAAGATAATTTCCAGTGGAGCAGAGCCAGAACACCTTCTAAGACAAAAATGAAAACACTGGGGTATTTAACTGTGGTCATGCAGGTGAGAATAAGGGAGAGAAAGCACAAATTCTCTACATGGAATCAGACATTGAAACAGAGCCCGTCTTATGCTCTACAGAGCTGTCATAAATTATTCCTAGAGTTGTAGAGATAGTGCATAAAAAGAGTGAATCAGAGACCACAGAACAAGAGCAACTTCTTCTTTTACACTGAAGTGGGGCTTGCTGCAAAATGCATTTGAGGCCGCTAGAAGACCTATACATCTACATTACTCTGATGCCTTA
This sequence comes from Sturnus vulgaris, assembly GCF_052056855.1. Classification (NCBI taxonomy): domain Eukaryota; kingdom Metazoa; phylum Chordata; class Aves; order Passeriformes; family Sturnidae; genus Sturnus; species Sturnus vulgaris. The sequence continues at coordinate 32,066,169 of NC_142244.1, forward strand.
CTGAAAGCCAGCTCAGGATACACAGATTCGAGTTATCAGTACCAAAGAGATGCTTTGATAACTTGGGAAGTAATATCAAGTGAGAAACTCCAGAGATTATTTCTAGGTTCTGTTTCATTCGTCATCTGTAAGCACAACCATTTAACAGCACAATGGTGAAACGCATTCTAAAATATGAGGAGCAGCAAAAATAGTAAACAATTTGTAAGAATCATATGAGACAGTTCTGTCTGAACTGCAGTTCAAAAGAAGCACGTCCCAACTCAGCCTTGGGAGTGCCCTTTGACTTTCCCAACAGCTCATCAAAACAAGAGCTGGTGCAGAGCCTTCCTCCTCACTTCCCTCACCACAAGCCCACAGAGCTGTAGGAGGAAAGCCCAGGTGTGTTGTGTGGTGATATTTTCCAGCTGGATACCTAATCACACTGATACTCAAAACAGGATACTGGGAAATGGAAGGAAAATATGGGCCCTGCAATTCAAAAATACTCAGATGGACAAGAAAGACGGGATGAGATTCAGCCCAAAAACATGCTGAGAGTAAGCTAAAAAGATGCAGTTTTCTTCTTAATACCAAAATGCATGCCAGAGACAGGATGCTCACTGGAAAGCCATGAGAGTGAGAGGCTGTGGAGATGTAAATCAAAGAATTATAGAATATGATTGTAAACAAAACATTAAAAGACTTTTTAAAATAAGCTCTTTCAGTTTTGTTTATTTGCTGGTTGTTTTGGGGATTTGTTCATTTAGTTGTTTGTTGTTCATGTTTTTGTTTGTGTTTTTTTACTAGACAGTCAGAGAATTAATTTTGCCCAACAATTTCCAAAGACAAAGTCCAAACTTGTGATGCACAAGCAGAATAACACTGTCAATTAAATCCTGAGTATGAAAATGTACATGTGGTACTCACTCTGCCTCTGTGTATATTCCGTCTTTTTCCCTTTGGATCTGCATTTTGGTGCACAGGACACATGGGAAAGCAATCTAGCAGAGCTTTTACAGATATCAGCAAAGTTCTAAGCGTTTGGTGTTTTTACTTCTGTGTGCTCCCACATGTTTATAGATTTTCTTCAGATCCTGACCCTGCTGTAACATTAGATCACGTTTTATTTCACTATCATTCTACACACATTCTGATTGTGAGCTACACTAGGTGATCTCCAATCTGAAAAACCATAAATCAATAAATATGATTTCTGACCACCATTATCTGGAAAACCCCAGTTGTTGATCCCCATCTGCCAACATTACAAGGGGGAGAAAAAGAAAGTAATTGAGTTTTAGCTCATGTTTTCCAGTAAGCCCTAGTAAATTGCTTCCTGCCTATTCCTTAGATCAAATGTTCTGAGTATCTGCACACCAGTGAAATGAAGATAGAGCATCTCAAGGCTCTTCATTCCAGAACTTGTAACTTCTGGGATTTTACAGATGCAAACTCTGTTAGCCCTGAGGAACCAAGTGTCAGGCCTCAACACTGGCTTTTTTGGGGTTCTTTTTGTTTGTTTGTTTGTTTTGTTTTGTTTTTGTTTTTTTGCCTGAGGAAGGACATGAGCTCCTGCTGGCCTGCCCTAGAGCCTTATCCTCCAGCTGCAAATGGTTCTTCCCCATTTCACGTCTGTGTAGGCCTTGCCTATGTTATCCCATCACAGAGAAGTTAGCTGTAGGTCTGTCTGCCCCTCTGCTACTCCACAGGCTGAAGAAGGCACAGAACTGTACAAATGAAGACTTAAATGGCCACATTCCCCCAGCACAAACTCAAGGTATGGGTTGTAGACGAAAAAAAATCTTAAATTACTCCTGTAATGTGAGTCATTCAAATGTGGGAGAAACATAGGCATAAAAGTTTGAGACTTAGCACTGTGGACTGATAAAGAGAACATTAGACAGGATTAAACTGTAACAAATTTAAGGTACAACTAATCTGAATGCCACTTACATTTGAATTATTTGCACCTATATTTTACTTCATATGCTACGTAAAATTTAAAGCTTAGTATTGTAACCATTTGTTCTCAAATTTCTCTTGCCTATGTTCAGACATCTTGGGATAGATCCTGCTTTCTCAAGATGCACGGTTTGAGAATGACAGAATTCACTGAAAGATTAGATGCAAGGGCCCTCAGAGAGTCCACAGTCCCAAGTGCTGCTCAGAGCAGGAATGACTCCAGAGGTGGCTATGTTGTTCATGGCTGTGTCCTGGTAAATCTGGAACATCTCCAAGGGTGGAGATCCCCCAGCCTCTCTAAGCAACCTGACAAGGTCCTTTCTTTAGCCTTCCTTGGGGAGGAGGAGGAAGACAGCAGGAGGAATGCAGCCATACAGCAAGTGTAGGTGTAATAATACCATCTGTATTTTACGGGGAGGGGTGTAATAGCTGTGTATGGGTGGGAGTAACATCCTTGATGAATGCCAGAAAAGACAGAACAAAGGCAGGTTCTTTCATATTTATGTCCCTCAGGAAGAAAACTAAAAGTCCCATGAGGTCTTCCTACACAGAGAAATAATCCTTCTAGTTTGCTTCCTCTCCCATGATTTCTTTTTTGCCGAAAAGCAGGTACTGTCCATCAGTGCTGAGGAGCTTACTGAATGAAAAACATTAATTCTGCAAGGCAAAGTGGTATCGCTGTCACACTGTGACATGCTTGGGAATGAAATGGACATAAACATACCCAATGAGGATGGCTCAGTGGTTTTAGCCCTATTATTATAGATTATAGATCACAGACTCACAGAATGATTTAGCTTGGAAGAGACCTGAGAGATCATCTATTTCCAACTGCCCTGCCATGGGGGCTGGAACTAGACCCTCCACTAGACCAGATTGCTCCAGGGCCCCATCCAACCTGGCCTTGAACAAGCAACAGCCTCCCTGGGCAACCCGTTCCAGTACTTCACCACCCCGAAGAATTTCTTCCTAAAATTTCAGTTTAAAGCCGTTGCCGGGACCGGGGAAGGATGGCGAGGGCCGCCCAGGAGGTGGCAATCGGGAGCCTCTTACGGGAGTGGAGCAAAGGTGCAGGGAGGCTCCCAGGAAAGAGGTGGCTGCCTTTAAGGTGGGTTTATTTGCCTGCCAGATGGGAAGTCTGTGACCAGCGCCTTAGAACAGGTAAAGGCAGTAAGGCTTCTCCACCCACTCGCCTTGATCTTTCATCACCACCGTGGGCCAGGCGGGCGCTTGTGCAACGTGCGCGCCGCACGGGAGCTGCGGGAGCGGCCCATGCGCTGCCCGCGGCAGCCCGGGCACGGAGGCCGGAGCCGGCGGGGGCTGCGAGCCGGGCCCCCTGTCCGGCCAGCCCGGGGCTGAGCACCTGCAGCGGCGGGATGGGGCTCCCCCTCGGGCTCCTTCTGCTCTGGGCTCTGCTTCCTCCCGAGGCGCACGGGAAAGAAGGTAAGCGTGGGTCCCTCTGCCTGGAGGGCTGGGCGGGGGCGCGCAGCGAGAGCCACCTCGCTAAGGGGCAGGGAACGGGACCTGGCCCACGAGCCTGGGGATCCAGGGACACCTCAGAGCGACTGGGGGTCAGGGAAGGGCAGCCGGGTGTGCGGGGACCACGGCCTGGCAAGTCCCATCCGAATCTCGGTGGCTCGGTGAAAGAGCCCAGGTGTGTTCTCCCCCTCCTTCATCTCCCAGCTGAAGCACAAATGCCTCTGATTCAAGAGAATTCTGCCCCTGTTTCTCTCAAAGACGGGCCTTGCAGATAACAAGTTTAAACACAAACTCAGAAAGTTTCTCCCCTCCTCTGGCAACACCCCCGCAGTTTCCTCAGGAAGCCCTCCGAGGAGTTAACCCTTGTGAGCAAGCGGACAGTCATTTTATCGGAGAGTCTTTTAACTACGCTACTCCTGGAAGACAGAGCTGGGCTTTTAAATTTCCTCTTCCACCTCTTTAGGCTTCCATGTTTCCCTTCTCTGTATCACTTACTCTCTTTTATTAGATGTAGTGATTTTTTTTCCTTCCATCTTGGTAGCTGCACAGTAGTTATGAAACATGGGAGAATGGTAACTTTTACTAGAAAGGTGAGGGAAGTGTAAATCTCTGCTTTGTTTCCTACATCCTCCTGCAGTCAATTCCTGCCAGGGACTTCTGTTTCATACAGCAAGAAGTGTTGGGGCTTTTCCATCCCAAGGACAGTTCTCCTTCACTTCTCGGAGTTCTCGATTGAGGGGACTTTGTCGTAACTGGCCAGCCACGGGCTCTGCTCTGTTTCTGTGAGTGCTGAGTGATATTTTAAAGTGTCCTTGACAATCATGTTTCTACTAAGAATCCAGCTACGTGGTGGATGCAGCTGGCAAACACTGTGAAGGCCAGCTTGAATGAGAAGTAATATTGGGTGGCACCAGGCAGGCTTCTCTCTCAGCAGCGTGTTACCAGCAGCTGGCAGTAACAGTCAGAGACCTGTCTGCCAGCTTCTCCCCTATCTCAGCCATCTCGTTTGGGCTGTGTGTGTCTGTGATCCACTCTTCCTTAACTTGTCTATCAGGGAAACAGCTCATTTTCCCGGCGTCCTCTCTTATCTGAAGCCTTTTTTCTTTTTGGGGATACCTCCACCCCTGTGGCTGGACAGCCACGTGAGATTCCTTGCAGCAAAGCTGTGGACCAGAGAGCAAGTAGTCCCTGAGTACTTGTATTCCTCTGCTTCTCTAGTCTTACTGACTCAATCATCCTTTCTGTGGAGAACCCCCCTTGTGGGATTCACTTTGAGAAGTATTTCTTGGCAATGGACTTTGTCCCTCAGTGGACACTCAGCAACTGAAGAAGCTGCCATTGCTGACAGTGCAGAGCGTGGCACAAGGGCTCTGCCAGGTTCCTGTCTTAGCCACTTCCAAGTCCCTTTTCCCTTGCTCTGCTAGAGCTTGCCATGCAGCCCCTCTCACTTCCACATAGCTGCTTCAGTCCTGAAGAGGATGGGACGAAGGCATAGATGTTATCTGGGTGATGGAGTTTTTGGAGCTAACCACAAAAGAATATTATCTCAAATAAAGAGATTGAGAGTAGAGAGGAAGTGAATGAGGAGCCTTGTCTGGACAAAGAGTCTGTGGCTAGGAAGGTTTTGCCATATGACCATACTGTGAACATTTCCAACTTGCAAAACCTGGATTCCTGCTTTTCCCTTCTCCCAATCCTGAAAGGGTGTTTCAGAGGTGAGAACAGCAGAGCAATCCCTCTTATCTCTGATTCTGGGCCCACAGCCTGCTTCCTCATTCCACAGGACTCTTGCTGATCTGCACTTTACACTATTACTTATAGTTGGCAGGGAGCATTTGTAAAACAGTCAGATGAAGAGGAGGAAACCTGGTTATTTAAATGCCATTTAAAAATCTCCACACTCCTATATTTCACCCCCAAATTCTTTTCTGAGCTGTTTAGAAACTACCCCTCTGAATACACCCACAGGAATCTAAAAGGGAATCCAAAGAATTTTTCCTCTTTCCTGTGTTCCCAAGCTGGGACTTCGATCCGGTGGAAACCGGTAGACTGTGCTGGCAGCACCGGCAGACCCAAAGGCAGGCACGAAGCTGCACATCCCACAGTATGTCTTATTCCAACTCCTCTGCCTTCCCAGTGTTTGCCTACAAAGTGACACATTTTAACGTGTCTTCAGATCAAAACTTTAGGCCAAACTGTGATCGCATTTTCAAATTCCTTTGAGAGATAAAAATGAACATACCAATGATTTTCTCCTTTGTCGCACGACTCCAGCAGCAAGGCTTAAAGCATCCGTGCAATTCCGCAGGAGGTGACCATGCTATAGCCGAAGCCATTACTCTCTTGATGTCCCGCTAAAAAAGTCGGAAGGTTGGGAGAGGGTTAAACCATTCCTAGGCCATTGTCAGCCGGTGGAGAGTCTGAGTTAGAAGTAGGGGGCTCATAAATTTGCACAACTGATGCATCTCCTGGCTTTTGGGTACTGTGACAATGGAAAGTCCCTTCTACAACTTCACACTGCCTCTGTACTTTCCCACTGTGTTTCAAGTACTGAATAGTCCCTCCAGGCGACACTGATTGATCTTTTGTGTTGGTAATTCATTTGATTGCCTTCCTCTTCAGCCATTTAGTTTGCTGCCTTCCTATTTCAAGGAAATACGTGTTTAGCTGCTAATGCCGGGTTCCCATTTGAATAGGCTTCAGACTCCTTCTTCCTTTTTGGGACAGTTTTAGGAAGTGATAAAATTTGTCAGGGTTGCATTTTTTGGATGTGTATAGGAGGGGGTCTTATATATTAGTAAAAACTTTTAACTCCTGACCAGGTGCCCTGTCTTGTATCTTTCCGTCCTTCCTCAAGTCATGCTTTTTGAATGTGAAAGGTTTCAAAAGACTGGGGGGTCGAAAGACCAAATGCAGGCTTTATCTTCTTTGACAAAACAAGGATGAAACCATTCCGTGGGCCATATGAGTTGGGTCACCGATTTATTTTTTCCCCTCTCTTCTGGTTTTCAGTGGATCTACTTGACACAAGCACTGCACAGGGTGAACTGGGCTGGCTTCCAGACCCTCCGGAAGTAGGGGTGAGTACCCACATTCAAGGAAGGGGAGCCACTGGCAGTACTAACTGATGGAAAATATAATCCGTGTTGAAATTTCACCCTACCTCTGGTAACTGAGCTTCTGAGGCTCCACCCCCTCCTGGATACTTTAGGCTTTTTAAGTCTCTCTTGTCACCTGTGCAGCTTCACCCCTAGCCAGCTTTTTAAGGACTGATGCCTATTGACTTCCAGGATGATTAAACACATCCTTGAAATATACTGTTTCCATAAAATAATAAAGCAATGAAGAAAATGGAAAAATCAAATCATCACCCAGTTTTTCATTCTGTCATGCTGCACATAAATCTGTCTTTTTTTTTTTTTTCCAGGAAAGTAGGCAGAGCAAAAGTATTTCTTTCTCAGAGTCTCTCAAGAAATTAGAAACACATTATAGGTTTTTTAATTCAGCAGCTGGCTGAAGAAATAACTGTTAACTCATGGAGCAGCAATCTGCCCTTTTGGGTGGGCTGCAAGATTCTCGGATTTTATACCAAGCTGTGCTGTTTGGTTCACACAGCTGACAATGAGAGAGGAATTTCCCATTGTTTTGTGACTGTAAAATTGAGTTGATGGAGGTGCTTCAAAATGTACTCCTGAAACCACTGTGACACTGGGCCCCGAAAGATAGCTGAACTCTCAGCTATTTTTGTACAAGTACAAAGTACAAGTATTTTTGTACAAGTACAATTTGGCATGAAGCATAGTTGAGCAGCCCCTCAGGTGTTACAACCTACATCAGTGAAGGTGGTTTCCTTTGTGGCAACAGTGCTGTGGGAGTGGTGGAAGGAAGGCACAAAGAAAAGGGAATTTAGGGACTATGCTCAGGTAGTTAGCATATATGTTAATACACAGTTTCAGTTCCTCATCCATGCTCTTGTCTTTGTAGCAAGTCGCAAGCTTTCCAGTGGGGAGTCTTCACCCTTCCTGTTCTAAACTAGACCTGGGTTCAGCCTGTTCCTAACTCATTTCCGTAACTTGCCTCTGTAATGTGCTGTGGCTGGTTTAAATCCAGCCGAGCCTTCTACCTCCCTGTAGCCTTTCTGGGTGAAGTAGAGCCAGACAGTGAGGTTCTCCTGTACTGGCATAACTGCATTTGTTTCATTAGTAAAGCTGTTTTGGTTATTATTAGTAGTATTGTTACACCCTGCTGAAAACAGTTGCCTTAGTGAGACATACATGCAGATCATGTTTTGCCCATTGTGCCCTTTGTTGTCTCATAAACTCTCTGTGTGGTAATTTTACCCCAATTCTAGGCTCCAGGCGTGTTCAGGATGAGCATGCCTCTTGAAAAGATTGATAAAAACAACTGAAGTGGGTTAAAAAAAATCTGATAGAAAGAAAAGAAAACCTTTATTACAGAACATCTGAGTGTTGCACAGAAGGTTCAGAGCCATGTGAGAAACTGGCAAATCCTTCTGCTTGTGCTACACTTGGTTTTTAAAATATGTATATTCAAAATATAATTGTAACTGAGAATTGTTGAAAATTATGGGGAACGTGGCCTGAGAGAAATCAAAACTAACAGATCAGGATATGGATGACTGATAAAACAACAGAGGACGAAGAATAGATTCATTGACTTCTCATGAGCAAGTATTTTGAGGAGATTTGTCTAATTACATCATTTCCCAATAACTGTTAGGTGGAAGTCTGACAAATTGCCACAAGCAAAAAGGGAACAATGGCTGATTCTCTTGCAATCCAAACTTTGAACAGGTGTTTCTGAAACCATTCCTTCAAAATGAAGAACTAAACATGTTCAAAAAAGAACGGAAATTAATTCAGAATATTTTTTGACAGAAAAGAGCCAAGATTGGTACTGAATAATCTGACTAGGTTGATTAGTAACAGGCTGGAAACGTCTGAGCTGTGTTGCACACAGAGCTGAAGGGTGTACTTCATGTAACACTGCTACTTGTACCTAACCTCAGATGCCGGAGATCTCCCAGCAGTGAGCTGGAATTGTGTCAATATACTTATCGCACAGAGGAGGAATTTGCTGTGGGGAATTTTCATGCTTTATATGGACAAGGCCCCTGAGGCACAGCCCAGAAGAGGCTGGCTGAGTCTGTGGAGGCAGAACTACACCTTTGTTTTCTCCTCACTTGTAGCCAATGACAGAGGATGAAGTGGCTTGCCAGGTGTGACTGTTTCATGGTCAGACCTGGCTGTATCCAGGGTAGGCAATGCTCCTGTTAACACATAGGCTAAGCCTGAGAACACCACTCAGTTTTGGACAGCACTTCAGTAGTTCATAACTTCTGCACCACCTGAGCCAGCACCTTACCTAAGCTTAAGGGTAGCCTTTGAGTGAAAGCCTCCGTACTTTACGTAAAGTGTCTGTAGAGTTTTGTTTGCTAAAAGGTTTGTGCTAGCTTGCTTTGTAGTAGCTATTTAGAAAGGGTTTCATCCACTTTAGGCTACTACTGGAAACAGGCTTTCAAAGAGGCAGACTGTAGTCCCTACAATCCCCTTTTATCTACCTTACCACCCACCACCCCCCTCCTCCATCATCTAACGTATTCCTTGATAGTCTTTTTTGGCTTTGAAGTTTTGCCACAGCAACACCAGGTGGGCACAGAGAGGTGTATTACAGTACTAGTGGTAGATTTCCACCTTTTAACATATATTAGAGAGCCAATGATGGCCACTTTGAAGGTATCAGGAGTACAGAATTTATTTGCTCCCACATTTCTTTAAGACTCCTCATTCTGCACAAACAGCCTAGCTACCTGAACTGGTTTCAGATACCGCTGAAAGTGTTCAAAAAGGACCTCCTAAATCCAATCATGAACAAATTCACTTATCAGGCATAGTGGCACTGCTTCTTGGCACCTTGTAAAATAACAGTATAAAAAGTTATTAATCACTAATTTGCTTTCAAATATAATTGTATCAGCTGTGAACAGCTTATGATGAGGAATTATGCTTTCCTCCTGCATTTTGCTTTTAATAGACAAGGCCCTAAACCACCCCAGCCTGGCTTTGAAGTCAGCCTTCTGAGCAGGCTATTGGAGCAGAGAACCAAAGGTCCTTTCCCACCTAAATTTTTGCAGTTGTGTGGTAATTTAGAATTGTTTATTCATTAGAATTCTGAGCTTGAATTTTTAGGCACAAAAGGGCTGGGCTAAAAAAAGATTTTATGTTTTGATTTTTTTCATGATTTTATATCTATTTCTATGGATTTTCTGTATCATGTAAGCCTGTATTTATTTTCTACATTTTCTGTATTTATCTAGGCCTATGATACAACATACTGAGCAATCCAATATTTGTCTTTAGTGCTGTTATTATCTCACTCCCAGCTTGTGGGCCTATTTTGAAATTTTCCTTTTATCCACAATTTACAATTTTTGTTTGTGTGAATAGTATTTGCATAATCTAGTCATACCTCCATGAGTACATGTGACTAGTTAAGTTCCAACCCATTTGTGCTGGAGAATGCTGCACACTGGGCTTCTCAATATGACTTTCTCTATCTATATTGTTGAATGAATTGAATTAAACACACTTTATTCTTTTTTAGTTGCTACATTTTCTTGGGAGATGTCCTTTCACCAGTTCTACAGGTGTCTTTGCTTGTAAAAGGGTCCTTTTTCATGGTGACTTTGTTTTTAAATCGGATGTATGTTATTTCAGGAATCACATGAACTCTACTGCTGCCAAATTGTGCCATATTTATTACATATTAAAAGTTTGGCAAGGATCAGTTCTCAGCTGGTAGCTGGTTTGTGGAGCTTATTTTTTCCAACTTACATTCCTGCATGGGTCATAGCATTATTAAAACTTCCAAATTAATTTCTTAGTCTCCTTTCCAAGCTGCTGTTGCTCTCAGTCTTTTACTCACAGTAAGGAGGAGGACATAATTATTTTCCTGCCTATTGCATATTCTTGCTTGCTTCCACTCATACTTCAAAGCATTGCTATCAGTTTCAAGCTTTCTACCAGTTTCACAGTGTGCACGGCACTTGATCTGCTCAGCTTTTCTGAGATTTACTTTCAAACAAGACTAAGGATGGGCATCTAATGCCAGTGGCATAATGTGTCCGAAAGGCTATCAATGAATAGCCACTAACTGCAACTATTGTGGCTCCAAAAACACTTGAAAACTTTGGAAATTATGTGATTCTTGTTCAGGAACAAGAGTTCTGAGTTTGGCACCTCATGTTCTCAGTTAAGTTTAATGATGACCATAACAGCTGCCAAAGCTATGTGAATACAATTTGATGAAGCAAAAAAGTCAGATTTTTTAAAAATGCTGTTGTTGTCCTATTAAAGCCCAGGCATAGTTCAAATTCTACACTGATAAACTTTTAGGTAATAGAGTAGCTCAAGTACCTATGACCTGTCAGCAACTTCTATATCACTGCCCACACCATAACATTTACGTGCCTTCAGGTTCTAGCAAGGTGAGGTTGTGTTCCACTAGACTCAGTGGTCCCAGATTTAGGTATCAGCTGATGGCTGGTTTCTGTTCCACCACTTCTTGGTCAGACAGATGGTCCTGGTCACGAAGGAAATAGCGCTGTGGGGCACACAGCCTTCAACCTGCAAGCAATTCCAGCACAGCACTCCTATCTCGTTAAACTTGGGCAGTTCACTTAGTCAGACTTGATGACCTCTTACTCAGATACTCTTACCTGGAAGAGTCTCAGCTAGTCAGCTTTTTGTAGCATCCAAAGGTGGTATGAAAAACAGCCATCAGAAAAGCTGTTCTGTGCACCTCTTCCCACAGCTGTTGTTCATGCATGTCTTTTAGGAGCTAACTCAGAGGAGTGCCGTCACCTCTGAAGCTGGAGTAGAATAGCAGTGTACACCTCACTGCTCTCAGTTTAAGCATAGGGGATTTGCTCCTCCGAGTGAACAGCATCTATATAGCAATAAGGGAAAAATGCTTAATAAACAACCACCTGGAAACAGGAACAGCTGTTGCTTCAGGATTGTATCCTGACATGACCTGCTGCTGTTATCTGTGGACTGGTAGAGAGATATTTGTTGATGATATCCTGTTGATTGAAAATTATTTTGTGTCAATTTGGGAGAAAAGAAAAATAATTTGCATATCCAGAAAATAAAATTATGCATATCCAGATATACTTTACTCAGAAATGTGAGAAGGGGGAATACAAACCAGTGAGATGAGAACAAGTGGAGTGTAAATGAACATCTGTAAGGAAGGCCGGATTGCACAAGCCACCAACTAGGCAGCCTAGGATGGAGTCACTGCCAGAGACTCAAGTAACAATCTTGGCCAGTGCAGTCTGTGTTGTGACCTGAAGGGCAGAAAAGAGCATGTTGGGAGCCGGAGTGAAGATGCTGTAGAGCCTTGACATTCATCACCACGGCTGCTCAGGCACTGTGGTGGTGACAGCCCTGTTGCCTGGCAGCATCAGAAAGCTGCTTCACTCTTTTATAGCTGTTGAATGAGTGGACAAGGTTCACTGAACTTCCTCGTGTCAACACAGAAGCAGCACAAGTCAGCTGGAGCTTGGAGATTAACCTGCCTATAGCATGGTCCTCCAAGAAGACTAACAGGCTATTTAAAATAATAATAATAATAATATTAAAACCCAACCAAACAAACAAACAGAAAACCCAAACAAAACAAATTCTATTATAATACCGACTAAAATGCTGGTGAGTTTGCAGGCAAGCAATTAAAAAGAAAAGGCTTTACATCTTTTGTTGCCTGTTGTGTCCTCGAAGGATGAACCTATGCTTTGAACTGTGATTCTCACCATCTCAGAGGTAGATCTGCAGAAAAATATTCCCACAATTTATTTCTCAGAAGGTTATTTCCATTGTTTTCAAGGCCTAGTTTCTGGCTTCTCTTTGCTTCATGTGAATATTTATTGCCAGCTCCTCATATGACTTTCAGGCTGCCATCTCCTGCAGCTTCTTTTCTCCAGGCAGGTTTGATCCTTGTCAAGGCGTAATTACCCCATCTTTGTGTGGGATTCCACCTGATCCATCTTTAAAGGAACTTATACAAACAGAGCAAGTATTGCCCATCAACATCAGACTGATTTCCAGCTTCTCTGTAAACACTAGAAGTACACTTGACACACCATACAAAACCACAGCTCACAATATAAAGCCCTTTACCTTGAAAAAAATGAAAAAATCACTTCAATTTCCAATGGATCCTATGCAATGTAATGCAAAAATAACATGAAACCTAACCTTTACTTTATTGGTAATATGGCTTTAGCCATGAATTCTGAACTCTTAAGATGCACAATCTGATTTTTCACTCCTGTCCTTTTTGCAATTATTGGCACTGTTAGTGAGTGTTAGTAAAACAGATATATACAAAACAAGTGTTCCAAATCAGCTGGGTGAAATGTTGCACTGGACTATCATTATTGGTCATCTAGCACCATCTGTTGTGACCAGAACTGTTTTTATGCAAGACCTTAATGTGGTCAGGCAGTTCAGAGAATGAGCAGACAGCAGAACCTGTGTTTGATAAACAGGTTCTGTAGTCAATGCACTGGTGCTCGGTGTCTCACATTAATTCCTTATCTTCCCATAAGAGCATGAGTACCAGTTAAATTGAAAGGACATGGGTGGGATGGAGACCTATGTGCTAGTGCCCTAAAGAACGAGTAATTACATAATGGAATTGCTCCTCCCTGAAAATAACCAATGGATCATTGTGGGGAAAAAAGATATCATCCGCCCATAAAGATACTGTAGATAAGTAAACATCTCTTCTATGTTCAGCTGTGTCAAAGGCTCCGTGATGATGTGATGAAATTAAAATTGCCTGACCATAGCCAAATGATCAAAGAAATGAGAGCAGCCTCAGCTGTTCTCAGATTTGAAGTTACAGGACTCATGAAGTGTCTAGATGTCACCACGCTTCTTTCATCATCGTCATCTAAATTGTCTTCCACACCAGCAAAAGAACTTCAAAGAGTATTGAGAAATTTTCAGTAAAGGGTCACAGGAGCTTCAATTCTGGAATATACACCACTGTGGTAATGCTATTTTTGGTTGGCTGGTCCAGCTTGCCTCCTGACAAATTTTTGTCATATGTATTTCGACTGAAGATAAGCTCTTCACTGTATCAAGACAGGTGCCAGCAAGGTGCCTCTCTTGACACCGGCTTTCCTCTGAGTAAACCACACTATGATTGTAGCACAGCTGTAATTACCTTCAATGCTGAATCTGTTCCATGAAGGTTTTTTGGTCATGGTAGCATGCAAATGCTACTATACAGAAGACACTGCAGAGGCAAGATTGCAGACAGGGAAAGGGGATAAAAAGTGTTCAGCGGCACATGTTCTCCTAGGTGGTTTCAGGCTTGGCACACCAGTGATGTACTGCTGCTGAAAAAGGTTTTGGGGCTGTTTTGGGGCCTTGCAATTTTTCTTCATGAATAGATTTAATGGCCTCTCAATTCTGTTGAATATTAAATGAGATTGAGACACACTTGCTATGCACAGGTTACACTGTAGCTGGCTTTACTAACTAAGCTGGTCTTTTCATCTTAGTGAAATTTTCTAACCCAAAGTTAAACAAGTTATTGGATTTCAGCATATGAACTCTTTGACTTTTCCAGTAGGAATTCTTATTAACTTTTCCAGTGTAGACATGCATCTTAGTTTAGTAACCCTAAGCCTACTGGGTAGAGGCTTGATTTGCTTTTGCTTCTGTAAGTCTCTTAAAAGTATCCCTGTGCCTTTCCTCGGCAGTCTGCAGACCACAGATTGTGCTAAGGGAATGTGAAAGCAAATGAGATAGAAGTCACAGCAGGCAGGCTATTTTCTGAAAGGAGACAGGGCAAGTCCCTGGCAAGCTGGAGGTGGAGACAGTATTCTTATTGCAAGTCACAAGTTCTTCTGACTTCAGTATAAGCCTATACTTTGCAATACAGTCACAGTCTGCTGCCTCTGTAGCCTACTTCTCCATTAGCAGGGATGAAATTTGTATTTGTCAATATAAAAAGCTTGTTTCTTTCTTTTTTCCCCCTCACCTAAAAAAGGCCAAAACCAAAGAAGACCACTTAATTAATTGATGCCTGCAAAGCCTGAGACAGTGGCTCCAAGATGTGCAAACTGTCTGTTTCCATCTTGTACCTGATGGTAGGTCCTAGGAGGAGTAGTCCACAGATGGATGAAGGAATCACAGCTTGTCCTAGATAGGATTCTTGACACAAACCTAGTCTAGAGAAGACTCATTATACAAAATAAGCAGAGTGAGCCTTCTGTAGGCTTCAGAGCTTCAAACTGTATAATCATTTCAGAGTCAATAAGGGCAGATATTAAAAGGCACATACCTTATCTTATCTTTGGAATTTTACTCATATGGCAGACCAAACCAATAATGTTTACTACAAATACCTATTGGTGCCCTTTCAGGTTTTCATTGAAGTCATTCTGAATGGCCTTTATAAAGACAGGTTTCCTTATATGGAATCTAACTAATGCGAGGAAAGTTGCTTTCCTTTTTTCCTTTTTCCTGAATTTGCAATGTTTTGAGGTAGTTGACACAGTACCATTGCATTGAGGTTGACGTTGTGCATTGAGGTTGTTATTCACTTGACTCTAATTGCTGTGCTGGAATCGTTTTGGTCTGTATTACACCACCAAGATTTTCAAGAACAAACCTCTGGAACTAGGTGCCTGTGTTAGTATACGGGTTTCTGAGAAGTACAGAAAACCTGTTTGTTCTCAAAATCAATGGCTACATCCCTAGACTTTTTAGGAAGCCAAGCTACTGACCTATGGCACCCTCCTAAATGCATTGGCATTTGTTTTCTTAGAAATTTTTAAAGAATTCTAAAAGATTTTAAGAGTTTGAAGACTAGTTTAAGGACAGTTTAGACTCTAACTTAAAAAAGAAGAGGGTTTAAAAGGCATTTTAAAGAATAACATGCAAAGACTTTAAGAACTCTTTAGCTTGCTTGGGGCAGGGAATTGGACTAGATGATCTCCAAGGGTCCTTTCCATCCTAAATCTTACTATGATTCTGAATTTTATGAAAAAGTTTTCTCTCGCATCAAAAAACCACAAATTCAGTCACTGGTAAAATAAGGAAGTCTGACTAACACTGTTCTCCACTTTTAGAAGAATGTTGCCTATCCTATTGCCAACTGGTGACTGGAACAAGGCAACAGTGTCTCGAATGAAGTGGTTAAAAAGTTATATTATCAAAGAAGGTTGATTCAGTGTCATTGGCAGACAAACTGCAGAGGCAAGTAATTAATATTGATTGAGCCAGGCTTTACCACACATGTTTATTAAGAACATTACATTAAAAATCAGAGACATGCATTTTGATTTTGCAGCAGATTCTTTGAGGATGGGAGACAGTTGCCTGGCAACTTCTGGTCTCATCACCCTTTCATTAAGTGTTGTATGTAACAGTTTTCCTCTACTACTTTGAATTTAAAAGCTTCACTGAATAATGAAAAGAAGTCAGAAGCATATTTAACAATAGTTCTGTATTGTTAGCATAAATAATATCCTCATTTTACTTCCTTTACCCATCAGCAGTAGAGTCTAGAAAAAACATGTCTGACTCCCTTGTTATTTCTTTGCACCACACTGCATATGAAACTGTGTAATTGTCAGTGCCAAGCATCTTTGCCCTGAAGAACTGAGTCTGGAAGAAGCTAGGCTGAGATGAGCTAAGAAATACAGGGCTTAGCAGCTGGATTTTTTTTCCCAGCAGTAGTGTGTAAAGGACTTTTATTTTTTTGCTAGAGTTGTCGCCGCTGAAAATGAAACTTTGGTCCTGTGTCTTGTAAATTTTGAAAATGTGTTTTCAGAATGGGCACCACAACAGCTCATGTCTTCCTCTGAGACATGCAAAACCCACTTTCTGGTGACACCTGTCTGTGGTACTGCCTTGGGATAAACTGCTAATAGAAAGTTGTCTAACTCTTAGCCTCCAAGTGCAATTATGTTTTTCCCAGGCAGATACACATTGAAAAATAATTCTAAAAGCAAGTCCTATCCTTGCTAGTGTATGAAAGCTAGTTTGCTCTTATTCTCCTTCCTAATTTCTTTTCTTCTACTTCAGCATATTTCAGGATGCATTGTAAATTCAGTCCTGTAACATTTCCCAGAAGGTTTTCAGTTAAAGACTGCAAGAAGTCATTAAGTGATTGTCCCTTCCGCTCAATTGGGATTGATCTGTCAGTCTCTTTCTTTGTTTTGTTATCATGAATTATTTGACCTTCAGTGAGTGAAATAAGTGTAAATCCTGTGTGCTGCAGGTCTATGCCAGCTGGATCAGATTAAGAGGGTGGGGTAACACTGGGGATTAATTATGTGGAGAAAAAAAGGGAACAAGAAGGGACACATAGATACCATCCCCAGAACTTCCTGGGAGGAGACTGCTAGTATGCACTTAGGTAAGGGGCTGAAATCATCCAGAGAGGAGCTTGTGCTATCAGTAGGACTTGCTGGCTTGGAGAAAGCTCTCCAATACTTTTCAGAGTGCGGCTGTGTAGGAGGTATGCTCTAAGTCATGGCATAAAAACAGACCCCCTTTGACACTCTGGGTCCATCTCTTTTTTATGCCACTAGCGGAGTGACCTGGTCTGTGGGGAGACAAGCTGTTGTGCTGTGAGCACAGGAGGTGGGGGTGCTGAAGAAATGTGTGAATCTCATGCTCAGCCCATGAGATTTGACAAGTCTGGAGAAACACAGAGACTGAAGCCTTGTTTAAATTGCATCTTAACCTGGGGTGTGATTTAAAACCAAGGTGCTTAAACTTGTGCCAGTACTTATGTGGGCACTTGTTTCAATTTAATTTGATTAAACATTTAAAGCATAATGAGAACGGCTGTCTTAGCATTGGGGGAAAAAGGATGTAAGTTATTTTCCCTGTGGACAAAACCTTGCTTTCCAAATGTTCAGTTCTCCTGTGTGAATTACTCAAAGGAGAATGTTCTTTGCATTTTGTATCTGACCTGTAGAAAGGAAAGATAAACTAGAACCACCTAAAATTTGGCAAAAGTATATGTTAAAATCAGTATCAAACTTTACTAGATTCATGCAAATAGTATTAGTAAGGTCACATAACCAGCTGGGCCCATATCCTCCTCTTGGCCATTATTTGCCTGGGGAAGTTGCAGAACTTAAATGCAATATGAAGTCAGGAAAATCAACTGAGTTTTAATAGTTAAATTAGGTTTTGCAAAATATCCCACTTGAAGAAGCGTGAACTCCAAGTTAATGAGTGCTTGCTCTAGAACAGTCCTTCTGCAATTTACCTTCCCATTATGCCAGGTCATCTTTTCTCTTACCCTCACATGCTGTGCATTATTTCCAGGGGCAGATAATAGTCCTGGTCTGGTAGGTCCTACTGTACACCCTGAATGTAAACTGTGGCAGAGAGAAATGGCCAACACATGGGACCCAACTCAATAGTTGACCCAATAGTGGGTCTTTTTCTCAATCTCCAAGATAAGGCAGTGCATGAAAGAAGTCAATTAGAACCAAGGTAGGATGAAGGGGATATACTAAGGTCTATGAAAGTCAGATCTTAATTGCAGGATCTTCTCTGCTCCCTATGTACAGTTTAGGTATCCATGGAGCTCTAGACGGGATGCAGCTCTTGCTGAGTGTAAGAGACTTTCTAGCTGGCCAAGCTTTGAGCCCTGAATCCTGTGTAAGAATTGATTTTTTTTTAGGCAAGATTTTGTCATACTTGAAGTGAAACTTGTTTCTCACATCTGTCTAACAGTATGTTTTCTTCTCCCCTGGGGTCAGTGGAGTGAAGTGCAGCAGATGATAAATGGTACCCCAATCTACATGTACCAGGACTGCAGTGTGCTTTCTGAAGGTGACACCGATCACTGGCTTCGCACCAACTGGATTTATCGGGGTGAGGCAGCCTCGCGCATTTATGTGGAGCTAAAGTTTACTGTGAGGGACTGCAAGAGCTTCAAAGGTGAAGTGGTGACCTGCAAAGAGACCTTCAATCTGTATTACATGGAGTCTGAACAGGACGTTGGGATCCAGTTCCGCCGCCCGCTGTTCACCAAGGTCTGTATTGCTGGGGCTGAAGACTGAGTCATATCTTTCAGCTTAAGATAGGTGTGTCTTGCTGGCTGGGACAGGCCAGGAGAACCAGCATCTGGGGAAGGGCATGGATAGTAAGTGTTGTCCTTAGAGTAAACTTTACCCCCAGTGCCCTCTGATGCTCAGAGCAGTCTTTGCCACAGGAGGCATAGGAGATTTCAAATGAGATCAGGCCTGCGTTCTGCGTAACCTCTTATTTAACCAGACACCACGTAGGTAAGCATTCTAAGGGGTTGTGACAGGGCTAGATGGTTACACCAATTTTTAGAAACAGTAAAGCAGAGACCAAAGGAATTTTACTTGCCTTAGGGAATAAAACAAGATTAAACCAACCAAAGAACAGAATCTAATTCAGGTGTCAGTGGTCCTGATTATTTACTCTGATTGCCATGAGGTATAGGGTCTTGTTTCATAAACCTGGAAGTGATGGTTTGCTAAAGTGAAATTCTCCCTGGTGTGAAGGTATTTAGCACTGCTGTATTTTACCTGCTGTTTTCCTCTTGCCATGGAAACTTGGAATTGCAGAAAGAGAACCTCTGCTTTTTTTTTCTGAGGAAATTTTCTAAGCCAGTTCTGTTCTACAGAAGCCACAGACCTAAATTACTTGACTGCCCTTTCCTTTGCAGTTTAAATGGGATGTGATGGAAACAAAGAGTAGTAAAGGCCCCCACAGGCAGAGCAGAACTCTGGTAACTGATTCCCCTCCCTCCCCAGTGCTCCTCCACCTCCCCTGCAGCCTACAACATGAATTTGTGCGATACCTCCACAACTCCTAAACATGCCTTATGATCCCTGCCAAATGCAGCTGCTCTACAAAGCCTTTCATCTCCCATCCAACTGCAAGGAGTGGGTGGTGTCGTACAATGGGAAGGGGCCTGCAGAGGAGAGGATCAGTTATCAGGCTCTCCCACCAAGAAGAAAGGCCACCCTACCTGCAGTCCAGCTCTTCCATGTCTCAGGGTGTCACAGAGGCCTTTCCCATTTGCTCAAGCATGGAAAATATCCTCACTTAGTCACTCTTACCCTTTGTTTGCAGAGGCAGTGGGAATGTAAAAGCATGGGAGCATTTTTCACCCAAGTACCTACATTGCTGAAATATGTTGAGTGCTGCAGAAGGAGCACCTTACAGTAGATGATCTGAACTGCAGCAACTACAGCCAAAAAACAAATGGCTGTAATTCCCTGGTTGGTTTCAAAGCACAGCTCTTGAGTGGTGTCGTGAATTTACTGTATGCAATTTGCAAATAAAGAAAACTATCACAGAAAGAGATTTGCTCCTGTAAATGGAAGTTCCTAAAGACCTCTGAAATCAGAGACTCAGAAGACAAGGTATAGTAGAAGATCAGTGAATGACTACAAAGCAGTTGAAGGAGGTGATGGATGGAAGGTACAGAGACAGGAAAAGATGCCTGCCCCATTTTTAATGCCTCTTCCAAGTGCAAAGAAAGCATGCAGTGCAGCGGCATTAGAAGCAGCTGACCAGACAGTCCCTAAAAGGCCTTAGTGTAAAGAGGCTTGAGAGGCATGGGTATCTCAGCTGCTGTGGCCTGCTCAGATGGTAAAGCTGTTGTCTTTCTCTTTTTCATGTAGCTCAACACTGTGGCAGCAGATCGAAGTTTCACGAGCAGAGACATCGAGTCGGGGGCCATGCAGCTGAACACAGAAGTGTGCCCCATCGGGAAGCTCTCTCGTCGGGGCTTCTACCTGGCTTTCCAGAACTCTGGGGCTTGTGTAGCGATGGTGTCTGTCCGAGTGTATTACAAGACTTGCCCGGAGGCGGTGCGGGGCCTGGCCCGCTTTCCAGAGACTCTGGCAGGGTCAGAGGGGCTGACAGAAGTGCCTGGGGTCTGCGTGGAGTATGCAGCTGAAGAAGTGGGCTCTCCCCCCAGGATGCACTGCAGCACTGATGGGGAGTGGCTGGTACCAGTGGGCCAATGCCTTTGTGCTGTGGGGTTTGAGGAAGTCGATGGGAGCTGCGTAGGTGAGTATGCAGACACTAGCTGTAGGCCATGGGAGAGGTTCCAGAGAGCTAGAGATCAGAGTATCTGTAAGCAGAAAGTGGGATCAGGAGAGTTAGTGTGGTCTACCTCTCCCTTGTATCTTTCCTTCTCCTTACCCTCTCCTAAGCTTCTCTTTTTCAGTTGTGAATTTTCTCCTCATGTGTCAGGTGTAAGGCCTGCACACACCTCTCCACTCCCTCTTGGGCTTCATCCAGGAGCTTTCAGCTCTGGAGCTAGTTTCTGCGAGCTGTAACTATGTGATTGACACTGACTCACTCAACAACTGGTTCTCAACCCTTGAACAGCAGCCTTGTTCTCCCAGGGCAGACGTGTCAGACACACAGTGCAGGGTATTTGTCCTGTGACTTGAAAGCTGAGAGGCAGAGGGGACAGGTTTCTCCTCTGCCCCTTGTTCACCCTGGACTGGGATGGCTCTTCTGCCATGGGAAACCATGTAAAGCATATTGCGCAATACCGTGGTGCCTGCTCTCCTGAAGAACAATTAGCAAGCGAAAGAGTCACCAGGGTGCTGGAGTCACAGCAAGCAAGGGTTGTAAAAGTAAAAAGTGCAGGACTCTCCCTTGGCTGCAGAGGGGACAAGATCCAGCTTTTAAAGGCAACTTAGTTTGACTTGTGTGGTGTTTTGGGGGATATATATTACTGTAGGGAGAGAGGTAAAAGACAGCAGATCTCTGCTCTTGTTGCCAGAGCTGTATGGTACAAGGCTAAGGCCATAGGGATCCACGCAGTGCTCTCAGATTCAGCAGATGCCCTGTGTCTGCTTTGCTCTGCTACAGGGATCTGATGTCTCTATGAATCCCTACTGCTTGCTGCTCGTTTTGCTTGGGGAGCTGGAGAAGGTTGAAGCACAAGATCCTTGCCTTCCTCCAGCAATCCTCTTTCCTTGCACAGCTCAGCCAGTTTTTCCACTTAGGTGCTACAGAACTCTCCCCGCCCTCCTGAGAGCACTCCTCTGGGAAGGGGCAGGGAAGCTGTCATGTCTGGACAAGCCTCGACTGCTATCACAGCACAGGTTCATTCTACATCTGTGCTTTCATCCCACTCCGCCCAAGTACAGCTGCAGCCAAAAGTATGTTTTACAGGATTAATAGGGACCAGGGAGGTCTCCCAGGAGAAGAAGGGAAGAGGGGAGAACCTAGCAGGAGTAGGGAGAGGTACTTTGTGACCAGCATAGTGTCTTATTGGAGCATCAGGGGAGAAGGTGAATGCAGGGGGATATCTGAGGATGTGCTCCCTCAGCAGAAAAGACCAGACTGTGCAATGGACTGGGAGCAATCCAGCTCAGGACAAAGACTGAAATCACAGCTTTTACTTTGTCCTCAGAACAGAGGAGGACTTCTACAGACATGTGAAATGTGACAGGATGGAAGACCTGGCAGTGTCATTCTGATTCTGAGTTTTGCCTAAAGTAGGGAGCAAAAAAAAAGGAAAGCTACACCTTGGCCTTTTAACAGGGAAAAGAACCTGACCTCTGTTACAGGGCAGGAGACAAGAGAAAACCAGAGGGTCGGGTCCTTAACTAGTTCGCTCAATCTCTCAGTGAATTCCCAGCTCTATAAAGCTCTGCTGGGTGCAGAATGGCTCAGCCACCCCACAGTCCCAGAAAAGCGGTGCCTGCCCCAGAGCATTCAGACTTTGCTGCCATAAACCCAGAGCTCGTGATTAACTTCCTCCAGTATGTAATTTGCTGTGCCCACGGAGGCTGCTGTGCCTTGGCCTGCGCCCTGGCTCCTTGCTGGGCTCTGCAGGGCGGCAGGTGAGCCGAGCTCCTTCCTTCCCCGTCAGCCCCGGCCTGGTGCCTGCAGCCTTCCCGGCCTGCCTGCCACACTCACGAGGGGCACCTGCAGGAACAAGGAATGCAGGAAGCGCCCCAGCCATCCTCTCTCCCTCTAGTGCTTGGTGACCAGGCCCTTTCCCAGGCTTGTTTTCCCCATCGCGCCGCCCGGAGAGGGTGCCAAAGGCCCGGGAGAACCGGGGACTAGCGGGGCTGGGCGGGGGCCGATGCTGCCGGCGAGATGTCTGCGGGCAGCAGCCCCTCCGGCTCCGCACCCCCGGGGCAGGGCGGGGGGGAGCGAGCAGCCCCGTCCTCACGGCCGGCCCCAGCACCGGGCCGGGCGAGGCCGCTCCGCACCGCCCCGGGGCGGGGCCGGGCCGGGCCGGGCTCCGCGGGCCGCTCCCGCCCTCTGCCGGTCACCGCCGCCTCGTGTCCTGGTGTCGCCGCTTCTGCGCTCGCTTTTGTCCCTTCGACCCGAGTACCCCGGGCAGTTCCCGCTCCACGGCCTCTCTGCCTTGCTGTTGCCTCTCTGCAAGGCATCTCCTGCTTGGAAGGGCTCGGCACCGCCGGTGGCACAGCAGATTTGGGCGGTGGGCTGGAGTGGCGCTGGAGCTCAGAACTGGGGGAACAGAGGCTCTCCTGGGGTCGGAGTTCCCTCTTCTGGAACACAAGTCTTATGAGGAGCGGCTGGAGGAGCTGGGGGCGTTGGGCTCGGAGGCTCAGGGGAGACCGTATCACTCTCTACAAACACCTGAAAGGAGGGTGTAGCCAGGTGGGGATCAGTCTCTTCTCCTAGGCAAGTAGTGACAGGACAAGAGGACATAGTCTTTATCTGGTTTAGGTTGGACATTAGGAAGAATTTCTTTACAAGAAGGGGTGATTAGACATTGGAATGGGCTGAAGTGGTGGAATCACCGTCCCCGGAGTTGTTTAAGGAGGCTGGGTGTGACACTTGTTGTCGTGGTTTAGTTGACATGGTTTAGTTGGTTGTAGTCACAGGTTGGACTTGATGATCTCAGAGATCTTTTCCAGCTTAATTGATTCTGTGATACTTGCAAAGGTTCCCAACCCTGAATTTCTATAATTTACTTGCAGATGGTCTCAGCCTGATGAGAGTGTATGTATATTGTATCATATCTGTGGCAGGTAGTATTATACAGGCAACATCAGAACTTCTGTGTCATACAAGAATGTGGCCATGCACTTCCTTTGTTTTTCATGTCGAAGCTCTCCTGACCCAAACTGATCCAATGTCAGGAGCTCTCAAATCTTATGGTGGAGTAAAGTGGCAGGAGGCCTGGAAACTTTTCATCTTCAGCATGTCGAAGTGTTCTCAGTTGTGAGCAGCCTGAAGATCAAAGTAACTTCTACTGCCTTGTTTCTCAAAGAGCTGATTTGATCTGGAGTATAAATGGAATCTCTTTGGGCTGTGACAATCAGTACTTGAACCTTTTAATTTTTCAATGGCCTTTGCTATCATTAATTACATAGTTGCATGATTGTATCTCAGAATGATAGATTTTCCTGAGCGATTCTGTCATTTCTCAGAATCAGAAGGTGCTGGTTGCTCCTACTTGTGATTATTTCTCTTTTCTGGGCTCTTTAAGCATCTCTTCTGCAGACTGATGATGAGTAGTCTGTTTTGGCCTCTGTTAGTGGAAAGTTTTCAAGGTCCCTCAGGTGTTCCTCTGTCACATAGTAGGAATGACTGGGTTGGTTTTTTTTGTCTTCTGGATAAAAAAATCCTTTCCTATGCTATGCTCCACCACAGAAAGCCATTCGTGTGAGGCTCCTGAACAGATAGTTTTCTCCCTTGGGATCTCCTGAGGGATTACACAGGATATTGCTGCTTTTATAGTACAATATAAAAAGGGTCATTCCCTCTATGTGCAAGTTAAATGCAAAGTAGTAGCTCTGGCAGAAAAGTGTATGCATTTCTCAACCATCTGATTAGCAATAGGTTGATTGTTTCTTTAGCTGAAGAATATTTAATTCATTTAGCACAAGCTGTCAAATCGTTAAATTCACAGGTTGCCTTCAGCTCTGTCACTAATTTTTTCCTCCCTGCTACACAACCGTAGAGGTAAAGCATTGATCTTGAGACAACTGGTAAGCTGACCAGTGCCTCTATGGATTGAACTAATAGTAACACAGCAAAAACACGTTGTCAGGTGTTATACCAAGAGAGTGTGGCTGCTCATTTTTGTAGGACTGGAAGTGGAAAACACGTGACACCTATTGTCTTGCGGTCCGTGTTGGCTCCATAGCCAGTTACACTTGATGCTGTGAGGTGAACTGATGGCTTCCTAGATATTCCCCAGGGTCCTGGTAGGTGATGGTCTGGTATAACACTTGAAATCAGCAAAGATGCTTCTGCTAAAAAGCCTACTGGCTACTCTATATGAAGTCAACAAGCAGAAGACTGAGGAGTGCAAGAATTTATAGCTACTATTTATGGTTCTTATTTATGGTGTGGAAAGCTTGAAGGACAAGTTGGGGACCAGTCTGG
Organism: Sturnus vulgaris; assembly: GCF_052056855.1. Classification (NCBI taxonomy): domain Eukaryota; kingdom Metazoa; phylum Chordata; class Aves; order Passeriformes; family Sturnidae; genus Sturnus; species Sturnus vulgaris. The sequence goes on from NC_142244.1 coordinate 32,091,035, forward strand.
GTTTACATTGGAAGAAGTTTCTGAGGTTGACTGGATTCTGGATTCATACAGCATCTATGAGGAATTAGATCCCCCTTCTTCAGTCTGCAAGTCCTGTCTTAATACTGATGCTACCTTGAGTTTGCATCTTCTATCTTGAGATAATTGATCTAGGTGACAGCCAGGTGTCCAGGTGTTCCTTCTAACCTAAATATTTCTGTGAACTAATAAAATGGAAGCAGATAAAGGAGTAGTCAAGAAGCTGAGCAAAACTGCCAGGCAATTTTTTGTTGATCTGGGTTTATTGATTATCTTGTGTTGGCTTGTTTGTCCTTCCATAGCCTGCCAGCGAGGGTTCTACCGCCACTCCCTGGATGCTAAACGCTGCCTGAAGTGCCCTCCCAACAGCTTGTCCAATGAGTCAGGGGCTACATCTTGTTCCTGCAATGCAGGCTTCTACCGAGCACCTTCGGAAGGCCAGAACATTGCTTGCACCCGTGAGTTGCACACAGAAAGAGAGAACAATATCCACACAGGCTGGGGAATGAATTTATTGAGAGCAGCACCACAGAGAGGAACTTGGGGGTACTGGTGGGTGAAAAATTGGGCATGAGCTGGCAGTGTGAGCTTGCAGCCCAGAAAGCCAAGTGTATCCTGGACTGTATCAAAAGCATGTGGCCGGCAGGGCGAGGGAGGGGATTCTCTTCCTCCACTCTGCTCTTGTGAAACCTCATCTGGAGGGCTACATCCAGGTCTGGGGCCCCCAGTACAAGAGAGACATGGACCTATTGGATCAGATCTAGAGGAGGGCCCTAAAAATTATTGTAGGAATGGAACACCTCTCTTATGAGGAAAGGTTGAGACAGTTGGGGCTGTTCAGTCTGATAAGAGAAAGCTTCAGGGAGACCATCTTGTGGCCTTTCAATACTTAGTGGGGCCTGCAAGAAAGATGAAGAAAGGGATTTTACACCAAGGCCTGTACTGACAATGGGACAATGGTTTTAAACTGAAAGAGGGTAGATTTAGATGGGACACATGGAAGAAATTTTTTATGATGAGGGTGATGAGACACCTGGAACAGGTTGTGGGTGTTCTATCCCTGGAAGTGTTCAAGGCTAGGCTGGATGAGGCATGGAGGAACTGGGTCTAGTGAAAGGTGTCCCTACCCATGGCAGGGGGGGTTGAAACTAGAAGATCTTTAAGGTCTCATCCAACCCACAAAAATTCTGTGATTCCATGAACAATGATATGAGGGGAGAAACAAAAGGTTGGAAAATGGGGAAGAGAGATCAGAAAGGGAGAGGCTGCGGTGGAGAGAGGGCTCCATTTGAAATGCATCAGCAGATGGGAAGCTGTCGCAGAACTTTGGGCATTAACAGCTGGAACTAACACTTCCTTTTGTGCTCCCTATAGGCCCACCCTCGGCTCCCCGAAATGTCAGCTTCTCCCTCATTGGCACCCAGCTGAGTCTGTGGTGGCAGCCGCCCAGTGACCACGGAGGGAGGAAGGACCTGACTTACACAGTCTTCTGCCAGCGCTGCCATTTCTTGTCCTGTGAGCCCTGTGAGGCTGGCGTGGTGTTCTCCCCCAGTGCCTCTGGTCTCACAAAACCTGCAGTGGATGTGGATGGCCTAGAAGCTTACACCAATTACACATTCACTGTGGAAGCCCATAATGGTGTCTCAGGAATGGGACCTTCTCCACAGAGAACTGCTCCAGCTGTCTGGGTTTCAGTTGGACATGCAGGTTAGCAGAAGCAGAGAGAATTTCTTCCTGCTCATCACGAAAAGGAAGAGGAATCTCTTTGAATATTTAAGCTTTCTCCATCTTCTACTTCTGCCTGACACCTATGTTGGTATGCTATGATGAGGATTCTGAAGTACCTCTGCCTCTGGCATGTACAGTCCATTAGTCATATTCCTTGCAAATCCAAGTAGCAGTAATCATTATCCACAAAGAGCGATGAATCTGCCAGTAACTTAACAGAGGTGAGGAGGATGAAGCCCTCCCTGTCACACAGACTAAGTATTGTTACTTGTGTGACAGGAAGAATGAGGGCTGTGTCATTAAATATTTTCCATGACTCAGATATTGCAAAACACCAAACACAACAGAAACCCTGGTGTAACTGGGAAAAAAAAGGGTTTTGGAAGCATGGAGGGATGAGGATGTTAAATCTTGATACATTTCTGTAGGTTATCTTCAGTCTGGCTAGTTTGGCTGTCCTGTAAATACTTTCCAGAGCACTGCAAAATGTGATTATAGAAAAGTGACATCACAGTGCTCAACAGCCCTTGGTGCATTTCCCGGGTTCTAATTTAGTAACAAAATATGACTTTTCTTCCTGATGCTATACAGGGGCAGCACAACTCTGAGCTAGAAAAGCAGAGCTACTTTTGGCTTGCCTCATCACTTCCTGATGGTGATGAAGGACAAGGAGAGAACCAGGCTTAACTCCTCAGTCCTTGCAGACTCTTGAGAATTATCTTTTTATTCATGAACAGCATGCATTTGCAGGCAGCTGAGAAATTTTGAGCATCAAGTTTCACTATACCTTTGTGCAATGCAGCTGCATTCATAAATCATTACGTAGGATAGCTGTGCTACTGCTGCTGTAGGAGCATAAAATCCTAACATTTTTTATTTCAAATTGGACACTTTAATTGCAGTCCTGGAATAAATGTAATTTCTTGGAACACGGGTTTTGTTTTGAGGGCCAAAGTTATGCTTCCACTATTGGGGCAGAAGCACACTATTCACAGAAAGCAATTAATTACAACCAGAGACCTCATTTCCCTTCCACCACACAAGAGAAAAATGACAGTGCCAATGAGACTTAGTTCCAGTTGCATGGTATGACCAGACCTTCTGGTGGAGAGAGGATGTAGTTTGCATTTTATTTGTATTTCGCCCTCATGTTCTCTGTTCTCTCCCACTGCAGCTCCAGTGACAGTATCCCAGTTTATTCTGACTCAGAGAGATGACAGTAGTCTTTCTGTTTCTTGGCTCGCCCCACGGCAACGCAGCCGAACCTCAGTGGAGTATGAGGTCATGTTCTTCGAGAAGGTGAGGAATGCCTGATTTGCTCTTCCCCCTTTCACCCAAAGGGGTGGAAGTGTCCTCTCATTCAGCATGTATCTCTTACTTGATCCTGTTTGGTTCCTGCAGGGAGAGGAGGCCCGTTACACAGTGAAGCACCTTCTTGAGCCGAACGTCACTCTGAGAGACCTGCAGCCAGACACAGCCTACTTGCTCCGTGTGAGATCCATCACACCCCTTGGGCCTGGGCCTTACTCCCCGGAGCAGGAATTTCGCACCCTTCCACCAGGTAAAGGACAAGCACTGGTATCTCATCTGGGAGTAACTCCCCCATCAGATTGTATATTCTCATGATACATGGATCTCTTTTTGTGTTCTGCTGGCTGGAAGGCAAGACACCACTCTCCTGAGTTCCTTGTCACCAGAGCCAAGTCTGTTGCTTTGTAAAGACAAAAGGCATTTTTCTTGTTTCCTTGCTGTCTTATAAAATTTGCTTGCGCTTTGCCCTTTAGACCTGATCAGTCTCAGTTTAGTGTGTTGTACTGGCACAATACTTAACCAGACCTTCATTTAGTTCTTGAAAGACATTTTAATTTTGGCTAATGTTTCTAAGTTTGAATGCTGGTCGAATGATTACCTTATGCCTCCTTTTGTGTGTCAGTTACTAGTGAAAAGGAGAACTCAGAGGACCTCAGCACTATTTTATCCAGCTTTATCAGTTCCACTGTATGTAGACCAGCTCCTGAATGTAGCTCTGCCCAAAGAGATGGTATATGCCACTGAAACAAGTTCTTCACCAAAATACAATGTGTAGAAGGCCAAGCTGTCAGGGCTACAAGAAGACCTTTCTCTTGTGTTAAAGAACATCTTATATAGGCCTGACATCCAACCTTCTTTTTCCCGGGGTCACCCAGGAACTTCTTCTTAATCTAAAGTTTTCTGTAATGGAATTTGCTCTCTCTTCATTCCACAGACTCCTATTGACCCTGTGGATAACTTAGATGTAAATTAGCAGGCACAATTTTTTTGATTAAGAAAGAATAAGTCAGAAAATACTTTCATCAATATTATGCTTCATTTCAAATGAAAGTTGATCACCTTATCATGCCAAGACAAAGGTATTTTGAATATGAAAGGGATCAAAAAGAAGTGCCAGCAAGGTTTCATTTGATGAGAGTTCCTGTTTGGTAATACTAGGAGCATTTTTTAGTTGTTATAGTCTAGGAATATTAGTGTAGCAGGATTTGCAAGGGGTGGCAGTTTTTTATTTAAATCTGAATTTGATAATTTAGATCCCTAAATTCCTGCAGAAGTCCTATGTATCTAAAAGCTTGTCCATTTTAATAATAAATGTACTATTTCACCTTCCAAATCTTAGCTTTTTGATTTTAACAAAAGAAGGACATTAGCTCTGTCTCTTGATTTCTGCTTAACTAAGCTGGTGATTTTTAATAATTTTAGTGGGCTGAGTCAAAGGAAAAATAACTAGTGTTAATTAGGCTTTATGGATGCTGACCATTGGACTACATGTTAGGAAACACTTCCCCACACAGTTCTGTGTATCATCTGTTTCTTGCTTAAAAATTCGGTCATTTATTAAAAATATAGTTATTTGAGGATTTTATTTCTTCCAGCTGTTTTCCTAAATCTCTTTTGGGAAAATATTAAAAAGGTGTAGATTCTCATTCCTTCTCCATTAATGCATTTTAAGTTCTTAATTTTTTTAAATTATGGGAAATAAGTTTTAAAAATACCAGCAGAGGTAATATAGCATTTTCTCTGATGAATTCAAATGTACTTCGTGGAAATGCCTAGCTTTAGCTTGAGAACCTAAATGGAAGGAGACAGCCTCTGTTATGTGAACATTATCTGAAAGCTGTCCAATCACAGAATGAAACCACCTGATGCTGAGTTTTGAGAAAACAGGAATATGATAGACTGCAAGTTTGTAAGTCAGTGCTTGCTTCAGGAGTCCTAAGCAGTGAGGGGCTTTTGTTAGGGTAATGAGGCAAAGGACCAGCCCCAGATACTGATGGGAGGGGAGCATGTAATTAATTTAATAAACAAGGAGAGAGTCACTTTGGAATGCTGGGAAGAATCATGTCTTTGCTTTGCCATAGTTTAAATCAGCTACTGAGCAGGAAGAAGGGCCTGATCTGAAAAGATTGTTGGATAGGGGTGGGAGGGAAGGAACATCTGTTTTTCATTTCTGAAAGTGCCATGGAATTTAAGTAGGAAATCAGACATAGGGATGAATTACTCAACTGAAGACCAAGATTGTAGATAAAGAGTCAACCAGATGACCACCAGAAGGTGCTCTGTGCACATGAATAGTGTGATAGGACTTCCATCTGGTGGCTCTGCTGCCTGGAAGATGAGTAGCTGTAACATGCCTAATGCCATTAACTGGTAAAAGCTGGTTGGTGTATTCCAGACAAATAGATACTGGTCTTTTAAGTGATATGGCCTCTCTTTTTGTTTCTGCAGACACAGGAGCTCTGTCTGGTGGAGTCATTGTCTCTATTATCTTTGGAGTTTTCCTATTTATTTCACTAATTCTGGGACTTCTCATGTTTTGGCGAAAGTAAGTATGGATTTTTGATATTGAAAAAGGTACAAATGTAGGAATAACCAAGCTATAGGAGCTTGAGAAAGGGAGGCCCTGATTTCTCACAGGATATTGTATAGGTAGAGGTTAGTTCGAGAAGAAAACCACCAGTGTGCTGCAGCAAGATGGAAGGGGTCTCAGTAAATAATTTTGATTAGCAGGATTGAAGGGATCGATATTATAAGATTATGTTTGCTGTTGGGAACATAGGAATATGATACTGCTGGATTATTTTCTCAGAAAACTGAGAAATCATGACATATTCCTATCATGACAGAGGAATAAAAACGTTGTTATGGTACAATCATTTCCATAGCCGCTGACCAGTTGAGTGGTAATACATGCATCCAGTAATTTCAAACTATTTTTCATATACCATTACTGTTGGTGTCCTCTACCTGTATACAGAATTCTACTTTCCTTCTCAATGTCTATAAGGCTGCTATTGCTTGGTTTTAAGAAGATCAGATGTTCTACTGAAAGCATACAGAAAACATGAAATAAACAGAAATTCGTGGGTAACTCAGCACAAAACTGGCTGTATGAAAACAAAGCTCCATATCTAAATGTTAATGAAGCATCACATTTTATTGCCAGCTGTACTTTTCCAAGTAGTTGCAGTGTCTGGTTCCACTTTGCTCTGTGCTACCCTGAACTCTGTCCCTAACCAACTCGGGCAGACACCTTGGAAGTCTTGCTTTTTCCTTTGCTGTCTGCTGACCATTTTATTTTCATGACTCTTTCTGATGTTCCAGGCGGGCTCGTCGGAGACATGCACGGCCAGATTACAACACTTCAGGCTTTGAGCGAGGTGAGCTTCAAAGGGGTAATAAAACCAGGGGGAAGCCTAGAATGTGTTGGAAGGAATGAAAAGAAACATTAGTTTGTAACCAGATGCTGGCATGGCTTTTCTGATGTAATTTGCCTCTTCCCACAACAGTTCTGCTCTTCATTGTTGGTTTGGTAGATTGTTTGACTGCCATTGTCAGAAGCCCATGGATTCACTTCTGCTTTTGTAGTTATGCTTTAAAAACGTTGTCCAAAGAGCTGACAGGATAATTTGCTCTTTTGTTTCCCTTTACCACAGAGAAGGTCTGGTTGAAACCCTATGTAGACCTGCAGCCATATGACGACCCCAGCAGGGGGGTGCTGGAATTCACTAAGGAACTGGACATCTCTTGTGTCACGATGGAGAATGTGATTGGAGAGGGTGAGTTACTTATTGCTCTCCCCATCTTTCAGTTTCCCACACTGTTGATCGTCAAGTTAATCTGTGACATTTTGCCTCTGGTTGTCTCCAGGGGAGTTTGGGGAGGTCTATCGTGGGTCCCTGCGACTCTCAGGGAAAGAACGTATTGTGGTTGCCATCAAGACTCTGAAGTCAACATATTCAGACTCACAGTGGTGGAACTTCCTGCGTGAAGCAACAATTATGGGGCAGTTCAATCACCCAAACATTGTGCGTCTGGAGGGAGTTGTCACCAAAAGTAAGTAAGAGTCTGTGTGAGAAAGTCCTGGGATGAGAGCAGAAACTGGCACATTTCTCAGGCCTTTCTCAGAGTTCACTGTAAGGGAGGCTGTTCTGGGAGAAGACAGGTATTGTCATGTCAGAGAATCAGGGAAGGAGGAGAGGTATGGATTTCCAACAGAGTCCTGAGGCAGTGTTAGGAGAGATATTCTAAGACTGGTGAGTAGATGAGAAGTCGGGATAGTGTGAGGGATGCTGCAGGGTCAAATGTGCAGTAAAAGGAGGAGTACAAGATCATTGGGAGATGTGTAAGGAGAAGGGGCAGCCAGCTCTGCCAATAGAGTAGGGGTGTTAGCTGGGGTTGGATGTGGTTCTCTGTGTTGGGGAATATGGACAGCATTGAAAGACATGAATAGGAGAATTTGAAAAAGGCTGAAACCCTCTTGTCTTCCTCAAGGGAGGCCAATGATGATCATCACTGAGTATATGGAAAATGGAGCACTGGATACCTTCCTCCGGGTGAGAAACTCCAATATGTAATAGGCTTGTGTACTGCCAGAACTTGCACTTGACCTGGATTTAGGGCCATAAAATAAAACTAGAAATAAGATCCAGACATCTGCTTACTTTCTACTTACTGACATTTCCAGTGTCAGCAGCAGAAGCTTAATGCCATCCAATTTGTTCAGTTACAAGAATGTCATCTTTGGTAGTTGAAATGCGACTGCTTAATGATGACTGAAGACCACCCCCAGCCCCTTAGTGAGAAGCTGTTGGGGCCTTTGGCCTGCAGCACTGCGTTTTTGCTTGTTCACCATTGTCCACTTTTGTATGTTGATAAGGTCAGGGACAAGAAACCAAGCAGATCAATGTCACTTCTCTCACTTCTTCTTCCATGCAGGAGAATGAGGAAAAATTTAGCCCTGTGCAGCTTGTGAGCATGCTGCAGGGAATAGCCTCTGGCATGACCTACCTTTCAGAACACAATTACGTGCACCGGGATCTGGCTGCTCGCAACATCCTGGTAACACGCAGTCTCCAGTGCAAGGTGTCTGACTTCGGTCTCTCCCGAATTTTGGAGAATGACGCAGAGGGAACCTATGAAACCAAGGTAAAGCAAACCCAGTCTTTCGGCCTTGTAAATTAACTGTAGGCTCTCTCTGAGGAAAACCTGTAGTAAAATTGCAAGTCATGGTGTGGATGGTTGAGAAGGTGGTGCTTTTGTCTCTGGAGTCCAGATTGATTTTGTTTGCTAAGAAATTCAGAGGGACTGTGGTGTTTAAAATGGGAAGCAAAATAAGAGGTCTGATCTCTTGAACTCAGTTACTAAATCTAGCTTTGAAGATAGCCTTGCTGGGATCAGAGTTTTGGACTAGAGTCATCTCTATGTCTCTTTTAATGAAAGTTCCAGTAATTCTAATGCATGTTGTCCTTCAAAGCAGGGCTGTGACTGGTGCCAGGCTCTTACTCTCACAGCAGAGATTTTGTGTAGTATTCAACTGAACAGAGGGCTTAAACTCATTTACTTTCCAGGATTATTTTTCTCCTTTTGAGAAATTTCCCTGGGGTGGTTACATGCCACTTCAAATGAAGTGGGCCCAATTTCTGAACCACTTTGTAAGGTCCTTGCATGAAAATACTGGAGAAATACAGCTCAGTGAAACATAGTGGATACACTGTGTTTCTGCTCTTTTACAGGGTGGTAAGATTCCTATCCGATGGACAGCCCCAGAGGCCATTGCTCATCGTATTTTCACCTCAGCCAGTGATGTCTGGAGCTTTGGAATCGTCATGTGGGAGGTGCTGTCATTTGGTGACAAGCCATATGGGCACATGACCAATCAAGAGGTAACAGACATTGAGTTCAAGATCTGATTTTAAAAATAAATGAGGCACGTGGACACAACTTTTGTAGATGTCCCTCAGCCTGCAGTCTTGAGTTTCTTTTGAACACATAACTACTATGTTTCTAACTACCCTGATAAAAATCAGTGCAACCAAGTCAAGGGCAAAAAGTATTGAGGTGTCAATAGCAATGAGCCAAATTAGAGGGTGTTTAAATCACCCATGGCATTTGGATCTGGAGATAGTTTCTATTGGTTTTGTTTTCTCCTTCCTCTGGCTCTGGTGCATTATGTCTGGTCTCATTCTAGGCTCAGCACATGCTGTTGAAATTATTCCTCAGAGTCTGGTTCTCGTTCTCTCACTGTCTCTCACTGCCTATTCCAGGACCATTTGGTCCTCACTTTTCCTCACTTCTCATGAGCACGTCCTGAGAAGCAAATGGAAAGTAAACTAGTAAAGATCTGAAAAAACATGCATATGCCACTTAAGTTTTTGGCATCCCTTAGGTGTATTGAGCCTGTGCCATGCTGCCCAAACCCTGTGTCATACACGTGTAATCTGCACCACCCTTCCCTGGCTGCATTTTGTGAGTGGTGAATGGCTGCTCCCAGTGTCTCTGGCTCTTCTTCTGCACTAGTGAGCTCTTGGCCAGATTTCTCTATGTCCTCTGTGCAGGTGATGAAAAGCTTAGAGGATGGGTACCGACTCCCCCCGCCTGTGGATTGCCCTTCTATCCTCTATGAACTCATGAAGAGTTGCTGGTCACACGATCGGATGAGGCGGCCTCATTTTCAGGAAATCCGGGCACAGCTGCAACATTTCATCTCAAGTCCCCAGCTCCTCCGGCCTGTTGCAGACTTTGATCCCAGGTAAGCAGGCTGTCACCAGAGGAGGAATGGTTAACTGGGACACTTCACCAACCTGTCCCCAGCAAGAGGAGAGGCAGTGTGAGCAAGGCAGACTGGAAAGATGCACCTTGAGTGCTCTGTGTGCAGAAGATAGTGGTCATCTCTGTCTCCTGGTGACATTGGCCTGCTCTGACCAGCAAGCCCTACCTGGCAGAGGGTGCTTGCTTCCCCTTTGGTTACTGTCTCCTAGTGCTGTCCATTTCAAGTGGTTGCCTGGCTAACGCAGGGTTTATGTGTCTCCAGGGTAACACTCCGTCTCCCCAGCTGCAGTGGATCTGATGGGATTCCCTACCGATCCATCCCCGAGTGGCTGGAATCTATTCGCATGAAGCGCTACATCTCCAACTTCCGCACCGCCGGCCTGGACACCATGGAGTCCATTCTGGAGCTCACTGCTGAGTAAGTCAGGCCAGGCTGCCACAAGGCACCTCAGGCGATGCTACGAGTAGCTGTGCTCCTCCCTGTGCAATCTGAACAGGCACTCATATTCCCTTGGAAGGCTTCTCTCCATCCTTCTCCATGCAGTTAACTGGAGGTGGATGGGCTTCTTGACCTAAAAGGGAAGAATCAGCCCAGAACTTAAAGCAGTCCAAACTGTGAGACTAATTCCCCAACTATCCATGTCCATGCTTGAGGCTCTTCAGGGGTCTTCAGCTGCTTTGAACTAACATCAGACACAAACAGCAAGGGGAAAAGAATAGATGGCAAACAGATCTCTAACCTGATTGTCTCCTCACCCTTGTAGGATTTTGTAAGATCATTTCCTTGCCACAAACCCCATATAGACTAACCCCACTCCATCAGCCAGGCACTGTTGTGTCATCTTTTTGAGCTTCTCAGAAGGACTCAGAACACAGCTGTGTTATTTTTGTCAGGGATGTTCAGCCAGCTCCAAATATGGCAGTTACATGAAACAAATGAGCAGGCACAGACCTGCTGAAGGGTTGAGACATGGTTCCTATCACAAGATGATTTAATCACAAGTCCTGATTTACTGAGAGCACAGGCCTAGCCACGAGGTGGAAGAGGTCAGTTGACTGGGTGGGCAGAGGTAGCCAGGGAAGGACAGGAATATCTAGAAGTTTCTTCCCTCTAGAGAAAAGATAGTGTATTAGGAGGCACTGAGGGAAAGGAAGCTTGTTGAACTAATGCTTGGTAACTCTTTCTGCCCTTACCCACACCCTCATCTCTAAGGAACAAGAATAGCAATTCTTTTTTTTCCTTTCTTTTCCCATTTCCTTCAGGGACTTGAAACAGATGGGAGTATCACTTCCAGGCCACCAGAAGAGGATCCTGTGCAGCATCCAAGGCTTTAAGGAGTGATCATTCTTAAGCTTGAAAAATGCCCATCCTTACCAGATATCACTTGGAATCATTCCTATGGCAATTGCTTCCAAATGAGTGACTGGACAAAAAAGCAAAACAACCAGACCTGAAAAAGCTCGTGAGGCAACACCACCTGCTCTCATTTCTGTTCCCCCTTGCTTTAGCTTTACAGCAGCCATGAGTACGTTTCAGAGCACTGGTCTTAGAAACTATTCTCAGTCTTCTGCAGTCCACTTTGTGCAGCACTAAGTAGGCCCTGTAGTCCACATACTGGAGTTTCAGATCCTCAGTGAAATACAATGGATCCTCAATGGAATACAAATTGGGTGGAGGGTGGTGGATAGCGTTTTAAGATTGGAGATGAAGGTTCAAGATAGACTGGGACATTCAGGAAGCAGGGACAAAAATACAGATAGGTAGAGACACGGCTCATTCACTCCTTGGCATATATTCCTTCTCACTTCAGCACCCTTCTGTCTTTTTTATTTTGCATCAGGAATAAACTATTCAGTCCTTCACGAGGCTGCTGGTAAGGCATATATTTTTTGAGGCAGCTATTCTTGCTGTGAACACCACTCCATGGTGTACTTCTTTCTTTGCAGAAGAAACTGGGAGTAGAAGCACACCCCACTGTAATTTGTGTGATCACATCACCTCAGCATGTTGCTGTTTTGCACGTGCACACTTCAGAGGGGAGATTTACATCTCTCCAAACTGCTTATATACCTTTTCTTATGCTGTGGACAGAAAACCCTTTGTATATCCATTTTTCTCTGCCCCTTTTTAAAAGAGACAATAGTCTTGTTTGGCTGGAATAGGGTATTTGTAACAGAAAAATGTGTAGGTGGTCTGTCTTACTCCTTCTCTGTGGAGGAAATGTTATTATTTATCAGATCTCAAGACAGTTATAGTCTGTAAATAATACTTTGTAAATAAACCTGTGGCAGAGCAGGCTGTGTTGGAATTCTTTGGCTTATTTCAAATGTGATTCAGACCTTTAGCATACATATCATAAGTCCCAGCAGGGTCCTTACATCCGTCTTTAGTTGTTTCAGCCAATGGTCTTTGTCCATTTAACTGCTGATGAAACATGGAAGTGCAATTGCATTAGGATTAAAGGATACCTTTGCAGCTGGTGACTTCAGATTTTTTCTTTCAACCCATTTATGGGCCTATCTATCTAACACCTAAGTCCATTGTTTTACAGATCCTGTGATTATTCCTAAACCATAAACATTTGCAACTACTGCTGTGTTTGATGAAAGATACGTGAGTAGTACTTCTTTTTCCTGTAGACTAGACTGTCCAGGAGAAAGTCTTAGGAACATCAGTGAGAATTTTTTCTTTCTCCCACTTGGGAAGAGTAGCTATCTCAAGATTTATTTTTCAAGTCCAGGTTGGTGAAGGTAAGTGCTATACATTCAGCAATGTGACTTGCTAGAAATAACAGTGTTTCCATAACTGTATAATGCTCTAAACTCTTAAGGCTGTAAATTAACACTGCTGCTTCTGGGAAGGCCTTGCTTATGCATAGATGACAGGAGGGCTAAGAAGCAAAGATCTAAAGAACTGCAACCTGATGCAAGAAGACTGGTTTCTATTCAGACCATGGCTACACAAGGCATTGTCACTACAGCAAGAGAGAAAGATGAAAAGCAAAGCTCTGAGTTTTTAGTACATCAGTCTTAGTAAGAGATGTGTTTAACATGAAGTACAGATAACTGGTGAAGTTGCTACCTCGCAGATACCCAAGCTAGCAGATAAGCCCTGATGAAGCTGTCACAAGATTATGAGCTTGTGTCATGCACATGTAAACTTTGGCCTGTCATTGGGGGTGATAGAGAAGTGGGAGTGGTTGATACCTCAGATACTTGCTGCCATGCAGAGGGACCTTAATGGGGAGGAGAAATGAGAAGAGAGGAGATTCAGGAAGTTGAACCAAGGGAAAGGCAGAGCCTCATGACTGGGGTAGAATAGTCTCAAGCGCCAGTTCAAGCTGAGGACTGGAAGGCAGCTCTGCAGGAAAGGACTTGCCAGCCATTGTGAACAGAAAGTTGCACCTGAGCCCTTTAGCAAGACAGTACCTGGGCTGCATTTCAGCAAATTCATCACCAGTTACTGGAAGGAGGCAATTATTCCTCTTTATTTGAGCATTGATCAGACACCTGAAGTGTTGTGTCCAATTTTGGGGTCCCCAGTACAAAGGATATAAACTTAATGGAGCAAGCCCAGTCAAAGGCCACAGTGGTTCTGAAGGGATTAGAGTATCTGATATACAGGGAGAGGCTGAGAGAGCTGGAGCCTCGGGAGGAAAATGTTTGGGTGGCTTTTATCATTTATCATAAATACCTGATGGGAATAAAATAGGAACCAGACACTCCACAGTGGTATCCAGTGAAAGAAGCAGCAGTGAGAACACACCAAAATGCAGTAAATTCCATTTGAAGATGAGAAAAAAACTTAGGAGTGAAAGTTGTTAAAGCTGGAACAGATTATCCAGGTCTCATCCTTTAAAGTATTAAAAAGCAACCTGCTCTGGTTGACCCTGCTCTGAGAAGGGAGGTCCTCTCCAAATGTTAGGAGCTGCTGAATCAGCTGCCCTAGTATAGAAGAGGCTGTTAGTTCCATGTCCTCAGGGTACAGCCAGTAGCAAGCCTGAGCATGCATTCCCAATAGGCATTCATGCACAGAAAATCCCCAAGTATATAATGTGTGCACGCATATAAACACACACACACTGTACACGACTGGCCGGAGGCAGAGAGCACAGCAGACATGCAAGCACAGCACAAACAGCCTAATCCTCTTCCCGGCTCTGGCTGATCAGGATGAACCTGTTATAGGGAAACACTCGATGGATCCCTCTAGTGCCCAAGACCAGCCATCCTGCAGCTAGCTCCACGCCCTGGAGCCTGAGCTGCTCTCAGTTGCTGGCACCAGGATACACCAATCCTCCAGGCCTGCAACCCTGCTGCAGTGGTGGACATGCAGACAAGCACACACACACCCTGGAGCCCTCCAGGAGTTAGCCTTAGGCATTGGCTCCACCCAGCAGCTGGCTCCAGGATTCCCTGGTCTCCCAGTGTCCTCACACACAGATGCAAACTCTTCTCTTTCAGCTCCTGGGAGCTTGAGCAGCTGACTCACACATGTCTTCACAGCATTTAGCCAGACCCACAGCTGTGCCATGTCCTGGCTCTCAAATATCTTACCTTACCAGCTACTCTGACTTGATTTTGCTGGCAACAACACACCCACACAATATACATGCACTCAGGTCTGTTCAGATGCTGGCATTTAGATCCATTTGCACAGAACAGATTCCAGGCACAGGGAACAAAAAAAAAAAAAAAAAACTATTATGAAGACATGGACAGACTGCACTGCTGACACAACACAGGGCACAGCCAGACAAGCATAGTCTATACAGGCAGCTAACTCCTGTGCCCTTTTCCTGTCCATTTTTCCCATGGTGCTTCCCATCCTTAATCACTCCTGTTTCTTGCCTTTGATTTCCCCCCTCCCTACACATCCATCCCATACCCCTCAGAGGGGAAACCTCCCTTTAACCCACAAGGTAATCCCTTCCCATTGACTCCACTGGATAGGTCTCCTACCCAGACACCAAAGCTCTGATAGCTCTGGGAGGAGGAGAATTAGTGCTTCTCTACCTCAGCATTGCTCTTCTCTGCACTTCTTGGTGGTTGTGGGCACGAGCATTTAATAACATGGCCTAGCAACAACCTCTAACAACAATGCCTACAAACTAGCAACAACTACAGTAAGAAAAAAAAATTTGTTTATTCTCTGCTCAGTCTATAGAAAATCTCAAGACATTTAGTGGATCAATTTGCAAGGAGTCAAAGATTTTCCCCAAACTGGCAAGAGATTAAGAATAGGCTTCACATCTCTGAAGTATAGAAACACTGGTGCTTACCATGAAGAAGAGTTTTACCTAGTGACCATCACAGTACCATGCTTAGAAGCATAAGCATCAAACGCTTTCTGAGAAGCAATAGTCAGGGGCAGTGTGCACTTTTAATTACAATCCACTTCCATCTCACTGGAATACCCACATCTAAATTATATGTGAAGCAGACTACAATATTTCTGTACTGAACGGCAGTCTTCCACTGCTTTAAATGAGAGCTACTCTTCAGGTACAGAAAAATACAAATCTGGAAAGGAGACCAGAGGTGGAGAGAAAGGCCATGTTCAGACTCCTGATCTCTTCAGGTTGGGTGGAATAGCCTTGTATACATTTGGCAATGTACTAAAAAAGCTATACAAAGCAGTTCTACTGCCAAAGACAGCAAGTCTCATGGGTGGCTGAACAAATACAGCAGACACAGGTTAATGGAAAAAAACCACACATTTTATTGAACGCAAACAGTGGTTGGACAGTGTTGTTATTCAAAAGGTTTGTTCAGTTTGAGACAGTTTCTAGTCCAGGAAATGGGGCTCAGTGCAGTAACACTTGGAGCCAGACAGTACATTGCAATTACACTGCAGCTTTCACCAACGGCAGTGAAAGAAACCCTACTGGAACAGGAGACGTTCCTCAGGCTGCTGAATCTTCATCCACACACTGAGACGCCTCCTCACCATGTGCTGCCCATCCTTACAACGACCTTTATTTGTAAACATGCATTCTTTGGACTGCTTTGCTACTCTGGTTCCCAGCCTGGCTGTCCAGAAACCGCACTGGGAAACAATTCATTTTGGGTAGAGGAAAATGATTTTTTGTTTAAAAAAAAAAAGTTTCCAAACTCAGAATAGTATTTCAAACACTGCCAGTTTAATCTGGCTAAGGAAAAAGATGACAAGACAGTAAATCAGTAAAATCCATTAGAGACAGAAAAGCTATAGCAGGTTAGCTTTTTCCAGCAACAGTAACAGACTCCTACTACCTTCTGCTCCACACTCTAACCTAGGTGAGGGAGCAGGCAGAGGAAGACATCCTGATAATAAGGTGTCACAAGATATAAAATAAAATACAGAAGTGGTGCCAAGATGCAGGCTTCCAGCTTCTCAAGTCAAATCATCGTTCTTGGCTCCATGGAACTGAAGAATGCTCTCAGCCCTTCCCAGCACCTGCCACCAGGTCTTGCTTCTTCCACCAGGCGGTGGCAGAGATCTGATCTTTCTCCTCCAGAGTCTTGAGGGAACTGCAACTGAGCACTCACCTTGATCACAGCCTCCAGCCTGGAATACACTGTGGCCAGGAAGCAGTGACAGAAGAGGTCCTTTCTTGGTGGGCGTGCAGAGTGAAGTCTAGGAGCAGTGAATCCTACATGAGTAAAAAACTGCACTGGCATAGTCTCCATTGGTAGCAGTCTGCCTTGTCAGGCAGAGGGGTAGGACAATGGCAGGGAGGGGAGGGGTACTGAGTGCAGGGGTCCCGAGGGAACGCCCCCTCCGAGCTCCTCAGCGCGCTGCTGCTTTTGCACGGACGGTGTGACACTTGATACACAGCACGTGCCCATCCAGAGGAAAGCACCCATTCTCGTCTGCTTCAATGGACAAGGGCTTCCCACAATCCTGAATGGGAAAAGAAGAGGGAGGGAACTCAATGATGCCCAAAAACAGGGTGAAGGAATTCAAGGACCTAAGAAATGCCCCACAGGGTCAGGATAATCGCTCACAGTACACTGCCCTGTCCGTGGTGGTGCTAATGGGAGATGCTGTTTTGAAGGGAGAGCAATCCCAGCAAGTTCCCCTTCTATATACAAGCTGATGTATTGGGGTGTTAGACAATGCAACAGCCTTGCATAATCCGTGTCTTCATGCCTGTGAATGTCCAATCTTTTTCTGAACATGCTTCAAAAACACTCCAGATTCATTCAAAACAACTTCAGTGTTTGGTCAGCACAGACAACAAAGGTGCCCAGTTCCTGGTGATGGGCACAGGAGACATGGATGAGTGGGGCTACCAGGCTTACCTCACACTTGTAACATTTCATGTGGAAATTTTTCTCCAGTGCAACAACACGCACTGTCTCATCCTTTCCAGGCTCTGGCATGATAGGTTCACTACAGACTGAGCAGCGTGGAGCATACTTCCTGCAACACAGAACCATGGAGGACACCATGACCACCGTGCTGATATTCAAGGCAGGCTTCTCAGTGCTGTTCAATGGCATTAGCAGCAGAGGAATAATAAATGTTTAGGGGGAAAAGACACCTTAATACTTTGTTAACTTATTTTTAACTTAATGTCAGACAGATGGCATAGGCAAGCCAACCCCATAGTGCAGCAAAAAGCAGCAGGTGTGAGGCAATCTGCCCTCACTCATACACCACATGCACGTGCTGTCTCCATACCTGTGGTAGTCATCCACACAGTGAGGCTGGTTGGACTGATCCACAATAAAAGAGGTCCCCTCCAGGGGGGTATGGCACATCACACAGGTGAAGCACTGAGGATGGTATGAGTTACCAGTGGCCTTCAGCATCCGGTCCGTGATGGTCTTCTTGCAGACACTGCACTTTTCCAAGGTGCTCTGAGCCCAAAGAAAACAAGTAAGACACATGAATCCGATCTCCCACCCCTGCGAGGCCACAGCACAGAAAGCAAAGATGAAGGAGCAAGGTAAAACAAGAGAGAACAACCACAGTGAGCTCAGTTCTCTCCAGCAGCTTTCACTCCAGTGACTCACAGCATAGCAGTCCTCGCAGAAGGGCTTCTCGTCCACATTGTAGAACTGCTGCCCCTGCAGCTGCTTCTCACATTTGAAGCAGGTGAAGCATTCCACGTGGAAGAGGCGGTCCAGGGCCCTCACAGCTGGCTGGGTTCGTGAGAGGGGCTTCCGGCAGAAGCCACAGAGCTCTGTCAATGGATGAGGAAACGGATCAGGAGAGCTGAAAAACCATCACAGTCTTAATCCTACTGCTGTCCATTGAGGGCACGCACCAGAAGTTGCAGCCTCTGCTGAGGGTGGATGCTCCATGTCCTTCATTAGTTTCTGGGTCAACTTCTCCAGCTCTTCTACCTCCTTCATTGTCAGACAGGAATTCCCCCGAGGTGGATCTGCACTGGAACCTGTGGGTCTATGCTGCATGAAGAGGAAATATTCAATCCCAAAGGACAGACTCCTTCCCACCCTGTCCCTAATAAACCTATTTTTCTTGCCTTTACAAGTCCTCTCTGTTCATCTCTAGGAACCATCTGCTATCCACTGTGCTTGATTCTTTCCACCTTTACATGAAATCCTCCACCACTATCTCTATAGTTACATCTCTCTTTCAGATGGGTAACAGCCTCCCATAGCCTGAGGCAGATGTGCCCTCATCCTCCCAAGGTGCCTGTCCAAAGACAGAAGTCCCATGGCTCTTGCTCTTTCCCTTACCTTGTCTTTTGCAGCAGCAGGTTGTTCTGTTGGGCGTGGCTTTTCCTGCACTTGAGGTCTTTCCCTCTGCTGGGCATAGGTGAAATTGGGGGGCTGTGGTCTAGAGGAGGGGCCTGAAGGGGCTGTGAACTGAGTCTGAAGGGAGGTAGGGTATCTTGTAGAATTTGAGGGAGCCATTGGAACATTGTCACCTGATTTGGACACAGGCTTAGGAGAGCCAGTAACAGGAGATGGGGTGAATTTAGGCGTAGGTTGAGCAGAAGAGAGAGAGGGGGGTGGAGGGACCGGTGCCTGGGGCTCCTTGTGTTGCTGTGGGGCTGCCCATGGGGTTGGGGTGGGGTTCAAATCCACCCCAGAGTGCTTGAAAGATGAGCTTCCACTTGGCTTTGGTGTGAATTTGGAAGGAAAGGAATGAGGAGTATCTTTGGGTGCAGAAGGTATTTCCACAGGAGCTTTTGGAGCCAATGGTTTCTCCAGAGAACCTGTGGATCCTGGAGTTATCTGTAAAGAGAAGCAGCAGAGAGAAAACAGGCAACTATCAGCAAGATGGAAGAGAAAATATGCCATCTGTAGTGAGTCAGCCAGCAGCTATCCCAGACCCAGAACACGAGGAATTTCCACACTGTGACATATTTAGCAGTGTGACAAGCTGCAAGATCCTTGCTTTCCGGTCCTTCACGAACACTTCCATGCCATGGTTTATCCTGACATTTTAATCTGCAGTAGCACCCTTCTCACTACCTCTTCAGCAAACCAGTCATCTCTTCTTCCACCTGCAACATTCTGGACAGCTCACCCGGGATTTGAAGGGGTCATTCTTCTCCATGTCATCCAACATTACAGACAGTGAGTCAATCTCAAGATCAACGCTGCTCATCTTGCCACGTACCTACACCGCCATCCACAAGGAAAAAGGGAGCAGAGCATGTTACAGGAACAGCCAGAGAAACAGGTGTATAATTCCCTTAAAATAGCATATTTTGATACTGTGGACTGTGGTACAGATCTGCTCCTTGCTTTGAATCGGAAACAATTTGGTGAGGATGAAAAGGGCACAGTCTCAAAAGGTCCACAAACAGTGGGAAAATGCACAGCCCAAGGAAGCTCTCAGACAGATTTAGGTGGGAAAAGACATCTGGACATCTGTAGTCCAACACTGCTCACAGCAGGGCTAATTCCCAAGCAACACCAGGTTGCTCAGGGCCCTGTCCAGACAATTTCACAACATTCTCAATGATGCAGATTCCCCAGCCTTTCTAGGCACACATGCCAGCAATGAGCCACCCTTGGAGTGGAACAAGGTTTTCTTCTGTCCAAGAGGAATTTCCCTTGCCACAACTTCTGTCCATTATCTCTTGTTGTGCCCAAGTAAGAAGAATCTGTCTTCTCTCCAGCTCTCCTTTAGGTATTGCAGATTCCAGTCAGACCCCTGCACTAGCAGCCTCTTCTGCTCCAACCCACAAAGGCTGTTATGACCTTTCACTGGATTGCATCTCATTCAGTATTCCAGAGGGGTTATGATACTGAAGAGCTCAATACAGTCCTCCAAGATGCAGCCTCACTAACACAGAAGGGAGGAGTAGTCACTGTCCTTGTCCTTCTCTCCCAAGTGCAGTCCAGCATGGGGTTGGTCGGCCTTTACTGCCACAAGGTAAAGGGTGCATTGCTGGCTTGAATTCAACTCACTGTCCATCAGGAACCCCCGGTCCTTCCCCACAGAGCTGCAGCCCAGCCAGGGGACCCTAACCTGTGCTGGTCCATGGGCTGGTAGTATTTCCTGCTTTCCCAGATCTCAGAGCTTCCTGCTGCTGAGTTCAGACAGTAGTGAGAAGCTGTCCCATCTCACAGAGCATCACACAGAAACCACACTTCCTTGGACCTCACTCACCTGTGGGGCAGGAACCTTGCTCACAGGTCCTTCGTTGAACATTGGAGGAGGAGGCGGCGGCGGAGAAGGAGGAGAAGGAAAAGCTTCTTCTGGGGCTGGTGGAAAAGGCTCTTCAAAGGGTGGTGGGGGTGGTGGAAATGCACAGTTTGAGGAGAAGCTTGCATCCTCTCCAGGTGGAGGAGGAGGTGGCAGTGGCAGGTCTACAGGGAAGAATGAGAATAAAAGCGACTTCAGATAATTTCTTACTCCTAGCCAGGAGAGTTCTTGAAGGCATTGCAGCAAGCAGGACCACAGAATCACAGAGTGGTTTGGGATGCAAGAGACCTTGAATATCTGGTTCAAGCCTCATTGCATGGGCAAGGATGCCACTCACTAGATCAGGATGCTCAGGGCCACATCCAGCATGACCCTGAACACTTCCAGAAATGGGGCATCCACCTCTCTGGGCAATCTGTTCCAGTGCCTCACCACCCCCTAAGTAAAGAATTTCTTCCTGACATCTAATCTAAACCAGCCCTCTTTCTGTTTAAAACCCTTGTCCTTTTACCATCTGTACACCTAAAATGTCCATCTCCCTTCTTTTTCACAACCCCCATAAGGCAGTAGAAGGCCACAATGAGTTCTCCCCAGAGTTTTCTCTTCTCTAGGCTGACAAACCTCACCTCTCTCAGCCTGTCTTCCTAAAAGAGGTACTCCCACCCTCGGATCATCTTCGTGGTCACCTCTGGATTCACTCTGAGTCCACATCTTTCTTTTGCTGAGGACCCCAAAGCCAGATGCAGCATTCCAGGTGGGGTCTCACAAGAGTGAAGCAGAGAGGCAGAGTCCTTCCTCGATCTGCTGGTCACATCCCTTTTGCTGAAGCCCAGGATTCCACTGGCCTTCTGGGCAGCGAGTTCACATTGGTTTCCCTGTACTCACAGGACCTCAGCACTCATCAAGGACAACTGAACTCCACAGATCGTTTTTCATCTCGTCCAAATCTTTACATAATCACTTAATCTTTCCTCAGTAGCTGCTGCTATTAGTCACTGGGCAGAGTTGTTGTATATTTGGGAAACATGTCTTGCTATGCTCTTTCCCACTCCTTGTCTTATTCCTTGGTCCCCAGCATACCCTTCCCTTGCCAGTAACTGGCTCAGATTACTGAACACAGGGTAGCAGACATGGAATGCCAGTGGACAACCCAGGACCCTGCAGAGCCTGTGTTTTTACATGAAAATAAGCTGGCATCTCACAGCAGGATAGTAAGCACTACAAGAAACAAGTGTGGGGGAAAAAAAGCAAGCTGGTCCGATTACCCCTTTTATGTATGAAGAATCTTTGAAACATCTTTGTTTTTCTGGGGGGTAAAAACCAGCTTTGATTTCTGAGGCTAGTATGTCTTCACACCCAATATCCCTTAGGACATGAGAAATTTTCCAAAACCCTTTTAAGCAGGCTGAAAGGCATCAGAGCACCTCAGTTTTCTAGAAAACCCCATTGCTTCCACCTACTCATACTTGCCAAAGAGGCAGAGCAGGCAAAACCAACCACTTTCTATTTACAACACAGACAAATAAATGTGATTCCTCTTCCCTTTGCTAGTGAAAGAGAAAGTGTCCTCTTGCTGACCACAGCAAAGAACATTGAAGATGAGAAGGTGTAACTTCTGCACACCTTCTTCCAGACACCCACCCCTCTTCCAGCTAGCCCCAATGAGCAGTAGGGTGAAAGACCAAGCTTTTCACTCCAGCTACTCCAAGTGCAACTTTTTACAGCAGTAATCAAATTATCTCATCTTCACATCCAGCTGTTGTCAAAAGGCTCTATAAGGACTTCTCATCTGTGACCTAAGGGAGACGATACTGCTCTTTTAGAAAATGAAAGCCAAAATCTTATTAGCCCTGTGGAATGCATAAACTGCCCTGGTATGCATCACCTCTTCCAAGCCTTCTTGTGCTGCAGAAGTTCTGCTGGGGGGGAGGGAGTAATACTATGTATTTTTTTTCCTTCGAAATTACAGTTTGGGATCAAGCTTGTACACGCTTACCTTTTGGTTTATTGAAACCTTAAGGAACAAAACCCGTGATCTGTTGTCACATTGTTTCAGATGCACTAAAAGCCTGTTTTATGAATTATTCACAGGACAAGAAACTTCCCCACAAAGTTGTTTTACCAGATTTACAGAATAATCAATACTAAATATAACATTCCTACAGCAATATTAACTTAGCCATCCTGTCATTTAAGACAGAGTCCAACTGCTACAGCTCTGTATCATACTACATTTTGTTTGGAGAGTCTGCAAGAAAGGCACAGAAGGACTGAAGATATGCACCAGAGAAGGATCAAATCAGACACATTTCTCTCCCATGACTGAGTTTTGGTGGCTCATCTGTACTTCAGATGTCTTGCTGGCAGCCCCTACCCAGTGATGACACAACAGCTTATGAAAAATGGTTCTTTTGCTAGTTCTTCTGTCTAGTTACTCCATAACGCCCACTTTAACAATAGGAGAAGCAGAGCAAGCAACACCTAATGCTCCACTCCCAATGTATATTGAAAAGTAATTTTTAAGATCTGTCTACTTCAGGTAGTATTTGTGTCATTTTGAGACCTTCTGACAGATACATTCCTAATCCAGACAACTACAGCAGAAAATGGCAAGTCCTAAGAGGGGACCTTGGTTTCCACATACACAAGAAAGATTCCAGCCAACAACATACAAGAAATAGGTCATCAGAGTTCGCTCGTACAATTTTAGGAGGCAGAAGCATCAGTATGTCCTTGTGACATGGGAAAAATGGCTTAATCATTCTTCTCCTCTAAGGACAACACAAATCTTCCTACCATCAGGTCAGCTGCCCACTAACTTAGCATGTCATCCTAGAAAACATCAGTGCTGTAGTCTCTGCTAAACAGTGAAAGAAAAGAAATTTAAATCAGCAGCTGGCATTCTCTGAACACATCTGTTCCGACTGAGGCACACTCTTTACTTGACAGAGCCTTGAGGAAACAGGCAGTATAAAGGATTAGCAAAGGGTCCCTTACAGAAATTCCTGGCGACCCTATGCTGACCATGAGTTCAAACTACAGAGTCACACAACCAGTAACCTGCAAAGGACACAAAACCAACCAAGCAACAAAACATAGAACAAAAAACCCCATTCTACCACTGCAGGAAACAAAAAAACAGGCCACACACCAAAAAAAAGAAAGAAGTAAGAAAACCACAGTGAAACAAGAAGTCACTCTACACAGGAAAACCCAACCCAAACCACTAGGAAAAAGCACAGAACTGTACAAGCCATAAAAACTAAACTCTAAATCTCACTTCCTGTTTACCATCGCTGCCACTATTCTTTCATGCAATTATTTCTCCCTTCTCTTTTCCAGCGTCAAATATGGCAATTGCAGAGTCCACAAGGACAGTCAGAGATAACCAGCTTGAGCTGAGACCAATCAACAAGAAGGAGAACAGCGTGATTCATCATTATCAGGGTCAACTCTGCAACATACTTGCTCTCAGACAAGCTAGCCAGAAACCAACTGCAATTACACAATTGTGCACTCAGGGAATACTGTGAAAAATCCACTGCATTCCTTCAGTTTCAGTGCAGTGCAGGACAGCCTCTCCCCTCCTTTCCTAATGGAGACACTATGTACTTTGAGATCTCCTGTAACGAGATAAATGGATTGGAAGAACCTGCTAGCCTCTACAGCAAGAATATCCATCACTTAGAGCAGTTATGCCCCTGTTCTCATATTCAGCCCAGCTACAAACCTCCCACCTTGAGAATCCCGAAATGCATATTCACACTGGCCATGCCAGCCTTCACCTACCTTCTGCCAGCAGGGACGTGGGTGGTAATGGAATCTCCCCCACCTTCCCTATCTGAGCACGCTGGGCACCAGGACCAGGAGGTGGGGGCACCGACGGCTCGGACGCACCCCCAGCCTTGAAGGGGTTCACCTTGGGTTTAGGGGCAACCACAGGTGCAAACTTCTTCTGTGGGTTGTAGAAGGAAGGAGTAGAAATGTTGATGCTGACTGTGGACGTCATGCGGGTCCCTGGGGCACCTGGGGAGGCCATCTTCTCAGCACCTAGCAGGAGAGAAGAGGGAGGAAACCTGTATGAAGTCATCCTTGGGCCAGAGTGGAAATTAATGGAGAAGAATAAGTGTAACAGAGGGATACAGGAATTTAACTCAGGCCAGAGGCTGAGGTGCCCGAGCAGTGCACTTACAAGACCAGCACAGAAAAAGGAAGAACAGAAACTGCAGACAGCTCGAATGAGCCATCACACTTCACCATTTCAACTCAGGACGGCATTAACCACAAATGCGTTCTCGCAATAGAGAAAACCCAGATTTCCACTGCACTGGAAGCCTGCACCTGTGGTGACCAAAAGGGGGGGGGGGGTAATCCCCGCTCCCCAAAGGATGCCCCCAGAAGTGGACTCAGCATTTCCTTTTCCCCTTTCCCGATAACGCCAGCCCGTGCCTCTCGAGCTCAGCTTGTGACAGCGCCAGCATCGCCCCCTCTCCCCCGGCACCTCCATCCTTTACCTCCAGGCCCCTCCATGCCGCCGGAGCCCGCACGGCAGGGCAGGAGAGGCTGTCCCGGAGCTGGGCGATGCCAGCCCGCGCCTCCTGCCCGCCCCGGCCGCGCTCCGCCCCCGCCAGGGAGGAAGCGCTCCCCGGATGCCGCCGCCCCCGGGCCCCGAGGGGCTCGGCCCGCTCGGCTCCGGCGAGCGCAGGATGCCCCCCGGGCCGGCTGCCCGGGGAACGGCGGGGCTCCCCAGCAGAGACGCATCCCTAGCACTCCTCTGGTCCTGCCATGCAGGCCAGCCAGCTCAGCCGTGCTAGGAGCCTCCGCGGAGCCAGACGCTTTGTTGTAAAGCCTGGCATGCCCATAGCCCTGCTAACACCCCAGCACAATAGGGCTGCCGTCAGCACCGGGGCTCCGTGCCAGCTTTTCACGTTGGCACGTCCGAGTCCGTGCCCCTCGGCACTGGCGGCCTCTCCCGCGGACAATAACAGCTGCTGCCACAGACAGCCCCGGTGCCACAAACATCCGCCCAGCCCCATTCATCCCTCGCTGCTGGCGGGACCTGCATGCCCCCTTCCAAGCGCTCCCACGACTCAGCGCAGTGTGGCACAATACAGCGGCAACCTGCCCCAGCTTCCCCAGGTCACAAGCGTGTGGCAACACAGACAAACAAAGCCCACGCTGCTGAACTTTTCCTTCCCTTTGTGCTGTGCTGATAAGATGCATACACTTGGACAACTCTTCTGGGAGTTTCAAAAGGAGAATGAGGCCGCAACAATAAGCAGAAGCCAAAAAGCTGTGCTGAGCATTCCCCCTGGATTCGGAATGGGAAAGGCATAAGAGCAATTAGCAAGGTCTGTCTTCACTCCTCCAAACTTTTAGGGGTCAACAGAGTTGCCAGTCAGAAGGGACTGACCAACTCCCTCCATTCTGCAGTTCCCACCAAGCTTTGGAAGCTGTTAAAAAGACCTCCAGCCTTTCTTTAGAGACTCTTGCCTCAGGCTCCACTATTTCACTAGGGTGTAATGAACCACTTGGCAGTAGTTCTACCAGATTTGACAGCATTATGAGCAGAACGCTACAATGACAGCGTCACTTCTAATCACGAGGTTAGTCAACACACAGTCTAGGGACATTGGCTGCCTCACAAAAAAAAAAAAATCACTGGCTTTGCACCCAGCAGCTGCTATGTCCTTTAACCCAAAGCAGCCCATTTCCCCATAGCTGTGTCGTGCTTAGGGCACTTTCTGCTCAGGGCTGTCTCCACCCAGCAGCTGCCCCTGCTCATCCTCACTTCTGGTTATCTGTCCACCCATACACAGACCAAACCGGCTGAGAAAGCTTGGCCTTGCAGAGTCACCCCCTCCAGCCCTGGGACGTTGCCAATGCCAGCTAAGCCTTACCAGAAACACAGAGCTCTCACAGGTCCTGTGGCGCAGTTTGTGAGAGCTGTGGGAGAGGAGGGAGTGTCACGCCAACAGAACTAATCTCAAATCTTTCTCATCCTCACATTTACCCCAAGGGGAGAGATTTTTCTACCTGCTGTAACAGCATTTAGGATGACTCAAACGGAGCTATGAAGAAAGATGCCCCAAAGGTCACAGTCGGGATACCTAAGTTGCCTCATACACCGCTTCCTTCTGAGAGAAGGAGGAAGTAAGAGGACAGAACCAAGGGACACCTCCTTCAGCAAGAGAGTCAGTTCCCAGAAGGTCTCATGGTGGGTCTGCCACCTGTTATATATCCGGACAGCTTTCACTTCTTTGATGCCATGACACCACTCTCAACAGCTCTGCCCCTTGCCCAGGGTAGCAAAAGCAGGAGGAACCTGGAGAAGCAGAGAGCTGAGTGACATTTTTCACTTCTCTTGGTAAAAGCAGTTCGGCAGCAGCCACACTGAGAGCCCCTATAGCTCCACACATCCTATCTGTACTTGCCCCATTACCCAACTTCTTCCCAACTGGGGGGAGCCAGAGAAGAAAAAAAAACCACCCCACCCAAAAACCCACCAAAACAAAAAATACCCACAAACAAAAAAGAGTATTAAGAACAGATTAAACAGATTCAGGAGTTATGCTGCTTTTCATCCAGAAAGTTCTCCCAGCCTGCCCCAAAGTTACAAAGCTTCAAAGAGAGCAAAGTCTATCAGCTATGCAAGCTGCAAGGTAAAGCCTTAAAGCAACCGGGCTGGGGGAGGGGGTTATTCGGAGCTACTAACTTCTCTCACAGATGCTGGGCTTCCCTCCTCCCTATGCAAGAGAGGGAAGAAAAACCAGAGAAAACTCCAAAAAGCTATGCAAACGTATTTAAAACGTTGGAAAGTTCTACGACTTTGCAAGCACTTTCTCAGGGCACTCCCAGGGAGACAGAAACTCATAAATTAAGCAAATTTCATGCACAAAGGGCCCCAGATTCCTCTCTCGAGCACATCTGGAAAAAGGCTCGCGAGGTGTCTCGGTCATCCATGTGCACACAAAAGAGAGCTTGTCCCGAGCAGAGCCCGGCAGCACCCCCTCCCTCTCCCCCGCTGCTGGGGCTGTGCGGGAGCGCCGAGTCGCCTCCATTCCACCGGGAGGGAAGAAAACTCAACCACACACACAGGCATATACACACAAACCTGCTTTTTTATAGAGGAGGGTCAAGCATCCCCCCCGAGCCAGCACCGAGAGCGAAGGGCGCTCTGTCCGAGACGCAGAGGCGTGCGGGAGGGATCGGCAGGAAACCCGCACCCCTCCACGCCACCCCCGGGGCGAACGACAAAGGCTTTGTCGCCAAGCCGAGCCAAGAGACTCACCTCAGGGGGAGCGAGGAATGCCACCCCCGGCGCCGGGGCTGTCGGGGCCGGGCTGCTCGGCTGCCCTGGCCCGCCCGCCGGCGGCAGCAGCAGCGAGAGGCGGAGGAGCGGCCGAGCCCCGGCGCTTCCTCCCAACTCGCAAAAAAAGCCTCGCCCAGGCAAAGTTGTTTGACCATAAAAGGCGCGGGGCCGAGGCACAGCTGAGCTCACTCGCTAGGGAATGTGGCAATGAGGTAACGGGGGCCGGGGCTTGCTGGGGCAGCAGCCCCGGGCTCTGCCGCCGGCGAGGGGGCGAGCGCTCTGCTCTGCTCTGCCCTGCTCTGCCTTGCCCTGCCCTGCCCTGCCGGCGGTCCCAAGGAGACGCGTCTGTTGGGATTTTCCCGGCCCCGGGGCGCCTACCCTGGGCCGGGCTCGCTGCCTGCCACCCGTACGGAGTGCTGCGCTCCTCCCGCCTTCCCTAACCTTGGAGCTGCCCCCAGCCCGTGATTGCGCTTCCAGTCGCTGAGCTGGATTTTCGGAAGGAATGCGGCGGCTCTGGTGAGTCAGGGTCCCTGCTGGCCTCCTCCCCGGCCGAGCCAGCTGTGAGAGCATCTGACTCACGCTGCCCCGATCTGCCAGAAATTAAAGCAAACATCAGATGACTCCACCGTGCAGAAAAGCGACTTGTTCTCCTTGTAATGGCTGCAAGGCAACAGCTATTAGCTGGTTTATATCAAACGCTATCCACATGAATTGCTTTGTTGGATTGCCAGTGCTGCACATCGGTTTTATTTTTATCCTGGTGCTCGCTGGGGGCTCAGCCCGCTGTAGAACAGGGGCAGCCTGACCCAGTCCAAAAGAACATAATTTTCAACCCCAGCCTTTGCCGCTTCCCCTTGTTTCAGAGCCTCTCACGAAGGAGGAGCACCAATAAAGACATTTCCTGTGCTTTGTGCAATCATTGTATTCGACTTTGGAATCTGGCCTTAATATCGGAGTTAATACCCTTGCTGTTATAAGTTCCCTGGAAAATTACTGTATTTGGTAATACTCAGGGGACTTGGGGCTTTTCTGTTCCAAAGACTTACCTATCAACACAGGTACCTTTCAGCACTGGTAATTTACTCGCAGGTGAGTGAGTAAACCACAAACCACACCAGTGACACTCCCAGTCGCCACTACTGCAGAATGCTCACATTAGAGAGCCATGCAAAAGAATCGGCCAAGGTTTAAATCCAGTGTAAACAAATCTTTAATTTTACACATGAAGTTTGTACAAAGAGGCTGTATCTTTCATTTAACCAGTTGATACAGTTGGAAAGTCTCTCGGAGGTTTTTCAGTGCTACATACCATTTGAAAATGCCACCCATAGCAATGGCCAGCACCGAGCATCTCACTCCTTACACAGCTGCAACCATTGAACCACTGATGTATAGCTCTGAATTTCTTAGAGATATATAGCTCTTCTGCGGGTGCTGAATAATCCTATTTACTCCTGCTTTTGTAGGCACAGCATCAGTTCCGTTACCTCCCATGATTAATGCACAAATTAATTATATGGGATAAAGAATGTATCTCTGTGATGGGTCTTCCAACACTGTTACTTTTCAACTGCAGATAATCTTCCCTCTTGTTCAGGTAAAGATGTCAGTGCAGAGCGAAAAAGAATTCACTGCGTAATTGCGAGTCAAATTCTAGAACATCACAACATACCCTACACAATGAGCCTGACGTCAGAGAACTCTGCCACTGTTCCCTGGGCTAGCTCTGACTTCAGGGAAAACAAAGAATATCTCAGACGGAGATTTAAAAAGTGCTGACTGAATATGAAAAAGAAAAATCTATGCTTTCATACTTTCTGGTCACATCCCCATAAATTCAGATGCTTGCATGTTCGATTTTCTCGCCAGTGTGTTGATACTAAAAGCTTATGAAGGCAGATTAAGGAAAGTGGGAATATGAAAAAGAAAAGCAGCCCTCTTAGGTATTTTGTATTAACTCCCCACTAGGAGGAAACAAATGCAAAACTAGTGTTTTGCAGGTTGCAGGTGTGAAAGCTAGAATTCTCAAATCAGAATACTTCACAATACACTGGGGGAAACGAATCTGATTTTGTACTTGCCACATAGTAAATTTAAAGTTTGTGCTTTTGTAATTGGAAATGAAGATGAACTAACTTCCCTGTTAGTTCTGATTCTTCTAGAAGGAAAATAACAATCTCCTTATGCTATCAGTCTTCCTTCATGCAATTATTGGCTTGAAAGAGTAGGCATTTTTCTGCTGCAAATGAAAATTAGAGCCTTGAGATGCACACAGTTGTAGTCACACACTTTAGCTGAAACAAAATATTAGTCCTGAAGAGGCATTTAGCTACCTGGGTACAGAGATGGATCAGCAGGTATACTTGGCTTGTGCCAGACCTTGTTATTTCTGGAACTAGCAGCCATCCTCTGCATAAATCACTCGACTGTTCCATGCCATGAATAAAAGTGATCTGGTATTTTGGAGTGTATTGTGGTGTGAATGCTGTCACCATGGGTGATGTGACAGCCCACTACAAAGCAGGTGTTGGAGGGATTTAGAATACGCAGTTCTAGCTGGGTGCTTCTTTTGAGGCAAGTGACAGGAAGCAAACCCTGCTAGTGGCCATCAAATCAAAGCTTAGAAATTCTGAGAGTTCAAGGCAGCCATCTCAGGAAGACTTAAGTTTTAATGAAGACAGTTATAGAGAATCTTTGCTGGCAATTCAGTCACGTAATACAATGAGTAAATAAAGAATAAGACCATACAGAAGTGGAGTGGCGAATTCATGTGCTGCACTGGGATGAGGTATGTGCTAGCACTGGTTAGGTGCCTATAAAATGAAAATAAAAATGGATGTAAGAAGGAAAAAATGAGTCCTCAAATACAAAAAGAAGAATTATTTGCAAGAACACTATTGGGGAATTAAACTTATCGGGCAGAAAATCTTTTTTGATAGCCAGGTATGGTTTAGGTAGCTGCAGTGTGTTAAATATGTGTTAAAGTCAGAGGAAAGCAATCTGGAATCTGGACAGGGTGCTTTACTTGTGTTAATAATGCAAAATGTCTGCATCTGTATAATTTCCACCCATATCAACAGATCAATTAGTGCCATTTTTTCCCAGCGTGTGTTAGTTAACAATTAGTTATGCCAAGCAGGAGCCCATGTTTTTCCTAAGCAACGAAAAGTTCTAGCTCGTATCCGTGTTGAATCTCTGATGCTCCTTTAGTCACAAAACTTCTGTTTAGTCTAACCACGTTTTATTGATTAATGTTAAATTGCTATTTAATCACCTTTTCCCATGCTGTATTAAATGTTATGTCTGGGCCAACTGGAAGGGTTGGGAATATATAATGGATCTGCTTTGGTCTCCAGGCCAAGTAGTTAGGCCTGCACTGTCCAGGGCAGGGCCACCTGCAGCAAATTGCCTGCGTCCACATGGGCCAACAGATGTTACCCTTCCACTCGGTGATCTTAGAGTTCTTTTCCAAGCTGCACAACTCTAGGATTCTATGTGATTCACCCTGGTGAGAGGTCTCCTAGGATCTGCTGTCCTCCCTTGGCACAGCCTCTCCTGGTGTGCTCCTCACTCCTTCCCTTAACAGGGTGTTCTCTGTGTGAAAGACAACATCTGGCCCAGATTGTCCCCTGCCAGGCTGCTGCTCACACACCTTGTGGAGGCCATGACGTGTGCACAGCTGTCTTTTTTCTGACCAAACAGCACTTTCAAGCTGGGAGTGCCTGAGTGCTATTGTGGGCTGCGTGTTGACAGCTGGGTGCCACACACACAGAGCTGTGCTGGGGACACCAGAGCCTCATGAGACAGCAGTCCTTACAAGCCTCGTCATCTCCTTGCCTCTGTGCAACTGGCATGCAGTCAGGAACGCTATTTGCCAAGGTCATGAGTCCTGGAGACGTCCCGGAATGACCAGCTACCCAGGACACACGGCTATCGCATCTCTCTGCTGGATCTCTCCAAACCCGAGTCTGCTGTGCAAAGCACACATCAGAAGTGTGTGTCCCCAAGAAGGGGAGCTGTTCAGCAGCTACAGAGAGCCTCTGTGATCTCTGACAAGGGCACTGTAGGTGCTCAAATCCCACTGCAAAGGTATTGCATGGTACACATGCACACACGTTCATACTTAAAAGGCATTCCACCCACACATGCAGTTAGATTGTCCTGACTAAAACACTAGAATCGACCAAAAGCTGTAAACAGAAAAAAAAAAAACCAAAAAACCCCAAACCCCCACTGTGTCATGAAACAGTTTTTAAGTGGGGCAAATCAGCCATATACACATAAGAGGGAGCAAAGTATCCCTGTGGTATGACCTTGGTCATGTCAGGATATGACTGCCCATCAGAGAAGCCAGGCAGCCAGGAGAACAGAGGACTGGGGTGGTGTCTGTCCAGGGAAGAAGCTCCATTTCCAGCAAAGCTGGCAGGTCTTTACTAGACAGAGCCATGACAGGGGCTCTGGGGCAGGAGGTGCAGCTCCCAGATGAGTTACCACTGCTGTTTCCTTATCTCTTTCCACCAAAATTTCCTGTTACTTCTCAGCAGGCAGTGGCCTGCAATTCCATGGCTCCTGGGGCTGGCTCACTGGCAGGCTTCCTTCCCCTCACACAGCCCTCCCACACCTCCTGCTCTCTGCTGCTGGGCTCTGTGCCCAAAGAATGAGGGATGCAAGCAGGTTGTCCCAGTGGATATATCTTCCCTCAGGTGCTGTACGACCTGTTCTGCAACTCTGGAAAACTGTGAGATGGCTCCTGGGGCATGCCCATGTGTGTGGCTGAGTACGGATGGCTGCCAGAGCCCATTCTGCTCCTCGGAAAGCTGCCATTTCCACATTCCAAGGCATCCTTACCATTTCCTCAACTGTATGCCCCATGCCTTGCCACCAGCAAGACATGCAGTGACGTATTTGGCTGTTCTGTGGCAAATATTTCTGCTTGTCAGAACTGTCAAAGAAACACATCTGTCAGGCTGCTAATTAAAGAGTTCCTGTGTGTGCTGTGAGCCTCTTTCCACCCAAGTACCACGCTCCCATGGTAGAAGTCTCCTTTCTTCACTTATGTAGAGCTGTAAGCACGGCACAAACAAGCCATGCTCCTTCCTACAAACAAGTTCAATCAGATGTAGGTATTTCTGGGTGTTGCATCCTGGTGAATTTAGACAAAAAGTCCCAGGAATAATTCCAATGTGTGTCTGTGTCAGGGGGAGGGTGCTGTTTCCTGGGAAAAGGGTTCTTCCCCCCCCCATCCTCCCTGCAACAAAGCTGAGACACAAAAGCAGGTGCTCAGCTCTCTTGATCTCACACTGAGTCTCCTCCTATGTGGTACAGTTGAACTTCTGTCGTGGCTTCCCAGGGAAGCATCTGGTGCAGCTGCTTGGCACTGGAGGGAGAGAGATGCCAAGCTACAGTCCCAGTAATATTAACCTGGGACAGGATCCTGGTCACTCCAGTCCCCACATGGCACATGTCTGCCTCAGTGCTACTGTTTTCTTGCATAAGAACTGAGGTAGCCAAGTAAACAGAGAAAGGCTTTGGAGACTGTTAACTCTGTGCCTTGTAGTGTGCCTACAAAGATGTGCCATGCATATGCCAGGGCATGCTGGACTTGAGAGCACATTAGGAATACACACATTAGCACATTAGGAATAAGCAAGCAGACTGCTCTGGTCAGGAAGAATGAAGCCTGGTATAGTCCATGCCTGCATCATCTACAGGGTGTGGATCCTGCAGCAAACCAGCCTCTCATAAAACCAAGAAATTATTTAACTCCAGACTGAAGTCCTGGCAAAACCTAGTACGTAGACAGTGTAGATGATCATGGAACCAAGGCCCTGGAGCAAAGCAACAGACCAACCAAACAGACAATACAGGCATATGGTCCAACAGTCTGCTTGCAAAAAGAAAAAAAAAAGAAAAAAAAAAAAAAAGGCCAAATGCTGTCCATGAGCTGCAGAGTAGAACACCATTTGAGTACAGCTTTAAGAGGTGCAGCCCCTTAAGCCCTTGCCTTCCAGTTATCCAAAAGCAAAAGTTGTGGGGCTCTATGAAGCTTCCTGCAGTTACCAGGTTTAGTGCATGTGGCTACTAGTACCTTTGCTAGTTGATTTACTGATTGTATGAATAAAAGGATGGCCAGACAAAAATCTTTGACTGTTTCATGAGGTTTTCAGGAAAATTAACAGAGCCCTGCAGTGGAGTTATTGTCCTTCCAGTGGCAGCCAGGAGTCTGTGACAAGTGACAACTTATAGGAAAGAGCTTGTTTTCAAGCACAGTATGATTTTCAGTAGGTTGAAAATATAAGGTGTAAGAGGCCTTACTAAAAATCTGTGCTAAGTTCCTTCTGTACCCAGCTGAGTGATCAAGCACCCTATGAAAGCCACTGACTGAAGGACAGGGTACTAGGGGTTACAGGCCACCATTGCCAGTGCTTTGTAGCTAATCCAAGTGATATTGAGAGATCAGTAGCCACAGCTATTACTCAAAAGGCAGGAGAAGTTCTCAAAAAGTGTTACTGAGTCACTGACTATCTGCACATACTCTGGTGGAGGTGCATTTCCTTCAATGAAAGCATTCTTCAGTTGCCTTGATGTAGGTCAATATGACGACCATGGTACTTGGCAAACCTGACCCTTTGCTTTCATGGCTCATGAAAAAAGTAATTTGGAACTTTTAACCTTACCCCAAACACTTCAGTTTCCCAATAAACCACTTTAGATATGCATTTGGCCAGATGCAATCTACATGAAGGTCATCTGTGTTTAGGCTTCATCTGCAAATATACCTCTTCCCTGGAATTCTTGAGTCCCAGGTAATGTCTGTGACAGTGCTGGCTAAAGGTTGGGAGCAGCGAGTAGTGAAAGATGCCTGGAAACTAAGCCAGTAGAATCTCACCAAGTTGCTAATGAAAATAGGCTCAGGTTACGAGGAGAGCCCTATCAAACAATTTTCTGCAGAGTGACTGGTGGTTTCAGAGACAGTGTTGCTGCTGCCAAAGGAAATGAACGGGATGTTTACAAAGCTATTTCAGTGTTGCTTTTCTTGGGCTTCCCACCAACAGCTTTCTTTCCAACACCTTGGTACATAGTGTTCAATGCCATGAGGATTATTGAGTCCTACCAGCACTAATGCTTTTGCTTCCTGTTTATTTAACCTTTGTGGCCATGCTTTCCAAAAACTCTGTCCTCCCAAGGTGGTCATCAAGCCTCTATCATTAAGGATATAAAAAAATGAGATCTGGTGAAAAGGACAGCTATTTGGTTTCGAAGTAAATAGAAAATATCGTGGATTTGTGTAAGAGTGTGTCAAATTTGAAACTCCTTCCCGAAAGGGAAGGAGCTGCCTTAATTCCACTTGTCACTTGCTTTGGACATATTGGACAGCCTGCATTTTTCTAATGCAGTAAAACAGCTCCTATTTTCTCCTGATCCAAGAAAGAGGAAATCAGCAGAGGTCCAAATTTAAACGCACATATGGGATACTGTCTGTATCCCTCCCTCTGCAGTTTCAGAGGGAGGCATTCCACAAGGGCTAGACTACACACTGCCAGTGAGTCTTCTTGAGGAAGGAGACTGGGAAAGGTAGACGGTACAGTTCATCTGTGAAGAATAAGATGGAGATCTGGTTCATACTGTTCATTGCCTCTAACTTCTTAGATGATATCACTGCAGACAGATATCAGCCCTTTGGTGCCAAAAGCCTAAATTCAACTTAATGACCTTAGCTTGCGGTCAAGATTAGAGGGACACTAAATTGCAGACTTTTTTTACTCTTTAATGTTGCATATTCTCAGGCCCCTGGCTTGGTTTTGAGGCTGGAATGACTCCCTCATTAGATTCAGGATTCATTTTGTCTTTCAGTCTACACTGATGAGAAGCCTACAGTATGCTGCATCCTGCTTTGCTGTCGTAGTAGATTATACCAGAGTCTCCACTTGTGTTTGCTTTTGACTCAGAAATTGTTGTTCTCCAAATCCCTGCACCTCCAAGCAAGGAATGGAATTTCAAGTTACATAGTTGGTGCCTGAAGAATTCTTCTCTCCTAAACATAGAAATTATTTATGTGACTCCAGGGACCATGAGAACAGAACTCTCCTCATCTACAACCATTACAACTCCTTCTCCCAGCTAACAGTAAACTGAGGAAGAAGTGGTAAATACGAAAATATGATAAATATTATCTTACCTATTGTGGATTAAAACAAATTTGGGGAGATAGAAAGGAAAAGCAGCCTTCTCTGAGAGCAGATAAAAGCTAAGAGGCTTTGCCTTAGCCCAGTATTGATATATAGCACCTGCACAGACTGTGGGTGCAGCAATAAACATTATTATTCCAAGATTTTCTAGTAGCCATCTCTTCAATTGCATTGGTGGATTTCTTTCAAGAATCAGCTATGATCCCAACAAGTCTGAGGATGGAGTGCTCTTTCCTGAGATGCTTCTGACAGGTGATGCCTCCTAGCCAGAAGTGCCATCAGAACGTCAAGTGTTGCAAGACAGTAAGAAGAAAAATCTGAGGCAGCCTCTTCTGAGACCCTGTTCCTCAAATTTCAGTGGAGAACACAGAAAGCAGCAAGGTCCAAATGTGCTTACCAAGGCAGTTGCCAGCAGGTAAAAACATTAGACCTCAGAAAACTCGTAAACAGATGGGAATGGAAAGGTCACCTCCAAATTAGCAGAGAGGGAAGCATCCTGGATCCCACCATATTCCTTATGGACTGCAGCACAGCAGAGCAGAGCAGGTAGATATATTCACATCTTCCAGAAACAGCAGCAGGCCTGACTTGATTCCAAAAATAGTTTGAGTCAATGTTGATTTGCCAGAGCCTACTCACAACAGCTGTGTGCTCTATGCTAGAGAGTAATTTCTGGAGATTTTTTTAAAATAGGAGGGCCACTCTGTCAGTGCATGAGTGAACAGTTTAAGTCGATATTTTGCTTCAGGATACATAATACTGTCATTATTCCACACATTAGAATTTGGCAGCGAGGACAGAACCAGTAGCTTTTAAAATAAGAAGTACTTTTCTTTGTTCAGACTTGCTTTTAAGGTTTGGGGTATTTTTGTATGTTTTTATTAAGATCTGTAAAACTATAAAACCACACAGCAGAAAAAAACCTCCCCACCTTATTTTTAAAACAGTTAGTATCCACACTTTCTCTGAGCTTCTAGGCCCCCATCTCCAATATATCAAAGGGAGAGAGTGAGGAGATGACAACTGATATTTTGTAAGGCTAAAAATATTGTGCCTTTTTACATAACACTGGGAATTTAAAAAGCACATTAACTGCTTGCAGATTATTTTTAAAAATGCAGTTTGAGCAACACCACTAGTATAGATTCAACTGACATTTAGGAGAAGGAGCTGCTGTATGCTTCACTGCTGGGAAACGAGACATTCAGTAGAGGATGAAATAAATGTTTAAAAAAAGGCAAAATAAGATTCAGACTGCACCAAAGATATTTTCACCCTAATATACTTCTCACATTTATGTCATTGGGGGCGTCTCTTTTTTTGAATGCATATCAAGTAGCTTTTTTGACCTTCCAAAGCAATCTCTTCAGACCTCCCTTCTTGTCACTACCTACCTGATGATGAGGAACCTTCACATTCTCAGTGTCACTGCCAGAGGTTCAATAAAGTCCTTTTTTACACTCCTGAAACCTTCCTTCTTTTTTCCCTCCTCACTCATTGGCATCTGCTGAGCCCTTCCCAGGAGGGAGGGAGTGGGAAAGAGTCCCTTACCTGAACTCACTGATCTTCCCATTTCACTTGCTGCTGAAAAAGCCCCAGGCCATGGCAGAAGAAAGTGGAATTTCAGAGCATGGCCCAGCCTACCTCCAGTCTCACTCTGTGTGAGCCGGCATTTAGCTGGCTCAGACACGGGGTAAGGACATATGAGGATGCAGAATGGATTTATGAAAGATACTCGCCAGGAGGGTGTTGCTGAGTGGGTGAAGTTTGTGACAGATGAGGCAGCCTAGACTTGCTAATTCTTTGGTGCTGAGCTGCTGTTCCAGAGAGTGCCGGGTCTCCTGCCTGGGCGGCAGGTGATGCATAGTCACATGCAGTAGGTCACTGTGCTACAAAGGCATGGGGGACATGCTACCAGGGCAAGCTGCACCATACCACAGCTCCAGATGGTAAATTCCTTTCCTATGTCTTCTTTAAATTCTTGAAATGGGAACTGTACAAAAATGAGATCTTAATATATCTAGAACTCAGCATGACACTTCTGCATGACTCGGGATAAGAACCAAACAGGGATGAAGATGCTGAGAGAATATTACACTTGCTAAAAACCTGCAAACCAGTACTGTTGTTCTGAAAAACCATGGAGCTATAAATTCTTAAGAAAAACGGTGGAAGGCAAACATCAGGGTAAGGTGAGAAAAGAATGGTGAACACCTGAATATTGAACATTTATTTCTGTACCAATACGTCAAACCGAGGTGTCATACAGAAAGCTGATTGCATTTTAATAAAATATTGCGAAATTAAGCAAGGTCACACAACAGGGATCTTGCAGCAAAGCATGCATGTGAGTCCTATCTGTTGTTAAGTTACAGGTGGCC
Organism: Sturnus vulgaris; assembly: GCF_052056855.1. Lineage (NCBI taxonomy): Eukaryota > Metazoa > Chordata > Aves > Passeriformes > Sturnidae > Sturnus > Sturnus vulgaris. The sequence continues at coordinate 32,129,363 of NC_142244.1, forward strand.
CACTCCTTGCCAGAGCTTTACCTGTTTGGATGACGTACCTCCCCACTGTAGAAATTCTAATTTGTGTCAGAAAAAAAAATTAAACTTCATCTTGTGTTGAAATAAGTCTGTTTTAAAGTTATCTGGCAAACATCAAAGAATTTAATTCCTCTGAGTAAGATTGTCCTTAATTTGGGACTCTTGTCAAATGTTCAGTTCCAATAGATGATGCCAGGATGTCCAAGCATGTGTCTCTACTGTGGCAGCATAGGCCAATTTGAGAATTCACCATGAAGAGGAGTGCTCAGCATTACGTCCCTTCAGCAATATGGGACAAAATACCCAGGAGGAGTTTTTGATAAATGCACTATTGAGGGTGTGGATTGATTAGTGCTATCTCAGCACTGAACTAATATGCTCCCCTAAAGACTTTTATGGTCTCTGGGTGCAGGAAGAACAAGATCGAGTTTGCTGGGGTGTGAGTGTAGGTAAGCATGAACTTACATCACAATATGTAATGCAAACATGTCCTACCTCTCTCCACCTGTTGTCCCTTCAATTGATTCACACAGCCTCAAATATTTTCCCAGCTTGAAAGGACCCAGCCTTTCACTTACGTGAGATAAGTTAGACCACTTTCATGATCTGAACTACACTGGCATTGCTTTTTTTCATTTTTTAAAACCTCATAAAAAACCTTTCTGTTTATCTTCTGCAGCAAAGGAGCTCTGAAGAAAGAACTGCATGAGTCATTTTGCTATCTCATTTCCTTTTCGGTCCACACAAAAATCCTATCAGTAGCTAATACAGCTTGATGTGGAATTAACTCTTATGGCATCTACTACATTACTTCTATGAAGCAATTACTGAGATCTCTGCCAGAAGTAGCTTTTACTGGGGAATCCAAACTGCCAGTGGCAGGAGGCCAGCAGTGGAACAACCATCCCTGGAGGATGATTCCTGCCTCTATAGATCTGACAGAGACACTATTTTTGTAAACATCTCCTACTCATGAACTTCATAGGCCTTTGCATATTTTCCACAGCTGAAGACACATCTTGCAAGAAGCATGTAGGAAGTTTCTCGATGTCTTCTGTGATAGTAGCTGGTCACAAGATATTACATAGGAATTTTAAAAAGGATTGGAGAAGGTGGGCATTCATTTTCCAGTCTTTTCATGGGACAATAGACATGGTTGCCAATGACACCTCTAAGGACAGAATAGACAAAAGGATGACAATTTGCATTATTTGGTGCTTGGTAATGTTTACTGGAAAGTAGGACATTAGTTGGCAATATTTATTTTTCTTTTCATTTTAGCTGGTTTTAGTGGTAGCTAAGGAAGCTGACAGGGGCACATTACCTTCTCTGATACAATCTGCATCCATGATAATTAATTGATGAAAAGAATAAATTTACTCAGCAGATAAGACAGTGACAATAGCTTTGTATTTTATAAGCAGTGTTTCTTCGGAAGATGCTCTTCCAGTATTTATAATTTATAAGATCTTTATATTTATATAGAGATATAGGGAACATCTGGTAAAACGGGTTTAATAGATTCATCAATGGCTTATAGAAAAGCTGAACACTGTTGAACAGCTGTCTCTTAAAACACAAACAGTTAACAATTTACAGCATAAGCTGATCTTCAGGGTTATGATGGAAGCCTCAGGCTAGGTTTGAAACAAGTTGCTAAGAACTAGCCTAGTTCTAAAACTGCTTTACTCTGTGCTGTTATCAGCCCCTCTATCAGGCTCGTGACTCAGTCACAAGGTGACTACCTTTAGATTTGCTGGAATTATGTTTTCCTCCCCACCCATCCCGAAGAGACTATTTGAGGCATGGATCCTTGTCTGTTCCCAATTCACCTTGGCACACAACCTCAGAAATAGGTGGTGTTCACCGAGGAGCACATGCTTATTGATTATGGTATTTCAGTTTCTCTGTTGCATTCATGGCAAAACTGCAGGAAGAGGAGGAAGAAAGTCAAGGGATCTTTATGTTGCACTTCCTCCAGCAGTATCCTTGACCTAGTTTAGGCAGCACTGAAGCTCTGTTTTGCAAACAGAAGTTACTAATGGCAGCAACCTACAGAACACAACAGGTCGGACATTCCTTCCCTTTTGCCATCATGCCCCTCACAACAGGGGCTGTGGAAAGGGATGTTTTCAGATCTGCAATAAACAGAGGGGCATATAATTTCACCCATTATACAAATGAATTGGGAGGTTGCAAGGAGCTATTTCCTACTGCTCTTTCTTTTTGAGATACCCAGCTATGTAAAAGATCTATCCATGTTCTCTCTAGATATTTAGATCTCCCAAACCCATACAAAAACTCACATTTACAAAGATCTTTCAGATCAGAGTTTAAATCAGCACTTATCAAACAAATTCTGTACACAATTTGCTACGTGAAATTGTAGCCTTGTTGTTTAAGAAAGTATACCCACAATGCTCAGAGAAAATAACCAGATCCTGTCAGAAAGTACATTTTAATGAAAACAAAACCGTTTATGTTCTGTCATTTACCTCAAGTTCCTTGCAGCAGCAGTGGGAATACTGTTGCTCAGGAAGAGCAAGGACAGAAACTGTGAGGGACAGTTAGATTTATGCTCTGTTTCAGTCCCTTGTTCAGAGATGCAGTCCTGTCACTTCCCTCCTACAAGATAATTCTTATTAAATCATGTTATTAAACAATTTATTTCTTCATAATGTAAAATACCTATTTTTCTTATGTACTATATGATAAACATCTTAACTGATTTTAGATAGTTTGTTGTTGGCTTGACAAAAATTAGAAACTGTTCAGTGATAATGAATTCCCTATTGCATAGAACCTACTGCACAGAAGAGCTGAGAAACTGGGTGAAAGCTGTCTTAAAATCTTCTCAACTTCTAATGAGAATGAAATTGACTTTAAATATGGAGATTTATGTAAATATAAATAACACATAATATTATGTAAACATAATAAAGGTGCGATTAAGAACCAAAAGATGGTGAAGAGCCTATCCTTTCATTAAACTGACTATATTAGAAATGAGAGATGAAGCATGGCTGTAGGTGCCAAGACAGGTATTGCTTCCAGCAGCTAAGTGGTATTGATTTGAAATTAAAAAAATGAGGGAGCTGGTGGCATCAGGACATGCGAGACAGCCACAAGACAGACCAATAGTTCTGTGGAGTGAATGAATGGACACTTGGGTATAATCCTTCTTTCCAGTTCTTTTTTTCTGCTGTGCATGTCTGGCAGCAGCATGGGAGCTTGCCAGATCCTGTGTAAACTACTGCCTCACTAAAGCAGCAGTAGACAAACCCATGTAGAGCTGGAAAGCAGCTTTTCAGGCAGGGTAAGTGCTAGGACTTGCTCACCTGCCTGTGGAATCACACCCTGAGGCAGAAGCCAGAGCAGATTGATGTAGATGATATTGTAGCTTAATGAAAGGAAAGCCAAATGTGCATTTGCTAGGACTTGGGATATGACTTTGAGCTTGAGATAAAGTGATAGACAAGCTTAGGGGGAATAAAGAAAGAAGAGTCAATGTGACTTGTCTGAAATCTTCACTGAAAAGGAAACCACAGCAGAGTTCACTCAGTGCAGAAAGGAGGTTCACAGAGGAACAGATTTAGATTTGGTGGGTGGGTGAGAGGGAGAAGGGGATTAAAATGAAACCAGACTCTGAACAGAGGAAAAGAAATTGCCCACAGCTGTGTCAGTAATACATCTTCTCAGGCCAGGGTGAGGTGCAAATGCTGTTTGGTGGGGTTTGGTGAAACTGCTGAGGACAGCTGTCCTGATCGATCAATCCACAGGAGACTGTGGGTGACAACAGTTGGCTGGGCAGCCACCAACTTACAAAACATTTACCCAAAACAGGACTTGTGTCTTAATATACCAGTCTTCCCATTGCAATCTGCTTTTGTTTCCCTTTTCCTTACATTTTTAGCCCTAGAGATCTGCTTTTTAGAGATGGTAAAACACCTCTGGTTAGCATACTGCCAGATCTATTGTCTCCCAGTATTTTTATGACCTATGTTAGAAGAGTGCAGACATGTTGGGAAAAGTATCTTTAGTAAGTCATTCAGAAAAACTAGATGAAAACTGATAGGTTTGGAAATATATGGGGGAGGTAGAAGGAGTGAAAGAGGGAAAGAATTCTAAGTGTGGGAAAACTTGATCTTCAGCAGAGATCTAATGTGCTGTACCCAGTGATAAGCATTGTAGCAGCAGAGCAGACTGGCCTCGGGCACCAGAGAGGAGGGGACTGTGATCTCTCACACTTCAGCAATGTTGTGTTCACCATACATAGTAATACCTTCAATATCATGAAGAAGGAAAAAGATAAAATAGCTGCATATATTCAGACAGTGTTTTGGGGATTTTTTTCTGCCTATGCATTTCCTATGTAGATTTCATTTTGGAAATTGACTTTATGTGAGTAAAGCTGCTTATTGCTTTAGAGGGTCAGGCAAAGTATATTCTGTCTGCAGTCCTTTTTTTCCTTATTTTTTTCCTTAGGCTGACTGTAGGTTGTGAATGGAAAAATGAATTAACTTACCTATTCTTTGGTACTGCTGTTAACGAAGACTGATCAGCCGTCTTGAGTGACTTCTCAGCAATGCTGACAAAAACTGAATTTTCCAAGCACGACGATGAGATCAAAATGGCTCATACGGGATCAGCAAAATTCAGTTTGCCATTACTAGAGATGGGTGGAAGGATGCTGGCGGGATCAGAGAGACTTTTTGGAGCAAAGGAGGCACAAAGGGCCAGAGAGAAATTGTGAGCATTTCAGAGAGTGGAGGTGGAAGGACCAGACTCGAGAAAGTCGGCGGTGCTGGGGAAGCGGGCCAGGAGGGCAGTGCCTGTTGCTGGTGCCATCAGGTGAGAAGAATTTGGGCTGTGAAGGGAGGTGACCTAACCACACCTTCTCCATCTGCAGAGATCCCTCCTCACTGCCGGGAGCGGGGAGGATGTGGAAAGGCCTCAGCGATCATCCTCAAGGCTGGGCTTGTTTCCTCCACGGCTATGCGGGGCCAGGGGCAGAGGCCGCACGCCCGAGCCCCGCGGCCCGCCCGGGGCAGATCGGACCGCGGGGAACCACCCGGCCTGCCCGGATCGCAGCTGGGCCGGCTCCGCGGGCCGCCTGCCCCCGCAGCTCCCGCAGTCTCCGCGGGCAGGGCTGCGGCGGGACCGCACCGGCACCAGCCCCGGCACCGCACCGAGCCGCGCCGGCTCAGCCGCGCGGGAGCGCGCCGGGCGCGCCCCGGGGGAGGCACGGCACGGCCGCTGGGGGGCTGATGGTAACTGAGTCGGTCCGCAAGTGTAGTTACCGGGAAACCGCGCCCGCCCCGCCTCCATCCATCCATCCATCCATCCATCCATCCATCCATCCATCCATCCATCCATCCATCCATCCATCCATCCATCCATCCATCCATCCATCCATCCATCCATCCACTCCCAGCACCCCTCGCTGCTACTGCTTCTTCTCAGGGAGACGCGCTCGTTTCTCACCCACCTTCCCCCGTCCCCACTTGCTTTACTCTTACGGGGACGCACCCGCTGCACACCCGCCTCCCCCCTCCGCTCCCGGCCTGCGGCACCGCCCGCCGCTCACCTGTGCCCGCCCCGCCCCGCTCCCCCGGCGGCCGGGAGGGGCCCTGCGCCGCCCCCCGCTCCGTGCGCATCCCGCACCTGTCCCGTCCTGCCCGCCCGCCCGCCGGGGTCCCTCGCCTCCGCCCCGCCGCCGGCCCGTCCCGCGCTCCCCGCGGGCAGAGGGGCGGCCCGGCCCGCCCGGCGCTGCCTCCCCTCCCCGGGCCGCGCAGGGCGGCAGCCAATCGGCGCGGCGCTGCCGGGCCGAGCTGTTTACCCAATCTCAGCCCGCCCCCCGTCGGGGAGCCGGCAGCGGGGGGCGGGCGGGCAGCGGGGGCTCGGCGGCGGCACCGGCGGGGACGCGGCGGCGGACGGGGAGCCGCGCGGGGCGCGGAACAAAGCGCGGAGGCGCGGCGGGGGCAGATGACAGCCTGGCCCGCGGGCTCCCCGCCCGCTCGCCCGCCTCGCCCCGGCGGGGGCACCCCGCGCTCCTACCTGACCATGACCCCGCGCCGGTCCCCGCTGGACCACCCCGGCGTTTCCCGCTGAAGGGACCGGCTCCTTTCCGACCTCCGCCTTCTCCGCCTACTCGCTGCTGAGGCTGCCGCCTCTCCCCGGAGCCCCGCCGGAGTGATGGGCTGCATCGGATCCCGCACCGTGGGTAAGGCGTTGGCGGGGACAGCGCCGGAGGATGCTCGGGCAGCCGCGGCCCCCGCCCGGGCACCGGCACGGCGGCCCCCGCTGGTACCGGCGGGTCGCCCCCCGCAGCCCCCTCCCGGCTGCCCGTGCAGCGCCATTAGCTGCGTGCGACCCTTGCCCACCTCGGTCTCCCGCGGCGCGGCGGGGCTCCGCGGAGCCGCTGGCCTAGGTGCTGGCAGCGGGGCGGCGGGACGTGCCCGGGGCCGGGGGTCGTCTGCCCGTGTCACCCGTGACGAAAGGTCGCCGAACATGTGGGTCAGTGCGGCGCCTCCGGAGAAGGGGGTGGGTGCGGGGCGTGCCGTGCCGTGCCTCTCGAACCGGGATCGGGCGGCCGGCGGCTGCCTCCTTTGCTCGGTAAGGGTTTATTGTTATCCGAGGATGCATAACGTTGCGTGATCTGCACGTCTTCTTGTCTCCCCCTTCCCCCTGCGTCGACTTCAATGGAGAAGAGCAAACAGAACTGAATCCCTTCGCTCTCGGAGAGCCATTGCGAGGGGACAAGGGGAGGGATCGCATCCTTCCACTGGGCCACGCCATTTACATTTCAACCAAAAGATCCCAAGCCTTCAGGCTATGTAACCCAGCTCTCCCCTCCTACACACATGCAGATACCAAGAGGTCCCCTGATTTTTAAGCACAGGTATCTACAGGTAAATGCAGCATTCTGGGCACACTTTCTTCCCTTCGGGATTTTTTTTTTTTTCTGTGCAAACCACAGGTAAAGCTCTATCAGTTACATGAGGATATATAATTCAATATTCCAAAAGAATCTCTGAGAGCAAAACAGAGTTCGTTTGGCAGCATGTCTCTCTCCCAAGCCGGTCCACTCTGTCCCTCCCAAGAGCACGCAGGCATCTGTGGGAAAAGGAGACCTCTGAAGACATCAGAATTGCACCACCGCTCCAGATGGAGGGACTCTGTCACCCCAGAGTAAATCTGAGGGACTATGTCACAGCCTGGTGCTGTGACACTTCTTGTCTCAGTGGGAAAGCCCTTTGTGAGTACTTGCAGGGAACCATCTACTCCTGCAACAGCAAACTTTAAACTACAGAATCCAGTTTCTGCTTTGGGAATTAATTCCCATATCTTGCCTGTGTCTCTTAGCACTCTCAAATGTCCTTATGACCTAGAGAAATCTCTTACGTGTCTACATGGCAAAGATCACTGCAATATTTCCCTTAAGATTCTTCAAGCTCACCTGGATCACTGTCTCTATAACATATCAAGACATGTATTGCCTCCACGTGCTCCCTTGCCCCTCTCCTCCACTCACCCACACTGCCGAGGACATCATTATCCTGTTAGCTGGCTAATTATTGATACGCCTTTTATAGATGGGTGTCTGAACTGCCAGCGTTAATTCTTGGTCTCTCTTCCCACAATGCTGTTGAAATAAAGAACAAACATGCATTTAGTAACATCCACTCTCCACTCCAAAATGTAGTTAAGCTGTAGTACATACTACAGGTGTTTGTTCCTATGCATGGCAGCGTTTTTATGATCTGTGTCTTGGAATGTGTGTTACAAAGAAATCCCTGCTATAACTGAGCTGTTGCAAGTGTCATTCTCATATGAGATTATATGTATATATAAATGTCATACAGTTGTGTGGACATAGATGAATACAGAAAATAATATCTATGCTATGTCAATGGGATAATGATAATAATAAGCTGAAAATTCTCTTTGCCTGCAAATTGCAGTCCTTCAATACAGACCTTAATGGTACAGATGTTTGACTTCTCGTATGATAGCAATTTTTGGTTGGTGGGTTATATGATCATTCTTGATGGTGATAGCTCAGTGGATTATAGGGACCTATTTATGCAGTTAACTGAGGAGTTTTTCTTGCCCTGGTGTTACGAAGACATGTGCTAAAGGGAATTGCACAACTGTGATTCTGGTCTCTGTGGGAGTCAGATGTGAATGTAGTCATACTGCCTGATGCCTGCTTTGTGTGAAACTTTTACATTTACTTTTACAATTTGGTTTTGCCTTGCTTTAGGAGGGGCTTATTCTCTTGTCAGTCCTAGAGGCTGGATTTAGTGAAGGTGGGATCCTTGAGTTTTATTTGGACTACTCCTCCTAAGGAATTCTGTTCAGAGCAATTCTTACTTGGCAGCCTAGATTTTTGGCTCCAGTCTTCCTGGAGTTACTGAGAGGATTCTTCAGACATATTTTGGGAAATCAGTGCTTTGAAGTACTAGGTCTGAACTCTAGGAAGTGATTGGAAACTAACATCCTAGCATCCTTTTTGTTCTCTCTTCCAAGTGTATCTGGTTAGATTTTTGCAGTATTAGTTCAGTATGCAGGCTCTGTATTGCCTTTCCAAGACCAGGTAGGTCCCAGAGAAAGGAGTGCTATTGGTTTTACCTTGGAATTTGCATGGAGCAGATTTTGAACTCAGAATTCAAGCGGTTTCAATTAGTGATAGAAAGCTCATAATCAGTCACATTTAGTTTATTCACCACACAAGGGCCAGTGGAGGATTGTGCCCTGAGCTTGCTCCAGGCCTTTTTCCATTCCAATTTTAAGCAAGCCACATGATTTCTTCATCTCCCGCAGGGATGTTTTACTATGATCTAGTTAGATGTCATAGTTTGCACATGTTTAGTGATGTGCAACTTTACATTTTCTTTCCTAAATATGAGTTTTCTGGTTATTTCTCCCTGGGGAAAAGTAACTGAGAGGGTCATAACAGAGCAGCTCCATATGTGATAATTTGAAACAGAGTCATAGAGCATCTTTAAATCTTACAGAGGCCACCAGAATGGCAATGATCACATTATGATTTCCTAAGGTGTGAAAAAGCTGAAAAGTGATCTCAAAAAGCTAACCTGATATCCAATCACATTCTCCCCAGTCACATCTCAATGTCATACATGTGCTTTGTGTAACATGGCATGATAGCAAGTTACACAATGGGAACTGGAGGTGACTTCTTCCTCTGGTAATGGCTACATGTCATGTCTGTGTATTGTGATACCCCATCACAGTTCCTAGAGAGCTGCCTAGCAACTCTCATCATAGCTGGGTCTCAGTTTCAGGGAATGTACAGGAGAATTTTCAGTGAGGTTGCTGGACAGTTAAGGCTGTAAAATCCAGCTAGAAACTTGTAGATATTTGAGTGCCAAACAACTTAATGCCAAAGATCATCTTGATTGCTGTCAGTAACAGAGTTAGCCAAGTTTAGGGTTTCAGGTCTGCATAGGTGTCTGAATGCATTACAAGTGTACCTTTGACTACAGCTTAGGCGTCTCCTAACATTGGCTGTTCTGATTAGTATATCAAGGTTTCTCTTAATTCCTTGAATGCATTAGTAGAAAGCTCAAGCCTGTTAAGCTCAAGATTGCCGTCTCTTCTTTCCAGTGATTTCTCTGATTTCTCTCACGTCTTTGCAGATAAGCCTGCAGCAAACATGTTTTGTGAATGTGGTATAAAATGGTGGGAAAATATTCCAAGACGTTACAAACTAATAGTACTTTTGGAGTGTGAGAGAAGAGAAACTAGAGTTGCTCACACTGAGTGTCAGGAAAAACTTTTTGACTGTGAGAAGTGTCAAGCACTGTAAGGGGTTTCCCAGAGAGGTTATTCAGTATCCATTCTTTGAGGTTTTCAGGACCAGACTGGATAAAGCCTTGAGTAATCTGGTCTAACCTCATAGCTGGCCCTGCTTTGAATTGGAGTTTGCACCTCAGGAGGCACCTTCCAACCCAGTTATCCTGTGATCCTGTGCTTAGGATCTAAACCCTGCAGTGGTTGCCTCTCTGAGTCAGGTTGGACCCCACTGCTTTAGGCTTGTTCTACTAGAAGACCTCAGGTCTTTTACATGTCATTAGTACACTCCTACATGTTTTCCCCTCCACTACTTTCCTTTAACTCCTGAGGGTACCATGTGTCACAGAATTCCTCACCATGATAACCCCAGCTGTCAGCTGAAGTCCCCTCCGTGTGGTTTTGGTCTGGCAGTTTTGCAAGAAGCAGCCTGGGTGAGAGGGAGGCTGGTGCACCGAGCATCAGTCACTGCCCATGCAGACTGGGAAAGGCAGTGCTCTTAATTGTTCAGTCTCTGGGTCAGGTGTGATCTGCCAAAGCCAGGTATCTGGCTTGCTGGGCTCTCCTTCACAAGGAATGGTCAGTGTCCTGCCAGAGGCAGGAGTATGTGCTTCATATGTTGCTTTCCCACTGGATGATCTATGCTAAGTGTAAATGAGTGGCTCATAGCACCCACAGCAGGAGAGATGGAGCCAAAGACCACCCACTCCTAATCCAGCCACTTTAGATTCAGCAGAGTGGGAGCAGGGTAGGAGGCTGACAGGAGTGGGGTAAAGCAGCTGGAGCAAGCAGTGAACATCCCCTGCATTTTTCTCCTTACTTATCCCCCCCAGAGATCCGTGTGTGAAGTGAGATCTGGAATGGCAAGTGTGGTCTACACACTTGGAGCGTGAAAAAGTGAGACATTCACTCTGCATACATACCTCACACATATCAAGTATGTATTAAGGTGTTTAGTTCCTCCCTCCCTCGCCTTCAACATCTGAGTGAGTCAGTGAAAAGGAATAAAGAGAGGGAGAAGCCTCGGAAAGGAAATGGTAATGCAGAAGGAAACTGAGTCATGAAAGTAGGGATATTTTAATTTAGTTGCATGCACACAGGTGGAAGAGCAAGGAGCACAGAGCTCGGTGTGGAAACTGTAGGTGATGTGAGTAAAAGAGTGGGAATACATGAAAGGGGGTATCTGAGTATCTTGTTCCTCACTGACTCGAGATAGAGACGAACAGAACAGAGGGACAAAGGGATACCTTCCAATCAGATTGCTTTGTGGTTGTTCTCATTTCACTACTTGTATTTCTTCCCAGTCTGGCTTTTTCTTTTTGGAGCAGTTCTCAATCTGATCACTTTTAGAAACTCAAGTAAAGAGCTCAGGGATGAGAACTTGTTTCTGCCAGTAAGATTCTGAACAGAGACCATCTCCCAGACCTAGCAGCCAGTTGTCCTGAAGGGTGTACAAACAGGTGATCTCCCAGACCTCCCTCTCTCGTCAGGGTTTCTGAAATATGAGTGAATGGTTTCAAAGTTCTGGTGGGGAGAGGCTAGCAAAGAGCATGACTGCACAAGCCTGGCTTTATAAGGAAACAGTCCCTAAAAAATGTGTGCAAGGTAAGTGTGTCAGAAACAGTAACAGAAAAGTCTTTGGCATGTTGCTGATGGACATAAGAACTTTTGTGTGTACAATGCAGCAGATGTGATTTGAGAAACAGAACTGAGGAAGAGCATGCTGACTTTGTGAACTCTTATGGACAGTAATATTGAAAGAATTATGAGAGAAATTACGAAGGAGTTGATGAAAAAATGGAAGTAATGAATTCATCGGCATGATAGAGCTGGGAGTCTTAATTCTATAGACTGATGTGTATTGAAGTAGAAGAAGTGAACTAATCAATACATGTTTTAGGCCTGCCTTCTTGGGGGGAAGTAGCAAAAATAGTTTTCAGCTCATTTAATAAGGTTATGTTCTCCAACAGCAAACAACCATAATTTTAGTCTGATACTTAAAACAACCAATTCAAGATAATTCACACTCATGAGTTTTTAAGTGCTTGGTTAAAAAGTTAAAGCTTTGTTTTATAAGGTATTGACATAGTGAAGAAGGTCTCAAATGAAAAGCTGGGGTGTTAGCACAACTTTAAAGGTTTTGTGACGTGACCTATTTATTTAATTTTATCAATTCGTTTAAATTTGCAATAAAATATGAGAAGATCAATATATCAGTGAGAATAGGCTTATACGAAACAGAGCCTGTCAAGCTAACTTAATTTCATGACTTTATGAGACTCCCTGCAGCCAAATACTTCTCTGATAGAAGTACCTTTACCTACAATTGTGGTAATGAAGGTAAAATACGAGATTGGTGAAAGATACAGCCTCTAATCAGCTAGCAATTAGGTTAGCACCACATGATTCTTAGTTAGTCAGTATATGAGTACAGTACACTTTAAGTGCATCTAAATTCTATAGGTAGCAAAATAGTAACAAGGAAAGAATCATTGTTGAAAAACCTGTGGCTCTAATTTTGCCGAGTACCGTGTGATTTTAACATATTGCTCAAAATCCCGAGGGAGATCTAAAATACTGATAAACTTGGTGATATCTGGAACGACTGCAAGAACTGCTAAAAATGAAAGTAACAAATGACAGGGATAAATCACTGATATGGAACAGTTGGATTCATTTTAAGTCCTGATAGACAGTGTGTGTTTTAGCCTAACCAAATATGAGTTAAAATATCTAATGGCAGAGTGTGAATCGTATTTACAGGACCAGAACTCTGTGTTAGAAAGCAGTCACACTAAATAAGCTTGTAGGTACTGGAACTGGTAATCAGTAGATCAACAGCTGCTACTGAGATACTGCAGCCAAGGAAGCTGATGTGGTTCTTTGATCTTGAATATTGAATAGGAAGAGAGAAAAGCATATTTTATCTGCATTTGGCACTTGTGAAAAAAATATTTTTCATCTACTTTGTCTAATTCTATTATTATCACTTTGAGAAATACTGCAAAACTGAAATATGACAAGAAAATAAACACAGAAGTGTGAATAGAAACTTACAGAAGTGACTTGATGACAGTCTTTAAGTGTTTGACTGAAGAAAAAAACAAACTCAAAGTCATCTGACACTTCAACCTAGTAGAAAACTATTAAAATGTGATAGAAGGATGGCAGATACATTCAGATTGGAAATGAGGCAAAAATCAAACAGTAAAAATACTCAACTATTGGGGTAATTTACTGGGAGTTGTATCAAGCCCTCTGTCACATGAACACAATAAAATCAAGATTTGAAAAATGCTCTAGTTCAAGCACAGCAACAGAAAGTATAATTAACAAAGGGAATACATTTAGCCTCTCCTGCTTTAAGGAGGTCAGATTAGATTAGATGATCAGGATGTTTCTCTGTGAGTTTAAGCTACATGTTCCCAAGTCCAGACTTTTAAATGAAGCATAATTTTTTTATCCTGGAATGAATGTGGTTGTGTTTGCAGATGCTGATCAGACATGGCTCATGAGGAAAGTTTCAGTTCAAAATTTCTAAAGTGCACTGGAGAAAATAGTTTGGTGACCCAAATGGTGAGCATATAGATTGACAACCCACATAGGAAAAAGAGTTTTAGGGTTTATAGTACTGGCCGTTTACATTCAGTGGCCAGGATGGTGACAGAAAGCTGTGACAGCCAGAGGAAGATCAAAGAGGCTGTGAAGGCAGGAAGCTTGGCAGGCTGCAGATTAAATGTTTACTTCAGGAGCTATTCAAAGAGCCTGTACAAGGCAAATAACTTGCCTTTTGCAATGCTTAGGAGGACTTAGTGCATGGTGTTACTACTAAAGAGGCTTCAGGTGACTCAGAGAAATTAAGACCATAGCAGAAAATCACTACCCTCCACCCCCAGCCTCAAAAACCCAACGATTTTGTATCTGTTCATTGTGGAAGAAGTTGTGCAGTTTTATCCTGTGGAACTTTCTCTTGTTGTGGAGGCATCAGATCAGCTTCAAATCAAAGCCTCAGTGAGGTTGTAGAGCAGGTAGGCAAAAAAATGGTCAGATGATATTATTGCCAGACTTCTGGAGAAGTTTGAGGCTGAAAGAGCCAAACTGCAGATTGTTATCTGTAATGCTTTCCAGTTGCTTTGGTACAAGAAGATTGGAAGGTAGATAATGTGATGCCAGTTTTTAAAATGATTTTGAAATATGGAAAACTACAAGCTAGTAAACAAGATATGCCTAGGAGGCAAGCTAATAAACACTACTCTGAAGAACAGAATTAGTGCATGCATGGACAGATAAAAGATGTACTGAGAAAGAGTTAACCCTACTGTTGTTAATGGATATCACAATTTATAAGCCTTAGAAGGGGTCAACAAGCAATATTGACAAAGGAGGTCCAGTGGCAATAGTCCACTTGGATTTGCAAAGCATGTTTGTAAAGGCCTGACCCCAGGCTATTAAAAGACATGAATCTGCTGTTGAATCAGAAGTTCCTTAAGTAGCTGGGTAAAGATAGGAAACAAGGAATTAGCATGAAATGTCAGTTTTTCACAGGGATAATTTTTGAGATTTGTGCGTGTCCATAAATGACATGAAAAAGTGGGAGGGGTTCATAATGAGGTAATGAAGAATGATTATAAAGTAATCATTTGGGGGAGCAGGCAAAAAACTGCATGGAGTGATTTGAAAAAGGATTTCACAATATCGAATTACTAGGCCATTTGATTTCACAATATCAAATGACGTAAATTATGGGTGAAATTTGATGTGGATAGATGTAAAACGATGCACACAGGCAAAGCAATTCTAGAGTTACATTTGCAGTGATGGAGGGTCTGAGTTTGCTATTAGCGTGCAGGAACGAGATCAATGTGTGGCTTAATGCTTAGTACCACTAAAAATGCCAATGAAATGTTGGCTGTTAGGAAAAGAATAAGAGAAAAAAAATGAGAAACAGCAGTATACTATGCATCTATCCAAATGGTTCCCTTATTTTGATATTTTATAATGTGTTGACCCTAATGGTCTATTCCCATTTCAGAAAGGCCATAATCAAATTAGAAAAGGTTCAGAAAAGGGCAGCAAAGACAATCAAAGGTATCGTGTGGCTAATATGAAAGGAGCCATTTAAATAGAGATTTCTCAAGTATGGAAATGACATGGTTAAGGATATGACAGATGCCTATAAAATCATGAATTTTCTGGGATAGGAGCAGCATGGAGAAAATGATGAGGGAAGACTGTTTCATTATCAATTTTAAAACAGTCTAAACATCAAATGAAACTAGCAAGTGGCAAGTTTAAAGCAAATAAAAGCACTTCCTCATGTAACACAGAATTCAGTAGTGGAAGTACTTGACATAGGATGCTATGGGTACTATTTTATTTTAGAAGTGAACAGATGAGTCCTTTAAAGATGACTAAATACAGAGGCAATGTCTGTCTCGGGAACTACTTGAGGTGTAAATTGTGACAGTTTAGGACAGATATTCTGGGAAAATATTACTGCTGTTTCCCGTGTTTGAATTGTTCCCTGTATTTCTTACACATCTACTCCCACTTTAAGGACAAGCTGATACCCATCCCAAACAAATACTAAATACCTCCTTTCCCACCAGTTCACAAAAGAAGAAGAGAATGAAGAAAAGAAACCAGAGAGGAAAAAAAGCCCCAATCACTGAGGTGTGGTGTATGGGGAAAAGAAAGCAATAAGAAAAGAGAACAGGCTAAAACCTGAAAAACAGGGAACCAAGGGGGAACAGTGAGCAGAGCACCCCTGTATTTCTGTGATATCCAGGAACTGGTAGATGCTGCCTAGTGATGCCCTGCCCAGAGCACGGGAGTAGAAATAGCACTGTTACTTGCTGGGATCTTGGGATTTCCTCCTCCTGGAGCTGGACATATCCAGCTTGGTGAGAAACAGGATAATTGATAAAAAAGGACCCAGAATTTGGTGGGTCTTGGGATAGAAACTATACAAGTAAAGATATGAGAAGTGCAGCCAGAATCAAAATAATAAGTTCAGGAGGAGACAGAAAGCTGGTATCTGTGGTGTGCCTTTTCCAGTCTCCCTCTGACTGCAGGAAAAGCATTATCTGGGGAGTCCTCTGAAGAAACTTGTGCCTTCTGCTTGATGAAGGATTTTTCCAGCTGATGTTCCCAATGGTACATTGAATTAGTTCAAAGTAGAAACTGGCCACCGGGGTTCTTCATTCTCTTCTGACAATGAGTGGTCCTACAACCATGTCATGGGTCTAAGGGGTTGTTAATCCTGTGTCTGGGTTTAAGGTAGAGGTTGAACAAATGATGTGTGTACCTGGCAGAGAATGGTGACTGTTCCCTTGATGTGGGGTAGCCCTTGGAGATCAGAGGGGCCTCTTGAACAGTAAGTACCCCCTGTGTAGGTGTGGATGCTCTCAGGGACAGAGTGGAAAATCGTGGGGTGGGGTTAGGGGTCGGTGTGATGGTGTTTGTGATGCTGAGATGTGACCTCCCCCAAGCAGGTGCAGGGCTGGGCATTCAGTGCCTGCAGCTCTGCCTGGTCAGCTCAGCCCCTGCAGTCTCAGTGCCAGCAGCTCTTTGTCATTTTCCCCAGTTGCTTAGGGAGCTGTGGAGCTCTGTCTGGTGAGGATGCCTGAAGCCCTGGTCGTGGCTTTCTAGGATTGGGAACAGTTTCTCTTACCAGATACCTGCTGGAAATACAATACAGCAGAGAGGAAATAGACCAGGAGTTTCCTGGAGTGTGTGTAAGAATTTCCTGACACAGATGGTGAGTGAGCCAACTAGGGAAGGCACCTGCTTGACCTATTGTTTGTGAACAGAGAAGAACTTGTGGTAATGTGGTGGTTGGAGGCTGTCTTGGGCATAGCCATCACAAATCACAGTGTTTTTGATTCTCAGAACAGTAAGGAGGGAGATCAGCAGAACTGCCACCTTGGACTTACACAGGTCAGACTTTGGATTGTTTAGGAGGCCGTTTCACAGAGTCCCTTGAGAGGCAGTCCTGAAGGGCAAAGGTGTCCAGGAAGGCTGGACATTCTTCAAGAGGGTATCCTAAAGGTGAAGAAGCAGGCCCTCCCCATGTGCTGAAAGGTGAGCTGGTGAGGAAAAAGACCAGCCTGGCTGAACAGAGAGCTTAGCCTGAAACTCAGGAGATAGAGTGTTTCACCTTTGGAAGAAGGGGCAGGCCATTCTGGAAGACTACAAGGATGTTGTGAGCTTGGGCAGAGAGAAAATTAGAAAGGCCAAAGACCAACCAGAATTTAGTCTGACCACTGCCATAAAAGGCAATAAAAATGTTTCTGTAAATGTTTCTATAAATGCATAAGCAGCCATAGGAAGGCTAAGGAGAATTTTCATCCTTGACTGGATGTGAAGGAAAATATAGTGACAAAGAATGAGAAGACAGAGGTATAGATGTTGGTTTTTGGAGAGGAGTGGTGACAGGGAGTCAGCAGCCTCAGTGCCTCCTGTCTGGCTCTGACCACTGTTGCTGTCCCAAAACCAGATGCTTTGTGAGGACTGTGACCTCAGTGATGGCAGTGCTGTGTGATGGCTGGGGTGGAGAAAGGTGTAGCCACCTGGTTGTAAAGTCTGGGTAATACCCCGCAGCTGAGGCAGGGCAGGTGAGAAAGTGAAGACTGAAACTCACAGGCTGGCACTGCCCTCATGTGCTGGTATTTGGAGCAGGCTCTTGTTCTGTCCATTCCACGAAGGGGAACCAGGAGCATCCCTGAGGTGAGAGAAGTGCATTGTGATGTGTTGGCTGACTCTTGAGGAGCACTGAGGGTGGTTCTTCTTCCCCACTGTTAAGGATGAAACTACAGCACGAAGATGGCACATCTATAATAGTATTCCTGTGCTCCAGGACAGTGCCCATGTGACGTGCTGGCTACACAGGGATTAAAATTTAAACACGTATGGAGAGCAGCATGTGAAATTGCCTGCTGCCTATTATTTCTGTGACACTGGCTACAGGCCAGCCAGAGAGGGCTGCTACCTTGGTTCATACTGACATTTTCATACTTAGTGTGCTGAGTGAGGCCCCTGGGGACACATCCTCTGCACTTCAGAGAAGCAGTGAAGAATGAGGATAAACCCGTCGCTGCTGTTCATGCTGGCTGATACTTGTTCTGCAAATGAGACAGTGCTCTGAGGTTTGGGTTTTTTGGAGTTTGTGTTAATTGGATGTGTTAGGCTCTCTGCTCATCTTTTACTTAAAGATATGCACTAGCCTTTAGTATTGGTTTGACAGTCTTTCCAGTCAAGAAGAAAAATGTAGGTGTTAGGGCTTTGTTCATTAATTCTATCTCCTAAACGGCTCTGAAAAGGGACCTACCTTCAGGGAAAGGTAGAATGGTCTGGAAAAGTACTCAAATTATCCAAATTCAAAGATTCTGAGAACTGCCCATCTGATTCCTAATCTTACAGACACTTACAGGAAACACCTGTAGGTGTTTCCATTTTATATCAGAAATTTGAAAGACATCTGTTTTTGGAGACTAAGACATTTCTGTGCCTCGATGAGCACCAAACTCTTCAGCTCTGTCTCCTCCACAAAAACGTGGGTTTTTTTTCTGTTTCTCTTCCACAATTGACTCTGTTTGTAGGTGCCATCAGCAGGTAACTAATTTTTTTTATGCTTCCTTATGCAGTACAAGCTAGAATTCTTACAGAGTTAGGTGAATAACTTGGGTTGATGGATTTCTCAGCTTCACCTGAGATAATTTGAGTGCTTCCTTCAGAGGTTCACCTCAGGGACAGCTCCAGTGACAGAGGTTTATTCCTTTCCTTGATGACCTTTTGGATAGCTTTGATTGGCTCTATGTAAAGCAGGCAGGGAGGGAGAAAGTTTCTATGGTTATTCTAGCCACCCATCTGTCAGTCCTTCCCAGTAGCTTCAACTGCTTTAATTTCAACCACATTTGACAAGACACCATGATGTTGTGTTTGACAAAGATACACACTCCCACGAGTATCATGAAAATTGGTATCAGGGAAAGAACAATTTAAAGACTGATCATAATTACTGCAATTACATTTGTTGTTTTCTTAGTTGTTCAGGGGGAGAAAAAGGGGATGGAAAAGAATAATTGAACCATTTACTCTAAATATTCATCTTTACCAACATTAACGTTGGCTACCAATATCAAAGGAAAAGGTTTCTACTCTCTGCTGGAAAGTAACATTTGAGAAACAGATGAAAGTGTGCTGACAGGATAATAGCAGTGCTGGAAAGTCATTGCTTTATTAAAATGTTTCTTGTGTTAATTAGCATGACACATCAGAAACCAAATAATACGAATACTTACTTGGTATGGTGTGGATCTTCAGCAGCATGATATTTGGAAGGGAAGAACAAAATTTCAGACTCTCAAACTCTGTTCATCTATTTGGTGCAGCACAAAATAGAGAAGACAGATTGGAGATGATGTTTAACATCCAGCACAGAAGTTGCAACACAATAGATTATTAAAGGCTATAGATGCAGATGAAAGTCATAGATGCAGAAACCTGATTCAAACATGGACCTTGGTAAATGAACAAAATGCAGGCACAGGTACCAAATATAGAATCAATTAATGCACAGTGGAAACAGCAGTCGAGAAAATGTCAAGAAGAGACCCAAGGAGAATGGGCTTGTTTAGATTAAGTTTTGAGTAATTCAAAACAAGGTGAATTTTTTATGATCACAGGAATGTAAAGAAACTGAAAATATGTCCAACTAAGAAACTCAGTGTCTCCATAGTAAATCAAGGTATGAGGCAACATGAACTACAGAAATAGTAAAAAAGTAGTAATAATAGATCAGCAAGGTGAGGTGCAGGCATCCAGATTTTTATTTTATTTTTCCAATGCATTCATCAAAATGGTCATTTTGTGTGGGCATGCTTACTACACACATTCCCTAATACCTGAGAGTCCAGTTAAGATGCTCAAAAAACTCAAAATAAATCAAGAAGTGGGGAAAATGATATTTTCTTTCTCCACGTTTTTTCGTCTTTAAAAGACGAAAGGTCTTAGAAAGGTTTGACTTAAAAATAAATCTTGACTTTTACCTTAATAGTACTGTAAGTGAAGGAGGGATGGTATTTTCCCCCCAAAGGCTTAAATGACTTGAATTGGAATGTTATATCATTTGTAATGGAGACATCTTTTTCTTGCAAGTGTTTTTGCAGACTTTGTTTTTATCTAATATGTGTTAAAAAATACAAAGCAGCCATGATCTGAAATAATGTGGCTTAATGTATTTCAGCAGTTTTCATTTTCCCTCTCTGTTTCATGTAATCAGCTTCCTACTTTTTCTTCAGTCATCCACTGAATCTTCCAAAACAAGGATGAAATCTATGAATGTTAAAAAGCCCCAAACCAATACATTTTTAAATAAAATGAAGACGTCTTTCAAAAGTTTAATGAAGATGAATCCCCTCTATATCCTTTCTATACACACCATACAGAAACAGTGACAAGGAAATCAGAAACCCAGTTATCTTTCAACTTTCATCGCCTCATTTCAGAACATTGAAATGAGAAATTTGATGGCATGTTTGTAAAAATTCCACTTTAAAATTGGCTTTATGACCCACTGATTTTAAAATTCTTATCAGCTCTCTGTGGAGAAGGGCAAATACTATTCTGTAAGAGGTGACTGATTATAGAATTACCAATGGAATAGTCACAATGATTAGCAGAAGCTGGAATAGAAGATGGACAAGAGAAATTACATTGGAGAAGAAACATACCATTACAAAAGAAAAAAAACCTCTGTACTAATTGCAGGGAGAAAGAGGTTGACAAGAAACTGGATAAAAAGAATACTAATTTACAAAGTACTGCTTTCGGTTTCTGTTTTCCTACTTCATTCTCCATACATTTTTTCTGATTTTCCATGTTTCTTTCCTTCCATCTGTGAGAGCAGATCTTGTTTTTTTCATGTCTTGGTCTAACGTGGGTTCATGTTGCTCTTGCTGCTTCTAGTAGGAGAGGGAAAAAAGGCACTAACCTTTATCAAACTTTCAATAAGAGAAAGTTATGTTGCCCCAGGCCCAAAATCAGTTAGAATACAGACATTTTCTTTTCAAACAGTGTGTGATGCTGTAACTTTTCAGCAGATATGACTGCATTTAAAACCATTTAACAGATGTTAAAGTTATTTTCTCTCAATATATTTCTCTCTTAGTACCTGTGAAACTGTTCAGACCAAGAATTTATTTTCATAAATAATTTAGTCTTTATAGAGCATGCAGAATCACATATTACTCATTATTTTCCCCTGAACTAAGTAGATGAGCTGTTTCAACTTGAAAGAAACAGTAGTAAAAAAATTCTGTAGGTCTTTAATTCTGCTATTACAGAACAGGTGTGGATTTTGAGACTAATAATTGTTTGATGTTCTTTAACCATTTGATGCTACCATCTGCCAGAATAGTATTAATATTCAGCCTGGACAAGAGAAAGCTCCTGGGAGACCTTATAGCACCTTGCAGTACAAAAAGGGGGCCCAAAAGCTGGAGAGGGGCAAGGGCATGGAGGGATAGTGCATTTGGAAGTGGCTTCAGAATGGAAGAGGGTTGGTTTAAATTAGATAATAAGAAGAAATTGTTTACTGTGAGGGTGGTGAGGCACTGGCACTGGCACAGGTTACCCAGAGAAGCTGCCCAGGTATGCCCCATCCTTGGCAGTGTTCAAGGCCGGGTTGGATGGAGCTCTGAGCAACCTGGTCTAGTGAAAGGTGTCCTTGTCCGTGGCACGAGGGTGAAGCTAGATGATTTTTAAGGTCCCTTCCAATCCAAACCATTGTGTGGTTCTATGAATATTTTCCAGATTCTAACACTTCAAGAAAACCATCAGTGAACATGCAGCATTGAGAGCAAAGGCTGTCATTTGCTGAACTTTGGGGCTGTCAAGTCACATATGCTGAGCAAGAGACTCCTCTTTCTTTGACTGGGGCAGAGGTGTCTTTGCATGCTCAGAATGGTGCTGCAGCCTGCTTGCAGTGTGTGCCAGGGTGCCTCTAGTCTTACAGAAGGGCCACAGCATTATGCTCAGAAAGAGCTGAGAATGCAGGAAAAAGACCTTGGGTAAATGGAGATAAAACAGGCGTGACACTTACCTGCACTGAAGAGTTCTGTACAGCTGCCTTCTGCTCTGGAGAGCTGATGTCTCTCCTTCCTCTCCAGCATCCCTGTCTTGTTTAGCTCTGTGGCAGGAATGCCCCAGCTCTCTCCTTCTAGCGTGAAGGGTCACAGGTGGAGGGAAAGGAGCACAGACAGGAAAAAGCAGCTGGCTCCCAGTTTGCAGGGGCAAGCTTCTGCTCTTCTCTTTGCACCAGTTTCATCCTCTCACTGACCTCTGTTGGACCCTCAGTTCATCCTAATCAGAGTCAACCCCTCCACTCCTTCCTCTCTAGATTTCCACTTCCTGATAGTGCTCCTTCCTCCTTCCCTTTAGCCCTTCCCTGTTTAAGGGGACTGAGTACCAGTACATTCCATTCTAAGCCAGACCTTACAGCTGATGTGTCTGGGACTGTCAGCTGGGCTTTCACAGCTCTGCCTGGAACTTCCTTTTGCCAGAGAGCCTTCTAGCACTAGAAGGTTTACTTGGGCCCCAGATAGAAGAGGTTCCCAGCCATGGTGGCAACAGGCAACTCACGAGTGGCCCATTAAGCCTTGCTCCGCTTGTTTGAGTACAGAAATCCCCAGATGGCCCTCTCTTGCTTTGCTGGACTCAGGGTTGCCAGTCCAGTCAGTGGCAGAGCAGTCACAAGAGCTCGGTGAGGGCCACTACATGCATGTGCTTGTCAGGAGCATCAGTTCAGAGGATGACAGCCCTGAAAGGTGGTGTTAGTCACACTCATCATAGCCACGTCCTGCCTTCTCCTGAGGTCTGGCTGTTTCTGACCTCTGTGCTCACCTTTGTAGCATGCAGTACAGGAATCCTTTTTCTTTTCAGTTCCCTGAGTTTCAAGGAACTGCAACTCAGAGAACAGCAGCTTTTACTCAGCCTGATTAGAAGAACATGGGGGATGCTATTAAAGCACTTGGTTCTAGTGATCCTGATGAACAAAAACGTACTTTGGATGTGAAGGAGAAAACATCCTTTGGTTCTCTCAGAAATGGATCTTCCTGCACAGCAGAAATTTGAGATGTGAAGGTCTGGTGGACACCACAATATGCAAATAGCGTTGTCTTTCTGATGGGTTTCATATTGCCATGTTTTGCCTTTTTAGGGGACAAAATCAGTTTTTTTGGATTTTGAATTCTAGCTGATGAATGCCTTAAGGGTTTCCTACCCTTAAGTGCCTCCATGGCTTCTGCAGCCCTGTGTGGGGTGGAGTGCAGCATCCCTCTCCTGTCAGAAGATTTGTACTGGGAAAGTGCAGTGATGAACACTCTATAAATATGCCAGAGCTGCTAGAATGAACAAGGGACTTTGCATATGTCTGTGGAGGATAAATTTGCTATAAAGAGGGAAAAAAAAAGGTAGAAGATCATGAAAGTAGAACCATTCACATTCAATCCAAACAGACTAGACCTTGCTGAATTGATCCTAGGAGCAGATGATCATTTTGACAGCTACATTTCTTGACAGATTTTAGGAGGCTCAGGCTTAAGGACAGTACAATTGTTCCTCCATTACATGGGAGCAAATAACTTTAACCAGAGTTTGAGGATGGCACACAGACTGAAGACACAGTAACTTGCTGACTGCACAGAGCAGTTGTGGTTACTTGGCTGAGTACTTACATGTGCTTCTTAGCATTTAGTTTCACTTTTTAAATTCAATAATATTTAATTTTTTAATCTTAATAAAATTTTATCATTTGTATTTTATGTTACTGATACTTAAAATTTGAAATGTAATGGCAGGTATTAAAAAGATCTTATATCTTGCTGAGGATGGCAAAGGAAAGGCTCCAGCAGCTCTAAGCTGATGTCCAACCAATTCAAACCATAACACTGAAATGCCTTTTTAAGGGATGATGGTTTAATATTGAAAGAGGATATTAAAGGAATTGGTTCTTTCCCAGTCACACATCATGACTGGATGAATTTGTACTTTAGCCAAGCATACATCATGCTTGAGAAAAACACAAGTGACTAGTCTTCATATGGAAATAGCTGTGAGAAGTTTAATAGTTGATAAGGTACAATGGAATATCTGATTTAAGTCTGTTGTGGCCTTAAACTCTATGATTCTCCTGCTTGTTTAGCTGAGTTGGCTTAAGACTGATAGAACAAATTGTAGTGGCATTCAGAAGCCTGACCAGATGTGTTCCCACAGGAAACGAGGTGATTGCAGTAGACTGGAAGGGACTGAAAGATGTGGACCAAATCAATATGGACAGCACAAGTTCACTGCATGGCAGCAGCTTCCATCGACCTTCCACTGAGGTGAGTGCCTGACCCAGAGCTACTTGGCCAAGGGGATGAGAAAGTTCAAATTGTGAGTTCAGAAGTGGGTGTTGTGCATCACTGAGGCATCATCTGTGAGAGGACTGGAATGCCAGTGAGCTCCTGAGGATTGTACCTGAGTTTGGCTTGCTCTGAATAGAACTGAGTCACTCCCTTCACAAGATCCATAGTGAGTAAGAATTTGCAAATGAAAGCGCTTCTTAACTAGTCACTATGGGGGTGGAACGCAACATGAGAAAAACAGTGACAGTTCTGACAAGCCTGTAGGTCCGCATTCCTTCTATAAGGGGTTCACATTGGAATGTCCAGCACTGTGTCTGTCCCAGCTTCTGCAGCACAGCCATGAAATCTTTCGAAGAAGCACGTTTGTCTGCATTTTGAATTTTAGAGATGCATTCGCTGCTAACTCACAGACACTTGACTTACCGTACAATACTTTAAGGGCTGGTTCATTGAATTATTGCAGCTTCTGCATTATTAGATACCTGAATTTTCAGCTTTGTAAGGTTCTGAGTATGCAATGATGATTAATAGATAGATAAAATCTATTTTAAATGCATAATAGTTGAAGAATCACAAATAATGTTCACAAATAAGCTTAACAAATAACATACAGTTTGTAAAACCTTGAAAGATGTTAATAGGTGTATATATGTAGGTATTTTTATTTTGTTTGTGTACCTTGCTGGCTTGGAAAGTAACTTCAAGACATTTAGGGTTTCATGGAGTCCTAGCAGAAATTGTTTGGCCTAATCTTGTATGGAGAATTCAGTCAAATCAAAGCAGATCTAAAAGTCAGTGAGCATAAACCACACCTCAGTGAACATTTTGATTTATGTGAATGGATACCATAGGTGTAACGTGAGTCATCTAAATTTGCCTGAGCATCTCTATCCCCAGACCCAAGATATTGAGATGTGAGTCCTCCCAGCTGAAGGAAACACACTCGGAATTGGTACTGCGATGGCTCATGTGGGAAATGTTTCTGGTGTGCAAGGGACGAGTGAGTCAGAATGGACAAACCAAAACACTGCAGGAGAAAATAATTTCAGCAGAATTGAGTTGCTTGCCGTAAGACACTCAAGATACAAAGGTGGTGTAGCTCCTCCTTGTGTTAACCTCAAAGTGGTGCAACCCACACGTAGGAGGAGAGCCTTGGGAAAAGGTGCTTTTCTCTTTCCTACTCCATCCCCCGTTCACTATTTCACCTTCAAACACTGTGACATCTACAGACACTATACTCACTGGCAGAGAATGAAACCATCTTGAAAGACACAAGTTTTTAATGACATACCAGATAAAGTAGTGCCTGTTGATTATGGCAAACTACTGAAGTTGCATAGCTTCTTGCAAGTTGTTTGTTACACTGATGTGGTGCCTTTATTTGCTTTCTTTAGCAAACACGGACGGATTTCTCCTGGGATGGTATCAATGTGAGTATACACTGCGTCACTTTTCAAATTTCTAGTCATAGGAAGACCAAGATTTGTCTGACATTGGATGCAGTGGAGGCCGGAATGGGAACATGACTGAAAGTCCTTAGTGCTGCTGAAATTCTGGGAGTTGTCTACGATTCAGAGGATGGTGATAGACGTTTGTTTGCTTCTGAGACTTTTGCTGTCTGGCAGGTGTTTCGATCTGTAGGTGGCTATTGAATTGCTTTCATCCTTTTGGGGACAAATGTGTGCCATTTCATATGTTCTGTTCTTGAGATTTCTGGGCACTGCTACATAAGAAAGGTGTCCAGCATATTTTAAAAAACCGTAGTCTTTGATTAGAGCATCATTTGATCTTCTCCAGGAGTGTGGGAGAAATGTCTCCCTCATTTTCAGTTACACACAGAAGTAACAGAATTCTTTGTCTTCTAGGGTAGGTGGTGAGTACCAGTTACCTTCAGTTAAAAAGCAGATGAGAAACAAGCAAACATTTTAATTACAACTGTTCCTTTTGCTCTTAATACCTGTGCCATGAATTTTTCTTTTTCACTAATGTATCCTGAGAAAGGAATAATGCATATTTGTTCTACTGGACTTTTTAAAAGGGTATTTATAAAATATTTTCACATAAGTTGACGTCATAATTTCGTAACTTGGAAGGCCAGGATTAGCAGCTCCATTTTGAGTAGTATAAGTATTTTCAAATTCCAGATTCTTTCAAAACTTTTAAAATACCTGTAGCTTTCTTCTTTACTGTGATTTGAAAGCACCTGGGACATTGAATATAATTTTTAACTAATTCTCACTATGCTGATACCTCTTTCATTGTGGCACTTATGGCTTGAGATCTTTTGCCTAGGATCAATTACAGAAACAAATTGTGTTGGAAAATAATGGTGCATGCAGCAACTGTCTAGAAGAAATTTGTCATTTTTTTTTCCTCACTGCACCTATGTCTAGCTGAAAGCGAAGTACACAAGGTTGTGTTTCTTGTGTTTTCTTAAAGAAGGTAGAACACAGTTTCCTTACTTGCAGTTTCCCATTTTCCAACCCATACAGAATCCATGGAGCTCTTTCATAAGGCAGCTCTTACCCAGTGTAATTCCACAGATCTTCTTTGGTACCGAAGCTGGATCACTAATTTCTTTCCCTTCCCATTCATTCCTGCCTTCATGTCACAGCTCTTCAACCTTGCAGTAGTAGAAGCCCTCTGCAATTTACTTTCTTTTTTGGATGAGTTCCATGAGGCAGCTTACAGCACAGCCCCCAGGCTGTCTTGGAACAAGTGGGTGGATACTGAGCAGAAGCACCCAGGCAGGAATGACCAGTGGAGGCATAGATGGATTTTCTCCAACAAGCTTCATCACCTAAGGAAATGCATCATGGAACAAAGGCTGTGCTCTCACTTTTTGCTGTTCTTCCTCTGCTTTCTGATTTCTTCAGCTCATGTTACACATGCATGTTCCTGGCTCCACAGTTACAGGATGTCTTAGCTGCTGCATTTACACTCAGTTTCCAGAAAAACTCACCTCTCATATTTTGACAACTGACTGGAATTATGCACAGTGAGATTCTTACAATACCTTCCTTTGCCTCCAGTTATTTCACTGCCCAGTTATTGCTCCACTCGCTTTTTGTGAGGTTGGCATCTATGACAAAGTGCTTGTTTTGTGTCAGGATTTAAAATTTCCAGTGTCATAGTCACTACTTTTGAGTATCCTTGTGTTTGAAACATTCTGGTCTTGATTTTCAGAGAGGTTGAAGTGAAGAGCAGAAGCAATGTTTATTTAGCCCTTGTGAAAGTTAAGCCTCATATGCAATGCCTGCCATCTCTGAAGGAGCCTGATGAATTCATCTTGAGAGATTATTTTTGTGATGATGTTTGTGACGGCTGTCTGTCCCAATAGTGCCCTGTCCTTGTTATTCAGGGACTGAGGATAAACACAGAAAAGACAGTAATGAAAATTAAGTGGAGCTGTAGACCAAATTTCTTTACAGATGTAGGTGCTTGAAACACGACCCATCGCTGATATAGTCATGATAATTTTATTAAGACCACATAAGAAGAAAAAAAAAAGCAAAGTGACATTAAAAAATTGGTAGTATGATGCATGTGTGATACATTACTGTGGCTTGCCTATTGCACTGACAACTCCCCGCTGCAAGATCCTTGAACTGTCCATGAGCCACGTCTTGCATCTCTAACACAGAGTTGGGAATGGTGCAGCATGTCTATGGAGGACTGGCAGCTGCCAACAGGAGGCTTCTCACAGCCTCTTCCTGCCTCTCCCTCTGGCCTTGCCTCAGTCAGTCCCAATGCTGTGCAATATTCAGTCCTGGTTAAATAGCCTCTAATTTTTCCTTTCCTTCTTTTGTTCTTACTGCTTGCTTCTGCTCCTCATCTTCTAACTACCTACTGTTTTCTCACTTCAATTTGCTTTCTTTTCTCCTTCCTATATATCATTTCTTCATATTCTCTCTCTTTTCAGCTCTCCATGGAAGATACGACCTCCATCCTCCCCAAGCTGAAACGCAACTCCAATGCTTATGGGATTGGGGCTTTGGCTAAATCATCTTTCTCTGGTGAGGTCCTCAAAATTTGACTTTATCCTTGGCAGCTTCTCTCCACAGGCCTTTGTGCCTCTTCCCATATCGCTCTGTCGCTCTCACAACTGCTCCTTCTGGCTTTTGCCTTTTCATGGCCTTAGAGGAGTCTCCACCACCGTGATTCTAAATACAGAAATCTCACAGTTGTTGCCCTTTTAAAGAATGGATTTGTCTTATTCCTGTTGGCTTCTCACTGTGCACCCCTGCTCAGACATCTTCAATTGCTTCCCCTCAATCTTGGGTTTAACCCCATTTTCTGTTTCTTAATTTGTTCATTTCCAGGCTTCGTCCTTCATGCCCAACTCTATCCTAAATGGATTCTAGGCAAGGAAGGAAATGGTCTTTTATATTTGGGGTTCCCCTTTTCCCCCTTCTGAGAGTTTGTCCGAGCAAATATGGAGAAACTCCCCTGGAGAGTGATGCAGTGAAAGGTGGGAGACACCCAGCCCTAGCCATGCATCCTGTCAGGAAAGGAGGGGAGAAGCTCCACTTCTAAGAGAGGTAAAAAGCACGGCCGAAAACGCTGGAGCTGTGTAATAGCCCTCCCTTGTTTCCCGATGTCTGGCCCCTTAGGGATATCTCGCAGCATGAAGGACCACGTCACGAAGCCGACGGCGATGGGCCAGGGCCGCGTGGCTCACATGATCGAGTGGCAGGGCTGGGGCAAAGCGCAGAGCCAGCAGCAGCAGCACCCGCACGAGAGCGCGCGCAAGGACGCCGACGCCTACTCGGACCTGAGCGACGGCGAGAAGGAGGCGCGCTTCCTCGCAGGTAGCCATGCCTTGTTCGTGGCACGCGGATTGGATTGGATTGGTGGGGTGCCCCAGAGTGGAACCCCTGAGAGACCACAGTGCAGAAGCTTGAGAAGAACACTTGGGAGAGGCTGTGGGTGGTTTGGGTGGCTGAAGTAGAGAGAGTTCAATGGTTGGGATATTGCCGGTGGAATGCTAGGTGGAGAGGGTGAGGGCCAGTTGTGGGTAATGGGTGTCGCTGAGATAGGACCAGAGTGGGACAGTGTGACCAAAAGATGGGGTCAAGGATGATGGCAAGAAGTGGAGGCTTTAACACATCTGTGCTTCCCTTCCCTTCCCTGTCTCCTTTGGCACAGGAGTGATGGAGCAATTTGCTATTTCTGAAGCGACTCTCATGGCCTGGTCCTCCATGGATGGTGAGGATGTGAGTGTAAACTCAAATCAGGACAACCCAGCAGGCAACTACTCTGAGAACTATCAGGAGCTGATGGAGAGCCAAGGTGAGCTCCAGTGCTTCTTTTGAATCTTAAGACACTCCCTTTCTGCTCTGGTTGTCATGTTGCTCTCTTTGCTCTACCCCGTTGTATTCTGTAGCCCCAATCAGATCTGCTAGAGTCGTCCCTGTTTGTGGAGCTGTCCAAGGAATCTAATCTTAACAGGGAGTTTCCAAAGCCCAGTTCCTTTTGCCTTTTTAGAGCACAACTGTGGAAAGCTACCAGCTCTTACAGTCAGTTGTGGGTATAATCAAGGTCACCTGCCAAGTGCCCAGAACTGTGTTTTCTCTTTGCCCTCCTTCCCTCTAAAGGATTCATCCACCCTGTGCAATACAGTGCCACGCACATGCACACAGGCTATCTGCATGAGCCAGCTTGGCCTAAGGGAGAGTATCTAACCGTGTGTTGTTTGCCTCCTTTGCTTGCAGAGCATATGGCCCAGACGCAGTATGATAGCTGGCCTCATTCCTACGTCTCGCAGGGCATGTATTGCTTAGGTTCATCCGACGCCTGGGAGGCCAGCGACCAGTCCCTCATTGCCTCCCCAGCAACTGGCTCCTACCTAGGCCAGAATTTCGATGAGTCCCAGACAAACCTTCAGGAAAGCATTTTGCTTCAGAGCAGCTTTCTCCAGCAGCAGCAGCTGCAGCAACAGCAGCAGGAGCAGAACTTCATCCAGAGCACGGGGCTGGTCCACGTGTGGCCCCTGCAGACTGCTCAGAGTGGGGGTGGAGCTGAGTCCAGCACGTACATGGAGGACCACATTGAGGATGAAGGGAACCCACGGCTGGAGAAGGCTCCTCTCCTAAACAAGAAGCCCTCTCCAGAGGAGGATGATGCAGTGTGCCGGGACCTGGAATCTTTGTCTCCTCGAGAGGAGATGGAACATGCTGCACTGAGCCGCAAAGTCTCAGATGTCACCTCCTCTGGGGTGCAGTCCTTTGATGAGGAAGAGGGAGAAACAAACAACTGATGCTTTCTGTGAAGTTCTCATCATTGCTGAACAAAGAGAGAGGTGGCAAGGAATGCAATTACAGGGATTCTTCTCTCCAGCTCCCCATATTTCCAGGCAGACACACCTTCCATTCCTGACATTTAATTATTTTTTTAAAAGAGGAAAATCTCAAAGTGATTGACACATAAAAACCTCTTCTTCCCCTCCCCCATGGACACATGTTTTGGATTTTCATTGCTCTGGGCAACATGTGATGTGCTTGGAGAGATCTGGATTGGTAAATAATTTCTAAATCTTTTTAATACAAAGTCTTGGCTGTGGATACAAACTCTTCTGGTACTGGGGATGTGGTTGATGAGGCAGGCTTGGTGTAGGGAGCAGCTTTGTGGCTGGAATTCATCTTGACAGAATGGATGTTGCTCTGTGGACGTGGCCCCCTTTGATAGAATATATGAATATAAACTGGTTTAAAATGAAGATGTGGCTTTGCAGATCTAGATTGCCCTAGTGTTGCGATTGTAGCTGATGCAGAGGATCAGGCCGTGTTCGATACAGATCGTACTGAGATGAAAGATGTGGCTGTGTAACCAGATCCTCCTCAGTAGCACCTTGATACAAAGCTGTAGGTTTGATGGATATGAACTGCAGTCCATGGGCCTGGGCTGTGCTGCCAGTGTGGCTCTGTGGGCACGGCTCTGCTGTGGCATGCAAGAATGGATACAAATCTAACCCTGCTCTCAGATATTCATGCTTTGGTCTCTTTCATTTATTTGTTTCTCTCTTTGACATTTCTGCCTTCCCAGGAGCTGGCAAGAGTGGTGTGTCCTTTTGGCAGTGGGCACTGGAAGCCAGTGTAAAGGACATTTTCAGCTATGGAGACAGTCATAAAAAACTGACTCTTGCAAGGGGCTTGAGGACATGTCCATCTTGGTGCTGCTGCTGTGTCCTGTCTTTTCCTTGCCAGCAGAATGGGGAGACTCAGAGAGTAGGCAGCAGGTCCAGGAACAGTGTGTACAGCTATGAGATCACTAGATACCTAGTTTACATTAACAGAGTTTTCAGTTTTTGTGCTTTTTTTAAAACCTTTTTATATGCTGGATAAGTGTTCATAACGAAGCAGTTAGTAACGGGAAAGGCCTGTACTCCAGTCACGACTTACCAGAAATACTGCACCTTTCCCATTTCTGCTACTCCTGCAGTGCCAAATATAGCTGGAGGAAAAGGGGTGAGAGGAAATTTTCTCCTCCTATTTGTCTTCTTCTTCCTGCCTATGTTTTCTTCTTTTGTTTTCCTACCCCCAAGCAGTATAAATAATGCTTGGTACTTGGGCTGTTTGTTTTTCGTTTTTCCTTCCCATCTCTTTTTTAGGTGTGGAGAAAGCTGATTTCAGGAGTTTTCCCTATTTGTGTGCGTTATATATTTTTTTGTTTAAAAAACATGATTCTCTGATTAGGGGGAATTCGGTCTCTTGCAATTCCTTGACATTTTTTTACAGACCTCCTTTTGGGAGGGAGAGGTTTTGAAAGGAAATTGTTTCCTTTCAGCTCTCACCAGAAAAAAAAAAAAACAGGGACAAAAGCAAAAATTGATTATTGGTTATTGATTTTGCTGGAGGACTGAACAGAACCAGCTGAGATTACCCAGGTGCTGAGTTTTCAGCAGAGCACGGGTGTAGATCAAATGCTGGATCTGATGAGCTAGAGAAAGGAATTTGCCTGGACACTGCCATACTGTTCCAGGAGCAACTCTTTCTCACTTACTCTGACTCATATTTGTTCTGTTTAATTCATGATACATTTGTCTCTTCTTTGCCTCCTCTTCAGGCTTGGTGTGTATTTTGGATGAGAGGAGAGTGATACATGCTTCTTTCCTGCTTCAGGTTTAGTTCCTGCATATTTTCAGGGAAGAATGTCTAAGGCGAATAAAATGTGACTGAAGGAATATCATCAAGTCTCAGAGTTCAGACAGCTCCTGGCAAACAAACAAATGATGTCCAGGAATTGTGAAAAGTAGGAATGGGGCTCTCAGGAAGAACTTTACCCCACTCAGCTTTTTCCCACTGACACAGGCAGCTGCAAAAAGAGGGACTCCTTTTCCAATACCCAGGTCTTTCCAGCCAGGTCCACTTCAAGCAGATCTGTCTTCCCTCTCCATTGCACCTGTAAATGAAAGACCTCTGGGATGTTTAAGTAAGACTGGTAATTTGGTGTAGGTAAGAGAGAAAAGTTTTTGTGACACATCTTTTTTTACGTGTTTGCTCGGTCTTGCTTCCATCTTTCTAAGGAGGTTGCTCTTGTCCTGAATGATGACCTTTCAATATCTCTTCAAAGATGTTTACACATTCAGGTACTAACCTCCCCTGGACAGCAAGGCTTGACAAAAATTATCTCCTGTAGCTTTTGCAGGGCCAGTGGTAGTTCATTGTCCTGAACTGGCTTGGGTCCAGCTGTGGAGCAGGGCCTGGGAAATCACACTAGCCAGAAAAGGGAGATGGGGCAAGTGCCAAGAGCACCTCAGCAGATGAGTAAATGAGTAAGTTTAAAGTTATTTTTATTTCTATTTTAAAAGGTCTTAAGGGAAACAAAAATGGTTGGGTGTGTACCTTTGTGGGAGATTTGGGTGGCTTGTTGTTTCTTTCTCCAAACCATTCTGTTCCCATGTGCCTCTCCAGGACCAATCTGGATGTTTACGGTAACTTTCAGAGTAGCTTTTAATGATCCCTCTCTGTTGTTTACAGGACTGGGACAAGTGGGTGAACTTGTCCAGGGCTTCTTTTTCTTTAATATGGATACATGATACATTTACTAAGATGTCTGATTGATGTCTAAAAGGTATCTCCATGGAAGGCAGTGACAGGGAGTTATCTACATTGGGAAAAGTGTGAAAAGTTTTGACCTTACAGAAAATTCTGTGGAGTCCAATAGGAAGAGAAAATCTGAAGATTCTTCTAGCCTCTGTGGAATTGGGACAGAGAATTATACCCTGCTGTATAGTTCCATAACCTGCTGTCTAAAAACCTGTATATAGCCTCATTCTTTGTGGATGCAGACTGGTTTGAACACCACTCTCTGTAGAAACTTTCCAGTCTACTAAATTCTGTGATTTTTTTCATAAATGTGTTAACATTCTGTGAGTAATAAAATTTCAGCCTTTTCCTGAGAGAAGGAAAAAGGCTATTTTCTATACCTCTCCACAGTCCAAAAGAGCTAATTGCTAGGAGTTTGACTAGAGAGATCAGGTCTTCCTGTCCACACTTGCTACCCGAGGCAGTTTGAATGTCTTTGAAAGTGGAAAATTGTTTGTATAATCTGGCCTTTTCTTATGTAACAGGCCTGCTGCCTCTCTGTATCCAATATCAGAGAGAGAGACTGGAACCTACTGTACATTTCCCAGAAAAGATGTTATTATATAGATACACCTATTCAAGCATATGGGAGGCACAGGTGCTCTGTGAGTGAAATTTGGCCTGCAGTCTCCCTTTATCCTGGTGAAGAGGGATGAGTTGGAGAGAGTCCAGCCAAATAGTCAGAGCCCAAATTGTGTTTGTGAGGCTGTAAATAAGGAAAGGCAAGCTCAGTATCCCTGATCTGCAGTTACTGAGAAACTGAGCTCTGCTGCTTGTTTCCACAAACCCATTATGAGGCAAAGCTGCACTACAGAAAATTTTGGATATTCTTGAAGTAGTGAAGGTAGAAGATTCCCATCTTTCTGCCAAGCCTTTGTCTTCAGTAGGAGCTTGTTGAAATTACTGTGCTAAACATGAAAGAAGGCTTAAACAGAAGTGACCCTAATTTAAAATCTTCCACTGCAAGAAAATTCTCTCTTGTTCCTTCTCCCATGATTGCTCATACCTGATTACTTATATTATTTCATAGGTTTTTCTATTATATAAATCTGAAGCTTTCTTTACAACCCTTCTGAGTTCTCTTCAATTCCATTACCTCAGGCTCTGGGTCAGAGAAGTTAATCTTCTTGTTTCAGTTTCTGTGCCTCTAAATTACCATCTCCTTTTGGAAAGTTGCTGACACGTCATCCACTTGCTTTCCCCCTTAAAAACCGGTAACATCACCTTTCAGGACAGGCTTGCTGCAGAGAACAGAGTTTAGCCATACTTCTAAGCTGACCCAGTGGTGAGCTGCTTGGAAGGAGAAGGAACTCTGCTCTGACCATGCTCACCTCCCACAGCCCCGTGGGCAGCTGCTGATGCACAGCTGGCCCACGCCAAGCCAGGGACTTTTACCCTGCTATAAAAGTGAAGATAGAAGAGCTGTGAGCAGAGGGAGAGAGTGCTGTTCTCAGCAGCTGGCCTTCCTTTATATCAGGTTAGAGAAACTGGGAAAGTGCACTTAGAAATGGCATCTTTGTGATGAGTCTAAGCTGCTCAAAGGAGCTGTCCTGCCTCCTTTCTTCCATCACCACCAGCTCTGTACTTCTACTGCCTAAAAAGCACCAGCACTACCATTCATTTGGCTGCTCAGGAACTGGCCCCGTTGAAAACTAACCCAGTCCCCTACCTAAATAAAGGTTTCAATGGGATGAACTGTTCATATTGCTTCTCTTGGTGAGGCAGGCATGACTGAGGGCTGGTGAAACGTGTAGATGGTCACGTGAAAGACTAGTTGCAGATGCAACTTAAATTGGCTTAAGCTTATTGTGGTATGCCTGTCTGAAAAGAATAAGCCCCACTGGCATACCAAGAAGGACATTATTCCCCAATGTCTGCCTTAGTGTTTTCCTTGGAATTTTTAGTATGCTCTTATTCAATATGGTCTTTGTTATTTATGCCCTATTGTTTCCCTCACTGTTCCCTTCCACAGGCCCCCTTGAGGTGAACCCTGGAAACTGGGCAGGAGGACATGAGTAACTTGATATATGCATGAAATTAATAAAATTACCATGCAAAAATCAAGTATTCACTCAGTGATTACACTCCATGGCAGCTAAAGATACTGATAAGTCTTATCCCGTAATTGCAAGAGAGGAGACTTGTTTAAGAGTGAAGCACAGCTATTGGAAGGGATATTTTTCCCTACTTTCAGGCCAGTCCCAGTCTAGTGTGAGATTCAGAAGAGTACTTCACTTCTAGGCAGAGCCTGCTGTACTGTGTACAGCAACGATGAAAATTTTAGTTGTAGCCTCAGAGAAGAGAACTGGAGAAGGAAAGTAATCTCTTTGTGTGACAGAGGTAGGAGGTATTGTGGTGAGGCAAGGTAGTGTGCAACAGTACAGGCTTGTGCACCACTGTGTGTGGCAGAGAGGGAAAGATATGGAGAGAAAGGCTTGGAAAAAGGTCAAGAAAAGCTTGATGTCTTTTGTTTACACAACACAGGTAAGAAGCTTCATGGCAGACTCCTGGCAGAGTGGACTGAGGTACAGAATTGCTATACAAGCTGTAGATCCAGGATCATTGCAGCTTATGGTTCTCCTTAGTCCAAGCCATGCTTTTTTTGCTTTTTTTTTTTTTTTTTTTTTTTTTAAAGACAGTGATAAGAAAGTGACCTCCCTGAATTTGGGTACCTGCTAGCTTCTTTTTCATTGTCTTAAAAACAGTTCACAGTGTGCTTAGTTCTTCAGGGAAATAGTATGAGAAATACACCAAATAAGAACTTACTCCTTGCCCAAATGAAGTGAGTTCTGATCTTACTGGAAACCCAAAATACCTAAATTCAGCTTAGTTTGCCTTAACTGTTGTATTGGTAATTGCCTGGAAGGAGAAGCAAACTCAGATAACCTGCCTCTAAACGCTATAAAAAGCAGAGCAACACTGGCAAAATCTAAGCTCAGCTCTTCCTTCTAATTTCTCCCAGGTGGATTTACCAGTATTCCTTTTTCAGACAACTCTGGCATATCTTTTTAACTAACTGTTTGACTTTTTCTAAAAGAAAAATAGAAAAGAAAGGAAAGAAAAAAATTAATTCCTATACAGAGATTATCAGCAGCTTACAACTAGAAAAATGTAAATAAGTAATACTTTCATCTTTGATTTTCCTCCCCTGTAGCAATCTGACAGGGAAAGATTTCTATGCCATGGCTCAGGGAAAGGAAAAATAAACAGGGAAGATGTGAGTAAAATGGTGCCTATTAGAACTAAATGTATGTGTAGGACAGCCTACAGTCATTAAAGCACAGTCTCAAATATGATTGCAAGCTGTAAAGTCAATGTCAGGTGCCTCTTTTGTACCATTGGCTTTTCCCAGGCTAAGTAGTAGTGGATCTGTGCAGAAGCAGAAGAGCTGGACTTCTGTGCCAGATCAGTGTCTCTCTGTGTCTCAGAATATGTCATGGAGCCTGGGGACAGTGTGCTCTCTCAGCAGCACAACCAGCTCCATGGATTGACTGGGGTAAGGCGTGAGGGTTATTATGTTAACAAATGGACATGGAATATCTGCACTTGGAGCATCAGGGTCTATTTGCATCCTTGCACTGACATTTTTCCCCAGCATAGGCAGATCAAAGTGTTATTTTTTCCTTGGAAATGAAGAGAAGCTCTATGATTGTCAGTGTTGGTCTGCACAAAAGAAGGGATATGTGATGTAGTTTTCCAGTGCAGATACACAGTGTTGGAAGAGGAAAAATATAGTCAGGCTGTGATTCTGAGAAAGAGCACGTTTACTAAAACTGTAAAGACTTCTTCAAGAATGTTCTCAGTGCAGATACCACAGAATCACAGAATGGTTGCAAGGGACCTTAAAGATCATCAAGCCCAACCCCTCTGCCATGGGCAAGACTTACCTGCTGATATGTAATAGCAGTCTTTTTCTGGGGAGAGAGGGGTTGCAGTGTTCTGTGGAAAGAATGCTCCTGCTAGGATCTTCCTCATCTCCTTCAGCTGGAGGCATTTTAAATGCCCTCCGAAATCTAGTCTTCTTTTTGCTTTCCTGTAAGGGATCATATGTTCATGCTTGCAAGCAAAAAACATCTTAAAAGGCTTTTCTGCATTATGGAAACAAGATTGTGCATCAAGATTTGCTTCTGATAAGATAAAGGCATGTAGTCCAGATTCATTGGCCTTCTGGATTCATTTTCATTGGGCATGGAAATCCAGTCATGACTGGATTGGAGGCCACAAGGTTAAGAACCCTCTTCCAGAGCTCTGCCATGTTCCCATGAGGCGAGGGTAGGCTGACTTCCCTTCTTTTCAGATACTGCATGCTTGAGCAACGTAGTAAGCCAAAAGCTCTTTTGCAGGTATATATTCTTGTTTGGCTTTAATTTTTCTTCTCTGATTTGTGGATGTTGTGCATGATTGGAGGTCTCTGGGAATCCCTACACTATAAAATTGGAACTCAAAAGTAATTTTACAGGGAACAAGATTTCTCTTGTTTCAGCTCTTTTCAGATGTGGGTGGGTACAGGCAGAGGATTTGGGAGGTATGAGGGTGGTGGATGGGAGTCTCAGGGGTGGCATTCCTGAAGCATGTGTAAAAATAACTAAAGGCTTGGGTCTTTAAATGTTGTATTCTCAATATCTGAAACTACTTTAGCATAAGCCTATGGGACAATGGAAGTTGCTGCAAGGCAATTTTCAAGGGCTTCCCCCAAGCCTGCACGTGTGTTCTGTAGCAGGGAGGCTGCTTGGTGATTATATGTATCCTTTTGAGCTAGTGTTTACAGAGGTGCACTGATGTTTGGGGAGAAAGTACTGAATGGAAGTAAAACATAAAGGGAAAGGGACCCACTACTGAAAGCTTTCATCCTTACATTGTCCCACACTAGCCCTTAATAACTGAAATAAGTCTGATTTGCCTTTGGTCTTCCAGCTCCAAAACATGTTTGCCTGAAAATTTTTGTTTTATATACTTCGCATGTTTTGATAATGTGACTTACGAGATAAACACTTCTGCAAAGCTATATATAAATACATCCATGTGCAACCACCTGCATACATGTGCACACATTACATATAGACTTAGAGAACTATATGGCACTACACACCTCCATGCCTGTACGTGGCAGCAACCACAGTAAAGGAGGGGAGGTAGCTCAAAATAGCATGTACAGTCCTTTACGGAGTTGTTATTAAACAGAATGTGGTCTTGCCCTCCTGGCTGGTGGAAGTGTTTTATTTCTGTGGGATTCATACCAGGGGAGTTGCGTCTGAGGAAGGAGGATCCTAGGAAGTGGGGGTGGGTTTCAAGGAGATAGTCTGATGGAGCACATTGAAAAGGATCCATGGTGGCTTGGAGAAGCACGCCAGAGTAGGAAATATCTGATTTCTCATTAAGAAGGAACATCACATGTTTGACTATACAGGGCTAAAATCTGATGTGTGTCTGCGACTACCAGGACATGAATCCCAGGCCAGACTTGAGGATGGAAAGCATCACATCAACAGAATCCTCTAATTTAGCACAGAGTGAGTTTTCCTATTCTACTGAATAAGCATTTTCTAGGTGATACATAAAAGTCTTGTCCCAGTACTGGTGAGATGCAGACACATCTGATAGAGTTGGACAGAAATTTCACAACAGCCCATTAGGACAGGACACCAAAAGGTGTCTGGTGCTTAGGTTGTAAAAGGCACTGACATTGGGTAGCACAACTCTGGGTTCACATTTCAGTTTTAAATGCTTCTCAGCCTGCTGTCCTCATAGCAGATTGGGGAATTGGTCGACCCAGAGGGAAAGAAACATCTCTGCACTTCCAACATTGTTGTGTCATCTGCTCTGATACAGGACATTAGGCAGATCCAGTAGCTGTTTGTTTGCCATATGAGACTTTTAAATTCTAGCCATAAAAGGTATTATTTCCTTCTCAAGATACTTGTGCCTTTCAGACTCTGGTTCTTCCAGGAGTTAAGCAGTGTCTCTTGCTCTGCTTAAGGCATAGCATATTTTACAACCAGAGCTATTGGAGTGATCTTTGATTTCTGTGTTCTATTTGAATTTAATTTGCTTCTTTCGAGTTTACCTGCTTTTGCTGCTGAATAGATTGCCACCCACCACTTGGTATGTAAGTCTGCATAGCTATATTCGTAGAATTAATCGTGACTTGAGTAAGACACACTTACTGAACTGCTTTAGGTTTTTGTTCATCGTTTTTTGAGGGGTTTTAATTTTATTTTTTTTTAATGCTTGTAAGTCCCCTTGTAGTCTCTCGTGGTTTTATGTGTGGTTTTTGTTTTTGAGTCTTTTGGTTGTCTGGTGGTTTTTATTTGGGCTTTTTTGGTGTGGGGGATTTTTTTTTGTTTTGGTTTTTTTTTGTTTGTTTTTGTTGTTTTGGGTTTTTTTTTTTGTTTTGTTTTTTTTGTTGTTGATGTTGTAGATGTTGTGTTCGTTTGGTTAGTTTTTTTTTTTTCAAATGGCCTTTAAACTACTTTTTTTTTGTGTCAAGTGAAATCAGTTATTCCATGTATGTTTAAGACTTGAGTCCCTGGGAAAGCAAAATGTCTCTGGCCCTAGAAGTCATACCTCTGCATAAGAAAAATGTCTTTTTTCCTTAATTTCACATTATGCTGCAAAAATGGTGTCCAGCTGCTGTGATGCTTCACCTAAGAGAACCCTTTTGTCATCCTACTAGGTTAGACTTTACCCCTCAGTTAAGCTTATCTTCTCTGGATTTAGCTGCTTAGCCCCAGCATGAACCTCATTGTGTGATGTCTGCCTGAGGCTCTCATCTCACTTTCTGCTTATTTCTGTGTTTAGACTAGATGGCAAACCTGTCATATGTTTCTCTCATGTTGCTGTTTTACATACCTCATATGTTACTTCCAAGTGATTAATGAAAAGGGAACTAAAAAAGGCGTAAGTGCATTCTTGCTGTACACTCACTGGATCTGCACTTTGCCAGCTGCAAGGGTACTTTCTACACGGTTCCTCAGACAGATCCTATCTTCTGTGCCAGAGAAATTGCAAATTTGAGTTAAGCATAGGATTCTGTGACATGTTTGATCACAATCCAGCCATCTCAGCTCCCATTTCTTTTCACAGTCCATTTGCTTAAGTGCACTATAGAAGTTTGAGGGGGGAGAGAAAAGCAGATTTTTTTTCTTTCAAATGTATTTCTCTTAAACCTTCCATTACTGTCTTTTGCATTTGTTTCTGTGTGGAAAAAAACTGAAAAGCTTCTAACTTGAGTTTATATGACTTTAATTCTGAATATATCTCAGTATGCCTTGTAGCTTTACTTTCTGTTCTTCAAACTGAGTAGCCATTCAGTAAACAGATACTAGCAGTACTTTGACTGTTGTTCCTCTAAAGCAGGCAATTCACATTTTAATTTCTCTGCATTCTGTTTCCTGTATGAATTTGCTACTGGACTTTTCCTGAGCTGAACACTGTCCTCCATATTAGGTGCAATTCTTCAAGTTAGCTAGATACGTTTCTATACATATCTATACCTGGTTTTACTACACAGCACAAGATGCTTGCACTAGCACGCTAAAAAGGCTGGGATGGGAGCAAATGCTCATTTGAAAGTCCAGTGCTTGAACTAGTAATAGGTTTGAGTGAGACTCTACCTCCTTTAGCCATCACACTGATCCCAGCAGTGTCCACAGCAGTGTCTTGTTTGTCTTACAATGAGGCGGCACTGGGACTTGGTGGCATCCAGCAAGCTGAGAGAAGGAGCTCAAGGCACAGGAAACTGAGTCTGAGAGTTTTCTGCTACTGCACAGCCGTGATTTGGCAGAGGTGATGTTTGTGTGTGCCTGAGTGCACGTGCACAGGGTTGTCCAGTGGCAGGGGGGACAGACAAGAACAGCCTGTGGCTCACCATCAGGACCAGTTTAAGCTTGTCTCCCACAAACACAGCATTAAAAAGTTTTGCATCATATCTTAAGACCCTAACCCTAATGCTCAGGCATGGCTTTTATGTGTAAATTTTAATTATTGGTTTCCAGTGTTGATTAAATTTTTATGAGAGCTGTGCCCAGATATCTGCTTATGTGGCCATGAACAACTTAGTGCTTGCTGTGGCTGTATTTTTAATAGTGTGTTTTTAATTATATGCTTCCTGGGTTTAGACTAATTTGGCAAAGAGGGATCTCTGCTTGCTCAGCTGGTTATTGCTGGTCTTGTACTCTTTGGCCACAAAACACACATTTCTGTACAGTATTTGCATAACTGGGCAGAAGGTGGATGTTATTTGTATGGACTCTGTCTCTCTGTTTCTGCCTGTACTAATTGTTTTTGTCCATAGGCTTAGAAAACTAGAATGTTTTTAGTCTCAAATAATTTGGCAACCAAAATGTTACTTCGTTGAGGCAAATCTTTCTTGTTCAGTAGTTCATCTCCATGTGTTTTCTCCTTTATTCGGCTTATGGCCAAGTCACTTAGCCTTGTCATAGTTACCTAATGCCCCACTTGTTGTCTTACCAACCTTAAGTTTTCCCTATTTTTTCAATTCTTTATATTGATGCATTTAAAAACAAGACTCTGCTTTCACCCTTGTTCCATGTGAAAAGAAGAGTTCAGTTTTTTGCCAGATGTGAGTTTCTGTCTGGATGGGAAGGCCTCACAGCTGATACAAATTCTGGGGATATTTTAAGTTCAGAAAAAAATTCTTTTTCCCTGTAGATAATCAAGTCTGTGCTATTTGGATAGGATGGGAGATGCAGGTTTTAGAGTGACAGATCAGTGTGATTTTGCTGGACAAAGGTTTCAAGTTTAAACTTTGAGGGGGTGTACTCGGATAGCATGAGAGGGCACAAGCTTAAAGTTCCCTCGACAAAGGTAGGCTTAGTATTATATTACTGCACATTTTGCACCTATTAATGTGCATCAGGTCAGTAAAAATTTTATTGATAAAATGGGAATGGAAACAACTTCAGCCTTTGCAAGCCATCTTTGCACTGTGTTTTTTGTCCCATCCTGGCTCCTTATGCATTTTCATGTATGGATCAAGGTGAGAAAATGGTGGAGATGAATGCTGCTTCTGTTCTATGGGTGTAGTAGTGTCTACAAAGAGCAGCAGTTGCATCCACCTTTCAGCCCCCGCCCCCCTTTCTGAGAGCAATCCTGCTCCTCACAGTAACTCAGGGACAGCTAAAGGCAATAGGAATGGAGAGCTACCTGTGTGTGCATGTGTTGGCACACAGGTGTTCTCTTGCAGTCTCAAGTGATGAGCCTCAAGAAGCTTTCCAGGTTAGCCAGGGTTTCACTGCAAGCTCCCCAAGCCTCTCCATGTGCATCATTTTTGTTCCAGCTCACAATCTGTCTGTCATGACTCACACACTCACTGGCTTCGATTTAGACTCCCATCTGCTTTCTCAGCCAGTCACATCCCAGTTCTTCTGTAACACACTGTAGGAGAAGTGTGGGACTGGAGCAGAACATGTATCTGTATTCAGGAGAGAGGAGGGGGAGGTGTACTAAGAAGTTTGTCTTATCTGTCTCAGTGGAAGCATGTGGTTAAGCTGTAAAATATAAGTATGCACAGTAACGCTGGGGATGACTTGGAGAAACTCATCCTTCTTGAGTGTGCTTGGACCCTCAGAACAGATTTGATCTCAGTGTTGTCACTCACTGATTATTTATGCTTTTGTAAACGGAATGTCCTTTCTCCTTTGCTTATATAAGGGACTATCACAATTCCCTGAGAAAAAAAAAAAAGAAAAAAAAAAGTTGTTTTGCCTCTTCCCTGCAGGCAGCAGAAGGTGACGCAAAGGTAGCGAGGAGGCTGTGCTGATGCCTGGCAGACACAAACGTGCCCCTCTGGTGGAGGCAAGCAGCTGTTGTGTGCAGGAGACTTGCCCTCAGATCACCACTGTCTCTTCACAAGGACAGAGCATCATTAAGGCAGGGAAAGGCTGTCCCCGGTTACTTTATAAAGAGTGATCTTGTGCCAAAAACAGAACAGACCTGGTGGGCTCTGAATTCCAGACAGCAAAAATTAATTTCTCTCTCTTCAAGAGACTAGCTGGGAAGATTTCCTTCTACTGTAAGCTTGTCACAGACTCTCCCACCCATAAGCATCATCAGAGAGGAATTGGTGCAAGGTCAGTCCTTGGAATTAAAGTCAGGAGGGAATTTTCCTTTGGTGACTGGGTTAGAGGTAATAACATTTTTGACTTGCTCCTGAGACAGCGTATGGAAAATCACACGTTAAAGTAGAACTGGTCACTCTAAGTTAGATAATGCTTTACAAATATCAGGAAGGGGAATGAGAATACCCCCAAGAACATATTTTCAGAGCCTCAATTTCTTTTCTGTTGCTGGTAAGTGGAAACACATCTAATAGGCTGCTTGGGACTGCATCTAAGTGCTGTGAGACTCCAAAAATATGGTAGAAAGAGATGTAGACTGTTAGAAGAAGCTGCAGAATACATAGAATTTGGTTTTGCCTGTTTACTGAGAAAACCTCACAAGAGCAGTGAATTAAAGCAGCATCTTACCTTTGGATGCCAAGGTTTTGCATGCATAACACGAACTGACAAGACATCTTTTTGCAAGATGCAGATCTGCTCCAGATTTAGAACTGGAATAGACAGGGATGCTGCAGACAAGGGTTGAGGTCTCTGCTGTTAGTCACAACAGAGACAAGCTGGCAAAAGTGAGAGCTGGAATTCTCAGATCTGAGGTATGCAGAAATATGTGGAAAGTAGGCAGGGCAGAATTACCAGGAAAGAGAGCAGGAGTTTTC
The DNA here is from genome assembly GCF_052056855.1 of Sturnus vulgaris. Lineage (NCBI taxonomy): Eukaryota > Metazoa > Chordata > Aves > Passeriformes > Sturnidae > Sturnus > Sturnus vulgaris. Next base: position 32,173,426 of record NC_142244.1, read on the forward strand.
AGAAAGAAACCTGTTTTCAAAATGTAGAAAATGTGTCTTCCCTCTGCTGTATTTCTTGGCAGCCTGCTAACACTCCATAATTATTTTTTTTCTTGAGTTCTTATATTTTAAGACTATAACTGTGGAAAATTGTGAACAATGATTCAGAGAGACAAACAAAGTTATTTGAAATATAGGTACATATATGCTGTTTTACTCCTCTTCACCCAGCACTAAGGATGCCCTCACTTAAGATTTTCCCATTCTCTTTTAAAATTCCAGAGATGATGGGAAAACAACCTTTTCTCCCCTCCAGTGTTTTCTAAAGCCTTGACTGAATTCAAGGCATGAGACATATACCAGATACTTTCCTCCCATCTGTTTTTAGGGCATGGCTCAGCTATAGGACAGAGGAGAAGCTCCTAACTGCATCCCCATCCAGGAAAATCCCAGAGTAAAAATTGAGAAAGAATAAAAATATTCTACGTGGGAATGTTTGGGGGGGGGTGCAAGAAAAGAGCCAGTGAAAAGGAGCTGCAGCAACATGGACAGGGTGGCAGTCAGAAGCAGCAGTATGCTTCCAGGCTGGAGGTCTGGCTGTGTTACTCTGCTGCATGCAGGCGACTGGAGGGACAGCACCTGTGGCGAGTGAGAACCTATCCTTCTCCACCTTCCACATGGCAGATTGACCCAGAACATCCTGACTGTGTCCTGCAGTATCCGTGTCCTGTTACAGTGTGCTCTGTGTGACACAAGCCTGAGCATTGTAAGCCTGCATTCAGGCACCTTGCAGTCACCTCTGACACTTGGACGTGCCTGAATAGTCCAGCAGCCTAACAGTCTGCACAGAGGGAAAGCAGCAGAAGAAAGGGTCAGTCGGATGTCCCTCCTCCCAGCTGAATCCTTCCTCTGTGGGGATTGCAAAGAATATCCAAAAGCTTCTCTTGGAGGAGCAAATACAAGAAGACTGGCTCACTGAAGGGTGTGATGGACTGCTACCCTCACACCAGCTATAAGGCAACATCCTCATCCTCATCTTCATCTTCATCCAGGTCAGTGGTGCGTAGGTTTATGTCCTTGAGGATATCTGAGATGTTTTCAGCAACTGGCCCTGTCAGCTCCATCTCTTCCAGCTCAGTATCCGTGGCACAAGCGGAGCTGGGGACTTCCCCCTCTTCCTGTGAGTGTGAGGGCTGTGGGGAGTGTGAGCAGGGAGGCAGAGGGCTCTCAGTGCCCAGGTTTGCTGCTTGCTGTGCTGCCGCCGTGCCGTTGTCCTCCCGGCTCCACGCCTCAGTGCCCTGCCCCACCTCAGTGTTGGCTGAGGTCCTGATGTCACGGAAACTGGCGAGGGGTGGTCGGAGACGGACCCCAGAACGGGTGGAACCCTCTATTGCCTTCTGGAGCTACAAAAAGAGAAAACATTTCAGAAAAAAACATGAAAGGGAGGCTGGCCCAGCACTACCCAGCAGAAGTTAATCTACTCCCCAGGGTAAAGGGATCATAAATAGAATCACAGCTCTACTTCTGGGGCCTGTGGAAATAATCTTTCACACTGGTGATGTAATGAAAAATTCCATGGTAAACAACAAATTCTACACGTCTTTCAGAAACAGTCAGTTAAGAGTGGCTATTAAACCTCAGTTAGGAGTCCTACACTCATGAAAAAGATGAACCTTCTAACATCCCTGTAAACAACACTTGCTGCCTCCTCTGAAATGCAGTCTTCCATTCCTTTACGTATTTGCAAAGAGCTGACTCAGAATTCAACACTGGATTGGAAATGTAGCACTTGCAGTTATATACATTCCCAGCTGGAACTTGCAGCACCTGTGAGTTACTGCAGTGATCCACAGTTCACTTGCAGTTATTTAAGAGGGTGGCAGAGGATTTGTACTCACCTCTTCCAAAGCCAACACTCCCCTCAGCTTCCCCATGCTGGTTACATAGGCATGGCTGAGGCCCAGCAGTGAGAACAACGTGTGTGTCTAGGAGCAGAACCACAAGAGACCATTTCAGGGACTTTGGAAATGGGTAACACAGAACATGGTTCTAGAGCTGGGACTCAGGATTTAGAAATGGAAATCACAAAGACACGAAACTGTGCATTTATTCCAGTGAGAAATTACGTCCTCCCTTCTTCCCTTTTTGTATCTGCCAAATACTACTCTTCACTCCTTCTGCTCTGCAGCTGTAGTTGGGACTGTGCTGATGATGGAGAGCACATTCTCAAGGTCATTCTCATCCTGCATCTGATGGAGATTCACCTACAGTACCCTGTGTTGTGCATTTGGAGACCTGTGCAGATTCTGTTTCCTTTTGGTGCTGGAAACTAAACTATCATACCGTAATATGTAAAGGCAAAAACTGCTTAGGTTATTTATTCCAGTGCTTTCCTTAACAATAGAGGATTTCTTTTTTCCTGTCCCAGAATATTTTCTGTGAAAGCTTAAGCTTGTTGCTGCTTATCCTGTGCAGTGAGAACACTGAGAACAAGTTATTCCCTTTCTCTTACAAAGTCTCCTTGAAAGGACAGATATCACACTGCTATCAGTCTTCTTTTCTTCAGCTTAAATATACACCATTATTTTACTATTATTCACAGATCTGGGTTTCCAAAACTTTCCACATTCTCAGTGCTCGCTCATCTTTGGTACATTTAAAGCTGAGTTCTGGCTGGACTTTACCTGTGTCCTTACATGAAATCATTCTGCCACAGCTAGTGTTTGACCTTTTTTTTTTTAGCATTATATGAGATACTGAATGTCATGTTCAAGTGTAAACTAGGAAAAATCTGATTTCTCAAGAACAAGACATTTTACTCTAATGTAAAAGAAAACCAGATTGGTTAAATATTGTTTGGTCATGATAAACTGTGATATTCTTTTCATTGTCAGTAGCTCACATTTAGCTGTAACTGTGCATACTTTATATATTTTGATTATTTCATGCATCCAAGTTAAGTTGATTCAACTGTTATTTCAGAGTTTCTCACTTGCTCTTTTGTATGACAGGTATGAAACTTACCCATGATCAGCCTTCAGGTATGATTTTTGGTAAGCCTATATTCTCAAAGATAATACTAGTGGTTTTCAGATGACTTCACCCCCCCCCTTCAGAAAACTCATCCGAACTATATACTAGCTCATTCTTCTTTTGTTCAAGACTGAGATCTTAACAGTAATTAATTAATTAATTTAGTACAAGGCCTATGCTGACTAATCACATAACATGAGTATTGATAAAAGCATGCACTGAGCACTTTTGTTCAGTAGACTGCTTTCCCTTTCCACTGAGTGGAAGCCCAGTTCTATCTTCCTCCTGACATACAATGATTGCTTTAATTCCCAGTCATCCTGTGCTGACTGTAGGTGTTGCATGATCCAGCTTCCTCTTTCCTTGTGCTTCAGTTCAGTGAAGAGCCTGACACAGGCAGACTCCACACCTTGACAGAAACACCCTGAGCAATCCAGGAGTGCTCATTCCAGTGCTGCACACCGACAGGGCAGAGTGCAAATCTGTGTAAAGCCCCAGCAGCAAGGCACACAATGCTCCTGTTAATGTAGCAGATTTTTTTTCCCAAAAGCTTTTTTAATAAATGGACTCAGACTTCTTATCACAAAGCTATTCGTTTAGCAGGAGATTGGAGGTATATACAGGAGATTACAGGAACAAGCTCACTTCTGTAGCTTGATGTGAAAGTGGGTGGTGATAGTAGTTATAGGTGAAGACAAGGAGAAGAAATAAGTCATAGACTGGACTTGGAATGAGTGGAGAAAAAGGATGTATGCCTCAGGGAGACACCTGCACTCACCTTGTGCAGGGAAGTTCTCTCCACCAGTTGGAAAGGGGAGGGATCTACGCGGCAGCTGTCAAAGCACACATTCTTGTTCAGCTCCTCCTGTTCCCAAGCATCTATCTGACACAGGAAAGAAGAGGAATCACTCTTACAGCTACCTGCAGCATGGCTGTCTTGTGTACCCAAACTAGTCCCCTCCTCCTGTTAATGCTTCTTCCCTCCTATGTTCATCATTCATCTTTTCCATTCTATCTCATCCCTCAGGTTTCCCATCCCTTTCTTGCCAGATGTCAAGTCCTTGTGGAAACAGGGCAATCCAAGATTTTCTGAGAAGATGGGGTTTTGGTTTTTCCTTCTTAAAGAGGGAGTGAACATCTTTAGTTTTCCTTTCTGAGTGCATCTTCCCCTTGTCATTACAAGATAATTGATCCGTTGTATAAGAAATAAAGGAACAACATGGTCCACAGATAGATTTAGATGAGGGGGCACCTGTGGATGCCTCTAATCCAAAACCCTGCTGCAGCAGGGCTGACTTCAAAGCTAGATCAGCTTAGTCAAGAGTCATCAGCACATCTAGCCAGTCTCTTCTCTTATGGGTGAGACTTGCCCACTGTGCTACTCCAAGAAGAAAATTACTTTGGCTATGGGTTTATGTGGCAATCACTGAGGTTCCTGGAGTATTTCAAGTGATAGGAAATGGGTAAAAGAAGCACTCTCATGACCTCACTCCATTTTTGCACCTGGTCTTACCTCTTCTGGTGTCATTGTCTCAATGAATTCCCCTGGCTCCTGTAGGAGAAAACACTGTTCAGGACAGCCGAAGAACCCACAGTTTCACGGAGTACAGAAAGGGAAAATCTGCACAGCCTCCTCACTCCATGTGGTCCCCTTTTTGTTCCAAATAATGTACTACCAAGTGCTTAGATTTTCTTTATCCTCATCCATTATACGATGTACTCTGCCCTTGCTGTGCTTCCCTTGCCAATGACAACTCACCACGGAGTGCCGGTGGAGCCATTCAGGTGCCTAAACATGGCCATCTAATACTGACTTAGATACCTCAGGATATCTCTCAGGATGTCCCACATGGGGTCCAACCACTGCCTTGGAGGGGATGGGTCTCCCATAAGCTCTGTCTGTTATCCCCAAACCCTGTGCAGATGTGTCAGATAAACAAGGCCATTTGACATGGCAAGAGCCAAAAGCATTTTTTTTCATTTTTCTCCATCTGTCCAAAACTGTTTGCCAAATGGAATAGAACTGCACTTTATTGCAGGTTAGCCAAAATATCTTTTTTTTTTTCACTGAGAAAAGATGCCCAAACTTAATCATGATGGTAGCCTGACACCTGAGCACAGCTTCAGGAAGATGCACATTCCTTTACAGTAATCACACCCTTTCTCCTTGGAGGGAGTTCCCCACTGACACTGTCAGAGTTCAGGACCATAATTGTGTCCATGCTTTAGCCACATGTTGAATGTCTTGAGTAGTAGTTTCTAGTTCCATTGTATTCCCTTCCTTCTTCAGGGTACTACCAGGCTCTCTGTAGCCCTAACCTGGATGGTGCTCTCTGTTTCATGTGGACGGCTGCAATGGCACAAGAGCTGCTGGATCAGTTGCCTCAGATGCCTGAATCTGCCTGAAGGATGAGAACAAACATGTGGATAAGAGAGAAGAACAAGTGAGAGACAAAACTACAAAGCCCCACACCTATTGCATCCTCTAACCAAGGCAGGCTGGGAAATGCTGTGAGGGACACGATAGAGCTGAGCCAGTCACAATCTGGCATTCAGTTTGTAAGATGGTGTCTGAGACATTCCAGAATGAATCTTCCCATGCAACAAAACATATCAATAAACTGGATGTGACAGGTGCCAAGGGGTTGAGGAGTCCATGGGTTCTGCCAGCAGTGGAATGATGGGAATAGAAAAGACCGGAATTATACTCCCAGGCAGGGAGTTAGCAAAGTGGAGGAGGCAGGGCCTGGTGCTGTTGTGAACAAGGCTGTGGAGGAAGTTTGGTCAGAAACAATGATAGCCATGAGCTGTACTAAAGAAAGCAAGGTCTCATGAATTCACTCCTGTTCCACTTCCTCGTGTCCTTCCTGGGTCACTCAGTTCTAGCTTCACATAAAATGTTTCACACGGTCCTTGTTTTCATATGTGGTTTTTTTCTGCTTTGGTAAGATAGGTGGATGGCTGCCCTACCACTTCACTGCTCTGGAAGCATAAAGTGGATTTTTCTATGGCTTAGAGGTTTAGTCATACATGAGGGGTGTTAATGAACATGTTAATTACATATAACATTTGGGTGTCTGAAACCGCAAGCTAAAGCCCTCTGTACTCATTCTCAAGACTGGGCTACATCTCTGTGCTTACTCACTCTCTGCATATTTCAGGACGCATAAAGGATAAAAACAACCCACCATCCTGCATCAAATATACATGATAAATGAATCAGAAATGAGCTATGAGCTATGAAAGCAAAGCTAATGCAGGCTGGAGTGTGACACAAAAGAACACAATACATCAGTGTTTGTCCATCACATTAATGCACCTGAATCAAAGAAATGTGTGTCCAAGGGAGGAGCCTTTCAGTTTTGGAGGTGACTGAGCAACAGCCTAATCTACTCAAAAACTTAGTGCAGATGTTTAGCTTTCAGGCTCCCCAGGGGGCTTCATCCACGTGGTGGAGGAGCCAAGAGACAGGACTATTCCATGCAGACTCTATAGAAAAGGAGTTGTTATTGCAAAGAATGAAGTGGGGAGACAGACGAGAGTCCATCCTTAGTGAACCTACTTATGCTGTGCTCTCTGAGGGATCATTACAGAAGGTATTTTCAGGTACATTACACTGATATTGAGGTGCACTAACAAAATGTCTTTCATTCAGGAATAGCAGACAAAACTCCTTCTCTCAGTCTCTGGGAAAGCGGCACCTCACACAGGCAGGTACACACAGTTAGCATGAAAGTTTCCCCAAGCTGGCTAGGATGTGGTTGTGCCATGACAGAAGTTACCGTACCTGAGCGTTGCTGGGGCTCCAAGGTTTCAGGCATTTGTTTAAGAGGACTTGTTGGGCCATTGGGCTCCTCTGGATAACTGGGAGTGGGACTTGGAGGCCGAGGCAGCTGTTATGGAGAGAAAATAAAGTCCACCTTATGCCATTTATTTCTCGGCCTCCTCAAATGCCTGACTGCTTCTAAGCAGTCTCTATGTTGCAGTCTGTCCCCTTCTCTCCCTCACCTCTCCTTTCTCCTCTGTATCCTCATCCTCATCGACATAAGCAAAAGAATCATGCTTCATCTTTGGCAGGTTTGCCCAGGGTCCATTGTAGGGTGCCTCATTCAGCTTCTGCTGCATTTCTCTGTTGAGGAGCCGCCGCCGCTCTGGGCTGATGTGTGTCTGGAGCAGAGCCTGAAGTTCCGAACGCTCCACAGACCCCAGGAGGATCATGGTCTCTGCACAACACAGAGCAGGGAAGCCTTTAAGCCACCTCAAGGTTTTACATGTCCCCTTGCACACATCACCCCTTCCTCCTTCCAGCCTCTTCCAAGTGCTTAGGCTCATCCTAGCTAGAGCTGTAGGCTGTGGGGCTGTGGAAAGGGACCTCGCCCTCCTGAGCTGTGCCACTCCATGCATGCTCTTGGCTCATGCAGGATCCCAGGAGGTCCCTGTTTTCATGGTTCAGTCTACAGGCTTCCCACACACCTCCCTTAATACTGGATCTGCTTCACTGCCCACACTCCAGCTTACCTGTCTGGCCAGTTGAAACAGCCATCTGCCATACATCATCCACAGTGGGAGATTTTTAGGATTTATCGTTTTATGTGGTAGGTCACACTGCCTGCTTCACACCATGTAATTTGAAAGCTAGTTTCTCCAAGCTGAGACAGTCTTCAGGAAGGACCAGTTTCTCCACATTGCTTACCTGGTGAGTCCACCAAAGGCAAAGATTTCACTGTGGTGCTTTGGAGTACCGCTTGCAAGTCTCGGTATTTACAGTTGGAGGAAACAAATTTCACATCTTGGACCATAATGTCCTCAACAAAGATATTGTATTTGCTGTGAATTTATGGATGATAGGAAGAAGAGTTAGCGTATTAAAAATGTAAAGCACATAAATTCCCTAAAGAAATAGATAAATGGCCACTTTAAAAAAAGTACTCAAAATACAGCTGCCAAATGATCTTCTGTGAGAGTAACCAGAGGACTTTCTAAGAGGATAAACACAGATTAAGTGGATTTCCATTAAAGTTGTATTCCACACTGTTACCCCTCACTATAAAAGACACACATGTAAAAGACACATATGTATAGATGATTTTTGTATACATGCATACGTGTATGATATATACTAGAGAGAGAAAGACATTTATAGGAATAACTGAGTTTTGCTTCAAGCAAAATATCCAAGTACAATATTTCAAACATTTGCTGGGGAAAAATATCTAAACCCCACTGAATTTAGAGAAATGAGACTCCTGATTTTTAAATCTTTAAGCTGAAGCAATTTGGAAATATTAATACAAATTCAGTTAACATTGCAGGTCATTCAAACTTGTGCTTTCAGTGAAAAAAGGAAGAGGACTTCTCTCCGCTTTTGTGTATGAAACCTAATTCTACTCCAACACTTGTTTTTTTCTTACTGCATGCCTATTCTGCCTTCTTAATTCCTTTCCAGTACTGAACCCTTTTCATAAGCTTTTATTCCCCTGTGGTCTTAACCCTCTCCCGCTTTATTTCTTTGCCACTCCCTGTTTCCACCTGTTTTGCTACTATACCTTATGTGATTCCAGCCCAGGTCTGGCAGGTAGGGCAACTTCTTCACCTGGATGATGCTGTCGTAGAGGCTGGGCTGCAAACTCTGGGCTACCATGTTGGCAAGAATGACAGCCACCATCATGGGCAGGATGTGGGAGATCTGACCTGTCAGCTCGAAGCAGATCACAGCGGTGGAGACAGTATGGCTCACTGCTCCTGTCAAAGCTGCTGCACCTTTCCCAGGTAGGAAAGGAGTAGGGAGAAAAGAAGACTGTCATATAGAAACAGTATGTCATGTCAACCAGGAAAATTACAGCAGTGGGACCAGGTGAGGAAAAAGGAAGACATGGAGGCTCACCAATGACAGCATACCCTCCAGGTAAGATTTGATAAAGAATGTCATCAAAGAGGATCCCGTTGGGGAAAAGCGATGCCATGATTTCCCCAATGAGACGTCCAAATGCAGCACCTGAAAAATATCACTGACAGTTATCTATGGAATGAACATTTAAGGAACATCCAGTCTGTGCTGTGCAGCTGTGCTGGGCAATCACTTGGGTGTTTTCTAACAGAAACGAAGCCAAAAGTTACATTAAAATGACACTGGGAACTAAAGAGTAGTTCTCAGTTACAAAATACAGAAGTTAAGACTCCAAGAGGAAAAAAGGGTACTAAGATTGGTAAATACAGTTGACCCCTCGTTCATTCATTTGGGCACACCAGGCACAGGAGTAGCTGTGATTCCCAGGCTGGAGGACATATTTTCAGACTGTACAATGTCAGTCCAGATCACAGTGGATGCCCTTTAGACTCTCATTCTGTGATTGTCTAAACAGTAGAATCACAGTTTACAGAAAAGTATTTGTGGGAAGGGACTTTTGGAGATCTTGTTCTGACCCCTGCTCAGACAAGGGCTAATCTCAGAGTGAGATGGAGTCACCCACGTGACTCCAAGTCACAAGTCTGCAAGGATCTCTTGGATTGGTGGGCACAAAATAGCACAGTGTTCCAGAATTGTATCCAAATTGGTGAATGCCTGGAAACAAACAATTTCTTTGCATTGCTGTCTAGGTCTTTTCCTAATACAGCCTTGATGTTGGTTAGCCTTCATCACTGCAAGGGCATGGTACTGCCTCATGTTCAGTTGCTGCCTGCCTGAACTCAGAGGTTCTTGGAGCATGGTATTTCATTTGAGACTTGTGGGTACTTAATGCTGAACATCATGAGCTTGTGTAGTTCAGTCTAACACAGCCTCTCTTTCTGAACATTAGCATCATATTATTATTTTTTTTTTTTGTTATTGGTATTAAAACCAGTTAAAAGTCAATAAACTTTTTATGTTATCACATTTCAGTCAGAAGAAAGGAGTAAGTGGTATATTGCATTTCAGGTACTAGTTTTGAGGTTATCTTTTCTGTCTGGCTTTCAGGGGTGAAAGGAGCAACTACTATTAATTGCAGGATGGAAGTTTCTCTGTAAGTGAAAAGGCACAGAGATTAGAAGGCCATGTCTCAGCATGTTTCTCCAGGTGTGGTTTTCCTTATGTAAAAGGGTAAGGATTACCTACTTGGCATCTGGTTTCAGGGGGTTGAGGAAATGTCAAAACCAGAGACCCAGAGAGTGGTCTATGGGCTGCAAATCAGGTTGTCTTAGGCATCAAGTCATGACTCCTCATATACCAGATGAACCCTGCTGGGTGTGTAGGCAGTGTCTCTCCTATTCTCTCCACCTGTCAGATGAATATGCTGCAAAACAAAATTGAAACTCACCTAATACGAAAACAGGCATGAAGCCTCCACAGGGGATTGGCATCGTGGTGGCAATAACAGCCATGCAGAACTAGAACAGAGGCAGAGGGTGCAGTTGTTATTGAGCAGCAGTAGCATTTCCTGCTGCCCCACTCTGTGCCCAGCCTGGCAACAGAGGCCAGAAAGCTGCTGAGATGTAGTACTGCTAACCAAGCTCTGTCTTTGCAGTACCAAACCTGGCCAAATACAGCTGAAAACTGACTATACTGCAGTGGAGAGTCAGGCCAGGCCTTTGCCCAGAGTCAAAATAGCAGTTTCTTGTTTACGTGGTCTACCACAATGCTGACTAGATCTAGAAGAAAATCAAGAGCAGTTTTCTAGTGAGTAGAGAAAGCCTTTAGTTAGTAGGACAGTGCCAATGAATCTTGTGGCTGAGTGTACAGCTCTTCCAAAGGCAAACAGGTGGACTCAGGACAGACACACCCTGTAGTTCACTCATCTTTTCCACTCCTCTTTTCTTCAAGTAAACAAGACCTTTTCTGCTTGGTACACTGTAATAAGAATTATCACAGAAGGAAAACCCTTAACTACCTGTCCGAAATTTGATAGAGTGTTTTACTTTAGGTGGAAACAGTCATCCAGTCATTGATAGCTGTTCTTGATCTACTGAAATTTCAACTGACATTGCAAGGTGGCCTCAGCTCTTCTACCCCTTTGCAATAAGTAAATAATAAAAGAATTAGCACCTATTCTATGATATTTTTATCTTTTTATATTTGTATATATACACACACATATATATATTAGGAAAATCTTCTTCTTGCTACTTTTATTTTGAACATTGGAATATGATGTTTTCTTCTTTCAAATGTCTTTTTTTTTCTCTGTCCTGTGTCAATTACGTGGGATCAGAAGCTGAACAGTTGCAACTTCCACAGACTGTGTCAGCTCAGAATTTTTAATCTGCTGTTGCTTTCTGAGAAGTGAGCAAAAAACAGTTCCCAGCTTCATTTCTCCATCAAGTTTTGATGGACTGCTAACAAATCCTTGAGCCTCACACAGCTATGGATTGTGCTTGCATATTCCTATTTGTCTCATATCTGAAGCCAGGAATATCAAAGACACTGTATGAGACTTCATTTAGATCAAACATAAATTATCTGAGAGCTTTTTAGTCAAGTATTGATTTTTGTGGAACTTAGAACTTTTTCCTGATTTTGTCTTCCCCACCAGCTACTATACAGTGGATACCAAAGGTCATTCAGCAGGATGCATGAGGAGGATGACCTAGGGAGCAGAAAAAGGCCACTAAATTAAAGAGACCATTCCCTAATAATTTTGGTCATTTAAAGTGGACAAACATCACATCCAAAGATGTAGGAATCCATTGCAGCTCTAGTGCTTCATTCAATACCCAGCAATTCCTCATTGGCACTTCTTAAACTGCTTTAGAAAAGGGAAGAACATTCAGTCTGAGTGGAGAAGGGTGATGGTGAGCTGGGCTTCCTACCTTCACGAGGAAGAAGAGCAGGATGATGACGAAGACACTGACTTTAGGATGGATCCAGGCAGCAGATTTCCCCAGGATCTGGGTGTCCCCAGAGTGTTTGATCCAGGTATAATTATCAAAGAGAGTGCTGATGGCTTCCCGTGGCATCAACTAAACAGCAAAAAAACCAGGTATGAGTCATGAGATTAGATGGAGTAAATATTCTATCTCTGTTATAAGGAAGTGGAGGAGATTTTTACTGTGGTGATTCATAACTACAACATTTAATTAACATTTTTAATCTTCAGAAAGAGACAGAACTTTACTCAAACAGATGAAAAGACAACTACTTTTACACATGGTAACATCTTCCTTATTATTTGATAGAAGAGTGGACCTTTTTCAAGTTTTCTATGAAGGAGGTAGCAGAGATCATACAGTGCCTCCTCAGTCCAAACTCCTCCCTTTTCCCTGACACAAGGTTATTGGGGCAGAGGATAAGGAGATAACGTTCCCAAGAACCAGACAGTATTGGTAATACACTTTCCTGTCTCACCTCTCCTGCCATGAACTGCCCAAATCCATGAGGAAATGTCACAGACGCTATACAGAAGGTTATAACCGCAGGGTATATCAGTCGGCTGGAAAGAAAGAAAGTTATTACAATGTGACCTCACATTCTGCTCTTGTAGCACCATCACTTCAAGGCTATTTCTGTGAAGCCTCTCTGTATCCATTGCTTTGGAGTGCTGTCACCAGCAGTTTAATGCCCTGCTTCTCTGATCATCATAATTCATAGAGTTCACCTGTCAGCAAAACCCTTTTTCCCATCAGAATTAATATCATAGGAGGGATGGAGGAAGGGTGGGATGTACAACACACACAAGCTTGAACATTTGGAGGAATGTGTGTTTGCAGTGATGTGTTGACCTATTGTCAAAAGCCACTGCTTTTCTCATTTGTCCTGATTATGACAGTCTTGCTTCTTCACTCCCCATGCAATGTATCCTGTCCTAGTGGATTTAAATGTAGGGGTTTCTCATACATTTCTGCAGGCACCCCCTGGTGCATTAATTCTTGTGGAGAAAACTGCTTCTCCTTCCACTGAATTGCTGACTGTCCCAGTTTAGGGGAAGGTGTCCTTGGTAGCCAGTGGGGTCTAGCAGTGCCAGGCCAGTGGGACACAGCAGGAGAGAGGCTGAAGCCATCTTCTGTGTCCAGTCCCAGGGTGGGTGAGGGGTAAACTGTGATGCTTCACAAGCACTGAGACAACATCAGCCTAAACTGCTTCCAATGCTGGACTAATCTTGTCATGTGTCCCTTGGCAAGTTACTGTTTCCTACAGGAAGCGTTGGCTGAGATTCAGGAAGACAAAATATAACCTTTAATTTGTTTCAGTCTAAGGACCTAAAAAATTCTGAGGAATCAGTAAAAGTAGATTCCCACTTTTCAGGCTTTGCTCTACTTCTCTATTAACTTGATTTGATCGCCCTGCTGCTGCTTGTGGGTAAGGCTACATGATGAAGAAAGACAATTTTTCTTCCACATAAGAAAGTAAGTTAATTTGAACTTCTGTTTATCTAGTGGTTTTCTTCTGGTCAGGCCTGCAACTTGATAAGAAATAAAGTCCTCCATCCATCTCAACTTCAAAAATTCTCATAGTATCAGATTTTTTCTGTAAAGAGACTGAAGACATTTACAGCTAGCCACCATTTCTTGTTCGTTATAAACTTTGGAGGTTAGGACTCTAATAGAGAGGAGAAAACAGTATCTTCGAGTGTCCTGTAAAAACTTTATTGTCAAGACTTTTATTTTATTTTGCATTTCTCTTCCATGCTGCATTTCATGCCATTTGGTTACTATCAGTTTCAGCTTTTGGTTCACAAGAATGGAGCACATTCCTTACATTTTGGATAACATTGTGATTAAAATACAAATATATATTTTAAAAATGTGGTTAGATTTCAGCAGTATTTAATTTTCCTGAAATATAAATAATGTTGAAAATTTCACTGATCTTAAAAAACCCAAACCAACCATAAACAGCATGATTCTAAGCATGATCATTGATTTTAAGCATGATCATTGACTTTCTAATTAAAAGATATTTTCTATCCAATGAATAGTTTGATCTATCCTCTTATCAAATATTATCCTCTTAACAAATATTGCAGAGTCTCCTTTCCAAATCAAGAAGCTATTTGAAACTATGGGGGATGATCAAAAAGAAAATCCAGTGCAGGAAAAATTCTCTTGATGATTGCAGAGATCTTGCTCTCATATAGGAGCAGTTTCTCATATATTTACTATCTAACACGTGAAATAAGTCTACTGTCTTCCAAAAAGCATTTGCTACTCTCCAAGACCAGTAGGGTGTAAGAATCTGGTCCCTAAAGAGAGTATCTTCACAAGCACTCACTGTTTGGTGAGAAACTGGCTCAGAGCTTTATGACGTCGGATGCCCAGGACCACTTGGCGATTGAGATAAACAAAAAAGGCTCCAAGGAATCCAGAACATATGCTAAAATGGAGAAAAAAAAATACAATCATAACAAACAACAGATAATACACAAACCACCAACCAAGAAAATGTGTTTAAGTGGTTTAATCTTCAGCTGCTCATGAAGTCTTTTGATTGTCACCTACAGGGTTACTCCTACAGCAGCTCATTTGAAAATATTGACTCCCTGATGAATAGGGAGAAATTATTTTGGACCTCTTTGTCATACACACTACCATTTTTCCAATTTTCTCTTGCTGAGAGGGGAAAATCTATAAAATAATCTATAAAAAGAGACTGACAGTTCTCAGTGGGGCCTTGTGAAGAGCAACCAGGCAAAGACCAGTATTGTCAGAATTTAAATATCAGGCTGGAACAGAAAATAGTAAAAATGAAGGGAGTTTTAGGTCTGATTCATTAAAATTATATGCCTACAACAATTACTAATAGAAATAGGAACTCTTGTGCCTAAAGCAAAGGATCATCTCTGTGATCCTAATCACTTAGGCTTATGCTCTTGATCTTAATAAAGAAGGAAAAAAAGTGTAGTTGTTTAAGAATTGGTGTGATCCTTAGGCTCTGTAGCTTAATGAGACTTGGATAAATAGGGCCTAATACTCAAACATGAAAAAAAAAAAAGGAAGAGTGAAAAAAAACTGCATTTAGGATTGGTAAGGGTAAGCCTTATTTTACGTGGCAGGTAATTAACCCACATAATTCTGAGGATAAACACTTAATATTTTCATTTTATTAATTTCTAAAATTAATGAACTTTAGCTTTATTATATGCCATGCATGCACTGATTAGAACAGTGTTTAAAACAGACCAGTCCCTTAGGCAATATAAGCCTAAAGACTGCACAGTCAACTGAATTGCTCTATAATACTTTATATTAAAATATAGATCTCTCCACTCATGTCTATTGATTTATCAATAAACTGGAAGTGCTCTTTCTGTATAGTTTATGCAAATTAACATTTGCTGACACAGAAAAACAAGATCTACCCATTGATAGTGCTTGTCCTACCTGAAAGTAAAGAAATAGGTAGAAAGAGAGTTCAATTTTGAGACTTAATGTTAAGAGAATTTGGAGCATTCCAAGTTGGTATCAGGACTTTATCCAAGACTATCCAAGCCTTTGGGGTTGTTTTTTATTTTAAAGACACACTGGACACCCAGGCATTTAAAAGCATTTTGCAGTTGTCATATATTCCTTTCCTAGCCCATGTGCAATGCTGAAAAAAGACAGCTCTGTCAACTCTGTCCAAAACATAGTGACAAGAAGTTATGCATTCTAACAACCAGCTGTAAAATCACAAGGATTACATTTTTCCTTGCTAATCTAAACCAATAGATTTCCTCCAAGTTCATTAGGCAAGTCTGTTTAAAGGGATGAACAAAGTGAATACATGTTACTAGCAAAAGCTCCTGTGTATTCACAGATTTTTCAATATATCTGATGTCTTCAAAAAACCCCACTTGATTTCATATTCATTTCATTAGTAGGAGGGCAGCCTACTAAAATAGGCTGGAAAACCTCAAATATATTGCTGGTCTTGGACGGAGGTCTTGCAACAGAATATGTTCACAACACCAGCATAGGCATTTGTTCCTACAGTGTATGCCTTTTGTTACTATTCTGCAGTGATTTCTCTGGAGCCTCCATCAAGCTCTAGCCAGAGATGTTTCCCCACAGTAATTCAAAACTCATCTTTTTTCTACTATTTCCCAATTTTAATTTTTCTTAAGTTCATTCTTTCATTTCCTCTAAATTAACCATTATTCTCACTGAATCCAATTATGGTTGGTTACCCTTGTCACCATGTCAGGTATACCAACCTCTTTCAAAAAGGATAATCAGTCTGAGCTTGTGAAAAGGAAACTTCAGGTTAAACCTTTTATTTCATCTTTGTCATGTGAAAAGGCCATACTTGTTGGATCAGTTCATTTGGGGATAATGTCAAAATAGTTAAAGGGCCATTCAGTAAATCTATTCCCAGAACTTTGACCAAGTTAGACTTACTTTTTTTTTTTCTTACCTCCAAGATTAATTTCTGAAAAAGATATCTGGAAAGGAAATAACAATAATACCTATATTCTTTCCTTAGCCATTGTGACACATGGGCACCATTTCTGAAGGAAGAATTCCAATAAGTGGAAACTTTATTTGCAACAACCAAAGTGACTAAAAGTGACGTATGTAACTTTTTGGCAGAATTCCTAACACAGATCATATTATAACCTTTATAGAGCAAGGTGTCAGTTTCCTGGGAACTTACCCTATTATAGCAAATGCTGGCAGCTCTTGCAGATCAAAGGGGAAATCCATACGGAAGTTTGTTCTGAACAGGGCTGTGATGGTAACTGTGAGAGGCGAAAGACAGAGGAGGAAAGAAAATGATGAGGTGAGAAGTTAATGCAATAAAAGCTAGAGTTATGGACAAGGAAACTGGTTTATACATGCTCCTGTGTGGTTTCCTGACATTATATACATTATTACAGATTGGCAGATTGCTCTGATTTAGTAGCTTCTATTTTTGCGCACTTGCAACCCTAGGACTTTAGATGGTCTAGGTTTGCTTTCAGAGAATGTATGCATTATTTTTAGCTGCAATCCCTGATTTTTTGAAGGGTTTTCTTTCCTTTCTTGTCTTCTACCATCCATTCACTATTAAAAAAAGCTCTTCCTGATATCCTTACTGACCGAAAGGTCTGTTTGCTGAGGCAGGCAGTGCTGCATATCTGAAGAAGCTGTATCACTTCTCGCAGTTGTGATTGTCTTCTAGAAACAAAACTCAGGTCTTCACTGAAGGTACAGTTTCAAAATTTTTGACTGGTACCAAAACAATGAAGGGCTTAGAAATAAGAGATGGAAAAGATCAGTTAAGCCCCATCTTCTCCAGCTCACCCCTCCTGGTAGTGCTGCTTTGTTACAATGAAATGCTGAAACTTGAGCTGCTTTTGTCCGGAGGTGTGTTTTTCTGTTGAAACAGTAAGCATCTGTATGCAAACAGGTGAAGGATAAATTAGCAATTTAATACAGAGTGGAAGTGCAGCTGAATGGGGATGGATATAAATCCCAGCTTGACCTGGATGAAGGAATTATTTGTTCAATGACAAAATAAAAGAAGCAGTGAAAATCTAGCATATGAAAGTAACAGGAAGCATTAAGTACTTGTTATTTGGTCAGACAGACCTAGGTTTAGAGTAATAATTTAATGAGGTCGCAGTGTGTTACATTACCTAAGATAGCTAAGCTTAAAACTGCATTCTACTATCCAAATTGGGAAGATCTTGCTCCCCGTCTCTTCCCCCTGTTCCTTCCCTCTCGGCTGTACTATTGTTCTCCTCTCCCGTTGGGCCCACTCTTACACATTACACCCTTCTCTGAGTTCCTTTGCTTCATTAAAACCTGCCAGAAAATCTATCTGTTCTTTCCCTGGATTACTCCTCTGCCAGGGAAGTGTGTTGAATTGAGGAGAACAACAAACACAGAGATGGCACCAGGGAGGGTTAGAATAATAGTCAGGGATGGAAGATGGTGTCCTCTTTCTTGTTAGATCAGCCAAGAAAGGGATCATCCCAGTTCAGTTTTAGGAAACAGATAGTCCAATCCACTTCATGATAGAGCATTAAAAAGTATAGTGAACTCATTTTCAATGAGTTTTGCTACAGGGTGGCAAGGATGACCAGAGGAAAGGAAAACAGTCACAGCATTTAGCCTGGGTCTCTCTTGGTTCTGTCTCTACTGCCACAGGACAGAAAAAGATTTCCACAGAGAGATTCATCCCACCAGTCTACATCCTCTTTCCTGAGTGACTAAGCCATCCTGAAGCTGAATGTCTAAGCTCTTTTCTTTCCATCGGCTACAAACTGTACTAGTTTCAAGTACCTGTCCAATTCTTACAAAATTAGAAATAAAAAGGAATGGGAAAGTAGTTATTGTGAGTCTACTTTAAAATAGATTTGAACTTTAAGATAACACTGAGCCATGTGTAGAAGGAACCAGAAGGAGCAGGAAGAAGGCAAGACATGAAATCCTATGGCAAATACGATGAAAGTCTGGGATGTGGTAAAACAGAAATCCTGCAAATTACAGAACTCCAGCCTTCCATGACTGGCAAAGAGGGCCTCAAGCTGCAGCAGCCAACCAGAGTGGATGGCAAATAGCCAGATGTTATTTGGAAAGTACAGATAATGGTGTGTGTAAAGCCAGCTAACAAAGCCATGAGTATCAAGAAGCCAGCAAAGATTCTGTGGGTATAAGAAATGAAAGAATTTTGGTGAGGTGCTACACAGCTTATTTGCATCTGTCATTCTGATGTGATCACTTCCCTACCTGCTTCTGCCTGGTAGCAGGCATTATAGAAAAACCTTGCATGAACAGAGACTGAAAAGACCGGGTGTGTAACTTCTGAGGGGAAAAAAATGAGCAAGAAAAGACATGAAAGACAAGTAGAGCAGACAGGACAAAAGATCATAAAATAATGAATGACTTAGCTAGATAGAAATTCCTAGTTCCTTAATGTAAGGACAAGGAGAGTGACAACACAAATAAAATACAGAACTGTGAAAAGGAACAATTTTTCATAGCCAGTTGGATCATGGAACTTTTTAACCTAGACAGTCAATGAAGAAGTTAAGGAGCCATTAATATGGGTATTAAAGCTGTCTGGATGATTTTGAAGTAGGCAAAGGAGTCAGGATGTTTCAGGATTAAGGTAATTTCTAGTGATTTGAAATTAAACTAATTTCTGATGATTTCTAGTGATTGGAGAGACCAACAAGGGAGTCAGAAAAGACAAAGTAAAGGTCAGGAAATTATCTCCTCTCTGTCTTTGCATTTCTTATATTTTTCTCTGGAAAGAACAGAAAGATATGGGTTTGGGGTTTTTTGTGACAGACCCAATGGTTAAATACTCCTCACTTTTAGGCAGTGCTACACAAAGAAAGATGTAGGCACTTTCTACATTCAGGTAGAAAGTGTAGTAATTTTCTATATTCCAGAGAATATTCAAACTCCAAAAAAATCCAGCCCTCTGAAGTCAAGAGAGACATGTTATAGCATTTTAAAATAAGTTAACTGCCTATATGGAGCTCAATAAAATAGATATAATTGTAAGAATAAAAGATAGAGGTATTATAAGGAAGAAGTATACATAGAAATGGCAGCCTTCTGCACCAAAACTATTCCCACAGTGACTGAGATGCTCTCCTGAACAAGCCTGGCTTGTGCAATTTCTATCTGCAACAAATGTCACTCTCATGCTTTTCAGTTACCTGAGGTACTTTATTTTTTCAGGACCTTCAGTCAGATCCTACCAATCCTGTACTCTCCGAATCATTTAATCATCTCAAATTTCTTGATTATCTGTTTTTAGTCAAGAGATGACCAAAGAAGGCCATGAGTTTTCCAGCAAGGATTACATCCTCTGTGATGGGATATCTCTGTGTTTGCAGCCTGGACGCTATTCTGAGTAGAGGCAAAAAAATCCCACCACAGGGGAACTTTTGTTCGCCGAGGACTCATATTCTGTCATTTATCAGTTAGATACATCCCAGCTCTCCTAGGAATGGGTTAGGCTAGACAACTGACAAGACAACGTTTCCCTTTCTCCCTCCTACTGTGCTGCTGAAAGTCATGTGTTGTGGCAGAAGTTTCAAACAGCATAAAAACAATGTGTTTTTGAGAAAGATGGAAAAGAATGCATTAACAGAGCAACCTTTGTACAAAGAGAGCAGGAATGGCTCTTGGCTTACCTGCATCCTTGTTCCAGACAGCAAGGACTCGGAACACGAAGGCACTAAAGGTAGCTGCAAAGAAGCCTCTCCAATAATTGCGCACAGCAAAGTAGGTGGAGGTGACCTCGATGCTGAAAAGAACCCCTAGAAAGAGTTGGAAAGGGAGCAAGGTTAAAATAATAAGTGTAATGGTAGAAGCATGAGAGAGGATCCTAAACAGCCTCCTAGAGCAGTGGTCTCCACACTTCTTTGATCATACACCCCTACCAATAAAAGATTTTTGAGCATGTACCCTTCCCCCATATGTGTATTTATTTAAAAATAATACGCATGTACTACTGTACTAAAATATCGTGTACAATATCAAACATGCACAAAATAGAAATTAAGGATAAGATAAAGACGAAATAAACGTAATTTTAAAAATAGTTTGTTTTATTTATTAATGGAACAAAAAAATTGTTCTCACTAATACAGTAATATTATTTATTTTTTAAAATCTGGGTTTAATGCTTCGTGATACAGGGATTCAAAGGTATGGTGCTATGTTTAATCATTTTGATACTTGGTCTAAAAAGAATATCTCACAAAGACACGTTGATCCAAATGCAAGAAATGTATCATTGGCTGTGCTGGCTAAATTATGATACTATTTTCTCAATCCCACCCACCACCTATGTGTAGGTTTTTGTTAAAATTTGGATAGTAAATTTTCATCCTCCCTGATGTCAATCAGTTGTTCTTGCAAAATAATAAGAAGATGTTGAATTTTTATATTTTTAACAAGCGGGTTCAAAACCCACTGAAAATCATAATCTTGAAGATTTTTAAAAAGGTAGAAATTTCTGTTTTCAAGTTTTTTGTGTATATATATAATGAGAGGTTTTGCAGCTAAGACACTTAGATTGTATTTGGCAACAGATTCACAAAACCTCCACAAGTTTCTTTTGAAAAGAAGTTTCTTACCCACCGTTAGAACATCACTTTCACCTTGAAGTACATCAAGTATGTTTTCTTTTTCAAAAAATAACTGTTAGGTAGCAATCTACTGACAGACACTTGTCATCACAGGAAAAATCAGCAAATTCAGAACACTTGTTTTTTTGTAAAAGATAAAGGTGCAACTGGACTTTAAATTCTATTCTTTAAAGTTGCTATCAGATAACCAACAAATGCCTGTAGGATTTCATCCATCTCGTTATGAAGTATTGTGAAGATTCTACTCTTTCAGGGTCTTGTTTTTATGAAATGAACCACATCAACAACATCCTGTAGCACTTTGTGCATGTCTGGCTCCCATTTCTATGCTGCAATGGCTCATCTGTGAACACTGCAGTGCATGAATTCCAGGTGTAGTGATGTCTTACCCCCCCCATTCTTTTCTTATTCTGCTCCACCAGTTGTTACACTTGAAGACCTCTTCCATAAAACGTTTTTTTATTAAAGAAGTAATTTACTGTTGAGAATAGAGCTTCAGTGGTAGAGCTTCCTTTCAGTGTCTCACCGAGAGAAGTTCTGCATTTCACTACCAAAACAGAATCTGGAAAATACCATCATCTGAAGCATTTTAGAAACATCTGTACTCTAATCCAGATGCACAGGAAACCTCTCCTACTGTGTAATTTGTACAGACTCTTGTTCCTTAAAACTTGAAGCAATGTCTGCTATGCATCTTTCAGCAGTGGTAACTGATGAAGGGGCACATTTTAGTTTGCTGCTCTGTTGCTTTCTGTGTATTATCACAACCATTTTTACGTTTTATGGCAGGAAGCCTGTTTCCCCTGTGGTATTTTCTCTTTTGCTGTGAAGCAAGAAACCTCAAAGGAGGCTTCTCTAGACATTTGTCATTAGGTTCAGTGAAATTTCGTGAAGTATTGGATTGAATGTCACACGGTTTGAAACACCGCTGAAAAAATTGTAAAGGTTTGTCTTCATGTTCTGGATGCCTAGATTTTAAATGTCTTGCTAATTCTGATGACTTCATATCCTCATTAGTTAACTTCTCAAAGCACAATACACACATAGGGTAAGGTTCATCGTTAATGATAGCAGATGTAATTTCATATTTAAAATAACCTTTGATAATTTTAATCTTTTTTTGTCTGACTTCCTCTCAGATCTCATTAGCTGGCCATTGTTTATACCTCATAATGAGTATACCTCATATTGAATAAGGGCCTGTACTAGAAGTGTCAGCTCTGCCACTTTCTTGTCATTTCTCTGTGCTCACATTATTAGTATTATCTTCAATCCATAGCCTCTTTGCAGGAACCTTTTAAAGCCACTTTTCCAATTTGTGAGGATTAGTTTAGTTAACGCTAGATAATATAACCCATAAATCCACTTAATCCCGTGTGGGCGTGCATTGATTGCAATTCATTGCAATATGAAAGAGAGTAGATGATTGAGGGCACCGTGGTCAACCCTCCACGTTGGGAGCAACTCTACACCTCATGCACTGTATGTGACATATTAGGACACCACTGCCAATACAAATACTTAATATTAGTGAAGTTTAATCTATTTCCTTTTTTATATTAAAAAAATAGAAATTCCTGTATTTCCTTTCCACACCTAACAGATCACTTTCTGCACCCCCTGGGGTACGCACACCCCAATTTGGAGACCACTGCTCTAGAGAGCCTTCTCCTCTTGCCTCCAGAAAGTGGACAATGTGGAAAAAAGACTGTCAGAGATGATGGGGAGGTAGAAAATGCTAAAGTAAGTGTCTCTGTCCAAAGTAAATGTCACATCAAAAATGTGGTGTAGTAGAGGGGGAGAGGAGGAGAGGACTAGGCAGGAGAGGATTTAGGTACCTGAGGAAAAGGAAACAGAACAGCCACTTGCCTCCAAGTGGTGTCCCAAAGCAGCAGCCAACACCCACAGCACAACCCACAGTCAGGACATCCGTGTAATAATAGGGCTGCTACTGGTGAAAGAGACAAAGAGAGACAGACAAACAGAAGAAAGAAGGAAAGAAAACAGAGAGTGAGTAACAAAATTGGCAGGTATGACTGCATGACGTCACCCAGCTCTGTCACCACCAGAGTTATGGCTATGTTTATCTTACTTCTCCCTTCTGGATGGCTACAAAATATTGAAAAGGCAACATCTGGCACAGGACAGGCATATACCTGGAATCACACATTCAAGAAACGTAAAGAAGGCAGTATCCCATTTTCCTTTGAAACATACACATTTCTGTCACTTTGGAAGAAATGTCTCATGGAAAATCCTCCAGAGGGTGGAAGGAGCATAAGTAGGTTTCGCTCCATCTCTTTTACTTTGGCAGGGAATCTCAGGATGCACATGTGCCACAGAATGCCTCAAAAAACCTACGCTGTGACTCAGTGTGCACAAGGCACATGCGTGTCCAGAGCAGAGTGTGGACTGATGCTGAAGGTTCTTCCATGCTGGGTAGGTGAGTGGGTGACAGACCACCCAGTAAAGCATTGTGCTGTCCTGATGAAAATGGTCATAATAATAAAAAATGTAATTGGAAGGTATAAAAAGGAGAGTCTTTCTAAGAGACTGGGTGCCACTTGCTTGTCAAGGGCTAAACTGGCTTTTCAAATCCATCCTCCTTAATGCACAGGGTTGTATTTACCTGCAACAACACCAAGAAGTTATACACCAGGGCAATATAAAGTGGAACTGCAAGCTATATCGTGGACCAAGGTCAGCTGAAGATTACATGACTCCCAGATAATGGAAATCACATTTGCAATTTGATGTAAATCCAAAAGAGGAACTAGGGCTACAGAAACTATGATAACTTTCTCTTCCCATACTACAATGTTATCCCAGACTCACAGCAAGTTTTAGTTCTGTGTTTCTGAATGCTTCCGTATCTCTCTGTTCAGAACTGGGCTCGCTGCAAGGTTAGATCAATAGGATCGGGGTGCTCAGGATCAGGCTGCTAGGGAAGCCCTGAGCACTTTCAAGGGCAGTGATTCCCCAGCATCTCTTGACACCTGTGCCACCCTCAACCACCTTTGGGACAAGTAGATAAAATTTCCCTTGTTGCAAGTTGTGCCTGTTGTCTCTTTGTCCTTTCACTGTCCTCTGAGAAGTCTTTGGCTATTTTTTCTGACATCTCCTTTAGCTAACAAAGGCAGCAGTTAGATCAGTCCCTGTTTAGCTTTTTGTTTTCTTCTCTGGCATCTCCCAGTCATCCATGCATTCTGGAGTCTCTGAGACTATGTTAATTCCAGGTACAGAGAAAGAAACAAGAAGCGTAGACTTTTACAGAGGTTTTTTAGGTTTGGGGGTTTTTTGCTTTATTTTTTTTACCAGTAAGACAGATACCATTCTCCTGTGTGCTTCCAATGGTTCCACCTGACTGTGGTCTGATCCTTAGTTTTGAAACTGCTTTCTCTCAAGGCTTTTGGCACACTGACAAATTTTGCCTTGACGCCTCAGGCTTCAGCTCAGGCTGTCTACATCTTGCTAGACTGCCCACATATGCACAGCCTCTCTCTTGCTTAGCCTGATTTTCTTTCTGGCATCTTTTCTCAAGTTATCAGCTGAAGAACCTCTAATCTGTAGCTGACAAACTATGTTCCTTCCTTGATTTTTTTTTTTTACTAGCCAGCCAAAGCAAAGATCAGTATTACTGTTGATGCAAGACTATGTTGCATTTGTCAGCTAACTCATCCATTTGAAGACTAACAGGAAAGTAGTGCATGGAAGAACTAAAGCAAACTAATAAAAAATGTAGCATTTAAAAACTCTTTACATTTCTGGGCACAATAACCATGCAGAGGTTCAGGGCAGCACATGGGGAGAGGGGGAAGTGAAATGAAAGACAAACTATTTATGAATATATTTCTACTGCTTTAGGAAGAAGTTATCATGTGCCTCTGTTTAAAGAAATTCAGTGAATCAGAAGACTAGTACAAATGCATGGGGAAGACATAAATTTCCAAAATTCTCCTCCAAGCAGGATCATGGAAAGTTGTGAATGGACCAATGGAGTTGTCTCCCTGCTCAGAGAACTGTTAGTTCTGTTAATTCCAAAGCTAGATCAGGTTTTGTCCAGGTGAATCTTTCATATTTCCAAGAGTGGAAATTCCCTGGACACTCTGAACACCTATGCCAGTGCTGGACCATCTTGGGAGTGGAAATGTAATTTCCTTTAACAGAGTCAAAATTTCCCTCATTCAAAGTTGTGCCCCTTGCCTCTTGCAAGATTGGTTTTTTTACTTCTGTTGTCTACTTGATCTTTATTGACTTTCTGGACAGCCCTTGGTACTCTCCAGGTGGAACAATGTTCATGGCTGGCAGGGACTGAACAAGCTGCATCATTAGAAATCAGCACTTAAATAGGTTTTATTTAACTTTTCCTGTAACCTTCCCTTCCTTTCACTGCCACCAGTTACATGTGAAAAGAAGGAACTCGTGTTGCCGAAGTGGGGAGGGATCTGTGGAGAACCTTTAATGAGAGCAGGAAATCTCACAGCAAGAGGAACTGTACATTAAATGTCACATATAGGAAGACACTTGCCTCCAAGAGGAGCCTTGAAGCAACATCTGACTCCAACTGCGCAAGCCGGCACCAGGAGGTCGAGCTGCCTATGCACATTCTGGAACAGGGAGTGCAGCCAGAGACGGGCATGCTGGGGTTAGAGGGAGCAAAGCCATGGCGTTAGGACCCAGAACAATGAAAATAAGCAACAGCCAGCAGCACAGTCAGCCATGGCTATTGCAAATAGCAGGCTCTACACACTTTAGTGCAGGCTTTAGTACTGTCAGCTGATCTCCAGCAGTGACATCTGGTCCTTGTGCACAAACAGGATCTACTCAAGTAAAACAGTACCTCCAGTTGTATTACACAGTCACTTTCTGCTAAGGGCCTGCACATAAAGGAGTTCCTACATTTATCTATACGCACAGTTAATAGATTTTTTTATACAACCAGTCCATACAGTGATCAGCCTGCAGAGATAGCAGAAGCATAGAGATGGTGTCAGTGTCTATAATTAGCAATGCTGTATAAATTTGGCTTAAAGACAAATTGATCTTTGTCTGCAGCTACTTTTTTATACAGTCAATGATCACAGTGCAAAGGCATCACTCACGAGATTGAAAACTTGTCAAACACATACTCCTAATCAGTCTCTGTGTAATTTCTGGGTAACATTGGTGGTCCTGCACAGTTATTTGGACTGTATGTCTGGCCTTGCACTACTTTTGTTCAGCTTCTATTTTACTGCTCTACAGCAGTACAGTAAACATCGATCTATGTGTTTCCTCTGTGTTCCATGGCCTACCCATACTATCCTGGGTGTCTCAGGAGCTCAATCTGTGGAAGAAATGTGTGCAGAGATATGTGCCTTACCTCATACACCCCACAGAAGATCGACATGAACTTGCTGAGTACCACAGCACAGATACTGGCAATGTGCACAAAAGGACCCTGCAAGTGAAGAGGAGGAGAAAATCAGAGAGGGTTGCCCTCTGGTTACTGACAACCATTTAGGTACATTAGGCCTCATAACTTCTCTTTGGCCATCTCAGCCAGCCAGTAATAGAAGCATTAAGGTTGGAAACGGCCTCTGAGATCAGTGAATCAAACCTTTAATGCAGCATCACTGTGTTCACCACTAAACCATGTCCCCAGGTGCCACAACCACAACTCTTTCAGGGATATTGATTCCACCATTTGCCTATTTCAATGATGACCACCATCTCATTGAAGAATTTTTTCCCAATATCCAGTCTAAATCTTTCCTGGTGCAACTTGGTTACCTGGGAGAATTGACTGATTCCCACCTGGCTACAATCTCTTGTCAGGGAATTATAGAGAGTGAGAAGGTCTCCCCTGAGCATCCTTTTCTCCAGCCTAAGCAACGTCATTTCCCACAGCCACTCCTCATAAGATTTGTGCTCTAGACTCTCCAATCTTCCTCAGTTCTCCTATGTCCATTTAGTTTTTCACCTCTCAAAGACTACATTACTTTAGTTCTTTGATGTTTCCTATATCATGTCTTTGAAAGTGGAAGGCAAATGACCAGTGTAAGATAGGTATTGCTGGAAAGACCAGTTTTGAGAAGAGGAATGGTGGTGAAAGTAAGAAAACATTTATAGATTCATTTTTCGCAGACAGCTCCCACCTTCCGGACCCTGGTCAGTACTGCACATGGAATCAGTAATATTTACCTCTTTCCCCACAGGCATGCCACTTCCAAGCCCAGCTGTGAGGGCCACAACTTTGGCCACAAAAGCTTTGAGAGTGAGATACTCCTTGAGGACCACTCCCCTCATAATGGTCTTGAGCTCTGGGATCCCAGACCCTGAAAACAACAGCAGAGTCGGGGATGAACAAAACCCGCAGGCAGACGGAACAAGGAAAACGAGACAGACAGGAACAGATCTTGCCATGCCTTCTGCCCTCACCAACAGCCTGTGGAGAGACGAAGTGGCAGAAGCTGGCTGCGAACAGAATGAGGCCGAGCGGGAACGCAACCCACACCACGTACTGCAGAGGGATATTCGGGTGCAGCACTCCGTATGTCCACTTGTAGGCTGTGGGCACACAAACAGAGAACTTGTCAGTAACCGCAGCTGCTCCAAACAGGCTGGCAGACACCAGAGAATCACACACGTGCTAAACGTGCCCATGCTAAATCTCCTTCAGAAATGGTGCCCTCATGCTGCTTTTCTGAGGCAAGCCTAATTACAGTTTGAGTACGAGTTCCCCAATAAAGCAGGCATTCTGCAAGAATGGACAGAAGACACTATTAATACCTGCGCACAAGTGTGGCACAAAAAGAGGTGTGTTATATGCAGATGTGAGGACAAATCACTGTGCAGTGTCTTCATTTGTCAGTCTGAGGGTCTTGTGTGGGTTCTGAAGGGCAATAAAGTGGTCCACCAATCATTCCCTCATAAAAAAACTAGTTTAAAAGCTCTGGTTATGATTTCCCTTCTAGAGCAGCAGAACAGAAGCTGTTTAAAAGCCAGTAGCTCTTAAAACAGCAGTGGTACCATTGCTCAGCCAGATAGAACAACATGAGCTGCTGAGAATCCAAACTGAACTGCAGCTCCTCTGAACTGCATCTTCCCTGCCTGAGCTGACTCCCCACACAGCCTCAGTGGAGGCTGAGACTTGCCAGGGGAAAAGGAAAAAGAACTCCAAAGGATTCAGCTGAAGGGAGTATAAAGGACAGGAACCTTCAGAGTGGATTATACCAGTCACCTGGTAGATGGGGATGCTCTGGAGGGAAGAACACCAGGCTGAAGGAACGTTGGGAGCTTTGAGGAATTGCAGCAGCCAAGAGGAAAAGGTTGGTGTATGTGTGTGCCAGTCAGGACTGGGACACTGAGGGTAAGGACAGGGGAACAGTGCAGTTAAGAGGATGTGTGTGTGTGTGTGTGTGTGTGTGTGTGTGTGTGTGTGTGTGTGTGCACAGAAATGGGGGCTGAAAGATCTTGTAATTTTTGTAGCTGGCAAAAGGAGACAGACCACAAGAAAAATACAGGGAAGGGATATAAGGGAATAGGAGATCCCTGTGAAAAGGGCAAAAGGAGAGGGCATTATATGCCCAGATGGCAGAAAAATTCAGGACACTGTATAAGTAAAAATTGGAAAGAACAAAAATTAGGTAAAAAGCAGAAACAGTGCCAGGGGGGCATCCAAGAGCCCCTTCCCCCCCCATCACCCATGTTCTCAATATTCTTGGGGAGGAAAGGAAGCAGTGTAAGAGGAAAGGCCACAGTAACATTTCTCTGTGCTCCTGCATATTCAAGGGAGCAGAAAGAAAAGGGATTAAACATAATTGTTTGTCTTTGACTCATCATACCCATATCCCGTGGTTCTGCCCACTTACTTCCAAATTTTCTCCTTCCATCCCTTTAAAGAACCTCTCCCTAGCTAACCTTTACTGTGTTATCAGAACTTCAAACCTCCTAAGCAGCAAGGGTTGAGGATGGGACAATGATGTTAAAGGACGAGCAAAACTGGTCACTGGGCTTTGTAAAACATTCATATCATTTACTGGCTGCTTTTGCAACACCTGAATGGGACCCACCCTGTACGGTCTTTGCACTGGCATAATCCACTCCCCAGCTCACCAACGCCATGACCAGACCCAACAGAACCAAGAAAATCCAGTCCTCTCCAAGCTTCTTGGTAACATATTTCTGGATGCGTTTAGCACAGTCTGTGGAGAGAAGAGTAAACCAGAAAAGCTGAGTGAGCATAGATGAAGCTGTGCCTGTCTGTCCTGTGCTGAGAACTGACTAAACCAAGGATTTATTTGGAGGAATCAGGGGCTCTCTCACACAGTTCTGTGACATCTTATGTAGTTTAAAAAACATTTTTAAAAGGGCAGTAGGGGTGTGCAGGACACACAGGGTGGAATTTAACATCTTGTACACTAGCAGCAAAAGTCTGATTCAAGGAGGTCCTTTTCCTCCCATTATAGAGCTCTGTTGTGGAAAAAATTATTTACTTGGGATTGTTTTTTGTTTCAAACATATCTTTTCTCTTTCTAGGATGAAAGCTCATATATAGAGAAGGTTTTTCAACCCAATGAGATTCGATTCCCTTTCCTTCCCTCTCTGCTTCTCTCCAGTCACAATTGCTTAAATCCATCTCTCTTGCTGGCCTACCTAATATCTGGTAATAGGGTAATGAAACATGAATTGTGCCTACCTTGACATTTGGAATAGTGCTCTTCTTTGATCTGTACTTGGCTGTCACGTTTCAGGGGTCTTCCATTGTTCCTTTGGGACTGTTTCTTCAGCAGTTTTGCTGCTTCCTTGTCTGAAATGTTATCTGTTACCTGGTCTGTGTATCGGCCATAAAGCTAGAGAAGCAGAAAAAGCAGAAAACAAGAGGGATCACAAGGAAAAGGTAAGGCAAATGCTCCTTCACAAATAGCATTAAGGACAAGGCAGATCTACCAACATTCCGAGGTACAGACCCAAATGTACCAAGCAGGGAGACTGAGACACAGAAACTCTCAGGCAGATGCTGCTCATTTATTTTTTCTTTTTTTCCTTTCTAGTTTCCTCTTTCCAATCTCTCCAAAACCTTTTCACCTCCTTTTTGGAGAACAAGATATGATCACAGAATATTCATTATTTTCTAATGCCCTGGGGAAAAAAATGGCTGAGAGATTGAATATTAAGAGACAGCATTTGAGCATTAGGAGACAGCTTCCTGGAGGTACAAAAGAAGGTCAAAGTAGTTCACATGAGGCCGCCATCCTCAGGGCTGTCTCATAGATATCAGAAGCACTGTAAAACATCTCTGAAGGTTTTGAGAGGCATTGCACTCTCAAACAGGCTGCAGGAATGTCCTGCATCTGTTCCTCCTGCTGCCAAGGAATGCTTAACAGGGCACATAGCCACTGATGGTGCTCGTGGAGGAAAAGAAGCAGCATAATTTCAAAAATATCACAGACTGCTGCACACTTCCAACAATTATTTACCCAAGTCAGCATTTTAAGTCCTCCTGTATCTCTAATTCCTCTGAAATTCCTGATTTCTTTAACTAGTCTTTTTCTTCAGATACTAAACTTGAAATGCAGTTGGTTATATGCAATTCACAATGAGCTACACATGCTTACCAAGGACATTTCTTACACGGGTCTACAGTAAACTGGGCAGTTGTGCTGTCTTGTTGACATCTTAAGGGAGTTTGAAAAAACCTGACTATACCCCAGGTTTGTTTACCAGATTCCCTGAAGAGCAGCTATGCCACCTCACTCTTTCACAGTACAGGTAGGGAAGGTGTGCATTTGAGAAGCAGAGAATAAGCCTCTTCTCCTTGCATATCCTACACGTTTGGCTTTACTTCAGACCAGGATACCACCTGATGCACCTCCTACCTGTGACAAGGGGTCCCTTTGCTCCCTCCCCAGCACATCTGCTTCTCTGAGATTTTCTGAGAGGCAGGAGGAGAATGGGCCATGTTTTGATCAGCAAAATCAGACACTTAAGCTGGAGAATGACAGGATGTATGACAGAGATAAAGTACGACCACACATTTAGGAGACATTTCTGTTTGACAGTTCCTGGCTCCCCTTTTCAAGGCAACAAAAGAGATGTTCCTGTTCCCTTGAGAGAAAATAGATACAGAGACTCACAGAAAGGTTTACACGGGAAGGCACCTCTGGAGGTTTCTAGTCCAAGCCTCTGCCCACAGCCTGCAAACTCTGAAGCCAGGTAAGTCAGATTAGGCTGCTCAAGACCTTATCCAGGCAACTCCTAAACATCTCCAGGAGCAGAGGATACCCACCTTCTCTGAGCACCTGTTTCAGTCATCTACCATTTAGTATTTCAATATAACAAATATGACTGAAGGTCCTAAGTATTTTATTTATTTATTTATTTATTTACACATATACCTCAGGAGACACTTGAGCCATGTGCCGTAGCTCCCTTTGGAAATGCTAGTGGATTTTCTTTTCTTCACAGAACCCATATCTATGCTTTTTTAAAACCATCCTGTTCGAAAGATGGCTCACCTGCTGCCTCTAAAACAGATTGATCCTATCTGAACAGCTGAAAGTATTCTTCCATTCATCACTGTATTGGAAGCTACACAAATTTAATGCAATTATTAACCACATGATTACAAACGCATTCTAAGTAAATTAACTAGACTCTGCATGGAATAATGGGCATGCTCTGACACCCTTAAAACAGATAGGACAGTGAAACCTCAGGCTGAAGAATTTCATCTACAGGGTAACTGCCACGTACAGAATGCAGTCCTACCTAGCAAAGTGCTCATTTTTTCTCTTACTCTGTCTTTCAGACAGAAATGCCAAATATGGGCAGATTTTAGACAAATGCATCTTTACATCACCTCAACCAGTGTTGTGGTCATGAGAGATGGGTTTATGTCAAATACAACTTAAACCAGTGTCAAGTATGAGATTCAAATTAGAATCTTCCATCTGCCAGATAGAACAGCGTGACAGCACAGTAGTATGAATGTTGAAAGTCCTCATATGGTATCCTACTTCACTGCTTCTGCCTGCCTGTAAAACGGTGCACTTGGGATATGGGAATAAAAAGTTAGTCCACAGACATAAAACGAAATTGCTGTCCTGGCAAACCAGGTTGTCTCAACACATTTAAAGAATGCTTCAGACATGTGCTTTGCTTCTCCAGGATTCTGGAAGTATCTAAAATGGTAGGAGATTGTGGGGCAGAGAAAGAATCCAGAAATCAAAGGATGACCTTACAGCAAAATTGGGTTAGGCAAGAAATATCCACTCCACTAGAAGATATAAAACTAAAAATATAACACAGTATGAGTCTGACTGTTCTTTCTTCTGTTGCTCCCTTTCTAACACAAGGAACACAAGGTTTCTGAGCACCAGAAAAAATGAAGACAATTTTGTAAGTTCTCAATTACCACCTAAGGGTTGAGCCAGAAAAGGTACTATGATGCCTACTTGGCTAAATGCTGAGAGAGAGCACCAAAATTGTGCAAAACTAGCTGAAGGTATAAATACCACTCAGAATAGATGGGAGGAACATACACCCCCCCCAAAAAAAATCTCCCCAAAACCCCCAAAAAACAAAACCAAACAAACAAAACCACAAAAAACAAACCCCAACCAAACCATCCAGGGAGAAAGCATAATGAAGTAAAGCTTGTTATCAGAGATTAAGCATTTATCTATGCAAATGATCTTTTGTCTTTCCAAAAATTGGGGGAATTTCATTTTTTGAGTAACAGAGGAAAAGCTGCACAGAATCTCAGGGGAAAAAATACATCACAATTTCAAGACTTATCTGGAAGCTATTTTCTGAGGGGTCAACACATGTATGAAACTGCCCTCCTCTCACAGTCCAAAGCCCAAGCTATTTCCCATGCCATTCTGAACAATACATTCCTCACAGAATACCCCAGTCCTGAAATCCCTTTCTCCAGCTCTGCCACTGCATCCTGTTTATGATCTGCTGCTCCCAGCCATTGAGGCAGCCTTAGCCTGTACTTCTTTCCCTCTCATTCCTCCCTTGTAACCATCTTGCTATTCCTAAAATTATCTTCCTTAGGTGATTTTTTTTCCTGATGCATCACCAAAGGGAAGCCATATCTGATCTCGAAGGTGAAACCTCTCCAAATGCACCACATACATAAATTTAAATGTCAGTAAAACATCTCAGTCAACTGCTTAGACACAGAGCCGATGAGGCACAGGTAAGGGACAGGGAACAGCAACAAAACAATAGTTGTTCCTGAAGAAAAGGTGGCAAAGGAGAAATCAAACAGCAATGCCATTACCTAAAGGGAGAGAGGGGCTGGAGGGAAACATCAGAGCAAGCTATCTCAGATGGGCATAGTGATGGACAAAAGGAGGAAAAGCACAACTTGCAAGAAAGGAAAGCCCATACATGTCCCCATCCAGCCCCACTTGAGAGTAGTCCAGCGTGGGAGCAGGTGCCCTGTGGGGCTGGGGAATCTTCAATCCTGCAGATTTTCAGAACATGCCTGGAAAAGGCTCTGGACAATGTGACCTACCTTTGGAATCAGCCCTGCTGTGAGTAGGGGCTTGGGCTGAAGAGCTCTAGAGGCCCTCCCACCTACCTCTCAGTGTGAGCCTGTTATTCTGTATTACTGCATTGCCTGATTTCTTACTGCACATCCCTCCCACTACAGCCATCTGTGTATTGCTGAGTGAGCTCCCTGCCAGGAACACCCTTTCTATAGTCACAAATAGCACAGATTTCAAATACTTCACCAGCTGTAACTGCTTTCTCATGTGGAAATAAAACAATACAAAATCCTACAGTGTAGGATAATCTATATTTTTATCAAGGTATATTACATCATCTGTCATATATCTACTATCTGTTATATTAATTGTCAAAAATATATTATTATTATTATTATCCTACTACTATTATGTTATTATCTATTAACCACTATACATTTTTTGACTGTCAATTATCTGAAGATCTAAGGCCAAAGACCAAGATTTCACTATTCTGGGGCCTGTGTAAACCAAACCAAATCACATGTACAACAGAAGGCAACAGCTAGCAAAAAAAAGAGCACAACAGAATCAAAGTCTCTATCAAATGTTTTTTCACATGACAGTGGGGAAAGAAATCTTAATGATTATTCTATGTGGAAATGGATGAAAACATGTGCAAAAGGTTTTTTTATGTTAACTACATGATAATTGTGTGCATATTTGTACAAAGTACACGTACATATTTATAATGTATCTGCATGTGCATGAATGACCAGCAAAATATACACATCCACAGCAAGCCTGGCTTAGCCAGAAAATGTTTGCATGCAAAGTTCCATGATAAATATACATGCACATGTGTACATGACTGCTTATATAAAATATTTCTAGGACGTATTTTTCAGTAAACTATAAATACAACTGTCTGGTTTTTAGATTGCAAATTGCCTTCACAAATGCATGCTTGCTTGGGGATTTTTCTGCCTGAAGATATGCATGGGAATGGGTTTGATGGCCTTCTTGTTTGTATGTGAGATCATCTATGTATGTGCACTGACCACCATGCCTCTGGAGCTGAGCACATAGACACTCTGGGGTCAGGGAGCAAGAGCACAGAGCTGGTGGTGTTGCCTCACTGTGTCATCTGTGCCTACTGGAGAGTGCCTTTAGGTGTGTGGGACTGGTATATCTGCTGGATATGTGTGAACTGGGATATGCTTTACTGGAGAAGGGGTTTGCATCTCGCAGCTCCCCACACCCCAGCTCACTCCTGGTTCATGGCACACATACAGAGGTGGGTTTCCTTCACCCACCTCAGCTCTCCAGCCCCATTTGCAGCCCATGGGGTAGGCATGACCCCAGTGGAGCTCAGTCTCAGGTGGGCACACATACCTCTCCACCCCATCCCACCTCTGTGCTCGCCCTCTTAGCATGGCTGCTGCAGCCAAAGCATGCCTTGTGTAGATAAAGTCTAAACTGCTCCAGTCCATCCAGGCTGCTGCTTCCAGGGGTGGTTTTGGAAGACTTCAATGTAGGAGACACGCAAACTCTCAGATGTTTTAGGCAGTTTCAGAACATAAATCCCTGAATACGACCATGGAACTGATTCTCTGATCTTTGGCAATGTGACACATAACTATCCTCACTGGGATGCTTACCTACTGGAAGAAATTTTCTTGGTGGCAAATGCACCTATTTTCCTATCACTACATCACGTTAAGTCTTTAGGAAACAATCAATGCAATCTCCTTCATTCCCAGCCATTTGCCATCCATGTAAGAGGATTTGTGTTCATTTAAGGAGAATCCACTTCATGAATTTCACATTCACACGCTCTCTTCCTCATAATTTGACCGGATCCTTCATTGCACTAAAGCTCTCTTAGATCAGCTTAATCAGAACAGAGTGGTAGGAAATAAGACACCAGGACTCTGCTGTAAACCCTCCCCTTTGCAGGAGGCTGTCCCAGAAGAAGAGGCAAGGGAGATACAGAGCATAATGGAACAAAAAGCCATAACCAGACTACGTCTATGTCCCAGATATTTTCCTGAACCAGTGCTTGTACAATCCAGAGCAAGAGTCAGGTCAAGCTTAAGGGTTAGAAAATCCTTCACTTACAGCTCCACTAAGCTATCAAAAATACCAATATACATGTATGGGTATATGACCATGAAGGGCTTTATGGTCGGAGAAAAGTCACAAGAGCTTTACTTCATCAACACAGCTGTGCAGATAGATGCCCATCTATAAACATCACTGTTCTCTTTGATTTTTCTCACTCTTGTGCTGTACTTAATATCACTATGCAGCTGCAGGCAACTGCAGCTTCTCTTTGCTGTTACAAATGCATTAATGCTCTGGCTAATTTTCCCCATCCCAGCTTGCCCATTCCAAGTGTCATTGCATCCATGGCAGGTGACAATAACCTCTGACTTGAATTACTGGTAGGATCTTTGGTGTAAGTACAACCATGAATGTCAAAGCCTGACCTGGAGTCAGCAAGTGGAGGGGAGAGCCAGTGGGACTGGGGATGCCCAGGGATGTGTGCTCTGCCAGCAGCATTTTGGAGAGCCCCAGAGATCTCCCTGCGTGATCCCAGGGAAAGCTGTGCTGCCACAAGTGTGCCGGTGTCCAGCCCTACCTGTGGGTAGCTGAGGGCGTTCTCCGGGGAGCGCAGGCCGTCCGCTGTGGCCCCGGCCTCGTGTCCTGCCTCCGCAGGTATCCCGAAACGGGAGCATTTCTCAAAGCAGACATAGTCGTACTGCGGTGTGCCCTCCCACACAGCTGCCTTCGGGCTGGGCTCCTGCGCCCTGCTCTCTGAGCTCTCCATTCCTCCAGTGCTCCTCACGCTCATGGGTCACTGCGCTGCTGCTCTGGGCCTTACCTAGCACCACCTCGGGCTCTGGCAGAGAGCGCGGCCTCCGCATTCTCTGCTGATCCTTCCTTTCTCTCTCTCTCCTCTGGCCACTCCAACTTGTCCTGTTCCTGCGCTCTCTTTCTCTCTGCCCCTCCTCCTCCTCCTCCTCCTTGTGCCTCTCTCACTTTCTTCCCTTCCTGCCCAAAGGGTTCAACTATATTTATAGCAACCTTCGTCTGCCACATGATTCCCTAGCACCATGTCTGATCTCAGCAAAAGGGAATAACTCTGCCAGGATTGAATATCAGGTGTGAGCAGGAGGGGAACTCCTGAAGGAGAGGGAGGGGGCAGGGGGAAGGAGGTGGTGTGACAGACAGAGCTACAAGCACAGACAGAAAGCAGACAAGAGGAAGCAGAAATTATCCAGGATATCTCTTCTTTCACAGCTCCTCATCCCACGCACACCCTGTTTGCAGTGAGAACAAAGGTCAGTCGGCTTCCTCATTTTCTCCCCAGATACCAGGTGTCCTAAAGACTGAGCAACAATCATAAGGACGCCAGCAGCTATGGTGAGATGGAATGAGATGGGTGTTCACTCAGTGTCCCAAGACAATTTTTCTAAGTCCACGGTTCACAGCACCAAGCCCTAATGGAGAAGTCAGGCATGCCTGTGAACAGCTGAACATTACAGTCTAATCTCAACCTCCCCAGGTGTTCTTATGGGGAGTACTTTGCACTTCAAAGCATATCACCAAACTGCTCTGTGGGTACTCAATTATAGGTGTATGCACAAATTTAATTCTTCCTGATGCTTATTTTTCCACAGACTAGAGCATTCAACAGCTTCTCCTCTCCACTCTGCCACTGGTTTCTCAGTCAGGGAGAGAAGAAATGAGTTCAGCCAACACCAGTGAGCTACCAGCCAGCAATAGGAATGAGAAGCATGTTACAACAACTTGGCCTAGAGACACCTCCCAGTACTGTCAGTGTGCTGCCTATAACCTATGTCTTCTGAGGGCTATTAATTTAGGGGGAGCAGAGAGTTCAAGGTCCCAGAAACTGTATACAAGAAAAAAAAACCTCACATGCCAAGCTACTCATACTGCATAAGAGATTTCCAGGCAGGATGAGTGGAGAGAAGGGCAAAACACCCTTTTTTGGGCTCAGAACAGTGATCTCATTATTTCATTTTGCAGACTCCTGTAAAATATTTCTTATTTTGCTTTTATTTTAGTCTGCATGGTCCTCAAGAGTAAGGTAGAAAGAAAGTCTCCATGAGGAAGACACTTAATTTCTTGCACAAACCACCTTCTCCATGTTCCTGGTAAGATATGGATATCCATTATCAGTAATAATCACACGGATAAGGTTAGTGTGTACAGCCTACAACTGGTATTTATTTATTTATTTATTTACTTAGGTATTTATTACTGAGTATTTAGGAAAGCAGTATTAATGCTGCCCCAAAACTTAGAGGCTCTCCTGTTTCATTCTCACCAGCGCTCACTTTCCTGTCAACAAGCACCATTTTCTGGAGGAATACTGTGCCCCATATGTAGGACAGAACTTGAAATGAATCACCATAAAGAAGAGTTTCTAAGTGACTGTGTCTAGCAAATCAGAGAAAAACATTTAGTTACCCTCAAAAAGGCATTAATTGCTCCCACCCTATTGAGATGCTTTTGGAAATACATTGTCATGGCTTATATAAAAAATGATGCATAGCATATACTATATAGTGTATAAAATATAAAAGAACTGTCTAAAATATAAAGTATAGGAAGCCTAAAAACTGAGCACAGTACAGCCCAGCAAACATCAAAGCTGTAATATAGTCAGTCACTATTGTATGTACTGCAGGAGAACACTCACCAGAGCCACTGCAGAAAATAACGAGAACCTTTAGCTGAAAGTGCACTCTTCTAGCTCTTGTTTTTCAAGAGGCACAAGAATGGCACATTAGAAA
Organism: Sturnus vulgaris; assembly: GCF_052056855.1. NCBI lineage: Eukaryota > Metazoa > Chordata > Aves > Passeriformes > Sturnidae > Sturnus > Sturnus vulgaris. The sequence continues at coordinate 32,211,712 of NC_142244.1, forward strand.
TTGCTGCAGTATCAAAATGAACCCTCTACTGCCAGCTAATCAAACTACTGTCTGTCTTGCATGATACTGTTGTGGAATTTCCACGGGAAATAATGATATAATAATATCCTAAAAATAGGATGATTGTACCCTGAAAGGCTTTTCCCAAGAAATATCTCTCTCAGCTTCCAAACTAGCCCTGGCCTCACTTATCAATAAAAGCATGAAGGACCCCAAGGCCAATCAAATGACTCTAGATGCTACTTGAACAAGAAACCTTTACTGTGCTCATTAGGAAGATATCCTACAAACCCCCTGGGCCCTCAGTGGTGTTTCCCACAGTGTAATGTACCTCAGCCATGGAATGGTAGAAGGATAACCACGCAGCTGGTCCTGAACAATCACTGTGTGCATGGTGGTACCTATGCACTAGGAAAGACCCAGCTCACCTGTAGCTAAGGACCTTGTATTCAACTAATTCCCACCTCTCATCAAACTATCTCTGCCTCTAGTCTCTGCACTCAGATACTGTCTAACAAGGAAACAACTGGGAACTGAAATTCATTTCAGTGCATGACAAAATATATGCAATCATTAAAGATACTGGATTTATGTCATAATATTTTCTGTGTCCTGAGCACTAATCTTATCATGCTACTGAGTTTATAAATCAACTGTCTCACTCTTTTCCCGAGGAGGTAAAAGTGCTTTGTCAGCTCACTGGAAATTATTAACAAGCCTTGCTATTTCACTAGGTACCAATAATCTCTGTCACAGCCTCCAGCCTCACTGACAGTACCCTAGTTAAATTCAAAGCAGCTACTCTTGACTCGTATTTGCTCTGAGATCTGCTGCTTCTATTTCACACTCTCAGAAGAACTTGTAAACCCAACAGCTTGTCCACTTTTTCCAGCTGGCACAGCTGACCTAATGAAAAGTAAAGTTCTGACTCTACTCATCATCTTTTCCATGTTTTCAGATCTGCAGATATAAACATAAACACAGAATACAAAGAACACCCTGAAAAAAATCTGCCTTTCTGCACTGCTGCTGCCCAGCAACTACTGTCAAATCTCCCCTATCATTCTTCCTGTAATCTCCTACCACAGCTTTTCTTTCTATATTTTCTTTATTGCCTCTCTGTCTTGCTTTCTATTTCCCAGGCCTTGCTCTGCACTTCCACCAGAACTCACCAGTGGAGTGCTGCTGTTGCTTCAGAGATTACCAGCAGACTCAGGAGATTAGCAGAGAGCTGGAGAAAGACATAAAAATAAGAGGAAGGTGTCATAAACCATCTTGCACTAGCCACAAACAAACACAGATGACCAGTACACATGGCTTGACTCCTCAGGTGCGCCTAAGTCTCTTGAAAAGGCTCACAAAAGTTTCTAGACTTGCCCATGGCATGCAAGAGGAAAGTTACACAACCTGCTCATGTACCTTTTTTTTCCTTTGCATATTACAGGCCCTAGTGGGTTGCAAAGTGTGTTTCAAGAAGGACATGTTTGTGATAGATGAAATTACAGCTACAGTCCAAATTAGGATATTAAATGACAATAAAAGAAAGAAGTTGGAAGAGCTGTCAACCAAGATGGATGTCTTGTTCATTCATTTTTTCTCCCTCCTCAGTTTTCTCTCAGGTTTCCCTTTCTCTGCATGTATTTATTTTCCTGAATGTTTTTCAGGATATAGAAATACAATTCCTAGCCTTTCCATCCTACTGCCTTGATAGTGAAAGCTCTGAGAGGCTGGTGGGGAGGGGGGTAAGGATGATTGAAGACTCACTCTTCTCCCACGGTCTGGTCTCAGGAGATTTATAACCTGAAATCATCCAAGTGCTATTTATCAACAGTGAGAATCTTAATGTTCCCTATGCCCTACCCATACAGTTATCAGACATCATACTAACTTCTGAGACTTCTGCTTTTGCTAGAGCTTTTTTTGGTTTGTTCTGTAGAAGGTTCATCCTGAAAGATCTAGACCACTTCATGACCTCATTGTTCACAAGCCCACCAGCAGACTGCAGTCTCCTCTGGAGCAGAAAACCATGTCTATTTTTCAGCTGCCACCAACACTGCATACACACATATTATAGCAGATGGTGATGCAGAGCCCTCTGCCACCCCAGACTGACAGGAGTGGAATTTGCTGTTATTTAGAACCCTGCATACAGAATAGATAAACAGTCATTTAAAAGCAAAGCAAAAATAATATTCTGTGCTTGAGAAAACCCAGCCCAAGAGGTCCACAAGAAGATAATATAAAAGATAGTCTATGGGACAAAAGAAATTGTAGAGGTGAAAAAGATAGTTTTAAAGGAGGAAGAGGAGAAAGGTGACAGAAAGATGACTACTTAACACTATCACAGTCTCTAAGAGAGAAACACAGAGTCAATAAGAGACAAAGAACCAAAGGGCATGAGGGGAAGAGAATCTGGACAGGAAGAAGATACAGCAAGCATATTTTGCTTCAAGCAATACCTTTAGATGGAGCAAAAATGAGTGAAAAGGCAGAAAAAAAGACTTCAGTAGATGTCAGATAAGGCAACGGCTTCTAGATGAGAACAAAGCTTTTGACTAGGACATTGTATTAGACAAGATACCCATGGAGGCTTCAAAGAGCTACAGAAGGCAATTAGAGCTTTGGGAGAGAAAGAATGCTGTGAAAAGAGCTAGGATGAGGGAGAGAGACTGGAAGAAAAGACAGCTTTTATAGTAAAAGAAAGAAATAGATCATAGACTGAGGCTTGAACAGTAGCAAAAGATAGAAATTTAAGCTGTGCAGGGCACATAGTAAGCCAGGCTGGATGTGGAGAGACAATGACAGAGAACTCTCAGAGGACACTTGAAAGAAGGGCTGAGTTCCCAGCAAACAGTAAAAAGAAAAAGACCAGAAAGTTTAAGGGCTTTCATCATGAAGAAATAACAAGATAATATGATGATATTCAAGTGGACATGTACTGACTAATACTAGACTGAGTAGAGCAGAATTGACAGAAACAGGGCAGATTTTGAGAATAATCAGCTTTTGATAACTCAAGAAGAAAGAGGCAGAATGGGGGAAAAAAAAATCTCACAACTGGCATCAGATAAATACTTACAAGAACATAAGGACATGAAGGAGCCACTGAAGTAGCTGTTGGAATAGAGGAATTTGAAAGGAAACTTGAACAGATCAGGATAGGGGCAGGATGGCAGTGCAGTATGACATGATATGACAATATGATATGCCATGACTTGGCAAAAACCAAATGAGCTTTAAAGGGTCAGCGTTATGTCCCACTTCCAGAAACAACCCAACTGTGACAGCCTGCACAGAGTACCATATCCATGTTGATGATGCCATCTAAGGTAAATTACTTGTTAACTCACAGCTGTCTTGTCCTACATCACAATGTGGTCACAGGTTGGAATTGAGAGCAAAAATAACATGCAGAGAGATTTAAACAAACCTAGCAACAAGAGCAAGACACAGAAAATCAGCTGAAAGAGAAGACAGCAAAATTAGGTTTTATGAATGGATCCAAACTCATTTAGAACTTTAAAGTGAATCTGACTGTCCTGATGAGCTCTCAGGTAAAGACTATCAGGCTTCAAAACTCAAAAAAGAACAGCCTTTAGTAGAATAAAAAGAAGATAATTTGATTATTTTAAATGGAGAAGACTTCAAGCATAGAAGCAGGAAGCACAGAAATAAATATATAGTCTATATACAACTCTCCCTCACCCACTGTGACCTTGGTTGCAATTAGGTTGATGACCTGAGCTGCTAAAATTTTGTGCTTGCACTCTATTGCCTAGGAGATTGTTTTCATATCTCCACAGCTTGGATGCCTCCTCCCTTACAGCTGCCCCCTTCTTAAATTGCAGCCCTCAATTCCCCTGGTGATTATCTACCCTACAACACCTCATAGTTTCTATTAAATAATTTCTTCTTTTCATCTACTGAAAAGCTTTCCAAATTAAGAGGTGTATTACTGATGGGGTAGAAAAGTGAATGTCTTGTCTTAGGATAAACCAAGTACAAATCAAATAGGCATAGTGTGTATATAAGTACCAAAAGAAGAAGAAAAGTAATTACAAAAAAGTAATATTACTGCTGAGAAGGAGAAAACTTTTTCTAACTGGATTGTGCATCCAAAAGCAGCTAAATTCAGTGAGAACTAGCAAACAATTAACTGACGGAAGTAGATTCAGTGGATTTCTTATTTTCTAGGAAAATAATTTTGCATCACAAACATTTTCTGACATAGTCAGCTTGAAGACATTTTTAGCAGAAAAGGATCAAGGAACATCTAGGAAATACACTTACCTCTAATGATCAAAACTTATTAAGGATACCTTTAAGCTAGTGAATTTTTATTATTCCAGCCCACAGAATCTGCAGCTTGTGCCTGTTTTCCCCTTTTCCCTGTAGATTTATTGTTGCACATGTAAAATGAATAATTGCCCATTTGATCTGTCAGTCATGCCATGACACACAACCTGACCAACACCACGAGGCTGAAAAGTGCAGTGATGAGCTGTGCAGAGCTGGCCTGCCACAGGCTCCTGGGTTTGAACTGGATTTGGATAATTTCAAGTGGAGAATAATGATTCTTGTATAGAACATGGTGAACTATGAAGATGTGTGGCCGTAGTTGAAAGGTTTAGGAGGAGGAACTGGCTTGTGAAGGGAAAATTTTTGTGGAAGTTTCAAGGACATGTTTGTGGTATGCATGAGCTGGGGTTGGTCAAGAAGGAGGAACCATGAGTATGGACAGAGTAACTCCAAGAGGCCATGGCTAGGATTAGAGGTACACAAGAAAAATTATTTCATTTTCCAATATATGCTCCACTTTCAAATGCCTGAAAAGTACTTTCACTGAAGCCCTATGATGTATAGATGTCTATGAGAGCGATCACATTACCTAATTTAGGACACTTGAGGAACAGACTGGTTGAAAAGGACAGTCCTAATATTTTTATGTGCTTGAACTAGTGATCAAGAAGCTTGATGCAAGGAAAAAAATTAATTTTCAGCCAGCTCTGCTCTCCATTCCTGCTGATGCATGGCCATGTGAATGTCAGTAAAGAAGGGATCACGAACACACCTAGAAATGAGGGAAGGGACTGTCTTTTCTGATTGCAACAGAACTCTAATCCACCATAAAAATTTTCTCAGTAACACTTGGCTCTTGCTTACATTTCAGACTCTTGTCATGGTTGGAGCAAATGCTATGAACTACTTGCATGAACCATGGTTGCTAAGTACTGGTTATTGGCAGTGTTTGTCCTGTCCCATCTCAGATAACAGGATGATACAGGATGTCAATAGAAGAGTTGAAGCACAGATGTGTTATCACTACCATTGAAGATTTTTTTTTATATATACCTTATTAACTAGGACAGTTGTAAATCCTGCAAAGTTTTGACTAAGCATCCTATTTTCCTTCTCCTTCACCCATCTAAATGCAGATACACATACAAAACCACCAAAAATACCTAACCCGCCAGTACAGCAGGGGCCTTGCCTGTTTTCCATAAAACAATCCCTGGTGGTAATATGAGATAAAGACTAAGGTAAACAGAGGGAAGATAGTATTTCTCTTGGCAGCCTGAATAATAAATCCATCCCAAATGAGGGCGAAGAAATTCCCCTGCAGCAATAACCTTTGCTGTTATCACTGGCTGCTGATACAGGGATGATAGTGAGAGTCAGCATGACATTCACTGGCCTCCCTCTCTCTTCTATCAGCCCCTTGCTTTGACTTGTAGGAAGGTGCTGGGGGAAGGGAAGAAGAACTGCATCAAGCACGTGCATCCAGGTTGAAGTACTGGGCCGCTCTTTGGCATGAAGCCTGCAAAAAGTCTTTTCTCTGTCAAGCTTTTTAAACTAGAGCTGCTGCACACTTACTAGCAAGAGCCAATTTAGATTGTCACAGGGGGGAAACGGTGCAAGAAGTACACCAGGGACATGAGGGGATACAATCTCTAGATGCCAGAGAGACAGGTAGCTTAGTATATTAAGCCCAGGACAAGATAAATCAGCAGCAGAAATTGCAGGGAGTCCCTGATAAATGGCATTGTGTCCCAGGAGTGTCCTTTAATGTCTATGCCACCTACAAATATTAAACCTGGGAGTCCAGGAAGGGGATGTAGGTTGACAGTGGAAACTATTGTCCAAGGTCAGGAATGGTAGAGGGATAACAGGACAATGAAGAAGAAGGTGCTGAGAATAAATGGTGAAAACTATTCTGACTTTCACTTATATTAGGAGCTGAAATTAGTTCTGTGAGCTGCTGAACTCAGCTCATACAGTTTATGAGAAATTACAGATTTTTGGATGTTGTGTTTGTTTTAGACCATTGCTCACAGCCCCGCTCTTGCATTATGAGGTGTTCAGAATCCACAACAGTGCCTAAGAGTACTTGTGGTATCTTGTTCAAGCACTGCCCTTGGTCTGGGGTATATATACCAACTTTTTCCTGTCCATATCAGAGCCAGATTCTATTTCACATTATGTCTATAGCATATTTTGAAAAGAATGAGTCAGTAAACAAAACAAACAAACAAAAAAAATTAGAGATGGATTTTGTGAAATGTTTCAAATCCTACTCATTCTGCTGTGTTTTCTTGCATCAGGAAGAGAGTTGTTGCTCTCTGGCAGGTGCACTGGCTGAGCTGGGGACATTTACTTAGGAGGAGAAGGACAGAAATGCCCCAGACCACTGTTTTTTGGGCACCATGAGGACCACGATCCCACACAAGTCTGCAGGCTCCATCAATGCTGAAGATTCATTGCTCGGGGAAGAAGATGCAGCTGACCCTTGCCATGGCATATTTTAACCTCATCTTCATCAAAGAGGAAAGGGATGAAGAGGGTATTGCTGTGGTGCTTCCCTGTACCAGAGGGACCACAGTTCTGGCTACAGAACTTTCTGGTAGAAATCTCAGCTGGTACCAGTGGCACCACCACTGCTAGCCAACAGGTTTCTTACTCCCCTTCCTTCTCCCTCCAAATAAAACTGCTCCAAATGCCATCATTAAATCCCATGGGATGGAGGTGAGGTCTCTACAGGGGCAGGGTATTCTCCTTGCTTTGGGCAGGAGAGTTGTCCATCATCTTCCTGCAGGAAATCTTCACCAATCTAAGTGTACTTTGTGGTAGGACCACTTGAACAGACGTGTCTGTCTATACAATTTCATATTGAGTTTTTGCCACACTGGTCATTAGTCCTGTCCTCTCTTGACCTATAGTCTTGTATGCTGGGGAACATGATCATTGCCCTGAATCAGCTGCTGAACATTCAGATCTGCTTAGGAGTGCATTAATGTCTTTAATATCTGTGTTCTTATACCAGGTCTGAAATGTCATTTTTATCAAGATGTCTTCCTCTGCAGTCACAGTCCGTCCACAGGAGGGTCTGGACCCAGCTTTGAATTTTTCTTTCATAACTGCATTGGAAATAAGAGGCCTTCACTGAGAAGGCAGGAGGTCAGCATTCCTTAAAGGATTCCTAGTACACCCTCCAACCAGATAATAAGCATCGCCTGCATCCTGGCAGGGGTCAGCACTCATGTTAAGGATCTCGAGCAGACTAAAAAAAGACTGAGGCCTTTTTGTGGGACCTATTCTCTTTAGATACAAATCTGATGTCCTTCAGTAACCTTCATGTCTTCTGGAAATGTTTAACTTTTTTGAACACTTCTCTTAAGAGATTAAAAAGCTTCTCTGTTTTTATGTGGTTTTCAATTTGATCCATTCTAGTTAATGTCTTGATCCTTGTTGTTTCCACAGGTTATTGACTCCGAGCACATTGTGGTCACCATGAAGTAGTGGTTTCAGCTAAGAAGCTGCATTGTTTACCATGGTATATCAGGTTCAGATGAAATACTGTTATGAGATCATTTTGTCAGTCCTCCATATTCAGTAGTAAAACATCATCAGCTGATGATTGTCCATTCTCCTTAGAGAAGATTCATTTACTACAGAACCAAACGCACTGATCTGGAAAAGTAGAAAGAAGAAGAGAGAAGCCTACACATAAAAAAGAGTTGGGTTGGAAACAGAAACCACTAAAGATTCTGAAAGTGGAAAAATCTTTGTGGAAGGAATTGGAAAGGGTGTTCCAGAGTATCTTAGCATATTCTGTTAATTCACTACACTATTATTACACTACTTATTTGCTACATAGCATTCAAGTTGTTTCCCCCAGTGATGGAACAGTAAAAGAGAATAAAGGTAACATACGGCAGCTCAGGGCTAGAACCAATGGGGAGTGAGAAGTCCCGTGGGGGAGGACTACTTCTTGTAGATATTCTGACTCTTTCTGAGGGCTTCCATTGAGAGACTACTAGTCAGGGTGAATCAAGATGCTGTACCTGAGCTCTGCACAGAAAAGGCTGCCTGTCACACTGTGAACCTGCTTAATCAAAAGCCAGTGATGCATCAGGCCCTGACCCTCTCAGTCTCCCTTGTTCCACATTTCCAGACAAAGTGTCAAGTCTAGTCTTTTATCTTTTGGTATGAGTTATAAGGAAAAAAAAGAAAAATAAGTTTTCTAGGGCCATGGCATAAGAAAAGTTGGTACTGCTTTTGAAATACAGCTGGGTTAAAGAAGAGAGAACACACAGAAATTCAAGATTTTTTCAGCATTGGACTGAACCGTTACAGCTGTCACAAAACTGTGAGTGGTGTAAAGAAAGGATGGTCATATTCCATTTCTTACATCAGCTCTGATATGTGTGTCTGAGCATTGTGAGAGGTAAACTGATGGAAAGCACTCACGTCTTCATGCAGTTAACTGCTCAAAGTCGTGCTGCGAGTGAGTTCACCACAGGTCAGGGAAACAGAATTTAAGAACAAAGCTGTTCGTGTGGCCATGAATAGATCATGTCAGCCACAATGTGCATGTTCACATGTAGCACTGAAACACAAGTGTAGGCAAGAGAACTTTACCTAGCCCTGCTTCTTCTTCCCAAGAGTAAGATTTCCATGTAACTCTGGAATAAAGTTCCTACACCATGCTGACTATTTCTTCTGTCACTACCCTGTTGCATAGCTGCCATGTGTTTAATCCTGCTTTTGCCTTTACCATTCCTGGAAAGCATAGGTGAACCTGCAGCTCTTTTGCCCTTTGAGCCTGGAGCATTATGTACTTCAAACTAATGGAAATGAGGTTTCCAACATGCCCTATTTCTGTATGGAATTGGAACTAAAAGCAGTTCCTGCCCTCAGTACCACGTCCCCTACAGTTGATAACAACCTTGATGCCAAGCAGAATTCATATCAAATACCTCTCTGGTCTGGATAAGGGCTCACAGGGTGCTAGTAAGTTATTCAGAGGAATAAAAACAGACTGACTGAAGAATTGTACAGGGCTTTAACAGGATGATTGAGCAATAAAATTACAGATGAAAAGTCACAATAAATCTGAAGTGATTAAGGAGGAACAGACATTCTAGCTTTGCATACACAAGAACTGTTCAACTATGTAAGCTCGCAATATGTAAGAATAAGATCTTGGGGTTACACAGAATGATCATAATGACCTCTTTAGCATTTATTTAGAACTATGGTTAAGAAGTAGGAAAATTATATCTAATTACATACAACGTGCAAGTACATCTGAGTAATGTTTGCTTTCTGTTTCTCCTAGTCTCAAAAAGAATATAGTAGAACTGTGAGAGTTTCAGAGGATGGTCAAATTATGGAATAGCTGCTGTATGAGGAACAGTTAAGTGGACTGGAACCCCCCAAGCTGGAAAGGACAATAAGGTCTGGAAAATATTGAGTGGTATGAAGAAAATTAACTGAGAATGTTAATTTGTCTGTATCACAGGAGGTAGGGTCTTGTTCTATTGAAGTCACAACTCCTTGGAATTTAGATGCAGGCAAACAGTTTTAATTTGCTTTTCTGTAATAGAAGTAAATGACAGGTTTGTGTGAGTCATTTAACAACAAGGGTAGATAAGAGAGTTCATTACAGACAAAGAATTAAAAATACATTCCGTGTCATATTTAGAAGACAATAATCTTGTAGACTTGTAGGTAATTTGCATTGCTGTTCCTCTGAGTACTTAAGTTAATTACAGAATTACAGAATATTTGAGCATTGGATGGGACACCTGCTGTCTTTTCCAATAGCATGTTCAAGCATTTATCAGCAGGAGAAAGTTGCCTTGGGCTGTGTCCAGACAGTTTTGGATGTCTTGAAGGATGCAACAATCACTCCAGGTAAACCTGTGGCAGTGCTCAGTCATGCAAAAGCCTCTTTCTTTATGTTCAGACAGAAATTCCTATGTTTCAATTTGTGGCCATTCCATCTTGTCTTGTGACTGGGTTCTACTGAAAAGAGAATGGCTCCACCATCTTCAGTCTTCCATCAGATAATAAGACCTCCCCCGAGCCTTTCCTCAGATGTGAGATGCTCCTGTCCTTTCATCATCTTTGTGGCCTTTTGCAGAACCCTCTCCAGTAGCTCCATGGGGAGCTCAGACCTGGACACAGGTTTAGCCTCATCACAGCTAAGCACAAGGATATGCTGCTGATCACAACCTTTGGAGCCCTGCAGTTCAGCTAGTTTTCAATCCACTCCGAGGTCCACTTGTTCAGCCTGTACTTAACTAGCTTACTATGAGGATGTGCCTCATCCTATAACACCTGGCTGGTATCTGAAGATTCTTCCCAGGTCACCTGTCTGAGTTTAGCCAGGACCTCCTTCCTAATTCATGCAGGCCTCCTGCTGCCTTTGCTTGATTTCCTGCTCATAAGGATGGATCATTCCTGAGCTTGGATGAGATGATTCCTGTACAACAACCAGCTCTCTCAGACCCCTCTTCCCTTCAGGGCCATTTCCCATGGGTTTCTTCCAAGAAGATCCCTGAAGACTCAAAGACTTCTTTCCTGAACTCAGGGATTGAGACCTTATTTTGAGCCCTTCTCCCTCCTCGGGTCCAGAAGCTGTCCTGGATGTTCACATCCCTAACCCATCCTTCCTCCTTTGTAAGTATGAGGTCCAGCAGAGCACCTCCTCTTGTTGTCTCTTTGATGATCTTGTTGTGAACTTATTGGCAATGCACTCCAGAAACCTCCTGGATTGCTTATGCCCTGCTTTTACTTCTGCAGTGGGTTGCTTCCAGGGACCATGAATACAACCTCTTCCAATGGTCTGAAGAAAGCATAATCTAATTCTGAAATCTGCAGGACTGTGGTCAGTCCTGGGCTGACCACATACTCAAAAATGGATAGTTATTTTTCTGTAGTTGTTAAAAGCAGTGTGTTCCTCCTCATAGTTAAATACCTTGTCAGCCTCTGTGACTGGTCTTCTGGCAATTTCTCTTCTCTTCAGTATCCCAGTAGAGATGTGGGTTACTCCAAGTCTCAGGATATAGACATTCATAGTAGAGTTTACAGGTAATCAAAGGATGGACAAATTTCCATCTGAAACAAACTTGGGGGTGCACAAAGTAATGTTTCCTCACAATACTGCATGTAATTTGTCACTCGCCACTCGCACTCCCAATAGCATGTGCAATAGATGAAGGTGCTTTGTATTTTTATGTCCTTCTAAAATCCACTCTCAATGCTGATGGATGATAAGCAAACATTCCTGATCCATGGCCTTTTACAAATATGTTGTGGAAATAGATGAATGTCAATCCCAACAGCCACTTGGTTCCCTTAAGAACAATTAAGAATCAATTTCTTCACCAAGAGGCAGGCATTTGTTATAGAGATAAATGGCTGAGTTTTAAAAACATGGGCAAATCCTTTAACCCTGACTATGTTCTTATCAAGGCCCAAAGACCAAAGTGTTTGTTGCAGTCACAACTTGTGGAGGATCTCTTTCCTGCCTCTATGTTCACTGCTGAGAATTGTGTGATTAACTAATACAAAAACATTATATGTCTTCCCATGCGAAGAAACAGAAATGAAATCTGGTTCTGCCAAGTTCTATGTCACTTAATAGTAAATATGAACACTTAAAATAAAGAGGTTCCAATAAGGTAGTGCCCAGGATTATCAAACTTATGTCTGACCTGCCTCTGCATTAACAAGTTAACAGTGATCATTGTATCACACAGGTACGTGGAAGCTGTTCCATCAATACTGACAGCAGCAACTTCCTGCTACTTTGCTAAAGTAAACATTGACAAAAAACCTTATTTTTATGTTGTGTTTACTGCCAGTTTCTCTTCTATTTGCCCAGGCTCTCTGCTGTGATTTTATGGAGATTCACAACGGTAGTCAACCTTACCCTGAAGATTTTTATGTGCTGTACATTTCTGTATTGATGAATTATTTCTCATCTGCCATACTTTGTATGCCACCTGCTGTACAGCTGGGGCAGTAATCCCTGTATTCCAGCTGCACTTCTACTGCCATTGTTGAGAATTATACTAGCAACAGGTCTGTCTCTTTCTGATGTCAGGAATTCTAGTACATGGTCTTTCCCCACATATATCCCCTTCCCCAAACTTACCTGAAATAATTTAATCTGCTCAATTGCCAAAGTAGCATACACTAAATGTCAAAGCAATCATGTATTTTCTTTGTCCATATAAAAAGCTTATAGCTACCCTATTATGTTTCACACAAATATGGGATACCCTCATATGCCATTTATACATGAACAGGTTATTCTACCTTTTACGACACAAGATCAACGGCAAAGTTGAGACTGATTGGCATGCTGACAGTCCTTGGAATTTATTTCTTTGAGCAGGAGGCCTGTACAATTCATGGAAATGTAATTCTATAACCTTCACAACAGAGTCCAATACCTGAATGATGTTGAAAACGGTTTAAAAAAAATACTTTTCTGCAAGTAGCAGAAAAGGCCCCTTGCACTCCCTGCCAGGATGGTGTTATCCAGGGTATAATGTCTGCAGGCAACCTGCTCCTGTGGGGCTGTAACTGCTCCCATAGCTCAGAACAAGGACAATGTGGACAACAGCCAGGCAAGGTAAAGCCTTTGGTACCATTTCTGTTGCATGTGCTACTGTTAAAGCAAACTTTCTCCAAGCGAAATGTGTTTAAGTCAGGAATAAGCTTGGAGGGTTCACTGGAGAAGCTGAAGGAGCTGGGGTGAATAAATACTCCCTCTGGGTTTATTCACCCCAGAGAAGAGGTTTGCCGACAGCAAAAACCTTCACGCTCAAAGGGAAGGTATAGACAGGGAGAGCACCAGGCTCTCCTCAGAGAGGCAAAAGGAAGATGCAAGAGGCAGCAGTCATGACTTGAAACGTGAGAAATTCATAACCAAGCAGGGGGCTGGACTGGACACTGCCAATGTTCCCTTCCATTCTAGATCCTTCTGTAATTCTTGGGTTTTTGCTTTGATGGTGACAAAACCAAAATACTGGCAGGCAAACTTCAGTTATTAATAGAATGATGGATACCAGGCCTGCTAGCAATACAAACTGGAAATGAGAAAATTTCTTCAAGAAGCTTCTATATCTCACAGCAGAGCTTAAGACCAAATGTCTTAAAAAAAGCAAAATATAGCAAAAATTCCTATTCTCATCTTTTAAACAGGTCGGGTAGCCCTGAGCATCTCTCCCATACAGAAATGAACTGAAGGAATAATTCCTTTTTTTCTTTTCCATTGTCGTTGTCAAAAGCCTACAGCTTTCCATGTACAGCTTGGCCCCATGTTCATCTGCATCTTTTGTCCTCTCCAGTTTTGGAATTAGCAATACAAATCTGCACAAGTGATCTTTCTCATGACCTCAGTTCTCCAGGTCTCTTCTGTCTTCTAACATTACTTTTGTATGATTGACAACACTTTCAAAAATAAGAAGAGCAGAGGGGAGCTAGGGAGGATCCCCCCTCTGCCTTGGGACAGCACAGGGAAAGGGTCACATGGGATATTTTTAGAACAGAATCCAATGGCAGTGATGTGAGGAAGGCACAGAGAAAAACACAGCTGTGAAACCTAACACTTGGCCTCATGCATACTGAGAGCAAGAACAGCAGAGAAACAAATTGAGACACAGCAGAGCACAAGAGTGAGGAGAAGGTATGTGAGAGTAACAAGGGAATGTTAAAAGAGTAAGTGACAGAGGCAATGAACACCTGGGAAAAAATAGCTAAAAGAGATTATTGGAAATGGAAAAAAAACCCAAAAACCCAAAAAAGAGCCAGGAGCAGAAAAAATTAATAAAGTGGCCACAGTATATAAACAAACACAGATACTTCAGTCATAGAAGAGACTTAAGGACAAGAAATGGCCAGTTGACTCATCAGCACTCTTATGTAGACGGTGTGTGACCTTTGAAGGCTGAGCAGCAGCTACCTCATCTACCATCTCTCCTCATCCCAAGATATACAGGCTTCATAAGTGACTTCGCCTGTGGACTGTGACACTGCAATAGATTTTCTAAATCAGAGGAAAATAGCAGTCATTCCTACAGTCTTTGGAGCCAGGCAATGACCTACTGTCTGTCTTTTACCACCTACCAGCATGCCCAGAGAGCAGTGGCTGCTTTATGTCTGAAAACTGATGTGTGCAGCATTAGCTCAGAAGTGCTCTCTGCTTCTGTTCACTCACTAAACAAGAACGAACTAACATGACTGCGTACATGGAATGAACAGATGTAATGCTGATACTTGAGAGGAGCCTGCTCCTAAAGATAGCATTTTAAGGTGTAAATTGCTAAGATACTCAAGTCCTGAGAGTGTCTGGCAACACTTGAGGCAACAACATCCAGAATTACAGACCTTTTTTCATTTGCTGCATAATCCTTATAAATGTTCTTAATTTTGTTTGGTTTGAGAAATAATTTGTCTTTAATTGAGATTAGTGACTCACTGCCTTCTTAGCACTAATGCCTGGATTAGATCCAGCAAATAGTTGCTCCAGTAACTACCTGCAACTCTGCCTATGATTCCATAGGACTTGAGTACATGTGGTCATTCTTAAAGAATTCCTAACTTTAGAGTCATGTCTAAGGAAATAGGTCATAGCATTGCTGCCTCCTTATCATAAAGCTTATCAGGGATGGGGGTGACTTGAATTCAACAAAGAACTAGTCATTTGGGGTTTACCTATGCAGGTACTCAAGGAATCAAACAGATATCATTTATTACACAATCCTGTCCTGTCCAGAAACCTAGAAGAGCTCTCAGTGGCAAATATTTGGGATAAATTTATGAATAAATTAAATACAATGCAATACATTGTATTTCTTTCTCTCACAAAGAGCTTTTTAGTAATGGACAAATATTTTGTCAAAGATTTGCCATAGCTGAAGTTATACAAATCATGCTCTTTGAACTCAAGAAATCTGGTGCTAGTTGTGTCTTCCCACAAGCATTCAAGAAAACTCATTAGTCTATTTACTCTGACTAGTCTAGTTCTACACTAACAAGCTAAAATTGGAAAATGTAGAGATCCGTGAGTTTGTTAGAGTTGCAGAAGAAATATAGTCCCTTTATCCAAGTAGCATATACTCACTACTTCTGCATCTTGTGCTGGTTCATGCTCTCTTCCTTACCACTGCTTTTGTTTGGGTTTGTAGTATTTCATTACAATTCAGTCCCTCAGGCAATTATTACTTGCTTGTTCATGGTGCAAACAGGTCATGGCAATTCCTTTATGTCCTATATTAGGCTCAGTCTTGATGCTTTACTGTTGATGCTACTCACTTCTGACACCGAGGGTGCTTTTTTTAATATTTGAATGCTGAATGTCAGGCCAAGAGAGATGAAATACATCCTAATCCTCCCACTGTACTGATTGTGTTCTTTGGCAATATTAATACTTGATATGTGATAAATACCATTCTTAATAAACCACTGTGGAGTTGAGGGTGTGTGCTTGTGATGTGCCTGCATGGATCACTAAGAAATTTACATTCATTGTATGGATTTGAAATGAAAATTTCAGTCATAAAGGGCTAAATGGTCACAGTGAAGATCATACAGTTTTCATTCATCTGTAAGGTACTCTGTCATACACACAAGCAGTGTTCAGCAGCAGAATATATTTAACTGAAAGCCACTCTCCAGTTCTTCACCTCAGCCTACTGCTCCCAAAGGCAACCATAACAACCATACCTTCTCCTTACTAAACTAGGTGCTCTAGGAACAGAAACTAGAAAGTGTGGCAACAGCCTGCATCCAAATACCTATAAAACAAAGCAGTGCAAAACCCTACTTGGATGTGCTCAAGAGATTCCAGAGAGCAAAATCTAAAAAACTCTCCATCCTTCTTTGTAGTAGCTCAGAGATGAGATTTCATTTTTCTTCAGCCCCAACAGTCTTACTTCTCTCTAAACACTTCTACCAAAACTTTGCATGCTCAGGTACCAAGAGGCCACTATTCATTTTTCAAGGCTGGGATTTCATTCATGCTGTTCCTTAGGCAATCTGGATTGTATGATGCTAATTTTCACTTCAGGGACCAAAGTAAGAGGCTTTTTAGGCACAGGACAAACTGCTACCTCCACTTGTCCAGTAAAGTGTGAGGACTCACAGACATGCAATGAATCTCATTCCTGCTACTTGGTAGTAACTCTTTAAAGTAGCTAAAGAAGAAAGAGGCTCAACAGTCTGCATTCAAATGCTGATAAAACAAAGCAGTGCAAGACCCCACTGGGATGTTCCCACAGGATGCCATAGAGCAACATGCTCCATGTTCTCCCAGCACCTATAGACCCCACTATGGCAGGATCCCAACCACTTCTTGTGGGCGCTCTAACAAAGGGCAGGGAATGGTTTCAGTGCTTTATCTGTGGTTATCTTGAAAAGAGAAACCCATTCACATCCAGCAGTTGCATTTCTGTGTAGCTCTGCAGACTCAGCTCTGACTTGTGCCAGCATTTTTAAACCGGCCTGGTGATGTAAATTTTTCACCTATGGGGATTAGGAATTCAAGGAGAACATGGCCACATTCTCTCTTGAAGGAAGCCACTATTGGAGCATGTGCTCAGGCAGATCTCTCGCAGAGTTTGTCGAATGCAAACAGGGAAGGGTATTTGTAGGCAGAGGAAGCGTTCAGCCCCTTAAGCAGAGGAGGGAAGGCAGCTCTCATGAGGAAACATTCCGTGCTGCTGCAGGTATCGTACTCACCAGAGTTTCTTGGTACCGGAACGCTTTCGTTGGAGAGGCATCCCCACTCATATTCCCAGAGACAACGTCCTGTGGAGCGGGGGTTGCTCAGGGCACTGTCTTCCCGTCTGCCCTTCCCGGCAAAATCATGGAGTGAAACAGGCACAAGGCTTCAGATAAAATCCCTCGGAGCACCCTGAGAGAGAAGGTTACTGGTGAGGGAAAGACACAGAGGGAGCGTGTAACCAGAGACTCCCTGCCCCCTCCTGTTCTGTCTGCTTCCCTGCTTTAATCTCGCTCTGCTGTCCTGGCAATGGGACAGCTCAGTAAATTAACAGGAGGTAAC
This sequence comes from Sturnus vulgaris, assembly GCF_052056855.1. Lineage (NCBI taxonomy): Eukaryota > Metazoa > Chordata > Aves > Passeriformes > Sturnidae > Sturnus > Sturnus vulgaris. The sequence goes on from NC_142244.1 coordinate 32,229,074, forward strand.
ATTTCCTCCTCCTCTCTCAGGCAGTGTCATTCTTCACTCCATTTGGAAAGGGTGGGGAACCACAGAAAGAATGGGTACTGTTAGCAGAGAGAGACTTAGGAAGAAAAGGATGGAAATGACAAATTACCAAAATTGGAGACGAGATCCATCCTGCAACTTGAAGAGGAATATTCCTACAACCTGTTTCAAGGACAATGTTGTGAAGTGTCAGCATCTGAGAGGAGAAGTTCTCTAGTAGGCCTTGGAAGACTATTTCTCATATGAATTACTGTTATGCTGTCCTCACATTTAACATAATTTTTCTTCAAGCATACCCATTATTGCTGGTTACCTCACCACAAATAAACAGCCTTCCTTGCAGTCTTTGTACCTTCATGAACCTTCATCTACTGGCATAACTAACACTCAGTATCTTTTATATCCAGAATCACCGAGGGAACCCTGGAAGTCATCTGGCCCAATTTCCCTGCTCAGCCAGGGCCAGTTGCTCAGCACCATATTCACATGGCTTTTGGGTATCTCCAAGCACAGAGACTGCAGCCTCTGGGCAGCTTCCTCGAGTTTTCAGGCATCTTCATGGTTAAAAAAAGTGTTTCCTGATGTTCAGATGGAGCCTCCTGGGTTTCAGTTTTTGCCTTAACCAAATTTCTTATGCATTAAACTAATTAAGCTCAACAGCATAGTTAGGAAGGGCTTGTGGCTGTTGAGGATCCTGGAAATTCTGTAGGGGTCCTGCCCCCTGCCCTTCTGTGTGTCCTGGGCCCCTGCCACAAGAAAAGCAAGGATGAACTGATAGTGTAGAAAGAGCAAAATCAGGGTGCAGCTGGGGGGTACTGCCTTGAGAAACAGAGCACTGAGCAGCTGTGGCAACAGCTACGTCCTCAGCTGAGTCACAGCTACTGTCTGCTGTACCCTGAGGCAGCAGCAAGCACAGAAGTTTGTGGGGAATGGAGCAGATAATATAGGCCACAGTTCTTTTCACAGACAACTGCTCTTTTTTTTTTTTTTTTCCTATCATCTGCTATCTGTAAAGCTTTTCATTGAGGGAAGAAGAAAAAATCTCTATCTAGGAAAGCAGTTACCTAGAGCAACTTCATCACTTCCTAAGTTGTTTCTCCCACTAAATAACAATGAGTTATGTAAGAGCATGGGAAAGCTGAAAGTGTTGCCTTTATTAAGGTTATCCAGTCAAGGAGCTTTTCCATGAAGAAGATGGGAAGCCAGAAATAAAACTACCCAGAACTCAGAGACAGTGGGGAACAGAGATCATGCAAAAGACCAAATATCTACAGTCACTATTTGACAGGCCATTAGGAAAGTTCATTCACAGGAGTTTGTAACTATTACATAGTGGGAAATCAGGAACATAAGGATTTGAACTAGGTCTGTGGAACTATGCAAAACTTGTTAAGGAAGGTGGCTGGGAAGGAATAATGAGGGGAATAGATGGAAAAGGACAGCTTTCATACAAACCAAGGCTGGTCAGTGTCTGTCCTGTCTTCATATTAAATGCTTTCTTAACTATCCATGAAATCTCATTATCCCATGTAGATGAGTGCTGCAAGTTTGAGGTGCCAGGAGCTGGTGAGACTGGCATGAGTGAATTTGGGCCAGCAACTGCAGTCAGATTGGGATGCTGGGGACAGGAACTGCAGTAAGTGCAGTCTCAGCAACAGTGGCTGGAGCAGCCACAGCTCTCTGGACCAACCCAAGGAGTGCCTGGCATGCTGCAGTTCAGACCTGAGAGGGCACTAGGAACTGGTCACACCAGAGGTGCTGGCATCCTGGTCTTAAAAACCAGAGTGGAGGAGTGCATGCTCCAGCCTCCAGGATGGGACCAGCACATGTCCTGAGTGCAACTGCTAAGGCATGGAGCCCTAGGTTTCTGGGCTGGGCAGGAGGAATAACCAAGCCAGACTTGCAAGAGGCAGTGGCAGTTTACAAAATTCCTTAAGTGTTTATCTCTGTATAAATCCATTTAGAAAATGTAGGCCTATGCTCAGTGTGACCTTTTCCTCTCATCCTTTAAGTCACTTTTCAAGTAACTGAATACCAACAGCGATTGAGTTTGTGTTTTTCTTTACCACCTAACAAATCCAAATCCAAGTATTTTATCAATAAAGTGTGAACTTCACCTTTGTCAAAGCATGGTTTCTATGGCAGGTGTTACTGTTGCTCCTCTTTTTTTGCAGCTGCAAATAAAAACTTTTAGGAGGAAAGGAAAGGAACATTAGAATGCTTTAAAAAATTAGCCTAAACCACAGCAGTTCCAGCTATTTTCTAAGTCAGAGAAATCTGAGTGCAACTCCGAGCTCTTTGGAAGATGTAGTAAATTACACAGATGTCATCTTAAGAATTTGTGCATGCAGGCAAAACAGTTTGTGCAAAAATACAGTCTGAAGACCAAGTTATACATAGCAGCTCCCATAAACAAGTAACAAATGCAGATGAATGGAAACAAAAGAATATCAAACTTCAACAGAAAAGAATCTTTGAGAAGTGGCAAAATCAGCAACATCAGGCCTAATTGCACTGAGTAGGACATAGCACTCATTCCTAGTGAAACAGACTCACCAAGGCTGCTGATCCTGTGACAACAGTTGATTGTAACTTCCATTTCATTCCCTTCCTTTTAAAGAAACTGCTCTCTGCATGCATATGCTGATGACATAATCTATTCCATAACAGTATCTTGCATGTCCTTCTAACTTAATAATTTACTCTTGTGATATGGTGAAGAATTCTCATACTCTGAGGAGTAAGAACAAATTATACAACACAGGTATAGTGCATGTCAGGAGTCTCAGCTTAGCATTAATTTTATAATACGTTTTATAGATATTTAGCCAAACCTTTTGCAGTTTTGGAAGCATATGGTCTCTTTCAATATAATTCTGTACATCCTAATTTTTAATGGGACCAATGACTATTTGTACAAAATCAAATCCTTTGACTATCTATTAGTAATTACAAATAGGGAAGAAAAATGCGTTTAGAATTAAAATTGTATTAATTTACTGAATTGTTCTGTTCATAAGTGGTTCTCATGCAACTCAAGATTTTTAAAATACATTGTCTACATTGGGTTCACTTTTTTTACTCCTCATCTCAAAACCCTTGACCTTATTCTTCTGGTTTCCAGCCAAAACGTGAACCTGTTAACATTGCCCTGCTAACCTAGCTATTAAAAGTCATTCCTTAAACTATGCTAGTAGCTCAAAATTTACCTATGAAAATGCAAACATCTTGTTTACTTGATCTTCTGGCCTACTAGAATCACTTTCTGCACAGCTAATTCCAGTACTAACATCAGTACTAGATTTCCTGTATCAGAATTTGGTATTTTTTATGAACCAATGTACTCTTTCACTAAAAACAGATCATAGAAGACAGGAAACAACTCTTCAAGGTGTCATGGATGAAACAGGGTCAATGGCAACCTCTGGTCGATCTGGAGACTGGGGATTATTTTTAGAACTTACAAGAACAGAGCTTCTACCTTCTTATTTCACACTAGTTGATTTTCTCCCAGGTGCATTACTTTGATCTCAGCTTCCCTGCCCAGCAGGAAGATCATGGCTCATTTGTCAAGGTGGAACAGAAAGTTCTGTGTTGTAAGTTACAAGTCTTTGGCTTTATGCATCAAGCCTCTAAGCATTCCCTGGCATTCCTTCCCATGTAGCTCTCTGATCCCCAGGACCTTCCTTCCCATCCAGAATCTCTCCAACTGATGGTATTGTCACTTTTCTTTTCAGCCTCTTCCTCCTTCCAAGACTACTTTTTCCAGGGACCCTTCATTTTGACACCAACTTTTCCTTCAAAAACACCAAGCCCAAAATTTTCCCAATGTCAGTAATTTATGTTCTGAAGCACAACATGAGCCTCTTACTTGGTGGTTCTGCCTCCTATCTCTTTATTAATCTATCAGTCTTTGTTTGGCCTAGGTGTTACCAAAATTTAAAAGCAGGTCACAGTGGTTGCAGCTGTAAGTAGCAGGCTTCTGCCCAAGAGTTCAAACCCCCTCTGGGATGTGCTATCTCAAGAAATTACACAAAATTCTATTTATGCAGAACCTCCATTTCTGCAGAGGTCTAACTCTCCAAATGGAAGACACTTCAAGATTAATCAAACAACAAAAAAAAAATCTTTATTTTGACACCTCAAGGCAGTAAAATACAAGTATACAAAAAGATATACAAAAGTGGCAGTGATAATGCAACTTGATGCAATCCTACAGAAATTTAATCCATCAGAATGGACTGCTTCATCAATAAACTCATCTGTAAAATATTGCACCATTTCATAGAGGGAGCACTCAGGAAGACAGTGTTTATACTCCAGGGAGGTACAGGAGCACCTAAACTAGTATATCAGACTTGAGAATAAGGCACCAATTGGCAAGTATGATTCTTGTTCTGTTCATCACATTGTGTGTAGGATAAATGCAAGATACATGTTAATGCACCTTTGTCAGCTGGAGGAAACACAGCCTTCATTTTCTAGGCCAAATAATAAAAAGAGCACATGCCTAGTTTTCCAGCCTCCCTCCATATACCTTTGTGCTTCCCATTCATAATTTCATCCTGAAAAACATATTTTATAAGCCATACTTACATTTTTTAAAAAGCCAGGAACTATGCCAACTTAGTGCTACAAAATGGAGAGACTGAGACTGAAGTGAGCCACCTGTAGTCCATATATAATCCAGTATCTCAGGATTTAGGCTCCACCACAAAAAGAGAACAATGCCCATCTCCCACCTCACATCAAGTGGGAGCAACTGTAGTTGGACACAGCAAGACACAAATTACAGCATGAAGAGACTGTGGAAGGAATTTACAAAAGAAGTGACAGATTATTCTTTTAAATGATCATGGATTAAGAAAGAAAACTCAGAGAACAGGATAATAATGTAAAACTCTTCCCTCTCATTTAAAAGGGAAAAAAACTGGAGTGATAAATAATCCAAGCAACACGCTTAGACTGCAAAAAGCTGCCTTGAATATTTTTGTTAATTAAAAAGACAAAAGATCCTCTTGTACAAGGGTGTAGAGTTTCAGGGCTTCAGTTGTACAGTGCAATTTATAGACTCCTGAGAAGTTGGTGGACTGAATGTCTATTGTGACACATAAGTACTATGGCAAACAAATTCCTCAAAAGGAATATTCCATGCAGTTGCTCACTCTTGGGATTAAGGGAAATTAATCTAGAATTTCTAGATTTAAAACTATTTCTGGGGCATTTTATGCAGGCATATTTGTCTGGGTCTCTATATGTTTTGCTGATAATCTGGGATATCTTGTAGTTCTCTTGATAACTTGGCCATAGAAGGAATGTAGAAAAATAGACTTTTGAACAATCAAAATGTGAAGTGTTGAGTACTGAGAACAATAACCTTCCATTTTAGAGAGGGGGAGGATTCTCCTTTATAAGGAGTCCTTTCCTAATGTGCACAGGAGTCACCTCTCCTGTATGAAGAACCATGCAGAAAGTATTTAAAATTTTTAAAGTACAAGCATAAGATAAGTAGCATCTTTTGACTGTTTTCCTTTCAGAAAGCTTTAACTTAAAAATTGTACTAGTAGTCCATTTTCACATTCACTTTGTTTACAGATGTCCCTACATCACCTTCAAAGGACGTTCCCACTTCTTTCCACTTCCAACGTTGATTCTGTTTCCATCACTTTCTGTACATACAGAACTAATTGGGATATTAGAATTTTAAATCCTGAAGAAGAGAGTTGCCAGTTTATTTTAGAAAAAGACAAAGAATTAGACTGGCACTCCTTGCTTCCCATCTGATGCCACAGTTTGTAAAAGTGAAAACAGATATCCACAGTTAAAGTTCAGCTTTGGCAGTATCTCTCTTCAAACAGAGCTGGCAAGGTTATTTTCCTGGCAGATAGCCAGGAAACAGGTAAAGGTCCCGACAGAGTGTGCTACAATATTCTGACATTTCCTTGCAGCGGTGAAATTCGGTGCCTGGGGCATAGCCTTCTCGTTGCTTGATTTGCCTATTCACCTAGATGTGAGATAAAAAAAAACCAAAACATTTAAGTAACTGGAAGGTTTAAAAAGAAGGAAGAAAAATGTCATCTCTTTCTGTACTCACAGATTATTCTGTTTAATGTGTTAATTAGTCCTCTAATTATAAGAAGGATAAAGAAATAGGGTGCAGTTCCACAGTAGCTCAAGTTGCTGTGGTCACACTGCTTTTTTCACTCCTCGTTCCTTCACTTTCTAAATCTTTACCTTCTATGAGTACTGGTACTTTTGCAGCTGTGTTGTGTGCATGTTCAGGGAACGAATTCACCTAAAGAAAAGCTATGTCTATAGAAGAAAAGTAATTCTTGGCAAGCAATATTAACTCTACTTCCAAGTTCACCATGCAACCCACACAAATGAAACGGAAGGAGTCAAAGAAACACCATCATTACTTGGGCTAAACTGCTATGGAACTGTATATAAATAAGAACGAGGAAAGAAATATAATTTTGCTACCAATAAGGCAAGAATAAGTGCTTTAATAGTACTAGATTAATCCTAGCATTTTGAAGCAATGAAAGGCCCTTCAAAACCCAGGTAGGAGTAAATGCCCCTGTACTTTACCTTCACCAGCATGTCAGCCACGTGAGTGTGCCGGGAGTCCTCTGCAAACACCGAGGTGAGAGCCTCGACATACCAGGAGCCACGCTTGGTATTCCGCATGGCCGCAGTGCCTGGCGACACAGAGTGGCTACCATGAAGGCTTTTGGGCAACACAGACACATGGCACCTCCTGATGCCCAAACAATGAGGGGCCAGTACCTTTCAGACAAGCGTATCCACAGATCATATCCGAGCACGTCGGCAGCCGCAGCTTCACACTTTCCTCCTTGTTGGCATCGCTTTCCTCACAGCCCGGAGAGTCTGACCGCCCTTTGCCATCTCTTTGATCCACTCCTCGGTCCAACTCATCTGTGGTGGCAATAAACAAGCAGAGGGAGAAGGGGAGAAGAAATTATCCTGAATTACTGGATGTAGTTTTCCTGTACATCCTCAGTTTTCTGGCCAGCAATGCCCACAACTACTGTCAAGCAGAAAGTTTTTGCATTTTAATTTAAGGCTTTCTCAGCTGTTTTAAACTCCTCTGAAAGTTCTTCTGCATAAACTAATGTAGATACCAACAACTGCTGCACCTGCTTAACCTAACCTAACCTGATCTGCACGCTAATTTCTGCTCCCACCTCTTCCTGTGCAGATCATGGGATAACAATGAAAGCAGGGAAGTTTCTAGTAGTTTTCCACCATTAATGGAAGGATTTGATGCCCAGCCATGAAGTTTTTATTTTCCACTCATAGCTACCTCAGAAATATCCAAAAATGTCTAGTGCACTTTGCAATGCTAACTATCTTTTTACTGCAGAACTCAAACAAGAGCCGCAATTTTGGTTGCTAAGATCCAGGACACGTAGAAAACCTGGACCAAGCATCTCACCTAGTTTTGATTGCAATACCGCTTATTTCAATTAAAAGCATAAATTGGGCAGCAGAAAAATGCAAAATAATCTGATCTCAAACATGAGAGAGAACTCCAGTCCATGGAGATTAGTTTAAAACCTGGAGTGCATTTAATGCCCTTTCCAGGATTCATTAGTATGTATTATGCAAGTGTAGATGTTCTCAACTGGTTTTCTACATGATGCAGAGTTTCCATTATAATCTCAACTAATTGCTTAGTGGTGGTAACTTTGATAGTCCAGCTGTGTTGCAAGAAAATTAAAATTACATTTTATAGATTTTCCATATAATTTTGGCTTTTTGTTTTCTTTTGTTCTAAGATGAGAATCTACTAGTCTTACTTCCTAGCAGCAGAATCCGAGCCTATGTTATGAGGCTTAAGTGTCCATTTCAGCAGCATTCCTCCTAAGATGTTTCTCAATTTTTATTGCTAGCTCATGCCTAAATAATACATTTGGATTTCTAACCCTTTAACAGGCAGTGGCACAGGTGACATCTCATAATTATGCTCAGAAAGTGGATAGTTCATAAGTCAGCAACATTATTCTTTTACTCTAAAATGCAAGCGGCAGTGGGAGGGGTGTGATTGTCTGAAACAGCCTAGAATTAAAGTCTCCATAGCTCAAAATTTCATAATGGCTTCCATTAAGTTCCCTTCTCATCTCTTTAGGGTAGCAATGCATTTTTTTTTCATTTTTAACCACACTTTTTTCATGTCTTTTATCACACTTCTCAAAATCCTTCAAGTTTTCTGTCTTTTAAAAAATTTAGTGTAGTGTTCACTGTGCACTTTATTTCAGAAGACTCAGGCAATTTTACTGTCAAACTCGATTATTCACACTGTCATCACCCCATTATGTATAAAATCAAAACTTTTTTTGATTAAAGCTTCAGAATTACACATCTTCCTCAATGCATGTCTTCAAACACCACCTTCAATCAACTTAACTAAAACGTGTAAAGCCCTAACCCTTGGCATACTTAACCTCTAATTCATAGAACCACTGCCAAAGATTCATCTGGTCTGTTTAAATTTTATTGAAGCTCCCAGATAGCTTTCTGCCAATTAATATTTAAATAACAGCTAACTACCCAGTTATTAGCATAATTTTTCACTCCTTTGAATCTACTACATTAATTACAGATATTAAGCACCTTCAAAGCCTCATTTTATGCCATATTTAAACTCTTCTCATTGTTTTCTGTTACCACTGTTTTGATCCATGACTGTAGGTGGATTACTTAACTTCTTTTGTAGACTCCTGCCAAAAGCTCTTTGGGAATTAGGACTGTACCAACATTTCTTTATCTACATTTAAAAAAATTGTCATTAATAGAAGATAGAGCAGGCCTACAATGTAAGGTTAGAGAAGAAAAATAACTTATGCACTTCTCATCTGATTTCAACTAGTTCCAGCTAACTTGCATGGCACAGATAGACTGACTACTATTTCAAAGTTGACAATACTATTTATACAGTCCTTTGAAGGCTGTCTAAAGGAAACACATTTTTGTTGACAGTTCAATTACTTTGTAACTGTCTTTCCCCTCCAACTATTAATCAAGGTTTAAAAGAGGTTAGACAAGGCAGGGTTTTGCCTTCTTTGCTGTTCTTTCATTAAATTGATTTTTTCCTTCCAGTTTTTCAAGTATCTTAATCCCTTGTATATTGCAATATCCTAGTTCTAAACATTGTGCATAGCAAGCTTTGCCACTCTTCTTAATTGCAACTTTTTTGGGAATACAAAGGCTAAGCTTGATTTCTTAGCCTTAACAGACTCATTATGGTAACTTTACAGTCAAATAAACTTAATTACCTAATCAGGTCAGCTGAAAACTCAGGCTAATTACATTTATTTCCACCCAGAGTCTGCACATTCACATTTGTTCAACAGTATCTAAATCTTCCTTCACATAAGGAAAGCAATCAGATTCAATTCATATTGTAAACATTCATGTTACAATATTCCCAAACACTTAGAAGGACCAAATCTTTCTGATCACCAAAATATTATATGTAGACTTCAGTCTTTTCCCTGAATTGGGATTAAACAAGAGTAGAGACTAGAGGACAAACTGTAAAGCTTGCTAAAAATGAGAAAGAAGTGAGACAACTGTGAGGAACAAGGGAAAAGTGGGGGAAAAAGCATACACACTAGGAAAACTCCTCTATCACAATGGAAAAAAAGAAACTGTAAGACAGAGCTTGGAATATCTGCAATTTCACAGTCCAAATACTTGAGGGAAAAATTTGGTCATTATCAGATCTGAAAGGTAGGTAGATGTGTTTAGTTACAAAAGGAAGGAAAAGGAACAGCAGAATTTTAAAAAAAAGGTACAGAAAGCACAGAAGAACAAGTCTATAAGAATCAGGAAAAGAATTCTGTACAACAGTATGTATGTGGAAAAGGGTGGAAGGAAAGCTCATTTGAGGCTGAAAACTGACAAAACCCCAAAAATAACTGGAACCAACTCTGACAGCTCAAGAGACAATCACAAGAGAAACAGCACATGGAGGATCAAGAGAAAGACAGGACCTCAGCAAGGCTCTGGTGCTAGTGTACTGCTCCATGCTTTGCTGCTATTTATGCATCATGTGCCCCACACCCCCTAGGGCAGGCACAGCACGAGGAAGCCTCAAGGAATGAGTGGGATATGGCAGAGCTTTATGTCACTAAGGTGCTCTGGGGTCTGCAAGTCAATGCACACACCTCATGCAGAGCTAAAGACACTTACAGAGCAACAGATGCAGTGGCAGCAGCAGGGCAGAGGGAGGTGAATATGGGTCCCACTTACACCTGAGAGAAGCAAAGAGGAAAGTTGACAGCAAGTTGAAGTGAGGGTGTGCATGTGTGCAAAATGAGCCTTAATGGCATGCCAAGTACTTAGCTTTTAGTGTTTGGGCACTCACCTCCCCGGCAGGCCTGAATAAAGAACATTTTGGGCTTATTCTGGAGATTTGGGCAGTTTGCATTATCAAAGAGCCGGAAAACCTCCTGCAACTGAGAGAAGAAAGAGGAAATTTCTTCACTGTAGCCTTCTGTAAGCCAAACCCAGTCTCACCTTGCTTCCCTGTATTTTGCTTATTACCTCACTACTCATCCTCCCTTTATCTGTAAACTCAGTATGTGACAAACACTACCCTTTTCCACCCTCTCCCCAGGTTCATAGACTCTACCTAGTATTTATACAGAGAAATTATTTCTCCTACTTGCCATTTTTAATTTTCCAGACCTCTCACAGACAGCCTCCTGCCCTTTTCTTCCCTCCAGCCTTTGTTTTTCCTATTTTAAAAAACGTGAATCCTGTCTTGCATATATTTTTTTTTTAAACATTGTTACTTTCCTAGAGATAACCAACAAGAGCTGAGGACTCAGCAATATACCTCTAGTAGTTTGCCATCACTGCCATAAACCCCTCCTTCCACACCATGGGAAAGCAGAGCTATAATGCAGGAATCTACATCTCGATGATCTTGCAGCTTGGAGAATCTCTTCAATGCATTCTGCATCTCCTAGAACAGGGAAAAAATAAAATAGTTCAATGTTTTCCAGACTTTCACAGGCAAAGTGAATCAGTTTTCTGGGAGGAACACAAATGGCCCTTCTGTTACAAAGAAAACCCCTATACACATCAAATTTACATGAAAAAGATGAGTTCTATTTAAAAAAAAAAAAAAAGCAAAATATTCTTGTACTTTTATACAAAATTCAGTCCTAAGTATAACACTGTGAAACAGGAATCACTTAGGCCAGCAAAGGAAACCAAGTGATATTTTGCAGAGGTTTTACACTGACACTGGAATCTGGCTGGATATTGGAGCAACTTAACAGATACATACTCTGTGACTTCAAGCCTTCAGACACTAGTGGTCAATTCAAAATTGAAACTAGAAAACTTCAGGAGCTCTGACAACATGGCAGGCGCAAATATCTTGTATCAATGTTGCAAAAGTTCTGTTCCTGAACAAAACACCCTTTAACAGGTCCTGTATCACTTGAATTCATAGGGATTTAAAAGGACCAAGATCAAATTATTCTGGAAAAGATAGCCACTGCACTCCAAGAGAGAGCAGTTTGATTAAGTTAGTCATGGAACACAAGCAATTTTCCTAAGTGAAGCACATACATGTTTTTAGTGAAGACCAAAAGAGTGGAACTGAACTGCCTGGATATTGGAAGACTGATAAATAGGATGCCAATTGACTTCATCAGTGAAAGGACTTGAAAACAACACAGTAGCAAAGGCTACATCAAATATTTGCAAAGTTTAACTTTTAGGAGTAGGACAGTGGAAAAGTCTATCTAGAGCAAACTGGACACTTTATTCATTTGCGCTTTTAACACACATGCCATGTGTGGTCTCAAAATTCTTGCCCTTGCACTAGGGTCAGACTGGAGTAGTACCTATTGTAGTTCTTTGTGAAACTACTATCCATTGGAAGAACTCAGCCTTCTAAGCTTTCTTCATGTTGATCAGTATGAGAGCAGACATCATGTTTAGCCTTATTTTCTATTCTTAAGTGATAATTTAAATCTTCAAAGCTTAGCTACATACCAAAGAAAACCTCTTGAGACAATTATGAAACAAACTCTCATCCACACCAGTTATGAAGTACTGGCATCACCCCCCTTACCTGTGCAGTTTGATCACACAAAACAGTGACTCGATACCCAAGATGCTTGAAAAGCATCTCCAGGGAGGCACAGTCCACGTCTCCCCCTGAGCGATATTCCAGGTCGCTCTCGCTGCTGAAACGGACATTGCTGAGGATCAGTGCTAAGCCTCGGGGCTCTGATGTCAGCTTGTATGCCTGAGAGGAAGATTAAAAACGGGTAAATTTAGAATACACAAGGAAATAATGATGTGTTAGAATAGAACAGCAATCATGCCACACCAACTTGATATGCCTGCGCTTGCCAGCCTCCACAACTGACAGTGCTACAATACTATTATTAATAATCTAGACTGGCTTGCCTTATTCCTCATTTTAAAAGAAACACAGCTTATCCATTTCAAGCAGTGAATTAGACATTGCTAACATTTTCCCCTTTCCTCACCTCAGCAGGGCCCCATATATTTGTGTTACTCCCATCAAAGGACAACACTATGTAAAATTTAGCTAACATTTCTTAATTGCTGTTGGGAGCAGACAGAGATGTAAAATAGCAGTAAGTGCAATTGTAACAGCAAGAGACTGTCAGTCATTGACTTTTAAAATTATGCAACTGGCAAAAGAGGTTAACAGGGTAAGAACTAATTTAAGAAGGGTATCTTCAGATTAAGTTCCCTCTCTGTTCCTACTACTCTAACAACAACAAATCAATAGTAATTCACTTACTAACACTCCTGTAAATTGGAAGTAAAATTTAATACCAAAGAAGAATATCGAATAAGGTGTATCCAAGCCCAATTGTAAAAGGAGCCTAGTCAAGCTCACACTGGCACTGCTTATTAATCGTCACCTCCACAAACAGTTCCAAAAAACTCCACAACAACCCCCCAAAAACCAAATTCAACCCAAACAAAAACCAACACACAAACAACTGTTTTATTACACACAGAGCCGCTGACATTGTATAACCCTAAAGCAGTGTTTATCCCACAACACAAAGGAGTTTTCCTTAAGCTCACCCCATCACAATCTATGCTTTACAGACAGAATCAACAAAAAGTAATTAGATTCCATATATAACTTCAAACACTGCAGAAGATTAGAAATTCAGATTGTTCTACCCACAGGCAGAATTCTAGCACACAATCCTGATCTGGTTCTTAAACCTAAGGACTCTGTTGGGTACAGTTGGCAATTAAAACAGCCAACTTGCTACCTGAAAACACAGTTCTACGATCTTACAGTCATTTATAGGGTTTCTCATCTTCCAGAAGACGAGGACACAGACAAATAAACCGGAGGCAATACTACTGACAGCTCACAGAGAGCAATAGCAGAGAAGTCATTTCCCAAAGCTCTTCATGATCAAATAAAACAAAGGCAGAGATTTGTTTAGCTAGAGAACTTCTCAGGATGTCTTGACACTTGTAAATGAGAACCACATCAGATGGAGCACGGCCGGTGACCCTTTCAGTTACACAAATAGCACAACCCTGATCTGCATCCCAATGAAGCATTTCCACTCAATTTGAAGTGGCACATGTTCAGCTCATAGACCTAAACATCTCACATCTCTCACATCCTAAGACTTTCTTTGCCAGCAACTTACCAAGTGCTGATGATTGCGATAAAATTCAGGACTGCAATACTTCACTGGAGGAACTGCAGGACCATCTCCATTATCCAAGGAGTGTTCCATTGGTTCTGTGCAAAACCAAATATAACAATAAAATAAAAAAAAATTCAGACACATAGCCTCTGCATTAAGGTAATAACTTGCAAATTCTGAACTACATTTATTTATGCATATTTTGTACCTCCAAAAATTTTGTTTGATCAAGGACTACTGACACAAAATGAAACACAGAGGAGAAAAAAAGTACTGTAACAGTATACTTATTTTGTTTATTTTAACTGACAGCTTTTATTTTTGCCTGTATGTGGGTTAGCCTTATTTAAGGCCTTGTCTACAGAATATGAAAACAGAATTCTCATCTAATTTAAGATCCTTGTGCTTTCTGCTGTTTTGTACAGTATGTTCTTACTTTCAGAGTTTGGCTGACAAAATGTTGCTAAAAAATTTCAAACAGAATAGTTCTTTCCTTTCATAAAAGGCCTCCCATGCTGAACACATGCATAAGTGATCAAAAAAGACAATTTTAACTTTCATATAGTGGAAAACCCTTTTCTCTTTTTATCTGCGTCTGAACACTTTCCCCTGGATAACAGCAGAGGAGGGGAATGATAATCAACTATTTGCCATTTGCAGACAAATACTCACTCCTCTGAACGAAAGAAACTGAGCTAATGACATTCACAATCTCTTCTGAAATCCTCTTTCAGCCTTTTGAGGCATGGCTCTCCCAGTAGGAAGATGCTCTATGCTCTAAAAAATCAAAACAACCCAATCTAAAACCCTTGCACATAAATAAAAAAGTCTCCAAGAAATTAGACAGTTGTTCTTTAACACCAGAGAGAGCTCCCAGTAACCAGCATAAGGCAAACCTGTGGTTAGGGAAAAAGTACTCCAGGCATTACCAGAGGCAACATAAAAAACTAGCAAGGAGATTTATTCCAGCAAGTCTTTATTAGACCAGTCAGTCCCCTGGCCTAAGTTGCAAATGCATGTTAATGAAAAGCTGATTTGCTGCACTTGACAGAATCTACAGAAAACCAAATTAGACCCACGTAACACATATAAGTCCTTAAAACAATTTTTTAAGAAGGAAGTCTTGGTTAAGGAATGCTGCCTGAAATCAGTAACTTATCAGAGTGCTAGCTCAATGAAATTCTATTACAAAGCTTAGAGAAAATCGTTGCAAAATCTAGAATATTACTGATGTGCACGGTTCTAAGCAACAAAGTGTCTCATAAGAATAAATTAAGCTAACAAGAAACATGTATTGGTTGTCTCTTCCCATATGCTATAAAGTACCCTCTTTGACCATAAAATAGGCAGTTTACTGTCAAGTTTGTATTCCTGGGATGAGAAAAGTAGTGGCAAGCTTATTTCTAGACTTGAATTAAGACAGTATTAAGAAATTGACAGGAGTCAACTCACCAAGCCAACGGGGTCTCTTTGAATTACAGGACTCACTGGCAGGGTATGGAAGATCTGACTCATGACAGTGTTCAAGCTACGAGACATCAATAAATCCATGAAAAAGAGTAGCATAAAATAGCTAATTTTCTTCTCTATAATACAAAGCTGAAGGTATCGTGAAAGAAAAGATATATGCATTTATTTACACATAAAAATGACTGAAATATCATATTATGGTCCACTTCCAAAAGAAACATCATGACAAGACAGCAGCAGCACTTTCTTTCAATGCAAGACTCCTTTATCTCCACTTCTACCCAAATCCTCTGTTTAGAATCTTCATACTGGGGTCATCTTAGCTTCCTTGGTTTTAATAGAAACTTGATTTGCCTGGTGATTTGTATTTATTTTTGTTTGCTGTCAAGATTTCATTGAAAACAAAAAAATTAAAAGGGTAGTCCGATAAATTTCACATTTTAATAAGGGAACATTTGTTCAGAAGTATTTGCTCTCCCTTCCTTTGTATAAAATATGTTTACTAAGAGTTTCCATCCTTGTCAGTGCACTAAGAACATGGAATCTTTGCAAAATTCTTCCTTTAGTACAACACTAACTATACATAGTGAAAAGGTGGCAAAAAATTAACAAAAGAAAGAAATAAAAGTATTTGTTTCCTTAAGAGTCTATTCAGACAATCACTGAATAGTAAACCAAAATAGTTCAGAGAAAAAATACTTTTAATTTTTGGATTATTGATACAAGTCAATTAAGAACTTGTTGGATCCAAGAACACTGCAGGAACCTTGTACAGTTCAACAAAAAGAAGTGCAAAATCCTGTGCCTGGGGTGGATCACTCCCAGGCACCAATCTATCCTGGGGGCCACCCAGCTGGGAAGCAGCTCAGCAGGAAAGGACTTGGTGTTGCCAAGCAAGAGCCAGCAATGTACCCTTGGCACAAAGGCAAGTGGCACCCCGGGCTGCATTAGGAGTGATGAAGGGAGGTGATCCCTCATCCCTCAAGGGGAATTTATCCATGTGTATGAATACCTGAAAGGAGGGCACAAAGAAGACACAGTCAGGCTCTTTTCATTGGTGACAGACCCAGAGGCCATGGGCACAAACTGAAACACAGGAGATTCCCCCTTAAACATCACGAAACGCTTTTTTATTGTGAGGTGCCTGAGCACTGCAGGAGGTTGCCCAGAGAGGCTGCAGTCTCCAGCCTTGCAGACAGATATTCAGAAACTGCCTGGATGTGACCCTGGAAGCCTGCTGAAGGTAATACCTGAGCAGGGAAGTTGGAAGAGATGACTTCCAGAGGCCCTTTCCAACCTCTACCACATTGTGATTCTTTATGAAAATTCTCTTCTACCCAAATTTCTTCCTCCCTGCTTTTACTAAGGCTACTACAAGTTTCAACTTGAAACAAAAAGATTCCCTCCTTCGTAAACAATTGAGTTTTTTTCCATTTGATAAAGTTCCTTTTGTGCCCAAACCCAATGTGAAATGCAAGCAACCCATCTTATTTTTTTAAAAACTGTTGTACCCTTGCAATCTCATGGCTCAGGTTGGACATTGTCTTCAGGATCAGTGCCTCCAGATGCTGCTGTTGGGTTTCTCGCAGGGCTTCACAGAAGGCTGAGAAGGCATTAGGGCCTCTCTTGGGTAGCAAATTGAGGAATTCCACATTTCGGTCAAAGCTCCCAGACTTGGCCTGAACCCAGAAGAAAAAAAAAATAAATCCATATTCAAGTAACACCCAACATAATTAACTTTCAGTGAATCATGAGAATAACTTTTTTTTATTATTTCAGAAAAACATTCCACCACTATGCTTAGCTGTGTTAAAACCATTATCATATTCTTCCTAGTTGATTTCATTCACATTCCTCTGTTCCTATTTGCTCAAGAGTGGGAGTACATGAAAACAAAAGCCATCAATTCATACGTGACCACACACAGTAATACACTGTATTCTCTCTAAAATTTTACTTCTAGTTACCCTTGGAATAGTATCTACTTCTCCTCACTGAATACACAGAGTTGAAAACGTGCTTCTACTACTATCCAATAGTTTATGATCTCATGCAGGTAGTCAAATCCTCCAGAAAACATTAAGTATTGTATTATTATATTAAGTCAATTCCAGAATGGTATTTCCTATGCACAGACGAATACTTAGATCAATGAAGTAATATATACTAGTATATGTGGAAAAGTAACCAACAAAAAATGACACAGCACCAAGAAGTTCTAATTGCTAGAATATTAACAGGTATTTACCAACAAGATGTAAAATTTACACAATTATACCCTTCTCTGTGAAATCTAAACCACACCAAAAATCACATACCAAAATACTGGGTATCAGAAATAAATTTTATTTATTTGGAATTCATCCTATTTTTTAAATTATCACTTAGATACAAGATCTCTCCTTTTGGTGGACAATTGGGAATAGCTGATGAGTTACACAGAATTAAGGCCTAACAATACAGCAATCATAGGAAAATCAGGGGAAAAAAAAGCCTTGAGGAACATGTGTAAATAAATATTCTGCTACAAAAGATATCACATCATCTGGTTTCATTCATAATTATCAAGCTCTGTGTCAAAAATAGTTTGGTTTTTGCCCCAACACACTATTTGGGAAGACACTGCAAAACCTTGCTGATCCAATGTTTATGAACCTATTTAGAATTTCAGACCTATTCATTCATGACTAAGAGCATTTATTTTCATCAACAGTGCTCCTTGATCTCAGTGGTCTATCCTTTCCCTTATTTATCAACCTTCTTTCTATAAATTAGTCTTGATTTGCTACAGGAAACAAGTCACTTTCTTCCATAAATGACCTCTTCCCTTCACAGTGTAAGTACCACTTCCTATTCCCACGGGATCCTGAATTTTCAGAGTACTATTGACCAGAAGTACCAATAATAATGTCTTACTTGTGTCTTCCCAAAAGTATGCAGGTACCTTTCTCTTGGAAACACTGCTCCATTAGTCCATCAAAAATAACCAGCTCCATGTATTTGTATCGTGCTGTAAGCTCACTGAATTTCATTGTAACTAAATTGAGACTTGATTTCTAAAGTAGCTAATGAATTTTTCTTCCTCTCTAGTAGACCTGCAGCTATTTTGAGACAAGCTAAAGGTCATTCACCTTTTTCACAGTCTATGACTAAGCCATAAATGATAGTAAAGAACACAAGCTGACCTCAAGAACCAGAATGTTTTATTAAAAAGTTAAGAAATGTCCATAATGTTCATGCTCTGCCCTTTGTATGCACAGAAGTCAGCTTCTGGCAGACTTTTTCCTTAATACTTCCTTAAACACTCAAAGGGCTGTGCCTCCTGATATGACTTCATCTTCAACATCACATTTAGGTTATGCTAAATAATGTTCAGGAAACATTCAGAAGTTAGTAAGACACTTCTTTCATTTTATTTCCCAATACATCCTTATTTCCTTCTCGTCACAGATGGGTTTGATAATCTGCATAACAGAAACTAGTTGTAAATAAATTCTGAATTCTGTCAAAATTCCGTATTAGTCTTATTATACACCTGTAGAATCCGTAGAAAAAGCATATTTAATTGACAAACATCCTAATCAAATTTATGTCACTTGTCAAAACCAGTGATCCCTTCATTATTGTATAGGCATCAACAATTTAAATCTCTGCATCTATACAATCTCAGTCCTTGATTACAGTACAGAGTACTCAACTTGTTTAAAAAGAAAGAAAGCTCTTGCTACTATATCTGCAATTTTAAACATCCATCCCAGAGCTCTGAAAGAACATCTGATGCTCCAACAAGAAGGCATTTATGCAAGCAGATGTTGGAGCTTGCCTTAAGAACACCTGTTTCCACTGTCTCACTTTATTTCCACCTTAATTTTTCTCCTGTGTTTGAAACCCCCCCCCCCCCCTTGCTGGGTTTTCACCTAAATAATTATAACATCATTTCCACTACAAAGTAAACACAATTTTCTTTACTCTTTATTGAAAGTATATACCGTGGAAAAAAGCTCACATGGTTTAGTATCTTTCTGAATGACCCAATTTAAATTCAGTACTATCAGATCCTACTATGTCCCCGCATTTTAGGCATCAAAGGAAGCAGCATTTATTTACTGGTTCTTCTCCAATGTTGTACACCTATAAACTCTCTACTTACTCTTCATATTCCTTGTGAGCTCCTCATCCAGTTCAACCACCTTTGTCTTCAGTGGCTTTTCCTGCAACACACTTCCCCTCTCATCTTTTTCTTACTTGTGCTAAACTTTCATTACTGGTTTGACATCTCACACCTGGAAAAGATGTCATGCTTCATCTCCCTGATCTCCTTGATTTATTTCACTTTCTTTCCAGAAATTTATTTAAGTGCTCTATTTCCAGAACCATTTTCTTCTTTTGTTTAGCTTAAATCAAGCCAACAGGACCGGTGTAGCTGTTGTGTTTTTAAGAAAAGATTTAGAACATAACTATTTATTCAGATCTTGATTTCCTGACTTATAGCAGGAGCAGGAGGATATATAAATAGAGCCAATCAGTTACAATATCCAGGAGAATCTATTTTCTTTCATCAGACAATAGCATTTGGCTCCTCCTGTTTCCATTAAGGTACCTGATGATCAGCGTCACAATGCATTTTCAATAACAGGCTACTTAACAGCACTTCTAAGAGTGTGCTCACATTTGAAAGAGACAGGAAGAATATTAAAAATTCAGACCTGCTACAGGAAAATGAAAGGTAACACAAAGTGTTTTCCACTCCAGTGTTTTTTTATAAATGCACTTTAGTTTTTTTCCACAGCACTGTTATGCCCAGGACTATCCAGTCCCTTCATTTCTATCCTTCTAGTGCAATGCATATTTTGCAGTTCCAGCTTTACTTCTACCTCTGCCACATTTCTGTTTTTGTTGCAATTTCCAGATCAATAGCCTGGAACAGTAGTTCAAGTCACTCAGTTCTCCTGCTCAGGCTGCTACTGCTGTTTATACACATTTAAGCTCTTAGTTAGGTGTGTTTATTGTATTAGGCATATTTTTTCCACTAAGATATTACTCTTTACCCGACTTATCCATCATAACACCTTTCTCCTTACTGATAAACCATTACCAAGTATTGTTGCTTCCCCTTTACTCAATTATATCTGGAGGGGAAGATTCCTTTAGGCTTCTTCCCCTCATTCTCAGTTTAATACTTTTTAACTATAACAGCACCTTGCCAAAAAGAGTACTTTCTCTGGCATTACCTTAAGTTTGACAGGATTTTTTTTTTCTTTTCTTCCATTCTCCCTGCTCCCCCTTAGGTGACAAACTGCAGGCCATCAAAAACCCATCCCTACTCACCATCCACACTTCAGCAATGCTGTTGCTTTAAGCCCTGTGGGCTGCTAAGCATCAGAGCCTCAGTTATTTCCTCCCCAAGTGGAATGGTGGGGAGAATCCAAAGAATAAAAGTGAGAAAAGTAGTGATAAAGATGGTTTAATAAGTAAAGCAAAAGCCACACACACAAAGCAAAACAAATTCATCCACTACTTCCTGTTGGTAGGCAGGTGTCCAGGCATTCCAAGGACAGTGGGGCTCCATCACTCACAGTGGTCACTTAGACTCACAGAATATTCTGGGTGGGAAGGAACCCTCCAGGATCACTGAATCCGACTCTCTGATCCCATATAGGGATCAAACTCAAGACCTTGGCATCATTGGCACCATGCTGTGTCACTCAGTTTCCCCTTCTCTCTTCTTCCCCTACCTTTACATGCTGACCATGACACCAAACAGAGTGGGAGATCCCTTGGGTCCAGCTGTCTGGGATGTGTCCCCTCCCAATTTCTTGTGCTTCTCCAGCGTTGCTGGTGGGGTGGGGTGAGACAAAAAGGCCTTGGCTCTGGATCAGCACTAACTAAAACACCTCTACATTAACGACACTGTTTCCAGCACAAATCCAAAACACAGTCCTATACCAGCTACTATGAAGAAATTAACTACTCCAGCCCAAACTCAGAGAAGGCCTCGGTTCATTCTCTGGCTTGCACTGTTTCATGCTATCTTTGTTCTCTTCCACTACGGATTGGAGCTATTCCAGGTGAGAGTGCCTGCAGTTCCCACAATTCAGCACTGATATCCTTGACAGGCCCCATGAGGCATCTAATAATATCTTTGACACGGCATCAAAGTATGCAAAGGGATTCACATTATCTTTAACAATGACTCAAAATTAATCAGGAAGTTATTTCTTCACTGCTATCAAAACCTTATCAGTCTTAGGTTTAAACTTTCTACATTCATGCCCAAAAAATTGCTCATAATCCTATTTTTCAACACCCATTCTTTATTATGAGACCATGAACTTTGAGGGACTAAAAACTCCATCAGTTCCTTATTTGAGCCCTGACATGCACCTGATGTGCAGCTTCAACCACTTCCTTTCTAGTCTGCTTTCTCTGAAGACCTGTGTGTCCATCCTGCACAGTGCTCTGTGCACTACCATCCCTCTGGAAGAAATCCCAAACTATTTCCAATGACTTCTCTCTATGGTATGCACTGCACAGGGAAAGTAACACGAGTCTGAAAACAAACAGCATTTGTTATTTGACAGTGAGCCTTGAACCTTGCAAGGTGCTTCAAGCAATTTACAAAAATATATACGAAACACAAATTCTTTCTATGGAGGGTGCCACGACAAACTAGTATATGATACAATCATTTACTTTTTTTCACAGTATTGTTTTGGAAATACCTATTATTCCTGCTTCTACATGCAGAAGAAAAAAGATATGCACAAAATTACAATAAAGGACTGTAAGCTACCGGCCGATCCACTAAGTACAGCCTGCTGCAACTGCACACCAGAATAGAGGGAATCTTAGAGGAAATGGACTTTTTCTTGCTACAAAAGCACCTTGCAGTTCTCCTGCACGCTGCAACGAAACCCCTGCAGGTCCTGAGCGCAATCACACTGAAACGAGGAGGTAACAGGTGAGTTTTTTTCCATGCTGCCACTGCAAGGAACGACACCGAGCTCAGCCAGAGACAAAGCTCTCGGCGCAGGCGACAACCCGCGTACCTGTATCATTTCCACCATCTCCGTGGTGATGATGTCTTTCTCTACCATGTGCTCCACCAGCACATTCAACACCAGCTGCTTGGCCAGCATCACCCGGTTCTTCTTGAGCGCTTCCTGATGGCACCGCTGCATGCCGCACGCCGCCAGCATCCTGGGAGGAGCGGGGACAGCAGGGCCGAGCGCCGCGCCAAGGAGCCACCCGTATTCCCGCCCGACTCCGGGCCCGGGAGGAAGCGGCGGGACCCCGCGGGCCGCGGCCGCCGCCTGACGACGGGCGGGGCGGGCGGAAAGGAGCCCGTCCCGCCTTTTCGCGGCGGGCGGAAAGGAGCCCCCGTCCCGCCTTTTCCCGGCGGCCCCCGCGATTCAAACGGCGTCACGTGACCGCCGCGGGCGCGCTTTCCCGCCTCTTCCTGCGCGAGCGCGGCCCCTCAGGGGGCGGCGAGGCCCGGCTTGTGGGGAGGAGTAGCGGGGTTGGGGGCTGCGGCTTTCCTGGCCAGAGATAGTGCTGGCTCTGGGCCTTTCTTTTTTTTTTTTTCCTCCTCCCTCCCCTTCCTCTGCTGAGATGGGTTTCCGCGGAACTCAGCTGCAACTAGGAACGAAAACGTTCTGTAATTAAGAGGGCGGGAGAAATGGAGCATACGGGATGTGCAGAGAAATACGAAGGGAAATACAAAGGGAAAATCAAGTGAGCATCCAAGCGAAAGCGAATTCACAGCTCTCATTACAGAATCACAAAATCAGTTGGGAAAGACCTCTGAGATCACCAAGTCCAACCTTTGACCGGACGCCACCATGGCAACTAGACCATGGCACTGAGTGCCACATCCAGCCTTTCCTTAAACAGCTCTGGGGATGGTGACTCCACCACCTCTGAGCAGCCCATTCCAAATGCTCGACAACCCTCCCGAGAAGAAATTCCTCCTGATGTCCAGCCTGACCTCCTGTGGCACAGCTTGAGGCCAATTCCTCTGGTCCTGTCTCAGGTTGCCTGGGAGAAGAGACCAAACCCCACCTGGCTACAATTGTAGAGAGCAATAAGGTCTCACCTGAGCTTTCTCCGGGCTAAACAACCCCAGCTCCCACACCTGCTCCTCTTACAACTTACAAAAAAGGTCACATGAAGCGTCAGATGGCATCTGCACATTATTCTTTAGCACATAGATTTCCTATGTCCCTGTGCACAGGAATTCTGTCTGCTAAAGCTTAACAAACGTCCAAATGCTTGACAACCTTTACAAATGTTAAAGACAAAATTGTACTGATCATAACTGGTGACATTTTTGGTCTTTGTTTTGGCTAGTTTTTAGTCTGTGATGGTCACCTGAATTTCTTCCTGACTCTTGGCAATTCAGTGCACTCAGGCAAGTCCTGAGTTGCCCAGTTTAAGACTCAGAGTTTCTATGCCTGTGTCACATACCTGTGACACCTTTTGGTGAGATTTTTTTCTTTTCTGTTAGCAGATACAGGAGGGAAATGCAAGTACTGATTGACATTAAAGAAATCACGTTGCCTTGATCAGCAAGTTTGTCTCTCCTAATCATCGGTATGAGTAATGATAGTAAAGTGATTCAGTTGTTGATTCAGAAATGGAACTCCTCTTTTCTAAGCCAAGATTATCAAATAAGCAGAATGCAAGCAAAAGCATGGCTTTTTGGAGTGGTTTTTTTGTGAGGAAAAATTAACATTGCCACCAGGAATTTTTAAAGCAGTCCTGTTTATTTATAAACAACATAAAAGGGTTTTTTTTCTGCTTTGAACTATAAAGAATCAAATAATAAGAAATAATTTATTTGCTTCTAGCCTATGGTTTGATGGTTCCTCATATGAATTAAAGATGTGGTGATTAAAGGCTGTGATGATTGCTGCTCTCCTTCACAGGAGATTCAGACCACCATTTTTATTTTTTAATTTGGACATTCACCAGATGCAAATGCATCTCTTTGCATACTGCAGACCACTTTGACACTGCAGAGCCAATCAGTTTAGCTCACCCATTTAAAAAGGCACAGCATCACTGATCAGTGAGAGCTAGAACCTGCCTACAGCCTAGAACCATCATGATGAAGGCCAAATGTGTCTTGGGACTGTTGTCCTCAGGTGCTCCGCTGCCATGGGAGACAGACTGGACATTTCCAGAGCCCACAGAGAACTGGAGCAGCTTTGGCCTTTCTGTGCATGATGACAATAAAGTGTCTCAGGCCATCTGTTAGAGTACACCTGTAATACAGCAGACATACACCCTGTAGTAGAGCCATGAAGTCCGAGCAGAGTATGCTTACATGTGTGTGTATCCCATAACTGGCCTCTCTTTCAGGGAGAAAACTTATCTCCCTCTTGTCCACCATTGGCTGTGTGGGATGAGAACTTTGTGAACAACAGAAGTCATTTAATGCATACTATCAGCTTTTCAACCCTAAGTGACAGGTATCAGGTGGTACCAGCTTCCAGATGCAGCCACTCTCCCCTCAGTCACACTCCCATGTGGCACAGTTGAGGATGTGGAGCAGGTGTGGCAGAGGGATGGTAACAAACAGCTTAGACCATAAATTTGTATTGCCGCAAAACAGCAACATGGGGAGCGCAGGCTTGTTCTCCCTGCAGGAGTTTCAGGGTGGCTGATGAGCACACAGCACTCAGCAATATTGCTGTTTGCAATGCAGAACGTGCTTAGCGTTGTTTCTATTCTTCCCCTTTCCCAGGCAGATTCTTCTGGCTGCAGCCTACAGTTCTTATTCAGAGGTCTTTTGGCAACCTTTTTTCTTCTCAGGATTTACTTCTCCTCTCCCATAAAGGTGTATCTCCAGTTTGAGAACGTTGCCATACATAACACAACTTTCCTCACAGTGGTTTTATGTATCTGCCGAGACAAAGCAGTGTGGTATTGCATTGATTTCTATTTTGTGCAAAAAGATTCTAGTAACATCAGAAGCTGCGGCTGTAGTTCAATTCTGGTTCAAAGACTGGTGAGACAAATGTTTAGGCAAAACATTATCAGCCATTTTACCATCCCTCTAGGAGCATCCCGTATCGGGGTGAGGGTTTGGTTCTGTGTTCATGGAGGGTGAAATCAGTCCTAATGCAGAGGGCTGGTGAGCATCTTCAAAGACTTCATCACTGATGGCAGTCTCATAAGCAGGTGGTGGAGTGAGTGGCTCCAGTGGTTCAAACCTTTCTTCAACATCTTTCTCCTCATGGATGTCCGAAACAAACCGCTGCAGTCTTGGGGGCAGCACCAGCTGCAGCTGTGTCCTGGATCCCGTGTCTGTCACAGAGGTGTGCACTGTGTCTGGTGGCACTGGCCCCCAGAGAGCCTCCACCATCATCTCTTGTTGGGCAGAGGATTCAATAACGACGTTGTACGGGGGAGGCTCGCTCAGCGGTGAGGGCAAGGAGCCTGGGTTGGATGTAATTGTCCATATTGCTGGAGCTGACATGGTCATCACCTCCTCGTAGGTGGGTGCTTCATAGGCAGCATTCACTCTGTGCCAGAGAGCAAGGCCAGATACACTCGTTATTTTACTGCATAGTTTACGTTTGTAGTACAGATCATGGACTGTAGGGACCATGCTACAATCAGCAAATGGGACTGAGACAGGGTATCTCATGTGGTATTGCTGTGTAGGATATTTGGCCCCTGGATCAGCTCACCTCTCCAGCCAATTGAATGTCTTTCTTACTAGAATAGAAACTAGCTCATCTGACCATTTTCCCACATTCCCCAGAGTGAGTGAAGCTACCCACACTGTTCAGTTCAGTGTCCTAGGCTTAACCTGGTGTCCTCCTACAGTTAAAATTTATCACTGAGGATTGCTAACTACTAGTTATCTCATGGAATAAAGCAGGACCTATTTTTTTTATATATTAGCTCAATGTCCATCCATTTTTAAGAAGTGGAGAGAATTAAGTACTTTCATTTAGTTTAAACAAGGACTAATTATTCCATGTTTAAAAGAACTATCTGCAAAGAAAAAAATGTTACTTTGGAGACATTTTTCTTTTCAGGTCGTATTTTTAAATAAAAGGATACTAGCTTTCTTCAAGTATGCCCCCAAACTAGCAGGGCCCGATATAGACTTCTTTTTTTTATATAGTCTTTCTAAAAATAAACATTTTATTTGGGAACAGCAAGTCACTTATGCGCACGGATAATGATTATCTGGATTATACAAGGAAGCAAATAACGTTAACCTCTTCAATGACAGTGGGAAAACCGGGGTTACATTAGGTCATGCTGAGAACCTGCAAATGAGCATGAAGCCAAAAAGAGGTGGTAGTATTCCAAGTCTCTAAAAATCAGGGGTTTTATTAGTGTCAAGTAGAAATTTTAAGAGTGGAGACACACCCAGTTACAAGTTTCTCTTAAAGTTTGCCAAGAAACAGTTGCTCTAGAGATAAGGTTTATACAGCTAAACCCAAATAAGATTTGGTATTGCTTAAACATTTTTTCTTTTTTCCTTGTCTGACTCATTGTTTGGCAAGCCTCGATTACTCAAAGGAAAATGAAATGGGCCTGGATCAGTTTAACATTGGCAAGTTTTAGTGGATCAGTTCCCCAGGGGAAGAAAATATATATTACAAAGGTACAGGACATGCGTGGCATTGACTTTGCAACCTCCACGTCAATAATGAGGGAAAAAGATCCAAAAAGAACTTTTGTCTTTGGGAATGGAGTCTGCGTTTGGTGCCTCGGGGGAAAGGCAGCAAAAGAGTGTTTAAAATGGCCAGGAGTGAGGTGAGAGTTAAAGAGGAGTAACCAGGTTGCTGCTTACCCTGCTTGGCTCTGCCTGTTTGGAGGTACTTCGTTTGCATCATGCCGGTGTTGATTCCTCAGGTAACACTCGACAAACACACTCAGCAAATAGCCAACCAGGCACACTCCCCCTACCCCGAGGAAGAAATAGCCTACTGGGTTGATGTTAGAGGAGATGGCCAGCATGGTGACCCCGATGAGAAGAGCAGCAGTGAACAGAAGCAGCAAGGTTTGGCGGATGTTCTTCCAGCGTGTCTCTAGCAACATGGCAGAAGGGATGTTGGTAGCAGGCAGTTGAGAACAGATGGGCACTTAAAGGGACAGACATCTGTGGAAGATGGAACAGTTTTTTCAACATGAAACATGAGCATATAAACACATTTCTAAGTATTGTGACCGCAGTAAAATCATACACACTCGAGTACATGCATGTACATCATAAGCCTGGAAATCTGTGCACACCAATGTAAACATATTAGAATTTCCTGTGTGCGTGCGTATTGAATAGTTGGAATACTTGGACGCAGTTGCAAAACATAAAACGCGTGAAGACACCATCGGCACTTATTACCAGACGTATCTAAAAAGGTCTGGCTTAACAGGCATGCAGAATGAGGTTACTGCAAAAGCAAGACATGGAATAACTATAAGGGTTAATTCTAGAACATTTGTGCCTTGCATAGTCAGCATTCAAATACTCATTCAAATCCGGAAGAAAAGCAGTTTTATTTAATAGGCCTGTCTGTCCTGGTAAAATGAACATCTTACTTCAGGGTAGCACTAGAGCAGTTAATGTAACTTTAGGTTCTGGATGTAGCTAGGGTATGTATGTTTTTGTAAAATGTAGGTGTTTATTTGCCTTTATTCTCAGTTCTTTCTATGTTGATGTGCTTTTTTGTTTTTGCCCTG
The DNA here is from genome assembly GCF_052056855.1 of Sturnus vulgaris. Lineage (NCBI taxonomy): Eukaryota > Metazoa > Chordata > Aves > Passeriformes > Sturnidae > Sturnus > Sturnus vulgaris. Next base: position 32,256,976 of record NC_142244.1, read on the forward strand.
TTTTCAGACATGAGAGCCTTTCCTGTCCTCCATTCCCAACCCCATTTCTGTGAAAGAGACAGCAGTTGTCTCTGTGTGCAGTCAATATGGAATGAATACCAGGGATCTGTGGCATTCAAGAATACCATAATTTAGGAGCTGTCTTGCCACATTATACTAACCTCCATCTATCCCACTGTTTTGGTGAAGACCTATTTGAAGGAAAAAAACATGACACAATGGGCATATTTTTTATGAATATTAATTTCCAAACAAATAAAGAGTTTTATATAGCTCCATGTTACATTGTGTGCTCTCCCCTTATTACAGCAAAAATAGTTAAATGCATATAGGCAAAAGAAACAATTTTTTTTTAGCATCTACTTACCAGAAAGAGGTTTCGGCAGGTACAAGCAGTCATGTTTTAACGTCTCTCTTCATCACAAGGAAAAATGTGCACTGCTGCTTCCCGTTCTGACCCGAGGATAGAACACCAGTTAAAACTCTCCCTTCCTCCTTTTGAGTTTTTTGGTAGGCAAACTATGAGGATTTCTTTTGAAAATAAAAGTCAGAAACTAGTAAAGATGGGAAGATACCAACGGATGGGAAGATCCCATTGTTCAAGTTTTGTGTGGGAAAGTAGAATCTCTGTTTTCCAGGTTGTGAATCCAAAGCAGTTTCTAGACGATCACGCACCTTCTACTCTTCTGTAGCTCTTCTCGGTCTGTCCCACAAAAGCAGGAAGCTCATTAGGAAGGAGGGCGGAGTAGTGCAGTGGGGGAGTGCTTACCTGTGTCGTGTCTCTTCGGTCTGCTTCACTTCAGTGAGAGAAACTGCCCTGAAAATTCTGGGGTTTTCCCCACGTAGCAAAGGAATCTTGATCTCTGCCTCACTAAGCAGGAACAACTGCCTGCCCAGCCCACGTCACGTGGCCCACATATAAATCTATTTATGACTTCTGTAAAATGTAAATTCATACATTTGTCCTGATCAAGTCTTGTTTGTCAAATGTTTTATGCCCTCCTTGATTTTAGAAACAAAAGGGGAAAAAAGGGGGCAAGAGGTTATTATTTCACAGAGAGAGCTGAGTTAGAAACGTTTTTACTCTGTGATATATCTGGGAATGGAATGAGAGGTAATGATAAGCCACAGAACTGAATTAGGTACTGAATTACTTCTGTTATCTGAACCTTTAGTGTGTGTCTGAAAGCTGGAATGGAATGGAATGGAATGGAATGGAATAGAATAGAATAGAATAGAATAGAATAGAATAGAATAGAATAGAATAGAATAGAATAGAATAGAATCATTTCAGTTGGAAGGGACTTACACCTTCTCCAACTCCCTACCTGCTTCAGGGCTGACCAAAAGCTAAAGTATGTTATTAAGGGCATTGTCCAAATGCCTCTTAAATACTGGCAGTCTTGGGGTATTGACCACCTCTCCAGAAAGCCTGTTCCAGTGTCTGACCACCCTCTAGATAAAAAAGTGCTTCCTAATGTCCCCTGACACAGCTTTGAACCATCTCCACTTGTTCTATCACTGGATCCCTGGGAGAAGGGATCCCTCTCCCCTTCCCCTCATCAGGGAGCTGCAGAGAGCAAGGCGGTCACTTCTCAGCCTCCCTTCTTCCCAGAGCCCTCAGCTGCTCCCTCCAGGACACACCTTCCAGCCCCTTCACCAGCTTTGTTTCCCTCCTCTGCACACATTCAAAGACCTTCCCACCCCACTGAAATGGTGGGGCCCAGAACTGCTGCCTTTGGTGAAGCTGCACCAACACCCCCACAAGTCCTTCTCTATTCACACATAGCAAGGAGAAAGATGCAAGGAGGGCATCTCTCATAATTGTCTCACTGAGTATCTGTGACACTAAGTTATCTCCTACAAACTTCAGGAATTTCCTGGATCTGCTCATCCAAGCAATTTGTTATTTCCAGGTGATGCCTGGGAAGTTGGAATCTTCCATAAGGGTAAGGGCTGCTGATTCAGAGATTTCTCTTAAATGCCTATAGAAGAACTCATCAGTGCTTACCTCACTGTAAGTTCTTGAATACTATAGGATGAATTATCTCCAGGAGCAGCATGCATCTCAGGGTGGTCTGTAACAGGAAGATGGCCTAGTGCTAAATGCTTATTAATAGTACTTAGTTTGAAGTTTAGGCCAACAAGAAGCATGAGATTCAACAAAGATAAATGCAAAGTCCTGCAGGAATGGAATAATCCCGAGCAGCAGTACAGGCTGGGGTCAGACTGGCTGGGATGCAGCTCTGCTGAAGTAAACTTGGTGGATATGATGAAAAGGAAACTCAACAGGAGTCAGCAGTGTGCCCTTGAAGCAATGAAGGAAAGCTGTGTCCTGGGCTGCATCAGTGAGAGGGTAGTGAACAGATCAAGGGGTGGGATTTTTCTGAGCAGCACTTGTTAGGACACACATGAAATATTGTGTACAGTTTTGGTCCCCCCAGTTTGGATGTGGTCTGAAAATTGGATATGGTCTGGTGAATCCCTTGAGGGTTGGAGAACTTTGATGGCTTAAGAGGCTGGATTTGTATGGCCGAGAGAAGGCTTGGGCAGGTGATGAGTGTCCACTCACAGTTTGCCAATAGTAGTAGGTAGTTACAGAGAGAAGGGAGGGAGTTTTCATGAGTGTACATGGTGACAGAATAAGAGGCAACAGGAAAAAGAGAATTGCCTCTAGATATAAGAAAAACAGTCTTTAATGTGAAACCAGCAAAATGCTATTACTTGCCCAGAGAAATGGAGGAATCCTCTTGGCTGGAAATATTCGAGATACAGCTGAGTTCAGAGCCTAGCTTCCAGTAAGAGGTTGGACCAGATCATCTACCCTTCCAGCCTAGACTTGTCAATGTTTCTGTGTTTTGAATATTTTCTCCTTATAATTGCCTTTCTGGCTGCTCACAGATAAAGGAGCTTTAGCTTTGATTGTTATCCATTCTTTGCTTTCAAGAGAAATATTTTGAATATGGCAGACTTACACTCACATAAAGGGGAGAAAGTCAAGATTCTGGTGTATAGTATGTCATTTAACTGCTAAGGAAGGTTTGAAAAAACTGTATTGACAGCCTCTGTACACAGTCATCATGACTGACCCATGGTGGAATTTGCATGTGTCAATACAAACAGCAACTACTTTCTAACCAGTGTAGCTGGTGGTTTTTAGAACTGTTCCTCAGAGACAGAAGATTTACATCCCACTGATTTGAGGAGATAATTAAAATTATCCTCCTGCCTGTTCTCAATTTCCTCCTATCTTCTTGCAGTGATTCAGTGCTCAGGTGATCTCTTACTGAACCAGCCCAGCCGTCTCAATGGGAAAGTATTTACATTTTTCCAAAGTGAATTTAGTGGGCTTAATCTAGTCCCTAAAGTATCATCTAACCATCAGTTCCCCATTAAAGGGAAGCAATAGGAATGCATAGCCAGAGTGGTGGAGAAGAAGGAAGAGTGGGAATAATTTCCAGGGCTGTAGTGGCTGTCATTTGATTGACTTGGCCCAAACCATTGGACCAGAAGGAAATTCTTCCTTCTTTGATGGAGTAAGCCCCACAAAAAGCTGTAGAAAGAATCTAAGACCCTTTTTTTGCTCAGCAAAGCCTGTTAGATATATAATGGATTACCAGCTCAGCCTGATGACTTAGACAACTCCCAGCTCTGGTATGTACAAAGACTACTGTCCAAAAGTCTCAACAATTTGACCATTGCTGAATCCCCCTTGTAAGTTCCTACAGAAATGTACTACACCCGTGCTGAGGCACTTTGCTTATCTGCACATTCTCCCGTGGGGAGTAGGCACTACTTGGGGGCTAGATCTTTTTGCTAAGTTAGTAGAAAGTCAGAAAGGTGAAAAAATTCTTCATTATTTGCTGGAGAACTACTTCTGTGATTGGAAATGCTGTATTTGATTTGTGGATAGATATAAAGATGTTGGTTTTGCCGAAAATCTGTATAGTAGTTTTGATTGGTGCACCATTTTTAAAAATAGTCTTGGACATAGTTATGAAATATTGGGATGAAAAAGGCTAGAAATGGTAGGTCTGTGTTGAATCCGTTGTTGCTTATATTGATTGCATCAGTTTATTTCTGTTGAAGTTCAGAGTTCAGTGACTCCTGTAGATTTTACCTATGCTGTTTGTGGATGACTGCTGAATCTTGAGCAATTGTTTTTAGTCATTTACAAGCATGCATAAAACAACACTTTATGATGCAGCTGTGAGTGCATTAGTTGAACAAGTTTATGAATGTGATACATACTGCTTCGTGAGTCTAAGGTTACAAAGCAGGATGAATTTCTATAAATTAACCTTTGCAATATGTTTTCTGGCAGAAAAGTGCTTCCACATGAGGCCTTTTAGCATTTCTGAAGGACTTCTGAAATTTTTATCTGTCTGCTTTTTTGGTTCTCTCTACAGTCTGATTCAGACTGTCACTGGGATCCATAACAAAGAAAAATCGATCACACAGCTGCATCAAGAAGTTTTTGGTGATTAAAAGGCACAGAAAATGCAGTAGGGCTTGAGTAGGGCCTGAGAGATATCACTCTGCAGGGTTTGTTAAACAAGGTGTTGAAGACTGGGAGAGTAAACACGGACAGACATTTATCCTGCCATGCTAAACTGTCTCCCTTTCATGTGCAGTAGGGAATTTTTTCTTTTTTACAGAAAACTTTCTGTTCTCTGTTGTTGGGTCATACTGTGGGAACCTTCATTTAACAGTATATTTCTTTAGTTAGGACTGTGAATTTCCTTTTTTTAATAATTCTTTCTTTGTTTCTTCCCGTATCTCGTTGTCAGCCTCTAGGAAGCATTTCACCTTTCCCCTGTTTCATCTCACTATCTACTCAACCTTCTGCCCTGACTGCTACTAATTAACTTAGTACCTACAGTAAGCTCAGTTATCAGCTTGGTATGCAGAGAAGCTTACTTTATTCCCAAGGGCTTGTGACGTGCACACCACGGCATGATTAATCTGGCCATAATCGCTAAGTCTATTCTTCCCCATAACCTCATCCTGAAGCAATTTCTGAGAACCTGAGCAAGTACAGGGGACAAAGTGTCACTGAATCACCTTTTCCAGTCTTGTCTACCTCTCCTTTTGTCCCCCAGGTATTGCAAAGTCACTTTTGTGACTAAGCAAATTGCATCACTTCATTTTATCTAGAGATCATGGGGCAGTCATGAGCTCTGGTTGATGTTTCTGGTCAGTATAATGTTTTAAGCAGGAGAAAGCAAAACCCCAAGGAAAGCAGAACACCTGTGCTTGGATATTCAAAATATGTGTGTAACTTTGGGAAAACTATTTGTGTCTGACCTACCAGAGCTTAATGGTCATACATTTCTTAGGAACTGGTGATCTCTGTTTCTTTCCAGCTTATTCCAGTTCTTACAGGACAATGGTTGGACGTTTTATATGTGTTCACTGTGGGGTGGGGATTTTCTGGTGGTTTTTAGCTGTCTTCTACCTGCAGTGGCTTTTCTCTGTAGATAAGGACTGAGATATGGTCACAGAAGGATTGATATTACACAAAGAGGTTCTACTGCTATTATTAATTCCTCCACTGTCTGAAGGATGCCTGAAAAGCATAAATGTACAGAGATTGAGTCAGTGACACTTGTTATGTTGTGCAGAACTAACGATTTCTCTTTTTTGAAAGTGGAGAGTGACATTCAAGATGTGAAGTGTTTTCAGAGCTGTTTGCACATCTAAAGTTCCTAAGTATTTAAAATTAACGAAGTAGCACCTCCTTTTCCTGCCAGGAGAGGAACAGAAAAATAGCAAGCATTTACCAAGATGATATGAGAGGTTTTATATCCTCTTACAGACTTCTAAATTCACATACATCATGGTTTGCTTTATGTCTGGGGAAAATAAAAAAGTGAAGGCTAGAAACTTCCTCATCTTTTTATTCTGTGTTCTCCTTTGAGCAAGCACTTATTTGCGAGGTTTCATTAGCATTGATATAACTTTCTGCAGCTGATTTAGTTTAATGATAGAGCCCATCTTGATCTAAATTATTTACTTTTAGCTGGAAGACTTTCTTCACTTATGTAGAATCTCTGCACACTGCAGTACTTCTGCTTAGATGTTACTGTATGTGGGATGTAAATTGGCAGTATGCCTTTCTCTGAAGGAATCCACCCTGGTGACTGAAATGCTACTGAATGGGGCACTACAGTGACCTCTCCTCTTTTGCTAACTTAGAGCTCTTAATGTGGATTAGACAGAGGAGGAGACAGCCGTGACTAAATGTGAAGAAGGAGGGCTGTTAAGATTCTACTGCCAGAATATGGTGAAAGAATCACGTGGAATACTGTGGAAATTTCCATAGTGTGGAAAGAGCAAATGAGCAGAAAGAAACAGTTGTAAGATGAAACTAAAGACTCAATTGAGAATAGTTAAAAGAACACGGGAAGATAATTTGCTGTCATTCTAGACTGTACTAGGTGTCTCTGGAAAGAAGAGAAAATCAGACCTGTGTATGCTAAGCAGCTTTACTATGGAACATTTCTTTTCTCCAGATGTAATGTCACCATTCCAAAATAGGAAACTTCAGCCAAAGGACATGAGATGCAGTGAGAAAAGTTAATGTGTAATTGCCACAGTTTCTGTTCCTTATCTTCCTCCCTGTTCCTAACGACATATTCTTGCTGCTTATGTTGCCAAACCTGTTATACACTGGAGCCCTCCCTGACATGTTCTGAATGGCTAACAGGGCATAAACAAGTAAAAGGGAAAAAAATGCTATTTTCTCTTGTGTTAATACACTGACAGTCACAGAAACATGCAGGAAGTGCCCATATGGCCACAGGAGAGGAGAAAGGACCTCATTTCTGTGTTGAAGAAAGGGGGATGCCCTTTTCCTTTCAACTAGATAGTTTTGCTAGGGAACCACACCTGAAATATTTGGGAATCACCACCCAACAGTAAAATACAGCCCACTTGTGCTGGAATTCAGCAACTGTGCAACTCACGGTGGACTAAAACGTAGTAGACATGAGAAGATGAGAATGAGGTTTAAGTGCCTGTTGCAGAATGTAGATTCCTGAGCAGGAATCTGGCATCGTTTCCTGTCACTGGTGGGACTCACAGTGTCTCTCCATAAGGTGCTCCTACATTCCTATTGTATAACATTGCACTTTCTTAAAATTCTTTCAGTAAATAGCATGTGGGAAAATGGGGAAAGTGTTGCCAGACAGAGAAATCACTTAACTGTTTTATAGATGAGATGTGCTCTGGAGAGGAAGAGGACACTGCTATTATTGGTACTGATCCCTCTCTGAGTGCTGTGCTTTGTAGCAAGTGAAGCATGGAATCTCATGTGCTCCTTGATGCCTGTTCTAAGCCTAAGGTGCTCATAGTATAAAACAAGTGTGACAAAGCCACAGAATGATTTAGTTATGGAACACCAGAGGTAGATAACTTAGTATGAAAAGAAGCTCTAAGAAAGAAAAGAAAAGAAAAATGAATAAAATCTATTTTGGTAAAGATACATTTTGCGTGACAACTAGATCAGTAACTGGGATCCTTTTTTTTTCCCTTCATTAGATATTCTCCCTTCAAAAGCAACACTGTTTCAGCCTAGTTTTACCACCAGTTTTTGCTCCAGCAATGTGCCATAAAGGCAGCATACCTTGGAGTGAGTAAACTCAATCGGGCTCCTTTTTCTGCCTCAGGAAAAATGGGTGTTATACTTCACTTACATCCCTGCAAATAGGCATTCACAGCGGTCAGTGAAAGAGCAAATACGTTATTTTATGAAAGCAAATAGTCACATGAGCTGAAAAGAACATAGTTTTTATCTTGGCATGGTTCCTCAGTCTGGGCTATCAGTATATTTAGTGATACAAACAGGTTATGTCCAGTTCTGGCATGGATTTGCATTCCTAATGGACACTTAGCAAGAGCACATCATACTGCATTTCTGGTATGTGTCATTCTCATGCCTTGTAGTGTTGCAGTTTGTACGGCATCTGCATTGTCATTCTGGTACACTCTAGAATGTCATTATGACAATGTTTCAGATGTTTGTTCCTGTGGGGGCAAATGACTGTTTCCAAGGTCAGCCATCAGCTGAAGAGACAGTCTCATAAAAGCTCCACACCACATCACTGCCAGTCCAGCCTGCTCCCTGTAAATAAGCACTGTGAAAGCAATACACTACCTTCTTCTTTCTCCTGAGGCAGCAGCAGGACTGATACTGCTACTCCTATTGTTTCTGAAGGGGAATTCTGCATTATCAGGGCTTCTGTTGCTGAGAGATAGCTTTCTTGCTAACTGTAGGCAACAAAAAACCAGGACACTCAATATGTGAAATTAACTGTATATCTGTTTGAACTGATGGCTTTGAGAATTTATTAATGGTGATGATTGTGCAAGTTTGCTTGTTCCACATTGTACCTGTTTCATGAGAAAGTGTTGACTGGTTGTAAAGGGTCTTCCTGTGAAAATGAGAAGATTGCCATTGAAGGGAGAATTTTAGCATAGAGTGGTCATAGTTTATGGACATTTATGTGTTGAAGTAATGTAATACTTGATGCTGAAGATGATCCTTGTGATAGTGCATCTGTTTCTTGAGAAGAGTTATTAAGTTTACTGGCTATTGGCAACCTCTGATTCATAGAACTGTTCTATGAAATCCCTTGCAGATGATGAAAGATGTTAGAGTGATTCATGAGAAGGTGTTAGCTATTTGAAAAGCTCCCATTGGGGCATGAGAGGTCATAGTCTTGGCTGAAGAGATTTCTTTGACTATATTGGAAGTATTGATGAGGTATATATTCTTGTCCACTGCCTCCTCTTTTCCTCCCTGCTTCCTCCAAATATTGCCTTGCTTGATTGAAAAAAGAGAGAATAGTATTTTGTCAGAATCACCATTATATGACCCTTTACTTCTCACACCTGAATGCATGGCAGTATGAGACACCCAGAGCTCTCACAAGTTTCCAGTCTACACCTGCATGGCATCCATTGATATTGACAAAGTCCCTGGGTCCCATTATTATTGATGAAGTTTCCATGTCTCTCATACGTGGTGATGCTCTTTTAGCCAGATACTCCTGCTTATGAAGCTGCTCAGCAGCAACTTTGACCATCACCAAGACTTCCTAAATTTGTACTTCATGCACTGTTATGGCATGAACATTTGGCCATATGAAGAAAAGATAAAGGGCTTCCATGATGAGAGCTGACTCCTCTGCTTCTTTGACAATATTATGTTCACCCGCTGTTTTTAAATGATATTTGAAAAGTAGGGGTCAGGGCAGAATGAGGACTGTATGGAGATGAACTGATTTTCAGTTTCCTATGAGCACTGTAAATGCCAGATGATTTTTATTTATGCAAAATCCCTGACAGTTGTTTGCTTGTATTGAGGACTACAGCTTTCTGCATGTCTTGCTTCTGCTTGCTGCTTTCCTCTTGTAATCCTGCCCTGAAGTGTTGTTCCATGGCATGCAGCCCATCTATGGTGAACGTTGTTAAGCCTCTCTCCCAGTTTCTAAAATGCTGAACCTCAAGTACATGAAACTGGTAATACAGTATCTACCATCTACCATCAACACACGTCATTATGGGGTTGGAGAAGGTAGAGATATGTTCATTTCCATGCAAAGGCTTGTTTCAGAGATTATTTTTATGCTTCTATCTTATATTTTGTTAACTTGGAAGCTGATTATTTTTTCTTACAAGTTGTGTTGAAACTGATGGGTCAAACAGTGTGGAATTTGGCTGTAAACATGTTTCCAAACAAAAAATAGACAAAATCAAGGCTTCTTGTGAATTGTGGCTCTCTGAATGGAGAAATTTTGGCTAGAAATTGCCATAGTAGGAGGTTTTTGTGGTAGATTAGTTAGATACAATGGAAGTGGTACAGTGGAAGAACATACACAAAATGGTGAAAAAAATCAAACCTGACATTTTCCAGATTAATACTGGATGTATGCTCTTGAATGGGTTAAAGGAAAAAGGAATTACTGTTTTGGGGTCATAGATGAGATACTGGTATTATAAATAACAGGGCTGTGGTTAGGTCATTCCCCACATTTTGCATGCCTTTGCAAAACTCTTCAGGATGAGAGAGTTATTGTTGCTGATCCTAAACTCTCTGGTTTAACTGTTGACCCGTCTGAGTTATCTCCATAGCATTCACACCAAGCCAGCTGGGCTGGTTAGTTGAGCACTAATAGAATGTAAATATTTACTGCCTAACCAATCTAACGTCTCTCCTTTTGGTAGAGTCCCATGATTGATTATAGCTCTACCTTTCATTCCGCAAATAGATTTACATCAGTTATACAAATACATTTATCAATTCGCAATATTCTTTGAGAAGGAAGTAAACATTTTGCCCTCCTTTCATTACATTTTAGTTTGTGCAGCTCTACTTGTTGTTAAAAGATTGCTAGATTCTCCCTGTTCCCATTTTTATGTCACCAAAGCATTGCTGGCATTCTTTATTTCAGGTCTACAATTTATTTAAAAGCACTTGCTTCCAGAGGATGCCTGGATGCTTTTTATCCCATGCTGTGCTGGTTTTGGCTGTGGTAGAGTTAATTTTCTTCAAAGTAACCATGACACATGATGGAGCCCTGCTGTCCTGGGAATGGCTGAACACCTGCTTGTCCATGGAAAGTGGTGAATGATTCCTTGGTTTGCTTTGCTTGCGTATGCAGACTCTTCTTTACCTATTAACTGTCTTTATCTTAACCCATGTGTTTTCTCATTCTTATCCTTTTGATTCTCTCCCCACATCATCCTACCACAGGGAAATAAGTGAGCCAATTTCACTGCAATTGAAAAGAATTTTTTCTTTTACTGTAGCAGTTCAGCTCCCTGCAGTCCGGGAATTATACTGGATTCTTACTGACCAAAGTGCTCTATGCAGGCTGATTTTCCAGTGTTGCTTGTCCTCTTAGTGCTATCCAGGCCACTGAGGTGCTTAATAAACTACAGTAATTCTTTTTTGTCATTTAAGTTTGACGTGGAAACACTATATTGTGAGACATATTGTTGGATAGTACTCCAAAATGTTTAGGGGGCACTTCTCTGTAACAAGTAAACTTGAAGCCATAGATTCCATTTTTACTGCATGTCTGATACACAGAATAAAGGTATTTGGTAAATGTATGTGTGCCTGTATTACTATGTGTAATGCACAGCCTACACACACCACGTAAAACTGTATGTAGTGTGTAATGTGCTAACACATTAGGACACATATTTAGCCACTCGCAGAAGCAAAATGTTCCCCACATTCTTCATTAATAGATTTTCTAGATATTTAGGGTTTGTGTATAGGTTCCTAAGTGGCAGGCACCTTCTTACCAAATGTAATGAAGTGATTATTTTTAAGTTTTTATATATGCCAAGTATTTGTCAAAGCAAGTATCAGCTGTTCTCTGCTGTTGTCATGCTTACACTACCAAACCCTGCTTATTCTCTGTGTGTCCTTATTGATTAACAAATAAATGATCCATTATTTTGTCTCCTAATGCTCTGCATAAACACCCTTACCACTTTCCAGGTGGCCTGTTGATGTGAAATAATTGCTAGGTGCTTTCCAATGAATTTCTATTGAGTAATTAATTGTGAACAGTCTTTATGTTGTATGTTTACTGTCCTGATTCCTGTAAGTACCAATGTCCTTCTCTTGCCCTGACTGGAGAAAGGTGGTGTATCACAGGTGGGAAGGAAGAGGAAAACAAAGAGACTGTTCCTGTAACTGGCACTGACTTCTGGTGCAGGTAATCTCAGATCAAATTCCAGTTACTACAAAGCCTTCAGCTGTGACTTTAACCAAATCCTTTCGTTCACTGCAGGTGTCTCAGAGAACATACTCTTTTAGAATGGGGATTGACTCTTATTTTGTGCCTTGGAAACAGGGCCAAGATTTTCCTGAGCTAGATCACATCCTCCTTCAATGAAAAGAAAAAAAAAGAAAAATAAATAAAAGAAAAAAAAAAAGAAAAGAAAAAAAGAAAAAGAAAAAAGAAAGAAGAAGAAAAAGGAAAAAAGAAAGAAGAAAAAAGAAAGAGGAAGAAAGGAAAAAAAAAGAAAAAAGAAAAAAGGAAAAAAGAAAGAAGAAAAAGGGAAAAAAGAAAAGAAAAAGGAAAAAAGAGAAAAAGGAAAAAGAAAGAAAGAAGAAAAAGAAAAAAAAAAGAAGAAAAAGAAAAAAGAAAAAAAAGAAAAAAGAAAAAAAAAAATGTTTCACTGAAGTGAAAATGTTTCACTGAAACAGCTAATTTCACGGTATTTCAGGTGTTGGCACGTCTAAGAAATTGCCATGACGCCCCCGCCTGTACTGATGCCGGGGCTCTGAGCCCTGTTGTGTGTCCCTAACGCGCTCCGGGCACAGCAGCCCCTGGGCGGGAGGGCGCCCCGCTCCCTTCTCCCGCTCCCTTCTCCCGCTCCCGCTCCGCAGTGGATCGTGCCGTCCACACTAATCAGCACGGGCTCCCGTTATTAAAGGGGCCGCCGCAGCGTTCTCATTTCCCAGAGGACGCGGCCCGGCTGTCCCATCCCCAGGGATTCCGCAGCTCCACCTGGTCTGGCCGGGGCCGCTCCCGCCACCCTTTGTGCTGCAGGCCGCTTTAACCCCTTCTGCGCTCTCCAGAGTTGCAGGAGATGTTTGTGGGGAATAATCCCAGCTGGTCCAGATTATCTGGACAGAAGGAAATTGTGAGCACCTTTATCCCTAATTCTGCAAATTGTCCGATTGCCTTTTCATCCACGAGTTCCTCTGTTGTCCTCATTTGCACTGCATCCAGTTCTGACCTCCATTCCTTCTCATCCCATATATCTTTCTAGCAGCCAGTGTCACAAAAAAAATCTTTGCCTGTGCTTCCTGTCCTTTTGTTTGAATGTAATTTCATTACTGCAAATTGTTAAACTTGTTGATTCAGCCTAGGGAAGGCCCATATCTCCACCCTTGTGCTCTTCAGCCTTTCCTTAGTGTAATGCCCTTGCCTCTCTGCTGTCCATCCATCTGTTTTAGCCTGACTCTGGCATTTCTTTCACTTCTCTGCCTTGCTTTCACATGTAATTCTCGGATGTGAACTGGCTTTGTATATTCATATATTACTGCTTTTGAAAGATTATGCTGAGAGTGTAGGGAGTTCTCCTTTGTTAAAATGTTCAGTTAAAGCCCATTATGAAGTAATGGTGCAGTAAAACCTACAAACGAAGTCTTTTCTCTTAAGAATGATTATTATATAGATAATGCAGTACTGTTTGCCAAATATGGTCTTTAATTAGAGGCCCTTCCTTTGATAAAGCTGTCCTCACATCTGGTGTTTTCCATCTGCCTGATTTGTCCTCTTGTTGAGCCCCTGTGATATATGTCCAGGGCAAGACTTGCTGGATGATACAAACTCTGATTTTCCAAGTACTTTCACATATGCCAGGAAAATTTTTACCTGCTGAATGATTACAGAACTTGATTTCTGGGTGGAAGCCATCAGTGAAGAATTTCGACTTGGTTATGATCTGATTCACTCAGAACTTGAAGCTCTTACATATTATGCTGAAATGATGAACTTTGAGCTTTTGAACATTTCATGCCATGGATTTTCTAACATGCAGCAAATAAAACCATAGAATAAATTAGTATGAAAAGGTCTCATTTAGGTCAACTACTTCAAACTTCAAAGCTAGAAGTTCCTTGTATATATAGCTTCTGAAGATCTCCAAGAATGATGTTACTCAGTCTCTCTTGGCACTTTTCAGTACTGAATCACCCTCATAGGAAGAACAATTTTTTACTTGAAGATAGCTGAAATTTTCCTTGGTGCAACCTAAATGTTGTCACTTGTCCTTTTGCTGTGCCTATAGTGATGAACCTAGATGTCACTTCTGTGGAGGAGCTGCTTCATCCTTTCTGAATTGTGGCCATTCCAGTCATCTCTGAAATTAGCAAGCAATCCCATGATTTCCTTCCTAATGAATTTTCCCTGTTGACAAATATCTAAAGTTATACTGTCAAAATCCCCCCAATCCCCCAGTTCATACAGTACTGACAGACAAATTAATAAATAGTTCTCATATAATTAAGTTTTACTAGCAGGCAACTTTGCTCAAAGCTTGAAAGTAAACTGAGTTGTTATCTAAGGGCCCTGCTGGGAGATTGATGCTGCACTGTCATGGGCCAGTTTAAAATTCAGTTGCTTGCAAAGGAGTCCTGCCATATCCCTTTTCCACCACTGGCCACTTGTTCCAGTCCCCTTCATTGCACCAGCACTGCCATTCAGGATGTCACCTGGACCCACTGGCTGATCTGAGTGCAACTCTCCTGTGTCAACATGGTATGGAGGCATCTCAAGTCGTTTATACAACTGTACTGGTGGACTCAGAGCTCTGTTTCCTTTTTGTGGCCCTGGGTGATAGTGAGAGTAAGTATCTCTGTGACAGTTTATCCTTATGTGGAGCAGTGGTAATAACAGAAACCAATATCAGTAATGCATTGTGAGATATTCAGATAAAGGTGGCAAGGAAATGGGAAATGTTCGTATTTATAGGGAAACCATTTCTTCTACCATCTTTACAGACACATGGGAAGACCCAGTCAGTTTATAATCTAAGGGTGATTTAAAGACTTGTATAAATGGCAGGATGTTATAACTGTATTGATCAGGTTATGAATAATACTAATTTTTAGTATATAACACTAATAACACTAAATTGTATGTACTATATAAATTGTATATAGTATATAATACAAATAATACTAAATTGTAAGATACCAAAATAGTCATACAATTAGTCCAGTATGACTCTAATATTAATTTAAAAAAGCATAAATCTATGCTCCTATATCTATAGGTTGATTCATAGGTATTGATGTTTGCTATTACTGAAAAGCCAAAAATGACTGCTTTTCCAATATTTACAATGCTGATTTTCTTACTTTTATTGAGTTTTACCATGTCTTGTTTAGTCTACTTTTCTGGAAATAAAACTTACTTTAGACAGTCTGTCTGTGCCTGTATACCATTATCCCTTTGTAACCTCCGGAATAGTTATCTTCTACCAAAATTAGGGTATCAAGGTCTCAAAGATAATTTGTTGATTTGATAATTTTCTTAAAATTATGTTCTGATAACTTGAAAATTATCCCTTTGATAATTATCTCAAAGAGACTTTTTCTTCTGTTATCTCAGAGAAGAGATTCCTTTAAATTTAATTTAAAAGGGCAACCAAGAAAAAAAGATCCAAAGGATGGAAAGGTTTCAAAGTGAACCTCATCAAAGATCCAGCACAAGAGAAGGGTCTTATAAGTGCTCCAGCAGACTCAATTAGAGTTCTTGTACCTGGAACAACTGCACAAAACAAACCTTTAGGAAATTTGTTGTTGTTCCCTCTATAGAACTTGGTGGTTCCAATGCTCACATGAAAACAAAAAGGTGATGACTTCTTTTTTATTTAAAATAAAACATGTCTAGCCTGCAGAATTGTGGAGAAATGCTTGACAAAGCTTGATCTGTAAAGTTTTGGAAACCAGAAGACAATTTAAAACAATCACAGTGTCCTCTCACAAAGAGTTGCTGGTTTTCAGGAGTTTTTACTCATAATTGTAATTGCAATACCAACCTTTTCTATTGGGCATTTTATTTTAAATGTAATTTCAGGAAACTTCTCTACTTCTGGGAAAATTCCTGCAAACACTTTTTTCAAAAGATGGGAAAAGTTAAATAGGGCAGAAAAGCCATGACGACCTACTGTTTGGTCACTCTAATATGGTGGAGTTTTTTATTTGTCTCTGTGGTGACTCTGCCACAGCTCAGTGCGAAACTGAGCAGTTAATTTGTCCTGGGATTTCAACCTAATTTTGCTGTGAGGCAGACCTAGAACACTCATCCAGTTGTGGGTAGTAGCCCTCTACAAAGACAAAATCCTTTAAACACCTTGACCTAGGTCTGCCAGAACTCATTTTACCTTTGCCTAAGACTGGGACCACGTAAGAATCCTGTAATTATCTACAAAAATTGCGACTGGAGAATCATTCCAACCCACAGGTGAGTTTCATGACTCATGATTACCAAAAGCATTTACAGAAAGTACCATGTCATCCTGTCCCCTTAAATTATGCTCTCCCAGTGCCTTTGCTATGGAACTAAATCAGTACTACATAATCATGTTTCAGATTTTTCCAGTCTTCTACTTTCCCTTCCTACTCTGATCTATACACATGAATTCGCATGACCCAGTTCACTGTCACCAAATAACTGTCATTATAATTGAGAGGACTATAAAAATGTGCTTTTTTGTGGTAACCCCCCCCAAAAAAACCCAAAAAACCCTCTTTCATCTTTAAAGGTCATCCCTGCAGATCTGGGATTAGAAGTGCAGGGAGCAGGATGTGGATGTATAGAGCTGCCTGTCTTCCATCTCTGGAGCTGCCAGACTGTCCCCTCCTGCCAGGGCAAATCTTCTCTGTTTAAGAGCACAGCTGCTCCACAGGCTGGCTGTTCAATCGACAATGATCTCTAGTTTCAAGTGTGACAGCACCGACCTGCTCGATCTCCATTCAGCTGCAGGTGGGGGCAGCGGAAGAGA
This sequence comes from Sturnus vulgaris, assembly GCF_052056855.1. NCBI lineage: Eukaryota > Metazoa > Chordata > Aves > Passeriformes > Sturnidae > Sturnus > Sturnus vulgaris. The sequence goes on from NC_142244.1 coordinate 32,273,521, forward strand.
AAGGGAGGGAGGGAGAGGGAGGACACTGCAACCTACGTGAATAATTGATAGTGCAAGGAAAGGAGAGCAGCTGGGTTCCCTGTCTTCATCTGCTCACCAGCTGGGGATGAGAGATCCTTGCTCAGGTAGGGGATGAACAGCTTAGATGCTTTTATTCTCATCTTGTTTGCAATGCCAATTAAAAATATTTTGCATCTAGAAGGAATGGGAGCAAAGATAGGTGGGGGAGGGTTGATCCAGATCTTCTCTGCTGCTTGCGTGGCGTTGTGTAATGGATAGAGTTTGGGGCAGTTTCAGCCTCATCAGGGAAAGTGTATGTGCTTTTTAAAAGACATTGTACTGTTCTGCATTGTGTAGTGAAGCAGTTGCAGAGAAGAAAGGGAGAGTGGAGGTGGGGAGAGCAGATGTCTGTGCAGGAAATGAAACAAACTAAAGGGATGGAGGGGCATGAGAGAGGGTCTGTCCAGACTCAAAGGAATCCCACCCTGATTATGTCAGTCTGGACATAAAATGAGGAGCAAGTGCACTGCGGGAGGTGATGTCTGTGCACACCCAGTGCTATATTTAGAAGCTGCGTGCATAGATCTGTGGAAACAGCTGACATGAAAACATGTGTGTTTCTGTCTGTGAATGCAGCTATGAGTTTGTGTAATATTGAAGTAAAATTTAAAAAAAAAATACAGGTTTTGCCCTGAAGAGTTTACCCTTGAAGAATATACTGCTGTGTTTACGTGGTACTGCGCAGCTTCCGTGGAGCTGCTGATGTTCTTACAATGACTCAATTAACAGAATTGCAGGGACCAGTTTCTGTGTTACAGATAATACAGACTTTTCCAATGTGAGCAAGATAAAATGCTAATGAAATGAAACACATGGGAAAAATCTGCTAACAAAAACTGGGAAAATACATAGCAAAAGGTATAGGCACCAATTACTGTTATACATAAATTAACATGACTACAAGGATACCTGAAAGAACAAAAACTTATCTAAAACACACAGTAACTATAAAATGCATAATGATCCATGCAAGTATGGACACATACAGGGATTAAAATCTGAGGCTGTCAGTACACTGAATTAGTCATATAAGAATTCAAATATCAATGGGAGCTGAATCTACTTACTATAACTGAAGGCTTATAATAGGTAATTTTTTTGCATCAGCAGGGTAAATTGTAACAATTGTTAGCTTGATTGTACGTTTAGGAACAGAAAGCCATCCTGTGATTTGCTTACATGTGATTTATTCATATTGCTATTGCTAAAGGAGGCTAATTAGAACAGTAATTAGGGTTTGCTGTTTTGCTTATGCATGTTGAGGACTTTGTAGACAACTGGAGTTGCACAGAAGGTTAGGTAAAGCTGTGAGACAGTTAAATGAAAGCTGAGCTCGGTGTGGTTTTGTATGTGAACAAAGTTGGCCCTTGTCTGTAGTGGCAAGCTGCCGAAAAACAAGAGTGGCAGGAAGACCTGAGCCTCTCTGTATGCTTTGCTTTCACCATGGCCAGCCTCAATAGTGCTGCTGCTAATGACCCTGAGATGGGGGAAGGCAGTAGTTACTGCTGGCAGCTCTCTCTAACAGCAAAAAATAATCTCTTCCTTCTTCCTAGATGCAACAGAAATGGCAAGCTTGGCTCTTTGCCTTGGTCCAGTCACATCTCTACTCAGAGATTCAGGTGAATGAGTAAGATGTGCAGAGAGCAGCTGCTTTATTCAGTGCCCTGGGCCCATTTGGGAGGCATTTGAGTTGGAGTGAGGATGTATGAATCGGCTCATTCTCCAGCATCAGATCTTCTGGGGAATTACAGGAGGTAGACAGGAGGAAATGAGTCACCTGGGCTTCATGCAAGTTACTAAAACCAGCAAGTGGACCCTTTCTTTGTCCATTCAAAGTTGTCACCTGTCTTGATTCCTTCCTCCTTGCAGTCTTTTTGCTCATCCAGAGACCCTTGAAGTCACCATAATAATTTCTATCCAGGTCTTTCAAGAGTAGAATTTACAGGAAGCATTAGGATAAAAATGGTGCATTCTTCCCCAAAACTTTGATGTAACTCCTTGCTCTCTGCATTTTTCTTTTTTGCTCATCTTTACCCGCTAGCTCGTATTTTCTGTCTGCATACTGTTTGCACTCTCCCTTTACATCTTTTCCCAGCTCTCTGGCAAATTCTATCTCTTGTTCTGTGTTTCCTGATGTCCCCTTCATTAGTTAGAATAAACCCGATGTGAGGCTGACACTTGGCATAAAGTTGTAGCTGCTGCTTTTATGGATCTTGATGTAAAGAGAAAACATGACATCATCCTGTGGAATGAAACTGAGAAGCATAGGAAAAAATACGTGCCCAGAAGAACTCTGTGTTCTCATTTAAACACAGGTATATGCATATTCTTGCTACAGCAGACCATGTTTTCATGCTCAGTTTTTTATCAGGAATGACAATCTGTTGATGAGTGAATGGAAATACATGTGGTTAAGGCGTCTGTGACCCCTGAAAATTTGAGCTTCCCTAGTTTACACATTGCATCAATGAGCTATTTCATAAGGAGTGCAGAGCCAAATCTCTGTGGTACTTGATGTATGTCAGGTCCAAATGACAAGGATTTGGATTTAGTGGATTTAGTATTTTTCTAGCTTTCCCTTTAAACGAATGGGAATTTGTGGAGAACTGCTTTGATGCTCACTTTCCTCACTGGATACTGAGAGCCCTGAGACGCGATCTTGTTTTACAGCAGAACTGAGTAAGTGAAACCCGTCTGCTGTCCCTGTCTAACGCTGTGCTTGTGTTACCCTCACGGACAACCGGGAGAGCAGCGTCCCCGGCTCGGCCGTCCCCAGCACGCTGTGCTCCATCCATGGGCTCCCACAACGCGGGGCTCCAGGGGGAACCGCTCTGCCACAACGGAGGAGGGGCAGAAACCATCACCCCATCCCCCCTTTCTCCTCGTCCTCCATCCCTCCTCGTTCTCCCCTCCGTCCTCTCCGGGGCCGCTGCCGTGCGGGTCCCTTCCCTGTCTATCCGGTGAATCCCGGCCCGAGAGGAAGAGGAGGGGTGGGGGCGGGAGCCGCGGCTTCGCAGGGGGTCGAGAGGGAGCCTGTGCCCTTCTTCATGGCGAGGCCGTGGAAGAACAGACTCCCGAGGAGGGAACCCGGGAGCTGACTCAGCGCAGCAGTCCAGCATGTTTTCCCGGGAGCACGGCTCCCCTGCCGGAGCCAGCGGAGGGTAGGTACCGCCACCGGGACCGGTGCCGGCGGCCGCGGGGCCTGGGGCCCTGCCTTTCCCGGGCAGCCCGGGGACGGGGCAGGGCAGCGGCTGCCGGCTTTGGGATCAAAGTGCTGGAGCAGCAGTAAGAGCCCCGGCGGGTTGGCTGGAAGGGCGGAGAACCGGGGAGGGGGAAGGCGATGGCCGTGCCCAGCCCGGCAGGTCCAGGTCTGGCTGTGGGCCCGGCCCTCGCTCCCCCACTCCGGCCCCGCTGCGGCCCAGAGAGGCGGCCCAGGGAGCCCCTCTCCCTGAAGGCACAGACAGAGGCTCAGCGGGCTTTCTCCTGCCGTCCTGGGAGCGGGGGACCTCTCCTAATGGGACTTCTCAGGAGGTGGGAGTGCGGGTTGGATGGCAAGATTAATTTTCCCCTGGAGTTCTCCTTTCTCCTGCCCCGCAAGGAGCGCTGGCGGGGTTCTCCGGGCCCTCCCGGTACCCTGCCCGCCTCTCTGTGGGTGCACGAAGTCCTGAGCATGGGCTGCCCACGAGTGGGAGCGCTGGCCTCCCCGGGAGCTGCCCGTCAGCCAGAGGGGAGTGCGGGTGGGAGAGAGGTTCCTTGTTGGAAGTTAGAGTCTGTGGGCAGAAAGTTTGTGACCAGTGAGAGCAAAACACCTCTCATCTGTAGTGGCTGCTTCCTTTTCCTAGTTCTGCTTCAGTAGTTCCTTCTCTTGAGCTCTAGGAATCTGTGTAAGCAAATTTCAAAGCCGTACAGGTGTTCTGAGTAGGGCTATTCGTATCATGTTTTCAGCTGTCTCCACCGAATAGCTGGCAATTGTATTTGGTAAAGCAAATGCATCTCTCTAAGGCAGAAACAAGGGAGTGAAAGAGCAGAAGCTGCTGTTCAGGAGAAGTGGTTGCCCAGAATTTTCCTTATGAGCATTTCAGGCCTCTTCTTGTCTCACATTACCTTAAGTTCTTCTGAATTGCCCGTCCCTTCTAATGAGGGATTTAAAAAACATAATGTCTCCCTGCAAGAAACTCTTATCAGGCTGGGACACCAGTTATTATATTGTACTGACTGTTGTTCCATAAATAGCTGCAAATCATGCTGTGGGGTTTCTCCTACTGGAAGGCTTCCAGATTAGCAGAAGTATTTACAGCAACTACACACCTGCTTCCCTGTGAACTTTCAGAAAAACAGTTATCCAAGGATTTGGGGCACTTGCCTTTTAGAGTGCAACAAATCCCCATTTTATTTATGAAATGGTGTATGAAGTTCTGTCCAATTTGTGTTTTTCCTAGAGCAAGTACTTGGATTGACTTGGTTATTGAACTGGCTCAGCTGCAGCAGATAGCAATGATTTTGAAAGCTGTGTAGAGAGATCCCATGATGGAAATAGCAGAGGATGCTACAAGACAGGAATACAAGGCATGAGCAGAGTTGTAGTGGCTTAGAGACCTTCAAAGGTTCTTCTTGTTTCAGAATTGAGAGTGGAATTTATCAGTGGATCAGCAGTACCTACATTTAGTTTGACTGCCTGCTTGAAATTAATGCACTGGTTACTGTCACTAGAAAAATCTGAATTTAGCCTTCAGCATTTTCTAGGCCCTATGCTTCCCCTTATTGCCATTTCCTGAGAATAAAGCTTCAGCAAGTATACATTTGCACATAGATATTCCTCTCCCAATCTGCAGAATTGCTTTCCTTTTTCAGAAGGATGATGATCTTTTCTGTGGTCGAAGAATTTGAAGTTCCAATTTGAAAAGAAGAATGTTCTGTTTTTATAATACATTCTAGTGCTTTTCATTCCAGAAGTTCAAAGTTACAGAAATTGAATGTGGACTTTAAAGCAATAATTATAATAGCCCCAAATTTTTGTGAATTTTATAAAAGATAATGTAAAATCTATAAAAGATAATGTAAAATCTAAGGCATTCACTTGGATTTTCAAAGGCCCATGGTGTATTCCTAATTTGGGATAATTACAGAATTGTGAACATCTCTAAATATACAGTAAGACTGATGATTTTGGCATCTACTGGACTCATTTGGGCAATAGAACTGCACTAGTATTCAATGGTGATAAACAGTTTCTGCCCAAAGTTTTCCAGTCAGTCCAAAGTGTTGAGGTGAATTTATGGTGAGAGGACAGGGGCAGGACTGGCCACACTGACTTCATGTAGGAGCTGCCAAATTTCCATGATGTAGGTGTGTATTTAACTCTGATTGATTCAGCATTCACCTCAGTGACATGCCAAAGAAAACACTAGCAAGCACCAAGACCCCAGGACATCCAGTTGCACAAAAGGCGCTATTGTTACACTTTCTGAAAATGAGAATTTATCAAATTAAGCTCTTGCCTTTTTGGGGCTCACAGAGCAGAAACTTCAGATATTTAAGAGGCTGTGAAAATGTTTCAGTGTACAGCTTGGACAAAAATTTTGCTCATCCCAAACATTCTTTAAGTAAACGAATAAGATGATAAATACAGCATGTATTAGTATAGTATTAATATTAATTTAAAATACATTTGCCATCAAACTATTTCAATATTTATTTGAGGTTGTCAAGACTAACTCCTACGTCTTTCCTCCCAGACATGTTATGGCATTAATTTCTAGATGCATTATACAGATCTCTCTCATTTGAATTTCAGGAGAAAATTGTGGGATGGAAGCATTGTGTTCCTTTGTGTTGATGAGCCTGTATGCAAGTTACATGATGCCATTGGGCCACTAAAATGAATTGTGAATGGTCAGAGAACTGGTGAACATTATGATTCTTGGAGCTTGTGACAGAGTAGTTTCAATATTACAGAAATATGTTGTACTTCCTTACAAGAGGGAACGTAGCCACTGCTATCAAAGCAAGGGTCTGCATGACCACTCTTTTAGCATGAAAGCAGCAGCAGTCATGCATCTAATAGCTGCAGGACAGCAATTCTTGATTGCCTTTTAGGATTACTATATGTATTGTATGATGATTGTATGGCCAATGGCAAGTGGTGTCTCAGGCTCTGTCTTGGGGCTGGTGATCTTTAATATCCTTGTCAATGACATTAGACAGCGAGGCTGACTGCACCCTTGGCAGGTTTGCAGATGACACAGAGCTGAGGGGTGTGGTTGACACAAGAGAAGAAGGGACCATCCAGAGAGACCTGGACAGGCTGGGCAAATGGTGGCCCCATAAGAATGTTGTGAAGTTCAACAAGTCCAAGTGCAATGTGCTGCACCTGGTTTGGGGCAGTCCCAGACATGGGCACAGACTGGGAGATGAACTCATTGAAAACAGCCCTGTGGAGAAGGACTTGGGGGTTCTGGGAGAGGAAAAGCTGGACATGAGGCTGCAGTGTGTGCTTACAGCCCAGAAAGCCAAACGTGCTGGGTTGCATCACGAGAGGAGTGGCCAGCAGGTTGAGAGAGGTGATTTTCCCTCTCTAATCTGCTCTTGTGAGACCCCATGTGGAGTCCTGCACCCAGCTCTGGGGTCCCCAGCACAAGGGAGACATGAACCTGCTAGAGTAGGTCTAGATGAGGCCACAAAGATGTTCTGAGGACTGGAGATCCTCTCCTGCAAATGCAGGCTGAGAGAGCCGGGGTTGTTCAGCACGTAGGAAAGAATGACCAGCGGAGGGAGACCTTATTGAAGCCTTCTAGTACTTAGAAGGGGCTTATTAAAAAAGGAGAGTCACTTTTTACAGGGCAGGTAGTGACAGGACAATGGGGAATGGTTTTAAACCAAAAGAGAGGAGATTTATATTACATGTTAAGAGGAAATTCTTTACTCAGATGATGGCGAGGCTCTGGAACAGGTTGCTCAGAGAAGCTGTGGATGGTCTATCCTTGGAAGTATTCAAGGCCAGGTTGGATGGGGCCCTGAGCAATCTGATGTAGTAGGTGACATCTGGCAGAGGGGTTGGGACTAGGTGATCTTTTAGGTCGCTTCCAACCCAAACCCTTCTGTGACCATCTGACAATCATATTCATGATTTCATTACAAAGTAGTTGAGTCCTGTCTCCTGTAAACCTGTGCTTAGTTCCCAGCCCCACCTATGTGTCCTTCACCATGACTTAACCCCAGTTGTGACTGCTAGTTAAAACTGTGAGAGGTGTGGAATGTTTATAAAGTAACAGTAGGAGAGGTGGCATTGCGTGTAGTGTGTGTGTGTTGCCTGTTATTTTCTCTTCTGTGAAATCAAATAAAGTCCTGCTGCTGTTTGTACATACTGCTACTCCAGCAGGGACCATAGTAGTAATATATTTTCCATAGCAGATGTGCAGACAAAAGCTCATCTAATCTCCATGGTGGCTGTACCAGCAGTGGTAACACAAAACTGTGCCTGCATCTCTGTGAGGTGTTATCTGTTCTGTTCTAGTTCTGTTATGCTCCTGTCTTTGAGATTAATACCCAGGCTGAGGCAGCTGGAGCTGTCCTTTTGGTGCTGTTTTCAGTGATGGTTCAGAACTACTTTCATCCTCTTTAATATGGTTCTGTTTTGAGATCTGATTACAAAGCTTCTCGTGAGACATGTCTTAATTCTGCTCCAAATCCATGATGGAAGAGGAGCTTGGCAAAGAAAAATCATTCAGCACTTCCATGACAGTTGTGAGGAAAATATTTTATGTGAGCAGAGACAGAGCAGTCAGAAGCCAGAAAATTTTTGCTGTTAGATACAGGATGTTTGCAAGTGGCAAGTGGCGAGTTCAGCCACCTCAGGGATTCTCCCAGGAAATGACAGCTTCCTTATGGGCAAGAAATGGCCTGGGGAGAGGAATAGTAAGCAGAAGGCAAAGGAGACACTGCAGGCAAGCGCTGACATCTTGAATTCTCTTAAGAATTAACTTTTTCTTTCTTTTTTTTTTCTCTGTTGCCTCTGTTTCAGGAGGTCTGAGGAGGTGGTGCAGGGTTTTAGTGATGTTGTAGATTCTCCCACTGAAGGCTTTCCATGTGTCCTCACTCCTGCTATCCCCAACAAGGTAAAAGCAGTCCATGTTTGGCTCAGGGTTGGTGAATGCTTTGACTTATGTGTGCAGAACAATTGGCTGAAATCAAGCTCGTGTACATGTATGTCTTACAGCTATAGTTGCTGCCTTCTGTGAAAATCCTAAACTTGCTAATTTGGCCAGTTCTTATGCCATACTATCTCAAGTTGATCTGACCCATTGAAAGAGAAATTCCTGATACCTGACTGACCAGGTTTCAGGTCACCCTTTTGCAACACAAGCTGAAGACAATTTGACCAGTTGTTTTGTCCATGCTACCAATTAAGGAAGAACAATTCCATCATGTCTTCAGCAAGCAAGTAGTTTCTTTGCCAAAATATGGAAGGAGTTGTTTGCTCCTTCAATATCTGGGTTACCACAGAAGATAATGTTAGCTTCTGCAAATGTCAAATTATTTTTCTCTGTTGCCGCTTCTTTTTTACAGACTGTGGACTTGTTTGAGATGATTGAAAAAATGCAGGTAAGGAGAAGTAATTCTGTCAAACTTTGGGATCTCTTAATTTTCTGTAGCAAAAAAATAGCCAGCTACTATTTGTCCTGTTGCTTCACTCACAATATCCTTTAATGCGGGCTTACAGAATTTTTAGGTCTGCTAGGCTCAATCTCATACTATTCAATGGGATTTTAAAAGCATTTCCTGTGTTGATTTTTCTAGTCAGCATAATGGAAGCAATAGACACAGATTATTATAATTCTGTCTGTTCTTTGCAGAAGTGTGATTCTAAGAGAAAATCAGAGTTGCAATAAGTTATCTCTGGCATCTTCTTCAGGAAACTGTTCTGCTGGGTAGCAGGTATAATGATAGGTGATTAATGGGATGTTAAGCTAACTGCATTTAGCAAGGTCAAACAGATTAATAAATAACTACTGTAGATCCTGCCTTTAACTTGTGTGAGAAAGAAGGAGTCTGGCTTAATTCTTACACAGAAATACATGCATTTAGCTGCATATATTATGTTATAAACTTAAAATAGGGCAGAGTTGGGTTTTTTCCCCTTTTACCGTGTCAGATAAAGAAATAGTAATATGTTATGTGTGTTAAATATCTAACAATGAAGTTGGATTATGTTTTCAGATTATGTCTTCTCAGCATATCCTTGCAGGTTACCAGTATTTTCCCTGAGTGGTGGACCTTTTAAAGTGCTGTGGTTGATCTTGACCTAACAGAACACATAGTGTGCACGTAACTCCTGCCTTTTGTTACGTGCAGGAATTAGACCTACCAAAACCAATTAACTTCTTTTCTGGAATTTGGGTGATTAAATTATGAATATGAAGAAAAATTACTTTAGTGAGGTTACAAAGGTGAGGAGATGGAAGGTAGCAGCAAAATGCTGAGTTTAGAGTTTTGAGGCTGAAGTACTTTTTGGCAGACTAGAGAGTAGGAGCCTAGGAGGGAGAGGCTGAAGTTGAATCTGCCTTGTATTCGTGTATAGACAGACACAGACCTTGTAACCACTGTACTGTCATCCAAACTATGTTCGGGATGTGTTCTCAGTGCTTGAGAGTAGTAAGCTCTGTAAGTGCTCCTGGCTCCTTTACCTCTGTGCAGGAAAGTAAGCTTGAGCATGCAGTGCTGCTTCAGTTCAAGCACATGTTCAAAGGTTGTGACAGTCCTTCCCAGCCCTTTTGAAATATTGATAAGGAAGAGTCACTACCAGGTGTCCCTCAGTGCAAGACTGGTGTTTAAGATTGTCAGTGTTTCTCAGCTCCCAGTTTACCATGTGGAAAGTCTGTCTGGATTTTCTCCTCTTTAGTTAGAGAGATAACAAGGAGCTTATGGGAATTTCCAAGGCATGCAGACTGCCTAATTTTGCATCTATGATATTTTCTTAGCTGCCCATTATTAAGACTTTATAGCATTTTTTTTAGTTAATTTTGTTTTGTCACCGGACATACACTAGGAGAATCAATAACTGCTGTTTAAGTATAACAGATTTTTTTGAAAGTTAAGTGTTTTCCAAAAGAAAAAAGAGAATTTCTAATACTTTTTATGATCTTTGTTGAGATCTTTACCAATTCTTTGTGTTCTTTTGTTTGTTTTTGCCTTTCTCTTTCCTTCCATTTGACTGTGACTATCCTTTAGATTTGTTGAATCATTCTTGAAAACGATCTAAGATTTTCATTAGCAATCAAAGTGAGTGAAGGAGACTTGAACATTCCTCCTGTAAAATAACAACAAAAAAGCCTCAGGATAGAATTTATTTTTGAATACTTCAGCAATTGGATTGGAATATAATTGTTGGACTGAAAATTAGGGGAGCCATTTCACATTCTGTGATGAATTAACAGGTAAAGTGGTACTCTCTTTTTACACTGAAACTAATCCCAAGATCTGGGACAGAAGTTTACCTTTTCTTTTCCTTTCTTTTTAAAATTTTTTTTTCTTTTCAGTTTTATTAATAATTTCTTGGATATAAATGGGCTACTGGCCACCTTGTTCTGTGCTTACAGGTCTAGTGAAGTCACAGTATATACTCTGTTAAGGACACTTAGAAATATGTTGTTTCTAGATTGCTTTGCAGTACAGGCAATTGAAAAACAAGGACATTTTATTTCATCAATCAGTTCAGATGTTTCAGATCTTTGTATGTTTGCATAGCCAGTCTCTCTTCACTTGATTGCTTTTGTTCACTCCCTCTGTTCTTCGTTCCTACAGTTTATGCATATTCTTCAGTCTTATTTTCTCATAACCACTTTCATGGTTTTTTTCCTGTATCTCCTTTTGTATCAAGTTGACTGTTTTGAACAAGTCCTCTCCAGGCACTGCTCTTTCCCCATGAAATACGTGTGTTATCATATCTTTGTTATGCCACATTGGACCCTGACTCTGGGTCTAGACGCCTTTTTCTCTGTCATTCATTCCTTCATCCTGCTCAGGCCAAGTGTGTCCCCTATGCAAGACCTTGGGAATATGAGATTCCCAAACTGATACTGTCTCCAGTAAGCTACCCAGAGAAACTGGCAGTGCAGCAAGCCAAACCAGATCAAGCTAGAAGGATGTCTCAAGGGGTGGCTGAGACTGCTGCAGTTTATTCCTCTCCCTTTTGAGGAATAACATTGATCATCAAGTTGTTGTTCTGCCCATGCTTTCACACTTCAACAGCTTATGCTGCAAGCTTCCTGTGGTCCTGGTTACCCTTTAAAATAAAGCTTTGGACTGTACAGCCCAGAGCTGCATTATTCTAATCTTAAACTTTGCTCTAGAGGAGAGGTTGGTAGATTCAAACTTGTCTTCTGCTTCCAGGCTACCAGGAGCTTCCTGGTACAGTGCAGAGTAATGGAATGTGCTGGTACATTCCTTTGCTCTCTGAAGAGGCTCTGATACAGAGCTCCTTTACAGCAGTCCAGAAAGTTTTCCCTCAGGCCTTGCTGAGATACTGGTCTCCTACCAGGACCTCCTTTGAAACTAGAAAATTCTTGTAGTTATCAGATCTGCCAAAAATGTCAAGGAAGGAGAAATATTAGAAGATTGCAGTTTCCCAATCTCCATTCTGTCCCAGTACTTCCCACCGTTTATTGTAGAGGGCTGTGGCTGCTTTGCATCCATCTGGCCGCCCTGCCTCAGTCCTGTTTTGACAGTGCACAGGACTTTCTGGTAGTGACAGGACTTTCTGTCCCTTTATCACATCCCTGTTTCAGAACCTGGTCTTCCTTGTGAACCTCAACTCAGTAAGTTGACAACTGAAACTCGAGACCATATCAACAAAACACTTTTTAGTGTTTCCATTCCGTGAACTCAACTTTTTCACCTTTACAACTTCCCTAAGTGCAAAATGGTTACTAGCTATCTCTGCAAAAGATAAAGATCACTTGTCAACCTGTGTTCCATCTTGATTTCACAACTCACCACATCCTAATAATTGGTTGTTCGTTTTGTCAGTGCTGTGTACTGACATCACAATTCAAAACATAAAGTTTTCCAATGAAGAATATTTCCAGGCTGGTATTTGTTTAGTCTCCATTGTTGAAAATACAAAAGGAAAGCAATTTTTTTGGGGAGCATATAACTGTCTTGAAGCTCAGCTTTTCTAGTTTGATCTTGTGTCACCCTGTAGATCACATTTGAGGCTTCTTTCTGCTAGTAGGGCTAAGGAAAATAATTTGGTTTTTTGTTATCTACTCATCATTCCTTGCTTGCTTTACTGCATTTCTATATTTAACCAATTAAATTTGTTGTTACTGCTACTTTTTGTGATTGAACTCAACTTCAGGCTTCTGAAGAATGATCTCATGCATCTACTACTAGTCTCCCTTACCCTGGAGTGTGGCCATACTGGTTTAATTCTGATGTTTCTAAGAGTTTTTAAAGGTCTTAAGCATTTGTTGTGTACTCAAGGTCTGGCTTCTCATGATTTCATGAAGGTTTAAGTTTTTTTATGGCTCCTCCTTAGGTTCTTTTAATAAACTTTCTCATTTTCCTAAATCCTTGTTTTTATGTGAAGTAGTTGTGTTGGTTTGTTTCCTTTTTTCTTTCTTTTGTTGCTCCTGCAAAGAGCATCCTGATTATTATGAATCCTCAGTAGTAAGGTTGCTGTTGCTCAAAGTCAGTGGTACTGTGCTAGCCGTTTTTGCCCCCTGTACAGCTGGAGCATTGTCCAAAACTTTTGTTCCTGAGCCTCCTAAGTCTCCACTGTAGAGCTCCTCTGAGATTTACCTATTTCTACCAGAATCTAGTTGACGAGCTAGTTCCACTGTAGAATATGTGCATAGGCATGGCTGTTATAAATCCAATCCTGCTTTTTTTCACAGCAAAGTCAAGAGCTGCTTATCCTGTCTGGAATCCCTGATTAGCCATGCCATTAGGCAGTCATTGATGGTATATAAAAATGTAGTCTCAGAATCATTTTCCAGCATGAGAGTTACAAGATTTAGGTGACAGTAGTTGAATACTCATGTACTGTGTGTAAGAGAAACCTACATTTTAAGTCTTGGTCCTCACCTTCCTATCCGATGATGCAAATTCTTCTTCTTACTCTTCTGTCTGTGATGCCCACTTGGACTATGGCCTGTTGACCCTCATACCTTCTGGTATGGGCCTCTGCTCAGTCTGTGTTGATGCTCTACTCACTGAAATTGTCCTATTCTTGTGTGCTTCCGCTGCAGAGGTGTGGTGGAAGTGAGCTACTTTGCTGTGCTGAGAAGGCAGAGGATGGAATAGCTTTAAGGAGGAGATGGAAGTCTGGATGCCAGCTCCTGATTCAGGAAAAAACTAGGCAGCTGTAGCCTTTTGCCCTGTTATTCCAACTCACCTCGTAGTCATTCCTTTTTTTTTTTTTCCTCTACATATTGCTTAGGATAGGGAAGAAGGTAGCTAGAATGGATTAGAGTATCAAATAAAAGAATCAATTTGGGAGATTGTTTTTAATATCTGCCAGTTGTCTACTTTTTAAGAGGTGTAAGCTTGGGGGTAGCTTTTCAGTTTTAATGCCAGATTAGGGGACTGGCCAAGTTCTGGCTTCGCTTTTCCTTTTTATTCTAATCTTCCAGACTTGGTTAAAATGGAAGATTTTATAGAGGGACAAAATATGCATATTGAGGGTATGGAGAAGGACACAGAGGGTGAGACAGACATGCTCAAATACAGGATTCACTGTCTGTGACTTTATGTTTCCAGGGGAGTCGTCTGGATGAACAAAGATGTTCCCTTCCAGCTCCTCTCAAGGTCAGGCCAAGTTGTTGCCTCCTAAATCGCTGAGAATGGCAGATAATTACTAACCTGGCTTGCAGTGTACTTTCATACTGGAATGAACAGGGAGTCTGCAAACATCCCAAGAACACTTACATGTTTGCCTTTTTTATTTTCTTTTTTTTTTTCCTAGTTGTTGCAAAATAGGGGGAAACGGTGTAGCTGAAATAGAACTAATATTCCCCTTTTTCTAATTTAAGTGGTTCCAATAAGAGTTTATTATTATTAAAAGTGTTAGTTTTGACTAAGTAATTTCTTAAATGTGTTCAATTCAAGAGGTATAATAATATTTATGAAACCACATAGCATTTATTTCACTAGTCTGCATGATGACTCATAGAGATGCTACTTGAAAGTGGATCTGTTTTGCCCAATAGTAAGGCAATAAAAGCAGATTCCTATCTTTAAATCCTCAAGTTGAGGATTAAACTCCATTTCTTCAGTCTCAGCTCAGGCCTACTAACCTTAAAGTCAAACTTGACCTTGACTTTTATCTTGGGATGACCTATTAAAAAAGCCACATCGGGAATTGACATAGCTTTATTCTGACAGATAGTCTGCTATTTGTGGTGATGGAGGGGGCATCCAGCTGGCATAAATTGGCTCAGATACTGCTTCTGTTCTCCGAGTCACACCTCGGCATTGCTCAGATGTGTACCACACATCAGCCGTGGAGATGCCACAGCCTCAATCTCACTGTAAATAACAGCACTTTTTCTACCATTCCTGCTGTCAGCCCTGTCAGCAGGACGGCAGCTGTCTAACACTGTGTGGAAGGAAAGGAGAGAGGCTGCTGCTCCTAACCACATCAAGTTTGCCTATAGTTTGGCTACTTCCTCATTTTGCATGCCAATATTCCCTGTAGTTTGGAGGAGGAGCATGGGTAGAATCTGACTCCTACGTTTATTGTTCTCAAAGTTCTTTATTTTGATGCTGAGACCTTGGAAATGGAGTCTAACCTTAAGTCCTGAAGCAAAACTCTAAGGATGACCTTGGGCAGAATAGAAGCTGAGGGTGCAGCTTCCACAGTCATGAGAGCATAATAGTTTGAAAGATGTTACATGTTTTTGCTAATGGCCTGTTCTGATTTCAGACAGAAGAGGAGTATATTCCTTATCCCAGCATCCATGAGGTGAGTTAGTACTGCTCTCTTCTCTCTCTGTTTGTCCTTGGACTTCATTGGTTTTTCAGTTTATTGGCCTTCCAGCTTACAGACCTGTCAGTTTTAATGCTTTCTGTCCTTCTGAATAGGTATTGCAGAAAGGCTGGCCATATCCTCTCATTATCCTACCCCAGTTTGGGGGCTACTGGATTGAAGGGACCAGCCACAACCTCTCTAGTTTGAGTCCAACTCTGTCTGATGTACCCTTTTCCTGGAGTGGTAAAGTGAAACTGGAAAGTGACCCTACAGCCAAGCTGTACCGCAAACATTTTCTGGGAAAGGTAAGGGTGACCTTCAGAGCCTTCTTTGCCTGCACAGCCACAAGGCTTGAAATGTTTCTCAGGCTTTTTCTGAAGGACTTAAAAATACCTGCACTGCTGCTGCATTTCAGTTCCTTATGATGCCTTGAACTGATGTAAATGAGGTACATACTGTGATATGGTCCCCTTGTGAGATGTACATCATCCTGTGCATTAATAGAAAGACTTGCACAGGAAATGCTTTTATTTAGTTAAGAAGGTTTTTTGAGTCTCCTATACAAATACCAACCTTGGGATAACAATTAGACTAAAGTTTAATAGCATTGGAAGTGGAAATGGTATTATTTTTAGAGGGGACTTCAGCACTGACAGTGCAAGCTCCTCAGCAGGAAGCAGAACAGTCCATTTCCCTCAGTGTATGGTCATTAAAGAATGTATATGATGAAACCAGACCATGTGTTTTATAGTTGTTGATTTAAGTAAGTTTGGTGCTAAATGTTCCATGAATTTAAAAATTCCTGTTTGACATACAGGGAAACAGAGCTAGGCCTCATAAAGTGAATGTTTGCTGGCCAGCCATTAAGGTCTATCTGGGTGGGCCTGTTTAGGGAATTTGCTGATTTCCAGACTGAATCTCAGGATGATATTAGCCATTAAGAACAAGTGAGAAAAACCCATGATGTTTTCTGAGATTTGGTTTGTGGCATAAGGGGATAAGAAAGCCTGACAAGTATGCTCACACTCCATCTTACTCAGTGATCTTCCTCAGTGACTGCTGAATAAGTTCAAAACCAGGAGTAGGTGGTGCTTTTCACGTTGCTGGAGACCTGTTTTGCTGGGCTTGTCAAAGTGATCTTCTGTAGCAAATCTTGTTCCACAACACTGGAAAATTATATTAATATGATTTATAAATAATTAGGGGAAAAAAGGAAGCCTTCCTGGAGGCCTTCCCTCAAGACTAGCAGATCTGCTGTGCGATCTGTTAATGGACATTTATCCTATAACCTTCTGGAAACTTTCAGTATGCCAACTGTAATTATTTTTTTGTCATGGTAAATTTAGTCTTCCAGAGACAGGTAGGACAAGAGGCAGATTTGGATATGATTTTTTCAGTCCAGTTGTAGGATTCGCTGCTGATCTGATATCACAAAACAGTTGAGGTTGGAAGGGACCTCTGGGGCTCATCTTGTCCATGCTCCTGCTCAAGCAAGGCCATATCATCATTGTTCCTTCCAAGTAAGATCCAGGACTTCCTCTGTCATGGAGCTTTGCATCTGCAAAGTGCCCAACCATCAGTGCCTCAGTACTGTGGAAAAACTCTCTCCTATATTCTTCCTTTACTGGTGTCCAGTATTTTATTCTTTGCCTTAACTGACATGAATGTGTGTCCATGTTCAATTAAACATGCAAGTTTTTGAGGAAGCTTTTTTGTCAGAAAAGAACAAGGGGAGCAGGAGTCTTGTCACAGAAAACTTTAGTCTTGTCTAGAAAGCTTTCCCCATGGTTAAAAACTTAGTTCAGGAGAGAGCTCAGAGCTTTTCCACTAAAAGAGTATTTCTTCAGTGATACCAGTGATTTTGATGCTGTCTGTGTTGGGTCTTTTTTCTTGTTGGTTACACAGGAAAGTTATTTCAGTCATGTCAGGAAAGGTCTCTTTCATGCTTTGAATAGTGGCAAACAGTTCTTAGCTGAAGAAGAGTCTGAAAGCATCACATGGTGGGAGAGGCATAGCCAGTAGTTTGGGGAATATCCTTGAAGCAAGTCGGGACATCAAAGCATTGTGTGGTACTACAAACGTGATATCCATGTCTGTGTTGTGGATGTGTGTATGTAGATTGCTCAAACTCGAATAATTCTGTGATACTTTTTTACAGAAAGTCTTACAGCAGACCTTAGAAAACAACCACCAAAAAAAATATGCTAGAACATTCAAGCCATAGCTCAGTTCCTTTTCCTTGCCTCATAATCTGTATTTTATATGATGATTACACAGTAAGATTCATTTAACCTTTAGGAAGAAGGCTGTAAAACCTAGTGTCTTACATTGTGGGAATTATTCAATGTTGTTGTTGTTTGGCTATGTTGTTTTTCAAGGCTGCAATAAAGAGAAGTAGCCTGAAGCCAGGAAGGATTTAATAAAGGTATATATTGTAACTGCTAGTCAAATAAACTTATTGTCCAGTTTCTTAAGCACTTGAAGCTCTCAGTGTTGTGGGAGAAGCTTTCTTGCTATGCATTCTTATGTGATCATGTATTTCTCCTTTATGCTGTCCTTTCTTTGTGCTGGTTAAAGTTGCTGCAGATGGCAGATGTCTTAGTAGCTTTATAACTTCTTAGGCAAACTGTCAGCATTCCTTGTATATTGTGTTAGTCTTTTCCCTTGGCCCCTTAATTGTTTTTACAGGGATCTATTTGAAATCCAGAAGTGCCTTTCAGACTATATTAAATGTTACAGAAACTGCTTCTGTGGCTGAATAAATTTGTACTTAATATATAGGTCATCTCTGCTCCAGGGTATCTTGTCATCACTGACATGCAATCTTCAGTATTGACTGTAAAGCCTTTTGATGGTTCATCTCTGACTTCAGGACAGCTAACATTAAAGGCTGATGTCCACTGAAGGAATATGAGTTTGATGTAAGTTTCCTATGTATTTTTACAGAGAAAGAAAAACATAAGGACTAAATCATAGGTTTATTCATACATATGATTGCTCAGATCTCAGTTTAAACCTCAGGCTTACATTCAGGATCAAGCTAAAGAGCCAGAGTGGTTTTGACAAAAATTCAGTTCTTTTAAGACCCCTACTAATTCTAGTACCCATTCCCCTGTGAGGATTGCACCCATTTGTGCAGCTCTGTCTAGCTATGTCAGCTGCAGAGCTGATAGCTCAGTCTCTAAAGCAATTGAGATCCTCCAGTATTGTATCTGTTGGGGTCTGGCTTAGAAATCTCATCAAAAGGCATCTTAATTTCTGGTCTTTGCAACTCAGTGTTACTTTTAGCTGCAGCTAACTTCAGGCTTTGGCTCCTCTTCTTTTGCTTTGCCTTCTAGTTCTGATTTTGTTGGCATTATGACATCTTTTTCCTTTAACAGCCTGTCTTGGGTATCCAGCCTGGCATTTGACTTCTTTGGTTTCAAAGCATTTTGATTCTAGTCTTCAACTGACCATGGAACATGGTCTTGCTTTGCTCCTTGAATCTGTCTGTTCCTCAGCTGCTCTGCTTGGTCACAGTGACTTACTGCACCTGATACTTGTTCACATCCCAAAAATCCATTAGTATCCTGAAAGTCATGGTCATGAGTGTCCTTTAAAGTGTCCTTTGTGGCTTCCTTTGATTTCAGCTTTTTTGCCATGTACTATCATAGATCAGTGTGACAGATCACACTGGACTTCTGTGATTTGAACACTGCAGCTAGAGGCCATGTTATTTTGTTCACCTCTTAGCTGCTCTTTAGACCTTACCCTTTTCAGACTGCCTTATTTGATCAACCATGGAACCTTTTGTCCATAAGTCAGTATTAGGGCAGTTCTGGGTGTTGGGTGTTTTCTGAGGAAGAGGAGGTGAGGACAAGGACATCTTTAATACTTAAAAAAAGTTGTATAGCTACCTCTTCACATTTTGGTTTAGAGTTGTGACTGTAGTCTTACTTATTCCCGTTTTTTGTTTCAAAGAGAGAATTGTTTTATGTCTGTTAACTTCAAGTTGGCTGTGTCCACATAGATATCCGAGTATTTCACTAGATGTGTCTTTATTTCTGACAGTGAGTCAGAACTATGACTAATACAAAAGATTTAGACAACAAAAGACAGTCTTACCAGTGCTTTCAGAGAGGTTGCAATCCATCAGAGCCAGAGCATACCTTCTAGGCATATATATATATTCTATATATTCTAGGCAAAAGACTGAGGAAAGAACTGGCAGACTAGCAACCATTTTTTATCAAATTACACTTTGCTCCCACGGGGTTCTTCACTAATTTATTGTGCCTGGAGTATTCCCTTCGCAGAACATACTCCAAATAGTGCAAGTTTTGACTGTACAACTGAATCCAACTTGCTGTCCCACTTCTGTGTCATGCATGAGGTGCTTTTCCACTAGAATGATGGGAGCGATCAAGGAATTTCTGCACGATTTCACCTAAATAGTATTTTCATTGTGGTGGAGGTTTCCATTCAGGTCCTGTGTCAAAAGGCTTTAACCTTTGGAGGTTCGAGATTATATAGCAATATATATGGTATAGCAATAAAAAATATACATTGCAATACCTAGGCCACTGGAACATGGCTGTATACCCAGGAGTAATGTATGGCTGCAGCCACTTATGTATAGAGACTGGGAACATGCTTGCAATATCTTTCATTGTTTGACTGCATGACTGTTCCAGGTACACTCTACTAAAGCTCATGCAGTGTTAGTGGCAGTGTTGAGACCACCCTTCATCTGCAAAATCTCTTTGCTTATTGACTGTATCCTTCCTGAGATTTGAGCACTCCTGGAGTTCAGCTGTTTACCATCAATCCTGCCATTGCTCTTTAGATAGAAAATTCCCTCAACCACATCCAGTTGAATGTCTGGAAGACACTATTTAGTCAAGCAGAATCTGAATGGATGCAGGGAAAGTCCATGAAAGATATGATTTTATTTACAAGAAACTCAATTTCTTCAAAACGTGTTGCTGGATGTTTTAATACTATTCCTTCTCAGGAGCCCTTCTGATGTTGGACAGGTGAGGAGGAACTGAACTGACTCATGTGCTCATGCACTGATGATCAAGTGAGCTGGAAGACAACATACGCATGTCTAGAGGCATGCTACTCCTAGTTAGATTAAAAATCAGTTAATCCTGAGTGACAGGTTGTATGCAAAAAAAAACAACTTGGTAAACTTCTTCAGGAAGTGTGTTGGGGATAATGCATTTTGGTTTCCTGTTTGCAGGAGCACCAGAACTTTTACTCCAGTGACATGTCCTTGGGCTACCTAGTACTTTCTGTGAAATATGAACAGATCGAGAAACAGGAAAATCTGCGCCTGTTGCTGAGGTAACAGTGCCTGGTTTTGAAGTGTATGCTGCTGTGCTGTGTCTCTTGTCTTACCTTGCATTCCCTCTGCATAGATGTGGGTGTGAAATTTGTGTCTTTCTTCTGAACAGAAACTGCAAAGAATCCTTTGAGCTTTTTTTTCCGTGCCTTCTGGCCCTCAGCAGTTTCCTTAAAGAAGATGGTGTGGTGCTTACAGGTGCATCTTTGTAATACCTGTGTGGACAAGTACTTGTGTGTAGTACCTGTGTGGAGATTTCCCTCAAATAGAAAGTTTTTCTGTTTATTCTGTGTACTTGGAGACATGTGAGTACTCTCTAGGAGAATATGGATTACCTAATGGAGGACAGCCTAGCTCAGGCTTTGTACTTGAGACTAAGGCTCCCTTGAAGGTGATCTAGAACATTACCTAGATTCCTGGGGCAGTCTGTGAAGCCAAAACCCTTAGAGAGGGCTATGAAGAGAGACATTACCTAGAGAGAGCTGCTGGATGAACTACAAGACGAACAGAGAAGGATCTTGTGTAGGTGAGAGGCCACTACAGCAAAGCTTTTTACCTCACTATGGGCTGGGTGCCTACTCCCAGTAGGCAATGCTACTGGAACCAAGTGATGTACTCTCAGTTGCTGCTGACAAAGACTTGTCCAGGACTGAGGGAAAAAATGGTTGCATAGGAATTCGCTACGAAAAAATCACTGGTGGGTTTCCTCTAGTGTTTGCAGAGAATGTTTCAGACTGCCAGCAATAATCTGGGAATAAAGAGAGAGCCTGTTTGTGAGCTGTGCCTGGGAATGTTTATCTTCCAATGTGGAAGGGACCAGGGAAGAACAAAAGGGTAGTTATGCTCTATTAAGGTATTTTATTATGTGCAGTACTTTTTGCTCAATAGCTTGTTTATAATGGTTTGAAGAGGCTTATGACAGCCCAGTATTTCTTCTTCCTTTGAAAGATAGCGCTCCTTAAATACACATACAAAGAGGAAGGCAGCTTTCCTCTCAGCTTGCTGGAACAATGGTACACCAGTTTCTACCTCCTTTGGTTTGCATAGATCTGCTTTCCTAGGCTGTTTCTAACAGAGCTTTTAACAATCTTTCAAGCCCTCTCTCATCATGGGAATCCCTTACTATTCTGTGTTCATGAATTGTATTTTGACATTTAGATTGCTGGGAAAGAAAACTATGTAGGGGAAAGCAAAATACCTCCTCAAGGCAGACAAGAGTGCAATGGAGCAAAGACACTAAGGGCTTCCTCCCTTCACCACAAGAAGTGATGGGCAGTAAGAAGTGAAAATACCTTGCTTTTCCAGTGATTCTATGCACCACGGTTAAAATTAACCCTCTGGAATTAACTGCTTTAACAATACTCTGAAGAAACGGCTACTCTTTCTTTAAAGAGCCACTTTGTGTCTCCCTTCAGTCATGTCTCTAACGCCTTCCTTTTTTTTTTTTTTTGTCAGGACTCGTACTGGCACCAAACATGATCTAATTCCCATTTCCTGTCTGAATGAGTTTCCCAATGCTGTTCAGATGGCAAAGGTGAGATTCGTGCTTGCCTGTCTTAAGGCCTCGTTCTTCCAGTTATTTTTATCTCTGTCCTCCTATTTCTCTCTTTTTCTACTATTCCCCAGGAGAACTGTCATACAATTCCCTTTTACCCTTCCATTTGCCTTCTCTTCTTTCTCTTCTAATTTTACCTCAGAATTTTTGCCTGAAGGGGCTCTTGTCAGATAATTATAAACAGTGCCTACACTCTCATGCCTGCAGCAAGCCAGGGCACATGATAATCACACTTCTGTTTCCCTGTTTCTGTCATTCAACAGCTACTGTGTGAGGATGTGAACGTTGAACGCTTTTTTCCTGTCCTCTATCCCAAGGTACAGTGTTCTGATATGTCTGTATATCACTTTTCCATCAAGGTCTGGCTAATGACATCCAGTTGATAATTTCTGTTTTCATGACCTCAGGCCTCACAACTTATTGTTGCATTTGATGAACACGTCATAAACAATAACTTCAAATTTGGGGTCATCTACCAAAAACCTGGACAGGTAAGATCCATCAGATCCTGTGGTACTTGGGGCAAAATGCATAGAGTCAGTTTCCTTAGCTTAAAGGATGTAATAGCAAGGTCTGCACTGTCCAGAAGCAGTGGCGTGGAGGCAGCAGTGTTTGTGTGGTCCTGTTGTTTCTTTGGCTTGCCTCTTCCACCTGCAATATCACTGGCAGTATAGGCTTTGTGGCTCCCTGAACCCTAACTAACCCTCGTGGCAGCTTGGGGCTGAGGCACAGGACCCCAGCACCATGGGAGGCTCAGATCAGAAATGTATTCAAGCAGAGATGTTTGTTGGTTGAACTGTCTATAGAAATTACTGCCTGTTCTTTGTACTCCTTGTGCTTCTTACTACTTCTGCTTTCCTTCTGTAGACAACTGAAGAAGAAGTCTTCAGTAACACAGTAGAGAGTCAGGGTTTCCTGGAGTTCCTGGATTTCCTTGGTGACAAGATTCAGCTGCAGGATTTCCGTGGGTGCGTACACAGTGCAGCTGGAAAGCCAGATTAAGTTAGGGAACATCATGTGTTCAGAAGCTGTAACTGTGTTACTGCCCAGCTTCTGGACAAGTGCTGTGTCTTCTGAATCCCTGTGCAGGTGAAGAAGCCCCAGATGCTTTTGTCAGCCATCATGTCTGGGAACCAATTCGAGCTTAGGTCTCTGCTGGTATTTTGATTCAAAGGTCTCCTGATATCTCAATCTGATCCACAGTATCAGCAAAGAATAGTTTTATTTGGCAGTGCAAATACGAGTTTGTTTCACAGTGGTTTGGGGCAGTATTGTTTCAGGCTCTTTCTGTGAGGCATCCCATCCCTTCTATTGTTCTAACATATGGAGTGTTTGTCAGAAGAATGCCAAAGAAGGTAGCTGCTTTGAGGATCCCTGGTTTTACCTTCATACCTTTTAGCAAGTTGATATGTTCACCAGCACAAACATGGTGCAGCTTCAGTCAGTGCATTGGTTTGGGGAAGATTTGGTGCCTCACTATCAGTGATTTCCTAAAAATTAACTTTGATAGTCTTGATGTACTACTGTTACTGATACTGTCTGTCTTCTCTCTGCTCTCTCATTTCTATATTGCCTGACCTATGGTGTGGTGTGGATTTGCTCAGGTTCCGGGGAGGCTTGGATGTTACCAGAGGTCAAACAGGCACTGAGTCAGTCTATACAAATTTCCGGGGGAAGGAGATCATGTTTCACGTGTCCACAAAGCTGCCCTTCACAGAGGGAGATTCCCAGCAGGTATCAGAAGGAGGAGTAAGGATTACAGCAGCGTGGCTGGGAGAGGAGGGGGATTTGAAGAAGGACTGCATAGAAGGGAGAATGACTGACTGTATAATGTTGGGAATTATGGCTGTAGTAATGGCAAAAGTAGTGGATGAGGGGTTTGGTGAACAGATGGGTTTGAGAAGTTAGGTAGACTGGTGTTTGGGGTCCCATCACACTGTTTTGCTCTTTTTCACCTGCCTTCTCTCTTCATTATTTATTTCCTCTCCAGCTTCAGCGGAAGCGTCACATTGGGAATGATATTGTAGCCATCATTTTCCAGGATGAAAGCACACCTTTTGTCCCTGATATGATTGCTTCTAATTTCCTACATGCTTATGTGGTAGTTCAGCTCACTCTTAGCACCACAGGGGACACTCTCTACAAGGTAACCAGGAACAATAGATTAACCTGTACTGATTTTGATCCTTGAAGTGGTTCTTGGTCCTTTGGGAGAGGTTCACGTTCAGCCAGATGTTGTCCTGATTTCTTGAGTATCTACAACTGAAAGCAGAGTTAAGTTATATGCTTTTCGAAGTAGCTGATAAATTTCTGAAGCTTAAAGCTTTGGAACTGAAGCCAAAAGAGTTCAGGTAAAAATTTTGTTTACATTGAAGACCACGAGCCACAATTGATCCCACTTTGGGGGTTGTCTCGCTTACATTGTTTAAGTCAGATAAAATTAATGTCTGCATTGCCTGTGCTGCACAGCACAGTGCTTGCAGCTTGCACTGCCTGAGGCTGCAGGTCAGATACAGCTGGTTTACCTAACTATGGAATCCAAGCCAGCTACATTTGCTTCTGGGGATTCCAGAACTGATGCCTATCTGGCGGGGCAGTGTTACCTGTTAGGGCCCTCCTGAAAGAAGCTGAAAGAAGCCTTGCTAGAGCCCAGATTAATTATCTGCAGCCTTTCGACACAGCTTATTCTCTCTCTGCTATGACTCTGTGTGGATATCTGTATAACTTTATGTTCAACTTTCTGTGATGCTGAGAGAGCAGAAAATATAAAGAAACTTGGATTTGTGATGGATTTTCCATTTTAGTCCAAGTGCCACGTGTTGTATTATGTAGGGATTTTGAGATGGTGATGATGAGTCCTTATGCCTTGGAGGCCTACAGGAACACCAAGAATATCAAAATTAGGATGGGATCCCCATCTCCTCTTCCACCAAGATGGTGTTGATGGTGGAGCAACCACCTTCCATTGTTTGTTCCCTGTCTTTTGGACAGCTGGTTTGTAGTGAAAGCATTGTGTTGATCAGGGCATGGGGTTCCAGTTCTCTTACTCTCTGTTGTGTAGGCACAAAATTTCACTGGACTTTTTAATGACAAGGAAAGAGCTGGGAAAGCTTGCTATTTATTTTGTGTCTTCCTGCCGTTGTTTTCCTCTTTGCCTGTTTGCAGTACCATTTTCTTTCTGTTAGTGTAGTAGGGCTGCTTCATTCCTTGAAAAGAAATCATCCCAATAATCACCCTAGAGCCAATGCAGAGTTTTCTGTAAAGGCTTTTCTAAAGGGGCTTTAACTGATGTTGCCTTGAGAGCACTGTAGTACACAAAAGACTGCCATTTGGAAGATTTCTTTGCCATTCCTTGTTCCATTTACTTAAGCTTTAGTGCCTACTGTTAAATTGGAATATTAATGGAATTTATTTTACAGAATCAATTTTTGCAATCAGAAAAGCAGGATTTTAACTGGTAGATATCTATTAGGAGAGAGGTGGAGGCTTTGTAATTAGGGGAGATGGCCTAAAATGTAAGAAATCTGAGTTAAATCAAGAGCCCATTTCCTTCTTCCTCTCATTAAACTCAGTGGCCACCTCTCAGTGGCTCTGTGACATTTATTTGTTGTTGTTTTGAGGCAGTTGTGGTTGTTATGAAATTGTTCCCTCTTGTATGAAAGGACAAATCTTGAAGATAGATGTCTTGTTTCATCTCAAACATGACAAAAAATCCCTGTGAAATATTGTGAAGTACTGTAAGTATTTGGAAAGATAGCTACATATAATTATGGGTAAGTGCTGTGAAGAAACAAATGACCATGTAAAAACTGGACTGCATTACAGTTACCACTTTAGATATTGGTATGTCAGGTAGGAGCATGCTAAAAATAAAACAAATGAAACCTATCTCTTACTGGGAAAATGCATTTGCATGTTTACCAGTTGTGACTCACAGAGGCAGTGGCACTGAGATGCTCCCCTCAGTGTGCAGCATATCTCCACCAAGGATTCTGTGTAAAAATAAATAGGTCAGTACCACCGCAGTGACAAAGATTCTTTGGTGGAGATTAATCCTGCAGGCTGAATAGGAGCAATTTTTTGTTCCTAAATATACTGGCTATACTAGTTATTATTTTAAATAATTTTTTAAAAAGCAGTCAGTTCAGCTTTTTTTATTGCTCTTACTGTGTGCACATCTAGCTGAGTGAGTTTCTGGGAGATAAATGAGCACATCCATCCACTGTGTTCAGGAACAGAGGGGTGCACAGGACACTATATTACATCTCTTTTGTATAAGTAAATTATTTAGGAGGAATCAGATCCATCATAGTAGTTTGATGGTCATACTTGTGTCCTGATACTAATTTTTTTCTCCTTATATTTTTTCAGGTTTCAGTCACAGCCCGAGATGATGTCCCCTTCTTTGGACCTCCTCTGCCAAATCCAGCCATATTTAAAAAGGTTTGTTTCTCTGGTCCAGTGTGAGTTGGCAGAGGATGTGGTGCACACACTTGTGTTCTGAGTCGATATGGTCAGTCTGGCTAGAGTATTTTGGGGATTCAAAGAGTAGTAAGCAGAGCTTTTATAATGTGATGTTTTTACTAGTGTTTTCATCTCCAGTTTAGTCTAGTCTTTATCTTGTCTTGTAGAATGCAGAGTTTCGTGAATTCCTTCTGGTCAAGCTCATCAACGCCGAGTACAGCTGCTATCGAGCTGAGAAATTTGCTAAATTAGAGGTGGGTCTGTTACCTGGCTGCTTCAATTAAAAATTATAATTATATATACAATAAATATATTATTATCAGATAAAGAAAATAAAGTAAAATTTCTGACTTCTAATTTTGTGTTGCTTAAGAAAGGAAGATGAAATGAGATTTTATACTCAGCTATGGGATATTTCCTTTATATTTCTTAGCAGGTGTGATGGAATATGAACAGGTACATTTAAATATAAAGATCTAATTCTCAAGTACGGATGAGAACATGATGTCTATATTTTGCTGGAGGAAATTCTGTATTAGCTGAAATTCAGTATTATGCTACAGGATGCATACTCATATCTGATTTTTGGTTCAAGGTACCAAAATTCTGTTCCAGACTCTGCCATTGCCTAATCTAGAAAAAACATAACTATTTCATCAGCTGTAAATAAATGTCCTTTATGACTTGCTTTTGGAAGAGTTTAAAGGGCTGGGTGTTGCTGTAACATACTCTGTAACTATGCAGTTAAAACCATTTCATACTGTTTAAAGTAATTTTCATGGGGTTTTGTTATTGTCATTATTGGTCTTTTGGGGTTTTTTGTTTGTTTGTTGGGGTTCTTTTTAAGAAGGATGTGAGACTTTGTAAAAGGAGGAAAAAATATCTCTCCTCTCCCAGTAAAAGCTGTTCTCCTTCCCAATGTTGATGCAGGAAAGAACACGGAGTGCCCTCTTGGAGAGCCTTTTTGAGGAGCTGCAGCTTCGCAGCCGCAGCATGATGGGATTACCTGTAGGGGAGGATGACAAGATAGAGAATGGCAGTGGGGGCTTTCTCGAGAACTTCAAGGTGAGCCTTTCTACAAACCTACAGTGTGGTCTAGAATTCTATGCTGGCCCTTAGAAGTCAAACTCTTTATGCTTCGTGCTGGTGTCAAGTGTCAGATGTGTTTTTATTCCATGACTTACAGAAGGAGTCAGTGTTTGCAAGAGGAATTGTAATGACTAGGAGCAAGGGACTTTCAGTTCCTTCAGCAGATCTCTTTCAATTCATTTTTATTATAGCTGAAAGAATTGCAGGAGCCACTGCAAGAGTTTCTAACTTATCTCTGAGTATACTGTCTAGAAAAGCTGTGATACTTTTCTTACCTTTTAAAAGCCAGAGTTAATTTACCTTTTTCAGTGTAAATGGCATGTTAGGGGGTTTTTATTGTTGATTTTTTTTTTAATAAACCAGGTGACAGAACTTTCTTTAGAAGTGATAAAGATGATTGATATGAGAAAGCAAAGGTTTTGTATGACTGGGCAAACTGAATTTTGAACTGGTTATACAGAGAGAATCTTCATTGCTTTCCTATTCTATCTACTAGCCCTTTCCCACTTACGTGGGAAGTGCCTTGCCACTTCTTTTATATAATAAGTTGTCTCTCTGGAAAGAGAGATGCTTTATAAATAGCATTTTTTCAGATTACTTTATGTCTTTATATAGTGGGTCAATTAGAGTTACTAAGGTCTGTAAAACTAACCTGTTCACAAAGCAGTGGGCATAGCTTTGGTCAGGTCTGGGATGCTTTAGTGAGGTGTACTTTTACATACAAACTGCCTTTGCTGCTAACCATGAATTTTAACCTATCCATGTCTTACACTAATTCTCCCAAAATGTTTTTTATGACTTCTGGCAGATGATGTGATTTGCATTTCGTGCATACAGCTGACATTTGGAAAAGGCTGAGTTAAGTCAGAAAAAGGCTTTTTCAAATGCTGCAGATTCTGATATGGCTGCTTTCCCATTGAAACCAGAACTCAACATCATATGAGAAATACAGCCTTGAACAGGAGTTTGATTTTGTGTTTTATAGCCTGTATTTGGTAGGACTGCTCCAGGTGATGCTGTTTAAATCCAGTGTGCGGGGATGCTGGTAGGAAACCTCTATTCATTGCAATAGAAGAAGGGAAGTGAAACTAGAGAATATACTTGAGGAAGAGCTCTTCCGAGAGCTCCATGGATCAGCTAGGACCAGAACAGGGCTGTATCTAAGGTGCTGCCCTCTAGGAGTTCTAGGAGTCAGGATCTGTGTGGTTCTGGTGTCAGTCTGTCACAACTTCCCACTCAATCTGTGGTGCTTCTCACACTACCCTACCGTGTGCCTGTCTATATGTGTATATCTGTGTTTGTCTGTTTCCCTGCCTCCCTCCTGTTCAGCGGGTGATCAGAGGCCGCAGCCAGAGCCTGGATACCATGGGGATATCCATGAGAAAGCAGCAGCCAGCCACCCTGCCCAGCCGCCCAGCTACAGCTGGCCTTGCCCTCAGCCAGAGTGTCGCCGAGGGCCCTAAGGCCATTGCTGCGGTAAGGTATTCGGGTGGGCTGTAAGAATAGAACCCGGCATACCTTTGTAACCACTCACACATTGCCTTTCCCTATTAGTTTGTCCTCTTGTCCCACTGTGAATCTTTTTGTTGTATCATCCCATTTCACAAGTGGTGACAGCATGTGTTACAGTCTGTTTTGTCTGTGCCCATCTCTAGCCCCAGTTCATGTGTAAACTAGAGCTGAGATTGATGCAAGACTGGGAGAAGAAAGCCAAACATGATTCTACATCAGACATCTATCTCTGCTATTCTGGATTAGATCCTGTACAGTGCTTTGTGTTAAAAAACGCATGCACTGTGGTTTGGCTGGAATGGTACTGCATTGTCATATGGCAAGATCTGAGAACATAAGGACGCTAGAACTGCTTTGTTTTCTTTGATTTCACCAATCAGACTATTTTCTGTAATATAAACAGATGCACAAGATATTCAAGGTGCTGTTTTGCTGTAAATAGAATTTACATGTTGGGAACAAAAAGAATTAATAAAGTTTGGGGTGAGAAAAAGAATATTTCTAGTCACTATCAAAGCCTTTCTTATTTGATAGGGATACTAAACATATGTGATCAATGAATTAAAAAATCTGTCATAAATCTTTCCAGAAAAGGATCCATGTTTCTGATACTGAAAATATGGTTACCTTGGCCAGAGTGCATCCAGCTGGTTGTGGTCTCTGCACTAGTGATGTCAATACAGGCAAACTACAAAAAAATCATCTCTGAGTAAGCCAAGAAGGTGCCTTTCAGTATGAAGATTTCTTGGTGATAGTTTACTTGGTTGTATGCATTCTTTATGTCAATACAACAAAGTCACAGCGTACTAATGACTTGGGTTTGCTGCCTCCTTAGCTCCTTCAACTTCTGGTTTTCTTTGCCTTTCTGGTTCTGCCTCTCCTCTCACCATATAGGGATACCTCCCTTCCTAAGCCTGTTTCTCTGTATACTGGCTGTGTTCTGCCTTTGTTTTTTTTTATATCTCTGTCCCTTTCTCACACCACCTTTGTAAGCCCTGGCTGCTCTTGCTTGCTGACAGAAAGTACTCCTTGCACAGATGGAGCTGAGCTCTTGGATTGCAGTAAAGGAGGGGATCTGGATCCACATTGCAAACTCTTCTATGCTTTCAACTCTCCACAGCTTTTCCTGTCTTGTTCCTGTCCTTTCTGTCATACTTTCCTTTTTTCTAGTCTTTTGCCTTGCCTGGTAGGAGCCCATCACGTACTCGAGCCAGCCGCTTCCACGGGCGACGGAGTAGTGCCATTGGCATTGAAAACATACAGGAGGAAAAGAGGTATGAGCTGTAAAAAAACAAGAAGAGTTGAGAAAAGGAACATAGAAAGGCAGATATAGGTGGAGGGGGAGCCATCAGGAATGAGAACTAAAATGGAAATGGTTGGAATGGGAAGAAAAGGGACTGAGTATTGACTGATGGAGAAATGGACAAATAACAGAAACAGACAAAATTAAAATAAGGCATTTGGAATTAGAGAGAATCAGTATTTGAGGAAAAATGGAGGAAATGGGTGGAGTAACATTATAAGATCACTCTTAAATACTGTGCAGTATGATCCAGGACTCTTGAGTTTCCTGTTCTTCACTCACCATTTTTAGAAGAGAGTCAGATGAAAGGCTACTATGTGAGAAGGGGATGCTTGATGGTTTGTTTGTTTTCATGTTAAAATATTCAAATAGGCAAAACTTCTGATAACTTAAAGGATTTATTTAAGAAAGCTGTAAGTCCAAATTACTAGTGTTTAAGTTAGATCGTCTAGATCGAGAAATAATTATAATTAATGGATAATATATTGCTTCAAGGAGTAATTTGACATAACCATTCAAAAGTTGTCTACTGGTCACGAGAGATTATTTAGTTAAATTATAAATTTCTCTCAGCCTTAGCTGAGACACCTTTATACAGAGTCTCAAGAGTCACATGAATGCTCTGCATCTAATACGCAATTTTCCCAGCTGCAGGAATTCCAGGAAACAGCTTAAAGACTGGGTGCAAAAGGGGGAAAATCATCTCTAATGTGGAAAATACTTATTTTAGGAGGAAATTGCTGCATTTTCCCTTCTTTCTTAATGAGGTGCCTATGATCTGATCTGAATAAAAACAGAACTTCGAGAACAATTAAATCTTCAGAGACAACTGCCCTGTAACAGTCTAAGCTAGCACAGTAGCCACAGGTCCTCAGTACTTTAAATACT
The DNA here is from genome assembly GCF_052056855.1 of Sturnus vulgaris. Lineage (NCBI taxonomy): Eukaryota > Metazoa > Chordata > Aves > Passeriformes > Sturnidae > Sturnus > Sturnus vulgaris. The sequence continues at coordinate 32,304,686 of NC_142244.1, forward strand.
TTTGTACCTTAGGCAGTTGTGTCCTTCAATCCATTACTTTGTGTACAACAACCATTTTTATCCCCTTGAAGGATCTGTAAAACTTTCTTGCTACAGGGAAAACCCCTGGATTTATTTTCTTTTTTTTTCCCCCTGCTCTTTGCTTGGAGGGATCTGATGAACTAATTGGCTTATTTAGCTTTCCTTTTGCTTACTTGTAAACTTAGATGTGAGGAACAGGGAGTGTTAGCTTGTATTTTCTGAAAGGCTTTTTGGATCATTCTTGAAGGTGCAGTTTCACTAGCAACTGCACTAACAGTTCGTTGTTATTGAAAGCAGATGTGGTATTTCCCCTCTGTCCCTTTCATCTACCCATGACTATTTCTTGTGATGATTGCTCAGATCTCTAGTGGGCCTTTTATGGAACTGATTCAGCCCATTAATCAAATAGAAAAAGTATCACCTTCCTTTCACTGGATTAATTGTCTGCCAGGTTCTGCTATGAACTGGCTCATGGAGAAGTCTGATGGGTACCAGGACTGGTGGAAAGGCACTCAGCACGAATGAAGGAGGCTGGAGCATGCTCTCTTTCTGGGAAACAGTGAGCTCAAAGTGTCATGTGTGACTTCACCTTGGAGCTGTAATTTAATGATACGCAGACTTTGCTGACAGAGCTGACCCAGGTCATCCCACTTTTTAGTGTGTTGTAGGAGTTTCAGGGTTGTTTTAATTTTAGAATTACTTTTCGTCAGGGTAATTTCCAGTCTCACAAACAATTGTATTAATATAAGTGAGGGTGTCAGAAACTCTAATGTGAGGGGCACAGGTAGGGTCAACTGACCAAGAGAGCAGAGGAAGAACTTTGTGACAAACTCCATCACTGAAGCTCTAAAAAATGCCCCAATATCCCTTAGTTTTCATTTATTTAATTAAATGTACCTACACAGACAGCTTTCTTCAGAGGTATCTTGACAAATCCTAGGAGCAATAGCACTTTTGTAACCATCTTATTTACACTCTCTGTTAAATCCTACAGCTTCTTAAAACCAGTGGAATGGGGAGGATAGAGGAGAAAACTAAAAATTTAAAGGTGAATACTGAAATTTATTCAGGCTTTTAGATCAATTCAAAAGGGGCTTAAAGTTGGCCATTCCCTAATGTAAAGAGTCTGTCCTTTTCAGCATGACTGTTTTTGGTTCCTTTTTACGTGTATACAGGAGATACAGCTTTGTACTCTGTCTTATAAGGGAATGTTAGAATAGATGGTAGTTAACTCTGGCCCTAGGGTATAGCTGGTTTCTCCTTTCTCCCAGCAGAGACACCACAGAGAGGATACAGAGGGTGTTGGACAGTCCAGGAAGTTTCTTTGACCTGAAGTCTGATGGATCATCCAGTCCCAGCTCTCCAGAGTTCCCTAGCAGGAAGAGCAAGTGAGTTGAAAATAAATTTTAGTTTTTGAAAGATGCTGTCTCTGGTATTGGTTTAAGTGTGGTGCATGTCTTGCTCTGTTGGAGGCTTTACTGAAATTATCCACATCAGGCATTGTAGTATCTCAAAAGTTGGGTGTCTGGCTGTGGCACAGTAATTCAGAGCCTGTCAGGAGCTTGGCTTTCTTAAACAGACCGTGATGAAAGATTGGACCACTTGATTTTGATTATATCTTTACTGTAATGTGACCGTACATCCAACAGGATACGCAAAATCCTAGCTGTCCAATTATCCATGTTTACTCATGTGTATGTTTCCTCTGTAGTTTGCTCTGGAGTGATTTTGGAGCTTCATGGAGAAGCTTGGACAAGGGTATGTTGGGATGTTGGGTTGTACTCAAATTTTGCCCCTTTAAGCAGGATTCATGCCACTGCTCCCAACCAGCGTGAACTAACCTGTCTGCAGTCTCCTCAAAGCGTTACAGCAGGATTCCAGCACGGTCCCATGTGTTGCACCTATGTTTCATTGCTAAAGCACGCCATACCACACCCTGTGGTATGTGCAAAACACTTCATGCAGTAGTCTGCAGTTTAATTCTCCAGTTTCTGGTTGTCAAAAACTGGAAAAATGCAATTTCTGGTAATGGAGCTTTGCTGCTGCTAAGCTGTATTATACTGGGATCCTACCTAGAACACTTCAGGGAAACCACCCATTTGCATTTCCAAGACTCCAGAATAGCCTGTCTCTAAATCAAAGGCTGCAGCTGACTGTCTTCCGGAACATTTCGCCACATCTAATTTTTTTCAAGAGAACTTAGATGAGACCTGTGGCAAGAAAGGCAGCAAGTACTTTGTATTAGGGCATTTCCCTTTCTCAGGACTGTGGAGACTTAAGAAAATGTCAGGAGGTGCCCTAGAAACAGACATCTGTGTTTATAGTTACTTCAGGTGCCAAATTTGACGAGGAAGGGCCTCCCTTCCAAATACACCCAATGCTCCCTAAGAATTGCAAGCTGGTGACTATCTGCAGTAGTTCAGCTACCCAGTTGTATGCTGTAGGACTGCTCAGAATTTTGTCACAGCCAAGGTGTAGTGTTCTGGCATGTTTTTGTGTGTGTACTAGTTTTTGGGTTGGATGAGCGCCCAGAATTTTGGTGTGGAGGAGGATGGGAGCACATCTGGGAGATACAGACCATTTAAGGTGCTAGCTCTGGCAGCTAAGGACTAGAGGGGATGCAGGACATTGCTGATTGGTCAGCACCCCCCATCTTCCAGCATTACCACATCATTCCACCTTCCCTTCCTCATCCTGCCTGGGACCTTGCTAGTGAACTGGAAGTTCCTGACAGGCATGTGTGAGGGACTCTTGCTCTGATTAGATAGCTGATTACCTTGCATAATCACTAAGAATTTTGCTTCCTCCACTTCCCAACCCCCATTCTCCATCAGCTGAGGAGGTGAGCCAGCTGCAATGGCTATTTCCAGTTAGTATCCACATGCTTTCAGAGAGTCAACATAGCATGGGATTTTACTAACAATACTTGCATGAATGTTGTTTATGCACATTAGACATGACCTGTATAATTTTTCAGTCTGTCTAGTTCTGTTCCCAAGATTCTTTTTCAAGTCATGGACTCAAAACCTCTTAGGATCACCAGAAAAAAATAAATATTTTCATATCTGTGGTGGTTTAGCCCATTCCTGGACAGTTCATATATGAGATGGGATGCAGCATGGAGTTTTGCACAATTAGTGATTACTCATAGTTAGAGTTGTGATCTCAGAGTTAGGGACTAGCCCATTGCAGCCATACTTTCTGCATGCCATCTGGAACAAGGAATTAAGAACATGTAATTCCACCATGTAAAGTGCACCATTTTCAGCAAGACAGTACTAGCACAATGTTGCAGGAAAAGGCTGGGAGTGTAAAGTGTGTTTTAGAGTCAGTTTACTGGCATTCTGCTGGAATAGCCTACCTGTTGTTCATCAGCTGTGAAATCAGGATCAAGATGTAGGCATATTTCTAATGCAAGAGAGTTCTGCCTTGTTCTAGAATAATTTATGGTATTGCCTATTAGATAACAGAATGGGCTATCCCTGGTAGTATGTCAGCAGTTCACTCCTGGTTCTCTCCACAGAGTCACAAGAAATTTCTGTTACCTCAGAAATGCCCAGCATGATGCTACAGATGAAAAACTTGGAATGATCAGCCTCTTCACCTGTGTTCTACTAAAACAGTAGAACCTGGAAATAAATACAAAGGGAACACATAAGTAATAGATTAATTATTTTGCAGTAGAGGCAAAGGAGCACTTACTTTCTGTCCTTGCGTGCTGAGTTTAATGTACATTTATGCAGTGATCAGTCAGCAATCCATGAAACTACATTGTTCACTTGAGCTAATGGTGTCTTCTCTCCCACATACAGGGACAATTATCCTTAGTTTTTCTGCTTTACTGTCCAGGTAGCCTTCCAAATAATCCTTCTTCCCAAGGGACAGACTCAAAAGAATGAACCCAGCCTATATAACCAAGTGGTAGAACTCCTGAGGATCAGACGACTGTCTGGGTTGCATCTGAAAAATCGAGCACTGTACTGTGTATGTCCATATCCTAGGAAAAGTACATAGGTTTTTTGTATGTGTGTTTTCCCTCCTCAGACACATCTGAGTGGGGACATCAAGCCAATCAGGAGTGGACCGGATGCTACTCAGTCATTGGGTACCTCACGGAAGACACTGGCAAGACTTTTGGGGTGAAATCAGAGTCCTGGCTAAGAGGAGCATGAACGTACTTAGAGGACCTCAAGGACTGTGGAGAGACCGAGTGGCACCAAGTAATGCTCCACTGGCAGTTCCTGGAGCAGGAATTCTGTGAGAGGGAGATGGACAGATAGCTCCTGTTGGAGCATTCTGGCTCTGTGCCCTTCCCATTGCCAAATCAGCAGCCACTGAACCAACCTCTACTAATGATGGGGAATGGAGGCCACCTTGAGTGTGACCCCTTCTCTTCCCTTCCTTTCCCCTCAGATGAGTGAGAATAGTTTGGCCTGCAGAAGGCAAGAGCAGAAGAAGTGCCTTGACACAGGTCAAGAAATAAAGTGCAGAGAACAAGGACGGAGAAACCTGCTGAGGAAGGGTGCTGAGAAGGAAATGCTTTGTGGAAATCTAGATCCCACTTCACGTAGATTCATGTTATTGATTTGCTCTGCTAAGGGAGAAGCATGTTGGCCTTCATTTCCTCCAAAATATGTTTCCTAATCTCTTGAGGAAATATCTTTGGCCTTTATTGGCCCTGTCTTTACTGTTCTCCCTGTTGCATGCTGGCATGTAATATGCCTGGGACTTCAGGTTTCATTACTGCTTGTAGGTCAAGACTGGCCACATTTTGCAGTGTTTCTGAAGGAATAAATATATTTAGTATGTTAAAGGTGTCTTATCTTTCTTGCCTCTCTTACCTTTTTTTTGTTCGTTAACATTTTTAAGTACTTCATCTCTCTCTTACTAGCTGGTCTCTTATGCAGACAATGAGTACTTCACCATAAATTTGGGCCTTACATGCACAGTGCACCTTTTACAATGTAAGTGTGTCAGCCTCAGGGACTGTTATATCTCTTGAATGATAAGGCAGTGGATCCCAAATTCTCAGCTGGGATGAACTGACCTTAAGGGTCTTCTTTGATCTGAAACATGCACCAGGCTACCTCAGTGTCTGTTCCATTCAGTAGAGTGGTGGTAAAGGAATCCAGTACAGTTTGCTTTGAATGTCCCCTTTGAATGACCTTGTGGGAGCTGATGTTTATGGGACAAACGTACAGAAGTCGGTCTATTGGCAACTGGGCACATGGAAAAACACCAAGATGGGAATCTGACCTAGGTGTGTTCCTGTTTGTAAGCAGGAGGAAGGCTCTGACATGTCTGTACAAAAGCTTGGCACTTGATCCTTCATAGTTTGACACTGAGACATCCTGCAACAATGCAGATCTCAGTACTATGTTTCTACCTCCCCATTGCATCCTTAAACTTTCTTAGTTAACTGTTCTGTAATACTGGTTCATGTCTGTCTGCTTTCCTGCCTTCTCCTGTTAAACGTGTACAGAAAATAGCAGTAACAATTTATAAGCTCTATGACATGAAAAGTATGCTTTTTATGGTCCCTTTGCTCTGCTTGGAATTTCACATAAGACAAAACACGATAGCCTGAGAGTGGCTGTGGGAATGGGTAGCCTAGACTGGGTTGCATCTACCCTTTATATTCAGTTTAACACCTCTTCATACTGTATTAGGTTCTTAAAATCTCTGATCTCCAAAATAGGGCATCTGTTGATTTTAATGAATGTCTAGATATATTTAATACTTAAATGCAGGTGGTTTGAGTCATTCGGTTTTATTACACTTAGGCTTGTGACTTAAAAGTTTGTTCAGACTTGTCCTTTCATACGGTTATCCAGAATGGAGGCAGAGAATTGGTGTTTCTCCTAAATGATGTAGCAACTAGAAATTAAGGTATGCATGCCAGTTCACCTGAATTCTGTTCCTAGGTGGAAAAACTAACTGTGGATGAATAATACATTCTTACTGTTTCTGACTGCTACATAATAAAGCTATGCCTCAAAAACTTAAGCCTGTGCGTAGCAATAAGCATGATGATGTTGAATGCTTGCATTTTACAGAATGCTCAGGAGTCAGACTTCAGGATACTGTGTGATGCAGCCAATCTCACGTTCATCATCCAGTGTAAGCAGTTGTTGTAGTGGATTGAGGGAAAATGGAACATCTGAGGAAGAGGAGAATGACAGGGTGGGTGTGTGATCTCTAACAAACAGAGGCTACCCTCCTTGATTTTTACCAGGTGCATTATTAAAACACGTCTTCTTTGCCCTCTCCAGGAGCTGACGTGCTCATTTAAGGGCCCTCCAAAACAGGATTCAGTGGTTCAGAGTTTGTGGCTGGATGACAGTGACTGCACACCCAGTACTTCTAGCTCACCAGGTAAAAAAGAAAGAAAAATAGAAAAACCCCTCTACTTACACTTGTAGAAGTGTATGAGAGGTTGAGCCAAATCTTTTGTATGCTGTATTTAATAGTTTAGAAGCGCAGGTAGATGATAGTCCAGGAAAATGGGGAGAGAAGTTGCCATACAAAGTTTAATGGGGAAAGAATGTTTCAGTGAATAAGTAGTGCTGTACATACTGCAAAAGGAGTTACAGTAGGCTGCAAAGAATTAAAGTGTTTATATGTTTTCTGTGGAGAGCTATGGTTGCATTTCTGAATGCAGTCCCCATATAAACTAGATAGTTTGGATATGGGATTATAGGAACTGCTTCCTGAACAAAGCAGTGTGCTCCTGAGAAGGTGGGTAATCAGAAAGCTAACCTGCACTGAGAGTTTTTGCCAAGGTTGGGCTCTTAGTCTGGTACTTGATTAAAGCTGACATAGTTGATTAAAGTCATTTTGGATCCTTTTACAATGCAGAGATGATTATAGTCCTTAGCAGTTCTTTTCAGTCCTGTAGCAGGGACAAGTATTGCATTTCCTGCTGTGGAGCTGGATCACCTGCCCTGATCTCAGACCCTGTTTGCAGTTGTGTTTCACTATATTAAAACGAACTGGTTTGGATTGAAGCATTTCTTGTTGAGCATCAGCCTTAAGCTAAAATTAGGGAAAGTTTAAATCAGTTTCAGTCTGTGTCTGAGAATGAGGCTGTGTAAAATTTTGGGAAAGTATGATTGAAAAGACTAAGCTTTTGAGTTTGGGAAGTCATTAGAAACTGAAAGGCAAAACATTTAACATTTGTTGCTGGAAGACTGGAATAGGAGCATGTTGAGATGGTCAGAGATACTAAGGATTATGTGTATGGCAAGGAAGAGAATTAGTTGGAAAGAACTGTGAAATCTTTATAGGAATTGTGTGAAAAAGGATTGTTTATAAAGATTACAAGGGTCAGAAAGTGGAGCCAACTTACTTTGAGGATATAGTTTCCACAGCTGCTGTATATGAGATATCAAGAGTGGCCATCAGATAGATCCCTGCTTAAAACTGTCAGATAATCTGCAGAGACCTCTGTTCTGGGAGATGTTGCTCTTTTGTTATGGATGCTGGAGGCAGGGATGCTTTCCATTGGTCTCTGCTGCTCGTCACAGATAGTTTCTCTGCCTGCTGACTCTTTATTGTGTCACAGTATATAAATCATTAATACGCATCACTGAGAATAAGCGTTACAGAGGATGCAATGTAAAGTTCAGCATAACTTCTAAGTTTTACAACCTTGGGGACAGAGAGCAGTATTCTGGTGGTTTAGTTTTGCCCTTTATTGAGTTATCCAGTAAGTATTCAGCCACAGTTAATGCACTGTGTAAAATCAGACCAAACTGATTTTTTTTTTAATGGAGAAACCTAAGACAAGCCCACTATGAATAAAGCCCTACACTGAATAAATCCATCATTTCAAACCCATGTACACATTCTTGGCTTCTCCAATTTGCCTTTCAGATTGAGAGAGCAAAGTTACAGGGGAAAAAAAAAAGTCAGCAGTGTGTGTGGTCATTATTCTCCCAGATCATGACACAGAGAGCTGGCATTGGCAAAATATTTTCGGAGTTGGCTTTAAAGCACCAACATGTCTCATGTGCCAGTGTATGTCACATGAGGCAGAGGTGACTTTCCCCCTAGCCTCAAGGGCAGGATAAAAATTCAGCTATAACTCTCCTTAATATTTAGACTCTACCAGTCGTGTTAGATGTATTTTTATGTAGTTATTTGGCCTATTAGTCATTTCCTACAAAAAACCTACAAATAATTCAATTTCAGCATAGTGGAACTGGGATACATACAAAATAGAGAAGAACCCTCTTATTGCAAATTCATGTTGTTTAAAACCAGTTTAGCAGCATTTGGCAGTGATTTACCACTTTTGGTTTTAAATCTCAGTTTTAAATTACATAATAACTCTGGGAAAGGGGATAGTCTACCTCGGAAAAAATGCTGAAAAAATAGTTGCATTCATCTGTTTCCTAGAAAATACTGGTGTGATCATGTATAAGTCAAAAACAAAAAAAAAGAAAAAAGTGTTCCTGGGAAAAGCATCTTAGCTTACCATCGTACTGCAGGAATCCCTCATTAACTTTCTTCACTTTCCGGATTGAATGGTGGGTAGATATGTCATCACCTGCCCATTCTATCCCTTAGCACATTCCACACTAACATCAACTCTTTAATTCAAACTCTTTCCATTTTCCTCTGATTTAAAGAAAAGAGTTATAATACAGATTTATGCTGTGATGCAGCTATGCGTAAACTCCCACAAACTATACTGCTCATGAAATTACCATATTTAGTAATTTTAATCATAGAATGGATGACCATCTAAGAATAAATGTAGAATGGTTTAAGAAGGCTGTAGTGTTGAAGACATCTTACTCATTTCTTGAGAAATGTATATGGTGAATATAAGCTGATTACAGAAAGCAAAAGAAGGTTTTTAATTTGTGAATTTTGCAAGTATTGAATCCCTGGTTTTGCCAAGCTGCTGATATGTGATGAGAGGCAAATTCCTTAAACCCCGAGGTCAGATGTGGGAATCTCAAGAGAGGGGACAGAGGGAGAAGGAAGAGAAACACTGTCAGAGCATAAGATTAGAGGCTGCTTCACAGATGTGTATTCTTGGGAATAAGGCGTTCAGATAGTCTGGAACCAGTGGCTGATGATATTTTTTTAAAATGAAATGAAAGCAGTCACTTTCCTCGTGCTTCGAGCTGGAATGAGAAACAGGTAAAGGTAACACTAGTCACCTTGGGCATAGGTACACTCCTTCCATTCTTACATGTGAATGACACACAGATCTTTTGGGGTAAAACCAGCTATGTGTGCAGCTCCTGGGATATCTTCTTGATTATTTCTTTATTGTTCTGTGCTTGGTTCCCTTCTAGGAAGCAGGTTGCTTCCTTCCAGCAGTGTTGCTGGCTCCACTGGAAAAGGAAAAAGCAGCAAGGCAGAGGCTCAGCACCATAATCCCGTAAGTGCTTTGTTAAAATATTTTCTTCTCACTTGCACATAGATAAGGATGGGAGAAAAGGGAGAGGCTTGATTTGGAGGCATTGCTTGCTGAGGGTTGAAAGGGCAGTAGGAAGGCGCTTGCAGGGGGAGGTTAAAGTGGTGCCTTGTTCTGCAGGCCTCCATTTTGTGCTGTGTGTGATGTCAGCGCTGGAGCACTGTCTGCTGCACGCAGGGTGAGGAGCACAGGTAATGGACACGGGGGGAGGAGAGCCTCGGGCCCCTGGCCATCCCTGCCTCACTGAGACGGTGCAGCCAGTGCTGTACAGCCTCTCAGCAAACACAGTTCTTTACCTTTCTCCCCAAATGATCTTCCATTGCCAGCAACTCTGGCCTATCCAATTTACCTAAGCATTCCCTTTGTTGGTTGCCTTCTCCCTCTCAGGGAACAGCATTTCCTATTGAGATTCTGCATTCTGCCCTAATCTAGGCACAGTTTCTTCCTCTTGTCTTTGATTGTTCAGTTTCCTTTGCTCAGATGCAACCTACCTTTCTCTGTGCCTAACCTCTGCTTTTTATAGTTTCATTACTTTACAGAACCCCTTTCTGTTGCTCGTTTTCTGATGCTGTGCCTCTCTGTACACTTCCTTATTTGCTTTCAGCTTAGCATTGGCGGGACCTACTTGTCCTTGCCAGTTTCACACCTTTTCCAGACATGGGAAGTGGGACTTGATTTCCTGGTGAGGTCTGTAATAGAGCAAAGGGGAACACAACTTCAGGTTTGTTCCCTAGAATTCATAGTCCTGTTTTGCCTTTGTTGTTGAGAGTCTCTCTTTTTTTCTCAATGTCCCTTTCCTTGCTTGGTATCTTCTCTGGCCTGACAGCTAAACAGCTGCCTTGAAAGTGGTGGGGATGTGAGGCTCTCATATGGTTGAGTAGATGTATCATCTTTATGGAAGGAAATTCTTCTAGCTATTCCTAAATATTCCTAAATTGCTGGTCGTTCTTACTTATTGTTGGTGTTTAGATCCTCAGTGCTCAAGTTTTAGCTGCCCTGCCACCTTGTGGCATTCAGAGCAGTTAGGTGAACAGTCCAGCTCCATGTGGTGGTGGCCACTGGTGCCACAGCACATCAGAGGAGAGCTGATACTCGCCACGGAGACTGCTTCAGTGCGTGCTATGACAAAGAACTGAGCATGACAGTGCAGCGGCCAGCTACTGTTTACTGGGGTCATGCCCAGAGTGTTTGCCAAGAGCTTGTGCTCACATCACAGCTCTGTAACAAGAGGAAGGTTGTCTAAACGAGGGGCAGAACTCCCTCCAAGTTCTGCTCCCAAACAGGCAAATTTTGCGCAAAATAGGTACAGAGTCAGAATTGCAACAATCTGCAAACTCACTGGTACAAGTGCAAAGGCTGTGGTTTTGCATTTACTGACGGCTATTACAGGCAATAAGCAATGTATCTCAATAGTGCTTAGGTATGATTTTAGTACCTAAGGTTTTGAGCCTTTAATTTCCACTGATTTGAAGTAGGTCAGAGAGCAGTTAAGATAATTTTGTGAAATATTTGCAGTCTGTAAGATCCATGTCTTTTGGTCCATCTGCCAAATCAACAACATTCTGCCACAAGCTGGTTATTTTTCAGTTTATTTGGTTCAAAGAACAAAGTTTCATAAGACTCTGCTTTTCACTGTGGGATTTCCAGATGTTCTTTGAATTCTCACCAGCTCCTTACCAGAGTTCATTATTTCCACAAAAGGACATTTTACTCACTCCTGAGACAGCACTGCAGGCTTAAAGTGATGTTTTAGTCATGCCTTTTTATCGCAACCTCTAAATTGATAGCACAGATTTTAGACTAGCAAGTTTCACAGGAGAAATGGTAAAAAATTTCTTTAACATGGCTTCAAGGGACTCAAAGAAACCTGTACATGCGTGGTTACTTCCTTGTCATTCTAACTCCTTTTATCTCTCAGAAAGATTTCCTTAAGTTCCAGGCTGGATTTGCCCAAAGGCTAATGGGTGCCCTGGTAGAAAGGAGGAAGGACTCCTCCAATCCTAGGGTATTTCCTGAGGAGCTGAAAGAAGTAAAAATTGTGGATAGGGGAACAAATGATACAACACTTACAGCTGGAATAATATGAAAGATACAGATTTTTTTTTTGATGCTTTGTTCCAGGATTTGCTGTTCAAGTGAAAATACATGAATATGCTTTACCTTAAAGTTCAGAAAAAGACAAAAAAGGAATTCCAGCTGCTGCTGTTTCATTCAGTGATGCATCAGAAAGTGTGGAATCATTAAGAAATCAGACTTCATATAAATCAAATTTCCGTGTATTACTCCAATTCACCTGATACAGGGCCAGGTTCGAACTGTTTCCGTGTGAAATGTCTTAATTTTACTGTTTGCAACCTTTCCCACTGCAGACTACATGAGTGGAAGTCCCTCACAGCTATATCCAAATCACCTTTGGGTAGGCAGCAATTAGGGCATCCTTGAGAAAGCAAAACGGTTTTCTTCAGTTAAAATTGAACCTACAGTGGTGTTCACCACCGTCCTCCAAAGACATTACTGTAAAATTTGCATTATTTAAAAACCCCTGTAAGGTTTGGGGTTGGTGCCCAAGAATACACGTGTGTGGTGGTTTTTTCAAATACCAGTTACTGCAGAGCAAGGTGTATCAAATATTGTCCAGGATGGGGACAGTTCCTTTTAAAATACTTTATTTAGTTCTCTAGACTCTTCTTTGGGCTTGAATTGTGTCCTTTCCAACTGCCATGATGCAAAGTAAAAGGAAGCATTAATATCTTAGCCTATGCTTCTTATGTCTATGTAGTATACTGGACTTAAAATAAAAGGAGAATGTGGCCAGCTTCTCTTAGGTTGTGTGTGTGTGTGTGTGTGTTTATAAAGGACAAGCAGGAAGACATGAGAAACCCAGAGATTCCCAGTCCAGTAACTATGTAATCCTCGTATTTTTAGGGTAAAGGAAAGAAAACTGTGGTGGTTTGTAGGAAAGAAGAATGTTCACTCTGCAAGAAGTTAAATCTTTAATGTTACTCTTTAATCTGTTGAAAGAAAGGGAGCACATTTGTATTAGTAAACACCAGGCTGCTATTACTGGCAAACGTTGAAATTCTTTAAAATTAGAGATGAGACCAAGCAATAAAGCGTTAAGGATGAGAAAGCCATCTCTCCATGCAATTGAATACATTCAGATAATCACTGAAGATTAAAATATATATATTTTCCTTCCTGTATATTTCCTTGGGACTTTTCACAGCTTGGGGCTTGGAACTGGTCCCAACCATTTTTCACCTGCGAGACAAACCAGCACAAAAGAGACAGTTAAAATGTAATCCATACAAGTGATTGGCTGGTCGTTTTTCTGCAGCAGGATTACTGTTACTACTCTTGTGAAGAGTAACTACTGGTGATGGAATACAGATCTATATCTGTATTGTTTGGTATGCTTCAGCCAGCTCCATAAATCTTTTACTGTCTAGTCACAACTGAAACTGTACAGAAGAATTATTTTCCTCCATTACAGATAAGACATTCTGCAGGTCAAGGTACTCCGCATGAGGGAGAAATCAGTTCTTTTTAGGACTGGTTTTTGGGGGGGCTGGGGGTTAAAAAAAAAAGCAAAAAAAAGGGTGCAAGACTGTGGAGTCAGAGAACTGAAAAGAAAATCTCATTAAGTCCTTGGAGTTGAGACTAGAAACCAGGACACAGCATTCCAGTCAGCATTAGTGACAACTGTAGTGAGTGTTGGGTACTCTTCCTCAGTCTCATGTACATCAAGAATATTTTATAGAATCAGAAACTCATCCAGAAGACTAAAAAAACCCTCTAACATTTCCCTTCTGCTTAAGCCTATGACTGATACTAATTTGCATTAATTAATACTTTATTCTGAATGTTTTCCACAAATGCATGAGTTAATTATGTGCATAACTCTTTATAGAGACACTCTCTCAAGCACCAAATCTAAGAGATGAATAGTTAAATGCCCTCTAACTCATAAAAACAGTTGACTTTAGTTTTATTATTTATCACAGTCTACTTCAATCTTCTAAAGAATTTAAAGTGTATATTCTGTTAATAGAAAAACGAAAAGAAGGATGGTCAATATATGAACAGCTTTTAAACAGCTGTGTAGTTATGGACTGGGGAGCTGTAATAATATGCTTTTACGAAGAAGGAACAGATAAAAAAAGGAAAATGTTAGAATGACAAAAAAAAAGAAAAAAAGCAGTATTAGCTTTTGGCACATGGAGCACAAAGCCTTGAAACATACCAAGAGAGGATGGAGAATTCAAGTTACTTCTGTTTTGGAAAAGGATAATTTGGTCATTTTAAGTGTACTGAGACAGATTTCAGTCAGCAGTTTCATTCCAGGAGAAGGATAACCAACATTCTTTAACATGTGAAAGCCCTTTTAACTCAGCTGCATTATGTATTTCATTCCAAGAGGGTGAAAGCATGAAACCAAAGTGATGTAATGAGGTAGACTCACCTATAAAGCTGCCTAGCAGCTCTAAACGATCAGAGCCAAAAAACAGATGAGGTTCCCCTTCATAATGTGCCACAACAGCAGGCATCCCAAATGCCTATTGACACCATGGAGATGAAACAGAGAATGTTATAATGGGGGAATTTCTTGCAGACATATCATCAATCTTCAGGAATAAATCCCAACAACTTTAACTTTTTTCCTCCCCTTCTTTCTACCTTCTTTATTCTTAAAGATAAGCCTAATGAATCCATCTGAAAGTAGGTGACTCCAGAGCCCGTGTGCCCCTTTCAAGGACTATAAAAAACAATCTGATTAATCCACAGTTCTATTTCAAGTAGCAGTAAATGGTATCTCTTAGTACTGTTCCTGTCCTTACTGTCCAGCTGGAATGAGCTGAGTGGGTCAACCTTGTTTTCTCAGATGACAGTGAGATAAACTACCACCAACAGTGAGGTGGCTTTCACACCGTGGAAAACAACAGATAGTGCTTCCTAATCATCACTCTCACTGTTCCTTACTTCTCTGTACTCTTAAGAGGGCAGGAATGCATAGCTGTGAAGCCCAGTGCCATTGGAAGCATCTCACCCCATATTTCAGCGCCTCAGCTGTTGTCTCTTTCAGTCGGTCCTTCACTGCAGCTGATGAAATCATTTCAAGTGTCTTCTGGGAGAGCTCTGCTGACAGCCCAGCTTGTCGGGCAACCTGTGAAAAGATGATATAATTAAGAATACTCTAAAAGTTAATATTATAATTCCTACCCTGCTCAAATTAATTTAATCTTCAGTATTATCACCTAAGGTCTATTGACAAAAAAAAATTCAAAATACTCTTGAACACTTCTTGCACAACTGTCTCGCTGTATTCCCAAGCTATTCATCATTTAACAACTCTCACATACAAAGTAGAAGAGACATTTTAAATCTTCCAAGCCCCAAATCTACACTTTTTTTCCCCAGTAGTTCCTAAACCAGAGGAAAAAAAAAAAAAGGAAGAAACTTTGATACAATGGCTCATCAGATAACTTACAAAAAAACCTCAAACCGGTGTTATGAAAAATGAAATCTCACTGTACAAGCCTAGCAAGACAGAAACGGTTTGTATGACAAATTTGGCCACGTGGGATCTGTAAGTGGCACTGCATGAAAAACACTAAATCACAGAGGTTGAACAGTTGCTGGTGTCACTGCTGTATCTCTTTCACCTCCCCTGAGCCTCTGCCACACAGGAATGAGACAAAGTAGCCAAAGTTAAAGGTCCAATGTTTACCTGGTAACAATGAATTACAATAACCCTTTGAAAAAAGTATTGTTTTTTTAAAAAAAGTTTTAAAAAAAGCAAAAATAAAGAAATACAATATTGCACATGGACAAGTTATCCTGCACATAGAAGTGTTAGTGACTCTTTTTTCCAATTACTTTTTCTGTTTAGCACTCACATTTTCATGTACCTTCTCCTACTTGACACATCAGGGAAATGAGAAGCTCTTTTTGACTGTGCTTGAACGAGAGGTTAAACAAGTGTACCACTGGACTAGAACAAAATGCTTTGTAGCCACAGTGTTTAGACTGCAGTATTCACACAGTACCTGGTCCTCACCATTTCAGGGAAGAAAGAGGATTTAATTGGACTGGGGCAGAATTCAGATCCTACATTGCTGCTGTAGTAATTTATGTGAAGCTACTGCTGACTAAATAAAGAAGTAAAAAACTTCTAAGGAATTATTATCAAGTAAAAAAAAAGTTCAGTTTTTCTCACTGAAGTGTAAAATAAATTCACCTATAAAGAGTCAGATGATTGGTTGAGACCTCTCACCCACCTTTGGATGACAAACTTCCAGAAGAGAGGAAAGTCTAGTACTTGTTGCAGGAGTGAATGAAGATAGATACAAGCAGACAAGGGGACACCTCCCTCTCTGCCTTTGTGGACAGGGGGGGATACTCATCGATTGCCAAACTGTGACTAAATCAGAGATCATTCTGAGTATGAAGTTTGTGACACTGAAGTTCTGCATGTCCGTGCTTTATTTAAATAGTGGTGGATTCAGAGACTATGTGACAATGTTCTGTATATATTTATGTACTGGCTCTGGCTGAAATGGAGCTACTTTTCTTCACAGCAGCTCCTATGGTTTTGTGTCTCAGATCTGTGACCAAAACAATGCTGACAGCATCCTAATTATTGCAGCTATTGATGAATGGTGTTTCCACAGTGTTGAGGCAGTCTCTGGTTCTCACTCTCCCCCCACAGTGAATAAACTGGGGCTTCACCAGAGGCTGAACTAACCCAAGAGACAGACCATGCCATATGCCATCCTCAGCAGTAATTGCTGAGGAGAGGTTTCAGGCAGGTTAACCTTTTTCTTGGGAACTGGCTGAGCATCAGTCTATGTGTAGGTGGTTCTTTGTTTTCTTTCACCCTGCTTCCACTTCTCTTTTGCTTATTTAGTAATTTTATCTCAACCCACAAGTTTTCTGGCTTTTATTCTTCTTTTCCTCTTCCCCTGTCCTCCTGGGCAGTAGGAGGAAGCAAGTGAGCACCTGTGTGGTGCTTGGCTGCCTATTAAGGTGAAAGTACCACACTTTAATTATATCCTTCAAATCTTGCTTCTTAGAAAGGTAAAATTCAAACGTTTGCTGAAATTTTGGTTAAAAAGGTACACTAAGATGAAGCTGAAGTGCAAGGACTAGACTTGGGGGGGAACAGCAAGACTGCAAGTTTCAGATATCTGCTAGGGATGTTGGACAGGATTAGTCATGGACAACTCCTCTTTTTTCTTCATATTCCAAGAACTTATGAAATAATGAAGAAAGGAGAGACCTTCAAGAGGATCTCCTGGTATACTAACTTACATGCCATTACAGTTTTTACTGTAATAAACAAAATTGAACAGCAAAAGAAAATACATCAAGAGCATAATTTCCAGGTATATAAAAGGGCAGTCAGTATAGCACTGAGCTTAATAGAAAATCTGACCCCATCCCTCTAAGGAATTTCACCTTCCCCAAGTCTTGCATTTCACTTGAACATTTCACATAGCAGCAATACCTCAATGCATTCTGGAGAAACTATTTATACTTTCATGACTGTTAATAAAACAGTATAAACAGATAACTCATTGTCCAGCCTGGGTATCTTGTCACATGAATTAACAAAAAAAATGTGTATTCTGGTTCTGAGTGTTAACGTAAAATGTGACAAGAAAAAATAAAAACCCCAAAAATTCCAAACAGAGCTACAAGGGAATTTAAATTAATTTCTTTTTTATCTGAAATTTTTCAATACTTCAAGTGTTCATTTGACAGAGGTGTCTTTATGTCTGTTACTGATCAAAATCATCAATAAAAATCTCTATCAGAAATGGAAAAGCACCAAGAAAAAAGGAGATACTTACTGTCAATAGGTTCTCTGGCTGAGTGATATCTTCATGCTGGTAAACGAATAAAATAAGTAAATCAGTATTTAAGAAACAAAAGCTCAGTTCTGGATTTGAAAGCAAGTTTTCTAAGAAAACAAAAATAAACCCAGTACCAGTTGCTGGAGAAATTACCTCAGAAAAGGTCTTAAGTCACCTAATCTAGGAATGTATTAAAGTGTTTTCTGATATGAACCACTGATCCACTGGTGCAACCTGTTGGACCCACCATATATACCTAAAAGAAGGTAAATTATGCTGATTATAAGCTAGTGGTTTCTGAACCACTCTGACCTTAAGTTCCTGCTGTGACTTTTAATGAAGACATTTTCTTCCTCTTGCTGGAGTGCCACATTTGAATGATGTGGGACAGGAAGGGTGACAGAAAGGGTCAAGAAGCTGGCTGTATAAAATACTGACCTGTGACCAAAACCGCATCCAGAACTCTCTGGATAAGGGTTCCAGGTACTGTGGGTTTGTCATGTCAATGGCTGTGATAAAGCGCATGGCCGTCAGACTGCCTGGATTCGTGGGGAGACAGAGAAACACTCAGACAAGGCACAGCATCAGGAGCAGGTGTGGTCTGCATGACTGCTACCTAAGAACAGTGTGATCTCCCCTGTAGCAGTCCTGAGAAACCCCCAGTCTGCACAGTAAAGCTCATGTTGATCCACAGTTATCTCCCACGCTCCCAGCATCATTCACAGCCGTATCTCTCCAGAAATTTCTCTTATGGCTATGAATGCACAGACTTCATACTGCTCACAGGTTCAGGAAAAGGCTGCACACAGGGAATTCATCTTCACCTTTACTGCTAGGGAGAACTGGAACCAGAAGTGGTCGGGATGAGAAATACCAGGTAAGACTCTTACTTGTGCGGATGATTTGCTGTAAGGCATCTGCAGACATGCGTAGAGGCACCTGGTAGTATTTTGCCATCCTTTTCACATCCTTCACCAGGTATTCACCTCGCTTTGGTAACATGCCTGGTGGCTTGTTACCTTTTAGGAAAAAGTTCTGTTGAGATTTCCAGCTGTATTATAATAACACTGAACAAAGCAACACTGGACAAATTATACTTCATATATACATATACCTAAGGAAGAGTATAATTTCATAGTATAATTTCATATTGACCTACTGAAACATACTTGGCTTTTCTAAAGATACTGATTTAAACATGGTTTATTTCAGTTTTGCACAGATCAAATCTTTTAAGATAGCTGAATCAGTTTTAAACCAAGGTACAAATGTCCTAGCCACAATTTACGTTTATTCAGGCAGATGACTTTTAAGCTGGACAACTCTTAATGCATGGGTAAACCAATGTAAAGACTTGTTAATTCATGATTTATGAGTCTTGATCTAATTAAGGCCATGAGTACTCTTCTAGAACGTACTCGTATCCTTCCTGCTTATTACAAAGTGCAAGTGTTCTGCAAATTAATTCTGGTTTAAAATCTAACTCTAGGAAAACACTCCATATCAAGAAGTTGTTGTTGCTGTTATTATTATTATTGTATTTTAGAACTTACGAACTGTGGCACAGACTGTCTCTGTAGTTGCAACAGTGCGAAATTCCTTATGACTAATTTCTCAATCCCTTGGAGCTCCAAAGTCCTACAGTTAATCTGTTACTGGTGCCACAACTTAGTTCAGAGCTGGCTCTGCGTGGGCTCTGCACACACCAAGGGCTGGCACACTAGAGCTAATCTCCCTGTACTCCATACCAGTTTGTTGCATTATGCCACCAAGGAAAGCTGGACGGAAGCGCAGGTCAATATTCCAGATGTGCCGGTATCGGCAGAGAGCCTGTAATGTGGAAAAGTAGTGAGGGATTCAGTCAGAGATGTCTGTAGAGCTGTGTGCAGCTAAGGCAGGAAATAGTCCTAAAACCTTTCCTGGATGTTGACAGAGAACTCTGGTCTCAGAAAAACAGAGGGGTCTCTATTCGTGTCACGATCAGGACACTCGCACTTGTTAAACATGAAAACTACTCCCGCAGCAAAATGTTCAGCACTAACTCCTGCACTGGCGTTTAGCTCGGACGCGCTTCCCTGGTATCCCTGGATTTCAACACGCGGTGAAGCCCAGGCATCCCTCAGAGGTGATAGAAAAAGTAACTTCGGGGCGCAAAGGCCTGCAGCCAGCCGGCCGAGGTGCCCTTGAGAGCCCTTTCCGAAGGGGAGGCGGCGGCGGGACCGGCCGGGCGCCAGGTACGGCGGAGACCGGGAAGGGCGTCCCTCCCTCTCCCGACCCCTCACCTCAAACGCCAGCCAGGAGTACGGGGAGATCACATCGTAAAACAGCTCCACGACCGTCCGGCCCATCTTGGCGCCGTGCCGTGCCGTGCCGTGCCGCTGCTCCCCAGCGTCCAGCGGGCTCAGCACCGCCCCGGGCAGGCAGCGGCAGCGGGAGGCGGCAGCGGGAGGCGGGAGCGGGGCGGCGCTTCCGCCGCTCGGACGGAGCCTCCGCCGCCCGGCCCCGGCTCCGCCTCCCGCGGCCGCGGCTCTCTCGGCATCACCGTGCCGATCTCTTCGCCGGCTCTCCGGCCAGCCCCGGCCCGGGGGGAAGAGCAGGGGTGGGATCGCAGGGGGCCGGGAGGGAGCCTGTGCCCTTGTCCATGGCGAGGCTGGGGGAGAGCAGGTTCCCGAGGAGGGAACCCGGGAGCTGACTCCGCGGAGCACTCCAGCGTATTTTCCCGGGAGTACGGCTCCCCTGCCGGACCGTCAAGCGGTTTACGTGCCGCTGGCCCTTTTATTCGCCTGCCTTCCAACTTCCCCACACTTGTTCCTCCTCCATTCACCTGAGCACTTCCCTTTCCTTAGCTTTGGTTCCTCCCCTGCCCGTCCCACAGGATGTCATGTGCAATCCCAAAACGCTCTAGTTTTGCCGCAGTTCCCTCCCCAGCGCAGCATCGCCTTTTAGTCCTGATGTGATCTGGAACGTGCTCCTGGATCCCTCCTTTGGCCATAATCTTGATTTGTTTTTAGCGAAGCAGCTTAATGAATTACGAGTAACTTTAACTCAAGAATGAAAAACCTGAAGTGCCAACAACAGTTTGTAACCCCTCACTAAAGTCCTGAGTACCGGGCGGTGAGCCAATCGTTAAGAAAAGATTCGGGGGAGAGCTGGGAAACTTAAGTGTGAAGTCTTTACTAAGTATATTGGTGGCAAAAAGAATGAATGAGTGACTGAGTAAAAATTCTATTTAGGGCTTATCCAAAGGGAAATCCTGCCTTATGTTTTTCTCAAGGGGTCAAAACTACTGCAGAGTGTGACTTCAAAGAATTGCTAAAAGTCACTGCTTCAGGCATCCTCTGGGGTCTGTGGGTTCCTCTGTTCAGGCCACTGGAGCCTATAGATGTGACTGCTACTTTCCCAAGTGCTGGTTCAGCCAGTACTGAGGCTGAGAGTATGTCCCAGAGAGATAATTATGTACACAAAGAGGTGACTCCAACACAGCTGGCTACACAGACTACAACAAGCACTGCTGCCTGTAACCCCACAAACAAACAACTTCTTTTTGTACCTGTATTTTTCTAAAGTTTGAAGGATGGATTTATAATGAGCTCAGCTGCAGCCCGATTCTCTTGGGTTTCATCCTGAATGCATCATTCATTCCTTAGAAGAGAAACTTTGCCTGATAGGTCCCACAGTTAAGCCATTTTACATCTTTTATTAATATTTTATTGTTAATATGATTTTAATTCAATGACTCCAATTATCCTAAAAATTTCCTTATGCAGGTGCCATTCAGGTGCAGGCAGAATGCTATAAGAGTTTGGCTACAAATTTTAACACATTCCCAATATCAGTCCACTTAGTCAAATTGAGGGTTATATACCCCAGTCACCTGGGGAGCTCTCAGCTCAACTGGATCACGCCTATGACATCAGTTGTTGCCATATCTGAGTCCCCAGGGATTCCTTCTTCTTGATCACTGCCTGGTGCACCTGGAGAGGACAAGTTCTGTCCTGTGTAGATAGTTCTGACAGGAATAAATAGGTTGCTACACCTTTTCTGGCATAGAATTGGTTGCCCCCATCAGTTCCTTCTGCCTTTTCTTATTCCTTGCAAAAAGGTTCTACTTTCCCAGATTTCCTGTCAGTGAGCCAGGAAAAGTAGATTGCATGATGCAGTTAAATCCCATGGGTGCATGTTTCCCTCCTTCTGTGCCTCACAACATGCCTGCAACACACCTGTCAGATCTTGTTGATGTTGTTGCAAAGGCAATCAGCAATAATTTCT
The DNA here is from genome assembly GCF_052056855.1 of Sturnus vulgaris. Classification (NCBI taxonomy): domain Eukaryota; kingdom Metazoa; phylum Chordata; class Aves; order Passeriformes; family Sturnidae; genus Sturnus; species Sturnus vulgaris. The sequence goes on from NC_142244.1 coordinate 32,326,265, forward strand.
CAAACACTTGGCTGAAACAGAATTTTGATGATTTTCTTGCAGTTCAGTCTTGTCCTGGGGTACAATGCAAAAATGTGTATTCTATCACCATCTGTTAAAATGTAGGAGGGGTGGTGATCCTTATCTCTGTGGGAGATATCCCCTGCTGATGTGCCATCTGATAAGATCGGGGAATGATCATCGTTATCTATTCACAACCCATCCTTCCTCCAGAAGATATATTCTGTTAATGGGCCATTAAGTCCTATTGTGTGACTGATAAGATTACATCATCCCACTGGGAGATGCCCCAACCAGGGGCAGGAGCCAACCCTTTCCTACCTAGATAAAAAACTGGGGTTTGGAATGTGAAGGCAGCCCTTTCCACTGGATCCCAGAGGAAAGTCGGAACTTTTCCACATCATCGCTGGATCTTCGGAGGAAAACTGCACCTTCTACAGGAGCACTGCTTCAACTAAACCACATCTGTCATCCAGGAGGACTGCAGCCACCATTTATATGGACTGCTACCAACACCCTGACTGACAGGGTGTCAGGTTGTATTTCTGACTGTGTTGGTGGTTGTTTCTTTTATATTATTGCATGTATTTTATTTTTTCTCTTTTCTCCTATTAAATTGTATTGCTGACTTGGAGTCTCGCACTGGTTTTACTTTCAAACCAACACAAGTCTCCATTCCAAATAATTCCCAGATGCTGTCCCCATATATCTGGGAGGAAAAGCATAAATTTGAGATCTTTACACAGTCTATAATAAGAAAATATCATCATTTTAAAAATTAACTCAGGAAAAAAAATAAAATTAAGGTATTTAAAAATAAAAGCAAAAACTGTCCACTACATCTTAGCAACAAGAAATTGTAAGAGAAATTTGAAAGATTATCTTAACAGCCAGGCTTGTTTATCCTTTTATGTATGTAATCTCTTCTCTGAAAATAAGCCAAACTTATGCAAGGTAATCCTAAATGCAGGTTGTTCTGGTTCTGCTAGTACAGGATCAGCATTTTATGAACAGTGATGTATTTCCAGAAGAAGTCAGTACAGCTCAGCAGTCTCTATCAGTGCCCCAGCTCTTCAATGTCGTCATAGCCTGTATCTTCAAGAGCAGGGGATGAGGGTCTCTCAGACTCAGAGGTCCTGTTTCTGGGAGTCCAGTCTGAAAACATGAAGGGAAGAACACTGAGATAGATAAATGCATATTCTGTACCTATTACCTCTGTGTGGTTGTGCAGCTGCCAGTTGTCTCCTCCAGATATTAGAACTTTAGATAGGAGTGACTGTGAGAGACATGAGAAATGTTTATGTCATTCTGCCTTCTGCTGTGTGTATACATATCCAAGGATCAAGCTTTATACACAATGCTAAAAGGAATATACTTAGGGGCTATTAAAAAAAAAAAAAAAAAGTCAAATGTCTCTCTAGTTGCTTTGAGTCCTATATTTTGATTATTTCTCCATGTCTCAAATAGGCCAGAAATATTTATCACTACCCCAAAAAGTACAGTTCAGATCAGAAGGTGTTCCGCACCTTCCAAATGCATTGATAAAGAAAAGTCTGTCTTAAATATTTATCTTTAATTATTTAATTAAATATTTATATTGTTAATTCTTACTGATATATATGGGCCTGACAAAATTTAGTGCCAGGTTAAAAACCTAGCTGAATCCGTCCTCCATGGATGTAGAATGAGATCTAATAAGGACTGTTAAGAGACTGTAGATGGAGAAACAGTCAATTGCATAATTTGAAAAATCCATGTATAATGATATGCAGTATTTTACAGAGCATGATTTGAAGCTGCAGCAGACATTGAGCCCTCTCAAGCCTGTCACGTTTGTTGGAAAAAAGGGAAGTATTGCACTAGCATCCATCAACAGAAGTATATGCTGTAAGAAATAAGAGCTGGTCCTTCTGCTCTGACACTAGTAAGATCTCAGTATCATGCTGTAAAGAAATACCAAAGTTTTGGGTTTGAAACAATTTTTGGAAGATATGGACCTACTGACATGGACTGAGTGAAGACACATCATGAGCAGAATGTAGTCTACAAGGCCTAAGTAGGAAGTTGACTAATTTAGGTTAGTGGCTGTCTGGAGAAACAAAATACAAAACAGAACTGGGGACAGGTATGTGAACAAACTGTTCTCAGTCTTCAAGTGTTTAAAAGGCTGTTACAAAGATGACTGCAACCCTCTGTCCCCGTGGTCATTCTATTAAGGAGTAACAATTTTAATTTGTGGCAGTGGAAACAGGTTGAGCTGGTCACAGGCAGGAATTTTATGGATGTAAGGAAAGCAGAGCACAGGTATAGATTATCTGGCTGTAAGAACAGAACAGCATTGTTCTTCTAGCCTCACCTATCCATGAATCCTTGTTTCTGTCATTTTCTTCAGGGATCCCAATGATTTCCTCTTCATTGTGCTCAGAAAGAGAAGCGTCTCTAGGTCCAGGAGCTTCTGTCACATCATCATAACCATCTTCCGGGGCATTTTCAGGCAGTAGAGAGGTCTCTGGAACAGTACAGGTATTGACTTCCACTAGGGAAAGCAGTAGCTGATGATCCAGCAGCACAGGGCTGTAATACTGACATGTCTGTACCCAACTGGAATCCATCCCTCAGCGAATGTTAGTGTACACACTTTTATTGTATATACATATGCTTACCAATAATAAATGCATAAGCATAAAGGTAAATCAAAGCACTCCTGTTTCACTTTTTACCTAGAAATCAATATTCAATCTAAATAAGAGAAAGAGAAATTATATAAAATAATTGTATACTCTATAAACACTTCAAAGCAAGTGAGGAAAAGCTTTTAGTTTGTTTTTTAGCTAAAGGAAGTCCGTAATATATTAAAAGCAGTATAAAATAAAGACATGGTGCAGGAGAGTCCAAGATATGGGCAACTGAGGCCCAAAACTGCTTGTACCTTTGGCAATTGATCTCTTGGACACCAGGCAATAGTTAACAGAGCTTTTGATCAGCTCTAGGAAAATACAGTTCTTTTCCAAACACTTGTTCTCCCTTACCTATTTCAAGTTATTAAAAAAACCCCCAAAACAACCAACAAACCAAATGTACACCCCCAGGCAAACCCCACAGCTAGGAATCTGTATTTTCTTCAGATCACTTGGTTTAAGATCCCTTGATCAGCTCAAATTGTACACCAGTGTTCCTATTCGTTTTAATTCTGCCCATTTGTCTCAGAAATAGGGCAACATTTTACAGGCTATTATGGTTGCAAGTCTGGGAGAAGCAGTGTCACATTGTTGGATTCACGTGACTGGATCCTGTGAAATGTGTGCAGAACTACCAGCAAACATTTATTTTGAATTTCTCATATAGAAGAGAAAACTAGCATTTGTATATGAGATTGTATGACACTCTTCCACCACAAGATGTCCAAGTGTTACACAGAAGGAAGCATCACTAGGATGTGAAATGAAAATCTTACATCATTCATAACGCTTTGGATATTAAAAGTTACTCTGATTTGGAATTTCTTTCTTTGTACGAACTCTTTCTCACATTACCTTGAGTTGCTCCAGGACCATTTTCTTCATCACTATCTGCTCTATAAAACGGTTTCTTCGGTTTTGAGCTCTCTGAATAAGAATCTAGGCAAATGAGAAAGAGCATGATACCAGATTAAACTCTTCTTCAGTGCTAAGACTGCACCATGAGAAAAAGAGCAGGCTATAGTAATAGCATCCAAATCCAGCACACTCTTTGGCAGTCTGTATTACTTCTGCAGGGCTTACAATGGAATAACCAAGAATCCCTCAGAGACCCCACAACGCCTCTCATGGATCATGGGGAAGGCAAGCCACAAAGGGAGGAAAACAATCCATGGGAGGAAACCTACAGAGACCCAGCTGCTGTGAGGGAATTGTAAATTAGTCCTTAATTTGTCCCTGCTTTAAAGGATTGCAGCAAAAGGCTTTTGTTTGTTTGTTTGACCTATAGTGATCTGTGGTCTGTGTCTGCAGTGAGGACTGCACAAACCAAATTGTCCCTAGCTAAGGAATTGACAGAGTCCACTGGGTAGGAAACTCCTCTCCTCAAATCCAGGAATTTTAAATTTCCCAGTAGATTTGGGAGCTGCAAAGTGTCAGATTGGGATCAGAAAGGAGGAGCTTTCCCTTGAGAAAAGCAAGGCACACACACAGACCTGAGAGGAAAGTCATGCCCTGCTTTTCCCTCATCAGGTTATAATCAATCTCTTCATAGACAGCCTCGGAGAAAGGGTCGTAGGATAGTCTGGAGCCTGAAAGTAAAAAGTAAAATGATCACTTTCACAGTCTCTGCTCATACTCAGGCTGGGGTCATGAAAAGGAGAAGTGCCTTACAGGGGTCTACATGGCCTGGTTGGTACCTAGAAAGACACCAGGAGGTGCTGACAGGATAAACACCTTGGGGCTTTTTCAAGCCAGAAAGTAAGTAAAAAATCTCAGTGTGGCAACAGATTCAGTTAATCTCAGTCACCCATCCCCACTGCCTTCCCAGCCATCTAAACATTTGGGGCCGTGTAAAGGAGGCATTTCATACCAGTCCTGAGACCCACCTCTCTGCTGTGCCCTGGCACGTCGGATCTGCCCAGCAAGAATGGCAAGGACCAGGCAGAGAAGGGTCCCCAGGATAATGCAGAGGATGACAGGCACTGAAAATCTCGTGCTGCCTGTGGCAGGGCGGCGGGGACGATCTGAATGGAAACAAAGAGGAAACGTGTCCCAAAGGGCTGTCCCTCTGCAGCCCCTTGCTGTGCCTATGCTAGCAGGGTGAGGCAGGGCACCTGCTGCTCTGAGTCCTGCTCAAGCAGATAAAATTCAACAGCTGGGGGTGGTGCCACTCAGTGGTCCTTTATGAAAGGCTGTGGGAAGTGCTTTTTCTTGACCTGAAATAAACAGCTGTTTTATCTGCTAAGTATCAGGGACATTGAATTGCCATTTGATGGGAGAAAGAAAAGAGAGAGAAAGAATTTACCTGCTCTTGTGGGTGATGCTGTTGTTTCTGTCACACCTGCAAAAGGAAGGTGAGTCCAGATTAAGGATGAAGCAAGTGTGAAAAATAGGGAAATGTTTTTGCAGTCAAAATTATGAAAGGGCATAGTCACTGGGAAGTACAGTTGGCATAATGCTCCCCTACCCACCTCCTTCCCAGACCTGTGTAATGAAAGACCAGTCACTAACCAGAGCAATTCACAGCAGCATCTTCCTTATGATCACAGTTTTTGCCAAACAAAGGCTTGGCAGGACAGTCCCAAAGAGACAGCTCTGTTCCTTTGCAGTGCACCTTCTCCAACCAGATGGGACCAGTCCCTTCCCCAAAGGCAGCTTCACTCAGAGCAGACACAGCAGATCCACAGCCCAGCTGCCTGCATACAACGTTGGCATCTGCCACATCCCAGGTGTCATCACAGATTGTTCCCCAGGAACCTTGGTGCCACATCTCCACTCTGCCTGAACATTCATCCTCTCCTCCTATGACTCGTAACTTCTCCCTGTCTGCAAAACACAGAAATCTTCTGTTTTACTGAAACAGCAGGGAAGTCCACAGTGACCAATAAGGAAAAACAAAGAGGTGGAGGTACCTGAACAACTTGTAGAATTTGGACACTCAGCAAATGCAGCTGGAGATGTTGCCACATTTCTTCCTGAAGAATTTAAATAATGAAGTAAATAATTTAATTATGCTCTGAAAAAAAATGGGGAAGTGCAAAATACCTGAAAATTAACCATCAGGTTAATTATTTCCTGAAATATGTGTATGGCCTGTTTAGTTCTTGGCAGATGGCTATTTGGCTGTTGCTGTGAGTAATAATCTTCCTGATGGTTATGCTTTCCTTCTTCTCATGAGGCAGCTGCAATCCTTTTCAGGGTATTTGAATGTCATGTAGAATTCATTTTTATCATAATGAATATATATATGAATACAGATATTGATATCCCTAGATATGAAGTACTGTCATAAGAGCAGGCATTAGAAATGGACCTTTAGATCCAAACTTGTACACTTGTCTATGGCTATGTTTATACACTGATATGCCTCCTTACATATAGAAACATGGACTTGGCTCTAGACCTATTGGGAAGTCTCATCCTAACTCAGATCTCACAGACTGACTGTGTATCATAGATTTTTGCATTACAAAAATATGCAGTGGCACCGTCCTATTAGGGAATTCCCTAGGATTTCACTGGGCCACAGCACTCTGTGATAATCTCATGCTTTTAATTCACTCATTTAAATCAATGATATAGACAAAAAAACCATTGCTGCCATTTTCATGAAACTAGAAATAATATACACCAGATAACAAGTGAACACAAAGTAATTACTATGGTGTCCATATGTGCATGCATAATTTAGTGTACATGTCTGGCCATATACAAATGCATTTCTGATTACCAATGCAAGTAATGTGGGTCTCTTCGGCTCGGTTATCGCAGGACCGAGGATCCCAGGGGTCTGACTGACATTGCCAGAGTGAGCTGTGCTGCTCAGTGCACTCAATGTGGTCCAGCCACGTGGGCCCAGAGCCTCTGCCATATTTGAAGTCCGTTGCTATTCCTCCTCCATCTCCACAGCCCAGGTGTTTGCACATGGTCGCTGCGGTGAGCTGGGACATGCGATTGGAACAAACGCTGCCCCACGTCCCGTTGTAGAAAACTTCCACACGCCCAGCACAGTCATTGCCATTCACCAGTCTCAGAGCCAGGAAATCTGGAAGTGAAGGCAAGAAAATGGAATTAGTGCCACAAACTTCTTGTGATACGTTGCTTTCCTGCCTGTGTAATAACACTTTTTTTACAGTGCTAACTGCTTGTATTGGTTCTGCCTGTATTGTGGAGCATGGATGCTCCAGAGGCTGCAGTCCTTTCAGGGTTTCTATTGGATCCAACATGGGCCCTAACAGGCTGCACTCCCTTCAGGGGTCATCAGTGTTTTTTTCCACTTCTCTTTCATTTCTCCTCTCTCTTGCTTCTGCCATTCTGTCTTAAATATGTGTGATCAGAGCCACCATAAGCTACATGGATTGTCTGATGCTGTGGTGTACAATGGGTTGTTCCCATTTGTGTTCAGAGCCTGCTGTAACTGACTGCAATAAGCACACAGCCCCTTGCTGTGGAAATCTTTACAAACTCCTCGAATTTATCCCCCAAATATCCTAACACACCACAGACTTTGCGTGTGTGTGTGTGTTGGTGCATAATATGGGCTTCTGTAGATCTTTTGCATCTTGGTAGGACCAAGATGTGCTGACCAACTGTGCTTGTCATGAAGATAGGAAGAGGCTGTCCAAGCAAGCCCCCACTATTCTCGACTTCCCTTTTATGCAACCCTCCTGTTTGAACCCACAGGCTCAGAAAAGGGTTTTCCAAACACACCTGAGCACAGGACTCCAGCATCCTCTTTGTGTTGGCAGTTGTGCTGGCCCCACGCCCTAGAGGGACATGCCCAGAGATCAGATTCAGCCCCAGTGCAATTGACATCATCCAGCCAGATCTGCCCCGACCCTTCGCCATAGTGAGCAGAGACAAATGCCTCTATGGCACGCCCACATCCAAGCTGTTTGCAAACAACATTGGCATCTGATAGATCCCAGTTATCATCACAGATGGTGCCCCAGATGCCATAATGATAAAGCTCTACTCTCCCAGCGCAGCGGTTTGTTCCATTCACCAGCCTCATCTGTCTGCTGCCTGTAGGAAGAAAATCCAGCTGTCAACATGCAACACAACTATAACGCACAGGTAGGTATAATGGCAATACTTTTAAAGCACTTTTAAGACATCATGTTCTTCTTATATCCCAATTCTTCTGCTATGGTTGTTTGGGCAGAAGCCCTGTGAGGCTAAAGCTGCATAAAGGGAAAGGCCTCCTCCTGCACCACATGAATGTTTGAATAATTCCTGTGAGATACTGCAAGCAAGAAGTGTCTAGTCATACTGGGTACATGCAGAGGTCACCTTATCTTAGAAAGCCAGACAACCTGGTTTCGGTCTATACTAATTTAGTTGGAGACAGACACTGTTCCTGTTACAGATGGGTTACAAAATCAGAGAAGAGTAAAAACAGTTGTAATATTCTACAGAACAGCTGTAAGTGTCTATAAATACAGGAATGTCACCAAAAAAAAGCATTTAATTCTCAAGTGGCAGTAAGAATGCTTGGTAGTCATAGCCAAGTTAGTGTTCTTATGGCTTCTGTGTTCTAATAGTTCTTTTTGACTCTGGAAGATAATTCTGTAAGAAAATCAGATGAAGAAAGCATTGTGTAAATTACATTTGCTTCCTTAACTATCATCAAGCCCAGACTCATGCTGACTTAAGATCTGTGACACCATAGCACAATGTGGGCTGGAGAAACCCTAGGAAACATTCTGTATCTTTCACACAGTGACTCACCTGAACAAATCACACCAACGTCTTCAGAAACTCCTGTTGGCACTGTGTGATAATGGGAGGTGTTGCAGAGCATCAGCTGAGTCTCGTTTCCAGTACACTGGACACTCCTTAGGCCAACAAGACCAATTCCTCTCTCAGACTTTGGAAGGTAATAGGCTTTCTCAGCAGTTCCACACTGGAGCTGTCTGCACACCACATGGGCGTCCTTAATGTCCCAGTCGTCATCCAGGACTCTGCTCCACACACCATGGAGGGAGATCTCAACTCGCCCATCACAGCGGCTCTCACCCTCTGAGAGTCTGAGTGATTCAGCAAGACCTGGGCTCAAGAGAGTTGGGAAATATATTGAGTAACATCTACTTATCTCACTGCAGTAGAAATAACTTGCAGGAAAGCAGTGGAAGACAAATTTCTGTTCTGGTAAAATATTAATTCTCACCACTGATTAAGGAGGCTGCCTCTGTTAAGGCTTTGTTTGCTTTCATGCACTCAAGGGTCTGCAATGGGAAGCGAGAAAGGCTTCCCCACCTCAAAGACTAGAATCTGTCAGTGAGATCACCAGCACTGCTTTGGTCTGAAGTTGCACCACCCATAAAAGGCCACTCCTGACTTACCCGAGCAAGTTACAGTGGCGGCTTCTTTGGCTGAACAGGTTGGATTGCCCAAAGTCACTTGAGCACAATCCCACAGGCAGGACTCGGTCCCTTCACAGTGAAAAGCATCTCTCCATATAGGCCCATGTCCATCCACAAAACTGTCTTCCATCTGGATTGATTTTGCATAGCCACAGTTCAGCTGTTGGCAGAGAACATGGGCAGCTTGCAAATTCCAGTGGGAGTGGCAGAGTCTTCCCCACGTGTCTCCATGACGGATCTCCACTATGCCAGAGCATGTGGTGCCATTCACCAACCTACCCCCTGGACACCCTAATGTAAGAGAAAGGGAATATTAGAATGTTACATTTGCGACTGCTCATGGGCAGGACCTGGAAGTGACTGGGAAATTGGAATGAGTTTTCCTTACCATTCAGTAGTAAAAATGACTTTACTGGGCCATACGCATAACTAGACTTCAGCCTATTTTACTAGCCTATTTACTTTTACTGAAAAGAATGACTAGAACTCAGGATCAGATCCATTTGCAGTTTTTAAAATCAGGGCACTAGGTTTTGGGGCACAGGGTCAACCGATAGACCTTAATTTTCCAGACCAACATCACTGAGGGCCGATAGCTTTGGATCCTTCAACTGCTGGTCCAAGTCCTCACTTAAACCTGGACCAGGAATTCAGTCCCTGCCTCAAGTACATGACAGGTACAACCATCTCCAGTCTTGCCTCATGCTATGCCTGCCTGTTCCAGCCACACCCTACATCTCTTTGTTTGCTTTGACTTCTCTGAGACTGCTCATAGATCTTACTACCAGTACCTTCCTCTGTGCAGATGCTTTGGATTATGTCTTGGTGGCAAGGACTCTGCCTGTGCTGTGCTCAGCCTCTGTGCCTAGCTCCTCCTGTCTTGTGCAGCAGCCCTGCTCTTGCTGTTACCTGACACTAGGAGCATTTCAGAGAGAGCAGCCTTGTGGTACAGTTGAAGTACAGCCTGTTGCAGCAGTCAAAAGACAGAGCCTGACTCCATATACTCCCTCTGAATTTTGAGTCCATATTTTTCCTCAAAAGAAGCAGTTTTTCAGTTCTCTTCTTAGGCCTTTCCACTGCTCACCTGAACATACCACACGGGCCTCTTTTCCAGCAGGGCATTCATCATGCCCTAGAGCATGCACGGGACAGTCTCTCAGGAGTGAGCCATTCTTCTGGCAGCTGAATGTGCCGTTCCAGACAGATCCATTTCCTTCCCCAAAGGACCGTCCACTTGGTATCAGTAGGGCAACTCCACAGTCTAGGTGCTGGCAGAGGATATTGGCAGCTGGTAAATCCCACAGGTAGTCACACAGGGTTCCCCATGTGCCTCCGTGAAGAAGCTCTACTCTCCCTGAACATGTGGTAGTGCCGTTTGCCAGCCTGTACCCACCGTAGCCTGCAGAAAGAAAATAAAGGAGCTTAGCAGTTGCTTTTGGGTTTTTGTGGTATAAGAGTACTGTACTGTAAGAGAGCTCTCTCTGTCTGCAAGAAACTAGCACTTGTTTATGTGTCAGGTTACTGGAAACCATCTTAGAACAGAATGATGATTAGCCAGCTCTGAAAAAAAGTCTTTATTTGCCCACATTGTAGCCTTCACTGTATGACTAAAAGTCTTTTGACTCTTTAAGTTCAGTGTCTCCTCTTTGCTCTGCTCTCTCCTCCCCTCACAATACTACTGCTACCTTGCAACATCTTCTCTTGCAGAGGCAGTTTCAGCACTGCCTCGAATGTGAGGAACTCAGAGTGGGAGCAAGTGGTATCACTCTCTCTCCCAGTAGTTGGTCACGTCACATTTCCTGGTAAGCAGAAACTGCAGTGGGGAATTCTTAGCTTTCATCCATGCCCCAGAGCAAGGCTCTGAACACCATAGGCCATAACCATCAGCATATTCCCAATAAATTAAGGGTGGCATGGATAGTGCTGTGGTGTCGTACTGCCAGCCCCATGCAATCCCTCTGTCTTCTCACACTGCTACTTTCTACCCTTACCTTGTCCTTGCAATCTACCCCTAATGAGCCCAGGATTTCAGCTCTGAGCTAAGACTCTTGCAAGATAGAGGCAGGAGCCAAGGTCTGTTAGATGCTTTAACTGAGGTATTTGGCTGCCACTGGTCACAGTGTCCTAGGCAGTCTTGAAATAGACTGAAGCCCTTTGGGCAGGAAGTGGACATGAAACTCCAGCCCTTTTCCAGGCTTGTTTTGTGTCAGATTGTTGCCAGCAGCTCTGCCCCAGGTTTAGTTTACCCCTTTAGAACTGTGGCCTCAGGAAAAAAAGTTGTGTTTGCTAATCTTCACTTTTTCAGTGGGTGGCAATACATAGCTGTATTCAGAGCCCCCAGCAGCCATGTCTGTATGGAGTTCTTAAGTAATGTTCCCTTCCAGTCACAATGAAAGTCATCTAGGCCTCTGACAGCCTTTTTTTTTTCTTCTCTCTCTTTTTCTTTTAATAACTTACATTTGTAACTTGTGCCTCCTTCAACCTTCTGGAGATATGGTACCTCTTCCAGTTTTATAATTACCTGAAGTGCCAGGGATTAACATACACACTGGCACCACAGGAAATAAATTAATGTCTCGATATTCCTTCTTGTCTGCTCTGGCCATTTTTCCTTTTATTCATAAGAGAAGGGTGTGTAGATCATTCTTAGGACTGTTGAGTGCACATTTCTAATAGCATAAAAGAAATAACAGCCCTTTTGAGGTCTCTGTGTGGTAGTGAAGTGATTAGAACAGCCCATGTTAGATGCAGACTCTCGGTAGAGTGAATGAGACATTGTAGGGCTGCTCTCTGTTATTTTTTGTCCCCCCGAGTAGCTCAAGGCATGGTAGGGGAAGCATCCAAGGATCCTGAGGACCACAGAAGTGTACAGATGCTCTGAACTGTGGCTTAACAGGAAGAAGGCATACAGAACACGGGTGAATTATGTCCATCAGTCCAAAGTCTCACCTGAACACACAACAGTGGCATCATGAGAGCACGTGTTAGTATGGTGTATGTTCCTGGGACACTCTGCAAGGTGAGTCTCATTCCCTACGCAGTGAAACTGTTCTTGCCAGATCAGTTCATGTCTGTCTCCAAAGTGAGTTCCTTTCAAGGTATCCACAGCCTGGCCACACTCTATCTCATTACATATAACAGAGGCAGTTTTGAAATCAATGTGTGAGAAACAGACAGTCGCCCAAGTTTCTTCTAGCTTTACTTTCAGATGTCCTGAGCAGGCAGTGTCCCCTCCAATCAGACGCAGATCAGAGAAGCCTGGAAAAAGCAAACAAAAAAAAGAAATCCAGCATCAAGGGTTGGTTGTACTGACCTGTTTTCATAACTCTTGTACCTTAATGGGCAAGACACATTTCACTTCTATGAGGACCACTGGTACTTTTTAATTGTGACTGGGGCAATTCCTATATAGCACTGATAAAAAAGAAAGTGGTGTATGGGATTGCTTATTTCTCAGTATGTGAAAATACAAAATCCTCGTGAAAGAAGGAAGAAAGCTTTGAACATCTGCCAATGACTGAGAAGTAGCAATCCCCAAAAAGATAAATAGACAAATAGCCATTTACTAGTATCTGTCCTTGAGACTTCATTATTTCAATTAATAGGAAGCTGAAGCACCCCAGGAAGAGGAAACAGGAAATGTTGCACCCAGTTTCAGAAATTGCTAAAAAGACAGTCTGGAGATCTACAGGCTGACCAGCCTTACTTTGGTACTTGGAAAAAACATAGACTGAGACTTCTAGGAAATAATTTGTGGGCATAAGGAGATGATTGGGAAGAGTCAGCATGGTTTTATCAAGTGTGTATCATGCCTGTGGGACTTCTGATTAAAATGGATTTATGAATGAGAGGACAGCAGCACGTCATTTACCTCACATTTAGCTCTGCCATTAACATTGTCTTGCACAATATTCTTATGTTCAGAAATTAGGATGTTACTGTCTGGCTGGAAGGACAACATGGTTAAGCAGCTGATTGAATGGTCAGGCTCAGTCATTAGTGAGTTGCACTCTACCTGAAGACTGTCAGCAAGTGGAATATCACTTGTTGGGTCTTTCCAGGGGCCTGTTCTGCTCATGTCTTGTCTTCATGGAGGTGGTGATGGAGTACATGCTTACAATTTTGGGGAGGTGGGGAGATAACCATGAGGGCTGGGCTGCCCATTCAGGGAGATCTAAACAGGCTAGACTAATGGGCTGATAGAAACCTTACAAAAATCAGAAAAGGACAAACGTAAAGTCCTGAAGCTGGGAAGGAAAAACCTCTTGCAGTGGTTCTTTTTCCAAAGAGTAAAACCATGCCCATCTTGCACAGGAAGCAGCCAGACAGATATTGGACTTTTTTGCCATTGCACTGTTGTGTCTCAGCTTACTGAAGATATGGAGAAGGGCAGTTGTATGACATAACATTGCATTTTCTTGCTTCTCTACGCACAACTGCTTTTTTAGCCCCCATTCCCAGTCAAAGACAAGTTCAGTACAGCTCTCCTGTTGCCTGGGAGAGCTGTAGTAGAAACAAATAGTGGTTTTTTTTGTTCTATGTAACTTAATATGCTCATTCTATGTCATTGCTGTGCCCAGGCAAAGCCAGCTTGCACTCATAGTCAGCAGAACACTTAATGCTGGAGCAACTTGCTTTGGATGAGTAGAGCGAGTACTTGGCTTTATCCAACTAGGACAAAGTTTGATCCCAGGCTCGTATCTTTTTTTCTATTATACAAGGTTGGATCTCTTCTTACCTGAGCAGATTACTCCAATATCAAAGTAATGAGGGCAGGTAAAAGCACCCCATCCTGTATGTGTGCAGTTCCAGAGAGCAGATTCATCACCACGGCAATCAACTCGGTACAACCATGTTGGTCCAGTTCCTTCTCCAAAAGGAGCTCGGTTTAGGGCCTTAACAGCAAATCCACATTGTAGTTGTTTACAGACAACCTCAGCATCCTTTATGGTCCAGTCACCATCACACACAGTTCCCCACTGCTCCTCATGTTTTACTTCCACTCTTCCAGAGCAAGGACCAGTTCCATTTGACAGCCTTAATTCATCAGCGCCTTCAGACAGAGCAAGGTTATAGAAAGGACAGAGCTTAATCATGATTGTCTATTGCAGATGTTAATGAGATCATTATTGCTCCTAATTTACATCAGACTTATTTGGTTCACCTTTCTAAATAGTTCCAACTTAAAGAGTGTTTTTTTGCAAAGAGTTATGTCTGTATTTACAAGTTTGAGCTAACTGCATTGCTAAAATGCAAATTACTTCTAATGACAGGCAAACTTTCTCCTTTACTGACTTATCAGGGCTGGGAGATGCTGAGTAATGTCAGTGCTTTGTGATTCACAAAGCCTGCCATAATAAACACTGGCAGCTGGAGTGGGTGAGGAGACTGCCTGTCAGTGTGTGATTGATACAGTAGATCAGGCTTCATTATCCTATGAGTTAATTGGCCTGAAAGCCAAGTCTGTGTGTGTGTCTTTGGGAGTGAGGTAACTGGAGGAGCTGGCTACCAGAGGGACCGAGAGGGGCCAGGCCAGCTACTGGAGAGGTGGTAAGGTCAGGGGGTCTACTTGAAGACTCAGCTCAAAGTTGGCTTTCTTTGGGCACATTGCTGGCTCATGTCCAGTTTGTCCCCACCAGTATCCCCAAGTCCTTCTCCATGGGGCTGCTCTCAAGCCGTGCATCCTCCAGCCCATGCTGATCCTGATGGTTGTCCTAAGCCAGGTACAGCACCTTGCACTTGGCCTTGTTGAACTTCATGGGGTGAGGCTCATTTTTAAAGCCTGTCATGATTCCTCTGGATAGCATTCCTTCCCTCAATGGCTGCACCACTGAGCTTGGTGTCCTCTGGAAACTTGCCAAGGCTGAACTCAGTCCCACTACCAATGTCAATAATAAGGATTTTGAACAGTTCCCATCCCCTAAGGAACACCACTTGTTATTGATCTCTATTTGGACATTGAGCCATTGACTGTAACTCCTTGGACGCATCCATCAAGCCAATTTCTTATCCATTGAACAGTCCATCCATCAAACCCTCATATGCCCAATTTAATGACAAGGCTCTTGTGTGGGACCATGTTAAAGGCCTTACAGAAGTTAAGATAGATCATTGTAAGGCCACTGGGGCTGTTTATGTTTGTGTCATGTGTCACATGTCGCATGTTTCTGTCTGTGTGGGCAGCCATGTACAGCTGTGGTGCGTGTGAATGCATATTTGTATGTGAGTATTACATATGTTTGGGACTAAAAGTTAGCCTCACTAGCAGCTGGATCTAAGTCACTGCTGTTTGAAGCATGGAAGGCGATACTCGTGAAATGGGTGGAAAATCAAATGGTAGAAAACCACATGCAGGACTGTTGTATTCCCAGGTTAAGGACAAACTACAAGTTAAATGTGCAAAGGAAACAAGAAGAAGTTGGCCACTACACCTGACTTTTGTCTTCAGTTTGATCAAGTTTGCATTTCAGCATGCTATGGAACAGGTAAATCTCTGAAGAGGGCTGGCAACTTCTTTTGGGCCTGGGGGATTTTTCAGATTGACCACATAGCTAAAGGAGGTTTACAGGACAGTCATATAAGAAGCCTAATAACTTTGGTCACAAATTTTTACAGTTTCAAGACCTGACACACAATGGAATATTAAAGCAGACATTTACAGGACAGGTTTGACTTGATTGTCAATGTCCTGAGTGCACTAAGAATCCTTAATGGCCTTGGCCTTCCTCCCCTGAGTTTTCCACCCACATGCTCTGCCCAAGGGCCCATGAGCACAGACCTGGAACTTCTCTCCCTGCCTGTGCTATGTGGGAGGTGCATCTGTGTTCCACTCTGGCACAGCCATGCCTGGCCGTGGGCCCTGTTGATCTGCACTCACAGCCACAGTGACCAGGTGCCAAGAGAAACCTGCAGTACACATCCAGACCCAGCACTGGGCACTGATGTGGATGGAAAGCAATGCAGCTCTGCAAATCTTGCAAATAGCCCAGGAAGATCATCTCCTATCGATGATAGCATTTGAGAAGTGACAAAAGATAACTTACACTAAGAGCCTTGGGTTTTCCTCTAAGATTTTTAAAAAATAATCCTTTATGTAAAATATCACCTTCCCTCTCTTCCTCAAAAGAGAGGCATTTCTACATATCACACAACTTGCTGTTGTCTGACATTGTGAAATGAGAATATTTTTCTTTGCATTTGGAAGCAAATCTAATTCTTCTCTCTACTCACTGCAAGTGTTTCATTCTTAACCCATGAGCTGATGCTAATGCAGCCATTTCTTTCCAAAACTAACCATTGTTTCACCTCTTATTGCAGAATAAACTGGTAGCAGTAGTCAGTTGGAAGGCAATTTTGCCTCTGTCTTCATGTGGTCTGTAACTGCTTCACCAGACACAGACAATGTGGCTTTGACACATGATCACCTCTCATACACAGGCAAAGGCTTTACCTCTTCGCTAACACTGCTGGATTTCCTCACAATTTCTTACCTATCACTTAAATTTGGAAACAAATTTAAAAAAAGGTGTTTATTCAAGTGACTGACAATTGGTAACTTCCAAAACCTATTTTTTCTGCAAAATATTCTCTCTCCTCAAGTCTCCTGAGTAAGAAAGTCATATGCATAGCACAATCCTCAGGTAACTACAAAACCACTTTGTGTCTGCAACATACTGTCTCAGAGGGAGCATAATCTTTCTGTGCTGTCTTCTAACTCTCTACAAAGATATTCTGGAGAACAATCCCCAGGCTATTTGAAGAACATAGTCCAAAACCAGAGTTGTCTCAGCTATAACATTTATACATTTAAAAGAGAAATGAATTCTAAAAGTTGAACTCCTAATACATTTTTAAAGTACCAGATAATCAATTTCTATTAGCCATATCCAGGAGCAAAACAAACAGCTATCCACTCAACTGTATGACCTCTGTGCACCTGAATTTTTAAATAACTGTACATCTGATGTTTTCAACATATAACAGCATGCAAGACTGGATGCAGAGGTAGGCATAAACCAATCGACAGATTTAAATATTTCCTAATAAAAGCTATCATTTGCTGTAATCACTATTCTGTGAATTTTTTATGATACATACATGTACAATTTTGTATTTTCTCACACTCCACAAGCATGTCCCACAAGTACCTTCATTGAATTCAGTGGTTTGGTGTTCTGCTTGGCTGAGAAGGCATGAGATTTTTGCTTGTTCCAGCTGAAAATCCAATTCTTCTCATAGGCAAAGGATGAGAGTGCACCATGCATTCCTGTCCTGAGACCCTAAGAGGAGGTTTCCAGCCAAGGCCTGCTGCCTCAGGGGCAGATTGCCAGCTCACTCCCTTAGGGCTGTGACTCCTGCACTGTGCCTGGGGATCATCAGAACTCCTGTAGCAGCATGGAGAGCGCAAGTGCTGCCAGAGCAGAGATGAGGATGAGAGGTGCTGATGATGGTGTCATTGTAAAGCTACTCTTGTCTGCACCTTCCAGTCAGTTTGTTTTTGTTCCCTGATGCTAACAAGGAGTTGGCAAAAAACTCACTCTCATTTCTGCAGTACAGCTCAGTTGACACTAAAACATCACTACAAAGGTGTCTAAATAAAAAATGTTTCATATTATGAAAACGTATGTCAAGAGTGCCTTCTATTGCCTACCATGTGAACTCTGTATCCACACAACTTGTGAGAACCTTCAAGACTAGGGCTGTGCTATAGCAAAACATAACCGTGAAGTCTTGTTCCCATCATATGGGGATGTGACCACCACCACAATGCCAAAATGTAACCTCCATGTGTGGAGAGAAAAAAATGAGGTTTCCAAAATCTGTCTCTTATCACCAGCATCAAGCATGAGCATATAGCTCCATAAGAGCAGAGGGACAAATCGTGATAAACTTCAGATATACAGAAATAACAGAGGAGATGTTGCGTTACCCAAACTCCACTGGACACACAGGGTAGAGCTATATCATTTTTACTGGTGTTGAACAAAGACCTGGAACTATTAATTCTGTCTACAAAGAGCTCAGCAGAAGAGATAAGACAGTAGTAAGAATACCCAGCTGGTTTTTTAGTACAGCTAAACTGTTTACAAAATTTGGACTTGAATTCTTATGAGAATGGCCAGTCACTGATAAAATACAAAACTTTTACAAAAGGCTTATCCTTCCTTATCTCAGGATTACCAAGGAGATTGAATCAGATACATACTTAAACACCTTTTTGTCACTTTACTTTAGAGGTTGGTAGAATAACAACCTATTTATATTAAATTTGCATACTTTTTTTTAATCTTATGCAAAATAAAGCCTTATGCAAAATAAAGTATGCACTTACCCAGGGAGACCTGAATGGAGAGGAGAATCAAACACAGCACTGGAGCAGAAAGATGTCCTTTTGTTGCCATCCTGACCACAGATGGATGAAACTTCATACTCCAGGCACTGCCTAGATAAAACTCTGGCTGGGCATTCCTATATCTCACAAACGACTACGAAGGAGGAAATATATCGATTCACGTGCTAGCATGAGCTACCTGAAGGAACCAATAGAAATATTGTTCACCTTTTTAGACATTATCAGCAGACTAATCTCCAATCTGAAGGAGTCAAAACCTCCAATAAAATTCAAAAAGTGTACTTGTGACCTTATATGAAGGATGATTGTGTATCTGATGTCATCATCGGAATTGTTTTACTGTGAGACCAACACTGGTGGCACAGGGAGAGCAGTGCTTAAAGTGGTTATTTCTCACCTGATAAAGGAATATGAAAGCGCAGGACACTGGCCATTTATTAATGACTTCAGAAGAAAAAAAAGTCAAGAAAATCCTTTAATTTGTAGCTTATCTGCCTCATTGGGAGAAATTGTATTCCAATCAACAGAAATAGTGTTTATCACTAAAGGAGGTTTGGTGAGTAAAAAATTATACCCTCTCTGTCTTTGGGGCAGGCTTAAGGCTACTTTATTTGGTCAAAAATTTTTGGGCAGAAGCTCTTAAAAAAAAATCTTCCTTAGGATTCAAATTTCAAACAGGCCTTCCTATTTCCTCTGCTGAGTTTCTTTTTGTTTCAGCTGACCACTGCTGGTAGTTCTACCCTCTCTCACTCACTCTAGAATGGCAACTTCAGGGAAATAAAAGCTGCTGTTAATTAAACAGTGGCTACTTGATTCATTCTGCTAACTGGAACAAGTTGCAGAATGCTGTTTACACCAGTCTAAACACACATTCCTCTTGATGACACTGACAGCATCCTGTTTTTGTCTGATGACATGTATCTGCTCTTTATCCAGAGTCCCAAGTTCAGTAACATCCACGCTGTTGGGTCCTTAGAACACCAATCTTTGCAACCTCTTCCCCCTTCTCATTGGGCTTTGTTTGTTCAAGTTCTGTGTAACTTTGCAGCAGGATAGCCCTGGGTCAGAGTGCTGCAGAAAGAGCTGAGAGGAAGAACAGACAGTCTGGCTGGAGGCTGCCTCTTCTTCGATCAGGAGCTCAGACAATTGCCAGTGGTCTCTGCTAGAGCTACAGGGTGGCTAGGCTGGGGTCTGGCCATGAACTTTGCTGATCTGTTGACTTGACTTCATGGCTTGATCTTGGCTATGTCTGGACCACTGGCTTAACCTTGCTGCTGTTGCTGACCTATTCTACAGCTTGTTTTTGTTCAAGTCCTATGGGATTGCAACTCTTGTGAGGATCTTGCTTCACACCTGGTTTGCTGTCAGCTTCAGTTCTTTGGTGACCTTCCCTTGCAGAGCATCCTGCTTCTGCTACCTGATACGGACCTCTGAAAACCAAAAAGTCACTGCCACTCCGTTGGAAATGTGGTCAGGGTGGGGAAAAATCCCACTACAGATGTGCTAATGAGAGATAGGTAAGGTATGCATTATCATGTCAGTTCCTATACTGAGGTTCAGTGGTTTCACTTAGCACTCTTCTTTGCTGATTGATGTCCACCAACTCAATTCTCACTGATGTTTTAAACTCACTCCAGGAAGCCTTTAGAGTAAGATCTGTTTCTCAGAGTACAGGCACTTGATGACCAGAGCCTCTCTTATGGGCACTGTGTCCAGGTAGCCAGGTACGTGCCAGTGACCATGGATGTAGAACAGACAGCATGAAAGAAAATTACATCACATTGTGCTAGAGGAGGCTCAGGTGAGATACTGGGAAAAAATTCTTCACTGTCAGGGCTGTCAAGCACTAGGACAGACTCAGCAGGGAAGTGGTTGAGTTGCCATCCACAGATTTATTTCAAAGATATGTAGATGAGGCACTTAGGGCCACAGGTCTTTGGGTTTAGTGCTAGGTTAATGGTTAGACTTGATGATACTAACATCTTTGCTAACTAAAATGGTACTATGATTCTGGGAAAATCAAGCAGGAAACAGCAGAACAACTCTGAGATATTTTGCACAAGAAACTGAACACAATACTTTGCTTACCAAAATGATGCATTAGAGTCGGAACAATACAAAGAATGCCTTCAGGGCTGATCAGATGTATACAAAGTCCATTTTACACTCAAAGGGTAATGAAGAGACTTCAAAAAGTTGTCAGCCTAACAAAACAGACTTTTGCTTCTAAGTATTTTGAGACAGGTCAACACTAACTGGGACAAGGACTATATAATGTAAAGAAAAGCATTGTGACCAAGACATTTAAGACTGGATGTCACAAGGAGGTTTCTAACAATGAGAAAAATAAGGTCCTGGAATTAGCTCTGAGTAAAAATGGTGACAGAAAACTTTTGCAGTAATGGCCAAGGTCATAATCACTGAAAATAATTATTGAGCATGTTTCATTCAGCACAAGGTATATTTGATGACTACAATGGTTCCCTTAAATCCTTCTCCATTTTTCAGGAATTACCACAAGAGACCCTCGGAATAAATCATCCTTTTGCTGCAGACGCAAGAGAAGATTGCTGTAGAGCAGACACAAAGGCCTTACTCCATAGTGACCATATAGCGTTTTAATCTGGTACTTGACAACAAATTCTACCTTGAGGATATGCAACATCTCAGGCTTCCCTGTAGTATGATCAACACAATGCAAAGAAGGCAGGTCAGTGAAGGTACAATGAGCAGGATTAGTGGCATATTTATTGGTCAATGAGGTACAGATGGGGCTCAGGCAGGCAACCTTTAATGAGCCTGTGCTAGTCCTAGAGAGTCAAGCAAGGACATGCTGATTTCATGAGCAAATCTGCAAATTTTCCTGGTTGATATTCAAGTCAGGAGAGAAAAAGATCACAATTAACATCTATTAGATCACTTCTTACTAGTTAGACTATTAGTAGAATCAAGCTGTTATTATTAATAGCCGATAACAATTCACACATTATGCTCAGTTATTGCCTCACACTCAGACACTTAGTGACTGTTACCTGGTATCATGACTGCTTGTGGCCTTGAGAGACTTGAGAATCTTGATGTTCTGAGTTTTTCTCTTCTTGTAGGACTAAGAGTCTCCTGACCTTATGTATTCTTAGGAGAGTTTCACTTGCCTCTCAGCACCTACCCATTCTTTCTTTGATCTGGTTTCTGGTATCACATGCACAGGCCCTGCTCATTCATTCAAATTCACCCCACGTGGGCTTTTAAGACAGAAATGCAGAGCCAGAGTTGATCCAAAAACCATCATGTGTCCCACTGTCCTGCCCCATGATTTCAGCTTGCAGCAGTAATCTTTACCTCCAATCCCTCTGAACACAGTTCTTTTGTATCTATGGGAAATTTATACCTTTACTGCTACACATTATAACACAGAATTTCAAAGTACATCACTCACTGCAAGAAAACTAATAGACAAAGCACTCTTGACTAATGGTTTCAATTCGGAGTATGAACCCTTTTGTACAGAAGGCTGTATGCATTTCTGGAGGCTTCCTCCAGGTCTTACGACTGTCAGTCCCATACGCCTGTGAAAGTGAGAAAGATAAGCACACCTAAATGCATGTCTTGTGGTCTGAAGTTAATACAGGCTGCTTCAAAACTTGTTTTGGGGCTGTGTAAGAACACCTTCCTTTGAACTGCCGTTATCTTTAAATAAAACACAGATGGAGTTAAGAGATGAAGGTAATAGACTAAGTGCTAAGGTAAAGACAGGGCTGCCTGAAGGAAAACAAGCAGTTAGGAAGGAAACCACTTTCTTCCTTACTCAGGCTGCGCTGGAGGGATTTTGAGATTTAGAGAAATGAGATATATCCTGTGGTTAAGATAAACCTGAGCTTTGAGATGGATTAATCTCTGTATCTCAAACTGACAATGGTTTAAAAGACATCTGAAATGAAGTTATCTTCCAAAAGATAGTCGTATATTTACTGTCTCGGGAGCGCAAATGCTTTTGGAGAAGTGTCTGTCAAATTTTTCAGCAAAAGCATCACTTGAAGAAAGTAGACTCTAAAGAAATATTAATGTTTGACGAAATTTGGTTTCAGGGAGACCAAGTGTGAGCCAATATGATTTTTATTGTAAGAAAAGATAAGATGTTATTCAGTTTCAGAATAAACTCTATTTTGATCTTATGATCCATCGAATGAAGAGTTAAACAAATTGAAAGTAAAGTTATAATGACTTCTCTCAATTGTGGTCTAAGGCAGATGTTTTCAGTACATTTCCTCTGAGACATTTTAATTATACATACATTTATACAGAGTTTTTTTGTGACTGTTGTTCCTTTCTGTACCATTTCTCCTTAATGATTAAAAAAATATTTTATATGATTCTCTGTTACTTTTTTTTCCCCTCAATTTTGTTAATTCCAAGTAATCACAAAATCACTATTTATTCAAACCATGTGTATTAAAATTAATTGGGGGTCACTGTCTAGGACTTCATGGTAACTGTGCAGTCAGCTAACAGTGGAACAACTGATCCAATGGCCACTGAAAATTTGCATAAATTATGGCAGATTATGCTCCGATCTTTGCTTGAGAGACTTGTGAGGACACATCTAGTTTTTAATTAAATGCCAGCATCTCAATTCTCAAGATCAAAATTATTCAAGTTTCAATAGGAACCAGGTGATGTGTATGTCTGTGTTTATCCCTTTTTGTAAGATAGGGTTTCTAAACTTCTCCTCTGAATATTTAAATCTTTCATCCCTGAATTTGAAGGCACAAATTAAAATCAGTGGACCAGGTCTCTCTGGTAGCTGGTCTCCAGACCCACAATTTCTCCAGACCAAACCAGAATAACACCACAGTTCTAGCTTCAGAAAGGGATTTCAGATGTGATCTGAGGGATGCAAATCACTCAGTAATCAACATTCTACTGCTGTTTGCAATGTTTGCATATTTTCTTCCTTCAGCACTGGTGATTGTTTATTGCTAATCATTTAAATCTGTTTTCCTTTTTAAATTAAATTGCAGGTTACTATGAGTGTGTGTGTGTGCATGTGAGACAGAAACACAGAGGGAACAATGAAAGCTAAGTGTATTTGCTTTGTGAATAGCTATTTATCAATGTAAAATGTGTGGTAAAAATAGCCTCATAATTAAAGATATTGAAGTAAATACTTTTTGTGCTCTTTCTGCAGAATCTTCTGTCAAGAAAATTGAATTTGCAGTAAACATTATGTCTCATGTCTTGATACATAAAGAAGAAAATTTGTTCAAGAGTTGCCAGTTCTGTTATTATGTATGGTTGATTGAATCCTTAAATTTTCATATTTGGAAAATAGAAGAATGACTACATTTTTACAAGACAATAGTTTCAGCACTAAAAATTTAGGCATCAGATATGATTAGTCACTTCTTACTAATGTTTGGAGGGTTTTATAATTTTTTTATTGTATAAAAATTTATTAGACATATTTTCAAGATGCTATGTTAAAGTTATTTGTCACATTTCACAAGTATCATCTGTGTATAGGCATTAATCAAACTAAAAACAGGATGATAGTATTGCTCTTAAGGTATATACTCAGAAAAAGACAAAGTTGTGGATGTCCAGGAAAGCCTCTAAAATGCAATAGGATTTTGCATTTTTCTTGGCTGAGGATAGAATGTTTTGATTGTAAAAGCCCAACCAGTAATCACAAGGATGCAAACTACAGTGAACAGCTGTTTGCATATTCTGTTAACTGCTGTATTTAACTCTTTCTATGTTAAATGAATGGAATCTGTGGATCATCCTCCTTTACAGTTCCATATTGTGCTCAGAAAGAACAGGCAATAAAAGAATCATGAGTTCAGTGCAAGTTGTGTCAATTAAACTGCATCAGCTTTGTGACTGCCTCTGAAGAAATTTCAAAAGAAAAATTGAGCATCATACACATAGAATAGAGCAGCCTAGGTATTATCAATAACCAAGGCTATGGAGGTTGTATGAAATTGATTTGGTAAAGCAAAGTGATTGGATCTCCTTAGGGATACATAATGTGTCCTTATGCTCCTGCCTCTGATTGGAAGGAATGTATCAAACACTGAAGACTCAGATGATCTTGATTGTCCAGGAGTTGAAAATTGTGGTGACATCCAGCATAAATGTTCTTCATAAATAATGAAGAAATATGTAGTTGGATGCTGAGATAAAGGAAGAGATAATTAAGGAAAGCTACACCAATTAATTAATTAATTAATTCCCTTTGCACTACTGGTCTCTTGCACTTGTACCCAATTATACAGTCGTCTACCTTGTTCCCTTCATTTTTTCTCTGACCCTTTCGTTCCCTTGGCTCTGTATCAAGAGCGTGTCACTTCATCTACCCTTTCAACTCTCTTCCCACTTTTGAGAGTGCGAGTATTTTCACACCTTATTCTTATGCAGTGGGATCTTGTTAGCATTTGTTCAGCCAGTGCTGGAAAAGGATTTGGTGGCTCTTTCCCCTTAGACCATTTAGGCTGAGGTCTGTCACTTCAGCGCAGTGATCTGAGAAGCGCTCCTTAGGCCTTGATGAGCATTTAGGCCCCGGCCTTGCTGAGCAGCGCCTGAGCCCGGCTCCTCTGGAGCTCATCACAAATTCCATCTGCTCCCAGGAACCTGCGCTGCCTAACGAGCTCCTGAGGTTTTTTTATGAGCAACCTCGGAAACTGTTCTTCTTCCTTATTGTCACGATTTCAAAGAAAGGGTGTTGACCTGAAGCGTGGCCGGGTTGGAGCATTATTATGACTAAGGCCCGCTCACTTGCGGCCTATAAAGAGTGGCCCAAAAGGAGACCCTTGGAGCTCTCCTGGGCCTCGGTGGCTGTGACCAGAAACTCCTCTCTGAGCGGGGCCTCTCAGAGCCAGCAAACTTCCCTTTGCTGCACTCAGAGACCATCCAACCACGATGGATCCTGGGCTGATATCCCCGCTCCTCCAGGCCCCTTTTCCCATTGAGGAGATGCAAAGGCATCCAAAGTGAGAATTTTGTTACCTTTGAGGGGAATTTTTCACAGGTACCTTCCACCAACCCTTTATGCATAGAAGTGTGCACATGCTATGGCAAAACGGGAGAAATGCTGCTCTCTTAGGTGTATATCTGTTAGACATCTAAGTAAGTCAGGTCCGTAAGTAACTTTAATTTAAGTTATAAGCTAAGTTAAATGCTGTTAAATGTCATTCCTTTGCTAAATTTTAAATTTAAGGTATAATAATTTCAACTATGTTAAATGCTGTTAAATGTTGTTCCATTGCTGAATTGTCAAGTTTAAGGTACAAATAAAGTTTAAGTAGTGTTAAGTTTGAGTGCTATTAAGCCTTTAGGCCATATTCCTTTCTATCCTTTTATCACACACAGCTAAACACACACCTAAACACATACACTCATAGTTGTTGGATCATTTCTGTTTTGGTTGAGTGGATTTTATTTGCTGCATTTTTACCCTTGGTGTGCCTTAACCATCTAGTAAGTAATAGAGTGAACCTTGCCATGCTTAGTATTAAATCTGATTTTTACTGATACCCTTGCTGGTGACTTTTTAAGCAATATCAACTTTCATAACACTGAATAATGAGGTTTTCTATTCAGGTCTCTTTTTTTCCCTCGTAGAGTTAATGATCTGGGAATCCATGAGGGTAAGATGTACTTGTAAATACACGCTTTCTGTGACTGTGGTAAAAACAAGCAGTGATTTGCTGAGAGCTCCCTTAAGCAGAAATTTCCTTCACTTTTTGAGCAACTGATGTTAATTGCTCTTGGGCTTTTGCAAACACATATATGCTGTCATAGCTGAACTAAAATTTCTGCCCATCCTGCATTTTAGATTAACTCAAAACACATTTACATATGTGTGCAACTACTTGAAGATAATAGAATTTTCATTTTTCAACTCCGAGCTTTGTGTAGGATTCCATTCCATTGGCTAGATGAAAATAATTCAAATGTGCAGGTATCATAATTTTAATGGCCCTTCATAAAAGAAAGATACTGTTCTAAGAGATTTCACTGCATAACTAAAAGGTGAAAAAAGAGCTCAGTGAATTGACCTGAATAAACAAAAAAATTTGGCTTGTATAAGACTCTTGCAACCTGAAGGCATGAGTAACACTTGCAATTTCCATTCGTTTCTCAACAAACTAAGCCCCTTTGAGACAAGAAAAAAAGAATTTTGGTGAAGAAACTGTCTGTTTAAAATATGTGTATTTTGTTGTAAGATGCTATCCTGTTAAATGTTCCATTCCTGCTTTCATTTCAATATGTACATGCAGAGCTAATAAAGGATCATCATATAATGTCCCCAGTTGCCAATTGCACAAGTGCTCTTAAATCACGTTCTGATGGGCATTGAAAGCAGAGGCCATCAGATATTGTCCAGAATTTCAATGATGAAAATTCCAGGGATGCTTATGGAAATGCAAATCAGAGAAGGATACTGTAGTGATCTCTCATGTAGATATTTGCATTTCTTGCCTTGAGCTAAGTACTCTAATCAAATTACTGGTTTGTTACTTGGAAATGGCTCTGCTTTAGAAAATAAATGGGCACTACTGTCTTTCTTAAAATTGCTCACTGATGACTTTTTTCATCATTAAATTACAGTAATACAGAAAAGTGCTTTTAATGGAAAGGGCATTGTTTCCAATGCTGGCCTTATTGTTTTGTGTTACATATGAGAAGTTTCCTAGAAAATCTTGTGAGCTTTTCCTGGATGCTCAAGGGAAAGAGGTACAAGACAACATGATTTGCATCATGTCCCTCTGGCAATGTTAGAGTAGGATGAACTTTGAATTTTGCTTGTCTCTCACTGTACCAGACTTGAATCGAGCTGCCATTGCAGTTATGAGGCATTGGTGTGTGTGGAAATAGTTCATATGTTTTGGAAGGGTCTGATTCCATGGCTTTCAAACCTTCTTCAGGTTCCAAACTGCTAGGTCTAAGGTGGAGGGTCTAAATGACCTTTGGATTACAAACAGAAGAGAGAAGAGAGAAAAAGCCTACTCTCAGACAAGATGCATGTCTTCAGAGGATCCTAATGCCAGTAACTTTCATTTTCCTACTAATACAGGGGCTGTTATTTTCTTTCCCAGAACAAATCCCTATCAAACTAATCTTATAATTTATCCAATAGAATACAAGGGTTTAGTAGATGGTCTATATAATGCATGTTGAAGATATTTTTATTCATAGGACAATAGTTGATTAGCTGGCTATTTACAGACAGAAGGGTCACCCAGAAGACTGACCCTATGAGGTGCCTTCTGATAGTTTTGTCGGCTTCCCCTCTTAGATCCCCAAATTCATGTTCATGAACTGGTAAGTATTTGCTTTAATTTAATGGAAAGGGAGCTTTGGAGGGCAGACGTACTTAAAGAGGCAGGAAAACAGCACAGGAGCGGCTTCTGAATCTCATGTGCATGAGGAATGTGGAATAATGGAAAGTAAAGCAAACTGTGTGAGAGCAGCTGTTGAGGGTGTCCCTGCTGAGCAGCCGTGTGCCTCAGAGCCCAGGCAGGAGCAGGACAGCACACACGGATTGTGGGTTGAGCACAGCCACGTGTTGTGCTTGTTGGTGTGGTGAGAGAGCTCTGAGGTTTGTTCCTGAAGGCCGGTGAGGGGAGAGCAGGGAAGGGCAGAGGAAGAACCTGAATCATTAAAAAAACCGGTATAATCACGGACAAAGACCCTCTAACTAATTAAAGTTAGACAGTGGTGTGTTTATTCACCAGCGGGCGGCACAGGAGTCACCTCCAAAAGGCGTGACTGCCCCGAACAAGGTTCTTTGCCATCTATTTATTCCCCAAGATCTTACATACAATACACATGCATAATCCCATCACCTCCCATCCCCATCCCATATTAAAATGAGCCCATTAGTCCTTCAGGCGTGCACAGTTCATCTCTTGAATTGGATCGGTGGTCTCAAAGTGGGTCAGTGGTCTCGAAGGATGAAGTCAGGAGAGTCTTCATCAGGTCTTGGTGACCCTCTGGCACAATCCTAGGCCTCGTGCTTTATGATTAACGGTTTACTTATTTTACGTTTTTTCTATACTCAGGTTCATAATAGCAGATAATTATACCAATTTAGCTCTTATCTAAGCATCTAGTAATTATTAACGTACGATTTTTCTACCTAGCTTACATCTTGGTCATGGAAACTACTTCTACCTTTAATAAAAATCTTAACTCTTTGAAACCATGATTCAGACCAACCCTCCCAACACAGGCGTTTCATGAGCTGGGAACCAGCATGTGTCACTGGGGTGCTGACAGTGGCATGTCAGGGTGTCATTGCCATGTGCTGAACCTCCTGCATGTCTGTTCAATGGCATTAAAAATCTTCCTGCAAGCCACTGCTGTCTCCTGTGAAACAGTTTGTGCCTTGAGGGAAAGGAAGACTCCAACACAAGTTATCCTTTGGCTTGGCATTTTTTAAAGTTGAAAACAGAACAATTCAGGCACAGACTCAGATCAGTTACAGGTACATTGCTTCAAACAGATTGACAACATCCAAACCAGATACATTGAATCAGGATGGGCTTTGTGAACACAAGGCTTACATCATAATGTTTCTGTGACACTTGCTTTAAAAGTATGTAAAATCTCACTGCAGATGAAAAGGATTCTGGAGGTCCAGTCCTAATGTACCTCAGTCTTAACGTAGTGATACTTTTCCTATCAGTTCTAATCACTGGATTTTGGTGAGTTCTCCAATGCTTCATTTAACTGGCAACACAGACACTGGTCACTGCTTGAGCAAGAGCAAGAAAGCTCAAAATGCTTTGTCTTTTTTTACTGAACCATACCAGAATTTTATAGACACCTTTAGAGTCCACAAATATTTTTTCTATAATTCAACTGTAGTCAAAAATTATGTGTAAGATATTCCCATATTATTGGGAATTCCTAAGCATACTCATTAGGGGCTTTTACTAATCAGAAACAGCATTCAACCATAATATTCCCCAATTAAATATGAACATGTTTGTGATCAAGCAGGTCTGATCTGTTTTTCTCATGAATTAGTAACTTTAAGCATTTCAAGAGTTTACACTCTGGTCTGAGCCTTGGGCTCGTTTTTTCTGCTGTCTTAGAGAAAATGTGATTTTCAAGGAAAGTAAAAAGGAGAATATTTCCATCTTCTTCATTATTCCAGATTGGTGATCTAATCTACCCATTTCAGCTTTTATAATTTTATAACTCTTGTGGTTTCAAATTAGTTCATCTGGAACTAAACTAGAAAGTCCAGGATATATCTTTTACACTAATGTATTTCTGACAGGACACTTTGTGTGGTGCCAAATCCTAGCTGGCATTTCTCGAAATTTTGGGTTGCTCCAAATTAAAACTATGGAGTGTCCTGTAGGACAAGCAGCCATTACAGCTATACATATCGATTTTGGGGTGCTAAAACTAAGAAATAAATCATATAAAAGAAAAGTGAAAGCTATAAAGTATGTAATGTACAGGATAAGGAGGGAACAGACTGACTTGATGGCTTTCATATGGGCCTCTAGGCTGGGATCCCTGAAGCCACTTGCATTATTTTGCATCCGTCTGGTGTGTATCCAAAGAGACTGAATCAGCAGAACACTTGAAACAACACACAGTATGAAAGGCATACCTACACCAGCATTACAGAGAAGAATTAACAAACTCAAAATGTCTTTCCTCGTGGTTCTCATTGCTGAAGAATTTGTCACAGGCAGAGGAGCAGTGAAGTTGTCGTGCACACTGTAGACATCCAAGGCAAAGGGAATTGCAGCTATGAAGGAGCAGAGACATGATGCAAGCAGCATCCAGGGCATCAGCCTGGCAATTTTCTGCTTCAGCCAGATGAAGAAAGACTGTGTAAAACTGGCAACTTTGATACAATAGAAGACACTAAGCCAGGCTCCAAACCAGAGGCTGGAGTAGTTCAGAAACATATAGACTGTCTTGATAACTACATATATATTTTCTTCAAAATAGCAGGGTACACAAAATATAGTTAAGAATAAATCCAGTGTAATCCAGCATTGCAACGTAATTCTAGATGAACTCAGAGAGATCACGATCATATCGTACGGTGGCCATGTTTTGCTCCCAATGCAGCTCAAAGTACTGGCAGCCAAGATAATTCCATTTCCTAGAATTCCTGCCATGGATTCAATTATAGCAATTGATAGAAAAAGGATAGCAAAAGATGTCATCATTGTAAACCAAGAGTTTGCAATGATTACTCAGCTTCTCCTGGGCCCCTGAAAGCCTCAGATCTGTCAGCCACTGCCAGTCCCAAGGAGCTGTTGTGGGCAATGCTCGCCTATTTATCTCAGAGGCAAAAGTCATCTAATGTCATTTAATATTTCTGCTATTTTACATGTTGTTTTGGAGGTTGATGTCTCAGCTGATTTGTCTGAGCATGCAAATTGGGTCAAGATTCAGTTACATCGTTTTCATTTGGTGAAAGGCTTTGCATTGCAATGGTGAAGGGATTTGCACTGGAAGGATTATGGAGCACGTATACTGCAGTGTTTACAAATGTTGGTTTGCTCTCCAGTGTCTGATGTCCTACTTTACATGTCTAGATTTGCTTTTTCTATCTGATGCCTTAATCTCTCCTTGTCTTGCACTGTTATGTCTTCCAAGTATATGAGAAATACTTGCCATACCATCTTCTTATCTAAGGGTAGCTCCTTTGCTTCATCAGGTGTATTCATATTGTTGCTGCAAAGAAGATTTTCACACTTTTTGTGTATGGATGTTTTTAAGCCTTATGCTTATCACTGAGTGCTTTCTTGGAGTGTCCCAAAAGAGGACAAGAATAATCTGTAGGAATATAAACACAGAGAAAAGGAAAACAATTTTACCAGAGTACTTTGCTTGCCTATTTTTCACATGCCTCCTGTAAAAATGCAGGAAGTGCCTTAAGAATTTAAGATCTGGCAATATACAATATTACATACAGGAGCAATGGCACAACTATTAATCAAGTCAGTTTTTCTCCCATATAGAACATGCATGCCTTTAAAATTCTGCTATGCTTGCTAAACGAACTGAATTCAAACACTTTCCACATCTGAAAAGAAAAAGGTGAGTGGAGAGCCTTGGGTTTATTGAAAAATTTTGAGACTCACATTCTTTTCTGTAGCCTGGAACACAGAGGGAAAGAGACAAAAAGGCTCTTATAAATGCAGTGACACAAGTAGCTGTCAGTAGTACAGTAAGAAGCTGAAGGAAGTGATCAAATAAGAAATTTTTAGACATTGTCAAGGATTTTTCTTTGGGTGGTCTGCATTTCCCAATGTAATCTATGACTGCCTAGGGCAGTGATCAAACCTTTTTGATTACACACCTGTAGGAGTAAAACTTTGTGAGCATTATAACTCAGATATATGAATATTTGTTTTTATATTTCATATATATACCATTGTATGTACTATGTGCATGTTATGTACAGATATAGATCACGATAAAACACATCAAAATAAAGAATGAAATAATTCAAGATGAAATAAACAGTATTTTAAAAATTTATTTATTTTAGTATTGGTACAAACTCTTTTTCTGTTCTCATTAAAAATATTATTAAGAATTACTTTTAGTGAAAGCAATGTGATCTGATAGGTTTCATTACTTTCTTAGACTCTGGGTTTCTCACTTTGTGACACAGTGATTCAAAGGTCTGGCTCTACATTCAGTTTCTTTTTATACTTGCTCTGAATGGCTTTCCCACTACCATAGCTGCAAAATTCTTTGTTGAAATTCAGCTATAAATATCCAAATTGCCTGGTGTCAAGACTTAAAACCAACCAAATATTGTTCTGGTTTTTATTTTTAACAAATGGGTTCAAAACTCACAGAAGCTCTTCCTTTGGAAGTTTTTAAAATCGATTAGAACATTATACTTCCAAATTTTTGCAAGTATACCTGTATCACAGTGTTTGTAGTTGTCATACTTAAACAGTTTTGGGCATGAAAATCTTTTGAAAAGCAGTTACTTTCTCATCCACTGTTAGAAGTTTTCACCTTGATGGAATAGAAAAAGGGTGTTTGTTTTTTTGACAGGAACTGCTCTGTAGCATGCTAGTGACAGACACTTACAAAAGAAAAAAGTCAGTGAATACAGAGCACTTGTCTTTTAGTAAAAGAAAACTGTGTAGCTGCTCTATAAATTCAACTCGTTACATTCAGCTCTTTGAATTCAGCTCCTTTAAGCTCATTCATAGAATCACAGAATCACAGAATCACAGAATGCTTTGGGTTGAAAGGCGCCTTAAAGACCATCCAGTTCCAAATCCCTGCCATAGGCAGGGACACTTTCCTGTAGATCAGGCAACTCAAAGCCTCATTCACTGTTGAGCCTGAGCCTCTTGCCACCAGATAAGCAGCAAACATCTGTGAGATGTCAGTGAGGTTTATGGGCATGGTTTTGGTAGTGGGGAGGCTGCAGGGGTGGTTTGTGTGAGAAGGGACCAGGAGTTGCCTCTGTGTCACACTGAACCAGTCCCAGTTACGCCCAAAAGGGACCCAGCATTGGCCAAGGCTCTGACCACCAGTGATGCTGGTGACATGTCTGTGACAACTCATTTCAGGAAGGAGGAAGACCAGGGCACAGCAGCTGTGAGAGAGAGGACAGAGAGGAGAATATATGAGAGAAACAGCCTTGCAGACAGGCAGGTCAGTGAAGAAGGATGGGAACAAGAAGCTCCAGGCACCAGAGCAGATATTCCTGTGCTCTTCCTGGAGAAGTCCAAGCTGATGTAGACTGTGACCCTGCAAGCCCTGGAGGACCGCACTGCAGCAGATACCCACACTGCAGCCTGAGCAGAGGCCCCCTGGCAGCAGGTGGTTGTGCTCTGAAGGAAGCTGCATCCTGTGGAGATCCCACCATGGAGAAGGCTCCTGGCAGGAGCTGCAGCCTGTGGGGATCCCATGCTGAAACAGTTTGCTCCTGGAAGATTGCACCCTGTGGAGAGGATCCCTCTGCAGTCCCCATTCCCTGCTCAGGAAGGGAGGAAGTGGAAGAGTAGGAGGAGTGGATGGGGGGAAATGTTTCTGGTTCTATTCTTTCTTTCTCACCTCCCTAGTCTGTTATTGATTGGCAACAAATTAAATTATTTTGCCCATGTTGAAGGAATCCCCACCAGGCAAGGCAGAGACAGTGAAGGCACTGTCAGGCCTGCAGTCCAGCCACATATGGGCAAGGATAGCAGACAAGCTCTGTGAGGACAATTAGGGACAGCCACAAGGCCAGGGATTGCCAGACATATTCAGAGTGAAAGGACATGTCCAAGATCAAGCCAGTAATTCCAGTCTGCAGGCAGGATCAGTATCCAGGTGAGCTAGGCAGCAGCACAGCTCAGAGAGAGCTCAAGGGTGAGCACCCAGCTTAGAAGCAGCTCCTGAACAGAGCGGGGGCTAAGCCCCACTGAGGCTTGTCCCTGCAATTTGCTGAAAGGTCAGGCACTTGTGCTGTGGAAGTTGGCTCTGAATCGAGGCAGCCAAACCCCCAAAAGCAAGGCCTTAATTTCACCAGAAAGTCCATTCATAGCTTTTTGCCTTCCTCTGTACCAACACACACAGAAAAGCAGTACAGCCTGGAACACAGGCTTTCTCTTTCTTAAGTCATGTTTGATTGGCATTGAAAATTGAGTCCATCTCATGTCATCCAGAGTGTCAATGATGAAATGTTCAGCTGTGCCTCTGGGAATGCAAATCAGAGAAGGATTTTGTAGGGATCTGTCATGCAGATATTTGAATTTCTTCCCTTGAGCTAAGGTGTCTAATCAAATTACTGTTTTTTTCACTTGTAAATGACTGTGCTGTAGAAAAATAATTTCGGGATCGCTGTCTTTCTTCCTCTGAATTACTCACTGATGATCTTTTTTCATCTTTAAATTCTGGAAATCTGAGAAGGTGTTTTTAATGGGAAATTGTTTTGTAGCCCTCACTGTTTTATGATCTTAGAAAATCTTGTGAGCTTTTCCTGGATCTTCAACGAAACGAGCTACAGGACAAGAAGAATTGCATAATGTCCTTCTGGCAGTGTTAGAGCAGGATGAACTTTGAATTTTGCTTGTTTCCTGATTTGATTCACTACCAGACTTGAATCGAGCTGCCATTGCAGTTATGAGGCATTGGTGTGTGTGGAAATAGTCCATATGTTTTGGAAGGGTCTGATTCCATGGCTTTCAAACCTTCTTCAGGTTCCAAACTGCTAGGTCTAAGGTGGAGGGTCTAAATGACCTTTGGATTACAAACAGAAGAGAGAAGAGAGAAAAAGCCTACTCTCAGACAAGATGCATGTCTTCAGAGGATCCTAATGCCAGTAACTTTCATTTTCCTACTAATACAGGGGTTGTTATTTTCTTTCCCAGAACAAATCCCTATCAAACTAATCTTATAATTTATCCACTAGAATACAGGGGTTTAGTAGATGGTCTATATAATGCATGTTGAAGATATTTTTATTCATAGGACAATAGTTGATTAGCTGGCCATTTACAGACAGAAGGGTCACCCAGAAGACTGACCCTATGAGGTGCCTTCTGATACTTTCGTCGGCTTCCCCTCTTAGATCCCCAAATTCATGTTCATGAACTGGTAAGTATTTGCTTTAATTTAATGGAAAGGGAGCTTTGGAGGGCAGACGTACTTAAAGAGGCAGGAAAACAGCACAGGAGAGGCTTCTGAATCTCATGTGCCTGAGGAATGTGGAATAATGGAACGTAAAGCAAACTGTGTGAGAGCAGCTGTTGAGGGTGTCCCTGCTGAGCAGCCGTGTGCCTCAGAGCTCAGGCAGGAGCAGGACAGCACACACGGATTGTGGGTTGAGCACAGCCACGTGTTGTGCTTGTTGGTGTGGTGAGAGAGCTCTGAGGTTTGTTCCTGAAGGCCGGTGAGGGGAGAGCAGGGAAGGGCAGAGGAAGCACCAACCCTCCCAGCACAGGCGTTTCATGAGCTGGGAACCAGCATGTGTCACTGGGGTGCTGACAGTGGCATGTCAGGGTGTCATTGCCATGTGCTGAACTTCCTGCATGTCTGTTCAATGGCATTACAAATCTTCCTGCAAGCCACTGCTGTCTCCTGTGAAACAGTTTGTGCCTTGAGGGAAAGGAAGACTCCAACACAAGTTATCCTTTGGCTTGGCATTTTTTAAAGTTGAAAACAGAACAATTCAGGCACAGACTCAGATCAGTTACAGGTATATTGCTTCAAACAGATTGACAACATCCAAACCAGATACATTGAATCAGGATGGGCTTCGTGAGCACAAGGCTTACATCATAATGTTTCTGTGACATTTGCTTTAAAAGTATGTAAAATCCCACTACAGATGTAAAGGGTCATGAAGCTCCTGCAACATTAATGCAGTGACACAGATCACTATTTCAGCAAGAGCAGGAAACTCAAAAGGCCGTGTCATTCTCCCCTGAACCCTACTGGAATCTTATAGACACCTTTAGAATCAACAAATATTTTTCTAGAGTTCGACTACAGTCTAAAATGATGAGTAGGATATTCTGAAAATATTGGGAATTCCTTAACATCCTCATTAGGGGCTTTTACTAATCAGAAACAGCATTCAAGCCTTATATTCACAAATAGATATGACCATGCCAGACTTAACCTGGCTGTGGTTAACCTGTTCTGTTCTGTTAGTATCATGAATTGTAACTTAAAGCATTCCAAGAGATTACATTCTAGTTTGAGTCTTGGCCCTGATTCTCTACTGTGTTAGAGAAACTGTGGTGATTTCCAAGGAAAGTACAGTAGATAGTAGACAACTTACAGAATTATTCATAACAAGACTCACACCCAAGTAAAACAAATTCCCACATTCTTCATTATTCCAGATCACGGCCCTAATCTACTCATTCCAGCATCTATTATTTATACCACTGATGATTTCAATTTAATTCATTTGGATCTAAACTAAAAATTCCATGCTATGGCATTGTCTTTCACATCGATGCACTTCGGAGATGACACTTAGTGTGGTGCCAAAGCCTAGCTGGCAGCTCTTGAAATTTTGGATTGCTCCAAATTAAAACTATGGAGTGTCCTGTAGGACAAGCAGCCATTAAAATTATACAGATCGTTTCTGCATTGCTTAAAGGTGAAAAGCTGTGGAATGAGATCACATGCAAAGAAATAAAATATATAACGTACAGGACAAGGAAGTAACAGACTGACTTGATGGCTTTCATATGGGCCTCTAGGCTGGGATCCCTGAAGCCACTTGCATTATTTTGCATCCGTCTGGTGTGTATCCACAGAGACTGAATCAGCAGAACACTTGAAACAACACACAGTATCAAAGGCATACCTATACCAGCATTACAGAGAAGAATTAACAAACCCAAATTGTCTTTCCTCGTGGTTCTCATTGCTGAAGAATTTGTCACAGGTAGAGGAGCAGTGAAGTTGTTGTGCACACTGTAGACATCCAAGGCAAAGGGAATTGCGGCTATGAAGGAGCAGAGACATGATGCAAGCAGCATCCAGGGCATCAGCCTGGCAATTCTCTGCTTCAGCCAGATGAAGAAAGACTGTGTAAAACTGGCAACCTTGATACAATAGAAGACACTAAGCCAGGCTCCAAACCAGAGGCTGGTGTAGTTCAGAACTGTAAAAATTATCTTGGAAACTAAGAACACGTGTTGGATATAATAGGAGGGTTCATAAAATATACTCATTAACAAATCCAGAGTAGTCCATGACTGCAAAATGAATCTAGATGAACTCAGAGAGATCACAATCATATCATATGGGGGCCATGTTTTGCTCCCAATGCAGCTCAAAGTACTGGCAGCCAAGATAATTCCATTTCCTAGAATTCCTGCCATGGATTCAATTATAGCAATTGATAGACAAAGGAGAGCAAATGATGTGACCATTGTAACTCAAGAGTTTGCAATAATTACTCAGCTTCTCCTGGGCCCCTGAAAGCCTCAGATCTGTCAGCCACTGCCAGTCCCAAGGAGCTGTTGTGGGCAATGCTCGCCTATTTATCTCAGAGGCAAAAGTCATCTAATGTCATTTAATATTTCTGCTATTTTACATGTTGTTTTGGAGGTTGATATCTCAGCTGATTTGTCTGAGCATGCAAATTGGGTCAAGATTCAGTTACATCGTTTTCATTTTGGTGGAAGGATTTGCACTGGAAGGGTTATGGAGCAGGTGAACCGTGGTGTTAACAAATGTTGGTTTGCACTTCAGTATTGGATGTCCTGTTTTACGTGTCTAGATTTGCTATTTCTATCTAATGCCTTAATGTCTCCCTTTCTTGCATTGTTGTCTCTTCAGAGTTCATGAGACACACTTGCCATGGCCTCTTCTAATACTGGGGTAGCTCTTTATCAGATATTTTCAAATTTCTTCTACAGAGGATTATTATGTTTTTATTTTGGTTGTGTTGAGTTTTAAGCCATATTATTATCCTTGCATCCTTGCTCTCAGTGTCCCAATGGAAAACGATAAATTTCTGTGGGAGGATAAGCACAGAGAAAAGGAAAATCACTTTACAGAATCACTCACTGGTCCATCCACTGCAGCAGATACCCACACTGCAGCCTGAGCAGAGGCCCCCTGGCAGCAGGTGGTTGTGCTCTGAAGGAAGCTGCATCCTGTGGAGATCCCACCATGGAGAAGGCTCCTGGCAGGAGCTGCAGCCTGTGGGGATCCCATGCTGAAACAGTTTGTTCCTGGAAGATTGCACCCTGTGGAGAGGATCCCTCTGCAGTCCCCATTCCCTGCTCAGGAAGGGAGGAAGTGGAAGAGTAAGGAGGAGTGGATGGGGGGAAATGTTTCTGGTTCTATTCTTTCTTTCTCACTTCCCTAGTCTGTTATTGATTGGCAACAAATTAAATTATTTTGCCCATGTTGAAGGAATCCCCACCAGGCAAGGCAAAGACAGTGAAGGCACTGTCAGGCCTGCAGTCCAGCCACATATGGGCAAGGATAGCAGACAAGCTCTGTGAGGACAATTAGGGACAGCCACAAGGCCAGGGATTGCCAGACATATCCAGAGTGAAAGGACATGTCCAAGATCAAGCCAGTAATTCCAGTCTGCAGGCAGGATCAGTATCCAGGTGAGCTAGGCAGCAGCACAGCTCAGAGAGAGCTCAAGGGTGAGCACCCAGCTTAGAAGCAGCTCCTGAACAGAGCGGGGGCTAAGCCCCACTGAGGCTTGTCCCTGCAATTTGCTGAAAGGTCAGGCACTTGTGCTGTGGAAGTTGGCTCTGAATCGAGGCAGCCAAACCCCCAAAAGCAAGGCCTTAATTTCACCAGAAAGTCCATTCATAGCTTTTTGCCTTCCTCTGTACCAACGCACACAGAAAAGCAGTACAGCCTGGAACACAGGCTTTCTCTTTCTTAAGTCATGTTTGATTGGCATTGAAAATTGAGTCCATCTCATGTCATCCAGAGTGTCAATGATGAAATGTTCAGCTGTGCCTCTGGGAATGCAAATCAGAGAAGGATTTTGTAGGGATCTGTCATGCAGATATTTGAATTTCTTCCCTTGAGCTAAGGTGTCTAATCAAATTACTGTTTTTTTCACTTGTAAATGACTGTGCTGTAGAAAAATAATTTCGGGATCGCTGTCTTTCTTCCTCTGAATTACTCACTGATGATCTTTTTTCATCTTTAAATTCTGGAAATCTGAGAAGGTGTTTTTAATGGGAAATTGTTTTGTAGCCCTCAATGTTTTATGATCTTAGAAAATCTTGTGAGCTTTTCCTGGATCTTCAATGAAACGAGCTACAGGACAAGAAGAATTGCATAATGTCCTTCTGGCAGTGTTAGAGCAGGATGAACTTTGAATTTTGCTTGTTTCCTGATTTGATTCACTACCAGACTTGAATCGAGCTGCCATTGCAGTTATGAGGCATTGGTGTGTGTGGAAATAGTCCATATGTTTTGGAAGGGTCTGATTCCATGGCTTTCAAACCTTCTTCAGGTTCCAAACTGCTAGGTCTAAGGTGGAGGGTCTAAATGACCTTTGGATTACAAACAGAAGAGAGAAGAGAGAAAAAGCCTACTCTCAGACAAGATGCATGTCTTCAGAGGATCCTAATGCCAGTAACTTTCATTTTCCTACTAATACAGGGGTTGTTATTTTCTTTCCCAGAACAAATCCCTATCAAACTAATCTTATAATTTATCCACTAGAATACAGGGGTTTAGTAGATGGTCTATATAATGCATGTTGAAGATATTTTTATTCATAGGACAATAGTTGATTAGCTGGCCATTTACAGACAGAAGGGTCACCCAGAAGACTGACCCTATGAGGTGCCTTCTGATACTTTCGTCGGCTTCCCCTCTTAGATCCCCAAATTCATGTTCATGAACTGGTAAGTATTTGCTTTAATTTAATGGAAAGGGAGCTTTGGAGGGCAGACGTACTTAAAGAGGCAGGAAAATAGCACAGGAGCGGCTTCTGAATCTCATGTGCATGAGGAATGTGGAATAATGGAACGTAAAGCAAACTGTGTGAGAGCAGCTGTTGAGGGTGTCCCTGCTGAGCAGCCGTGTGCCTCAGAGCCCAGGCAGGAGCAGGACAGCACACACGGATTGTGGGTTGAGCACAGCCACGTGTTGTGCTTGGTGGTGTGGTGAGAGAGCTCTGAGGTTTGTTCCTGAAGGCCGGTGAGGGGAGAGCAGGGAAGGGCAGAGGAAGCACCAACCCTCCCAACACAGGCGTTTCATGAGCTGGGAACCAGCATGTGTCACTGGGGTGCTGACAGTGGCATGTCAGGGTGTCATTGCCATGTGCTGAACTTCCTGCATGTCTGTTCAATGGCATTACAAATCTTCCTGCAAGCCACTGCTGTCTCCTGTGAAACAGTTTGTGCCTTGAGGGAAAGGAAGACTCCAACACAAGTTATCCTTTGGCTTGGCATTTTTTAAAGTTGAAAACAGAACAATTCAGGCACAGACTCAGATCAGTTACAGGTACATTGCTTCAAACAGATTGACAACATCCAAACCAGATACATTGAATCAGGATGGGCTTTGTGAACACAAGTCTTACATCATAATGTTTCTGTGGCATTTACTTTAAAAGTATGTAAAATCCCACTACAGATGTAAAGGGTCATGAAGCTCCTGTAACATTAATGCAGTGACACAGATCACTATTTCAGCAAGAGCAGGAAACTCAAAAGGCCGTGTCATTCTCCCCTGAACCCTACTGGAATCTTATAGACATCTTTAGAATCAACAAATATTTTTCTAGAGTTCGACTACAGTCTAAAATGATGAGTAGGATATTCTGAAAATATTGGGAATTCCTTAACATCCTCATTAGGGGCTTTTACTAATCAGAAACAGCATTCAAGCCTTATATTCACAAATAGATATGACCATGCCAGACTTAACCTGGCTGTGGTTAACCTGTTCTGTTCTGTTAGTATCATGAATTGTAACTTAAAGCATTCCAAGAGATTACATTCTAGTTTGAGTCTTGGCCCTGATTCTCTACTGTGTTAGAGAAACTGTGGTGATTTCCAAGGAAAGTACAGTAGATAGTAGACAACTTACAGAATTATTCATAACAAGACTCACACCCAAGTAAAACAAATTCCCACATTCTTCATTATTCCAGATCACAGCCCTAATCTACTCATTCCAGCATCTATTATTTATACCACTGATGATTTCAATTTAATTCATTTGGATCTAAACTAAAAATTCCATGCTATGGCATTGTCTTTCACATCGATGCACTTCGGAGATGACACTTAGTGTGGTGCCAAAGCCTAGCTGGCAGCTCTTGAAATTTTGGATTGCTCCAAATTAAAACTATGGAGTGTCCTGTAGGACAAGCAGCCATTAAAATTATACAGATCGTTTCTGCATTGCTTAAAGGTGAAAAGCTGTGGAATAAGATCACATGCAAAGAAATAAAATATATAACGTACAGGACAAGGAAGTAACAGACTGACTTAATGGCTTTCATATGGGCCTCTAGGCTGGGATCCCTGAAGCCACTTGCATTATTTTGCATCCGTCTGGTGTGTATCCACAGAGACTGAATCAGCAGAACACTTGAAACAACACACAGTATCAAAGGCATACCTATACCAGCATTACAGAGAAGAATTAACAAACCCAAATTGTCTTTCCTCGTGGTTCTCATTGCTGAAGAATTTGTCACAGGTAGAGGAGCAGTGAAGTTGTCGTGCACACTGTAGACATCCAAGGCAAAGGGAATTGCGGCTATGAAGGAGCAGAGACATGATGCAAGCAGCATCCAGGGCATCAGCCTGGCAATTCTCTGCTTCAGCCAGATGAAGAAAGACTGTGTAAAACTGGCAACCTTGATACAATAGAAGACACTAAGCCAGGCTCCAAACCAGAGGCTGGTGTAGTTCAGAACTGTAAAAATTATCTTGGAAACTAAAAACACGTGTTGGATATAATAGGAGGGTTCATAAAATATACTCATTAACAAATCCAGAGTAGTCCATGACTGCAAAATGAATCTAGATGAACTCAGAGAGATCACAATCATATCATATGGGGGCCATGTTTTGCTCCCAATGCAGCTCAAAGTACTGGCAGCCAAGATAATTCCATTTCCTAGAATTCCTGCCATGGATTCAATTATAGCAATTGATAGACAAAGGAGAGCAAATGATGTGACCATTGTAACTCAAGAGTTTGCAATAATTACTCAGCTTCTCCTGGGCCCCTGAAAGCCTCAGATCTGTCAGCCACTGCCAGTCCCAAGGAGCTGTTGTGGGCAATGCTCGCCTATTTATCTCAGAGGCAAAAGTCATCTAATGTCATTTAATATTTCTGCTATTTTACATGTTGTTTTGGAGGTTGATGTCTCAGCTGATTTGTCTGAGCATGCAAATTGGGTCAAGATTCAGTTACATCGTTTTCATTTGGTGAAAGGCTTTGCACTGGAAGGGTTATGGAGCAGGTGAACCGTGGTGTTAACAAATGTTGGTTTGCACTTCAGTATCGGATGTCCTGTTTTACGTGTCTAGATTTGCTATTTCTATCTAATGCCTTAATGTCTCCCTTTCTTGCATTGTTGTCTCTTCAGAGTTCATGAGACACACTTGCCATGGCCTCTTCTAATACTGGGGTAGCTCTTTATCAGATATTTTCAAATTTCTTCTACAGAGGATTATTATGTTTTTATTTTGGTTGTGTTGAGTTTTAAGCCATATTATTATCCTTGCATCCTTGCTCTCAGTGTCCCAATGGAAAACGATAAATTTCTGTGGGAGGATAAGCACAGAGAAAAGGAAAATCACTTTACAGAATCACTCACTGGTCCATCCACTGCAGCAGATACCCACACTGCAGCCTGAGCAGAGGCCCCCTGGCAGCAGGTGGTTGTGCTCTGAAGGAAGCTGCATCCTGTGGAGATCCCACCATGGAGAAGGCTCCTGGCAGGAGCTGCAGCCTGTGGGGATCCCATGCTGAAACAGTTTGCTCCTGGAAGATTGCACCCTGTGGAGAGGATCCCTCTGCAGTCCCCATTCCCTGCTCAGGAAGGGAGGAAGTGGAAGAGTAAGGAGGAGTGGATGGGGGGAAATGTTTCTGGTTCTATTCTTTCTTTCTCCCTTCCCTAGTCTGTTATTGATTGGCAATAAATTAAATTATTTTGCCCATGTTGAAGGAATCCCCACCAGGCAAGGCAGAGACAGTGAAGGCACTGTCAGGCCTGCAGTCCAGCCACATATGGGCAAGGATAGCAGACAAGCTCTGTGAGGACAATTAGGGACAGCCACAAGGCCAGGGATTGCCAGACATATCCAGAGTGAAAGGACGTGTCCAAGATCAAGCCAGTAATTCCAGTCTGCAGGCCAGGATCAGTATCCAGGTGAGCTAGGCAGCAGCACAGCTCAGAGAGAGCTCAAGGGTGAGCACCCAGCTTAGAAGCAGCTCCTGAACAGAGCGGGGGCTAAGCCCCACTGAGGCTTGTCCCTGCAATTTGCTGAAAGGTCAGGCATTTGTGCTGTGGAAGTTGGCTCTGAATCGAGGCAGCCAAACCCCCAAAAGCAAGGCTTTAATTTCACCAGAAAGTCCATTCATAGCTTTTTGTCTTCCTCTGTACCAACACACACAGAAAAGCAGCACAGCCTGGAACACAGGCTTTCTCTTTCTTAAGTCATGTTTGATTGGCATTGAAAATTGAGTCCATCTCATGTCATCCAGAGTGTCAATGATGAAATGTTCAGCTGTGCCTCTGGGAATGCAAATCAGAGAAGGATTTTGTAGGGATCTGTCATGCAGATATTTGAATTTCTTCCCTTGAGTTAATGATTCACTGTTGGTTTGGGAGTTGATAGCTCAGCTGATTTGTCTAAACATGCAAATTGGGTCACAATTCAATTGCATTGTTTTCATGTTGGTGAAGGGATTTGTATTGGAGGGGTTATAGAAGAGCTCTACTGGGGTTTATAGAACTGTGGGCTTCCATTTGATGTCCTGGTTTGGTTTACATGTCTAGATTTTGTTTTTTAATGGAATACCTTAATCTCTCCCCATCTTGCACTGTCATGTCTTCTTAGTTTATGAGAGGAATCTCTGTGACTTCTTCTAATACCAGGGCAGGTCCTTATCTTTATCAGATGTATTCAAATATCTGTTAATAGGCTTTGTGTGCATGTGACAGCCAATCACGGTTATTGCACCAAATGTGTAAAGGGTGTTCATGGTCTCTCCCCTGTCATTGCACAATATTGTAAAGGTTCTAGTGTTTGAAGGTCTTGTTTTTATGAAATGAACCAAACTAAGGACATCCTGCAGCGTCTTTTGCAGGTCTGGCTCTGGTTTCTTTGCTGTAAAAACTCGTCTATGAACATTGCAGTGAATGAATTCCAGTGAATGAATTCCAATTCAATGAATGAATTGGTGGTAACCTTACCATCCAATCCTTCTCTTATGCCAGTAAAAGCAGCTGTTCCACTAGTCTTTAAACTTGCACAGCTCTTCCAGAAAACATTTTTATTAAAGAAATAATTTACTGTTGAGAATACAGCTTCTGTGGTAAATCTTCCTTTCAGTGG
This sequence comes from Sturnus vulgaris, assembly GCF_052056855.1. NCBI lineage: Eukaryota > Metazoa > Chordata > Aves > Passeriformes > Sturnidae > Sturnus > Sturnus vulgaris. Next base: position 32,370,690 of record NC_142244.1, read on the forward strand.
TTTACAGAAGGTAGCTTTTCATTCATTTCACTATTGAAACAGAGTTTGTCAAATACCTTAATCTAAGGCATTTTAGAACATTTGTACTTTCATCCATCTACTCAGAAATCCTGTTCCACTATGTAATTTGTGCTGATACTTGTCACTTCAAACCTTCAGCAATATTTTCTATATGTCTTCTAACAGTGTTTATTGACAAAGGAATGCATTTTAGTTTGCTGCTCTATTGCTTTCTGTGTATTATCACAGCAAGTTTTACCTTTCATGGCAGGAAGAATAAGTGCTTCCCTGGTGCTAGTGTGACATTTTGTCTTTTGCTGTGAAGCAAGAAACCTGAGAGGAGGCTTCTCTACACATTTGTCATTAGGTTTGGTGAAATTTTGTAAAGTACTGAATTGAATGTCACCTGGCTTGAAACATCACTGAAAAAAATTGTAGAGGTTTGTCTTCATGCTCTGGATGCTTAGATGTTAAATGTCTTGCTAATTCTGATGGCTTCATAGTGACATTAGCTAAATTTTCAAAGCATTCTCAAAGTAAAATTTTCAAATACTTCCTGTCTATGTGATCTGCATGGCCAACTGTGTGCTTGAATAGTCTGACTGTATGTGCTTGTGTGTGTTTCTATAGATCACAGGATAATATAATCATAGAATGGTTTGGATTGGAAAGGAACTTACATATCATACATATCTTACATATCTAGTTCTAGCCTCCCCACCATGGGCAGGGATACCTGCCCAAGGAGTGTGTGCTCAGCCTCACTCCCTAGCTTGACTTCAAGAAAACACAGCCATAGCATCCACACATCATCAGGATAACGGATTCATCCACTTGTAGCAAGACAGACAGAATCTAATGAAGTAGAATAGCAAGTATAGAGACTGCTCTAAATAAATATCATAAATACCATCTCTACTGGAGATGTTTCAAGGGGATAAGTTAGACATTTAATGAAATTTTGTAACAACTGAACAACATCTGTTAGTAGTTATTAACATACTACAGTACCCTCCTAATGTTGTGATACCCTACAATTAGAGAATAGGATACAGTTTGCAGTCAGCAAACTGCTTACACAAATAATTCTAAATTTATATTTGATTGGCTATTAGTAAATTGCAATTCATCCCATACGCAACAAACTACAGAACTTGGAGTTGTTTCATGCAACTTTATATTATCCTGGTAACCCACACCAGGGAATGACCTTTGTTTCAAGGGCTAAGAGACCCAGGGTGGCTCATAAGCCTCTACTCACTGCAGACCTCAAAAGCCAGGCCAAGCCTACCCTGTCTGGAAATGGGTTGACAATCTGAGAGACACTGCTGCCATCCCAGCTGCTGGATTTGATTCTGTTGCTGTGTTCGCAATTATGCTCATGCTCAGGAATTATCTAGAAAGTATTGGACCAATCTTTTTCTTCAGGAAGAGTCAAAGGAAGTTTCTGATGGGTGGATAATTCCTTGACCTTCTGGAGAGTGACTGTCCAGTTCCTGGGACCATATTGTGCTGTGCACTTCAGTGGAACAGCAGGAAGTGACACATTTTGACCTGAAAAGGGTCAGTTTAAGGTTCTGTGTAGTGATCTCATGCCAGTCACTGTCACCATATCACATTCTGGTTGCCAACACCTCAGAAGAAGGTGCTCCATTGCATTTTGCAGCCTTACTCCCTCGATGTTGATTGTCAGGCACCCAGTGTGAGTCCATGGTGCAGATGGAGACAAAGGTCTCTCAGGCCATCCTCCAGAATGTCTACCCAAGAGTCAAAATCAACATCAGAGATCAGATGGGTGCTAGCTGAACCTGGACACCCCATCCTCATGGAGTCAACTAAGTACATATATATCCCCATACACAGTTTATAGAAAGGCTTAGTAGTCAACTAGAAGCCTATATGTAGAAGCCTAGTAGTCGACTATTTCAAAAGCTGCTCAACATCCTGTAAGCCCACAGGGAGAGTTATGGTTGAAGCACAGATTACAATGGCCATTCAAGGAGCAGCAGGAGGAGCTGTTCCATAAGGAAAGGAGATCCAAAATGCCAGCATCACCGCAAGGCAGGCAAGAACAGGATGTCAAGCATGCAGTCCCACCTCCTATGGGCAAGGATAGCAGACAGGCTCTGTGATGGGTCAGCCTGTAGTCCAGTCATACCAGATGTGTCCATAGTGATAAGACATGTCCAAGATCAAGCCAGTAATTCCAGTCTGCAGGCCTGGATTAGCATCCAGGTGAGCTAGGCAGGTGGAAAGGCCCAGGCAAAGCTGCAGCACAGCTCAGAGAGAGCTCAAGGGTGAGCACCCAGCTTAGAAGCAGCTCCTGAACAGAGTGGGGGCTAAGCCCCACTGAGGCTTGTCCCTGCAATTTGCTGAAAGGTCAGGCATTTGTGCTGTGGAAGTTGGCTCTGAATCGAGGCAGCCAAACCCCCAAAAGCAAGGCCTTAATTTCATCAGAAAGTCCATTCCCAGCTGACATTCATGGAGTATCAGTATGGGTGGAAAGACCCAGGCAAAGCTGCAGCACAGCTCAGAGAGACAGCAACGGTGAGCACCCAGCTTAGAAGCAGCTCCCGAAAGGAGGAGGGGCTGAGCCCTACTGAGGCTTGTCCCAGCAATTTGTTTTAAGGTCAGTCACTCATGCTGTGGAAGTTGGCTCTGAAACTCAGCAGCCAAAATCCCAAAAGCAGTGCAGAGCCCCTAACCGTATTCACCATAGCAGTACCTGGGAACTTTATCAATGAGTCCATTCCAGCACAAACTTTTTAGTGTCTGGTGGTCAAATGAATTATATCAGCAGTATTCAACACAAGTAAATTCCAAGGACTTGACAAAGAAATCAGAATTAACTACCACAGTAGATGGTAGTTAGGTACTTAAAGTAGTTCTGTAAATGTCTAGAGAATAAGTATACAGTGTACTGCACAGTGTACTGTATATATATAGCACTAGAATCTGGTTTACCAGGACCACAGCCAGTAGATTAAGGAAAGTGATTCTCTTCCCTCCACACTTTGTAATGTGGTATCTAGAAAATTGCATCCAGTATTTGAGAGGGAAATTAATTTTTCTGGTGACTGGACACTACTAAATTTACACGTAACACCAGGCTTAGGCTGACCATAAAGTTTTGGAAGACAGATTCAGAATTCAAAATCGTTTTGGCAAGCTGGAGATTCAGTCTGATAAAATATGAACAAATGCCTACAGATATGAATAAACACATTCATATATAAATTTGTGAAGAAAGCTGTAATAAAAATGAATACAATGCTGGGAGGTGCAACCAAAAATTTTTGTTTGTTGTATAAACTAAGGCATTGTATTCTTGTATGTCGCTCTAATGAAGTTGTGTTGCAGAACTGTAAGAATTGGAAGCAACAGCCTTTTTTAGTTTAGAAAGAAGAAATCTGAAAAAGGGCTAAAAAACATGCAAAAAATAACTCTGAAGATACAAGAATAAACTTTTCTTAAAATGCATTATGGAGAGGGCAAGGAGCTGCTGGATACATAAATACAAAGTCATATCCTTTTTACCATTAGTGTAAAAACTTTTAGAAAAAAAATCATATATATCATATATATTTTCATTGCAAACTTTTTAAAAGGATTTGAACAAGAAGCTGCAGGAGTGTCACAGGGAAAGCTGATCCTGTCTTGGAGAAGAGAAGTGAATGGAAGCAAAGCTTATTCATCTAACTATATAGAAATCTACTGAAAATAAATTTGTTTCCCTTTAATCAGTCTGGGAGAAAATCTTTTCCAGCTAATTTGGCTGTTCAGTGAACCAAAGTATTTGGTATTTAATAACATCTCACAGTCACACAGGAAATGATTTAGTTCAGTTCAAAATATGCCATGTTGCTGGGCAAATGCAAGCAACTCCAATTTACAGGTGCACTGGCAGGTTACCTAATGACTCAAAACCACATATTACAACAGAATCAAAGATAGAAATGGACTTTGAAATCTCCGGAATCCTGAGTTTAAGCCTTAACTTCTGAAAAACAGATAATAACTGGAGATACTGAGGAGGATGAAAAGGGCAAAAAGAGGAGACATAAAATGAAATTGTGGTGGAAATATATAAGAAAGAACTTGAGGGTTCTGCTCAGGAGAGATAAGGTGATTTTAACTTTTTTTAAAATATGTCAGCCTTTGATTTCACAAGCATTACTTTGTGATATTGCAAAGTATATGAAGAGCTTTAGTATCTAAGTGGTATCTAAACCACAAATGGGGACAGCAGATTTAGGGGCTGAACCAAAGAGAATTTTTCTGACTGATGACATTTCACTGTCTGGTCCACAGATGTAACTAATGGTAAATATTATGGATTTAAATACCTTTTCCTAACAAAAAAATACTTAGAAACAATGTCTTGCTGATACCTTCTAAAGTATTTTGAATGGCCATGACGTTCACGTTCTTTTTAATTTAGCCATAAATGCTATGCTTCCATATAGTTTCTTACTGCAGCATTACAGTTAAAATACACGTTTTGAGACATAAATCCGAGTTGTGGTCAAGTGGCTATTGCATTGTAACATTCATGATTCGAGTGATTCTGCACCAGAAGAACATTATCCACATGTGAAATATAAACAATTCTCCTTGATAGACCATAGTCTGAAATTTTCACCTCACACATTGGCACACATCATTAGGTTATAAAGCAGTTGTAAAAAACAAAGCAGATAGCAAGCACTTTAAAGAGCTATGGAAAATGGTTTTCTAGGATGTGTTTTGGAAGATGGTGCACTGTGAAGAAGCAAGAACAGAGCTGATACACACTCAATTCTAAGAGAAGCCCTCTGGGCAGTCTGCTGGACTCAGATATTTCATTTGCCTTAGCATGCCTCTTTAGTAGAAGGCTGTGTGGCTGCTTATTCAGGGATTATGCTTTTACTCTTTTTTTGCTCTTCTTGTTAAATAAATGCTTCAGGGGCTAGGACTTGCTTTTCGGAATGGAAAACTGTGCCTCATGGGTGTTTTGGAATGGTTTCACAGTGAATGTCTGAATGAGTAAAAAGATATATAACCACAAAAATGTTTTTCTAATATTAGTCTTCTACCCCTGTTGCAGAGAAAAAAAAATCAAGTTCTTACTGGTACAGTAACTACAAAACACCTACAAAATCTTTAACAATAGCCTGAAGTGATATTCTAATTATCCTATTTATTCTTAGAGGTTGTGCCCAATGAAGCAACAAATGAGATATTAAAGTAACACAGAAAATAACAGAAGACATTCTATGACAGTCATGTAGGATAGGGTTATGAGCAAGGAAACTCATGTACATTCATGTAGGACAGGGAAAAATAAGGCGGTTTTTGTTTCAACTTTAGTGTTTTCTGCCATTCTTATTTTCACTGCTTCTCCTGTCTTTCTTGCCTAATCTTCCCTACCCTCCTACCCTTCATTCTCAGGTTTTCCTTTCCTAGTACCTGAAACCAACCTCTTTTGTTTCCTGTCATCAAGGATACCCTTCCTATCTACCTCCCAGTTCACATACCTTGTATCCATTCTATCCACTTGGATTCCAGGTTTGAGTATAGTCTTCCTTATGGATGGACTGATGAATCTTCCATTTGAAGGGCTCACACAGGTCAGGCTATATTTTCCCCATTGTCTTTAGCAAATCCATCCAGGTAACTAAATTGCCATACATTGAGCTAATCTGTGGTTACAAACTTTGGTCTTCTCCCCTTCTTCCTGCCTCCTCTGAACCTGAGGTCTGTTAACTGGTGATTGTGGTTAGAAGTATCAATGACTTTTCTGTCTTTTTTTCTCTGAATAAAGATGTCCCAGAAAGCTGGAAGGACAGGTTGCCCAGGGAAGTGGTGGATGCCTCTTCACTAGAAGTGCTCAAGGCCTAGACAGAGATTAAGCAACCTGACCATGGTGGGATGGCTGAACTGGATGATTTTTTAAAAATCGCTTACAACCAAGGCATTCTGTGAATCCTTGAGTTTGTGTATTGATGGACTGATGCTAGATGAGAGAGCAAGATTTTGGTGAATAAGAGGGTGAAAAGCTGCCACCTGCATGTGTGACTAGAGAGTGTCTGAGAGCACTTTTTCCCTCTTGTCACCTGCGGGGCAGTTAGAATACTCTGCCAGATCCCTGGCTGACAGCTCCAATTATGGCCCGTTTAAATTGAATTTATCCTGTCATCAGTCCTCCAATCCACAATAGAATATTTGGGCTCTCAGGCTGTCCTGCCTCCAGTTTTCTGAACTTATTTAGTGAAGGAGCAAGTGCTACAATGTTCTGATGTTTTCAGACCATATTTGTGCTTTAGATGATTACCAAAATTATTGCTAACCTTTAGCAGACAGCCTTTCATATAAAGGAGATTTTCTTTCATCTTGTTTTAACCCACATGTCACAGTGCTCAGTAGTAGTACCACCAGGGACCAGTTGAGGTAGAAGAGCTTGAGTTAAACAAGTTGGTTTTTTTTAAACCTAAGTGCAGTCTCTTTGTAAGTGATAGCCTTTTCACAAGAATTTTCAAGATGGTCAGTGACATTAACATTGCCTAATTATGTTTTTCTAATGCTCTTTTTAAAAGAGCTATCTTTTGTGCAGTCTGTGATACATATATATTTTAGGAGGCTGAAGATGGAATATCAATCCATAAAGCAAAACTTCACTCTATCAAACTGTTGCAGTAGAATTTACTTCACTTGATGTAGAAGATCAAAGTTCCAATTCAATTTCACTTCAGGACAGATATTAGGAAAATAATTTGCTGAAATCTGCTTTTGATTCCAAACCATTTGAAATACTAACCATTAAAAATTACGTAAAAAATACTGCAATAACATCTGTCAAATGCACGCCTACACACTTAATAAATTCATATGTCTATTTAATTCTAAGATTTCTAAAAGACAACTGCTGTTATCCATTTTTATGTGTAACAGCTGGAAGCATATCAAACATTATATTTTTTTCAATGTGCTGATCAGTGTTACATTTGGAAGAAGCTAATGCACTGTATAGAGAAGAGAAAGTGTCTGTCACAAAGAAAAAGCCAGAGGTTCACTTACTAATTTGTGGACTCAAGGGAGCAGAGCTGTCATATGTGCCTTAAAGATAAGAAGGGAATGAGTTGATAAGGATTACTTGTGACGTCTTCTCCCTCCCTGCCTTCCCTCCCTCCCTCCCCCAAGCCCCTCTTCCTGCTTCTGTAATTAGAAAAAGTTTACAGGGAAACTTTTTGTCTTTGCTTTCTGTAGGTGATAAAAGTGTCTTGAAAGAAACATGCTAGCAGGAAAAACAACAGCACCATTTTCATGTATACGTGAATGCTTCATGCATTCAGCTCTCAAGATGCCCAAACTTCTAAAGGTTGTATATTCAAAACCCTATCAGAGTGTTTACAATGCTATCGTGCCATCCCTTCCAAGGCAGAGCTTTTTCAAGGTTTAAATATATATGCAGACTGTCACTTTTAGACAAAAAGTGCCATTATCCAGTGGCACATGATTTGAAAGAAATTTCCATATCCAATTGGTGATGTGGAAAATGTAAGATATGCTTCTCTACCTTATTGCTACCAGATGCAAACATGCTCTGTCCTTACCCTGACAGATGCAAGAAACTCTGCTTGAAAATGTACATAACTACAGTGTCCAAATTACTTTGCAACAGCTAATAACCACAGCCAAACAGATTTTTCTGAAGTGTGGATCATATAATTTCAGATAAAATATGTCTTATACCTGGATATCTCAGACCACAGTCACAGACACAGCATCTTTGTGAAATAAATCCACATTCTTTCCAAAAAGATACATAAATTTTGGAATATATAAAAGTTTAACAGCTTAATTCTCTCCATAACAGCTCAACTTTCCTACTGAATTACTTAACAAATTCAAAATCCAGTGTCCACTAGAGCAGAATGCTACTCATGAGTATACTTTTCCAACAGTACCCAGAATCCAACAATAATGCATATTAGATCCAACATATAACGTTACTATGGTATGCAATGTGTTCAGAGAGGAAATATCACCACTACACTAGATCTTGCAAGGCAGCTTTCTCAGCATCACAGCACCATTGAAACATGTACTAATTCAAAGAGCTGTTCCCTTCATTGACAAAGAGAGGTGTTTATCAGATTTCCTTTCCTGAAACATCCCATGCACTCTTGAAATGAAGTAGTGATCCATCTACTTTTCAGGATGTGTCCTGACTAGTTTACAAGGTCTGGTAAAAATCGTCCATACATACACATTCAAAGTATTTCTAGGTAGCATGTGTGGGGCAATCCATGTGTTGTGGCAATCCATGTGTTGTGGCAATATCAGTGTAATGCTTTGCCAAATTATGTGGTAAAATTTCATGTAATAAAGAGGAGATGAGAATACCTGTTTAAAATATACTGGTATATGAAACCATGTTACCACCAATCACATCCTCCCAGCATATTGACCAAAGGCTTTTTTTGTCTTCTTAAGTGTCATTTTAATAGTGAATACTTTATCTAAGTTTTTATTGCCTGCTGTAATCTTAACTACATTGTGTTCAAAGTTATCATAACCATGTCATAATCAAAAAAAGGCAATAAATTCCTTGCCCAGGTAAATTTTAAAACTTAATGTTCATAGAGAAACGAGAAATAAAATTTACTTCATTACATAAATTTTGGGATCTGTTAGATGCTGTAATTATGAAGGTGGAAGAGTTCAGATACAGTTAAGACAGATAAAAAACCGGATATTGTAATGAACAAATTTGTCCAGATAGTTTACAAAGATATCTTCACTGTAAGATCACAATTGTGGCTAACAAAAGACTGGTTTGTTACTTTCATTAAGTCAAATCTCAATCAATTTATGCAAGAAGTACTTGCAAAATGGATTCTGATGATAAGTGAAGTAACACACTGCAAGGAAAAAAAGGTCAGTGGGGACATTTTCGTCAGTATGCAAGGACTTTTTAAACTGTATTTATGGCTGTTTGGTAAATAGAGAAACATATAGCTACCAGTAACTCAAATCCCACAAAGAGCTGGGAGTAAGGAACTGGTTTCAACCATTTAAGAAATCTGTTGTGACAGCAGAGTGTTAAATTATGCAAGCACTACAGAAATAGGGGGAAATCAGGTTGATACGAGCTCTGAACAACTGAGCAGATACCAAATTATCTTCAGACTAGTGAACCAAGATATCATATTCCCCTCAGAGACTTGCAACCTGGGGAGGAAAACAGTCCCATCCTGGTATTCTGCTAGTTTCAAGCACTTTGGAAGCTGACACCAAGCTGGTCCCCACTACCTCTCTCAGCTCACAGCTGCCACTTGAGAAGGTCTCAAATCCCAATGTCCCACTCTCCTACTCAGTTTTTAATGTCTCAAAGAAGTAATCCAGATTCCAAGTCCTCAAAGCAGAGAAACCTCCTTCCCAAATCTTCCCAATTTGCCTCCTTAAATAAGCAGAGGCACACAGGCTGGCCATCTCCTGAGAAGCAACGAACAACTGTAAATAGAACCAGTAATTCATGATTTTTCTTTCTATGCCTCTTGATGGAAAAGAGTCAGAAGTGTCAGAATGGAGAAGAGTCAGAAGACCAAGTGTCCTTGAATGGACACTAGGGTGCAGATGAGAGAGAGAGGGAGCAAGAAGCAAGTCAGCACCCTGGCCTTTCCTCTTTGGAGGAGGAGCACTAGGATCTGTAGCCCACACTATCTAGCAATAGGCAGAAGCCTGCGGGCCCCAAGGCAGCAGCAGGTTGAAACAGGCTAGTGGCAGGGAGAATATCAGACCAAAACAGGCTTGTTGGATGGGCAGGATAGTGAGGCTGCTGGAGAGAAAAGAAACGGCAAATAGCTAAGAAGAGGCTGAGGGAGATAGAGAATCACATACTTCTGTTCAAAAAGATTTCGGTGGAGCTCCAAGAGGCAAGAAAGGCAGGTGGGTCACAGAGACACAGGAGGGAAATGAAAATATCCTTTTATGAGAAGTAGAGTTGTTAGGGAAGGTGGGTGGAGAGTTGCAGAAACACCAATTTCCCTCCCTCCCATTTTCTTTAGGGTGTTTGTCTCTGAGCTTTTCCTCTCACTTCTGCCCACAGCAAACAGCCAAGCTGGGAAGAAGAGATTGTCTCCCAACTTAGTAGAGTGTGTGGGCACAGCAGACTGATAGCAACCAAGTAAACAGAGTTCACAACTGTGGTAGCTGCAGGAGCAAAGCCTGCTCGGTGACAAGCATGAGCACTCTTCCACAGGTAAGGAAATGGGTCTATCTTGCAATCTTCTGAGATACTTTTGTTGCACACCTTTCTTTTCCTTCCCCTTTCATAGCTACACTGCTTATTGCCTTGGGGGACCGGGGTAGCTGAGTTTTTGACATCCAGAAATATCTTGTCCGAGTCTCAGAAATAATGATTTGGGATATGGTGTAATGATTTAGGGGTTTTTGCCCTTCCTGTTAGTCACCCTAATGCCTGTTCTGAGAGCTGTTTGAAGCACCAACCAACAAGTCATAATAGTAATAGTAAAACTATTATTAGTAGTAATAATGATAACAACAACAATAATGATAATGACATCTTTTATTCTATTTCCATTTTTTCAGCAAGGTATTATAAGAAAGTGCTTACACAGAGACTTGCAGTTTCCCCTCCACAAATAGTTGTGGATAAGCAAGGCATAGTTTTTGGAATGTGAGAATGACGTGGTGTGCCTAATTGCTTCCCATGTGGCATGGTGTCCTTTTTCTGCTTTGATGTCTTATATAAATAGCTAGCAAAGTCTTAATTGCATATTTACAGACAAATTGCACTGGACTGAACTGTTAGCTCAAGGTTGCTAAAAAGTACAAAACATTCAAGGGCAACAGAGATAAGTGTAGTGTTCTGTGTTACTAAATAATACAAACACAGCAGTATGTGTATGTTCTTACACTGAGATCTGTTCAGTGTGATTGTGGCTGTAATACAAACTGTCACTTATCTTTATCTTGTCTGCATTTTTATAGTTGAGGAATTTGCAGAAATTTGTTTTGTATATCCATTCCCAAATTTCTGTGTGATGAAGATCAAACCATAATCATAATTTTAGTTGTTGGCCATGGTTTTGCTTTACAATTTTAGTAGTCTAGAATATAATTCAGCAACCTTCCTGTTTCATATTTCATATGAGCACGTACTCTATTTCAAACACAGGCTAAAACGTTTCTCAAATGGCATTTAATGGGCTCAATTTATGTGCTTAAATAATTTGCTGACAAAAGATAAATTTAAGAAAATGAGGGTTTTTGTGATATTGGGGCATTAGCCATCTGTGTGAGTAATGTGATAAACACTATTTGGGTAACGGCCAAAGTCAGTAATTCATGAATAATCTACTGGTTGAAAAATAATACCTCAAAATTATCTGGTAAATAGTTATGAAAATTAACTTCAGTTCTCTCTTCCTTTGATGTCTTTATTTTAATTTACTTTATTTTAATGAAAACTAGATGTTTCTTTTTCTGTAATAGCACTAGACACTATGAAAATGCAAGGTGAGGAAGAATTAACTTCAACCTCCCTTCAGAACTCAGGAATGGCTCACAAACAGAAAAAAGGAGAGGCTGAAGGAAAATCAAATTCTTTGGCTGATTTAGTTGTATCAAACATTTCTTGCTTTAGTGATAACAGTACTTGTCATGATTCTGCTATCCTAAGTCATGCTTGCATTTGAATCAGATGATACATATAGTACACTAATTTAAGGTTATAAATTTTTATAATTTACAACTATTAGAATTCATCTTTTAATGACTTTACAACCATGTGTTCTCACTTAGCTCTAGTGAAGCCGTTTAAATTTGAGCATTTGCACATGCTTAAAAACATGAAAGAACTGAAACTATACTGGAAATTGCATTCATGTTTATGCTAATACTGATTATTCTTCCCACCCCTAAGTGAGACCTGTAAGGAAAAACCCTGTCAGAGAATGATGTCTTTTTATCCTTTTCCACTGGCTTGTTCCAACCATTACTTGTATCTTTATATGGAGCATGCTGGATGAAGCAACCAGGTCTCAAAACATACCACAATGGGGTGCTGCTGCTTCCTTTAAGCTATGTAATGTTCCTGCATCCTGTGCCCTGGAAGTGTTGGTGTGCCACCTCTGGGTCCCTCTAGTTAAATCCACACTTCTGCCTTGGCCAAGAATCACGGCCTAAGGAAGAGATCTGTGTTTTAGTGCCTGTGAACCACTTAATGCATTGTGGCATACGACTAAAGTTCATTCTAGATCAAGAGTCTGACAGGGATTTTGCCCTGGTCAGTATCTTTGTAAGAGTACTGAAAAAGCAGGTATTTGTCTGTCTGGATTTTTTTAAGCTGTTGTCCTGAAAAAGTCATAAAGGAGAACTAAATATGACTGCCCTCCTCTTTTTTCCTCTGTTTATGTAGGTCCACAATTTCTCTGAAATCCCACCCCAGTTACAGAGGCAAGATTAGAAAGGCATTTATTATGGAAGGTGAAGTGTTTGAAGAACAATTTTATGCTTATTGTTCACATCACACAGATCGTAATCTAGTTTCTACATAGAGGTGTCATTTCTTTTGTGCTATGTTATTATTTTGGGCATGCTGCTCTTAGCCAGGTACTCCTCTATTTGTTTCACAATGGAGACTTGAATGGGGCAGTGCTGTTTCTCTTAGAGATTTTTTAAAAATCCGTTGTTTGATGCATTTTGCATGTCAAAATAAACATTGTGCATAGGCCTGAAATATGCCAACTGTTAACCAAAAATTCATAAGAAATTGCACCAACAGTCTTGAAATACCAGATTCTTGTTAATATCTCCACAGTCATGACATTTATTACTCAAAAGAGAGAAACAGATATCTTCTGATAACATGAAACAAAATAATTGCAAAATTGTTATTATTTTGTGGTAGGAATAGGCCAAACTTTCCATGTGAAAAACGAGAAGTTTATTGCAACAGAGAAGTCAGAATTGTGAATGTAAATCATTCACTCTTTCCTAAATGGTGAGAGATTAAGCCTTCCATGCCAAAGAATAGTTTTTCTATTCCCTTTATCAGCCAAGCTAATTTTCTTTCACTCACTCCTCTGTCACACTGTTGTGACACTTACTCCAGGAGCAAAACAAGTGTTTTACTACAGGGATTTATGAAAAGAATTTGGATTTCCTCCTTTGTAGTTTGTACACTGTACTTTGCCAGTATGATCATGTTCTGTATCAAGTAACTTCTAATGTCACTTGTACCTACTTGCTCTCCATTTGGTTATTCTGTATCCTGCCTGAGGAAGTTAGGAGAATAGGATTTTAAAGGAGAAAAGCGTTAGACACTCAACTCCTGTTAGTAATTTCTAGGAGTTGAGTAAGCCTTTCAGAGGCTTTTATTCAAGATTGAATAAAATGCACATTTGAAAGATTATAAAATTATGAAGTCTGGTTTTGTATGACTTATTTTTGTTTTCTCTTCTATTAATGTTTTTGTGCAGAAGTTGTACATAGTATATTAGTCCAGATGATTAACAGCAGACTCATTAATTTCCTTAACGTTCCCTTAGGTGAAGGGACATACACTGGGACATAATTCCTGTAAGATTTTGCTCCATTTCTTGTGATTTTTGTCAAGAGCTATATTTCCTAGTTTTGTGGCAAAGAACATAGATACTGAGTGTGGTGACAAATGCAGTTTAGCTGCTGCATGCAAGGGAGCAGCAAAGGCAGAAGAGAGATGACAATCTGAAACATGAGACTCATGACAAGGCAGGCAAGAAGAAATGACTTAAAAAGCAAAGAGTGCACAACTCCAGCGTGGGCATGAGGGGTGTAAGGCAGGCCTGGTGACAGTGCCCAGGGCTAAACAAGAGTGTAGATTGCCAGGCAAGTCCCTTGTGAGGAAGCAGGTCCAAGGGCAAACCTGCAAAATCAAGTGTGTAGGTGATGGTCAGGATCCAGTTCGATGGGATGCCTGTCCAGACAAAGGCACGGGTGCCATTGCAGCAGAGCTCGGATGGAGACTGCACAGGAGGGCTGCAAATGGCCACGTGAAGAAGTGGGCATGTGCACTAAAGCTGCTTCTCGCCTTTCCTCAAGGAGTTCCGGGGCCTGACAAGATTTCTCAAACAGATTTCTTTTATCAAAGAATCAGGACAGAACAGGGAGCTAAACTTGAGCCTGTGGGGACAGTACAGGCCAGGCCCTGACAGTGACATGTAGGACTCTCCCAGTAGCACTTCCATCAGCTTTCACAGCTGTGAGATTTTCTCCTTGTTTGCTACAGCTGAGATTTTCTATTATCTTCTGGGTTTTTCCCCTCTTCTGTCTCTATTTTCTCATTGTATACCCTTACCAGTCATTCCACTTTTCATTTTTTTCCAGTTATTTCCCTTTCCTTATATATTACCAGCATGCATTCCTCTGTCTGTTCTTTCATAAACTGCTGTTCTTCCGTCTTAGTACGACAAAGTATGGAGAAGGAGAGAAAATGTATTCTAACTATATCCAGGTAGATGTTAAGGATGTGTCCTATGATAATCATCTAGCTTCCTTTGCAGCCAACAGAGAAAAGGACAGATATCTCCAGAAAATGCTTCAGCTCATCCTAAAACAGATATCTAAAATGTAAGGTGTACTCATTAGGTCCCTAGCCTTTTCCACGGACTAAAAAGACACACCTAGATTATGAACAGAACTAAACTTAAGTGAGATAAAAACCTCTCTGTATATAAGATCTTCTCAGCAATTTATACCTTACTCCAGTTGGTAAAATAGAACAAATCTTTTCTCTCACTTGAACTTGGACTAGAAAGCTTAGGATGCAGTACTTCATTTCTTCTTCATTTCATCTGAAATCAGTGCTCAGATTGCCAGACTCTGGCAGAAAAAAGAACCACCAGTCCTAGCTGTCCTATTATTAGCTTTATAGACCCAAAAAGTCTTTGATATCTTCAGGAAGTATATGTAAGGTGATTCCTTCCATAAACCAGAATGAACCATGGGAGTCTCCTCATAGCAAGCTGGATTTTCAGTGAGTAATTCATCACACTGTGCAACAGTTATAGCTTGAAAAAACAGGGAAATTAAGAAGGTGAGAAAGCCTGTGTGAGTCATGTAGATAACTTGGATGATTATTAGTGTTTTGGCACTAGTCCTGTGAATGATTTTCTAGCAGATTAGGTGGGAGACGGACTATGTTATTAGTGGTAACCTTAATATGAATTTTTCTTTATTTATTTTTTCTGTCTCTTTAGACCCATGACCAGGAGCTGAGAACAGGTGCAAAGAAAGAACGATGCCTTCAGGGGAAAAGCCTACTTCTGTGTGCACTTCTTCTAAGTACTCTCCTTGGCTTTACATTGCTTATCACCTACCTCATGATGACTTGTGCTCTAGGTATAATATGAGATATCCTTTTTCACTGTTCTTCATCCACCCCATTTTTAAGATCCTTTTCTCTCTTACCTGCCTCCACTGATCAGTGTTAAGAACCAGACTTTCAGAATCTCCACAAATCATAACACCTTTTGTCAAAAAAGTACATTTTTCTACCCCTTCCTTGAGTCACAGTGGGGAGAGATCTTCCACTTCTGTCCTCCTCTGCATGCTATTTTAATATGCCTGACCCCAGTTTTGAGGGAGAACAGCATTATATTGTCTTGCACCTCATCGATGTGTTCTGTTCTCTCTGTAGTCAAGAAACTGAACTGAATCTGAGACTTGGAGCTCCTCCTTTTCCTTTCTATCTCTGACTTAAGTCTAGTCCTGGTTTTCTAGCACAGATCAGTGCAGTCATAGAGTAAAAGCAAGTCAGTTTCTTGCTAATGAAGAAGCTGTGAGTATAGACCAGAAATATTAATTTGCCTTCCAAATTTGCTGAAGAACTATCTGCAGAATGGTCCATGTGAATGTCTCTGCATATAGAAAGCTCAATACAGAAGGTGCATTTATATTGGTGGATACAGACTTTCCGTGCTCCAAAATAAATACTATTGAATTTTTACCTAGCTTTCTTCTGTAGCTCTTGTTCTGTCTTGGAGACAGTTCATTGCAAAGACTAAGGAAAAACTGTTTAGATCTAGTCCATTTCCACTCTGCCTACCTTCTCCCACGTCAGCTTTGAAACCATAGTATGGGAAGTCTTACCTTGATTTACAGGTGTATTATTTCAGTAAATAATTGATCTGATCCAATGTTGATATAAGATACTGAACTAAAATTGTAATGTATACCCAGTGATTCGAAGCAGTTTAGAAAAAGAACATTATAGATCAAAGCAAGATATTCTAGAAAGTCCTTGTCCACTTTTGACAAATGTCATTACTGAGAAATGTTTCCCATTCTTAAAAAACATGTTTTAATTTCATCCCATTACTTTCTCTGTGCTATGTCCTTCTCTTGCATCATGTATTGACACCATCAATTGCTTCATGTTTATCATGTGGCCAAATCTGGCCGATTCAGAAGACACTGAGAAGGCAGAATAATCCAACCTGTGGCTGCCTAGATAGTACAAACAGAGGGCAATCTTCCTGGGATGTGAAATAGAAAATACACTTCCACCATATTCAGCAATACCTTACAAGGAATTTAACACCGCATGCAAAGGAGCTTGTACCAAAAATAAGTCCTTTGTGATAAATGTCCGCTAAAAGACTTTTTGTTTGGAATTGTTCTCATTCTCCACTATCACTTCTCATTTCTCTCTTATTTGCTTCCTCTTCAGGATCCTGTGATGCTGAATCAGATCTTGCTCTGTTGGAAAGACTTCTGAATTCTAGAAATGACACTGTAAACCCCTGTGAGAACTTCTACAAGTACGCCTGTAGCAGATGGGAAGGCAAACAGTCAAACAGAACCAGAGAAGAATCACTAAATGTATTTGATGTGTTGCTGGAAGAAAACCTGTTGATCCTGAAAAGGCTTTTAGGTAGGGACAGATGATTGGTGTGTTACCTTCGGCATCTGCCTCGATCAGAACTGGCAGTAGTAGTAACTGAGAGCACAATCATTCCTAACAGGGACTGAGTCCCCTCTCTTCGTTCTTCTATCATTACAGGTACAGATTTACTTTTTGAGCATGTCATGTTACAGTAGCTGCATTTTAAACATTTTAGTTCCTCTTGCCAAGTGTAACAGATGAAAGTCACGCTTTAAAATTCTGACAGCAACCCAAACCATTTTCCTTGTTACTTTGTCAAAGCAGGCCATTGTTGCTGTGCTGGTCTGAATGTGCACTCTGGTGATATGTCCTGTCCCCACTGGGGACTGAAGCCTAGAGATGCACCAACTTCCTGTTGTGCTCCTGTTTCCATGCAAAGAAACTCACATATTTGACCTCTGAAAGAGTCATGGCACTAAAAAGTCTCTTGCTTTGGGTCACTGTGGGAAGTGTGGATGTATTTGTTAAAATGTTCTGGATCAAAGTGCAGTATTTTCTTAAAACTTTGCTCTAATAGTGTCTCAGGATCTTTTTTAATTGCTTTTTTAAATTTTAAATCTACTTCTTTCCTCAGAAAGTCCACAGTTTGGCATAAGAGGCTCAGCCAAGGAGAAAGCAATACAATTTTATCATTCCTGCATGAATACTGAACGAATAGAATCCCAAGGAGCTCAGCCATTGAAGGATCTCCTAAATCAGGTGAATATTGTGCTGTTTCGTCTCCCTGAGGAAGAGAATTCCTGCTGGGAGAAAGAAAGTGGGCAGGTGAAGTCATACTGACCCCTACATGATGTAACTTTTATAGAATCTGACCCTAGTCATGGTTCACAGCACAACTTCTAAGTGATAAATCTTCTAGCTTTAAATGCTATTTCAATAACTGATTTTCTGACATCAGGTACCTGCTTTTCTCCTCATAACCTTATGTATTACTGAAGGATGGTAAAAAAACCAAGTCTACAAAGAGGGATCATGTTTAATCTCAGAAGTTTGGTTCAGTAGGATCTGCCTCATACATTGGGGAACATGTTGCAGATGGATGAAATTTTTGTGTCTAAAACCAGATGATCATTCAGTAGTCAAGGCTTCCAGGAGAGCTTGTTTAAAGGAGAGAATCCTTCTCATTCCATTCTTGGAGACTCTTCTTGGTACCAGGGAGCGCTGGGCATCTTCCTTCCAGCAAAGACCAGTTATGCTCTGTGCCAAAAGAGGGTGCAGAACCTTCCAGCAAAAGGAACAGTGACTACAGGCCCGCCTGTGAATCTGCTTGTCAGGGAGGTGGGACCTGTAATCACTGATCCCTGTTTGTTATTTGGACAAAAAATGAGACCTGTTTCCTGTCTCCACCTTATCCAGCGTTTTTTCCTGCACACCTTACTCTGTTGCTAATTACAATTCCTTTTCCTTGTGTGATTTTGCAGTTCATTGGTTTGCTTAAGTGAAAGTGTCAGGTCATTTGAAAGCCAGCAGGGTATGTAGAGCACTTCACGAGTTTCCCCTGGCCCTCTTCGCTCTGTTGCTTCTCAATTGTCAGAATGACTGCCCTTATACGTGTAAAAGAAAAAAAAATTGTAAATATGGATCCAATCAGTTTTTCTCACTTTCAGCATTTCTGTCTTTCTCTAGGTTGGTGGATGGCATAACACAAGTGTGGGGGAAACAAAAGATTTTAATGAAACTCTTCAGATTCTCATGAGCACATACAGCACCTTTCCATTTTTTAGAGTCCATGTGGGACCTAGTCCTTTTGATCCCAAGACCAATGTTATTCAGGTGAGTGTGCTATAAAAAGAGCATTATCAAGGAAGCATTGTGATTAAAGAGTCAGACCTAGGCTTGCAGAAGTTAAGCCTGTGTCCATCTCTGAAGAATTTAGCAAACATTTTCCAAAAGCAAAAGCAAGTTAATAGCATTTCAAATTCCATGATACAGAAATTACCAAAATATCCTCACATTGGCATTGTTTCTGAAAATATTAAGTTTTTTCTTTACTCCTTTTTGCAGATTGACCATCCTGAGTTTGATATTCCACTTGAGAGTGAATTCAAAGAGAAAAATTATCTTGAGGTAACATATCAAAGGCTGAAGAAAGGTAAAAATAGCTATTTGATGCAGGGATCTCCTTGAATTGCCTCCTGGTTCAGAGTGGTCTGTTTCCATGGGTTACGGTCAGTGACCTCTAAAAATGCCTCCAGAAGGAATTCTTTATGAAACTCAACTTTTCCAAAGGATAGATTGTAGAATGTAACCCATTTTAGATACCAGGTTTAAAATTTCTAGTGTAGAAACAGATTGTTATAATTATAATTTTAATTTATATTTGCTAAGCAGTCTGAACCTGAGCTTCTTCCTTTTAGCTTTTGCTTTGAATGAATGTTTTTTTAAAAATGTTTTTGTCCAAAATAAGGCTTTATAACAAAATTTGTGTATTGTAGGGAGGGATAAGCTAGCATTTTTAAACTTACTTTAAAGTGTTTCAACATACTTTGGAGGAACAAGTTCTTTGACCTTGGGACATTGTAACGAAATGAACTTTGTCATTTCTGAACTTCATAAAAACTGAGTTATGTCAGTTTCTCAATCGGAGTCTTTTAGAAAAGTCCTCAAAACACCCCTGAGCCATCACAAGCATTCCTCTGACACCTCATGAGGATAGAAACAAGAAGTTGACATTTTCTCTCTATTAAAATACTGGCTCATTATATCACTGAATTTCTCTCCTCTGACTCCAGAGATGGCAGACCTACATCTCTGAAGTTATTCTACTGTTTGAAGTAACTGTGAACTGTGAAGAAAATAATATTCTGGGAATTCAGTGTTCTTCACTGAGAGAGGAGCTGTACAAGGCAAAGTGTATTTCACATGAATAATTACCTAAGGATGTTGCAGCAAGAAGACAGCTTTAGGGATGGGGTGGATCTGCAGTAGTTTTGAAAGACTGACATTTATATGGTCCAAGTGGATGGGTGAATGAAGGGATGGATGGATGGATGGATGGATGGATGGATGGATGGATGGATGGATGGATGGATGGATGGAGGGACTTAACTTACAGTCATGTATCTTCCATTGGTCATATGCTCTGTATTGCAGGTTCTCCGTGTATATTTTTCATATTTGAAGAAACTGGGGGTCCTACTTGGATGGACAGAGGATGACCCCTCTGATTCCTTTTCCCGGACCTTGTCCTTCATCTCCAACCTCCAGCAATTTGTCACTCCACTGCGGAAAAGACAACAGAGGGGAATGCTGTTCTTTCGCACTACCATTAGGGAGCTACAGGTATCTCTGCCTTAAAGCTTGAGCAACGTAGTTACATGGGACATTCATGCCTTCATTCTGAAGATCCAGATCAAAAGAGATATGAGATGCTGTGTTTAAATGCCATTGTCTTGCAAATTATACTTGGAGCTTTAAATAACCCAGTAACTTATGGTCTTTAATGGACAGAGTTTTTTCAGACCACAACTCTCTCTTCTCCTCAGTGCTAATTCCCTTTAAAAAAAGTCAGTTCTCTTCTTCAAGATGCACATTATACAAACAATTTAACTTGTTGAAAGTATCTCTTAAACACTATTAGGAAGACTATCCTGGTTTCTCTATGGTTTCTTGAGAGCCAGTTTGGATTCATAGTTCAGCATGTAAGCTTTGATTTACTTGCAGGAAAAGGCACCTGCTATTGACTGGTTGGCTTGTCTCAAGGCTGTCTTCCATCCTGTGCCAATGAACCTCTCTCAGCCAATTGCAGTGCATGACATGGATTACTTAAGCAACATGTCACAGCTCATCGAGAAATGGCACAAGGGAAGGTAGGAGTCAATATCTATGGTTGCAGTTTGTCATGCCCCAAGAAATATTTTCTTCAAATGCTGTAAGTTTAATAGCTGACAGGTTGCTGTGTTAGAGGCTGCTGAATTCAATAGTCTAACAATTGCAAGGCTGTTGTGGCTTTATATCCACAGGTTTAGCCAGTGCTATGGTTTAGCATATATTCCCAATAGGTTTGCATATGCATGCACCATGTATGAACACACTTATAAAATAATATATTTATGTGTGTCACACAGAGAGGGAACACAGTGTCTTGACTGGCACCTATCCACCCATAGCAGTCATACCAACATGAACACAAACTGATCCTATTCCTCAGCTCCAGCTGATCAGGATTGGTCTACACTAGTGAAATATGTGTGCACATGCATGATATGGCTCACTTCTATAACTGGCCTTGTATATTCTGTCTGTCAAGAAGCTGTCCAGGATCTTCTGGTGTCCACTTGAATATGTCACATGAATATATGAGCCCCTGAGTCTTGGAGCCCTACTTTGGTTGTCTTTCTGTTACAAACACACCTATACTATCAGATCTCTTCAGTAGCTGCTCCCAACCACTAGAATTTCCAATAGCTAGCTCTCAGACTGCTGCTCTCTCCAGAGCTGGATCCAAAGTTCCTCCAGTAGTCAACTCTCAGACTTGTCATCTCTCCAACATTCATTTCTATCTTCACACACAGTA
This sequence comes from Sturnus vulgaris, assembly GCF_052056855.1. Taxonomy (NCBI): domain Eukaryota; kingdom Metazoa; phylum Chordata; class Aves; order Passeriformes; family Sturnidae; genus Sturnus; species Sturnus vulgaris. The sequence goes on from NC_142244.1 coordinate 32,392,139, forward strand.
AGTAGAATGTTACTTAACAATAGTATTTAATAAGATAGGAGGATGTGTTCTGGTTACCATGTGAAGGGCTCAGTCAAGCAGACACCCTGGCAAGCACAAGTTTATATTCAACAATTCCCTCTTACCAGCTTTCCTCTCCATTTTCCCACATATATTCTCCCAATTCACTATGATCCTTCCCTTTCCCTGCCTTTGGTCCTTGCCATGGCAATAAACATGACACAAACATGTAATCATAAATCTTATATAATCCCACAGACCTCTCATAATATTCTATATGTTTCACCCAGTCCTAAAAAGTATCCTTCTCCAACTTCCCTTGAAGAATCCTGTGCCCTAGCAGGGAGTTATCCCTTAAGTCTCCACAGTGTTTTGGGGAGTTTCTTTGGTCGACTCATGTCAATCATTCTCCTTTAATAGCCCCAGGTGTATTCCATTCAAAGTGCTTAGTTGTTGTTGTTCAGGTTCCTAGGATTTCTCTGCCTCAAGTTACTCCACTGATGCTTGCCTCACTTCTGTGTTTATGGTGACCAGCCTTCAATCTTCTGTCTACAGGGTCCTTCACGTTTATATGATTGTTTGTCTGGTTGGGAATCTCTCCCCAGCCTTGGACAGTCAATTCCAAGATGCACGCCTGGAGCTGTATAAGATCCTTTATGGAAAAATGGGATCTAGAATGGTGAGTTAGCCTTTTATCAGCTTCTTCAGCCTCCCCAGCAACTGAGCACTGTAGGTCATGCCTTCTGAATGTTCTCTTGATACCATAGATGGATTGGAGTTTCTTAGATTTGGGGGGAAAAACTACTGTCCCATGGTCATTAAGTGCTTCTTTTTTCTCAAAAGAAATGTGTGAGTAGATGTGACACTCAGAAATTTAGAGAGCCGAGTGGAGTGTACTGCATCATGGAGTAGGGAAAAATATATAGATGGTCACCTTTCTTCTATGGCTTTTTCTCTGCTAACACACAAATTTGCATCTTGAGGGAAACTAAGTGGAATAAATCATAAGGAAATAAATGTTTTACTAGAAATGTTTACTAAGTGGTAGCTTATATTACTTATTCACTGCTGTCATTTTTAGACAGTGCTGCTGTCCACACATCTACATATAATTTACTGATTTCCTAGTTCTTTGTCCTCACTCTCTACTCTGTTCCTGCAGATCCCAGCAGAGCGCTGGAGGAAGTGCTTGACTGATACCAGCTCTTTCTTCGAGCCAGTTCTAGGGAAGATGATTGTGCAAGAAATTTTCCCTGAGCGGACCAAGAAATTTGTAGGTATTCATCATCTTAAACCCCCAAGTAGAGTTCAGCTTCACTTCTTTATTTTTGTCACATGCCACTTTAAGCAAAATCATCTGTAGTTTTCCTACATTTTGTTTTTCTGCTTATGCACTTCCTTCCTTTTTTGGGAATATGTCAGATAAGGTATTGGTGTAATTCTAGAATAATCAATGCTAAATACCAGCTATTACCTTTATCTCAACTGTTGGAAAGGTCATATGTGCAGCACCAATAGCTGTGACAGCCCTACAAATGCATGCAATCTCTGTGTGCTCCCTGGAATAACAGCTAGTGTTAACAGTAGTCATCACCAGTGTGATTTATCTCAATAAGATTTTCAATTGCAAAGACACTAAGCAATCATATGAAAACATTCTGAGTGGATCCACAGTAAAGAGAACACCTGCTTGCAGTGTGGAAAATATCTCCTTTTTTTCCATCCTGTGATGGTCAGAGTTCCTTTTTCTTTTGAAGAAAGTTGGTGTAACGCCAGGTTTAGCGAAGAATTTGAAGTCTATAATGTGGCAAGAGTAAGTAACATCAAGAAAAGCTAATGGGAAAACCAAGACTGCATGTAGTGAAGCATAAATTTTAATGAATAAAGCATAACTTTGAGAAGTTTTGACTCTGATGGCCATAATTTTGGAAAAGGAGATACAAGCAAGGAATACTTGCGGATACTGAATTTTCATTTTGATCAAGAAGAGGGGCAATTATTCATTATCGAATGAGAAGGAATTGTCTCCCTCTTAGTTGCTGTGAGAAGCCAGATGAAAAGGTGTGTGGGAGAGAACGGTGAGCCTTGTGAGGAAAAACTGGATGCAAAATAACTTAAGACTAAATCACTGTAGAAACTGAAATCTTCTCTTTCATCACACACACACACACACACACACACACACACACACAAAAAGGAATTTTCCCCGAGTTATTCTGTGATTGAATTGCTAGAACATGGGGACATGGTAGCTAAGAGTGAGCAATGTTTTTGTGCAGTTGTGACCATGCCTTCTTTTGTCCATGGCAGGCTGAGCAGATGTTCTCTGTGATCCAAGATGCCGTCTGTGAGCGCCTCGATCAGGTGGAGTGGATGGATGAACAGAGTCGCCGAAACGCTAAAACCTTGGTGCGTGCAGAAGGCAGAGATTACTGAGGCCTTCCTTTCCCTGAAGCTTTGGAGAAGGAATGGAAGAGACCTGCACCTTTATGTATTCCTACCTGCTTCTACAAGCACACAGTCTTAAATAGATGTATTATTCATACTAAAAATCAAAGGTGGTTTTATAAGTGCCAGCATGCATGGGTACATACACGGATGTGTAGGCATAGAGAGGCTCAGTTTTTGTCTGTCCATGAATACTCTGAATTAATTTAACTGAGATGGAATTCAGTTTTATACATCTAGTAAGGTTAAAGGCGAAAAACCTGAATAGAGGAAGACAATACAAGGAAAAAGAATAGAACAACCTTAGGTCTCAAGTTGTAGAGTTGAGAAAGCAGAGCAGCAGGACAAGATGTCTTCTTGAAACAGAGTACGTGTCCTTTTGAGGGGCTGACTCACAGATCATGCTTACATTGGTTAGAAATAGCCTTTAGACTTCCAGAATGTAAAGCTGATGGAGTTTATTTATATTTGTTTGTTTGTTATCATGTTAGGTATCCAGACTACAAGTGGAGATTGGCTATCCAGCTCACATACTCCAGACTGACAAAGTGAACCGGGAATACCAGAATGTGAGCTATATAATGTAAACATGCCTGCCTCATTATTGGCAGTTTACCTGTATCAACTGCTGTCTTGTCTGCTTACAAAAGAGGCTATGACCTCTGGAGCACATTTCCTACTGTTCAGTTTTTGGGAACATATGAGACCAGAGAACCTTTATCTGTTGCTTCTATATTGTTGCCTATGCTGTCTCCTATTTAGAGTGGCTGGCCTGATAGAAGTAATTTTTTACCTGTTTGTGGGTTCTGTTTGGCCTTCAGATACATTCCTGTCATATCTTACACTGAAGGTCTTTAGAACAGGGAGTGAAAAAAAATTACAAGTATCCCACTGGTTTCTCTTTTGATTAGCTCGTTTTGGATCCACGGGACTTTTCTTTTTCTCATTTTCTCCTTTTCTCAATAGTTTAATTCATTCCTCACTTATGCCCTATGACAGTCACATTCTCTGTCTCTTCCCTCAGCTGGAGATAAATGAAGACACTTTTTTCCTCAATGTGGTGGCTTGCTTGAAAGTACTGAGGGAAAATTCCTACCTGAAGCTCCTTCAGCATTACCCACAGCAAAAGTAAGTCAGATAGTAATCTGGAAAATATAACAAAATCACATACTGTGAACCAGCTGAGGTTGGAAGGGACCTGTGGAGATCACCTAGTCCAATCCTCCTGCTCAAGGCAAGATTAGTTAGAGCAGGTCACTCAGAAGTGTGATAACTATGTCTATATCTCTCTTTTGCTGTGGAAGAAGAGGAAGAGCAGGTAGGGGCCAGTGGGCAGAATTGGATTCACTACCTCTAAATGTGGTTTCAGTAGTTCTGAATGTTGCTGCAAGTCTGCATGGCTGCATTCTGCTTTAAAGAAACTTTGAATCTGGCAGCCTGTCCTGCATTGAGCCTGATCAATGCTACCAAAGTAGCCCATCATTGTGAAGAGAGCACCAGAACCCCTGAAAAAACCCCAGTTTTTTGACCATGCACCCTTAATTAAGGGGGATAGCTGATTCTCCTGGGCTTCCTAAAAAGCCAACAGCAAAGCACTGTGATGACAGGAATTCTGGTGGAGTCACCTCAAAGGCAGGACATAGGATGCTTCAGAAGGAAGACAGATGGACTCAGGGCCTTACACCTCCTGCAGAGTATTCTGTGCAGGACTTCACAGGAGGTTACTAATTCTAATTTACTTGACAGTGAAATTGTGAGGGAGAATCTCTTCATGTCTATGAAAACTAAGTTATTAGTTCTGCCCACATGTAAACAACCGAAGATTTATTTCAAACACCTCAAACTCTAGATAATGTGAATTTCATAATTTGCTGGTGCTGTGTGAACAGTTGAATTATCTTTGCAAGCTCAGTGAAGGAAAGGATCAAAGTGTGAGATAAGGAGTTAATACATTCTCTAATTTCTCTTTTTATTTTGCTACCAGCTGGCATGTGCACCCCTGGAGTGTGCATTCATACTATTCAATAAGAGACCACACGGTGGTGTTTCCAGCTGGAATGTTCCGCAGTCCTTTCTTCCACATGGAGTTTCCCAGGTATGAAGGGGCTTCAGACGTGCAAGGTGAATGTAGTCCCTGGGCTGCAGCACGCTTCCAGGAGGAATCTTAGTGGGCGGTTTGTCTATAATTTATTTTTCTTACTGTATCCTAGAAAGATACAGGGAAGAGGGGAAACCCAGTTTTTTCTAAAGCTAGGTGGATACTGCTTGATGAAGTCTGAGAGAGAGAGTAGCCATTGACTCTGCTGAAGCAAAATCAGAATCTCGGTGAAACTGAACTAACACAAAGATGTTACTCCAGAGTAAAGAGGCAGAAGTCACGTGTAAGTTAACTGCAAAGAAGGCATTTCACCTTTGCCTCTCATTTTCTAAATTCCAAAGATTCTAACCCAGAGAAAATAGGAGCCTCACAGAGCAACTTCTTGTCAGAAGTCGTTTTCAAATGTATCACAGTTCTCTCATTTTTTAAAAGAAACCCTTTCTACTAAGCAAATAGATTTTTAACTCTGAGTCTTCCCCTGCAATAACAACACTTCTCTAGACCATACTGCTCTGGTTCTGTTCTTTCATCAGATGGAACAGATCTCTTAAGCAATATATTTTTCTGATAATAAAAGCACTCCAAACAGTTTACAGTAAACATATAATTCAATGTCCTTTTTGCCTATAGTGGATACATACTTGTCCTAATACCGTTGTACTGAAAAATAAGCTCACATTGTGACAAGAGGCTGAAGCTTGAAAGAAACAAGTTTCAGTTAAAAGTAATTATTTTCTCGATGGTGATCTTGTAGTGCTTGCAGTATTTTATTAATTTATTATAGTATGAAGAAAGGGACTTCTCAAAAGAATAGTAAAAAGGAATTTTTTTCCCAGTGGTATGGGGTGTCACTATATTCTTTCTCTGTGAAGAAGTGTCTATGCCTTCTTATTCCTTTTGTATTCAGTGCTAGTAAAGTACATATTTCTCACTGTCACTTCAGCTGAGTAGACTGATAAATAAAACTTGATAAGCTTTTGGTGAGTTGGTACAATAGTGCTTTCTCAGATGATACTCCAGAGTTTAAACTTCACTGGAAAAAGCTAATTCAGGTGACTGTGAGGGTAATTTTTAAAATAAGAACTCAGCAAAACAGTACAATTGTTTATAGAATCATAGAATTGTAAAAATGTTTGGGTTGGAAGGAACCTTTGAAGATCATCTAGTTCCACACTGCTGCCATGGGCAGGGACACCTTCCACTAGACCAGGTTGTTCAGAGCTCCATCCAGCCTGGCCTTGAACACTTCTAAGGGTGGAGCATCCACAGCTTCTCTGGGTAAAATTCATAAATTATCAGCTACAGAGCTCCTACTGAGTTCCCAGTGAAAGAATAATGATCTAGTATGAAAATTTCATGCTTCAGCAGGGTTAATCAGTGCATGGGAAGGAAGAATGAGTCCAAAATTTCATATAATGCAAATGCATTTTGAGTGCTCTCTTCTTTGTGAGAGTATCTGTAAATTCATTGCATAGAACCACAGAAGTTCCATTTGAAAAGAACTACTGGAGGTCCCTAGGACAACCTCTTGCTTGCAGCAAGATTGCCAATGCTGACCACAGTAATTGCAGTCAAAACATCATGATTTTAATTTGCCTTGCCAATTTTATGTATCCTTTCTCACTAGATAGAAGTTGCAAGATTGCTTCTCCAAACATCCTATTTTTGAATGGTTACCATTGTAGTTGCTGTTTGTGCAGCAGTCAGGCAGTAGAGGTTCAATAGGGACATATATCAACAACAACAATACCTTTCATTACAGCTAATAAAGGCAGAATCTGACTCATAGACTCTTCATTGTTATAATGGCTTATTAGCGACAAATACTTTAAAATAAGCCCATAGTACAATTTTAAGCATTGGTAAGATAATTTGCACTTGTATTTGCACTTTTACATGCCTGAGTGACAACACATAAAAAGTGTTTCCGTGTGGTCCAAGAGTAGAGCACTCCTATGGAGCACACAGTTGTGCTTACTGGCCATAAAGAATACTCCTGTACCCTCTTTTTCTTTCCAAAAGCACTCTTTTCATCTTTATTTTTCAGCGCTGTGAATTTTGGAGCCATCGGAGTCTTCATGGCACATGAAATTCTTCACTCATTCTATGGTTATGGTGGGTACTGGCTGTGGTGTCTTCATTTACTCTTCTAGGTCCCACTTTTACTTCCCCTTAGAGGATCTGAAATCCTAGTCCTTACATTAATATATACATATATTACTAAGGTAGATGAACTTAAGAAAAACATATTTCAGTCCATGCTGGCTACTAGGAAGAATCAGTGATTAATGTGAGGAGCACAGGTGAATGCCATAAATAGCTTTACTTCTAGGACTTTTTTTCCCCCACAGTGTTGCCTGAGGGCTGTCCTGCATGCAACAGGAGTGCACTACAAAGATCAATAGACTGCTTGGTTGAACAGTATGAAAGCTACAGCTTTCATGTCAATGGCACTTTCACACTGTTGGAGAATACAGCTGACACTGGAGGGCTGGCCATCGCTTACCAGGTATTGTGATTTACTGACTTCAGCAATCTCATAGTCTCACTACATAACACACAAGATTGTCCTGCTACTCCCCTCTCCCACATCCCACTCCAGCTCCAGATTTCTTGCACACCTGTGCCAGTGGAGTATGAGCCCAGCATGTCCTCTGTTAGTGCAGAGGGGTTCCTCACAAAGCTTTGCTCATAGCCTCAGTATGTCCATGTAAGACAATTTCTCTCCTTCACTTCCCGGTTTATATCATGCATATAAAAGCATGCTGTTGTATATATGCTTATGTTATACTTGAGGAGGTAATCTGAGACATGAAACAGAATTTTGTATGGTGATAAAATGACTCCATAACAATGTTTTAAGCAGTACTTTAGAGAGAATTTTTTGTTTCCTCATGCAGTACTTCAGGAGTTCAACTGCTAAGGGTGGTATGGATCCCTAGGTCTAAAATGGTACTTGTTAAATTCTTTCATGAAGAACACTGAGAGGCAGAAAGTCTTTAATTTATAGTCAAATATTTGTGATTTGTTTCAAAAGTAATTTTCGTTCTTTCATAGTATAATTACCACATCCTATGACAATGTATGGATAATATCTGTATAGTAGCATCTGAAATGGTAAGGAAAGTTGTATTCTCTCACTTTAGATTTACTAAGGGCATGGCCAGCAGCAGAAAGCTGCTGAATGAGGAGAGAGATACAAACTTGCTAATTTATTAAATATATATTAGGTTGATAGATTTTGTTGACAGAAGATATGAGCTTGTGATACTAAGGAAGATTTATAATTATCCATTTTATCTCTCCACAGGCCTATAAGAATTGGCTAAAAAAGCACAAAGAAGAGAAGGATTTACCTAAGATTGGGCTTTCAGATGATCAACTTTTCTACCTCAGTTTTGCTCATGTAATGAATGCTAGTCATGTGTCTTTTTCACTCTCCATTTCTTCCACACTCTTACAGTTTTTTCTTTCTATATTCAATCACTTTCTCCCCATTCACAGAACTGAGTATGACCAATGTTTCTGTGAGATCCAGAATCTAACTTAAAAGCTAAAATTTATATTTACAGCTCCTAACCTGTTATGGATCTCAAAGCTAACAAAAGGCCTGTCTGCAAATATATCTTTTACAAAGTACTGAAATCCACCAAAATTAAGTCATGTGTCAGGGAAAGCAGCCTTCATTGCCAGTCTCTTTTTCTGCTGTTTTGAGCAATTTTACATGTGGGAAGTGAAATCTAACTGTAAAAGTCATGTATCTGTCCTTCCCTCCCTTCATTCACTTCTCCGTCATGTGAATAACTGGATGTCACATCACTCTGAGTGACTGATAGTGGACAAAAGAGTTTTGAATGTTATTTAGAGATCAAGAACTGGAAGTACATTCACCCATAATTTACTGTTTCTGTTTCTGATAAAAAAAGACTGAAATTATGAGAATGAAGACTTGGATTGCAGTTTAACACCAGTAAATCCTCCCCTGAGTCTCTTGAGTAGTAATGGGATTTTGTGTAAGTGCTCTCCTTTGTTGATGAGCACTTGTTGATTTAACTTAAGAAGCTGAATCTAGGCACTGAGACATCTTTACCACTTCTTTAGAAAGAGTCCAAGGTGCCATGAGCCTAGCCAGGGTGGCCGAAATGTTCTGTATTCTGGACTATACAGACTTATCAGAGGCTGAAATGGGGACAAAGAAGTTTAAGGAAAGGGAAAACAATCCGAAGAAAATCTGAGCGTTGTTGTCACCATGTATGCAGGTTTCCTTGTTTACTCCAGCACCCTCTGACATGTGCAGAGGCATGAGGAGCCCTAAGTCTTGTTCACATGAGGAATTCCAGCCAAACTGACTTTTCTATTTTGCTTCCCTTCAGGCAATGTGTGGACACCAGGACCCAGAGAAGCTCCAGTCTTCCATGAACACAGATCCACATAGTCCCTTGCCACTTCGTGTCTCTGGGCCTGTCAGCAATAGCCAGGACTTTTCCAAGAGTTTCCAATGTCCCAGGGGATCCCCAATGAACCCAGACAACAAATGCCACGTCTGGTAATGCACATGGAAGAGGAGGACGAGAGATGTGATCCCAGGGAGAGGAAGGCCTAACACATGAAAATATGACCATCTTCTCAGAACCTCTGGGGTCACATGGTGCTCTTATTCACACCTTTGCCTTCCTTTTCTTATCTTTTCCTCAGCATTTGATGGCAGGGAAATTCTTAAACTGATCTCATAAGGAGGGGATCTCCTCCAAGGCTCTCGGTGCTGTGTCCCAGATGTGTGACAATCCCAGGGCAACAAGGTGACTGGCCAGTTTCTAGTAGGCAACAGCTTATGAGGAGTTATGAACAGAGAGAGTGTTACATTATTAGTCCCTCTGTTCTGCTCCAGAAACCTCAGAGTCCTATTGAAAGGGCAAGTCAATAAACTGGAGCTGTGAGACTTGTTCATATCTTACAATAGCTCTTGGGGCAATCCTGTGGTTTACTGTGCAAACCATACGTAACTCACAAGAGAGGGTAGAATCCTCTGCTTTTCTTTTGCTAACAAATTGAGACAGGTGCTAGGAAAGATTCAGTGGCTGCAGTTTGTAGGCTGAAAGGTAAGTGACAATAATGAAGTTTACTGAAGGCTTTCTCTGCTCTGTTTTTGCTTCATCAGCAAAACTCAGACATAAGAGGAAAGGGGAAAGCATCCTCATGAATGGGAGGGTAACTGGGAGCTGAGATCAGATTCTCTTTTTTTTTCCAACAAGATCCTCTTGTTTTTAAGTGTCTAGGGTTGAGGATATGGTAGACAATGAAGTGTGGGAGAATCACAAAGGTTTCTAGAAGTTTCTGAAGGCTGAACAACTAGAATTCCAAGAGCTTCTCTGCATTCTGAACCTGGTTCTCTCCCTACATTTGTAAATATTTACCATTTCCAAACAGAGGAGTAGAGCTGTTACAGGACTGTACTTTGACTTGAAATTGAATTTTAGGTATTAATTTGCTTTACAGCAAAAGGAGAGTTAGAAGCAACATGATTTGGGGTAGTGGAAGTGCCTAAAGTAGTTTTTAAAGAGCAATGTAATAAATATATCTATTTCAGGTTTTCATAATTAGAAAATTTATACCAATTTTCTAAAATTTACTGACATTAATAAGTATACAAAATACATATACCTTTTGCATACTCTTCAAACTGTTCTTGTTTATGTGAACATTTTTATTTTACTTATTATATTGGCTGCCTGGGGACTGTTTGTGGAATAGATGATGGCAAGTGGAAACATCCCTTATCAATGTGAGCATTTTAAAAATAACTGTGTTAATCCTTTTCAAGTACTGACAAATACAGCAAAATGTTTTCCAAGAATGGACTGTTCTGAGATTTTGTTTTCATTAATTAACAAATATATTAATAAAGTGTTTGCTTCTGAAAAAAAAAAACTACTTTGATTGCAAACACTTTATCATCAGGCCTGTACGTTTTTTCTGTATTTATACTGTTTACTACTTGTCTGGTGCTCTTAGCTGAACTTCACAAATAATAAATAAGAATACCTCAAAATAGTTTGATTTATTTACCATCATAAAAAATAAAAAAATTTGGCTTGTGTTTATCATTAGCATTTAAACAGCGTATACTTTTCCTTCCCTTCACTAATTAAATTGATTTTCTCCTAGCAACACGTCCAGACAGTTTTTTTTAAGATGCTAATAGCAAATAACATTGCATAACACTTAGTGCATAAAATAGACATTAATTCAGTGTTCTGAGGCTACTTGACTTCTGTGTTTATTGTATTTAGAAAAAGCAAAAGGTACTGACAATATGCATTTTGAAGATGCATAGCTTTTCTTGTATCTATCTTGTTAAGTGTATGGGTAGGCACAGCTCCCTGGAATATGCTTTTCTTTTTCTTGTTCTTTCAATATATGTTGAATTTAATAATATTCTGTTTAAAAGACAGAGCCACTGGTGAAATTGGTGAGTTGAATTAATGCTCATTATTAGCTATGATGTTTTTACACAAAGAACATATGGGAAGTGAAAGAAGGGACTTCTGGCTTAGAAAAAATTAATGAGAATTTATTGTGTTTCTCAAGAAGAAAGGAAAACACTTTCAATATGTGCATGGGGTCCTTGCACTTGTCTTCAGCATTCTAGTTCAGTTCCCTGGGATGTGGTTGGTGAAGACAAGCTGTATTGTCCAGTAGGTGATCATGAAACACAGGTAGATGTTCAAATTGTTATCATTCATGATCACAGAGATTATTTCAAGCTCTGTGTCATATATTAAACAAAACAAAGCAATCTTGAGAAGAGCCAGATCTAAGAGCAAATCCTTCACTGCTGAATTGGTCAGTGTCTCTGAGCCCTCAGGCTCCACCATATCGATCACCTCCATTCCTTCCCCTGTTGATGAGGCCACAAATGACTCCTCCATTTCCTCCCAGCCTGTAAATGAGGGGAAAAGGGAACAACATAAGCTTTCTTCGTCCTTCTTTCATACTTGAAGTCTTTTTACCTCTGCGTCCCTCCTGTTTTATCCTCCGTGCTTTCTAAACTTTCAAGAAGTTCACCTTCACTGAATGTCCATTTCCTTCTTCATCCCAAGCACCTTTTCATTCATACCTCTTTCCTCTGCTTCTCTTGTCCTTTTCCTGTTTCTGTGATTCTGATTTTGAAATATTTCCTTTTAGTAATAGCTTTTTCCTTACTCCACTTTACGTCTTCATGTTTTTCTCCTTTCCTGTACTTTTCCATTACAAAAGTCACCCCAGATGCATTATTTTATCTTTTCAGTGCCATGACTATAGCAGTAGACTGTAATAGCTCCTAAAAGCCATGACTGGAGCCTTTACCTGAGTTCCATGGGTCCAAGAGCTGCATTTAAACTCAGGTCTGGGTCTCAGATCTCTGTTTGTGGTCTGCTGCAAACATACTTATCTCCAGCTCCATCTCTATCACAGCTGAGCCTGGACCCTGCTATTCTGGATCCTGACCTGCATGCAAGTTGACTTCCTGGTTTGACCCTGAATATGCCTTATCACTATGGACCTGCTTGGAAGTCATGAGACTGTGTCTGACTCTATTTTCTTTCATTATTTCGCTCTGGTGCCCAGGGGTGTGCTGGACTTTCACATCTCTATAGGGTGTGAGGGGACAGCTGAGACAGGAGGCTGCAGTCGGGGCTGCAGGTGATCTAAGAAGCCTTAACATCCATGAGTGGGAGATGAACTTGTGCCTGCCCTATGTCCTCTGCCCCGTGTAAGTGTGGGGTTGGGCCGTCCTGGTCAGTGTCTGACCCTGGTCACCATCACTAGGTTCGATCCTGACACTGACTGGTATTCCTCCTTGAACTCGGACTGGTCCCAGCATCGTGGATCTCCCTGGTGACCTCTTGTCTGATCCTGACTGCCATCCTCAGGCCTGTCCTGCTTGGGTCTGTGGCATGGCTTTGCTATCTCCTTTGCAGGCTCCCTACTCCTTAGCAATCATCTGACCTCCACTTCCCCTGGACATATATCTTCTGGACAAAATCCTCTGATTTTCTTTTTATAAAACAAAGCTTCTGTGTCCATACCTAATCTCATTTCCTGCATTTAGCTGCTCTCCAAGCCCCTTATTTCTCATCCTCTCATTTCAGCCCATCCTCTCACCTGCTGTTGGACTGCTTTCATTTTCCTGTTCATTGTTGGCAATGTGAGTTGTGGTCTGGATTTTCACTGGTACTGAGCAGTAAGTGGCTGGGAACAAACTCATCAGATAGATGGCAAATCCCAGGAAAATTATTAGAGTTGCATTATCCCCCATCCTTTGTTGTCTAGCACAAGACACTTTTGCTCCTTGCTGCTTTTCAGGAAATGGAGTCTGGACATAGCTACCACCATGGTCTTGTTTGGGGCACATTGTGACATCATGGCACCATCTCATATACAAAGGTGTGCTGCATGCTGTTAGGCAGAAACTGTCGACTTTCACCCTTTCACCCTCCTTTCCTTTTGAGGTAAGAAGACCTCAAAGCAAGGAAAGAGTGTGAAAGCTTTGGGGAATAATTTAAAAAGTATGTTTCTGCTGAAAGGTAAAGAGAATAGGGGATAGGATCATAACAATAGGACACTACCTAATGTGAAAAAATCACACTTAAGCCTGAATATTTCTGTAGCTGACAACTGACTGAAATTGAACAATAAGTGTTTTATAAAACTGGTACAAGTGGAGTGGAAAATGTAATGAATTTCCCACTTCAGTGCTTAAGCAATTGTTAGCAATTTGTGCTGTTTGGCTCAAACAGCCACAGTAAAAAGAAATAATTTAAAAAAACCCCAAACAGTCGAACGGGAAGCATATGACCTCTAGATGGTGATCTAACAACATCAGTGTAGAAACAACTCATCTTGAAATCCACCTCTTCTACAGAGCAAAAACCCATCTCGTGTCTCATTAACCCTTGCCATTGACTTTGCCAGACCAAATTGCCCACTCTAATTAAATCTCTGTCCAGACTGCGTTTTAGAACTCTGATGATGTCTTTTCACCATGTAGTGTAGAAAACCATTTTCTAGTTAATTTCAAAATCACACTTAAACCCAATTATTATTTGCTGTACCAAATTTCTTTCACACTCCTGAAATTTACATATATATTTATGTTAAGATCCCTTGGATTTTACTTTCTTATTGTTTCTTTTTGGTTCTGTGTTGATTTTCATTTGTGTTGGTTTTGTTTGGAGGGTTTTTTTGTGGTCTTGGGGGGTGGTTATCATTTCTTGTTTGTGGAGGTTTTTTTCCCTTTTCTACTATTAACAATGGTCCTTCCATTCAAGCTCTTCACATTTCTTTTCTAGATGTCCAAAAGCCAGGTCTGGGAATTAGCTCATCAAGTCAAGATAATAAATATCCTGGGCCTACGTTGGTTACTACAGACTTAAGCACCAAGGATATATATATATTCTGATTTATTGGCATTGAGGTTTCTACACCAGCTCTTAGGTCAGCTTCAGCTTGCTGTCCAAGACAAAGAGATCTTTTTGATCTTAGCTTGTCTTGAAAACATTTTACATTCAGCCCAGAAAACGCTCATTAGAAATATATTTCAGGAAGTTAGAAGATCAATTTTTCAGAAATACTAATTGAGTGGAATTGTTGAATGTTATATTCAACAAATAAATAATGTGTTTGGCTGTAAAACACATTTCTTCTCCACTGCCTCCTACTGAATGGTGTAGTAACGTGTTCAATACACTGGGTATCTGTAGGTATATAACACAGGGGTAGGACAGAAGGTTCAACAGATCTGCATCAGAAAGGGTAAGAGGGAGTGGGACTGGAACGTGGAATTTTAAGTCCTGCAGAGCAATTAGCAAATCAGCTTCAAGGGGCATGTTCCTTACGGAGATCTCTGCATCTAAAGTAATCTGTACCCAAATCAGCATAAGATTGTATTTCAAAGGTGTTCTGCATTCCTCACAGGAATGTGGGATAGTTTCATGTTCTCACCTGCACCTCTAAAATTCTTTATTTCACTGAAGTAGGTAAGCAAATAGATGCTAGATTTGAAAACTCTTACTATGACTGAGGTCATGATGACATATTCATTCTGGCATAAGCTCACACTCCTGCCTCAGCAAGGATGCTTGCTGCTACATCTTTTCCTTTGCTGACACTGGTGTTGGTGTGGCTCAGTTAATGTATTAGGTGACAAAACCATTTTAGAGCACGGGCTTTATTCGGTCACTTTTCTCTTGGGTGAGTTTTCGATGCAGTTAACTGTGCGGTCACACAAAGGCTACTCTGCAATGAGCCAGCAGAAACAAATGATGGGGGTGGGACAGAGGATGGCTGGACAGCCCTTTTCTGAGTGACAGACACTTGAAAACAAACCATGGCCTCCAAAAGAGACAGTGACTACACAATCCTTGGTCAAGTACAGAGAGTTCTGACTCCTGTTTTGCTTTGTTTGTGGTTATCTATGTTCCCTAGCAAAGTATATAGAATTATAACAGGAAAAGGATGAAATGCGAAATGAGAAGATTTCAGCTTTAAAAAGGAAGATTTAAGCACTACTCTTTAAACACCGCTCTATCTCTAAGGAGTTCTTAAAATCAAACTGCAACTTTTAAAAAAGAAAAATAAATATGGAGAACCAGACTGTCTGACTAATGCTTTTTTCCTCAGTGTGGTTGATCTGACCATCTCAGACTTTGTATACATATTTCTCTGGTTGTTCTCTGTTTTGCATACATGAATGCAAGTATTTGTGAAAATTTCAATTTGTATGCATCCTGCACAATAGAGAAAAAAAGGCTGAAAGAATTACATTCATAATTACTTTTTTCCCCACTTCATCTCTGTTCCCAGAATTAAATCACCCTTTGCCAGCACTACCACCCCATGGGTTGTATTACATTCTTAAAATCTGTCCTCAATAAACTGTTTTGTTTTAAAAGTTGTCGGATTTTGGGCCTAAGTTGGACATATTTTAAACTCTTTTTTTGCTTTGGCTCTCCTGGTCTGCACATTAGTAGGCTGACCTGCCTTCTTACTTCTGAAGAGTAAAGATCCCCATTCAAAAACCTCACTTCACATGGCCTGGTCCTTCCCTGGAATCCTCATGGTCCTTTCTGTTTATTGTCACATTCACTGCAGTGAAAACAGATTCCTGCTGTGCCTTTCTAGCCAGACCAGGAGATACAGGTTCATTTCTGCAGGCAACAGAGTGGATTCTTAGTGTTGTCCAAAGGACTGCCCTTGGTCTCCTTTGAAGCTGAGGCTCCAAGGCAGAAAAGAACAGTGGATATGGATTCCTCTGTCCATACAATGGCAGAGAATGAGCAGGATATGAGAAAGATGAATACACTGTGACAGTTGGACAAACCAGTTAGAGCAATATTTTCTCTTTCTAGGGATCGTGGCTCAGTATTTCACGTTTTCCTTCCTTGGCAAATTTTGCAACATGACCCAGTGTGGTGCAAAGATGCTGAAAAGACCCAAGGCAGAGCAGCACATGGACCACAGCTCTCAGGCTGGGCTGGGGGAGGGGGATAAAGCACACTAGTTAATGTATGCTTTCTCCCTCATCAGGCTGAAAGAGCTGGTGCATGAAATCCCGTAAAAGCAGCTCTCCGGTCCAGTGAAGCACGGGACAATTGGCAGCACCAGGAAGGTTATCACTGTCTGCATCAGATGACTCTCCTATGTGAGGTCAAAACCCCATTGGATTTGTAATGAGGAGGTGGATGAGGCTGTAAAGCCATTCCCAAGATGGAGCAGTGAGGGCCTTGAGGCAAGAAGGAGCCAATGAAGGGAAGAAAGGAAATGGACCGAAAGATCATAATCAGTGAATTTCTGCATCCTACCCCAAGGCTATATTCCTCAGAGAACGGGATAGTGCCAGGAAACTGAAGGCACACCTACTGGTTGGTTCTGATGCCGGGATCAGAAACCGATGCAGAATTTGGGGATACGGCAGTCTGTAGTGGGGAACTCCAGAAGATGACTGAAAGCAGATTCCCTTGGGAGTGCCCAGGCCTACAAAGGCCAGGCAACAGCGTAGTGGGGAATGGCACCAGCAGAAGTTTGTGAAGATTTCAGAACAGAAATAAGAGGAGAGATGTGGGACAGGACAGTGGGAACTGGCAGAGGATTTTGTGACTATAGTTTGGGAATGACTCGGCAGCTGCAAGGCAGGAATGATGGGTGCTGTGTCTGGGATGAATCAACAGCTGCAGCTCGGGACACAGCTGTCAGTAGAGGTCTGTGGTTGCCTGCTGTTCTGTAATATGGCTACCGACCTGGTGTTGCAGGGAGTCATAAAGTGCACTTCAAATTCCGAGAAACTAGTTCCCTTCTCTTCCAGCAAACCAGGCTTTTTATTTAAGTGTCACACATTATCATCAAAATGCAAATTAATCTGAGTCCCTTGCTCATGACTATCCCAAAGCAGGTACTCTCCCTCTCTGCTTTCTCATGCAGAATCCACAGCTTCTGACCTCATCACTAAAAAGGAAACTTAGAAGGAGGGGTCAAAAAGAGCAGAAAGGTTTTGAAATGTGGTCATTTTTCACCACTAATACAGGATTCGGGAAATGGAAATACTTTGCTTCTTCTAAGAGCTGGTAGCAGCAGCCAGGTTTTGTCAATCCATGCAGGAGATGGGGACAGCATCCTTCCCCCAAAGGCTTTGTCTATCTCTTCACAACACAGAAACAACAAATGAAAAGGTCCTGAGTTGGGAGTGATGGATGATTATTTTAAAAAATAGTGCAAATAGAACTTCCACTGAGGCATGTGCTGTAGAAACATTTTCCCTTCTCATTCTCTTCTTGTGCCATTTCTATTTTCATTTTCTCTTATTTTGACTGCTATTAATTAATTTAAATATTAACAGTAGAATCATATGCAAGATACACAGTATGAATTAAACCTGCATTAAATCTAGTATTCTTTAAGAGCACGAGAAAGAGTTGCCTCCACAAGACAGTCCTTTTACCAACCAGCTCAAAGAGCTGTTACTTTTTACACTTACTCAGACTTACCAAATTTTTAAAAAATACCTAGATTTAAGTGAAATAAACAGCCTCACCTGTAATTTTGAGAAAAGTGAATTCAGATAAAGGATAAAGTTCACAGTTGGAAGCTTCTAAATCAGAACAATTCCACTGATTGCTGGGCTGCTTCTTTCAAATACATAAAGAACCGAATTGCTTCATCATCAAAGGAGGAATCAGAAGGAGCTTTAATTGCCGAGACACTGCTCTGTGTGGCCTGTTAAGCCTCACACCATTTATCCAAATATCTTTGTATCTGTCATCAATCAGCTCCATATGCATTCAATAAATATTGAAATATCTTTTGCAACAGACTTACTATGCTAGTTTAAAAATACTTTTGTGGGTTTCTCTCTAATTTACTTTACTACCCTGACCAAATTTAGACATTATATTAGACATAAATTACTTGAAAAGAGTTTCGGCTTCTTATTATTTCAGCAAGTCACAGTTATTAAAGCAAGTTCTTAAGAAAATTAATAAGCTATGATTATAAGAAATACAATATGGCAATATTTTGTGCCTTCTGTTCTGAATATAATTGCTTAATATTTTCTGAGTTCTTTGGTTAGCAATGAAATATAGGAACTGATTTTTACAAATCTCAATAATTCCAGGGACTCAGTCCAATATGCACTGTAGGCTTTCTCCAGAAGGCATTGCAGTGCTTCTACAATGCAAGTTATGTTCCTGTCCCATGGAATCTGCATATAGCCATACCTCTCTTTTTTATTCAGCTTTTATGATGTAGATGCTAATTTTTTCCATCAGTGAAGTGATCCAAGGCCTATCCAGAAAGAGATACAATTTAATGACTATTTAATTAAATTAATAACTATAATTAGTAGTTCTAATTTAATGAATTAATGTATATATAATTATGGCAATAGAATGGGGCCTCCAAGTGGGTGGAGTCTACATATACCCAGGGTTCTTGAAAATGAGAATGTGAGGCAACTCTGCATTTGCTTATTGAAAATACAAAGAAGAGTAATGGTATACTAGCCGTGGGAATGCAAAAGTCATTAGGTGCATTGTCAGGGCCTTGAATCCCTTTCTCCCCAGGCAAAACATCAGTGACATTGTTCTGACATGCTTGCTTTATGAATGGGCAATTATACAAGGTTCTGTCTTAATTTCTCTTGAACCCTTTCCAGAGTTGACCACATGATGTAACTGTTCATCAGATAAAGTGCACAAATCACCACTGCAGTCTCCTTCCAGGCTGTAATTTGGTTTGGGGTAAGTGAGGGCAGTACAGTGATAAGATGGAGATCCAAGATAATTAGGTAGTTGGTAAGAAAGTCTGTGATAGTTCACTGCTGTCAGAGGTGTTGCTCTGAACTGCCCCTGAAGCTGCACAGTCTGTGTCATGCAGTATATCCCAGTCACTCTTTTACTAGCAAGGAAAAATACGTAGTATTACAAGAACTAAATAAATAATTCCATGTTTAAACATTTAATACAATTATGTAAGAAATTTGCCTTCTTTCATTCTTATTATTCTAATAATGTTTTCTAAATAGCCATTGAACACTGTTTGTTAACCTTGGTGCCTTTCATTTCCGAATTTCCCCATGGGATAGATATCATTCCAGTTTCTCTCTTTCTCCAGGTCAGAAAAGTTTTACTGTTCCAGTCTCACTGTTTCTTCCTTCAGTATCTATAAGCCAGGGTCTGTAACATTGACTTGCTGTAGTGGAATAGAATGATGTAAGAGATTGCATTGTTTCTTTAAATGTAGTTGTATTTGGATTTTGAAAATAAGCCAATTGCAAAACTGCAACGTCTCCATTGGAGCCAAGATTTCACTCAAGTAGTACCTGCATGATTGCTAGCTAAGTGGAAGTAATACAAATAGTCTTCAAGGTGTCTGACATAGGCAGTTACACAATAAACACTCTAAAATTTTAGAGTGTCCACATTTTTTGCTTTCAGTTCATTGAAACAAAACCAGTCAATCCAAAATTGAATGTTTCAATGTTATTTCCAGGTAAATTATTTGAATTGTGCAAACACAGTTGTCTGGAGAGGGAAAGAGAAGTGTTTGTGTCCCATTGTGAAGCATTTGGACTGAGAACTGTGTCCCAGGACAACCTGGACAGGTAATTACTGCAGATGCAGAGATATCTTAGATGCACTGCATTATCTACACCTTCTGTAATGTCCTTGACCTTCTCTTTATCTATTGGTTATAGCTCTTTTACACCTGTGACTCTCCCTTTTACAGATATTCCTTCCAAAATGGGAATACATCAATACTGCCAACAAATGTATTTTCCTGTTTCTAATGCAGGTGAACATGTTCTGAAAGCATAGCTGTGACAGGACTATTCCCTAGTATGATAATACTATCATGATCTCTTGGAATTGCAACAGAGGACAGAAATTGCTAGACTGTGCATTCTTCCCATCATGTTCTTGATAATATGATGCCCAATCTGCAACATGATCTGTAATTTTTGGAATGCGAACCATGCCCACTAGTGAGGCACCCGAGCTCAGGTTCTTCCTGGGTTTCTTTGTGCATGTCTGGCAGTCTGGCCCTAGGAAACAAATAGCAGAAGTTGTTTTGAAGATTTTTATGTTGGTGTTCCTCCTTCTTTCCAAATACAGGAGATTCACAAGGGTTTATGTGAGGAAGAACCCCAAAGGTAGAGAAGTTCAAATACCCTATATTTAGTAGCTTATGTGACTGCCTTTGAGATTCTTTTCATGTGAAATTACACAGTTAACCCTAAAAGTATACTCTTAGAGTTTTCTCCCTATGACTTCCTAGCCATGGCTTGAAATGTTTGCTATTTCTATGTAACATAAACAATATGTTATGAATATAAGAAATATTTTCCACTTTCATAAGAAAGAATAATACTATACTGTGCATAGGCAATATTAGAAAACTGACACAAAAGATAAAATGCTAGAAATTACATTTAGAATTATTTTTGAAATTGCAAAATGATCTTTCATTAGCCCTGTAATAAGTTCCTTCGTCTTTTAAAGTCATCTGTTCACTTAGGTATGATTTCAATGTATACCACTCACATAGGGTAGACAGCTGTGGGAAGACTGACCATTTAAATTATTCAGTGTTAAATTACCTTATGATTTATTATCAGTTTATCATTGCTCTATTTATTATTACAAAGTTTATCTCCCACAGGTAATGCAAGAAAATAAGAGAAGCTGAATGATTGCCCTAGTTTAAAGTCATCATCAAGGTACCTTTAACACTCATTGTATGGCACCGTGTGAAATAAAATGCAGCCAAGAGTTTGTGTTCATCATCCCATGGCAAAGAAATCATGATAAATAGTGTCAGACATAGCTGCCATACCTGGAGGAATTACCAGTTTTGACAAGAAATTTAGTAATACAGTTTAAATTCATATTGTCAGTAGTTTTTTTCTTCCAATTTATTATTTCTAAATTCTCCTTGACAAAAATGTAACCTTTCCAAAGTCTCTTTTAACCAGAAATGTTTTGGAGAAAAGTGTCCATGAAATAATAGCACAGCTGCGGAGCACTCATGGGTCTGCAAGTTGGCAGAGTTTCGTGAACTGTGGATATGGATTGGCTAAGTAAGTCTGACAGGTTTTGGAAGTGTTAAGGTATTGATGTGGGTGCTTCCTATACTCCACGTTCTGAGCACATTATTCCTGAAAAAGAAATAGATATCAGAGTTTTGTTACTGAATGAGGGAAATGAAAATGTCTCAAAAGAGTTAGGAAAAGGAAATTTCCAAATGAGGAATGATTTAAAACACCACATAATCTAAATAGGAAAAGAGCAAGAGGTGACATGCCACTTTTTGAAAACTTGAACCAAAACACTAAACTTAAGATCTGGTCTGTGATAGAGATAATCAGTTTTCAACTGAAGTTTGTATATGGCATCACATGAAAATAGATTGGGAGTCAATGTTTATAGTTGACGTCAGAAAAAACTTAAGATGCAAAGAAGGCTTTAAGGCATAACTATTTTCCTTGGTAATTCAAAACAAGAGAAGCCAAATGGAATAAGTGTATTCGGTTGCCTTTTCTTTTTCAATAAACTTGGTGACTCCAAAGGGCAAATTATGGAAAAATGCCGTGGGTGCAGAGGAGATGTTCAGGCGGAAAAATACTTTGTGGTCTTTTCCCCAGGGTTTGGATGAAGGTCACTCGGATACAGTGCTCTTACAGCAGTTCTAAAGACATGACCTCTGATCTTGCAGGCTTCAAATCAGAAGATGGGCAAGGACTTGAGCACTAATACTTGTTACTCTGCTGTATGAATAGGAAATGGTCCTCTTAAGGGCTTCAGGTGATCTGACTTAGTGTTTGCAAAAGTCCCACTCCAAGTGATACTTCCATTTCATTTATTTGGAGATGGATTGCCTTGAACATCCAGGAACTTGACTCTGAAATCAGGAGGGGTAGATAAGACGTAGCTTCTTCCCAATTATAAACACAAAAATTGTAGAGGTTTCAAGAGAAGTCAGGTTAAGAAGCAAGCTGGTTCACAGAGGACTCTGGTGTGCAGAGCTGGTTCACACAAAAAACCCTGCAGGACAACAGAGTCACATTGTTTGGATAGTTACCTGCAGTAACTACTTTGGCTAATGTTTGTAGGAGATGACAACATTGTAATTTTGATGGCTGTACGGCTCCAGCATGCACTAACGTCTGTGAATAAGTAATGATTAGATACAGAACATTCATATCTTAATAAAATATGTGTTAAAAAGTTGCCAAATTTTTAGTTTTTAGAAGCGCTTCTATACATTCATAGCTGTTTAAAAGGCTGTAGTCTCTCCTTGCTCAAAGCAATGCTGACATGAAAACTGGGTCAGCTTGCTCAGAGCCTTGTTCAACTGAATTCTGAAAAGCCCAAAAAATGGAGATGCCATAGCCTCTCTTGACAGCCTATTGTATTGCTGAATCACCCTGCAGTGTTTGAAAGTTGTTGCTTTTCTTCCTTGGTTCGTCTTAGAAGAGTCTGGTTCCATCACCTCTGTGACCCTGCTGGACACAGCAATTAGTCCTGTACCTTCCCTTCTCTCCCCCTCCCCTCCCCTTAAGCAATCTCTGTGAAAACAAAAGCAGCCCCTCAGTCTCCCCTTGATCATTGTTGTCCATCTTAGTCACCCTCAGTTTGATGTGCTCCCGTTTGCCGGTGTGCAGAGCCCAATCCTGGATTCAGCCTCTTATTAAACACAGCTTAACCCCTCTGAAATGGAGGCGAAAAATAATTTCTTTTGACGTACTGCCTACACTATAGCTAATGCAGTCTAGCATGTGGTTGACCTTTATTGCTGCAAGTACACCCTGCTGGCTTATGTTCAACTTGCAGACTCTTTTCTGCAGAGATGGTCTCCAGCCAATCTTTCCCTAGCCTGTACCTTTCCCACCCTAGATCCAGGACTGAGTTTTTGTCTTTATTGAGTCCCATGAGACCCCTCTTGGACTCCTACTTAATTTTATCAAGTAGTCTCTGAACAGCAGCCCTGCCTTCCAGTATAGTGAGCATTCCCCACACTTTGGGGTCATCAACTTACTGAAGGTGCTCTCTGTACTTTGAATGTATTTGTGATACCATCAACAGTGTGAAAGAGATCTGATCAGTCCAGGAGAGGTCAGTCATCTCTCCTAATTAACACACAGGGCACAGAGACATGTCAAAGATTCCACACCACCAGCTCTTGTTGTGTTTCACAGAGAAATAGGTTGAAAACTAGGAAACTCACTAAGGACACTGTTAGGAATAACTAAGATAAAATATGCATTCATATTTGCTATTCAATTGTTGGGTGTTACACTGAGACTTGAGCTTGTGTTTAGTGATAGTGGATGCACACTGACCACACTTCCACACTGGGACATAAGGGCTGAATCGAGGAGAAATGGTGTTACCACTGATGCCATTTTTTAATACAAACTTGTGGTGCCTTGTTGTGATCTTTGTGTCACGTCACCTATACTCCCTTCAGCAGCACGAGTGATATTTTTTTGTTGGTCGTTCAAGGGAAAGGTGTCATTTTGGATCATCAAAACAATAATAAAAAGAAATCCTTGGTTAAGATATAGTTTAAGGAGCATTTTAACCCATTCAATTGCTTGGTCCATGGCCAATGATAGCAAGGAGACTTTAGGGAGGCTATAAATGAGCCTCTGCCTGGGAAAAGTCATGAATCATACTTGCAAAGGGAATGTGATAACTTTTAAATTCTATTCTCAGATTCTCCAATTAAGATAGAACACTTGATCTAATAGTTTGTTTTCAAAATGTCAGTCCTATTCAGGGTTATGTAAGTCAATGCAACTTCTTTCCACTTATGAAAGCTGTCACTGCAAACATGCACTTGAAAATCTTCAGGACACTCTTCATAACAGAAAGATTCAGTTGTGCCTGGAGTATGTACAAGTGGCCAAAGACCTGACTTCTCAGGATAATTTTGTTCTGTACTCAGTTTTAATCAGTGCACATCTGTTTCAGGGGACGGCTTTCTGGTATATTCAACATTCTCAGAGGGAAGAACGTGATGATTAATTTTGATCATTCATCTGTCTTTAATTGTGTGGTTAGAACATACCTCTCTCTGTGGTGGAATAAAATTTCTCTCAATTTCTTGGTGGGGATGAGGGTAAAAATTCATTAATGTAAATAGAGCTCTTGTAGCTCTTTGGATGTCCTGTTATACCAGGCTCAAAATGCATTAGCTGATAAAGTCTAATAAGATAACATGAATCTGAAGAAGAATCCTGCATTATTCAACAGGATGAATGCAACAAAATCTGAGGAAAAAAATTCAAATAAAAAGATCTCAACCATGAGGTTTTCCAGCAGAAAAAAGGGAGAGCATAACAAATATTAATAAGTAAACAAATAAACAAATTATTTTAGTTCTAGTAGTTACTTTAGTAAATGTATTAAATAAAAGCCAGCTATTTCCATCTTACAGGAGATTGGTTATTTCCTTTCTCAGGGCTTATACAATTTTATTTTAAATTTAGCCCACTGCCATCTCTCTGGATCATTTTCCCTTTGCGTACAACACTCCAGTTTCTGCCATAAAATTTTCCATGAGGTTTATAACAGTCCTTTTCCCAGAAGCTCAGGGCAGTGAGTTCTGCAGCCCCTGAGTATCTTTCTTAACTATTGCAATACCATCTGCACACAAAGAGCAGAATTACTCACACAGTAACACAGTAACCTGAACCTTGCCTGGCTTGGCTAACCAAAGCTGATTAATAGACAAATATTCTGAACAGGCCATTACCTAACAGAAGTGTTCCTTCCCAGCAACAAGTATGTTGAAGAATATCCTCCAGGATATTCCCTCTGAGAGGAACACATCTAGCTTCTGTGCTTTGTCTCAGAGGAGAACATTTTAAACTCTGTTGGCTTGGGA
This sequence comes from Sturnus vulgaris, assembly GCF_052056855.1. Taxonomy (NCBI): domain Eukaryota; kingdom Metazoa; phylum Chordata; class Aves; order Passeriformes; family Sturnidae; genus Sturnus; species Sturnus vulgaris. Next base: position 32,417,112 of record NC_142244.1, read on the forward strand.
CCTAGCTCTGATGAATGCACCTAATCACAGGTCTTCTAATAACGCAATAAACCACTGTCTGCCTTGTCACTTCTCTACTAGAACAATTCTGGAAGCAGCTCTTCAGATACCATAAGTGGAATCTACTGTTTTCAGTGATTATTCCTCTTCTGGTATTAAAAGTAACATGTTCACATAGGCAGAGATATTTGTTTCTACTTCAGGACCAATGGATTCTCTAAGTTAATTTTGTAGAACAACCAGTCAGATCTGACATCTGCCCATGACCTTCTGCTATTGCCGAAACTTTCAGAACAGATCAAGACTTCACTGGGACTATCTTCAAGACAGCAATTCGAAGAGTAATAGGTGCAGAGGTATTTATAGCACCCCTTAGATTGTGACGAAAGTGTTAGGAAGCAGCAAGGGCTGGCTGCACTCTAAAGATGGGACTGAGCCTGACTTTACACCAGACAGGACAGGGGCCTCACATCTGGAGTACAGTCCCACACTATTTGAGCAAGGTGAGCAGGCAGACCTGGAGATGGTCGCTCAAGCAAGAGCTTAGATTTTCAGGCAATTTTGTGGTGGTGAGGCAGGTCTAAGATCAAGCCAGAAATCTGGTTATCACAAAGTATATATTCATGTTGACCAGGCAAGTGTAAAGTCATGTTACAAGTCAGTCAGCAAGTCAGGGCTCAGACCACTGGAGACCGTGGCCAAACAAAAGCACAGCTGCAGGCAGGAACTGAAGATACAAGACAGACCTTAAACAAGGCTTCTATGCTTCTGGGAAATCCTATCTATGTGTGTGTGTGTGTGTGTGTGTAGCTTGTTTGGAGGCTCTGGCTTAGATTGGTCAGGGCCATGAAAACCCATTAGTACACTCAGTCAGGGTTGCCTTGCAGCAAAAGTGTCCTCACATCCCTCAGGTTCTGGAGTCAGGGAGGACTGTGAGTAGAGTGGATTAGTTGTTGTGGATTTCCATAGGACAATTTCAGGGGACATAAAGCCAAGGACTGACTATTGAGAAGAAAGCATGGAAAAATTTGGGCTGGGCAGCAGAGCTCAGAGCACTTATGAGGTTCCTAAAGGCTGGGTGGGCTTGAGAGACAGCAGTGGATGGGTGGGGCAGAAATTCACTCTACCCTTTAGAAGATTTGGGGATGGGGCAAGGCAGAGGAGGCAGGAAGAAGGAAACCTTAGGAAACAAGGGAGGAAACCTGGAAACCTAGGCTATGTGGGAGACCCTACAGACTTACAGGTAATGAGTATGAGGCTGGAGATATCAGATGAGATTGGTCAAGATTATTAAAGCCTTTTAGTACACTCAGGGACCTGACCAAGGTGGGGCAGAGAAATAAAACCAAGGATTTTGAGTCTGCTCTGAGATTTCACAGGTTGCAGATATTTGTAGCAAGCCCTGTAATCTGAGATGTACATTTGAATGGCTCTACCAGGAATTGCTTTCAGGATGCAATATTCTTAAAGACAAACATTTAACAGGGCCCAAATTTCCCCTGTTTGTCAGGACCAAAGTTTAACATCTGTCATCAGCACTTACCTTCAAAATTCTTCCTCTTACACCAACGCATATATTCAGGAGTTTCCCTAATGGTATTTTGGACAACTCAGAGCTGTGTGTTCCAAGTACTAAGTGGTGTCACCTGTTGTCACAAAAAAACCCAGCAGCAATCCAAGTTTGAGTTCCTGTCTGCCATCATGACTTAGCAATACAGTTGCTGTGGGCTAAGACCCAAGAAAACTCAGAATAAAATCAGGATTTATTCATACTTCAGAGGTTCCAGAGAATCTTTTACATCTGATGCCAGCTGTGAAATTGGGAGTCAATTTACTCATATCCAATCTCAAATCAGTGCTATAAGGCATGAAAACCAAGCACCTGTTACACCAAGTTCTTCCTTTCTCCAAACTGCAAAAATGTTGCTGGCCATAGATTGGGGATTAGCATTGCCAGAGATGTATCCCAGAGCTATACTTTCATGGTTTTGTGTATCTTTATGAAGAAGTAGAGTCTCTGCTGAAAAAGCAGAGTCTACACACTCATGTACACAACTTTACAAGAGTTGAATGAAAGCTATTCTTTGGACATTCCAGGCCACAAAATAAAACTAATAAGTCAGGTGCTCTTTTTTGCTAATGATTTTTCCCACTCTGTTATGGGCTGGTTTGGAGATTCCTGATAACACTCTTGGGTTACCTTTGAATCCCAGACCTCCTTTGAGGAAATCTGAATGAGAAGGCTCTCATGACTTGATTTCAGTGTCTTATAACCTTACTGTTGATGCCTTATGTTTCAGCTTTCATATTTTACAGATTCTGTACTGCATTAGTGCATAACTCTGAATTTCATATAAAGTGTTAGCAAGTTCTCTTCACCCTTTAGTTAGACAAAACAATCCTTTTCCAGCCCGAGGACCAAGAACACCATTGCAGCTTCAGGAACAAAAAGTGTAAACAACAGCAAACTGAGGAGAGCAATCTGAGAGGCTGAGACTTCATGACCTGAAGCTGTACTTGGACAGTTAACCCAAATATTTAAATGGACCAAAACTTATAAAACTGTGAAAACGTGTGATCCATCATCCATCTTGGGTGCAGCCTCGGCCAGGCTCCTGTATGCCCAAGGTGCATCCTTGGAAGGCCTTTTTAATAAATATCTACTTTATTTCTACTTTATTCCTTTAACACTGCCTAGCCTCTGTTCTAGGTAGCCTCTCGAGGCATCACTGTCACAATTTTAATGTCAGTCTGCAGTCCAGGTGGAGATTGAAGCTGTTCTTTGACTTTTTATTTATTACCTATTTTAGTGTTAGGACCCACTACCAGTTTCCTATCTGCAGGAGTAGAGTATTGGTTTCACATTTACTCAGTCCACCTTTTCTAAAGGAATATGCTTCTGCTTCTGTTGAGTACATGAGTCCCTGGGACATACTCCCTTGATAGGAGGCTGGGGGATTGGTCTCTATGTAAACCACCAGTAAATAAGCTTCCCAACTCACTAACAGAAAGCTTTATGACTTGAGCTAGTACCTCCAATCATAACAGTAGAAAACCATCCTACTGACTCCCTCAGTCAAGGTTTTTTTATGAAATCGTAATACTCTTGGTGATCCTATTACACTAAGAGATCTCCTTCACATTGTTAATATGACTGCACTTATCAGAGGTGTTCAATTCTCTTTTGGCTTTTCATGGAAATGTTGCAAAGTGTGCTGCAAATGTTGGGAGGATAGGTTTTACCAAATCTAGTGATCTTTGTGCTGCTTTTCTGTAACAGTCAATGGCACTGTCACTGAAGCCTCATTCAAATGACCAGGAGCTCAGGAATCTTTCAAGGGAGTCTGTGCCTCTCCTGCCATTCCTAACCACGAGTTGTTGTCCTTGTTTCTACTAATCTGAGTCAAGAAGTAGAGACCACTTCCCTTTAACTCTTAACCAGGCTTTCTACACACACATTCACACACAACAAGGCCACGGTATTAATTAGGGGCATTCAATGGAATATTTTACTTACAACCAGCTTCCTTCTAGCATTTTTGCACTCCTCCAGGCCAGGAGATGGATTCATGGAATTACACATGAGGATTAGTTGCATAATATAGAGTACATCCTTCAAGGACACTTATGCCCTGACATAGTTTATAATGCATTGTTAAGTTATGTCTGTTGCTGAGTTACCTGTGATTTACTGGTGGTGAAGTAATTCATATTTACACAGCAGATGAGATCTTGTGAAGATAAGAATTTCTCAAGACTAGTGGAGATAACACCACTAGTATTCTGCTTCTGGAATATCTAGTTATTTTCCTCTGTTACTTTGTTTTGGTTTTTGATAGGTATCACCACTCAGCTGTGTGATATCAAAGTGTACATAATGCTGTGTGTTTCCATCTGCAGCTTTGTTTTCCTATGCTACACAAGTAAGATATATAACTTGAACAACTGGAAATATCACAGTCCAACAAGATTCCCTAACATATCTGTAATACATCAATCAGCTGCTGCCTAGTTATTATTACAATCTTCTCTGATGGAAGATTATCCATTATAGACATGGAGAAACTACATTACTGTTTACTGCTGACTTGGCGAATTCTTGACTTTCTGTTCTGTGTTCTCACTGTGCTTAGAAACTGTTATTTGTCATTGCTTTTTCCTGTACTTCTGCTGCTCTCATTCTTTTCTCCCACAACTTACATCTTTAGAGCTTTTATTAGATGTTGAGATTTCGGACAAAGAATTGCAATACAACCAGAAATGTACAGGGGAAGAGTTGAAAGACTCGTTTGACTGTAGGTTGCACTTCCAGTCTTGCTCTTAAGATGGTAGTATAAACTTGGGAATGCAATCCATGCACTTTGTTTTTGCTGTCGCTGAAATGACAGAATTTCTCTTGTGATTTCCAAATTGGGAATTTCTAAGAGCTTATTTTAATAGTGAAATTCTTTTGTGAATTTGAGAAAAAAAATAGGAAATGTGGTTTTACTTTTAAAGTTTGAGCATATATGTGATTCAGAGAGATTATATGTAAAAAAAGACATGGAAGAATAAGAGTTTCTGAATTGACTTGGGAGTCTGTGGCTCTGGAAAAACAGGCAAATCTTTGTGTGGAAATTTGTCCGGGCAGATGGTTGGGAATAATACTTATCTGTGACAGATAAAACTTGTCTGTACCCTAGCCAAGATAACTTGGCTACTCAGTGGTTCTGAATGTGTTAAGCATCAAATAATGCTGCTTCATTTGTCTGCAAGATGCTTAACATGGATGTCGGGGGCAAATTTGGAAGGTAAATGAAGAAGATAATTTTAATTCATCATAATAAATGAGTTGATTTCCCTTTCTTTCCTTTCTCTTAAAAAGCCACTTTGTTTAAGTTCTCCCAGTACCACTCATTAAATAATCTTGTGTTTAACAGATACCCGAAAAACTTTTCAAAAGATCAAAATGGGGTATATCTACCATGTCTCGCTAATTTGGTTTCTCCTTTAGGTCCAATAGGTTTCCTTGCTTTTACAATGTCTTTTATCTCTTCCATTTCCTGTTGCTCAGAGTTTGCATTCCTGTGGATTTTGTGGAAGACCTGGATTACACTTACATCTTTGTAGTATCTTTAAAATATCATGCGGCTCTTGCAATTCTCCCTTCCCCTAAAAAACCGGTAACGTAAATTTAAAAAAATAATAAAAGAAAAAAGAAAAGCACTGCCATCCTGATTTGTCATCAGATAAGCACATTGGATTTAATCTTACATACCTCCAGCACTCGAAATTTCCAGGAAGGTTAACAGGAGTTTTGTAAGAACATGGAATGTAGGGGTCAGGAACATTCAGAAGGAAAGGAATCCATGTACTGTGCAAATTACGTCTGTCTCTACATTAGCACTGAAATTACTTTTATAGTAGGCCAGGTAATCGCTGTGTTGATTTAATTTTGAAAATAAAGAAGGGACTGAAAAGGTAGCTGGGAGGGGGAAAAAAAATGGAGATTAATTGAAAAATTCTCCTATAGTGTTTTTTCTCTAATTCTCCTATTATAATTGTTCCTTTTCAAGTATGTTGCTGGCAAACGCTAGCTTGAATTTCAGGTTCACCAAAGGTCACCTCATCCACAGTCAACCATTGAGTTGCTTTTTTAAAAAAATTAAAAATTCAAGGCTGACCTAAAAAGAATGCATTGTACTATTAAAATGCAGAGTATTGTCTCTAGCAAGATAACAATCCCCAGTGGCAAAAGTAGGTTTTTTTTCTCCCTTGTATCTATGGCAGGTATGGGAAAACAGAAACTGGTTGTTACTGAAGTATCTGCACACACTGGCTTATTTGCACAGTTTCTACAGTCCTGCAAAGGGCAGCACATCCTAACTGTGCCATATATGATATTGGCAGATACCCCAGAGCCATGGCATGACTGAAATGCACAGAACCCACAGCGTTCCATCATTGCTGGTCTGTTTTAATTTTGTGTTGTTAGACACTGTGGTGTGAGAAACATATTTGGACAGGTTGTGCTTTGCATTTCTTCATGCTTACATTGCTATGCATAGCCTATGTATATAGAAGGGAACTTGTGTGGAAGGAGATGTTGACATCAGCTGTCATATTTGTTAGAAGGGATCAAGCTGGAGTCAAGAGCGTCCAGGAATCAGGTCAGTCAGAATTATCCCGTTTCAGAAACTAGAGAAGTCAAGACACACACCAGTAAAAGGCATCACTGGCAGCCAGGAAAAAGACACTATTTGCAGTAGGAGCTTGGAACAAGGAACAAGTAGAGCTAAAATAATGTAAGGAGCTAAAGGGCTAGAAGCCAGTCACAATAGGCTCAGGAGCTGGAGAAAGGGATTAAAAAACCTAAAAGCACCTATGAGGTATGTGGAAAACCACATACACCAAAACTGTAGAGAGCTGCAATCCACACCTCAACTGCAAGACCTTATCAGGTCCTTAGTTTTTGAATAAAACTATTTACAGCTTGCTAGACTGAAAGCCCAGCAGTGCTTAAGTGGTGTGGTCATGATGTGCTAAAGAGTCCCTACCATATGCTTACACATTTAATCCACCTTTCATCTCCCTAATCTATTTCAGCTGAAAATGCCCTCTACCATGAATTACAATAAAACACTCTTTTGCAGTATTAGACTTAATGTTCATACAGGTGGGTAGAGGAAAACTATTGAGCCAGCTTTACTGCAGTCTGAAGCCACAATGGGAGCTTGAATGAGGTGAGTCCGCCTGAGACACTGCAGGTTTGCAGCTGCTGGGACTGTCCTGGCTGCTGCAGCTCCTGCCTCCATGCTTAGCCAAGAGCACCTTCCTCAACCTGGTCTGACTGTTCTTCACTTCTTGTACCTGAGAGCTGTTGTCAGGGGGGCAGCGCTGCCCAGAGGAGGCAGGAATAAATCCCTGCTTTCCTGCCCTGCTGACACCACTCTTCTAGGGTTTCCTTGGAGACACAGTGGAAAGTATTCTCTGCTTGGGAGAAACAGAGATTGTGTTCTTCTGTCAGAGGCACTTAACAGCTCAGTATCTAAATACCTTTCTCAACTTCAAGAGGAGTTGGTCCCCCCACCCCTCACAGTGTTAGTACGGACTCATTACTGATATTCTTAAAAAAAAAACTATTAAACCCACAAAATATGCTCAAAACACCTGGCTAGTATAAACTCCAACCTCTCAAAGTAGCAAGTAATGCATTCTTCCCATTATGACAGCTTAACTTGACACTTCCTCCTAGATTGGGTCAACTCAGTGAATTTTACATTTTAGGGTATGATCCCTCAAGTTTGCCTTAAATGATTGTTTTTTGTTTAGCAATTGTGTGGCAATTTATGATTTTATAGGACAGAAGTTTGGATGTTAATCCTGGTTTTGTAGTTCTAAGAAACTTCTAAATAAACCAGGAATTTCAAAGAGATAACTCATTCCTATTGCTTTATACACTTTTCTCTCTTACCTACTGATTCTGCTTAGGTCCAGGCACCCTGAACAGAATTCTTTTCCATTAGAGAAGGAGTAGAAATGAAGGGATATTTCTTGATTCAAGGTGCAAAAATATTGGAATAAGTCTTTAGGGAAAGGAGATTGGAAGGAAACTAGGAGTCCTTTCCTTTCCTTTCCTTTCCTTTCCTTTCCTTTCCTTTCCTTTCCTTTCCTTTCCTTTCCTTTCCTTTCCTTTCCTTTCCTTTCCTTTCCTTTCCTTTCCTTTCCTTTCCTTTCCTTTCCTTTCCTTTCCTTTCCTTTCCTTTCCTTTCCTTTCCTTTCCTTTCCTTTCCTTTCCTTTCCTTTCCTTTCCTTTCCTTTCCTTTCCTTTCCTTTCCTTTCCTTTCCTTTCCTTTCCTTTCCTTTCCTATTTTCTATTTTTATATATATATATATATATTTTTTTTTTATTTACTTCTTGTTTTTTCTTTTTTCCCTTATAGTTTCCAGCTTCTTCACACAAAGGATGCCTCATCTCTTCACTTTGATATTTGGTCTACTGCTTTGCAGGTAAATATCCCCTGACCCTGAATATGTTTTTCTGTGTAAAAAAATCAAGTTTCTGTTAAATTAAAAAAAAAAAGAAAAAAGTTTTGTGAATTAGAAATTTTCACCCCTTTCCTAAATAAGATTTTTCTGGAAGAAATAAGAAGAAATAATGAGAGTTCATAGAACATTAAATGAAAATGAAATATGTAAAGTTTACACATTAATCTACATAAACTCCCCTTCCAGTTTGTGGAGTAAGGTGATTTTGCTTTACGTGGAGAAGGTGGAGTCTGTAATGATAATTTCTTTAATGGGATTTGCAGACAGCTGAAGTGGGAGGTGTGTCCTCCTCTCCTCCACCTTCCCAGAGCCCTGTCTTTTAGGGCACGTTCCCACATGTTCACTCACCTTACAGGTGTTTTGCCTGACTTGCTCAGCTGTCTATTTCAAAACTGCTTACATGTTGCTTTCCAGAGGAATTCAGAGATACAAAAGGAGGATGATTGCTTCTAAAGTCTAGATTTCAAAATCAAAATAGTAGAAGCCTAGGACCTTGATGCTGTATGAATTTTTGATTGCTGGACAGGGTCTTTTTGAGGGGTAGGCTGCTGGCAAGCTGCTTCTCCATCAGACACACCTTTGGGTTGGGCTATTTTGGAAACTTAAGTAATTGATGAGGCTCAAGGTATGGTCTGCTAGGAACAAGCGATTTTATTGTGTGTTTTTACACCTACTTTGATCAGCTGATGCAGTTGACTGACAGTCTCCTCTGTAAGTAACTGAGGGCAGAGGAGTGCTGACCTGCAGTGAGCCTTTCCTGACTTTTTCCCAAAGTGGGGATTGCTGGCTTTCAGGCAGCTAGGCAACCGAGAAAAAGGGACGTGATATGGGGGTACCTTTATTTGGGGAGAGCAATTCCTTCTATTCCCGGATATGGAACGGACTAAGTCAGAAACTGCAAGGCAAAAAATCCTGGGATAAACATCTGGATGAAATCTACTTACTCCAGCAGAAAAGGTACAGTGCACTTCAGCCTCCTTGTCTTCTCTTTCTTCTGCTGCTCTCCCTGTAGCTGATTCTCACTGTTTCCCCTTAGGCTTTTCTGCCAGTAGATAAACTTTAAACAACCCTGGAGCCCTTTTTTCTATCAGATTTCTTCTTCCAAGGTGGAATGCTTCTGGAGTTCCAATCTTATCTGCTTTCACAGGTAGATTTACTAGGTTACAATTGAATTACCCTGAGTGCAGGACTTCAGTCACAAATTAATAATGTATTATCTTGTCTTTCCTGCTTCATTGGTAAAGCTCACAGGAAAATGCATGAAGGTTCGTTTTAATAATTATTATTATCATTATTATTATTGGCATCATTATCATTAACATTATTATTATTATTAGGAGTATGTGTGATGTATAGGCTGCAGACAGCTGAAATAATGGTGCTTTTTTGTCAGGATTTTGCTTTCTGTCTCTCTAAAAGTTGCTCTTACTGTGGGAAAGAATAGGCTTAATGTTGTTGAATGTTTTGGGGGTCAGTCACCTCCTGGGTCAGACTGTGGTTTCTCAGCCCTGTGACCTGGGTGTCAACATGAACAGTGACTCCTCTTAGACCTTAGGTTATCCAGAAGATTGGCTGTGTCTTCCTATGTGAACACTGAAGGCTGTTTGCTGCTGCTGTGCAGGGTTGCTCCCTCCACACACAGAAATGTTGGACTATTCATGGAAATACAGCTGGGTCTGGTTTTCATTGTAATTTCTGCATGCACAAATGCTGCAGTACTCAAATAACAAATTGCTTCCAGTTGCTTGTAAAATTTGTTTTTTCTTTCCACATATAACTCTGAACATCTGCGGGGACAAAAAGGTGGCTGTGTGGGACAAAATCTATCTATACATATGTATCTATACATATATGTATAGAAATATGCAAAGAAAGCAGATTAAGAGGGACGAAAGTACACCTGTAGGGAAAGAATTCTATCATGATCTAACTTCTGACCAAGTAACAAAGCCTGTTCCAGTTTACTTCAGAGCAGTGGGACTTAAATACACTTAAAATGAGAGGGACAATGGGAACAATAGTGTTCCTGTGGAATGCTGAAGTGTTTACATTTTGATGTGTTCATGAATAGCATCACAGGTAACTGAAAAATAAGTCCTCATCAGATTCTGTGAGGTCCAAATGAGTACAAAATAGAATTCTAAATATATTAATAAATTAATTATACTGATGATATACTAATAATTGATACCAATAAGCCATAAATTGTAATACAATTTTATTTATGATTATACCATTATCTTCATATTTTTAAGTCAAAGAGATATGGAAGGAAGCTCTGCCAATCTCTATCTAACCTCCCCCTTGAGGCTGAGCTATTGCCAGCAGGAGATCACATTGCATAAACTCTGTCTGGCTCAGTCTTGAAAGCTTCCCAGGTCAGAGATTCTGCCATATCTTTAGGTACCTGTTGTAATGCTGTAGTAATCTCCTGGTGAAAGAGGTTAATTTTCTCAAATATTCAACCTGAACCTCCAAAATCATAAACTTTGATGATATTCCAGTGCCCTGTTTACCATCTGGTGTTGCCAAGGGGGGTCTGGTCCCTTCCTTTTTGTTGCTCCTTTTCACATAAGCTACTGTTAAATTCCCACTTCTCTTTGCTCATTAGTCCTCATGGGTCATGTGCTACAGGCCCATGAACATCTTCTGTGTTGCTAGTGATGGAGGAAAACAGAAAAAATGTTAGCCATATAAAACCCTTCTGCCTAAATTTCTCTTAGATTGCTGTAGTGCCATCCCACTGGCCCCAAAGTTAACTTTTCTGTGTTTCTTTATAAAGCTCTGTGTAAAGCACATACAGTGTACACAATATTCACTGTGAAATCAGGGTTGCATGGGGACGTGATTGTTCCCTTCCATTTAAGGTCTATATGTTTCCCACAGCTTTCAACTAACACAAATTAGGCTCCTGCTATTTGGTCACAAATCACGTGGTGTCAATATGTGAAAACGCTTTTTCTAAACAGGGACAGGACCAGTTCTTCTTCCTATTATCCTACTCTTTCCTTTCTTGTCCCCAGGGATGCTCAGAGTTTGAGGAGAAAAAAAAAAAAAGAACATTTTGCAGAGGACTGGAATCAGTTTCATTGCTTTTGCATTTTTAGTTGTGTACAGATAGAAAAACACAGCAGGAAGACCTTTTTTGGTGACTGGTGTGTGGGAACTACTCTTATGAAACCTCTGCTTTTGTGGAAAAACTGTTGTAAGCCAAAAGGGCTTTTGCTGTGTCCTGTCATTTTGTGGTACAGAACTGCAGTGCTGTGGCTTCAGCCTGAGTTCTTAGTGAAAATGGTGTTGGAATGCATACAGCAATTAGCAGTGATTAAATTCTACTATTGTCTTATTGAAAGCCAGTGGTAAATATGTTACTATTTAACTGACATTGTCTGATCACACGCAGAAAGTCTGCAAGAGAAAAACAAGGCTTTTTTTTCTATCTGACGACTGGTGATAATACCTGAAAACTAATTGTTTTGGTAGTTGTCACCTTCCCTGGCATTGATGTTCATTCTCTTTCTTCGTGTAAAACAGTCCTTTGAACCTTACCAGCAGTAGATCCCAGCATTATTCACAGAAAAGGATTAATATTGCACTCCATGATATCTCCCCAGGGGAATCCAGGTTCAGAAAATGCGATGCAATCTTCTAACACTGAAGAGGACTTTGAGTTTATTTGGCTTTAGTCTTCTGGTTTGTCTCTGTTGAAGATTCCCCTTTTTATACAGCCTGTAGCTGAGTGTGGAGTCCCAGGGACAGCAGTCACATCTCATATGTCCTCTCTAGAATCATCTTTGGAAGCAAACTCTGGGATCTACACAGCCTGAAGCATATGAACATAAGCCCTCAATATAATTCATAGTGATGGAGAACAGAAAGATGAATACTTTTGAAAATTTGGGCCTGATAGAGGTGAAGAAGAATCACATCTGTCACAGTGTAATAGGTCTTCTAGAAATTATTTTCAGTGCAAGAGTTCCTAAGGAAATGTGAAAAAATTCCTCCTAGAATGGGATTTTAGAAATTCCACCTTACGAGAATTGCATAAAATTGAATTTTTTATTTTCATAAAAATTAAGCAATCTATAAATTAGAGCAAGTGAGTACATGGTTCCAGTACCTGTAAAAGTATAACAGCTATGTAGTATTTTTCCTCCTGCTATTGCCTGTACCCATAACTCTGATTGATAAATAAAAAGTAATGCATTAGAGATGCCTGGAACAACATGCATAATTTGCAGAGAGCTACGGTCATTCCAAAGATGTCACAATAAAACCTTTCCAAATTCTTTGGTGGCTCTTTAGTCTCCCACACATATTAGTGAGGTGTTCTGCTTATCCTGGAAACGAATGTGGCACAAATAAAAAAGCAGTTCAGCCGAATGCAGGTAAACTGGATTGTTTAGGAACTGTCCAGGGACACAGAGAGCCTTCAGTTTCTATAGAAATCTTTCTCAAGCTGGTAGTGAATGGGATGTCCCCATGGTTTGGCTGTTCATTTGTCTAAACAACATTACTGAGTTTGCATCCCACAATTTAACGTAAGATTATCCTGTCTTAAAATCCACAATGCCTGTCAGTATTAATTGGTTGGTTTGTGACCAAAGGTGACAGTGAAATAAAGATGCCAGCTTCCAGCTCCAGCACTTCATTTATATCTTGTTTCAACACCAGTGCTTCTGAGTAGTCAAGATGCAAAGAACCATTGGCTGCTGTGGGTAAAAATCAAATCAAAAACATCAATAGCAGCATTTCTGGTCTTTTCTTCTACTGATACACCTTCATCCTAATGACAGCTTTGAGATTAATAGTAGAAAACAGTCTCCCTAATTTCACAAGTGTAAATGTCCTCCAGAAGTTGTGTTTCCCCAGCCATGCACAGACATACACACACCCAGTCTTAGCCTAAGATGCGTCTCAGGCTCATAAATTTAGGAAGTTATTTGATTTCCAAAACTTGGCCATAGGTTTCCTCATAAAGAAGAAAACATTAAATTTGTGCCCTGAAAAAAACCTCCACCCTAAATTAAAAAGCTGTTAGAAAAAAATTATTCGACACAGGGTAAGGAACACAACCTGGAATAAAACTGCAAGAAAAACTCTATTGAGGAGGAAGTTTTGATGCAGAATGAGGTTATTCATCAGAGAACAAATTCGTTTTATAACTGCTTCAGTGACAATGAATAAAAACTAACAACTTCTGAACCATTAAAACAGTTCTGGCATGAGATTATTCTTACAATGGTCTCAGATACAGAATTAGGAAAAAAAATGTTAGTGCAAGCAGAATGCCCTGCTGGAAATGGCTGATCAAGATTTCTATTGCTTTGTGTGGCAGATAGTTAAATATCTGAAGGGATAAGAATTCCCTATCAGTTTCTTGGCTAGTAACATTGGCAATTATTAACCTGTTTATTTCCAGAGAAGCTCTGTTTACTCTCAGCTAAAGGGGCTTTGACATACACAAGCAAGAGGTCCCAGTTAACTTGCTGAGTCTTGTTGCTGGTGCTGAAGAAATTTGCTGACCCTGTTGATTGTCTAAGCCCCTGTTGTCTGGCTCCTTTTCACTTTGTGCAATCCCTAACTCCTTCTTTGGCATCTTGCTAGGTGATTGCTTTGATCCTCTTTCAGCTGGTTGGCTTCCTCTGAGCAGCCCTCTGCTCTCCTGAAGGCTTTCACACATTTGCATGTATATGCTAGCAGAAGGAAGGCAGAACCTCAGGAACTGACCCTCTATGGGCCTAAAGCTTGAAGCTGGAAGCAAACTTAAATTAGAGCAAAGAATGGGGAAATTCCATATAGTGAATGATTGAAGCTGTAGAATCTGATAAGGGAAGAATAGAAAGAGATGCTTCATTGCTCTTCTGGTGAGTTCAGTCTTGAAATAGAATTTTCAGATTGGTTGTTGTCCAGAGAGTTCATATATTTAATATATTTCCCTGTTCTGAAAGAGCAACCATAGCCATTCAAATTCTTCTTTCTATAATGAAATTAAAACTTCTTTACTAGTCTTTGCATTCTTTATCTCTCCATAAGTGAAATGAGCAGGCTGCACTCCAAAAGAAGTGCTTAAGCTGTAAACCTAAAAAGGTACATATTACCAGCAGAAAGTGCTTGTGAAATCCTTAACCTTGTTAGAACTGTTCTACATTACTCCCTCAGTCAGAATCTGACCTACATTTTATCTTCTCTTTGTTTCACAATGGATTTTCAGGTGTTCCTGATTTTGCCCTCACCTATATTGCAAAAACTTTTTCCTGAGCACAACATTGAATCATCTGTGAAGAAAACTGGCATGATCAAGGTTCACTAGCTGCCTCCACACTGACCACATTCCTTAGCTCAGTAAGAAGAACCCAGGAGCTCTTGTGGTTCCCATTGCCCCTCAGAATTACTGGTTTGCTATGGAGCTGTGCTTCTCCTAGCCTGATCCTGTAAGGCAACACCCAGTCTGCCTAGTGTTACAAACTTTACTTAGCTGGGTAAATCAGGAGCTTAGTATTCCTTGATATCATAGCTGTTGAAGGGGATGAACGGGATTAGAAGAGGAGCTTAACTTAGATGTGCTGAATTATTGTCTCAAGGTGGCTAGATATGTCTGCTGAATCATTTTCTGAAAGCCAGCCTCACCAATCAGTGACATAATGGTACTTTATGGAAGCTAAGCATCTACTCTAGGCAGCTCTGTTAAGAGACTTAAGTTACAGATTTTGCCATCTGCTGCTTTGACACACAAAGGAGCCCAAGTAGTAAAGTGCAAAACTCACACTGTGTTTGATTCATCAGGAAGAAAGTTGATTAAAGGTGCAAAAGTTAAATAATTTAAAATGTTTTGAAGGTTCTAAACTCAGGTGACTTCATTTAATTTTTTATATTAGCAAATTTTCTTCCTCTCGTTTTTGACATTTATATGCTCAGCACATTGCTGTAATGTATTAAAAATTAGTTGATAATTAGAACGTTATGTTTTAAATGAGGTTAAAATGTTTCCCCAATTATGAGACAGAAAATTAAATGAGAGTAAGAGCGTGTGCTAGGAGCATGTAACTCATGAACCTTTGAGACATCATAGGCAGTGTGCCATGACATTTGCCAGCATTTCTGAGTTCCTCTTCTGGTTTGCTCTTTGGCCTGGGATCTTTGGCATTTTTAAGCCCAGTTAGAGGTTGCTACAATAAGAAGAAATGCTTGACAATTTTTCCTTCAATTTCCAAAAGCTGAGCATAGTGTTTTTTAGGTGCCTTCCTTTGGTAATTTTTGAAAGAAAGGTACTGTGTTTGTGTCCTCCTATGTCATCTCTTGCCCAATCCTTCCTCCTCTCTGAGGTCATTTGAGGGATAAAGGCCTACCCAGTAAAGCATCAACATATTAATTGTAGCATTGTTTATACTATTGAAACCCCACCTCTTTCCCACTTCCTGCCTCTGAAACTTGTATTTTCCAGAAACACAGAGTTTTTCTTAGCCAAAATAGTGGCAGAGGTGGCAAGCTGACTTCACTAACACTGAATATTTGGCCTTTTGCTTAGAGTGCCTCTTTATTTAGTTCCTGTTTGTTTGATCCTAGATGCAATCTCCTCATCAAATCATCTTGCCATTAGTTACTAATGAAACTGACGCATGAGTAAGCTATAGAAGGAATACTTCCCTAACTAGGAGTGTGAAGGACATATAAAAATATCTCAGAATGGCTGCCTGATTTGTTGAGGATGGTTCTTTTTATCCTGAATGTTTTTATTTCTCCTCTGCTCTTCAGGAGTTTTCTAGTTTCGTTTCTAGTGACTTAGATAATGGGGTGTTTTTGGTGACAAGAAGTGCTTATTTTGTGGAATGATAAACATGATGTTCAGTCATGCTTCTATTACTTGTAGCCCATGTCTATCAATTTACACTTGCTCAAATGATTTCTATTTATCTATATAATTCAGATATTTTTTGTTTTGCTTTATCCCCCAAGTTTTCTCAAGCGTCTCAAATGAACTCTCACATTTCAAGTGAATTAAATCCAGAGATAATGGCATATAAATTTCTTTTTGATTCAAGATCTTGTTCATCAAATAATAATTTAAAGCAAGAAATATATATTCCTGTGAGCCACAGAATTTGTGTTGCCTGCTTTCTTATTGTTTTATTGCTAAACTCTCCTGTACTTAAGATCCGTGAGTTGTAAGAAAACATTTTTTTGCAATGGGCCATTTATATTCTCTCTGTCTCTGATGTGGTTTTTATTGTGACTTGTAAAAGAGTTATATTCACAGGCAAAGTATCCTCACATTGGTGTTACCACTTATTAAAAAACACTTACTGCTTTATGTAGTATTTATACCCAAAATCTTGTAACTAAATAATGTCAGAATCCATGGAACATCACCAGGAGGAAGCATTTACTGTGTCTGTGGGTATATGGTTTGACTAATATATTTGTCCCACATGCTTTTTTTGGGGAGGTGTGCTTAAGACAACTATTGCCAGTTATTAGATTGTAGTAAAGGGACAGATAGAGGCTGGTGGAAAAACAAGGCCTGGTGTTATCCTTGTTCATATCCTTGAATTTCTCATTTTCTACTGTAATCCTGAGACTTATTTCACATCACACATTGCAGCCTGACCTGGGCCACGCTAGATAATTAAGATCAAATTAAACATCTGCACTAGAAAACAGCAAGGGTGAGATAAAAGCACAAAATTTTAATTTGGACAAAAATCTAAAACTGAACTTGTCTTGTTGGGAGAGAGGAATCTCTTTCTATTTCATATTGAAAACTCATGAGACATATTTTTTTTCTTTTGGTTTGAGAGTCTTTCCTCCCCTTTAATCTTTACCTCCTGAATATGAGATGCTTATAATTCTTTACTTTTATAAAATCAAGAAATCAATAAGCCCACCCCAAACCACTTTTAAATTTATGAATTAAAAGCTGAACCTGAAAATATTCAAGGATAACAGAAATATTCACCTCATATTTTGTAGGTTTTTTTCCTTTTTTTTTTACTTTTGTGTGGCCAATTCATGATTTTGAACATTGGCAAACCTTGTTTGGATGCTGAACAAACACTGCAGGTAACTCTCTTCAGGCACTTCGACAAATTGATAGGATAAATAGTCACAGTTCTCTCAGCTTTTCCTCATCTGAGAGACATTTTATTCTTATGATCATCTTTTGCCTTTTGCTGAACTCCCTCCAGTAGCTCCATACGTGTTTTGTACTGCAGATGCCAAGACCTGGATACAGCTATGGCCTCACCAGAGCTGAGTAGAGCGGGAGGATCACCTCCCTTGACCTGTTGTTTGCTTCCAAAGACCTTGCTCTAGTGAAGTTTGGTGGCTGTACTTATAAATTCTTCATCAAGCCTGACAGATATACTCAAATAACCCAGATCCTCATGGAAGACTCAAGGACATGCTTGAGCTATAAGTGAACCACTCTGTCTGGAACTTGAGTGCATGCTCTTTCCCAGGACATGAACATATTTCGGTTCTCAACAATTTCCTCAATTCTCTCAACACTAGAGAAAAAAGTAGCATAGCTAAGCTGTCAGATTTTTCTCCATAACTTTATATATAGAAGAACAACATTTCAGAGCTCAGTCTCTTCTCTTAATTATAGGAAGTGTTTCTAGAACACACGATAAAATTCTTGTTTGCCCTTTTCTGTCCACTACCGGAGCAATTCGACAACGACCTTTCCTTAATTTATTGCGCTGTGTGAAGAAAATATTGACTTTTCTGGCTCCTGAGATAACTGTCTACTTGCAGGAGGGCTTCAATGACCCATCATTCACTACTTCTGGACCTCAAAAAGTGAGATATAAAAACATGAAATATTTTGGTTGTTTCTCTCTGCTGTCTTTCCCTCTGCTGCCACCATACGGTTCAGCATCAGTAAGTCAAGAGATGATGGACTTCAGTGTGTTTTTCGAATTGCACTGCTCTGCTTTTTCCTATTACTTTTTAAAATTTTTTTTTTATTGTGCATTCAAAGAATACCTCAGATGGTAGATGTGCATTGCTAATTTTTCTGTGAAAATGTTCAAGATACAAACTGTCTCGAGCAAAGGACATGCTAGCTCTGGAGAGAGGCACCATGTGTTTGCCTTTGTTCCTTATCAGCCACTTTTTCTTTACTATAGGATCTGGGAATCCCCACTCCTCCAGGCTGCCAAAGAGAACAACCTTGCTGCCATTAGGAAACTTCTCACTGACGGAACATGTGATATTTATCAGAGAGGTAACTGGGATTACTTGAGAAAAATGGTTTTCTGTGGAAAGCAAGTGCTTCCTACAATGAGTAGCTTGTTAGTTTGCTAAAACATTTGCATCAGTGGACTCAGATGACTTAACTCTATGCCAGCTGCTTTATTTTACAGACACCTGAAGTTTCTGCTCAGGTTTCAGATTTTGTTGAAGGACAGAACTGTGCAGTTATGTGGCTGTACCAGGCACTACTTAAGGGAGGATAGAGGCCTCCTGTAATCCCCCACCTCCATGAATCTATTTCTGCTTTTGTCCCATACAGTTGAACGTCTCAACAATTCTCATGCATGTCCTACTGTTTCTAGGAGCAGTGGGAGAGACTGCCCTTCATGTAGCTGCCATGTATGATAACTTGGAGGCAGCAGTGGCTCTGATGGAAGCAGCTCCTGAGCTTATCAATGAGAGGATGACATCAGAACTTTATGAAGGTAATATCACTGGGAATGAGGATGGGCAGGATTCCCTGCAGGAGGGGAGAGGAAGTACTACCTGTACATTTGGGAAATTAGCTTATACTGTTCCTGGTTCAATATGTTGTGAAGCTGTTACACAGCAAAACCAACATGCATATGGCTTCTGAACTTTCTTGGAAGGTGGAATTATATTAAACATGAGTACACACATGTGCAAACATGCAAAGGCCTTGACCAGGGAACTGCAAGGGATTGGAAAGGGATTGCAAGGATATATACACTTTGATTTCTGACATACTAGTTTGTAAAAAAAGGGATATCTGCCTCAGCTTCCCTGAAAGGAGAAAAAGTAATTATTTGGTTGAGAAAATGAGAAATGTGTCCACTGCTTTTGAGGCTAGACACTTATCCAGATTTTTAAAGAATGCTTCTGGTTGAGTATACAGAAATTCCAGTCTGAGTCTCAAAACCACTAAAATAATAATAATGGGGTTTTAAAAAGTCTAAAGCCTAGTTTGAAGGATTAGAGGAAGTCTTTGGGAGTTTTATCTTGATTTCTTATGAAGGAAAGCACAGTCAATCTCACAACTTTCTGTTTGCTTCCCAATAGAGTGTGGCATGTCTTGATTTTCCCTAGAAAAAAAAATCTAGAAAGTGAACCCTGTTGGAGTTTTCTTGGCAATTTGTAAAGTCAGTTTTAATAAATTAATGAAAAAATTGAAGTAGAACAGAACCTCTGGGAAACCTCTAACACAATCCTTTGCACAAAACAGGGATAACTTCAAAGCTAATTCCTTCAGCTGTTGTCCATTTACCATGACTGACATGTGAACTGCAGGCTGCTGATCAGCCTGAAGTTGTTTTCTTGAAAGACAAGGTTTTGTTTCTGTGTCTTGCAGGGCAGACAGCTCTCCACATCGCAGCAGCCAACCAGAACACCACGTTGGTGAAGGCTTTGCTTAAGAGAGGAGCCAATGCCAGCACAGCAAGGGCCACTGGGCACTTCTTCAGGCGCAGCTCCCAGAACCTTTTCTATTTTGGTACAGCCTTAACTTCTCCCCTTGCTGCCCTAGGAGGGAGCCAGCAGAGTGATGAAGGGCTATGGGGGAGCTTAACTTTAGTCCCCATCTAAAGTGGATAAACAGAGGCTCCTCTCTCCAAGCTTCATCAGACACACACCTTTTAGCAGAGAGTAAGGCTTCCTCTGAGTATGTGAATGTTATGTGAATATAAACAATACATATTTTAGAGATTTGCATGTATGCAAATCGACACATATATTGTATAAAAATTTTAATTTAGTGTCTTCCTAGCAGCAAATTGCTTTTCAACATTCTCATGGAGGTAAACCACTGAAAAGAGCATTTCTTCCTTTTAGTGTTGTGTGGGACAGGTTTTTTAACCTTTTTGATTAGGATGAGAAGTGAGGCAGGAAATTTACAAGTTACCTAAAGTAACTCCTCCTTTCATATCCTATGACTTCATAGCATGGATAGCTTTCCCTCAGCATGCTTCAACCTCTCCTGCCTCCTGGATCCTTAATGTTGTTTCTCCCCATTCCTTTAATTTCAGGAGAGCATGTTTTATCATTTGCTGCCTGTGTGGGAAATGAGGAAATTGTGCAGCTGCTCATTGAAAATGGAGCTGACATTAGAGCTCAAGATTCTCTGGGTATGTGCTGTGGGGCTCAGTGAATTGCATAGTGTGGATCTGGACATTTTAATTCAGACTGTCATCTGTGCATGCAAATATTCTTCTCTCACTAGAAACAGCTGTGGGATAAGTGATATGAGGAAAATAAAAGCCATCAGCCCATTCTCAATCTTTGCACAGGGCTGGGCTATTCCAGATGCTTCATTCAGTCTGCTTCCTTCATAGGTAACACTGTTCTTCACATCCTGGTTCTCCAACCTAATAAGACGTTTGCCTGCCACATGTACAGCCTGATACTTTCCTATGACAGGAGCAAAGAGGGACCAGGGTCACTTGAACTGATTCCTAACAATGAGGGGCTTAGTCCATTCAAACTGGCTGGAGTTGAGGGCAACACTGTGGTGAGTTTGTGTGACACTGGTACCTCCGTACAAAAGAGAAATGGAGACCTTGGACTAAAATCATTCAGAGCAAGGGAGTTTGTGCATGTTCTTAGTGGGTAGAAGACATGTAACAAGATTTTTTTCCCAGAAATCTTATGTAGGTCCCAAAAACCCTTTATAAGAAATTTCTTTATCCTAATGAATGAAACGAGTGCTTAAGGAATGGATATTTTGCCCCAATTTTTGAAGCATTTGAGTTAAACAGGTATTAACAGACACATTTACCCCAAGTAATGTTTTGAAAGGCTCACAGAAATTATTGTCTTGGTTGTCTAGATTTCATTACTCTAAATGTGATGCATGGGAAACCTCTTCAGGTACCCACAGGCATTTATTTGTAGACAAAATCTTAGCATTTAATGTAAACCCTCATTCTTCCACTCACTGAAAAGACAAAGGGGGTTAGTGTTTCTTCTGTAGATTCCCAAGGGACCATTTTCCTTGTCAACTTCTTTTCTGAAGTCTTGTAGAAGAGTATTAAAGCATTTTTTCTAATCAACATGTAATTCCATCTGAAGTCTATTGTGAGGAACTATAACTATGTCAAGTAACTTTGGTAGTTTGATTAGAATTTAGAGAAAAATTATTCATCCTTTACATCAAGCATGAGCTAATAATCAAATAGGAATCAGAAAAATTTCTTCCACTTCTTAACCTTCTGTAATTGTTCCTGAGAGATATGAGAACCACAACAGCTACCAGGTTCAAGGAAAATATGTCATAATTAAGGGTTTTGTGTACAACTTTATTTGTTCTCATTGCAAATACATGAAATACTGGAAAGCTTCTGATGTCTTTGCCCCTCTTATTTTCTCCTCAGATGTTTCAATACCTTATGCAGAAGCGGAAGCAGAACCTCTGGTCCTTTGGCCCCTTGAGCACTGTGCTGTATGATATCACAGAGATTGACTCCTGGGCTGAAGATCAATCCTTCCTTGAGCTCATTGTATCCACCAAGAAGAGAGAGGTACTGTGGGCACTGCATGTGTTCTGTGTGCAGACCGTGGTGATCACAGAAGGAGAGGAATGATGAGTTTGAACGCTCAAGCTCGCTGATACAATCCGTAGAGCAAGGACTTTGTACCATGAGCTGCAGAGGATTCATGGAGTATAGGGGTCTGGCTACATCTGATGCTTTATATACAGTTTCTTCTGAGGTGTGGAAATTAAAGGTTGTTGAAAGAACTAGGTATGAACAAACTACAGAAAATGGTTTTCTCTCACCAGGCTCAAAGATACACTTCCTGTAACTGTGATACTGATTAACTCTCACAAGATCCCTATGAGACAGGAGCACATTCAGAAATGCTAAACTGGAGTGCATTTAAAAACCACCCACTGTTATTATTCCCTTCATTTAATGACAGGTTATGACTCAAAACAAAATAGCCAAATAATCTCTGCTGTAGGCTCGAAAGCTTGTAAAGGGATTAATAAGACAAAAACAGCAGAGTGTAATGGTAAGCTTTGATAGCTGTCCCTAGGACTTTCAGGGTACACAACCCTATCAGTTGTAATGACCTTAAATAATCCTAACAGGACAGGAAATGAATCAGAAGACACTTCAATTAGCACCGTTCTGCCCATCCTGTATTATTTCCACCTATCAAAATTTCAGTCAAAACTTTCCAACAAAAGTTTGAGCTTCTGGAGACCTTTGCTATGGAGCTGCTATGTCTGTGGATCTTTCATTTGCTCTTACATGAAATCTTTTAAATTTCTATGAGTGGGGATACATATTGAAATCCAGGGAAAAGCAGTCTATGTTAAAAAATGTAACAGGCTTAAAAGTTGTCCACTTTAGAAGACTAAACCATAATCCTAAAAAGAAAGCAGAATATTGGGCCTCTCTCTTACCCCAAAACATTAATATAGTGCATGCAGATCCAAGAATCTTAATTTCAGAAGATAAGGCATCCCCAATGTTTTATTTACCAGAATGCTCTTACATATATGTAGTTGCAATTTTTTTGATACATAACTAGTAATTCTTTTTTTGCACCTGATATGTGTGGCCCAAAATGTTTGCTGTCTCTCTAGAAGACAATCCCATCATCCCCTCCCAGTTCAATATTGGACTAGAGAAGCACCTTTAGCCCCCCGCCAGAAGCAGGTTCCTCTTGTGTTCAGGGGAATGCATACACATATAGGTGTGAAGATATATTTTCTGATCCTGAAGTAGTTGAAAAGTAAAAAAATAGAAGGGAACTAAGCTATAGGAAGATTACAGTAATCTTCAAACTTGTATTATCCCTTTGAAAATGAAATTCACTCTCCTATGCAAAGAATTCTAGAATACTGACTTCTACAGAAATCAGAACACTCATAGGTGGATTCTTTCTTATGCAGTTTTGATCCTTTATGATATTTCATAGGCCATTCAAGAGTTTTGTTAGAGTCATGTCCATTTATGGAAACATTCCCTGCACTTTGTGCACTCAGCAATTTTTGGCTGACTTAGAGGAAACAGGGCATTGTAGCAAGAGAAGAAAAACATCCAGAGAGCATCAAGAAGTTTTTCTTTAAAGCAACCCAGTCACAAAAATTTGACTCACGTTTTCTTCTCACTTATTGCAGTAGAAACAATAGAAAGTAAGTCTAGAAACATTTAATGAAGTGTTTGGCTCAAATTCCTAAGTTGTAAAGTCTCTCCTACTTATGCTCTGCCAGTCTTATAGTATAAGCTGAAGGCGAGTCAATTTATTATCACCCAGATAATAAGGCAGAAACTTAAAAGGCAGCATTTTTGCATAAGCCATAAAGCATCAGACAAGTACAAATACCTTTTAGAAAAATGTTTCAGTTTTCTTATATTAAAACATCTGATACAGAAACTTGTGTTGTTGTACTAACAGGAATATTCTGTCATCCTCAGTTCTATGTTCCTACACAGAGGACAAATTTATTCCAGTATCTAACATGCTTTTCTTGTACTTCCCACTGGTACTCAACAGCTGTTCTTTGCAGCATGTATTTCTTTTTTCCAAAGCTCTTTATTGTCAAACTGAGCAAATCCAAAGCCCACAAGAGCATTCCACTTTTGCAAAGTAAATTCAGTTTCGTAATGCTGAATAGGGCAGATGAGAATAGGTTGTTAACACTCTCTCAGAAAATTTGTGAATGCTGTTTATGAAACAATGCACTTTTGGCAATTAATTTATTCTTTCTCTCTTTCTCAGGCACGCCAGATCTTGGACCTAACACCTGTGAAGGAGCTGGTGAGCTTGAAGTGGAATATGTATGGTCGTCCCTATTTCTGTTTCCTGGCCTTATTCTACATCCTCTACATGGTCTGCTTCACCATGTGCTGTGTCTACCGGCCTCTGAAACCCCGAACAGGCAACAGAACCAGCAGCAGGGACAACACAATCTATGTCCAGAAAATGCTTCAGGTACTGTGACTGGAGGAGTCAGAGCCCCCGTTGGGCAATTCCCATCTAACCTACTTAACTGGAAAGTCCAAGCCTTCCCCAGTCCCCAGTATTGCAGCTGTCCTCCTCCCCTCTTTCGGCCAGCTGACCTTTGTCAGGGAGAAATAGGAGGTGTGCTCCGTTCTCCATTGCTGGGGCTTGGCTGGTTCCTCTGGCATTTCCAGGTCTACTCATGTTCAACACAAGTAAAAATAGGCCTTCTTCTCCCCCATCCTCTTCTAAAATTTACTTTCACTTTCTTTAAAATTCAATTTTAATTTTCATTATTTTCATTATATTATTTTCTCTTTTTTTTTCAGGAATCATATGTGGAATACGAGGATGAGCTGAGGCTGGTGGGGGAGCTGATCACAGTCATTGGAGCTGTAGTAATTTTGGTCCTTGAAGTAAGAGAAACAGCTATACAGCTTCAAGTTTCATCAAGGAAGATACTACTTACCAGACAAACATGGATTTGTGCTCATTGCTTGGGCTTATGTGCTTAGTCTGAGTGCTTCAACATAGGTCTGTGGCAATAGATATTGCCAACAGTATATATTAGATGAGACAGAGACTGTGACAGTGTCCTAAGTAAGACTCCAGGTGCGGAAGAAGCAATTAGAAGGAATGGTCGCCCTCTCAAATACTGTCTGCAGGGTAATCCATGGTTCCTGTTACCCCCATCCATGGTCCAGCTGACTCTCAGATGTTGCTTCACCCAGTACCCTTAAATATTCCTGTGTTTAGGGGTGCTGGGTAAAGTGATTTCTGTGCATAAACAGAAAAGTTTATATTTAATTGGAGGTCAGTTACTCTATGGACTTGTAACAGGAGCCTTTCTCAACTACCTCCCACTTGATTTTATTATAAGAGGAAATAGAAGATTGAAACTTTTGTGAGAAAACTCAAAAGATGCTGACAGGAAGAACTGAAAATTAGACAGGTCTTGTAAATATCTTTTTGCCTATAGGGTGCACTGGGGTGCATCAGGCACAGTGCAACCAGCTGGCCAAAGGAAATCATTGTCCCCTCTCTGCTCTGCACTGGTGTGACCTCAGTTTGAGTGTGGTGTGCAGTTTTGATTCTCTGGTATGTTCCAGAAGGACAAGTCCTTCTTCCTGTGCTTAGTCAGGAAGTCACTCTGGGGCTAAGGCTGCAACTAACACAGTGTGAATTACAATAAACTCCTTTGATTCCCCAAGAAGGTCTTTTTTGTCTTTGTTACTGAGACATCTCTCTGGGACATGTCTCTCAATCTGCCCAAGCATACTTAGATTTTTTTCAGCAATCTCTGTCTCATCCCAAGAGGGGCCCGCTTGGCTCAGCCATTCTGATTTTAAAGTAGCACAGAAATTGATCCACCAAAGGAGATGTGGCTGACCCTAAGAACCTGTGAATATTGGTGGTTGCCATGACATTTAGTAATATTATGGAAACTGTCTGAGTGCTGAAGTTAACAGGATGTCTCTCTCAGATTCCAGATATCCTTAGAGTTGGAGCAGCGAAATACTTCGGACAAACAATCCTAGGGGGGCCTTTCCACATAATTGTGTAAGTACAGAACATATTAAGTCCAATAAATATATTGTCTATCATTTCCCCCACTGCTCTCTTTTGCCAGATGAGTCACTTTCTCCTTTCTTTCAGAATATTCTTTCTCTGGATTTATTTCTCTTAATGGCTCGACTAATATTCCCTTTACTGAACGTTTGTTTTTTTTTTTTCCCTCTGTCTCTTCTTCCTTGCAGCATCACATATGCTTGCATGATCCTGGTGACCATGGTGATGCGTCTCACCAGCACAGCTGGGGAGGTGGTGCCCATGTCCTTCGCCCTGGTGCTGGGATGGTGCAATGTCATGTACTTCGCACGGGGCTTCCAGATGCTCGGCCCTTTCACCATCATGATCCAGAAGGTGTGAGACACAAACAAATCCAGGCTGTCCTGGCACCTCTTTGCAGATAGGGAGAACTGTAAGAATACTTTTTCCTCCCTCAGGACTATTTGCTTAATTTTTCATTAATGTCAAATGGACAAGTTCTTGTCTGCACAGAGCATTTTAATACTTTCACATTCTCTCTATAATGCAAAGGTTTCCTTTAATCCACTCATGGCCTTAGAATCTGGACAAAGGTTTACACAGGGTGGCACTGTGACTTGGTGGAATGGTTGGGGCTCACGGTGGCTCTGTCTTTGCTCTACAGATGATATTTGGAGATCTCATGCGCTTTTGCTGGCTCATGGCTGTGGTGATATTGGGCTTTGCATCAGGTGAGTCTACAAAGAGAAAATAATCATATATTACCCCTGCCAACTGCTTTGGTATCAATTAAGAGTGTGGGTTTTGATTTAATCTCCGATTGTCTGCTGAATAGCTGGAAAAACTGATGATGATGTTCAGCTTCTATTTCTCTGAGCATGGTCACTCTCCCAGTACTGACTTCTGTTTTCAAACCATGGGTTTGGTTTTCACTTCCTGCTCTTTCCAGGGTATTAGAAACTAGGAAAATTCAGATAATTCTATATTTTTTTAAGTCAAGGTTTAAGAACATACTGCATTTATGATATTTGTCTGTGGAAAATTAGATTAAAACACATAGCTTTGTTATATCCTTGAGGATGAAAACATCACTAATTTGAAAAATAAATAAATAAATAAATAATCAAGGTAACTTTGCATTGTTTCATCATGCAGACCAGTGATTCTAATCAGGGGTTTGTCCTTGTACAGAAACACATGCAGGTCCTGCCCAGACCAATTTTTTTGGTCAGAATCTCTTATAGGATTCTGTTATTCCTCCTGGAATGGGATTCCTCTTGTTAAATTCTCTCCTTTTTTCCCCTGATTTCTCTCTTCCAGCTTTTTACATCATCTTCCAGACAGAGAACCCTGAAAACCTGGGGCAGTTCTACAACTATCCCATGTCCTTGTTCACCACTTTCGAGCTGTTCCTCACTATCATTGATGGCCCTGCAAACTACGACGTGGACCTGCCCTTCATGTACAGCGTGGTGTACTTTGCTTTTGCCATCATTGCCACCCTCCTTATGCTCAACTTGTTAATTGCCATGATGGGTGACACCCACTGGAGAGTAGCCCACGAGCAGGATGAGCTCTGGAGAGCCCAGGTAATCTAGTTAAGGTGGGCATTCCTACCTTATTTCAAATAGCAGCTAGAAGCCCCTCAGACTTTCTTGTTCATACTGTGTCTCCCTAGGTGTTTGTTCCCTATGCATGGAATCTCTTGTTAAATAGAACTGAAGTTGCATTGAATTAGAGTTAAATTGAATTTGAAGTTTGCAAATCACATTGCTGTGTAACTGAGAGATAAATTACAGGGATTGAATGAGGTGGGGATAGCATACTAGGTGATGATTATAGGAAGGCCAGAAGTGTCTTTTGATCCATTAAAAGAAGTTGGCCTGACTGTCTTGGTCAAAAAGCAAAGAAATTCAACCAGTTCTATAGCTAATCAACAGGAAATCCATTTCCTATGCTTTTCTGTGAAAAAGCAGATAGATAAATGGTTAAATGTAGTCATGTGGCCACAGTGGCAAGTTTTAAAGTGGGTCTAGATACTGTCCTCTTCTCTAGATGGCAAGTAATTACCCTAATCATTTCCATGAGGTATAAAAGGAAAGAGATGGAACAGTGTTTTAAGACCTCCATTACTTCTTAAAAACATGTCACAGTTAGAACTAAATCAGTGACTGCCTTATTTGAAACGGAGTTTAGATTCCATATTTTCTTTTTTCCATTAAGGAGCTGTAATGTAAGTACAGTATGGCTTGGTGCCCATGAGACTAATATTTTCGGAAGAGAGTCAGATTTTTTTTTTTTCTAATTCATCTGAGTTTTTTCTTTTTTCTCATTCCAAAGGTTGTTGCTACTACTGTCATGCTGGAGCGGAAACTGCCCCGGTGCCTCTGGCCTCGCTCGGGAATCTGTGGGCGGGAATTCGGGCTGGGGGACCGATGGTATCTCAGGTGAGTGCTCTTGGAGTGTGGGCATGTAAGGATCCAACAAGAACAGCCCAGGGTATGGATGTTAATAAAGAGACTTTCCATTGGTCTAGGGAGTGTTTGAAGTGCTGTCCTTACAGAACAGAGACCCTGATATCTTTTCTGCCTGTATTGTGATAGACAAGCATTGTTGTCCTCAGAAAGCTTTGCTGTGCATTTCTTGTGAAACCAGCTAATACCTTCTTATCTAGTAGTCACACTGGACAAACCCTAGAAACTGCATGAGCTGTAGGACCTGAATTTTTCTTTCAAATTTCATATAATGAATATCAGTAAACTTCACTGCTGTGCTTGCTTGGCTGTCCCTGTCCCTTAGATACATGAAATGGCAGAGGCAGAATCAATCTATCAGGCTTTCAGCAGCAAGAAACTGTCCTGTGAAGGACTCAAAATCAGAAAAGGAATATTTAAAGTCAAAATTCCTCTGATGTGTAAACCTAGTAAATATGTTATACTTTGCCATGACTTCATCAGGTGGCAAAGGCACAGGTCCAGGGTTTCAGTTTAGGTGCTGAACTAAAGAATTGCCTGTAGTCTAGATAACACTAAATTCCTCATTACTTCTGATTTTAATCAGTAGTTATGCCAGGTGAGAAAATAATTAACTTTTTGGCATTTGCCTTTTCTAACTGTGACATCTTTTGCTGATAAATCCAGAAGGGGGAGTGGTAGCTGTATGAATCATAGAATCATAGACTCTCAGAATATCCTGAGTTGGAAGGGACCCACAAGGATCATCGAAGTCCAACTCCTGGCCCTGCACGGTACTTTCTGCAGGTTTTGCAGACAAACTGAGCCTTGCAGATTTTCAGATTTACTGGGCAGAACAAGCAGACCTAAAGTGGTGCCAATATGCAACACTTTCAGTCCAAGGCATGGAATATAACAATATATTGCAAGAGCAATGTCCCAGAAATTCACTGGGAATAATTTGGAATGCCAATATTCATTGGGTGCTGTGAGAAAAGATTGTTGCTGTGATTTAGTTCTGTCAAATCACATGGATATTCATTATATAGGTGGGATAGTAATTCGGAAGACAACCTGCAAGTAATGTAATTGGTGGAGGTGGAACAGGTAAATAAAGGTTCAGCAAAAGATGACATCCTGAGGTTAGCAGCCATAGAGTATCAGAGGAGGAAAGT
This sequence comes from Sturnus vulgaris, assembly GCF_052056855.1. NCBI lineage: Eukaryota > Metazoa > Chordata > Aves > Passeriformes > Sturnidae > Sturnus > Sturnus vulgaris. The sequence continues at coordinate 32,446,480 of NC_142244.1, forward strand.
CAAGAACAGAGAAAATAAATGAACATATACATATATACAAAGTCTGCCAATTGCTTACAGCTGGCAGAATGGAAAGGGCAAATCACAACTGGGAAATGAGTTAAAGGACAAGAAACCACGGGTAGATGAAGGTAATGAAGTCAGTGATGGGGATGAAGGTCTAGGACCTGTGCTAGCATCTCCTAGCATCCTGCCTACAATCAGTTTCCTGTGCAGATTTTTCTGGAATATCTCTGTCAGTAGGCCAGTTTTTGGAGGGGTTTTGTTGATAAGCTGCCACTTTTCTACTGCATTCAGTTTATATTTTCTAATCTTCTTCCAGAATTGAAGACAGGGTTGATCCCAACAAACACAAGATGATGCGGTACACAGAGGCATTTAAAGCTCAGGATAGGGAAAACTATGACAAAAGTTCAGAAAAGCTGGAAACCAACGGGGACACCTTGTGCAAGAAGGAACTGTCTGCTCTGTCACTGTCCCTGTCACGGAGCACATCCAGAACTAGTTCTCACCGTGGCTGGGAGATCCTGAGGCGCAACACCTTCCGCCAGCTTTGTGGAGAGGTCGGTCCTGCCGTGGATGAGGAGGTCTATGATGTCTAAGAAGCCTCTATTTTCACTCCACAAGATGTGAAGTGGCCCTTTTGCCACGACAGTTGTCTTCTCCAGCTGTTCATACACTCCCCATCATGTCACACCACACAGTCAGCCTTGGAGAACTCTGCTGGTGAAGATTTTGTGAGCAGTTCGTGACATCTGTGCTATGACAAAAGAATGCCATTTTTTCTCACCTACTTATAAGCATCTCTGTAATTGCACTGATATTTGTACCAAGCTGGTGGGCTTGTTGAGCTATGTAATGCAAATGATCAAAAGAAGCCTGCAATGGGATTTCATCCATTTACAATGAAGTGATCAGTAAGCCCTCTTCCAGACTGTTACATAGAGTATGATCTTCCCCATCCAGTTTCACAAAATTGCAAGGCTCTCATAGCAAAGAATGACTGAAGTTCTGATTTATGATTTGATACAGAACAGAAGAAAACCCCAAACTCTCCCAAACCCCACAAACCCTGTAACTGATCTCAGGAATGAAGGTAGTTGGTGACACTGTGATGATCGAAAAGGACTGTAACTACTCAGCTGGCATTCAGGGCCTGACAGATTTTGCCCTCTGAAGAAAAGCAGTCTCCATGAACTGCAGATTCAACATTTCTGGCTTAGCAGGACTGTTTTGGTTTTGGTTTGGTTTGGTTGTTTGGATTTTTTATTGGTGATGGATGTTTTTGCCTTTTTGTTTTAATTTTTTGTCACATGAATGCACTTTAAGCTTTCGAAAAGAAGTGATTGCTATTCCTGGGAGGATTCTAAATTGGGAACTTCTTTTCCAATTGAGAGAGTGTATGACCTGGTTAGGTGACTTTCAGCAGTGTGAAATTTCAGCAGAGATATTTATCTCCCAAGTAAGCTAAAGCTGGTCTTTTGTTTTTAGTGGAAGAATAGGTTTCTGAACCGTAGATCCCTGTCACATAACTGAGCCATCAAGCTTGAGTAGTGAGCTCCTATGTAACACAGAAAAAAATTGTGAGGAAATGTTGGATAGAAGAATGAGAGCTATTGCAGAGACAGTTCAGAAACTGGTGCTCTCTCTCGCTCTCTCTCTCTCTGAAAGTCTAAAACCATCCAAAACAACGGAGGCATCCACAGTTCCCTTCCAGGCATGACACTGTGCCAGTCTGTCAGTCTATCATCTGCCTCAGACCACTTTAAGAAAAATGAAGAAATGTTCAGAGAAATGAACAGTATTTTCAGGGGTTTTTTGTATTCTCAGGAGTGTGGAGTTTCATTCCAGTAGCAGAAGTTAAGCAGAAAACAATCCACGGTCTTAACATTTCCTTCCAACAGTACTAGTAACAGCAACTTTGTTCTTTAGGAAATTAAAGACTACTGTCTAGCACTACACTTTGAGCCAAATCACCCTGTGATAATCAAAGCAGACAATGAAAAAGCTGAATCCAGTGGATTTCTGATTGTGTTGAAATATCACTGCAAACCTCTCCTACACCTTCTCGCTTGTAGGTGCTGTAATGAGTATCATGATCTTTGCAATCATGTGTATTTATTTAAATGTCCACTTTCTCTTACTTGAATGCTTTTTTTTGTTTTTGTTTTTGGGTTTTTTTGTGTGCTCCAATGGAAGACAGACAGAAGGATGCCACTCTGGAATTCAACTGTATGCTTTTGAGTTGGCTAATGTTACTGAATTGAAGGTGTTGCCTGGCCTCAGTCACTGAAGTGCTGTCAGTCTTCCCAAAACCTTTGGCCTTTACACTGGTGATCTATGGAAATGGGAGCAAATGGTACATTAACCAGAACTATGAAATGTTGTTCTGATTGTAGATTGATTTTATTTCATGGTGAATAGGCAATAGCAAGAAGGGGACAACTAATGATTTCCAGATCCTATCCCTGGCCCCCAAATATAGTAGAATTTTTACTAGTTTGGAAACCACTGAAATACAATTATGATGGAACCACATACTGCCATTTCTAAAAAAGAATTCCCCCTTGTGACAAAATAATAATAATAATAATAATAATAATAATAATAATAATAATAATGGTAGTTTGAAGCTGTGTAAGCCCGGGTTCTGATTTTGCATTCTTCTTCATTGCTATAAACATTGAGAAATTTGATCTTAGAAATTAAAACAACACTTTGACATGGCAGGAGGCAGAACATAACTCAGTTACCAGTGCTAGGCCTATTTTTGATTTTGGTATCTGCTCTCCAAGTGCCTTTTTTCACAAAATTGCATCCTGTGATATTTAGCTTTCAAACTTCCTGCACAGAACCCCTGCAATCAACAGCATCAGAACTGTGTGATTGATTTTCTGACTTTGGAGTTGCCTAACGTAAATAGGATAGAGAATCATAGAATCATAGAAAGAAGGGACCTTTAAAGGTCATGCAGCCCAGTAACTAAGCAGGCACATCTTCAACTGGATCAGGTTGCCCAAAAGCTCTGTCCAGCCAGCCCCTGAATGTTTCCAGAGATTGTGCATCCATCACTTCTCTGGAAAACCTGTTCCAGTATTTCACCACCTCCATTGTAAAAAAAAAATTCCTACTGGCTCCTATTGGAATTTGACTTCCAGTTTCCTAAAGTGACTTGCATATTTAAAGAAAACAGCACCCTGGAAAAAGACCTTGTGCAAAAGGGGGCAGAATATTTTATCAATAGTAAGTTGATTCCTCAGTCTTTTGTTGATGATCAGTGCTGCAGACCACTTTTAGAATAATTTTATTTTTCTGTCAGATAAATGGCTACAGAAGAAAACTAGAGGTGTGGAAATTTGGCAGATGTAATGGGCACACCAGTTGTTGGAAATATTAAATTAAATACTTAAATGTGGAATACCTTCTTTCATTTGGACATATATACGTGAAGTGCACCTTTGTAAATCTCAGGTGATGAAGTAATAGGAGGCACTGGAATAACCTTTGAGTTATTTCAATGCAATCTGGCTCTGACTCAGCAACAGCAATGACTGCAGTAACACAGAGGCAAAGCACTTTCACTGTAATATTCTGCATGAATGTGCTGCTTCAAGATTTGCTTCAAGTTTTGTGCTTTTTGATGTAGTCATATCCTAAAATTCTGAAACAGTATTGCTGCTCCTTGCTATTGCAAGGTGTCTTTCCTCTCCCTCCTAACAATATTGCAATGATTTCAAAGCAGATATTGCTCCCCTCCCTGAAAGTGCTAACCTCAAACTGTCTTCTACGTTGCTGACGTTTATGATAATGTGATAAGAATGAATGTTTTGATCCACTTGCTTGTAGTTAAATGAGATCTATTTTGCTGACAATAAAAACATGGAGTATCTTGACTGCTTCTTTGTGCCTAAAATAACTATCAGGAGCCAATTTTTTGCTTGCTTCTCTAGCAGTAATAATAGACATTAGTTGACAAATTGTTTGTATTGTCACATATGGGTCCACACTAAATTTTTTTCATTAAATCTATTGTTCCACAGCAATCCACTTCAGGTATTTCTTTATACAAAGTTTGTATAAAGTTCTAAATATTGATTTCTGGTTCAAACTACAAATTGTCAAGGCCTTGTTTTTTGAAGTCATTGAGAGTTCAGTGAAAACTGCAGGACAGTTCTCTTTTCTGCAGAGAAGAAGTTGTGTTTTCATGTTCATGGAATGAGGAATGTTGGACAGTGAGGCAACTGTCCTTGCTGTAGCTGCTTGCAATACAATGCACATATACAGTTTTCTCAGTAATGCACATGCAGAACAGACACAGACAGCTCAGTTTTATCATGTACCAGTGTATGATCTTGGTTCACTAAATTTGATGTTTACACCACTTCTTAAATTATTATTGTGATTCAAGTAGATTATTTTAAAACTTCCAAAATGGGAATGAACCAATTCGACAAATACCTGGTTCATAGAGGATTAGGGTAATACTTAGAGCCATTAACGATTGATTTTAAGAATAAGGTTATCTCTATCTCTGAAACTACAGCATTTAAATCAGGCTCTCAGTTGTGCACTGAGAACTCTCTGGCAAGAGTTGTGTCCTGCCCTGAGAAATCTACAATCCAAGACAAGAAACTAGTGAAGATATAAGCAAGCATCTCTGAGATGGGCCATATGAAAACCCTCTGGTCTTGCTACTGTTTTATGCTCAGTTGATAATTGCAAATTGTTTCCTCTCTGCTGCTCCAAAAGCAGCATGCTCTACCATCAACTCTCTGCATACATGAAAACCTTGTCCTTAGAGCACCTTCCTACTCATTAATCAAATGCATTGGTTGGCTGAAGTTCTTCTTTTGTTGCAGAGAATTAACTGAGACTGTATGTTGGGAAGAATCAGGACTAGGAAACACAACACTGCTCTGTGAGCTCAATCAGCATATAGTATCAGAATGAATGATTCTTTATAATCTCTGAGAAGTTCTAAGTTAATCTAAAAATTTTAATATAAAATATCATTAAATTCAAGCTTCCAGGGGGACAATATCTGCAACACATACTAATCCACTCTTTTATTGGTGTAGTCAAGCTGCTCTGACAGCCACTTGGCAGCACCATACTATGCATTTTTCTGTCTGCATCATGGATGGAAAACTGAGGAGAAAGTGCTTGCTTCCTAGAATTCCCAAGGACATAGCAGGGCAAATAATTAATTTCTTTCCACTTCAAATGGGAGATAATAAAATGACAAGAATAGGTTTTATGGAGGTACAAGGCACACACAGCTGCATCTATGCTCCTTCTGCACATGGATGTCCACAGTGCTTCCTCGTATTGTCTTTTATGACAGACATGGAACAGAATCCAATGGATTCAGATGAGAGTAAGGTCTTTTTCCAAGCTTATAGTTCTTTTAATTTGCTTGGTCTTCTGGGGAAAGTGTCCTGGACTGTTAAAGCAACAGCGACTGGCTAATTCTAACATGATACTCTGGAAATATTGCTGAGATGTTGAGAATGCCTCTTCCTCCTGTGTCTCAGTGTTTGGGATGGGCCTCACCCACTCCCACTAGGAAGACTGTACATTATTCCACATATGAAATAAGCAGGAATGGATCATAAATGTCAATGTGCAAGAGGTCAGCTTCATAGAATTGTGTCAACAGCTGGCATTGGCTGTGGACAGCCTGCCCTCACATATCAGGGTATGGATCTTCATTCTACAGCAACTGACCTTTAACAAACACTCATCTCTCTGGGGCAGGGCTGGTGGAGGGAGTGGCTCACCAAATAGTCCATGGTGATCCTAGCTGCTCTCCTGGGCTTAAAGCATAATAGTTTCAACATGGTCTGGTGGAACCTATGCTGAAAGAAAACCTGTAGTCAGTCCAGGTTTTTAGGTTGTGCTAAGATCTTTAGCCACCACCTTTTCACAACCAGCCTCAATTCTCTCCTACTAGGGCAAGGATAGGATATTTTGAAATGCTTTTTACATATGGTACCAATGCCTTTACACCTCTTCTTCACTTCAAACAGGAGTTACCATTTATGTCTTTGTTCAACATTTTTCCTTCAAGATTATTTGACGTATAACGTTGAACACTGTTCAGGTAAAGCAAGAATCATTGAAAGTGATTTTTGAGCATTTTAAAGATGACTTTCCAGTATCAGTAGTTGGTGAACAGGGTGCTGGGAGAGCTCTGAAGCATTGCCTTGGCAAACTACAAAAGAAATCATCACGATGCTCTCTTCTTGACACATCAACACAAATGATCTAGTGTCAGAACTACCTATTTAAAGACAAATATATATGAATTCTGAAAAGTGAGGGCATTTTTGAACCATAGCACAACTAATCACTAATAAAAGGGAAAGGATAAAGTGATATAGTCAGGAACTCAGTATCTTCTTGGGAAGTTATATTCTAAAATCTTACCTCTCCAGCATATTTCAAAGATTTGAGTCCAAAGATTCAGGCATATAATTGAATGCTAAATTAATAAAATCTTTATATTTAATTGTGCCTGCATATCAGCCACCATGTCTCCTATTGACTGGTCAGAAGGTATTGCTAATATTTAATGAAATAGATCCTTTAGTTTACAATAATTGTGTCTGTGTTGTTGGTCATAAGTAGTTCTGAGAGGAGTTTTGATGATCTATGCTATGCAATACTTCCTCTCGATGTATATTTGTCTGCATATTTTAAATACCACTTTATCTGGATTTTCTTTGGTAGGAAGGAAGGAAGAAGTTTTCTGTTTCTGTCATTCTCTTTCTTGACTACTTCAACAGCTCATTCCCTAAATACTTTCATATAGCTCTTTGAGTATGGGATAATCTGACAATTTGTCTTTTAAAACTCTTTCGTTTGAGGCCACTCCCTGACAGGAAAAGATACGATCAAAATTTTTCCTTCTTTTATTATATGGTAGACTTGCACACTGCTTTGGGGGGTTTTGCAGCTCTGCAACAAATAAGTTCCCTTCTCAGCATCACATTGCAACCTAACACTGAAACTAATGTTCATAGCCTGTTAGAAAATGAGACTTTAAAGAAAGATCTTTTCCTGGGGCTGAAATACAGAAAAAAAAAATCAAAATTGTGAGATATTCCTCATAGCTTACAATGCAAAGAAGCCTAGAATTTACTTGTCTGTGCAACATCTCCACTCATGCCCTGAACTCTGTGCAAAAGGTATGAAAACTAGTACAGTCAGCATGGATCCATAACAAAAAGTAAAGGAATCCAATTTTAAAACCCCTGAAATTAAGAGAGACATAAATGCACCTGCTGTACAGACTTTGTATAGTATTATACTAAAATGGTGATGCCCATGAGAACTTAGGCATAATAATTCTTTTCCTACAGCAATGGAAAAAAAAGATACATGTCCCTCCTTCAATGGACTGTTATTCAGAGTGACACTGCTGAAGGTCAGGAATTAGATAGATCACCAATTTACAATATAGTTTTTCATTACCATCTTTGCAGACTCCTAACCACTGAAATCCATTTAAAGGTCTGTGTATATATGATCATTTTTTCAAGACACTTATACCCAAGGTCTCTTTTATGCAAAGCATATTTGCTTCTTTTTTTTTTTAATTCAGGAACTGTGGGGTTTTACTCCTGAACTTATGTTCATGGTGGAACAAAACGCTCCATTATTATTATAATCTTTGCTTTTTAGTGGTAATTGCATAGCAGATTCAAGGGCATTTTGAGAACTACAGAGTTCAGACTTACAGAAAATGTCAGACAATTTCCAGCATATTTTCTGTAGACTATGCAAACAAGATACAGAAGCATGTAAGTAAGATAACTGGGTAGTTAATGTAGGTTGTTTTAAATCCTTTTTCCAGGGTTTCACATTGTTTCATTCTGTGCTGAGTTTGCAAATTTGGGAGCTGGACTGTTGTTTCCTATTATTACTGTGACAACCAATTTGGGGATTTTTTCTGCACTATCTTCTGTTGTCATTTTAGCCATCTAGGCTTCCTGAACAATAATATATGCAGAAAATTAATTGAATATGCTGGTTTGGGCTGGGATAGAGTTAGTTTCCTTCACAATAGCTTGTACGGTGATGTGGTTTAAAATTGTGATTAAAGGGGTGTTGATAACACAGGGATGTTCTGGTTTTGCTGAGCAGTTCTTGGACAGTGTCAAGGGCTTTTCTTCTTCTCACAATGCCCCACAGCAAAGACTTTGGGGATGCACAAGAAGCTGGGTGGGGACACAGCTGGGACAGCTGATCCCAGCTGATGAAAAGGATATTCCATACAATATGATGTTGTGCTCAGCAATAAAAGCTAGCGGAAGAAGTAGGAAGAGGGGTGGGTATTTGTCCTTCTAAAAACACCCTGTTACATGTGGTTGGTGTATTTCTATTTGTTTTGGTCACATCAAACACACACCCAACACACACAGAAGTGGGAATTTCTTGTTTGTAACCACTGAGCATTTTCTTCACTTGCCAACTTCAGTATGCACACAAGTAACCCTTCTCTGTTTGGATTTGCCACCTGCATATTTTACCTTTGAGACCTGGGAAAAACCCTGTGACACATAAAAAAATAGTCAGCAACGGTGAGAGTCCTGTTTGACTAGTTCGACATGTCAATAAATTAAAAAAAAAAATCTAGCAAGGACAGAAGAGTTTTTAAAAAGTGACTGAAAGGAAACACATGAAACAAATCCAGAAAGTACTAACTACTGTTAAACTTTTCTGCAAGTGATGTTTTATCCATTTAGAACAAAAGAAAAAAGTCAGAGCTTTTATTATGGAATACTATATTTCATTAGTATTTTGTGATATAGAACATAAAGCTATAAGAGAAGAAATGACTTAGTTTTCAAAGAAGACAAGTTTAGTTCAACTTTTGTTTCCTTGTTGCCATATGAGTCCAAAAACAGTTTGTGAGGGAAGCCTGTGGACAGAAATGAGAATCTTCTCTTTAGCCATCTTTTTCCTGTGTTTAGGAGAAGATACAGAGCATGGGTCAAACTAGTTACAATCTGTTTTGTTTGACACAGACTCTGTGAAAAGAGAACCAGAACCTAAAGGGCATGAAACCTTCAGATTGAAGGGGACATCAGGAGGTTATTTTGTCCGTTCTCCTTCTCAAAGCAGGGTCACCTATGAGGTCTGACAAGTTTGCTTTGGGATTTCTCCAATCTGACCTTTGAAAGCTTCTGAGGAAAGAAACTGCACAAGCCCTCCAAAATCTCTTCCAGTTCTGAACAGTCCTCATAATTAAAAGCCTTTTCCTTATGTTCATTTGGAACCCCTCTTGTTCTAACTTTCTCTCTTGTCTCTCGACCTCCCACCATGCACTGCTGAGTAGATTTCTGCAGATAAAACACTGTGCTGAACATCCACAGGCAAATTAAAGCAGTGAGAAGCTCACTGAAAATAAGTATTTTTCCAAATTGGTTTGAAGAAAGTTCAGGGGTTTTCCACATATTGCTCAGTGCAGAAAACACAGACAATGCAGTGAGTTACTGTGGCTTGCTACTAACTTGATTTTACACAGTACCTGGAACAGAGCCCATGATGACTTCAGATCCTATTAATGGAGAAGGTTTTACAGTGGGAAACACCACACACTGCTGTAATAAATATTTCTTAACAATGAACAGGAAGATGCTCAGGTCCTGTTACACTTGAAGCTGAAAAAGAACATGAAACTGATATGTAGCTATGCTGAAGAATGTAAAAAAAAAAGTATTCTATGGCAGTTTACAAAGGGAGCAATGGAAATGTTGGTAATCTGTCATGGTGGGAACCAAACCCTTTCCACTTTATTGGTGCAGATGCCAGGAAGATTCCAATATAACATCAAAGTTACACTGCACTTATATTTAACTGACAGGAAGTCTTGTCAGATCAATTCCTAATTCACTCAAAAAACAAACAAATAAAAAAAACCCAGCCCAAAACCCCCCAAAGAAACCAAGGAATTTAAAACTTATGAGGAAAATAGTATGAAGATAATGCTTTATTTGGATCTGAAAATATTACTAAAGAATTTGCTCATTCTTCTGGCTGAATCATTTGCACAGGTGTTGTCTAATACTGAAGACTCCTAAAAACTTTTGACCCTATCTTTTTGCCCATGAGACACACTGATCTCCATCATCACTGTTCTTCAACAAGACATGCATGCAACTATCCAAAATATTGCAGCACTGACTTTTAAAGTATTTTAAACCTGGCGAGATTCTTAGATTTCCCTGGAAAATTCACGTACAAAACATTATTTTCTAGGTATATTCTTGTGTTGTGTTAAAGGCCTTCACTTGGGGGAGTGCAGTGCTACAGCTCTTACTTTCCATATCCTGTTTGAATTTGAAGTTATATTTTCTCAACTGGCACATAACTGAGCAGTTCTCAATTATTTAAAGTTTTTCTACTTAAAAAATCCCTTTGTGGCTCTCTCTCAAAACGTTATGATAAAGAGGTCAGATGCTGGGCCGCTTACATTACCCCAACTCCTCATTATGTCAGCTCAGTAAGTCAGAACATTTGCCTCTAGAAATTGAGAACTTATGCAAAATTTTGTTTGCCAAGTCTCATAATTTTGTTACACTTTTGCATTTCAGCCAACTAGAAAAATGTTTGAAAAAAAAAACCCAACCCAGAATTATGAGAAAAAAAGTAGTTAGAAACAACTTCTATCAAATAAGTAAGGAGCATTTTAATCATCAAAACATCACAAAATTGTCAGAGACTCCTCCATTTCACTTTTGTTCACTTACTAAAATATAGTTTAAAATTGGGCCCCATAGTGTAGTTGCTTCATGCAGGCACTGCTATATTTGAAAACTACCTTGTTCTCTGCAGTTATAGTACTGCCTGGGTATTTTCAGAAGGATTTGTGCATGTGAAACTGGAAATGCAATAATTTTAATTGTAAAGGAAAAATTTCTGCTGAGCTCAAATCTACACTTGAGAACACAAATTTGAGACAATCAAGAAGTTATTTTCCAATCTAGTTCATTTCAGTGCATTTTATCAAGATTGTTATGAAGTTAAACCTAAATAAACTTTTGGTGTTCTCTTTTTCTAAAATCTATAAAGAGATGTCAAAAATGTAGCCTTCTGAAAACCCCAGTATAAGTCACTTTGGCCAGGAATTTTGATATCATTCAGGAAGTCTGCAAGACTTGGCAATTGATCTCCAAACCTTGAGCCTAGAAACTGGGCTCCAAATTGGAGGGTTAGGTGCAAGACAGCAGAAATGCAATTTTTAATTGTAAGAGGATAACTATAGGTTCCCAGAACTGTCTGGCTAGAACAACCAGAATTTATCTATTCCATCTTTCTATTTTCTTGCATTCCACATTTCTAATAAATGTGCTGCTTCATGTGGGAGAAGATGAAGAGAAGGAAAAGAAATAATGATCAGACTAGAAATAGAGATATAGAAGACAGACAGAAATAAAAGAGATAAAAAAGAGAAAAGAAAAAGTGATTCCCCAAAAGTTTAGATCATGTCTGTAGTTTATGCCAACATGAGAAGAAGGAAAAGTTTCTGTACCATGATCACAGGAGGTGGTGAATGTTCCCTCTGAAACAGCTTGAACACTGCACAGCACAGGTGACCACAGACCTGCAGGGAGTGATAAATTTTTACCCTGAACATGAAGGCATTGCCTCAGATTTCCATCTTTCACTTCGTACACACAGGATGTATGAGCTTGGTAACATCTAACCAAAATGGGTAAAACATCACAGTCTGAGACAGAAGAAAGGAAAAGCCTCCATGGGCCACAGTTCATTTTTCCTTAATCTTGCCTTGAACAAGTGGAGTGTGTCATGGATAGGGAGTTGCATTAGCCTTGCAGGAGTCATGAGTTTCACAGGGTATTTATGCATGAGCAAGTGAAGGTCTGTTCCACATCAGTGGCTGAACTGTCATTGGAGTGGTGATGAAGGACTTGAATTCATTCAGCCTTGGCTTGACTATTGCAAAAAGGGAAACAACTTCTGTGGACATGCCAACAGAGCAAAGATGAGCTCCTGCTACAGACAACAGAGCATTGCTAACTCCCAGCATTCATTTTTTCTCATCAAAGCAATGAAGAACATCTGAAATATTTTCTTTATTAGCTGAAAGGACAGCTTGGAGGAATCTGTTTAGAATCCCTTAAGCTTGCTCCAGAGCTGTATGCATGTTTTATTTTTCATTTGAGAAAACACGATAATCATTCCATCTGAAGATGTGGTTTCAATTATTCCTGCTCTTCTACTGCTATGTGGCTTTGTCTTTGCCAATTTTCCTTTCCAGAAACTATTTCTTCTTCTGTTTGTCAGACAATACACAAGACAATAGACATTGTTTCACATTGTGTATTGTCTAACAGAACAATGTTGGGGGGCTTCCAGGCATTATCACAAGTACTCAGTACTAAAAGAATAAAAGCACTCATTACTCTTTCAAGCTACAACTCAATTTAAGTAGGTGGAAAAGAAAGGAAAGAATCAATGATTTGTTAGGTCCAACATTTCCCATATTTACTAGACTAGTACTGCAAATTATTTTCATTAATATATACTGAAATCCTGGCACGGCAGAGATCCAAGTGAATGGGATTAAGAGACATTATGAATTTTCCATTTGTGGCTGAGTTTTTTCCTGATCAGCATCCTTGGCCAGCCCATGGCTAAAATGAGCAATGAAAGCTGAATCTCATGATTCTCTTTCAGCTCAAAGGCTGCCAGTACATATGTGAGAAAGAGATGTTTCCCAGAGACATGTAGCAAATGTGACAGGAAACCCTAAAACATTGTGACATGAGGATGGATCCAATACATTGCACGCATCAGATTTTGCCAGGCCTTTTTCTTTTTGTTTTCTGCTTAAGGCATAAACAGAAGAAAACAACAGTCTTCAGTAACTGGTCTGCCAGACACAGTGTGAAGTATTTCTTTGCCTTAACCTTAAAAAGTCTTAACAAGAAGATAGCAGAGGATCAGAGGGGTTAAAGGCAGATACAATATTTATGTTTCTCCCTATGAACTCAGTGACTCCAAAGAATGCAGTGATGAAAAAATCCTGCACAAGATGAGGAAGGTAGAAGGAAAAAAAGAGCTCTGATTTCTCATTACAGACAAAGAAGTGGTCATGAGGACATGGAATGAAACAGAAAAATGCGAGCTAGAAAAGCTATTGATCATTGAAGGGGGACAGTGACTCCTGGCTATTCCCATAGTGCCTACTAGGGACAGCAATTTCCTTAGAGAAGATTAGAAAAATAAATGTAGTCCTCTAGAAAAGCATATAAAGGATTCTGAGCTTTGGCCTCATTCATATCTGTGTGCCTGTCACTTTGTGAATATTCATGTGTGCACACTCGTTTGGATGAATTCACTTTCAGCTTCTGTAATAATATTTTCCTTTCAGTACTTATGAAAGGTGAATATCAGTTTGGTGGCAGTCTTTTAGGGATACCTTTATATCTTGATGATGTTTTTAGCTGAGTGGTGTCAGATTAAAAGCTTTTTCTCATAATAGCTGCCTAATTTACTTCATAAACTGTCAAATTATAGTTGACATTTCCAGTACCTGTTCATGTTGGGCCATGTTAGTATTCAGATCTCCCTGCTTCAAAGAGAAGCAACATATGAATCAAGCTTCTACTCTGAGGAAAATATGAATGCTGCAGAATAATAATGAATATGTTGAACTGGAAAAAAAAAAAGAGAAATTAAATGCATTTAGCAAATTCAAAAAATTAGGACTCAGAACTGCAAAGTTAACTTTGAAGTTAAGTGTGAGAAGAAAGAGAGAATAGAATTTGTGTACATATACATATGCATATACCTATACCTATACCTATACATATATACATATATACATATATACATATATACATATATACATATATACATATATACATATATACATATATACATATATACATATATACATATATACATATATACATATATACATATATACATATATACATATACACATATATACATATATACATATACACATATATATAGGTGGCTGCTGACTCTGCTCAGCTATTTAGAGGGGTAATAGAATAATGGAATAGAGAAGACAATGGGTTTACATTTCTCCATATTTCTGTCTTTCCTACCTTTGATAGAAGTTGCTTTGTAAATGTAAAACATCTTGAAAACACTGAACTTTTTCTCTAAGACTCAACTTTTCTGCAGCATCTGTCTCTAAAAGAATAATGTCAGAATTGGTACGTTTTGGCAACAGATGAAGCTCATCAAAAGTCCTGTACTATAGAGCTCCTATTCCCTGACTGTTCTGGTAAAAGCTTTCCTCACTAAGTGGAAACGTATGCAGATGTACAATGCTGGACATATGCTCCCAATTTGTGATTGCATCTTGGTCTATAAGACCAAATCATGTGGTCAGTTTAGCTGAAAACCTTCCTCATGTTTGGTTTCAGGAGTGTGCAATATACAACAGGCTTTCATCTAGCTTCCTGTCAATTCATCTTGACTGTTGAGTTGCCATTAACATTTCATATTTCTATATCTTTAACTATGCAAAGATGTCAAAACCCTTGACATATCCTATGGAGTGGGACATCATTATTCATCCTAGCAATAGTCAAATTCAAGGAGTTGAAATGAAGACTCATTTAAAATTCCCACAGTTCAGAGGGAGCTTACTTTCAAATCAAGCACACAAGATTTGAAGACCCTTAAGAGTTCAAATTAAATACTGTCCAAAATTGCACAAGAAAATACTACTGGACCTCAACACAGTAAATTGCACTTGCCTTTGTTCTTACATGTTCCAACCACAGAATTGTCTTCCCATCATGACTTTCTATAGCAATGTCCTGTGGTCCAATTTTACTGAGATTAATAATTTGGTTCTTTGTGGAGAGTTAGCTAATCTAGAATAAGACTGACTGGCACACTCATTAGAAATGAGCATTTCCTGTACCACAGCATCTGAATGAATGCAGAAATTCTGCATTTTCCAAGAGCAGCAGGTAGGGCTAAGTTGTTTAGTGGCAATTTTCCATGTTGACAATTCTCTCTCCAGTCCATAAATATCCAAATAGTTTACAACTGCCTCTTTCTCAAGATTTTTTTTCCCATTGGACATACAGTCAATCTGTAGTGGTGGTGTTTCTCATTCAGACAAAAACTTTGTCTGCATGGAATCTTCACTCAATATGTCTTCTATTGTTTTCTATAGACAGATCTGAGGTTTTAATAATAGCAAAATTACAGACACCACAGATTGCTATCAGCTTCCAGATGTATGAGGCAAATTATGCTAATGATGCATAGATAAGTGAATAAATTCCTCTATTTAGAGCAGTGATGTCCTAACAATATGCTCAAGTGGAGCTGTTTCCTTCTACAGACCCTTTGTATTTTACCTTGTCTAAAGGCTCTTTGTTCAGGAAAGTGATGCAACTGAAGCACACATTAAAACGCTTTTCCCTCATTCCTTATATTCAGGTGATGTCAGTGTTTGTTAATACCGTTATATTTAGAGCTTGTTTTCAAGCTGGGAGGCATGTCAGCCTTTTCTTTTGTTAATGCAGAGAGGTGAAAGAGTCAGTGGCGCTAAATTATATGTACAGTGTGCCAGGAAGGGTCATGGAGGTTGATTCCTCCCTATAACTAGAGTATACTACCATATAGTTCACAAAGTTATCAAGCTTTAAATTAATTACACAGACAGTAAAAAATAAAGAAATCTCATAAACAAATGCAGGATCATGAAAAACATACAAACAATGGCAACAGACACCAGGCATACTTCTGTACACGAGGCCATCTGCTTGATTCCAACTAAAACTGCCCAGTTAATTTCTGACATCAGGCAGTGGATTTCCCTTAATTCTCATCATGTAACTATTAGGCACTGACACTGCTCAGTGTCAGGTTTTCTCAATGGTCCACAGTGGGATACTTACTGCTCCAGACAGGATTTCAGCCTGCTTTGAGTGCCTCTCTCAGTTACAGAGTGAACTCGTTGGCTCTCTGACTAGTGACATACAGATCTCTGCCACTTATACTGGGTGCCTGCCCCTGCATGTTTTGCTTCAAGGAAATTTCTTTTCTTAGCAGCCACTTAGCAGAATGTCCCTGTGATAAGATACTTCTTACTTACTAAACATGCATGTGTGACTAGTCCAAACTAATAATGATTGCAGGTTAGTGATTTTTATGACCTCAAAAAGCAGAAAGAATTAGAGGTGCACATTTTAACTTTGATTTCTCTGCAAGTAGTCTACTTTTTAACAGCAATTTCACTCACTTGGGAGCCTTTTCTATATTATGGTAAATATTTAGACAGTTGCATTTGAATCAAGAACTACAACAGCATTGAGATACTACACAAGATTTAACAATTCACAATTTCCCTTTAAAGGAGATTTATAGTATTTCCCTGTTTAAAATGGAAGAAAAATAATTCTGAGCAGGTGACATCTTTGGGATTCCAGTGAAAGCGTCCATTTATTTCATATTTGCACTTCAGATAAATTGTAGTTACAGAAAACAAAAGGAATTCAACTCTATTGCTTGCTCCAGTATCACTTTGGAGATCTGCTATCTGCTTTGACCTCACCAGCCTCATTTGCAGTATGAACTGAATGCTTCCAGATCTCAGCATTAGAGCTGCTTTTCACTCGGAAATCCAGAAGGGATTTTTAACATGTCAAGAACGGTTACAGGAACTGCTGGACCTGTGGTAGCTCAGTTCTAACTGAGAACATTATTCCCCAAGTATGAGGGTATTATTTACTGTATGTAACCCACTTCCAAATGAGATAAAAATTTTTAATACTTTAAATACAGCTCCCTAAAGACTAAATGAGAGACTGTAGTTACATTGATTTTCAGGATTATTTCCTCTTAATATTCTTGGTTTGTTTGTTGGGTCTCCTTTTCTTTTTCTTTTCTTTTCTTTTCTTTTCTTTTCTTTTCTTTTCTTTTCTTTTCTTTTCTTTTCTTTTCTTTTCTTTTCTTTTCTTTTCTTTTCTTTTCTTTTCTTTTCTTTTCTTTTCTTTTCTTTTCTTTTCTTTTCTTTTCTTTTCTTTTCTTTTCCTTTTCTTTTCTTTTCCTTTTCTTAAGAGTTTTGGAGTTCTTTTACTTCTGATTTTTTTTCCTGGTCTGTGTCTTCAGTTCTGTTTACTCACTAAGTATTTCCCCCTTTCTGAAGGCCTTTTGCTTTCTTTCTTCCATCAAAAATCCCTCCATTACCCCTGTATTTTTCATTATCTCAACTTTTTAAAATTATCCTCAACTGACTATGAGAATGGACTGTTCTCCACATCTTCTACTTCAGAAAACAGTAGGAGTTGCAAAGGTAGCCCGAGTTATCAATATGGCCAGGACTTCCCACCTTTTGGGGACTTGGCCACATTGCTCTTCAATGATTTTACTGAACTGTTGAGAGATAGTGCTTGAATTCTCCAGAGAAGGATTTGTCAATATCACCTCCCTCACTCCATTGTTATTCCCGGAATATATTTTTTATCAAGAAGAGTTGGCTTACTTGAGTTATTTGTTATTTCCATTCTTTAAAAATGTCAGCAAGCCTGTCAGGGAGGAGACCCATTAGTATATAATTTTGAAAACCACCACAACTGGGTATATTTAATTGTTTTCATATCTGGTATACTTTACAAGACTTTATAGGATGAAGAACATGAAGCAAGATTTCTTGCTTCATAGACCTCAGGCTAAATTTCTAAAATACACTTTATGTGGAGCTAGATATTTTTAATTTTCAAATAAAAAGGCTGAGTCAGAGATTGTTCTACCAAAGAGTAGATTATAAGTAAGAAGTTTTGGGTATGCTCCATATTTAGAGTTCGCTTCCCAAAGTTGAATAGCAGTTGAAAATGTCTGATCAAGAAAATAATACAAACAGTATCCTCAAATCTTGTTAGAAGGGTCTGGGAGGGAGGCCACAAAGATGACCAGAAGGATGGAGCACCTCTTCTATGAAGCTGGGTTGAGAGAGCCAGGGTTGTTCAGCTTGGAGAAAAGAAAGCTCCAGGGAGACCTCATTGCAGCATTTTAGTACCTAAAGCCTATTTTAAAAGGCATGAATCACCTTCTACACAGGCAGATAATGACAGGACAGGTAGAATGGTTTTAAATTAAAAAAGAGAGAGTTAGATTAAACAATAGGAAGAAATTCTTTACTGTGAGATGTTGAGGCAGAGGAACAGGTTTCCCAGAGAGATTGTGGATTCCTCATCCCTAAAAGCATTCGAGGCCAGGTTGAACAGAGTTTTGAGTGCCTGGACTAGTGGAAAGTGTCCATGACCATGGCAGGGGGTTTGGACCTGGATGGTCTTTAAGGTCTTTTCCAAGCCAAACCACTCTATGACTTTATGATTCTATGAAATACCTTTTTTTTTTTGCTCTTGGCTATGTTATGAAGGGAAGGGAGAAAATGGAAATGCAGGAATGAGTCTTCATGTAAAATTAGCTAACTCATGATCAAATTCTAATTGAAAGTTCTTGTTAGTGTAAGTGTTAAGAGATAGAACCATAAGTCCACTTAGGCATAAACATGCATTGCTAAAGCCAGGGCAAAGTGCCTGCCCCCTGCAATGGTTCACCACAGCAAATTCTGTACGTAAATAATTCTCCTTCTTTGCCACGCACAATAACTCTTTAGCATTTCCTACATCTCTTGCCTATGGAGAGTTGCAAATAGGAAGAACATAAAGGTAATTTACTGTAGTAGTATTTTTGATTATCATTGAAGATTGGGAGCTAATTGGTCACACTAAGACAAATAAAATTTAGTGTTATTGCTCCCATTTTGTATAAGATGGAACTGTGATACAGAGCTGAGCTGCCCAAGGAAATAGCTGTACTTGGCAGCACAGCTGCTGCCACATCAATGTCACTTTAGTATACACCTGAGATAAATACAATGGTGTGGTAAGAAAAAGAAATATCTTTTCCTCAATCCATCTTACTGGTTATATACAATATGCTCTGGATGGGCTCAGATCAACTTCAGCCATGCAGCCATCCAGAGGGACCTCTGCAGGCTGGAGAAACAGGCTGATAGGATCTTCATAAAGTCCAACAAGGAGAAGGGCCAAGTCCTGCACCTGGGAAGAAGAAATCCCATGCACCAATATGTCCTGGGAGACACCAGCTGGAGAGCAGCTTTGCAGAAAAAGATCTTGAGGTTCTGTTGGACACCAGGTTGAATTTGAGCTAATAATGTGCCCTTGCCACAAAAAAGATTGCATTAGACAAAGTTTTACCTGCAGGTCAAGGGAGATTATCTTTTCCCTCTACTCAGCTCATGGAGGCCACACTTGGAATTCTGTGTCCAGTTTTGGACTCCCCAGTACAAATGGACATACTGGAGAGAGTCCTGCAAAGAAACATGAAAATGAATAAGGGACAGGAGCATCCCTTGTATGAAGAGAGACAGAGATAGCTGGGTCTTTTCAGGCTGGAGAAGAGAAAGCTCTGGAGGAAATCCATTAATCTGCACAAATATCCAAGGAAAGGATGTAAAGAAGACAGAGCCAGGGTCTTTTCAGTGGTGCCCAGCAACAGGACAAGAGGTAGTAGGCACAATCTGGAACTCAAGAGGCTCTGATTGAACTTCAGGAAATGGACATTTCTGAGTAAAGATAATGGGCCAACTCTTCAAAGCACCTAAAGTATTGTTAGGGAGTGAGAGAGTTTGTTCTGACTGGGCAGGACAGGATTTTACCACTTCTAGGCCTTTTCCTGGTCAAAAGTCAGACTCTTGATATTTAATCGCTTTTCAAGGGGCTATTCTTCAGCTAAGAGGACTAAACCAAATTGTGTTTGTCTGATATTTCTCTTAAGTGTCCTAAGAACACAAGGATCTTTGCTTCCCTAAAGGAAAGGCTGGTCACAACCATCAACAGAACAGTGAAACATAAATTAGGTTTGCTTGTGTGAACACACGTTCCCACCTAACCTGAACCTGAACTTAAGACCCTCACATGAGGGTCATGACAGGCAGGTATACAATACTGAGTTACAGGAGTCCCCCTTGGCCCTTCATTCATCTCCTTGGACAAAGACAGACCCTCATCCTGACTGCCCCAGATGCAAGGAGGCAACAGAGGTTCATGTTCCCAGTCACTAAGGTTCTCACACTTGTTCGTATACAGCTCCCTCCCAGCAGACAATTCCTCTGAGAGCAAAGAATCAGTCCTGTGTGCCACAGGGGCAGTGAGACTCTCTGAGTTCATAGGGTTTATTCTCATGCACTTCAGCAGACAGACTGCACCCAGAGACCCTGCTCAAGCCAGCCTGCCAAACCTGCAGCAGATTACAATCATTCCAACTCATGCTTTACAAATCTAAATGAGTTTTCTTTGATTTCTGGTCATGATTAGAGAATTAAGCTGCCATCCTTGGTTTATGGTGACAGCTAGATGATGCTGTGGCTTTGTTACTTCTTTTTAGCAAGAGACCTGTAACCTAACTGAATTTCACACATCAGTTTTGGGTTGATATGCTTTGCATGCTCATTCAGTTGAGTAGCATGAGAGATATGAAGCAACAGCCTGATTCATGGGCTCTCACTTGTTTTTTACTGCTGATACAGAATGATCAAATTTTCATTCAGGGACAGCAATTACCTGCAGGGATTATTAAGTAGGCGTAACAGAAATCAGTATTAAAGAGATCTTATGATGATGGCTCCTTTTCGGTCTCTCTGCTGATATATTTTTGTTTTGATGGCTCAAACAGGGGGAAAGAACATCTTAAGACATCTAAAGGTCATGGGCAGCTGTTAGCCAGGGCTGGTTTTAAGCATGTTAAGATGGGTTTGCTATTGTCAGAAAGAGACACAAGAGAAAAGTTTGCCTGGAATTTAAAGCAGAAAAGTTTCAAGCAAACCTCCACATTCTCCTGTGATTAATACTATTCCTGCTTCTGCAGACATTGACAAAATATACCTGAAAGAGAAAGAAAGTGAAAAGAAGTGGAGGTAAATTGGAGCCCCTGACAGTATTTGGTACTCACCTTATAAATCTGCTGTTTATCTTTGAAATCTACTGTTGCAAATATGTTCTGGAAGTCCTGTGTGGAGTATAAATAAGACTATGGGAAGCACAGCAGATTTCCTAAAATGTCTGAAGAAAGCTGCCTCTCTTTAAAAGAGGAAGCAGTTTGGGAGAGAGGTGTGTGCTTGCTGCCTTTCACTCAGCAACTCTCCATCAGGCTGTCCCTGAAACTCAGCCAAGTTGCATCCTTAGCTAAATGTTGCAATTCCCTGCCATTCTTCTGCACCCACATTTCCTGCAGAAGCATGATTTCCACTTGGGTAGTCTTAACTCAGGTGGGGTAGCCTTATCCCAGGAACAGGGGAAGGGCCATTTACACATGAGAGGGGAAAAGAGATGGAGGTGATGGTTTGAGTTCAGCTGAGGATGGCACAGAACCGTGGAGGTGGACTTGTATCATGGGCAGCTCTTTTTGGACACTTTACAGGGTGACAGGACTCAGGTCAGGTGTCTGGATGAAATCAACCTCCTGCAGCAAAAAATGTATGTAGAAGGCTTGCTGTAACTTTCTGCATTTTACTTCAATTTTTTGCGTGTTTTTGAGTATTTTTAGTATGCTATCCCCACCTGATGTTTACCTGTTTTCTGCCCTAAACTTGTTGTGTTCAAATAGCTTGGAAACAGTTTTTCCTTTCATATATCATTGGATGTTAAGAAATGGACATTCCAAAAATGCTAAAAGCAAACTACAGGACCCTACAGCTCAATGGCACAGGTAATTTGACAACTGAGAATTCAGCAGCTTCAAATTGTGAGGGAAAACTCAACAGAGATCACAGGACTCTCTTGCCATCATTAATAGTTTGTGTTCTTGAGGGAGCCATATTCTGAACTTTGGCCCAATTGCAACCAGAAATTTGGTGTGTCACACCCATGATTATCACATATCATCTCTGTCTCTTCTCTGCTGAAATGTTTATGGAGAAGGGCAAATTTTTAAAACACTTTAAAATTGTGTGACTGTGGAGAAGAATAAAACAGAGATTACAGGAATGTTCCATCATGCCCATGTACAGTCCTAGGGAAAGAAAATCAGCCAATGAAAAGCTGAATTGGCCTCTGTGAGGCTGAATTTTTGTGGCCACAGTTAGGTGAGGTTATGTGCTTTGAATGCCACTGAGGGTAGAAGTCTTCTCCCTGTGTCCAAACTCACCTACATTTACTCTGTCACCTTCCTTGTGCCAGCACTAATGCTAATGTTGCAGTGCTGCAAGCTGAAGAAGAGATGTGAGTGTTGCAGAGAACAAACAGAGAAAAATATCTGTTTTCAGTGGGATGGGCTCTTGATGTGTTGTTGTGAGCTGAACACGAATTAACCTCAGCACAAGGAGGTACAGATGACTGCATGCCTGAGGCACAGACAAGGGTGAGGCTGAGCCCTCCTGATCTGCCCACTCCACCCCAGTGGTGTGCTGTTGCATCCCAAGACACAACATAGCAACTGCTGATCCTTCTCGCCCTGCTGCCAGGCTTTTGGCATCCTTCTTTTCTGGTAGTGGCATCCTGTGAGGTCGGGGATAACCAAACAGTTTGAAATTGGGCTGGCAAAGGGACTACCTCTGCTTGGGAATGGGCACCAAACTTGTTCTCCTGAGCTGTAGCTACTTGAGAAGTATTTCATCCTTAATTTCAGGGAGCTACACATAACAATCATCACTGTGACTAATTTTCAGGATCCACAGTGTAGGGGCCATGCATCTGTGTTTCTGAAACAACATTTACAAGAGAGGGTGGATGATCAAGGTGAGGGGCTGGTCTATACCTGGGTGCTCAGACTACAAGCAGAGGAAAAAAAACTCCAGCTATTTTCAGGATAAAAAAATTTCACAATCCTAACATAGTACCTGCTGTGGACCCTGTTCTTGCAAGGTATTTGGGGAAACCGAGTACTCCAATGTGGGTGATTGTTTCCTGTGGGTGGCCAAGCAGGTGAATCACAGGACTGGCTCGATCAGCTATTTATTCTATTAAGTCTGAGGGTGGGCATACTGTAATTGTATCTGGCTTAATCATGAGTAAGCCTTGCACCTGAGGAGCTCATGAACATGGAGGCAGTAAAACTTGGTTTGAGAACAGAAGTCCAGAGGGCCAGTAATTGTACAGTAACTAGAAGGTTAGCAACTGGAAACCTTTCCTCTAAGCCCTCCTACTCTATTACCAATTAATGCCACTGAATTAATGAACTGTTCAAAACAAATAATGGAATTAATGGAATGTGTCTGAAATGAGGAAAGGGGTGGGATGTTAGAATATTTCCATTGTTAGCAACTTCATTTTTTAAATTTTGGTCTATTGAAGAGTTGGAAGAAAGTAACAATGGGAGCATTGTAATGCTTAGGGCTGGAAGCAGCCACAAGCTGAATGAGAGAAGTCAACAGTTACAGAGCCAACATCCTCCAGAAAATTTTCTCCTGTCCCAGTCTGTAAATGAGTTCATTCAGCCTTGGTTATCATATCTTAATAAATGAGGTGAATGTAAGAATGGATACAAAAGCTTATTTAAAGCATAAAGAAAATGTGACATGAGAAAGTGTTTAAATTGTTTGGTTTAGGAAGATTAGAAACTGGGAAAGTGTGTACATAGAGGCAAGATTTTCTAAAACAATGAATGAGAAAGAAGTTGATCCTGTCCACATAGTAGAAGAAATCAGAGAAGCTGTTAACAAAAACAAAATTTGCTCTACAGAAGAAATGCAATTTGCTTCTAGAACAGTAAGTTTTCTACAATGAAAAAATTAAAGTGCAGAAAATCTAGTCCTTGGGCTTTTTCTTTGTTTTGTTCAGGGTTTGCTTTTTTTTTTTTTTTTTTTTTTGGTGAGGTAGATTACATTCATACCAATGTCCAGCAGCATCAATCCCCTGTATGCAGTGGGAGATGCAAGAGACCTGTTGAACAGCATTCTCCAGGTGAAGCTCTGCCAGGAAAGGGACAGTTAAATGTCCTGCAGATTCTCCCATCATCAGTGCTGTTATGGGCTGGTTCACAGGACACTCTCCTCAACAAGCACATTTCACTGCCTTGTATACTTGAGTGTATTTGTAAGTTTTATCCACGAGTGGATCTCATCCTGGCATTTAAGAAGCCTCTATCATCTTTCTACATTGTACATCTCACTGGTCATTCTCTGATGGGGCACTGAGTGAGCTGCCACTGTGTCACAGTATGGCCAAGGCTATGTCACCCTCGTTTCAAAAAATAAGAAAGGAAATCATCAAAGCATCATGTAACCTTGAAATTTAATTGTAGTGAATGGCCTAGGATAACTTGTACTACCTCTCCTTATTTTCCACCTTATAACCTGTAGGGTAGAGCTTCCCTTTTGGTTATCTCTTGTCCCCCAGTAGGTTGATTCAATCTATGTTGACTGAAAACTTTGACTATATCTTAAGGGGCAATATATTGCAATTCTCATATGCATTAAAAATAGGAGTAGGTTGATTTTCCCAGGATTTTACTCATTTAAATTATCATATATATTTTGATTTTTCAGTTTCAAATTATTAAGTACCATGAGATTACCATATATCATTAGAACATGCATAATATTTTTTTCAATACTTGCATTCCTGATGTAGGAAAGGCCAAGTACTATCAGTTCATGTTTCATGTTACACCGAAGTTGTTTATTCAGATATCTAAAAAGCACCCCAGTGCCCAGCAGGAACTGGAATTTCATGTAGAACTGTCTGGGACATTCTTCTAGATGATTACATAGATAACATGCCGAGGAATGCAGCACTGCTAATAGAGTATTAGGAAAGTAGTCATTACCATAAATGACTGTATTTTTAAGAGAGACTTTTTCTAACAGGTTTATCTAAAGAGTTATTATGTAACACAAACAGCCCACAGCCGTTGCATTTTTATGAGGTAAATCCTATTCTCAGTGACACTGTCCAAACTCATTGACCTCAGCTAGCCTGTTCAAGTGGGTCCAAGAACAGATGACCTTTTGGCCAGCATTCACCTCCTCTTCTGTTGTCTCATGAGGCTACACAAACAATTTAAGGTTTCTTTCATGTTTGAAATACAGTTTAAATGTCTTATAAAATTAGAATAGAATAATTCTTGTCGGAAAGTCCTTTTGGCAATCATCAAGTCCAAACTTCACCAAAAGTTAAAGCAGGTTATTAAGGGCCTTGTACAAATGCTTCTCAAACTGACAGACTTGTGGCATTCACCCCTCTCTGGGAAGCCTGTCCAGAAGGATGCTGTGAGAAAGATCATTGAAAGCCTTACTTAAATCCAGAAAACTTTCACTGACTGTCTTTCCTTCACCCACTAGGCAGCTGATGTTACAGCAGAATGACATCAGATTACTTAGACAGGACTTTAACTGTGCCTGATGATTTCATTGCTTCCTTGCTCTCTAAATGCCTTTCAATAGCATCCAATATGATCTTCTCTGTAATTTTCCAGGTACTGAGGTTAGAGTAACAGTTCTGTAATTTCCTGGATCTTCATTCTTTTAAGTTGGAAAAATGTAGGCTAGCTTTCAGCTTCCAGTCAGGAATGAATTCCCCAGACTCCCAAGCCCTGTGATAACTGAACTGTTCAGTACTATTGGTTTTTTGGAAGAGAACGCTGGTCTAGTAAGGAAAGATCATGAATATTATTTGGAATTCTGCAAGAATTAAACTTTCATTACCATAGCAGAAGAATATTTGGAATTGTTCCTTAAAATTGGTTTAATCAAAGAGATCTAAAATTACATACAATAATTGTAATGATTTTAAACTTAGCCTGACTGTAGGCTTTTCTAACCCAGTACACCATCTTTGCTGATACCCTGTGCTACATGGCTCTGAAAAAGGTACAAAAGCACTCACAGTTAATACCTTGGAAAACAATGTATTCACTGTTAGCTTTTACTTTGAAACAAGGGCTATGTTTTGGAGATTTGTCTGTAATGTATTGCCCCAGATTTATTATTTTCAATAATACACTGAATATAACGTGTTGGCAATTCTGATTCTTTTAGAAAACAAGCAGATATGATCTGCTTAGTCACTTGTTTCTTAGGAGAGGAAAGGATGAAATAAAAGGTTGTCCATGAAGTAAATTTGACTAAAATAGCACCATAGGATGCTCTGTTTGGCATTTACTCCTGAAAGACTCCTGGTAATGTAATGCTAACTTTTCCTGCAAAACTGTGTAAATCTCAAAAACACAGTATTTATTTATATCTGTGAAAAAGATCCATGCTTTCTTGGGATGGAAGAGCTGCTACATAAGAGTTTACTAAGACATTAATTCTAATCAATGTATTTCTTAAATTACATGTAGGTATGGAGAAGCAAGGCAAGGAAAGCAGCAAGAGGAGAAAGGATGTAGACAGGTTTGCTTAATTTCCTGCCAGCTGAGTCCCCACAGCATATTCAGAGTGATGAATAGAAAAGCTAAAAGGAGACATTAATACATAAAGAGATTATGTGTTTTGATTAGAAACAGATGTACTGAAATGAGACTTGAAAGGGTTGCTAGCATCAACATCTTGTGTAAGATAGACTGACATCAGTCAGAATATGTTGGAATTGTTCCTGATTAGAAACTGTATGGACTTTGCAGGATCACTTTCCAGAGAACACCTACTACTGCAAACAATGGCAGTGTTGGAGAGCCACTTCTAGTCTTTTTTGTTATGAAAATGGTAAATGTAATTGTAGATGCAAAAACTAAAAGGAAGTTTCTTTATTCGTCTAGACCAACAGAACAATTTCTGTCTCACTTACAGGAGACTTCAATATGTATTTAAACATTTAAAAACAGATATATTTTACCTGTGTATTATCGTTGTTCCTATTGTGAATTTTGCAAGTTTTATAAAGTTCTGTTCTCTGAAAGGAGGTATAATATAACATTTTCTGTAATGCAGACTTCTGTCTTCCTGCTTTGTTTTTGTTTTGTTGTGATTACCCACATGGAAGCCTTTAACCTCCAGGAGAGTTTCAACTAGCTTGACATCTGTGAGCAACCTATTCTGTGAATTCTTAAAAGTATTCACAGAAATTCCATTTGAGTAGCAGCTGGGATGCATCCAAGGATTCTCTGCTGAAACCCCTGGTGTTTTGGAAATCAGTTTATCAAGAAGTCGTGGCGTCACCGGTGATCCCAGTGGAGCACAGAACATTCCCCAGCAGCAGAAATATCTGATAGTGTGGCACTGCTGGTATGTTTAAGTATCTAGTGAGCTGTCTGAGGTAAGAGCCACATGATGCAGTGAAATTGCCCTTGAACCCTGTGACTGGCCTGGTGACCACGAGGAGCACTGCAGGTGTGCCTGCAGCACACCAGAAATTCAGTCCCTTTCTGTGTGCAAGGCTCGACACAAACTGGAGGCTGTGGCTGTTTGTGTCATCATTCTGTTTGTGACACAAGATTACTGTCAGAAAGACATTTGAAAAGAGAACACATTATTTTCACACTGTTTTTCATGTATGTTCTTTTCTCTATGTGTTTCCCCATCTGAAGATAGTGTGATGTTGTGTAGAAGGGATATGTGCTCTACCTTGTCACTATTATATAACAAACATACCACCAAAGCAGTGCCTATTCTAATGATCACTTTCCTGTCTTCTGTCCCTCTTTCTCCCTTTCCTTTTCTAAATAAGTTTTGCCACAGGCCTATGGAAATACTTTTTTTATTGGCTACCTGAAAGGGCATCAATAAACAAAACTTCAGACACATCAGTTCCATTGGCTGCCATTTGCCTTGGGTGTAATTAAATAACTGAAATTACTCATGCTCAATAAATGCCACTGGGTTTGTGTGTTTAAACTTTGCCAGACTCTGTTTCAAAATCTCTACAAAGGGGGAAGAAAAAAAAACTTAAAATATAGCTTAGTCTATAGAGACCTACCTAAAGTGGAAGGAATTAATTCAATAATAACTGGCCACATATGCACACAGATTACAGGGCTACAAATCGAGAGCAAACACTAACTGCTGGTTTTTAGAATTAATTCTTTTATTCCAGAGGGACACAGAACCCTTTCTATGCTGGTTTCAGACAGTGCAGAGTGATGAACAGGTGATATAGGAAAATAGAAAATTCTAGGCCCGTGCTTGTTTGTAGCAGGATGTAAGGTAAGAAGGCAGCAGAGAGTATCTGTGGATAAACCTTTCAGGACCAGGGCATTGCTCCTGTTACTGTTTAGTCATTCTGTTAGGAAGATGGGAGAATGGTAAATGAGACCAGATTCTTTTGCTCCTGGGCTCTCTTTCAGGTTTCACTGTGAGCTTAGTGTAAAACTGGATAACATAAAGATTAATGAAAAGAGACAAGAAGCATATGACTGCTGTTCATGCTGTCATCAGCACTGCAACAATTAACAGAACAAAAATTAAAACAGAGGAGTTTTATGAGACAATCTGGATCCATTCTTAGAGATGTAAGTCTTGTGTGGGTTGTTTTTCTGCTTTTAATAATACAGCTAAATAAACCTATCTATAACAATGGACAGGGTGTGAGGGGGAGCAGAGAACTGAAAACCATTTTGGAGTAGTAGAGGACAAAGAAATCAACAGTCAGTGTGAAAATCTTGTATTGAAAGTATTATGTAAGAGAAAGAATATAAAGTGTTAATTAATAAATTGTTAAAGCATCTGAAAAGTTAAAAAACTTGTTGATGGGAACCCTAACAATGAATCAATGATTGGAGAAACATGCCTGACACTGAAACGCTTTGAAAGTACAGTCCATACAAGTATTAAAATAAATAAAAATGAGAAGTGGCATGTTACAAGTCTTAAGTATCTCCACAAGGAGAAAATACCAGCCTGGCAACAGCTCTGTAAAGTACCTGAGAATGATGTAACAAGAAAGAGTGGCTTGGAGCTTAAGCCAATGTTAATTTTAAACAAAAGGAGTGATACAATCTGTAAGAGCAGCATTGATTAACTGGGGAACAAAATTCCGCAACAAATGGTAAATTTTTAATCCTCAACACTTTCTTGAAAACAAGCTCCATCTGGACAACTTTACCCAGAGCTCTGGTATGTGGAGGATATAAGCACCGAAGATGTAAGGAAGGTCAGCCTATGGTGATTTCAGGACTGCTTCTGGCCTTAAATTCTAAAAATCCCCTTTATTTCGAAGAGGTAGTGAGCACAAACTCTGTAAACATGAGAACAGGGCTGGAGAGGAAGAGTCATGAGAAAAAAGCTAGGAACAGCTACACATAACCAAGTTCAGGACTTATTATGTACAAGCATCACCTTCTGCCAAAATGGTGATAAATCACATTTTGTCTTTGACCTTGTACTTGTCCTTCTACGCTGGCTAAGGCCAGAGGTGGAGAACACCCTGTATTCTGAGGAGGCCGTCAATGCTGTGCTATTCAGCTGCAGAACTATTTAGTCAGTAGGAAGAATGCCTGTGCCTCATTAAGCTGTTTCTTGTATGTTGCAGTTGAAATTGTTTTGCTCTTTGTGCTACCGTTGCATTCTGTGTCCTCCCCTGTTTTATAAAATGGAGCAGAATTGGTAGAATCACGGAAAATCACGGGGTTGGAAGGGACCTTAAAGGTCATCTAGTCCCAACCTCCCCTGCCATTGGCAGGGCTATCTCCCACCAGACCAGGTTTCTCAAAGCCCCATCCAGCCTGGCTTTGAATACAGCCAGGTTGAGACATCAAGAAATTCTCTGGGCAACCTGTTCCAGTGCCTCATCACCTTCACAATAAAAAGTTTCTTCCTAATGCCTAACCTTTGCTATGACCAGAGATTTTCAGTCACATGAGGGGTTTTGCCTATACTTTGACTCTTTGAAATACTTGTGTGCATCTTGCTGGGTTAATCATTGCAAGTGAAGTTACTTCTTATAAGATTGCATCAGTAGTGATAACCTGCATATTTAAGAGATAATAAATCTAGTGAAGAATTTTCAGTCTCTGTTTAGATAGTATATTGTGTGAGAAGTGGTTGCACAGTGCACAACCAGCTGAAATACACATCATCACAGGCTTCTCTCCTCTTTCTGGATATTGGCTACTATTATAATCCAGTCTTGAGTTTTAGTGATTGGAGCCAAGGCAATTAGTGGCTGCTGTCTCATAACTCTTACATGCTCCTCTACCTCACATGTTAAAGGTACTTGCCTTGAAAGTTACAATTTAGGATTCTAGGCACAACTCTGTGTGACAGAGCCTATCCTATATTTTATGGGAGAGTGGACTGAGTACAGAAATACCCATGCATGAAATAACTCTTAGGAGAAAGTGAAAGCTAATTTTACATAAGATTTCTGATTTCTGATACATAATATTTGATGCTCTTCCCATTTCTAGCAATGCTATTTTGATCCGTGCTGTGGCTGGGGTTGGGGTTCAAACCAAAAGAAGGCTCTAATGCCAGAGCCCTTTGGTGTCTTTTGTGCAGGAGCCCATAGACCCTGCATTGAGCTGGTCACTAGCCAGTCACTCTTTTCTAATAGAAATTCTGTGCAAATATATGAATAACAGCACTGGTGTGAGTGAAAAACAGACTGAAGACAGACCAATATTCTTTTGTGTTGCTGTAGAATTTCTAAATCAGCTTATTTTTCTCAGTATTTTAAAACCCTTCAAACTGTTTTCACATTTGCAAAGGTAAAAATCTCATCTTTCCCTTCCTGTGTTTCAAGGTATATGTGCTGGCTTTCTGAGTGGTTATCTGATTCAGGGTCTTTTTTTAAGCAAAGGACTAAATGCTACAGCCTTAAGTGCAGCAGATCAAAACTTAGGAAGACAATAGAACAAGAAAGTGTGAAGAAATTCCCAGTGGGAAATATTTTATGTAGGAATGTTTGTGGTAGTTTACGTGCCTGGGATTTACTCAGTTTCTTGAGCAGGTTTTCTCACCTGTAGTGATGTCTGTGCTGCCTTAGTTGCATTTAAAGCTTGCTTGGGTAAATAAGTTGGAAGACACAGTTGTGACATCAGTTTAAAATCTTCAAGTAGGACAACATTTTCAGCTACTCAGAGAGAAGAACAGCTGTATTTGCTCTCAGCTTAATAGTTCACCTGTTTGGAAGTGCAGCACACACAGAGCAGAAATGTGGAAGTTTTAGGATTTTGCAGCCTGTATTCAGAGCCATGATGCATTTTGAAAATTTTTCCGTTTGTATCTCCACTGGGAGGCAGACTGCAGTGGCTGTCAAGTTTCTGGCATTGGTTTAAATACTTCTGTGATATGTAAGAAAGAGGTTTCATGC
Source organism: Sturnus vulgaris (assembly GCF_052056855.1). Classification (NCBI taxonomy): domain Eukaryota; kingdom Metazoa; phylum Chordata; class Aves; order Passeriformes; family Sturnidae; genus Sturnus; species Sturnus vulgaris. The sequence continues at coordinate 32,477,724 of NC_142244.1, forward strand.
ATCAGCTCCCTTAAAAAAATTGCTAAATCTATTCATTCCTGGCCTTTGGCATATTGGACAAGTCTACATTCTCTTTCACTAAGGGAATACAAAAGCCAGCAATCACCTGGATCACAGCTGATTGCAAATAAGTATGTATTCAGCATCTATAATAAGGGAAGAAGAATTCTGGCACAAATTAGTGTAACTAGTCTCTGAGGGATTGGCCTAGATGAGTTTTCTTTTGTGTAGAATCCAACTTAACTCTGTATCAGAAACACAACTCTGATTAAATAAATGCAAACTCTCTTAAGGGAGTCTCAGACATCTGATTTGAGTAGTTTTAATTTCAGAATTGCTGGAGTTTTTCTAATTGTCATTATTCAGAAAAAATTGCCACACAATTATTAAAGAAAGTATCTAATAAAGCAGCAAGGCTTTATATTTGCTAACATGGAGCCAACTTGGGTTAAGAAAATAAAAACCAGTTTATGTTTTGCTGTTATGGCTTCTGAAGCATAACTGCTTCAAGGGAAAATGTCATTTCAGCAGGTATGTAGGACACAGATATCAGAACTTTTCTATGTCCAAGTAGAGATAAAATAAACTTCTGTTTGAGCATTTTCAGCAATGATTATCTTCACATTCAGCTGATCTGGTTTTCAGAAAAGCTAAACTCCTATGAATTCTGATGGAGGGCTTAGCCATTGAGCAATAGATATCACCCATATAGAAAACATCTTGCTATGTACAAGGAGTGCATGTCTGCTAACCTCACTCTTGGTATTGTGAGTCAGTGGAGAGAAATTATGCAGCAGCTGATGCTTATCATGATCAGTCTGAATCACCTCTATCATTCCCTTCTCCTGCTGCCTGGAAAGTTCTATTGTGCCTTTGGAATCTTGAGAACAAGCCCAAATCATCTGCTCATTTATGTAGGTGAATTTTTTTAGCTACTAAAGAATGTAATATGTTTTATTCAAAGATGGTAGGATTTTTGTGGGGAGAGAGGAACTTCACTGAAAACTCTTTTCAAGGGGTCTTCAGTGTCTCAGAATGCAAATCATCATGTACAGCAAGATATTCTTTTCTTCTAAAAGATCTTTCGTGCAAATCTTGTTCTATAACTACCAGCCCTCCTTCCATGCAAACGGCTTCAATCTGAGCAGCACACAGGAGTTTGTACTGAGGGGATCAGGAGCCAGAAATGTGGCACAGCTCAAGAAAATGAAATCAGGCAGACAAAGAATGCTACCTTTTTTTTTTTTTAAAAAAAAAATCAATTATTTGTATTACAAGAGCTCTGTTAGCTGATATAGCATTTTCAAATGAACCAAGTGAGACTCATTGTCTGAGCCAGGGTGCAGTCAAACCTGGGAATGAGAACCAGGTGTATGGTTTTATGGACAAACTCCCTGACATTTAGAGGTAGCAGCTGCATTCCAAGGTTGTAAATCTGGCCTCATAAAGCCCGTGCACTTTTTTATATACGGGGTCTGATATACCCCCAGGTGTCAATGGTTTAGCCAAAGAACAGAGTTTAGGGGGGTTAGGTAGATGTTTGTAGCCGCTTGAACTAAAGCCTAGTTCAAATGGCTTGTATTTAATTGGAATTGGCAAATACATGCCTTCTTTAAACAGAGATAAGCTGAGCAAGTCTTTATATGTCAAGTTCAGGAAGAGATGAATTTCCTCAAGCCCTCCCTGTTCTCCACTCAAGTCTCTGCTGCTGCCTTGTGTTCATTTATTCTCACTGCAGCAGAATGGCTACATCCTCACCACGGCCTGCCTGTGGTCCTAGAGAGACCAGCAAGAATGAGAGTTTCATGTTTAAATAAACATTTGAGATAGTCATTTGAGGTAGGCTTTTTGTGCAGAGTTGGGCAAGGCATCTCTCAGCTCAGCAATTTTTTTTAGTGTTAGAAAAATAAAATAAACCGTTGTTCCTGTCTCAGACCAAATTCACTTTCAAAAACATAAATCACCACCATGTGCCATCAGATCTGCTGCCATTTCAATGATGGGCTTGTTTTCTCAAGGACAATAGCACCGAGAGGAGAGGAGAGGAGAGGAGAGGAGAGGAGAGGAGAGGAGAGGAGAGGAGAGGAGAGGAGAGGAGAGGAGAGGAGAGGAGAGGAGAGGAGAGGAGAGGAGAGGAGAGGAGAGGAGAGGAGAGGAGAGGAGAGGAGAGGAGAGGAGAGGAGAGGAGAGGAGAGGAGAGGAGAGGAGAGGAGAGGAGAGGAGAGGAGAGGAGAGGAGAGGAGAGGAGAGGAGAGGAGAGGAGAGGAGAGGAGAGGAGAGGAGAGGAGAGGAGAGGAGAGGAGAGGAGAGGAACCTGTCTGAACTAAAGTGCTGCAAAAATAAACTGGTCAATAGATGTATCCTGCTGTCCTCCTTGAAAAGTCCATGTTTCTCAGCTCTGTGATCTGGACAAAATTATATGTTTATCTTTTGCAGGCCACTAACACACCTGTCAGAACTGTTGTTACCTAAACTATTAGCCAAGCCAATCCTAGCTGGATATCACAAGGCAGCAACTAAAGGGAGCAGATGCTCTGTTTGTTCAAATAAAAGCTAGTAAAGTTCTGTCCTTGGTTAAATACTGTGGCACTCTTACAGTATTTAAACAAGTATAAATGAAATGACAGCCTCAAAATCTGGAAAGGCTATCTGACAAACTGAAATCATAATTAGTGACCCACCATCAGGCTTTAAGGATTGCTTTAAGGATTAATAATTAAACAATAAAAAGATTTCATAATTGTATGAACTTCCAAGAAAAGTGACAGAATCTAACTACTTGAAACCTCTTAATCTGAATAATCAGTGAGTAACACAATCAAACATGTCTGGGAAGAATAAGTCTAGTGAGGCATGAGTAGAGATTAATTCCTCTATTGAGAGGTAAGAAGAACAAAAAGGCAAGGAGCTTCTCCTTCTTCTCTTCCTTTGTTGAGTGGGACTTCGTTGCAAACCAGCAATAACATTTCAGAGCATGGAACTACCAGTCAAGTGGCATTTTGGTACTCTTCAATATAATTTTTATAAAAATATATTTAAAATACCTTACTAAAATCATCGTGCCTTAACCATTCTCAAAATTCAGCTTTAGCTACCTGGGGAAAAAAAAAATTCTGTAATACAAGAATTCAGTTTCTTGATGCCTGAACACTTTACAAGTAGTACACACTTGCTCTTCCACAGCCCTGTAAGAAAAGTTCATGAGATCTGTACAACTATCCAGTCTTACGTGGATACACATATCCAATCGGGTAATGAGCACCTACATAAAAAATAATTCCAAATAATATAGAATATATTTTACAGAAGATTGACTAAAATTTTAATTAAGGGGGTATTGCATTTACTGTGTCTTCACAAAATTTTAATAGTAGAATTTATAAATTCACTTTAGGCATTTTAGCATAATGAACATCCTGCTGAGAATAAAGACAGAGAACACATTAGGCACAGATGCAAACAATTTTAAGGCAAAGATAGAATTATACAGACATTGATCTTATCCTTAAAGATAAAGCAATAAAATTGGTAAGAGCGGCTCTAAAGAGCAGAGGGAACTAAAGAAAATAATTAGGCAAACCCCGAAGATTCAGGTAGAATTATAAGAGATCCTTTAGCACAAATACAGCTCTGTAAACCTGCAAAACAGTCCTCTCAAGCACAGAAGCCCAAACATTTGTAATCTAAAAGATTGAGACTTCAGCAGTGGCAAAAAATGTGATTTTTTTTCACTACCCACAGTAGATCACGATGAAATGACATTCCAGACTTTCAAGTATATTTTCTTCTGAGAAAAAAATATCACCTTAATCTTGACTGTTCCATATTTTAAATTTTCTGCAACTTCATGTTCAAAATTTTAATTATTCTGTAATCAGCTGCCATGGTTTTTTTTAACTTATCTTATAAATAATTCAGACTTAATCTGATAAATTCTTGACTCTCTCTAGGAGTAAAAATTGACAGGAAGACCTGATCCATTTTCCTGAGGAACCTGCACAACTGAGGGACATCTACCTTGCTGCCATGTGCATTTTGGCTTGTTCCTAACACTGAGAACATCATAGTCTGCATGGACAGAGATAAACTGTAAAGATTTCAGAACAGCCCCCTTTTCTATGAAGTGCTCAGAAACCCTGCAGAAATACACAAAGGAAATTCACAATACTTGGTAGAAGGGTTTCTCCCATCTTTTTGTGGGAAACTAATGGAGGATCAGGACCCACTTTCCATAATGATTTTAGGGTAAATGATGAGCCCTATATCTTCTTTCGATGTTTCATTGAGACTAAAATCCAAATACACGTGCATGATACCTTTGAGCAGAAAGACAGCAAAACAGAGGTCCTGGGCTGTGATTTCAGATGTTTATATTACCCACTGAACCATGAGGAACTATGACAACCATTTATCTTATCTATCTTTTTAATATATCAGGTATTGCAATGCTGGTAAAGAAGAGCAGCTGGCAGCACTATCTAGTGCTGTGCAGAGCCAGTGAATGCTGAATAAATGCTGACTCTATATTCAAGTATACTCCCGTCCCTTCATCCTTTTCAGCTTTCTTCTTTGGTTACTGCATCACATTTTGGAGATGCAGGTCAGAGAGACACAGGTTTTTTCCTAATTTTGTTCTCCAGCCTTGTATATCCATGGTGTGATACCTTGCCTGCTGGCAAGATCTGCTGTTACCCCAATCTTGCCCTTTCAGCATGTGTGTCAGTAACTGCAGGCTTGACTTCTCAATTTCTTAAGCACAGCCCAGCTCATTAAAAGCAGGCAGAAGGGTTTTCATTCCCTCCTTATGAGAAGCATGATGCTGCATGTTGTTAGTACATTTTCTTAGGGTATCACCTCATTTTACTTAAGTTAATAAAGAGATGAAGAAGAAGCTTCTCTTTTTATTTTGATTTTTTTTTTTTTTCCATTTTGGCAGATTAAGCTGGCTGGGTCCTTACAAGCAGAACCCCTGTGGCTCTCAGTATCAGAGATAATTACAATGGGCATGCAGCCAACCTTTATGTTACTTAAAAATTATTTATTTCTCTTAACAATGACATCTTTATTTTCAAACTTTCCAGAGGGGTCATTATGTATTTTATTGAACTGAAGCTCCCATGCTGGGATGGAGCAAGATGAAAGGTCTGAATCTTTAATTAGGATTCTTTTTTATCCAAATTTCCTGATTAGAGCAGAACAATGAGAATCAAAGAGACAGCTGTGTGTTCTGACTGTGTATTTCCATCTGTCAGAAAGAAAGGATTTGGTTACTGAATTTTTTACTATGGCAAGAATCAGTGATCCAGTCTACTTGAGACTGGTTGATGAACTTGAAATGGGAACAGAAATCCAGAAATATTGCCAAGAATATGTGCAATTTCTGCATGGATCTCAGATGTCTCATGCTGGGAAATGCTGAGGCCTGGCCGTGCAAGACTAGAAGGTAATTTGACACCTTGTGCAAAGTCTAGTCAAGTGCAGTAAATGTGCAATAACCCTGGAATGCTGAATTACCACCTAAGTCAGAATTATATTTCCTTTGTGACATCTTCATCAGCTCCCTAGTCATGTAAAAGCTGAATTATAGATCTTCTGGTTATGCAAAATGTCTGATCTATAAAAGGTGGATTATTTATATGCATGTCTTGAGACTTCTCAGTGTCCACCACCTTGAGAACAAAAACCTCTAACCAAGTCTGGTTTGCTGATACAGCAAAACTCATTTCCTGTAACAAATGTATTTATTTTAAGACTATGAATAGCAATTTTTATTGTTCCAGGCTTTGGGAATCTCCCATGCTCCAGGACTTGGAGGATAATGAGCTATTCAGAAACTTCTTGCTTGTAAAATCTGTTGTACTTATGAGACAGGTAATGCCCCTTCTTGTACTTGTCTAGGCTGCAATAGCTTTTTAGAAGAAACATACTGGGCCTACGTGTTTGAACAATGGGTAGCAGACTGTAGCTGTAGCAGAAAATAAACTTGCCAGCATGAAGGGGAGATGGCTGAACGGTGGGGACTCAGCACTGGGATGGTTAATTTATTGAAATCTCTCTAGGTGCAGTGGGGGAGGCAGCCCTTCATGTGACTGCCTTGTAGGACACAGAGCTTGTCAATGGAACAATGACATCTGAACCATTAGCAGGTATAAATACATGAAAGGGCAGTATCAGGATATCCAAATGATCAAAAATGGTCCAGTAATGGCCCAGAACCATGTTAAAGATTCACTCAGGATCCAAAAGAGCTAGTGAAAATTACCTTTTCAAAGATGTTCTATTTTATTTACCCATGACTCAGTTTCTTGATACCTCTGGATACCTTGCCTTTGCTCCTAGAGGTGAACTGTGTACCTACACCATCTAAAACACCCATGTCCCTAAACTGTGTATTTATGATGACCTAAAAAGCCCATAAATCAATTTTTTCCATGGAATGTATCCCATTCTCAGCTTTTTTTCTGTGTTTCTTTTTTCCTATTTATTTGTCTGGGTTGATAACTGAGAAAGATCACATTGTGATCACCTCTGCAGACATGTTTCAGTGCTGACAGAAGCAGCGTGGATCCAGATGATGCTTTTCCTATCTGAAGCTCATTCTCACAGATGTTGCTGCATAGACCTGCCAGAGAAAGCAATGTAAACAGACATGGGGAGGATCCTTCTCCCTGAAAAAACACGATTCATGAGAGGAGAATGCATCTGAAGTTCTTGTAAGATCATGTAGCCCCTAGGAGCAGTAGCATTTATTTGTAGTTTTGCCTAAATTTCAGGGTGAACACTACATTTTACCCTGTGAATTTTTGGAAGGGTATGTTAGTTTTTAAAATGCTTTCATAGCAACTCTGCATTGTGCGAGAATTGCATCCCTCTATTTCAGAAAAAGTCTAAAAAAAATGTATAGAATAGTGATTTATGTGTGAAACCTAGTTATGGTCAATTTCCTATCTATGAACAAGTCTCTGTGCCTCAGCTTCTCCATCTGTAAAAGATCATTAATTATTTCAGAGCCATAAACAAAAGCTACTTCACCAAAATCTGGTGGAGCAACATTTCCAAGTGCTTGAGATACTCACACGGAAGAGATTACAGAGTATAAAAATATGATTTGGAACAGAAGTGGAATAAACAAAGTGCTAAAACACTTTAATAAGAAATGCTGACAGTGAATTTGTTCACTCTGAGTGGCAATTCATTTCACAGATCTAATATCTGCCTTTGGGTCCAAACAAATTGAATCCTGCGTGGATGAGAAACTAGATCAGATCTTATGGTCCTTCTCATACGACAAAACCCAGACTGTCTTCTACAAAGTCACTCCTAACATGAAAATGAGATGAGTCTTCAACCGACAATTTCCTGAGATTTGAAAGAAATCTTGTGCTTCATCTCCTTTGTTTCATGGATAGTCATCACTCATTGTGATGGAAATTTTTGAAAATCCTGTGGTTTCCTATTATCTCTCATTTTTCCATTAAAAAAATATCTCTGACTGTGGATTTCTGGCTGTTGAAGTTTTTCTGGCACATTTGATACCGTGTGAGAGACAATAAGGAAATTATGTGTTGCAGGAGAGACTGCTCTCCACAGTGGTGTGGTGAAAAAACACATCAGTTTGGTGAAGGCGATAATGGAAAAGGGAGATGATGTCAAGAATCCTTGGGCCACTAAATATATTTTCAGTCACAACTGTTACAATCTCGTCTACTTTGGTATTCACCTGTGGGTTAAACTGCTGTGTTTTCTTTATTTCTCACAGGGGTGTCTCTGCAACTGCCCACCTTGTCTTCCTCTATCAACCTGTCTAATCAGTAGCACGTCCGTGTCTCTTCCATGAAACCTAACTTCAGAATTGCCAAGGAAGACAAATCTTGTAAGAGAACTTTTCTGCATAAGTTTGGTCTTAGAAAAGAAGCTGTTTTTTGTGTCTGTACCCTTATGGAACTGTGACCTGTGGGGAAATGCCTATCTGAGCCTGCAGGCAGCCTGACACATCGAAAAGAAGCAGCAAACTTTAACCCTGTAGGACAACGGTACTGACAAGAGCTGTTAATGACTTCCCTGTAACCAATTACAACACTAATACAACTAATCTGAAACTTCATACCATGCTTTCTCTCTCATACTGTGCCCAAAACCATCAGCTCTTCATATGCAACGATGAAAATATTCTGCAACCTCAACTGTGAATAGAAATATGCAATATGAAGTTCTGATGCCTGTGGAAAGTGATTCTAAACCAACGTCAGCATAGAAAATTATCTAAAGAACCCAAAAGGGCAGATTGTGCAAATGCATTCACATTATTAATAATGTTTTCTTTTCAAATGGAACTGTTGTTCTGCGGGTCCAGGTGTATTATAAGGTAACATTTGACATCAGACATAGATTCATGGTTTGTCCCTTCAATTAATACAGATGGCTTTGTGACAGTGATACTATTAATTTAAAATTTAGATGTCTGAACATATGTATATATGAAATATTCATATAATCTCTTGTCTACCCTTCTGAAATTGAAAAGCATTGATTCAGAGTGCACAGACTTCTGATTTTCTTTCCAAGGCTGTCTTTCCAATTTCTTTCTCATGTGGATGCATTTCCTTCTTCCATTCTCTCCTATAGTGCCATGTCATATCACAGCACACCACATCATCTCTTCTCACCTAATCATATGCTTCAAAAAGCAGATATTTAAAAAGGCCTCAAAAATACAACAACGAAAAAGGGATTGAAATTTGGTAACCAAAAGTGTGGGCTGAGTATTAGGGAATATTTGTGATAGTATGGAACTGGGGATATAAAGCATTAGGCACTTAGCAGACAAATTCCTGCTCACTTTAAATTAGAGTAGATAAAGTAAAGAAGTATTATTAATATGCTAACACTCAGTAAGTCTCTCTCTTGACACAAAACATCTGTCTGTGATAAATAAACCTCTCTTTTTGAAGTGCTGGAACACCTCTGCTGCCAGGATTTGGCAAGGCAGAGATGGAAGATCAACGTAGTGCCTTGTAGGAGAGAATAATCTTTTCATTATACTGTTAATCTGAATTACCCCTGAAGAGCAGAAAATCTCTACAGGACAGGTAGAAAAGAATGCAAATCCAAAACACTTTTTTTGAATTTCATATTTCATTTCTGTTTTCATTTCTCCAAATTCTGTAGCTTGCTTTTTGTATTGCTTCTTCCTATAATGCCGGGTTTTCCTTTAAGATACTACTGGGCTGAATTGTCATTTGATAAAAACTGGAATAATTCAATAAATGCTGGTATTGTATTTATGTTAGTCAATCACCTGGCCACTGTATTTAGGAATTGTCAATGCCACAAACTGTAAGTGTAAAGAAATAAGAAGACAAATTTACTATTACTTTTATAATGACACTTCATTTTTAAGCCAGATATTTGTGTGGTGTATATATGTATATACCTGTGGTGTGTATAGAAACGTGTACTTCGTGTTTATATATGATTTTACTATGTGTACATTACATTTTTGCTTCCATTTCTTTCCTGGGAACATCAAAATCTTCTGCTACTGAAACTGACATTGTAGATCTTTCCATTACATTGAATTTTCAATATTCTCCTTTAAAACTGTTACTGGTCCACCGTCTAAATTCCCATTGAGAAAGCATGAAAATTTCCAAGATGGTCACTTATCTCTCCATGTAGATACTTAATAAAAACAACTTTTCAGAGAGTTAGACATTTTTCAAATCAAATCTGCTACAGATGGTGGTCTAATCTTACTCTTGATTACTTCACTGTAAATATAGTGACATTTCATTGAAGTAAAGGCATTTTAAGTGAACTACTTTTATGAGGAAAAAAAAAATCCGTGCAAATAGAGCCATTATGAGGCTGATGAACTCCTTTACATCCTACTCACACTATAAAATAAGATTGAAGTGGGACGTAAGCCTTGCACTGTGCATGATGAACTTCTCTTACATGATGAATGCTAAGTAGGTGCATCCACTCAGGTTCTGCATTGCCCTGCTAATAGAGACCATGAGTAAGAGCTAAGATAATAAACAGGAGTTATGATTAATATAAACAATTCCTTTCCCCTTTTGTTTGCCCTTTCTCATGTTTGTAAATAATTATTTTCTTTGTTATGCTTCCGCCTGTATTTCATTATATGAATGGTTCTTTCTCTCCATCCCCCAAAATCAAGGAGATATTTCTCTTTTAACTCCTGCACTAAAATGAAATGCTGAAAAAAAAAACCTTGTTATAAATTATGCCTCTGGCTCTATGGCTTTGCAGAAAAGAGTCTGGGGATACAGATGGATCACAAATTGAACATGAGCCAGCAATGGGTCCTTGACACCAAGAAAGCTAATCCCGGGCTGCATTAGTCAGAATGCTGCCAGCAGATCGAGAGAGGTGATCCTTCCCCTCTGCTCAGCTCTGGTGAGGCACCACCTGGAGTCCTGCATCCAGATCTGGGCTTCCAAGTTAAGAGAGACATGTAGCTGCCACACAGAGTCCAACAAAAGGCCACTAAGACAATTTAAGGAGTGGAGTTTCTTTCCTATGAGGTGAGGCTGGGAGACCTGGGACTGTCCAACATGTACAGAAGTCTGAAGGGAGTTTTTAAAGAAGGCAGATCTGGACAGCCTATTTCAGTGGTGTCCAGTGACAGAAAAAAAAGCAACTAGCATGAACTAAACAACAGCATGTTCCATCTGAACATCAGGAAATGTATTTTATTGGGAGGGTGATAAAGCATAGGAGTAGGTTGCCTAGAGATGTAAAATCTAGATTTGCTGCATTTTCAGTCATTCTGAGGCTCTAAGTCCACAGCAGTTTCCTACTTTAAAATTCTTCATGGGTTTGCTTGTTTGTGTGTTATGTATTTGCTCAGTCTGTAAGTTCTTAATTCCTTCTCCTCTGAATAACATAAATCTTTCATTTTCTGTCTTTACTCTCTGCTATGACTTGATTCTTGTCAAAATAATTTTCTCTCTCTTTTAGGCAACCCCCCCTAGATTCCTTTACTGATTTTGCCTTCAGCAAATAATTCTGGAATGTTGTTGTGGGAATTTCAAATGAAGTGGTGGTGTGTAAATGGAGACATTTGTTGACACAGAGTTCTCCCTCTGGATCATTTGAATGGTACTTTTCAACCTCATGGTGAAAAATACTCAGTCCTAGGTAGACTGGTAGACTACAAACTTGAAAAAATTGAATTAGTTCTCCAGTTTACATTAATAGATTAAGGATAAATATACACTTCTTTTTTATCTAGGCCACCACATAAATAGATGATTAAACAAGACAGAGGAGATCCAAGAATGGATCCTTGACCTGACTTGGTATGCCAAAATATGAAAAAGCAGAGGAGATTGATGATTAGGACATCATGGATACAACTGCTTAAGAACTTAAGAGTAGTTCAGTGTTGTGGGATCTTGACTACAATGGATCAATTTGAAGAGAGGACTGGAAGGGGTGCATGCTATTTTTTATATCTATCATCAGCTTAAAAGACTCAGTAATGCACATGGTGCATTCCCATGGGAATGGGATCACAGATCCCAAATGATGTATGGACAACCATCGAGTTGCTATGATGAAGCACAGACATCACAGCCCTGTGCAATCTAAAAGCACAGTCAGTTTTATAACAAATGACAGGATAATTTTCGAGCATGGCCATCCAGATCCACTAAAAGACTTGAACACCTAAATGCCTGAGCCTGTGATCCATAGTTGCTCCAGCTGATCTATTTCAGTTTCAGAGAGGATGTAGTTTAAGAATTTCTTGACTGAGTTATTTTAGACCCTAGGATACTGCTGCTATGCTTACCCATCAGATCACACATATGTGACTTGGAGTTTATCTCATCTAGCTTTGCTCTGGCTGTACCTTGTAAGGGACCTATCTGATAAGTACTCTCTCAAAGCAGGCATGGAAAATATTGATAGGCTACAAACCAACCAGCATTTGGCAGGTGGTAAAGTCGACCTTTGATAGGGCCATTAGGGATTCAGAAGTTCTGGATCGCTTTCATTTTTAGACATTTTATATTTGTAAATTCCTGATTGTAATTAAAAAATGCTATAGCAATATGGACCAGGATTTATAACTCCTCTGCCCTTGGAGTTTCACCAAATTGAAGTCACAGCTTCACTCCTTATTGTATTTAAGAAGGGCTTACAACCCAGGAACAGCTAGATGCTGGATTTTTCTGACGAGGTGCTGAACAAGCAAGGGAAAACTGTGTCTAGGGAGGAAGTAGCAGACACTGATATATTTTCCTTAATTCAGGCAGTTCTTGCAAATACTTATTTTGAGATTTGGATAGCAAAGTTCTCATAAAATTGATCTTGTATAGTTCAGACTTGATTTATGGACTGTTAGATTGATTTATGATCTGTTAGATTGAAAATGCAGATTTAAAAACTACTTAGCACTGTAAAATGCCAATACAAAGATGCATTTTTTGAAAACTCTCCTCTAAGGGTAGTGCTTTACAGGTGGGGAAAAAAAATAAAGAGTGCACTTTCTATCTACATAGAATGGGTTTCCTAAAAAAAACATTTTCGTCAGAAGGATCAGAGTGTCCTGATTGAGTCAAAGAACTGGATTGTGGAATGCTTACTGTGATCTGTGGGTGAATAAGCAGTGAACAGTCAGTGTGAGAGGCTGGTTTCCTGTCCATATAGAGTACTGGTAAGACTGTTCTGTCTGCTCTTCAGATTCTCTTCTTAGAAAGGAAGGCAGAAAATGTGATGAAGAAGAGAACCATAACAAGGATGGGAGGACCAAACAAGATGTGAGACAGGGAGACATGTAAATATTTCGGTTTTCTAGAATATAAAGAAGCAAGTATGTGACCCAATGATGGTGGAAAATGCAGAAGTATCAGATTACAAACAGCTCTTTATGCAAATTAAGTAGTATACAAAAAGTGGTAGGCAAACTGCAATTAAAAATTATCACAGTCATGGGAAAAAACAGTCCAAGGTATCTCGCAGATTCATTGTTCCTGAATTAACTAAGATTAGATACCTTTCTAGTAAAAATTCTTCAGTCAAACGTAGGTTAAACTCAACAGTAGGTCAAGAGGTGAAGTGTACTCTCCTGGAGGGTAAAGATCAATGTTCCCTCTTCTATCATAATAGTAGAGACAGTAAGGCACATTATAATTACTGTCTTTTCTAACACAGCAACAGGAATAGATCTATTTTTAAACAGCTTATTTCAGATAGTGCCTTGTCATTCATATCTGTCCATCTAGCTGACTTCTCTGAATAAATCTGATCTTCTTATTTTTAATCTCCTGTTAACTTGCAGAGTTAGTATGGTTCAAAGAGGGTAAGAATCTGATCTCAGCAACAGAACTGTTTATAATTGATCAATCTGTTTCAGCTGTCCAAATGCACGGGCAGTAGTAGGTTTGGCTAAGTGTCCAAAATGTGATGAGAGTTGCATAGATGTAATTCAAATTTCAGTTGCAGCAGGCAGCCTGTATAGTTTCTAGTGTCACTGTCAACTGGAAAAATTCCGTCCTTACTTAGCACAGTCTGAATTTAAGGAATTAGTTTTCAGAAGCAAACAGCTTTATCACTGTCAGCTAAGCACACTTGGTCTTGTATAAGAGACATAAATAACAAGCCAAACTATTAACAATTTGGGGCATAGATGTCAACCCACTGCACTCATACTTGTGACTTGCAGCACCTGAGTAAAAGATCACGTTACTCTATCTGTTCAAGGAACAGAGGTCACAGAAGAAACCAGAAGGAAATGTCAGTATGTTTTCATGAATCTGCATGTTTCAACTGAGAATATTTCAGGAAGAGAATTTTCTCATCACCCGGGAAAGGGAAATGAAATAGCTAAATTCTACGGCTTTTTGAGGGCAGCACATCGAGACACTTCAGTTCTGTATTTCAGCACATCAGGGAGAGCGATTCCTCTTTGAACAGGTCCTAGTTACAGCTCCTCAACGTCTAGAAGACAGAGTGGCTTTTCATTAACTCAGCAACACTGAAGTGGAACAGCTTTACTCAAAGAGCATGCCTTGAATGCCACAACAAAATGCAAATTCTGAGAGAGATGCCATTTTTTCCATACAGATTTGAAGAGTGAAGGATTAGATTAGCTTTTAGGTAGAGCAATGAGGTTTGCTCTTTCACGCTGTCTTTTCATAATATCCAAAAATTTGAATTTACGTGTGATCTGCAATCCTCAGGAAGCTTGGTACCTCATGACTAGTTGCTAGCACACAACACACGTGATCAGCTGATTGCATGGCCCCTTTAGCACTACCTGATTTCAGCAAGAGAATTTATCACTTTTGTCTTGAACCCAAATCTACTGCCTAGCTGCATCTCTAGGTGTAGAAGTCACGAACTTCATGTGGAAGACATGAATTCTTGATGAAGAATTGTGTAGCTAACTGGTGAGAAAATGTGCCAAAAGCAGGAAGGATTCAAGCTGGTTACCTACACTTTGAATAGCCCTCAGGTAGACTTGCTGTCTGGAATCATGACCAAGGAAGATCCAGTGGTAGGGACAGCTCTACCCTTGTTTAGTAAAGCCAAGCTCCTTGGTGTTCATCATTTCCCACCACACCCACAGGTTTCATTCAGCTTCATAACATATGAATTGTCTGGGACTAGCTACAGCAGCTTCTTTCTTTCTAGATTGCCCTAGGTGCTGAATATATTTGTGCTGAACAGACTCTTTCAGCATTTCTCTCCACCAAGCAGCTTGTGCTCCCTCAATTAGCCCTAATACAGCGTTGTCAAAGCATGCACTAAGATTACACCCTTCAATTTTAAAACAAACAAACAAACAAACAAGAAACCAGGGACTTCAGCCATTTCACTGTACATTCATTGAAGCTACTGGGGTGCAAAGCACAAAAAGCATTGTGTAAGTCATACTGTCATTAAGCCTTTCCTTAAAATCATTTCAGGCAAGGAAGAAAAATCTTAGCTTACGTGCTTGTCTTTGAACGCTCTGGTGAGCAGAGCCTGCTTCTGTCAGAAACATGCCACGGCTTAGTGAGGCAGGAGTGCACAGGCATGGAGCTCCTGGCTGAGAATTTCACTTGGCTGCCAAAGCAGCATAGGTGGGAACTTGCTTGCCCGACGTGCTCTCTGGCAGCTCAGAACATTAACTGACATCCTGGTGCAGATCCAATTATCTGTCTGGGAGGCTGTCCAGCAACAGACACCAAAAAGACAGGTTCAAGGAACCTCATCAGGAATAATTACAAAACAGCTTGCCTTAAGGTGAAGTTTCTTCCTGTTTCCAGACATTGAAAAGTTGGTGTTCAAGCATAAAATACATTAATCTTTGAAATATATTCTTTCTAGCTATAGGTATGATTCTTCTGAGCTTTCATACAAATGCCTAAAACCCTTAAGAAGGTTTGTCCACTGATCCCTGTACATTTAGTTTATTCATTACTCTTGTACACTGCCTGTTACAGAAATCATATGGAGTGAAGGTGGGCAATAACTTGTTAGTCTCCCATTGCTTCTCTGGCAAAGAACATAGCTCTGTAAGACTTTTTTTGGCATTGTTTCTCACTCTTCTGGTGATGGGCAGACACCAGGTGCCTAGGTGAGCCTACTCCTTTCCCTCCTCATTCTCATGCCTACCTGTTGGGGGTGCTCATATACTGCAGGACATCCCAGATGACTGTGGAAACAGAATGTAGAATTTCTGGATTCAGATTATTGAGAAAAGTAAGATCAGGGTATTTCTAATGCTTTTGCAATCAATGCCCTTCCTCCATGCTTAACAGTTAAGGAGTGACATGATGGCAAATGACACAAGCTGCATTGCAAATTGAGAACTTTTGCGTCCCAAACTATATAAGTGAATAATCACCTGAAATTTGGGAACACACTGAGAATAAAGAGAATGGAGACACTTCATACAGAAAAAAATTATCCATTTGCACTCAAATGTGATTCCAAGCCTGTTCCTTGTGCAGTTCTAAGTCTCATTGTCAACACAACAGAATTCAGGCTCCATTTAATTTATTGAAATTTTTTTTTCAGCATGTAAGTTTCTACTAGGCTGAAAAGAGGCCATAGAATTTGATCTAGATTGCTAATCTCTCCAATAATCCTGACCATTCAAGGTATGGAAAAGAAAGTCTGCCTTGTTTCCCCAAATGGCACACAGAACTTCTAGATTACACTCATATGAAGATGCATACATGCACTGTTGTCCTCTGGTGAATATATATGGAAGGTGCTAGAGACCACAGATTCCCCTCAACATCTTGTGCTCAATATGCTTTCTGAAGAGGACAACACTTGTTCTGTCTCAGATGCCGTGGGTGGAGCTGACAGTCAGTCAGCATACATGTGACTGGATGTGTGAGTAGTACAAGCTTCCAGAAACCCCTTAAAAAGCACAGACTGAGATTTTCTAGGTTGGACTCTAGTCGGACGTGATTTGGGGTTTTTTTTAATCTTCACACTGTCTTTGTACTGTTATGAATGCTTTACTCGTGTTTCCTTTTATTATTTTTATATTGACTCTTTAACATTTTAAAAAATGCACTGCTGTTCCCTCTTTAGCTAAAAAAAAAATAAAAATAACGTTACTCTAATGCTGTAACAAAAGAGTCTGAACTGCACTGGCTATTCCAGTGCAACTATTCTGAAGCACCTCCCATCATATTATTGGACTCTTCAATCACTCTTAAACGTGGCTTCTTGGTCTTTGTTAGGTTGACCGGGGTAATCTTTAAATCCATACAGGAGTAGTATGTGAAGAAACTGTGATGTTCCAACCTTCACAGCTGGAGAAATACGCAAGGTTCATGTCTAGTTCACAGTGAGCAAACAGATGAGCACAGATCAGAACAGCTGGGGTTATTTCCTCTCTAGACACACATGGGGTATCATAACTGGGGTCTTGTTTACCAAGGCCATTCCCATTTCCCTTCCTACATGTTGATGAGGTAGACAAGTGTAGAGTCTATGAGTTCTCCTCTCAAGCTCAACTTCCTAGCAATAGATACAGAGATACAGTCCCAAAGCTCTGCTCCTACTCGAAGCAGATTTTCCTGTAGGCAGGTACTAGTCTGTCTGAAGGGATACATAAGCTCTGCCATTCTGGTCACTCTCATGTGCCTGTACCAAACAACATTGTTGATCTCAAGAACATCGTTAGCCCTTTTTTTAAGGACTGAAGTGACTTATGGGACTGGTACCATTCCTTGATCACTCTTGACAAAAACTTTCACCTCACTCTTTCCAACTGTCTGAAGTTGACTATTGCATGTCTGTATTTTCTTCAGAAACAATATTCAAACAACTGTGCCTAATGGCTAGGGTGAGAAAAAGAGGAAGTCTTTTTCAGCAGCGAAACGTTTCAGATTTTTTCCATTCTACTTTTCATTGTAAGGGGTTCAGAAGAAAACAAAACCCATGATCTGGGTACTCAGGATTTAGGAGTATCACAGGTTATGCATTTCCTCACAAGAATGGGCTTGCGAGAACCAGAACCTATTTGTTTCCCCCTTCATTTGCAGATCTTGCAGGACGGATTCTAGGAATTATTATTTATTTATTCTGTTGCAGTCCCATAAAGAGAGATGGACTGTTTCTCACATCACCACAAAAGATTAGCAATTCTCATCATGGAGCAGACCCAAGAACTGCACACGAAATAGCATTGAATTTCGAACCCTTTACTCTGAACCTGTTTACCAGGTGACATCTGTTTTTGCTTACCACATACTGTGCACTAGCTGGAACTTCAGTTCCGAACTGAGCTGGCACACCAAGTGATAGCTTGATGCTCATCTCCATCTGAGGAATAATTTCTCACACCACGATGGCATTCTTCTGAAAAAAAAAGCTAATTTTTTGTTGCCTTTATTACGTCTTTGCAGCTTTGCTGGGCTCTTAGCCATAAATAAAGCCTGCTGATGACTTTGTAAAGTTGTCAGATACCTTTTGTTGGCAGACAATAGGCAACAGGTGGTTGTGATCTGTCCAAGCCATTATTCCATCTCTGCCCCGTGTTATTATAACCTTCCCTCCCAAACCCATTCCCAATGTACGACATCAGCCACATGTAATTGTCACCAGTCATTTAGTTCTGCTTTCAAATCACGGCAAGGCTTTGTTTTTGTTCATGGAACAGGACACGTAATGTGCACTCTCTGGGTGCATTAAGTCTTCAAGTAGCACACTGACATCTTTTTCTTACATTGAAAATCCCTCTGAATTCCCCCAGAACCTTTCCAGAGTTTGAGACTAGTGGAATGAGGATGATGTAAACATCACACTTCAACTGGTTCAAGTTGATTCAAATGGACTCGCATGAGCTGGATGCTGTTTAGAATCTTCTTCTGATGACCAACCAGGGTGATTCCAATACGCTGGATATCTCTGCAAAAGAACAGAGGACACAGAGATTGTTAAAATTAACTGCCTGCTCTGAACAATCTCAGTCCATTTTGCTGTAGATGCAAATCGGTGTGTATGGATATGTGTGTGTGCCGATCTGTGTCTGAGGAACAGCTGACAAGGCTTCTGCTTTTGTTTGACAAATGCGTGTGGGTGGAGGGGGTGTTGGCAGAACTTGGAAGGTACAAAAAGAAGCAGTGGAATTGGGCCACAAAAAGGATCAGAGGGCTGATCTACAGAAAAAAAGGAGTTGGAGTTGTTCAGCCAGGAGAGAAGGCTCCAGAAAGATCTTTCTCAATATATAAAGAGGGCTTACAAGAAAGATGGAGAATGATTTTTTACCAGGCCTTGTAGTGACAGGACAAGGGGCTGTGGTTTTAAAACAGAAATAGGGTAGCATTAGACTGGACATAAGGAAGGGTGGTGGGACACAGAAACAGGCTGCCAGGAGAAGGTGTGGATGTCCCATTCCTGTAAGCATTCAAGGTCAGGTTGGACAGTGCTGTGAGCTACATCATCTAGTGAAAGGTGTCTCTACTTATGGCAGGGGTGTTGGACTAGAAGGTCCCTTCCAATCCAAACCATTCTATGATACTGAGAGTGTTTGTTTTTCTGGATTTACATAACACACCCAGTATATGGTGTGGCTGGTTCTAAACATCTGCTTGAAAGTGGTTGTTATTATCTGTGCTAGCTGTCATGAACATTCTGATCTCACAGGCTCTCTGCAGCACTGACAATACATTTTCCGATGCACACTGGATCAGAATTAGTGCTTATAGATACAGAATACAAGTGTATTACAGAATGTATGGTGTCCAGAGGTCCTAGTAAGATGCAAAGAAGAGTAGCTACTTTGCTTTGGCTTCCCTCTCCTTTTTCATGTGTATGCATTTTCCACATAGCCAATTTCTCAGACTGCTTTCACGTTCTGCATGGAAAACTCAGTGTCTGATATCTGCTGCTGTCTGCCCCGCTACTTACTCAAGAGTCATGCGTGATATGACATCAAATGTAGCCAGACCGGCCTGGTCAAAATTCTCCTTGTAGCGGCCCATCTTGATAGCATCCAACCACTCATGGGCATTGCTGAGGGAAGGGAAATCCAGAGGACAGTTGCTCAGGAGAGGCTGAGATGGTCTGCAAAAAAGGCAGGTTTTAAAACCCAAGTTATCAGCATCAGCTGGGCACACCAGTAAGGTAAGAATTATGAGAGGGAGAGAATGCAGTCTCTGAAGTGGACAGAATGAAGAACGATGAAGAACATGCCCTCACTCCTAAAGTCCCACCTTGATCTGCTGTTTCTAGGCTTCCAGTGTCCCTTCTTCTGTCTGAAAACAATCAAGCAACCCAAGAAATTGATTTTCCCTTCCCACTGCCCATACTTTCTCAGGCACATTCTCTTCCTGTTGCCCAAGATCCTTCCACATTTCCCTGGTCTAGATCTATTAGCTGGGCAAAGACCTGCAGTGAGGAGGTTTCTGAAAGAGACATGAGACCTTATACACCTTTTTATCTTTGTGACTAGGTCTCCCTCCCCTAAATGTTCTCTTTCGGTCAGATAGTGACCTATGAGACAATGAGTACGTTGTTTCTGCTCCAACACCCACCAGATAAAACAACTGCAGTAAAAGGCATATGAGATGACTGCTTAGATATGACATTTGCTGTTTTCCTCATCATCTGAGTCTGTCCCAAAGTTATAACACTCTTCACGTGCTGCTTTTAGTAAACTGGGCATCACTAGATACTTTTCCCCTCCCCCAGCTGTGGATTACATTCCACTGAGACAAGATTTATAACCACAGGGAAAAACTCTCCAGGCCAGCAGGATGTAATTTCGTCATCAGCCCAGCAGCCAACTGACCTTGGCACTGTTTATCCCTCCAGAGACTTCTTCTTTGCTGACCTCCTGCCTCTTGTTCCATCAGACTGCAAAGTGCAGTTGGGAAAATATGCAATGTAAACTGCAGTTCTAATTATTTGTACGCAGAGACTTCCTTCCCTACATAAGATAAGGTCTTTTTCTTCATCATCTCTTGTGGTCACACAATATGGTGTGATCACAGCATACCTTGTGCTGCTGCACCCACATGTGTACCTCCCTTCATTCCCTATGACCCCGCAGTCATTCATCCTCAGTGCAACTCAGCAAGATTTATCTCCTATCACATCTGGCACTCAGAGCTCCCCATTAACTCAATCAGAATATACAGTTCTTCCAACTTGCTTCCTCTCTTTTTTTCTGCTTCCTGTTTGTTCCCAGTCTCAAATGAGAGGCCTGATTATATATTATATATATAGCTATATATATATATATTATATAGTTTGATTTATGGCTTTCTTTTCCTCATGATGCCTTCTGAGAGATAAGTCCTATTATTTTGCATTAAATCCCCATCTCACCTGCTGGTCCCAGTGCCAATGGCTTTGAGGGCTGATGGCTTGCGAATCATTTTATCCAGGGCACTGACTATTTGCTCAAATCTGGGTCTCTGGACCCTCTCCTTCTGCCAGCAGTCAAGCATGAGCAGGTGCAAAACAGTAGGGCAGTCTGGGGGTGGTGGCAGGCGATAGTCTTGGTCAATGGCGTTAATTACCTGCAGGAAAAGAAGAACAAAGCTTTATAACAACTGGGAAAATAAAATACAAAAGAGCTTCACTCACTCAGTGTGTGTGTGGCTTTCCTCTGCTTGAACTGATACAGGACAGAGAGGCAGATGTACATCCTCACCACTTCTAAAACTTACATCCTGATTGGACATGTCCCAGTAAGGCCTCTCACCGTAGGACATCACCTCCCACATGACAATGCCGTAGCTCCAGACGTCACTGGAGGAGGTGAACTTGCGGTACTGGATGGCTTCAGGGGCAGTCCAGCGGATGGGGATTTTGCAGCCCTGGGAAGCAGACAGAAAGCGACCAGAATGTAGTGAGATAAGGACTGCTTGTGAGAACAACATCACTGAAACAACCAGATGTTAGCAGCACAACACGACCTGGAGCATCGGGTGACAGTCCCATTGATTCTGTCTTGGAAATATTGCTGGTTAAAATTCATACTATGTTCAAGGTTTCCACCTTGTTTTACTGACAAGTATTTAAGAAAAGAGAGACTCGTGCCTCCTTGCTGCTACAAATCTCATGATTTAATACTTTCACAGCTTTACTTTACAACATTTGAAAGTGGCATATAGCAAAATCCTCCCGAGTCACAATCATTTGGAAATCTAGAGTCATTTAAATAATGCCAAATTGCAGCACTAGGGACAGATACACTGAGTAGCTAGCATTAATTCCTTTCTCTTTCCATCCTGACCTCTCTAACCGCAGGTATGACCTGTAAGATGAAATGTAAGGTTCTTCAAAATGCAAAGATCTAAAAATTGCTCCACTTTTCAGTGACTGAATTTTTCATCCCCTTCTTTTTCAATCCATCTGTTATACTCCCACCCCTTTTGTAGTATGTGTGACAGGTGTCACAACTTCATAGGCAATAAGATCATTTGATGGTTGGTTGTAAGCCCATAAATACACTTAGGCCATTTATCTTTTCTTTAGGTAAAAAACCCAACTCTTTCTTCAAAGAGTGGTAGTACAGGAATGTAATCTCTCCTTCAGTCCTTTATCCTTCCTATAAAAAGCTAATGAAATGATAATAGCTACATCAGACTGTGAGGTTTGACCTATTCACCACACAGGTTTGACCTATTCATGCCACAAAGAACAGCACTGAGACTTCATACGGCAGAGAGACTCAGACACTCAGTTATTTTTAATTTTTACTGCTTTGGAACAAATAGCCCACAATATAGAAGGCTCTACTCCACTCCACATAGAGAAGGCTTCTCTACGGTCTCAAGATGGACTAAAGAGGGTACACCAAACCAGGGAGGAACATAGGAAAAAATTGTATCTGTCAACAGTACAGTAACTTCCACCACAGCAGTGACTCACCAGACCCCCAGTGTAGGTGGGATTGGAAGCATCATCCTCCAGGAAGCGGGACAAGCCAAAGTCTGACACCTTGCACACCAGGTTACTGTTGACCAGGATGTTTCGTGCTGCCAGGTCACGATGCACATAGTTCATGTCTGACAGGTAGCGCATGCCGGCTGCGATCCCCCGCAGCATTCCCACCAGCTGCAGCACACTGAACTGCCCTTCCTTCTGCTGCAGGGGGGGAGGCAAACACAGGCTCTCATGGCCACAGAACACCGAGCCAACAGGGGAGACTAACAAAGAGCAAGGTAACAAGGAGGATTTATGAAGTTAGAGAACACACATCTTAATTGCAGCTCAAATCTGAAGGTTCGAGGACAACAAATAACAAAGGAGGGTGGGCTTGAAGCAATGCACCTCAAATAAAATTCGACATTGGTGATCTTTTTCTCCTCTTGTGGCCACATCCCCTTTAGCATCCGACACCTAACCTCAATAACTACTAAGATGGTCAAATAAATGTGAGCAGACAAATCTGATTTTACTGAGATCTTTACAATGGCATCTATGCAGTTCTACTCAATGGGTTCATGTCCTCTTCAAATTATACCTGCCAGAGTATTTGTGGTTGAATGAGCACATGAATCAGTAAGAAAGGAGAAGTGAAGCAGCTGTACTACACAGATTGACCATATTTGTGTTTCATTACTAGAAAACTCGAAATCCAAAAATAACTGCAAGTTTCATTACTTCATTACAATATTGAAACTTGAAAATATTCTGTGAAATAAAGTCTGAAAAACATTATTAGAAAGGAAAAATTTGGAACATGCACATAAGCAACTGAAAGGGTGTGTACAAAGATTTGGTACTGTTTACATTAATTATGGGAGTTGAAGCAGTCTAAAATACTGAAATTTCATATGGTTGTTGAGCCCTTGGAGTATTCTCATCATACTGGCCTGAAACCACTTACTGTGGCCATTTGCTATCATTTCTATTGCACTGGAAGACCTAGAGAGACAGGAGTGAAGAGCAAGAACAGGCAAAATTATCAGGTCTGAGACTGGCACACAGTGAGATGAAGAGGTTAATGGCTGTGGGAGACTCTGGTACCCTGAGGAAGGAATCCAGCGATCCATTCTCCATGAACTCTGTGACAATCATGACTGGTCGGCTCTTGGTGACCACGCCCTCCAGGTGGATGACATTGGGATGCTCAAATTGTCCCATGATGCTGGCCTCGCTCAGGAACTCCCGCCGCTGCTCCTCTGTGTAACCTGACTTCAAGGTCTTAATAGCTACCATGTATTCACGCTTGCCCGGGTGCTTCAGGCGCCCAAAACACACCTCTCCAAACTCTCCTGTCAGGGAGGGAAGAAACACACCTCAAGTAAGGAAACACAGCAATGGATTTTAGTCAGATGTACTAAAGAATTATACTGTGGACGAGTTCGGGAGATGCTTGGAAATAGGGTTATGGGACTGTTCAGATTAAGGCAAAGATTTTGGTGAAGGCTGGAGACTACAACATCTTCAGGGCTCAAACGAGGAGTTCTGAGTCTTCAAAGAGTGTTTTAAACTTGGTTTAGAACCAGTATCTAAGGGTTAGTAGGTTAAAATTAATTTTAGTAAAAATGAAGGTTTACATATCCTGGGACACTCGATGTACCATGGATCCATGGGTCCATTTCAGGCCAGTAGTGTGCCAGGTCTCAAGGTGAACAAGAAGGCACTCTAAATAATCTGCACATTCTCACACTACCTGATCCAATGACCTCCTCAATCTTGATGAGAGACACATCAATCTCCTTGGCAAATTCTCGAATGGCTTCATTGGGATCTTCATAGGTTGAAGGATCAATGTAATACTTCACTCCGAGTCCTGCAGTGGGGAAAACAGCCCAAAACATCACCAGAATCAAACCCTGAGACACATAGGTGTTAATGAGTCCTGAAAAGAGACAGGCCCTTGCCATCTGTGGCTCAAACACACTTACCTCGTGCACCGATATACTGCTGCAGGCGGTCTGTGTATGGAGTCTCTCGCCTTTTACTGCAGGACACAAAGGAAAGGAAAGTCAAAACACACACAAGAGTCTCTCATCAGATGCTAGGGTAGGCTTCTCAGTGCAAGGCTCAGAGAATCCTTGAAATTAGGGGTAGAAAATGGATGTTAAGACCCTGCCCATCTCCTGGTAACCAGTGCAAGCTTGTTTTCTAGTGGTGGTTTTTATACCACTGTTGGCATTCCCACTTTAGAAATGACAAATGATAGGGCTTCCAAGACTATCCTGAAAAAGAATATTACAGTTTAGCATTACTGCCTTGGAAGTTTTCTTGCTATTCAGGCTAAATTTGCATTTTAATTTAATTTAATTACAACAAATTATTCTTTTCAATTATAATGTATGCTTTCTTCTGTGATGCCTTTTGAGTTCTTCAAAAACATTCTAAGAGCCATTTACTCTAATGCTTAATATGTATAGATCTCCCCCAATTATTTTTCCTCCTGGCTTTGTTTAACAGCATTTACTTCGGCCATTCTATTTTTAAGTATGGTACCCAAACCAAACCACACAGATCCAAACAGATGGAAATCTGTTCCTTGATGTGATTTTTGCAAGTGCAGATCAAAAGAGGTATGGTCTTTACTATTGTAAGGTTTATTGCATATATGCATCTAACTTCCAGTAAGCATAGGTCCTCCTCAGCATAGGCATTTCTCATATTTCATTCTCCTTCTAAATGTGTACGATTCAATCATTTATTCCCCACACAATCTAATTATTTTAGAAGTTTCATTCTATTCTTTGTTTGCACTAAAGCTATTTGCCATTTTCAAGCTACTTCCTTTGTTCCAAGCAATGATCATTAAAAAAAAAAAAAAGTATGCTTCATGCTAGGTTCCAATCATCCTATTAATTAGACCAGATTGTACATCAAACCCTACAGTATCCTGCACTATCCCTGCTGTCTGCATGGATTTGTGTCAACTCATGTTTTGCCGTTTCAGCATGAGATCTTTTAGCTGCTGATTCAATTAGCATTTGAAGGCAAAGTATCATGAAACATTATGTTATTTTTCTTTACGAACATAAGTAATTCTGACATTCTAACAGCTAACTGTATTATTCTTACTTGTCAGTCTTATCTCTTTAAATTCTGCTTTCAAAACCAGTTTTACCTTCAAAATTTTTTCTCTTGTGCAAAGAAATTGGCTTGGATGGGGGCCTATACCTAAGACTTCTAACTCTGCTGTTGAACCTGGAAGCCAGGTCTACAATAATGTTTTTTATATGTTATCTAACATATTAATTGTTCTCCATATAAAAATTCAACAAAACAATTAGCTAAAATAGGTGTTTCACAGTGCATATTGCCTGAAAACTGTGTACCAACAATTTATAAAAACAAGTTAAAGTCATAGCATTTGACTCTACATATGCTCAACCTTTTAAAGAACTACTCATTTCATCTGGTGTTCCTCATTTTCTGCATCTTCAAACTTACTTTTCTTATCAAAGACAGATTTAAAATAGAAATTTGGTATCTACCCTTTTTCTTAAAAACTATCTATTAACTGTACATAATTCTTTAAGTAAAAATGAATGTATTTTTTATGGTATTTCCTCCTATGTATATTTACAGATGCCATTAATGTCCTTCCCCAACACAGTTTTGGTAATATCAACTTATTCTGGGTTTGGTTTATTTTTTTTAGAAAAATATATGCTTTATTGAGTTGTGCACATAATATCACATTTCCAAATGTAACAAGAAATTGTATTTTTAACAGTTCAAAGCAACAAAAGGAGGCAACATTTCAAATATAACAATATTTGAAAATTCTTTTCTTTCCAGAAAGAAAAATATTAAAAGAGAATATACACAAGAGGAGAAAACAAATGTAGAAAAGGGAAGAGAGCAAAAAAGAAATCATTAAAACTAGATGTCACTTTCTAAAGTTAAGTAGTTTATACATTTTTTTAGGTCAGCAGAAAAAGCTAAAAAGTCCCTCTTGTGCAAAGGCACAGTAGAGCAAAGATACAGAAATCCATTACTGACAATCTAGGGGATTAAGTTCAAACCTCAGTAAATTCAAGGAGCGGGTAATGACTGTTTCTTTTCTTCAAATAACAAAACCCCCATTGTTTACTTTTGTACCTCTACAAAAATAGCAACCCTTACTTTTTTCTCTTTAAAATTTCTGTCCTTTTTATTTTCTGTAACAGATTATCTCTACAATCTTTTACATGCTCTTTATTCTTTCCAAAATGGAAAGTAGTAATTGCTTTCTTTAACCTGTATTTTATGAGCTAGTGTTCCATGGAACCCTTGGGGTTGTATAGATTTTATTCTTCAGCAAATGAGCCCTTGTCTCTTGGTCCTTGGTGAAAGGGTATTTATCACCTTCTAAATAACTGGATATGCATACTTATTCCACCAGTCCTTCTCCACTACATTGTTTCATTCTCCATTTGCTTGCCTAAAATGCAATTTACAGTTCCTCATTCACAGCAATGCATTTAAATACCTTTTGAGTACCAGCTTTGAAATGCTTTCCTTGTGTTCATATTGCTAACTAGTCAAATATCAGTTAAGTACATGAGTGGTTTACCAAAGGAGAGGCTCCTCAGATAGGAGTAATGGGGCAGGATCTTTCCTTAATTAGAGAATGGTATCTCAAGGACATCTGGATAAATGCAGATCAGGCTGTTTCCCTTGGGATGGGGTAATGTTGCGGGGATAAGGAAGTTCCACTGTCTGAAGTGCACATGAGCAGGTCAAGGAATTCACCTCTTGAAGATGATGGCAAGGATGGCAATGGCAGCAATTACCAAGAAGGCCAGACCCCCGAGCGCTGAGCCCACGATCAGTGGCAGTCGGTCCTGCACCATCTCCGAGCGCTCCCCTGGCAAGGAAGACACACACACACATGCACATGGATGCAGGGGACTGGAACTGTGCAGAGTTTCCTTTCTGCTCACCAAGATCTCACCTGCAATGCCATCCCTACCAGCCCTTCACTCCCCAGTCACTGTGTTCCTCCAGTGCCTTCTTTCCTGCATTGAAAAGCCAGCGCTCTCTCTGAATCCACTTTCTCTTCCCCTGCTCCACTGACAGCCGACAAGCCACTTAAGCAGAAGGTAGCTCTACACCTGGGCTGTAATCCCACTATCCCCTATTAATGTAGCTTGCCAGTGACATACTTGAGTACTTTTGATCCAGACCAAAAGGATGGGGATCCTGCTGGAAGGCAAGCTTCTGCACATATGCCTGCGTCCCACCTACCTTTGTGTCCTGTGTCCCATCTGTCTTTTGGACATTAGCAGAGCTTTCAGCTGTAGGATGTCCCATGACAGCTGGGGCCCAAACTACAGCAGTGTATAGTGCTGTGCACTGCCACACCCCCATAAAGAGCTTTTTCCTGGCACACTGTGCACCTGCAGGTCAGAGGCACAGAGGCAACAAGGAACAGGGCTGGGGAATATGGCAGTAGCACAAAGAGTACCCTCTGACAGTATGAAGCTTCTCTGAGTCAACAAATCTGCATTTGCAAGTTATAAACAGAAACGTAAGTTGAGTAGGAGTGTCTGGTAGCAGTCCTCCAGAGGATAAGCCAATGCACTCAGGGACACAGGCAAGTGGAAGGTGACCATGTGCAGACCTTGGCACACAATGGCAGCACTTACCTCCCGTTAAAGTCTGGAAATACATCTTCCCACTGTAAGGGCCGTAGCCGACTGCTGTCCTCGCGCGCACTTGGAAGGCATAGATCTTGCCTGGGCTCAGACTTGGTATCGTGGCCATGTTGGTCTCACTAGTTAAGGTCAATGAATTATCCTCATCTTCTGCCTGTGAACGTCAATGACCAAAAGGGAATGTGAAACTTCCGCCTACACTGCTCACTCTCCTCGTCAAGGCATGACAGTTTCCATGTCAACCCAATATTCTTTGAACCTTTACAGAGCCTCCCAACAACAGCTGCTATTCCAGACCTTACTTCCTCGCACTCTCCTCATTCCTCACTGCTGCTTTTCATTCCCCCAGGCTGGGCTTCCCACAAAGCTCTGCTAAAGACTCAATTTTAACAAAAATGAAAGACAAAACTTTGTCCTGTGGTTCGCTTTCTATAAACTCCAAACTCCTGTATCTCCTAGGAGAATTCAGAGCAAGAACACATGCAAAGCTGTATCCAGGAAGCTGCTACACAAGTTATCACAAATAGCAGTCCTTTTTACCACTAAAAAATAGTAGCCCTGCAAAATCCTGCAAAAGTATTTATGTGAAAGACCAGTAATATGGAATAGGAGTTCGTCTGAACAGCCCTACACGTCTCTTCCCCTCAAGTCAGATGGATTAACAGTCAGAAGACACGAATGTCACAAGACGTGAACGGAGGACAAATTTGTATTTGCCACCTGTATTTCCAGCACACAAAGAGGTATTTGCCACTTAGTGAATGGAAGAGTGCATTCCTCCTCATAAAATTTCTTAGAGATGTCTGTCCAGGCATAAATGGGGACACGAGACTTCTCCTCATGAACAAATTACAGACCTGCAATGAATCCAGTTCCAGTGAACATATTTAGAAACTTGACCTCCTTCCACTGTCACCTGTGTCAGCTGATACTAAACTTATTGTTAGCCACAGCTTTTAAGCTTAAACAAGTGCCTCCTCTTTTCTTAAAATCTGCCTTGTCCTTAGATACCTCCATGGACTGATGTCAGATGACATGTATATCACAAACTTCTGGTATTGCTAAAGTTTGCTCCTTCCTCATAACTGAAGCATTTTTTTCCACCTTGCTCATCCTGTTGCAGGGGTGCATCTCCCAGACAGAAAGGGCTCAGTATGACCTTCTGCTCACCTTGTCAAAGTAGCGTAGCTGGTAATCCAGGATGATCCCATTGGGTTGGTCCGGCTGAGGCCACGACAGTGTGATGCTATTGGTAGTACGACTCACCTGATGCATCATAGGCACAGCAGAGGGGACTGGAATAAAAGACAGAAAGGAGAAATTGCAAAGGGATAAGCATAAAAATGAACTATAATTGAATATTCCTTATGATGAGTTAGTAAGTTAGGCCAGCTCTTCCTTTAATTTTCCTTAATTTGCATTATGAAATACTTCATAAAATAACCAGAAGAAATCCAGGCACAATACTACTCTGCTGGAGATGCAGTCATTGACAACTCAGACTGAAAAAAACTGAAGAATTCCATATCCAACTGATTATGCATTGGAGTCAAGAAATTATCTATATTATAGCTGGAATATAATCCTGATCTTCAAAAGTGCAATTTTTACATGCAAGATGAGAAGGTGCTCCATGCATCTTGTTTTAAGACCACACTTGGACAAAGAATACTGGTAGTAGTCAGAACAAAGGCAGAGCACGTTAATTCTCTTCTGCTTCTTCCCTAGACTGAAATTCTTTTCCTGGGGGAAAAAAAAATCAAGTACGGGCTACCAGAGTAATGGAAGCCTTGCATATGAAGCATTATGGAGAATGGAAATTCACTTCTACCAAAACCATTCATGAACCCATGTGCACACACACACACACACACACACTGTGTGTAAAAGCTAAGAGTGTATGAGTTTCATCTTGGGAAGAGATTTCCAAGCAAAAATTTCAGTACAACTTTAAGAGGATCTTTCAGCCCGCCGGCTGTCTTTCCGCAAAACTCTTCTCAAGTTTTGCTTTCTTTCTGCAAAGAAAATGTCACATGGCCAAGAAACCTACAGGTAAGCAGCTAGGGTATCCTCATCTTCCTAATGGATGCAACATTTTCAGCAACATTTAAATTTTCCAGAAAAAGCATGCCAATAAAAAGCTGCCACCAAACTCCACGGGTTTTAGAAAATAGACGTAAACTTCCTTGATGTGAAGATGGAAGCAGAGACATTTGGCAAATGATCAAAACCTGCAGAATACCATTTTCTTCCCTCATTAATCGTGAAAAAGATAAAAGGATTGTTTTTAATAACACGATAAAATTATTCTGAAAAACATATTTCAGATGGGCTTCAAACAGCTCAGGCAAGTGGGAACTAATTTAAAAATGCAAATGAAACAAAGTAAGAGTCTAAGCAATAAAATGCTTTCTCTCCTCGTTACTCCTTTTATTTTTACCATTGCTTGTCCTTCAAACAAGATTACACAACTACTTCACCTGCCAATGAGAATGTTGTGACAAGAATGGAAGAGCAACAATTAACCAAGACCATATGTAGCATTTAAGATGCAAACGAATAACACCGTATTAAAATGTCAGGCGGTAACTTGTCAGTTAACATTTGACCAAGACAGATTCTGCTACATTTAATGTTCCAAAAAGTTTAACTCTCTTCCACCCAGACACCAAGCAAACACACGGGAGAGGTGCAAACGTAAATGCACAGCTACAGTACCAGGGAACAGCCCACTTCCTTCTAAGATTTTACAGAATGATCAGAGCTAAAGCTTCCCTCAATTCCTCTCCTTCCCACCTCTAACAGTTATTCTTCTCTTGCTTCTCATTTCTTCCAGATCCCCCATTTTTCCCCTACCTGGAAGAATTAATCAAACAAAGGAATAGCAAATACATCACTCAAGTGTATCTCTTGATCACATGCTACAGCATTCTAGAATGTTCCTATTATCCAGGTATGTCCATCACTCAGGGTAATCAGATGGTGGTGGAAGGGAGACGACCAGAATACTGCAGTCTATTGTATTAAAAATAGTAATTTCAGTGATTTGCTCCTAATAAACAGACATTATTTAGAGCAAAAGCCATTAAAAACTCTCAGAAATAAAACCAGCTATGAACAGTAAGGCAGCTTGTCTTTAATTTGCCTCTCTAAGACAGAGTTTAGATTTTGATACCGATTTGCCTCCCTTTCAAGGACCTAAAAAATTATGAAACAGTGGCCATGGAGCTCTGCCATCACTTGAAGTAAAAGATATATCAAGATTTCTCCTTTACATGGTATGAATACTAATACTAAGGTGATGTGCAATGCAAACGTAATTGTTGGTGGAGTAGGTACATATTTTCTGTCAAAAGTGTACTATAAGGTCATTCTCTCAGTGTTAATACATTAGGAAATATAAAGTTCAAGATTTTATGTCTATGGACATTCAAAGTACCATACCTCTGCTGCCACAGAAGTGCTAGATGAGTATTTCCTCTTGTTTGCATGTCAACGATTAAAAATGTCTATAACAGAACGTCACTTTCTTTTGTATACACAAATGTGTCCAGTTCTCTATTGATTTGTCAGTTTTATTATTTTATTTTTACACGAGGTTACAGACATAGACATGTTAGATCCCTGTCTAATGGCAGCTGAAATGACAGTGCCTGATTCAATCCAATCTGGGCAGTTGGACTAGATGATCATTGTAGGTTTCTATTCTATTCTATTCTATTCTATTCTATTCTATTCTATTCTATTCTATTCTATTCTATTCTATTCTATTCTATTCTATTCTATTCTAATTTACTGAGAGCAAAAAACATGCTGTGAGATCAGATCTTTAATTAAGACTGAAAAAAACAGTTCTCTTTGTATGCAAT
This sequence comes from Sturnus vulgaris, assembly GCF_052056855.1. NCBI lineage: Eukaryota > Metazoa > Chordata > Aves > Passeriformes > Sturnidae > Sturnus > Sturnus vulgaris. The sequence continues at coordinate 32,509,648 of NC_142244.1, forward strand.
TTAAATAATAGCAAATGTATGGAAAATTCTTGCCCACATAAAATCAGTTAAAGCTATAAAGAAGTCCAAACACCAGTTAAATACAACTCCCAGATTCTATATTTTTTCTATATTTTTTTTTGTGGGTTGTCAGTTGCAACCCTTCTACATTTCAGGACAAATTCTTTCCTGGCAGCAGACACATGCCTGCAAGACTAAAAATCTATCTCAGTCAAGGGACCAGGAAAGTAAGGAAGTGAGGACTCGTGTAACAATACATGGCAATCCCCACTTAGGCAGAGCACAGCCAAGTGCCATTCTCAGCAGACCGTGAGCATTTCTGGCATGTGACATTCAGTCCATATTCCATTCCATGAAGATATTTCAGGAGAGTCACTTCAGTGTGACCCCTTTGTGGTTCTGCCTGGAGGACTCCCGTGGGATAATTCCCTGGAGGGAAGAGTGACTCCAAAAAGCTAGTTCATGTGCAAGGATTACCTCTTCCAGGTGCAAAAGCAGTCCATCCCAACAAGCACAAATTCAGGCAAAAAATGCCAACAGGCCTGCATGTTAGAACAAAGAGCTCCTACCTAAACTCAGACACAGAAAGGAAGTACATGGAGGCAGAAGCATGGACAGGTAGCCTGAGAGGAACACAGAGGCATTGTCTAAACATGCAGACTCATGGCTAGGAAAGCCAGAGCCTACCTGGAATCACACTGGCACCGCATGTCAAAAGCAAGAAGAGTTTCTCTGAGTACAGAGGTGGCTCAAAGAAGAGGGAAAATGTGGCCCAACTGCTGGGTGGTGCAGGGCTCCTGCTGACACAGGGCATCTTCTTCCCATCAGTCTTTACCAGCAAGTTTTGCCTTTAGGAACACCAGGTCCTGCAGACCTTCAGAATTCTGCAGCCGGGAAAATCTTCCTCATGCCAGATCAAGTGACTGAATATTTAGGCAAACTCCATCATTCCACGGACCCCGACGGGATGCATCCTTCGGGCTGATGTCATTTTGAGGGCACTCTTGATAATCTTAGAATCATCTTTGTGACTGTGACAAGTGCCTGAGGACTAGTGGAAAACAAATGTCACTCCTTTCCTCAGTTAGGGAAAGAAAGAGGATATGCAGGCAGCTAAGCCTCACCTTCATCCAAAGAGGTTGTTGAGTCTCCAGCCTTGGTGATATTCAAAGGTGTGCTGGGTGGGGTCAGGGGTAATTTGCTTGAGGTGACCCTGATCAGCAGATGGATTGGAGAATATGTTCTCCAGAGGTATCTTCCAAGCTTAGCCCTTTTCTGATTCTGAGGAGACCCTCGTTCAGCAGTACTGATTAAATATCCACGGAGTACAAAGGGAGTTCAGACAACTGGCTCGTGGGTCATCACTCGTCCAGGATCCAAACTAAACCCTGCCAAGGCCCGTGTGTTATATCTACTTATTTATGTGTTTTCTTCCTCTTCCATCTTGCCCCACAATCTTCTGAAGTTATACAGATTGATCAACCTCAGCTAGGCCTCCAATGTTCACTAACACGCCTCTACATTCTCTCACAGTTATTCACTTCTGTTACCTCTTCACGTATTCTATTCTCCTCATATTCCAAGCAGATAAAATGAAGACCCTAGCTTTGTTCCAGCTTCCCAAATATCATCTTCTCGGAAGATCAGTCTGAATGAAGCATGGAAATTTCCTTTTTGATGTGTTTATTATCTTATCATTATTTTGAAAATGTCCTACATTTTTCCACACATTTCAATTTAGTTCTGGCCCTTTCTCTAAATATCCAAAAATCCTTTAGAAGTATCTTGGATTGTCTTCTGTCATAACCTTGTACTTTTGCTCCCTGTGGATGAAGAGTGCTTTAAAAGGGCAAATTAGTCAGTTATTTTAACTTCCCTTCCCTCTCTTATTATTAGTTTTTGTGTATGCATTCCATTCATGCTTAATAAAAAGGAAAATAGCCTTTATGACACAACGTGCCATGTTTTACTTGGTATTTTATACTTATACTTCCTCAAAAGGTGTCTGGCTTCATTTAAACATTGAGACTTGAATTTTGAAAACAAGCACATTCGTTCTCTGCTCATGCTGCAGAGATTGGGCACAGTAAAGAGAGAAACTGGAATAGTTCCTTTTTGTGGAGTGGCCATAGAAATTGTTATTAATTCCCAGTCATAGCTGGGCAAATCCATTAAAGATGGCTAAGTTGACAAATGTCATTAATGTCACTGAAGAAAAATTTAAGACTTAAAAGAGTATTTTTGTTGTTCCTATGTGAATAGAAAGCAAAAAAGCTGAATTGTTAGGGAACTTTGGTGAGTTCTCAGGGCTGGCAATTAGATCACAAATAAGCAAACAGCTAATGACTTTGAAAAACAATGTATTTCATTCAGAGGACAATGAACACTTAGAGTATTTGCAGGCTTTAGCTGGGCAAAACACAACAGCATGTAGCTTTTGACAGCTCTCTTCTTATTTCTTTCTTGTTTTGATCTAAAAAATTCCTTTGTCCCTGCTTTTGCCAACTAAGTCTACTGTACTCTTTCGGCCCTCTTTGGAAAAGCAAACATCTTCAAGCAATTCGTCATTTCCCTTCACAATCTCATAATCGTACTTGGCATTTAATTCCTTTCCTCTTCTCTCACCATTTCACGTGAAAATCTTCTGTCAGGTCCTCTTAAACTTCCTGGCACTACCCAGAAGTGTCCTTGTCCCCATTCAGCCTCTTACACAAGCCTTCAGACTGTCTAGCACTCATTTCTGCAGCGCTACAGATTTTTGGTATTGCCAGGTCCCACTGCTCTGATTCCCACTGATGCAGAAGGCTGCTACATATATTTTCACAGGTACAAGGCAACCTGGTCAAATAACCTTTATCTTCACATAACTCTATTAGCACTCAGAACGTCTGGACTCAGCTAAAAAAAAACCCAACACATTTGCTTTTAAAAGTCTGCATTGATTTGTTCCAACATTTAAATCTCTGCTGCCTTTCTTTTTTCTTCTTCTTTCTAGGAATGTAACAACTGCCTGAACTAATAAGTTCAGTAGCATTTCTCTGGCAACAGACATTACTACATGCTTCAGTGAAAGCTGCAGGGAAAAAATGGTAGTTACAGGTAGTTACAGCTGTGCATAGAAAAGATTTATTCACAGTCCTTTAAATGAAAAACTGACTTCTGTCCCGAGACATGAGAAGAGACATTTGTTTACCCTGATAAGTACACTTGAAGATGTTAAAATAATGTATAAAAATTCAGTCAGTCTTATTTTTTGTAATAATATGGCAGGAGTTTAAGTTCCTTGCATTTTTGTGTGTCAGGTTCACACCTGTGAAGAAGTATAACTTCATTAGAATTACATAATTGCCTTTCATCATGTGGTTCCTGCTATCTGGAACTGCCTTTCAACATCTCTCTATACATCCTCACATTTATTTAGGTATTTACCCTCAGCACTTCAAACCTGAGCTGAAAGCAATTCACTTCTCTTGTCTCATCTCTGTACAGTTCTTCCAGTGATTAGCATATCATATTTGCATTTCACACTATTACTATCCAAACAGGTTTTATTACTGCTATCCAAACAGGTCTCATGTTTCAGGTTAAGTCTTACAGTAAAGGAAGTTTGTCCATGACAGCCCTTCTAATTCTGATTTCAGGCACATGATCACTGAAGAGCAGGAATATCATAATCAGTCTGCCACAGAAAAATGTGATTGTGTAACCAAAGGATCCTATCATGCTCTGAAGAAGGGCCAGAGGACTGTGAGGGGTAAACAAACTCTTAGAGGAACAGTGTTATGGAGAAAAAGATGAAGAGTGAATAGGTATCATGGGAAGAAGATAAAGTAGAACTGTTTCCACACAGAACATTGCTTAAAATACCTCTAACAAAGGGTTTGGGTATTTTTCAGACCAGCAATTAGAAGAGAAGAGAATTCAACTGATGAGTAAGTAGAATGTTCAGAAACTGCCAGGACTGGAGGGTCTTTTTTTGGGTCATCTTTAATTCAATGGAGAGAAAATTCTTGCTATGGCCCTTTTTCCTGACACTAAAACCTTTTTCTGGTTTGCTTTTTTTTTTGGTTTTTTTTTTTGTAGCCTTCTTCTCTCAGCATGTAAAATCCTGAAAGTTCTATCTCTGCTTGTATAATAATAATAATAATAATAATAACAGAAAAAATAATAATTGTTACAATACCACAACATCAACAAGCAATGCTAAAGTGAAAAGCTGCTGAAGTGATCAAAAGGAGGGGGTATGGACGAGACAGGCCACGTGATGGAGGAAGCAGGGCCTTGTTAGTATGAGCTGTCAGTACAAATCGAGGGCAGCTCATCTCAAGCTCACTCCTAACAATCCCAAGAAAGAGCAAGAAAATAAAAACTGCGACCAAATAAAAAAGAAGCCACTCAGTACACACTGATATTTAAGAAAGCTGTCTTCCCCTGAAACAGCTTTACTGAACAAGAGAAGCACCTTAGAGAGAAACACCAAATATACTCAAGACACCCAGAAACACTAGGAGACACCTGGAAGAGGAGTGGTCAGGAAATTCAAACAGAAACAGAAGAAGAGGGTACATTTGGTGATTCTGGGAAGGAGGAGGAAGCAGCTGCTCAATTAAGTTATCTCTGATATAGATAAAGAATGTTGAGATGAGAAGCATGAAGAAAGAGAATTCTGTAGGATGTTAATAGAACACCCACCTTTCTCTAGGAGAAGCCAAAGGAACTGCCTGGAATTACCATACAAATTACCCAGCCACATTTTACTGTAAACAAAAGCTGATCACCCACTTGCAGCCAGTCTCTTAAGGGGACCAGCGATCCTAGAGATGCTTTGCTACTTGTCGTCTGTCAGGTAACATTTCAAAGGGAACAAACAGATCAACGCTCTGGCATCTGTTAACAGTAGGAAATTAGTTGGGGGATATATATATATTCCCTTTCTTTCCATATGGTAGAAGCAGAAATGATAAGATGTGATTTAACAAGCCCTTGATGACACATCTGGTTTCACAGCACTTCTCTGGAGCTTTACCAAAACCTTGTTTTGCAGGGGTTTCCACACTACATTCTGGAATCTCATATGGGATTTGTTTCAGTTTAACATTTACACAACTCTAAATGTTTGCAGACATTTTCTGTCACTCAGTTCAAAATGTTCCCCTTCTTCCTCCTCTTCGTCACACTACTCCTCATTATGTCCTCTTAAACAAGCTGTGTATAATTCCTCTCCCTATTAGCTTATATATGCTTATGAAGAACAACATATGCCCAGTCTCTTAATGCTGACATTTAGCAGAACTCTACGCCTGGATGTATGTGTCTCTTTCCAGCTCCAGTCCTTGTAAATGGTATTTACAGGAAATAGAACTCCTCTGACTGCCTACACAACCCATTAGTATCTTAGTTTAGTCATCCCCATGGTTTAGTTTCTAGTTACAAGGATCACAACATCTTTGAATATAACTGCATAACACATTTTAATATTTCTACCATGTAAAGAGTAAAAAAAAAAAAAAGTTTCTTAATAACAAGAAAATAAGAAGAGGAAATGGAAAAGAGCAGGGGATAGAGAAAATGAATAGCTTCTCTGGCAAATCGACGCTCACAAAACCCTCGTCAAACCCTGATAGCGTCCCCTGTCTTGCACAATGAAACAATGTGCTTTGTCTGACCCACAGCGCCACATCTCCCATTGGAATCTTCTCCAGGGCAGCTTCCTCCCCAACAATCACACCAGCTGCTCAATGTGAGTCCTTCTGCCAAGAGGGAGGAATGGAAAGCCCGTTTAGGTAAGGCAGGAATGAGAAGGGCAAAAGTGAAACTGGGGAACTAGCAGGGCAGGATAAAAAAAGGCACGACACGTGAGTAAAAAGACAAGACTCCAGGACTCAAAAGCAAATCAAGTGAGAGAGAGAAGTAGAAACCTCGGGACTCGTTTGCAGGGGTCTCCTCACCTGACTGGCTGGTGCTAACATTGATGGTGGCAAAGTGGGGCGCTTCTGAACTCAGCTCGGTGACCAGGTTGACGGCCTGGATCTCGAAGGTGTAGTGCACGCGGGCCAGCAGGTTGGACACCTGGACGCGGCTCTCGGTGAGCCCCACCTGGCGCGGCTCGAACTGCACGCTGTCCCCGCAGCGCACGCACGGCCCCGCCGAGCCCGCCGGGCACACCTTGCAGATCACGTTGAAGAAAACATCCTTGCGGCCGCCCAGGTCCTTCGGCAGCCGCCAGGTCAGCAGCACGTTGGAGCCGACGATTTCGTAGCTGAGGTCACGAGGAGCAGAGGGGATGCCTAGGAAAAAGAACAAAGGATCAAAATCCCATGAAAGAACGGGAGAGACATGAGGAAAGGCAGGAGGCAAAGCAAAGGGAAAAGAATGGAAAAACAAGTTGCTTTTCCTTCTCGTTCTTACTCTTTAGTTGTTTCTTTGAGAGAGGTTAAGAAAAACATACACTTTGCTACACCAAGCACACACATTAACAAAGGAACAACTGTATCAGCACATTTTAGACAAACAAAATTACAAAGAAGAGTTTTTGTTTCAAGGTGTGACTTTTTCATTTCCCTAAAAGAACAGCCATTGTTTAGAGAAGTGCCAATCCCTTGAAATTTTAAACTTTACACAAGCTCAGTAAAGACTTCTCTCTACTGAGACCTGTAATTCTCTCCTTTGGCATCTAATATCTCTGAACTTTCTCAGACTTCAGTTAACCTGTTGTGTCTGTTCCAGGAACTGGACACCAGTTTTGCCTGCAGTTATTCGTGGTGCCAGCCAGATTCCTCAATGGCACCAGAGGTAAACTCTGACTGCTGAAAAACTGCCCATTCTGTGCATCCAACACTTCCTTTGATGGCACCGAGACAGTGAAGAGGAGGAGGAAAATGCAGAGGGCGAGAAGAAGGAATGGGAATGAGAATGGGACAAGACACTGTAGCCAAGAAGAGAAAAGTTCAGAAAGGTAGAAGCAGGCAGCAGAATTGTACTGCAAAACCTGGGCACAGACACAAAGCAAGACGGGAAGGGGAGGGACAGAGAGGCTGAGCTCAGTAACAGAGAGGGGTAAGGGAAATTATTTACAGAGCATTATTTACAGAACATTTCCCTCTGAAGGCTGTAATGAAACCCAAGAATCCTCATTCTCACTATTACTCTGCAGTCAGGTGCAGGAGCAAAGGGAAGTTTTGGGTTATTTCAAAGGTCTTGAGAAGAGGGGAACTGAACTCCCCTCAAATCATTTGGGCACATTCTCTCTCATTAAATGCCCTTCTCACTTTCAAACACTTCATCCAAACGCTTACCAGTGCAGGGGGCATCAGAATTGTCTGAAGCAGATCGATAGTACCGGTTCTGACACACACATTCCTGGGATCCTGGCAGTGGAGCATGGCTGTGGGCAGGGCACGGATGGCAGGGGTCATCTCCCACAGATACTTTAAAGAAACCAGGGGCACAAGCTAAGAGAGGGAAAATAAGAGAGGCAAAAGGAGGAAAATCATTAATTCAGATTTCAGAAACACTGTAATCTTATTTACATTTAACTTGTGCTGCTACTGCTGGGAAAAGTTATTGCATAGAGCTACTACTGGTTTTGGTTCTTTATAGAGCATATTTTGTTCAACTTGCCATTTCAAAACAGTTGATTTTATTCTATATGCAAGTGCTTAAATTGATTCACTGGCAGATGAAAGAGAACCAGTCCTTAGACAGCTTTGGCCACCTCGAATAATTCTCTTCTCATTATTCACTCAAAAAGCTTTTAAATTGGAGAAACCAAGGAGCCCAGCCAAGTGATTTGTCATGAAATATCAAACAGTGACCCACACCTCCTTCCCCCCACCCAACACAGCCACAAAATTGGATTTTTTATGCTGCCTGCAACAGTTTCATTGCTTAAAGTAATATACACTACCATTGCTGATTTTGCATGAAAACTAAGAGCAGACACTACGACTGGCACTCCTATTTTTTTTCCTGTAGGTCTGAAAACTTCCCAGTAATGGATAAAAGCATGTTAATTAGTCAAATTTAATCTGCAAATGCATAGGAACATGTATATGCAACAAGCTGAAACAAGGATGGAAATCCATCCTACAGGGAAAGAAAACAAAAAAATAATTTATTAACCATATGGGAGTATGGTACATTCTAGGTTTGGCAAAGATGCCTAATTGGAGAAGCTAGGACCTTATATTGAAGTGCTAGGATACAGCTTTTACTGCTTTGTATGTATGTTTTCTATATCTGATTTTCTATATAGATAGATGCAGCTTTTCTAGATTTTATGGACTAACAAGCTCAGGTGAAAGTTCATTTGCAGCTGACACTTGGTTTATTAACTTCACAATAAAGAGCATTTACAAGGAATGGGAAAGTTTCAGATAGGCCCCAGATAAGCATTTGATGTCCAAAGACACAAGGGACAACTGTTCTAACTGTTACCATAAGCAGAATATTCCAAAGGATTGAGGATAGCAAAAAGTTACCTAAAAAAAGCAAAACAAGAGAAGAATATTGTATAGAGGCATTATATGAAATTAGGATCATATGTGTTCAATTCTCTTTGTGGCTACAGGCACAGTCCAGAAATAACAGCCAACAACATCTGTGGAGTCCCATCAGGTTTATGCCTCTTATATTACTTCATCTTCTCTGTCAAAATTCTTCTTGGATGCAGAGCAACCTCCACATGTACACAGAAAAGAGTGGTAAGTCCTGGAAAAATTCAGACCATAAAGAGACTTCAATAACTCTGAATGATAGCTATTAGAAAGGGGAACACTGTTTCTTTCCAGCACTCAAAAAATGACAACATTCAGTGTGTGATACATTGTCATTTGGAAAGGAAAGGGGAAGAAGAGACTGTAATTTTTCATGTGATGGATGATGGTAAGAAAAGTGCAACTGCCTTTGCCTTCAGGCCTTTATCCAGCAGAAAATCAAATTACTCCCATACGGAGAGATATGTCCATATGTTTGCACGGACAAAAATGAGTATGTAAGATTTTATCTACCTTATAAATTATTCGCCTTTCTCTCCGTTTTAGGCCTTCTTAACAGCCACAGATGTAGAATATAATATTTACACTTCTTGGCAGATGCACCTGTATTGAAATTACGAGTAGTATGAACAGGAAGTTCTCATCCAACACACTGCATAGTCATTCAACCAAAATTTCAGGACTCTTTCTTTCTTTATTTGTTTCAAGTTTGAGGATACTGAACTTAATGTGAATGTCTTGATTTTCTTAAAAGCAATGTCTCGTATGGCTTTTGAGGTTTACCTGTGAAAAACTAGATGGAGCTCAGAGCTGACAGCTGGAACTAGCCTCCCATTCAGAGGCACTGATCTTCAAGGGGGACTACAACCACCCGACTATACTGGAGGAGGAACACAGCAGGGCATAAGCATTCCAGGAAGTTCCTGGAAAGGACTGGGAATTACTTCCTGACCCAAGCAACAGAGGAGCCCCCTGGACGTGATGCTCACAAAAAAGGAAGGGCTCACGGGTGATGTGAAGGCTGAAGGCAGCCTTGGCTACAGTGATCGTGACATGGTGGAGTTCAAGATCCAGAGTGCAGTGACCACAGCAAAATACAAGCTCACAACACTGAACTCTGGGAGAGCAGATGTGACCACCTGGGTGACCTGGAGGACTCCCGTGGGATAATTCCCTGGAGGGAAGAGTGACTCCAAAAAGCTAGTTCATGTGCAAGGATTACCTCTTCCAGGTGCAAAAGCAGTCCATCCCAACAAGCACAAATTCAGGCAAAAAATGCCAACAGGCCTGCATGTTAAAACAAGGAGCTCCTACCTAAACTCAGACACAGAAAGGAAGTACATGGAGGCAGAAGCATGGACAGGTAGCCTGAGAGGAACACAGAGGAATTGTCCAAACACGTAGACACATGGCTAGGAAAGCCAGAGCCTAGCTGGAATCACACCTGGTACAGGATGTCAAAAGTGAGAAGGGTTTTTCTAAGAACAGAAGTGTCCCAAGGAAGACTAGAGAAAATGTGGGTCAAATGTTGGGTGACACAGGATAAGTTCTTCACATTAGTCATTGCTAGCAAGCCCAATCTTTAGCAACTCTAGGTCCTGGAAACCTTGAGGAATTCTGCAGCAAGGAAGATGATCTTTGCCTTCTACTCAGCTTTGGTGAGGGTGCACTTGGAGTTCTGTGTCGAGTTCTGGGCTTCCCAGTACACTAGAGCCATTAGCATATTGGAGAGAATCCAGCAGAGGGCCATAACGATGGTGAAGGGTATGGAGTATTTCCCACAGGAAGAGAGGCTGATAGAGATGGGACTGCTCAGCCTGGAGAGGAGAAGGCTTCCAGCAATCTCATGAATGAGCAGAAATAGTTGAAGGGAGGAAGCAAAGAAGACAGAGCCAGGTTGTTTTCAGTGTTTCTCAGTGACAGGCCCAGAGGTGAATAGCACAAACTGAAACACAAGAGGTTCCCACTCAACACAAGAAAACTATTTTTTACTATGAGGGTGACTGAGCCCTGAAGCAGGTTATCCAGAGGGGCTGTAGAATCTCCTTCCCTAGAAAAATTCGAAAATAGTCTGGCTCTAGTGCTGGAATACTTCCTAGAGATGACCCTGCTTGTGCAGGGTGGGGGTTAAGGTGTACTCGAGAGATCTCTTCCAAGTTCAACTATTCCGTGTTTTCCCTTAAACATAAGCCAATTAAAATGTGTGGATAGAACCTTGTGGTCTTGGTTGCCTCACTGCCAGATCATTCATCACATAGATGATTGTGGGTGGGTGGACAGGGAACAATGAATGGCAAGTTCTTGACACTAAACTGTATCTCATTTCAGATGTTCAGAAGTGAAATGAGAATAGGACTGTCAGGGTCCCTCTGAGGGAGGGGCCTGAGAAAAGACTTTAAACAAGACAGAAAAGTGTAAAGAAAAGCAGTAAGGAAGAGATTCATCTGCCTGGTTCCACTCACATCACAGAAATTGCACCTGAAGAACTATGGAGTGGAATACTGAGCAACTTAGGAGGGAAGATCTCTCCACAGTGATTATTTTTTATTGTCTAGTGAAAAAAATAATTACTACATAAATCTATAATCTCACGTTGTTATTTCCAGAAGGGATGGCAGATACAGAGAAACAATCGTGCTTTGAAACTCTCATTCTGCCTCTGGGTATTTCTATTTCCAGAAGAAAAACAGCAAAATGAAATCATATAGCATACTGCAAGCAAAGCAGATCTACAGTGATTAAACATGATTCACATCTCTCTCACCTTCTTAATAAAATATAGTTGGAAAAAGAATACTATAGCCTAAATTTTGTTGTTGCTTATATTTTACATCTGTAATTTTGGCCAAAACAGCTGGACTGAATAAAACAGACACTAACTGGCCTCCAGCTACAAGAAGCTGAAACACAGCCTCCAAAAGCAGGCACTGCAGCTTTCTGCTTCACAAACTTTCACTTCCACCATCCCAAACTTTCTGCTTCCACCTGAAATCTGCCTCTGCATCCAGTCAGAGAGCTGCTTACCTTCATAAGCACCTTTATCCCTTTCCAAAATTGCCTAAGATAGGCTGCCCACAGCACTCAGGACTTTAGCCCACAGATAGCAATAATAATTGTTCCCAGGACATGGAGCTTTTCCTGGCATTGCCTCAGTTCAATCACTATAAATAGTATACCGAAGGTCGAGTCAGGAGGAAAGAGAAAAAAATTCCCTGGCAATCTAAATAGGCAAAAGCCACTTCCTTTTATTCAAGCAGTTACAGTGAGCCTAGGGCTGCCTTTGCACACACAGACAGAATCCATCTCTCTTTTTTTTTTCTGAATGATCTTACCTTGCATTCCCTTCTTACTGCAGCTCATGGCATCAGGTCCACGTGCTGTGGTCCTACAGCCTCTGCAGATGACTGTGCTCACTGGAGACAGTCATAACAAACACTCAGACTGAAAGAGGGCCCACTGTCACCAGGACTAGTATGTTTTCCTTCAGTGAATACTACCACTTTCATCCCTGAACAAGAGCAGCTTCTCCTGAAACACCTCCACTGTGTTCCTGCAGAACAACTTCACACAAAACATAAACACCAGCCAAGCCACAGACCTGGTCACTGATGACAGCACAGCTTACCATCCTCCAGCACCAGGACTTTCCAAGAAAACACAGATCCAGCTCTGATTGATTCACAATATCCAATGCAAGGACAGAGGGCTGCAGAGCTAGCACCTCAGGGGCAGAGCAAGCTGCCACTTCCCATCAAGTCAAGCCTGCTGTGAAAGGAGAAGGCAGAGCTTGGAGTGCGCAAGCGCTTTTCCCTCAGCTTGTCTCAGTCATTTTTCATATCTTGGCACAGTGTCAGAATGCCACAACAGCTCAGCTGGGCACAGCTCATCTCAGACACTGACCCAGATTTCCTCAGCTCCCCCTGCAACGCTCAGCCTGTGTTTGCCTGACTGCTCAGTGGAGACAAGTTCCACCCGGGAGTCCAGAGGAGCAGCTTCTGACAGACTTCTAGCAATAACTAACAGCAAAGCCAGCAGAGCAAAGTGCTGGAATCATGAAGGGGTAGTGGGGAGAGTGGTAAAGAAAATAAAAATGAAGAGACAACAGACCAAGAACTGAAGAGGTAGAGAAAGAGGCATTAAATACTCACTCAGACAGTAAGGGAAGAGACTTAATATTTGGAGAACTAAACAAAATGCAGCAAGGGAAAAAGGATCAAGAAAGGCAGTTGGGAACTTCAACAGAGCTTTAGGCACACCCAGCAGTGACTTTAGGGAATGTGATACAGGTGACATTGACTTTTTGTATGCAGTTATGACTTGGAACTGAACTGGGACACTAGAAGACATTTGGAAAAGTATAAAATTGCTCTCTTCTTGATTGAGACAACTGATCTGTTTCTTATATGGGAGTTCTGCTCCCAGGTGTACTGTGGGGCAGCAAGAATAAATACTAGATGTGAGAGCATTGAAAATGAACAGTGTCAAAGCTGGCACTAGAGTCAAACAGGGAAGGATGAATGGACACAGACTATTTTGAGGCCTATGGAAAACTGGATGTGCAGAGCTACAGAGGTCCTCAAATAAGAATGAGTCTAGGCAAAGGGATGGAGTTTGGCACTTAGAGGGCAGGATGATGGAAAGGAGTTAGCAACTGGTAATATCGTAGAAATATGTAGACATTTAGACATTTCTCAAACTGCTAGAAAGACAGCATAATTAGCATGCAGAAAACACACTAGAAAATAAAAATTGTAGTGTATTTTAAATAAAGCACTTCTCCCCCCTGCCTGCCCCCCATGAATATATCTGTGGCTATGTTATGGTGGCAGTAAATTCCTACTGGGCCAGGCTATTCCACAGTGACTGCTACTGTGCATCTTGCATCTTGTTCTGAATAAGGTGGGATCAGCCAGGGATAGAAGCAAGGCAGAGTGATGCAATAGGGCCCTGGCTTGATCTAGAGTTTCACAGTTACTACAACTGTTTGGGTGGGGAAGAGAGAGTGGAAAATGAAAGAAACATAAGGAGAGAAAAGTGTGTCTTTTGAGTCTTACAGAAGAGCATCAAATCAACTGAGATAAAATAAATTAAGTGACTAAGAACTCTTTCCTGCTTAACTGTTGATAGGAGATCAGTTGAGTAAGGGATTTTTTAGGTAAAAGAGGTGGAGCTGAAGCAATTACTGGCTAATTATATATATGGGAGAACTGCCAGGGAATGGGTTGTGTGAGGAAAAAAAAGGCAAAAACACAAGAGGAAAGATTTGGGCAGGGTAGGACAGCATGAGTAGACAGCAAGCACTTGATATAGGAAAAGAAGCAAACTACTTGAAAAGCGTCAAAATGTTTGTGCAAGAAGCAGAAGAAGGCTGGAAAGCTAATGAAAGGAGCAATATGGAAGAAAAAAATGGAAAACGGTAATCTACATCAAGGCACCAAACATTATTGTCAACTGTGAGTTTACCTTGAAATTAAATCTCTTAACCAGGAGAGCCTAAGACTCTGGGTTTGTTAATTTTGAAGCAGAGCAGGCTGTGGGGCGGGAGCTTATGGCTGTCATCAGCCACCTAATGGGAGGATATGAAGCAGGTGTAGGAGTGAGGTGGCAGAACATGAGATAACAGACACAAGTTGTAATAACCTCTTACTACATCTTACTAAACTCCTCTTCTACATAGGAAAAAGTAATTTCACCATGGGTGTTGTCAAATATTGGAACAGTTGCCCAGGGACATTGTGTAATCTTCATCTTCAGTAATAACTAAAACTAGACTAGAACAGGCCTTGAGTGACCTAACCCAATTTGGTCCTGCTTTGAGCATGGGGCTGGAGCAGATGACTTTCACAAGTCCTTGCAATGTAAATTATCCTGTAGTTTTAAAGGAAGCATTCTTTAAGTGATTATAATTTAAGAAGAGCTTATTGTGCACTTTTTAAACTTTGCTATAAGGATGTGCTTATTTTTCGCAGACTATTGAATCTTTTACTTCAATATAAATCTTAACGTTCTTTTAGCCTCACAGACTGAAAAATGTTTATCCAAGCTGGTGAGAAAGGGCATTTTTTAATAACACAAAAATAACCATGCAATATTCTTCCCAAATGAGACCTCCAACAGATCTGTGCACAGTAGCTTAATCCTGTAGTTATCAGTAACACACAAGTGATTCCTTCTGCAATCAGAAGAGACTGTTTCTAGCCAAAGGATATGGGCAATTTTATGGAATCCTTACAGTTACTACAGATGATAGGCAGACCTTTTGCTTGCTAAATACTCTTAGAAACAAACATCCAGAGAAAGAAGAGAGGAGAGGCAGCCATGTGGATGGCTAACCTTGGTAAACACCCAAATGTCTACCCAGCCACCCTCTTACTCTCCCTCCTCAGCAAGACATTGGGAAAAAACTGGATGAGAAAGCTCGTGGGCAGAGGTAAAGAAGTTATAAAGAACAGGGAGCTTGTTTACCAATTACTATCGCAGGCAAAACAGACTTGGCTTGGGGAAATGTAATTTATTGCTGATTAACATAGATTTGGGTAATGAGAAAACAAAAACAAACATTAAGCCAAACACCTTTCCTCCTCCCTCTCCCAAGTACAGCTTAACGCTTTTCACTCCAAACTTGTTCCTTCCTCCTCTTTCTGGCTGGTGTTTTCTGCCTCTGGTTAAGTATGTTTGTACAGAGGTGCCACACACATGGCTAATCAGCTCAGCTCTGTTCAGAGCTCTGTCCCTCTTTATTTGGAAGTCAGCTTAGCACTTTATCAGGCTGTCATTCCTGTTCTTGTTTTGGTTTACACTGTCATTTTTGAAATATTTTTTAAAATGTCCCACTCATAAATTCTAAATATTATTTTCAAAAGCACCTGGTAATTTAAATTCTATATGATTTTGTAAGGCAACCTGTGTGTATACATCTACAGAAAGAAAAGGAACTAAGGTCCCAACCTTCTTTTTTCCTCTGTAAACTGCCATTCTCTTTTTCTGACTGTTCAGCACGACAAGTCTATTCAGATAAAATCAAAAGTGAATCCCACACAGACTGCACCCCACATCAGCCAAAGGGCTTGCTAAAGGTTGCTGTTTCACTCTTCTATTTAGCTGGAGAAATCTGCCATATAGTAACATAAAGCAGGCAGTCTTATAAAAGTAAAGGAAAGAAAGTACCTTAAATCATGATGGGGGCAGGGGGAAAAAAAAGGGCTTCCTTATCTATCTGCTCAGAATGGCTCTTGGCAGATTTGTTGTTCTAAATAAAGTGATAACAGCTGGTCCAGGAAGGACTCCACAGGCTTGCATATGGTGAGGGGGAAGGCAATGCCCACACACTCCAAAGTGTAAGAAGGAAACTTGCTTCTCCTTCTTATCCTCGGTTGATTCTTCAGTCTTACTAAGAACACCTCTCTGCGTTATCATCAGTAGAAATCTGCCCTTGAGCTATTGCTTTTGTTCTGTGTTTCATCTAGAACGCGGTGGCAGCTCTGTGCCATGGTGTGCGTCTGTTCTTAGGAAGGGAGAACATGTACAGGGGAGAAGGGCTGGAGAGGACTCCAGGCAGAAACACCAAGCAAGGGGACACGAGCTGAATGTGGCTTCATTCAGCTTCAGACAGGACAGCAACATGTTGTCAGCAGGAGAAGAGACACGAAAAATGATCAAGCCAGAGTTTACAAGGAACATGAGGAGAAAAGAATACCCTTTAACATTATGATTTGGTTGTCATTGGCTGCTCTAGGCTGCTCATGGAATCTCAGGAAGTAAATTACAGGAACCGACTTTTGTAGCTTGATAGACTGTCATTATTTAAAGTTATCCCTTGTATTATTAACCATGATCATCTATCTCCAGCTTCTATGACAATGAGGCTGCAAGGAAGTATCAGCTTTCACTGAATACTATGAAAAATGGAAGACAAATTAAAAAAAAATCCTTATTTTTATTTGGCAAGTCAAATTTCTTTCTTTTTTCTTTTTTTTTTTTTTTTTTTGACTGCTTAAAACTACTATCTGAAACTAAATTATTGACTGGCAGTTTATTTAGACTGTGAACTAGTCATGCTACTGATGCAGACAATTTTAGTGCCATACAGAGCTGCTCTGCATCAGAGCTTACTGTCTCTGGAGCAGCACTAAATGAATGTAGTTACATTTCTCTCAGAATGAGCAGGATAAAAGGCACACATATTTTAATTATTCTCAAAGTTTAAACAAATGAAAAGCACTTAACAATTTTAATTGCTTTCTGAGTCTCCAGCACAATGACCTGTATTTTAATAAAGCTATTTTGCATGATTCAAATCACTTCATGAAGCAGGAATTTAAGGTAACATATTGACAACCATTAATTATTTGTTGCATTTGCACTCGGTGTGAACCAGAGTATTTGTACATTTCATGTCCGAGTTGAACTCTTGTTTGAGTAAATCTAACTTTTAAATTGTGTCTGCGGCCAAAACTGAGTTCCACGTGACTTTTATTTTTTAGACTACTAAGTGTAGTGCAGCAACATTTTACACTGAGAGAGATTCTCAGTAGACGCGTATTAAAACAAAGGAAGCACCAGAAGAGTATCATACACAAATTATATAAGCAACAAAAGCAGTTTGCTCTAATGGACTGTCCTAAGCCTGAGATAGGAACACAGTCATGACATTAGAGTGGGTGTTCAGGCTTGGCCAGATTTTAGCCTAATACCACTTCTGGGTGATAGTAATGTACTCTACTTCCTCCTACAAACATTTCACAGAAATACCATTGGCCCTGGGGCAGAGAGTACATTATTGGTAATGATGATACTATTATGACTGCTTTTTCTAGTCAGGACAGGCTCACAGAGCCACATTTTCTCTGTCCCATGACCAGGCTGCTGCTGTTTCCCCTTTTTTTTTTTTTTTAATTTTACTACTATACACTACCAAAAGGGCCAGAAATAACTAGGAGAGAGAGTGTATTAGTTCTGGGCTCAGCTCTCCTCCGTGTGGCATCTTTCTCCTAATGCTGCTGCCTCTTGGTGAAGAAGTGGAGTTATGGTAGAGCTGGCTAGTGACAGCTGCTGCTGTAAGTACCCTGAGAGGCTGAGGCTGTCTCTGGGGGCAGCTGTAACTAAGGACTGAGTGGAGTTTCCAGCCACGTTCTTAGCAGCAAGCACCGGGCTCCTGGTTTCGGCCAGGATAAGGACAATTTTTTGCATTAGCTGGGAGTGGGTGTGGCCGTGGGGGTGTAACCAGGACCAGATGTTCCTCTATACCACCTCTTATCATTGACAGGAGTGGGGGGGAAGGCACTCACATTCCAAGGAAAAGGGCATTCCTTTCTGTTGGGAGAAAACGTATCAGAAACTGCCAATTAGATCCGTATTTGTTTATTGTCGCTTCCCATGTAAATCGTCCGCCTCACACCTTTTGCTGTTAATATTGTTGCTGTTACTGTTCATTTTATTATCTCACTCCTGTTTCCAGTAAGTTGTTCTTATCTTAACTGATGATCTTTGCCTTTTGTGGTTCCAATTGGAGGGGGAGCGAGTAGCAGCATTGTGGCAATACCAAACTAGAGAACACCATTCCTAAATCATGACAAGTGGTCACTCCCACTCCAGTCTGAGAAGCTAACTGTGTGAGAAGAGGCTGCTACGAGACCATCTCTGTGAGAAATTATTTACTCTCCCAGCTCTGTGAAATGTTGGCTAGGGCCAAATATTGCTGACACGGAGAGCCAATGAAAGAATGGCTGCCTAAGGGGAAGGGGGAAAAAAAGTTCTCTCACCTTGGCAGGCTCGTTCATCACCCACAGGCTGGTAGCCAGCCTTGCAGGTACATCGTCCAATGGCCACCATCCACTCCCCTTCTCCATTGCAGTGCAGGCGAACGCTCGAGGACCCCGTCGTGCTCGTCTCTTCAGCGTTGGGTACGCACGTCCCCGGAGACTCCACCAGCGAGGTCCTCTCCCCGCCAGCAAACGTTTCAGGAAAGGAGGCAAATCCTTTCACCACAGCTGGGCACTTGTAGAAAAAGACTTGGACTGCCACCAAGGACATGCAGGCTCCTGAATCCTGGAAGGCCAGGTAGAAGCCATGCTTGGTGAGCGGCCCAAAGCTACGCACTTTAACATTCATCTTGACCTCCTTCCCAGTGCTGTCCACCTGGGAGAAGCTTTCATCAGCTGCAATCGTATCCACTTTGGTCCAGGGGCCCTCACGCCACTCCGGCATGTCCTGAGAGGCTATGTCAGCCTCCGACTGGTGGTAGTAGAGTGTGAAAGTCTCCTTGCAGGACGAGGCCACGGTGCGCATGCTGGCACAGTCCCGCACTGAGAAGCGGAGGCGGACGTGCACCCGGTGGGCTCCGCGCCGCTCTATGAAGTGAGTGCGCAGCCAGTTATTCTGACCTGGCTCTGCCACGTTGCACACTTGAAAGGTTCGGATCAGGCGCTTCTTGTCATCCAGGACACTTACCTCATCCCACTACGATGGATATAGAGGAGAAAAAAGAAACAGTTAAAAAAAAAAAAGGATTCAGTATTCAACTTCACTAAAAATACAGGACAGGTCTTTGTCTTCCCCTTCTCCTTGCCGTGTCTGTGACAAAATTTGAACTTGTTGATGCCATGTGCAGCAGAGCATTCTAGACAGAGTATGACCCAGTAAAGAAGAGCAGTCAAAGCTCTGAAGTAAGAACTGTCGTGACAGAAAACATAAATCACGCAAACTTGGTTGCAAGATACAGAGAATCTTTAAATGTGAGAATCACACTTTCTTCCTTCCTATTTTCTTATCTCTTATTTCCAGAGACAAAACAAAGGACACAAACAAATGAGAAGAGCAACAAGACACTGTTCTCTGGAAAACACATTAAAGCAGAAGTCCCTTCTACCCAACTTTACCACAGTGGGAGCTGTGCTCTGACATCTCTTATGCACATAAACTACTCAGCATGGCCACTACAGGGGCAGGGCCAGATGTGGTTTGTGCCTGGAGGAAGGCACAAGGGAGGGATAAGGAGGGGTGGAAGCAGGCTCCTGTACAAAGCTGCAAGACAAAACCCTCCTTACCCTCTCAACAAGCTTTACAGAATAGGTACAAGGCCCTGGGTATGACAGAGGACATGCAAAGTGAAACAGAAGAGAAGGAACCTGCTCAAGCATTCTCATCTGCATTAAGACCATTTGCCAAGAAGAAACAACAGGAAGTTATGGTGATCTGCAACTTTTTCCAGTATGAAACAAAAGCACCCATTTGCAGACCAAAACATCTCTAGGCAAGTCTGCAGCCTCCCTGGGCCTCAGTTTAGCTATGAGGATGGAAGAGCTTAGTACAGCCTTCAGACTACTATCCACGCCTGCTTTTTCACATGGCTACAAAAAATGTCCCAGCAAAAACTGCAAAGTTGATCAAGAGAGTTTTCAGGGCCCTGGGAAGAATGTTAAAAAATTCAGGAGCATGGGCAGTGTTTTTCTCAATCTTTTCAGTTAGCAGTAAGGCACTTTGAAAGAAATAAATGATGTCAAGACATCAATACTGGCTTCAGGACTCGTGCCTCTGCCAAAATGCTTGGGTTTGTAACCATATAAGAATCTCTGAGACATAGGGTGTGCTGGGACATGACAGAATCCCCTGTTCTGATGGAAGAAATCGATTTTTGCTCGCAAACTGGAGGGACCGATTGAGCGATTTAACCTTTAATCGATGGAGGAAAGGCACACCAGCAGGAGACCTGAAGGTAAACCAAGGGTCAGTATAGCATAGACTTAGGATGGCAGTGCTAGTTGGGATCATGTACACTGCTCCTGGGAGCATGGAGGGCTCAGGAGCACAACTGAAATGTTTGTATACCATGGGGGCATTGGGCAATCATTCATGGCACAAAACTTAACAGTAACAATGCCAGAAAAATGCCAGATCCTGCACCTGGGATGGAGTAACTGCAGGCAGGAGTACAAACTGGGAGAGGAGTCTGAAGAGTGTCCTGCAGGGAGGGCCCTGGGGGTGCTGGTGGGCAGCAGCTCCGTGGGTCAGCAGGGTGTGCCCGGGCAGCCCAGAGGGCACAAACCATGTCCTGGGGGAATCAAACACGGCAGCACAGTGGGGCAGAGGGGAGATCATCCACTGTGCTCAGCACTGGTGCAGCCTCACCCAGAGTGCTGGGAGCACCTCTGAGCACCACCACTCCAGAGGGGTGGGAAAGTCTTAGAATGTGTGCAGAGGAGGGAAACAAAACTGGTGGAAGGGCTGGAAGGTGTGTCCTGAGAGGCATGGCTGAGGGTTTGTCCAGTTTGGAGAAAAGAGAGGCTGAGAGGTGATCCCCCTTGCTCTCTGTAGCTCCTTGAGGAGGGGAAATTGAGAGGGAGGTGCTGATCCCTTCTCCCTCAGAGTCATGATAGGATGCAGGGGAATGGTTCAAATCTGCCTCAGGGGAAGCTCAGAATTGACATCAGGAAACATTTCTTTGCCTAGAGGGTGGTCAGACACTGGAACAGGCTTCCTAGAAAGGTGGTCAATACCCCAAGCCTGTCAGTGTGTAAGAGACATTTGACAGTGCCCTTTATAACATGCTTCAACTCTTGGTCAGCCCTTAAATGGTTAGGCAGCTGAACTAGGTGATTGTTGTAGGTACCCTCCAACTGAAATATTCTATTCTATTCTATTCTATTCTATTCTATTCTATTCTATTCTATTCTATTCTATTCTATTCTATTCTATTCTATTCTATTCTATTCTATTCCATTCCATTCCAGTCTAGTCTATATGGAGGGGTGGCCAGAGAACTCTTTAGTATCTCTGGAAATGAGTGAAAGGAAGAGGGTAAGGAGGTGGCAATAGCATCCCACTCAGCATCCTTCTCTTTTAACAATCTGGCTTTGCACCACCTACTGTGTTCAAACTGGTCATATGTACAAAATCTATAAACCAAGTCTCACTGCTTCCAGTCTCCCTTTCTTCATCAGCTGCATGAACGTCTTCCCAGCACAGGTAGAGTCAAGAAGAGGACAAGGGAAATATTTACCCCATCAGAAGGGTGTGCAGTCCAGCCAATCTCTGAGGTCTCTCGAGTTGTATCCAGAAGTATTTCTGTTTGTATTTAAAAAAATTAAATTAAAAAAGTATTTTGTGCTATTCCACCTCAGACTAAAATCTTACCTGTTCCTCACAAGATTTTCTTGTAGAGGGCTTCCATACACCAAAAATAAACATTCATGTTTTGCAATTAAATATGACAGGTTATGTCCATACTAAGAAATTAAGAAAGGCCAAGACAAGGGCAGAGGCAATGGGAACATTATCAAGCTAACTCATGATTCTCAAGTTGCTTGTCAATATTTTCACCAGACTTTCCCAAGCAAAGTATAAGCACACTGACAGAATGGAGCAGAGTTATCATAATGAGCAGTTCAGATGAGGCCACTCTCTTTTTGGAAAGGAAAGGTGGGACACAAGATGAGCTACACGAATGCATGCCAGTCTCCTTAGAACTATGGTTGCCCATTTTATTTGCACGTGTAAGTGTGGACATGAGGCCAAGACATGTTTGTTCACAGATCTGGAACCAAATTTCTTTGGGAGTTTAAAACTATGACCCAGCTGATGCTGTAATGGATTCACTTTGTTCTGGAGCTGGGCATTACATTGCAGGCCTGTGTAGGAATTCCAGTATGAAATAATCTGCTGCATTACACTGCTCAAGAGTAGGGTACATGCAGAACTTCACAGGCCTAGTTTATTCCCACAGGTAGTCTGCATTTCCATTGTTATTGAATCTACACTGGAGACAGATGCTTGCCTCAACTGCTCTTGGACACGTAATTCTCTGCTTGGGTACAAGGAAATACAGAAGAGACTTTGGCAGTACAAAGTATAAACAGTATTCTCCAAAAGAGAATGTCAGGGTCTGAGACCACTGCGGTATGTAAATGTGCTCTTCACTCTGTATATTTAGGACAGAGAATAAGAAAATGAATCAGTTGAATATGTATTTACATATGTTGATATATACTGTATAAATCAACTGGCTTTTCCTAAATTCCGGGGAGCTTTATTTGCTTATTTTGATTTTCATATTTTTCTCTTACTGCTTTAAAAAAAACCCTCAGAAAACAGATTAAAATAGCTAACCCAAAAATCTAACATCAACAGCCAGCTTACTTACAAATAAGATTCAAGATCCATTATTAAACCTTGCAAAGGTTTAATAATATGATTGTTCCATGCTTTATGCAGGAGAGAGATCTTCAATGTTTTTTATTTCCAGTTTATGGATTGCTTATGTCACTATCCCTACCAACACATCTGGGGATTCACTCCACATTAATCACTGGAAAGGAAAGACTAGGCTCATCCTAAAGTAGACATGATCAAGTGAGCAAGTTTATACAGACCTCAGCCTTCACCAATGCCCCTGAACTACATTCCCTATATTCCTACAGGACATTTTATACTTTTTAGACCTCCCTGAAGATGCATCTCCTTGATTCAAAAGCAGTGAAAAATACCTGGGCTGCCTTGCCAAAACTGGAAAGAACTAATGGTTACAGCTGAAGTACAACCCCACTAAAATTATGTAACAGACCTCAGGAAATGCTGAGCTGCTCAGTTCTCAAGGATGGCTCAGCTCAGACAGCTCCTCTGAGCAGCAGAACATCTGCAAAAGGCCTATGCCTCCCTGAGGCACAATATTCCCTAGGCTGTCCTGGCAGCAGAGGAACTTGGCATTCCCCCATGCCCATTACCTTCTCAATTACACAGTCTGGCACAGGGATTGCACGGTGTCAAGTCATTACTTTGCCACTGGGATCCCAGACATAGTCTCGATATGCTGAAATAATACACAAGGCCATTTTTCAACATAGAAAGAACTTTTTTCTAATCAGATCTGAGTCTCCTGTTTGCCAAAGTACAATGCTTCTACCCCATGGAAACTCTAGAAGAAAGTAAAATAGAGAAAAGTTAATCAGGGCATGGAAAGCCATGCAGAAAGTGAGAAAGGAATGGAGAAGAAAGAAATAGAGAAGACTTGCTCAGTAGCCTGTGCTCTGCCATGTCAAGCATATTCTCCAGACAACTTCTCACCAGTGAGCAAGGAAGTATTTACCAAGCACATGAGTATTTTACAAGCAAACAGAAATAGGCAGCCTGAAGCAGACAGAACTGTTCCTTTCACAGTAAATACTTTAAGTCAGAAACCACTAGAAAAATAAGAAAAGTACACAAGAATTTTGTGTGCATAAATCTTGTTTTGCAATCTAGAGCCAAAAGTCCCTCACTATTTTTCTTCTTCCTCCCTCTCCTACTGGCTGTATGCCTTGAATCACATCTCCAGTCACACTAGATGCATGCACACTCATAAATCTAACAAGCTGTTAAACTGCTCTCTAGCTCTGAGGACAACAGGCACAGTATGGTTCATGTTCCCATGGCTAGAAACTCCAACCCCACAAAAGTGCATGGCTGCATCCCAACCACCTCCCAGGAATGGTCCTCAGTCCATCCTAACCTCTGACCTATGTGTAGGCATTGTTTGTGATAAGACTATTTGGCATGGGCCAAACAAACCCTTGGCTGTGCTCATAATTTAACAGTATGAATGACTCCCTATGTACAGGTATAAACGCTCACTCTGACACTTTATTAGCACTGATGACTGATGTAGCATTCCACATCCTCACTGTATTGGGCCAGACCAGTATTCTGCTGCTGTTCAGTGCAGATAGAAATTATCTGTTCAGTTGAATTTACCACCCGGGAAGAAAACGGCTTACACCCTTTCAACAAATCTCAGAATCAAGGTCTTGCAAGATAGAGTTAGACCCAGGCTCAGTCCAGCCCATGATGATGCTAGAGGCAACACTGATTGAGGTATCTCAGGGGATATCATTGGAGCAATATTCCACTCTGCATTAAAAACGAGCAATAGGCAAGATATCTGAGCAATCTAGAGGTTTTCAAACATGTGAAATTATGACAATTCTACAGTTTTTCTTTCGCTCCTGGTTCAATCTCAGTTTTGAAGAATGATATTCCAATTTCATATTACAAGCGTTATTTTAGTTCAAGGAAGATAAAAATAATTTATGAGAGATACTCCAGTATTTCTCTTCCCTAAAGTAAAAAGAAAAAAACATCACTTTTTATAGTAGAGTCAAATGGGTTCACTACACTCTGCAAAATCGAAACTCTTATTTGAGTATCCTCAGTTCTTGCAGGTCAGAAAGGGTGAAATAAAAATCCCAAATACTTCAGCTAGTGCTATTCTATATTTACATCACAAACCAGTCTCTTGGGCTACATTATGCTATAATGTCAACATCCAGAAAAACTGGGCAGAGGCTGGAAGCTGCTATTACAGATCAGGCTGTTCAGAATAGGCACGTTAATCATTTTCAGTATTTGATGTGCCTGTACTTTCAAGCAAGACTATTAAGCGTTTGTGTTGCAGGGAAAATGATCCCCTGATGCAAGAGGATGACAATTCACCCAAGGATGATTGACCCTTAGACAACCTTCATGGAGACAGAGATGGCCTAACAGCTTTCTGGATTGAAGAACATTTGCCCTCAGTGTCTTAACAGTGCAGTGGTGCAAGAGGGAATTATACAACCAAAACCCTGCAAACTACAGCCACGGACAAGAGAGCCAATCCTGAGAAGAGAGTAAAAGAACTCCTTTACCTGTGTGTTGAGAATCTGGTACTAAAACTGTAGAATCACAGAATGAAACAAGCTGGAAGGGAGGTACAGAGGTCATCTTGATCAACATCCCACTCAAGGCCAGGCTAAATTACAATAGGTTGCTCTGAACCTTGTCCAGTTGAATTCTGAATATATCCAAATGTACACTGGTGGAAGGTAATGGGCACTATGGTAAAAGGCAACATTCAGAGAGTTTGCTTTGCTATGCAGCTGAATGCCCCAAGCAGCAAAACTTGCTCGCTTAACAGACTTGAAAAGAACTGAAACATTTCTGAGCTTATTCTCCTTCTATGATCATGTCCTGAACAAGCAAGAAGAGTGTGAATGCTCTCTAAGAAGGCTGGGAAGAAAAAGCTTTCTCTGGGCTCGTGCAAAAAAAGTGTTAGGAGTTGTCAAATCCAGTAACCTCACACAAGCCAGGCTGCTGCACCTCTGTGGCCCCAGGTACAACCAATAGCAGGGTTAAGTGGGTATTCCCAACAGGCACACACACGAACACATGCAGGCACTGCACATCTATGAATGGCCAGCCACAAAGATAAGCACAGACAGAAGCACTCACCAGGCATGCAAACAGAAACAGCACCACCAACAGCCTCATCCTGCTCCCCTTTCTGGCTGGTCAGGATTAAGGTCTGTTAGTGGGAAATATATATGCATTTATATACAATGTGTATCTCTGCAATAATTGTCCTTAAAGATTTGGTCTCCTGACCTCTGGCACTGTGGTCTCTCCATATGCTGACACCTGAAACTTACAGCCCCACTCCTGGTGTGAGTAGTCAGGCAGCCTCACTCACTCATGCATCCCTTCACACAGACACACGAGGCATGCTATGGATCCTCTACTTTAAGGCTTTAAGGGTGCAGCCTACCCAGCAGCTAGCCCTGGGTGCTTGCTCTCCTGCGTTTGCTATTCTGTGGATCCCTCCATGAAGTGGTCTTTGGCATTTAGCCTATCCAGGAGTTGGCCCTGGGATGATCTTGTCTCCGGGTGCACTGAGATACACGACACATGGACAGTACACTCAAAGAACCCCCAGAACTTATGGTGACCAGAATAGCTGATCTGGACCTCCTGATGGTTGACCTTCCCTCACTAGATAAATCCCTCCATTTGTGTCACTCACAGAGACACACACATTCAAACTGGTGTCTCGTTCCTCCTCCAGACTCTGCTCTTTCCTTGGCTTCCAACCCACTAACCTCAACATCAAGCTAGTCCAGCTTGATATAAAGATCACAGACTCACTAATACAAGCTCACTCACTTCAGCTGCTTGCATCACAGATGCACAGATCCTATGACCTGTGCTCCACCTTGAGTTCCCAGCACTTGATTTTCATCCATTCCATGATCTCCAGCTGCTGGTAGCACTGACTCATGGGCAACTCTGACCTGTGGCTCAACTCCAGTTGCTGGTATATAAATGTGCATGCACACACACACACACGCACATAAAACAAAGGCCCCTCACCCAAGTAACTGGTGAAAAATGGAATTTAATAAGAAGATAGGCTAGACTGTAGTGATCAGATGCCTGACAGCCATACTGACCTACAGCTGGTGTGTGTGACTGGCCCCTTATCTCTCTGCTTTCTCACACTTAATCCTCCCTTTCCACACCTATGGTTACTCCCCTAAACAACCCGCAGTAAATTTGGCAGATTATCTTCCCTACATCCCATAATAAATCCCATGCCCCTGCTGGCAATAATCTCCTTCAATCTGAAAAGCAGTCTAGAGATCACTTCCATTGATTTAACTTAATGGGTTCCATTCCCACCCCATGGACTGATCACACTCCCGTGATAGCTCTCAGAGAAGCAGGGCCAGGGCATTTATTTCTCTGTTAGGTTACTGAGATTCCCCTGCCTTTCACTGTTCTTCTGTGCTCCTTTGAGCATGGGGAGAGGACACTTTCATCAGGAACCTTTTATCACTCACATAAACAAATATATTTATGCATGGGGTCTATATAATCAGGAGACAAAATACAGTGAAACCTTTGGGAAGCCTTAAATACACTAGAACTTCTTCCAAAACAAAACAGCAATTGTAGTGAAGTAAATATATCAAGTGCTAATGACATATGCAACTGTAATAAGTATTCTGTTTTTCAAAAATAAGTTGATTAAACAAGTTAAAAACCAAACAAAAATAGCAAAAAAAATTCTACTTGTTCACAACTATCCAACACAAATGTTGCTGTTATTTTCTAAAAGAAAATGTCTTAAAGTTTAGCTATAACTTAACATGAAAAAACAAGCTACAGAGTTATAGAATATGCCTACTAATATAAGAGAATATATACAAAGTCAATCTATATGAGACAAATTAGTTCAATTTTTTTCTTGTATAAAGCTATATTGTCAATTCTGCAATGAATGATCCTGTATTACTTCAGCAATGCTACCTCTCAAATGCAATTAATTTTAGAAAAGCTATTTGGAATCAATGGGATATGTGTTTAGTAAGTTCCATGAAGTATAATGTAATTTAACTGCTTGCTATGTCAGAGCAAAATGCTGACACTATCAGAACATCAAAGTTGTCATCTGCAAGGAGGAATTCTCACACTCCAACCAGGAGTTATGCACCATCTGTGAAAGAGAGAAATGACAGCCAAATGGTGTAGGATATGGAAATACACAGCTTTTTGCAAGGTAACACAGTTTATAAGCTTTATGAATGATTGTGTATTTTTCTCTTTCCCAGCCCCTTTCTTTTGTTAAAGCTCTAAGGAAACTGTCAGGATTAGCATGATGCACTACTACTGATGTCAGAAAATGCAGACATCAAGAAATTAAAATAAAAAAGTTCCAACTTTGCATATGAAATCAAGTTAAATTACTATCTACAACTTTCCTAGTGATACAATATAATACCTACTCTTCTACAGCTTAAGAAGTTCATTCTCCCAACACCCACTATTAAATCTAGAACTTGGGTCCAACTGCCACTGCCATCAAACCAGCTACTTTCAATGACAGCACAGCGTGTGTGACTTTTAATGCTTATCTATGTTTTCTCTCTTGCCTTTCTTTCATAGACATTAAAAAATGAGCTTATGTCTTCCAAAGTTTTACCAAAGCATACACTGGAAGTCCCAGAGACCCTACATTACAAGAATGCCACTCCTTTTCTTTAAAGCTTTAATTAGCTTTTAATAAATCATGTGAATCATAAGCAACCAAACGAAAAAGTTAATTTTGCTTTTTTTTTTTCCCTGAAGTAAAATGACACTAATTTAAACCTTTCGTTGTATATACTAAATTGGGTATAATAAACCAAAAGATAGTAGTATTTTTCACTCAGAAGATTTCCTCTGAGGAAGGTATATTTTCCTCCACTTCAAAGGCAAGCCAATTTGAGCAATCAATACATTATTTTCAACAGCCCAAGACAACAACCAGTTAGTAGAAAAAACAGAGGAAAAATCAAATAAGAATGTCTGACCTCACTACCTTTTTTCTTCCATATTCCTTTTTGCCAAAGAAACACTCTTAATGCAAAGAGGTTTTATCAAAGCAGAAAAATTACTCTCTCTATATGCTGAATTTCAGGAAGATACTTATAAAGATTGTCCAGCTATTCTGCAGGCTTGAGAGCTTGTTGCAAAATAAATGCAGTCACTTACATACAGAACACATCATTCCTTTGGAACATATTTAATGAGTTCTGCAAAATGAACTCTGCTTGTGTTTACAGCTGTAGACATTTATAACTCCATCAAAGCAAAACCAATATTCCACATAAAATTGATCTCAGTGCCCTAGCAAGAGCTATTTCATTAACAAGTTATCACTTGCTCTCACCTGTCTTGACTGCAGCCCATCAAGCATTCTCAAACTCTATGCTTCACAAACTTTTATAACCAGAGATGCTAACCTAAAATGTTAACTTAAATATTCAGTGATAAACTGCAATTACATACATGTATAGATTTTCAAAGATATAAAATTACTGTATTTCTTTATGTAGCTTTGAGAAAAAGGAAAAATCCATTACTTCACCCAGCACGTAGCTCAAAAGTAATGCTCTCAAAACTAAATCCTCAAAAACTCTTGCAAAGCCATAAACATTGAGAAATCTGATTTTAATGAAAACTTTTTTGGAATTGTGTTTCCTTTTATAAAACTAAAATAACAAGTATACAAATGTGTTCTGTTTGCAAAGCAATCTTCCCTCAGGTTTCCATTCAGGCTTATTTTTGGTGTAAAAATCATGTCTGGAAAACTTTGCACAGACATGCTCATGCCTAGTGAAATCGGTGTGTCCAAATACTAGAGCTGTATTGAATAAATTCCGCCTAATGTCTCCTTTTTATGCATTAAACCAAATACCAACAAAGTCATTTCAATTGCTTACAAGAACTTCTTTACTTCTGAGTCATGAGGGAGTTTAAAGTCCCATTAGGTCCTGTAAAAGGATGCTGCCTTCTTTCCATCTGAGAGGCATTCTGCCTAAGAAGTATTTGCTCTCTTCATAATGCATATGAAGATGGTCTGAATATTTTGACTACTTCCCTTCTGCTCTCTACAGCTTCTCCCTCTTTTCATAACAATGAAGGTTTAGAAAATTTCAAACAAAGTTTGAACAACATTTAGTTTGAGACAAAATGTGATTTACATCCAGACTTTAACTCAAATGCCTGAGAAACACTAGGAAGAACTGATTGACTGATTGATTTTCCCACTCTGTCAATTGTCTTTAGTTGAAGGTGAAATGTATTTTAAACACCATCTAAAACTTCTAAGAAGCTCTATAAAAACTAAAGACCATACTGGATATTCCCTATATTTTTCAACTTAAATCTGAAACCTGAATTTCAAGTTTCTGCTATATATAATAATGAGTCAACAAACAAGCCATGGGCCTTTTTTCTTCCTTATGGGCAACTCTGCACTAAAGCAAAGCTTTCTACATAGTTATCATCAGACTTTCTTCCCTTACCATGTAATTTTTCTTTGACTTTTGACCACAACAAAAATACTTACCTCTGAGATGCAAATCAGCTTTGGAGTGCAAACTTAGGACCATGCAGTACAGTCACAATGAAGATGCTGACTCCCCTGACCCTGAATTGAAAGTTGAAGTCTGGCTCATGGACACCTTAACTGTTTCCTCTCCATAGGCAGAATTTTACTGTCCTGTTTTAATCCAGGCAGGTCAACTATGTGACCTGTGAAGCTGTATCACACAGTACTTTCAAAACTCTTTTCTCTCTACAAACTTTCAGGAGTAAACACTGAATTTAAAAAATACTCATTTGTACAGGCATCACAGTTACTTCATATTTGCAAAGAGAATTTACATTTTCCCCCTTTTTCTATCTCAGTTTCTCTATCAGCTACACAAAGGATTACACAGCAATTTGTAATACAGTTTTAAAATCAGTAATTCACAGAATTTTAGATATTTAAGAATTTGTATTAAAATCTTACATCAATTATTTAGTCTCTGAACTTCCCACACACACTGCATTCCCCTCCTATTAAGAGAAGGGATGCTTTAACAAGCTTTCCTCTTTTTATTAGATCCCACACTACTCTCCTTTCCTTTCCTCTAGGTCTTTCCTTGCTTCCCTTTGATTCCATCTCTCCCTCCTCTCCTCTTTCAGTGGCTTTCAGAAATGCAAGAGATGAACATTCATCACAAAGCAGTACAGTTCACTGAGCACATGTAGCTGCAAGGATATTCTTGGAACAAACAAGGGGACTGTTTACACTACCTCTGCCCTTCTCTAACTCTCTTCCACAGCTCTCATCTTATCTCCTGCTCTCATCACCCTCCCTTCTATCATCTATTCTTTCTTCTACCATTTTCTTGGCACCTCTTTTCCCCTGCCTGCCTTTTCCCTACCCTGCCTCCAGTGCTTTCTTCCTCCTCTCTCTGCTGGCTGAATGTGAACTGCCTCTTCTTGTTAATGCAAAACATTCTCTCCATATCTATTATTTGAGGCAAGTTTTTCAGAGGTGAGACAAAAACTCCTGATTTCAGCCCACTGGGTGCTGTCTTCTTGAACAGTATAAATGTCCAGAGATCGTTTCACAAAGCAAACATGGTGCAAGACAGGAACACAAGAATCAAATACACACAAAGTATAAGCAAGAAGCTTATTCCTGGAGAAAAAAATCTATTCTTTGAGAAGTCAGTTCTGAGATAGTTAGTAGTAATGTTCACTAATGATCCTTCATAAGAGGGTTTGCCTCTCCCACCAGAAACAATACTAATAACTTTTTAAATCCCAAGAGATAATGATCAACCATCAAACAGAAAGACGTGCTCAGTGCTCATCTGGACTAGGATATAAGCATACTGGAGAGCACACTTTTCTTTTTTTTTTTTTTTTAACCTCTACAGAAAACTCTTTAAAGTTGTTGCAAAACATCTGTTCTTACCTTCTAATGAGGTGACTAGATGAAAGAAGAAGACCATCCAGAGCCAACCCATTCCCGACACTCTTCTTGCACTGATGCCAGCATTAGAATCCATGAAGATTCTCTGTAAATACCACCATCTTCAACAAGCACACACCACTCTCTTGAAAAGGTCTGAGATTTCTTGGAGTGTTTTAATATCTTCCCAAATTAAAGCACAGAGGTCTTCAGAGAGAAATACTGTTTAAGAAAAAACAGAAGATAGAAACAGAAATCAGGTCACTCTAACACAAAAAATGCCAGTTTTTATACACCCATTCCGTCATCTACTACTTCCAAGATACGGGTGAAAAGGAGTAGCACAGGCCCAGTATTTACCATATACCTACCCCTCAAGACTTCAGTCAGTCACAGGTGTTTTGTGCACTGCCAGTACACACAGATTTTGAGACTTTTCACAGCATCAGTGACAGCGTGGTTCCCAAATCAACGTTAATCTCTACCACAGTATAGGCTGTACTCTTACTTAAGTCCTGATCCTTTCTGTATCTTTGGCAATGTTTCTTGGAAGGTGTCCATTCTATTTCCCCTGTATGCTTTTCAAATTCTGTCTCCTGTAATTTACACTTTGCCTTTTAAGGACTCTGCAGGGCAGTAGCCATGACAGGAGAGTTTTTGCCAACACAAATCTGCACAGCTGACACACTTGTAACTGCATTTCAGATACAGGAATTTGTTCCTTTAAGCATATGACTGCACATCGCTACTAAGTTGGACAGTATTTCTCCCATTGATATGTTGTATGTGAGGAAGCAAATGTTGTGATATTTAAGGTCAAATAGGGAGCCTGCATTACAGCTAGAAAAAGCACACAAGTCTAAGTTTATTATCTTAAGTGGGAAAAAATCCAAACAAAACTCTACCACCACCATTAAGAACCTGACATAAAAGCTTATCTTACAGTAAGGGAGCAGCATGTAGCCTAATCCAGCATTGCACTAGATCAATACAGCATAACAATCTTGCTAAGCAAGGTAATTCTAGCTCCATCTGTCCACTTCTCATTCCACCAGAGAAATATCATGGTAATATGTAGGTTGCATGCAAAAAGCCAGTATGTTTTGTTTCTTCAGGTGCTCTTTGAGCAGAGCATTGAAAATGCTCCAATATCTTCAGTGAGACAGTGAAGCGTAGCAAAGGAGAAAGAAAAATATCTCAGGCAATATACAGAAATGGCTCAATAACTTGGCTGAAAGAGGAGAGGGAAGAGTTGTAATTAAAAGGGGCAGCCTCAGTGCAATTATCTGAAAACCTTGCAATAGGGAATTTGAGCAAGTTGGGCATAGCAGAGGAAAAAGCAGCCTGAGGAGTATGCGAAAAGGCAGTGGAGTGCAATTAGATTTGCTTTACTGGAGAGGGAGAGAAATCCTGGGCAGGATGGAACAGTTCTCTCTTCTGCTGCTCCCACTGAGAACCTAGAGCACCCAAGACAGATGAACCAAAGACACTCTGGGCATCACTAAAATGTATGGAAACTAAAAGGATCTCAGCAAGAGGCAAAAACTTTGATTTATGACTACCGAGGAAAGAGAAAAATAAAGTCCGTTAAGCGTAACTGAGGAAAAATGAAGATTAAATGTGAGGATGGATATAAAACAGGTACTACTTATTAGTTTACGACACATCTCAGAATAAAAACACCACTAAATGCAACTGCAAAAAGGAGAAAATTTCAGGGTGAAAGACCAGAAACAATTTCTTTACAGAAAGAACTATCAAAGCACACAGCAGTGTTCTCCTGGAACAGGAGTGACGACTGCTGCCTGAGCCACCAAAACTAAGACTGAGTACACCAAAATCAAGCCTGCAAGACACCTCTACATGGAGACATAAATACTCACCATTTGTACTGCCAGTCAGTCTATAATTTTATAATGTTGAAAAGTTTTTTATTAGACAAGTAAAATCCTAAGAAATGAGGTCTTTTAAGCATTCATAATGAAGGCAAACAAATGCAGAAAAAGAGGTCAAACAAACCCAAGAATACTTTAATTTCAGTCATTTATCTGCAGAAGGCTTGAAAACAGCTCACAATTCAGATTTTCTCATGTTACATAACTTCTGAGCCACAGAGCAGAAAACAGAACCCAAATATACTTTGGCTGCTGGATCTCAGGCCAAAGCATTGAAATGACCACAAAACAGATATAACTAAAACTCCCCTCATACACAAAACCAGACACAAAACAATTTCTGGCTCCAAGGAAACCAACTGCTCTTCTGCTGCTCTCCTCACCTGCACATCTCTCTTACATCTGTTTGCCTTATCCTGGCTGACCCTATATCCCACCAAATTTACACTGCTCTTCAAGAGGAATCATACAGTCTTTGTTTGGATTAGACAGGCAATTATTTTCCCTGAAATAAACTGTGGCTAAATCAAAATGCTGATTGTGATTTAGTAGATAAAAAAGGTAATTTTTTTTTTTAGTATTTAAAAAAAAATTTTTACTCTGCCTCTTCCACACCTCAATGAAAAATGCTTACTCCACAATGAAGGATAGAGAGAACATTATGGAAGCATTTAAGGGAGAGTAGGAGGGAAGCACTAGCCTCTGTGAATTAAAGAGTACCAAGCCCCTAAATTGCTAACCACTGCCCTGCCCTTCCCCCTAGCACCTGATGTGTACAGAATCTGACTACACCCAAAGACGCTCATCTTTCATTCTTCAGTTCTCCTACTACTTCTACCCTACACCAAACTACGTAAACAGAAACCTCAAACCATCCCAACTTTCAAACCACCCTCATCTCTTGTCCACACAAGCACCTTTCCATGGCCTTCTCAGCTAGTTACTTCTTCCAAAACTGCTTTCAGCAAGATTACTTCTCTTTGCTATGGAATCCACTATTCCCCACTCTCCTCCAAATCCAACTGCAAAGCAATACATCTTCTGTGCACAGGATCCTTCAATAAATTTCCTTAAATACTCCTTCTCATCCTCTCTCTCCACCAAGTACGTGAACTTGCCACTCATGTACCAGCTGTCAATCCTCTTATGCTAACATATTTTTAGACATATATTTCCTTAGCTAGTGGAATGATCTCCATCTCCTGAAGTCCTGAAAATTTTAAAGCATCTGAGAAGTGATATTTCCTGAGGATCAAAATGTCTTTTAATGATTCAACCCTATAAAACTGTGAAGATTCCAAGCAGTTAGAAAAGACCAGTCACACATTACTTTTACTGTAATACCAAGCTCCAAGAGATGGGAGATAGACGTTTCTGGGTTGTTTCCTTACATTATTCACCAAAGCTATCAAGACTGTTTATTTTGCCACCATCACTGTGGCACCCAGATTACCAAAATTTGCATTCAAAATCCCAGTTTGAGAGATAAACACAATTACCACCACTATTTTCAAGAATCCTGGTTTCTTAGCGGGACAACCAGAGAGGGAGAAGAGTTCTTTAAGAAGCTTGTCAAGGTGAGTTTTGAACATTACCAAGGATGGAGATTCCTCAGCTTTTTTGGGTTTTTACAGCTGTGTTGAACTGGGTAATTTTAAAATTTCTTTTTACTGGGTTTTTTTCTTCCTTATACGTAGTCAGAATCTCCTTTGCTCTCTTCTCTTTTCTATCTCAACAGAAGAGAGTCAGCTCTTGCCAAGCACCTCAAAGCTTCTTCTACCCAAGACTGAAAACACAAGCCATTTCAGCTGGAAAGCCTTGAATGTGAAACAGCATGCCTGGCTTGACTGTCACTGTTTAAGTCCTGTTTATTCTCACCAGACAGGGCCAGTGCTGTAATTTCTCACTTTTTCTGAATTCAGTCTTGAAGTGGGAACACTTCAGTACCATCTCCAGGCAATGATGCTCAGTGCTACAGAAGAAATAGTGATAGTGCTTTCACATGTGGTAAAACAACTGACAGTAGTACAGTTCTGTGCTTGTGAGATTTCTGTCACAGAGGGCTGCTGTCTGCCCATGCTATACCCAAGCTGTGGCAAAGCATTTCATGCAGCCAGTACCTTTGCAGCAGCTTCTTTATGGAAATTAAGGATTCTCTCAAAGTTCAAGCACTGTCAGTGATGACACTTGAAGAGCCATAGGGCACCAGTGCTGCTAAACAGGTCAGCATGAACTGAGAATTCCCTTCCAACAGTGCATGTGTTAGAAAGGAAGCAGGTTTGCTCCAAGGTTTGTGCAGTCATTATTTTAGAGTACCTCAGTGGTGTAGGTCTGGAGTCTTGATGGAGGTGGTTATGCATGTGACAAACCTAAGAGGGGTCTCCTTAGAATGGACTGCTTTTTTAGTCTTCTGGGGTTTGCATGGCACTCCAAGACCAATCAAAAACAGCTAGATAAACTGTGTTAATTCTGTGCTGGCCTCAGGTTCTTCTGGACCTAAGCTTTGAGCAAAATCCCTTCTTTTCTGAACCTTTTTACTCCAGCCATAAAACTTTAGACAGACCTTCACTGAAGCATGTTCCAGCTTACTACACAGACAATATGCAGTCACGGATCAGAAAGTAATGTACAGTAACCCTATTTCCCTCTGACAGATACCACCTGCACAACCTGACATCAAATAGCATCAAACATTCATCTGAACCATGCATCTGTCTGGCTTCCATGGGAGGAATTCAGACATGCATTTAGGATTAAGAAAAAAGCTAGGAATGTTCAGGTACTGCACAAGCTTTCTGGAGAAAAGATGAGGGCCTGAATAAAGCTGTTTCTTTGAGTTCTATACTTCAAAACACAGGAAAACGCAGAAAGCAGATGAAAACTAAGCCAAGTTTTCTCCGTGTCTCCAGTGCCAGGAAGAGGTGCTGTGTGCAGATGGCTTGCAAGCCTGGCCTCTGTGTGACCCACTTCCTTACTCTTCCTCCAGTATCCACAAATACAAGGCAAAGATTACTACAGAATATCCCCCAATTCATTCCCTTTAGTATCTCTTTAGGAATTCGTCCAATCCCTGTTTTGAACTTCTAACAGATTTGGAAAGATATCTATCCTCGTGCAACGAAGTATTTTTACGTATTTTAAATTGTTCTACTAATAGAAGCTGAAATCGTAACAGTGCCAATTTTTTAATGTTTTCAATTCTTCTTATCTGTTCCAAGAACTTTTCCAAATCATCTTGTTTCCTCCCACTGGAACAATGCTTCTTCCTCGTTCATTGTTAACTTGACTCCTCTAGGCTTATTTCACAGTAGAAATCATTATATGGGTCTAACTTCCCTCTGCGACACTTGATTCCACAAATTTTCCCCATATTTGTCATACTTCTTCCTCACACAAAGGATCTATATGCAAAATAAATGCACCTCAGAAATTCTCCAGGGTAGAGAAAATGCTGTACCTTTGCAAACACAGTCTTTCCTCCTCCTGCACATTCTGCACTGTGACTCATATCAGCTTAATATTATCTCTCAGCAAGAACCATTAAAAAGATAAATGAGCACAACATCTGGGAGAGTCAATAAACTACTATTCCAATTAATTTGTGCTGCATACTGATTCATCACATTTAGGCAGAGTACAAAAAGTGGAATTAATACCTCTCATTCATTATAAATAGGGAATCATGACAGTGTTACACATCAAGCAAAAGGCCTGCCCCCCTCCTTTGTTGCCCCCAGTTCTATCCTACTATAATTGCTCCTTTGCCACTGGGATGCCCTTGCAGCAATGGTCACGCATCTCACTGGGATAAATCTCACACTGCTGTTGTGAAAAGCTGTCACTCAGTGCCTGTCCAGCACTCTGAGCATGACATAATACTGCCTACCTTCTTTCTTAGACAATAATTACAATAACCTATTCATAGAAATCTTTCTACGCCCCAAACAGGAAGTGAATGGGGAGGGAGCAACACATAATTTATCGCTCAGGGTTTTAATATAATGAAGTTAATGTATTTTCTTCAAAAATTCTATTACTGGGGCACATAAAGCACCACAGAAATATGACTGATTAAATAAATAGATCATTTCAATAGCTGCTGCATATCCTTTTATCCTCTGATGAAATTGAGATTATTTTTAATAACTATAATAATTGAGATTATTTTTACTAACTCCCGACTACTTTGAAAATATCTGAGAGAAGAGCAGAATTTATCAAAAAAAGCCCCTTGGATTTTTTACAGTCTGTTCAGTTGATTCATTTAATTTTGAGAGAAACGCTCTAGATGAAATGTAAAACTAAGTTTCAAGGAATACCTCCTCAAGAGCATACATCAAGAAGTATTTCTTCTTGCTGGCTTGATCACTTCCTTCTTAGAGATTATCTGGATAGAGTTGTGTCTGTGTCTCTTGGGATCCCTTAAATTTACAATGACACTCCAAAAGCTGATTGTGAATGTTCTCCAAAGAAAGGCATTTATTTCCTTGTTTACCATGGAAACACTAGGAGTCTTGAAGCTGGTCTTCCATGCTCTGATTATACATTTCCTAGTGGGATCCAAATTAAGAACTTCCATAGCTCTTACAGGGAAGAAAGAGACGCTTATTTTCATGAATTCTTATTAAACCCCTGAGGCCTGAATAGAGTGCCCAACTTAAAAGCATAATCACTCAAATAACCTCTACAGTCAGTGGACTGAGCTGAATCATGTTCACCAGGTAACTAAGATCAGCACTAATTAAAAAAGGGAGCTATGGACAGCTGAACAGCTCCCTCCCCATGACTCCCCAGGCGCAGCCCGAAGGTCTCTGGGGAGATTCTGAGCCTCTGTGCCATCTCCAACCCACACAGGAGGCCAGGTTAGCATCTCTTTAGATAACTACAGTGCTT
Source organism: Sturnus vulgaris (assembly GCF_052056855.1). Classification (NCBI taxonomy): domain Eukaryota; kingdom Metazoa; phylum Chordata; class Aves; order Passeriformes; family Sturnidae; genus Sturnus; species Sturnus vulgaris. The sequence continues at coordinate 32,548,008 of NC_142244.1, forward strand.
TCCCTTCAATCTTCTCTCTTCTGTGCCATGACACATACTTGGCTAGAGCAGCTTTACAGCTTAGCTTGTAAATCTAGTCTTTCTTCCTAAGCAAAATTCATTCACAGTTTCCCTGTGTTTCTGGACACTTTCTCAATGCCTCCATATCATATTTTGCTATGCCTAACAAAGATGGACACTGATCTCTTGAAGCTAGAGCAATTTTTAAAAATATTCTAAGTAAAGATACAGATTCTTTCTTCCATCTATTATGTGCTTGAATTATATACATATTGAACACAATTAAGTTCCTGAAAAAAATCTCTTCCCATCCCACAAGATTTGACTTCATTGACAATTTTTATAGTGATTTGTGTAGTTTTCAAAGAAACATTGGCAATTATACTCAAGTTTCTAACATTAACACCTGGAAGCAAAATCACAGCTCCAGAATATTAACAGCATTACAGAATGAAAAATGTGCAGAAATTAATTGTTATTTACGTTATCCATTACTTGCCTAATATAAACTCTTCTAAAATATAACAGGAACTGAAGTGATACAGAAATTACTCCCTTTGAATTTTCATACAGTAAATAAAGGAGACTGTGCAAACAGGGAGAAATGAATTAATAGCTGTCCATCACATTTATCTTCTTTGATTGAAAGAGAAGATGACAACTGTACCCAGTGGGTATGGTTTCACTGTTCTGCTATTGATTTTACTTTGATTTGTCTGGATACTTCTCTCAGTACAACTGTGCACAGATCCCTGCACTTGTATCTATGTGGAAATAAACATGATGTTATCAACTCCAATTATAATTTATCTTTGACAATTATACTTTCATCTGTACAAAAAGAAGACAAAAGGCTTCAGTAAAGAAAAAAATAAGCAATTCACAAACTCTAGGGCACAGCAGCAAACGTTTGTCAAGCACTGTGTAAAATGCTGTTTCCAAAATTCCAAGCACAGAATTGTAAGTTTATAATACTAGACTCAAGTATCCCTGAAGATCACCACATTATTAACTTTGAGGAGAAAATAATCTGTGGTACTAAAAATTCTTCAAAAATTGACCCTTCCTTTTCCTTCTCTGATACAACTTAAGTTTTAACAAACACCCCAAAATTCACTGAAATTTTATGATAGAAGACATCTGAAAACAAGAAAAAATATGCATCCTGTTTTGGCATTTAAAAGAGGAAGGGAAATAACACACTTTCACAAATGGCTATTAAACAAACGATGTGTTAGTGTCCTGGGATAGGGTTAAATTTCCCCTTAGGATCTGGCACAGTGCTGTGTTTTGGATTGAGAATACTCTTAGTAACACAGATGTTTTAGCTGCTGCTAAGTAGAGCTTACTCTAAATCAAGAACTTTTCAATTTCCCATGGTCTGCCAGTGAGGAGATGGACAAGAAACTGGGAGGGAGCATGGCCAGGGACTGCTGACCCCAACAGGCTGAAGAGGTATTCCACACTATGGAATGTCATGCTCAGTACATAAACAGAGGGGAGGTGGCCAGGATATGTTGATCACTGGTCAGGGATACGCTGGGCATCCATCAGTGGGGGGTGAGCAGCTGTACCATGCATCACTTGTGTTTCTTGGGGTTTACGCCTCTCTCCTTCTTTCCTTTCCATCATTATCATCATCACCATTATTATTGTTATTGTTTTATTCCAATGATTAAACTGTTCTTATTGTTGTAATCTCAACCCACGTCTTTTACCTTTTTTCACTTTTCCTTCCCATCCCACTGAGAGGTGGGAGGGTAGGGGCTAAGCAAGCAGCTGTGTGCTGCTTAGCTGCCAGCTGGGGTTAAACCATGACAGTGACGTAAGGAGAATGTCCCTAAAATCACGTTCTCATCCACTCAGCAATGCTGATCAAGCTGTTTTCTTCAAGTGAAATTAAAGTTATTATAGACCAATTTCTGATTGCTAATGGATGGAAAGTGGTAAAGAAGACGAGCACAGTGTTTGCAATGGCCAGACAAGCAATGTCACAAATCAGAAAAATAACCTTGGCATTTGCTGACCAAGTCTGCAAATGCAACTGCAAATCTGCACAGACAACCCAAACACAGAGCTGCAAAACAGCCTTAAAGGCACTCTCAGGACACTCAAAAAGAAACCAAGGGCCTGAAGGGTTGAGCAGGAGCAAAAGTGAGAGTGGCTTGCAAAACTAAGAAGAAAAGAGATGTTCTATACTAATGCTCATTCCTATTGTAACTTAAGAATGTAGCCTTACATGGCACGTCTAGAAATATGTGAAACCAAGATCCAACACACAAACACTCAAAAGAGGGGGAAAAAGAACAAGCTGAAAATACTTTTCTTAAACTATTCATTGTGGACCAGTTTGCAAAATCCTTTAGTAAGGATTAATATTTTCTTCAGCTGCAGTAAAGAACTTCATTTTTTGCAAAAATGTGCTTACTGTCTTCATCTCTAATTTTGCTTTTGACTTCATGAGGGTTTTACAGTGAGAAATATTTAGCATAAGCAGAAAATGCATGTTATTCGTATTCACAGTATCCAAGGTTGTTTCTATTGGGATATAGTGGCAGCACTGACAACCAGTTAAAAGATAATGTTCCTCTTCTATGGGAATTCCCATCATTTTGAAATTGCCTTTCATTCCATGAAAGAAACTGTCATTTCAAAACAGATTACAGAAAGGAATAATAATATTAAAGCACCTTTATTTAAGTGCAGCTCTTTTTATTAACCTCCTTTCTGGCTTCAATGAGGCAGCTTGGGTTTTCAGAGAATGCACTTCATAATCTAAGGGTTAATTAAAACTACTTTTTTCCATTTTAATCAGTTTCACAGCCTTGGGCTGTCATAGAGCTTGGTTCACAAATTGTTGGCTTCATGCATTTGCAGATAGAGGCTACTTTTAAAACTATTTAATTACTAGCATTATTTATCATCACTGTTTTTATTCCTGTTAAGAGAAGAAATAATGCCTCTTTGTAAAACAACAAGGCAGAAAAGCACTCAAGCACGATCACTTCACTGACTTTTTCACTGCCTTGACCTTGCTGTCCAAACCTACCTTCACTCAAAGCAGATGATTACCAGGTACCTTCCATCTAGTTATAACCCCACAAAATTGCAAATACCAGTTTTTGAGTTCATAAGTTTGCCCCAACAGAGGGCTGTAACATAATGTATTCCCCGAATGGTAGTGAGAATAAAAATTTATATTCAGTCAAGCTGATTCCCTTATGTTTTGCTGACTGCACCAACAGGCTGTACAATATACAAGCTTTAGCTCCAGCACGTAAATTAGAGCGTTTGATGTGGAAATATATGCACAAAACTAGGAAGCTATGAGGGAGGGAGAAAATGGCTCAGAGAAGAGCTCTACCACACAGCCTTCATTCTTTTATGACCACTGTTTGCCTGGATGGGAATTCTGTCTGTTCTACCCTTAGTTTGAGTCTCACGTTCACATGAGGTACTAAAACATCACAAAACAACCCTGCTCTGCTCTGGTCATACTCTGAGAAGTGCATACCAGCACTTACAGCAGCCTGTCTACAACCATTTCTGCAGGAGGTGTTACTTCTCCGTGCAGTAAGAGGCAATTAGGGAGCTACCTTGACAGCAATCTCTTCAGAACACAGAAAAAAGAACTATGAGACCTACAACTTATTCTGGAAAGACTTTGAGAAAATAGATGGTTTCTTCAGTTTTGCTGTCTTCAGTTCCAGTCTTGAAATCCCTAGCATTCACTCAGTTGTCCTTCCTCTTAGTGCCTTGGTCTCACTGATAAAATGGCTGAACTGAGCAACAAGAACAGACACTACAGAGGTCCCACTGGACTTCAGAAACATCTCACTTGGTCTTTAACACTCACTTTCTTTTGTCAACATCTAGGTATTTATTTAGAGGACAACACTAATGATTCATGCTTATTCAAGGCTTCGACCAGGTTTTCACTTTGACTTTGGGAATCAGATTGCCCAAAACTGGCTCTCATTTACGAGACAATTGAGAGGGAAATGAAGCAGAAATGGTAGCTTGAAGAAAAGAAGTCAGATGAAGGCTGCAAAGAAGAGACGATCTGAATGGCAATGACTGCTTGGAACAATTACCTGAGTTCAGTGAAGCATCACAAGGAGCTCATGTGTAGCAAAAGTGGGTTAGAGAGCTCCACCAAAAATTTGAACTTGCCACTGGCAGAGCCTGAAGAGCAGCCAATTTTGTTCTCAGGTCCTTCCCTCCTCCTCCATCCTGCATTTCCAGTTCGATGTTTCCACCCTCAGGAAATGGGAACATTATGTGCCACTAATACTTCAGCAGAACAGAAATAGTCTTAAGAGGAAAAGGGAAGGCCAAGCAGGTTACGGTAGAAAGATATTTCAGGCTCATACCATCTCTTTCTAATTCATGTTTGTATTATTTTTCGTGCCAGAGATGAAAGCAACAACACATAAATCTCAGAGTTCATCCTGCCTCCTCAGTGTCTCAAAGGCTTATTTATATTTCAGTGTGGATGCTGGGGCTCAGTGCTCTCCTAACATCCACGTCCAGCCTCAAAGCCAAAGGATTACATTTAAAATGGAGTGAGTACAATACAACACTTCCTTTCCTTGGGTATCAACTAGTCTTGGTCCTAACAGAGCAGATCCAAGATACATTTTCTGTCAGGAAGGTAGTCCCTCTCCCAGCTGTTGGTAAGACTATAACAATGGAAACAAAATGAGGGGGATGGGCATCTTTATTTAGACAACATCTGGCCTACAGACCCTGGTCAATTGCAGGATTTTTGTCAGTGTATTTCTTTAAGCTTCCCTAGTCATATTTTTAAATATCATTAGCAATAGGTCTTCCATGACTTTCTACAATCTATGTGGACCTTGGCTGGAAGAAACCACACCATAATACTAAATCCAAACCCATCTACCTTGGGCAATTTGAGCCAGCCCTTTTACTTTGGCCAGCACATTGTCTGGGATCCTGTCAATATTCTTTTAGATACTCTAGTGACTCCAGAGCAAACCCTTTTCACTCATCAGTAAGCTAGCGCTTTTTAATAGCATTTTAAAAATTCCCTATAGTCACCTAATCACTTCTGTTGCTCTTCACTGAGCTCCCAGTTCATCAGTGCTGTGGCAGAGAAGTTCACGCAGTCAAACACAAATAGTCTCTGTACATCTGCATCAGTGCCATAAAGTCAGGGAGTCTTCAATTTCAACACCACAGGTTCAGAGGCACAAAAGAAAAAAAGTAGAAAATGTCAGGCTCATCTGCTATGATCTGGGTGGAGTAGGGGAAAGCTAAGCCTTTAAAAAAAAAATCTAAAAAATAATTTTAAAAGAACTTTCTGAGAGTTTAGGGCAAGTTCCCCCTTCCCACTCTGATTTCCATACACACAACTCTTTTCAACACTATTAGACACAGTGGCCTGGTACAGACTATCAGCCAAGAGAAGCAGGAAATGTACAACTATTCAAAGGAGCCTATTCTGATCCTTTCAATTAGGACTGTCCAGTAGGTGTTGATTTATTGAACAGAATAAGATCTGTTTTAGCTTAATTCTTTTAAAGCATTTAACATTTTTATTTTTACTCTGTTTCCAAAGACTGATTTGTTTTCTTTACACTCTGTCATCACGCACTCTTTTTGAGGGGTAACCCACCAGACATAATCAAAAGAATCTATTTAGGAGACAATTTTTTAAGCTATTCTTTTCAAGTAACAGGATCTAGTCATTAATTTTATTTCACAGAATCACAGAATGGTTTGGGTTGGAGGGGACCTTAAAGACCATTCAATTCTGATTCCCCTGCCATGGCCAGGGACACCTGCCACTAGACCAGGTTGCTTCAAGTCCCATCCAGCCTGGCCTTCAACATTTCCAGGGATGGGACATCCACAGCTTCCCCCGGCAATCTGTTCCAGTGCTGCACCACTCACCAAGTAAAGAATTCCTTCCTCTACACCAACTCTTCAAGTCTGAAGTCTTTCCCAAATGTTGTATTGCTTACATGCCCTTGACAAAAGTCCCTCTCCAGATCTCCTATATTCCCTTTAGGTACTGGAAGGCCACAATGATGTCACCCTAGAGTCTTTAAAATGGAGTGTTCTTCTTCAGTCTGAACAATCCCAGCTCTCTAAGCTTGTCTTCAGGAGAGGGGCTTCAGCCCTCTTCCTGGCTTTCTCTGGCCCTCCCTTCATGGCCCTCCATCTTCTATCCCAAGATGTGCTTAGTTCTTCCAAGAACCTGCAGCTCTCTGAGACCATCCAGAGCCACTTCTAATTCAAGACTGGTAAAATTATCCATGAGAAACACACAACTGTCAACACCATTCTTGCAGTCTGAGTTAAGATGATTTCTGACTGAAACAAGGAGCATAAGTCATGCATCATTCCCATTACGTTATTTCACCAAATGTCTTTCTGGTGCTCAGCCTGGGGCCCCAAGCAAAAAGGTAGATCCAGTAAGGCTCAAAATGAAGACTAATTACTCTTCAGCATCTGACTCCACATACATGTCCCAGCAGAACAAGGCACGTGCAAACTAAGAAAATTCCCTCACTCAAGCCTCTATCTATCCCCTGGATTTTAACAGACTGCTGATTTATACTCAAGTCACCAGAATTTGTTCTCACATCACATGGTACTGCATCTATATGTATTTCTAACATGCTTAGATACTGGAAGAGAAAACTGCTAAGATCCTCTCTGCACTAGCACTGAAACAAACATTCCTAAACAGAACTATTCCATTCCTGATACCATAGTGATGGCAATGGTAACTGCTGATATGGTAGCCCCTTTATGGACAACACATGGACCAAACAGGATTAGCAAACTCACTGAAAAGTGAAAATGTCAGTATATATTTGCATCCCCATTGCTGCTGGCACCAGCTGAAAGCCTACTGACATTAGCAAGGGAAGGGACCATCTGGGAGACAACTGCAGGCATGCATCCCAATCCAGCTGTGCTTCCAGCAGCTTCTTCCTGGCTCAAACCCAAAAAGGAGTAATTTCAAACATCTTCCTGGTGCAGAAAGCATTCCAGATTCTGCGTACTGGAATGAAATTGATCCTAGCTGCAAGTGAAACCTAACATTTCGAAATTCAAACGGTCTCATAAAAAGTCCAGTTTGAATTTCCAATTTGAAATTATTCAAAACCTACCCAGAAATTTTGTCCCTGTTGTGACATCCCACTCTTTTCTTAGAGAATAGTCAGGAAGATAAGAGAGTTCTGCCAAGGAACCATGCTTCTGAGAGAACCTGTGGTAAGCCTGATGCTAAAGGCTTCCACACAGGCGTCTGTATCCTACACACTGCCTCTGAAGTGGTCAGCTGGGCCAAACAGATTCATATCATGTGAGTGTTTTGCAGTAAGTGGGAGAGAGATCAGGTCATTTAGGGAGCTTTGAAAGCTTTACAGTAACTTGGAGAAACATCAGTATGCTAAAACAGAAATATCTTACAAAGAGTCAGTAGTTCTCAGTCTTTAGCTTCTAGGGTTTAATTACATGATTTAGACACGTTGGATATTTTCCAGAGACATGGCACAGAGCAAAAAACTGTACTTGGAAACTGCAGAATCAGCAGAGGAATCATTTACTTGGCAAGCTTAAGGAGACTGGGAAAAAAAAAAAAGCCTGTCTGAAAATGAAGTCATGTATGTTTCAATGTGCAGGTCTGGGCTGGCGAGAATTTCCATCCCAAGGTGAATCAAGACCTTAAGGATTCAGCTTTCGTATGTAAGACTGTAGTTTTCAGGCTGGATAGGCTGTGTTCTTACAGTACCCAGCATCTTCCCTACTGCCAGAAGAGCCCTTCTCTCCGCTCCTTGCCCTTAGTTGTGTGCACACACGTGCACAACAGGAGTGGGGGCGTCCACGTGAAACGTCTGAACAAAAATCTTCTTGACAAGCAGGCCTGAGTGGCAGAATGCACAGGGGCCTCTGGAGGCATGGAAAATTGAAACCGGTGACCAGAAGAGCTTTTCTCAGAAGCGGTCTCAAGAACAATCTTCAAGCAGGACCTCTGTGACAGAAGCATCAGCTGCTCCATGGTGACTTTTTAAGAGGCAAGACAGCACCTTCAGTATAAAATAATGTGCCAGGTTCCGCAAAAAGTACACACATTTTAATTGCATTTTTAAAAACGCAACATATATAAACAGTACCCCTCTGATAAAATCCTATTTCTGGTGGCAGAGGAGTATTTCTTGAAAGCGCAACACATGCCTCTGAGAAGGAAGTACGAAGTACTAGTGTAGTTCTTTGTTAAGTGTAAAACTCCTTGTATAAATCAAGTGTGAGAAGAGTGACAACATGAAATGGCTTTTTCTTACTCAGGCTTGCCGCTCACATGTTTGACTGCTATGGCTGACATGAGCAATTCAGGAGCTTTCATCCTTTTGGGGGTCTGTTTACGTAGCACAGTTGGCAGCACTGGAGAAAGAGAACTAGTTTGCTGTAGTATAACATCTACAGAATTATTTACAAAATACACCTGTGTTACACTTGTGTACTCCCTGACACTTCATGGCTGCCAAAGAGCAAATATGGAGAGAACAGTGGTATCCAGCCCAAGATTTATCAGGTAGAAGCTAAAGTATAAGGTCATAATGATTTGGAAAACTGCTGAATGTGTGGAGTCTGTAGCTGGAAGAAACACCTTACTGTATTTCTGTAAGGTGGTACAAAACTTACTAACAAAATCAAAATCAACAGCAAGATATAACATTAATAAAATATTAAATTGGGTTTAAGGAAAAAAAAAACAGCAAACAAGAATAAATTATGACAATATTATAGTGGCTCATCAGTTTCTCCCTAAACCTTTAATCAAGTTTTCACAGAAATAAGTCTTTGAGCTTTTTGAAAAAAAAAATCAGCACATGTTTATGACCAAAACCAGCCAATCTGGAATATTCTTCATAAATGCTTTTTCATGACAGCACCCTTTTTAGAAGATACTGCCCTCTTGTTTGGTGGCTAAATGACATTATAAAGCTCTAGCTTGACCACACACGCCAATTTGTACTTCTTCCACCTTCTATTGTTTATGTGTGCAGTAAAGATATGCAATATGGCCACAGAAATGAAAAACAAAAATATATTGTGCAACCTGTAAGAGTGCTCCAAAAGTACTCTGCACTAATCTGTAGGGACATCAGGTTAATCTCTCCACAGGGACTGCTGATGGATAATGAAATACAAGGAAACTAAGGTTTTAGGGAGAGCAGACCTGGAAAGAGAAGCATTCCTGAACCAGAGGAAAAGCATGCATAATTCTGACAATCCGGGGAAGGAAAGTTGGCCAAAAACCAAAACTGTCTTAATTGGAGGCACACAAGATAAAGGAGGGAGAGGATACACTCATCTCTTCCATGACTCTCTGCATATGGCACATGCAGTATCAGAGGGGAGAAGAGGAAGCCATCTGCACCTGGGCACAAAGAGGGATGTACACAGTGAATCTGTACAGGCACAGAGAAGACAATTCTCAATGGGCTGAGGGATCAGCTCCCTTGTCAGACACATCTGCTGGCAGCCTATGGGAGCAAGCTGGAGAATAAGCAGCTGTCTCCTTGGAGCCACCAGCTGCCTTCCCCCCAAAAAAGATTTACACTGTGCCATTGGTCAGCCTCTAAGTAAAATACAGAAGGCAAAGACAGTAGCAGCCTTGGGCAAAAGAAAAGAGAACAGACATCTCCTCCCCAGCCCCTTCCAAAAAGTCTCCACAACCTAGGCTGTTCTTGCCACAGATAACAGCTTGGAAGAGCTGAGAACTTCAGAACAATGCAAGAAAACATGACTTTCTGTGCAGTTTCAGTGATTAAATTAGAAAGATATTCAATCCTACTTCATAAACTATCCAGTGCCCCAAAGTGATGCTATTTCCAAGAATCAAAATGCATGGCCACACAAGCAATTCTGAGCAGATCAGTGCAAGTGCAAGAATGTCGAACAGGAGAGAAACCCAGAAGACAAGAAAAAATGTTCAGTGGCTAGAGGGGCACACAGGTCAAGGAATTAAAAACTGCACATGCGTAATTTGGCTAAGAGAGCATACATGCAAAAGGCAGTAAAGGAAAGAATGCAATTATGTGCACTTATCTGAAGCTTGCCAACACATTAGCAAAGCAAACTGAAGTAGTGCAAGATGTTGAATTTAGAGAATGAACTTCTAAAGAAAAACAGTATTTTTTTCTGCAATGAGATGGGGTGGCATCAAAAGAGAAGGATTATTAGATTGTGGACTATCTTTCCCTTTCCTTCTCCCAAAGGAACATCAGCATTGGAATTATTTCAAACAGGGAATGAAGAAATACCTAAAAATAGCCAATAAATCTTGTACTAATGGCTCAGGGCAGGTGGATCAGCTGTGACTAAACAAGAGTGCACCCACATCCAGTTCCATACTTCGGATTAGAACCTATATAAAAAAAAAGGAAGCCTCCTCCTTCATTGCAGCTGAGGCTACAGATTTGTCTCTGTAACAGACGTGTCTGGTGGCAGCTAACTCTCCTTGACTTTGTTGTTTCCATTTGCCTTCTCACTCCATCATGAATCTGCATGACTTGGTATCAGCGCTAGTGAAAGATGCCCCTTGGGAGATTTGCTTTCCTCATCTTTACTCTCTGATTTCTGGAATTTGTAGGAAAGGCAGGTGATACTCACTCTCCTCTCCAGGCAAATGAGTGTGGTAATAGCATGAGAAACTTCAGAGTAAGTGAAATCATCTCAGTGGATCCCACAAAAGGCAAAATTAAAATTACCCACCACAACAGCCCCTCCCACATTCACAGATTTATTTAGCTTGAGTAGTAGTAACTTGCATCATCTCCTTGAAAAATAGCCTAACATGGCTTTTCTCTGCCACAAGCTCTCATACAGCCATCTGTCCCCCACAAGAGCGCTGAGCAACCCTACCCACAGACAAGAGCACACAACCTTCCACACGATCCTTCCACGAGGATCGGGAACTCACTCCAGCATCCATCAAGCCCTACTTCAGAGACTTCAAAGGCAGCGTTTCCCTCTGGCTCTTCAGGGGGCTAGAGAGAGGGGAAACACCGCTCGCGGGAGCAGACCAGCTGCACCACGGCCGTGTGGAAGGGCTCTGGGTGTGATGGTAATCTCCGTGACCCGACTCCCACATCTGTCCCCTCCGTGCCCACAGCCGGCACCTGACAGCAGAGGTGCGCTCGGGGAAGGGTCCCGCTAACGCAGCCTTTGAGCAGCACACACAGGGAAAGGAGGAAAAAAACATCACCTGAGGAGTTTTAACCCCTTTTCGAAGTAGTCCTCGCTCGTTCTGTGCCCCCTCCCCCGGCTGGCAGAGACCCGCGGGTACCCGCGACCGCGTCCCGCTCGCTGCGAGCGCTCCGGCCGGACTCACAATGCCCGTCCTCGCCCGCCCGCCACGGTACCTTGTGCAGGACTCCAGCAACACCCCCTCCACTTCCCAGCATTACTCGAGCAGCGTTCGCAGGAGCCCTTCCCGCTAGAGCCGTGCCGCCCGGCCTCCCGGCATCAGAAAAGTTGGACAAAGACCATTTTCACCGCGCGAGTTGCACCATCCCGGTGGCCAGCGCCAGCTCCCTCTCGCTCCGCGCCCAACGCCGCTTTGTCCCCCGGCCCCGGGCACAGCCTCTGGCCTCGCTCGACGTCTTTCAACAAGTCGGATGCTTGTGAGCAGTCCCGATCCTTGCGCTCCCCTCCAGGCCCTTCACTGGCAACGTCGTCTCCCCGCCCAGGTTTCCCCTCCTGCAGGAGTCTCTCTTCCTCTCGCTTCCCAGGATCTGCCTTGTCCCTTTCTCCAGGCTGCTCTCTCTCTCTCTCTCGCTTTCTCTCCCCTCTCCCCTCTCCCTCCCTCCCTTCCTCGCCGTGCCCCTCCTCCATTCTCTCCGCCCCCCCGACCTGCTTTCCTTCGCAGAAGCCCAGCGACGGCAAAAGGGGGTGGGGGCGCTGCGAGATCCCGCACTCGGAGGCGGCTGCAGCCACTCCTGTCACTTCCGCGGCCATCGCCATCCTCTGTGCCGCACGCCCCGCGGCTCCCCCGGCAGCCTCCCGGTCGGAACCGCTCCGCTGGGCGGGTCGCTGGGCGGCACCGGCTTCCCTCCGCGATCCCAGGCTGTGCTGCCGAGCCCCTCCCGCTTCCCCCACCCAGCCTCTTCCAGAGGGGGATTTTCCAAAAGGGTATTCCTTCACCGCCTGCTCTCCGGGGATGCCGCGTGTGGCCGCAGCTGTGCCTGCCCCAGCCTCTGCCCGAGCCCCTACCCCTGCCAGGTTCAGGTCAGGAAGGACAGTGTGGCTGCACAAGACTGATCCTTGGTCCGTCTCTCTTGACATTGTTGAAATCCATGTTACTGTGTGCCATCTCCTGTTGGTCTGCATAACGCAGCCCAAAGTTTGTGCATCTGTGCATACTTGTACTCCATCTCCTATGCTTCCTCTCTACTCAGCCCTGGTGAGGAGCCTCTGCAGCACTGTGTCCAGTTCTGGGCTCCTCAGTCCAAGAGAGACATGGAGCTCCAGAAGTGGGTCCAGTGGAGGGCTACAACGATTATTAACAGACTGGAGCATCTCTCTTTTGAGGAAAGGCTGAGGGAGGTGGGCCTGTTGAGTCTTTAGAAGAGATGTCTGAGAGGGGGCTCACCGTTGTCTTTCAGTATCTGCAGGGAGGGTGTCAAGGGTGGATCCAGGCTCTTCCCAGTGATGCCAAGCATTAGGACACAGGGCAATGGGCAGAAACTCATGTACAGGAAGTTCCACCTGAGCATGAGGAAGAATTTCTTTACTATGTGGGTGACTGACCACTAGGATTGCCCAGAGGGGTTGTGGAGTCTCCCTCACTGAAGATATTCCAGAACCATCTGGACACAATCCTGTGCCATGTGCTCTGAGATGACCCTGCTTGAGCAGGAAGGTTGGAGCAGATGACCCCTCCCATGATCCCTTCCAAGCTGACCCATGCTGTGATTCTGTTAAATGTCACAGAGGTGAAGTGTTTCCTTGATTCTAGGTACTGACAAACCTCAACTGTGTGAGTGAATCAAACAGGGTTTCTCAGTTCTTCCAAAGGAGAACCTCACCTTCCAATGTGGAAACAAAGAAATCAAAGCATCTTTCTTGAAGAATCTTTCCGGGTGTCTCCTGTTTCCTGCCAGTGCAAGAACAAGAGTCTATACCCTCATTCTGCAAATGTCACTGGGCTGAATACAGAGAAATGCTAGTGGATGAGGCATACAGCATTCCCCTCTGCTCGTTCCTGCCATTCAGTGAGTTACACAGCTGAGCGACAGAAAGTGAGGGAGGGTGCCACGAGCTAAACACAGCATGCATTAGGACTGAACGGAAAAGTTATTAAAACTCAGTGCCTTACAATTCATAAATACTTCTGTGATAACACAGAGCAGAATTTTGGGCTTCTGTTCCCAAAGTAACTTCCTTTGGTTTGAAGTATGAGCTTCACAATACACACAATAGAAAGTGAATATGATTCACAATGGAAAGTGAATGTGATTCCCTTCCATGTAAGACACTGGTACACATACAAAAAGAAAAAGCACATTGAATAAAGCTCTGCTTTAAAGAATTACCATCAGCATACAGTGACACATCTCAGTGTTCAAAAAGCTAGAGCTAGTTTCCACAGAGCACAGTCTTTTCTAGCAGTTCTGTATATATGCAGAGTAACACAAATACCTACTTCTTCCCAGACAGCATAGTTTCTTTCTTAATCCTCTCTGTGGGGGTTTCTAGACACCAATTACAACAGACCTCTTTCCTTCCAACTTCCCTCCCTCTCCCTCCCCCCATCTGTTTCTAAAAGAAATTTACTTTAGGAGAAATTGCAGGTATTCAGCTCCTCCTGGAATCTGGTCCTTACTCAGCTGGGTGGTAAATTTTTGCACATATGTTTTCCTTTCTTCCTCATTTTACTACTATGAGGAGCATCTGGCCCCTAGAAAGGGGCAGTGGGACTGTACCATTGCACCGGGGTCGGGAAAGAGGTTAACTAGCTGCTTTGTTCAATAGCTGCAGAAACACTTCCTCCCCTTTATGGTAACGGAATATTCCCCCCAAAACCTCCTCCTCCTCCTTCTTGTGGAATGAAAGCCAAGCATGAGCGAACTGCTACACTGAATGGGGAAGTCTGAGAAAAGTTCCTGTGCACGCGTGCACATGTAAAATCCAAACCCTCTTTAAAACCTCACCTGGTGAAAGGCGAGCTGACAGTCAATCTTTTATGAGGGATTAATTTTTACATCAGTGTTTAAATGTTTTTTTCTCCAATGTTGCAGCATTTTGCAATGCTGCAGAATTTATATCTTAAAAAAAAAAAAAAATCCAGTTTCTGAAATCTCCCTCTGCTAGGCAAATTATCACACCTACCAGAAAAACTCAGCCCTCTCAATATATAAACAACCACAGCCGACATGACAGAAACAGAGAAGAAAAAGCTCTCAATCCCAAGCTACCACACATGGATTGGATTCTCAGGAGAATCTTAAATGTGACAAAATCAGCATATCTCACGCAACAGTGTGGCTTGAATGATACAGAGCTGTGATCTCCAAAGAGGGAGGCATGCACCCCAGAGGGGTTTTCAAGGCAACGCATTGGTGTGCAGGAGGAAAGCAATAGAACTTCAGTAGTACATAACTTATAAATAAGTAAATATATGTATAACAGGGGTGTTTGCTAAAGAATTTTACCAAGAGGGATGTGTGATCAAGAAAGTTTGGAGACGTTGATAAAGACAATCACGTACTCCAAGTTACACAGACAGACATTCGTTTTATAGACACAATTCCACACAATAGTGAGCTTCAAATGTCCAGACACACAAACAGATCTCTTAATATTTAAAGTTTCAGTTATTAAAACAATGGTCAGAGCAGCAAAGCATAATTCATTTATCAAATACTCTCCTCACTGTGTGAAACGTGTTAGGTCTTGAAGAGAAAAGAACTGGAATGTGCAGGGCAGACCACACAAACCAAAGAGAAGAAAACCACCCATGAGAGAATAGCTGAGGAGGATAAAAGGGAGGGGTGAGGCTAAGACAAGGGGAATAGAGTTTCAAAGAAAAAGGAGAGAAGAAGGAGGGTAAGAGTGAGAGAGGTGGGAGACAGAGGTAGAGAAAGCAAGATACATACAGAGCAACTATAAAAGACAGACAAGGAAAGAAAGGGATGTGAAGAAGAAAGGGAGGAGCTGGGAACAGCAAATAGAATAGCAGGCAGAGGAAAGAATAAGAAGGGTACTATTTATACATGAGAGGACATGTTTGACAAGCAGTTTTGAAGCAGAACTATTTAGTGGATAAAATCTTCAAGAAGATTTTTGTCAAGGGCAGATTTATCACTGCAACTGTCTGAAATAGCACATTTTCCTTCACAGATTTCTGAAAAATAATCATACAGATCAGTAAACTAAAACCTTATGATATCCTTCTGGATACCCTTTATCCAAAGCCTTGTTGTTTTGCTTGTTGCTGTGTTTGGTGAAGTACAAAGGTATTTTCTTCCTCAGAAAGCCTGGCACAGAAAGAGGAGAAGCTTACAGAAAATTCATAAGAGATAACTGAAGATAATTTGGGGAAGCACAGAAGTGCAAAGGACTGAGAGGCAGCTCAAGATGGAATGTGAAAAACCAGACCCTGCAACTTTACAGTCTTCACACTGGCTCCTGGCAACCACCAGTATACAGTCATGCTTTTTAATGTTTGTTTTTGGGGTTTTTTCATGTTTATCACAAATAATGAGATTTTTTACCAGCAAGAAGGCTTCTGAGTGGCAGTTTTCCCTTGACACAAGCATTGTTCTTCTGCTTGCAGACCAGGACAAGGCTCTGCCTTGTTCCTTCTTATCCATCATTCATTTCTGCTTAGGGTTTTGCTTATGATCTTTAATGGAAATAAATGCCAGAGAGGAGAAAACCTCCAATCTACATTAGCTGACTATTCACCCACCTGTATTTTTAATTATTATTTTCATTAAATATGTGTATCAGTTGTTACAAAAAATATCTTCCTTGACTATTATATCAACCAATCTCTAAAATGTAACAGTGTATTAATTTTGTTAACATATATTTGTTCACGTTAGGCACTGTAATGTCACAAAGTTGTGAAATTTTACTGAAGTCAGTATTGTTCCTGCTTAAGTAAAAGAAACCTAAAGGTAACCTAGTCCTGGAAATAAGGACTTTGACAACCAAGATAACAGCAGCATCCTAGACCACATCTTCCAGCATCTTCTGGCATCAGAGCAAGTAATTATAGCAAGACTGATTCCAGGGATGTCTGGATCAACAGATAAGCAGTAAGAATTCTGCAAAAATGCAGGTGCTTTGCAGAGATTTACTGTTATTAATAATCAGTAGTGTGGGTGTAAGTGATTAGTCAAATCATGTATTACCTGAATGTTTAAAGGGTATAAGAATTGTGTGTAAAACCACATTCAGGTTGCCCCAATTTGGCTGCGACACCTCGTGCACGTGAATTAGCATTTGCCCATTGTAATTCTATGCTTTGTATCCTAACCTCTCTCCTCAGTTGGCACGGGCCAGTTGCAAATTTTCATGACAGTCTCAAAGGCAAAGAAACAACTAGACTTGTGCCAGTTCACTAGAGCTACAGTCTAAATGTCTGTTCATCTGTCCATTTTCCAGCATCCTAATGCTGTGGACCAGGATTTGGGGAATTTTAAAAACGAGAACTGGCTGCCTGGGAATCCATGACTGGTTTTACACTAAGCCTTGCTCCTTGCTGGGACTGGACACTATTTAGTCAATTCTGTGCAGATCTGCAATCCAGCTGTGTAAGTTCAATACTGCTACTAGGTTTTACCTGAATGCCCAGACCTTGTAAATTAATTTTTTGCTTACTGGAACATGAGACACTACAGGGTTTCTGAAGCTGCCAAAGGAATAAAAAGTAAAATTCATGAGCTCTGCAGCCATGGCCCAGGAACAGAAATGTGAAGTTAGAGATGTATATTTTTCTTGTATATGAATTCTCTAGAAAGTACAAATATATAGGTATATCTTTTATAAAGGTGTTGAAGTTGTGAACTTGCATGTTTTACAATCTCCTCTATATTTTATAAAGCACTTAAGACAAGCCATGTCTATCTGCTGGTTCGTGTTGATCCAAGCTTCACTCACTTCCTTTGGATGTGTGCTGTAACCGCAGTTCTTGACCAAGCATGAAATTTCTACTTTCTCCTTGTGAAAACCAGAAACTCCAGACTCCTTTTGGAATAGCACAGACGAAGTACCACTGAATTTTTTTCAGTATTGTCCCTTTGACTTGGACGGATGAGGGACTCAAGTAAATTGTAATTATCCTACTGTTCTGTTGCTTCCATAAGAGTGTTTGGAAAAATTCCATACTTTAAGGAGGTTTGTGCTAGATTTGGGTGACTGTTGCTTATCTGAAAAATGACTCCAGAAAGCTGCAGAAGATTCCAAAAAGCTCTGTTTTCAGTTGCATGCTTGTGCTCTAGTGGAAAATAATGGACCAACAGTTACATAGATTGAAAGGGAAGTTGAACTGGGATTTAAGCAAAATCATGCTGCTATAAAAATCACATAACATACAACTTATTCTTGGAAGCCCAGTAGAAAAATAAGGACATTAAGTTACTGGCATTGAAAGGCAGAGAGGTGAAAGCTTTACACCCTCAGGAAGCTGAAAGGGATGGAGCTGAGCTTCTGTGAGAGAACGTAAGGTACCCACAGGATTTTTCTTTTTGGCTGACAAAGAGGGTGACTGGTGCCACCCTATGTCCAGATCCATCAGTAAATGTCTGTGAACGTGCTCAAACTTGCAGCAAGGGGTTACATAAATGACTGCCTTTTTCATTTAGCTCTTGGCTGAAAACTGAGTAGGAAAGGAGAACTACAAATTTAGTTGGGAATAAAATTATTTATTTTCTTTCAGAGAGAAAAAGAACGTGGGAAGTGTTAAAACAATTTTGTTTAGCATGAAACTCCACTTAATGTAATTATTTCAGGAGTTTTTCAGAGAAGGGAATGAATGGCTGGATACATCTCCTGGCAGAAAAAGTGTTTCATGAACAGAACCGGTCTGTATCCTGGCAGTTCCTGGGTCTCAGTCTGTTGCCTGGGTGCCAGTTTCTTTCCCAAGGAATGCTTAATTACTTGCAAGGTATGGAAACATCTCAACAGAAAAATTAATTTCTCATTCGATCTCCCATGCACAGACTGGCATATTCAGGAACCCAGAGGTGGCAACATATTTATGGAAAACAGTTTAAAAGCACTGTAGTGCAAAATGGGAATTCACTTCTAAGGCTGTAGTCCCACAGATATTTCAGCTCCACAAGAATATGAACCTCTACTGAGACAGGTAACCTTAAACTCTCTTTTTTCTCTGACCTTTCCTCATCACCTTCCCAGTGCTATCAGCAAAGATTTGTGCAGTGATCTGGATCAAGGACCTGATCACTCTGAAAACTAATTCATCAAAAATTAAATGCACAGTTTTGGTGTACATGTAGGAGACTTTATGTAATTGAATAAAATGCTACAGCTAGAAGATGGATGGGAAGGCAAAGGGTGTGCAGGTTGGGGAGGGAAGTCAAGAGAGTTAATGTTTGTTTTAAGTGGACATATGCCAGTCCCCAGAGTATGAGGTCTTTGAAACTGAGTGTCCCATAACAGGGATGTGTTTTCAGTACCCCTTGCTGTTGCGGTCTGTGTATGAAACTGTTCTCTTCCCACCAAAAATAAAGTTGCAAAAAGAAAGAAAGAAAATCCCTAAGAAACTATGCAAGAAAATAAAGCTAAACCTGAAAATGCCTCCAGAAATTGTTGAAATGCCCTTATTGAGTAAATCTGGAAAACACTGAGGGTGTGGAGGTGTGAAGTCACACAGGTTTAGTCACAGGGTAACATGCAAAGAATAAACCCCCTATGAATTAGGCAGCACAGCTGCAGAAGGTGAGTAAGCACCTTGAAGGTAACAAAAACAGTGAACAACCTCTTCTTTTCATCTTCCTGGGAGTAATCTATTACAATCACATCAGGTCGCCTGCTTATCACCCTGAATCATAGAATTATAGAATCACAGGACATCTTGATTCTGTTCTATGGAAGGGACCAATAAGGATCCTTGAGTCCAATCCCCTACTCCTTGGGACTGCCTAAATCTAAACCATATGACTTAAGTGCTCCTTGAACTCCAACAAGCCTGGGGCCAAGACCACATCCCTGGGGAGCATGTTCCAGTGACCAATGTTCCTAATGTCCAATGTAAACTTCCCCTAACACAGCTTCATATAATTTCAGTGGAATGAAAAGACAATAAAAATGTCTTTATAAACACATCAGCAACAAACGGAGGGCTAAGTAGAATCTCCTTCCTTTACTGGATGCTGCAGGGGCAAATAGTGACAAAGGATGAGGAAAAGATACATAATAGACCTTCCTTGCCTCAGTCCTTAATAGCCAGACCAGTTGTTCCTCAGGTACCCAGCTCTCTGAGATGGAAGACAGGGACAGGGAGCAGAATGCACTCCCCATAATCCAGTGGAAATGCTCAGTGACCTGCTGCACCACTCAGACACACACAGGGCTTTGGATCCAGATGGGATCCACCTCAGGGACCTGGATCACCAGGGAGGGCCCAGTTGACTGGATGTTGACAAATGTGATGCCCATCCAAAAGAAGGGCCAGAAGGAAGATCCCAGGGAACTACAAACCTGTCAGGCTGAGCTCAGTGCCTAGAAAGGTCATGGAACAGCTCATCCTCTATGCCATCACACAGCATGTGCAGGGCAACCAGGGATTCAAGCCCAGCCAGGATGGATTTAGGAAAGGCAGGTCCTGCTTGACCAACCTGATCTCCTTCCATGACAGGGTGACCTGCTTAGTGGATGAGGGAAAAGCTGTGGATGTTATCTTCTACCCAGACTTCAGTAAAGCCTTTGACACCATTTCCCACAACATTTTTTGGGGGGAGAAACTGGCTGCTTATCACTCGGACAGGTGTACTTTTCACTGGGTTGGAAACTGGCTGGATGGCTGGGCACAGGAAGTGGTGGTAAATGGAGTTGTGTCCAATTGGCAGTCAGTCACTACTGGCATTCCCCAGAACTCAGTATTGAGGCCAGTCCTGTTTAATATCTTTACTGATGATCTGGACAAGGGGATCAAGGGCACCCTCAGTCACTTTGCAAATGACACCAGGCTGGGTGGAAGTGTTGATCTGCTGGAGGGCAGGAGGGCTCTGCAGGGGGATCCAGGCAGGTTGGATCCATGGGCTGAGGCCAGTAGCGTGAGGTTCAGTAAATAAAATGCTGGGTCCTGCCCTTGGGTCACAACATGCAGAGTTACAGGCTTGGAACAGAGTGAAAGGAATATGGCCCAATGTAAAAGGACCTGGGGGTGTGACCAAACAAGAATGACACCTGGCTGAACAAGACTGAACAATGACTGAACACCTGGCTTGTATGATCAATACTGCGGCCAGCAGGGCCAAGGCAGTGATCATCTTCTATCTCCTTGGCACTGGTGAAGCCACACCTCAAATCCTGTGCTCAGTTCTGGGTCCCTCACTAGAAGAAAAACATTGAGGTGCTGGAGCGAGTCCAGAGAAGGGCAACAGAGCTGGAGAAGAGTCTGCAGCACAAGTCCTGTGAGGAGCTGCTGAGGCAGCTGGGGGTGTTTGGCCTGAAAAAAAAGAGGCTCAGGGGTACCTTATCATGCTCCACAGCTGCCTGAAAGCAGGGTGTAGCCAGGTGGGGGTGAGTCTGTTTTTCCATGTAACAAGCAACAGGGCAAGAGGAAACAACCTTGAGTTGTGCCAGGGCAGGTTTAGATTGGAAATTAAGGAAGATTTGTACACCAAAAGGTTTATCAAATACTGGAACGGGCTGTCCAGGAAAGTGGATGAGTCACCATCCCTGAAGGTATTTAAAAGATGTGCAAATGTGGCAATTAGGGACATGTCTTAGAGACAGACTTGGCAGTGTTGGGTTTGTGGTTGGATTTGATGATCTTAAAGGTCTTTTTCACCTTAGTGATTCTAGATTTCCTTGTGTCCTATCTTTGGTCACCAGAGAGAGAAGATCAGCACCTCCCGCTCTATTTACCTCATGAGGAAGCTGTAGGTCACTCCTCAGCCTTCTTTAGGCTGAACAAGCCAAGTGACCTCTTGTTCTGGAGACCTTTCATCATCTTGGTCACCTTTCTCTGGACACACTCTAATAATCTGATGTTCTGTTATATTGTGGTGCCCAGAACTGCACGCAGAACATGAGGTGAGGTGGCACCAATGCAGAGCAGAGCAGGACAATCCCCTCCCTTGCCTGGCTGGTGATGCTGTGCCTGATGCCCCCCTGGACTCAGTGAGCCCTTTCAGCTGCCAGGGCACTGCTGACTCATGTTCCACTTGCCGTCAACCCAAACCCCCATAGCCCTTTCACCGGCCTCTCCGGCCTCTCATCTCCCAGCGTGCATGTCTTGGAGTCCAAGCTGTGAACAGAGAGGACTAAGCTTTGTGAAAAAGATACGAAAAAGGACTGAAGAAAACCAGGAAATTGGGAGTGCAATTTTGAACTGGAGCTCAGGAGAACAGAGAGCCGGCGAACGTGTTTGAGAAGAAGTAATAAATTTTTCCTGGCTGAAGACACTCGGTGCAGGGCCCAGCGCTCCGCCGTCCCTTCCCGGAGAGCGTGGGGCGCGGGCTGCCCCTGGCTGTGACGTCACGCGGGGCGCCCCCCGGCGCGGCTCTGCGGCTGAACGCTGCCGCCCAGCGGCCAGAGCCGGTACTGCCCGGGCAGCGGCTCGGCCCCGCCGGCCTGCCTCCGGCTCGGCCCTCGCGCTTACCAGAAACAGGGGCACAAAAAACCAGAAAAACAAAACAAAAAAAAAACCCCAAACCAACAGACCAAAAAAAGCGGGAAAGTAATAACCCGCTCCTTTTCTAGGTCCTTACTGGTAGTGCACAGTTCAGGGTACTGAACTCGGTAGGGAAAGTAATTTGAAACTACTACCTAATCTTTAGCATTTCAGGGATACTCAGGAATTCTAAGTGATCACTAATCATTAACTACTACCCTGATGGGTTTTTCTCTTCTGCAGAAAGTGTCTTGAAGCAATGGGGGCTGGCTGTTTAATCATTATCCTACTGACGCAGTGTGATGCTACATGTGGTTTAAGTAAGGTTTTTTTCCTGAGTCTGTGATGCTTGTTGAAGCTGTACTCCTTCAGCCAAGACAGTCGGGGTCCTGAGTGCACCAATAAGCTTTAATTGTTCTAGGCAAGCTCACCTGCACTCTCCAACAATGCAGTTTCTGTCCCTTGCCCCAAAAGCTGTATTTAAACTCAAATGTCAGCACAAATTCCTTTTCTAATCGATGTTGTGAGCAGGCCTTCGCCTGTGTTGTTGGTAAGATGGGTAAGAAATGCACCTTTGACCTGCAGGTCCTGCCTTGCATTTGTTGTTAGAAAAAGCTTCAGAGATCTTTTATGGACCATATTTACAAATTGCCTGTTCTCATGTAGGCAGTCTTCTGCTGGCTTGTCTAAAGGCTTTCTCTCCTACTTAGTGACCACTGGACTGATGCATAAATGCTTGGGAACATTTTAAAGGCAGAGCATCATTCAGGCAATGCCGACTTAAGGTTTTTGCCACTGACAAAAGTGGTTATGTTACTTTGTCAAAATACAGACTTTTTTTCAGATCTCATTAGCATTACTGAGACAATAAATCGGTCCTTGTACAGGCAAAAGCAAGGAAGTGTCATCTTAAACAAAAACCTGTAGGTTTTGTGGAAAGTGTCATGGAACTACTTCTGCAAGGTCTACCAATTCGAGTCAGGCTTGTGAGGACCCATATGTAGTTAGATCTCACCTGTACTGCAACTCGCTTGCTGCATAACCAAGTGAACAATAAAGAGCTGCAGGAGGAAAACAAAGAAGGAAAAATGGGGAACTTGCTGCTGTACTTTGCATCAAGGTGGGACAGGTCACCCAAATAAATAAATAAATAAATAAAATCTGATGTGTGTATGCAAAATGTGTGGTACAGTTGTTGTTTCGTTACAGTTGATGATGTGTCTGCTCGGAGAGAACATAGCAAACAGCTTACTGGGCACAAAGCGCAGGTGAGGAAGAGGACATGGCTCCCAAAGAAGCTAATGTAGGCTGCTTGCAGTGAGGTGCTTTCTGGTTTCACATTCAACAAGATGAAAAAGGATGTGGTTGAAAGATTTCTGTCTGTAACTGCAACTTTGCATCCTTGACTAAAAATTCTCTAGCTCAGAGAAAAAATAGCTTCAAGAAAATGCTGTGGCTTCAGATAAATGCAAGTCTGTTTTTGAGGGTCAGTTCTTAGACTCTGGCCTGTAAATAAAGTAAAGCTATTTTGTCCACAGTAAGGTGGGTTTTCTCTTTTCTCCATGAATATACTAGCCTAATGCCTTGCTTCTACCTCAGCATCCTAGGGACAGACCTTAATCCCAAATTACCTGTCTTTTGCTTCCTACAAGTCCATTTATCTTTCTCATTCACATTTATCCTAAAACACAAGCCTGTGTCATTCTGCCTTACAATGAGTCTGTGATAGTCTAATCAGGCAGTCTGATATTTCTACCTACTGACTTTTTGTCATTCCCTTGATATGAAGTGCTTATTAATGAACTGCTGAAATTTTTCATTTTCCTGGACTGAGCTACTGCCCGAGCAAGACTAAACCAACAAATGTTTTGAGCCAGTCATTTAAGAGGAGAGGAAGTTGCCACATGCAAAGAGATTCACACAGTCATTTCAGGGTTCAGCGTCCTATACTGAAGCTCATATGTAAAGAACAGAAATTAATGTGAAAATTTCATGTTTAAGGTGCATTTGTCTTTTCTTTCAAAGATGGAACATAACTCATTAAAAGGAAAACTCAAAGAAAATGGAACTGATTTCATAGCCAGTTTTTCAGTAATTCTCTGGTAAAATGATTCCGTGGAAGTGGAATGTTGAATAAAGCACTGTAGGAAAAGTATTAACTTCAGATTTTTCAGGAAATTGAAAAAATAATTAAAGAGGGGAAACTGGGAATAAAGGGAGAGTCTAGCAAAAGAAGGGAAAGGAAGATCCACAGCATAACCAAGTAACAAATCCAGACAAAGGAATTAATGGAGACTGGAAAAAGGATGGTTTTGTAGGGAAAAATAAAATCCAGGCAACAGATAGAACATCTGGCTTCGAAGTGCCTGATATCTCTTGCTGACATCAGTGCAGTTGCAGGACAGGAAAATGCTGACATGGTTGTTGTTGTTTCTCTTTACAGCTGCTCAATGTAAGAACACACTGGAGCTGTCAGGACCAAGAGTTGTGTCTTCTCTTTTTTTCCTCCTTCTTTCAGATGAGTGCTCTCAGACAGATCTTTTGGTAGCCTCCCTGTCTAGTTTTTCAGCTCCAGGGATCTTCAATCCAACTTCTTGGGAAGCTGCAGTGGCAATGTTGCTGCGAGCCAGCAGGCATCCCGTGAGGAATCTTTCCCAGCGCGGGTGGCGTGTGCTGCTCCGGATAGTGCGAGCATCCTGCACAAACATGTCACGGCTGGTCGGCAGGAGAGGCAGCTCCCAGAGAGCACAAGGAGTTTTATCAGCAGTGACACAAGAGGTGTGTTAGAGGTGCCTGGAGCCTCATGCCGAGCCACGCAAGCTGTGCTGGTTTCAGCTGGCACTTCCCACCCTTTCTGGAGGGAGGTGCCCCGGACTGCTTCCCGATAAACACAGGCTGTTTACCTTTGCTTAATCCTGGAAGCCGAATGAAAAAGGAACTCCTCATTAGTAAAGTCTTCTCGGAGGTTTTATTTCAGATCATAGGTACAATTACTCCCAAGTTCCAAAGAAAATTCTGGGTTAATCAAAAGGATTTTTATTGATTATTTTCAATATCTCTGATAAGTTTTGTACATTTTTTCATTGCTATTTTACATATAAAAAATGTAAAGATTCACTGGGAAATATAAAACTGCCTTCTCCTTGAGAGTGTTCTTAAAATCTGCATTTTTCAGGAGGTATGGAATGTGGTTCATCCACCTCGGTCTAAGGAATGCTCATCAGTGAGAAATCCACAGAAAAGTGAGCCCTCAAGTGTGTTCATGCCCTAGGGGAAGGGGAAATAGGATCAGCTCTCAATCAGTTTAATTATGTATGCGAGGTACTGTTTCTTTTGACTCACCCTGCACTGAGATTTTATTAATGAATAGGTAACCGGTTGTTCTTAAATCTTGTTTAGGCATTGTGCCTGTTCACTAAAATCCTGCTCAGGAGCTGGCTGGCACAGCTTGTGCTAAGGCCTGATGAATGCTGGAGGCAGACACTGGGTCAGAGAGAGCACCAGTAGGGAGGACAGGTGCCCAGAAAGGGGCAAAGGGCCATGATGCAGCCATTGGCACCTGCAGATGGCTGGCACCTGCAGCCATCCTCTCCGTCTGCCACTGTCTTCACAATCTGCTAATTTATGAAAATGATTTAGACCAAACCTGCAGGCTGGAAGATATAAAGCCATCAGCTTACTGGAATGCATTTGGAGCAGACACAATAGCAGCTGGATTGCTGAGACTTCCCTGCTTCTTGGTGTTTCACAGGGGATGCCCAAAGCGTGTGGCTAGACAACTAATTGATTTTTTATTTCCTTGTAAGGGCATGAATTAACAATTTTGGGTTCTAAGATTGGAAACCGTGTGATTTGAGTGCTGCATAAGTGAATTCCTGTGATAGACTAGTCTAGGTAAAAGGGGGTTGTAGCCGTGGAAAGGGGTTTTAACCCTTTAAGTGCAGCAGAAATAAGATGCACAGCTACATGGTCATCTTTCATGATAGGAAGAAAGAGACAAGTTTATTCAGAAACACACTTGGTTTTATAGCATGACTCGCAATTCCAAGAGTAGAGAAAAGGTGATTGGTTCAGTGAGAAGACACCCCATTCCCAGGGCCTGGTCACACAACAGGTGTTCTATCTTGTTATTAATTCCTTTTTATTTTGACCAAATTATCACCCTGGGAGAAATTCTCCCTAGCCTTGATCTGGGCCAGCTTATCGGCTGGGAACAGAGCAGAAAAGCTCCAGCCTGGAATATTTTTCAGGCTGTAATTTTCTTACTTTCTCAATATGTGTCCTACAGGGGATTGGGCCCCTGTTTGTCAGACTGGCTGCATTTCTTTATGAGATCATGAAATAAAGTTTAGATCACAGGTATTTTATCCTGTAAATTTGAGATATCCCAATGGACTATGGCCAAGCATTTAATTTGACAGCATCTGAAAACATTGAGTATATTCTAATGCTGTTCCATCTGCAGTCTTTTCTAGAGGTACTTTACATTTTCCCTCAGGTTGAGGAAAACAAAGGGGTAAATGATGCATAAGAACTTGTTTAAGGGACAGAAGAATGTTGAGAATTTTCAAGTAGGAAAAACAAGTCTATAAATGACATCTTCCCTGGTCTGCATTATGAGAGGAAAGCTAAAGTCTTTACAAACAATCTGATGGGTGAAGGTATGGGTGTCTTCGAAATGGCTCTTCATGTCTCTACTGACTCTGGGCAGCAGGTTTGTGGCTCCTGAAACAGCCAAGGGTCTGCACAGCCTGAACTTCAGAGCTTTGGGATAAAACAGTAGCTTCAAGGGGGGAATATGTGGCAGGCGGTTCGGGAACGCTGTACCTTGCCAGTGCCTCAGCAATGGGAACAGGGCAACATGAGCTGGGAGTTTAGGATAAAAGGAGGCTGTGACTTCTGAAACCTCGAGAGAGAAAACCCTGTGTGCCCCAGGGGACTCTCTCTCATTTCGAATAAAGCTGAAGGATTCCTCTGTCTCCTTTTTGGACATAAACCTCTGGTGTTTGTGGATTTTCCTGAAAATTATAACAGTTTTTAAACATAAATAAACTTTGTCTTCTGCTTTCTTTTAGAGTATCTTAATACAAATTTAGCTATAATGAATAATATGAAAAGGAAAACATCCTTTAGCCCTACTGCTGGTAGAAATTCAGCCTAGTTCTTCTTAAATCATCTTATGTAACTGCAGAAGTAAGAGATTAATTGATTTTTAGTCTTTTATATTCCTATTTGTCTGCATATACTAATTTATTATCATATCTTTGATGCCAACTTTATATCATAGTTTGAGAGAAATTGTGTTATTGCATTTTGCATGTACATCAACATAAGTTCATTCCTATAATCACATTGCTCCCCAAACTCTTTTTCAGCTTCATTAAATAGCGTCAAAAGTTTGTAAAGAAAATGTTATAAGGTTTTTTCAGTGGATTCAAGTATATTTGTTAAAGTCAATAGCGTTAAAGCAATGGAGAAGTTCACATATATCTTAATTATGGAAGTTTATCAATGCCTATTTATCTTTCTCTATGACAAAGTCTAGATACTCAAGTTTTCAAATGGAATAGTAAAGTTTATTTTTTCTTTATTTTCCCAGTTTCAGCTGGGATAGAGTTAATTTCCTTCCTAGCTTTTGCATTGCTGCATTTTGGATTTAGAAAGAGAATGGTGTTGGTAACACACTCATATTTTGTTTTTTTAATAAGTTGTGTTTATCTTGAGTCAAGAACTTCTTTCTTTTTCCGTGTCTCATGCTCTGCCAGTGAGGAAGTAACACAAAAGAAGCCGGGAGGGAGCAGAGCTGGGACAGTGGACCCAAACTGACCAGAGGGATATTCCACACCATAGAACCAGTCATGCTCGGTATTTAAACTGGGGGGAGTTCATGGAACCACACCCAGTCTGGGATTGCCAGTCTGGGATTGCCAGTCTGGGAAGTGAGGTCTGGCATTGGTCAGATGATGGTGAGCAATTGCATTGTGCATCACTTGTTTGTTTCATTATTATTATTGTTAATACTCATTATTATTATATTTTACTTTATTTTCAATTATTTTACTTTATTTTCAATTATTAAACTGTTCTTATCTCAACACACAACTTTTACTTTGATTCTTTGGTTCCACTGGGGGAGGTGTGGGGAGAAAAGGAGGGGATGAGTGGCCATGTGCTGTTTCATCTCCAGCTGAGCTTAAATCCATGAGAGTCTTTTTTGCCAAAGTGGAGCATGAAGGGTTGACATAAGGGCAGATCCAACCAGAGTGTTGTGAGATTTTTTTCTTGCAAGAAATACTTGATTACCAACACAACATCAAATATCACCACAAATAAGGGTGTTTATGGACCTGTTATCTATGGTTCCCATCTTTTTTCCCAGAGAAGTGTGTTCAAGCAAGTATAAATAACTGCATGAGTTCTTTTCTCAGGATGTGATAAAAATTATTAAACATAACAGGATTTGTGCACATAGTTGCACAGTGAAAATGGCCTGACAGATCATACTCATCAAACTACAAAAAGTTATTAATGTCACTCAGATTCAGCCCCCCTTCCCCTCCATGTTTAATTGTCCACGGAATCAGCTTCTAGTCAATTTTAGCCAGTATGTAACAACATTTTTTGAATAATCTGAATAGTGAAAAAATGGATAGTTGTGACAGATATAGAAATAATAGTACTCTTTCTGAAACACATCCGATTACCAAATATATAGTTATATCATTAATTAAAACTCCCTTAAACACTGTAGGGTTTTACCTCTGTGTTATAATATCATCAGCCAGAGAGATTTCTTCCTTCTCCCATACAGTCCAGTTAGCATAATAAAATGCAAGCTATATTTCTTGGTCCTGCCAGTATGTGACTCTCACTTTATTCACTGCCTGGCTATGTTATTTTTATGTTGTTTGCAAAGTCAAATGCTTTGGGATTTTTTGGTTTTGTGGGTTTTTTTTTTGTTTTGGTTTGGCTTTGGTTTTCTTCTTTTTTTTTTTTTTTTTTTTTTTTTTTTTAATCAGATGGATAAGATTGGCAGCAAAGAAATTAATTTCATTTGGTGGTTATATGTGAGATTCCCACAGATGTGCCAGAAAGAAAACAGAAAGAAAACTCTGCAATTAAATACTTTTATCACCATGTGATAAGATACAGTTTCAGGCTGGTTTTAAGGTTTTGCTGACTTGTCTTCTTTCCTTGGTTTTTCAGTAAACTGTTGAATAGTTAATGAGCAATATCTTCTACTCAAAAATGTGTGGCAGCTAGCATACTCTAGGTTTTATTTGCAGCTGTGCTGTAAAGCATGCTTCTTTACTTACATGAGAATTTAGAGGTCTATAGCTTTTGCTTTCTCTGCAAAGTATTTTATTGACTGCATTGACAGCAAATATACTCAAAATCAATACCTTGAATGTTAGGCATTGCTTAGGTGAAGGACAAGCAGCTATAATTGCTGCATCTCGGTCCTCAGCATTGCAAGTAGACTAAACATTCTTTCCTTGACTTTCTATTCTCTGTATTTCATCCTATCTCTCTCTTCTGGATGAGATAATATATCTGTTGGTCTCCTGTCTGCTATTTCCAGTTCTTTCTTCCCTCTCACCAAAGTAATTGCATTGTTAATAGACAAGAGGACTAAGCTTTATGCCAACCTTTCTTTTCTACTATTCAACTCCTAATGTTGACTATTCTCCCACTGGCTCTCCTTCCTAAAGCGTCATCAGTCCTGCAGGACAGGATATTAATGGCTTCTGAGAAGTGAGAATGTGCTTTCTTCTGATGTTGATTGCCAAACAGAAGAAGACTTTCAGTATAATTCCTCTCACTCTGTGTGTTTGAAAGAACAGAGGGTAGAATTTGCACATTGAGGTTGTGTAGACCAGATGAGTGGGTGGGGGAAGCCTGAGAGTTTCTTGTGCTCTTAAACACTTACAAGATGACAAAAAGTAGTCATCTGAAGGTCTGGTAAGGGAAATTTTAAAAGGTTGCTTTGTTATCTAGAGACTAAGAAAAGTACAGTCTGATCACAGCTGGGAGGTTTTGGCAGGACTTGATGCAAAAGGGCCATGAAGTTGGCACAGGCATAGCAAACTTGTTTAGAAATGACGAGTTTTAATTGAGGAAGAGAAAAAGAAAGATGGGAACGGGAGAATGGAAGTAATCTGTAAGAGTGTTGTATGCGAATTCTGGGGCAAATTAGGGATAAGCTTAAGGTTAAGACAAATGGCAGTGGAAGATAGAAAGTCTGAAATTGTATGTGATTCAAGTGGTCTCTAGCTTTTACCTGCCTGGAGGAAGGAAAATTATCTGAGATCAGTGATGTTTAAGGAAAGAAAGATACCTGGGTAGCCATTGCTTCTTCTTTTTATCACAACAGAACAGAAATTATCTGCTGTGCATGAGAAGACTTTCTCCTTTATCTGGTTTTGTTTGTTTGTTTGTTTTACTCCTTCCTTCTTTCTTTCTTTCTTTCTTTTTCAGATGGATTCTCTGATTCTCCACCAGGAGGGGCACAGAGACAATCTTGCATTTACTGCTTCCAACAACCAGTTCAGAGAGTTGAGACAGCATGTTTTAGTGCAGGCAGCAAAAAAAAAGAAGTTTAGACTGAGCATAAAAACACTTTATCAGAAAAAAAAGGAAATCCCAAAACATTTGGGTGCATTTCAGTGCCAGGAGCCTTCAGTATGACCAAGCATATGCAGGTCCTGCAAAAACAAAAAAAATAATCTCCTTTACTCTCACTGTAAGTAGCTGAACAGACTAAGTTTTAATCAGTAGGCCAATTTCTTTCCCTTCACCCTCACCAATGGATGTTCCTGTGATAGAGTCCTTTCCTTAATTCCATTATATTTGCAATAAGAATTTAGAACTGATTTAAATTAAAAAAAACAAAGAAGCCCTCCTAAAAAAAAGCAGATTGAAATTTCTAGGCCTGAGTAGGGGGGCTAGAGTCCCAAACCTACATGGCCAGTGGCTTAACTGCAATGACAACAATCTTGTGCTGTGCTGAAACTTCCATGACCCTCACTGAGCAACACACAGGGTTCTGAAACAGAGACACCATCAAGGAGTTTGGGATCTTCTGAAAGAAAACCTGTCATTCAGCCCTGAATAATAGTAACATTCAAATTTCTGACAATGAAGAGAGCTAAGAGACCTGTGATTTTTGAGATAAATACTTTTGCAACATCTCTGGATGTTATGAAATCCACTCTGAAACCCACACTGAAATCCTTCTCTGTGTAACTCACACTCACTATAAGTGCTGTGTGAAATTGAACTGAACAGAGAAGAGATTATGGAACATGCAAACTGTACTAAATACCATTATCATATCTTTTTCAAACAAAAATAATGTGACAACACAACAGCTGGCTTACAGACAGGAGGGAGTATTCTCTCATGTAAAATGTTCCTGATACTCATGACTGGAGGGTGACAAATGTAACTAATTTTAAAATAAATTTGACAAATTGAGAAAAGAAAAAAGGGCATGTTTTCCACATTTCATCTTGTCTCTTCTCCTGACAGGATAATAGTCAGGGCATTTGAATAAATAATTTCTTCCCCACCAAAAAAAAAAAAAACCAAAAAAACAAAAAAAACCCCCTAAAACTAAAACAACACCCCCCCCCCCCCAAAAAAAAAAAAAAAAAAAGAGGGAAAAAAAAGAGAAAGCACAGTAGTTTTTCAAAATTTTTATTTTTTAAAAAGCTAATAATGTAATATTTTTCCTGAAAGATGTATTTCTATTTACTGGATCAGTTCTATTAACATTGCTAGCAATAACTTTTTTCCACATCTTGTAATTTCAGTGTTGTACAAAAATTAAAAAAAAACATGGCTAAAAGATTAATCATGACATTTGTTGAGAGTGAAGCCCATGTTACATGTGTTCATTCCCATTAAGAAGAAAGTAAGCCTATCACAGCACTGAGCTGATGCTCAGAGTGCCAGCAGGATATTTTGATTCCTTTATTTTTACAACTTCAGCCTCCCAACAATCTCACTGCCAGGATTAGATGGTGAGGTCTCTCCCTCCAACTGCCCACACTTAACCACTTACACTTAGCCACTGGTGTGCAACAGCATGTTGTGAGTCAGATTTTCCTCCTGAAGGTCTTTCACTTTCTATTAAATACTTAAATATTTATTGACCAAACACAGAATCTGAAGTCTAAGCTATAAATTTGTATTTTTTTGTTCAGTAGAAAAACATTAGTCATTAATGTGAGAGATACCCTACAGCACAGGGCACTAGAGAGCTGGGTTGTCTGGATTCAGATCCTGTTTCAAAACAACAACATGGGATTTGAATGTAGATATTGTTCTGAAAGGTGTTAGCTATAACATTGCTGTAGACCCCTTCTCTGCCCCCCTTTTAACCATGTAAAACTCAGAGGAAAACTGTGTTCTGAGTGAAAAGAGGTTTCTCTTTCCAGCCCGTTTATCTGGATCTTAGGACAATTTTTACAGCATATCTAGTTAAGAACTTCATCAGCTACTACGCACACTAGTTCCCCTCCTCATCTGCATTATGTTTTTGAAATCTCATTCTCAATATCACCTCTGAGATTTTTCTTGTCTGGATAAAGAACCTGTGTACTTGTGAGTCAACACTTTCAATGTAGCATTTAACGACAGACATATATATCTCTGGTACATTAGTTCCAGCCTCTTTTCCATGAATATCTGCCAAAGCAAAAATAAAGATCTGTGAAAAATAATCTTCTAAGGATCACTGTAAACACCCCCTCACTCCACCAGATGGTACCCTTTCACTTAAATAAGAAAGAATATTTTCAGCAGCACAGATCTTGCATTGCTTGATATAAGCATTGGCCTCTGGGGCCATACTTCAAAGCTATAAATGGCAAATTATGAGTACTGTGATGGTTTCCATTGTGCTTCCAAAATACCATGTGGGACAGCAACCAGGCTTCTTAATACAGGTTAAAAGATTGTGCCAGAATCAGTGGCATCACTCTGGATCCTGCAAGATGCACGTATAATTAGTACAGGTACTGCTGGCCAAGAATATTAGATATTAGATATTAGATTGTTAGATATTTGCTTCAGGAATAACCCAGTTTTTCTTCATTTTTGCTGTGTGATAAGGCTGCAACAGGCTCCCATATAAAGCTCTTCCCAAAATAATATCATGCAGGCTTGTTCTAACAGGTGGAGAAGGAAGAAAAAACATTAAAGTCTAAGAATAAGTATTGTATTTTTCCCGAAAGAAAAGATCCATCGGTTACCAATACAAAATGATACCACATTATTTAGTTGCACTAAACATTTTCTGGTTTATTCTGGAAACAAAACATCAAAAGGTAAAAAAAGACATGCAAGGGTAAATCAAACCGCAATTGTCCTTGTTAGAATATGAAAAGCTTCCAGATGAGTCAGTTTGAAATTTTCTGTGTGTTTTCAACACATGCACTTCAAACAAAATGTTTACTTGAAATCTTGCAGGAAGGGGCTTGTTTTTCAGTGTAGATGTAGCTGTTACAGAGATATCTGCTATTGGTTTAGGGGAAGCAGGTGAAACGGATCTATATAAGTCCTGTATAGGGTAGGTTCACTGACTCCCAAGGCAGAAATGAGGATGTGGACGGTTCTGTGTGTGGCAATGCTCTTCATTGGAACAAGTAAGGAATCAGTATTGCCATAATATCTGGTCTGCTGCTGGGAGAATGTGGCTTACTTGTTTTACTGTGTTTTCATTTTGTTCTTTTTTGCAGGAGCTAAAATCACCCAAACCCCAAGTCTTGTGTTGAGAGAAGATGAGAATGTTACTCTGAAATGCAGTCAAAATGATAATCACAATTCTATGTACTGGTATCTGCAGCAGCCGGGGAAGGCGATGCAATTGATTTATTCTTCCTATGGTGAAAAACAAAAACAAGTGGGTGACATTCCAGCTGGATTCCAAGCTAATCGGCTAAACCTTTCAGAATTCTATTTGGATATTTTGTCTGTGAAGTTGAACCACTCAGCCATCTATTTCTGTGCCAGTAGTTTGGACACAACACTTCAAAGTCACTTGCTTTCTTTACATAAACCTCTCCCCTTTCAGCACGTTCCCTCCAAAGGGAGCTGCTCTCAGCACAGGAAAAAGATGTGTAGGGCAATCACCTACTCACAAACCAGATGTTACTGAGAAGGTGGAACAAAAATAGGTAGCAATAAGACCTAGGAAAAATAGGTATTTGAAGTGCAAGCTAATTGTTGAACTCCTCTTTCCTGATCGGCCATTTATCCTCCATCTCATCAGAACAATCAATAAAGATGGTTAACCAAATGTAGATATACAATAAAGGAAATGTAAATTGTAGTCGACATAGCCACAAGTTATTGTCCCCTAAGACATTTTCTCACCTGACACGGAACAGCTGGTTGACATAAACAAGTCTAAAATACTTTAGAGATAGTGACTTCTGTGTGCACTCTCATTCCTTCCTTAGCCACGATGTTTTTCATTGTGCTTGGAAAGATTACCCTAATCACAGGAAAACTGTGGAATTATCATTTTCAACGATGATGAAAAGGAGTCTGAACAAAAGATGATGCAGGAATAGAACCTAAAGAGAACTAATATGCAGCAGACTGGATTAAAATTGCAAAAGAGGAGTCATTACCATGGCCTGCAAGTGCATAGAAAAAAATCCTGAAAAGCTGTATGTATATGGAGGATATAAAGTGGAAAGGCAGGTAGTCAAAGTAGTATGCAACTTGGAATGAATTCACACTCAAGCAAAAAGAACATGTAGATTTTCATTTGTTCAGAAATTGTTCTGACTGTGGAGTTTACTCCTGTCTGCATAGTGAATCCCATACCATTATGTGTGTCACATCTACCTCTTTATCTGTCTCTCTCACAACTCAATAAGCAGCAATATTTGGTATTAATCTGGTTGATTCTTTCTCTCTGTGGCTGAGTTCTGAGGGCTTTTTTTATTCAAGGCAACTTTCCAATGTTTCTCAAGGCCTTGTAGATCTTTCTGACTGTGAGCTAAGTCGTGATATGAACATTCCTTCAGAGAGCATCTGTATTTTGAAGACAAAAATATAGAGGGATGAACAAACAGGATGTGAATGTAAATTTATATACTGCATAACCTCTCCTTGACAGGATATTTCTGGTTTGTCATGAAGACTCTTTCATGTCACACAAAAATACTTACCAGTGTCTTTCCATCACCACCATTCTCCCAGACAGTGTAATTGATGCAGTGGGAGTAGTCATAGCCTGAGATACTCTTTGGTGCAAGCCTTTTGTGATGATAATTGTCTTAAATTGTTCTAAACCAAAAAAGCACTAAGCAAGGTTCTTGTTTTGTAAAAAAGTCACCTGCATAATTTGCTAGATCTGAAATAAAGAATAATAATTATAATGTGTTTCCAGTTTTGGAAAGTTTTAAATAAAGGATGTAGAATGGGAACATTCCATAATTAGACATAGCATCCACGCTGTGATATTATTCTTATCCCAGTCTGAATTATATCAGATTACATTGTAAATGTTGTAGGGCAAAAGAGTATCACCACACATGCAGGATAACCATGCTGATCTTCAAAGGAAATTTTCAATTTGCGATTATTGTGCAGTGTTTCTTCATTAGGATGGGAGTAACTGGACTACAGGCACATCTCTGGAGAAAAGGTATAAGAACTCTTATGTGAATCCTTTAAATATCAGCTGACTGGCTAGGAGACCAACTTTGCAGAGGAGTAATTCAACATGAATAGACAGCAAGCTCTTTCAGCAGTGAAGGCTAGTTGCATTTTTGGTTGCATTAGCAAGGGTGCAACTGCAAGTTGAAGCACTCTTGAGACTACATCTGGAATGCCACCTCTCTAGTCCACACACATTCCTGCCCTGCCCCAGCCCCAGTACAACAGAGATATCAAAAATTGTAGAGTGCAGCAGAGGGTCAGTCACTAAGATGATCAAGGGACTGGAGCAGAAACATAGGAGAGGTTGAAGGAATTGATTTTGTTCATCATGGAGAGAAGAAGGGTAAAAGATTAGTAATTGCATGACTCCAAATGCCTAACCAGAGCTGTAGTCTTAGAAGGGCACAGTGAAATCAAGTGGGAACAAGCTGCAGCAAGATAAACTCTGATTAGACATAACAAAAAGTACTTTGTCTTGATGATGCTTCTGCACTGGAACATGTTTCTTGGAGATCTTGTCAAATCTTTGTCCTTTAAGATACTCAGAAATCACCTGGACAAAGCTCTGAGACACATGAGTTGGAGCATTGGAGTTAGGCCTCTTTTGAACAGGAATTTGTATTGAGACACCTCCAGAAGTCCCCCCCATCATTTTTTCTATAAGACAATGATTTTTATTATCTTGCTTTGCTGATTTGAGATGCCTAGAAAAAGTATTAGGGCTTTTTAAATTCATACAAGCAGGTCAGCAACTCCCCCAAAACCACAAATCTTTTCTTTTTTTGCATGCTGCACAACAGAAAGAGCAGCTGCACATGCAGGACCCATCTGCAGACCTAAGTAACATGAAGATTGTGTGATAACTTGAGGCAAAAAACCCGACAGCTTTCATGAAACCGTTTATGTGTCACTTTTTCTGCCCAGCTGTAAAATGGTGAACAGAAAGCCACATCCTGCCTCGTCCTGAGAAGCTTGGGGTGGTGTTGTGGTAAGAGAGGCTGATGCCTTATCAAAATGGTTTGTTGAAAAAACGTCAAACCACATCCTGTTTTGCTAAAATTTAACTGCTGTTCCCTTAAAGAGATATTTTCCAGCACATTTTGGCACATCACCTGCTCTCATTCTGAGGTACCATTTTCTGCTGAGGCCTTCAAAGACATTTTCCTCTGCTATGGACTCTGTGTTAGACAAAAACTCCCTTTAGGGCCTCCACTCTAAGCCACCTACTCCTTCTGCCTGGCTAGTACATCCTCAGATCTTCTGCCTCCAAAGCTCCAAAAGTGCTCCCCTACCTTGGTCTGTGTTTTTCCTACATCTACACAAGAAACATTTATACATAAAAATGTATGATTCCATTATTCATTTAACCCTGTGTGAGCTTCCACTGAACTACCAATGGTTTAATTTGTGGCATGAGGGAATAATGAGATGCAAAGTGGATGAAAGATCTCTAGAAAAACTTTCCACATGTACTCATCCCTTGGGTTTATAGTTCATGGTGCACAGAAAAGGTCCCAGCAAACACAGTTTTACAGAAAGACACCCTGTTTCCTGTTGCTTCTCCTCCACAGATTAGATTTTCTTTCCTATCTCTAAGCTGTGACTTTATTTTCATTCTTAGTTTACTTTTCATGATCTTTATTTTCTTGTTCTCTAATCCTTCCTAATTTACCATTTTACTCTTTTCTTTGAAAGGTCAAAATTTTATCATACATTGTCTAGTGCACCTGGAAATCTTTCCTTCTTTTTTATCTAAAACCCTCCCCTTCATTCTCACTAACGGATTCCCTTGAAAATAATAAGAGAAACAGTGTAATTGTAGAGAAGGGGACTGACATAAATATCAGCCTGAACACATCACTTTCTCATGTTTTGAGGAGATTAAAAAGTGACAAGCACAAAGCAGGAAAAATAACTCCATTTTACAGCATTATACCCATCTGTCCTCTAGCACTAGGATACAGCTTTTTTCTTTAATGACATTAAAAGATGCATCAGATCCTTTTGAAACAAACACATTGAGTGTCACGTGACTTTTACTCTATTCACCAAATTTCTCATCACTACCACAGTGAGCCTAGTGCCATCACCAAGATAATGCCATGAAAGAATAGAGGGAAAGAAAAAGCATCTCCCAGGTCTCTCCCCAGATGCTGTCACTTCTCATCTGCCTGGAGTGCTGTTTCCTTCTCTACCACCTTTGAATGATGCATCTATTTTGGCTCAAGATCAGCCCCTGGTGAGGGCAAGCCTCCAAACCCTGCAGCCTTGCTCCACTTGTTGGTACACAGTGTGACTACTGGGTGAGTCTCTACTCTTCCCATAAGAGAGAAGTTATTCCTACAGGGATTGTCAGTGAATGATCTTTAAGGAGAGTTGCATATGGCACTATTCATCACTGAAAATTGTGTGGTAGGACATTATTACTACAGAAGACCAAATTTAAAAACAACATATCATGCTTTTTCAGGGGAAAAGAAGTGAAAACTTTATTCCTAAATCAAGGAGATGAGCTCTCAGCCTCTGAGCATTAAGAAGGTGCTAGCTTTCAAGACATGTTACAATAAAATATGATACATTTTGATATGGAAGCACAGGGAAAACTCAGCAGTGATTACATCAAAGTGAAGAACAGGATGGCAACGGACAATTATAAAAACAATTATATTCAGAAGTTCTTCAAAGCACAGATACTTTGCTATGGAAAGGTAGAGAACTTGTCGTGTTCCTGCCGATGTGATGACAACAGCTCTTCATTTATTCTCTAGATAACTTGACACCGGTCTAATTGAAAACAAAATGGAATAAAATAATAAGAACTATAAAATAATAATAATGATAATGATGACAACAACAACAACCACCACCAAATGACAGAAACAAATACAGGAATTGGCAGGATGACCGTGCCCAAAGAGTTACCATCAATGGTTCAATGTTCAAGTGGTTACCACCAACAAATTGTTTCCCTCAAGGGTCTGCACTGGGACCAAAAGCATTTTTCAACTTTCATTGGTGTGTCATTGACACTGGGATCAAGGGTAGCCTCAGCAAGTTCCCAGATGACATGAAGCTGTGTGGCCATTGATGTGTTTGAGGGAAGGGATGGCATCCAGAGGGACCTGGACAGACTTCCAGGGTGGCCCCACGGGGCCCCCACCAATCCCACCCGCAGGTCTGTGTCCAGCTCTGGATGCCAGCACAGGAAACTCATGGGTGTGTGAGAGCACCTCAAGAGGAGGCCCACAGAAAAAGAGTCACAGGGCTTCAGGGCATGAAGATGGGCTTAGAGAGCAGCCCATCCTCACACTGGAGAAGAGAAGCTCTGGACAGCTTTGCCTGAGGACTTTCAATACATGACAGTGAGGGACATCTAAGAAAAACAGAGATGTTTCACCAAGGGCTGCAGTGACAGGACAAAGGGAACTGGTTTTGAACTGATACAGGGTAGCCTCAGATGAAAGGAAGAAATGTGTTCTGGTGAGGGTGCTGAGACAGTGGAACAGGATTCCCAGAGAAGCTGTGGATGCCCCACTCCTGGAAGTGTTTAAGGCTGGCTGCCATGGGGCTTGGAGCAACCGGGTCTAGTGAAAGCTCTCCCGGGCCATTTCAGTGGGGGGATGGAATTAGATTATCTTTAAATGTTCTTGCTAACCTAATCCATTCAGTGATTCTATGATTATGACCCCAGGAAGGACAAACCTACCCCTCCAGTATATCCTTGCAAAAGGACAAAAAGCCTGAATTGAGATTGTCTTCATCCTTGCCCTCAACTCTACCAGGTCACTTTTCAAATACATCTCCCTGTTCTGCTTTTAAAGGGACAAGTGCTGAGGCTTCTGCTGCTCTCACTGGGTGTATCCTTCAGCCATAGGAAAAAGGTACTAATAAAAAGAATTTCCTGGCAGTTAGTTCAATTTATCCCATTTCTTCAGATCGATCCCACTGTTCTTTCTCAATCTTAGTAAATGTTTGATCAGATTCATCCCCTGCACCATCTCAAAACATCTGCTTATTTTTTTCACTGCAGGGGTAAGCCCCTTTACAATGGCTACATGAATGCACAATATATCTGAGACTTCCCTTATTTACTTGTCCTTAAGGCAACTTGTCCTTAATTCTCATTTTTTCATGTGTTAAAGAGGATTGTGAGAAGGGATTTCTTGGCTAGATAGCACTGATGTTATTTGAGTTCTGCAAAAACAGTAATAAAAACCCATCACTTGTGATTTTGCAAGCTGGACTGCACAAAGCCTGGCAGAGCTCCTGCAGAGCAACCACGTCTCTGAGGACAGGTTTAGCCTGCAATCACTGATCACTGAGTAGGGAGTAAGCCCAGCCTTCCAGGGGCACTCTGACTTACCTTGGCTGTCCACACCAGACCACTCACCAAAACTGCGTAGACCAAGGCTT
This sequence comes from Sturnus vulgaris, assembly GCF_052056855.1. Classification (NCBI taxonomy): domain Eukaryota; kingdom Metazoa; phylum Chordata; class Aves; order Passeriformes; family Sturnidae; genus Sturnus; species Sturnus vulgaris. Next base: position 32,587,957 of record NC_142244.1, read on the forward strand.
TGCCACACAGGATGAGGTAAGTGAGCTTCAGAGAATTTCCATACCGCAAATACGACTCTGCAAGTCAAACACCATTTGTCTATTCAATTGGCATCATCACGAGGTGCTGGTTCTAATGGAGCTTTCACCAAATGACAACCCTCGAAATCTTTAGCTAAGCAACATAAAGGAACTAGAGCCAAATGAATCGCTCTGTTGAAACGAGAGAGCAGGGGAATGGGACAGAACTCATGGGAATGGGACAGAACTCATGGGGACTCAAAGAACCAAAAGAAAAAGCAAGTCTAGGAAAGACAGAGATTGGCTTTATGCTAGGAAAGCACTGAGTTGCCACACCTATTGATGAACTGGGCTGTTCATCTGATTCTGCTGTTAGGAGCACAAAATAAGCTGAATCACAAGATAGAAATTTTTTATTTTGTCTCATTGTTGTCAGTGGCCTTATGAGTGCTGCTGATGTATCAGGAAAGTTTTACAAAGCCCAGAATAACATGGCTTCTTGAAGTTTTGTTCCTGTAGATTTTTCATGCTTAAGAAGTTTCCATAGTATTGAGATACTAGTTCTGTTTGGGGTCAGCCTTACGATTCCTGAAGCATTAAGGAAGTTGTTGAAAAACAGGAGTGTGCAAATATGTACACAAAGAGGAAAGAAATGTAATTTTTAGTATGGCTATCCTTCACACATGACAGCAGTGGGGAAGGAAATGTGACTTGTCATGAGAAGTGTTCTGAGTTTGATACTAAGAATTATTCAGAAGAACATATCCTGAATCTTGAGGTCAGAATCACTTGGATAAGTATGGATCATCTCTTTCCTGGCCGAGCAAGAATATTCCCAATGGGAGTCAGTTTCTAGGACTGAAGAAGATGATAAAGAGTAAATTACAGCCTACAGGAAGGTGCCATGATTTCTTCCATTTTCAAAAGGGAATCATATAAGAGAGCTAAACCCCAAAGCTGAACTATATACAATATGCAGAAACAAACCTCCAAAAACATTTCTTCCTTTTTTTGTTTTTCAATGTCAGCTAGAAATCACTTAGATGAGAAAGTAGAAGCTATTCATACAGCAGATATCTCCCACACGTTGTACTTAGTGTCAGTAAAGCTGGAATTAAAATACACACTGATAATTGCCTGAGAGATGAGGCAAAATTCTCTTTACGTGAGAAGCCACACGTACCTTCTGTGAGCGCACAACCTGAAAGACAAAAGTGAACTGAAAGTCATGTTTCTCTTCAAAGCAAAGAGAATATCGATTGTAGAGGTTTCAGTTTACAAAACACTGCCTCCATTCCTTTTACTACACTAGGTGTTTTATCAGACTATACAATTTACTCTACTACAGAGATTTCTCAGTGGAAAGCCTGAAGAATTTCTGGATGTATAATTGTCATGTAGGTTCTAAGGTCCAGGAATGGCAAGAGACATGTGCTAATACCTACAAATTTAGGTATGGATTTGTGCCAGAAGAGCACCCTGAATGGAAGCTACATGTAGATGTGGTTTGTATCATAACACATGCTCGCTTGATTTGTGATTTCTGTCTTATACAGCATGGTGAGAGATGTTTTTTACTCACCAGCATCACCATGGATAAATTTGTTTCTTGATTGCGTTGTTCCATTCTGAAAAAAATTGGCAACACACTCGAAGCGATTCAAAGGGTTGAACCATTCCCAGGCTGGCATCCTCAGTCGGCTGGTCAGTGAGTAGGTGCTCCCATTCCGTGTGGAGGACTCGTCTGTCCCCACCCCTTCGGTCCTTTTCACACCATTCACCCTCCAGAACAGAGTCAGGTGGTCAGGGTAGAAACCAGAGGCCAGGCACACCAGCGTGGCCTTGCTCTTCTGCTGGATCTCCTGCTTTGATGGGGAAAAGATGGCCACAGCTGGAGGCACGATTTCCTCATTCTTCCCTGAAACACAAAGCAACATGCTCCAGAGCCTCCAGCCCTCTGTGCAATCAGAAACCCCTGAAAATGGTCCTGACTTTGTGCCATGTTACTCCTAAAAAAACCCCCTGGCCTTTTAACAGCTATCTATTGGACAATTAATGTCTACTGGATATGACACACCAGCAAAGTGTTTTCACTTGTTACACAGAAACATAAAGGGTCGGGCCACAGAAATGCACAAGCACATGAAGTTCTTGTATTGCCTCTGACAGAAGAATAGAAAGCCAAAAAGAAGCTGAGCAAACTGGTAGGCAGAAAAGTCCCCAGTTTTGCTGTAAGGTCTGTCTTTTTAATATTGTGTTAATAGATAAGGGAGTTGCTTACAAGGCACAAACATCTTCAACAAACTGAGTTACATTCCTGGAAATGGAGTTAAGACAATGGTGGTCATTGCAGTGTTCACAATTATACTGCCATGGGATAGCCTACTTGGCCCCCCACCTAAGAGATGTCCAGGCAGGAAGGAAGGAGCTGATCCTTCTCACTGTCTGAAGTGAAAAACACTTGAGGCAGGAAACATGAATCTGCCAGGGACAGCTTTTGCCTTAGGTCTTAACTTGCCATCCATTTTTAATAACATTAGTAACATTAAACATGTCTTTATGTAATTTAAGTTTTAGGTTATTGTAGGTATGAGAAGCTCTGATGCTAGGCTCCACACTTTCCCAAAATGATGCAAGGTTCTATACCCTCACAAATCAAAAACTCTTCCCTGTCCTATCGTGTTTAACACCTACTTGTGAGACTAATGAGAACAGACTTCAGTCAAAGGGATGTATAAGACAGCCATGAGAAGTTACTCAGAAGCCAGGCAGTGACCCTAAAAGCCAGGGGGTTTTCCATATACTGTATTAGAGTGCCTTTTTTACTCATCCTGCAGGAGAAACCCATGAGCTCTGTAGATTGCTACTGGGAAAAGAAAGGCAGAGAACCCTGTAGAGCCAAAGAGGAAATTATTACTTTGGGTTGGTTTTATTGTATGAAAGCACTATGAATTGTAGATATTCTTCCTGATGACTCTCCCCTTTGCAGAGGAGGAGAGGTAGCAGAATTAGCAGAAATTAATATCTTGCAGAGGTCTTGTCTCCTCACTCCTCATCTTTGCATTCAAATGATGCCTTAATTGTGACCACCACTGCTTGCTCTGCAAAGATCTCTGGGCTGATTCTGTACGAGCTTGTACAGACTTTACATGACCTGGATATTAAACAGAGATGTCTCTCCAGAGGGTTTAGCACTGTCCTGCTTTCTTTTCAATGGGTATGAAGAGAGATTGATTGCTTCTACTTCTCCCTTCTAGCACTTGGCCTTATGATTTTTTCTCCTATCATAGAAGAATCTCTGACAAATTCTTCATGTCTTAGCCTTAACGCCTAATGAGTGAAAAGATGGAAACAGATCGGAAGACCAATGAAAAAGGGGAGATTTAATAGAGTAAAGAAAGAAAGAAAGAAATAACAAAAAAAGAGGAAGATCGGTGAAAAATAGAGACAGAAATAAAGAATGATAGAACTACTGCAACTACTAGAAAGTTAGAGAAAACCAGAAAATTAGCATTCTTGAAATGGAATAAAGATATTGGTAAAAGAAAGAACTAGAAAAAAAAGTCTGATCAGCAGCCCATTGTGTTCTGGTCTTCCATGCTGCCTGTGGTAGACACGACCACTAAGTTTGATCACTTACATGCATAAACTCATGCATTCCCTGTCACATAGACTTCACCCACCTGAAAGAAACTTACAACAGTTCCTCCTTTCCCATCATGGCAAGGTCAGTTCCATAATTTCTTGTTCTCTTTCACTCCTACTCTCAGCTTTAAATCATCTTTATATATGCCACAAATCATTAACGCAAGTCCTCTACACTGAGCACTTGGATTATCAACAGCTCCTTACCTATAACTGTGAGCACAGTGCCGGCTCCAAAGTTAAGCTGCTGGTTTGCACATCTGTACAAAGTCAGGCAGTAACCCCCATTGTCATTATACTCTTCCTGCCAGCCACATAGATCCTTAAAATAGTTCTGTTTAAAGGATCAGGCACCAGTGAGTATTTCTACAGTTTCCTATCAGATGGGGCAGTAGCAGATGGAAAAAGTTACTTTTTCCGGTGATTCCAATATGCCCTGATATAAATGATATTAAATCCTTTTCTGGGGTGGGAGAAAACCAAGAAAGAAAATGGGGAAAAAGAAAAAGAATAGAGGAAAAAAGTATGCTGACAGAAAAATAATACATTCCTAGCTGAGCAGTAGAAGCTGGGAGAAGGACTGTTAGCTGAAGCCAGCATTCTAAAGCAACTTTAGACAGCCTTCCAACCATCGATGGAGAGGCAAGCCAAATGCCAGCAAGATTACTATTTTCCCGTGATTCAGCATACAGGAGAATCCAGACTCTACCTCGAAAATACTGCTTTGGATCGTTACATAGATGAACTGCAAAAACCTGCAGACCAGAGAAGCATTTTCCATTCCCAACCATTATAATATTTTCTTGAAGAATGGATGAAAATAAAATTATTTATTCCCTTCTCCCTTCATGAAGCTCCCAGAAATGAAAGAAAAAGGACACAAGGACCTCAACATAGTGCCTGTAAATCCTACACTTCCATAATGGCACATCTCATTTTAATAAGCAACCAATAAAGCATTAATCCTGTTCTCATGGCTGCATGAAAAATTATCATTATTAAGCTCTTAATTAAGAATGTTCTTGTCCCCTAAACTAGTATCACATAGATCACAGAGTTCTGACTTATTACTTACCTATGACCGTAAGTTTTGTCCCACTGCCAAAGTCCAGTCTATTATTATTCACACTGATTTGCAGCTGCAGAAAAACCTCTCCTCTACTCCCACATCTCTGAATCAAGCCTGTGGACTAGCCCTCCCCTCAAGTGGTACAGCAAAAGAAGAAACATGGAGCACATTTATCTCAGGTCTCCTAGAAAACAGGTCTCTTAGGGAACACCACAGCATCTATTCTGAAATAGTAAGACTGCTGTCCCTAATGATCTTTGTATCACCATCCTGGTGAGCCTGTTCAGTGGAAAAAACCTGGCTGTGCTGTGGAGAGCTAATTTCTATAACAACAAGGACTTAAAAAGATGCAGAGAGATTTTAGTATTGCTTGTCATAAAGTTGAGCAATTATTTTTGCCTTCTGTTTTATCAATCAAAAAATGCTAGCACACTTGTTTTTTCCTCAGTTTTCTGAGATAGCACATTCTTTAATTTACCCTGGGATCATCCAAGGTAATTTAAGCTTGTGTCATCTTGATTTTGTTTTCTAGACCACTTCAAAGTGTAAGTCAGTTCTTTCCAGACAGATAGACAGATTTTTTTTTTCACTGACTTGTCCTTAATTATCTGTAGTCCCAGCAGAAACAGCATTCTAGACACTAGCTATACTTTGGGGAATTTTTGCATATGTTGGTTCATTACGACAAGGGTTTTTTTAAGTCATGCACACATTTTTAAATTCATTTCTTATCCCAATTCTTTCTAGGGACAGCTTTTTCTTTCCTGAACATGCATTCATTCAGTTCTCCAAAAAGAAAGGTGCACCCCTACCTAGAGGACCCAACTTAGTCTATTCTCTGAAGTAGAGAGGGTTACTGGCACACCCATAGAACACCAGCTTAATAATGAAAGAGAGAATAATAATGAAACTCTCTAAAGAGAAGACATGCCATTAGAAGTGAATTAAAAGAGGAAATAAAAATTTCTTACCTATTACTGTAACTTTTGTGCCACTGCCGAAAAGCATATCAGCACTGTTCACACTGACAAAGTGATGTATCCTAAGCTAAGAGAAGGGATGCACTGAAGCTGCCTTACTATAAGCACAGGCTTTAGAAACTCTTACTGTTTTTGGAATCCAAAACATCACTCATTCTCTATCTGAGATGATCCACCTTTGTCAGGGAACTAAAGCCAATCCCTTCGTTTTCACTTCCATGGCAGGCCAGCTGTCTTCAATAGTCTTTCAGGATCCCCTTCAATTTTCTGATAGGTTAAAATAATCCACACAAGGAGAGCCCAGAAGAATCTGTATCTGTTGACTGGTCCCAAACAAACCCTTCATAGCCATTAGGAAGAACTGCAGCAAGACAGTGGGGAGAAGAATTAGAGGCAACCTTTGTTCTCACAGGCATGAGGCAGTCAGCAGATACTGGAGGATTACTTTTTAAGAGAGAAAACCCCAACAGATTTCATGTAGTGCCTCTGAAAGATACCTGCTACATATCAGAATTCTTTTTCCTACACTTGTATCACATCAAGAAAGAACCATTTTGTCACCTATTGCAGACATTGATGCATCAGGAAAAAATAATAATTCCAGCTTCGTATGCTCAATAGGCTTTAGGCGCATCTGCAGTCAGTTTGGTTTGCTGAAAATTAGTTTCAACATCTCAGAATTTCCTAGTTTTCTTTGCAGAGAGGCCAGGCTCAGTTCTCAGATGCTGAAAGTAAGTCCCAGCATGCAAGGACAATTAAGAGAAACCAAGGCAGAGCACAACTGCTCTGCTGCAGAATTCTCTGCAGGTGCCTTAACACGCTCTGCCACAAGGCTCATGCACCCATGGGTTTTTGTAAAGCCTTCCTGGCAAATGTATCATCGTGGCCCCCCCCGCTGTTGAGCCACGATGATACAGTCTGGTACAAAAACAATCCACTAATGATTCCACTCCTTGTTTTGGTCAACCAGGAAGCATTGTCATGAGTACCTGTGTTGGTTTGGACTGTGGTAGAGCTGATTTCCTTCACAGAGGCTACTGTGAGAAGATAGAAATACTGTTGACAAGATAGAAATGTTTTTGTTATTGCTGAAGCACTTACCCAGCATTCAAGGACTTTTCTGCTTCTCATACCACCATGCTGGCAGGGAGGCTGGTGGTGCATTGGAGGAGGGACAGCAGGGACAGCTGATTCCAACTGATCCAAGGGATATTCCATATCCTGTGGTGTCATGCTCAGTATGTGAAAGGGGCAAGAAGGGGGAAGAAGAAGGGAGACAGAGATATTTGTAATGATGGTGTTTGTCTTCCCCAGTCACTGTTATGTGTGATGGAGCCCTGCCATCCTGGGAATGGCTGAGCACCTGCCTATCCTTGGGAAGTAGTGAATGAATTCCTTGTCATGCTTTGCTTGTGTGCCCAGGTTTTGCTTTACCTCTTAAACTGTCTTTATCTCAAGCCCCGAGTTTTTCACGTGTGCTTTTCCGATTGTCTCCCCAGTCCCGCTGCTGGGGAGTGAGCAAGCAGCTGCGTGGGGATCAAGCTGGGGCTAAACCATGACAGAACCACAGACCACATCCTTCCGTTGCCATTGCTGTTTCTATGTGATAGTCCAATTACCTCTCAGTGTATCCCTCAATTTATAATCTCAAGATTTTTTCTTATTCTCAGGAAAGTAACACTTTTTTGTTCTTTTATTGGTTGGCTTTAAATGCAGTAATTTTTCACTTGGTAGTGTCATGGCAGTGCTCATGCTGCTTTTCTTCTACTCTTTCTCTCTTCTGCCTCCAGGATGTTAAAAACTTCAAGCCTACAGTAACTGGTTTGCAATGACAGTAATTTGCTTACTACGGGGCTTGGTGTTTTGCCTTGTATTCTTTTTACCCTATCTCTAGGTTGTGTCTTTGTTTTCATTATTGGTTTGCTTTTCTTGGTCCCTATTTTCTTATTTTGTACTCTTCCTATTTACTCCTTTTTACTCTTTTTACTCTTTTCTTTAAAAGGTCAACACAATTTAATCATTCTTCATTGAGTGTCCTATGCAGTATTTCCCTGGAATTTTCACTTATTTTTATCTAAAACTTTCCCCTTCATTCTCACTAGCTGGTTCTCTTGAATATTATGAGACACAATGTAATAGTAGAAAAGTGAACTTGCATAAATATCACCCTGAAGACATCACTTTGTTCAATGTGGTCTCCTGTACAGCTAAAATGAGTGACAACAAATGTGTGCAGAGCAGAATTCTGCTTATCTCCTAAGTATCAGCCCATCACCAACATTCTCTGTCCAAAACACTCTTGAAAAAGAGCTTGATGGACAAAAACTTTCCTTTAAACATACTTCAATACAAAAGGGGAAAACAAAAATTTAAAAAAATGCAGATATTATATAAGCCTAGATATGTATCTGTCTCTCTTTTAAAGTGCTCTCTTTGCATAATCACCTGTGTAATAGAGGGAGTGTGTGTGCATGAGAATTACATGATGTAGCAAGCTTGGAAAGAATTGGATTGGATTGCTGTGCTTGGTCTCAATTTCCAGTGACTAAGAAATATGAATTCAGTGTGGGAATATTCTTCTTATTCCAGTGTCTAAAGAGAAGTGTCTATCATTTGCCAAATTCTTTTCTTACGTAGCTTGCCTGCTCCAAAATGCCTATGCCCAAGTTTGTCCTCTGTTCACTTTAACCACGTTCTGCCATGACCACTTAGAAAGTCTCTGTGTGTGAGGACAAGATTGATCTGGGGGTTTTTCTGACAGCCTTGATAAAGGCAGCCATTTTCACCAAATGTCCTAATAAATTATATTCATCCTAATGTATTTCAGACTGAGCTAGAATTATTTCTTAATATTCCATTCTGCTTGCTCCAGTCTATTCTACCTTCACAGATCATGAATAATGAAGCATCTTGGGGAAAGAGCCCCTCATCAGAAGGCAAACCCTTCCCTCTTTGTATATCTTTGTCATACTCCCTGAAATGTGCCCCTTTGTACAACATTCTCATGATTCCTACCTGGCAAGAACAGTTCCTTTTGTTTTTTCTCCAAAGAGGAAGGGGACACCTTTCCCTCGACCAGGTTGTTCCTATCTTATGAATGTAAGACTGTCTTGGGGTGACTGTCTGATGCCTAAATCCCCAAATCGTCTGTTCTGTTGGTGTTGAATATTAAATTCTGCAACTTTAAGACTGGTTCCAGGAGTGAAAGGGCAGAGGGGGAAGAAGAAGAAGTGCAGAGTTTGTTATCAGAGACTGCACGGGCTCCCCCACATTCCTGCACACAGACTGTGTTGTCTGCAGTGGACAGTGACAGCTCTCCTTTGCTCTTGGTTGGTTTTCTGGCTAGCTGAGGCAGAGAAGCCCCCTGGATTGTTTTTTTTTCCTTTTTCTGTTTTCCTGGAACTGTTTGAACCTGCTCTGGACTGAAAACCCAGCAGAGCACCGGGAGCTCACACCTGTGGCCCCCCGGGCCTGGCCTGGGCCTGGGCATTGCCCAGCACAGGAGGGACTGAGAACAGACTGAGTGAGCCGGGCTGCCCAGGGAAAGAACTCTTCTAAATCTGCCATCTCCTCGGAATGGCGACAGGTTTTGCTGTTTGATAGTGTTCATTGTTCTGCTGGGAGGTGTGTTGCCTGTTGAATAAACAGTTTTCTTTTTTTCCACTTCTCTCCATTTTTTTTCCTTTTCCTAGAGGGCCCTCATTCAGAGGTTTCCTCCCAAATTTGTCCTAAACCAGGACAGACCCCCATGAAGCTCTATTGTAAAGAGTATTTTTCAGTAAACAGTTCTCCACTTGTTTGAAGCAGTCACAAGACTACTTAAGTAATTTCAGTACTCGGAACACCAAATAACTTTCTTGGTTCAGTAGGATATTTTCTCCTGTTCTGAAATGTTTTGAGGAGATTAAAAAGTGACAAGCACAAAGCAGGAAAAATAACTCCATTTTACAGCATTATACCCATCTGTCCTCTAGCACTAGGATACAGCTTTTTTCTTTAATGACATTAAAAGATGTATCAGATCCTTTTGAAACAAACACATTGAGTGTCACGTGACTTTTAATCTATTCACCAAATTTCTCATCACTACCACAGTGAGTCTAGTGCCATCACCAAGATAATGCCATGAAAGAATAGAGGGAAAGAAAAAGCATCTCCCAGGTCTCTCCCCAGATGCTGTCACTTCTCATCTGCCTGGAGTGCTGTTTCCTTCTCTACCACCTTTGAATGATGCATCTATTTTGGCTCAAGATCAGCCCCTGGTGAGGGCAAGCCTCCAAACCCTGCAGCCTTGCTCCACTTGTTGGTACACAGTGTGACTACTGGGTGAGTCTCTACTCTTCCCATAAGAGAGAAGTTATTCCTACAGGGATTGTCAGTGAATGATCTTTAAGGAGAGTTGCATATGGCACTATTCATCACTGAAAATTGTGTGGTAGGACATTATTACTACAGAAGACCAAATTTAAAAACAACATATCATGCTTTTTCAGGGGAAAAGGAGTGAAAACTTTATTCCTAAATCAAGGAGATGAGCTCTCAGCCTCTGAGCATTAAGAAGGTGCTAGCTTTCAAGACATGTTACAATAAAATATGATACATTTTGATATGGAAGCACAGGGAAAACTCAGCAGTGATTACATCAAAGTGAAGAACAGGATGGCAACGGACAATTATAAAAACAATTATATTCAGAAGTTCTTCAAAGCACAGATACTTTGCTATGGAAAGGTAGAGAACTTGTCGTGTTCCTGCCGATGTGATGACAACAGCTCTTCATTTATTCTCTAGATAACTTGACACCGGTCTAATTGAAAACAAAATGGAATAAAATAATAAGAACTATAAAATAATAATAATGATAATGATGACAACAACAACAACAACCACCAAATGACAAAAACAAATACAGGAATTGGCAGGATGACCGTGCCCAAAGAGTTACCATCAATGGTTCAATGTTCAAGTGGTAACCACCAACAAATTGTTTCCCTCAAGGGTCTGCACTGGGACCAAAAGCATTTTTCAACTTTCATTGGTGTGTCATTGACACTGGGATCAAGGGTAGCCTCAGCAAGTTCCCAGATGACACGAAGCTGTGTGGCCATTGATGTGTTTGAGGGAAGGGATGGCATCCAGAGGGACCTGGACAGACTTCCAGGGTGGCCCCACGGGGCCCCCACCAATCCCACCCGCAGGTCTGTGTCCAGCTCTGGATGCCAGCACAGGAAACTCATGGGTGTGTGAGAGCACCTCAAGAGGAGGCCCACAGAAAAAGAGTCACAGGGCTTCAGGGCATGAAGATGGGCTTAGAGAGCAGCCCATCCTCACACTGGAGAAGAGAAGCTCTGGACAGCTTTGCCTGAGGACTTTCAATACATGGCAGTGAGGGACATCTAAGAAAAACAGAGATGTTTCACCAAGGGCTGCAGTGACAGGACAAAGGGAACTGGTTTTGAACTGATACAGGGTAGCCTCAGATGAAAGGAAGAAATGTGTTCTGGTGAGGGTGCTGAGACAGTGGGAGAGGTTTCCCAGAGAAGCTGTGGATGCCCCACTCCTGGAAGTGTTTAAGGCCGGCTGCCATGGGGCTTGGAGCAACCGGGTCTAGTGAAAGCTCTCCCGGGCCATTTCAGTGGGGGGATGGAATTAGATTATCTTTAAATGTTCTTGCTAACCTAATCCATTCAGTGATTCTATGATTATTACCCCAGGAAGGACAAACCTACCCCTCCAGTATATCCTTGCAAAAGGACAAAAAGCCTGAATTGAGATTGTCTTCATCCTTGCCCTCAACTCTACCAGGTCACTTTTCAAATACATCTCCCTGTTCTGCTTTTAAAGGGACAAGTGCTGAGGCTTCTGCTGCTCTCACTGGGTGTATCCTTCAGCCATAGGAAAAAGGTACTAATAAAAAGAATTTCCTGGCAGTTAGTTCAATTTATCCCATTTCTTCAGATCGATCCCACTGTTCTTTCTCAATCTTAGTAAATGTTTGATCAGATTCATCCCCTGCACCATCTCAAAACATCTGCTTATTTTTTTCACTGCAGGGGTAAGCCCCTTTACAATGGCTACATGAATGCACAGTATATCTGAGACTTCCCTTATTTACTTGTCCTTAAGGCAACTTGTCCTTAATTCTCATTTTTTCATGTGTTAAAGAGGATTGTGAGAAGGGATTTCTTGGCTAGATAGCACTGATGTTATTTGAGTTCTGCAAAAACAGTAATAAAAACCCATCACTTGTGATTTTGCAAGCTGGAGTGCACAAAGCCTGGCAGAGCTCCTGCAGAACAACCACGTCTCTGAGGACAGGTTTAGCCTGCAATCACTGATCACTGAGTAGGGAGTAAGCCCAGCCTTCCAGGGGCACTCTGACTTACCTTGGCTGTCCACACCAGACCACTCACCAAAACTGCGTAGACCAAGGCTTTGCCACACAGGATGAGGTAAGTGAGCTTCAGAGAATTTCCATACCGCAAATACGACTCTGCAAGTCAAACACCATTTGTCTATTCAATTGGCATCATCACGAGGTGCTGGTTCTAATGGAGCTTTCACCAAATGACAACCCTCGAAATCTTTAGCTAAGCAACATAAAGGAACTAGAGCCAAATGAATCGCTCTGTTGAAACGAGAGAGCAGGGGAATGGGACAGAACTCATGGGAATGGGACAGAACTCATGGGGACTCAAAGAACCAAAAGAAAAAGCAAGTCTAGGAAAGACAGAGATTGGCTTTATGCTAGGAAAGTAGTGAGTTGCCACACCTATTGATGAACTGGGCTGTTCATCTGATTCTGCTGTTAGGAGCACAAAATAAGCTGAATCACAAGATAGAAATTTTTTATTTTGTCTCATTGTTGTCAGTGGCCTTATGAGTGCTGCTGATGTATCAGGAAAGTTTTACAAAGCCCAGAATAACATGGCTTCTTGAAGTTTTGTTCCTGTAGATTTTTCATGCTTAAGAAGTTTCCATAGTATTGAGATACTAGTTCTGTTTGGGTTCAGCCTTACGATTCCTGAAGCATTAAGGAAGTTGTTGAAAAACAGGAGTGTGCAAATATGTACACAAAGAGGAAAGAAATGTAATTTTTAGTATGGCTATCCTTCATACATGACAGCAGTGGGGAAGGAAATGTGACTTGTCATGAGAAGTGTTCTGAGTTTGATACTAAGAAATATTCAGAAGAACATATCCTGAATCTTGAGGTCAGAATCACTTGGATAAGTATGGATCATCTCTTTCCTGGCCGAGCAAGAATATTCCCAATGGGAGTCAGTTTCTAGGACTGAAGAAGATGATAAAGAGTAAATTACAGCCTACAGGAAGGTGCCATGATTTCTTCCATTTTCAAAAGGGAATCATATAAGAGAGCTAAACCCCAAAGCTGAACTACATACAATATGCAGAAACAAACCTCCAAAAACATTTCTTCCTTTTTTTTTTGTTTTTCAATGTCAGCTAGAAATCACTTAGATGAGAAAGTAGAAGCTATTCATACAGCAGATGTCTCCCACACGTTGTACTTAGTGTCAGTAAAGCTGGAATTAAAATACACACTGATAATTGCCTGAGAGATGAGGCAAAATTCTCTTTACGTGAGAAGCCACACGTACCTTCTGTGAGCGCACAACCTGAAAGACAAAAGTGAACTGAAAGTCATGTTTCTCTTCAAAGCAAAGAGAATATCGATTGTAGAGGTTTCAGTTTACAAAACACTGCCTCCATTCCTTTTACTACACTGGGTGTTTTATCAGACTATACAATTTACTCTACTACAGAGATTTCTCAGTGGAAAGCCTGAAGAATTTCTGGATGTATAAATGTCATGTAGGTTCTAAGGTCCAGGAATGGCAAGAGACATGTGCTAATACCTACAAATTTAGGTATGGATTTGTGCCAGAAGAGCACCCTGAATGGAAGCTACATGTAGATGTGGTTTGTATCATAACACATGCTCGCTTGATTTGTGATTTCTGTCTTATACAGCATGGTGAGAGATGTTTTTTACTCACCAGCATCACCATGGATAAATTTGTTTCTTGATTGCGTTGTTCCATTCTGAAAAAAATTGGCAACACACTCGAAGCGATTCAAAGGGTTGAACCATTCCCAGGCTGGCATCCTCAGCCGGCTGGTCAGTGAGTAGGTGCTCCCATTCCGTGTGGAGGACTCGTCTGTCCCCACCCCTTCGGTCCTTTTCACACCATTCACCCTCCAGAACAGAGTCAGGTGGTCAGGGTAGAAACCAGAGGCCAGGCACACCAGCGTGGCCTTGCTCTTCTGCTGGATCTCCTGCTTTGATGGGGAAAAGATGGCCACAGCTGGAGGCACGATTTCCTCATTCTTCCCTGAAACACAAAGCAACATGCTCCAGAGCCTCCAGCCCTCTGTGCAATCAGAAACCCCTGAAAATGGTCCTGACTTTGTGTCATGTTACTCCTAAAAAAAAACAACCTGGCCTTTTAACAGCTACCTATTGGACAATTAATGTCTACTGGATATGACACACCAGCAAAGTGTTTTCACTTGTTACACAGAAACATAAAGGGTCGGGCCACAGAAATGCACAAGCACATGAAGTTCTTGTATTGCCTCTGACAGAAGAATAGAAAGCCAAAAAGAAGCTGAGCAAACTGGTAGGCAGAAAAGTCCCCAGTTTTGCTGTAAGGCCTGTCTTTGTAATATTGTGTTAATAGATAAGGGAGTTGCTTACAAGGCACAAACATCTTCAACAAACTGAGTTACATTCCTGGAAATGGAGTTAAGACAATGGTGGTCATTGCAGTGTTCACAATTATACTGCCATGGGATAGCCTACTTGGCCCCCCATCTAAGAGATGTCCAGGCAGGAAGGAAGGAGCTGATCCTTCTCACTGTCTGAAGTGAAAAACACTTGAGGCAGGAAACATGAATCTGCCAGGGACAGCTTTTGCCTTAGGTCTTAACTTGCCATCCATTTTTAATAACATTAGTAACATTAAACATGTCTTTATGTAATTTAAGTTTTAGGTTATTGTAGGTATGAGAAGCTCTGATGCTAGGCTCCACACTTTCCCAAAATGATGCAAGGTTCTATACCCTCACAAATCAAAAACTCTTCCCTGTCCTATCGTGTTTAACACCTACTTGTGAGACTAATGAGAACAGACTTCAGTCAAAGGGATGTATAAGACAGCCATGAGAAGTTACTCAGAAGCCAGGCAGTGACCCTAAAAGCCAGGGGGTTTTCCATATACTGTATTAGAGTGCCTTTTTTACTCATCCTGCAGGAGAAACCCATGAGCCAGATCTGTAGATTGCTACTGGGAAAAGAAAGGCAGAGAACCCTGTAGAGCCAAAGAGGAAATTATTACTTTGGGTTGGTTTTATTGTATGAAAGCACTATGAATTGTAGATATTCTTCCTGATGACTCTCCCCTTTGCAGAGGAGGAGAGGTAGCAGAATTAGCAGAAATTAATATCTTGCAGAGGTCTTGTCTCCTCACTCCTCATCTTTGCATTCAAATGATGCCTTAATTGTGACCACCAGTGCTTGCTCTGCAAAGATCTCTGGGCTGATTCTGTACGAGCTTGTACAGACTTTACATGACCTGGATATTAAACAGAGATAACTCTCCAGAGGGTTTAGCACTGTCCTGCTTTCTTTTCAATGGGTATGAAGAGATATTGATTGCTTCTACTTCTCCCTTCTAGCACTTGGCCTTATGATTTTTTCTCCTATCGTAGAAGAGTCTCTGACAAATTCTTTGGCTCAGAGCATTAACGCCTAATGAATGAAGAGATGGAAAGAGATAAGAGGACACAAATGAAAAGATTCAGGCACAAAAAAGAATTCCCAATATTAAAACAAACAAACAAGGAAACAAAAACAAAGGAACAAACAAAAAGAAAACAGGACGGTAGGAAGGAAGGTAAAAAGTGGGACAGAAAGAATGATAAAACTACTGGAAAGAAAATAAGCAGTTTAGAAATGGAACAAGGAGGCTGGTAAAAGCAAGAACTGGAAGAAATGTCTGTTTAGCCCTTAGTGTCTGGTCTCTTACTCGGGTCATTTTCATTCCCGACCACTATAATATTTTCTTAGACAACGGGTGAAAATAAAATTATTTATCCCCGTCTGCCTTCATAAAGTTCCCAGAAATGAAAGACTATGGCTGTAGACACAAGGACCTCAACATTGACTCTGTAAATCCTACACTTCCGTAATGGCACATCTCATTTTAATAAACAACCAATAAATCATTAATCCTGTACTCATGGCTGCATGAAAAATTATCATTATTAAGCTCTTAATTAAGAATGTTCTTGTCCCCTAAACTAGTATCACATAGATCACAGAGTTCTGACTTATTACTTACCTATGACCGTAAGTTTTGTCCCACTGCCAAAGAATATTTTCTCGATATTCACATAGTTTTGCAGCTGCAGAAAAACCTCTCCTCTACTCACACACCTCTGAACCAAACCACCCCTCATGTGGTGCCAGCAAAAAAAGAAACATGGAGTACATTTATCTCAGGTCTCCTAGAAAACAGGTCTCTAAGGGAACACCACCTAATCTGTGTCTAAACAGCTGAGATCAACATCAGAAATACTCTCCCCAGAGCCCTTTTGCTTCAGGCTCAATAAGTTGTTGGAGCTTCCATCATTTCTTTAGGTAAGTATCTATTTATCTAGGTATCATATTAGAATATTAGAAAATATTTCCCATATGCGGACATTCCCTGAGAGCTCCTTCTCTTTCAAATGAATTGTATTTTATTTTTTCTGTGATTTTCAGTGGCTGTTTAGCATCTATTCTGAAATAGTAAGACTGCTGTCCCTAATGATCTTTGTATCACCATCCTGGTGAGCCTGTTCAGTGGAAAAAACCTGGCTGTGCTGTGGAGAGCTAATTTCTATAACAACAAGGACTTAAAAAGCTGCAGAGAGATTTTAGTATTGCTTGTCATAAAGTTGAGCAATTATTTTTGCCTTCTGTTTTATCAATCAAAAAATGTTTGCACACTTGTTTTTTCCTCAGTTTTCTGAGATAGCACATTCTTTAATTTACCCTGGGATGATCCAGGGTACTTTGAGTTTATATCATTTTGATTTTGTTTTCTAGACCACTTCAAAGTGTAACAGTAAGTCAGTTCTTTCCAGACAGATAGACAGCTTTTCAATGACTTCTCCTTAAACATCTGTAGCCCCAGCAGAATCAGTATTATAGTGACTAGCTATACTTTTGGGGAATAAGGATTTTGTATGTGTTGGTTTATTAAGACAAGGATTTTTTATGTCAGGCACACAT
Organism: Sturnus vulgaris; assembly: GCF_052056855.1. NCBI lineage: Eukaryota > Metazoa > Chordata > Aves > Passeriformes > Sturnidae > Sturnus > Sturnus vulgaris. The sequence continues at coordinate 32,604,953 of NC_142244.1, forward strand.
TTTTAAATTCATTTCTTATCCCAATTCTTTCTAGGGACAGCTTTTTCTTTCCTGAACATGCATTCATTCAGTTCTCCAAAAAGAAAGGTGCACCCCTACCTAGAGGACCCAACTTAGTCTATTCTCTGAAGTAGAGAGGGTTACTGGCACACCCATAGAACACCAGCTTAATAATGAAAGGGAGAATAATAATAAAATTCTCTAAAGAGAAGACATGCCATTAGAAGTGCATTGAAAGAGGAAATAAAAATTTCTTACCTATTACTGTAACTTTTGTGCCACTGCCGAAAGACAAACCAGAGTTTTACACAGTGACAAAGTGATGTATCATAAGCAAAGACAAGGGATGCACTGAAGCTGACTTACTATAAGCAGAAGCCTAAGAAATAATTTCTGCATTTGGAATTCCAAACATCACTCAATCTTTGTCTAAAGGTGTTTGACAGAAAACCAGCTTGAAATCAGTTGTATAATATGTAGAATTCATAAAAGCATTTCCAAGATTTGTTTGATACTTGGTCTACATTTCACCCCAAGTCGTTTTTGCCACCTTTCTCCAATCTCCATGTTACATCATTGATTTTATCTGCTATTCTTATTTTGCACATCTTGAAAACAAGCAGACACACACAAAGGCTATCACTATCTAGGAAAATAACTCCTCTATAACTAGAACTTCCTCACTGTAAGTCTTGCATTCCAAGCATTGTTACGCCTTCTTTTCTGTAACTTGTGAAGTTAATAATCAAATGATACCTGCTTTGGGGTTTTCATAGTCAAATGCAGGTGATTCACCTTTGTCAGGGAACTAAAACGAATCCCTTCGTTTTCACTTCCATGGCAGGCCAGCTGTCTTCAATAGTCTTTCAGGATCCCCTTCAATTTTCTGATAGGTTAAAATAATCCACACAAGGAGAGCCCAGAAGAATCTGTATCTGTTGACTGGTCCCAAACAAACCCTTCATAGCCATTAGGAAGAACTGCAGCAAGACAGTGGGGAGAAGGATTAGAGGCAACCTTTGTTCTCACAGGCATGAGGCAGTCAGCAGATACTGGAGGTTTACTTTTTAAGAGAGAAAACCCCAACAGATTTCATGTAGTGCCTCTGAAAGATACCTGCTACATATCAGAATTCTTTTTCCTACACTTGTATCACATCAAGAAAGAACCATTTTGTCACCTATTGCAGACATTGATGCATCAGGAAAAAATAATAATTCCAGCTTTGCATGCTCAATAGGCTTTAGGCGCATCTGCAGTCAGTTTGGTTTGCTGAAAATTAGTTTCAACATCTCAGAATTTCCTAGCTTTCTTTGCAGAGAGGCCAGGCTCAGTTCTCAGATGCTGAAAGTAAGTCCCAGCATGCAAGGACAATTAAGAGAAACCAAGGCAGAGCACAACTGCTCTGCTGCAGAATTCTCTGCAGCTGCCTTAACACGCTCTGCCACAAGGCTCATGCACCCATGGGTTTTTGTAAAGCCTTCCTGGCAAATGTATCATCGTGGATACCCCTGTCCCCACAATGATACAATCGCCTACAAAAACAATCCACACGTGACTCCACCCCCTTGTTTTTATATAACAGGAAGCATTGTCATGAGTACCTGTGTTGGTTTGGACTGTGGTAGAGCTGATTTCCTTCACAGAGGCTACTGTGAGAAGATAGAAATACTGTTGACAAGATAGAAATGTTTTTGTTATTGCTGAAGCGCTTACCCAGCATTCAAGGACTTTTCTGCTTCTCATACCACCATGCTGGCAGGGAGGCTGGTGGTGCATGGGAGGAGGGACAGCAGGGACAGCTGATTCCAACTGATCCAAGGGATATTCCATATCCTGTGGTGTCATGCTCAGTATGTGAAAGGGGCAAGAAGGGGGAAGAAGAAGGGAGACAGAGATATTTGTAATGATGGTGTTTGTCTTCCCCAGTCACTGTTATGTGTGATGGAGCCCTGCCATCCTGGGAATGGCTGAGCACCTGCCGATCCTTGGGAAGTAGTGAATGAATTCCTTGTCATGCTTTGCTTGTGTGCCCAGGTTTTGCTTTACCTCTTAAACTGTCTTTATCTCAAGCCCCGAGTTTTTCACGTGTGCTTTTCCCAGTCCTGCTGTGCATGGGGATCAAGCTGGGGCTAAACCATGACAGAACCACAGACCACATCCTTCCGTTGCCATTGCTGTTTCTATGTGATAGTCCAATTACCTCTCAGTGTATCCATTATTATAGTTTATAATCTCAAGTTTTTTTTCTTATTCTCAGAAAGGTAACACTATTTTTTTCTTTTATTGGTTGGCTTTAAATGCAGTAATTATTCACTTGGTAGTATCATGGCAGTGCTCATGCTGCTTTTCTTTTTCTCTCTTCTGTCCCCAGGATGTCAAAGAAACTTCAAGCTCACAGTTTGCAATTTTTTGTTTACAATGACTGTAATTTGCTTACTACGGGCTTGGTGTTTGTCTTTGTAGCTTGGTGTTGCTTGAGAGCATCCTCCAGGTCTTGTGACTCTGCCTATGAAAAGGCTTCATTTAGGAGTAAGAGCAAGCCTTGATTTTGCAGATTATCTGAAGGGATGGGAACTGATGGGGACAGGTAACAGGCTACATTTATCTCCCTGCCTTACACATTAGTGGCACAGTCTTGTCTCACAAAGTGTCAACACATTGTTGCTCACCTAATCAAGTGCCTGCAGTAAACGTTTTTTATATTTCTCTTTAATGGCTTCATTTGAATCTTTCTTGTAATGAAAAATAGACTGTAAAGCACAGGACAAAATCCTTCAAAACATGGTCATTCTACTAGCAAAATCACTTTTTATTTTTCCTGTTTTTTTTCAGATATTACAGAAGAACCCATTATTTCTGATACAGCCTGCTTAGCTGGGAAGAGCTGTTAGTGTCCCGGAGAAGGAAATGAGAAATGAGAAACATAGACTAAGGTGTAAGATGTAGGACCAAGAGACTGAAGAACAGAACACAAGGTATCAGACAGGTCATCTCAGAAATGCCCCTAGGTTATCCTTCAACAAAAGTTGAGCAGAGTACTTAAGTCACTAATTATGTCTGTTCATATGGAACATTTGTTTGTATATATTGAATTCTTTTAAAAAATACATTTAGGGTTGGGGTTTTTTTGGCTGTCACTGCCTAAATAATAAAACTAATAGTGGAATATTATTTTCCTGCCTTGATCTTAGTCTGCCTGTGATCTCAACACTATTTATTCGGGGTCTTACCCATTGGACTTAAATTAATTTAAGATTATTCTGTCCTCATCTCCAGTGTAGAGCTCCATTAGTGTCCTTACTGTCACTTACAGACTCTCTTCCATGAGGTGTCTTTCATTTAAAAACACAGAAGTCACCTCTCTACTTGTTTTGAAGGACTATGTGGTGCTATCAGCTCCTCAGGTCATGTTCAAAAGGCAATTTCCAAGACGTGCCAGCAGAGACCAGTCTTGTTGCACCTTAATGTTCCTTTGTAACCTCTCAAAAGGACTTGCAGGCCATGAATTCAAATAAATGTGAGTGAGAGGAAGAAGGGGAGACAGATCCTTGACTTTTATTTCCAAGTCTTTCATAGGAGGCTTTTTGGGCTTTGGAGGCTATGCTGCATAAGACTTCAGACAATGAAAAACAAGAATATGTAAGGAAGATTGAGGGGTGTATTTTCAAACAATTATATTCTTTTAGTGGGTGAAGTTCACAGGAAACTAGAGATTGCATCATTTATATCTGTCCTGCATTCTTTGGAGCTTACAGGAGCAGCAGGTACAAAGAAGTAGGCCATACTATAGAGATTTACTACCCTGAGATTTATAGATTTTTTTAGAGACATTAGGTAGCTTTCCAGTGCTTTTGACTACAACCCCATAATCCACTGCTTTTGACTACAACCTCACAAAGTAAAGAAACAGCTCTTACTCAGGACATATCTGTGCACTGAAAATATATGATGGTGGAAGGAGGGATCTGATTAATAATTTGGCTTAGAAGACAGAGGCTGCTGCACTGCTCTGTCTGTCTCGCCTTCAAAATATCCTAGGTCTATTGCCCCAACTTCTACCTATCTTCTTCCTCCTCTTCCTCTACCCCTCTCCTGACTGTCTCACGTTTTTCAAAGACTCCATCGCTCACTCAGAGAGGTGGGGATTTTATCTTAGTGTTCAACCCCCTCGCTACACCGTGTGATCGCTCGCAGCACAGAAATATGTGGCTTTATCCTTGGGTGTCAGATTCTTGATTGTCATCACAGAGTAATCAGTATTCTGTCTGCTTACTTCAAATTTGGCCTCACTGAAACCATCCTCATAAACGTTTTGACTCCATGTGCTACTGCTGACTATTAACTTCAAACCACTTCTTGGAGGCTGCTGGTACCAGAACATATAGGCAAGATTACTATAATTCTGGTAGCAGGAGATGGTCAAAGAGTCTCCAGCTCTCTGAAGGATTCTGTCTGGCCACTGTTCAATGTAGGCTCCAATCCCAACACCTGTAATAATAAGAGAGAACAGGAGAGAGTGAGGAATAGGAGTACAGATGATGACCAAAGGAGTCCTCTACCTAACATTAGCCCTGCATGGCCTGGATGAAAGCCCTGCTGGAGACAAATCTCTTGTCCCCCACCAGGTAACAGAGCAAGCACAACAGCCAGCATGGCCCTCCAGCTCTCCCAGGACAGTGTGCTCCTGCTCACTGTGAGGTAAGAGTTAAGAGAGACCGATGCCCCTCCCCTTGCCCAGATTTGTCTGTCAAGCTTGGGCAGAGAAGAGAGAAGGGACTGTCCAGCTTTGATGCTTTCTTTGGTGAGCCAGTAATAGCAAAGCTAAATATTAATGTGGCTCCAAGTTCTGCTTTAACTTTTCCACAAGAGAGTGTTCTGAGCTCCTGACACAAATATGGAATTTCTTGCAGACCAGTACCTTGCTGGCTGAATGCTGAGTTGTCATTCAGAGCCTGAGAGGGTCTGGGTGTTGGAGGGCAGACAGGAACCTAGGATCAATGGATTCATAAATGATCTTTTGACCCATTTCCATCAGTGGATATAACTTGGGCCATCTTTGCAGAAGGATTTCCAGCAAAAGTACACCTGTCTTGTTGCATTCTGAAGAGTTGCTCTTAATATCTGGAGCATGGTATCTCACAACCCAGAACTTGTTAGTCAGAAGCAAAGATGATAGATCAAGATCACAAAGGCACAAAAATTGTGTTTAATCATATCGTAATTTCTTCAGTTTTCCAGCCAGGGATGCATATTCCCTGCTGGTTAATCTTCCTGGGAGCTCTAATTCACTTTTACAGAAAACAAGACATCTCTGCAGCCATTTTTCTCAAATCAAGAAATGTAGTTAAACATAAACTTCATGAACATTCTTTTTTGTTTCTGGCCTGACAGATACATCCTAGTTAGTCTATTCTATATATAGAACATATTCTATTCTATTCTATTCTATTCTACTCTATTCAGCTCTATATATAGAACCTATGCCACTCTCCATTATTTTCTGAATATGTAAGATTCAAAATTATTATTGCAACTGCTTCTTTTCTCCCTAGTACTTTCAATGGAACACACACATTCAATTCCAATGATCTTCAGTAATCCTGACATTGCAGCCTCCGAAATCTGTGAGATCCTTCTGAGGTTTCATCTTCGTCCCTTTTTTCTCTTTTTCTCACACTTTTCTTTTTAAGGGTCTATCTGTGCACTGAAAAGATAAGACAGTGGAAGGAAGAATCTGGTTAATGATCTGAGCAAATCTGAGGACAAGCCATGAGACAGGAAGGAGAGTAGCTGTTTCATGAGAAACTCCTTGGAATAGTGGCCTTTTGTGCAGACACAATTTAGGCTATCCAAAGAAGTATTGCATAGGAGAAAAATGTCCCTTAGAGAGAGAAGAGGGAACTGTAACCATAGAATTCACAATGGCAATGAACCTAGAGATCTCTGGTTTGCTGTTGCCACTTGGAAATCGTACAGCTGTGAGCACTCAATAGCCATCTCATTAAACTGCTGTATTTTGAAGGTGACTGGTAAGTTCATTATCACAAGGCCTAAAAATTGCCTTTGTCACTCAAAACTAAAAGTGCTCAGGAGTTGAGAAATAGAAAGGATCTGTGGTATTACCAGAGCTGAAAAGGTGGTTTGCAGTGCTTATGAAAAAGGTCTGAGCTAGGACTGTAACATGATTTTCAGGAACCGGTAACTTACTGAAACAGAATTTTTAAAAACAACCCAAACAAAATACTAAAAATAAAATAAAATTTAAAAATCACCCTCAAAGTGACCACCATGTTGTTTATATTCCTTCATGATTCCACAATGAACTAGTTTTCCAGAAACTTTCACCGGGCATTTGGATCAGCAGTAATAATTCAATAATTCCAGACAACATCAGCATGAATGTGTTTTATGAAGATGATCTCTACAAAAAAAATCAGAGGCTGGAAAAAAAAAGAACTCAGTATGTCACTGCTATATGAGAAACAACACTTTCCCAGTGCTTTCCTGCTGTTTGTCTGTAGCCTGACATGAACGGGGAGGAGATCATGGACCTGAGGATGTTCTGAGGAGCAGAGGAGTGCTCCTTGAGAGCAAGGAGTGATGTGTTACATCTGCTGCTGAGCAGTTCCTGAAGTCAGGAAAATACTGGCTACAAGGGTGCCACATGTCTGGATTTCCCTGCCTCAGAACAGTTCACTGTCTTTCAGAGCACAGGTATGTTTATTTAGCATGACTGATCAGGAGACTTAGATGCCACCAGGAAACTGAATTATCCGTCTTGGCCCTGCAGGAGTCTCCCAGCAATGTTGGTGACATGAAGTGTGAGGATCTTCTAACAGGACATGCTCCTAACTGATTCCTGCTCCTTGCTCTCACCAGCTATTCTTATCACTTCCCACTTCTTTTTTTGCTGCAATCACACGGTGTGTGTCACTTCAGCATCTCCATATCCAGCTTTGCCACATCATGGAGCAGCACAGCACGTTTGCTACCTGTGATAGCCAAGTGCCATGCTCTCCACATGAGCACATGAGAGTTGGCTCATTCTCAGTGGTAGGTAAGCAGACTGCCAGGGCCACAGCCTAAAAACAGAACCCAAAATACACAGGTGTATAGCCACACTTTCTTAAAAACACCTTTTGCTTTTTTATGTGCTGTTTGCCTTCCTCTGGAGAAAAGGTAAGTCCTAGGATATGCAATAAAAACAGGAGCATGGACAGGCAATGACAGGTTGGGGAACCCTAATAATACTCTGGCCTCAGCTTTCCCATGTCCATCACAGAAGAGCAATCAGTTCATCAAAAGTTCAGCTCTGAAAGCAATGGAGACAGAGGCACAATGGGAGGAAATTTGTGCCTTCTGCTATTCCTCACAAGTAACAGCAGTTCTTTGTGGTTTATTTTCTCTGCCTATGAGCTTTTGCCCTGAAGGAACACCTGGGTCCAGCTCAGAACTGTATGCATTCCCATCGAAGGGAAGAAAGGCATCCTGTGATTAAGCAGTATGTGAAGCAGGTGAATAAAATGCTGCAGTGCACACTGTTTCTTGTAAAGATGCCAAACATGTTCCTTCCACAATAGGAGCTATGCCTGGTCCCCTGGGTATGTTTTCCTCCACTGTTATTGGTCCTGTCCTCCAAAGTCCATAATCAGTGAGCTCTGTCTTCACACACAATTTTCATAGGGCATCTCGGTTCTGTGTGGATCATGACTATGCGAAAGAACTTTGAATTCTCTAGCTTTGTACTCTTTTCCTGGTGCTGAAGAGGTATCTGTGGGGAAGTAGTGGCCTGGAACACGATTGTGCTTCTGTAGTACTAATCATCAGAAATATCTGCTGCCTTATCTAACCATACCAGCCGTGCCTCGATTCTTTATGCTGATTATGGGTTTGTATTTCTGAAGGCCTTTGCTTTCGAAGACAGAGGCTGCTGCACTGCTCTGTCTGTCTCGCCTTCAAAATATCCTAGGTCTATTGCCCCGACTTCTACCTATCTTCTTCCTCCTCTTCCTCTACCCCTCTCCTGACTGTCTCACGTTTTTCAAAGACTCCATCGCTCACTCAGAGAGGTGGGGATTTTATCTTAGTGTTCAACCCCCTCGCTACACCGTGTGATCGCTCGCAGCACAGAAATATGTGGCTTTATCCTTGGGTGTCAGATTCTTGATTGTCATCACAGAGTAACCAGTATTCTGTCTGCTTACTTCAAATTTGGCCTCACTGAAACCATCCTCATAAGAGCTATAATTCCATGAAGTACTGCTGACTATTAACTTCAAACCACTTCTTGGAGGCTGCTGGTACCAGAACATATAGGCAAGATTACTATAATTCTGGTAGCAGGAGATGGTCAAAGAGTCTCCAGCTCTCTGAAGGATTCTGTCTGGCCACTGTTCAATGTGGAGTGCGACCCCAAAACTTACATTTAAGAAGAAATAAGAAGAGAGAGTGAGGAATAGGAGTACAGATGATGACCAAAGGAGTCCTCTACCTAACATTAGCCCTGCAGGGCCTGGATGAAAGCCCTGCTGCAGACAAATCTCTTGTCCCCCACCAGGTAAAAGAGCAAGCACAACAGCCAGCATGGCCCTCCAGCTCTCCCAGGACAGTGTGCTCCTGCTCACTGTGAGGTAAGAGTTAAGAGAGACCGATGCCCCTCCCCTTGCCCAGATTTGTCTGTCAAGCTTGGGCAGAGAAGAGAGAAGGGACTGTCCAGCTTTGATGCTTTCTTTGGTGAGCCAGTAATAGCAAAGCTAAATATTCACGTGGCTCCAAGTTCTGCTTTAACTTTTCCACAAGAGAGTGTTCTGAGCTCCTGACACAAATATGGAATTTCTTGCAGACCAGTACCTTGCTGGCTGAATGCTGAGTTGTCATTCAGAGCCTGAGAGGGTCTGGGTGTTGGAGGGCAGACAGGAACCTAGGATCAATGGATTCATAAATGATCTTTTGACCCATTTACATCAGTGGATATAACTTGGGCCATCTTTGCAGAAGGATTTCCAGCAAAAGTACACCTGTCTTGTTGCATTCTGAAGAGTTGCTCTTTAATATCTGGAGCATGGTATCTCACAACCCAGAACTTGTTAGTCAGAAGCAAAGATGATAGATCAAGATCACAAAGGCACAAAAATTGTGTTTAATCATATCTTAATTTCTTCAGTTTTCCAGCCAGGGATGCATATTCCCTGCTGGTTAATCTTCCTGGGAGCTCTAATTCACTTTTACAGAAAACAAGACATCTCTGCAGCCATTTTTCTCAAATCAAGAACTGTAGTTAAACATAAATTTCATGAACATTCTTTTTTGTTTCTGGCCTGACAGATACATCCTAGTTAGTCTATTCTATATATAGAACATATTCTATTCTATTCTATTCTATTCTATTCTATTCTATTCTATTCTATTCTACTCTATATATAGAACCTATGCCACTCTCCATTCTTTTCTGAATATGTAAGATTCAAAATTATTATTGCAACTGCTTCTTTTCTCCCTAGTACTTTCAATGGAACACACACATTCAATTCCAATGACCTACAATAATCCTGATATTGCATCTTGCAAACAATTGGGGCTACTTCTGAGGTTTTTCTCTTTTTCTTCACATTTTGTTGTTATCCCATATTTGCCTCATACTCTAGAGAGATTTATGTCTTCCCTTACTTTCTAGACATTTATATAAATGTCATGTTCTGTCTATGAGCTTGGGAATATTTTACTTTCTTGGGGCCTGAGGATTAGTTCCTCAATCCTCCGGGATTCAGAGCAGTGGAAATCTCAAAAATTTGGTAGTGATTGTTCACTCTCTCACTTTTTGCATCCTTCTTTTTAAGGGATTTAACAGAAATTACGTGAGAAGCTATAGCTTCTTCCCAGTCAAGAATGAAAATGCATTTTATATGATGTATAAAAATTTTGTATGATCTCCAGTGTAATGGACACTTTGCATCTAAGAAATAGGGGTTTGGCCAGTTCTTGGGTTTTCTCAGGAGAAATTACTCCTTACGTGTGCTGCCATGAGATTGAGCTCTGTGCTGGAGATATTACAGTTTCAGTGACTTGTCAAGGAATTGCAGATAATATGGACCTCTTTGATTTTTTAAGTACCTTCCATAACTTTTATATTGTTTGTTGATTTTTTTATGCTGTTTTCAAAGTCAATACATCAGTTAGCAAATAAACATGAACAAATTTAATATACTTCCATATCCTTTTATGTTTCAATACTGATTATTCTTTGATGTATATTTTTAGCTTTTGTTCTTCACAAGCTTTTCTTCTTTTTGTGGAAGGTTTATTTTTATTTTACTTGTTCTTAATTTGATTTTAAAGACATTTTGCCCTTTCACCTTAGTGCTAGGATGGGACACTTTTAGACACTTCCATGGACCCTGCTGAGACAGTTCCATGGGACACTGCTGCTTTCATCAATGTCCCAAAATGCATGCCTTTTGCATTAAGACTGGTCAGGATTTTTAGTTTGATTATTGTCTCTCATACCAAACCTGTTAAAAGCCTTTTTTTTCCAGTAGTAATCAGACATTAAATCCTGGAGGGAGAAACTGTTTCAGAGACTTGATGGGAAATATAACGGATTGTGGAGACTGTGGGAATTAATTCTAAGATTGTTCTACATAAGAACTCTGAGACAAGGCAAAATCATTTCAGTGCAGCTGTGTTACACCTTCTTCTTTAATCACTTATGTTAGAATTTATTACTCATTCCAGGATGAAGATTTTTATTCAGATTATCTTTTCTGTCTCAAGAAACAAAAGATGATTGCAGACTCTCCAAAGGAAGGAAGCATCTTCAAGATGTAACTCGGGACCTCTAGTGTGTCTCTGGGGAATTGCTTAATATGTTACTGCCTTTTGAAGAGTAGCTAAATTGACAACTCTCATTTTTTAGTTCAAAATGTCGATTTCTTTCAGTCTATTTTCTTTTAAGATTAAAGATTAAACAAGACAAAACAAAAATGCACCAAGGTAAAGGCAGGTATGGTCAATATTCCCAGGTAAGACTCTGAACTACTGTACTTGGGGAAGAATAGATGCAGAAGAGTGGAGGAATGCAGTTATAAAATGGGCGACTCACAGATAAACAGGATGCTAGTGAGTATGCTTGTCTGGATATGCTTTGTATTGGTTTAGCTTCGTGTAATCCCTGTTTTACTAAGCTCCATTTCTAAGCATTTACCTGAGGGAGGAACTGTATTCTATGTGCATGTGTTTTGTGTCTGGACATCTAAGGTGAGGAGCTGGAGTCAGACCACAGGCACCAGCAGCTGGAGAGACCAGAGTGGGTGAACTTAAGCAGCAGACACTGGAGTAGGGCCACAGGAAAGAGGGACCATGTATTCCCCATGCTGGCAGCTGTGAGTGTGTCATCACTAGTGAATGTGAGGCCAGACTACCTGGCAAGTAAAGTGAGGTGACCTGGGCTCCAGGTGCGTGTCTCTAATGGTAAGAAAAGTGAGAGCTGGCAACCAGAGGGAGCAGGCGAGTCCCAGGCATTTTTTGGAGAGGGAGCTGTGTGAGAGGTGTGTGTGTGTGGATATAATGGTGACTGGAGTGGGGCTGCAGCACTTGAGGGCTCAGAGGTCCAAGGGCAAGCATGTGGTGACTGGGATCCAGTGGCAGCCACTGGACTCAGTGTCTAAGCAGGAAAACCTGTGGAAAGTTTGCACATTGTACATGTGTATACATATATTTCCCACTATTGAACTCTTGTGTAGAACTTTGATTTCCCACTGTGAACCCCAGCCAGAGAGGGACAAAAGATGAGGCCATCAGTGCTGTTTCTGTGGGTGCATCTGTGTTGATCCATGTCTTCAGCTGTGTATACATGTATGTACACTTGGTATTTATCTGTATAAATACTGGGGAGACACTCTCATTCTTACTGCCAGCTGGGCCGGGGGGCTGTGGCAGCCTCCTCTCTGTCAGCCCAGCCTAACATTGAGCCTTGGAGGAAAACTGTGACATCTCCTCCCTAAGGGTAAAAGAGACCATAGAAGAATGATGACACTGAGGAAAGGGCTGAGGTACGCTGCCCACATGGAAGACAACCAAGGGAATAAGGAAAAGATTCCTGCTAAAGAGTGTTTAACATAAACTGGGCGTTCCCAGTACTGGCTTAGCAGGGGTTTGTGCTGGATTTGGAAACTAATGTCATGAAATAGAGCATCAGGCAAAGGTGGTCATCCCTGTCCCAAATGATAAAGAAAAATGCCTGTGAGGAAGGCACTGACAACCCATTATCAGACCTATATGTAGGCTTAGTTCCTAGGGTCTGGAGTAGGACTGCATCCAAGTCAGTGGTGACTGTGAGTATCAGATGGCTCTTTAGTTTTAGGGAATTTAAGGCATCTCAGGCCAGTTCCTTTCAGTAGTCTACACTAGTACAGAAAGTTTCTCCAGGGCCAAGTCTTTGCAGATAATTCCTAGAGAAATCCTTTCTACTCAGGCTTGCCATTCCTTGCCAAGTCAGACTCACTCTGCTCCTTTACAACTCTCACCCTCAACCAGTCCAGTCGAATTCTATTTCTAATGGAAGTAGCTTGTCTGCTTGTTTGGTGAAAGTTCCTCTTCCTCATCCACTGTATTTCACTGTGCCAGCCTTGCTGGCTGCCACCTCTAAATTTCTTCCCAAGTTTTTCAGACCATCTGACTTTCTACATCACTACCTGAGTCCTTCTTTGTCTTCCTTTTTGTTTCTCAAACTTTCCATCCCATATTTTTATAGCAAAGAGTCAGCTTCTAGGTTTGAAGATGTTAAAATTGCTCAGTTTGTATAGGCTTAGGGTACAAAGACTGTCCAGGGAAGGTGCTTCAGGCTGCTCTCTTGCAGATCATGCACTGGATGAGATGGATTAAATAAATACTTTCAAATCTGATGTCCCCCATCTGCTATGTCCTTTCAAGGCCCTTCCCTTCTGGTCCAGTCATTTGCTGAAGATTACTGGGACACAGAATGTTTCCCACCTCAAAGGCTTTATATCCTTATCTGTCTTGATGTAGGACCCCTGTTCTTACGATTTTCCCACCCACCTTCCTAGTACCATGCTCTTTTCTTGATTTTTATTCCCTCAGTGCCTCTGGCCACAGTCATCCAGACTTCAGTTCCTGAGCTCAGGTACTCTGAAAGAAGTCATAACTTTCCTTCTTCACACCCTCCCTCCAAAAATTAACAAAAACCAGAATGGCTGCAAGGTAGTGAAGAAATCAGAGGGGACATGAAGACTCTGCAGAATTGGACACTGTTGGACACGGGATGTTATAGCAAAATGTAAGAAACCCCATGTGAAATATTTTTTGACAGTACTGGAACAGCGTTCTCCAAAAATTCGTCACTATACACCCCTATAAATAAAATATTTTTAAACACATATGCCCAGTATATGTACATTTAATAGCCAATAATTAGATATGTGTAACACTAAAATTCTAATGCTTCCACCTCACACCTCAGTGCATTGTCTTGCACCCCACTTTGAAGAGTCCTGCACAGGAACATCAAAAGTCAGCAGCATGTCACTGAATATGGATTACAGATTCAAAGTCTAGAAGATGCACAGACCTTCACCAAACACTCTCCTCGTCCCCCACCAACTGAAGAGTTGATGTTTCCAGTCCTAGGTGTGCCTGTCCAGGAGCATTTCACTGCCAGAAGACAGTTGGGTAGAGAGGAGCAATTGTTCCTCTACCACAAAGCTCTGTGAGATCACAGAATCACAGAATATTCTGACTTGGAAGGGACCCACAAGGATCATCAAGTCCAACTCAAAAGTGAATGGCTCATACAGGGATCAAACCCATGACTGAGGTGTAAAAGGACTGAGCTCATGTTTTATGCTCCTGGGAAGCTTTACCGCTGTCAGCCCATAGTCTCAACAGGTTTCTCTTTCCCAGGATCTTGCATCAGCCTGGACAAATGTATTTCCTTTATCTGAGTCCTGTGATGATACAACTGACCAAAATACTTGAACTGGGAACATGGAGTTCCAGAAAAACAAGCTGCTATTGGTTGTCCATTTATAATACCTAACACAGCTGCCCTTCAGTCACCAGTCCTCCCCCTTCCTGAGCCCATGGAGCCACCAGCTTTCTATTGCAGCATCACTTCATGAAATGAGAAACTTGTTTGCAGCAATGGATGTACACCCTTGAGTGTATTCTTTGAAAGATACTATAAAAAAACCTTTCAATGAGTCTGTGGGATGTTTAGCAGCATTGAGCATAAGGAGTTCTTTATGTTTCAGACAGGAATTTCTCCTATGAAAGAAAAAGAAAGAAAGAAAGAAAGAAAGAAAGAAAGAAAGAAAGAAAGAAAGAAAGAAAGAAAGAAAGAAAGAAAGAAAGAAAGAAAGAAAGAAAGAAAGAAAGAAAGAGAAAGAAAGAAAGAAAGAAAGAAAGAAAGAAAGAAAGAAAGAAAGAAAGAAAGAAAGAAAGAAAGAAAGAAAGAAAGAAAGAAAGAAAGAAAGAAAGAAAGAAAGAAAGAAAGAAAGAAAGAAAGAAAGAAAGAAAGAAAGAAAGAAAGAAAGAGAGTTGTCAGAGGGTGTTCTAATCTCAGCTATAATTCAAAGGGGTCTGTTCATCCTCCACAGTTCTCATGGAAAGGCCTGAAGGGCTGCTCTGAGGCTTCTTGCTGGATGACCTCTGAATCATGCATCAGAAACACCATATGCCTTCATTTGACATCCGTTTGCCCCATGTGCAGGGCACACACCATGGAGATCTGGGCTTCATGGGAACCTCTAGAAGAGGTGTCGAGAGGCTGTTAGGAGAATGAGAGGGGCTTGGGTGAGGTATGTTCACTAGATACAATCAAGGACTTAGGAACACAAGAGCCACGGGAATTAGGATCCAGATCTTTGGATGTGAGTTTTAGCAGTAGCCTGGGAAGAGGTCAGGAGTTTGCTCTTGCTGATTTAAGCAAGTAACATAGGGAACCTCAGAGATCGTGTTCTTCTTGGGGACTATCAGCCAGCCCTATATGATGCAATTCCTGCTATTAAGAATAACGTATAAATTAAAGATCAGAGTAGATTAAATAAGTTACAAAGAAAAACAATAAAAAGTACCAAGATAAAGGGAGGTATGGTCGAGATTCCTGATTCAAATTGCACACTTGCTATATTCACATGAAATTTGTGTGGATATTATATAAATTGTAAATCCCAATGAAAGGAAGGAAAGGGAAGGAGCTGCAGCCTAAGGGTTACTTTACAGGATATGAGAGCTATAGATCAGGAAAAATATTGTTCTAAGACATTGATCTACTTCTATGCCAATGGCATGTTTTGGAAAAACAAATTAAAAATCCACAGATCAAACGAAACACTATGGTAAACTGGAAATTTTTCTTGCTCCACTTAGTTATGGTGGGATTGGACAGCTTTGGTAATTTTTGACCCTCTTAGTCCTATTATGGACATTTTCCTTTCCCACAGGAAGCTTCTAATTCTTCTTTTGTTCACAGGATAAAACATGCTTGCAATAAAGCTGTGCACTAATACTAGTTTAAAGGCCAACAGAATTCACACACCCCCTTGAAGGAGTTCCTGGCCTCAGACTTGTGCTTCAACATGAACAAAAATTTGTCTGGACAGTGACACTGCGCTTATCACTCCTCCAGGACCAACATAAAATAAATCAGAAATGGAGTAGGAAGAGTGTTCCTATTTAGTCTCTCAAGCTATTCCAGCATCTCCAAACATATGGCTTCTCTTTCCTGTCTCTGGAGAGAATCCTGTGTCCTTCAGGCACTAACATGATGAAGTTGGCAGCTGCTTGGAGAAGGAACATGATTATTCAGCAAAGCATTCGGCTTTAGTAAACTTTGCATCATGACAGAAATCCCCACTCCTGCAGAGAGAAATTTCAGAAGATCTCACTATTTGTGTTCACAGGATTATTGCTCATCTACATTACACTCATAAACATCAGCATTATACTGAAATTCTTGTGTGACAAAAATGAGTCTCTGTAGAACATTCCAAAGATGAATAAATCCTGGTTTGGTACTTAGGCAGATATTTGAATACAGGTTAGGAGACAGAAATTAGAAAAGGGAGATGCTGGGCATTCCCACATTGGAATTATTAAACTTGTGAAGAAATGATGAGGAGGTATAAGATAGCTTTACTATCCTCCCTTTTGAAATTACAATGGAGGAAAGCACTGATTTAGGAAAACACAGTGTTGCATATGAAAAAAGACACATTATTCACACAAAGTGATTTGTTAAAATAAACTTAACAAAGTTAACCACCGGGTTTGCTGGATTTTTTTTTCAAATAAATGCATTGTATCTTTCCATCCACTACCTACAATATGCAACTTTGGGTAAAAATATGGATTTTTAAGAAAGATACTGCCAGCACAGAGGTGTATGAAAGAGGTTTGAGAGTTGTTCTCAACAGGTGCTGGGTATAAGAATGAGACAGACAAACAACTACACATCGTTCAAAGCCAAAATGTATTTTTAGATTGAAGGCTACCTGATGGAATAATTAAAATAGCTCTCTATCTTAGCAGAAGTTTATGATTAACAAGTATGTTTTTTGTACGTTCTACCAATGCCTGTTAATGGCCACATTTGGATCTTCAAATTTTCCACTGTGTACTTTTTGTCTGGAGAAAACCTTGGACTAGAGATAAGGCCACTACCAAAACCCTATTTCTAGCAGCTCCCACATCCAGTCATCCACTCTGGGCTTGAGGTTGAATCAAGACCATGAAGTGTCTGCTGCTTCTCGCCTTCATTGGGGTGGCTGGTGAGTATACTTTTTATTTCTATTTCTATCATTTAATAGGAAGCTGATTTTCTGAGCAAAACTGCAAGGTAGCCTATTGTGGGAAAGCCAAGTCCAGTTTCAATTAGCAGAAGTTTGAAGGCAGAGCCCTGCAACTTCCATCTTCTGTCTGTTCATAATGCCTTGTGCCACAAGCTGGGAAATGAATGCTTTCATAGGGGTTCCTGACCCAGCTGTAGAGATGTGGCCATAGCTTCAGAAAAAGGCTGCCTCCTTCTTCAGGACTAAGGAATAGTTCTGGCCCAGGAAGTCCTAAAGCAACTGAAACATTTTGGACCCTGGCTAGGTGCTCCAAGAAAATCCCACTGCATACTTGTTTTTACTTTTTCCCTCAGTCCACTCTTCATTGTTTCAGTAGACAGGATCCTGGGAAAGACATACCTGTGATGTGATCCAACAAGGCCATTTCTATGCCTTTATGTTCCCTGAGGGAATGGCCAGCAGGGCTTTAGTTGCAGATATGTGAGGCACCAGTGTAAGTCTGATCCCCTTTGTTAAGGGTGCACCAAATGCACGTGCCTTAGTCCTGCCTAGCCTGAGCGTCCATAGCAGGGGAGCCTACAAGTGAGGGGCTTCAGACAGGCAGTCACAGGGCAGATGACAGGCCACGTTACCTTAGGCCAGCTGTTGACACATGGCACTTCTTGTCTCCTAGTTGCCTTCCCCACCTTTGCTGAAGATGATGATGACAAAATTGTGGGAGGCTACACCTGTGCAAAGAACGCTGTGCCCTATCAGGTGTCCCTGAATTCTGGATATCACTTCTGTGGAGGTTCCCTCATCAGCAACCAGTGGGTCGTGTCAGCTGCTCACTGCTACAAATCGTGAGTGGAAAAATTACTTTCCTCTCTACCCTACTTCTGTCCTCCAGTTCACTTCTAGCAGAAATTCTGAGCCGTGAGATAGAAATATCTAAGTGCCTCCATTCTGACCGGAGACAGACAAGGGATGGGTGGATCACTCAGGATGCTGAGCCAAGGCATCCTGAGGGGTTTGCCACTTCTGAAAATGTTTCTGTGAAAGCAGAACACCTCTGAAATAACAATGGGATCATCAAGCAGCGAGTTCTGGGCTGTGATTTCTTATCAATTGCATGAATCTTGCAAAAGCATTGTCCCTGGAGAACAGGAAGAGGAACGAGGTCAGGCTAGAGCAGTTTGCCTTGTCCCAGAACATCTGAATAAAGTGCTGCTCTGTATTCAACTGCCGTCATCTATTTACAAACCTGCAGAAATTCACCACCCATACTGGGAGTGGGTTAAGATCTCGGTGTGGATCCCCAGGGCTCCCTGCAGGACAAGAAAAATCCCCTGCCCCAGAAGGCTTCCGTGGCAGTGATGTTGGAGCAAGTGCACTCTGCGACAGGGAGCTTTCTCTCAACCTGCCAGTAGCAGTAAAGTCCACGCTGTGCCTTCTCTTTTCCAGTCGCATCCAAGTGCAGCTCGGGAAACACAACCTGGAGCTCACCGAATCCACCCAGCAGTTCATCAACTCTGCTAAAGTCATCCGCCACTCTGGCTACAGCGCCTACACCCTGGACAATGACATCATGCTCATCAAGCTGGCCACCCCAGCCCAGCTCAACAATGCTGTCCAAACCATTCCTCTGCCTACCAGCTGCGCGGCCACCGGCACCACCTGCCTGATCTCCGGCTGGGGCAACACTCTCAGCAGTGGCTGTGAGTACTCTGGGGGAATGTGCAGACCCCTGGGGGACCAGGACAGTCTCTAAGTCCTTGCCATTAACCCCCAACACGACAGGAAAAAACATAGGGAAGTGCTGTGGGACAGGTTTATGAGAGATGGGTCAGTGTAGGGACTGCACAGTGGCTTCAGCTAATGTCAAGAGAGTTCTCAGTTCTCTGAGAATAAGGGTGAAGTCCAAGACTGTGGATCTACAATTCCTACTAGAGACCTCCATTCTCTCACACCAAAGGTCAGAGATGTGCAGGGTGAGTGGTGTCTATTCCACTGATGACATCTAAACCTGGACAAGAGGAGAGGATGGTTTTCCTGAGGCTCAGGTTTCTTCCAGTGTATGTATGACAAGAGTGGCCCCACTCTTGCCAATTGATGAACTTCCAGGTGCCAGAAAAGTTAAGGTGGCTGCAGCATAGAATGGTGGGTGGGCCCATGGGTAGAATTTGTTCTGTCTCTACAGAAGGAACCCATGCCGTGCTTACTGTTGAGAGGAAGCAGGATGGCTGCTGGAACAGGGTGTCTGGCATTTGCTTTTCTGCCAAGATCTTCTGCAAGCTCTGAAAAGACCTCAGCAATGCCATCAACCATCTCTCCCTATTTCCTTGTAGCTAACTACCCAGACCAATTGCAGTGCCTGAAGGCTCCAATCCTCTCCGATGCCGACTGCTCTTCTGCCTACCCTGGGCAAATTACCAAGAACATGATATGTGTAGGATTCCTGGAGGGAGGAAAAGACTCCTGCCAGGTAAATCATCTGCCCCTCCTTTCCCGGTCATTTCTCTCCTGCCTTTTCCCAGCTGAAGGGGCCTTTGCATTACAGAGTCAGCTCTACTCACTGCACTGGTAAATCTGAGTTTTTGAATGACAGCAGAGGCTTCAGGCACACATATCCTGAATGTTTGCCAAGTTCCGTATCTGGCAAAAACAGGCAGCTGTTTTTGCTGTGGTGCCCTCAAGTCAGGCCTGGTAGCATCAGGTGGAGAGGGTGAGTCAGAAACAGCCTAGGTAGAACTTTTGTGCACTGTACACCTGACAGGGCTTCCTCCAAAGTCAGTGATCTCCGGGATCTCTGGCTCATTGCTTAGGCTGATACCATTTCCTGAATGTCCATATCCTTTGTGTGCACAGGGAGATTCCGGCGGTCCCGTGGTCTGCAATGGACAGCTCCAGGGCATTGTTTCCTGGGGTATTGGATGTGCCAAGAAAGGCTATCCCGGAGTTTACACCAAGGTTTGCAACTACGTCTCCTGGATCCAGTCCACCATTGCCGCCAACTGAGACGCTCCTTTGGTGTGGCTTGTATTTTCTCATCATCATTTCTATTCTTTTGGATCTGGAAAGGCAAAAATTATGAAAAATTAATAAAGACTTTCAGGCACCCCTACTTTGTGCACTGTTTCTCTGGGAAGTTCCATAGGCTGTGATATGGAGCACAACAGCAGGAAACACCACTAAAAGAAAAATATTTATAATTTTTAGTGTCATTCATTGACAAGGTCTCAGAACACTTTGCACACTCAGTTTTAGAAGTCTTTCAGTCAGTTATTTTCAGTTATTTCTGAAACAGTTCATTAATGTCAGTTTCTCAACATTTCTCACTTCGAATATAAAATAGACAAGGAATAGGAATAAGAGTAGAGAGAGAGTTAGGGCGACACACAGGAAGACATGAAAGGAGAAAAGTGAGATGCAGTCTATGAATGGCTGGGAAATTTGGTGAGAGACTGAGGAAGAGAAGAAACAAGAGTCAAAAGGTGATTCGTGGATGGAAAAGAATAGAAAAGGAGATAGAGACCATGCTAAAAACAAAGAGATTAACAGACACACAGATATACACTGATGTTCTGAAGACCTGAAAGGCCAGTGAGGGAAATGGGGTTCTGTCAAACTCAGAGCTCAGTGTGTGCTGGTGGCAGATCCGTGTTTGCCTGGAAATGTTTGTGCTGTGCTGCACCAGCCTTTGAGTCGCTGTGAATCTGTCTCAGCACAGAAATATGTGCCTGTGTCACTGAGTAGGGCATGCTCTATCTTCACAGATAATTGGTTGGTCTTAGTCCCATTACTCTGGAAGTGATTTTGGAATTCCTTCTCAATATCTGCTTTGCTTCCTGCCACTGAATATACACCCAACTGCATACTGGCATTCTTCTCCACGGGTAACTTGTACCAGGACATGGACCAGAAAATGTTCCCTGATGCAGAACATTCCAGAGTCACGGAATCTCCCTCACGGACGACTATGTTTGCTGATTGCTGGAGGGCACAGCCTGGAAAGTGAGGAGATGAAATGTGGGAAGTGAAATGCATTGAAGAAGACCAAAATACACATCCTTGAAGTATGTCATGGGATGGAATATCCCATATCCACCAGGATATCAAAAAGCTTTGGAAGAGTGTCCTGCTTCCCTGAAAAACACACATAGGATCAAAAAACCCAAACAAAACAACTTCAACAGCAACAGTAAATCAGTTTTAAGAAGTAATGCGTTTTGTACTCTCAAATGAATTATTAAATGGGACAGGAAGAAAAACGACTTTGCAGCTTTGCAGAGTTTTCAGATTCAATAGGTGGTGGAAAAGCTCACCCGGTTCATTGCCCATCCTCCCTCTGGAAGCCTTGGGGAAGGGCATGGCAGCATTTGGAAGCACAGCTGAGAAGGCAGCAGCAGCAGCTCCAGTGCAGCTGCTCAAGAGGAAGGGAAGGCCACTTACCCACAGGGAGCAGGATGGCCACAAGGAACCGGTGGGAATCCATAGAGAAAGGGCCCCTCGTGCCAGCAGCCTGCCCCTGGGGACAGCACAGACACGGAGATGTGTAAAGAGGAGAGGTGGAGAGGAAGAGCTACGTCTCTCTGTGGGAGGGCAGGGCAGTGAGAGGGAGTGTGAAAGGTCCCAAGGCAGTTGGCTGTCCCAGAAGCGTGGGGAATGACACCTGCAGGCACTCATGAGGTGCTTGCACTCTGCTCCTCTGGCTTCCTGCTGTGTGTGAGCGTGGGGGAGCATGACTGCATGGGGGTTCAGTAGGTGGCATACATAGTTCAGTGCTGTCATGGAGCAGGATGGGGCTGTGTGGCAGCGTGAGCATGTGCACAGGAATGCACAAGATGGCAGAAAATGATGGGAAGAGAAGGAGATCTCAGGAATGCAGGCTCGTGCCTGGGTCCCTCTGTTTGTCTCCTTTCCAGCCACCCTCACGCTCAGAGACTCCCAACCTTGCAAGCTGCAATGTGGAATGTCTGCTTATCCCAGTCAGGCCTGACGTGCTGTCCAGGTATGGGAAAAGCTGCTGACCTGCCCACCTGGTGTGTCTTGGAGCATGCAAGAGAAGAGTTCTGTAATTGTTCTTCTCTACCTCCAAAGGGGGATCTCAAGAAGAGAGCAGGCTGGTTTTGGCTCTGCTCTGCATCTGCCCCTTGTGACGCTTCAGGCTGAATCATTAAAAAAACAGTATAATCACAGACAAGGACCCTCTAACTAATTAAAGTTAGACAGTGGTGTGTTTATTCACCAGCGGGCGGCACAGGAGTCACCTCCAAAAGGCGTGACTGCCCCAAACAAGGTTCTTTGCCATCTATTTATTCTCCCAGATCTTACATACAATACACATGCATAATCCCATCACCTCCCATCCCCATCCCATATTAAAATGAGCCCATTAGTCCTTCACACGTGCGCAGTTCATCTCGTGAATTTGGGTCTCTGGTCTCGAAGTGGGTCAGTGGTCTCGAAGGATGAAGTCAGGAGAGTCTTCATCAGGTCTTGGTGACCCTCTGGCACAATCCAAGGCCCCGTGCTTCATGATTAACAGTTTATTTATTTTACGTTCCTCTATAGGTAAGTTTATAATAGCAAATAATTATACCAATTAGCTCTAGCCTAAGCACCTAGTAATTATTAACCTACACTTACCTAGCTAACTTACATCTTGGTCATGGAAACTACTTCTACCCTTAGCAAAAATCTTAACTTTTTAAATCCATGATTCAAGGTGAGAGATGTCTGAGGAGAAGGGTGCCTCCCACAGGATTTCCTGGTACAGACTGACCTTCTCCGTGTCACAGAAGAACAAATACTCTCCTTGACTCTTTATTGCAACACTCTGAAAAAGAGGAACAGGACACAAATGAACAAAGCTGGGGAAAGTCGTGTCTTCTTCTCTGCACACAGCCTTGTTCACCTGCCCAAGGCAGTGGAAAATCCCTGTAGGCAGGAAGAGACACTCGTGGTTTGTGTGCACCGAGTCTGGCTACAGAGGTCTGACCGAGACTCTGCACATCTGTGCTCTGCTCTGTGCCCACCAACGCTCGGCAGTGTAAGGCTGGCCCATACAAGACATCAAGTGATCCAACTGCTCAAGGCTGTCATGGGCTTTGCAGTGAAACTGTGCCCCTGTGTCCTGGCAGCAGAGGAGAGCACCAATGTCTCCAGCTCCCAAATCCTCTGCTGCAGGTCTGAGTGTGTCCCCTTGCATTAATTTCCCCAGCTGATTAGAGAAGGTTCTGCAAAGATCCTAGATTCCTCTAAAGAAATGGGAGAAAAAAGCAAAGAGAGAGGGCTATGTTGTCGAAACCCCAAATCCTCACACCACATCTGGCATTTCAGCTGAGAAGGGGCTGCGTCTGATGTGTCCTTGGAAAGGGTCTCCAATTTCCTGGGCTGTGCAAAGGGCAGGGCAGGTCACAGGGAGCCTTGCAGAAGACACGGTATTTGAGGAGTAAGTGATGTTGAACAGGCATGGCTGCTATGTGGGGCCCTGTCTTTAGGTCCTGAGAAGCTTGTACATTAGCATGGGAATCAGCAGGGTGGGAAAAACCTGGAGTGCCCTGTGCAGGCCTGTGCTGTGCACAGGTGTGTTTTATGCAGGACAGAATCCCAGAATGGGTCAGCTGCAAAGGAACCTCAGCGCCTCACTGCTGCAACCTCCCTGCTCAGGCAGAGTCATCCCAGAGCACATGGCACAGGATTCCATCCAGGTGGTTCTGGAAGATCTCCAGAGAGAGATTCCACAAAATCTTTGGGCCATCTACTCCAGTGCATGGTCATCAACACTGCACAGCTCTTACCTCAGATTCAGGTGGAACTTGCTGTGCACCATCTTCTACCCTCTTGTCCTAGCGCTTGGCATCACAGTGGAGAACCTGGATCACCTCTTGGAACGCTCCCTTCAGATACTTGTAGACATGGATGAGGTGGCCACTTAGTTGTTTCTTCTCAAGGCCAAACAGGCCCAGCTCCCTCAGCCTTTCTTGACAAACTATGTCCTACACTCTCTTAATCATCTTATTACTCGTCTCCTTGACATTCTCCAGGAGATCCATGTCTCTTTTGTACTAAGGAGGTCAGAACTAGATATTGCATTCCAGATTTACCTCACCAGGACTGAGTGCAGCAGCAGGATCATATCCCTTGCCTTGCTGGCAATGCTCTTCCTAATGCACCCCAGGACACCATGGCCTTCTTGGCCACCAGGACACACTGCTGGCTCATGGGAAACTTCTTGTCCACCAGGAGCCCCAAGTCCTTCTCTGAAGAGCTGCTTCCCAGCAGGTCAGTCCCCAGCCCATGCTGCTGCATGGGGTCAGTCCTCCCAAGGTGCACAACCCTGCATTTGCCTTTGCTGAATTCCAGAAGGCTCCTCTCTGCCCATCTCTCCAACCTCTCAAGGCCCATCTGAAGAGCTGCACAGCCCTCTGGGGTAGCAGCAATTCTTCCCAACTAGATGTCATCAGTGAATGAGATAAGGAGACTCTCTAGCCCTTTCATCTGAGTCACTGATGAACAGAACACTGTAACCTCTTGGAAATCTCTATTTCCATTTTCAGCTGCCTAACACATGCTGTAATTTTCATAATATGTTTGATGAAGATGAATGGTATGTGGATCAAGGGGGGACAGGCAGGTGGATCCTGCCCCAGGAATTAGTGATCCACACACCACTTTATCAGAGCAAGCACGGGCTTGTGCTGTGCTGTACATATTCCTTGGACACACAACAACCACAGCCAAGTCCTTGGAGCAGTGGAGCTTGTGGCCAGCTCCCACATGGTACTGGCTACTCCAACACCTGCCTGGCCTTGCCTTCATCTACAGGTGCTCCAAGAACGTCCCACACAAGCACTCGTTTAGATTGACAGTGAGAATCATGAGCAGAGTTAACTGGAGCTAAGTAAGAGGAAGTGAGTGGAGTGCAGATTGAAGACAGAAAGAACAAGGTGGGGAAGGCAAGGGAGCCAGAGAGGAGAAGAAGGGCTGACAGAAGGAAGTGTCTGAGAAGTAAGAGTTAAATGCAGAGGGAGGCCTGGAGTGGCAAGGAGACCAAGATCAACAAATACCCTGTCAGCATCTCAAAACAGGAGGAAAGCAAGGCTAGGAAGCAGAGGAGCTATGAGTGAGAAGGGATCACCCTGACTCGTGCAGCACCCAAGAGGTGGAAAGCAGGTCCTGTATGTGCAGGGAGAAGTTTGTGCTCAGATCTCTCAGCAAGCTCACCACTGTGCTGACCCTCAGCACAGTAGTATGTGCCAGAGTCATTGAGAAAGGCTTGTTCTATTGAGAGGGTGATATTGTCTCCTTCTATCTTGCTGCTCTTGAAATGGCTCTCAAAACCCTTCTCCACTGCTGCGTTACCACCTTCAATTGCATAAACCAGTTGGGTCAGACTGGAATTCTTCTCTGCAGGCAGCATGTACCAGTACATAGCTCTGCTGGAGGATTTCTTCTTGGAACACTCCAGATTCACAGACTGGCCTTCTTTTATCACCATGTCAGGAGACTGTTCCAGGGCTAACACTGGAAAGGAAAAGTAGGAGCAGTGAGGAGAAGGAAAAATGGGGCAAATTTGAAGTAGGCACTGTGGGTTGTTAGGGAAAGAGTGAGAAGAAATTGGGCAGCCAAGGCATGGGAGAGCTCTTCAGATAAGCAAGTGAATTTCCAGTCTCTCTTCAATAGGCAAGATGCAATCCTGAACAGTTTGGGCCCAAAATCAGGAAACATCTCCGGGCTGCACAAAGAATGACAAATAGACAGCCATTGCAGAAAATTCCGGGATTCCTCCCCACCACATTCGCTTCTTCTCCTCAACACAGGAAGCTCTGCAGAATGAAGCACTGCCAGGAACTGGCTACACAGCTGGGAGAGCAGCCAGGGAATTGATGGAGGTGCTCAGGGCTGAATTCACTTACCCAGAGGGGCCAGCATGGCCACAAAGAAACCCCAGGGAACCATGGAGAAAAGCCCCTACCCTCAGCGACCTGCCTCTTGGAGCTGCCCGAAGATATGTGAAGAGGGAGCAGTGAGGGAGGGTGAGACATCTTGGGGTGGGGCCGGCCAAGAAATGTGAGAAGGCATTGGCTGGCTGGGAACCCTGGGCAATGACACAAACTGTGGCAGGAAAGCAGAAACCCTGCAGACATGCAGCAGGTGCAAGGGAAGGCAGGGTGTGGGTGGGCGAGGAGGGAAGGATGGGGTTGTATGGACAGAAGTGTGCTGAGGTTGCACAGGAGGCTGAGTGTGAGCAAGGCAGAGGAATGCTGGCTGCTCCCCTTCTGCTTCTGACGTCCTTGGGAGATGGAGGAAGGAGGGATAAAGACCACACAGATTTCCCTTGAATTTTCCCATGCACTTTCCCTGTCTTCCCCAGACATGGCTGGTTCAGTTCCTGCCTTGCCACCCCACGTCCCAGCCAGCTGAGTGACAGCTCTTTTCTCTGTGCAGCACTGTGAGCACAGCAAATAACATCAGTGAGAGGGAAGCAGGACCCCAAAAGACACCAGAGCAGCCCAAGCACTCAGCCTTGTGAGGGCTCTCATGGGGTTACTGCCGTTCCTTGGAAAATTTTCCTTAGAAAATACCTGTTTTTCAAACCAAGACATGGTGTAACTTGGGGTCCCTGGTGCACAGCAGTGAGCCCAATCCCTGGAGAAGAGAAGGGCCAAAGACAGCCTCTCAAATGCAGAGAGAAGGTGCTGTGTGAACTGTGCCAAATCCTGCATCCCACACCATGATTTGATATAACAGGTTGAAAGGAAGGAGAGATGGATGAGGAAGGCAATATGAAATAGGGGATACAAAATAAAAGACAGCAGATAGGTAATAGGAGATAGGAAATGACTAGGTGTGAAAGGACAGAGAGGCAAAACCAGGGTGAAAACAGAAAGATGTGAAAGGAAGAATGTGAGAATCAGTCTGTGAATGGCAGAGAAATTGGGTGAGAGACTGAGGACGAGAAGAAAGAAGAGAAAAATTGTGATTCAGAAATGGAAAATAACAGAAAACAGCTACAAATGATGCAAAGGACAGGCAGATGGAAAGATGGATGGACAGATGGACAGTCAGGCAGTCATACCATGTATATCCTGAGGAGATGGAGGGCAGGTGAAAGAAAAAATGTTCTGTCAAACAGAGGCCTCAGTGTGTGCTGGTGGCAGATCCCTGTTTCCTGGAAAGGTTTGTGCTATTCTGCACCAGCCTTTGAGTCACTGTGAATCTTGCTCAGCACAGAAATATGTGCCTGTGTCACTGAGTAGGGCATGCTCTATCTTCATAGAAAATTGGTTGTTCTCAGTCCCATTACTCTGGAAGCGATTTTGGAATTCCTTCTCAATATCTGCTTTTCTGCCTGCTGCTGAATATAGAACCAACTGCATACTGGCATTCTTCTCCACGGGTAACTTGTACCAGTACATGTGTATGAAATTGTTCGCTGATGCAGAACATTCCAGAGTCACAGGGTCTCCCTCACGGACAACTGTGTCTGGTGATTGCTGAAGGGCCCAGCCTGGAAAGTGAGGAGATGAAATGTGGGAAGTGAAATGCATCGAAGAGGACCAAAATACACATTCTTGAAGTATGTCATGGGATAGAATATCCCATATCCACCAGGATATCAAAAAGCTTTGGGAGAGTGCCCTGCTTCCCTGAAAAACACACATAGGATCAAAAAACCCAAACAAAACAACTTCAACAGCAACAGTAAATCAGTTTTAAGAAGTAATGCGTTTTGTACTCCCAAGTGAAGTATTAAATGGGACAGGAATAAAACGAATTTGCAGCTTTGCAGAGTTTTCAGATTCAATAGGTGGTGGAAAAGCTCACCCGGTTCATTGCCCATCCTGCCTCTGGAAGCCTTGGGGAAGGGCATGGCAGCATTTGGAAGCACAGCTGAGAAGGCAGCAGCAGCAGCTCCAGTGCAGCTGCTCAAGAGGAAGGGAAGGCCACTTACCCACAGGGAGCAGGATGGCCACAAGGAACCGGTGGGAATCCATAGAGAAAGGGCCCCTCGTGCCAGCAGCCTGCCCCTGGGGACAGCACAGACACGGAGATGTGTAAAGAGGAGAGGTGGAGAGGAAGAGCTACGTCTCTCTGTGGGAGGGCAGGGCAGTGAGAGGGAGTGTGAAAGGTCCCAAGGCAGTTGGCTGTCCCAGAAGCGTGGGGAATGACACCTGCAGGCACTCATGAGGTGCTTGCACTCTGCTCCTCTGGCTTCCTGCTGTGTGTGAGCGTGGGGGAGCATGACTGCATGGGGGTTCAGTAGGTGGCATACATAGTTCAGTGCTGTCATGGAGCAGGATGGGGCTGTGTGGCAGCGTGAGCATGTGCACAGGAATGCACAAGATGGCAGAAAATGATGGGAAGAGAAGGAGATCTCAGGAATGCAGGCTCGTGCCTGGGTCCCGCTGTTTGTCTCCTCTCCAGCCACCCTCACGCTCAGAGACTCCCAACCTTGCAAGCTGCAATGTGGAATGTCTGCTTATCCCAGTCAGGCCTGATGTGTTGCCCAGGTATGGGAAAAGCTGCTGACCTGCCCACCTGGTGTGTCTTGGAGCATGCAAGAGAAGAGTTCTGTAATTGTTCTTCTCTACCTCCAAAGGGGGATCTCAAGAAGAGAGCAGGCTGGTTTTGGCTCTGCTCTGCATCTGCCCCTTGTGACGCTTCAGGTTGAATCATTAAAAAAAGTGGTATCATCAGAGACAAAGACCCTCTAACTAATTAAAGTTAGACAGTGGTGTGTTTATTCACCGGCGGGTGGCACAGGAGTCACCTCCCAAAGGCGTGACTGCCCCGAACAAGGTTCTTTGCCATCTATTTATTCCCCAAGATCTTACATACAATACACATGCATAATCCCAACACCGCCCATCCCCATCCCATATTAAAATGAGCCCATTAGTCCTTCACACGTGCGCAGTTCATCTCGTGAATTTGGGTCTCTGGTCTCGAAGTGGGTCAGTGGTCTCGAAGGATGAAGTCAGGAGAGTCTTCATCAGGTCTTGGTGACCCTCTGGCACAATCCAAGGCCCCGTGCTTCATGATTAACAGTTTATTTATTTTACGTTCCTCTATAGGTAAGTTTATAATAGCAAATAATTATACCAATTAGCTCTAGCCTAAGCACCTGTAAGTATTAACCTACACTTACCTAGCTAACTTACATCTTGGTCATGGAAACTACTTCTACCATTAGCAAAAATCTTAACTTTTTAAAACCATGATTCAAGGTGAGAGATTTCTGAGGAGAAGGGTACGTCCCACAGGATTTCCTGCTACAGACTCACCTTCTCCGTGTCACAGAAGAACAAAAACTCTCCTTGACTCTTTATTGCATCACTCTGAAAAAGAGGGACAGGACACAAATGGACAAAGCTGGGGAAAGTCGTGTCTTCTTCTCTGCACACAGCCTTGTTCACCTGCCCAAGGCAGTGGAAAATCCCTGTAGGCAGGAAGAGACACTCGTGGTTTGTGTGCACCGAGTCTGGCTACAGAGGTCTGACCGAGACTCTGCACATCTGTGCTCTGCTCTGTGCCCACCAACGCTCGGCAGTGTAAGGCTGGCCCATACAAGACATCAAGTGATCCAACTGCTCAAGGCTGTCATGGGCTTTGCAGTGAAACTGTGCCCCTGTGTCCTGGCAGCAGAGGGGAGCACCAATGTCACCAGCTCTCGATTCCTCTGCTGCAGGTCTGAGTGTGTCCCATTGCATTAATTTCCCCAGCTGATTAGAGAAGGTTCTGCAAAGACCCTAGATTCCTCTAAAGAAATGGGAGAAAAAAGCAAAGAGAGAGGGCTATGTTGTCGAAACCCCAAATCCTCACACCACATCTGGCATTTCAGCTGAGAAGGGGCTGTGTCTGATGTGTCCTTGGAAAGGGTCTCCAATTTCCTGGGCTGTGCAAAGGGCAGGGCAGGTCACAGGGAGCCTTGCAGAAGACACGGTATTTGAGGAGTAAGTGATGTTGAACAGGCATGGCTGCTATGTGGGGCCCTGTGTTTAGGTCCTGAGAAGCTTGTACATTAGCATGGGAATCAGCAGGGTGGGAAAAACCTGGAGTGCCCTGTGCAGGCCTGTGCTGTGCACAGGTGTGTTTTATGCAGGACAGAATCCCAGAATGGGTCAGCTGCAAAGGAACCTCAGCGCCTCACTGCTGCAACCTCCCTGCTCAGGCAGAGTCATCCCAGAGCACATGGCACAGGATTCTATCCAGGTGGTTCTGGAAGATCTCCAGAGAGAGATTCCACAAATTCTTTGGGCCATCTACTCCAGTGCATGGTCATCAACACTGCACAGCTCTTACCTCAGATTCAGGTGGAACTTGCTGTGCACCATCTTCTACCCTCTTGTCCTAGTGCTTGGCATCACAGAGATGAACCTGGATCACCTCTTGGAACACTCCCTTCAGATACTTGTAGACATGGATGAGGTGGCCACTTAGTTGTTTCTTCTCAAGGCCAAACAGGCCCAGCTCCCTCAGCCTTTCTTGACAAACTATGTCCTACACTCTGTTAAACATCTTATTGCTCATCTCCTTGACATTCTCCAGGAGATCCATGTCTCTTTTGCACTAAGGAGGTCAGAACTAGATATTGCATTCCAGATTTACCTCACCAGGGCTGAGTGCAGCAGCAGGATCATATCCCTTGCCTTGCTGGCAATGCTCTTCCTAATGCACCCCAGGACACCATGGCCTTCTTGACCACCAGGACACACTGCTGGCTCATGGGAAACTTCTTGTCCACCAGGAGCCCCAAGTCCTTCTCTGAAGAGCTGCTTCCCAGCAGGTCAGTCCCCAGCCCATGCTGCTGCATGGGGTTAGTCCTCCCCAGGTGAACAACCCTGCATTTGCCTTTGCTGAATTCCAGAAGGCTCCTCTCTGCCCATCTCTCCAACCTCTCAAGGCCCATCTGAAGAGCTGCACAGCCCTCTGGGGTAGCAGCAATTCTTCCCAAATAGATGTCATCAGTGAATGTCATAAGGAGACTCTCTAGCCCTTTCATCTGAGTCACTGATGAACAGAACACTGTAACCTCTTGGAAATCTCTATTTCCATTTTCAGCTGCCTAACACATGCTGTAATTTTCATAATATGTTTGATGAAGATGAATGGTATGTGGATCAAGGGGGGACAGGCAGGTGGATCCTGCCCCAGGAATTAGTGATCCACACACCACTTTATCAGAGCAAGCACGGGCTTGTGCTGTGCTGTACATATTCCTTGGACACACAACAACCACAGCCAAGTCCTTGGAGCAGAGGAGCTTGTGGGCAGCCCCCACATGGTACTGGCTACTCCAACACCTGCCTGGCCTTGCCTTCATCTACAGGTGCTCCAAGAACGTCCCACACAAGCACTCGTTTAGACTCACAGTGAGAATCATGAGCAGAGTTAACTGGAGCTAAGTAAGAGGAAGTGAGTGGAGTGCAGATTGAAGACAGAAAGAACAAGGTGGGGAAGGCAAGGGAGCCAGAGAGGAGAAGAAGGGCTGACAGAAGGAAGTGTCTGAGAAGTAAGAGTTAAATGCAGAGGGAGGCCTGGAGTGGCAAGGAGACCAAGATCAACAAATACCCTGTCAGCATCTCAAAACAGGAGGAAAGCAAGGCTAGGAAGCAGAGGAGCTATGAGTGAGAAGGGATCACCCTGCCTCGTGCAGCACCCAAGAGGTGGAAAGCAGGTCCTGTATGTGCAGGGAGAAGTTTGTGCTCAGATCTCTCAGCAAGCTCACCACTGTGCTCACCCTCAGCACAGTAGTATGTGCCAGAGTCATTGAGAAAGGCATGTTCTATTGAGAGGGTGATATTGTCTCCTTCTATCTTGCTGCTCTTGAAATGGCTCTCAAAACCCTTCTCCACTGCTGCGTTAGCACCTTGAAGTGCAGAAACCAGTTGGGTCAGACTGGAATTCTTCTCTGCAGGCAGCATGTACCAGTACATAGCTGTGCTGGAGGATTTCTTCTTGGAACACTCCAGATTCACAGACTGGCCTTCTTTTATCACCATGTCTGGAGACTGTTCCAGGGCTAACACTGGAAAGGAAAAGTAGGAGCAGTGAGGAGAAGGAAAAATGGGAAAAGTTGAAGTAGGCACTGTGGGTTGTTAGGGAAAGAGTGAGAAGAAATTGGGCAGCCAAGGGATCAGTTCAAGGCATGGGACAGCTCTTCAGATCAGCAAATGAATTTCCAGTCTATCTTCAATAGACAAGTTGCAATCCTGAACAGTTTGTGTCCAAAATCAGGAAACATCTCCAGGCTGCACAAAGAATGACAAATAGGCAGCCCTTGCAGAAATTTCCGGGATTCCTCCCCACCACATTCACTTCTTCTCCTCAACACAGGAAGCTCTGCAGAATGAAGCACTGCCAGGAACTGGCTACACAGCTGGGAGAGAAGCCAGGGAATTGATGGAGGTGCTCAGGGCTGAATTCACTTACCCAGAGGGGCCAGCATGGCCACAAAGAAACCCCAGGGAACCATGGAGAAAAGCCCCTACCCTCAGCGACCTGCCTCTTGGAGCTGCCCGAAGATATGTGAAG
Source organism: Sturnus vulgaris (assembly GCF_052056855.1). NCBI lineage: Eukaryota > Metazoa > Chordata > Aves > Passeriformes > Sturnidae > Sturnus > Sturnus vulgaris. Next base: position 32,637,280 of record NC_142244.1, read on the forward strand.
AGGGAGCAGTGAGGGAGGGTGAGACATCTTGGGGTGGGGCCGGCCAAGAAATGTGAGAAGGCATTGGCTGGCTGGGAACCCTGGGCAATGACACAAACTGTGGCAGGAAAGCAGAAACCCTGCAGACATGCAGCAGGTGCAAGGGAAGGCAGGGTGTGGGTGGGCGAGGAGGGAAGGATGGGGTTGTATGGACAGAAGTGTGCTGAGGTTGCACAGGAGGCTGAGTGTGAGCAAGGCAGAGGAATGCTGGCTGCTCCCCTTCTGCTTCTGACGTCCTTGGGAGATGGAGGAAAGATGGATAAAGACCACACAGATTTCCCTTGAATTTTCCCATGCACTTTCCCTGTCTTCCCCAGACATGGCTGGTTCAGTTCCTGCCTTGCCACCCCATGTCCCAGCCAGCTGAGTGACAGCTCTTTTCTCTGTGCAGCACTGTGAGCACAGCAAATAACATCAGTGAGAGGGAGGCAGGACCCCAAAAGACACCAGAGCAGCCCAAGCACTCAGCCTTGTGAGGGCTCTCATGGGGTTCCCGCCATTCCTTGGAAAATTTTCCTTAGAAAATACCTGTTTTTCAAACCAAGACATGGTGTAACTTGGGGTCCCTGGTGCACAGCAGTGAGCCCAATCCCTGGAGAAGAGAAGCGCCAAAGACAGCCTCTCTGATGGAGAGAGAAGGTGCTGTGTGAACTGTGCCAAATCCTGCTTCCCACACCATGATTTGATATAACAGGTTGAAAGGAAGGAGAGATGGATGAGGAAGGCAATATGAAACAGGGGATACAAAATAAATGACAGCAGATAGGTAATAGGAGATAGGAAATGACTAGGTGTGAAAGGATAGAGAGGCAAAACCAGGGTGAAAACAGAAAAATGTGAAAGGAAGAATGTGAGAATCAGTCTGTGAATGGCAGAGAAATTGGGTGAGAGACTGAGGACGAGAAGAAAGAAGAGACAAATAGTGATTCAGAAATGGAAAATAACAGAAAACAGCTACAAATGATGCAAAGGACAGGCAGATGGAAAGATGGATGGACAGATGGACAGTCAGGCAGTCATACCATGTATATCCTGAGGAGTTGGAGGGCAGGTGAAAGAAAAAAGGTTCTATGAAACAGAAGCCTCAGTGTGTGCTGGTGGCAGATCCCTGTTTCCTGGAAAGGTTTGTGCTGTGCTGCACCAGCCTTTGAGTCGCTGTGAATCTTTCTCAGCACAGAAATATGTGCCTGTGTCACTGAGTAGGGCATGCTCTATCTTCACAGATAATTGGTTGGTCTTAGTCCAATTACTCTGGAAGCGATTTTGGAATTCCTTCTCAATATCTGCTTTTCTGCCTGCTGCTGAATATAGAACCAACTGCATACTGGCATTCTTCTCCACGGGTAACTTGTACCAGTACATGTATATGAAATTGTTCGCTGATGCAGAACATTCCAGAGTCACAGAGTCTCCCTCACGGACAACTGTGTCTGGTGATTGCTGGAGGGCCCAGCCTGGAAAGAGAGGAGATGAAATGTGGGAAGTGAAATGCATTGAAGAGGACCAAAATACACATCCTTGAAGTATGTCATGGGATGGAATATCCCATATCCACCAGGATATCAAAAAGCTTTGGGAGAGTGCCCTGCTTCCCTGAAAAACACACATAGGATCAAAAAACCCAAACAAAACAACTTCAAATGCCACAGCAAATCTGTTTTGATAAGTAATGCGTTTTGTACTCTCAAGTGAAGTATTAAATGGGACAGGAATAAAACGACTTTGCAGCTTTGCAGAGTTTTCAGATTCAATATGTGGTGGAAAAGCTCACCTGGTTCATTGCCCATCCTCCCTCTGGAAGCCTTGGGGAAGGGCATGGCAGCATTTGGAAGCACAGCTGAGAAGGCAGCAGCAGCAGCTCCAGTGCAGCTGCTCAAGAGGAAGGGAAGGCCACTTACCCACAGGGAGCAGGATGGCCACAAGGAACCGGTGGGAATCCATAGAGAAAGGCCCCCTCGTGCCAGCAGCCTGCCCCTGGGGACAGCACAGACACGGAGATGTGTAAAGAGGAGAGGTGGAGAGGAAGAGCTACGTCTCTCTGTGGGAGGGCAGGGCAGTGAGAGGGAGTGTGAAAGGTCCCAAGGCAGTTGGCTGTCCCAGAAGCGTGGGGAATGACACCTGCAGGCACTCATGAGGTGCTTGCACTCTGCTCCTCTGGCTTCCTGCTGTGTGTGAGCGTGGGTGAGCATGACTGCATGGGGGTTCAGTAGGTGGCATACATAGTTCAGTGCTGTCATGGAGCAGGATGGGGCTGTGTGGCAGCGTGAGCATGTGCACAGGAATGCACAAGATGGCAGAAAATGATGGGAAGAGAAGGAGATCTCAGGAATGCAGGCTCGTGCCTGGGTCCCTCTGTTTGTCTCCTCTCCAGCCACCCTCACGCTCAGAGACTCCCAACCTTGCAAGCTGCAATGTGGAATGTCTGCTTATCCCAGTCAGGCCTGATGTGTTGCCCAGGTATGGGAAAAGCTGCTGACCTGCCCACCTGGTGTGTCTTGGAGCATGCAAGAGAAGAGTTCTGTAATTGTTCTTCTCTACCTCCAAAGGGGGATGTCAAGAAGAGAGCAGGCTGGTTTTGGCTCTGCTCTGCATCTGCCCCTTGTGACGCTTCAGGCTGAATCATTAAAAAAAGTGGTATCATCAGAGACAAAGACCCTCTAACTAATTAAAGTTAGACAGTGGTGTGTTTATTCACCGGCGGGTGGCACAGGAGTCACCTCCAAAAGGCGTGACTGCCCCGAACAAGGTTCTTTGCCATCTATTTATTCTCCCAGATCTTACATACAATACACATGCATAATCCCATCACCTCCCATCCCCATCCCATATTAAAATGAGCCCATTAGTCCTTCAGGCCTGCACAGTTCTTCTCTTGAATTGGGTCGGTGGTGTCAAAGTGGGTCAGTGGTCGCGAAGGATGAAGTCAGTAGAGTCTTCATCAGGCCTTGGTGACCCTCTGGCACAATCCAAGGCCCTGTGCTTCATGATGAACAGTTTACTTATTTTACGTTCCTCTATAGGTAAGTTATAATAGCAAATAATTATACCAATTAGCTCTAGCCTAAGCACCTAGTAATTATTAACCTACACTTACCTAGCTAACTTACATCTTGGTCATGGAAACTACTTCTACCCTTAGCAAAAATCTTAACTTTTTAAAACCATGATTCAAGGTGCGAGATTTCTGAGGAGAAGTGTGCCTCCCACAGGATTTCCTGCTACAGACTGACCTTCTCCATGTCACAGAAGAACAAAAACTCTCCTTAACTCTTTATTGCAGCACTCTGCAAAAGAGCAGCAGGACACAAATGGACAAAGCTGGGGAAAGTCGTGTCTTCTTCTCTGCACACAGCCTTGTTCACCTGCCCAAGGCAGTGGAAAATCCCTGTAGGCAGGAAGAGACACTCGTGGTTTGTGTGCACCGAGTCTGGCTACAGAGGTCTGACCGAGACTCTGCACATCTGTGCTCTGCTCTGTGCCCACCAACGCTCGGCAGTGTAAGGCTGGCCCATACAAGACATCAAGTGATCCAACTGCTCAAGGCTGTCATGGGCTTTGCAGTGAAACTGTGCCCCTGTGTCCTGGCAGCAGAGGAGAGCAACAATGTCACCAGCTCTCGATTCCTCTGCTGCAGATCTGAGTGTGTCCACTTGCATTAATTTCCCCAGCTGATTAGAGAAGGTTCTGCAAAGACCCTAGATTCCTCTAAAGAAATGGGAGAAAAAAGCAAAGAGAGAGGGCTATGTTGTCGAAACCCCAAATCCTCACACCACATCTGGCATTTCAGCTGAGAAGGGGCTGTGTCTGATGTGTCCTTGGAAAGGGTCTCCAATTTCCTGGGCTGTGCAAAGGGCAGGGCAGATCACAGGGAGCCTTGCAGAAGACACGGTATTTGAGGAGTAAGTGATGTTGAACAGGCATGGCTGCTATGTGGGGCCCTGTGTTTAGGTCCTGAGAAGCTTGTACATTAGCATGGGAATCAGCAGGGTGGGAAAAACCTGGAGTGCCCTGTGCAGGCCTGTGCTGTGCACAGGTGTGTTTTATGCAGGACAGAATCACAGAATGGGTCAGCTGCAAAGGGACCTCAGCGCCTCACTGCTGCAACCTCCCTGCTCAGGCAGAGTCATCCCAGAGCACAAGGCACAGGATTCTATCCAGGTGGTTCTGGAAGATCTCCAGAGAGAGACTCCATAAAATCTTTGGGCCATCTACTCCAGTGCATGGTCATCAACACTGCACAGCTCTTACCTCAGATTCAGGTGGAACTTGCTGTGCACCATCTTCTACCCTCTTGTCCTAGTGCTTGGCATCACAGAGATGAACCTGGATCACCTCTTGGAACGCTGCCTTCAGATACTTGTAGACATGGATGAGGTGGCCACTTAGTTGTTTCTTCTCAAGGCCAAACAGGCCCAGCTCCCTCAGCCTTTCTTGACAAACTATGTCCTACACTCTGTTAAACATCTTATTGCTCATCTCCTTGACATTCTCCAGGAGATCCATGTCTCTTTTGCACTAAGGAGGTCAGAACTAGATATTGCATTCCAGATTTACCTCACCAGGGCTGAGTGCAGCAGCAGGATCATATCCCTTGCCTTGCTGGCAATGCTCTTCCTAATGCACCCCAGGACACCATGGCCTTCTTGGCCACCAGGACACACTGCTGGCTCATGGGAAACTTCTTGTCCACCAGGAGCCCCAAGTCCTTCTCTGAAGAGCTGCTTCCCAGCAGGTCAGTCCCCAGCCCATGCTGCTGCATGGGGTTAGTCCTCCCCAGGTGAACAACCCTGCATTTGCCTTTGCTGAATTCCAGAAGGCTCCTCTCTGCCCATCTCTCCAACCTCTCAAGGCCCATCTGAAGAGCTGCACAGCCCTCTGGGGTAGCAGCAATTCTTCCCAACTAGATGTCATCAGTCAATGTCATAAGGAGACTCTCTAGCCCTTTCATCTGAGTCACTGATGAACAGAACACTGTAACCTCTAGGAAATCTCTATTTCCATTAAGCTGGCTAACGTATGCTGAAATTATGATAATATGTTTACTGAATATAAACGGTATGTGGATCAAGGGGGGACAGGCAGGTGGATCCTGCCCCAGGAATTAGTGATCCACACACCACTTTATCAGAGCAAGCACGGGCTTGTGCTGTGCTGTACATATTCCTTGGACACACAACAACCACAGCCAAGTCCTTGGAGCAGTGGAGCTTGTGGCCAGCTCCCACATGGTACTGGCTACTCCAACACCTGCCTGGCCTTGCCTTCATCTACAGGGGCTCCAAGAACTTCCCACACAAGCACTCGTTTAGATTGACAATGAGAATCATGAGCAGAGTTAACTGGAGCTAAGTAAGAGGAAGTGAGTGGAGTGCAGATTGAAGACAGAAAGAACAAGGTGGGGAAGGCAAGGGAGCCAGAGAGGAGAAGAAGGGCTGACAGAAGGAAGTGTCCAGCAAGTAAGAGTTAAATGCAGAGGGAGGCCTGGAGTGGCAAGGAGACCAAGATCAACAAATACCCTGTCAGCATCTCAAAACAGGAGGAAAGCAAGGCTAGGAAGCAGAGGAGCTATGAGTGAGAAGGGATCACCCTGCCTCGTGCAGCACCCAAGAGGTGGAAAGCAGGTCCTGTATGTGCAGGGAGAAGTTTGTGCTCAGATCTCTCAGCAAGCTCACCACTGTGCTCATCCTCAGCACAGTAGTATGTGCCAGAGTCATTGAGAAAGGCATGTTCTATTGAGAGGGTGATATTGTCTCCTTCTATCTTGCTGCTCTTGAAATGGCTCTCAAAACCCTTCTCCACTGCTGCATTACCACCTTGAAGTGCAGAAACCAGTTGGGTCAGACTGGAATTCTTCTCTGCAGGCAGCATGTACCAGTACATAGCTGTGCTGGAGGATTTCTTCTTGGAACACTCCAGATTCACAGACTGGCCTTCTTTTATCACCATGTCTGGAGACTGTTCCAGGGCTAACACTGGAAAGGAAAAGTAGGAGCAGTGAGGAGAAGGAAAAATGGGAAAAAGTTGAAGTAGGCACTGTGGGTTGTTAGGGAAAGAGTGAGAAGGAATTGGGCAGCCAAGGGATCAGTTCAAGGCATGGGACAGCTCTTCAGATCAGCAAATGAATTTCCAGTCTATCTTCAATAGACAAGTTGCAATCCTGAACAGTTTGGGCCCAAAATCAGGAACCATCTCCAGGCTGCACAAAGAATGACAAATAGGCAGCCATTGCAGAAATTTCCGGGATTCCTCCCCACCACATTCACTTCTTCTCCTCAATATAGGAAGCTCTGCAGAATGAAGCACTGCCAGGAACTGGCTACACAGCTGGGAGAGCAGCCAGGGAATTGATGGAGGTGCTCAGGGCTGAGTTCACTTACCCAGAGGGGCCAGCATGGCCACAAAGAAACCCCAGGGAACCATGGAGAAAAGCCCCTACCCTCAGCGACCTGCCTCTTGGAGCTGCCCGAAGTTATGTGAAGAGGGAGCAGTGAGGGAGGGTGAGACATCTTGGGGTGGGGCCGGCCAAGAAATGTGAGAAGGCATTGGCTGGCTGGGAACCCTGGGCAATGACACAAACTGTGGCAGGAAAGCAGAAACCCTGCAGACATGCAGCAGGTGCAAGGGAAGGCAGGGTGTGGGTGGGCGAGGAGGGAAGGATGGGGTTGTATGGACAGAAGTGTGCTGAGGTTGCACAGGAGGCTGAGTGTGAGCAAGGCAGAGGAATGCTGGCTGCTCCCCTTCTGCTTCTGACGTCCTTGGGAGATGGAGGAAGGAGGGATAAAGACCACACAGAGGTCCCTTGAATTTTCCCATGCACTTTCCTTGTCTTCCCCAGACATGGCTGGTTCAGTTCCTGCTTGGCCACCCCACGTCCCAGCCAGCTGAGTGACAGCTCTTTCCTCTGTGCAGCACTGTGAGCACGGCAAATAACATCAGTGAGAGGGAGGCAGGACCCCAAAAGACACCAGAGCAGCCCAAGCACTCAGCCTTGTGAGGGCTCTCATGGGGTTCTCGCCGTTCCTTAGAAAATTTTCCTTAGAAAATACCTGTTTTTCAAACCAAGACATGGTGTAACTTGGGGTCCCTAGTGCACAGCAGTGAGCCCAATCCCTGGAGAAGGGCCAAAGACAGCCTCTCTGATGGAGAGAGAAGGTGCTGTGTGAACTGTGCCAAATCCTGCATCCCACACCATGATTTGATATAACAGGTTGAAAGGAAGGAGAGATGGATGAGGAAGGCAATATGAAATAGGGGATACAAAATAAAAGACAGCAGATAGGTAATAGGAGATAGGAAATGACTAGGTGTGAAAGGATAGAGAGGCAAAACCAGGGTGAAAACAGAAAGATGTGAAAGGAAGAATGTGAGAAACAGTCTGTGAATGGCAGAGAAATTGGGTGAGAGACTGAGGACGAGAAGAAAGAAGAGACAAATTGTGATTCAGAAATGGAAAATAACAGAAAACAGCTACAAATGATGCAAAGGACAGGCAGATGGAAAGATGGATGGACAGATGGACAGTCAGGCAGTCATACCATGTATATCCTGAGGAGATGGAGGGCAGGTGAAAGAAAAAAGGTTCTATGAAACAGAGGCCTCAGTGTGTGCTGGTGGCAGATGCCTGTTTCCTGGAAAGGTTTGTGCTATTCTGCACCAGCCTTTGAGTCACTGTGAATCTTGCTCAGCACAGAAATATGTGCCTGTGTCACTGAGTAGGGCATGCTCTATCTTCACAGATAATTGGTTGTCCTTAGTCCAATTACTCTGGAAGCGATTTTGGAATTCCTTCTCAATATCTGCTTTTCTGCCTGCTGCTGAATATAGAACCAATTGCATACTGGCATTCTTCTCCACGGGTAACTTGTACCAGTACATGTATATGAAATCTTTCCCTGATCCAGAACATTCCAGAGTCACAGAGTCTCCCTCACGGACAACTGTGTCTGGTGATTGCTGAAGGGCCCAGCCTGGAAAGAGAGGAGATGAAATGTGGGAAGTGAAATGCATCGAAGAGGACCAAAATACACATTCTTGAAGTATGTCATGGGATGGAATATCCCATATCCACCAGGATATCAAAAAGCTTTGGGAGAGTGCCCTGCTTCCCTGAAAAACACACATAGGATCAAAAAACCCAAACAAAACAACTTCAAATGCCACAGCAAATCTGTTTTGATAAGTAATGCGTTTTGTACTCTCAAGTGAAGTATTAAATGGGACAGGAATAAAACGACTTTGCAGCTTTGCAGAGTTTTCAGATTCCATAGGTGGTGGAAAAGCTCACCCGGTTCATTGCCAGTCCTGCCTCTGGAAGCCTTGGGGAAGGGCATGGCAGCATTTGGAAGCACAGCTGAGAAGGCAGCAGCAGCAGCTCCAGTGCAGCTGCTCAAGAGGAAGGGAAGGCCACTTACCCACAGGGAGCAGGATGGCCACAAGGAACCGGTGGGAATCCATGGAGAAAGGGCCCCTCGTGCCAGCAGCCTGCCCCTGGGGACAGCACAGACACGGAGATGTGTAAAGAGGAGAGGTGGAGAGGAAGAGCTACGTCTCTCTGTGGGAGGGCAGGGCAGTGAGAGGGAGTGTGAAAGGTCCCAAGGCAGTTGGCTGTCCCAGAAGCGTGGGGAATGACACCTGCAGGCACTCATGAGGTGCTTGCACTCTGCTCCTCTGGCTTCCTGCTGTGTGTGAGCGTGGGTGAGCATGACTGCATGGGGGTTCAGTAGGTGGCATACATAGTTCAGTGCTGTCATGGAGCAGGATGGGGCTGTGTGGCAGCGTGAGCATGTGCACAGGAATGCACAAGATGGCAGAAAATGATGGGAAGAGAAGGAGATCTCAGGAATGCAGGCTCGTGCCTGGGTCCCTCTGTTTGTCTCCTCTCCAGCCACCCTCATGCTCAGAGACTCCCAACCTTGCAAGCTGCAATGTGGAATGTCTGCTTATCCCAGTCAGGCCTGATGTGTTGCCCAGGTATGGGAAAAGCTGCTGACCTGCCCACCTGGTGTGTCTTGGAGCATGCAAGAGAAGAGTTCTGTAATTGTTCTTCTCTACCTCCAAAGGGGGATCTCAAGAAGAGAGCAGGCTGGTTTTGGCTCTGCTCTGCATCTGCCCCTTGTGACGCTTCAGGTTGAATCATTAAAAAAAGTGGTATCATCAGAGACAAAGACCCTCTAACTAATTAAAGTTAGACAGTGGTGTGTTTATTCACCAGCGGGCGGCACAGGAGTCACCTCCAAAAGGCGTGACTGCCCCAAACAAGGTTCTTTGCCATCTATTTATTGCCCAAGATCTTACATACAATACACATGCATAATCCCATCACCTCCCATCCCCATCCCATATTAAAATGAGCCCATTAGTCCTTCACACGTGTGCAGTTCTTCTCTTGAATTGGGTCGGTGGTGTCAAAGTGGGTCAGTGGTCGCGAAGGATGAAGTCAGGAGAGTCTTCATCAGGTCTCGGTGACCCTCTGGCACGATCCAAGGCCCTGTGCTTCATGATGAACAGTTTATTTATTTTACGTTCCTCTATACGTAAGTTATAATAGCAAATAATTATACCAATTAGCTCTAGCCTAAGCACCTAGTAATTATTAACCTACACTTACCTAGCTAACTTACATCTTGGTCATGGAAACTACTTCTACCCTTAGAAAAATCTTAACTTTTTAAAACCATGATTCAAGGTGAGAGATTTCTGAGGAGAAGTGTGCCTCCCACAGGATTTGCTGCTACAGACTGACCTTCTCCATCTCACAGAAGAACAAAAACTCTCCTTGACTCATTATTGCAACACTCTGAAAAAGAGGAACAGGACACAAATGAACAAAGCTGGGGAAAGTCGTATCTTCTTCTCTGCACACAGCCTTGTTCACCTGCCCAAGGCAGTGGAAAATCCCTGTAGGCAGGAAGAGACACTCGTGGTTTGTGTGCACCGAGTCTGGCTACAGAGGTCTGACCGAGACTCTGCACATCTGTGCTCTGCTCTGTGCCCACCAACGCTCGGCAGTGTAAGGCTGGCCCATACAAGACATCAAGTGATCCAACTGCTCAAGGCTGTCATGGGCTTTGCAGTGAAACTGTGCCCCTGTGTCCTGGCAGCAGAGGAGAGCAACAATGTCACCAGCTCTCGATTCCTCTGCTGCAGATCTGAGTGTGTCCCCTTGCATTAATTTCCCCAGCTGATTAGAGAAGGTTCTGCAAAGATCCTAGATTCCTCTAAAGAAATGGGAGAAAAAAGCAAAGAGAGAGGGCTATGTTGTCAAAACCCCAAATCCTCACACCACATCTGGCATTTCAGCTGAGAAGAGGCTGTGCCTGATGTGTCCTTGGAAAGGGTCTCCAATTTCCTGGGCTGTGCAAAGGGCAGGGCAGATCACAGGGAGCCTTGCAGAAGACACGGTATTTGAGGAGTAAGTGATGTTGAACAGGCATGGCTGCTATGTGGGGCCCTGTGTTTAGGTCCTGAGAAGCTTGTACATTAGCCTGGGAATCAGCAGGGTGGGAAAAACCTGGAGTGCCCTGTGCAGGCCTGTGCTGTGCACAGGTGTGTTTTATGCAGGACAGAATCCCAGAATGGGTCAGCTGCAAAGGAACCTCAGCGCCTCACTGCTGCAACCTCCCTGCTCAGGCAGAGTCATCTCAGAGCACATGGCACAGGATTCCATCCAGGTGGTTCTGGAAGATCTCCAGAGAGAGACTCCATAAAATCTTTGGGCCATCTACTCCAGTGCATGGTCATCAACACTGCACAGCTCTTACCTCAGATTCAGGTGGAACTTGCTGTGCACCATCTTCTACCCTCTTGTCCTAGTGCTTGGCATCACAGAGATGAACCTGGATCACCTCTTGGAACGCTGCCTTCAGATACTTGTAGACATGGATGAGGTGGCCACTTAGTTGTTTCTTCTCAAGGCCAAACAGGACCAGCTCCCTCAGCCTTTCTTGACAAACTATGTCCTACACTCTGTTAGTCATCTTATTACTCGTCTCTTGGAAATTTTCCAGGAGATCCATGTCTCTTTTGCACTAAGGAGGTCAGAACTAGATATTGCATTCCAGATTTACCTCACCAGGGCTGAGTGCAGCAGCAGGATCATATCCCTTGCCTTGCTGGCAATGCTCTTCCTAATGCACCCCAGGACACCATGGCCTTCTTGGCCACCAGGACACACTGCTGGCTCATGGGAAACTTCTTGTCCACCAGGAGCCCCAAGTCCTTCTCTGAAGAGCTGCTTCCCAGCAGGTCAGTCCCCAGCCCATGCTGCTGCATGGGGTTAGTCCTCCCCAGGTGAACAACCCTGCATTTGCCTTTGCTGAATTCCAGAAGGCTCCTCTCTGCCCATCTCTCCAACCTCTCAAGGCCCATCTGAAGAGCTGCACAGCCCTCTGGGGTAGCAGCAATTCTTCCCAAATAGATGTCATCAGTGAATGAGATAAGGAGACTCTCTAGCCCTTTCATCTGAGTCACTGATGAACAGAACACTGTAACCTCTTGGAAATCTCTATTTCCATTTTCAGCTGCCTAACACATGCTGTAATTTTCATAATATGTTTGATGAAGATGAATGGTATGTGGATCAAAGGGGGACAGGCAGGTGGATCCTGCCCCAGGAATTAGTGATCCACACACCACTTTATCAGAGCAAGCACGGGCTTGTGCTGTGCTGTACATATTCCTTGGACACACAACAACCACAGCCAAGTCCTTGGAGCAGTGGAGCTTGTGGGCAGCCCCCACATGGTACTGGCTACTCCAACACCTGCCTGGCCTTGCCTTCATCTACAGGTGCTCCAAGAACTTCCCACACAAGCACTCGTTTAGATTGACAGTGAGAATCATGAGCAGAGTTAACTGGAGCTAAGTAAGAGGAAGTGAGTGGAGTGCAGATTGAAGACAGAAAGAACAAGGTGGGGAAGGCAAGGGAGCCAGAGAGGAGAAGAAGGGCTGACAGAAGGAAGTGTCCAGCAAGTAAGAGTTAAATGCAGAGGGAGGCCTGGAGTGGCAAGGAGACCAAGATCAACAAATACCCTGTCAGCATCTCAAAACAGGAGGAAAGCAAGGCTAGGAAGCAGAGGAGCTATGAGTGAGAAGGGATCACCCTGCCTCGTGCAGCACCCAAGAGGTGGAAAGCAGGTCCTGTATGTGCAGGGAGAAGTTTGTGCTCAGATCTCTCAGCAAGCTCACCACTGTGCTGACCCTCAGCACAGTAGTATGTGCCAGAGTCATTGAGAAAGGCATGTTCTATTGAGAGGGTGATATTGTCTCCTTCTATCTTGCTGCTCTTGAAATGGCTCTCAAAACCCTTCTCCACTGCTGCATTACCACCTTCAATTGCATAAACCAGTTGGGTCAGACTGGAATTCTTCTCTGCAGGCAGCATGTACCAGTACATAGCTGTGCTGGAGGATTTCTTCTTGGAACACTCCAGATTCACAGACTGGCCTTCTTTTATCACCATGTCAGGAGACTGTTCCAGGGCTAACACTGGAAAGGAAAAGTAGGAGCAGTGAGGAGAAGGAAAAATGGGGCAAATTTAAAGTAGGCACTGTGGGTTGTTAGGGAAAGAGTGAGAAGAAATTGGGCAGCCAAGGCATGGGACAGCTCTTCAGATAAGCAAGTGAATTTCCAGTCTCTCTTCAATAGGCAAGATGCAATCCTGAACAGTTTGGGCCCAAAATCAGGAAACATCTCCAGGCTGCACAAAGAATGACAAATAGGCAGCCATTGCAGAAAATTCCGGGATTCCTCCCCACCACATTCGCTTCTTCTCCTCAACACAGGAAGCTCTGCAGAATGAAGCACTGCCAGGAACTGGCTACACAGCTGGGAGAGCAGCCAGGGAATTGATGGAGGTGCTCAGAGCTGTGTTCACTTACCCAGAGGGGCCAGCATGGCCACAAAGAAACCCCAGGGAACCATGGAGAAAAGCCCCTACCCTCAGCGACCTGCCTCTTGGAGCTGCCCGAAGATATGTGAAGAGGGAGCAGTGAGGGAGGGTGAGACATCTTGGGGTGGGGCCGGCCAAGAAATGTGAGAAGGCATTGGCTGGCTGGGAACCCTGGGCAATGACACAAACTGTGGCAGGAAAGCAGAAACCCTGCAGACATGCAGCAGGTGCAAGGGAAGGCAGGGTGTGGGTGGGCGAGGAGGGAAGGATGGGGTTGTATGGACAGAAGTGTGCTGAGGTTGCACAGGAGGCTGAGTGTGAGCAAGGCAGAGGAATGCTGGCTGCTCCTCACTTCTGCTTCTGAAGGTCTTGGGAGATGGAGGAAGGAGAGATAAAGACCACACAGATTTCCCTTGAATTTTCCCATGCACTTTCCTTGTCTTCCCCAGACATGGCTGGTTCAGTTCCTGCCTGGCCACCCCACGTCCCAGCCAGCTGAGTGACGGCTCTTTCCTCTATGTAGCACTGTGAGCACAGCAAATAACATCAGTGAGAGGGAGGCAGGACCCCAAAAGACACCAGAGCAGCCCAAGCACTCAGCCTTGTGAGGGTTCTCATGGACGTTGCCAAAGGAGAGGAAGGAAAATACCTGTGAAGAGCTGAGGGACAGCCAATGGCTCGTATTGGGAACAGAGAAGGGCTCGAGTATGACCCACAGGGAGAGCCATGAGGGTGACAAGGTGCTGAGGTTGAGGGTCAGGGTGACCTCTCCTTGGTGACAGGAAATAGGCTAAGTACCTCCAGAGATGGCTTCTCCTTGGGATCCAGCTGGGGAGCCCAGGGTGGCTCAGGCCAGTGCTGCCTGTGGCACAAGGGCTTCTGGAAGTTTGGCTTCAGGAACACAGTGCACTTGGCAAATTCAGGGACTCCTCAGGGACAGAGGGCATCTGTGCCATTGTCCCCTCTGCCCTGCGAATTGACCTGTACAAGGAGATTTGCCTTCCTGGCGGGACTGAGCTTGCTCTCCAGTGGGCTGTGGAGGCTGCCGCTGGGATTCAGCCCGTGAGAGCACTGGGCTCTAGAAAGCAGCTGTACAGTGCAATGGCATTCACTCGTGCTCTGCCACTGACACCTCTCTGCTGCTCTGCTCACGGGCTGAGGAGACCCAGGCCAGTGCAGCCTCTCCACTGCAGCCTCAGGTGTTTCTGCTCTCAAGAACATCCCCGTGTGCTCTCCTGCATGGCACAAAATCTGCTCGGCATAGCTGGGGAACCCGATCAGCACGGGGATGACACCTGGGCCAGAGGTAAAGGTGAAAGGAACACAGGGAAGGAGTGACAGGCCGTTCTACCGAGGACTGCTGGCAGCACATTTCCCTCTTCCTTCTCCTTGCTGTGCCTAGAGAGCTCATCATGACAATAGGGAAGGAGAAACAAGTGGAAATGGGCTAGGATCTCTGGTGGAACTTCTGCCTCATAACACTGGGGAGGAGAAGGCTTATGGGGTTTGAGTCCACTCAGTCTTTCTCTGAAGGAGAAATTGTGTGGGAGTCTTGAGGAAAACTGCATGCAGGTGCTAAGCAGGAGGCAGGATTAAGAGGTGGACACTGTGGCACAGTGCTGTGCTCTGAATTCACTATGAGAATAATGTTGATAACAGAGTTTTAGTTGTAGTTAAGTAGTGCTTACCTCAAATCCAGGACTATACAGTGCCTCATGCTGTGCCAGAGAGCAGGTGCAAAGGCAGCTGGAAGGGAGCATTTCCAGGACAGCTGACCTAAACTCACTAAGAGTATATTTCCTAATATTTAACCTCATGGTCAGTTTGGAAGCTGAGGGGAGCTGGCCAGGCTCTGCCTCTCACTGCTCAGGGACTGGCTGGACACTATGTCAGTGAGTGGTCAGTGACAGGATTGTGCATTACCTGCATTTACTTGGGCTGTATTTCTCTCTCTTCTCCTTTTTATTTACTCCTGGTATGGCTCTGTTTGTATCTCAACCTGTAGTTTTCTCCTTTTTCCCATCCCAGCAGTGGAAGGGGGTCGTGAGTGAGTGGCTGTAACACCGAGTGGCTGACTGGGCTTAAACCACAACAACCTGAGCACCAGGCAGCATCTCCATGTCCCCACAGCTGAGGCATGAGCTGCAGCGCTCCTGGCCAGGCCTGCGTTTCACATTCCAGTAAGGAATTTCCAGCTTCTCTTCTTGTTTTATGAAAATTTATGTGAGCCTTGGATTCCCATGGGCACTTGCACTGTCATTTCCACTGAGGATAATGAAGAATATGTGAGTTAGGGCAGCCCTTTTGTCTTACATCAAGCGCTATCTTCCGTAGTGAGGGGACTGGAGAGCTACACAAGGAGGAGGCATAATCCTGAACTGGCCTTTTCAAAGTGAGAAATGTGGGGGAACTGACATAAATGAAAATATTCAGAAACAACTGAAAATAACCGAATGAAAGACTGCTAAAACTGAGTGTGCAAGGTGTTCCCAGACCCTGTCACTGAGAGGCACTGAAAGTAATAAATATTTTCTCTTGACCGATGTTCCCTGCTGTTGTGCTCCATATCACAGCCTATGGAACTTCCCAGAGAAACAGTGCACAAAGTAGGGGTGCCTGAAAGTCTTTATTAATTTTTCATAATTTTTGCCTTTCCAGATCCAAAAGAATAGAAATGATGATGAGAAAATACAAGCCACACCAAAGGAGCGTCTCAGTTGGCGGCAATGGTGGACTGGATCCAGGAGACGTAGTTGCAAACCTTGGTGTAAACTCCGGGATAGCCTTTCTTGGCACATCCAATACCCCAGGAAACAATGCCCTGGAGCTGTCCATTGCAGACCACGGGACCGCCGGAATCTCCCTGTGCACACAAAGGATATGGACATTCAGGAAATGGTATCAGCCTAAGCAATGAGCCAGAGATCCCGGAGATCACTGACTTTGGAGGAAGCCCTGTCAGGTGTACAGTGCACAAAAGTTCTACCTAGGCTGTTTCTGACTCACCCTCTCCACCTGATGCTACCAGGCCTGACTTGAGGGCACCACAGCAAAAACAGCTGCCTGTTTTTGCCAGATACGGAACTTGGCAAACATTCAGGATATGTGTGCCTGAAGCCTCTGCTGTCATTCAAAAACTCAGATTTACCAGTGCAGTGAGTAGAGCTGACTCTGTAATGCAAAGGCCCCTTCAGCTGGGAAAAGGCAGGAGAGAAATGACTGGGAAAGGAGGGGCAGATGATTTACCTGGCAGGAGTCTTTTCCTCCCTCCAGGAATCCTACACATATCATGTTCTTGGTAATTTGCCCAGGGTAGGCAGAAGAGCAGTCGGCATCGGAGAGGATTGGAGCCTTCAGGCACTGCAATTGGTCTGGGTAGTTAGCTACAAGGAAATAGGGAGAGATGGTTGATGGCATTGCTGAGGTCTTTTCAGAGCTTGCAGAAGATCTTGGCAGAAAAGCAAATGCCAGACACCCTGTTCCAGCAGCCATCCTGCTTCCTCTCAACAGTAAGCACGGCATGGGTTCCTTCTGTAGAGACAGAACAAATTCTACCCATGGGCCCACCCACCATTCTATGCTGCAGCCACCTTAACTTTTCTGGCACCTGGAAGTTCATCAATTGGCAAGAGTGGGGCCACTCTTGTCATACATACACTGGAAGAAACCTGAGCCTCAGGAAAACCATCCTCTCCTCTTGTCCAGGTTTAGATGTCATCAGTGGAATAGACACCACTCACCCTGCACATCTCTGACCTTTGGTGTGAGAGAATGGAGGTCTCTAGTAGGAATTGTAGATCCACAGTCTTGGACTTCACCCTTATTCTCAGAGAACTGAGAACTCTCTTGACATTAGCTGAAGCCACTGTGCAGTCCCTACACTGACCCATCACTCATAAACCTGTCCCACAGCACTTCCCTATGTTTTTTCCTGTCGTGTTGGGGGTTAATGGCAAGGACTTAGAGACTGTCCTGGTCCCCCAGGGGTCTGCACATTCCCCCAGAGTACTCACAGCCACTGCTGAGAGTGTTGCCCCAGCCGGAGATCAGGCAGGTGGTGCCGGTGGCCGCACAGCTGGTAGGCAGAGGAATGGTTTGGACAGCATTGTTGAGCTGGGCTGGGGTGGCCAGCTTGATGAGCATGATGTCATTGTCCAGGGTGTAGGCGCTGTAGCCAGAGTGGCGGATGACTTTAGCAGAGTTGATGAACTGCTGGGTGGATTCGGTGAGCTCCAGGTTGTGTTTCCCGAGCTGCACTTGGATGCGACTGGAAAAGAGAAGGCACAGCGTGGACTTTACTGCTACTGGCAGGTTGAGAGAAAGCTCCCTGTCGCAGAGTGCACTCGCTCCAACATCACTGCCACGGAAGCCTTCTGGGACAGGGGAGTTTTCTTGTCCTGCAGGGAGCCCTGGGGATCCACACCGAGATCTTAACCCACTCCCAGTATGGGTGGTGAATTTCTGCAGGTTTGTAAATAGATGACGGCAGTTGAATACAGAGCAGCACTTTATTCAGATGTTCTGGGACAAGGCAAACTGCTCTAGCCTGACCTCGTTCCTCTTCCTGTTCTCCAGGGACAATGCTTTTGCAAGATTCATGCAATTGATAAGAAATCACAGCCCAGAACTCGCTGCTTGATGATCCCATTGTTATTTCAGAGGTGTTCTGCTTTCACAGAAACATTTTCAGAAGTGGCAAACCCCTCAGGATGCCTTGGCTCAGCATCCTGAGTGATCCACCCATCCCTTGTCTGTCTCTGGTCAGAATGGAGGCACTTAGATATTTCTATCTCACGGCTCAGAATTTCTGCTAGAAGTGAACTGGAGGACAGAAGTAGGGTAGAGAGGAAAGTAATTTTTCCACTCACGATTTGTAGCAGTGAGCAGCTGACACGACCCACTGGTTGCTGATGAGGGAACCTCCACAGAAGTGATATCCAGAATTCAGGGACACCTGATAGGGCACAGCGTTCTTTGCACAGGTGTAGCCTCCCACAATTTTGTCATCATCATCTTCAGCAAAGGTGGGGAAGGCAACTAGGAGACAAGAAGTGCCATGTGTCAACAGCTGGCCTAAGGTAACGTGGCCTGTCATCTGCCCTGTGACTGCCTGTCTGAAGCCCCTCACTTGTAGGCTCCCCTGCTATGGATGCTCAGGCTAGGCAGGACTAAGGCACGTGCATTTGGTGCACCCTTAACAAAGGGGATCAGACTTACACTGGTGCCTCACATATCTGCAACTAAAGCCCTGCTGGCCATTCCCTGAGGGAACATAAAGGCATAGAAATGGCCTTGTTGGATCACATCACAGGTATGTCTTTCCCAGGATCCTGTCTACTGAAACAATGAAGAGTGGACTGAGGGAAAAAGTAAAAACAAGTATGCAGTGGGATTTTCTTGGAGCACCTAGCCAGGGTCCAAAATGTTTCAGTTGCTTTAGGACTTCCTGGGCCAGAACTATTCCTTAGTCCTGAAGAAGGAGGCAGCCTTTTTCTGAAGCTATGGCCACATCTCTACAGCTGGGTCAGGAACCCCTATGAAAGCATTCATTTCCCAGCTTGTGGCACAAGGCATTATGAACAGACAGAAGATGGAAGTTGCAGGGCTCTGCCTTCAAACTTCTGCCAGTTGAAACTGGACTTGGCTTTCCCACAATAGGCTACCTTGCAGTTTTGCTCAGAAAATCAGCTTCCTATTAAATGATAGAAATAGAAATAAAAAGTATACTCACCAGCCACCCCAATGAAGGCGAGAAGCAGCAGACACTTCATGGTCTTGATTCAGCCTCAAGCCCAGAGTGGATGACTGGATGTGGGAGCTGCTAGAAATAGGGTTTTGGTAGTGGCCTTATCTCTAGTCCAAGGTTTTCTCCAGACAAAAAGTACACAGTGGAAAATTTGAAGATCCAAATGTGGCCATTAACAGGCATTGGTAGAACGTACAAAAAACATACTTGTTAATCATAAACTTCTGCTAAGATAGAGAGCTATTTTAATTATTCCATCAGGTAGCCTTCAATCTAAAAATACATTTTGGCTTTGAACGATGTGTAGTTGTTTGTCTGTCTCATTCTTATACCCAGCACCTGTTGAGAACAACTCTCAAACCTCTTTCATACACCTCTGTGCTGGCAGTATCTTTCTTAAAAATCCATATTTTTACCCAAAGTTGCATATTGTAGGTAGTGGATGGAAAGATACAATGCATTTATTTGAAAAAAAAAATCCAGCAAACACTATGGTTAACTTTGTTAAGTTTATTTTAGCAAATTCCTTTACATGAATAATGTGTGCTTTTATCATATGCAACACTGTGTTTTCCTAAATCAGTGCTTTCCTCCATTGTAATTTCAAAATCATTGCTTCACAAGTTTAATAATTCCAATGTGGAAATGCCCAGCATCTCCCTTTTCTAATTTCTGTCTCCTAACCTGTATTAAAATATCTGCCTAAGTACCAAACCAGGATTTATTCATCTTTGGAATGTTCTACAGAGACTCATTTTTGTCACACAAGAATTTCAGTATAATGCTGATGTTTATGAGTGTAATGTAGATGAGCAATAATCCTGTGAACACAAATAGTGAGATCTTCTGAAATCTCTCTCTGCAGGAGTGGGGATTTCTGTCATGATGCAAAGTTTACTAAAGCCGAATGCTTTGCTGAATAATCATGTTCCTTCTCCAAGCAGCTGCCAACTTCATCATGTTAGTGCCTGAAGGACACAGGATTCTCTCCAGAGACAGGAAAGAGAAGCCATATGTTTGGAGATGCTGGAATAGCTTGAGAGACTAAATAGGAACACTCTTCCTACTCCATTTCTGATTTATTTTATGTTGGTCCTGGAGGAGTGATAAGCACAGTGTCACTGTCCAGACAAATTTTTGTTCATGTTGAAGCACAAGTCTGAGGCCAGGAACTCCTTCAAGGGGGTGTGTGAATTCTGTTGGCCTTTAAACTAGTATTAGTGCACAGCTTTATTGCAAGCATGTTTTATCCTGTGAACAAAAGAAGAATTAGAAGCTTCCTGTGGGAAAGGAAAATGTCCATAATAGGACTAAGAGGGTCAAAAATTACCAAAGCTGTCCAACCCCACCATAACTAAGTGGAGCAAGAAAAATTTCCCGTTTAAAATAGTGTTTAGCTTGAAATTTCTAATTTGTTTTTCCAAAACATGCCATTGCCATAGACAAGGGCTGTCATCAGATGTGCTGCTGAACATTCCGTAGACCCATTGTTATGTTTTTTGCAGGGTCTTTCAAAGAATGCTCTCAACGGTGTACATCTGTTATTGCAAACGATTTTTCATTTCATACAGCAATGCTGCAATAGAAAGCTGGTGGCTCCAGGGACAGAGTAAGGGGGAGGGATGGTGAGTGAAGGGCAGCTGTGTTAGGTATTATTAATGGACAAGCAATGGCAGCTTCTAGAACTTCATGTTCCTAGTTCAAACATTTCAGTCAAGTGTATCAACACTGGACTCAGATAAAGGAAATACATTTGTCCAGGCTGATGCAAAATCCTGGGAAAAAGAAACCTGTTAAAACGGTGAGCTGACAGAGATAAAGCTTCCTAGGAGTATAAATCAGGAGGAGTTTCTGAAGGTAGTCCTTTTATACCTCCACAGAACTTGGTGGTGGAGGTGGCATTGATTCTCTCTTCCCACCTGCCTCCTTTCTGGGAGAAGCTGTACATTCTCCAAAGCTTCTTATCATCCAGCTCTCCACAAATGAACAAAACTGCCATCACAGCCTGTCGCCTTGTTCTCCATGGCTGTATTTCTCTTTCACCTATGGCCACAATGCTTCTCTTCTATTTCTGTCCTTGCAAAGACACGGATTCTTACTGTCCTAGAGAGAAAGAGGATGTAGGACATGACAGGGATTTATAAAATTATGAATGGCCTGGGGAGCCTGGGCAACAATGGATTGCTTATTGCCTCTTAGGCATCTGAAACTTGGTGGGGATGGCTTGTTCAGAGCAAACAAAGGATATTTGCTCTAGTTTAGGAAAGCTATGAAGTCCTTTTCACAGGTTTTTATGGATGCAAAACATTTACATGGCCTCAAAAAAGAGAAAGGACACATGGAAGAAAAATCTTTGGTGGGCTATGAGGTTGAAAGACCCTGATCCAATCTCCCTCGTCCCCAGGAATGGCCTGGTGTTGGAATGTTCCCTTCTACTACAGCCCAGCAAGAGACCAAAAATTATTACATGTCTCTGTGGACTCTCACCATTTTGCCAATGTGTCACCAGTCACACAGAGAAGGATAGTCAGAGTTGCTTAAATCCTGCAAACATTTGGAGAGTTACCCAAATTCATGCCTTCGTTTGCAGCATAGAAGGTCTCCTGGGAGCACCTCAGTGCCTTTTGTGCAGGATGGGAGGGCACAGCTGAGGTCTGACTTGACATAGATATGTGTTAGAATGTGGATTTATCTGTCAGTGCTGCTGGGCTGTTCTTGTTCAGGTAGATATGGAAGTGGAGATAGGGCTTAAATGATGGGAACACTTGCCCTAATGATTCTGTTATAAAGGGTTTGCTGAGGGAGTAAAATACCTGTCTTTCCTGGGAAACATAAAGACTACTCAGAACACTGCTTTCCACACAACTTCTCTCTGTCTCTCAGAAAGGATACCTAGATAGAGATGCTATGTCTTCCTTCCCCTAAAGCTTGTTCTTGTACTCCTTGCATTATTATTTAAATCTGATCCAGAGAGCAACTAATGCTCATGCACATTTTTCTCTCCAGCCTTTGAGCAAATTTTCCCTGCGTCCTGGAAATTCTTCAGTTGCCTTGGTGTAATTTCTTCCTGCCCTCTTCTTGCTTCCTTTTCCGAGGCAGAGAAACCAGGCATCTAGAGAAGAGTGAGGCCGAGCAAGGCTGTGGCAACTAAGATACAGTGTCCAGCTTTGGTGGAGAAGGAACTGGGAGAGTAGGAGAGGGAAGGGCAGAGTCAGAGGGAAGGGAAAAGCTTTGGGATGATTAGAAACATTCCCCAAGGAGACCTTCTTGTCTTCTTCCACTACCATTTACTGCCACGACTTGCTATTGTCTCCTTAAGTCGTCTAATCATCCTTTTCTTCTTCTGTCATCTTCTTCCACTACCTCTTCCATTGACTCCTCTTTTTAAAATTCTGCTGCCTTCTTTCATTGTCTTTTCTACTGTCTCTTATTTCCCTAGTTATGCTTCTTTTCTTCACCACTGTGAGATCTTTGGCTGACATCCTCTGTCAATTTTTCTATTGCCACCTTCTATTCTTCTGCCATATTCTTTTGCCACCTTTTTCAGTTGCCTCCTCTTTTTCCTCTTCCACTGCCTCCTTTTGCTGCCTCTTTCTGTTCTTTCCTCTGTCATCTTCTACAGCACATCATCCACAGCCTTGTTCCTCCTCCTTTTTCCTATTCTTCCAATACCACCTTCTGACATGTTCTTCTGCTACATTATTCCACTCTGTTCTTCATCCCCTTCTCATTGTCTTCTACTGCTTCCATCTTCCTTTCCCTTCTTTTGCCACTTTCTTCCACTTCCTCTTCTTCTACTGCCAGTATCTCTTTTTCAGGTGGAGCCTACAGACTATATCAGTATGCCTGACTCCAAACGCCTAGGGATCAACCTTGAGTCTCCCTTAGTGATTTCTGCAAGAGGCTCTGCTAGAGGCTTTGGAAGGGGCTTCAGATGGGACCCTCAAATGCTTTTGTAATTGGCCTGGAGGGGATGAAGGAAGGAAGGAAGGAAGGAAGGAAGGAAGGAAGGAAGGAAGGAAGGAAGGAAGGAAGGAAGGAAGGAAGGAAGGAAGGAAGGAAGGAAGGAAGGAAGGAAGGAAGGAAGGAAGGAAGGAAGGAAGGAAGGAAGGAAGGAAGGAAGGAAGGAAGGAAGGAAGGAAGGAAGGAAGGAAGGAAGGAAGGAAGGAAGGAAGGAAGGAAGGAAGGAAGGAAGGAAGGAAGGAAGGAAGTTTCCCCCCTATGCTGGCTTTGCAAGGAGAAAAGGCAAAATGTGTAATTATTAATAGTTCCAATAGATGGCTCCCAAAACACAGAGGTGACAGCAATGCTTAGCACAGAGATCAGATTAATTTCAAGACTAGCGATTCTATCATATCATAAGCTGATAAAAATGAATGCTTTTCTTCTTTTTTGAAAATATGCAATAATTCTTTTGTTTCCTCACACTTTGATCAGATCTGTAGTTATCTCAACCCTTCATGCCCCACATTGGCAGCAAATAAGGATCATTATGCTTTAAGGTGCAAAACTTTTTTAGGGTGAGATAAGAACTGTTTAATTCTTAAAACAAAGTATAACAATAACAGAAAAAGAAAACACAAGAAAAACAAAGTGCAGATGCTTACCACCTGCTGAGCGATGCTCAGCCTGTCCCTGGGCAGTGATTAGTTCTGTCTATCCAACTCCAGTGTATATTCTAAGGATGATGTTCTGTTGGCCAGCTAGTGTCAGTTGTCCCATCTGTGCTCCCCCACGGCTTCTTGTTCACCTCCTTGATGACAGAGCATGGAAAGCTGAAAAGTCCTTGAATTGGAGGAAGCACTACATAGGAACAACCAAAATATCAGTGTCTTATCAATATTATTCTCATATTAAAAACAGTGCTGTACCAGATACTAAGAAGAAAATTAACTGTATGCCAACCAAAATAAGGGCAGTCACCTCCTCCATCTCCTCTTTCATCTTCTCCTAATCTTCCAACTTTTCCTAATTTTTCTCCTAATCTCTTCTTCCATTGCCTCTTCCTTCCTTTCTGCTGCTACCTTCTTCCACTGTCTTATTCTATTCTACTCTACCTCTTCTACTTCCTCCTCCTTTTCTTCTTATACCAACTTCTTCTACCACTTTCATCCTCTGCTTTCTTCTGTGGCCTTCTCCTCACACTGCCTCCTTCCCTTTCCTCTTGCTCTTTTTCCAACACCTTCTTCCATCAAGTCTTCCTTCTCTTTTTTTGCTGCCTTCTTCTGACACTTTATTCCACCACCTTCCCCATTCCCTCTCCTTCTTTTCCTCTGCCATCTTCTTCTATCACCTGCACCATCACGTCCTCCTTTTTTTCCACCACCTTTTTCTGGTGTCTTCTTCCATCACTTACCCTCATCACATTCTTCATCACTTCCTTCTTTCTTAATTCCAGCACCTTCTTCCATTGCCTTCTTTCACATCCTCCCTTTCTACTTCCATCACTTCTGCTACATTGTCACATCTGCCCTCTCTTCCTTCACTGAGTTTTTTCACCATCGCCATTGCCTCCTCCTTCACTTCTTCACTTCTTCTGCCACCTTTTCCCTTCACCTCCTCTGTTGTTTCTTGCCTCTTCCATTGCCTTCAGCACCACTGTCTTCTATTGCCTCCTCAGTTGTTTCTTCTTTACTTTCACAGCCTCCTCCTCCCTCTCTTTCACTGTCTTCTTGCATAGCCTCCTTTTTCTCTTCTTCCAATGTCTTCTGCCACCTTCCTTCATTGCCTTGTCTGTAGCCTTCTTCTCTCTTCTTACATTTTTTCTTCACTTCCTCTGTTTCCTTCTCCTTCTTTATTCTGTGGCTTTCTTCCCCTGCCTTTTTTTGTTCCCTCCACCATTGCCTCCTCCTTCTATTTTTCTGCCTGATTCTGTTGCCTTCATCTACCACAGCCACCTTCCAACGCAAATGCCTTCCTTCTGCCTCCTCCACATTCTTCTGTCTTTTTCCACCACCATTTTTTGATGCCTCCTTCCACCGCTGCTGCCTTCCTGCACCTCCTGTCTCTGCTTTCTCCACTGCTTTCTGCTGCCACCAGCTCCTGTCAATGCAGTCTGCTGTCACATTCCATCACTGCCTCCTGTTGCTGCCTTCTGCCACCTCCTACTGCTGCCACCTTCCACTGCTGAATTAATCAGTCACTGCCTCCATATGCCAAAGATGCCTTCTGTCTCACTGCCTTTACCTCTGCATTTCACCACCACACCATTCCACCCTTTAATCAATGTGTCCTTCCACCTTTGGCCTCTTCCACCTTCCAGTCCCTCCATATTCCCTTATTCACCACCTTCTTCCAGCTTCTTCTGTCACCTACTCTGCCACCTCATTCACCATCTTCTTCTCTTCCACCACCTTCTTCTGCCTCCTTTCTTACATCACTTCCTCTGTCACCTCCTCCTTCTCTGCTTCTGCTGCAGCCCTTTGCCACTTATTTTGTCACCTTCTCCATTGCCTCCTCCTTCTGCACCTCCATGGCCTTCTGCTGTCTGCTGCCACTCCTTGCTTCAGCCAGTTCTTCAATCATTTCCTCCTTTTCTTCTACATTTCCAAGACATCCTAATGAAACTCTAATTGGCAAACCCAATAATCATAGCTGTAGTAGTTAATGACTGTATGAGAACGTCTGTATCAGCTCACTGGCAAATTATTACATTGGAAAACTTATTTTTTTAATTATAATTATGAGAGAAGTGTTGCATTTTAAGAGCATAAAGAAAATTGGTTTTTTTCCCTAGAATATTGCTCAGTGGTACAGGACCTAACTCTGCCTCGGACAGTAATCTTGTACTGTTCCACTGAGTAAATAACATCACCCTTCTATCTATTTATCTTCCTGCCTTTTTTGTGTGTCTTTGCTATACATACTGAAGATCTTAAGACAAGGGACACTTTACATTAGTTATTTCACTTTGTATTTCATGAAGGAATACAATGGGATATTTGTAGCAAAACGTAGTACTGAAGTGTCATATCCAGTTTAACTGTCTATATACTTTGTGCTCTTTGGCAATCAGGAGACAATTTCATAGAATCACACAATTCTTTTTGCCTGAAGGAACACCCGGGGGATAGGGATCTGTGGTCCAACCTCTAACTTAAAGCAATTCCAGTTTATAACCTAGAAGAGGTTGCTTAGGGGCTTACCAATTTGTCAATTGGATCCTCCAAGGAGGGAGTTTCTACAGTCTTTCTGGGCACTCTCTGTTCTGGCACAGTAGGACCCTCAAGGGCAAATACTTTTCCTTTTATTCCTGCAACCTTAACCATTCCATTTTGTCATTATGGCATGCACTGTCTCTATTTCCCTACATCTGCCTCTTTTGGTAGTGAAAGGTTGGAACTACACTTCCCCTAGCCCCACCTTCCCTTAACTTTCTTCTCTCCAAGCCAAGGAATAGCAGGTCTCTTGTTTTTTCTAGTATGTCATGTGCCATCTAATCATCTTGGACACTAATTAACTTGTTGACCATCTGCTGGAAATTCTCAGGTATTTAACACTTCTTCTGCATGGAGTGGAAGGTATGAACAAAACTGGACTTTATTCAGCCCTTTACAATAGTCAGCTCTCCATAAAGAGGAGAAGAGGTTAGTCAGCAAACTCAGTAACAAAGATCAAGCAGCAAATGGATAAAAATGCTTTTTGTTAATGACATAATTGATGATTGACCTAGCAATGATAAAGAGCCTATGATCCATCTTGCCCTTAATTATCAAAGAGACAGATAATTTTTTCACTAGTTTTACATGTTGCAAAATAAATTTAACTATTTTTCCTAGCCTAGGAAGGAAGGTAAGAATAATTTTGCATTTTTCCCAGAAACTTAAATTGTTATAGAGTGCCAGTGTCCTGGAACATGTGAGGTTTTTATCTACAAATAATAATTATGACATCTTACCATACAAGATTATTGCTGTAGTGTGTGCTTGTTGACCAGTAACATTGGTGTTTGAAATGCATGAGAGAATGGGCAGGTCCAAGTCCCAATTCTTTGACAGTTGTGCAATCATTTTCATTAGCCAATACGGTAAGAATCAAATAATTTACTAGAGTCTATTGTTACTGTTGCTCGCACACAAAACTAAATCATTCCATGAAATGCACATCAAGTACCATGTCCAGGAAATTTTCATTGAAATGTATTGTGTTGATTTAAAAACCCATCCTCTTGGATGCACCAGCATCTGATTGGGAGGAGCACACATGCATTTTCCCTGCAGGAACTTCAGGGGAACCTCTGTCTCTGAAGGATAATGTAAGTAAGCCACCAGCTCACTTAGGGCAAGTGAAAACTAGTGTTTTCAGAAAATGGTGGCCTGGAAATATAGTTCTTGACTGAAATCAAGGACCAGCTCAATTCCAGTGAAACACGACACAGAATCATAGAATTATAGAATAATACAATCATAGAATGTTAAGGGATTGGAATGGACCTTAAAGACCATGTTGTCCCAACCCCTTTTCATCCCCCATCATATCTCTGGGTCACTAGTTTAGCACTTTAGTTCTCCTGCTACTCACCCAGCCTCTTCATATGCTCCTGACTGATCCCTCCTCATTAGCCAGTTGTTTTGCTATAGACCAGCAAATTAATGTGGTATTGAAATGTTCTGGGTTTCAATAAAAATTAGAGGTGAAACTTCAAGGGTTTTGTGGCCCTTGCACTTAACATTGGTGTCTCAATTCCAGCAAAGCTATAACATTTTATATACATTTTACAATTGTAGAGATAGAGGGGACTTTTCAGATGCAGCTGATAATTTATTATAGTGTGTAAATCTGCAGAGAGGCTAGGAAAACTTACAGCAGGACAAATTTCCTAAGCTTTTAATTAATTCAGAAAACTATGCTGGCTTCGTGAGGGCTTTTCACTATTTTCTTCCCCCTGCCCAATTGTGTTATTAACTTTCTAAGGACTATGAATTAAAACTCAGACAATTGCTTTCTACTTACTATATATTATATGAGGTGTTACTAGTATGACACTCAAGAAAATTCTCTCAGGAGTGAGGCTAATCAAGAACAGAAGTCTCCCTTTAAAGATTACCAATATCACAGAGTCTGGAGTCAGCCAGGCTTCCCCAGCAAGGGTCCTGTCTTGTCTCAGAGATGTCATGCAATGAAGCTCTTGCAGAGAAGTTAATTTTGAGTAAGCAATTAGTTACTTTTTATACCTTTTTAGATACGTAAGTACGCATAGGGCATCAGTGCCTGGAAGAGTTGTTGCTGACTCCTAGTTTTCTGCAAAGTCAATTCTTTATCAGAGTATCTTTGTCCTGCACCCACCAGTTTGCTTTGTGGCTTTTTTTTTCTCCTTTCTGAGAGGAACATGTTTTTATTTATAAGACTGTTCCCAAGAGAATTCTGTCACTGTGGAAGACGTGTTTGCCAGTAAAATAGGTGATAGATTAGCTAAAATACTCTTTGTTACCTTTGTTGCAAAGGAAAATCTTTGCGATTGCTACCTATCATTCTTCACTGCAGTGGCTGAAAATGATGATTGATGCCATCCATCTCTTGTACAGCGAGTTAACATTTTCAATAATGGGTTGGGCAGTTGGACAGAGTGCACCCTCAGTAATTTTGCAGATGATACAAAACTGGACTGACTGATACACCTGTTGAGAGAAAGGGATCACCTTTAGATGGGAAAGAATAACCTCGTAGCAAAGTTGGAAAGCAGCTTTGCAGAAAAAAAGGATGTAGGAGTCCTCAAGGAAAGGTTGAAGACAAGTCAGCAACATGCCCTTGCAGCAAGTAAG
Source organism: Sturnus vulgaris (assembly GCF_052056855.1). Taxonomy (NCBI): domain Eukaryota; kingdom Metazoa; phylum Chordata; class Aves; order Passeriformes; family Sturnidae; genus Sturnus; species Sturnus vulgaris. The sequence goes on from NC_142244.1 coordinate 32,665,715, forward strand.
GCCAGCTGCATTTCTGCAGTAAGAAAAGTATTCCCAGATCAAGGAAGTTATTACCCCTATTATGCACCAGCAAGATCACATCTGAGATATGTATTTAGTTCTGCACAAGAATTATATGGACATGCTGGACCAAGTCCAGCAAAGGGCCGCTAAGATCATGAAGGGACTAGAGCACCTTTCATATGAGGAGAGGCTGAGAGATCTAGGATTATTTAGCCTTAAAAAAGAAGGTTGAGGAAGAACCTTATTGATGGGTATGAATGTCTGAATAAAGAAAACAACATCAGCTATTCTCACTTGTGTAAGAGGCTTAAATTCAATTCCAGAAAATTCTGTTTAAACATAACCCCCCTCACTTTTTACTGCAAGGGTAGTCAAACACAGGAACAAATTGCCCAGCTATGTTGTACAGTCCTTGAATATCTTTGGATTTTGAATATCTTTGGAGATGTTTCAAACCTGATTGAATACTGAGCAAGCTGCTCTAGCTGACTATTACTCAAGAGCAGAGGCCAGCCTAGACAATTTCCAGAGATTCCTTCCAAAATCAAGATATTCACTGTGATTCCATAAATGGAATCTCAAAGCTGAAGAGTCTTAAATATTCTTTTAATTTTTGAGATGTTTGCATAAATAAATGATGATTTCTAAATTGACTCTCACACACCCAGGAAAAAGGAAGATACGTTTTTCTCTACCAAATAAGTTGACTCTTTGTATCTGCACTACATTTCCACTTTCCTTTTAGAGGTTGCTGTTATGCTTCCTGCAGTGCTCTGAAGGAAGATACATTAAAAACAATAAAATTGTTCCATTAAACTATATAGGTTTATGATTGAGGTCCTGCTCTCTTAGCATTCTTATTAAGCTGAAAGAAGCAAATTCTAGTCCTAGTCTCATAGGAATAGTTATATTACCTGCTGAAACTACCAGGAATATATATTTCATTTACTGACTTTAAAGTCATCTACGAGAGGTTTTATGTGCCATTTTAGCTCCAAGACTGCCATTTCTGTCACCATTAGTCCTATAAAAAATGACATAGAGCACTGCAAAGTAAAAACTTCACTTATCCTTGACCCTGTAGACACACAAGGTATCCTCAAATTTTGGAACCTATGCCTATCCCAGCCCAGACTACTTCAAGTGATAGGTTCCCCCTCAAATCCTAATGCTGATTTACTGCTTACTTTCTCTTGAAGAAGCTAAACAGAAGAGACAGCTAAGTCTGTAATGGTTCCTTCTGAAATGTCTAAGCTTGTGTAAATTAATTGCTTTAAAAGACACAACCTATTATACAAATCCCACTTAACAACCATTAAAGGCAAATGAATTCAAAATAGAAAGAGGAATTATCCTGTGGGCCACCATTAATTCACTAAGCAGCTCTCTCTTCCTTCACCTCTCTATTTCTCTTCTGCATTTTTTCCCTCTTTAATCTTGTCAAAAATGCCTGAGGAAAATAAAAGCAGTTGAAAGTGTTTTCCCACAGAGACCAGAGCTGTGAAGAATTAATCTCACTATTTCCTGAAGTCAGTATGTAGGAAACCAGGATGGGTTTTAAGGAAAGATTCTGTGGGAATAGACATGAAAATCCTAGCTCAATCATTCTGATCCTTGCTATTCCCTATTTTTTCACTGTCTCTTCAAAAAGTCTCTTTGGGCAGTTCCCTCTTGAACTACTGCATGAAAACGGTCTCTCAAAATTCTTTCATTTGTGGAGGCAAAGCGAGCAAGGTAAGTATTTGTCATGGGCTCCCAGAATCTGGAATGCTACCCATAAGCACTGCACAGTTGACAGCTTTATGATGATATAATTGCTAAGTGATAATGGTTTCAACAGCTGTGTCACAGACCAAATGTTTTACACAATCTTATTCAAGCCATATTTATCCTAGTCCACACAATTCCAAGACCCAGAGTCTGTTTATGAGATTATTTCAAGCTCTGGCTTGGTCAAGAGGAGCACAGTGAAGTTTGTTCACTAAACCTAATTGATTAAGGGACTAGAGCTCCTCTGCATCTACTGAACTTTGTGAAAAGTAAATCCTTCCCCTCTGGGATCCGTCTCATGATCTGCACCCCACATAAAGAGAGTATCCCAGTCATAAAGTCGGGTTGATACATAGTCTTATGGACACACACTACTGCTAGTACTGCCATGAATTTTACTGAAAAAAAGATTGACACAGTTTTTGACATTTTTCTGTGTCCTCCAAAGGACAGTATATTTTCTTAAATAAGACCACAGTTTTAATTCAGTGCGATTTCAGTGTTCAGGATAGGACCAATCTTAATGTATAAAAGCTGTATCAGCCCTAGCATGCATCCTGAGTTGAGAGGCTACTATTTAGAGCTAGTCTATACTCTCTACAGGTAAGTTGTAGGTAGCACTCTTAGAAGTCAGACAAAAAAGATACAGAAAGACAGTGCTTTGGCACAAGCAGTATGTGAAGTAGACCATACTTCCATTTGCAATTCTGCAAGTGCAGGTCAGTTAACAGTGGAATCAAGCTTGAGGGTATTTATTATTCCTATCTCTTTCTATAGCTGTATTAAGAGCTACTGCTCATGGGACTTGGAAATATCATTCTCATTGGACAGCACAGTTCTGTGCAGCTCTGTATTGATTTCACAGTTCTATAATTGGATTTATATGGTATTGTAACCCAACACGTTGGGCAGAACTTTTGTTATTTGGGGTCCATAGGAAGCCAGTGGCAGGAAGACGATACTTTAATCAGTTTGACCAACACATCAGTGTCTTTGGAATAAAAATACTCTCTGGATCACATTCTGTGATTTCAGAGCTCTTTCTTATTTGAGTTGCTCTCACTGCTTGGGCTTTCACTTGATGTTATTCTAGCCTTTTTTAATCTAAGTGTGATAATTATTAAATATTTTATTGTGCAGCACGCTGCAGCTTCAGAGTATACTGAAGGGCACTGCTATGATGTTTTATTGCAGTTGACAGTGCATGTGGTAGTATTTTGTGTGTGCTTGTCTTTGGAGTGTTCCCTTTACATTGTTACCCTACTTATTTCCCCATTCCTGGATGCTAAAATGAATCTGTTCATAACTGAAAACCAAACAAAAATTGAATCATGTGAGTGATTCTGGATGCTCTCTGAGTAGGATGGTGCTTTACTGGAGCAGAAACTCAAATGGGCTTCCTGCACAGCTGGATATAAGTGGTCAAAAATTATCTTGGCTCGCCTGTACTCTTGGCAGGACATGAAACAAAATCTGTTCCCAGAACCATTTATACATGTTAAGATAGGACTGAGCCTGATCACAGAAACTCTTTGTCTCAAGGCTGCAAAAATCTTCTGATGCAGAGGCAGTCTGTGGCAAACGAGGACTTAAAACCATCTGATTAAGAAAAGTTTGTCTTGCTACTAAATCTTTATTTTAGAGCAACTTATTTTGCATAATCGTATTTCTACCTCTCCCAATAAAATGCAACTGCATGGCAAAGTACATGGCCAATGATGTTTTGGTGGAACTTACCACTTAGCAGCTCAGCTTGTTATTAGTCACGGGTAGAGCATGCTTTGATGGGTAGTTTGCAATGTCTTGCATTCATAGCATTTTACATTTGTCAAACTGAGAGCAGAAATTGGCCAAGTAAACAGAGTCCTTTACTGTAACTAATGAATGTTATCCAACTTTTGTCAGTGGTCACTGACACTCTTTATATGCTCCTACTGAGTATTTACAAATATTCTTTAAGAACAGCTGTCCCTTCTCTTTTCTCAGTTTTCTGCTAGCTTTTTACTGCATTTCATCTTTCTCTTTCTCAGAACAAGGTCTTTGATCTTTCCTTTGCTGACTCAATGATTTACTGAGATTTTAAACAAGATGGACTCGTTCAGAGAGTTCACAGAAACCTGAGACTTGTGAAATTATGAATATGTACTGAATTATACTATTGAGCCATTAGAAACTTCTGCTGCAAGCTAGCCCCAGAGAGGAATGAGTTCAAGAAGCCAAGAGAATCTTTGCTTTGGCTTTTGCTCGCTTAGCTATCTGACAGTCATGTCTGTAAATCTTACAGTCATGTCACACGTGTGCTCTGTGTACCTTCTGAATTGTCTGGCTGACAAAGCCAACTAAAACAGGGCTAAAGACCCTGAAAGCAAACATCAAATAAGATTTGTATTTATGCTGTCATTGACGTTACTTAAGAACCATTCTTTGGCTGCCATTGATTTCCATGACAAATGCAGAATTTGGCTTCCCCTGGACAAGTATAGTAGAGAAGCTGCCTTGGACCAAATAGCAGCAAAATCAAAGCCCACTCTATATTGGCTCAGTTTTTCAGAGTTCGGGTATGACTGGAATATTTTTCAGGCCTCAAATGAGAAGTTTTCATTGATTTCCCCAGTAATGAGAGGTGTTTTTTTCACAAGCCTATGCCAATTTAGGAAAAAAAGTAATTTTAATAATAATAATAATAATAATAATAATAATAATAATAATAATAATAATAATAATAGTGATTCTCTCTTTAATTTGGAAAACTAGAATATAATGAAACAACCTTTTATGTCTCTCAGTCAGACGTCTCTGGCAAGAGGAACTGGCAGTCAGACAGATAGGATTATTGAATCTCTTCCCTTGGCTGAATATACTCTTAGGTCAGGTAAGCAGTCTGGCTAAGCTGGTTAATGCCAGTGCAGAACACAAACATTGATGGTGAATGGAGAATTTCTTTCCATGTTTCATTATTTTTAAAGCATGAAAAGGTTTCAAAGGCAATATCCTTGTTTACAAAAACAGATCACAGTCTTCAGAGCCAATGTGCTTACATATTCACATACCTGCTCACAGATATTTGTGCACAGTTGCTGCTCTTCTAGGGAACTGTCAGAGGCATTGTGTCTCAGGAGACAAAAATTGGCTGTGTCATGGCACAAGATTTGCAGCCAACAGTGACCAGCAGAAACAGGCTTTAACTGTGAAGAATAAAAAGAATCCCAAAAATCCCCAATCAACCAAAAAGCCCCAAACCACTAAACCAAAATGTAAAGAGTTACAGGATTTCTAAATTTGTTTCCTTGATAAGCAGTGGCTTTGATTAACACATGTGAAGAGTTTAAGACACAGAACTACAAAAAAGCTAAAAACCCATGTACTTCTGGATGAAAGTCATCTTTAATCCAGGATGAGAGAGAAGTTGCAGGGCATCTAGTAACTTTCCCTTTGAAAAAGTAATTCTTTAGCTGTTTAATCTGAGGCTTCTTGCATCTCCTTCTGAAGTACCGGGTATTGGCCTCAGGGCCAGTCTATTACTTCTCTGTTATCCTTAGCATGTGATGAACTCTTTCTGGTTGGCTGTAGGTTTGAAAAGAAGTGGAAGAAACATGCATTTACTTCCTTTACCATCCTAATTACAGAAAAAATATATTGTCTTTACTGACACCTTAGATATCAAAGTATGAGTTAAAGACAAATAAAGACCAACCATATTTTGCTGCAAAATTGCATTTATTTTTGTCACATTTATCTGGATATCCCATGTTCAGTTTGCAGTGAAGGAAGATGAAAACCATTATGTTGTGCGTCAGATCCATTAACCCGGGGGATGTTTAGAAAACACCTGTATTTTGATCCTCTTCAAAGCTCCAGACATCACTGCTAGGAATATTCTATGACTTCCAGAACTCCGTGCTCTCTAGAATTGGCAGTTTGCAATTGCCTGGCCACATGAGATTCAAGGCATTCATCAGAAACAAAAGGATCATTTGGTGCCTTAGGTTTTCTTGCCAAGTGAAACAGAGAGACCTCACTTGAAATTAATTTTAAGCAGATCACTAATGGGATATTCTCCTAGTAGCTTCAATATTTGTTTTCTTAATAGCTACTTTCTGGAGCCAAGAGAATTACCATACTTTTTATGCAGGGATGTGCATTGAGGAGACTGTGCCTTCATATCTTTGGCAAAGTATGTTTCCGCATGTGTATTGATGTAGCTCTTTATTCCATGCTGCTGCTTCTTTCAATCTGGATGGTATGCTTAAAAAGGATAATTTGAGAACAGCTGTTTACTTCCTCTAATCCCTGCAGCACAGAAAGTGCCACGTGACTGATTCCCACACTCACCTTGTGCTATAATTCAGAAGAATCAGGAAATAATAATACTGTATCCCCACACTCCCCTTTCTTTTTTGTTTGGTAGCATTTTCCAGCCTCAACAGGGTACAAGAGGGATGCAGAGCAAGCAGGAAGATTTTTGCCACATGCTCATCTGAAAAAAGTCTGAGAGGGTCCCAAGCTTAATTTTTTGCCTTTATACTTCAGCAGGAACCAGAAGCCAGCCCTAACTACGAAGACCTGGGGGCTGCCTATTGCTTTTTACACTTGGGCAGTTCCTAATCAGGACAGAGTGAGGTGCAAAGAGGCAGGGGATCAGAGAAGTAGTATTTTAATGAAACACTGAAGCATTGATAAAATACTGGCATGGATAAAATTCAGTTTGCAGCAGTGGGTTCCAAAAAAAAAAATCAAAAGCAAGGGACAAGGGGGGGGTCCTATGGATATGTTACATAGTCAGCATTGTTGGGAATCTACTGTAGACCTTAATTAATATCAAGTGTTAATATAAATTAATACAAAGTATTAATTAATTAACTTAGACTGAAGGCTTAAATTAATGTAGAATATTTATTATTTTTGTGGTATGTTCTAGTGATTGTTCCTTATCAGGAGTGTTCCAAACAACCAAAATGAAAAACACAAGCGTCTCTGAAAAAAATCTTCTCAACCAACCACTGCTTTGGTGCAGTGCATGAAAGAGCTGGTGCCCAAAAGCAGTTGTGCAGAATGCTGTAATACAGGAATATATGTTTGTTACATGAATATGATTATGTGATGAAAGACCAAAAAAAATCTGCTTGAGAAGAAAAAGAAGCAACAGTAGTCTGAAGGGTAACCTTCTAATAAATGGAGTGCAAGAAATCTTGAATTATATTTCTGCTCTGGTCATTTGCTTGTTTGGTTTACAGCCAAAAAACTGCAGGGTTCCTCAGTTTGTCAATCTGTAAATATCTGCATATATAATATTTTTGCACATTGTTGTACCCTTTAATTGCTTAGCTTTGCACCAAACCTGGCTAGCCTGACCAATAAGTCTACTCATACCATGAGTTCATAGAAATTTTTGTTTCTAATCTTTCCTTTTCCAGAGATCTTTTTATACATGATTCCTAATAGCTAGAGGCATAATAAACCTTTATTGGATTATTTCCTTTTGGAGACCATAGTTTGATTACACTAAATTCAAATTTTGCAGCAATTGAAATACACCAAATATAGGTCTGAATATATATTATGCTAATGTAACATCTTGAAGGTCTAGTGACTGAAAGGCAGCTGTTGTAATGCCATGTAACTGATATTTTCTACCAGCAATTGCCTACCTTTTTTTACTGCCTTTATGTACTTCAGTTGCTTAAAAATCTTTTTATGTACCTCTACTGATGCCGATGTGTGTTCACTATACTTTGATGTCAGTGCCTGTGTTTTGGTATTCCTGCCTATTGAGTATTCATTCCTTGACCCAATAAAGCTGTAATATTATCACTTAAAAAGTGAGTTAGGCAGCTGCCATAAATCCTCAGAATGTTTGTGATCCTCAGAATGTGAGAGCAATCAATCAGCAGTTCCAGCCAGCAGACTTTAATGAATCATATGCTTTGGTCTACTTTTGGTGGTTGTATAAGATACATTAATCAACAATCCATGCATGTTTAGAAAATACTAGAATCAGTCAGCCTTTGCTTTGAGATTTTAATTTTTCACATTGCTTTGATGATTACAACATCATTTGGTATAGAGGGTGGTTTGCTCATCATGGTCTGATGATTTGCTAATGATTTAATCAAGCACTAAATTCAGAGAGGAATGTGGCTGCATCTGACTTCCCTTACTATTTTTAAAGAGATGGGGGGCAGTCAGTATTCCAGGAACATGACAGCTTTGCAATCATAGTGCTTATATTTAAGTTTTTTGTAAAGAGGTTCATTATGTGAAGTATTTTTGCTAAGGATGATTATGAAATCAGTGGTGAATAAGGGACTGGCGTTCCCATTTATGAAGCTTTAATGGGACCCTGGACCACTCTCACAATGCCCAGCACAGCAGAGTGTCGACAGTGGCAGGGAGGTCTCCTCAGAAACTTCACATGCCATTTGAGGAGCTGGTAGTGCAAAGTGTCTGCTCAGAGGAGATTTATTTCAGAGACTACTATCAGAGAGAAAAGCACCCTGGCCTGACTGATACTGAGAAAAACATTCCTTAAGATCCTACAAGAATTTGCAGTATCAGTATACAAGTTTTAAAAATCTTTTCAAAGGATTGGGAAAGGGGTTTCTTGTGTTTGCATGAAATTTAAGAGTAATATGAGATGGTTTACAAAAAATCAATGGTAATCTCTGCATTAAGAGCTATCTAGAAGACATGTTAATGGTGAAAAAGAAGTTCACTTTATGAGATTTTTTTATTGAAAGAGTTTGCAACATAATGTTGGCATTATGGCTGTTCATCACTTGTTAGTGTACCTTCCAGGTTCCTTATTTATTATCCTATTTAAGACTTAATCCATGCCCAGTTTCCATTGCACATAGCAGCTAAAAGTCCAGACATCATTGATCATTTTTAAATTACGTGGTTCCAGAAGTAATTTTCTGACTGATTATCACTACTTTGGCTTCACCCATCAAGTGTGATCTAACTAAAATTACTACCTAGTCAAGATAAGCATCTGACAAGGACTGAAACATGCTTTCCTAGTTCTCATGAACAAGCTGTGACATGTAAATTGTTACACATGATGCTTCTCTGACTGACATTAACATTCTCTGACAGAGTCTGTAAAAATGGATGGGCACAATTTTAGTCACTTTGTCTCATGGTCTAGCATATTGTCTTAAAATATAGCTTAAAATGGAATTTTGCTATGATGTCAGACCAAGGACATGGGTGTCTGAGACTCATATTGATTACTCTACAAATGACTACTTCCCACCAGCCTCATTAAATTGTATTATTGTAAGAGTCTTTCAGGTAGCAAATCAACTATGATAAATGTCTATGTGGAGATGGTGATTCCTTGTTGAATAGACTTGTTCTCTGTGTATATTCCTTTCCTCCCTGTTTTTACTGAAACATCTCTTACTGCTAGTTTTTATCTCCATTTGTCTTTCAAAGCCTGAAGAGAGCAATGAGAAGACTTGGAAAGAGTGATGATATGCTTTCTTTCATGTTATCAGTCTTTTTGACCTAGTAGAAAATTACTTACTGCAGAAGCTAAATAGAATTCCCTGGGAGTTGTTACAAGAAAGGGACTGAAGTGGTACATTTTTAAAGGAAGAAAGGGAATTAGTCTCCTAGTGTAACTTCTTAGCATTAGTAGGTAGACATGCTGAAGCCTCAGACCATAAGTTGTAAACTTTTTCCTAAGTATGCTGAGCTTTTTATCTACTTAGGTAAAGGGAGGCTCCACAGCTAATCCACAGTGGAAGATAAGGAAGCAAGGAAGGTCACTACCTTCATCAGCAGAGGCTGCAGCCTTAGAGATAGGAGGAGAAATAGTCTGCCTAGAGACAGTGAAGAGAACCAGCAGAGAACAAGAAGACCCCAGACCCTAATACAAATATTAGACCAAACTGTCACATGAGGGGTGAGAAACTTAGTTTGTAACAGCGTAATTCCTATAGATTCCTTTGTTTGGGGTACTCAGCTTGAGCCAATCCTATTGTTGTACCACTCAAATATGAAATTATTTCTTCCTGGTATCAGACATCTGAGGCTCTGTTTTGGGAAACCTACAGTGAAGACATTTCTTTAACACATTTACGTAGATGCCAGTGAGCATCCTAATTTACTCTGCAGAATTTTGTTGCATGTGGCAATAGAAAGGAAACTAAGTTTGGCTTAGACTCCAGATTGTATTTCAGGGAGTGACACCTAAACTATAAGCAAAAACTACTTTGACTATTTTTTCACCTAAAGCTTAAGCTTGGTACTTGATAAAGTTTTGGTGCAATTAGAATACAACAAAGCTTTACAATTGATAGTTCAAGCAATCAGTTGTTGTTAATATTGGTTAATGTATCATATTCCCAATACATATAGCCCTTTATAGAGTCCAAGAGAGAAGTCTGTACCTTTGCAACCCATTCTGCCTGGGAATGGAAAAACAAAAGAACATTCTAGAAATCATTTCACGAGAATGACACAGGTTCATAGAATCACAGAATCACAGAACCACAGAATCACAGAATGGGTCAAATTAGAAGGGATAACATGGGTCATCTGGTCAAAACTCTGCTCAAGCAGAGTCACCCCAGAGCACATGGCACAGGATTGTACCCAGATGGTTCCAGAATATCTCCAGTGAGGGAGACTCCACAACCTCTCTGGGCAATCTGTTCCAGTGCTCAGACACCTGCACAGCAAAGTTGTTCTTCCTCATGTTCAGGTGGAACTTCTTCTGCAGACAGCTCACTTTTGGACACATCTAGTAGTGGAAATTACCCATTTTGTTCCTGCCCATACAAGCTTCTAATAGCCAAAAAGAAGAGCAAAAGTTCTTTTTTGTTTGTTTTGTTCTGACTTCATGATTCATGCCTGAAAACTTTCTCACTTACAGTGAATTTTCTATACCTTGTGGTGCAAACAGTGCTCCATCTGTGAGAGAGCACAGGGAGAGTGCTGACAGGAAGGAGCTATCTGTTTACTGTCACTATTGGCAGTGTAGATTATAAGGGTCTCAGAGCCCTGCAAGGAGTGTTTTTGCAGTTTGCTTAACTATGACCAACAAAAGAACGAGATACCAAATCAGCAGAACTAAAAAAAAGAAAAAGAGCAATATTGGCAAGTATTGCCACTATTGGAAATGGCCTTAAGTTGCATCAGGGGAGGCTTAGACTAGATATTAGAGAAAAAAAAAACCTCACCAAAAGGGTTGTAAAACACCGAGACAGACTTCCCACATAAGTGGTGAAGTCACCACCCCTGGAAGGGTTAAAAAATGTGTGGATATGGCACTAGAGAATATGTTTTAATAGTAAATATGGTGGTGGTGCTGGGTTGGACTTGATGGTCTTACAAGTCTTTTCCAGCCTTTATGGTTCTATGACTCTATGATTCTAAGAACCAGGATTTTGAACATGATAACTGGCAATATGAGGTGATTGCAGAATATGGGACAGCAGCAAGGAACAGCAGTCTTTTCCCTGTGATCTCTCTTCAGGGAAAACATCTTCTTTCTACCAAGGTTTCTATGTAAGTTTGCATCAGAACTGCTTCTGACAGGGAGCTGGAACACCACCTGTGTTCTCACAAGGCCAACAGTGAGCAACTGAACATTCTTAGTGTGTTATATTCAGCTTGGTGCCACCCTCATAATTAAAAAAAATGCATACCTGTTCTTCTCAAGTACCTCATCCTTGTTGGATGAGCTACTGTGTGGAGATGGCAAGAAGCTGACTCTAGAAAGACTGAGCTTTCTTGGCATCTTAGATGCCTTCTAGTCAGTACTGGAAGTTGAATGTGTTGAGAGAAAGCAGTCGTATTGTGCCAGTGAATTGTCTACAAGGAACTGCAGCTATAGGCCAAGAATCCAGAATCCACTGTTCCATTTGATAGAGAATAGCACAAATCATACATGGAAAAAGCCTAAACCATGAGGATTTCTCCATTCTTCAGTGTTACAGCATTCTTCTCTACAGTATACTTTCTATTACCCTTTTCAGTACTGCTGACCATTATTTATTGACTTGCAAGGATTTTAAGTATTAAATTAAATTGCTGTTCTTTACTCATCTCTGCCAAATCCCAAAGACTGCTAATTGCACCTATGCTCTTTGTTAATTCCTTTAAGTTATTCCAATGATGTGCAGAGCTCAGCTTTATTATGTTATTAATTAGATGTCTTCAGTTCCTCAGCAACACCACAGTAGTATATAGCATTTTGTAAATGAATTCTTGTCCTGGTTTCATATGGGAAAGAGTTCATTTTCCTCTCAGTAGCTGGCACAGTGCTGTGTTTTGGATTCATGTGAGAAAGGCATTGATATCACTGATGTTTCAGTTGTTGCTATGTGGTGTTTACCCTAAATCAAGAACTCTCCAGCTTCCCCAGCAAGGAGTTGAACAAGAAGCTAGGAGGGACCATGGCCAGGATAGCTGACCCGAATTGGCCAAAGGGATATTCCACACCACAGAATGTCATGCTCAGCATATAAACTGGGGAGAGCTGGCCAGGAGCTGTTGATTACTGACCAGGGATGGGCTGGGCTTCCATCAGCAAGTGGTGAGTGACTGTATTGTGCATCACTTGTAGTACATTTCAATTTCATTGTGTTTCAGTTATAAAACCTTTCCTATCTCATTTTTTCTTGATCCTCCTCGCCCAGGGGGAGGCTGGGGCCAAGGCAGCTGGGGTGTGAGAGCAGCTGTGTGGTACCTCATGTATCTGGCTGGCTGGCGTTAAACCACAATAATTTTGTATGTTAAACACATCCTGCTTTCATACCTTCTGTGGTGAATATAAACCCTGAAGTTTCCCAGTTCAGTCCCTGTGAAATGAAAACAGTTGTTAAGATAGTCAATTAAAAAGGAGCTTAAAAAAGGAAAAGATAGCGTTTTTAGGACAGGAATATTTTTAGGGTTTTTTTTCCTTTCTTTTCTTTTTCTCTTCCTTTTGTTCATCTGCTTTTGTTTTTCTGAAAAGGTATTTATCTTCAGAGATGAATGTAATCAAGCTAAAGAACAATATTTTGTTCAATTTCAGCCTTTTTCTATAGGCATTTTGAACAGAACTATTGCATCATTGAATGGTTGAAGGTAAAGAAGACTGATTCAGTGCCCTGATTTTATTGTCTAAGCTTTGCGATATGAAAATAGTAAATGCTTGGTGCTGACACTAAAAAAATGTTTAAAATCATCAACCTTTTTATTTGCCCCAAATTCATCTTAGGGTATTATTAAAATTATCAGATTCCATTTTGATTAGGGCATCACAATGGTATTTGTTATTCCTACCCTGCTTCTGTGGAGTTTCCATTCAACAATATTTAGTGTCCTTACATGTTGCTGGCCGAGTTTGCTGTTTAGCTGTGATGTGTATTTGCACCATCCTGTAGAACTTGTGGCTATTCTTCTTTAATTAGAATATTCTCCAAGTTCATAAATTATATATATATGTATATTTCTTTTAAAGCCTTGAGGTTATCAGCTTTAAGACATTTTCATTTAAATATATTGTGGTCGTCATGGTCCCCTTCATGCATATGCCCTCTTTATACATAAACCAAAATCTTTAGCAGTGATAGACTGTATCATACTACATAGGATATTAAAAAAAATAGCAATGGATTGGATTCCTAGTAGTGCTGTACCAGTTTACATCACTGAAGCTGTGACCAAGGGTCTTTTCATATAACTTTAAAGGTAAAGTCAGATGCATTTTATATGGTGGCTTTTAAATACAGGTATTTTCTTCACTTTGCTTTAAAGATGCCTGAAAACTCACTGAAATTTTCTTAAACTTTCTTTATTGTTTAAATTACAATATTTTTGTCTAATAGATTGCATTTAAGCATGCAATTCAACCCTAATGTTCAGGGAGAACAGGTTGTTTGCCTTTTAGATTTACTTTTTTATTGGCTTTTTTTTTTTTTAGGTGTTGGGAGAAGTATTTTCAGATACTCTATTTGCTCTCTTTGACCTGTTCTGACTTAAGCAGACTTAAGCTTGTCTGAAAGAACCAAAATTTCTTCACCTCTAATTTCAGCTTATATCATACTATCAGAAGTTTGTGTAAGCTGAATTGAAAAACTTCACTTTTCACTTTGGGAAGATTAAAACACTGAACAGAGAAGAATGGAAAGAATCAAGGGCTGAATCTCTATAGTTCACATTGCATAGTGGTAGTACTTACATCTTCTCGAGTTTTAAGTTAAATATGAGAGTACAATCTGAATTTAAGAACCTTGCTGAGATGTCAGTTCTAGGTATTTTCTGTAAATACCTTTGTATAACAAATGTATATAAACATATATATTCCTTTCTATAACATTACAAACAGTGAAGGATGTTTGAGAATCTGGATGAAGTCTCTTTAACAGCAACAGCACCAACCAAAGAATTTTGTTTCCTAGAGGTCAATTGCATTTGCTCCAACAAATGACAGAAAATTATTGAGTATTAGTTTATGTCTGCAGAGATTTAGGTTTGACTGAAGTCAGTGGAAAAACACTTTTTTAAGGAAGCCAGTCTTTTAAAATAAAGTTTAGCTGAATTAGTCAGATTTTTAAGACCAGAAGGAACCAATAAAATCTTTTGTGGTCTACTTAAAAATGTAGAATGTAAAATTTATTTTACTGATATCTGCACTGAATCTGTTCTGATTGCTCTTACAAGTGTATTTGGTGGAAACTTGCACAGTCATTTAGCTGTTGTACCAGAATGAATAACATCTAGAACCCTGGCTGAATTATGTGGGTTCTGCAAGGAGACAGGACAGGAATAAAAGTTGCAAAGGCATATTTTTGTCCTTGAGTAAATAGATCTGACTCTGAATAAACACAGCAATCAAATCTGTTGAGTAGGAAGGTGTAATTTTTATGTAATCACTTTTGGAATAGAACTTCCAATATTCTATCCAGTCATCCAGTTTTCAGTTAAGTGAGTACAATCTGACTTTAAGTAACTAATATCTGTTTAAAGTCTTTTATGTGGAATAATACATTCAACATTCCCACTTGAACTCTCAATATAAACATGAGTGTCCTCCTCATGTCTCTTTGTTCTTACAGTAGCAATTTAAATTTTACTGTCAACTTTTTAAAGGTTTCACAACTTCAGTACTGTAATCTCTTCCTGAACACTTCTCAAGACTATGCATCTCTTGAGTCTAACATGAATGTGTATCTCTCTTCTGTCTTTATCCCTCTCTCTGGTTTTTGTTTGCCCACTGAAGATGCACTTTGTCTTTCAAATAACATGTAACTCATGCAGAACAACAAACTGCCATTGAGATTGGGAGCATTTTGTTCTTAAAGTACTCTTGCACTTGTCTTCTCTGATCTGTGTGCCTTAGACCAGGAGGAAAAAAACGGAGTACACCACTGCATGCAATTCTTCCTCTTTCCTATTACATTTGACAGGTAAAAACTGTTCATACATCTATTTTGTTCAAGCACACAACTCGCAAAGAGATATGATATTCCTCTTTGGAATCTGCTTGTCTGCCTCATTTCTCTACATTTGGTTGACTTCACCTGATTTCTATTAACTGCAACCTTAACTGATTTTGCATGGTCTAATTTGCTTTCCACTCCCAAAATTCAACATAAAACTCTTGTCCATAACTTCTAGTCTGTTTTCAGGCTTTCACACGGACCCAAATTAATTTCCTTACTCCTAACTTTGTCAATGCATGCAGGGATACCTGGGAGAATTTTCTCTTCTTTTCTGACTGTGCAAATCTTACTAGGAATTGAAAGATCCTTTGTTCTGTAGTTGGTGAGTTTCAGCACAGAAACTAATTTTAATACCTCCTACCTTCACTATAAACAGCCCAAAATTTTCTTGCACCAAATATCAAATCAGGAGTTTTTTAAGAATCCTAAAAAATTAGTCAGTGGCTTAGTTAGCAAAAATATTTAAGTTTTCCCAGTATTTATTTTCCAGAAAATTCTCACAAATGTTTGATTGGGTTGGTTTTAATTTAGATTTGGTGTGAAATGTCAAAGACATGCAGTGAAATTGTGTCTCCCATGTGCAGGGTAACAGTGCCAGTGGAAAGGAAGGGGAAATGGTAGAATATTGCAATCAACATGTATTTATTTTTGTACAGTAAATTCTGGTTTGTTTCTATTGTATTTTTCCTGGAAAAGGCCACCAAAACCCCCCAAACATGTTCCCCATCACCTTGTCTTGGATCAGCTGTTGAAGTGTAGTGGCTGCCTTGCCCAGAGTCAAGGTGTCTCTGCTCAATATTAAAACTTCACAATGTGAGCTGATATCTCTAAATCCCTTAAACATTCTGCAGAAACTCAGATGGTGTTAAACATCCAGGCAAGGACAGAGTGGTGATATTCAGGCAGAGGGGGATATTTGTCCTGATTTCAGCCAGGATGGAGTTATTTTCTTAGTAGGTGGCACAATGCTGTGTTTTGAATTTAGTGTAAGAATAATATTGATAACACACTGATGTTTTCGTTGTTGCTGAGAAGATCTTACTCTAAATCAAGGACTTTGCAGTTTCCCATACTCTGTCAACGAGCAGATGCTCAAGAAGTTGGGAGGGATCATGGCCAGGACAGCTGACACAAACTGGCCCGAGGGATATTCTGTACTAGGGAACATCATGACCAGTACATACACCGGGTAGACTTTTGACAGAAGCCACTAAATGCTGCACATGTGTAGGCTGGGGAGTCAGTGGGTGGTGAGTATTGTGCATCACTTGTTTTTCTTGGGTTTTAACTTGCTTTCTCCTTTTCCTTTTAGAATTATTTTTGTCATGGCTATTATTATTAAACTGTTCTTTTCTCAACCTACGAATTTTATGTTTTTCCAATTCCCTTCTTTATTCCATTGTGGGTGGGAGAAGCATGAGCATGTGGCTGTGCAGTACTTAATTGCCAGCAGGGGTTAAACCATGACAGTCCTTCTTGGTATGCAGTGTGAGGCAAAAAGAGTTGAGAAAACAACAGATCTGACCAGAGGATGTTAAAACAAAATTGTTTTAAGCATTTACTAGTTCAGTAGTCACTGGTCACACTGCTGATTTATTTGCTCTCAGAGTTTCAGCATATGTGCTCATACAATACTTTACTTGATGTATGTGCTCCCTGTTGTGCTGTCTATCCTTCTCGAGGTCTAGGCTAAGGTTGTCATTTTGTTTTTCTATAAAATACTGGCTTATATAGAATCACTGGTTGTGAAACTAATCTGGTATGAGTGATCCATGTGCTCAGCATTGCTCACTTCTGTGTTTCGGGAGCCATCTATTGGGAACTATTAATAACTACACTTTCCACCTTTCCTTCCTTCCTTCCTTCCTTCCTTCCTTCCTTCCTTCCTTCCTTCCTTCCTTCCTTCCTTCCTTCCTTCCTTCCTTCCTTCCTTCCTTCCTTCCTTCCTTCCTTCCTTCCTTCCTTCCTTCCTTCCTTCCTTCCTTCCTTCCTTCCTTCCTTCCTTCCTTCCTTCCTTCCTTCCTTCCTTCCTTCCTTCCTTCCTTCCTTCCTTCCTTCCTTCCTTCCTTCCTTCCTTCCTTCCTTCCTTCCCTCCCTCCCTCCCTCCCTCCCCCCCTTCAGGCTATCTACAGTAGTGTGTGAAATTTTTAAAGGTATTAAATATCCTTTGAATTACCTCAGAACAAACCTGGTCCTTCTGCTGGGATCCAGCCTACTGTTGAATTCAGTTCAGATCTTGTTTAGGGTTAAGCAAATGTTTGTGTCATGGTACTCCAGAAAGAACTCCAGACAATGGACTCACTTCCAACAGAACCGTACAGATCCATGGTCCAAAGAAAAGTGCAGCAGAGATGGAATCAGAACTGACTTCAACATGCAACAATTCACACACCATCTTTGCTGCCTTGAAAGATTGTTATGACAGATGGAGCCCAATTTCATGGACTAAATGAACTCAATAAATGGTCCATGCACTAAGAAAATATATCTGTGTGCATATATCAAAAAACAGGAAAGATGATTGGGTATTGAAAGTGTAGCATGACTTACATTATGTGGAACAAGTGGTGTAATACAGGTTTTAGCTGGGATAGAATTAATTTTCTTCTTAGTAGCTGGCACAGCGCTGTGTCTCGCATTTAGTGTGAAATAATGTTGATAACACACTGATGTTTCAGTTGTTGCTCAGTATTGCTTACTCTAAATCAAGACCTTTTCAATTTCTCATGCTCTGCCAGCAAGCAGGTGCAGAAGAAGCTGGGAGGGAGCATGGCCAGGACAGGTGACCTGAACTGGCCAAAGACACATTCCATACTACACTATGTTATTCTCAGTATTTAAATGGAGGGGAGTTGGCTACAAGACACCAATTGCTGCTCAGGGATGGGCTGGGCATTGGTCAGTGGGTATTGTGAATCACTTGTTTCCCTTTTCCCCTTTTCAAATTATTTTTCATCATCATCATCACCATCATCGTTGTCATAATATTTTACTTTATTTCAATAATTAGTGTTCTTAACCTGTGAATTTTACCTTTTTCCAGTTCCCTTCCCCATCCTGCTGAGAGGAAAGGGAGAAGCATGTGGCTGTGTGATACTGGCTGGAATTAAAACACAGCAGTATTCCAGACACAGAAGCAGGGAAGCACAGGATAAAGAGGTGAATAAGGTTAAATCATCTTTTGGGTGAGTTGAGTGGCAGTGACAGGAACATGGGTTTGGATTTCTATTTAGGTGTAAAAATATGTGATGTAAGGGTTTGGAATTGGTAAGATAGGGTATGTAGGATCAGACAGTATTTCAAGTTAAATTTCTACTTCTGCCCTCTCAAAGGGACATAAAATCAGGACTGATCTGTAAGATCAGCTTAGACACAACAGTGTTTCTTTGGAGTACGGTGGTGTACATTTCTCGGGAATTATTTAGTCACCCCGGAATAGCATATGTATGGTATCTAGAGGCATGCAATAAAAACAATGGGAGTTGAGGACCACAGGCTGACTATTCCTTTATGAGGAGCAGTTAACCTGCTAGACCCACTTGGCTTAGAAGAGAGAGTTGTAGAAGGAGTTGTGAAACCACAGTGTTTAATAGAATAAACTTGGAAGGAGGATTTGGAAGGATTCTTGTTTTCATGATAAAATTTCAGTAGCACAGCTGATTAATTAATTAGTATTTATGAGTGTCCTTATCCAAGCATATGTGGCATACCAAGAATATTTGGTGCAAGAACATAATGCAGAATTGGGAACAGTTACGAAAGAAATATTGGTGTTGAGGGGGAAGAGATAACTAAAAATGTACTGTTGTGGTGTAACCTGGGTAGGCAGCTAAGCACCACCCAGCCACACGCTCACTCCCCTGCAGTGGGACGGGGGAGATGAACGGAAGGGTAGAAGTGTGAAAACTCATGGGTTGAGATAAAGATGGTTTAATAGGTAAAGCAAAGGCTGCATGAACAGCAAAAATGAGTTCATTCATTACTTCCCATCAACAGGCAAATATTTTGCCATCTCCAGGCAAGCAGTGCTCCATCACACATAACAGGAAGACAAATGCCAACACTCTGATCTTTTCCCGTTTCTCCTTCTTTCCCCAGCTCTTATTGATCAGCATGATGTCATGTGGTATGGACATCCCTTTAGTCATTGAGGTCAGCTGTCCTGGTTCTGTCCTCTCCCAACTTCTTACACACTCTCAACCTACTCATGGGCAGGGCCATATGAGAAACAAGAAGTGTCAATATTGTGCAGTTGCTACTCAGCAGTATTGAAAACTTTGGTGTATTATTGACACTGTTTTGGTAACAAATCCAAAGCATGGCACCATAACCTATTATGAAGAAAATTAACTCTCCCTTAGCCCAAACAATGACTACTTATAAAATTTTAATCTTATTAGTTGTTAGTGGAACATCTGCAAATAATGAATATTTATAAAAACTCATGGGCTTTTCTTCTAGCAATTCCTCAAGAGTCAAATTCTCCCGTTCAGAAAGGAGAAACAGATCAACAGATTTTGCATTTCTATCAGAGATATTAACTATTGACCAAACCTAGTCTGCTGCTTGTTTTTATCAAAGGAAGCTGTTATCCTGTACCTTGGAGCTCTTTGGATCATGCTAACTTTGGATATATTGTCTAGCTGCAGATGGTTCATTTTATTTAGAATGCAGAAATAGAAGGCATTCATTTAAATGCAAATTTGCCACTATGTCCTATGGAATATCCTCTCACTGAACAGTGTTGTTGTGAACATTTACTGTGACTGGAAAAGTACTGACACCCGTGTATGCCTGCCCCTATTTTCCTGCAGTAAAGTGCAAGAGCTGTTAACCATTATAATTTGTGACAAACAACTGCCAAGAAGAAATCTTACATTAAGCATCTTGACATACTGATGTATGAGTGGGGGATATCTACCCAGCTTAATGTTTTAATTAAAGCAGAACATTAGACTATTAGCTTTTTGTAGAATCAAGAATTCACATTCTCTGCATTTTTCTTGACTGATGCAGAAGTTTTCAAAAGATGATAACCAAATTTAATATTTCATGACAGATAATTTGCATTTTTTCAAAGTCCCACCTTCTCACAGTTGTCAAGTCTTTCATATTTCTTTCAAGCAATGTCATGAGTCTCATTGCTTTAACAAATATTAACCAGATTCCATCACATCATTTGTTTCTTTATTCATGTGGTATCAGCATTACAAAGTTAATCTCTGAACCTCCTCAGTGTGGATCAGAAAGACCATATGCACTCTGGTAATTTCCCAGGTTCTCCCTCACACTGCTAAGTATGGAATCTCTCCTCTGCCAGCAAGTGTGTCTTTGGACTCTCTTCGAGTCTATCATGCACCTCTTTAGAGTAGTCAGTGAGGGAGTAGCACATGCTGTACAAAACACTCACTGTTTTGTTACCTGAGCAAGCTAAGCTTTACATTCATTCATTGTAAGTCGTTATTGAGGAAGACCAGATGATATTAGTGCACATTGTCCCCAGGTAGGAGAAAGCCCATGCTCTGAAGAATTTACTGTCAAAATAGACAAACCAGGGTGGGGAACAGAACTCTTTCTGAATGTGAGCACAAAAATCCTTGTATGAGGTCCACATCTCCACCTCCTTCTCTTGTTTGGTACAACACATAGTGTGTCACTTGTGTTAATCTGTAACGGTGCCATCATTGCCCTGAACACAAAATCATGCATCAACCAGGATAAAGACTTCTCCATTATCTTACAGACACCTGTTTATTTAATTAGGTGGCAGTAGTAAGTTGTTTTGTGTCAGGACAAAACAGGCCAAAGGGCCAAAGGGCTTTTGTAGTATGGATTATTTCAGTGCACTTTTGTAGTAGGGATTATTTCAGTGCACTAAGTTTGTGACTGAGGTTTGTAGATAAAAGTATTTTCATTTCATAGGAACAGAACTGGAGAGGTCCAGTTTGATTGCAAAATGCAGTGGTATCAAAAATTCAGAACATTGATAAGAACCCAAACATTGGGGTCCATGTTTCCTGTACATGCTGCTTTTTAAAGAAAGGGAAAATTATGCAAAACCTCCTACTTTGATGGTTAGTTAGGCTATGAAGGCAAGAAAATCTAATGAGAATTCTCTCATTTGAAAAAAAAATCTATTTTACCGTCACAGAGTCTTTTAACTGCTGGAGCCTATATTGGTTCAGGAAAACCATCTTGGAAAAAAAAAATCTCTTCTGTGTTAAAACATGCAGATCTGTCTATAGGAAACTGTGACAGCCCTGCGAGGCACCACTTTGCATTTTTTAGCTGCTATCAGCCTATGAAAATGCAATCTTGAGCTATGAGCTAGAGCCCTCCTATCAGAGCTAAGCCACTTCTTTTCCTCATATTACCTTGGATGAAGTACAGCACCCAGATCCATCTCTTGGAAGGCTAGGTCCCTAGGATCTTGCCTAGCTTTCCTAACAACTTAAAAATAACTAATTAGGGAAATTACTTGAGGAAACTTCAATCAGTTTTGACCTGAAGAACTCATGATAAATGAAGGATGCGGAAAAACTTGGAAAGGGTCCAGCAGAGGGAATACTAAACTGGTGTAGAGCCTAGAGCACATGATCTGCAAAGGAGATACATAATCTAGTAAAGGGAATATGAAAACCAATATGTAACAATCTCCAGGAGTATTTCCAATTACTGTTTTTCATTTTTTCTTTTTCTTTTGTTTTTTTTCTTTTTCTTTTACTGTTTTCTTTTTCTTCTGCTTCTTCATTTTCTGCTGCTGCTTCATGCACTGCTTCTGCTTCTGGTTCTCCTTCTTCATCTGTTCCTGCTTCTTCTGTTTCTGCTTCTACTTATTTTATTTCTTCTGCTTCTGCTTTTTCTTCTCCTCCTGCTTATTATGTAGCTGCTTCTGCTGCAGTTCTGCTCCTTTTTCTCTTTCTGCATCTTCTGCTGCTGCCGCTTTTTTTGTTTCTTCTTCTTCTCTTCTCCTCCTCCTCCTCCCACTCCAATAGATGTTATGTGAACTAACCACTATCTTTAGTGTGTTGTTTTTGGGGTGTTTTAAGTGAACAAGGCTTACACCATTCCTTTCTCGATCTGCCTTTACCAGATGAAACATTCTAAATACCTTTGATCTATCCTGCTGTCTACTCAAAGGAATCTACAATTCTCTAGAGAGAAAAATTAAATTATTTATACAGTTTAAAATCACTGTGTATAGGCAAAGAGTATTAGAATCACTATGAAACGCACATAAATTAAAATCGTAAATGCAATTATTTGTTTCTTATTTAGATGGGTTTTTTTTAATTCTATGCAGTAGTTCTGCTTCCATAAGTGGATAACCTAGACAAGGATTATCTAGAGGATTATGATTGTGGATAGAACTGCCTTCCAAAGGGACCCTAGCAGACTGGAGAAATTACACAGGCTCCATTGAGATACATGAAAGCCCTCAACCTGTAACTGAAGGCCACATGGCCACGATTGACAGTGCCTTGATAGAGCCTTTTCTGGGATCAAGTTGGCCTTTACCCTCTCAGTCCAAGTCACTGTGAGGACAATGGAAAGTACATGCAGGTACCTGTTGGCACGCTGCTCTGCTCTGGGCTGAGACACAGCTGATTTCCTTCATAGCAGCTTATGTGGTGCTGTGCTTTGGATTTGTGACCAAAACAGTGTCAATAATGCATGAAACTTCTGTTACTGCTGAGCAGCACTTGCACAACATCAAGGCCTTTTCTGTTCTCACACAGCCCTGCCAATAAGTAGCTGGGGGGTGTGCAAGAAGCTGGGAGAGAGCACAGCCATGACAGCTGACCCCAGTGACCAAAGGGATATTCCATACATATGGCATCATGCTCAGGGTAAAAATCCAGGGAAAAGGAGGGAGAATGGAGATTCAGATTTACTGTGTTTGTTTTTCCAAGTAACCATTCTGTGTCATTAAACCCTGCTTTCGATTAAGTGTCAAAATGTCTGCCTGTTGACATTGAATTAATGAATTAATTCCTTATTTTTGATTTGCTCATGAACGCAGGTTTTGCTTTATCCTCTTTCTATTCCCTCTTTTCAAATTTTTTTGTTACTCATCAGGCTTGTGGGGAGTAAGAACCATCTTTTAATTCTCATGTTTTCATACTGCATAAAAAAGTTTCTTGTATCTGCAGTTCTTCAATGATTCCTTCATAGTCCAAGCGCTGTAAAGGGAACTCAGTATACATCCAAATCAGACAATCTATCTCTAATAAAACTTCAGCCTTTGAAGGAGGAGGAAATTTCTCCTTTCCAAGCATAGCTACATGTGAAATGACTGGTGCTTAACTTCAGTTGAGCAGCCAGATGCTAGAACATAGGTAACTTTAAGAATGAAACAATATGCATTTATTGATGCATTATGAAGAGTCAAAACTAGGAGGGAAATGCAAGTAAAATGTGATTAAGATAATTCAGGCTATCTAAAATATATTTGTAATTGAAGAGACATAAATTTAAGCAGGAGATAACTTCAGGTAAACATATCTTTAGTTAGTTAGCATCCTCTAACTGTACACAAGAAGTTCTCATGGGAAAACCTCAAAAGAGTAGGGAGCAAGGTTTATTTTATTCTGGCATGTTTCAGATATTTTTTTGAGCTCAACGAAAGTCTGTGAGACATACAGGTGACTAGAAGTACCCTGAAACAGTTGCACCTTCTGAGAGAAGTGTGTATTTGCAGAAATATCCTGCAGAATTATGCTTTTAGAATTTTGAGAATTCTCTAAACATTAATTAGCTTTGTCTTTGTGACATCACTTTCTTACTGGAGTGTCCACTAGCACAGTACACAACAAATAACATCAGTCATCCAATTTCAGTTTTTTTCTGAAAAACTTCAGGGAGCAAATAATAAAGGTTTAGACATAATAAATACAATTGCTAGTCAGACATAGTAGAAATACTTAATAGATTTTTTTGTGTGCTGTTTATTTGAAATATTACCACATGTTCAGTCTCTAACAGTTAAAGTTCTGCCTCTCATTTCAATCTCATATTATCAGTCAAAGAGGTAAGCAAAAGTACTTTCCTTTTGTATTTAATTGTTCTGCTCTCTCTTGTGAAACCTGACTTTGGCCTAAATCAGTCCAGGCCAAAGTTTGTCAATAATAAGAGATGTTTGCTTCCAGACCTTGTATAAAAATGTTATTTGGAATAGCAAAGGCTGTGTAAGTTCAGACGCTTTCCAGAACTCCCAAGGCAGTCCACAAAGCCTCATTCAAAGACATTGAGACCTAAAACAGTGGAATTCTGTCTATCATTTTACATAAGCATGGAAATTTTGCTATATTACAAAAGACAAGTTATATATGCCATTCTGTAACTTTTAAAGATTATTAGTTATGCATAATTACAAGTTTTTTGTTAATTTATCAGTGTCCTAAGACCAAATACCTAAGAATTTCCAAACAGAAGTGCTCAATGAAAGACTTAGATTGTATGCATTTTCTAACTAAGATCACTGGCACTTTGATAGTTTTACTTCTGGATATCAATGTTAGCATCTTTCTACTACTTCTTGTTCCTAGATAATGATGAGAGTCCTTAAAGCAGAAGATTCTTGACTCTTAACTCAAAATTTTATAGCCCTTAGGAGAGAAATTTTGGTGCATCTCAAATATAAGTTTTAAATTATAATGACTTCAGAATTCCTAAAAGCATCAGAATTGAATATGCCAAAAAGAAACAATAACAAAACCCCAAAACTCCCAAATATGTGGAAGAGGTTCTACTAATGAAGATAACATGGGAGGTTTCTCACAGCAGAGAGTGTTCTCAGCTAAACATTGCTCGCTTCTTCATGGCTTTCACATTCCTTGCAAAACTGGAAGAACTATCAAAAGAAAAAATTGAGGTCCTTAGCCTTATTTTCTTTCCTGTCCTCATGCTTATATCAAACATGCATATGACAGTAGAGACTCGATGCATGAGGAAAAAAAAGAAATTATGAGCTAAGTAGGAATGCTGAATGCTAAGATAAAATCTCTAGCTAATATTAGCCAATAGCTAATGATTACCCCAACAAGTTTACTGTAAGTGCATTGAATGGAGTGGAGTTGAAAAGAAGACCGTTGTCTTTAAAAAGTTACTTTGCAGCACATTGCAAGGTGATACAGAAACTGTTATAGTAGAACCCAAAATGAACATAATGCTTTGGCTGGATTTTCCTTAGAGAGAGACACTTTACAAAGCAGGTGTAAAAAACCACGGGAATCTTTGTATAACAAATGAACTGTGCCTTTTAATTAAGAGACTCCTTCAGCACTCTTGGCAAGTCAAGGAAAAGCATTGCTCTATCAAAATCAGCTGGCTGCTTCAAGTGGATTTAGGATTTGTGCCATGTATTGGCCTGACAGCTCTGGAGACTGAAATCACTCAATAGTAAACAAGGAAGCAACTGTGCAGGCTTTCCTACCTCCCTCCTGCAAAAGTGCTTTGTTTCTATCCTCTCAGAGCTTTCCCAAGATGCCTCCATTCATTCTCCAAGCCTATTTCGTGCGAGGCTTTTTTGATGACTACTCAAGGTCTACTCCTGTCACAACAAGGATTCCTGTTGTGTTTAAGCAGATAATCACGTTCCTGTAAATAAAGCAATATGCAATTTCTGAGAGCACGCACATGGATTTCTATCCGTCTTTACCCTGTGAGTGATTACTGTTTAAAACTTAAATAAGAATCAAGAGTTAAATTTAAATTTAGTCCCTACTCCTCGACTCCACTGTGTCTGTTCCACAGATTTATCAGGAGTCTGCACATGGAACTTCATTGGCCTTTTCCCAGCTACCCAAAGAAAGTTTAAAGCAGTTTTTAAAGAGGTTCAACCAATTTTAACATTTTTTTTTTCTATCTAACAGTGCTGCTGATCCACAGCTACAAGTGGTCAAATTTGCTTCATGTAAGAATTGCAACATCAACATAAACAGGGTCACTTAAATAAATTTGTGTACACTTTAGTGAGATCTGTAAAGAAGACTGTTTCATCTCATTTTGCAGAGTAGAATAAATTAAATCCAGGAAAATCAAACAACTCATTTTGAGTACGTCTGAAATATCTGGAAGAAGGAAAGCTTGATTCATATGATCTTACTATTCATTCTGTACTGTTTAGTTACTTTCTTTTATAAAGATTATTTCTTTCTAGATTTGTATAATATGGTCCTTTCACTAGACAAAATGAGACATTGCCTTTGTAAATTTGCTAAATCAATTGTGGATTAAAATATGACTAATGAAGCACGCAAATCAGATTCTTACTTTTGTCACTTTTATTGTCTTCAGAAATGGTGAGTTTCCTATTTGGTAGATGAAAAGCTTTCTCATTCATTGCGTAGGCTAAGCAGCCTTTTGTAAAGAAATGGAGTTGAACTCAAAACTCAAAAGTATTTTAATTGATTTTATTCTTTAGTGAAGCTGCTGTAAAGATGTTGGCTATACAAGAATAAAGTTGTTTATCAAATTTCCTGCACTGAAACAGAATCCTTATAGTGAGAAAGATAACTATTAGCTACAATTACAGGATAGAAATACATTGTTTTGGATCACCATGCCTGATCTAACAGAAAAGAAAAACTAGGTTTGGAAATCTTTTTTGTTGTTGTTTTGGAACATCAGTCAGTTTTTCCATTTTGGATAAATCAAATATCAAGCAGCCACAGATAAATGGACCCAAATGAAGTGACTGTTCTTTCTGTATCCAGAAGATACAGAATTAGTTGCCAGAGGCAACTGATGGATTGATGGGAAAAGGAGAAACCTGAACAAAAAAACGGTGAGGCACATGAATAGTGCGTTGTCATTTAAGCATTCTACACAAATCTAATCATCACTGGCTTTGATGGATTTTTATGAGATTATGGGAAAATCTAGCTCATTTTAAAATGTTCTTAAGCAGAACATAACACTCATGAAGAATGATTTAATTTCAGGGTCAATTTTTAGGGACATATTCAAAGAGTAAATCTGGAAGAAATATTGCAGGGTCATGGAATGGTTTGTGTTGGAAGGGACTTTAAACACGATCTAGTTCCAATCCCCCTGCCATGGAAAATTGTTAGGATCAATGCTTAATTTGGCTGGTTGCAGCTGAAATGAAAATGCATTTTCTAATGAAAACAAAACATTATTTGGCTTATACAATCTCAACTTTTTTTTCCTGACAGAATCTTAATATTTAGCTTCTGACTTTCATTTTTGTGAAATTGTTTTCCTTTAACAAGGAAATTGAAAGAGTTACATGTACAGGGATACACACATAGTCAAAAGCAAAATTTCCTTTTCTCAAAAAGAGAGCCCTTCCCAACATATTTCCCCAAGAAAGGTGATTTTTAATCGATTAATTTGTTTTCACAAAGTAAATAGATTTCTCTGATTCATGTCAGTTAATGTTTGCACATTTAGAGTCACAAACAGCTCCTAATAACTCTCCAGGTAAAAAACAACTCAAATTTATGTCTGATAGTATATCCTGGGATCAGACTTTTTAAAACAAAGAAGCACATGCATGTAAAAAGTCTGCTGTTTTTGAAGCTGCACTGAACATGGCATTACATGAGCTGAAAACTTCCAGAAAAAAAGTCATTGGGGAGTCCAAGGTCAACAACAGAACCATCTGCTGATTACTGTTTTGCAGTTCATGAGATTGCTGCCTGTGTCTCTCCCTCTTGGCCACCGTGCTGCTTGCATCTTTCCTGGGAGTAAGGGTGATGACAGAGAACACGAGCCTTCAAATCAAAAATCTCGTCACTTGACGCATTCTGCCAGGAAAAGTGTCTTGGTCTAAAATACCGACTGGAGAGTTTGAAAAACAGACATGTTGTTTTCTTTCTGTTCTGTGGTTGAAAGGAAAGTTTCTAGCAGCGAGGACAAAAGGCAGCTGGGTAACACTGCAAGCTCCTGTAGAAAGGGAGCACCAGAACTTGCTTACGTAAACCCAAGTTTTTAACTAAGTTGTAACCAGGTGTCACTTTGCATTTGCAGTAACTTGAAAAAATAAAGTATTATATTATGGTTGTCCAGCTTCTCCTTTTCTTTAGCTAATGATTTTTATGGCACATAGGTTAATTGTATTGTTTATTTATTTGCTGGATGTTTAATACTGCAGATTGCACTTCTGTTCTTTAAACAGAACTCACAGTGGTTTTGAAAGCAAAGAGGTACATATTTGCATTAGGAGCAAGCAGAGTGCTTGGAAAATTTTCTGAGATTCACTTGAGTATGTCAAAGTGGGTTTGTGTCTAATTTGATTAGCTCATTTGCTGCATTAAGAAATTTCTCTTCTTTTGGGTTCATGTGCTTTCTTTCATGGAACAATCTGATGGAAACCCATACCCTCAGAAAAAATAGTAAGTTACATTCTGCAAAAGGAAGTTTCATTCAATCATCATCTGCAGAAGTCATGCCACTGCCAGCGATTCACAAATCATGTTTGTATTCACAAGCCTCACACAGACCACAGTACCATGACGATCTTGAGAAAGAAAAATGCTCTGTCTCTGATATTATTTAGCAAACTGGCTTAGTTTAAGAACTAACTCAGCTTTTTTGGGTTAACCTTCTTTTTCTTTCAGAACCAAGAGGTCAAATTTCATCTTGTAGTCAAATATGCAAATTTACAATGCTGCTGAAGCTATATTGGGGTTTATTTGGGTTTAAAATAGTCCAAAGCACTAATGATTCTGACTCAAGGCTTGAAGGGTCTTGGGAACTGAGAATCTATAGTCTTCTTCATGCTTTGTATTTTAAATCTGTGCTGAAAGTATCACAGCCACATTCTTTTCTGTGACATCCTCAGAAAGAAAATGCTGGGGAAAAGTAGTTTTCTGATAGCCATTTCTAGAGCAGAACTGCATATTAATTTCTTTAAAATTCATGTTTGCTCACTCACCTGCAGTAAGTAATGATTTCTGACATGAAAAAAGGGAGTAGATTGGAAATTGTCCCAACCTAGAGCATTTGCTGTGTTTAAAGTGAAATAGCAGTGAGAGCGTTTTAAGTGCACTGCAATAGAGTTATTCAAATTGTGGGAAGGAAAAGCTCTCCTTAGCACCTGTTAGAGACTGGAAGTATTGGCTGAACTTCCCCTGCTGAAATCATAAAGTCAGGAGTACAAGTTACAAATTTCAAAGACCTGGGAAGATCAACCACTCATATGTCATCTCACTCCCATGAAAGCATAGACATTGAGAGAAATTTAATGTATATCTTCCCAGCTCATTGGACTAGCATGGGTTGTCAAAGCTTTATCATTAGCAGTAGCATGTAGAACCCTTAAGACTCTAGAATTTTTCTCTGCCATGTCTGTATTTTCCTTTTGAGGTCGATTCTTCTGCATTGTTATTTAAGAAGAAAATCTCCATTCAAATGGAGAATAAAATATAAAAGGAAGCACTGTAATAGTGTGGGAAGGGAACATAAGAGGCTCTGAAAGGAAAGATGATAAAGATCACTAAGGGAGTCTCAGAGTGACTTTGTTTTCATTACTGTGGTTATATTCTTCATTATCCTTGATTGTGTTTGTATGAAAGGGGTCAAAGGAGTTGGTCAAATTCAAAAGTAGATCTGCTTTATGAGGTGCTGCGAGATACTGATAAAACCAGAAGATTTTAAAGTGAATTACAGTTGTTAGAACTATGATAAGGAAAGGGTTTCAAAAACCCTCAGTTTAGAGTCAGATGCGTGATTGGTAGGAAATATTCAGAAAAAAAATGTTTAACATTGTTAAATTTGAGACTATTACAGTGAAGAATTAGATGTGAGGCAATTTTTTTAAAGGAATATGCCAGTGAAAAAGGCCTGTGGTATTGAACTTTGATAACACACAGCAGTAGTCTCTCTTTCCCAGAAGCTGACAAAATTGTCCTCTGGGCAGTTCTAGACATGTCCTTAGAGACAGATAATCCCATAAAGGATGAGTTTAAAGGAAAAGAAAGGAATTCTGATGAGTGTGTTTGGAGGGATTAATTTATGGGCAAAGAATATGTGAAGAAGGATATAAATATGCCTTGCTTGACGGAGAAACCATTAAAAAGGAGAAGGGACAGAAGTATCTGCATTTTTTCCAAGAGTAAACAAGTCTTACATTTATTTTTAGAACTTTTTTTCTTCAAACACATATCCCCATTGAAGTTTCCTAGGGAAAAAATCCTTCCCAGAACTAAAACCTTTCATATCAGTAAAACAGAGATCTACTATGTCTGACACCATCAATTAGTCTGCATTCTCCAGCATAGATTCTAATATCACACCTTATAAATAGATAAAACAGATTTCTTGGGATTTATAAGCTGTGTATAAGTCAAAAATACAAAAAAAATAAAAATAAGAAATACTAATTTATAATTTTTAAAATACTTAGAGATGCCCTCATCTTCCCTATGAAGCAAAATGCCTTATGCAACCAGTAGTCAGTGTTTAAAACAATGCATTAAAACAGATTATCCTGAAACAGAGTAGGCATTCTCACCATCCTCTAGTGGAAGGCTTTTGTAGCCCTACCTCTTATTATTTGCAATGATAGCATTTCCTTAGGAGGGCTGTCTTTGAAAAATTCTGGTCCTGTCTAAGCTGTACTTCGGATCTTTAGCTCAATGGATCTGAGAATCAGGCCCTTTGTGTTTAAGTAGGATTGCTGCATTTATCTTTTATTTAAAATTGACTGTAAATTGGCATTTGTTTTTCTTTGAAGTAATTAATCTTCAATTTCTGTTCAAGCCTACTCACATTCATTTACTTTTGGAACAGAAACTAGCAGGTGGTAGAGTTTTTACATGGAACAAGGGCAGCTTGGAGAAAGGAAGGAAGCAGAGGCTGACACCAGCAGAAAATACCTAGCAGGTCTTAAAGAGAAGAGGCAGGGCTGAAGGGAGTGAAAATGGATCTGCATCAAAATTTAGCAATAAAACCATATCCTATTGGCTTGGACTGAATCAAGAAAAATATCATAGTAATACAATTATATAATATGATTTTATATATAATAAGATTTGCCATGATACAGCTCTACTTTGCAGTGCATGTGGCATGATGAACAGAGTTAATTTTTCATTGTTTTTGGGAATGTGATGTTCTCTTGTTAAGGTGCAAACTGACTTGTCATCACTTCTGGGAATTCAGTTTTAGTGGTCTGGTATTATTTCTTGGGGTAAATATACGCTGACATTACTTAACATACAGCAGAGTGTGTCTAGTTAAGAAAATGCAAATCCCGAGTTCTAAGATATCAATATGGAATATAAACTGCAACCTGGTAAAAGAAAACTCCTAAATTTAAAGTAGCAAGATTGGCAGGGGTTTTTTTTCTATCATAGGAGCTGATTACTATTTTCACTTAAAAACCTTTGAAATCTTCTGAAACTTTCTATTTAAAAAAGCCAAATTTTAAAATATTTTGTGTCAAAAAATCAAAGTAGATAAAAAACAATTTTAAATCACACTGGAAAATTTTGCTTTATTAGCCATATTTTAGTAGCTACTCTCCATGGTATTCCATAATAATTTATTAGATGACCAGAACGGTTTGAAACAGATGTCTCATTACAATGTCCACACCTTTATTTTAATCCATGTTCCTCAACTTACTGTATGTGGACAGTAAGACCAAGGTGATTTATTAAATTTGCCTCATGGTCAGTGGATCTGATGCCCAATAGTGTCTCACTTACATACCTGTTAAATTCATAATAGGGTAAGAAAAGGTAAAGTCCATAACCCTTAAACTGTTTTTTAAAGCCTTGGTTCAGAGCACTCAGTCCAGGAAGAAAGCTTAGGCACATAAATTAAATATCACCAGACCCTGATGTTAAAATGTGTAAATAGTGGTTGTTTTGTAACCCAGATCTTCCTAATACTCAAAGGTATTTAGAAATTCACTCACATGCACACTTCAAAAATTATTTCCCCTTGTTTTTCTATTTCTGTTTCATAAACAAAATTTGTCTATACCACTGCCTACCAAATATGATTTTATCATGCCACAACTAAGCTCAGTGGACTAGTATTCTTCTGTCAAGAATTTGTGATGCAAAGTAAGAAAAAGTTAAGCTCAAAGCTACTAATAATAAATGTTATATAACAAGAAGAATCAGTGAAATAAAGAAGCACTTAGACAGCAGCTAATGATTCAAGAATTATAGAACCAGAGGAGCAGTGAATGGAATGAGCCTCAGAGGTCTCCATCTAAATTTCATTATTGGAGTGGGACTGTTGCCAGCACTCTGTGAGATGAATGTTGGAAGTGCTCAGACATGGAGATTACCCAGGCTCTCTGAGAGACATCTTCTAGTGCCGCCCTACTCAATGAATGCTTTCATTTCCTCTAAGATAAAAACTGCTTCCCCCGAGTTCTTGGGAATTTCCAAGCCTTGTTGTATCATCTACCCGAATTGAGGAGAGTTTTGCTCTGTCAACCTCCAAAACTGCCCTTCATGTAATTATGAACACGCTCAGCTCCAGCTTTAGGATCTGCTCCCAGCTGTGGGTCCAGGGGGGCCGGGGTGATGCCCTGCTCCCCTTGGAGTGCCTCCTGGCCAGGGAATCTGGGCATGGTGCTCTGCTGCCCCTCGGGGGACCCTGCCTCTGAGAGCCAGTGGTGCCCCTCTGCCCTCAGGGCTGAACATTTTGGGCCAGCACAGTGCTCTAGTCTCGCTGACAGCTCTCTCCCCGAGCTGTGCTGTTTCTGGCTCTGGCAGGCTGCAGAAGTGTGCTGCTCCCGCTCAGGATGCCCTGCCTTGAGTTCCATCAGAGAGCCCTGTTATCCTCCGGGACTCTCCAGGCTGCTCTACCTCCAGGCTGTAGCAAGGACGCCTGCCTCCCTCAGGGCTGCTCTGTTTCTGGATCAATTCCTTTTAGGGGAAGCTGCCCAGTGTTCTTGGCCTGGCAGGTGGGCTACTTCCCTTTGAGACTGCCTTGCCTTCAGGGCGTGGTGGGGTGCCCCAAACCCCCTCAGCTCCTACACCTGACAGGCCAGCATCATGCTCCATGCTCCTTGAGGCTGGGCTGCCTCCATGCCCAGCATCCAAGCTCAGTGGCCTTTCACCTGGAATGATCTTGATCTCTTGATCAGGACATCATTATATCTCTTGATTATCCCTTCAAAATATTGCACGTTGCAGTCCAATAAGTGATGACAATTAGTAATAAAGGAATAGTTGTAATTAAAAAGGTGTTGCTTGTGAGAGTAAGTGTAGACTAGCAGTGACATTAGAGCTAGGACCACCAAAGCCTTCATTGAATATAAAGGGTGTTCACTACAGCCCCTGGCCTCTCTGGCAGGGAGAGCCAGCAGTCCTTCAAAGGCTCTTCCCTACAAAATCCTCTGAAATGGATACCTTCTCCTGGGGCAGGCCTTTAGCCCCACTGGTATGAAACCCTGAGAGCAGCAAGTGGAGTCAGACCGCAGATTGGAGGGGTCTATATTTGTGATACCAAAATTGCTGATACAGGCATTAATGAATCACTACCTCCACCATAAACACAGGACTGAAGCTGTGTCTTTAATCATATTTTTTTTAGCACTAAAGGCAAAATTTCTGTCCCTTTCTCATTGGGCTTACCCTCCAACAGCCTCAGTATTGTGCCAGTTCAGCTCTTTCTTTCAGCTATACAATGAATTAGTGTAGTAAATGAAATGGAATAAAAGTAAACCCTCCAAAAGAACAATATAACACTCCCTAAAAAAATTTGGCTTGTAATTTTAATCAGTGCCTCGGTCTGGATCAACTTGCATCCACACAGACAAGTGGGCTTGCAAACAAAAAAAAAGCAACAATGGGCAACAGAGCTTGCTGTTGAGAAAATTGCCGTCTTGAGCTGCATCTCGAACTCACCAAATAATTTCATACACTGGTACATGTAAATGCTCATTAGAGAACAATTGCTTCTATAACTACCAGCTTCAGGAAATTTCTAGTTCTGTGATCTGGGATTAAAACTGTGTTCCTCTAATAACTCCTTGTGCCACTGTACCATTCTGACACGCACTTTCAAATTGATCCTCGTGATGTTGAAGCTGGAGTCTCAATGGAAGTAATTTCTTATCTTTCCAGAAAACAGATCTTCCCAAAAAAGTCAGTACAGAGCTACTCCAAAAATTCTGCATACTTTGCAAAAACAAAACAGAAAAGCCCAACTTGTTGCTTTCTCCAGAACACAGGGCATGGGATTTTGCTGCACTTTAGATCAGGACAGACTAAAGCATTCTTTAATTTTTATGCAATAATTGTATCCACATGAAGTTTGGGTACTTACTGCCTTTGTGAAAGAGTGGTTATGGATGCATAAAACACTACAACATTATAGAGCCATGGTTATTTCTATTTCCCCTTTCCTTGCTGACGAGAGCAGCAGCTGACTGTCAGTGTCCTGGAGGGGTAGGCTGTTCAGAGTAAGTTCTGGCCACATGAGCTTGGTCCCAGGTATCCCTGGAGTGGATCCAGAGTTAGGCATTCTAGAAGGTGAAATTCTCCCCTTCATACAGAGGTGCATGAGCAAATTCTGGACTTTTAACGTTATTACTGATGGGCTGCTCTGAGGTGTTATATGCTGATCAAAGTAGCAATTTGCCAGGCATATATTAATAGTCAAGTTATATTATTTTTGCCACTTACATGTGTTTTCATAATACCTAATTACAATTTAACTAGTAAAAGTTATATCCCTAACAACTCCACAGCAGCATATCAAAGGCCAAATTCTGGGCCTCCAACACCAATCTAATTATTCTAGTTATGTCAGCTCAGTAGGGATTTATGTCTCCATAAGAAAGTTTGCTTTTGAGACAAAGTCCCAGTTTCTTATGGGGTTTCAGTGCCCCACATTCCCTCCTCTGTCAATTCCCCTTTCTAAAGGTTCCATTGGAGGTGATGTATGTGAGAACAGGTGCACAGACAATCATAAGAGATATTGTTTGTTTAAAAACAAAAATCTTTTCATTTTTTGCATGAGATAATATTCACATAGGAAATCAAATCTCTCAAACAGGTTGGTCAACTGGTATTTGAACAGTGACCCTGCAAGTCTGTGTTGCAAGTGTCTCTGTAAAAGCATTTTCAGCTGAATCTAGTGAGACTCACTGAATTGCTCCTTTGCTGAATCCTCATAATACAGCTGGCAAAAAATTGCATGTGCAAACCTAGATGTCTCAAGTGTTATGTTTGACCATTTCTGTAACTACAGGAACGGTTCTAAAGACTAGTTACAAGTGTCCATATACAGTTTGGCCAATTTTGCAGCATCAATTACCTGGGAGCATCTCTGAGACAATTGTGCCATCAATTAGCTTAAAAACAGCAGGAGCTGCCTGAGAAAACCCCCAGGACTGGCTGAAATTCTCTCCTGCAGAGCTTCTGCAATGGTTTGTCACTTTGTTGTGAGGGCAGCTAGGAGTGTGGTTGGCCCCCTCATGTCATGTCAGTCCATTATCTCAAATGAGTTGTCTCAGCCAGCAGGATCAGCCCGTAGTGCTCCTCAGCCCCCCAGGGAATTAGTGATTGTGCCGAGTATGCACGTTGGCACAGCCAGGATACACAGCTACACTGTGACTGCCACTTGTCACAAATTAGTATATCTGGATGTTATATATCAGTTAGGGAATCGCTGGCATGGCAATGTTTACAAACCCGAGAGATCAGGGCGAGAAGTTACAGTTTTAAACGAGAAAACTAGATTTTTTTCTGAATTCATCCATCAGCGACTCGCTTCTTGGCAACAGTCAGTGCTTCTGCTATACTGATCATCATCTCTTCATATACAGACCTCTTAGTCTTCAACAATCATATTTTAAATTCCTGTGAGTGCACAAGGGCCTGATGGGTCAGAGGCCAGGATGACTAGGATTGAGAGCACAGTACAAGCCATGATGGAATATCCTGATTAGTACAATTATATGTTATAGTTTTCAAAGGCCTCTGCAATCGTCCAAAATTATAGGTCAAATGCAAAGTTCAATCTTACATCACGATTAAAACTTAAAATCCATAATTCTTGCCACAAGGGGAATTCATTATTGCTTTTCTTTTGGGGTATTCTCAGATGTGAGAAGGTTTGGCTCTTTCACTACTATATTTACACTGAAGATAAAATATCTACTAAATGTAGCAGAGAGGCAAAATAATCACTCGGAGACGCAAAATAATCACTCGGAGACACAAAATAATTTTAAAAATATCTAATATGAAAATATATGAAATGCAGTCATCACTATGGAGTAACCATGATTAGGCTACTGTATTTGACAATGCTCTGGACTTGACTCTGTCTTCATATCTCTTTCCCTTCCTCTTGCAAACCACAATTTGAGGGCTTCTTGCCCTTTGTTACCATAAATTTTAAGATTGTACTGGAGAATGAAACATTTTGGTTTGCAGTGCATTTACTTATTAGTATAATTTTAATTTGAAGTCTACGTGTGCTTGTAATGATATTCCAAATATCACTGCAGTATGATACAATAATATTACAAATATTATTGTAATACCTGACTATGTTCAAATCCACTTCCTGAAATAATAATCCAGATGGTCTATCCCATTCTTGTCTCACATAGAAGAGCTTTAAATAATACTTTGCACTTAGGGAGACTTATATTGTCTCTAAACATATACAACACAAAGCATGTACGGCCAGCTGATCATCCACAACCCAAAATGCAGAGTAATATTATAGATTAACTTAAATATTAATATAATAGATCACAAAACCTGAAGATAAAATCATCTAATATTTTGGGATAAAGAAAAGATGAAAATCAAATACTTCTAACCATGTGTGTATTTCTAACTTAGGCATTAGAAACTTCAGTATGCTTTCTCATTAAAATGTTCTTCAAGGTTTATACTCCTATTTCACCATAATTTGCAGGAACCATTATAGGATTCATTGTGGTTTAAGGTAGTTGGTGTTCAGTTTTTTTGTTTATTCTGGCATCAAAAGGCAGAATAGCTCAAATTCCTCCTGAGCTCACACTCCTACAAAATGAACGTGACCTTTCATATGCCATTTTAAAAACATGCCTTACATTTGCTTATAATTTAAATCTTCTGTGGTTTAGATTGCTGTAATTTCCCTTTTCCTCCTCACCAAGCTAGTAATTATTTATAAGATGTACACACATGGATTTACTACCTATAAATCATAATTTTTATGAATTTCCAGAATATATTAGGTGCAAGAGAGAGAATGTGCCACTTTCTTATATTTTTTTCTGTCATTAAGAAATTACATATTTTTTCAAACCTCTTGCAGGCTCCAACACTGCAGTAAAGATTAGCATATTTTCATTTGGAGTTGCAGTGGTGTACCCTTCTTGTTAAAACCATCTATTCTATTATTGCAGTTTCCACACTGATGAAGGTAGTGCTCCCAATGAAAAGGAATGGATCATACAAATTAGCTTAGTCACAAGTAGAGTTCTAATTCTGCATAATTTCTTTTTTCTAAACCCTCCATTTTTAATTATGTACTGTTTCGATCGAGCAGCTTGAATTTCATTTCAATTTTTTCCAGAAAGCCAGTTCTTAGGTTTATGGACAAAAAGATCCTGTCAGCTACTGAGAGAGACCTGAAAACTGGCTCTGGCCCAGACCTCCTGGAATTTGTTTTATGTTTCATGTAATTCACTTGAGCTCTGTGGCAAAACTGTAAAGCAAGAATCAGGGAATTAATGCTTTGCTCTCTTTTATTTCATGGCCAACTACCAAAGCAGGATCTGAAGGGCAATATCTGGAACAATGGGATTTGAAGAGAGATGGGTTTCTCTAGGCCACATCTGCAACAAAAATAACTCGTATAAGAAAGTCTTAAGAAAGAGAACTCTTTCCTTCACCTTGCCTTTAAAAGTACTAGCCATGTTCTCAGAAGCAAGCTTTCACCCAAACTGTGAACTCTGTTATACTGATTTCTCTAACTTGATAAATTATGCCAAACACATCTGTATTTCCAGAGGCTTTTTATTATATCAAGCAGGTTTCTGAACATCACAAGCAAAACCACTATATACTACCCAAGAACTATTTTTTATCCTGAAAGAAAATACAAATACACCACATGTAAAGTTCATGTAATTCTCAATATTGGCTCCTTTAATATACCCCTTCTATTTTATGTAGTCTGAAGAAAGAGAGAAGAGAGACACCATTAACACCTAGGTCATACAATTATACCTGTATGATGGAGAATTTAGTATAAATAAGTTGATCTTCTCCCTGCCAGCAATCACATATGAATTAGCAGAGTCTCCAGATTCTGCCAGAGCCCACAGCCACCTCAGGTGCCAAGGTCTGCTACCAGATCAATACTTCAGGAGGCTGAGCTCTGTTACTAGCCAGAAAAATCATCATCTTAGGCACCTCGGAGTGCTGACTCCATGCTATAACCTGGCCAAAGCCTGATTATATTTAATTTATTGGGGAACAGCATCAAGCAACATTCTGAAGAGGTATGACCTCACTTTTGCTAACTTATAGACAGTTCTGGAAAATGAGCTACATTGTTCTCAGCTCATGAAATACACAGTACTAATCACACTTTCTTATTTTTCACGTTTTAGTGGGAGGCAACAGGATTTGGCAATTTTCCTTATTGGAAGAGGAAGGAAAATACCAAACTGGGGAGAAAAAAATGCCAGCCCACTATCATAGTTACCGTTGGTTGCTTGTCAACAGTGACAGCTGAACATGAAGAAAATTGTTCACAACAGGGAAACGTGAGAAACGTAGCAGAATGCCTTACTGTATAAGACAGTTATGGAAGAGAAGGAAAGAAGACAGACAGCTATTTGCCAGACCTGACAGAGCCATCTAAGTTGTTTTCATAGATCTTCCAGTTAAAAGGCTTTACAGGAGTGCTCCCAAATCATTATGTGTATCACTGAAGGAGGCAAATAAAACAGAAAGTGACAGAAACCAAGATGACAGAATACCTGCTATTGGGCAAAGAAATAAAAGAGAGGTGTAATTTCAATTATTGCAGCTTCATCTCTGGTCTAGTTAAATTCTTCTAATCTCATGTGACGTAGCAATTCAAACATTTAGGCACAGACTGTACCCTAAGAAGCAAAGCAACAACTAAGATTTGATATTTAGAAAGCAAGAAAACCACTTGTTTGAATGAATAGTGACATTTTTACATATTTGATCATCATCTCAGACTTGCTAATCATGCTATATTCCATCAGGAGGGAAATGCAGAGCAGATGAAAAAAGAAATGAGTCTTTAAGTGTAGAAATTCCATCTCAGATTCCAGCAAACACTATAAGGCAGCGTTTTTCTCAGCAAGGAAAGTTTCTTAAAGTTATTACACAAGAGAAGATACAAGATAGGATGGATTCTAGTGATTTGCATTTCTTTCCAGTGAGTTAATGACTCTGAGAGTATTACTTCACTTTCTTTCTGATAAGCTGTGTGCCTGGGTACAATATTCTGCCCCCATTGATATCTTATGGGAGATGGCATTATAAATGAGATTTAGTTCTTCAAACAAAGCTATACACCTTTTCTCTCCTGTGAGAACTCTGGAATAGAATACAAGCAACAGTCTGCCACTTTGCTCAGCATATTTTTCCTGTGGAAGTATTGGCTGCACCTATCAAATCACCGTGGTATGAAATTATACATATATAATCTTTTCAAGGCTTCAGGAATAATGCAGAAGACAAGACAATAAGATAGATGCACTTTTGCCAGGTCTGGCAGAGCCATCTAAGTGATTTTGATGGCTCTTCCACAATCACACAAAATTGCATGATCACTGAAGTTAGAAAAGACATCAGGAAATCATCTAGTCCAGCCCCCACTCAAAGGACTGTCAGCTACACTGGCGCCATTTGTAGCCAGGTTTTTAACACATCTAAGGAAGGAAAGTACAAAACACCTTTGAACACCTTCACAGTATAAAGAGTATTAGTTTTTAATGCTTCCATGCCTTTTATTTCAATTTATGTTCATTCCCTCTGCTCCTTTTGCTGAGTACCACTGAGAAAAGCCTGTCTTCATCTTTTTCCCCCCAATCCCACATTAAGCAGTCTGAGCCTATCTTCATACAAGAGAGTTCCTCAGTTACTTTGTACCTGTTGTGGCTCTTTCAGTGAACTCACTCCAATATACCCATGTTTTTCTTACCAGGGGAAAAGTTTTGCATAACAAAATTCTTGGGCACCTCATAACTTTAAGATAATTTTGACGTCAAACTTCAGAAGTATTTTGCTGTCTGTTCTGAGTACATGATCTGTAAATGCTCAAATAGGTGGGAACTGAACAAGGTCAGTGTATAACAAACATATCACACTATGCCCTTTAATCTTTGCCATTGTAGTAATCACAATTCTCAAAAACCTGCTTAGCTCCTCCTATCCACAGGGGACTGGAGACCCACTTTGGTGACCTTTATAGAAGTTGTCAGAATAAAACTTTCTTCCAACTGACCCAGTTACAACTTATTTAGAGTTTGGCACTCTCAGTGGAAGAAAAAAAATAGAAGGGACATTTTGGTTTAGTTTAGATTAAGTTTTCAGGTTTGCAACTGCAAAATAGAGCTTCTATTTTTAAATAAAATTAAGTGTACAGTCTTAGAAAAAATAATTAAAATAACTTGCTGAGATACTTCATGGGTGTTCCATTATGGCTAAGGATTCATTTGTGAGAAGGTGTCTATAATTTAACACTGAATGATCTGAGCCCTGGACATCTATGCTTGGCCTGCAGCAGTGGGTATCTCAGATCAGCTTAGCTTCTGATGGACCCATCCTCACTCAAACCTAAAATCAATGGTTGAAAACTGCAGTGATTCCCAGGAAGAGGATGGAATATGCAGTATTCACGAAGAAGGATAAGAATATGATACATGGTGGTGCAGGGGGGAAGTTAATGAGGAAAACTAAAGGACAAGGAAGGAACAGCATAAATAAAATGAGATCTTTAAATCTGCAGTGGGAATTAGAATTCACTTCAAATTCTTCAGAATTAACATGGGCAAGTTTCAGGAATAAGAGTAATATTTGAAGTACTGACAACCTTGAAAGACACAGTAGGAATAAAAGTGCATAAAGAGACTGGAAAGATTGCCAAAGGTATCTTTAGAGACACAGGAAGTCACTGTGAATTCCTGCGCAATAAAAAGCAAAGTGCAAAGTGCAAAGTGATGCTACAGAAGGATCCTTCCAATAACAAATCAGATTACAAACAAAATTGATAAGATAACAAAATTTGGTGGGGATATTGGAATAAGAATATTTTGCCATCCAAATAGGAAGTGGATTTATAGTTGAAGAATTGGCTAATACTGAATCTTAACTTCCAAAGCCACAATGTGCAGTTGTTGCCTGTTTTCAAATGATCTGACTGTACCGAGTGGAGTTTGGGTCATCTGAGTTACAATCCTTAAAGCTAGTCATAAGACATTACCGGCTGCCCAACAAGCCCAGATTTCCTCAGAGCTTAGTGTCCTAAGAGACCACGGTAGCAGTCTTTCACTGAGCCATCTGCAATGTATCAGCCTCCTTCCCAAACCAGAGGACCCAGCTCTGGACACAGAATCAATGATGTAGTGTCACCAGTTCCAAGTAGGGAGAGAGAGAGAGAGAGAGTCATAGTTCCCTCACTCCACTGGCTGCTTTCCATTTAATGTAGATAAATTATAGAGCTTGCCTTTCATGCAGAGAGTGTGTGATGAGTCATATCCAACCTAGCTGCACCTCCACCCCATCACCCCCAGGTGCTTTCCAGCAGGACTGCTCTGCAATTTCTCAGTCTGCAACGATGCACAGGATTACCCCACCTCAAATGCAGACATCTGGGTTTCATCCGAGCTAATGACAAAGCTGGCAATAAATCTGAATCTTCTGAGGGCCAGCACAGTGGTATTGCCACACTCAGCAAGTATCACAGCAGCCTCAACCACAGCTGCTATTATTGGAATTCTGAAGTAATAAATGCTTCCCTTCCACTTTCCCTTCAGCACCACTCTACTCAATTCCTAATAGTTGGTGACCTTCATATGTACTTACACATGATATATTTAAACTCAGACGATGCTTTTGACACCTCCTGGCTTTGCTGCAAATGCACTTCTACTACTATGACATTTTCTTCATGACAGTTTTCTTTTTCTCAAGATCTAACAAAATAGGGGTTCAGAAATATGTTCCCAAGACAGTTCCAATAACCAATTATCACCCTTGGGTAATGGGTGATGTCAGCAGGATTTGTAGTCACATGATGGGAGTAGAATTTGTTCCCTAAACAGTATGAAAGCTCACATTCTTCAAGTTCAGTGTTGCTGTGAATTTCAGTATCAACAGGGACTTGAACTGAGCCTCATATTCAAACTGAAGGACTGGCCAAGTGTCTTTGTCTGCTCACAGACATCTGTGTATGTAAACAAATTGCTCTGAATCTCTTAAAAATTATTATTACAAGGAATAACTTATACCCAATTTAAAAAAAAAAAAAAAAAAGGTTCCAGTAGGACCAATCATTTTCCCTTTGGAATAAAGCAGATTAAAGAAAACTCTGTGAATGTTTTCAAAGCAGATTCCTCAATCACATATAGAACATAAATGGAGTGAAGACACCAACCATCTGGCAGATTTCCAAAGGAGCTCAGGACCAAAACATTCATCCTTACGCTGGAAACTAAGAGACTGGAAGGCTTTCCCAGTATCCGTAAAACATCAGCACCATGTTCAAGGATGAGCAGTCAGGTATCATCTGTGTTGACAAAGAGGTGGAGGAGGACAAGAATAGGTGCCAGGGTAAGTCATGCAGTATCTGAAGCATAGGAGGGAAGGATATATTAAATCTTTGCCTGCCAACTTTGCTAGTTGCCGAATGCTTTTGAAAATCTGATGCCTCATTTAGCTGACTAAAGAGTGATTGAGCTGTACCAGAAATACAAACCCAGCTGTCAGAGAAAACTGGAAAATATGTTCTGGAGTAGTTTTTTTAAATCTAATTCTTTTTTCTCTATATAGAACACTGGTTTATTTTAAAATGTTTAATTAAGCTAAGTTTAGCTGTGTTTATCACCTGAAAATAGAAAAGACACACTAAAACTATGCAGGTTAGTCCAAATGCATGCTGACTAAAACTTCATGCACTCACTCACCACCAGATATTCATGCCATAGCAGAAAAAAAACATTGTGACAAAGATTGCAGAGATATTACATTTTTATCTGCAGATTATTTTTTCTCCTTACCACTTCACCTAGAAATTGAAGTACTTGGTGAGAAAGAGGTCCATAGCCCAAGATTATGAGAGTAGCTTTGGAATACTTGACAATGACTACAGAGGTTTTCGTATTTGAAGGGGTTTAAGACCTTCAAAAGCTCTATGAATGTCACAAAGAAAAGGGGAGATGACCTGCTTCCACCTCTGTCATTACTTAAGCCTCATACCTAGAAGGTGTGAAATTAAATTCTACTATGTAAACAAAGGAGGTGTGGATGATTACTGAAAAAATTAGCAGTGATATGGAGTTAATGAAAGAACTTGAGGTGTCAAAATAAATTTGAGATGAAAGGAATAGGGGGAAATCAGAAGCTTGTGAAAGACTGAGTTATCAAATGGCTCTGCAAAGTGTCTCACAGAGGTCCAGTTTCAGTCTGTATGGAATGTGTGTCTAAAACATATTCTGAAACCGCTTCATATGGTACCATTCTACCCTACCTGGCATACTGTCATTGCCACTTGACATTTCAGCATACCACACACCTTCTGCTTCCCTAGGTTTCTTACTTATTACTGTGCGACTTCTTACAAATTCCTGAAACCTAACGTATACCTGCTGATTCGTTTCTCAGCAAGAATTTGTGAGGGTCATTCAAGTAAAAAAGGAGAAATTCGCCTATTTAATTTTCTTGGCCCCACCTCCTCATCCCCACGGGGCAGGAGAATAATTTTGCTCTCTACTCTCTAATTC
The DNA here is from genome assembly GCF_052056855.1 of Sturnus vulgaris. NCBI lineage: Eukaryota > Metazoa > Chordata > Aves > Passeriformes > Sturnidae > Sturnus > Sturnus vulgaris. The sequence goes on from NC_142244.1 coordinate 32,709,857, forward strand.
ACATTCTCTATTTCCATTCTCCCACCTCCAGGAACATTTCCGACTCCTGGTGCCCAGGGACCTCCTGTTTTTTGGCAGTACTTCATGGTATGTCAGTATTCCAGAGGTCAGCTGAGGATAAACTCTAATTGAAAGATATTAAAATAGGCTGCAAGGGACAAAAATTCAAAACCCCAAATCTATCAAAATCTGTTACTGATGAAGCAGCTGAGCTGGCTATGTTCTTAAAATATGCAACAAAAGTAATCCTTCAAACCTCTACTTCAGGTCTCCATTGGCACCCCCAGAGGAAATAATTTCAGACTGTTCAGAGAGCAGCAATCCTGTTCTGGTCCTTGAAATCCTTCGAGCAACACACACCCACACAGCAGCATTATTTTCTCACCTCCTCCGTATAAAAACAAAACAGAAACGTGAGAACAGTGGGCTGGAGATGGAGCTGCGGAAAGTGAAGTTGGAAGGATTAATTATGTAATACGCCCCCTCTCCCGCCCTTACCCACAGCAACACGAGTGAGGCAAACCCAATCCTCCCAGCTGACAACTCAGAACTAGAAAGTGCCCGGAGGAGTGAAAGCAAAATAAACGTGTGGGGAAGGTGGCGATGCACTCCTACAGAGGAAGATGTCATTAGGAAAAGGCTAAAAACAAGTTCAAATCACCTTTAGCCTCTTCTCTTCCCTCCCCAGCAAGAGCTCTCCCTCCGCCTCTTCCCCTCTCCTCCCCCCAACTCCTCCTCCCCCCTTTTCAGCAGGAGCTGCAGCCGGATCGGGACTATATTCCTACAGTTCACGGCTCTCTGACGGAGTGTGGATCCTCCTGAAAAACTTCAAGTAAAACAGGAGCTGGGAGCACACACACGAGAAGATATATTAAGAAAGCAGGTTTGCTACTTAACTCGGAGGAAAGAAGCTGGAGCAGACTTCTTCGGTTGCTCTCTAAGAGCCTTGCCGAGAGTCCTTGCAAAGAAAAGTGTTGCTGATTCAAAAGAAGAGGAGGGATGGGGAAGAGAAAAAAAATTGTGCATGTCTGTGTGAGAGGGAGACAACGTGTGTGTGCGTACGTGTGAATGCGTGCTTGTGTGTGAGAGGGTGTAGGCGACGGGTGGGGGGAGCTTGAAATTATATTATTTTTTTTTCTAAGAAAGACACGTGAATGCAATTCCCAGTGAGGGGCACCAAGCTCTGCCCAAGAGCAGAAGGGGTAGGGAGACGGAAAGGGAGAAGAGAAGGAAAGGAAGAGGAGAGGGAAGGGGAGAGGGGGGGAGGAGGGAGGGAGAAGGAGGAGGAGGAGAAGGGATTTCTATTTCAGAAGACATTCATAGAAAGAGGGTGGCAAATTCTGTGACCGTCTTTAAAGGAAGTGTCCTGGGACATAGAGATAAAGAAAGAAGCCCAAAGAAGGAAAATAAAGGGCTATGATTTCCTTGTCCTGTTGCTTTGTCTCTGGCTCCCTCTGCCTCTGGAAGAGTAGCCACAGGACACAAAGATGCCCAGCTGGTCACTGCACGCCCAAGTTCAGTTTAGCTGGTGCTTCTCTCCTGTTTAGCCCGACTGCTTTCTCTGAAGGGGAGGACTCATAGCCCGACAGCCTTTTAGTTTAACCTGAAGAGTGTGTGCCGCCTCTCTCTGCCCACCCCAAGAACTCGCTGGAGGTGGAGGAGAGGGGAGAAAGAGGAGGACTTGAAAGTGCCTGAGGAGCTCCCGATGCTAAGAGGAGACAAACATTCCTGTGGACGACGCAGAAAGGACAAAGCTGACTGATTTATTGCTGTTTTCCGTATTTTTTTTTTTTTATCTCCCTGTCCTTTGGCGCACACCAGTGTTTGGAGATCTTTGAAAACACAAACCAAAACACCAGCCCCGAAGCCCCAACCCCTTGGCTAGCTCTTATGGGAATGAAACACTCCTCCCGCTGCCTGCTCCTAAGGAGGAAAATGGCGGAGAACGCTGCCGACAGCACCGAGGTGAGTAAGGATGCGAGCCGGGGCCGGCGCCGCGCTCCCCCCGACCCGAGCACTGATCCCTCGGCAGGAGCAGCACCAAGTGCAGAACAACTTTCCCGGCCCCTCCGGCCAGCTCCTGCCTGCCGTGCTGCTATGGAATCCTGCGTTTGCCTCCCCTCTCCCCCCACGTCCCCCCCGGATCCCTCCGGTCCCCGTAGGCACAGAAGTTTTCCCGGCGCCGAGCCCTCCAGGCGCTCGGGGCTGCCCGGGGCCCGGCTCCGCCGCCGCTTCCCGGGAAGTTGGGCGGCCGTGCGGAGCGGAGGCTCCGCGGGGTGTGGGGTCTGCGGGCGGGAATTCGGGGGTTGGACACGCCGAAAGGGCCAGACCGTCTCTTGCGGCAGCACCTTGGCCAGCTCCCCGTGCTTTCTGCCGGCAGCCTTGGCTCGGAGCGTTTGGGGCGGCTTTAGGAGCATCCGTGTCTCTGCAGCATCCTGGATATTACCAGAGCGGAGCTGCCCGGGGTGGGGGCTGTCCGGCTGGCCTGGCCGTGCCAAAAATAGCTTTGCACTGCCTTCAGGCCGAGAGGGTACCCTGCGAGCTCTCAGGTTTTCTGCAAGAAATCCACCCCCCCCCCCGCCTCTCCCCCACCCGTTACCTTCTGCTTCCTCAACATTGGGGTTGAGCAGCCCCTGTTTACTTGTCTGGGGCTGTCTTGACCTCACTGAGACTTCTCAAGGGATACAGCAGTGTGCGAAGTCTCAGGTCTGGAAAAGCAGAAGGATGCAGGATGCAGTCCCAGCATCTCTGGGAGCATGTGAGAAGGAGACAGGCGAAAGTGCGAGCGTGTGCCAAACTCGCTGTTTCTATTTATAGACTGTGCCTAGCACTCTGACTGAACACTTAACACATGCTTAAGCAAGATGCAGCACACCCGTGTACAGACCCCATGGGCGCTGCACCCCAAACAACTTTACAGCTTTACCCTTGCAGGGGCGGCGCTGAACCTTCTCCCCAGTTAGAGGGAATAAAGAGCAAAACCTACTGTGAACACATGACTATTCCATTCTTTATTATTTCCACATCTCTGCCAAATCTCTCCTCCATTCTCTTAGTCCTCCCAGTAGGTGTCCTGCTCGCTCATGAATTCCATCCACATTTCTCTTCACAATAGTGTTCTCTCTGCTCGACCTTCATAAATATGCCTCCTTTGCCATGCCAGGTGAAGAGCAAAATTTTCTTAAATGATTATGATGTAAGCAGTATATCAAAGAACATGCCTGCTACTGCACTACAACCCCATAGAGCACTGTTTGCAGAAGAGGCATCTATAAATAGAAACAAGTCTGGCTGCACATCTGTAAACTGTCATAGTCCTGACAGTAGATATTGCATTATAGATCCCAGGATCCCAGGACAGGATTGCAACGAGAAATGTACAAGCACAGACAGTTCCTTTCAAAGCCGTTTTTTTCCATGGAAATTGTTTTTAGGCAGGCAAAATAGGTGAAAAGAGCTCTTTGAAGATTCCTCTTCTATTTCATTCACTCTTAGCACATTTTTGTTGTTTAATCATGTTTTCCTGCTTGTGCAATGCTGCACACGCGGCAATGTTATTTTCTGGAGATGGATTTTTTAAACAAAAACAGATTCATTCCAATGCTGAGTACAGGTTAGGAGAATATTAAAATGCTGTGCTTCATCTCCTGAGAGTATCCATCAGTGACAGACTGAAATGAGAGTGAAAATATTGCAGATTAGGCATATCCTGCTCCACTTCAGAAGATCAGAAGGGATACATTTGTAACGGCTGCCTAGATATTTTCTATTTTATTAATGTTCTTATTTCTGATATAGTCTGAGAGAAGTTGTCTGTCTGCATATGTGCAGAGGTAGAATTGCACCAAGCAAAACATGCCAAGACCTGTGAAGCTCTTTTACTTGTCAAGCATCTATATTTAGCAGTCATATGATACCAGTTTGACCTTCAAACCTGTATTTCTCTAACTTTCTCCTGAAGTTAACAATTATGTGTGGCAGAAGGAGTGCAGGAGAAAATAGATCACTGTTGGACTTACCACAGTGTCAGAGAAAATTAGGAATTTGTATAAATTTGCTTCATTTGAAATTAAGGGGGTACCAGTAATGCTCATTATTTGATATTAAATTTCTGAAGAATTTTGATGCCACAGTGATATATAGGCACAATATAAATGAAATCCACAGTAATGAGAAATGAAGAATTAGAACATTTAACAACTGGTCAGAATGCCCTACTACCAAATTATTCCAAAGACCTTCTGATTCTTGCTTAGATTGATTTAACCCAATTACTTGTGTTACAGCTTCATAGTATATCTTTTATGTTGTGGGGTTTTTTTCTTTAAATCTGCCACATCTGAGAGCATTTCTCAAAGTTTTGGTCAAATATGGCAAATATACTGTTTCAGTTGTAGGGCAGTATAAAACAATACATTAAGTCAAGGAACATGGACACTGCATGAGAAACTTCTTATTCCCTTGACTGTCCTCTGTTGCCCACAGCTGCTACCACTTCAGCTTAAAGAGCTTAAAGAAATTATGACAACAGGCACAGACAAGGGAAAAACAAAGCTACAGTAAGACAACACTCACTGTTTTCTCAAGCAGAAATACAAATAGAAAAGCAATTGCTCAGTAGCATTACTTTCCAGTCAAGGAAGACACCTTGTGTTACCAGGAAACTTAGAGAAGTGTGCTCCCATGATTCCAGCTGTACAGATATTTAATCACTTGTATCCCCACAGCCTTATATCTTGATACAAAACGTGGTCAAGTGAGTCCACGTGATGCCACAGGTGCTGTTGGGCCTTGGATCAGAATATTAGAACTATTAGAATGGTTTTGCAATTTATTTCACTGATAACAGCCTGATATCAGTCGATATGCCAGAGTTTATGTAGGACCACTGGTTTGATATATGTGTTTATAGTGCCCTGAGAATACACAGTGTTTGGTATAAAAATAAAAGTCAAGGGGGGAAAAAACCCTCAAATTTTTCTATTTTTACCCTCACTAAATGCCATGGGGTCCCTCTAATAGGAAACTTGCCAGAATGGTTTCAGATCCTTGTGTCTGCAGCACACAAGGAAGAAAGATGCAGAAAATCTTTATTGCCCATAGCCATTGCATGAATTTTAAGATATGTTCAGCTGGAACAAAACCTCTAGAATCTCTCCTCAAGATGCAAAAATGAACCTCTGTATCTTTAGTCAGAAAGGAGGCTTGTCTAAATAAAACAGGACTGTTTGCATAAATAACAGATGCAGAATTGCATTCTCTGCAAATAATTAAAGACACTCTGACAGAAAACAAAGTTAAAGAGAAACTGTTCTTTGTAGAACATATGCACAAAGGTTCTGCAAAATTCATGGTGCTGATATGCTGAAGATTTTGGGTACTGGGATTTTTTCTTCTAAATGTATTACTTGTAATCCTTATCAATAGTAGGCCTGAAAACAGTGATGGAGAAAAGAAGTGTGATTTCACAAGAAGTGTGCCTGACTGTAATTTGTGAACTTGTGCCAGGTGAAAGGAATATAATTTTAAAATCATACAATAATTTGAGTTGGAAGGAAAATTTCAGGTCACCTACTCTCCCCACCTTGCCATGGGCAGGGTATCTTCAACTTGACCAGGTTGCTCAGTACCCCATCCAACCTGACATTGAATGTTTCCATGGATGGAGTGTTAATCACCTCTCTGGGCAAACTGTGCCAGTGTTTCACTATCCTCACTGTAAAAAAATTCTTCCTTATATCTTGTCTATATATAAGTCTAGTCTAAATCAACCTTCTTTTAGTTTAAAACCATTATTCCTTGTTCTGTCACAACAGGTCCTGCTACAGAGCTTGTCCCCATCTTTCTTATAGGCTCCCTTTAAGTACTGAGAGGTGCAATAACCACAAAGTGCTGCAATAGCACAGAGTTCCAGGGTTTATGTGCACATCCAAAAGATAACGTGACAGGCTAGTGTCTGACTGAAACAATCCTAGAACTTAAAACTGATATGATTTTGTACAACCTAATTGCTCAGTAACTTCATAAAAAGCAATTCTTGTGCTGAAGGCTTCACAGTGTCTGTAGAGAGAAAATATTCCTCTCTCATTGCTAAGAATAGAGAGATCAGTTAATTTATTTACAGTAGCATAATAGAGTCCTCCCTGAATTTCCTATTATGCAAACCTTGGGCTTTAGTTAGATTTGGGGTAACATGCCTAATAGATGTACTTCCCTAAACACATGAATAAAACTGATTCAGGATTGTGTGACCCAGGTCAGCAAAGGTAACTGACTATACTGTTGTCAGAAGTGGAAAGGTTAAATTGTTCTATCTACATGAAATCCAGTCATACCACTAATAAGGGGGAAAAGGGTATTATAGAATCTATTGAAACCACGAGCTTCTATTTGTGATTTATGAGTAGGAAGAGGGATTTCTCCTTAATAAGTTACCAAAGTAGAAATTAACAGAAGCAGAGCAGAAGTGTGTGTAACAGAAAATTGGACTGAATTTATTCTGTAAACCGAAGTTTTGCTCCTGATTATTGTGCTGGGTGATCTTGCAGATAGAATTTAGTCCCTCTACGCTTTTCCATTCATTCTATTGAATTCTGTGGTTCATTAGTGAAAGGCGATGTAAAAATTTCTTATCTGGAATTATAAAATTTCTTAAAACAGCATATATGAACGAACATTAATGAGTGGGTAATGTTTACCCAAAAGAGCAATGGCAGTGCTGTATAGTGTACATCTTAGACTAACAGAAGTCACAGGAGGTCTGGCCTGGTGCTACAGAGCCAGCTGAGGAGGCAGTTTGCAACACAAATTTCAACCTTAGTGAGTGGCCACATGCCTGTGTCCCATAGCTTTGAATGGGAAAAGTTGTGGGTGTGTGCAAGTACTGTAGGTGAGCTACAGAGAGCAGACCAGTGGCTCATGATCCAGAGGTGCTGGATCTTTTGCACTGCTGACAAGGCAGTCAGAAAGCTGACCTGTGATATCAGGACTCTGCTGTGGGTGTAGCCAAATTCCCAAGGGCCATAGAGACATCTCTGAGTTAAAGCAGGGAATATTCCACCTCCAACACATTGTGATGCCTTACAATGCTCCTACTAGAATGGAGTCACTCGTGCTATTAGACTAGTACAAGGTAGTTCTAACAGAGTCATAGGGGCTTTTTTTGGTTTCTAGCCAATTCAAGAGTGGGGGAGCAGAAATCTGGCTCTGAGCCATCTTCTACAACTTCAGCTGTGCAGAACATTAATTTAGCTCAGCTGAAGATATAGATAAATACATTCCACTCCCTTCTTAAATTTAATACTAAAAGTTCAAGGTATTGACCATGATATTTTGGCCCCATTGAAGAAATAGATTTTAGCTGGCATTAATAATAGAGAGAGGATGAAAAACATTTATGCTTAAGTAAGGAGTAACAGCTATCACTCAAAGCAGAGTTTCAAGATAAAGATATCTTAGTATGGTTCATCCTCTGCCACCATAGGGTTGTTTTAGTAGCATTTTAGTGTCAAGAACACTGAGATTTTTAGAAAGGTATGGTTCATATTAGTGACATCATGGGCCAAATCACATTATGTCCTTGTGCCAATGCTAAAAGAGGACTTCCATGGTAGTGAGCAGGCTTTAATGACACTTTTTTCCCAATCTCAGTTTGTGAAAAGCACCAGATTCTTCAGAGAAGAGCACAAAATATTCAGTAGTCTATAGATTTTGTAATTGTTCTATGTCCATGCAAAAAGCTAATTTAGCAAGACTGATTCACATACCTTCCAGAGCTCCATCCTCAGCCTGATAGTGAAAGATGAAGGCTTGTGCTCCTACTGGTAAAGGCAGAGCAGAGAAATACTTTAAGGTAAAAAAGCCTTGAACCTATTCTTTTCACAAGATTTTGCCCCAGCCTTTCAGAGTTTGCAACAAAGTTCAGTCCCTTGACAGGTGGGACAATGAACAGCTGAATGGGGTGAATGATGAAACTTGTTGCTCCTACCTCTGATTCCACAGAGAATCCTGTTACCTGCTGCCCTGATCACTAGCTTTAATTCCATATTTATTTTGATCTAGAAGTTTTGGATAAAATGGGTATTTTCCGTATTTTTCTTTTTTTTTGGGAGTAATTAATGAACAGAAAACACTCATCTCAAGGAAGCAAAGAGGAGATTACCCAGCAAGTGGCTGAGTTGATGGCCACAAGGATGTCTTCCCCATGCCAGAATGGTGCAATTGTTGATTAATCACAGCCTACCTGGCTCTTTCCTGTGTCCTTGAACAGGTCTTGGCTGGCTTCATGAAGTCTTTTGGCATGTTATTTCATTCAGGGTCTTGCATGGGAACTGAGTCACCTCACAGAGAGGATGTGCACTACTTCATTCTTACTATTTCACTTTTAAACTGAGATTAAACTTGTGGAGGGGTAGGTACTTTTCACTCTTGTGACCAGTGACAGGACTTGAAGGAACAGTGTGAAGCTGAGTCAGGAAAGGCTTACACTGGATATCAGGAAAAGTTTTCTACCCAAAGGGTGGTTATGCCCTGGAACAGCTCCCCAGGGACGTGGTCACAGCACCAAGCCTGACAGAGTTCAAGAAGTGTTTGAACAACACTCTCAGGCACAGGGTGTGATTTTTGGAGATGGTCCTGTGCAGGACCAGGAGCTGGACTCAATGATCCTGATGGGTCCCTTCCAACTCAATTATTCTATGATGCTTCTACATCATTATTCTATGATGCTATGACTCTACGATTCTGTGATGGATTCTGATTCTATTATTCAAGAGGTACAGTAAGGTCAAGGATGATAGCTTTACATATTTCTTATAAGCTAGGTTTGTTAAGTCCCAGTTCTGAAAAATAAAAAAACCCAAAATTTTAATAGTCATGTAAAATTCTGTCTTTTCCATGATCTACATAATTATAAAAATGGAAACTCACTTTAAAAATCTGGAATAGAAAATCTATTTATCTTCATTTTATTGCATCAACAATTCAGAGATTTAAGGACCAGAATTGGAAATAAGGCAAGCTCATTTTCAGAAGCACTCACTGCCAAGTTCGCTTTTCTGAAAATTCTGTTAAGTGCAGAAATTAAAGATAATTTTCCTTTGTATTTTGAGTGTGAAATGCTAGGTGATCATAAATAAAATCTCAATGTTTTTCTTTCCAAAATGAAGTGAATATTTTAGTAATAAAACATCTGAAAGGATATTAGGGTGAGAACAAATTGTTTAGCTGAAATTTTTGACAGAGTAACAATAAAGAAGGTGAAGAGAATACCATTATACCTCAGTTAAAATAGCCTGTCCTGCAGTACATGCTTTTGGAAGTTTGTGTGTATTGAGGACTGTACCTGGGTCCTTTCCTCACAGAGTGAATTCTTTTTTAAAAAGAGGCATTACCACTTTTTCTAACCCTTGCTCACAGGAAGAGTTACTTAATCTCTTAAGCTTTTCTCTTTTTTTTTTGTTTTGAGGAGGGGGATCCACCTTGGAAGAGGGGCATGGAGGTGGATATTTTGTAAGACATTGTTTTATACCATTGTCCTCCTCAGCTTTTCCTGGTGCCAGCCTCTTTACCATTGTGCAACTGGCAAGCTTCCCATTCAGCATTCTGTTTGGTCTGGACCACACATTTCAGTTCCTCGTGCTCTCCTTGTCCTGTCCCGAGGTCCCCAGCACATCTGAGGAGTTCTGCCACAGTTCCTCCTCTGTCCCCCTTTTTAAAAGAACAGGTAGCACTTCCATCTCTCATGTCAGTATGATGAAAGTAAATATCTACTGGCTGGGAAGCATAATATGTCATGTCTCCAAGGAGTAGTGTTGAAATGTTCCCTCAGTGGCCACAAAGCACACTTGGCATCATGCATGGCCTCACATTTCTCCTGTCCTTCTTGTCCTTTTTTGGCCAGACAGCTTATGTTTCATTGCTTCCAACAGGATCAGGAAGGCTTAGACCTGGTCTCAGAGCCCAGAATAATATGTGACCAATACAGGGCTTTCCAACAGCAATCCACCAGTTCAGACTGATTTCTGCTTTGGACCTTAATTTCTCATTTAGATAGGGAGAGTGGAGATGTTGCCATCTGTTTCAGTTTCTGGTTGTGTCCTTGTGCTATTCTTCAATCCATCATGAAATTTGACCCAGCTTGGGAGAAAGACCAGCTACTGATATTCTTTTCCTTAGTCACAATCAGGGAAGTAATGTAACTCATTCTGAACTACTTCTATTTGAGGACCATATATCTCATGATTGTGCCCCATATTAGACATTAATCTGTCCGAAGTACAGGATTTGTGCATTTCTATTTTAATCTAATATGATTTACATAAGGATGTATCAGGAGTAACACCTCTGAGTCCTGTATAAATAGGGATCACAGTGGTGTGGCAGAAACACAGATGTTTTGATTTGAACAATCTTCTGTAGACCATCTCCTGCAACCTCACACCCAGTGTAGATCAGTCACCAGCATGAGATCATGTTGGCCGTTGTTGTCTCTGCCAAGTCTTGAAAATCTCCAATCACAGATTCCAGTGCCTGTCTGGGTGACCTCTTCCAGTGCTGCACAGACTTCTCGGGGACGAGGTTTTTTTATTGTCTTATCTGAACCTCAGTAATTGCAGGTTGTGACCTTTTCACCTCATTATCTCATCTGCTGCTATTTAGAAGAGTCGTCTTCCATATTCTTTGTATCTTTCAGATACTTGCAGGCTGCCATTAGATTGTCCTTTAGTCTCCTCTTTCACAAATCGAGTTCAGCACATGGCAATCTCTTCTTACAGGCCATCTTCTCAGGCCCATGACCATTGTAGTATATAGAATCTTGCTTACCTCTTTTTAACTAAAGGCTGTACAGAAATTGTTGTGAGAATGGAAAGGAAGAATATTTTCCTAAATGAAAGAGCTTAGCAGAAGACTAACTGATTAATGCACATGGCCAAGTAGTGTCAGTAAAGTGTATTTTGCAGAAATGCCTTGTGACTGAGCCCAGCTGTATATCTGGCATGTTTTACTTCAGTATTTTGAGTCAGTAATTTCATATTTTCCCTAGAAAGAGAGGTCAAATCTAAAATGTAGCACTGCTTCTTACCCGCAGCTTGCATCTTGTGTAAGTGAACATCTGGAACAGCTGTTTCAGGAGGAAATAAAATAAGATAGCATTAACCACATCACAATATTTTTGTCTCCTTAGGAGTCACAGTGTTTTAAACCTAATTAGGATTAGCCAAATTCACTAGGAGCAGGCGGTGTTCTGCAGCCACTTGCCTATTGTTGAGCCTTAAAAAAAGGTAAGAGTCTTCATTACCCTTTCAGTTTCATTTGCTTTGGTAAAACCCAGTAAACCCTCTGCAAGCCTGAAGCAGACCAAGGATGAAAAATAGCAAAACTGAGATACAAAACAGTTATTGGGCAGAGAAGACAAAGAAAAGGAACTTATTTTAGTGTGCAAGAAAGTATGTTGCAGAATGACATTTCAGCTGAATCTTTTTCAGCTGTGTTTGCTAATCTCTTAGATTCTTTGTATTAGAAGAAGCAAATGTAAAGTTCCCTCAAGTAAAAGCCCTCTTCTGGAAAAGATTATATTTATATAGTATTATATTTAGCCTTGCAACAGAATGGTTTGCAAATTTACTGGAGGTCAAACTATATAATGAAATTATTTTGTGAAGGTGGAAAAGAAAAGGCAAGAGGGATGAAAAGCAGTTAGGAAAGTGGGTGGGCAGGTGCTGGATGGAGGGGAAAAAAGAAGAGAGGGAGGGAGGGAGGGAGGGAGGGAGGAAGGAAGGAAGGAAGGAAGGAAGGAAGGAAGGAAGGAAGGAAGGAAGGAAGGAAGGAAGGAAGGAAGGAAGGAAGGAAGGAAGGAAAGGGAAATACAGTCAAAATACAGACAAGCACAGAACAGTAGACATACTTAAATTCATTATCAAAAAGTCACAGAATCGCTCTGTGACTCCTTGAAGACTGTTCTTATCAGTCAAGGCCAAGGTGAAGAAAGCACTGAGTACCTTGACCTTTTCCTCATCCATTGTCCCCAGGGCCCCTGCTCCATTTAACCACAGGCCCAATTTTCCTTAGCCTCTCCTTTGGTGCCTGTGTACTTGCAGATCATTGTTCCATTGTCAGGTTTAACAAATGTCAGGAATCAAGGAGCTGTAGGCAGAGGTAGCAGGAGGCCCTCAGAGGAGTGAATCAATTTTCCCTTTTACAGCCTGTCAATAAGGAAATAATAGGGGGGGGGGGGGTTGCAACAGCCTGTAAGGTCTAATGCAAATCTCAATTTCTCTGTCAAAGTGAATAAGCCCAACATTCACTGCTTTTTGACAGATTAGTCAGTTATGAAATAAGAAGAGACAGTATGTAGTTCTAGGCCAGTGATTCACCCCCACCAATCATTAAAAAGGAAAGAACAGAGCATAGAAAAAAATTTACTCTTTTAAATTAATTCTCAAGGTATGTATTTTAAAGCTTCCTTGAAATTCTCCATTAAAATTTGCTTTTACCAGCATTGTCTCACAAATGTTTAATCAATTGCAATCTCACAAATAAGGGATTTACAATACTGAGAGAGACACTCTGCCAGTGGAAACTTTTCACCAACTCTTACACCTTTGCACACACACCTGAAACCCACCCCAATCTGCAGTCCAACGAGCAGAGCCAGGATAATGTGCAGGACTCCTCACTCGTCTCCATGTCAGGTTTCCAAGTAGCAGCTCAGCTCCATCTCACCTCATCTCACCCCATAGGCACATTGTCATCACTGAACTTGACACATTACTGTAAAGATCATTTTCCTAGCTTGCTGTTTCAACTACATTACCCTTCTATTAATATCGAAATTGCTGAATCTTTATGTTCTATTAAATCCAAAAGCTGATTGCACTTTCCAGGCTGTTCAAAGCATGTGTCCTGCTACCTATCTGAATTTCTTACTTAGCACCATGAGATTAATTCAAGCCTCCAGTGCTAAACTCCATCTCACACTTCTTAGAGTTTTCAAACATACTTTAATGAATAATAATACTAGCACCATGACAGTGTGTATACTGTTTAAAAAAAAAAAATCGTAAAACCAGGCCAATGGGTTTATATTTCTGTTTTCTCCATATCTGACATTCAATTTCTGTCCTGCTTTTCTGAGAGAATTTTTAAAATCAGATAAACTTAATGGGAGGCAAAGATAGGTAAGGATTTTAAGTAAAGAAGGTGCTTGCACTTATTACTGTGAGATTTTTGTGAAAATGTGAAACTATTCTCATAGCCTCAATACCATTATTTTATTGAAGGCAAAATCTCAGTGCCATTTTTCTGTCTTTTAAGGTCTGTTTCTTTCTCAACAAAACCAATAATGGCTCTCAGTGCTCATAAAATATGTCTTTGTTGCTTTGTAAAAGGAAAGGCCAAAGTATTTATGTTTGCAAGACCTATCTCCACCTGGTAAAACTGAGCATTCTAACCATGTCTACTAGAAAACAAAGGTAATCTAAGCTCAAGAAAGGTTTACCCTCATATAAATCCACCAGTTTCAGCAGAATTATTCTTGATTTATATAGATTTAGAATCAGCTCACATCTATATATAAAATTGTATTTAAAAGGATGAATCACCAGTGGTTTTGCTCAAGAATCGTTTTCATCATTCTGTTTCACGATTGTATAAAAATGTTAGGAGCATACTTTTTTGTGTGCTTTCTTAACTGTGTTTAAAAAATGGGTGTAAGATACCAAAAGCTTATTTGATGGTTAGCACAAAACTGTAAAAGCCTTATTTATATCAACATGACTATCAATTGCTGCTTTTGAAATACAGTGTAGATACCTTTTTAACAGGTATGGTTCAGAGCCCACTGTAGTTAACATAAATCACTGAAGATCTCTGAACATTTCAGGATGTTTGATTAATAATGCAAGAAATGCTGAACACACTGGTTTGCTCATGTGTGTCAGTAGCACTCAGCATGATTATTTATTGTAGAATCAGGTCCATACCAGCAGGGTATTTAAAAACACTCCTCTTCTACCTTGTATAATATGGAGCAAGAGTAAGTCTGCTGAAACTAGAGGTATTACCTTTGTTCTGCATGTTAGATACGTATCCATTTCCTTAAATGACTGCTGAAAACACATTCAGTGTTCAGAAGTCAATTATGGCATTCACAGCCCTCCTGGGAAAAAAAAAAAGCTACCAAGCCTTGAATTGATGGGTCATTAATCTCAGTCTCTTCCAATGAAATTTCTCACACTAGGAAAACTAACACCAAATAACATTTAATGGCCAAATATGAGCAAGTGTAGTTCATTAGGCTAAATTTACAGGGTGGTTAAGAGCATATATGTTGTCCTTGCTATAAATGGGGACTGGTCTCACAAATGCACACCATTGCCTTTTTAGTCTGCAGGAAGATTAATATTTCTTTGTCCATTACTAAGCAGACTGCCATGGATTAACCCCAGTTGGCAACTAAGTACCACCCAGCTGCTCCTTCACTCATTTTCTTCCCCAGGGAGATGAGGAGGAGAATCAGGAGGAAAAAAAAAAAGAAGCAAAACTCATGAGCTAAGAAGAGTTTAATAACTGAAAGAATGTAAAGTACAATAATAACAACAGTCTATTAATAATACTACTACTAATAATAATAGTAATTATAATAATAATAATAATTTTAATAAAATGGAGATGGGGAGACAAACAAGTGGTGCACAATATAGTTTCTCACCACAGACTGATGCCCAGTCCATCCCTGAGCAGCAGCAGCAGCTCCCAGCCTTCTCACCCCAGTTTATACACTGAGCATGATGTTCAGTGGAATATCCCTTCAGCCAGCTGGGGTCAGCTGTCCTGGCCATGCTTGCTCCCATCTTCTTGTCACCTGCTCACTGACAGGGCATGAGACACTGAAAAGTGCTTGGCTTAGAGCAGGCACTGCTCAGCAAAAACCAAAACATCAGTATTTCAACAACACGGTTCTCACACTAAATCCCAAACACAGCACTGTGCCAGCTACTGAGAAAATGAACTCTGTCCCAGCTGAAACCAGGAGGAAGATCTACAAGTGTCTTTCCTTTACATGGGCATTTTAAACCTCAGAATTAAATTTAATTAGCTGCTTTCACATGGTTACAAAATACTGTCACCATTAAAAAAAAAATTGATACCCAGTGTAGTTCCAGAACCTGATAGTTAATGAATTACCATAAGATACTCAGTCATACAACAGTTTCTCCTCTGACCCTATTTCAAATGAAGAAAGTTACTGTACTCCCCATCTTAGAACTAAAATGCAACCGTGATGCATAACCCTCATTCTGAGTGAGCGTGACTATGACTATGCTATTTAATAATTCAATACCTGCCTTAACATTCTGAACATATGTCA
Organism: Sturnus vulgaris; assembly: GCF_052056855.1. Lineage (NCBI taxonomy): Eukaryota > Metazoa > Chordata > Aves > Passeriformes > Sturnidae > Sturnus > Sturnus vulgaris. Next base: position 32,725,227 of record NC_142244.1, read on the forward strand.
TTTCAGCCATGCAGTTCCTTAAAGACACATTAATATTCTTGCTTACAAAATTCTTTAGCAGGTATATGTGTGTGCATATATATACACATAATGTTTTATATTTACATAAAATTCAAACTGAGTATTGTGTCATGACTTTAATTTCTTTGGTAGTCTTATTAAAACTGTGTCAGAGAAGACACAACTATGCCAATGTGGGCTCAAACGCTGTAAAATGATAAAATCCTGGTTAAAGTTCTATTCCACAACAAGTGTTTGTATATATATACATATACATATTAATTTATATGTTGATAGAGAAACCCCATGTTTAAAAAGGCTGTTTCAGGGAAAAGTACTAGCTTTGTATTTCTTTACATCCTTTCTATTCACTGTGTTCCTCTGTATGGGTGTTGTGACAAAATTCAGTTCAGATGTGGAGAATCACAGGAAGATGCACCCTTCAATTTCAAGTTCAAAACCAACCTCATATTTTAGATATAGTACCAGCTGAGCTGAACTAAGTTTAAATTCAACTAGCTTGATGAGCTGTTAGCAATACAAGCTCCCAATGCAGAAGGAGAGCTTTTAAATATATTTGTCTCTTTGAGTTTAGATCACTTCCAAGCATTCACACCTTTGATTCAGCAATTAAATATAGTTGGTCTTCTTTTCTTAAACTACACAACCTCATAGCTCATAGAGATCCCACCTGGATCCTGGGCACCCTTACCTGCCCCACAGGGTCTCCCACTGCCAGCTGTGCCCCATGACAGGATCAGCAGCAATGGGCACAAACTGAAACACTGGAGGTTCCATCTTAAAATCAGGAAATATTGTTTTACTGCAAGGATGACTGAGCACTGGCACAGATTGCCCAGGTTAATGGTGTAGTCTCTCTCCTTGGGGATAATCAAACACCATCTGGATACACACAGGCAACTGGCCTGAGGTGATACTGCTTGGACGTAGGGGCTGGACCAGATGACCTCCAGAGGTCCCTTCCAACCTCAACTACTCTGTGATTCTGTGAAATCAAACACAACCTTTAAATGAGATTGGGAATCCAAGTGTTTTTTATGTCTATTTCATACATCACATTTGTCTTCTTTGCTGATATTTTAAAATCTGATAAATTTAGGAATCTATAACAAAGGAGCACAGCCTCTGTTTTTTCTCAAATATTCAATCCTTTGAAATGCTGAGCATGTTCACATCTCTATTCACTATGGTGTTTTTTACACCTGATGAACTGAGGTCTCAATAAAATGAAAAGGACCAATGATTTATTAAAGTCACTGGATGGTACAGACTGTGCAGAACAAAGGAAGTCAAGTCAATTAACTTAATGTGCTAGGCAACAATTCTATATTTAGCTTTTTTCACTTTGCATTGGTTTTAGTTTTTTGACTGCTGGATATGACTTTGCTATCTCTGACATCAATTTAAAATCAAAATCCTTCTTAATCTAGTTTTAGTGTGAAATCCTAGGTTAAATAAGGTAGTGTTATTTATTTGGGATTTCTTAACAAGTTAGGGGAGATGCTGTTGTCAGTTTTCATTTTTCTTCCTTCATCTTTTAACCATTTCGATTTCTCTGTGGTATGATCTTCAAAAGAAACATTTGTTTGAGGGACACAATTTGTGTGTCTTGCTGCTGGTGGCAGAACGTTGCATTCCTCTGAATGGCAACATGCTTCAGAGTTCTGCTGAAAATTACTGTGTTGTCAGTAAAAGGAGAAAAATAAGAATAGGGTTTTTTATGTGGTGCAGAATGATTTTACCTCCAGTGATTAAGTGGCTAAAAAAAAAAAAAAAAAAAAAAACACCAAAAAAACACAAGCCAAAACAAGAAAACCACCCCAAACATTTTTACAAGCCTTTTTTAGGGGATCTTCTTGATGAGAGTAGTTCATTTTCCGTGGCATTTTAAGAAATATGCACAACTAATTGGATAGAGTCCTAGTATCATTGAATCAACAAAACTTTAATATTTTCTGTTGTTATTATTTTATTTTGAACGGATCAGCTAAGATCTGGAATCTGCTCACGTAAATTCAAATGATTTAATAAGGTATCTGAGCTGCTGGCCTGCTTGTCCTGTCTAAGCAGCAGAGACAAACACCTCTGAATGGCAACTCTGCCCATCTCAAACCACACTTTAAAGAAATCTTTTTCTTTCCATTGATCCTAGACAGAGCCTGGGGTAGTTTGGCGGCCAAACTTTTGTTATACTAACAGAACAAAACCAGTGCTTTTTGATTTGTATGACAGTACTGAGAGCATACTCCCCTGATTTATATGTCTATAAAAATCCTATTTTTTGTTTGTGTTTTTCACATTTTCAAAAGCTTCTCCTTGTAAGAAAGCTCTCCCTACCCATTAATTCTGAATGTGCAGCCAGTTCAGAAGTGAGAGCTGATGCTTCTTCTCCTCCTCTATCCCACTCAGCTGCCAATCATTACATGAACAGAAATATTTAAAGAAACAGGATCCCATGAAGCTTGATATGTTCCAAAAAGAAAAAAAAAAAAAAGCACTCCATGTCAATAAAACCTTGACTCACCTTGAATTGAAACACTATTTTTACTTCTGTTATTTCTCTGTTCTTTTTTTTCCCAGTTTCTGAGATTGTGTTAATGTTCAAATAACCGGAAAGTGAAATTTCCAATCTTATCCTTTAATTCTAAGTTATATTAAATAATTAGCAGCTTTTTTCTTTTCTTTTTTTTTTTTTTTTAATTTTAGGGATTTTTAGGACAGTACAACAACACATCAAAAGGCAAGAAAATCTGAAGGTCTGTTCTGCCATCAGAACACAGGGTTGGTGCAACAAAGAATTTCGCATTGCTGTACATCATGCTGTGCCCATACTGTGGCTAAAGAACAACAATGCTAACCTTATATGTAGAAAGGTGATAAGACTGGCTAAAAAAAGATACTGAATCTACGTCAATGTGTGACTTTTATAGGCCTTTCTGTACCCAGAAACTTCTACTCAGTCTTTTAAAGGTTTCTTCACAACTGTGAATAGTAAAAACCTTTCTAAGGCTGAGATCACTCTCTGAGCTTTTCAGGTTAAGAAAAGTCTCATGCACCAGTGAAATTCATGGGTCAGAAGCACTTTAATCAGAAAACATCAGTCTTCACACTGATCAAGCTATTTGCACAGCATCAACAGAAGACTCATTTGAGCAGAAGACCAGTTATATGAATCTTGCTACTGTCAGTTACATTTTCTGCTCTTGTTGTTGCTAGTAATTTCCTTTTTGCTCTACAGCTTTCTTAAGTGGAGCCACTTCTCCAGTCTGTAGTGATTCTACACCAATCATTTGTACTGCTTCTCTATTACTGCCTAAGTAAAGGGAAGGATGAACTACTCATGCATGCACAAGGACGTCTCGTTACCCAGCTGCTCCTGTGGATGCTCTTGGCAGAGCCAGACCTTTCCACACAACAAGAAACAATCAGAACCCGGGAAGGATGTCAACAGAAAAGTGTGAAAGGGTGTGTGGCCGCTACAGAAATGGGGAGCAGGATGTAGACTGTCCTTGCATGCCTGAGACATGCAGGAAGGACTCAGCTCCAGCTGACACTGTGCCATGCAAGCAGCATTTTCTTGTTGCAAAAGAGGCACTGGCAAATGTCAGGAGAGGCACAGGTTGTGTTTTGTGGACAAAGCGTTGTGCTTTGCGTCCACAAGTCAGGCAAGGATTTCCATTCTGTCTTAGCCAAGCGCGTACCCACTCTCATCTCAAAATAACATATGCTGCCTTATGAATCAGCATCAAGAGAAGTGCTGAGGCACAAAGGGAAAGTGCTGCCAATCCCTTATGAAAATGGCAGAAACAAGAAAGGGAAGGCAAATTATAGCAGCAAAAGCTAGGATGGAGACAGCCCCTTGGTCAATAGCAATAGAGGTGGCTCAGGGTAGCTTGTTCATAATATTTAACTAACCTGAAACCAGTCAGTATAAAATTCATACATTCTCACTCCTGGAGGGAGAAGATGCACTCTTCATTGTAAATCTCAAGGGGAACTGTCTTCTTGAACTTGAAGTGCCCAAGAAAGAACAGTCAGAATTTTCCTCCTTTCGTAGACTTAACCAGGTTTGTGAGGCCAACATGTTCCTTAGTTTTAGTAGCTGGGGATCCTGAGCACAAGCTAAAATGGCTTTCTGCCAGTTTTATCCCCAGTGAATTAACTACAGTTGGACTCTTTACATCTGATTTTAAAAAATAAAGCTTTGTATGTCATCAGAAGAGTTGTAGTCTAATGACTACAAACAAAAACAGTCATTGCTGAGGCATCAGAGTACAATATGCTTTTGGTCAGTTACTTCTAGAAATTCCTGCATGGAAGATGTAACGTTAAACATCAAATGTCTTACTAATGTCTCTTTTGAAGACAGCTGACGTTATATGGGATTTCTGATTTAGCAGAGGGGTACAAAATACACTGAAAACGGAATATAAACAAAAGTTTATCTTAGAAAAGTACAAGAACTGCAACTGCATTTAAATCATAGTACAAATGCGTTTTCATATTATGTCCCTGGTCATGACATTGGATGTCCCCAGTTACTGGGAAGGATAAAGTGAGTTGAAGGCAGCTCGACCCCATTGCTCTCATTGAAATAATTCTGTTAGTTTTTCAACTTTTATAATTTATGTTGGGTCATATAAGCACAGTCTCCTTTGCAAGTCTGGCTAACTCAGGGAGGTGTTCATGTTCTTTTAATGAACTCTGGGAGGAAAAATTTAAACTATCAGTTGATTCACTTAAAATCAGCTTCTTTCCAACAGCTGTGGGAAGCTGCATTATTCGCTGAGTTTCACAGGCACTTCATCCTTGCCCATCTTCAGTGAGCCATCTTCCATCGTAAGTGTTGATTCAGAGAGCCCCATTCCACCTCTAGGGGGTTCATTTGTCATAAAAAGATGCAAAATTCTGTTAACCCACACTAAGAAATGGTTGATTCCTTCCAGGTCACACAGTGAGATGGACTTAAGACCAGCACAGAGGACAAAAAACTGCCAGGTGATGAAGAGAAGGTCTGTGCTATAAGATATAAAGATCCAGTGAGCTACAGCAGTGGCAGAATGTCATTGCTTGTGCAGGGAAATGTTATTTTTTGCCAGTTGACAAATGGAAGTGCCAAATGTGGGACTTATATTCAATGTTGGTGCCCATTTGCTGGTAGCTCTGCAGCTGCACTAAACTATAAGTCACTGTGCTGATTTTCTCTATCACTTCAGCTCAGGAACTACCATTTCTCTATCTTGTTCTTCTTTCTGTCCTCACTTATCCTGCAGATGGTAAGAGTTAATAAACATGGACACTTCTTAGGCAAGGACCTCTTCTAGAGCTGAAGTACATCTGAATCTAGGCTGAGTGTAGATCAGAAGCTTGGCTAGGACATGGAGTAGGTGGTCAACTGGATATTTTTCCTCCTCTCACTAAGTACTAAGGCTCAGCAAAGCCTACAGAATATAATGTCTTCCTGAAGAACTTCCTATAGAGCTGTTGTGAAACAGCTGAAACTCAGTGAGAGGGGAAGACTGGTACATCAGCTGCAAAGTGACTTTCAGAGACCAGTGCCTTAGAAATTTGCTAAGCAGAGGAAGGCTTCCATTAAACTTTCTGCTAATTTAAGAAAATAATTTGTACAGATAGAATACTCTGGTTATTTTTGTTAATAATTAGCCTCTAAAAATAGTGCAGATCTACTTTTTCATGTGAAGTTCAGCTTACTGCCTGATACTGAGAAAAGGCCTAAAAATAACTGGTTTTATAGTTGATTAGCACTTTCTAGTTCTTGTTCTTTGTCACTGGAGAGTCAGTCAAGATGATGCTGGGGAGGGGAAGAGGCCAGTCAGTGATACAGCTACTTTTCCTACAAGAAAGCTACTGTGAGCATTGATAAGGAGGCTCTAACTCCCCCTGACCCCTCCTCAACAGATTTCCATGCACTTGCCAGTAACTTGAAAGTACCAAGTCCTTTTTGTTCCCTTTCCATTCATTTCCATTGCCTTGCCTGTTCAGCAAGGCAGGCACTTATGCAGCAGCAGTGATAGTAAAAAGCAATAAGAAAATCACAATGGAAAGTTCACACTTCTCTGGCTTTGTATCTTCATAATTCTTTATGCAATGATCTGCAACAAACTCTTCCTCTTCACTGCATTCAACTTTGATATTTTCAGTGCAGGCTTCTATAACTTCTGTTGCTATTTCTACAACAAGCTGTGCCTTGTGATGCGAGGCGTTTTAAAGTAATCTGGCACATGAATATCTCTCTTCACTTGAAAATCAATAAAAACCTTCAGTCACATTTACATTTCTGTGTACTGCTTCCAGATAACAGGAGCATGTCTTCCCTGGCTTATAGCTGATCATAAAGTGAAAACAACTGCTAGGTTTCATGCCTCAGAAGATGACCTTGTCCTTATTTTTTTTCTTGTCACAAAAAGAGCTGACTTGCCTAGCCATCCTTAAAATAGAACTAATTACCATCTGTTAACAGGCCCCTAATGCTCTGACTATAGATCCTTATGCACCATTCATGGTTTCATAGCCATGATGATTAATTGTTTGTAATTCAGAATTCATGTGGAATTACATCAGCTTACCCAGCACCCATTGTGGAGACTTCTTTTATGGAGCCTTGCACACGGAATGTTGGACTCCACAGAGAAATGCAAGGGCAGCCTTTTAATCAATTTACACTTCGAGTTATACTGGAAAAAAGTATTCAGGCAACACTGATGAGTCCTCTGTTGCATGCAGAAGGAAGGATAGAGAAATGAGAAACCTAGATCCTCCTTCCAGCTAGCCTAAGTTGGTGCAAAGGCAGCCCTAGAAAACTGTCTCCTTATGTATTGAGCCTCACATTACAGGAGGAAAAGGAGCTGAGTCGTGACTTGCTAAATAACGATACAAGCTTTGAGCTACTCCCAGGGAAACATAGCATGGAATGATTTCTTCGTTCTGTATGACTGCATAATGCCAAATCTACCCAAGCAGCAGGGAACATGACTCACCAGCAACCTTGAACTTTGTTCATGTGCACACAAGAAGAACCCCTTACCCTTGTTCCAGCTACTCCCTCACAGTACTGAGCTGCCCTAGAACGGGTGCTGCATTCACAGGTCTTGGCGACCCCTCTCAGCCACACACAGAACTGAGTGTGTTTCCATCCTGCCCGAAAAAACAATCCAAGACCGGTGCAGTTTGACCACTTGCATTGCAGAGTCCAAGGGGAAGGGAAAGACTTCACAACTGCAGTTTTGAGCCCGTGCTGTGGGAGCAATATGACACATTTGCAGCCTCCTCACTCTGCCACGCCAAACCTGAACTCTTCTTGGAAATGGTTAGGGGGAGCTCAATCCCTGAACAGCACCCCATAGCTGTGTGCTACTTGCTGATGGCATGGAAGTCCTTGCCCAGTCAGGCCAGGTGGGACATTAAGTATCAGTATCAGAACAATTAGTAAGCATATAGCATTAACAATTGTCACTACCAAATATAGAGGTGACTCTGCAATGAATGCCCAGGAATGAAATTTATATGGTTTATTTTTAGATTCTTTTCGTCTGGGACCGATATTTTTAAATCATCTGGAAGACCTGATACATTTTATTAATGCAGAGATATTTCTTTCCCTTGTGTAACTCCCTGAAAGGCAAATCAGAAATAAAATGACATTAAACTTGGAAAAGCTCTTTATTTCCCAGAGGCTGCAGCCTAATTCAAATGAAAAATACTGTTATCAGCTTTTCCTCTTTCCAGTTTCAACAATAGACAGGCAGTAGTCTTACCTCAAACCTTCCCTATGAACAACCACAAAAAATAAGCCTCTAATAGCTCTGTCAGAACAACAGGCTATTTCTCCTTCTTATATCTGTGTATCTTGATTTCTTTTGTTCTAGATAATTTTGGATGTAGCACTTTAAAGGCAAGAGATCTGTCAAAACTCCCAAAACCCAGACATCTCAGAAGAAAAATCTGTTGCAAGAGAAACATACAACATAATTTATGCCCACTGCTTTTTTTTTTCTGGATAATTGAATGGGAGAGGAAAAGTATTCCATGATAATTAGCCAATTGAAGTGCTCCCTGGCCTTTACTGGCTGTTTTAAGTGTTAGGTGCTCTTAAAATTTTGATAGAATTGATACCAATTATTTAACATATGGTTGTCAATAACAATCGTAACTCTCACAGTTGTGACCTAAATTTTAAATTCCTGTGATGATATCAGAATTTCATACAGTCATCATTGATAAGCTGGGGACCACACATTAAGGCACCTTCCTGTTTTTCACTACCAAACTATCTTCTACCAAGTGAATAAAGAATAAAATTAAATTAAATTAAATTCTCATCTTCTTTAGTCAGAAGAGACTTAAAATGAGAGGAAGGAACTTTTTTTCATCTTTTGGTTTTACTTGCCTTTCACGAATCCTTGAAAAGGGCCAAAATGCTCCCACAGAAGGCAGGGACTTGCAGTGTTACCATGTACCATGTACCACATACCATAGCTATAAATCTGTGTAAGTCCAGAATCTTCATCCTGTAAGAGACTCTGGCTTTGTGAAGCTGCTGATGTACTTCTCTGTGGTCCCCACACCAGAGTAAACTTTTCAGACTAGATTCTGGAACAGGAGAAAGGCTGCTGTAGCATAAACCAACCAAAAAGCTCCTAGATCTTAGCAAGGCGCTATATTCAGAAGAGCTCCTTAAGAAAACATATTTTTCCTAGGAGCCCTGATATATGGTACTGATTCAGGAAAAAGCTGAGAAGTCTGGAATGTCTCTCAGAAATCTCTAGCCTTACTGGCCTTCTCAGCTTGCCAGATTTACTTTATAGGTATCAATCTAGTGTCAAAATAACCACTATGCTTGAATATATCCACCTCTTCTATTCTATATTACGATGAGAAATGGAAATAAAACCACAGGACATCTAGCCACAGATCATCACAGCTTTCTTTATTTATCTGTAGTTCTCCTTTATTTAAATCTTCAGTTTCAGATTCTTGACTTGCATGGCAGAGACCATTAAACTACAACAAATCCATATGCTGCGTATGTGGAGGCAACAGCATGGTTATACATGGAGATCCATTTCCAGCTTATTGATAGCAGTTAGATTAGTCTCTACCCTATGAAAAGAAGAATTAATTTAGCCATCTGCCAACTGTAGTTCACTTTTGGTCTTATCCACCAGAGGACAACGCTTCTAAAACACGATCCTCTGCTGAGCTGAAGCTGTGAAACCCTGGCTGTGATAGAAGCGGGTTTGAGACTTCAGCCAGCGCTTGAGAGTCTTCTCACTGTGCAACTTGCCTCACTCCTAATGAGGCTCAAGGGGCTCCAGACAAACAGATGGGCAGCAGAGTCTACTGACAGACCATCTGCTCAACACCACGGAGTACAGGTGAAAACACAAGGCATTTCTGCAGCTGTTCCTTGTAGCAGGGATCTTGCAAACCAAGAAGGTGTTGTTGCTGTGATATTAAATCTAAAATAATAATAGGCATTAGAGCTACCAAATGCCAAATATAATCAAAATGCAACTTTCTCCTAAAGAAAGGTGCCTCTCAGCACTTTTAAAGTAATGCTTTACTATCCTTCCACAAGGTGCTTCACAAGGAATAAATTTCAGTTAATACTAATGCATTTCTCTCATATTTTCCCTTTGTTCTGTGCTGAACTAGGACTTTTCATGCTCTGCATGGGACATTCTACTTTACATGCATTGCAAAATCTCCATCTTTGTGAAAAGTAACACAAGTTCAATTAAATGTCAACATTGCTATTTTTTTTCCCAATGGCACCATGCACAAGGCAGTCATGAGAGCAGATTGGATGAAGAGCATTTTAATTACATGCACTGGCACACAGAACGGTCTAGAACTGCTCACACATTTATAAATAATACAAATACTTAATATCATTCCTGTCCTTAAATTTTGTCAACTCATTTCCTGTAATCTCTGTTCTGTTATGTTACATGTAGTTTTAGAAGATTTTCATTCCCGAGTGACACATCCTCATCTTCTTTTAGTGTGTATTCTTTAATCTTGTGAAAACAGGTTCTGTTCTTACTGTGTGTACAAATCTATCACCAACATTTATAACCTACCTCATATTTTGCACTAGGCTCAGGTTTATAAAACTTGCCACCTGTATCTCCTACACAGTGCAAATATAACTATGTCTTCATATCATAGAATAATATGTGTGGAAAAGACCTTTTATCTGAGCAGCACCCTGCTCGGATAAAAGATAGCTTTAAAGGCTGGTGAGGGATATTCTCCAGCTGAGTTTTGCCATCTACACAGTTGGAGACCCCACACATTCTGTAAGCATTTGTTTCAGTGCCTAACCTCTATTAGGGAGAAGAATTACTCCTGCATACCCAGGAATATTGGAAACTGGAAATTGGATTGGTTATTTTGAGACCTGTCACTAAGAAAATTCTGGCTTTTACCCAACAGACAGTCCCCATTAAAAATCTTGACAGTATGAAGTGCCCTGGGTCAGATCCACAAAGGTATCATGGCACCTATCTTGCATTTACATATCTAAATTTCTTTTTAGCTTCTGCACAATAAGTAACAGCTTTGCAAATGTTGTGATCTTTACATTCATTATTGCTACTTGGGCTTATTTCTGCTGCAGTCTAAGTATGCTGACCACACCTTTATGATACTGATGACCAGCTTCCATCTTTTTCTTTGACTTTTTGAGGATTTGGACATCAAAGGTATAATCTAGTTCCTTGTATAACTGATCAGTCTCAGTTGTTCTGGACAGAGGCTTTATTCTAAAGCATCAGTGTTTTCACAATATTTCTCTTATCACTATTACTTAGGGGTATGATGCCACAGTTGTAATACATTCTAAGCTATCCTTGCCTGTATAAAGGACAGTGAATTTCCTGCTGATTACAAATGGACAGGTTTGTCTATGACAGGTTGATCTGGCATTTCAAACAATCCATGTAGAAAGTTCAGAGCAGCGCCTCACTTTGAAGAGGCTGAACAAGGGGTAGCCTCAAAGCAAGCAATTTTAAGAATCAATTCTCTCTCCCAGTTTTCTTACAGAGTCTGTCTGACTAGATTCAGTTTTAGAGTTTAGACAGATTTGCATTTACATTGAACTCATAGTTATGTGCAATTTTAAACAGACTGAGCCTGATTTTAATCAAGCAGAAAGTAGATTTAAAGATGCTGAAGATTTGGCAATTCCATACTGGTTTTTAGACAACATAAAGCTTCCACTAAGTAAATGTTCTTTACTGGTCTTCAAAGGTTCCTGAAAGCATGTGCCTCATACAGGTGTATATCTCTATCCTTGTTCCCAGACAGCTACATCTGTCTGCAGCTGAATGTTGGAACTCCTTGATTTCCTACCATTTTGCATTCCTTGTGAATTTCCTATCCTTCTCCCACATGTGAGAAGCTAACAAAGCCCTGTTTCCTGCAAGTATGTGCTCTTTGTGCCTCCAGCTTTTAATTTAGTTCTGAGCAATGCCTGGTCTTCTTTGTACACCACCATTACTGATCATCCAGTCCGGAGGCTGCACATTGCACACATAACACCAGCCAGGTGGCTTAATAAACCTAGAGCAGGTAGAGAGCATGACAACTGAAATCTAGCTGCTCCAATTTTAGTTGATCATCAAATCGCTTATCATTCTACCTAATTTCTGGTTTTCAAGAAATGTACCAAAATAGAATTGTATTTGATATTTCCACATGTCTGTCAAAGCAGATTGGCTTGGATAAGTTCAAAAGTTATTAATGGGAGGCATTGGCCTCCATAAGAGCTTCATTTCCTCAGAAAATCAGGTTAAAACTTCTCTGATAATGGATTAGATTCTTTACCCTATCCAAAGATCACTTAAGATAAGCCTTGGACACAGACTTCAAAACAACACAAGATAAAAGAGTCAAAGAAGGTTTTAACCTGCATGATGACTGCCAAGAAGTATTTGTTGAAGACAAAATTTTGGCAGGAGGATAGCAAATGCCTCTTATATTTGGCTGTGCTTTTATATCTGCAGCAGGAAGAAGGTGTATTGTTGGAATTGCTATGGAGATTGCATATCAGTTGATAATCTCTTGCAATCTAGAGGTCTTGATTATTAAGTTCAGACCAATAAAAATCGTGTTAGGCACATTCTATTCTAGTCGTTCTGACATAGAAAGATATCTGGCTCCAAAAATAAGTAAAATTGACATTTTGATATGATAAAACCTCTTGTTTAAAAGGGAGATGAAATTGAATAATTTAAAACTGTAATTCCATTCTTAATTAGTTTCTTACAGAAAAGTTAAGCACTTCCCAGCAGAAGGTACGGTTAACTACTTCAGTGTCATAAAAATGCCATAAATAACTAAGAATTTGTCAAGAATAAAACACTGCAGCTTGAACAACAGTTTTGCAAGGATTGGAATTTTAACCTCCAGCCCGGTGTCTCCATAGTAATATCAAGAAAGGAGAATTGAAATTCAAGTTTATTTTTACCCTACACACCACAGCTTTTGTCACAAACCTCCTAAAAATGAATTGTGCATATTTCACCATCTTGTCTCTTTGTAGACAGATGGATATATCTCAAAGGCTCAAATTTTTGAAAATAGCTCATGATTTTTGAATACCCAATTCTCTTTTGTATTTTGGGCGTTATACACCCAGACAGCCTTGTCACATGGATGGATTAGGTCCAATTTTCAAAGAACTTCAACAGTATCTGTTGATGCACACGGGCAACTCTGTATATCTTGAAGTCACAGAGGTGTCACTGAGGTGCCTATATGTGTTTTAGAAACCTACATCAGGATGTTGAGTTGTGGGATTTTGAGAAAGAATGAGGTTTACAAATCTTGTCTTTTGTGAGAATTCAAAGCTTTTAAAGAAACCAGTCCTGTGCTAGTACATTTGATCACCTGCAGTGTATTAACCCTGTCCACAAAGAAAGAGGAAATAAATTTTATTTGCTTTTTAAAAGTAGGAAAGTATTTCCCTAATTTAATTGGATTAGATGTTGAAGCGGTACACAAAAGTAGGACTTCAGTTGCTTCTCTGATCCTTCAGACCCCCCACCTCAACCTTCAGTACCAAATGAGAGATGGAAAAATAGAGGACTGCATGTTTAGCACAGTGAAGAATGAATTCTGAAGCAGCTGCTTCCATTCTTTCAGACTTCATCTAAGCAGCAAGCCAGTGTTCTGGAATTGTGTGCAGCTGGCCAGAATCCATACATGGGTTCTGCAGAGAGAGTTTTTTAGATTCTTTATACTGATGTGAGGTTTGCCCCCAGGCCAGATGCTTTGCCTTTTCAGGTGTTATTCAAAAGATGAGTTGTTCCTCATGTAGGCTATATATATATGCTAAGCTTGCAAATCACATCAAGGGCTCTTTTCAGTTCTGGAAAGAATACAGGAAGTTGTCTTTCCTAGATAGCTTTTCTCTTAAAAGCATGTTTTCTCCTTAAGCAATTACACAATATTCCTAAAGGTATAGTTGCTTCTGGTGTACAATCTCAGAGCTGTGCACCTGAAGACCTTATTGTTTCTGATACAAAATAGGTTTCATTGCAATTCTTTATTCTGTAGTTGTCTACTGTGTTTATGTTTACCCCAGATATTTTTGTCATAGGGCATAAGTCGCTCTCAAGTGAAATTGTGCATAGAGTCTATGGCAAGTTATTGACAGAGACATTTCCTGAGCCCCACTCACAATATTATTCTTATAATTTCGACTTTGTTTTCGAATTCCAGAATTCTGTGCTACATGCAGAAATTTCAGCAGGAAGTATTACAGATGCTGCAAAATGTACACCATTTGAATCTGGAAGGTGCATTGTGTTAGTATGCCTAAAACAGAATTGAAGCAGCTGGTTTAAGGTCCCTGTTGACAGAGTGCTGCTGGCTGAGAGGATCACCACCCCTATTCAGTTTTCTACTGCCCCTGCTGCATGAGGCTGAGGTACCCACAGCACAGGATGGGCAGGGCATGACCTATTGGCATTCAGAGCCGAATGCTGCCACACAATCGCCATCAACACATTTTACCACAGGCTGCTTGGCTACCAACTGAGGCAGCTGAGAAGCAGAACTAATAGGCTTCTACTTCTTCTGCTGGGTGGGATCTGTTCTTCCTGGCAGAGATGGAAATGCACAGTTGAGAGCAGTAAGTCTTCACGTAGTTTGGATAAATCTGAGAAGTACTGCGAGTCTCAGTAGCTTAATAAAACTTATCTTGCCAGCCCTTGGCCATAGCAGAATTCAGTTGCAGACTAGGAAACAGTGATGTTAATTCTTTTACAGGAAAGCAATTCGTTCAGACAACTTTCTTAGCCTAAGTTGTTAGGTTTCATTTCATTCTGTAGCTTTAGTCGGAATAACTGTGTTCTCATAATCCTGTCTAGACCCTTCCATGCAGCCAGGAGCAGAATTGATACTACCTGTGATCTAGATAGGAGATTTGCCTTCAAGACCAGCCTCTTTTCCTGCAGCAAATGCTTTCTGTTGTACAAAAAATAACATTTAAATTTGTAGTTTGGCAGCAACAGAAATGCTAGAAGCCCCCGGTTTCATTTACAAAAACTGATATAACTTCTCACCATTACATGTCTTTGGCAATTGCCTGTGATGTACTGTTGTGTGCCTGGAGACATTCTTACCTAAGACAGGAACAGAATTCAGTGACTGCTTTATTTTGTAATTTATATAAATTTGTGTATTTTGCTTGTAAAATTATGCAGAGGGTAAGATTTAGAAGAAAAGTGTAAGACCCTACAGATTTAATATTATAATAAAACAAAATTTCAAACACCTACAGTTTAAGTCTTTGTAATCCAGCAGACAAATACAGAAAGGACTGCTTGGAAAGGTAACTGCAAAAATTACATAGGGTGCATGCCAATGGAGAAAAAGAGTAAAGATAAAACCTCAAGTATGTAATTAAAAGTAGCAGGATTATGTTTGAAAGAGTTGAATATTAAGAGCAACACTTTGACAGAAATGAGTTATCAGTATTACTGCTTGCAATGAACAGGCAATGAAGCAATGTCTTCAGAGAAATTCCTGCAGATGGACATTTTTGAAACTAGACAAGACAGAAATACAAACACCAATTGGGAGCAATTATTCTGCATGGGAGGTGAAGTAGATGAGGTGAACAGGGTAAGGTGAGAAAATAAAAAATTGTAAGAAATAGAAAAGACTTATAAATAAAGTACTTCTGTATGTTTGAGGATGGAAAGTTTTACAGGAACATAAAGCACTGGCATTTACTTTTTTAACAGATGGACCAAAGAATCTATCAAAAGATGACACATATATATCTTCAAATGAACAAGGGTAGAAAATGTGGGGGCTTTTTTCTTCTTCCTCTTTTTTTTTCTTTTTTTTAATTGAAGCAAGCTGAACTAGGCTAATTGATGCTATTCAGAGACAGTACAAGGGATTGATACCTCACAGTCCCAAGCTATAGAAGACAGCATGAACTTTATGAAAGTAGCGAGGAGAGGCTCAGACAACTCTGGTCCCCACTGGGAAACTACTGAGTCTAAAAAAAAAAGGTACAAGAGGATATGATATTTAAAGTACGATTGGCCTTAATATATGAAGATGTCGACCTATAATTTGCAGGTGACTTAGTGCATAGGTGAAGCTGTAGCATATTGTTCAGTCTTTCTCAGTTTTCAGTGTTTTGCTTCATATTAAGGATTCAAAATGTAGATACACACATGGGCCAGACCAGGGTCTGTTTCACCTCATATTTCAAAAACATTCTGTCTTCTGTCCTATGTGCCGCAGGTATCAAATCTGAACTAAGGGGATGTGAGAATTCTGTGTCTATTGGAATGTTGGTGTTGGAGGTGCAATACACAATAAAAAAATTAAGTGCTGAAGGGCATGGTGTGTTGGAAAATCATAACTCCTGCATCTCCCAACTACAGGAAACTACATTAAGGGACCACACATGCCACACAGCTCCCTACAGTGACATCCTGACATCTTGATATCCTGAGAGACTTTTAGATAGTGTCAGGGACTTTCAGATATTGTGAGCCTTCTCAGACCTAGCTCATCAATATAGACAGGCACCTTACCTGATAATTAAGAATCGATTGTGAATCCTGCCATTGCTGGCAACACTGTGTCTGGAATCCTTTCTTCATGAGCTCTTCCTTGCAGGGGAACTATTTATTTATTGCAACCTGCCTCTCACGAAGCTGTGGCAGTTTGACAGAATAGGGCACTAATGGAGAAAAAGTAGCTCTTTACTGCTTTATGTCAATGTTTGCAGCAACCTGCTTCAGCGAATACCAATAATTTGCCATTACTCTGCACTAATTTAGGTATCTGTAGAAAAGCATTAAGGAAAAATCTGTTAAGGTAATTTTCCAAGACATCAAATAAGTTAAAGATCCAAGAACAGAAGGCAGCCTCATTTCACTTATGATACACCAGGTGTCTTTGGACTTGTTATCTACTAGATAGTTACAATACCACTAACAATAATATCACTATGCTAGACAAAGAGAGAAATATTTCCTTTAATGATGCCTCTTAACAATATTCCATGTTCTCCTAGGTTTGCACCATTCCACCTCAGCCTCCACAGCCGACTGTTGTTCCAAAGCCAGTTCAGTCTGTCATACATGTTCCATTGCAACCAAGCTGCCCAGGACGAGGCAAGATGGCAAAGCTCATCAATCCAGAAGAGATGACATCCAGGGATTATTACTTTGATTCCTATGCTCACTTTGGAATTCATGAGGTAATCTTTATTTTTGTTTCAGCAATTGTTAAATAACTAAGAATATAATAATAATAATTATTATTATTATTATTTCTTTTTTACTTACTTATCTGTATTCCACTTGCTCATGATTATACTCCTCTGCCTTTCCTCAGGCAATTGTGTAGTCTGGTTAAGTGCCAAAGCTATCACCCACTTCCCTAGAGACTTGTACTCAAAACCTTTGTCCCACTTAGATTCTTATGTAGCTGTGTGTGCAGTGGTGAATTTCACAAGTGCATCAATGCAGTGCATTTATGAGGGCTGCAAACCAGCCCAGCCACAGCCAGGGGTGCTCCCTTATTGCTGTGTTGGGGATTTTGTTCTCTTACGTGTTTGAGCACAGACATCAGCAGAACAGCTACTCAGCTGGCATGAGAAGCCAAGCAGTTTCTTGACTCCTGGCATGTTACTGGAATGCACAGGCAACACTGATGGGAATATTAATCACCTCCATTAAATACACTGCTGGAAATAATTTGAAATACTTTGGATGAACCATTTATTATCAAAATGTTGACTGTAGATGAGTCCTAAAGAAGTCACTGATACCTTGTCCTTGCTGATATTTTTGTGACACAAGAGGATGAGATCCTTAAGAGCAGGATGCAAAAAATGTGAAATGACTCAGTGCACTCCTCACAAACAGCATAACAAACAAAATCTATTTCCATTACTCTAGTAATTGTTTGTGGGGTATAAACATAAAAGATTTCTATCTGCCAATAACATCTTACCAGTGTAGTATTCAGAAATCGAGTCCAAGAATGGAAGAAAATAGAGAAACAATTGAGTGGGAAGGAGACATAGAAGAAATTTTGAGTACACATCAGAGACCTTAAATCAAATGGATCTCCTTATGGAAGGATACAGCCATGGAGGTCTCAGGGAGTGCAGAGAGCTTCTTGCTGAGGCTGGGAAGTTGGAGGTTTCTTCCTTCCTGCAGGAGGTGTGTGCTGGTAAAGCATCTGTGTCAACAAGTAAAGGAGCTGCTAGAGGAGGCTGGAAGATTTTGAAGCATCACGGGCATGAGGAAGAGACTGACTGGATCTTCTCTGAGAGCATGAAGGTACAAGAGCCTAAAACCCCAACTGTACTGAAAGGAGAGGCAGTCAGAGTCTGTACTTATCAGGTTTGGAAGTGAGGACTTCTCTGATGGTGAAGGCTGGAAACTTGTCACTTCTGGGAACAAAAGGGAGGCTGTTGATCCACCTGCAGATGTCTGGCTACAGAATAGGGTCAGTGTCCTCATTGCAGCTGAGGGGCAGGAAGGTCTGTCCAACAAACCTCCAGAACCAGTTGGCTCTGAGCCAGGCAGGAGCACTGGGAGAAAGTAACAAGTGATAGCTGCCAAAGGCTCCCACCTGTAGGGTACAGGGGCCCCCATCTGCTGACAGGACCTTCTGCCAGGGCGCTTGGATCTGGGACATGGTGGAGAGGTTGCTGTCGTTTGTCCATCCCTTAGAGCAGCCCTTAGAGCCTGCTGCTCTTCGACATGAGCACCAGTGAGACCTGGAGCATATAAATGTCACTGAGAAGTTGATGATCAACAGCAAGGTGTGCCAGGTGGATTTTTGCCTCAATTCTAACAGCACAAACAAGGACTTGAGGAGGAGTGTTACCATGGGTCCACAACTACTTGTGCAGCTGGTGTCAGTGACAAGTTTTTGGTTTTTATATCTATGGGACTCTCTTTGAGGATTGGGGTCTGCTAGGAAGAGATGGAATCCACCTGAAAAAACAGGCCATAAGGCATCAGTATTGACTCCAGGGGAGATACCACTAGTGACTGGCCTGCAGATGGACTTTGTGTTGCTCATTACAACATTTTCACAGCAGCAGTTCAGATCAGTTCTCAGCCCACTGCACTGACCATTTATGTAGTCCGTAGTTCACACATTTTTCACTGAGGATGTTATGGGGAAAAATGTGGGAAAATTTGCAAAAAAATCAAAATAAAAAACATCCACTCCTCTTCCCTCATCCACAAAGCCCATTATTTTGCCATAGAAAGATACCAAGTGCTCAGTCATCTCCAAATCCATGCTGAACACTCCCAGTCACCTTCTTGTTCTTCATATGCGTGGAAACAGTTTCCATGAGGGTGTACTCACACCTTTCCAGTGGTGATGGACTGCTCTTTGCCTGATACCAAATCATGCTTTATGATAAAAGTAGCCTTTTATTCATCTGCAGTTACTGAGCATACATAGTGTCCTGCCAAGACAGGTAAGTAAGCAGCTGATACATGTAACAATCCAGTTCATGACTGCCTCAGTCTGCTGGGCAGTAAACAGATCCTTTTCATCTTGAAACTGAAAACTCATTTGTCTACTTGCTTAAACTGCGAAATTCGGCAAGAGTATAAACAAACCTTCAGCCTTCTAGACATAACTGAAGCATTTGCAGAATAGTAAAGTCTGTGTTGAATGGTCTACACATCTCTTAAAACTGGCACCTGGGTCTTGAGCTGGGTCCTCTTTATTAATACAGTTTGACTGACAGATATACAATAGAAAGCAAGGTATCGATGGAATTAAATGCATGTACTGCTGCTATCAGTGCATCAGAAATCAGCACCTAACAATGGCAACTCAAACTAGTGACATAGTAGTCTTGGTCACACATTAATACATAATCTGGAAACTGATTGGATAAATGAGTGGACAGAAGAGCAGTTGAGGGAGGACCTTACAATTCAGAATTTCTAAGTTCTGCTATGGACTTCTGTCTCACACTTGGCAAGGCTGTTAAGTCTGCTCTCTTATAATGTCATATGGAACAATTTCTTTTCTGTTCAAAGAGGAACCTCAGAAGATCTGTCCACTGACCTCTGGGTTGTGCATGATTTAGGAGGAAAGGAATGCTTGGATTTCTGTGTGGCTTCTGTCTATTCCCAGGGCAGTGCTGTAGTTAGATTAGATTCTGGTTGTCGATTGTAACAGTGAAGTAATAGCAAAATAAAACCATACAAGGGACATCGTGCTGCTTCTTAATAATTCAGCTCTAAGTAGCTGGCATTTTACAGTTGCTTCGATGTGGGCACCCCAAAGTACCTGAGAAACCCTTCATGTTGTATATTAACAATGCTTAAATGACAGGAAGGGAATGCATTCAGCAGCAGTGTGGAATGTATATAAACATTTCAAATAGTGACACAATACTTTTATTTTCATCACAGGAAATGTTAAAAGATGAAGTGCGCACATTAACCTATAGAAACTCAATGTATCACAATAAACATGTTTTTAAAGATAAGATTGTCCTCGATGTTGGAAGTGGCACGGGAATCCTCTCCATGTTTGCTGCAAAGGCAGGAGCCAAGAAGGTATATGGGGTAAGAAGACTTTCCTTCACACTTTGAATTTGTTTGTACATTTTGCCTGGGAATTTGGCTTTGTGATTTACCTTCTCTTACTTGTCTTGGTTTGAAATTCTACTGTCCAAGCTCATCTATGACTTGGTTTATAGTGACTTCAGTGGAGTTCTGTTTTATTCTATGACTTGCACTACTGTGCCTTCTCCAAATTGGGATGTAAATGGCTTTTTATATGTGGAACCTTTGGTGATCTGGTACATATTCACATTTCTTCTTGGCTGAAAAAAAAGTTAAAGAGACTCACTCCTACTCAGAGGGGTTAAGTGATCTATCTTGCTTTTTAAATTTTCGAGGTCTGCAACTTTGTAGTCTTGGAAACAAATTTCCTTAATACACTTTCTCCTGCATATTACAACTCAGCAAATTGTGCAAGAAAGCATGTGCATGTTTTCTGTGCCAACAATAACACTTTTCAGAGGCAGAAGGAAATTATTACCTTAAATACATTGAACTTTAGGAGCATGAATGTGCTGTTCTCTGCAGAGAAGTCATTACAGAGAGCATAGATTTGCTTACTAAGTATATTCAAACTTATTTGTACTGACTCTAAAATGACAAATGCAGTTTCTTTTTTCTTTTGACTTCTGTTTGCCCTGAAGACACATAGCAACATAGAAAAGGGGAAATAGATCCTATTTCTCGGTGTACTTCAACAAAATTGTTTACTAAAACTTAATTGGGTACATCTGTGCATTTGAAGACTGATGTCACTAAGTACCCAAACTGTGTGTCTTCATTAATGGTAATGATACATGAAAAGCCATTTCAATTCTCAGGCTTATATTTTCAAAATCCAGTGTTAGTTCTGAGTATTTGATTTGAATATCAGACTAGAGCATGAAACTATAGATAGCTGAAATCAAAAGGTGCTGGAAAAAGTTTTGGAGTTTAAGCCTGAGACTGGCTGCTAGAATCCATTTTCTTGTAAACCAGTATTACTTATTAATATGATTTATTACCTCAAAGCCTCAGGGAGGATAAAACCACAGCTTTCTTTGATGCAGAAATGCAGGTCTCATGCAAAGATGTTGCAGTGCTCTAGAAGTATAAGCATACACAAAATGATGATGCTGTGCTCCCACCTTCCTATCTCTCAGATCCCTGGCCATATGGTCTTCCTCCCTCCCTTGTGCTGGCACTGGTGCTTATCTGGTTTTACAGTGAGCCAGCTCACTGGCAGAAAATTCACCAAGTAAAAGAAAAGTAAATACTTTCCCACATGTTTGTTGTTGTGGGATTTTTTTGTGTTTGGGTTTTTGGGTTTTGTTTTCTTCCCCTTTGGATTTCTTTAGAAATCTTTCAGGCTTTACCTCAGGCCTTTCTAAAGCTCAGTGGCACACCAGTGCCAGCTCACCCTCTCGGCTCATGGACTGTTCATCGCTGAAGCTGGTGGGTGTGCTATCCATGGAACTCAGCTCTTAGAGGAACTCCCTTAGGTGTGAAACTCTTTGGCTACAGCCAAAGAATTTCAACCTTCTTGTCAGATGAGCTGTCTCACTGTGAACCCTGTACACAGCAACCTGCAGAGTGGATTTGTGTTAGACAAGCAGCCATTTCAGAAACTTAGCAGTGGCAATCTTATAGTCAAATTGAGAATTTATGGTCATATTTGCCATTGGAAACTGAGAGTTCCATTTAAAAAGCAAATATTTGCCATGAGTTATTACATAGACCTGCAATGTTCATTTTCTTCTGTACAATGAAATGTGATTTTTCAAATAGCATGATGTGGAAACTGTTGACAAGTGCAGAGTGTTGGTTTTTCAACTACAGATATCACTCTCCTCTTATTCACACTTTCCCACTTTGGGTTCAATTTCATCCACTACTCTGTCTGGTTCTTCCTATCCCTTCTTATTCACTGTCAGAACTTATTCTTTGCCACTACCTAAGCCAACTGCTAGAATTATCTCTGGGTCTTCAAGATATGTAAATCATAGAATCATTAATTTAAAGCTGTATCAACTTGGCCAAGGACATGTCCAGTCCAATTTGGAAAATCTGCAAGTATAGAGACTCTAAATACTCTCTCAGCAACGATTCCAGGCCTACCATCAGCAGGAATTTCCCTTGCCACAGCTCATGATTACTGACTTTTGTCTTGTCCCTGTGCATTTCAGAAAACAGTTTGACTTTACTTTCATTGCAAGCACTTTTGGGATACTTTTAGTTTGCTATTGGACTGGGGGAGATCTCTTTGCAACCTGAACAGAACCAGCCCCCTCATTTTCTCTCCTTTCTTCACCTGCTTTGAGCCCTAACCCTTGTGGGAGGGTACCAGTGTGCCATGCAGTGATGTTCATCTAAGGGGGGCAGCTGTTGTAAGAAATGTAGAGATAGAATTGGCACATAGCTGTCGGTGCTTGGGAGGGGTCAGTGAGGCACATAAAAATACATAAAACATCCTTGAAGCCTAGGCTCATCTGCTGCATTTAGTCACACAAAATTCAGGACAGTCACTGCAGTAGAACTATCTGAATTCCGTGGTGTTTGCAGACAAACAAGACGGTGCAGGGAAGAAGGAGTTAAACAGACACGGAAAATGAAGGCTGATGTTAGCTGTCAGCTGCTTTGTATAAAAAGGTGGTGATGAGAACACAGCCCAGGGGAAATCTGGGAATGTTGTGACTGTTTCAGAAAGAGACCACAGTAAAAGAGGAGACATTCTCAGCAGAAGATTGAAGATTGAGAAGTAAAATGAAAGCCGAGGTGAATATACACACACCAGATACAGCTGAAGCAATTCGAGGGCCATGCTGTGACCACTATTATTTAATATCTTCATTAAGGACAACAGATAGTGGGATTGAGTTCACCCTCAGCGAGTTGTGGATGACACAAAACTCCTTTGTGCAGCTGATATACTTGAGGGAAAATACCCCTCCTAGAGGAATGTTGTCAGGCTTGAGGAGGGGGCCTATGTGAACCTCATGATTTTCAACATGGCCAAGAATAGGAGCCTTCACTTAAATCAGGGCACTCCTTTGAAGATCTCTTCAAGCCCAAACCATCCTATGATTCTGTTATTATAAACTCAGGTGCAGACTTATTTTGTTGGAACATGCACTTTTCACAAAATCCAAATGCTTTGCAAAATAGGACAGATTTGAGCAGATCACTGACTTGAAAGAAAACTGAGAAAAAACCTGACAATACCGATTTTTCCTCTATTTCTTCACCTACAGAATTCAGTCTTCTTTTTTCTGAAAGGACTTGCTTTTTAAAATAAAATTCAACCACAGTATATAGTCCAAGTCAAAATACAGATGAACAGCTTTAGCCACCCTAAAGCAAGTTTATTTTCTGAAATATGTATTCCTTCATGAAACATTTAAGTATTTGGGTTTTTTATTCTTTTGCTTCTTTGCATCTGAAGCGGATTTTTGGAAACTTGTTGTCATTCATGAGAGAGAACTTTTTATTTCTTTGCACCTTGTTCTTTAGAAAGTTTGGAAAGTGACCAGCAAACACCTACATACGCCCTCTTTATTTAAAAACCATCCAAAATGGGCAATGGAATTGAAAATCCCAGACAGATATAAATAAAGACAGGGGAAATGAGTATAATGGCAGTAACTATAGACAGGGAATACAGTCTACACAGCTTACAGTAAGGGAAAAACCTGGATGGAGCAAAATGACAGCCCTCACCCCAAAGGATTTCTTCCTTGAACTCTCTGGACTGGCATTCAGGTGCTCCTTTCCACAAGCCACTTTTGGTTTATCCTTAGGCCATTGTGCCAGACATTTTAGGAATGGTTTACATCCACAGGCAAGCTAAGCAGAATCAATGTGTTCCCATGGGGACTGGGACTGATATTATGACTGCTATTATGTCTGTTTCATGCACAATATCAAAACAATAAAGGATTTGTGTGTCCTTGCATCTGCTCTCCTGCCATCTGTGAGTGCTATCACGGAGGTCAGGCACAATTTAGCTTTTAGAGATTAAATAGGATTCACTGGATATATAAACCACTTCATTAGAGGTAATATAGTTCTATTTGACATTCCCATAGGGGAATTAGAGAGACAAGGATTATGCAAAGTAGCATCGCCCGTTCAATGCCAAATTTGGAAGAGGTAAATTAGGAACCAATTCAGTGACTGTAAGCAATTTTGGCCTTCATGATTTTCAAGGGGCACAAAACCCAGAGAGATTCATGAAATGTAGTTTTTCTCTGAAAGGTATTAAAGGTCATTGAAAACATGCTTTTATGCTGGAACACAGATTTTACCAAGTTTAAGGGCAAATCTAAAACTAGGAGGCACTCTTAATTATTTTCCTAGAAAAAGCACAGAGCTGGTCAGAGAAAAAGCCATGGAGATTTGGATGTTCTTGTAAACAGAAAATTTCAGTCATTTCTTATCTGTTAAAAACCTGCATTCTTTTGGAATAGCAGCTTTGCTAAAGAATATAGATTTTTCACATAGAAAACAATTGCTTCTTGGCATAGACCAGTATTGGCATATTTGAATTTTAACATTATTCACAAAGGTTGAATGTATTTTGTTTTAAAATACATACGGAGGTGGGGCATCATCCTAATTCATTCCATTCAGCAGATTTTTGTGGGTGAGGAGGCAATATTCGAAAGTAGCAGGAATAAATTACAAATAATTAATAAATTATGTACATTTTGTAGGTAGAACCTCTTTTTTTCATATTTCAGTGATTTTAAAAACAATCTTTTCTACAGGAGCCAGTTTAACTCAGACACAGACTGCAATTTAAATATTAAAATATATTTAACTATAATCCTCCCCACGAGTTTGATTTACTCTTTATCAATGGCTACATGCTCTGTAGAGTCTTTGCTGCCTTCAGTAGATATTGTTTTCATTCACATAGCTGATGTCTCAAAGTTAAATTGCTCTTTATCTTGCTTTTTCTCTTTTTTTCTTTTTTTCCTAGATTGAATGCTCAAGTATATCTGACTACTCAGAAAAAATTATCAAGGCCAACCACTTGGACAACAGTAAGACATATAATTTTTTTTTAGGAAAAGGAGAAGAGAACAATTTTGCTTTTTCTGATTAATTTATGTTGTGTGTTTTACATGTAAATGGTAGTTTTGCAGAATTTACTTATGTAAATACAAAACTAAATACCTCATTCTAGGCACTATAACAATTCCTCACAGGAATTGCTGTTACTTCTGTATTTATCAAGACAGAAGAAGTACATAGAATTTATCAATGGGAAGTTTAGTTTAGCAAAGCAGAAGCAAGACCTTATATTACAACTGAACTTACCAAATTAATTCAGCCATTTGAATTCCCCCTTCTCTCTTAAACAGAATAGAAATACAAACACACATATTGACATTCAAATTGAAATAAGGTTTAAAGCAAAAATATTTCACTAAATTTTCCGACTCCCCACTTTAAGAAAACACTTTTTTCAAAACCTTATCAAAACACACACTCAAACTAAAATGTTTGAATCATAAAATAAAAATATAATATAAAACTTCTTATTTGCTTGAAAAGAAAGCTGACGAAATTTCCAAGTATGTGGAAACTAAATTGAAAAAAAAACCCAAACAAACAAAAAAACCCGCACAACCTAGAAGTAACCCCAAGCTACTGAAAAACCTTAGCACAAAATAATCCCCAACAAGTTCTATTTCATGCCTTCAGTCCTCCTCCAAATCACAGCCCACAAGATATCTTTGTAACAACCTTAAAAATCAGTCTTTTTTTAACTGAGGCCGTGAGACAGCTCCTGTTTTAAAAGTGCTTTTCTGTGAAGAGCTTGCCTTTGCTGCAGAGCAGGTCATGGCTGGGCTGTACCAAGTGCCCCCACTTTTAGCTGTGTCTGCACTGATGCTCTGCCCACACATGCACAGGAATGGGTTTCTGTCCTGGTTCATATCTGTTCTGATTTTTATTGCTGTCACTGGCAGTTTCCCACTAACCCCAAGCTCTCTGGCAGGAATATTTATTGTGCATCACGGGCATTCAAGTGTTGTGGTGTGAAACAGCAGTGACATGGATACAAGAGGCCAGCCAGTGGATGCATCTCTTGGTTCAGGAAAAGAAGGAAGCAAAGGACTAGAAAATAGTCTTCTCCACAGTAGGAATAAAGCACTAAAGCAGTGAGGTGTGACCTCCTTGGTTGTCCTGAGCCTTGGATGCAGAGGCCATACGTTCCCAGAACGGCTTTCATCCACTAGAGACACAAATAGCACACCGCAAATCAATTTGCATTTGGATTTCCAGCAGCAGGAATTGTGTGTGAAGGGAGCAGTGCCAGCATAAATTAGAAGGTTCCAGTGCACTCCAGAGAGTGCAGAAGGTATTTATCTCTGCTCTCTCCCCCTGTTTCCACAAGGAAAAAGTGACCAGGAAACTGTGGAGGCAGAAGCAGAGCCGCCTCCCTTTGGGAGGAGGCTTGACAGGGCAGGTTCAGCAGTCTGCCTGACTGCAGTTTGGTCTGCAAACTGCACACCTGAGCCAACATTTACACTTTCACACTCTACACCGACCCACATGCACTTTTATTTTAATGCAGACAGGTACTGAGCCAAAGGATATTGTTGCTCATGGAAATTTTCCCTTTTTTTCCCTGCCCTAAATGTTTCGAAAAATGGAGAGTCAGCAAAAGGGGCTGAACCAAGAGAAAATCCACTGTTTCCAGAACAGATAAATGCAATACATCTGGGGACAGCACAATCTGTTCCCACATGATGCCTTGTGAAGGGAGGTGGGAGGAACCAGTGCTGCTGCAGCTGCTTACACTGACTGTTCTAGGTGTAAACAGGGGGCTTCAAAGTCAGGTGTATCACTTTGGCAGCTGACAACAAGTGCTAAAATTCACTCCAGGAGAATTGGGGCAGTGAAAGTTCTTGGGAGAAAAGAGAACTAAAGAGACTTCATAGCTGGAGCTTATAGACATGAAGAGTCTTCAGTATATCAACAGATTAATTATTGAATTCCTAACTGTGAAAGAAATGAGTTTAAATAATGGCAAAGAGAAGAGAACTCTGCTCTTTCCCAGTCAAGTTGCCCTTATCAGCTGATACTTTGTGGTACCAGTCTGAGTCAGTGTTCCCTGTTTCTTAGGGGACCAGTCTGGATTAAAAATTTGCTGTGCAAATAAAATGGCCACATCTGGTTAGAGTAATACTAGTACTTTGTGTATTTGGGGAAGACAAAGCCTCCTTTTCCTTGGGCTGATTTCTAAAAATCAGTCAACCCACACTTCCACACTCAGCCAGCTAACCTAGTTCTAGCTAAATTAAATTAAATTACCTTCATTTATCTGAAACTGAATGCTGACCACTTCATCAATAAAAACTGCTATCATTAAAAATTGCAATTAATTAGGAGTAGTGGAGTAATCTTATAAATTAGTAATGGAAAGTCCAATATTCACCTTATTCCTAAATTTCAAGTGCATCTGTTACCTTGTCAAGGAAGAATCCAAAACCATGAGATTTTATCCACTGCAACAAATAATATAAACAGCAGAGAAATGCACACTGAAAATTATTTAGTACAAGCTGAAAATATATTTGTAAATAGGATTTTTTTTTTTTTTTAAGCAGGAATGATTGGTGACTTGTGTAGTGGTCCTAAAACAAAATTATTCTTTACAACTGAACTAAATATGGCCCAGCATTTAAACATTAGTCTGTAAACCTGCAGGGATGCTTAAAAGCTTCTAAGTGGATTCTTTGTCTTACTTGGTCAATGATCTAGAAATCTGCCAAATTGCAAAGGGCATTGTAAAATGAGAACATACAGGTAAGGCCTGTTTTTCTGTTGTTTTTAGACATGGTGGGGTTTTTTGTTTGACCTTTGGATTTTGGGTTGTGTTTTTTCCTTTTATACTGATGCTAAAAATTCTATTTATTCTACTTACTCGGAATAGTTTTTTAAAAGTGTGAAATGCATTGAGTGGCATGGAGTCATGCCTTATCAACAGGCATTCAAGAAGAGAATCATATTGAAAAGGTCAGCCTGACATTCACCAATAAGGATCTTAGTCAGGTGTTTTATTATGTGAAACGTATTTCTTTGGATTCTCTTTTCAGTAATCACAATATTTAAAGGTAAAGTGGAAGAAGTTGAATTACCTGTGGATCAAGTAGACATCATCATCAGCGAGTGGATGGGTTACTGTCTGTTCTATGAGTCAATGTTAAACACAGTCATCTTCGCACGAGACAAGTGGCTGGTAGGTGCTCTGCACGTCGTGCTCCTTGCTGGAGCAATCACCATTTATTTCCTGACTACAAGCTTTCCCTTCCCTACTGTGCCATACCAAGACACGGTCACATCTCCAAGTGCCATTTCTTAGGCTTTAACGAGGAGATAACGAAGGGAACCTCAGTGAAAGAGCTTTGCTTTTGATTAAGTGCTGGCTGGTGAAGTTTGCGTAGACACTGTCTAATGACATTGCCACTGCTGCAAGGTTAAAGCTGGTGTGACAATCTGAAGGAAAACAATAAAGGCATGCAAGGGGTGCTTGTCTGGTTTTTGTATGTGCAGTTCAAAATGTGATGTCTTTGTCAGGTGAATAGATTACGAGATCCATTTCCCCACAATTCATCAACAGAAACCTGGAGGGCTAATGTTTCCAGACCGAGCTGCTTTGTACGTGGTAGCAATTGAAGACAGACAGTACAAGGACTTCAAAATTCACTGTGAGTAAGCACCTGCCAGTAACACTTTTCTGTGGCTATTTCCCTAAAATCTTTCATTTCCAGTAGCCCACTGTAACCTCTTTGCAGGCCAGAATTCCAATATAAATGTGAACTCTGAGAAAATGTTGATAAATTCAGGAAATTTGCAATAATTTGAAATGCGCAAAGGAGCGATGCATGTATGAATTGATGAAGACTTTGCCTGGAGTTACCTTAATACCTGTAGCTATATTTAAAATGTGGATTATAGGAGATTTCGTTTTGTTGTTGTTTTGATAAATATATAATCCACCATAACAGCCACAAAACCCAGTAATATTCTTTTGCCAATCAGGTCCTTATTTTTGTTTTTAATATAACAAAAACATAAAATCAGTAAGATGTGAATTAATTGTACACGTGAAGAAATAAACCTTAAAAGACTATATCTCCACGATGGCTTCTCCATGGTCAAGAAGAAAAAACTCCACAACATGTAATACTTTTCTTAAAACATTTTATGCAAGAATTTTTAAATTAAAAATAAAGACCAGAAATCTAAATTTTACTTATATGTTAAAAAAGGGTTCTAATTTCGTGTTTTTAAATACCTCATAGATGCATAAAATTTACTTTTCCTTTGCTTTTAAAATGCTGGGAGAGTTTCCTTGAAGTATTATCAAATAACTGGTGCTATTAGTGACATCTACAAGTGACCTAGTCCAGGCTCCTGCTGTGATCAAATGAACAAGTTTTACATTATTTCATTCTTCTTTTCCTTTCAACGTTTTTTGATTTTATTTATTTTTCAGAGCTGGGCAATTTCATTTAAAAGTATTTGCCATTATGAAGAAAAATAAAATCACAAAATTTCTAAGCAGATTTATTAAACAAAGATACATGTCAAAGTTTGGGTTGTTTGGTCAGACAGCCTTTAAATTAAAATGCCTAACTCCTCATTCTTTGACTCTCACCTCCTTCCAGAAAAGAAGGCTTGGTGTTTCTCTAGTCAAATTCAGTGCTAATACACAGAACTGCCAGTTTGTCAAAATTGCTATTTTGGGTCAAAAGCGAGCCCAGTGCAATGGGGTGGTGATAAGAAGTCTCTGTAGGTGCCAGGAAGGATTATATCTCCTCCTCAAGCACAGCTTAGATTTTTCTCCTTGGCTGTGTGATGACCTTGACAGTTAAACTCCTTACAAAATGTACAGATTCAAATGGATGTATGAGGCATCCATTCTGTAAAGGAATCAGAGCCATTTTGGCCTAAAATCTTCCACTTTGCTTTTGAACTCCATCCTTTCTAGACCTTGAGTCTTTTTCTTTTCTCACAGACAATACATCTGTTTTCAAATTGCTCCGTTTTTTGTCATTTGAAAAAAATGTTTCAAGTAATTTTTTCCCCTTGTAAAATGTTGTTTTCCTTCAAGACACTTTCTGATTTCACCTCTGATTTCCCTTCCCCCCTTTCCTTATATACCTCTGTGTCTTTAGTTATTTCTGTCTCACTATCTATCTGCACCACCATCTTGTCTCTCCTTTCCATTTATAAATCCTTGATGGTGTCTCCTTACATTTCAGTTTTTCATCTTTTTCTCTCTTAAGGATGATAGAGTCTTGCGTTCATATGAGATATGTGGCTGAGCATTTTAAAGGGCATTCAAGAACCATTATATTGATTAAGAAATAATGCAATATGAGTTTTTGAAAAAAATCTAACTTCTGATTTTTCTAACTGAAGATTAATGCCACAGTCAGTTATTCTGATTTACTTCAAAATGTAAAACATATAATTTTATTTTTTACCTCCCGTGACAGCTCTCTGCCTAAGACAGATTGGGGTACATATTTCAAAGCTATCCCATATAAACTGAAGGGCAGTAAATTATAGAGGCCTCAAGAATAAATAAAAAATTAATAAATTGTTTCTTCAGGGCTTCCTAGTTAATATTTTCTGAGTAATCACATAAAAACATATGATTTTTATAAATGTAATCTGAAGTTCTCACATACTCAAGATCCCTGAAACAAAAGCTTCAGCACCCCTGAAATGCTGAGAAATTCACAACCCAATAAAGAGATATCAAAGACTCATTCATGTCCATGTTTTTATCCAACTTAGGAATATGCTGATTTTTCTATCACATTACATTTTCAGTAATTCTCCTCTGGAAACACCAGTAGTTCAAATACTATACTCTGAAAAAAAGAGATATTTCAAACATGCTCATAAATGTGTTTATCTGTTTACTTTGGTTTTTGTTCAAGCTATTTTTTAAAATACTCCCAGTATTCAGTTTAGATTTTGAAGAGAAACACTGAATGGACCTTGACTAACATGCTTCATAAGACTAAGATTTCTCTTGTTTGAAGGTTCTTCTTTTCACTTTGTTAATCAACCTTAAAAGCAAAGCCAGTGTACTTTTCCATTTTTCAATGTTTTCATTTTGTGCAAAAAATCCTCAGCATGATAGGAAGCATTTATTGGAACATTCAGAAGAACAATTCAAATACAGCGGATTGGCATAACTTTAAAATCTTTTCAAAGTGAACCTTTTGCTTTTCTGTCATGATGTATGTGCGGATTAAAACTTGGAGCTGCAACTATTGAAACATACCTGCAAATCTACTCCTGCCAGTAATTTACTCACTGAAACTAAAACTACTTAAATAATCAAAAGAGCATGTAAACTGCCGATCTATGGGAGGGGGAAAAAAAGTATTAAGCAGAACGAATAGGAAAGGGTAGATCCCTAACAGCTATTCCCACCACTCAGTCTGACACACCAGATGATTTTGGGCAACAATCACGATTGTCTAAAGCCACGAAAATCATTGACAAATCTCATATAATACAGTTTTATAGATACCAAAATATAACGTTCACTTGTTCAAAGATGCACATTGAGGGCTTATTTTGCCACAACTGCATTATCTGTGTAATAGCAATGATGGCATACACAGCTGGGGCAAGGAGCAAACAGCTGAAGGAGACACCTAAAAATTAGGGGGTGGTAGAAATTCTTTCAAAAGAAAAATGCTTTGAGAAGCAAAAAATATTTTCTGTTATGGCTGCTAACCTTGACAAATCCATTTGCATTGACAGGGTGGGAGAATGTGTACGGCTTTGACATGACCTGTATTAGGGATGTTGCCATGAAGGAGCCCTTGGTGGACATAGTAGATCCAAAGCAAGTGGTGACCAATGCCTGCTTAATAAAGGTTTGGTAATTCTGAATATACCTAATTATGAATGTTTACACCTAACTGTAAGGTTCTTTTGGGACCTGATGCTTATGTTTTGCTACTATCTTTATGTGCTTTGAACCAGCTTCAAAAGCCATTATCACAAAATGCTGTCACACTAAGAAGGAAAATTGTGCAGTTTTCAATTTGCCAGTTCTTGCATGTTTCACATGCTCAATACTGTTACCTGACCTGGGCATGAACACTGATACCTTGATTTCTTATGGATTTCCCAAAAGCAAAATGCTCCTTGTGTCTCTACTCATCTGGTTGCATCTGCAGGCTGTAACTCAGGATTCTTACAAATTTTACATGTACAAATACTGGATGAAGAGGGACTTGATATATTTAGATACGAATTTGAATTGCCCTGCCTTTTTTGTAAATAAAGGTTGGAAATTACTGATTGAATACTGCTGAGGAGAAGGGGTAAATGATACTGTTTGCAGTAAGAAAGTCTGAAGTATCAGTTCTGAATTGATGATGAAATAAATAATTAACTCCAGAACATGTGATCAGAATTTGAACTCAATTTATTTCTCTAACTTCCTAATTCTTAGCCTTATATAGAATGTTACTGCTCTCTCTCAGCCCCAACATCTGCACCCACAGGTTAACAGGTACACTGCTCTACATATGAGACAGAAAGGTCACTAATCCCTGTTCACAGTATTATGTTAGCAATGAAGGAACTGCCTGCAGGAACGCTTGAAAGCTCTAAAATTCCCTTTAGGTGAAGGAATCCTCCTCATGTGGGACAACTGTCATGAGCAAGGCTGTGTGCATCAATAGTAGTGGTAGTACCAGCTCCATGAATCCAAGAGCTCATTTATCCCAAAGAGTCAGTTCTAACTTTTCCCTTTCACTTTTTGCCAGTAACAAACACAGCAATAAATACTCCCATATGCAAAAGGGAAAGCCATGTCTCCAGTCTGCAAAACCTTTACTGAAAGCAGCAAAAAGGAACAGAACTCTGGATGAGTATGTATGCATGCACAGTCCATCTGCACTGAGGGGAACGCAAGATGGCTGTGCCTGAAAACAGCCTCAGCCAGAGCAATTTAAAATTGCAGCACACACAAAAGAAACAGCTATTTAGACTATGAAATATGTCCAGAGAGAAAGAGATCAGGAAGCAAAATGGGTTGGCTGCTCTGGAATAAAAAACTGCATGCCCTTAATTGAAGTGCAAATCCAACGCTTTATTTAGAAGATCTTTGAAAGTAATTTGGTAAATTTAAGATGACAGACAACAATTTTCAAAGTGTTCCTATTCAGGTTTTATATTTAGTTTTGACATCTTTTGTCCATAAATTGAATGGTGCTGTACCACGCAGAGGCACTGTGAGAGCAAAGCAGGTAATAAGTACACAAGCACAAATCACCCTCCATTCCAGAATCAGTCACTAATCTCACAAGCTGATCACTAGGAAAAATTTTCAATGAAAAACATGAAGGAGTGAGGTTTAGGTTCAAGATAGTCATATAGAAGCAGGAAAAACAGACTCTGTAGAGTTATATACTTTTAAATTTAATTTACTTTTGCACATGGTTTATTTATATAAAATGCATTTCTTTTGTCCTGAAAATATTTGTGAATTCAGAGAACAATATTAGCCTAAGAAAACATTTGAGAATAAACAAAGCCATAATGTTTAATTATTCAAATGTTTTATTACAGCACTTTTGGATAGCACAGCTTGTTCATATTAGATTCACAGAGGGATTTTTAGGGTTGTGTTCAACTCAAAGCCAGCCAATTTAGCCTACCAGATGAGACTGAGTTCTCTCTACATTAGTCAGTGGATGGACCAAGTCACTAGATACATTCCTCAGAGGCCAGTCAGAGTCTTGTGCTTCTGCAGTTATTTCAATTCCCAGTTTAGATGCTCTGAATGGTTCTACATAATCAGCAAAATAAGACATCAACTGTGTGTGCTGTGTAGCCATGGCACTTATCTGACATGTTGGAGACTTGAGTAAAATTTCCTCTTTTTTAACTCCTCAGAAATTGGACGTAACCCAAGTCCTGAATGCTTTAAGGAACTTCAGGCACTAGGGGTGGTGCATGCAGGGAATGCAGCATCCTCTCTGCTGTGAGAGCCATTCTTTTTTGCATGATCTCTTAAGTATATCTGAGGGGCACAGGAATTGTCCTGGCAAATAGGAGTCCCCTGTTTAACGTCCATACCAAATCAGACAGGGAGAGTAGTGAGAGGAAAGCATATTCAAACCACAGAATCAATAAGTGAACTCAGGAGTAAGTGCACAGGTGTCCTGCTGGGGGCCTACTGCTTTCAGTAACACTGCCAAAAAACATGGAAAAGTTTGTTTCATACTTAGTTATGTTTTCTTCTCTGATCCCAAACAAACAAAACCTGAAAGAACTCCACCAAACCAAGGCATCCAATGAGATTTACATGTCTAGCTTATTTCCATGCTCACAGAATCCTAGCTGAGCAGCCTGATTGGGAAGGAGATCAGGGAAGAGGTGCCATGGCACTCTAGAAGCAACCTTACCTCCAATTTGTGTCGTTTGTCTCCTGTACAGTTAGCTGTAATGAGTGTGCCATTTTATGTAAGAATATATAGGTGCCAGAGTACAATTCAAAGAGATCACCAAAACTAGACTTGGCCATTCTCAGAATTATATTAATTGATAAAAAAGCCCCCACTTTTGTCTCCTACCTTGCATTGTAAAAAAGCTGTGTTTCTTTCCTTAAAAATGGACTGCAGAAGTGACCAACAGTTTATTCAGGACATCTGTTTAATATTTTTGAGAAATTTCTACTGACTTCTCTAATGAAAATATTTCCTAGTGCTTTTGATTCCGCTTTACCCTGCACAGCCAACACAGCTCAGAGAGAGGGAGCTAGTTTCCTTTTATGTGCCTTACCACTAGACTTAAGTCCCAACTTCCCCATAGTGAGATTACTAAAAAGACACCAAAAATTACAGAAGTCTGCAGCTATCACCCATCAGTCCAGTTTAGCTTGATAAAGTAAATTTTGCAGGCTGCTATGGAACTCTGCCAGGAGACCTCAGAAGTTCTCATTCCTACCATGTTGTTTGCTTACCCTCTTTTGAGGGGGAAAGAACAGAAATGTTTGAAGGTTGTTGCAGTTTTAAATGACCAATTACATGCATAGGTCACTGATAAACACTAGTGCCACAGGATGTCATTGCAATGCAGTAGAATAATTTTCATTATGGTTAAGTTATTCTTGAGCAATAATGTTAACCAGACAGACCAAAACTATGGCTTGCTTAAATCATCTCCCTGTAAGTTTTCTAAGTCTCAGAAACACAAATGTGGTCCATGCAAAGACCTTATTTCAGTAACTGAAATATGGCTGCATCTTTCTATGCTTCTTTTTGAAGTCTTACCTTAGATTACTGAAGGCAATTTCTACAAGAGCCTTCAAATGTGCCCTAAAAGAGCCCTCTAATGGGCAGTCCAGACTCTGTTCTCCATTTTTGCAGTGCAAGTCGTAAGAAATGCTGGTGACATCAGAGACACAATTCCTGACTCCAGCTGGTAGAGTAGAGAAAATCTGGGTTTCTGCCAACAAAAATTCTGCTTCCCTGTATGCATGAGCAGTAAGGGTACCAGAGCAATGAGAATGAGCAATGAAGGTACCAGAAAGTGCATAGGAAATATTTCCCACAGCATTAGAATAGTACTTCAGACTTACCATCCTCCCCATCATTACTACGAGGTTTGGAAACAGCCCGGATAAAAGCAGTACCTAGCTGGGAAAATCAGATTCATCTGAAAAACACAGTTTAAGCCTTGAAGAGTGAGACTTAAATATTGATGGAAATAAGCAATCCTGGAGACTACATTGTCGCTTCCAACTACTGCAATCAAGTCATAGCACGACTGACATAATTTGTTTCTTGTACAGGAATAAGATCCCTGTGCTCACTGTTTGGAATCAGTTACCTGACACAGGACTAGAAAGCATCATCATCAAAAAGCAGGCCCCTCTTGTGCCTCAAATGTTTTGACTGCTTGACACAGTCAAATCACTTTCCTTTCCAGAGATGCAAAAACAAACAAGTTTATTTTTATTACAAAGCCCACCTCTGTCATCTTTCCTTATGCTGAAAGCCCCTGATGATGAAAGGTCTTTGAACTGGACCAATATCTCCATTTCAACATCTACCTGTATTTATGAGAGCACCTTTTTACCCTGATTTTCCCCAGCTCCTAGAGCCCTTCCCTGCCATTCCCAAGAGCACACGCTTTTCAGTGAGTGTCCTCTCTGTCAGCTTAGTCAGATAACTGGATCATTTGCTCATTAATTGACACATTAGAGTATATCTCTGATTTCTCACAGTGTTAAAAGGCTGCCAGTTGTCTTTGTGCCTGATCATTAAATGAAACACTAAAATACCTCATTTAACACTTAGCAGAGAGTCACAGGCATCGGCGTGTAAATGTCTTTTTCTTTCTCCTCAAAACAGGAAGTAGATATATATACAGTGAAGACTGAAGAACTGGAATTTACTTCTGCATTCTGCCTCCAAATTCAGCGCAATGATTACATTCATGCTTTGGTCACCTATTTTAATATTGAATTTACGAAGTGCCACAAGAAGATGGGATTTTCTACAGGTAATCTGTATTTCTTTTCATTTCATTTCTGTTGCTATCCATCTATCAGTGCTGCTGGTTAGATGGTACAAGAAGGTTTACTATACCACGTTTGAATTTCAGTGATAAAACTATTGTAATTTTGGGGATGGTGAGCAGGATGGGGAAAGGACAACTGCTTAAACTGCTTATAGGAATTCTCTGGAAACTGAGGCATAATTTCACAATGGTTATCAAGCTTAGAGCTCAGCAGGAATTACAGCCTGTGAATTTATGTCCCTCACAAGTCATATCTAAATCCTGGGTCAAGTTTCTCGGATTAGACAGAGAATTATTGGCTCAGAGAGAGATAGCAGCTCTGCTATCCCCAAATCCAAAACTCAACAAAGCTTGCCCCAGCGTCTAGAACAAAACTACCATTTTTTCCAAGCTATAAAAACACACATACTGATTATGTGAGTCATCTCTAACAACCCAGATGTGAAACCCTAACTTGCCTTGGTGAGCAGATATTTAAAGGAATAACTTCTTTCCCTTAAGGCATCATTTACCAGACTGAATAAACCAGTCTTGAAATAAATGCAAAAACCTCATCCTGTAGACAGCCTATTTGTAGACAGGAGGGTCAAGTGTTTCTCTGCCTCTGTTGAGTTTATCATGATAATGTAGGTGCAGAAGAATTACTCCATAAAAGGTTGTTTGGCCATCAGCTGCTGAAGGTCACCACTCTCTAAAAGACTGGTAACGATTCTCACATGGTGTCTGTTGGCAAAGCTGCACTGAATTCAGTAAAATACACCAGTTTGTAGGACATATCCAAATGTCACTTCATTGATATGTACTTTTATAAGTGTGTGATTTGGGGTGGATTTGGAGACCTGAGCCTGCATTACACACACCCTCACCATGTTCTTGGCACACAAGTTTGCAGTTATGTCAGGCTTTTCTAGGGAATGTGGCCCTGCACAGGGGCCCTGCATGTGCACAACTACGTGGGTGTGTACAAGGCAGCAGTTATGATTTAGCATTTAAATTCAATTTCATTTTGGTCTAACATGTTTTCAGTTTGAAATTTTATGCAGCCATGTCCAAATAGTAAACAGTCTGGATCTGAACTCCTACAAGAAGATATCTCATGTAACAATTGTGATTAACAGTCATTAAAACCGTCTGGATAGACATAGACAGAAATTATCTAGTAAAATCCTTTTCCTTTCGAAGATACCAATTTGCCAGAACAGTTTCTGAAAAATATTGGTTTATATTGGTCTTTTGATTCTAGAATTTTAGAAAACAGTTAAAAATTCCTGCCCTGCCAGTTTTTTTTAAAAACATCAGTATTTCCCCAGTCACAAAAAATTTTCAAAACCAAGTAACTTTTTTGAAATATTGATGTTGAAATAAAATAAAATTATTATTTTATTGAACAAAAATGATACAATGTTAGTAATGATACACTGCAGTGACCTCATGTGACTGGGGGATACAAATAGAAGAAAAATAAACTTATCAGAGGATTTATTTTACCAGGTTAGGAAATCTTTGAGGTCCTACATCTAGAAGTAAATTAAAAGCTTGAAATAGCAAAGGGTCATCAAAGTGATTCTGCTAAGTAAGACTAGAAATTAATTTTGACCAGTTTCCATCTCTGGCAAATTGCCCAAAATGCCTTTTAATAGTCTCAAAAGAGATCGAGGTGCAAGTGCCTTTTCATCCGCTCAATCCTTCTGGAAACTATAAAATTTGCTGGTTTGGGATCACTAGCCAAGTATTTCGTCTGCAACGTTGTGATTAATATTCTTGATGAACCTCTCCTTCATGCTGTTGTATCATTGTTTTTCGAACTAATTTAGACTTCTGAAATTCAAAGCACTTTGTGGTAAAGATTTTCCCATTTTGAACACATGTGGGTTGAAAGAAAAGCATAAAAATGTGCCTATCTTGCCCTGTAACCCCCTTTGTGGAATCCTTCTTACTGGGTGTGATTCACATCTGACATATTCCAGTAAAAATTAGAAGACAACCCACAGACAGCCAGTAGAATTGCGTTGTAAAGTACATTTGCATATAGTACATAAAGCATTCTATGAAAAGAAAGGATTTTTCCCAATTGTTTCCAAGTCATAATATGATTTGCAAAGCATTTAAGAAATTTCAATAACTGATACCCATATATATATTTTCAGCACCTGATGCTCCTTATACTCACTGGAAGCAAACTGTGTTCTACTTGGAGGACTATTTAACTGTGAGAAGAGGAGAAGAAATTTATGGGACTATATCCATGAAACCAAATGCAAAAAATGTGGTAAGTCAGCATCCCTGATCCTAATTCCACCTCTACTGATCACAAACTGTGATCAGCAATAAAGAAAATGCATAGGAGTAAAACAGTGAGAGCGCTAAAGGCATTGAAGTTTATTAGTTAGAACTTCAGTCACAGCTTCACCAAAGCTGATGACAGCAATGATAAAGCAGTGCTAATGTTAAGAAGTCAGCCTGCAAGCAGGCTGGCATGGCAAAGGAGAAAGGATTCAAATACATCACTGAGTCAGCTGCCCTCTGCAATCAGCTTGCCTCACTTTTTGTGATGCAAGCAGGCAAGAGGTTTTTCATACTGTTGCTGAAATCAGTGGAAAGATCCCTTCTGCCCACACAAGATGATCAAGAGTCAGTACTTCAGTTCCACATCTATGGGAACTGAGTGATTTGCCACTCGGTGCCCAAGGACAGTCCAACAGGAAATTAAGGAACACATTTCAGAGGAATGCTTGTATGAACTCACTGATCAAATCTACTCAAACTCACTAATTGAGTGAAAGGGTTGTTTAGAAATTGTGTCATTCCATAGGAAATACAGATGCTTTATTTAAGACTAAAGATAAAGCATGATGGATATCACACTACCATGACTGCTGAAAACTTCCTCAGGTTCTCTGCTATGGGCTGAATCCCCCTAGTGCTTTTTTTAAGTGGTAAGGAGACTGTGAGACAGCCTGTGGGTGGATAGAACAAGCTATGAGAATTATAACTTCAGGGGGAAACACTGGACCATTTTCTGCCAAAAATCTTGAGCAGTATCTCTTCATTTTCTATTACAGTAAACAGTTAAAATAACCCAGTTATCCATCTATGCAGTTGTTGTAATTGTTGAAAAATTGCATTTGTTAACTTCAGCAAATCTTAACATGTCATTGTCTTCCCTTTTTGCACTGCTTTTCCATTTTCATACCAAACACAGATTGGATATGGTAGTGCTGATACAGAGGGGAAAACAAACACAAAATAAACTTGGCATTAAAACAAACATATTCACCCCTGAAGCTACTTGCTGCAAGAGGAAAATAATCTGTTTCCCCACCCTTATGTTGTCCTAGGGGGACCAGAATATTTTCTTTTGGGTTAAATGTTATCAGTTTTCTTTCAGGGGAAAAATGAATAACATATCTCAAATTTGTTCGCACAGCAGTATGAATGCAGATTTAGGTGCTAAAATTAATGTGCTCTTGATAGTTGTCATAAGAAAGAGATACCATCTTGGTTCAAAAGGATTTGCTAGTCCTTTGTTCTTCTGAAACATGAAGTTTTTCAAAAGCTTGCATGGACACAACTTCCTTCTGTAGGGCTGTGTAGTGTCTCTTCCCTAAAAATGTGTCATTATAAGATAAAAAAATGACTAAGGGCTTCTGTACAATGGGAAGTTTGCTGGATCTAATCTGGAACAACCCCTAGTGGGAAAGCCCTTTAGCCTAAATTAAGAGCATCTCAATGGGGGACACCCTTCAAAAATTTTCATAGGATACATATGATAGCAGCATTTCAGAAGCTTCCTGAACCAGGAAGTAACCAGGACTTTAAATCCACCTCAGGAAGAGTATAGAAATATGACCTAAGCACAGATTGTATGGTGAATGCTATTACACATCTTACAGCCTGCTTTCTCAGTGTTAAGACCATTTAAAAACAAGAAGATAGAAACCACCACAGGAATCTCTTGAATCTGTTGGTCTTTTCAAACCCAACAATGATAACTGAATTAACACACTAAACGTACGTCTTCCTTACATGTTGCATTTAAATCTTTTTACAGCGTGACCTGGATTTCACCGTAGACTTGGATTTTAAAGGACAGCTATGTGAAATGTCAGTATCTAATGACTACAAAATGCGTTAGCAAGAAACCTTTCACAGAGATGAAAAGGAGAATTTTATCAAGTCTTGAACTGCTGAGCTTCAAGCTAGGAACAACTGTTCACAAGATTATTATATTAAATACTAGAATGTTTACTCTGATGGAGGGTGGTAACCTGATCTTTCTTGCAGATAGTACAGGGGGCTGGGATCCCACTGTGAATGTACAGTATACAGAACTGTAGCTTTTGTTAAACATAGGAAAAAAAATAAGCAACAGTCTTGAGTGTTCTGGTTCATATTAGGATGGCAGAAGATGCATATACAAATTGTATTACTTACTGTGAATTTCTGGTTCTTCCAAGCTTTGCATGTTAAAAGATGATTAGGGCAGTTTTCTCACTATGAAAGACTACTACAGCACATTACTGTGATAGTATTACTGGACTTATATTCAATATAAATGAATATATATATTGTACATGAGGAAAAAGTCATTTCATAATAGGAATTTGTTTTGTGATTATTTAATTCTCATTATGCAGTTATGGAAAGATAATGATGTTACCTCTGGCACTACTCTAGGCAGTGATATATTCCATTAACTGTCCAATGTTACAGCTTTGGTAAATATTCCATGCAAAGTGTAGATAAGAGCTGGGCATTTACAGGAAGTTCAACAACTATATTTTTGAATGTCCTCTGAAAATGTGGACCATTAGTTTTGAAATTCACCTTCACAACTGGATGTCTGTCAGAGCTTTAAACAACATTAGCTTTTTATCCTTGAAAATATTCTGTGGTGAGTTTTTATAGCTGGATTTTGCATGAGACTTTCAGAAATCAGACACCTAGTATTTAAATGTGATGAATGCAAAGTCTCTGAAATGGTGGATAATTCATGCTTCTTGGCCATGCCATATTTCAGTTCTTTGCAAAATTCTTAATACAAAATAATTTTTTAAAAATAGGAATTAGTGCTACCTTTTGGTGATGTTTTAGATAAGTTTTAAATTGCAAATACTATTCTCAAGAGTGCAGTAATTTGCAGGAGCAAGTCAATGTCTTTAAAAAAAAATGTCGATGGCTTCTGATATTACTAAGATATCTGTAGCTTTCCCATCCCTTTGAGTCCCTTGTTTTTTGAACAAATTCTCCTGCTTATTGTTAAAATATTAAGTGCTTATAATTCCTCATATGTATGTATCAGATCTTTTTACTATATGAATGTGGGCCATTTAATCACATGTAATTCATCAACAACTGCATCACCAGTCCTATCTAGACATTTTCCAGTCTGTCTGGCATTAGGCCCTAAATCATGTTCTATCTTGCACTGGATAAGATTGACTAGTTTTTTGCCTAAAAATATTTTTAATCACCTGCAAATAAAGCATACTTGAAGATGCATTTTGCCAGTATTTGTCAACTTCTCGCTTTTTAGAAACCTATTTATCTTGATTTTCCTTCCACAGAAACTGTACAGTGCATCCACTTTCTTATGGTCTAAAGAATATGGTCTAGGGATTCTATCAAGTGGGATCTATGTGGAGTGAAATTAAACTGTAATTCAGCAGTAAAAGATACTGTTTGCAATTTAGTTCATCACTGTGGTTTAAAGCTTCTTTCATATTTTTGGGTTGAGGATGAACAACTTTCCTTACAAAAACGAGTTTATCTGTCAAATATTGCTATCATTTTCAGGGAATGAGTTCAGCTACTCTTTCAGTAATGGACTGGAAAAAAAAAATCTACAAGTCCCTTTCTAGTAACACTTCTGTGATTCTAGGAATTTAAGGTAAGGAAATCTACCATAATTTTTTTCTCAGGCCCTCCATTTATATAAAAATCGACTCAAACAATGTTTTCATCTTCTTTGCCACTAATCACTGAGATGATTGTTACTGAAAGAGGAAAGACTCTTACTTTGTTTGCCTAAATTATACTTTGAAAACATTGCAAACCATCCACTTCTCCAGCCCACTACATGAATACTTAATAACTTTATATTGAAAGAATAAGAAAAAAAAAAAAAAAAAGAAAAATCATACCTTATTTATAACAAAACAAACAAAAAAAAAAGACAAACGAGGAAAAAAAGAAGAAAAAAAAGATTCCCAAGGGTCTTTACTGAGAATGTGTCATTTTTGCCTGACAGAAAGCACTGGTCAAGAAGCAGCAAAAAAACCCTGCTTGATCAGAACAGCTCATTTACCAATTTGAGAATTCTGCTGTACATTGATTGCCCCTTCTGCCTCATCTTTCAGCTGCTGGCAGTGAAGTGTTGGTCTCTCTTCAATAGTGGCCACCTTGCCTTTGTATTTGAAGTGCCCATTTACTTCAGTGTTGCAGGATGACATCCTGACTAATATTATTAATGGCACAGTTCTGAGGTGGTCACCACACCTCAGGAACATTCCATCCTGGAAAATTAGCTTGCGCTTTTCTTCATATAAAAAAAAAAAATCACGTATTTCTCCATCACAGAAAGAACTGAGAGTACCTACCAGACTGCTGAGTGTCTTCAAATTCCAGTGATCAAAAAGCAAATGCAGGCTTGCAAGGCCATTAAAGCTGTTACCTACCAACAAGGTTTGGAAACCACCGGTGAGTTCAGCACACACAGGATCAGTTAGGTCAGCATTAGTGAAACAGGATGCAAAGACCTTGCAGGTCAGATGCAATCAGCTACAAGCCTTTCCTCAGCAATCAGAACCAAAGCCACTGATTTTCAAAGTTTTGCATTAAAATATAATGATAAAATGATTGTCGAGAGCTGAAACAGACATGTGTTTAAAACATTTAATTCCCTTCCCGCAGACAGGAAAAGAAGATCATGAGCTGAGGACAGAGTGTGAGAAAGAAACAGAAATACAATGTTTACACAAAAGACTGTCCCTGATGAGTAACACAGCTCCAGAGAAAAGAGAAAGCAGGTCGCTTCTGCCTTGACTCTGATCTTAAGGCAAAAGTATTAAAACTCTTCTCAGGGATTGTTCTGACACTTGAAATAAAAAGCATCCAAAAAAAGTTCCATGCTGAGCATGCCTCTAAAAGGCACAGTGGGCAATTCACACTTGCAGTGCCTGACAGGATTAAGGAAGTAGTCCTTAGTGTTAAGGGAGGTCACTCTATATTCCCAAGGTTCTCTAAAGAACAGCATAGTATGTCTCTATTCTCATAAGAACTTCTTATTCCCAGGACCAATTAGCCCTTGCCAGATGTCATTAGTTTCAGGTTTGGGTTTTGCAGGGGTTGTTCTGGGGACCTTTCTATGTGTGGAATTAGGGGTTTATAGCCTTCTAATACTTAATACTAAAAGTCTTAGAATTTTTTATTTAATAAGAGTTGAAACTGTCCAAAATGTGAACAAGAATATTACCCAAGGTGGTAATATTTACCCGGTAATACCCAAGACATGTTTTTACCACACTGCTGAAGAACCTTCTCAGAGATCATTTCTAACAGGATTTGTTTTAAATTTAATATTAATTCAGAAATTAATTAAACACATACAGATTTGATTATAGATAACTTCATTCAAGAAGGTAAGTTTATGAAGGATACATGATAATCTATGTATATAATGAAGAATAGATCCCTGCTTTAGGAAGATTAGAAACTACAGGGCCGACCTGCTGGAAAGCAGTGTTTCAGGGAAGGACCTGGGGATGCTGGTGAACAAGCTATCCATGAGCCAGAGGTGTGTCCTTGAGGCCAAGAAGGCTAATGGTATCCTGGAGTGCCTTAGGAAGAACATTGTCAACAGGTTGAAGGACGTGATCCTGCCCATCTACACAGCCCTG
Organism: Sturnus vulgaris; assembly: GCF_052056855.1. Lineage (NCBI taxonomy): Eukaryota > Metazoa > Chordata > Aves > Passeriformes > Sturnidae > Sturnus > Sturnus vulgaris. The sequence continues at coordinate 32,769,823 of NC_142244.1, forward strand.
GTGAGGCAAATCTGGAGTGCTGTGTCCAATTCTGGGCTCCTCATTAAATAGAGACATGGAGCTCCTGGAGTGTGTCCAGCAAAGGGGAATGAGGATGATTTGGAAACTGGAGCTTCTCTCTTGTGAGGAAAGGCTGAGGGAGCTGGGCCTGTTCAGCCTCGAGAAGAGAAGACTGAGAGGAGACCATATCAATGTCTGTAAGTACCTTAAGGGAGAGTGCCAAGAGAATGAGTCCAGGCTCTTCTCAGTGGTGCTGATCAATAGCACAAGAGGCAAAGGGCAGAAACTGATGCACAGGAAGTTCCACATGAGCCTGTCACTTGGCTTGTTGAGCCTAGAGGAGATTGAAGGGAGACTCCACTGTGGTCTTTAGCATCCTCACAAGGAGAAGCAGAGGGGAAAGTACTGAACTTTGCATCCTTGCAGTCAGTGGCAGGACTCGAGGAAACAGCATGAAGCTGAGTCAAGGGAGGTTTAAGTTGGATTTTAGGAAAAGGTTTTTCACTCAGAGGGTGGCTGGGCACTGGAACAGCTCCCCAAGGAAATGGTCCCAGCACCAAGCCTGACAGAGTTCAAGAAGTGTTTGAACAACACTCTCAGGGACAGGGTGTGACTCTTGGGGCTGTGCTGTGCAGGACCAAGAGATGGACTCAATGATCCTCATGGGTCCCTTCCACTTCAGGATATTCTATGATTCCATGAGGAAGAACTTTACTGTGTGGGTGACCAAGCACTGGAAGAGATTGGCCAGAGAGGTTCTGGAATCTCCTTCCCTGGAAATATTAAAAAAAAACACTTGGAAACTAATCCTGAGTAATGGGTTCTAAGGGACTCTGCTTGAACAGGAGATTAGACTACATTACCTCCAGTGGTCCTTTCCATACCTAACTGTTCAGAGATTTTTTGATTTCCAAGAGCAAAGAAGCTCTCCAGCCTCTCCGGGCAGCTGCTCCAGTGTTGTGATAATCTCACAGGGACACTTAATGTCCAACTGGAATTACTCTTGTTTTAACCTAGGACTGTTGGTTCCTGTTATTTTACTATTTTCCCCCAAGAAAAGCCTGGCTTTCTTTTCACTGTAACTTCCTATTAGGTACTGGAAGATACAATTAGTTCCCACCTTAGTCCCCTCATGGTAACTCCCCTCTTCCCTACAAAACCCATGATTGCATCCTTTTATATGAATTACCCCTCCTATCCACCTGTAATCCCTCCTCCTCCATTCCCCCCCTAACAGTCTATCTTGCTGCTGTTACACAGTGCTTAACAAATGCGTCTAAGCGTTTTGCAACAAATATAATCCCAAGGATCACTATTTAAAAGAGAACAGTTTTCTTACTGTGCTGTGTTGGTGGCATGGAGGACACATTTTATGAACAATTTCAATTGGCTTCTAAGGTCTAAGTTTATGCCAGTGTATGCACCAGCATAGTTGGAATATACAACTAAGCCAGGTGATTTCTTTTTCAATAGGCATGAAGCATTCACAGATAGTTCCAACTGGAAAAGTGGGAGGTTTTTGCCTTTTTTTGAAACATTTCTTTTCAACATTTCTCAGAGATCATCTCAGATCTTAATCTGCTAAACACACAAGGGAGTTATGTAGAAGACAAAACCTTTAGATGGCATCTAAACTTCCTAGAAATTAAGTGTGAATTAGTACCTACAAAATTTTTTTAAAGCAACTAAAGAAATAAACCTGATACTTTAGACCTGATATAACAATACGTTTAGAGTAAAGAGAACATTAATCATCAGCTAGAGATTTCCCAGAAAACTGGTATTTCTGCACAGTATGATGACTGGGGTGAGCCAGGGCAGTAGTACGCCTACAGGGAACAAGATTGTTCCCTGAAAATAGCTGCTGCTTCTGGGAATAGGCACAAAAAAGGTAAAGAATGTGTTCTACACGGCTGAGACAGAGAAAGAAGCAGACCACTGCTCACAGATGACTGCTAAAGCGGACACCCATCTCTTAAACAAAAAAAATTAAATTATTCTAGGGTCCAGATACAACTGACAGGAAAGAAAAAGATTTTTATGATCTCAAAATTTTTGAAATCTCTGCTGTTCTCTTTGCAAGTCTTTCAGGTTTTACAGGAACCAATACAATTTTCCTGACAGCCTTCCCTTTCGCTTTTCTTTGTATGTTTGGTATTTTTCTCATTTTTGAGTGGAAACAAACAATGGGGATTTGTGATGATGTAAACAACATGATGATAGTATTTTTTGAGAAAGCTTGGGGAGATACTATAGCGTGGTTATGAAACAGAAAGAAACCATGTTAGCTTTGAGATAACAACTGCAACACAAAATCAGTCTTACTTCCTCCAACAGCACACAGGTTTGGGCTACAATCCAAGTCATTCCTCTGAATCATCAAGTGCTGTCTTTCAGAAGCACAACAATCAGCAAGATCAAGCCTCAGCCGACCCCTAAATCTTCATGTGACAGAAAAACAGAACGTCCTCTTTTGCAGCTTGGTTCTGTGCTTTTGTGCCCAGCCATCTCCCATTTATGCAAATGAACGATCAGCATTTCCAATACAACACAGCCCTAGAACCAGAAATGGACCCCTGTGTTAAGGTCACAACAGAATTTAATCACAAACCATGCATGCCCTACCATTCTGATGCAGGAATATGAAATGGCAGCCCAGAAAGGCACGGTAACTCATTAACAGTAACTTGCAATGCCGATCAGTTAGCAGAAGCACTTTATCACCATCGTGGTATATTTTTCACATTTATTGGCATGAAAAAACAATGTCATTAGCTAATGCGATATGATTGAAGCAAATATAATTGCTATTATCACCACCGAGGGAGTATCTCAGAAAAAAAGCTCAATATGTTGCTTGCTTTCCAATGGGGTAAGCGTAGATAGCAAGAAATGTTAAGTGCTGTGTCAAGCTGAAGCAGCAGTGTGCGATGGATAACCTTTGTATGTCAAGCAACCAACAACAAAATACATGATGATGATACATTTTGAGCTATGAATTAAGGGTATGAAAGCAGCAGAATTCAAAAAGTGAAGTATCCATTACCAGTAAAGATGTGGAGGCAACTGAGAAAAGAACTTAAGTAAATAATTGGAAAACATTCAGAAGACTGGGTAAATTGTCCTGACACCAGCCACTAACAAAAGTTGTGAAGACATTAAGGCCTAACATTTTCTGGGAGAAATTTCCATTTGAATTCTGCTGCTAAATGACACCATTAAGTAAGAATTCTGTTAAGCAGCAGGATGTCTACTCTCCATCTGGGCAAATTCCTAGACCCTTGCAACCTAATTTCGTGGTTCCAAATGCAAAATTCGCTTCTGCCTACCAGAATATTGATACTGTGTTATGTCCTTCCCATTCTTGTTCCTCCAACAGTACTTGCATAATGTGCTGTTTCTTTACCTTCATCTTGATATGTTTGTAGCTTGTACTTCAGCGATAGAAAGGATTTCCTTTGTGGAATCCACTTATAATCCAAAACCAGACAGTTATCAAACATTTCTACTAAGCTGTCCTCATCTCTTACTTGCCTGTGTGTTATGGGTCCTTTTCACTACAGTCCACTCATGTAAATGCCCGTGACAGTGAGGATAAATCTAGCTGGCTTGGAGATACTGCCAATCCCACAAGACTTGGAACATTTATAGACAGCTCGAATTTTAGAAGATGGAAAGTACCACCGTGATTTACCAATCCCTTGAAAACATCCAATCTCACTGCTGAAGCAAGACAAGCTGGAAAAGGTTGCTTATGACCATTTACAGCTAGGTTTGGAGTATCTTGAAGGATGGATACTCCACAACTTCTCTGGGAAAACTATTCCAGTATTTGAGCACCTCCACAGGAAAAAAGAAAAGATAATTTCTTGTGTTCAGATGGAATTCCATCGGTTTCAATTTGTGCCTGTAACTTCTTCTACAGTCATTGGGTACTCCAAAGAAGAGTCTGGCTCCCTTCTCTTCATTCTCAAAGTCCATCAAGTATTTACATTTACTGACAAGATCCCTCTTGAGTTTCTTCTTTAAGGCCCCTGGGCCCAGTCATTCAGCTGGTTTTCAGAGCAGTTTCCTGCTCAATTATCTAACACTTTGTTATCTTGTCAATTAGAATGTTATGGGAGTGTCAAAAGCCTTACTGAAAATGAGTTAAACAACATTCATGGATCTTCCCTCATCCATCAAGCTAGACATCTCACTGTGGAAACTATAAGGCTCGTTATGCACAATTTCCCCATTGTAATTCCATGCCGATTATTCCTGATCACCATCTTGTCCTTTGTATATCTCAGAATGGTTTCCAGGACTAGCTGTCCACCACTTTCTGAGGAATTGTGGTAAGGTCATGGCTGTCTGGACCCTTCTTCTTGCCCTTCAGGATGAAAGGACAGACATTTGCTTTCGTAGAGATGTCTTGCACCCACAGAGTGCTTTCATAACACCCTTAAATGCTCCATTACAGGTGTCGTGGTGATCTTAAATTAACTGCTAGGCTTTAATATTGGTATACAAAGCAGATACGTAAAACGGTCTGCTTAACTAAAATGCTATTTGTTTGGGGTTTTTTCCATCTGTACCACTAAAATGTAGGTTGTAAGGAAACCTTGGAGGTTTCTAGTCCAAGCAGAAATTTCCTCAAAACTATGTCAAATCACTGTGGCTTTGTGTAAAGCCTGTTCTGAAAACTTCCGAGGATGAGGACTTTATGAGTTTCCAGCAAATTGGATACAAATCCCTTCACAATAAACCATGCCTAGCTTATTTAGTATCACATTTTGAAACCCACCAGCAGTTAATTTTTAATCATTTTATACATGTCTGTAATCATGTGTGACTTCACTTTCTTGACCAATGGCACCTTACAGAAATCTCAGTATGTTTGCACAGCTGCATTGTCTGCACAGCAATGACAGAAAGGTACATTTAGCTACTGTTCTACACAAGAATCATGTTGGTGAGGAACAAATATTAAACAAAAATCCATTGTTTAATCATTTGAGCAGCACTCGATTGCTGTGCAGCATTCCCTGCATGGGACAAGCCAAAAGCAAGGGCTTCACACATCTTACCTGAGTTTAGTAATTCCTTGCACAACCTCCCCTGGGGCTTCTAATGACACAAATTATTTCAGTGTAGAAGGTGACTCCACAGAGGGTTGCAAATAAAAATGCCAATAGCATACCTGTAGAAAGTTTCACTCCTATCACTCGTCTTTCTTACAGAAATATCATTTAATGCAAATCAGTTTCTCTGTCAGAATAATACTTAAAGAAGTCCTGTCGCTGAGAAGCTGCATTAGTGATTTATGCCTCATTTCAGAGGGATGAGCAACAGCCTTATTACAGCTTCATAATATAAATCCATACAATACAGGGTTGCTATGACGACTGATGAGCCTTAATAGCCTATATTCAAAGGACCTTGTTCAAAACTGTCAAGTAGTGCAGTTCAATGCAGCTCAGTCATTTGCACCTGTAGAACTGGGAGAAGGCCATGCAGGAACAGAAGAGTTCACTCAGACTCTCAGGGGAGGCATCTGAGCTTTGCAGCTGAGAGCCTTCCTTACCTCTAAGCTATGCACTGCTAGTCCTGAGGCTTTTCAGCCCCTAGCAGAGGTATCCAAACTGGTCTTTGGCTGCAGCAATGCTGAGCTCCCGAGGCTGCCTGAGAAACGTTGTTCACATCCAGTTCCATTTATTAGTGTTTAAAGATGAGGTTACAAAAAGGTAAGACAATTAAACACCTTCTTGGTACTGAAAATGGGCTGCCCACCTCTCTAGACTTCTTTTCTCAAAACTGTGATCTTAGCTGTGTTTTCTGCCCATATCCTCCCACTAAGTGGGGTATTTGTCAGATTTTGCTGGGCTAGTTCAGCTCACTAACGCAGGAGACAATTCTGTCTTTTTCTTCTTTCCTCCATTAATTTTTCCCTTGAGATTCTGCCAAGGCCTAAAATGGCTTGTTGCAGGGTTCTAACAACTTGTAAAAGGTAAAATGGAGGAGTAATGACTGGCAGGAATAGAGAGTTGCAAATCTACCCAGTACTCTGTCCTCTGAAAAGAGCAGCACCTGAGCCTCAACAGCAGCTATACAGTCACAGCAATATTCATATTCTCAATTCATAGACTTGAATTGCTCTGAAAAGGTAAGATTTAAGTGTAGTGCTGCAGCAGCACTAATCCTGCAAATAGGCAGACTGATGTTCCAAAGCTAATAATACTCACTTTGCAACATCATTAAGAAGACAGCAAAAAAAAAGATTAAGCTGGATACAGTGACACAAGACCTAAAAAAGCATATTATGTATGGTCTGAGAAAAAGAACACGGATCTCACAATGTGAGGCAAAGATGGCACAAGACAAAACACAGTATGTCATAGTGGGATGGCAGCTGTGGCTGCTGCTCTTCCCTTCTGCAAGCCCAGCCAGAACCTGAGCTGCAAAGGTGCAGATGCATACACAACACACTGATGTATTCAGCCACACAAAACACAGCAGGGTCTTCACGGTTCATTGCCCACACACACACAAACAGCAGCTCAAGTAATGGGAGTGCTGGAGTAAGATTCAGAGCCACATAATATGTGACTCGAATGTCTTGGTTCTGCAGGATTCCCTACTCCCTTCCTGTTCAACCCATGAAAACCAGACATTTCCAGAGAGAAAGCTCCTCTGAATCTGGGTTTTTCTTGTAATGATTGTTGTGCTCAGGAGAAGGATGTGGCAGAAAAGGCACTGACAACTGCAGAAGCTAAACACAGCTGTCCAGTATAGCTGGACTTGTTTGAAACACTTCCCTCTTCAGTGTTTGAAAGGAAATAAGGAATGCTTGTCTGACTAATCCAATGTCCTTCAACTCCTAGTACATTTGAAAGGATTCAGTGTCAATGCATACAATATTTCAGATTAGCAATAGAAATTAACTTTTATACCTGCCCTGTAAACTTAACCTACTGGGTTGTTTTTTTTCCCCTTGAGAAGCCTGTTTTCATCTGATAATAATCAGATGCCTTTTACTAGCTTCATATTAAAAGAACTTTAGTTGTTTGATGTGTAAACAGGCCAAAGTACCCAACTCTCTTCTTTTTTCAGAAGTGTATGAGTGCTATTGCAATTCCTGTAATTTCAATAATCAAAAAAACCCATTATTTCAACAGCTGCAGATGAATTCAGGAAGTTGCCACTGATGAGCTTTATGAGCATGTTTCTGCTTTCTAAAACAAGATCCCACTTGTGCAGATGATAAAGTGGATTTATTCCAAAATGATTTCACATGATAGAAAATTCTGCCAATATACGGATGTTGCAAACAAAAATGGTCCCAAGTTGGGAAATTTTACTTGAGTTAATTTACTACCAAAGTACACAAATCTTTTTTTGATGATTGAGGTTCTGGGGAAAGAAAAAGAGTGTAAACCATTAGGCAAATGTATTCATGTACATTTTTTCTCTCCTCTGTTCCCAAGTTTCAGCTTCCTTTTTTTTCACTGTCAGAATTTGTCCAGGGAGCCAACAGGCAGCACAAGAAGTTGTGGGCATGTGTGTAATGCTTTCTGCTACCCCAGGTAATATGGTTTCAGCCATTCAATCCCAATGCATCCAGTTGTCCTGGGTTTAGGGATGCCAGTTGTCCTGTTCCTCATTTGTCCCTGCTCCAGCATGGGGTGTGACCACTGACTGTAGTTGTTTCAGAGGCAAACTTGCTTCAGTGTGGTCTGTTCCTCACATATTCCTTGTGTGTGGAGCGTTCCCATTTTAACAGCTGCAGGTTGCTCCCTAAATCTGGTATGTGAGGAGGTACTGTACACTTCTCTCAAGAATGTTATGCTGTGCAGTGATTTTTTTCCACTGTTGCTCCATTCACATCTGGGCAAACTGGAATCTGTTTTGATTGGCACTCAGTAGTTCATGGACATCCAGTTCCAAAGGGTTAGGAGCACTCTGTTAATATCCACACAAATGGACTTTGTATTGTGCTTATCCAAAGATCTGTCAGTATTGGGTACCTGACCAGGCAGAGATAAATTTCTCCCAATGGAGAGCTGGAATGATAAAATGGAAAGAAAAAAAAAGAAAAAAAAGAGGAAGAGGAAGCTTCACTATTGTTAAGTCATTATTAACTTCCTGAAGAGTTGAGAAAAATACTGTCAGGAAGTATGAAATCCTGATGGAGAGTCAGAAGAAGACAGCAACTCAGCAACACAGTCAGCATCCAGGAACATGGGAACCTGACAATTGACCCCACCAGTTTGATGGACAGAAGAATCTGTCCACGAGTAGAGCCTTGTAGCATGTTATTCATACCTGAATTCAGTGAGCCTGAATCCACCAGTTACTGCTGTTTGTTCAGGTGTGCCAACAGATGAGTAAGCCCTGGCCTGAGGTTTAAATAACCAAATGGACCATGAGAAACCCTGGACATGACACAAGCAGCTGTGAACACAGCAAATAACAGAGTGAGAAGCTGAAAGTTGTTACAAACAGCACTTTGAGCAATGCCTGGACTTCCCAGGTGGATAAAGGGGAGTTACAAAGTAACTTCACAAATAGTTGGGACTCTTTTGGGAGTGGAAACTTGCAAGGCCAGCAGCACCTCAGTAGCTATATAAATAACAACACGTAAACTCAAGGTGACTTAGGTAGAAGAAATAGGTTTGTGGGTACAAATGTAGAAAATCTGGGACTAGTAGGGAAAAGGCAACTAGGGACAAGTTGTTTCTTTGGGATATGAAGGACAGAGAAGGGGAAGGGTCAGGGTAGATGGAAGAAGAATAAGCATGGGAAAAAAATCAAGAGAAGGTAGAATAAAAGGGACCAGTTGTATGCAGGCAAGCTGCTGGTCAGAATTTATCTGAATGAGCCTTGTATTCCATAGCTGCAGGACGTTCAGTCTTTTCATTAAACCTTATTTTCTGCTCGATCCTGGGGAGAGGTGTAGGGCAGAGTGGGAGAAAGAGAGCACTGCAAGTCATAGGAGTTGTGTACACACACATTTTCATCAGCAAACTTCAGTCTTGATCTATTGGAAAGGAAGAGAAGGATTAGGTTATCTGTCTTCATATTTATAGAAATGCTGCTTGTGTATACGTGGGTGACAAGCAGTGAAGACATCAATCTCTGTGTTGTCTGTGTGGCTGCTGACATTGGTACTGTGTGTGTATCTGCACCTTTGCAATGTGTACTCAGCTTGGGATTTGGCTGGACTTCCAAAAAGGATCAGCAGCAGCCACAGCTATCAATTCGAGATGGAAGACATTGCCTGGGTCCTTGACTGCACCAGTATGAACTTCAGGGAAAAAGAAGTTAAGGATCTGAATTTGGGCATTTGTAGGGCTAGAATCACAGGCAAGAAAGCTGAAATTAAGAATTCAAACTGTCTTTCTGAGACTGACAGAGGCTGGAGGAAATATTGCTGATTCCAGTATTGATGGGGGAACAGATCACTCAAAGTCAATTGGCAGAGCCAATATTTAAATTGATGACACTTCTTTCCTAGTTGAAATTGGGAAAAAGTGTTGCTTTTGTTGATGTTTAAATTAACAGTTTGCATTAGTTCAGCTCCAGCCAGGATTGAACACAGATGGTTCAGTTCTAAGATTTCCATGATGGATAACATGCCACAGTCGATAACTCTCCACAACCAGTAATGAACTTCAAGAAGCAGCCCTGGGAAGTGAACAGAAATCTTATTGATTTTCAGTAATGGATACTCATTTTGCTCCTTAAGTTTTTTTCATTCAGATGAGCAGATTCCCAGGAATCAAGGAGGAAAAACTCTTAATAATCAGCTCATCCTGGTCTGCTTAGTTCATTCATCATTCCTGATAGAAGTAAACCCCTGGTTATTCTACCTGATAGGGAAGGGATTCCAACTCATAGGAAAGTGCATTTGAGTGCTGCTATGGATATAAAAATTGCTGCAGAGGAAAGTCTATAAATCCCTATTATGGAGTTCTTGGAACTAGATAAACATCTTTGATCAGACTGAAATCCAAAGAGCACAATTAATTACTGACAAAGGTTTTACCCAAAAATAGAGTTCCCTATTGAGCTAGTGCTTAACATTCATCTTCAGTTTCATATTGATTCATTAGTTTAATGAAAAATAACTTTTTAAAAACATTTAGAAAATAGATTTAGAACATAATGTCTATAACAGTTTTATATAATGAAATCTACCATCTTGTGTGATATTTTAATGAACTAAATCATGCCATGGGTTCCACTTTCCCAACAAACTCACCATTGTGAATACTTGTTCTTGAATGCTTACCAGAATTAGGATGCAGTGAAGACTTATCCCACCAGGAACAATTGCTGATCATGTGGTGGCTGAGTGACACACTCTCAAGTTTCTTATTTCCATTTATATTCCACAAAATCTTCAAAAGATAATTGACATTTGCGTTTCTTATGATCCAGGGTGGGCCATGATTTTCTAAAATGCACCCCCATGGGCAAACTGTGTCTCAGTGCTATCAGGCCCTGGAGGAATGTTGTGTGGCAGCTGCTTTTGAAAAATCAGTCATGTGTTTAGCTACATGAGGAGGAATTTTTTCTTAGCATTGCTAAAAGAGCAATATCTCACTGGATTTTGGTGAGATTTTTTCACTCATTAAATGCTGGTAAGTTTTTTAATATCTTCCTCAAAATAAGATCCACTGTTTCTGAAAATTCTACCTCCAAAATTTTCTATGACCCTTTTTGTGACAGACTTTTGGAGACAAAGAGCTGTTCGGTCAGCCTTAACATGTTTTGAATTACAAATTACACCTATGGCAATTTCTAAAAAACTGTAAAGAGAGCATAGCACAAAATCAAGATCTAAAAGTCTGAACAGAAATTAAATCAGCAGTATTCAGAGGATGGGTCATTGACACCAGTAAGAATTTACTTCATATTCCAAATAGTTTTCTTCCCATAAAATTATTTCTTCTTAATAATGTGGCAGCTTCTACAAGCCTGATGACAAAGCAGGATTCAGTGGTGTTAGGCATCAAACAGAATAAAAGACTTAGTGCCCCAAATGCACTGTCAATTAACTAAAGACAGTATCTATAAAAGCAAGATCAGATCATAAGAAGATTTTAACTTTCACTTACACCTACACTCAGAACACAGCAGAAGAAATATTTGGAAGATAAAAGCAAATCTGATAGTGCCAGGTAGTGTTGTATAAATGTATGACTTGTCTAAACATGCCTCAGCATTTTATTGCCTCATACAGCATGACTTTTTGTTCGTATCAGTTTGAAGTTCGATAGTTTCCTCTTTCACTTTATCTTCATGTTCTTTTAAAATCCTGGGGCAAAGAAAGAATACTTGTAAGGAAAAAATTCAATAAAACCCACAAGAGATAGAACAAAAAAAACATTTTCCCAAGAGTATAAAATCGCCCAGAGATTGAACAGAAGATGATAAAATTTTGTGAACTAACAAACAAACAAAAAAGTACAATTATGGTGGCCGCATCACACAACAGCCTTTGCTCATTTAGTTAGAAAAATCTAGTTAGTGCTGATTGTTAATATTTATTGCATATTACAGAGACTCAAAACAGTGACTTTCATGTTTGACTTTTAAGGCTGGAACAAAACTAAAAAAATCTGGCTGCCTAGACATTTATCAATTACCAACACTTTCACAAAGTTTCACTGATTTCCACAAAAATATTAGCGATTTGCCAACTCATTACCAGTGTCTTCACCTCTGTAAGTAGTTCAGAGGGGCCATATTTTCCTGTATCTTTACCTCTAGCCTTTCTATAACTTCAAAAATCCACTTCTTCCTGTCTCCCAGCCCCCAGGCAGACAGCAGAATTTGAGCTGTAATGAGCAGAGGGAAGAAGGAAGCATATCCAATGTCCTGCTGCAAGGAGTCAGCAGCATTCATTTTCAAGTATTTTTCTCCAAACCTTCAGGAAATTCTTGCAAGAATTATCACAACAGCCAAGGCTGTCAGCTTTCCTAACAACAATCCAGATATTTCTGGATCTATAAAGAGTTTCTCCAGCATAACTCTTTATGAACCTGAGTACCTGCTCAGTCAGAGCAACAGGGTCAGGCTGCAGTTTAAAAGCAATGAATATTTCACCACCCTGAGTGAAGTACCTAAAACTAATAAATATAAAACTAATATAATATAATATACCATAAAACTAATTAAACAAAGAGAATTCCCAATGTCATCAGTTACAGGGCAGTCAGACACATAAAAAACTCATTGTTTGTTTTCTTCTTACCTAGCTAAGTGAAGCACAGACTTTTCCACATTGTATCCAGAATATGCACTGCATTCATAGAAAATTAAATTGTAATCCTACAACCAAAGAGAAAGACCATTTCAATTACTTTTGCAAAATGTCTCACTCCAGTGTAAAAAGAGAAACTCTACTTTCACAACCTACTACAATGAAGGTCACCTACATTGCCTCTGTGGTATTACATGTCCTTTTACCCATCCAGATTTAAAATTTCTGTTCACTTTCCACTTTCCTCTGTGTCTTATTGTTATTTATAGCAGTAGCTTAAAATTCAAGTAAATCAGTACCTTAGAAAATTACAATCACGTCTGCATATTTTCATTTGTTTGTTATTAACTGTGGTTGCTGCACTTATACTTATTTACCCACTCTTCAGAAGACACTTATAATTCAGTTTTCAAAACTTTCCATTAAGATGACCAGGTATTTTAGTTTTGGCTTGACCTTTTTTTCTGATATCCCATGCTTCCAAAATTGCACAACTTTTGGAAATTTTTGTCATCTTCATGAAATTTCAAAGACAAAAAGTGGGGAAAAGAATTTCATAAATACAGTATTTTATTTTAGGAGCTCTAAAAAGAGTGTTCCAGAGTTATCCAATGTCAGGTTTGAATATGTTGTCAATGGTTATATTGTTTGTTCTAGTGAAAAACAAGATTGAGCAACACACAATAATTTCTTGATGACAAGATAAGCACAAAAAAGCAGAGAAGGAAGAAATCAGGCAATGTTAGCGTTGGATAGACATATACATTTTATCGATTTTTTAGAAGATGTAAAACATTTATAATGATGCAACCCTATGATTCTCTTGCTTTTCTTAGAAAAGTTTTCAGATAAAATTTGACCAGGTCAAATTTCTTGCTAGCTGTGCAAACAGAAGCTTGAAATAAAAATTACACTCTCTTTTTCTGCTCAGCTGATCAGAACTCTAATAGAAAACGTACTGTGGTCAGTTTATAAGTATTTCATGTCAATTAAGCTGAGTGATACCACTCCAACATCTTCCCCACATAGAAGAGAGTGTCACTAGAGGAGAGCTCTCAGTGATAACTTCAAATATGCTGAAATGAATCTGAATGGATTTTTCAACAAATTGCTTGGATGGAAAGATAACAATTTAAACTCAATTGATAATGAGTGCTTAATTCAGTCTAGCAAAAATATTCTTGTCTGAAAGGGAAGACAGTCTGGAAATACAACATGCCATTTTCTTGATTCAGAGAGAAAACTTTTAATGATAGAATACACAAGGAGCACAAACTGGGAGCAGGCAGGACACATATAATTATTAAGCAACGAAATGTCAGCCATCTCCATCCAGAAATTAGCTATTGAACTTTGGAGACCACTGGCAATTACTTGATTTTAAAAACCTACCTACAAATCAGCAGACATCTACAGAATAGGGAGGAAAATTAATTATTATCAGAGAGAGCTGGGCAATTTTCTGTCCTGTAAAGTAGCATCACTCTGAAAATAGCCCCCTCATTAGCAGTATTTGTGTAAGAATGGCACTGACAGGTTGACAAAGGAGAGAGACACTGTATGAATACACAGAAACAGTCCTCATTCCATGAAGCACATATACTCTGCAAAGCCAAGGCAAGACAAGGCATTATTATCTTATTTTATAGTTGAAGAACAGCGATAGAGAAGAATTTACTGACCCATTTAAGATCACTCAGGAAGTATGTGCAAAGCCAAAATAAAATCAGGCAGATATAAGCATGCCTGAGCATCACCTTTATCATGAGGCATTTTATTTAAATAATTGGCAGTGCTTACATTTATCCACTCAAACAGAACATTGGCTGATCCTGGACACTCACAATATGATCTGAATACTCTCTCTTGTGCTCATATGAACTCTTGATCACTGGATCAAGCTAAGCTAAAGAGAAATTTGTTATAAGGAGTTTTCTTTCTGGATCCTCTGTTAAAAGAAGTCAAATAGACTTCAACAATCCCTGTGCTCATTCTATTTTCCCTTTCACGGGGTATAACAAACACACTGGAACTACCAGTCGTTTTAAAAAACAACTCTCTTCAGGCTGCCATTATTCCTTTTAAAAATTAATAGTGCTGCCCACCTTGTAGAGAAGTTAAGTGACAAGTGCATTACAGTGGAAGCCCCTGGGTTTCTGACCAAAGCTGTAATACAGTACAGTGCTTGGAAGATGTGGGACTGAAGCAAAGCAAGGGTTAATACAGCTGGGCTGAAATGCCCCCTGAAAGTAAATGTGACTTTCTGGCTATAGAAAAAGCTGGGTAAAACCAATTCCATCCCATTAGACACTGAAACAGTCCTTAAAACTGTTGGACTACAGGGCCAACAGGCTAAACTGATTCTGTGTCAGCACAAGAAGAGCTTGTTTTCACCCAGTGTGGCTATACAAATTAGTATCAGCTCAGCATCCAGCCCTGTGTATTTGGGATTTTTAAGGAGCAATTCATGGGATTATTCACAAAGTAAGTAACTTAACTGCATACACTAACAGAGATAGTGGTATGTGGTTTCATATGAATTACACGGCCATTTAGCAAGAATTAATATTTCATTAAAATTCATGGTTATAATTAGCTCAGCAAGCAAATTATTATAATTTAATTATATCTATGCTGCTTTTCAACTAATCCATTGCCATTAATCATTTCTTCTTTTAACTACCTCAGGCAGCACATTCAAACATTCAAATGAGTCATTCAGATCCATTCATTTGATTATAACCATCTTATTTGACAACTTTTTGTTTTACTTATGCAAAACATTTTATTTTCTTGCATGACATGTTAGAATTAATAGCCTGGTGGGCTGTGAGCTCTGCATACTAGAATGATTCATCTTTGTTTTACTAGTACAGTTTTTTTAGAGCAAGATGACATGCAAGACACCTACTCTCTGTCCATTTAGTATGTATGTGTAACTTGTTTTTTCACAGAAGGATTCAGTGTTACACCCTGGAGTCCCTCCTAGCTTCCAGGGTCTCAAAATTATCTGCATTTCCATGCACGAGAAAAAATAAAGCTCGTTTCCTAAAGGGAGAAACTTTGGGGGATAAAGTTCAAGGCTAATAACCCTCTCTGACAAAAATCAAATAATGGACACAAACCTGCATAGGGAGGTATAATTTCAAAAGGCTATGTGAATAATCAAAATGAGATAGAAAGAGATCTGGGCCTAATTCTTTCAGTTACAGAGAGCTGCCTAGCAGCAACCTTTCCTGGAAGAAAAATTAAGCTGCACTTCAAGTTTTGAAAATACCATTTTTATTACTGGCAGTAAATCTATTTTCAAAGGCAAAACAGGTAAATATGTGAAAACCAGCACACTGTTTAATTTGGGTATATTCCTACCAATTCAGTGAATATTTCAGCAATATTTTGATGACTTATTTCTAAATAAATGAATATTCTGCAGGTATTCATGTTCAAGCTATAAGCACTTTATAAAGAAATTCAAAGGAAAAATTGATGGGCATGGTACACAAGAATATAAACAAGTATCTGGTATTTGCAGTCCCTTGAATGCTTAAATTATGCCCATGGAATACCAGTGCTCTGGTAGATGCAGACTGTTAACTTTACTTATTTTATCTCCTTGATGGAAAGTTACTAAAAGTAAACATGTTTTCTACTCCTACCACAGGAGTAACAGATGGCCTTCTGTGGTTTTACAGGAGGTAGGAGGGAGAAAAGGTCCCCAAATTATCTCTGTGTTAAGAATCCTTTCACAGAGAAAAGGGATGAAAAAAGAGAGAGAAAATAAGCAGCAAGGAAAAAAAGAAGAGAAAAAGAGAGAACAAAGAGAGACAGAGGAGACACAATGAGACCGAATTCTTAAGTATTTTTCTTCTCCACTCACTTTTTGGTTTGATTTAGGGTTTTTTATGTTATTGGTTTGGTTTTACGGTGTTTTCTTTATCTAGGCAGTGTTTTAAGTACTATAATTATCAGCACTTACATCATTGAAAGCTGAATTGAAGAGTGTGATGGGGTTCCTAATCCCAAAAGATACCTGTCTGACTAACATTACTCTGTGTTTCTGTGAATTTAGACACATAGAGACTCCATTTTAAAACCTTCACCTTCAAGCCTTGTAAGGAGATCCCTAAGTACAGCACCTTTGCAAGATGGTCTCCCATTCCCATCGGGACCTCGCGCTCCTTTTCATTATCCGTTTTGTTACCCAGCAAAAGAACAGGCACATTCTCCCCAGCTGCATCCTGCAGAATAAATAGCAAATATCAACTGAAGTGTTGAATTCAAAAGATCACAGAGGAAGAGGATAAAAGCTAACAAATGTCACACTATAACAAGACATTTAAGACTTCACACAAACCAGGTATGTCCCACTTTGCTTACAAACATGTCAGGAATTGAAGTTGGATAAAAGACATGAGAAAGACATAATTCTAAGATTACACTGACTAGGGATTTTTTTAAATAACAGCACAGAAGCTCATTAGACTCTGTATTAAAATGGGAGAGAGAAAACCACCATGCTACACAGGCTCAGATATTATGTGTTTACAGCCACTGTTTTTCTAATTCCATGGCCAGGAAAAATAATGGCAACACCTGGGTATACTATTATGCCAAATGAATTACACGAAATAATGAAGAAATACACAGAATGGGCCCCCAAAAATACATAGAATAGACAGAAATCAAAAATCATTCTGAAAAGGATTATAATTATCACAGTAAGTGCTTTCATTAGGTGGGCTGAATGCTACAGCAATAGATGGACTTGGCAGTATGTCCAACTTAGCAACAGTTTGCAGCAAACAAAAATTAGTTAGTAAAGAAGAGTGAACTATTACAGCTTGGAAAAAAGTTTTGACCACAAGATTCCATTTTTCTGAATCAAAATCAGCAATGCTCCTCTAGCTTTCACCATACCGAATTAAAACATGCCAGTGATTTATTAAGATCATATAATTAGCAAGGGCCATTTCTTCTCAAACGCATACTAACAGTACTACTCGTATCTGGAATAACTATGACTGTTTGGAGGTACTGAAATGACTGAGTCCTAATCTGAACTCCCAAAGCCACCTCTTGGCTATTTTGGAGAACAGTGTGTTGTACTAGAGCATATGCCAAATGAAATCAGACTAAATGATCTTTGCATATCGATTTGTCCCTTACTTTTTCAGTGCACAAACAGGAAGTCACACTTCATTCTTGCTACAAGTCAGCCCTTTGTGGCAGCTGCCTCAGTTTTATTTTTACTCTTTGTTCTGGCCACAAGCAAATTCTGTTGCTTACGCTCTTAACATGTTTTAATTTTTAATAAACTGATATCACTCAGTGGCATGGACTACGATTTTATTTTCAAGTGGTTGAAAGGATGATCCCCAGGAAACTGAACTGTCCTCCAAGAGGCAGTTTCACAGCACTAATGTAGATTACATAGTTCTAAGTTTATGGTTTATGTTCACAATATATTCTATTTTTCCCTTGGTTAGCAAAGTGCTAGTGATGATCAGTGATCACCAGATCACCACCACTGATCCAAAACACCTCTCAGTGTTAGCAGTGATCCCGTGGGGGTCATCAGCTCAGCTCCCTTAGTGAGAAATCAGAGGACTCCATGCTGGGATTTTCCCACCACTAATTCGAAATCCTTAAAACCCTGAAACTATGATTTTTTTCATAGAAATATAGATGAAAAACAACTTCACTGGCAACAGTGCAGACCAAACTCACAAAAAAACCCATTATTTTGACAACACAAGAAACATGGTGCTCTCTGTTTTACCCTGCTAGCAGCCCTTGTTCAGAAGAAGGTAGAGAATGACACCAGGGCTTAGATTTAAAGTTATGTTAAGTTACCTCAATGCTTATCAGCCACTGCTTGACAGCTATGAATGTGTCTTTTGCTGTTATGTCGTACATCACAATGACACCATCAGCTTTTCTGAAAAACTGCTTGGTAATGCTTCGGTACCTACAAGTAAGAATCTGGTTACAGCTCTCTTCAACATAAGCAACAATTTGACAAGTTAAAATTTATAGTAATTCCTCCATGCAAAGGCAAATAAATTATTGGGGAAAAAAAATTAAAAATACAAAAGGATTTTTTAAAAGAAGGTGCTTGGAAAAGCTCACCCTGCCTTCTTTAACTGATTCTGGGTTAGGCTGGATAATTAGCTGCATATCTCATCTTCTCTCACCTCTTCCATTTTAAGCTTGGAGCAGAAATTTCCCCTCACTAAGTGCTCTTCTAAAGCTAGATAGGTTTTTGGAGACCTTTTTCCCAAGCTTCATATAGAAAACATAGATTGTCATTATCATCCCTGCTTTTAGTAATAGAAAATTACACAATAGGTGAGGAGATGGGGAAGGAAATTACCACTGAAACCTTACAAAAACCTGGAGTTCTACTACAATGGTATTGCTTTAGTAAAAAAAATAAACCCCTTTTATATCTATTAAGGTATTTTCTGCTATAGAAATAATTCTAGATGCATTTTAAAATCAGTCTTCCTCCTAAAGAAACAGTGTGGTACTAAACTTTTCAGAGCGTAATTAAGAATCTTTTTTAAAGACTGGCAGTTTTTCAGTGGACATAGCAGCAAATCAGCACATTAGTGCTGCAAGGGAATGAGCTAAACTGTGAATCCACTGGCTCTATTAGGGATGCTCCTATATTTGTTCCTCTCCCAAGAAGCAGAATTGGGTCCACACTTAAAAATCTTCAAACAGGTAATTCAAGGAAGTGAGACCTTAAAATGCGTGTAAAGTTCTGACTGGCATTGAGTTCAATTTCATCATACTGCCTTTATTTCAAACAAGGAGTTTTGCTGCTTCCATGCCTCCAATTCCCTCCTCCATCCCAGCAGATGGGGCAGTGAGGGAGCAGATACACAGCTGGGCTCACTCCTAGGGTTGAACCACCACAAGAGAAGCTTCCTCACCGTTCCTGGCCAGCCGTGTCCCAGAGCTGCAGCGCTACCTGGGTGTGATCCACTGTGACAGTTCTCACGTTGTAATCCACACCTGCAACACAAACGCAAGGTAAGCTGTCTCTTTACAAGCTGTTTGATCTTTGAAAAACTGGATCCAGCAAATGGCAGCAATTCCAGAAAAGTAAAAAGACAGGCACTACATTGAAAATTATGTCCAGTCTCCAGCTATCAGGGGACAAGAGCTTTTATTTGCTTGAAGCTCTCCAGCAATAAAATAGTGAATGGTAATAGAGTAGTTCAGTTTTGTAAAATATGTAAGGTAAGTCACTTTGCAAGTCACAGATCATGAGTCAATGGTCCATCTGACAGTCCACAGCGGTCTAAGTCATTTATCCTGGAATTCAATGTATAACATCAGTTGTGTGAAATGTGTTAGTTTAGTCTGAGCTAACCACACGGGAGCCTTCTACAGTTAGTGGGAAAAAACGCATGGCACAGGGAACAGTGGAAACTAAGATAAATGATGAAGATAGATGGACTGAACCTGTGGAGAACCTCTTCCCGTGTTTACAACATAGAAGATGAGCTCACTTCACTTAGGTCAGTAGAGATAAAAATTAATTTATTTAAACTTTTAGATTAATTGTCTCTCTATTCCTCTGTGAAGATGTAAGTATTTTCTGGATATTTATAACAATAATTAGAGTCTTAAATATTTACCAGTCGCTACCTTCTCCTAATGACAACTCGCAATTTTTTTGTATCACATTGAACTGTATCACAAAATCACAGAATCATTGAATGATTCAGGTTAGAAGGGATCTTGGTTGGTCATCAACACTATCTTTGGGGCCATTTTCCATAACAATGGGATCTTTACCAGTGTTTTGGTTTTATTTAATTAACCTCCCCCCCGACCAAGCGGCCTCCTGAGCCCCACCCCCAGCATGGGAGGGAGCTCGGGTTGGTGTTACCTGCTCAGCCACCGGAAATAAAAGAGAGCTTTTTCCCGGGTTACCTCCTTCAAAATGTGTGTTCACAAAGCAAACTAACTTCTCTAATTGAATTTTTAGACTGTCAATAACCAAGTCAGCCTTCAATTGATCCCATCAAACTCAGAGGAGGCTTTTCTCATAGAGAAAAACCTATGAATCTGTCCTTTCTTAAATAAACTAACACAACCAGTGACATTAATGGAGAAGTATCTATGCCTGCATTCCTTCAATAGGCAATTAAAAAATCTGGATGGAGGATATATCCATTGCTTGTACCTCAAGGAAAGAAATTTGAACTATTCTGCAGAAATTCATTGAGAACACTCCTCCCCACATTTTTCACTTGACTTTTCCATTGTCTGTACCTTGCCAGCCATAGCCCACACCTGTGAAACTCATTGATCTAAACACTAAATCAAAGCTATGGCAAAAGCTTTCTTGCCATTTTCTTTGAAGAAAGCCTTTAGGTCTATAGGATACATGAACACACAACAGCAGATAGGTGTCTAAGCTCCTATTCCAGTTAATGAAGATACAGTCACTGAAAAACTGGGACCTTACTAAGCTCACCTTGAAGTGGGTAAGTTTTATTTCATATATGCTGCAGAATAAGTAAGGTCTGAATACAGGCTAAGCAGAAAGAATCTGGTCATTTAACCCAACTAACCCAGCATTGCAATAACCTGTACTTGAGTTTTTGTACCTTGATTTTGTGTCTGACTTTTGAAAGCTTGGTCTACAACTTCAGGCAAGGTAAGAATAATGTAGGCTTTGAAAACTTTGGCTTTGGAAACACTGGTCTGACATATTTTTTTGGTGATTAGTATAATGCTAAATCTTCAAACAGGTGATTCAGATATTCCACTTTCTCTCTAAAACAAAATCAGATTACTTAGGGAGATAGCAATGAGATATGAAGGTGGAATTGTTAGTACAGTGCAGCTCAGAGGACAGGATATCTGTTTCGGAACTGTGAGATCTACAAGGAAATTCTAGCTTCACAGTAATCAGTAGAATTTTTCTGATTTGTCTCAGTGCTGGCCAGGATCTCAGTACAGAATCTGCTCTGAAACCTCTCCATCAATTATGTGCTTTCCAGTTTAGGAGAACTCACTTTGCATGTCCTACTTTTACAACAACTGTATGTTTCTGTTTTATAATACAGAGCCTGATCTCAGTAGAGACTGTTAAGTACTGTCAGAACAAAAATAATAATAGTTATATTGTTAAACTTACCTACAGTAGCAGCTGTGCCTGGGAAAAAACGATCTTCACAAAATCTTCTTAAGAATGAAGTCTTTCCAACACTTGAATTGCCCACAAAAATGATCTTGAATAAGCGCTCTGGGACAGAGTTTATTCTCTCCTCCTTCAAGCAAGAGCAAAAATTAGCCTCCAACTGGTCTATAAATCCTGTTGCCTCTCCAATTTAAGACTGATATGGGGAAACGAATAGGTTTTATCCTATCATATTCTTCATTACTCATGAAGCAATATTCTGTTTCTTAAAATAACTCAGCATTTCAGATGTTTGCCATGCATCATTCCAGATCATCTGAAGTGCAGTGATTTGCACTGAGCTCTGGAAGTATACTGAATATGGATCTTTACATAAAACTGACAAAAAAACCCCAGTTTATGTTCATGGCCACAAATCAAAATTTATAAAGCTTCACACAACTCTGCTCAGTAGCTATATCCTATACCATTGACACAGAGGAAGCAGTGCATCTTCATCTAGATAACAGAAGCAAAGTCATAATTTCTTGGCTTATGCCACCAGATTCTTCTCTCTGCTACTATCATAGAGCCAAGAACTACCATCTAATTACTGCATTTCTACATCTGTTTAATATTACAGGCAGAAGCATGGAGGAAAGACACAGAGAATTAGATCAGTTAATCAGGCTGTAAACATTCAGCTATGTTTCTGTCATTTCGCTTTTTAAGCAGAAGGAGCAACAATTTGTTCTGCTTATCCAGGTCCTGTTTACTGCAGGCTAAGCTAAGTGGATGCTGGAGAGAATATTTATATCCTCTATCAAGTAGGTCATCATTCTTTTGTATGTAGATCAGGAGTTGCTTGGGGAAGCACTCGGTAGCACCAGCTGGTTTATAGCGGGTGCCCTTGCTGGTCTCTTCTATTTCGTGTAACAGTGAAGGAAGAGGGAGATACAAAAGTTTCCTTTCAATGCTGCAAGAGGGGAGCAAGATCATGGATGGTCCTGACATTAGCTTGTTAAGGTGTAGATTGGGAGGAAGGAGAGGAGGGAAAGGAGGGAGAGGAAGGAAAGGAGGGAAGGGCCCTCTGCCAGTCATTTGATGTGCAGGATCCATGAGACTGCTGCCTTAGTGAAGACATCAGAACTGAATTCACTGCCTGACAGCCCTTTGAATGAGACATTGAAGTCTACACTTGGAAGTGTTTTCTACAAATATACAGAAGTCTTAGAGAAAGACGAAGAAATAGAGGGCTGCTCTTGATGGGGAAAAAGCCCAAACAACAAAGGCTTGAGCTGCTGTCTTCATTCGTGTGAAAAGAAAATCATTCACTGCTATAAATATTTGGGACAAAAATACATGTCTGTTTCATGAGCTGGGCTTACAGCCCACCACAATTATAGAGAGGATTTTTATTTTCATTCTCTATTAAAATTCTAAACCCCATGGCAGCTATAGGCTACTAGTAGCACACATGCATTTATACAAAGCACATTCTCAGTCCTGCTGAAAACCATTCCCAGCTTATTAGTCTGTGTGCTCTGGGAAATAAAACAAGATAAAACACAATCATCAGCTTGACAGTATTATCACAGTGCTTCTGAGAACTATAGCTAAATATATGGGCTACATGACCTGAAATACTTTGTCCCTGGTGGTCATACACACTCTTTATATAAACAGTAGCCAGGTAAAGTAACACACCTAGCTTTTGTACAATTTAACACAAATTAATGTGGGAGATTACAAGTATAAACATAATGGTTCATATTCCATATTGAAAGATGACAGGGGAGAGGAAGTAAATCTCATGCAGAAGTTTTGGACAAAAAATCCTGCTTTAATTTCCATTAGGATTCCTTTATGTGCTTTCCCAGTGACTTTTCTGGTAATGTTAACTGCAGCTTCATCTTCACAGCCACTCAGAAAAATGGTCTACCTGATTGTCAGCTCCCAGATAAAACAGCAATTGCTTGGTCTCATGCACTGCTGCCAACATTGGTTCTACTCACCTATAAGATGCAGTAGGTCATACAGGATTAGCAGCTGAACTACCATGAATATATGGTTATTGGGAAGGCTTTATGCCAGCAGCCAGGAGCCTGAGTTCCTTGCAGTAAGCAATAACATAATGGAATGCATATAATATTCCATGTCATACAAAAGCCATTGTAAACTAGTTATAATAAGCAACAAGATCTAGTTCCTACCCAGCTGACAGGATGAGCTTTCAAGAGGCTGGAACAGGGCTGGCAGGACAGGCTTGTCCTAGCTGGGTAGGATGAGCTACCTGGCTTTTGTCATCCTGAAGTCCAGTGATGCCATGCTTTGAAAATGTGATGCAAAATAAGTCATACAGCAAGCAAAAAGCATGCACTGAATTAAATAATTTCAAAATATGAAGCTCTTTTCTGTACCCTCAATGTTTTATTAAAAGGTACCACTTAGAAATTATTATGTAATCATGGCATAATTCTATCATAATTTTTAAGATGTGCTTGCTTCTTCTAAAAGAACCATATAATTATGACCAAGCAAACCAATTTTTCCTATACTTTAATCTTTTTAATAAGTGCTTCAAGAATCTAAAAATGAGTAATCCTCAACAATGATTCTAAATTTAGAAAACAAGCACAGCTAACTCTGAAGCAATAGCAGTAGTTTAGTTTAGACTCCAAAGAAATGTACCTTCCAGCATATTGTTTTAAGGATTATTACTGAATGGTGAATTCATTGCTAACATGCATATAAAAGCTAGAGCTGAAAAAATACAGGATTTCAATTTGCTAAATAAAAGTATTTTCAAAAATAATTAAAAAGTAATGATATGTCTCTCATTATTTCTCAGATAATGTAACAGCTACCAAAGCTGACTCCAAAGTATCAGAATATGAGAAATAGTACCTTGCAGCAAAAAGAAAACAAAAACAATAAAAGACTCGTTTCTTTTTTAAGACAATTTCTACCTTCCACTGGATCTTCTTGTACCATCTATTACAAGGCTTAACTTCACTTTCCCTAAACAGTTCTTCAAATGTAAATCTATGCACACATTGTCTGCAGCTACCACTCCTTTAGGTTGAGTTTCCCGTCTTTATACGTTCAGCACTTGTCTGCAGTACATTTCATCCCTCACTTCATGTAATGGCTTAATTTGTCATACTTCAACTTAAATACAGGAAACTAAATAATTTTAGATTCCAGGAATGACACATTAACCTTTGACACCTCTTCATGGCATCCAAGGTCCTTCAGAATAGAATAAAACAGAACAGAAGAGTTCCAGTTGGATGGGACCTACAGCGACCTAGTCCAACTGCCTGACCACTTCAGGGCTGACCAAAAGTAAAGGCATTTTATGACAGGCATTATCAAAAAGCCTCTTAAACACTAACAGACTTGTGGCATGGACCACCTCCCTAGGAAGCCCGTTCTGGTGTCTGGCCACCCTGTCACTAAAGAAATGCCTCCTAATGTCAAGTCTGCACCTCCCCTGAGGCAGCCTTGAACTACTTCCACACTTCCTATTGCTGGAGCCCAGGGAGAAGGGATCAGCACCTCCCTCTCCCCTTCCCCTCCTCAGGAAGCTGTAGAGAGTAAGTGAGCTGCCTCTCAGCCTGTTTTTCCAAACTGGACAAACCCAGAGCCCTCAGGTGCTCCTTACAGGACACACTTTCCAGCCCTCCACCAACTTAGTGGGCCTCCTCTGGATGCATTTAAGGACCTTCACATTCTCCTTAAATCATAGGGCCCAGAACTTCACATTCTACTCAAGGTGAAGTCTCCTTTGTCCTCTTACATTTGCCAGTGTTTCCTTCCCTACAGGCTGCTCTCTAGAAGATGATGATGATGATGAGTGTTCCATTGAATGTTCTCTGGCTTTGTTATTCATTTCCATCTCAAAAGTATTTTCATCTTCTCCAGTCCATCTGCTTTGCTGCTTATCAACCAGTCTGTCAAGAAGCTGAGGTAGGTGATCTTCTTCAATTGATATTATTCTTTGGAGATGTGATGTTTTAGGCATTCCTCCAGTGACTCCAGCATCAGGTTCTTCAGAGAGAACTCCATTCAGTCCAGCAGAATTCCTTCTCTTTGAGTTACTGAAAATATCATCTTCTTCAAATGAATGGCTAGACAGAGAAAAAAGAAAGTACATCACAAAAATATAATGGATCTGATATTTTATTCTGAATTTAACCTGAATAACTGAATTTAATCTCCCATATTTTTGACTAATCACAGCAGGCAGAGGAGAGTCATTCCAGTGTCTGCTGAGAAGTCAGCTCATCCTACCATGTGTATATATATTGATAATTATAAACACCATGGGGAAAGCTAATAACTTACAAGAGAAACCTGAACCAGAATGGAAAACACTCAATTAACATCAATTCTAACTTCATAGAAGAGCTAAAGTTAACTTCTCTACTGTGATTTTCTCCTTTCCCACCTTCCACTCCCATTCTGGAGGAATAAAAGAGCCCCCAAGAGAGATCTTTTCTATGTGCAGTTGAATTCTCTCTTTAGTAGATAGGAGGGATAGGATGGGTTTGCTAAATATGGATAAAAAATGTCCAAATGGAGATTCAGCATTGTACTACACTAACACAGGGTCATGGGCAAGTTTCTGTGTATCCCAGCATACACCCACCCACAGTGGGGAAATCTCTTGCCTTTGCAGACAGCACACTTGTTTAAGTTAAAATTTGGCTCTTCGTTTTCAAATTTCTTAATGAGCACAGTAATCTTATAGTGACAGACACTTTAGAAATACACTCTTTAAAAGTTTAAAAGTATCACAAAGGAAACATTACACATCTTCTTTCTATAAGCCTCATCATACTCAAACAAGGAACACATGAAAGAGAGTTCCTACCTGTTAGGCAGCATCTTGCCCTCTATGTATTTCCCAATGATAGACCCTGATCTTTGCTTCCAGCTGGTTTTTGGAACAGTTGTTTTGCATTTCTGCAGAAATACAGAATACTTCTTACTGATTTACTTCTGGTGTTCATTATGGTTAACTACCCTCATTCCAATACTCAAATAATGCAATGCAAATGAAAGAAAGAAATGTAGAAGAAAATCCTAGAGGTATAAATGCTTCAGAATTCAAATTGATAAACCATCAGAACAGGGAACTCCAGATCCTGCAAAAATGCATCTTCTTTGTAAATAAAACAGCACAATGTCATGGAAAAAAAAGTAAATGGGTATTTCTTTTTATGTGAGCAGCTTCTTGTAGGACTAAGAACACAAGCAAATATAAACTAAGTGGCTTTAGTCTCCTTACACCAGGGTATTTCTAAAATATCTTAGGGGTCCATTCTTTGCTGCTGCTCAAAGTTAGTAGGATCTGCTGTTACCCAATCTGAAGAGATAGTCAGGTACTGATTCAGGTACTCAGTTTTTGTACTGTTGTATAAATGTTTCAGGATATTACCTACTCTTGACTGAGTAAATTAACACAATTTAATTCTTCGATTTTTAGGTTATTTCATCCTTTCCTGACTGCATCCTTAGTTTCTTCTAAAATACATTCATCTCTCTTCAGATAGCTCCCACTTTATTGTTCTTAAAATTGTTCAGCAAATTAAAAAAATCTTATTTGTGAGTGAGGAAAAAAAGACAATACAAATGAAGAACAGGGCAAGATTTAAGTGGCATAAAAGTCCATCTTCTGTGTAGCCTTCCATTCCCCTTTTTTTGAAGTTGTTCTAATATATGTCTGCTCAACAGTGGGTTTGGAAATAATAGCTGGTTACCTGCAAAAATATGTCACGTTCA
This sequence comes from Sturnus vulgaris, assembly GCF_052056855.1. NCBI lineage: Eukaryota > Metazoa > Chordata > Aves > Passeriformes > Sturnidae > Sturnus > Sturnus vulgaris. The sequence goes on from NC_142244.1 coordinate 32,797,005, forward strand.
TCCTTAAGATGTTTGTTCCTCTCTCTGCAAAGAGAACACAAACAAAAGAAACACTGAAGCCAAGTATTTAGAACTGCTGACTTTTCTATTCCACACTAACAGACAGACTGGACAGTTGGCAGTGCAAACCTTTCATCATCCTTTATTTATATTCTCACCTCAGCCAGTTCCTTGTCTGGGCTATTGATTCTCCAGCAGGGCTATGCTGATTAAAGCCAGATGGGATCTGGATCTATTTCTGTATTTTATCTAAACAAATGCCTTAACACATAGAAATCGGTTGTGGTCAATATGCCTTCTCATACTGTAAATTAGAATGTTTAATGATTCTCACAGTAAAGATGACCTCTAAATGTGGAGAAGGTGCAATGAACACCATCTCTTGCTCATCTGCTGACAGCTGTGAAGGCCAGTTATGCCCTTCTAAGCACTGCAGTTCTGGCTGCCATGGAAAAATCACCCTAGGAAAACATCCATCTCCCATTCTTTATGCAGAAACAATGGAAGTGTCAAGAAACAGGTACTCCAGGCAATCAGCAAGCTGATCAGATCTGACAGCACACCTGCTTAGTACATCACCTATTGTCTCCATCTGTTGCTGGCCTGGCCACAGGAGAGACTGAGCTGCCAGGATGAAAGGAAAAAACCTCTGTTGCCAGACATTTCTGTGTCCCCAAAACTTGCAACAGGCATGATCACAGAGTGGCCTATGGAAAACACACGCTGCAAAATAAGAGCCTTTCCTCAAGCCTGTACGATTTTTAGGCAACTTTAAAATGAGGCCTGAAGGAAATGCAGCCAATGAAGGCCTAGAGGCAGGTGCAACCTACAGCCCACACTGACCACTGAGCAAACAAACACATTAAAAAGAGGGCTACAGTTGTCTGAACACAGCTCCAAACTTCGAAGTCTATCAATAAAGGAATGGTAGCTAAGTACATTTTGGTATAATTTTATAAATATTTTGGGGAAATAATCTTCATTTTGGCTCAACTCCCAGCACTTGAGAAGCAACAGAGCCTTTCAAGCAAGTTCCTGCAGCCAGGCTTCTACCTCAGAATCAGCTTAGAACTATTCAGCGCTGTTCTGTTTTACATTTGACTTTTGGAAAAGAGACTGTCCTACAATACTGAATTGTCAAAAGGAAGCCTATCTGCCAGATGCACTGCCCTCTACTCTATACAAGAACCAAGCCTACAAAAGTCTTTTGTAACCATTTTTACTATTTTTTGTGTCATTATCCTGTGGCATTTGACCTTGACTGGCTGCCAGATGTACACTCAGCCACTCTCTCATTCTCCTTCCTCAGCACAAGGGAACAACATGGAAAAGCTTGTGGACCAAGATAAAGACAAGGTTACTTACCAGCCACCCATTACAGACAAAACAGACTCAGATGCAGGATGATGAGAAATAGGGACAAAACTAAAATCACCTTCTCCACAATCCCCTTTCTTCTCAGGCTCAACTTCACTCCTACACCCTCAGCTCTTCTACTGCCTTACCAATCCTGAGTGGCACAAGGGGATGGGGAATAGTGAGGTTGGTGGTCAGTCCACAACAGTTTCTCTCTGTGGCTCCTTCCTCCTCACAGTATTTTCTTGCTCCAGTGTGAGTTCCCTCACACAGATTACAGTCCTTCACAAACTCCAGCACAGATCCTTTCCATGGGGAATAGTCCTTCAGGAATGAACTGCTCCAGTGTGAGTCCCACATGGGCCACAATTCCTGCCAGAAAACCTGTCCCTCTATGGGCTCCTCCCATGGACCAAACTCCTGCCAAGAGATGCTCTTGTGTGCACTCTGCACAGACTACAAGGGACTCTGCTCCAGCAGTGCCTGGAGCACCTTCTACCCCTACTTCTTCACTGACCTGGGTGTCTGAGGGGCTTTCTCACACATTTTTTTCTCTCTTCTCTCCCTACTACTGCGCTGTTTACCACCCTTTCTTACCGAGGCTTTCCCCAGAAGCACACTGGGGCTGTGGGGCTCCACTGTGCCCTGTGCTGTGTCCATTGTCCCAGGGCAGCCCTGGCTTCTCTCTGGCACAGAGGCTGCCCCTGTGGCACCCCTCTGTCAACACCTTCACTAACTACATATCCCAACATAATTTCATCCTTTAATGGACCTCTTTAGAATTATGTAAGAAGTTTTTGAATGGAAGATCCACATTACCTTAAAAAATCCAGCTGCTTCAAAAGTCCTGACTTCTCTCTCTGTAAGGTTTCTGTTACACGGTACACCTCCCTGCAAAAAGAACCAAGAAATTGTTCTAACCATGGTAAAAACACTGTTAAAATGCTTCCCCCTAGGGGTATCTACATTTGAGACCTCAGTTTCTTCAAAACTGTCGATTCTATTATGCATGACTGGTTAATATTTTAAAGAAGTTAATTCAGTATAAGGCCCACGGTAGCAGAGCAGTAGGAATTAGCAGAGGAAGGAGTAGAGGTTCTTTTTTCAAAAAATACTGCTTTTTAATTTCTTCATCCAGAGAGCTTAATATATTTTGATACTGGTACTTGAAACATTCAGAAAAGATACACTGCTGAAATACTTCTCACTCATGGCCACTAAAAAATAAGTGACATTTTATCCAAAATTAGAGCTTATCCTGCTGCAGGAACCATATGTCAGGCTCGCACATCTACAATCCCTACAATTTCTTTCCAATTCCTGACACTTATGCAGCCATTTTAACACTTTTTTACTTTGATTTAATACAGTTTGGTGTCTGGCCTTAAATGGGTTTTTGCCTTTCAGTGAAGCCTCAGGTTCTTCCTGTGCACTGCATGAACATTACACCTGCTTCAACAGCTCAGGTCTTACCAGACTGAAACAGATGTTTAAAGCAACCCTGCAGGTGCAGTTGAGTAGGGCTGAGCTCTAATTCCATAAACCACTATTGAATCCAAAGTGCTTTGCAAGTGCAGTAGTATTATTCAGCAGTCTGACCACTGGGCAGATTTCCTTTGTAGCTTTTAAATCAGATCATTCCATAGTCTTTGTTCTGGATCTGAAAAGAGAAGCCTCAAAGAGGAAATAAACCACCTTGAGGAGGAGTATTTCTACTGTCTACTTCCAAAACACACATCAAACATGCAAACCTAAACATTCTAATCATAGTGGCCATTCTTTAACATTAATTTATCAACGAAGTCCATTATTTATACCCTCAAGAAAAATTAAAGAAGGAATAACTAAGTAGAACTTGGCACAAAGCTTAGGAGAAAAAGAATGTGACTTTGAACTAATGTTCTGCTCTATCCTGAAATATGTCAAACAGCAACAGCTCTGAATTATACAGTTCATTGCTGCAATGGCTAGGCCCATCTGTCATTCATGTGCTCTCCATTGGCAATGAGAGGCTTCTGAAGACCCCTGAGTATTTTCTTTGAAATGGACTTCAATGAACATTTCTGACAATTACAGCTTCAGGGCAGTGATTCTTCTGCTTTGTGCAGAAGGCTGGAGCAAGACAGGTAGCTTGATCTGTCACAGGTTATTTTTATCTCTCAAAATACGAACTGTAAATATTTTTTCTTGGTTTTTTGTTGTTATTGCTGTTGTTGTTGTTGGGGTTTTTTTGGTTTTTTGGGGGTTTGGGTTTTTTGGGGTTTTTTCTGGTTTTTTTTGGTTTTGGTTTTGGTTTTTTTTTGTTGTTGTTGTTGTTTTGTTGGTTTGGTTTTTTTGTAAATTAGAGTCAGAACCTGAAATATTCATTTGAGCTGGAAGCCCCAAAATTCTGAATTGCCATAAAGCCTTGTGGGAATTGGGATAAGCTAAGTTTTACCTTGCTGACCCTGCTAGGCTTACTTTTGATGAAGGAAAAAAAGAAGATTCTAGGTATCTCACAGTCAGAGATACCTCGCATTCTCAGAAGCAAGTTTCAGATAGACTCAGCTTTGAGGAGGATGAAGCCTCATGTGCCAAAACTGTAAGGCATTTCCATAAGGAATTCCATAGATATTTCAAAACTAAGACACTACATGGATTTTTAATTCCAAATACCCTCAGCCTGTGGCAGTGGGGAGAACACTGACATTTTGAACACGTAGCAAAAGATTCCATAGAAGCCAGATAAGTGACAGAAAACATGCTGAATTACTTGGGGGAGAGTAGCTAGAACTGCACTCGGCTTTGCAGTGGTTTCTGCTTATGACACAAACTTAAATCAGCCCTGGGTACCCTGAGGAGGATCACTGGCACACCAAGCAAGTGCACGAGGACTGCTGCAGCTGGTCACCTACATTTCCTTCTCCTCATGAAGCCTTGATGCCTCCTCCTGAAGCACCTGTAGCTGTTGCTGAGCTAGGCTTAATTCATGGGATGTTCTCTCCAGGTCTCTCAGCAGCTCCTGGTTAGTCAGCTTCAGCTTAGTGTTCTCTACTTTGGTTTCTTCTTTACCACTGAGGAGTTGTGTACACTGATGCTCTAACTGGGGTGGGAGAAGAAAAGAGAACAGAAAGCATTACAACTGACTGAGGCATCTTGGTTCTAAGGCTTTCAGTTTGGATCTTAGAGGTTAGCAGAGCAGGGAGCTATTTCTATCAAAGCCAAAAAATGAATAAAACACATATGGTGCTCTTCCACTGTTCTTTGTACAGACATAATTATGTTACAGTAAAACAAAGCCATTCCATTCTATGACTGAATTTTATCCAGTTCAAAAACACACCAGTACAAACCACAGAAAAGGTGCTGCAGAGCAGATTAGCAGCATTAAGTTGATATTCACAACAGCTATTTTAGACAATTTTCCACGAAGACCAGGCCTACACAGACAAATTAATAGTTCTAGCTAAAAACTGTTAAATTTAAATCTGATAGCTAATAAACCTTCCCATCTCCAGCAATATGAACAAGCAGTGACCGTTTTGCCACCTCAGACAGATCTGCCAAGAAGTGTGAATTAGAGCCTTTTTATTAATTTTTGTATTCCCTCTCCAATGTGCATCAAAGGAAAGATACAACTTCCCTGTAAAACAAGTAACAGCAGATGACAGTGGCTTCTGGTAAATAAAGAAATTCTACCTGCTTCTCCCTGGCTAACTGAGCAAATTTAGACAACAGAGCAAAACTTTTTATTAGGGAAGGCATTGCTGACCCTAAAATATTAAAGTTTTATTTTGGGGTTTTTTTTTGGTGTTCATTTTAAGGGCTGTAAAACATACCAAGAGGATTACAATGATACCATTTCAATCTTCCAGATCTGAGACATAACAATGTTAGAACTCTCATTTTGTCCATCCCAACAAGCAGAGCTCACCCAACAAATTCTCTTCTCACCCAGCCCTTCCAGTCAGTTTCTACCCTAGAACACTGAAGTTGTAGTCTTGGTTTTGAACGAGGCCCAGGTTAAAAATAAAAGCAGAAAATGCTTTCTATCCTGGACTGTGAGGAGTCAGGAGAAAGTGTAGAGTGGGAGCACTTAGCAGCAGCAGCAGCAGCAGCTTAATGTATTTGCTGAACTGTAGCCTCAGCAGGCTCACATTTCACATGGAACGCTGGCTGGGCATCAGATTACTGCTGAACAAGGCTGGTTTACACGGATAGATTGCATCAGTTCCTGAATATTGCTTCCACTCCTCGACTGAATGAAGTTATCCATTCTAAAAGACCAGCTGCTTCAGGTACTTAATACAAGACTCATCCAAAGGAGTGGCTTTGGGAGAAGCAAAAAGTTAGCACACAAAGATGAACTTTCAATAATCTTAGGAGCAACAAACTGCAGACAAAAACCCGACTTAGAGAATAGTATGGCCATCAGAAAACTTACAGAGAGACTGTTCTGAAAATGTAACTGCAATGGTAGCCAACATCAGCTCCCAGAATCATCTATACTGATGTTTGAAATACTTCCTATAAATCCTGGTGGCTCATTCTTGTCAGAAAACCAATAATACAATGTCTAAAACCCAGAACACAATTAAGAAGAGAAAGGATTGTTTCACAGCAATACAAAGCTCCCTTCTTCCATTGTACCCATACAATCCTTTGAGAAATGCCAAACACAACCTTTAAAGCATTCATCTAAACAACTCCCAATACAGAGAAATAACTCATTAGGTGAATGCTCAGCTGGTGTAATAGAATGGCATTGATCCTATAGCTTCTAGCTGCTTATGGAGCTGCAAATTGGCTCCTATGTTTATTTAGTAGATGGAAACTGATGGGGAAAAGACTCATGGCCCATAGACATGTTTAAGAAAATCTAAGTAGCAGAGAGAATAAACCCAATTCCCCAGGTCAAGCATAGAAATGGTATTTGATGGTGCATATTCTCTTTTTGATGAGATGAGAGGAAAACCAAGTTTAAGTTGAATAAAGAACTAGGATTATCCAATGCAAATGAGCTGTTGCTGAAGATGTTTACTGGTGTCCCCGAAAGACACACACATTGAGCACTCTTTATGCAATCCCCTGCTCTTAGCTCAGCATCCTTTCTGTAGTTTTTTATATTTTTTTCTCCCTATTTACTTCAGTAGCATGTGAAACATCCATACAGTGCCATAAGGCAGTTATAAGCAATTGAGTGCTATTCATCCATGTTTTCCTGCATCTCATTCCAAATTCCAAGGTCTTGCTGTTCAGCAGCTATCATCAGCACAGTACTCAGTATTTTATGTGAGATGTCTAGTAACTCCCCTGCACTTCACCTGGTCCACACCTATTTTCTTCCCCTCCCACAAGAGCCTGTGCCCTAGAGGTTATCCTGGATATCCTCTGCCTCCTCCTCAGATGTTCCAACTCATATCCCTTGAGGAACAATGCCAGTCAGACAGTCCTCATAAGGGAGAATCCCTCTGGCTATGCCAGAGGAAACAACAGTGAGCTCATCTGGTTTGAAAGCTCCCTTTCACATTTTTGTTAATGATTTCCAACACAGAAATAATTACATTTTATTTTAAATTTAAAAATAAAAAAAAGACTTATTGATGAAGTTTGGAAAAAAGCATTTGTGTTGCACCCAGGTGGTTCTCTCATACAACCAAGTATAGAAGTCATAATTAAATCAAGATACCTTTACTGTCTGCAAGAAGAGATTTAATTATCAAAGTATATTTCCATGCCAGAGGAGGAGGCAAAGTGAAAGAGATCCCTGGATAAGGCAAACATTAGGCACCACACATGGGTATCTCAGTGAATGAAAAGCAATACCAGAAAATGGGTGGGGACATAGTATTATAAAAGCAGATCTGAGTAAAGACAAGAGTCACTTTCACAGAAGATCATTAGAAATCAGAAAAATATATGTAAAAACCAGTGCCTTTAACTACACTGAGTAAAGCACTCCAATAAATAGGCTAGGTTGGTATACCAGAAAAAAAACATTAAACACAGCATATCAGATTAACAATGGGCCAAATAGCTGGTTGAATGACAAAAGTTTCAGTTGTCATCAATAATCTGAATGAAACTGTGAATTGAATCATTAGAAATAGTGAATTCCATTCATCCAGCACAGCTTCCTTTCCATAAAACCAAAATGGGATAGTCTTTATGGTGTATGAAGATCCTGTCTTTCAATAGCACTCTTGTTGTGATTCATGCAAATTCATAATGGAGGGGGGAAATGATAAATACTAGAAATTACAGATTAAAAAACCCATGGCAATACTTTTAATAATAATCAATGTAGTGAATAGAAATGGAAAACATAAAATCAGATAAAAAATAATATTAAGAAAAATAGCACAGACATTGTTTTATGTTCTCCAAGATAGGCAATAGTAGACAATGGCAATGCAGGCAACAATCATAAGATAAGACTTCCTGGTATTGTTGCCTATATTGATTGATTATACCAGGTGTAAAACTGAGTGAAAGCCTTTGTGGCTTCACTGAGGTTTATACCAGATTTAGAAAACACATACTTGAGAAAAACACAAGAAGAGTTTTTTACAGAATTACTGTTGACAACCAAATTTTAAACAGCTTAAAGCAAAAACAAACAGACAAAGGAAACTATTAAATATAATAATTACAAAATTAGAATAAGTAATTTCTTATACTTTTGCAGTTCGTTTCAGACTAAACTAAATATACCTGATATGTGTGGCCTCAAAGATATCTTCAAAGTATAAATTATTCCACTATAGTGCTGCAATGTGGTAAAGAGCCTGCATAAAACCACATATATTCTGATTCACAGTCGTACTGGACAAGTATAATTAACATCAGGCAGTTGATTTCAACTATGGAATAGACTTTTAGGTCAGTCCCTTATCCTTATCAGCTAAACTTCACCGAATCACAGTGTACCAGGTTGGAAGGGAAACTCAAGGTTCATTGGTTCCAACCTTTTTTGGCAAAAACACAGTTTAGCCAAGATAACCCAGCATCCTGCCCAGCTAAATCTTTAGTTTCCAATGTTGGGGAATCCACCACTTCCCCAGGGAGTTTATTGCAACTGCTGATGCTTCCCATTGTGAAAAACTTTCTTCTCTTTGTCCACATATTCATATTCTACAGAGGGAATAGCGTTTACAGCATTCCATTTCAGCCCTTTAAATTCCAGTGATACTTCCTTTCCCTATTGCTAGTCTTTCCTGCAATGACCTTGGAGCCAGTTTACAGCAAGTTCTCTGCTCCCCAAGCAGGCCATGCATTTTAGAAGTAAAACACATCAGGTTTTAATATGGGAACTTGACAAGCTGTTACCAATGTAAGGGAAACAAGCACTGCTATAAAACTGTTATCACAGAGCTATATCAGGAGCAAGTTGTTCAGGAGGGAGCATTTCAAGTTCAGAGTGCTGAATCAGTCCAAAACAAGTATATGAGTGGCTGGTACAGGCTTTGAGCAGAGGTGCTCACTAGAAGAGCCAAATCATTGTTCTCTGCTCTTAAGCTCTCTGTGTGTTAAACCAGTTCCCAGAACACTGAAGGCAGAGGAATTATGCTACATTTTCATAAAAATTAGCCTAGTACCTGGGGAGAATATCAAAAGCATTCTTTTATTTTCCATTTTACCACATGAAAGGAAATTTACTTTAGAAATAGAGGTTAACATTTTTCCTAAGCACGTGACACAAGAACAACAGAGGGTCACAACTTGGCAGAACCACATCACACCAACTTGCAGTTTTGGGACCTAAAATAGTACCTAAAGAAAATCATATGAGCAAACAAGAGCTATCTATTTTTTAACTCCAAAGGTTATCAGTTAGTACCCTTTTCTGTTTTTGAACCAACTGCTCCAGTTCTTGTTCTTTTGACTGCAGCTTGCACTCCAGCTCTTGACTGTGGGACTGAAACCTCTCGGTGTCCTGCAAAATTCCAAGAGGAACTGGATTAACAGAACAGCACAATTGCATCACGGGAGGAGAAACAACGATTCAGGGATGAAGCTTTCCTCAGTAAATATAACAAGCCTTGGGTAGTACTCAGTTTAGGGATGGTATCACTCATCAATCTCTAAACTGCTGTAGTCCAGCAGCTTCCATGACTGTGGTTGCTACAGGATGTGCTGATTGCACATGAGGAGACATCAAGTCTAGAAAGTGGGGGCAGACATCTCAGGCAGGAGGCTGAGGAGCTCAGCCAGTCTAAATCAATGCAGCCAGAATGTAAGCTCTCATTCCCAGCCACAGCAATTCAGGTTGATGTGAAAGAAACAACAACTGCCATGCTTCAAATCTTTCACTAACAACAATTTTTCACAGATGTTCCACTGGTATAAACAAGCAACTGGGGCTTCAAACTCTGCCTTTCACTTAGCAATTATATTAACCTGTCCATTGTCCAAGTATTCTGCAGTCACTGGGAACTACCAGTCACATTTGGGATTACTCCTTCTGACACTCCTCTGCTGAGAAAAACTGTCAGCCCTCTCCTCAGTAAAGTCAGGTTCCAACAGTTTGTATTAGCTGAGAATCTGTCCTGTTTCTCCAAAAACAGGCTTCTATTCTCTAAGGTCCCCAGGAAAATGCCTTTAAATAAAAATAAAAATTCTCTCAAGACAGCAGGGTTCTTACAAGTGTTTTCCCTTAAGCAGTACATGTAATGGGGTAATCAAATGCATGATAACTGGCTCTTTCTGGAGAAGAATATATATGCAAGTGAAAAAACACACTAACTGCCCCTTTTGTGTAACATTCAGTCAGCAGGGTATTAAGTATTGTAAATAGCTACACTTTGTACTTATTTGCATCTTACCAATTTCTTTAAACCTATTCTTCAAGAGATGCTCTTCATTCAAGCCACAATAATTTCCCCTTTTTATGGCATCAATGCATCTCTCCAGGCTGTAAAGTCTTTGTAAGACTTTGCATTAGAGAAAGAATTTAACAGTCAGATCTCCCCAGATCTCAAATTAGTCATGCAAAGAAACAATACTTCATAAGTGTCTGGCAGCCCTTAGCGTGACTGCTGACTAAACTGTAAATAGCTTGAGTGGGAAGCTTTCATGAAAAAGCCTGAAAGAAATGGCTTAACCTCAAATAAACAACTAATTAGGAGATCCAACAATCATTGCTTATGGAAAAGTCTTTGTTGTTCGGGGGTTTTCAGTACCACTTCAGTTGTGGACTATTAAGAGCACATAAACTATTTTTTCCACAAAACTGCTGTCAGGCAAAGTTGCAAATACTTTTTATCCTTCAGCTGGCATACAAACTTTATTTAAAGGTTGCATCTCATCCACCACTAAAAACTGCTCTTAGCTTGGAATGGAAAAAGACTTGAAAATTTGAGTCAGGTTCACTACTCTGTAAGGCAAGTGAAAAGAATGATTCCTTAGACAGCTGATAAAGGCGCTTTTTTTTTTCTCTTTCTCTTTTTCGTTTTCTTTTTCTTTTATTTTGGTTGGAAGGAAACAAAAATATACTTGATATATTTGCATCACAAAAGCAAGCTTTATATATATTTGATTATGTTGTCTAGTTATATTTATATATACTTGATTGAGAATGGAGGTAATAACCACGATTTTGGCAACTATTTCTATCATGTACTGCTGAAACCCTGTATTTGTTTCATTTACATGACTGATGCCAAGACAACAAAAAGGGATGAGCTTGTAGCTCATGATTGACTGTCACAGGCCACCCAGAGCAGCTGTGGAACCTCCATTATTTTAATACTCAAAACTTAATTGGCCAAGTTCCTGAGCATCCTGATCTAGTTAGGAAGTAAGGTGTCACCTTCCCAAATACATGATTCTAAGATGACTCTTTCCTGAAGCACGCTGGAAGTTCTTGTTAGTTTCCTTGTTTTACAAGAAAAAGCAGGACAAAAAAATCCAATGAAGATACTATGGACACAGTAGAGGTGATTTAAAGGGGACTTTCCAAGGAAAGGGAATTAATCTTTAGGTGTTCTGGAAACACCATGGCAGTGATGAAAGATTCTGTCCCGTGTCTATTTTGCAAATAACCTGTGGTTGGTCCACAAATTACTGCCATAACTTGATTAATCTCTTGTTGTTATCCCCTCTCAAAAAGCAGAGAGCAGAAGTCAACAGGATTGATGCTGCTCTGAAGAGCTTCACGGGGTGTTTTTCCTGATTGCAGCACCAATACAGTTTTCCTAGAGTAGCACAAATAATACAAAGTTTGTAGTTTAACTGACTTTCAAAAGAATGCCAGTGCTGCATGCCAGCCACTGGGTATAGGACATCACAGCTCCCTCATCCAACAAGTCACTTAGCTTGAAACTACAGAGACTGAAAGTTTGAAGGTGCAGCACAAAAGCAGCTGTGAGGTAAAAGATATTTTTTCTTCCTCTGTTGTGAAAGGCATTTTGTGGGCTTTAATTTCACACCCAGAACAAGTTTAGAACCACTGAAAGGGGGAGCAGAATCCATGGTCACCATAACAGAGACACTTACTTTCAAGAGAAACTGCTCTTTCTCCTTTTTGATTTGCTGTTCCATTTCCTCATAGAGATGTTGAATTTCTTCATCATAAGCAGCAATTTTCCTAATAAGAGAGAAAAATACACTGAGTGGGTCTTTGTAGCATTACTTCAAGTCATGGCCCACATTACCAGCTAAGCTCCACATCTGTGCCTTAACACAAGACTCCAAAGAATGTTCTGGTGTCAAGGAAATAGAAATTTTTGTGCAGCAAAGCTCACAGACTTTTTTTTTTTCTTGTGGAAGTAAAGCTTCAATAGCTTAAAACCTAATATAAAGCTGATGTTTTCATAAAAAGCAGATGTTCATTAGGCAATTTTAATGACTACTAGATCTTGGGTATAAGGAAGCGTTTCCTAATGACAATACCAAGATATCAGAGCCTAAATTTGACAGTTAAAACTATTTTCACAGCAACTTACTTTTTTTTACTCTTGTACTGCTCTGTTGCCCATTCAGGGTGCTGAATGAGGTACTTCTAGCTAAGACACATTAGCTAGAACGAAATTCTTGAAAGCAGCCTTACTGCCTCTCTAACTGCTTTGCTGAAATAAATTTGTAAAGCCCAGACAAGGAATAGAAATAAATATGCTGTGCATAAGTGTATGTGACTGTAGAGAAAAAAAGTAAGAACCCACAGAGTTCACTTTTTTCCAGTAGAATATTGCAATTAATATCACTGCAGTTTGATCCATGAAGGATTACATGGAGCAAATGCTTTAGTTTGGACAGAAAAAAATTTGACTGTTGACAGGGAACAAGATATCTGCTTTGTTCTGCTACTATTCTATTCCATGCTCATTAATCCAGACACTGAAAAGCAAAAATCTCTGTATCAAACTCAGGGGACATCCTAGAAAAATTTTTATGGAGACTATTAGAACCTTTACCTGACAGTACTGTATATTCCCCCATATTCCTCCTGCCATAGCTGTTCCTTGAGCAATCTGCATAATGCTGTTATAATAAAGTGCAGAATCTTCAAGGGCATTCACATCAGCAAGAGCAAGACAAGGAACACACAGTAGAAAAAAACTCAGCAGTTGTTTTGTATCTACTTGTTTTTTTTACAAGTCCTGTACATCTTCCATGTTTTTGCTTATTGAAGGCCTGGTTTACTTCTCATTGAAAACAAAGCCAATTTTAAAGAAAATTCAAAAACTTTACCTAACCCGAGAAGAGGGAGTAAAACCAGAAACAAGTCTGTCTTTCCCCCTTTCAACAGCAGAGCACCTGACACTGCCAGCTTGCTTTTACGGTCACAGATAAAAAATGTGAGACATTTTCCCAGGATTTACAGAGGCAATAAACAACTGTCAAGCCACAAGAATTGGAGGAAAACAATGGCTGTCACTTAGACTTCTGCAAACCCTGTCTAGGTGAGAAAATCAGGTCCTAAAAGGGCCTCTGCCATGTGACTGCAACATTTCAAATAGAGAGTACCAGAAAATCCAGGAGCCCTTTTCGCTGCATTACTCCCCTTACACTGTAAAGATGGGTCATGTTCTCATCTCAAATGATTTTCCTGAGACTAAGAAAATGCTAATTCCTTAAATTAGCACTCATCAATGGAAACAAATTACACACATTTATAGAGAAATACCAACTACTTAGGAAGACATGGCAGAGATGCTAAGTTCATACACCTACTGTATTCGTGCAGAATAATGTCACTTTGACCAGCCCTAGACTGACTATTGAAAAGCCCTGTAACTTTGCAGAGGCAGAACACATTGCACAGCAGTCAGTGTTTCCATGGGAATCACAAGGATTTTCTGGGCTTTTGTGTGACAGGGAGAATAACTTTAGTCCTGTGTTTTAGCCTGCTGATTTAGGTATTTCTTTCCTCTTATGTGTTTGGAAGCAAAGGATATGGTAGCACCATGAAGACTACATCCTGAAGGCACTCCTAAATGTAGGAATCTCTTCAGTTGGTCTGGCACATAAGCACATGCCATCTCTGCAGGCTGAATACTCTGCAAGAATTTCATTCATGGATTTCCATTCTTATTTCTGATCAAATCAAACAGAAGGGGAAAATAATATCCCCTCATAATCAAGTCTAAAAATTTTAAGTAAAATAACTAACAAGCAGCAGAAAAAATAATCCAATACATTAGCTGGCAAATATTCCCCACATATATTCAGGAGAAAAAGACTGAATAAATAAGGATATATCATTGTTACGTGAAAAATGTGACATGTTTTTCCATTCCCTTAGTTTACTCCTTCAAGTTTTACTTAACACATAATTTTATAATTTCAGCCATATTTGATATGTAGTCTCTCTTTTCAGTAACACTGTGGAATACACAGATGGAAAAAAAAGCAGATGAAATGTAATGCCAGCTCACTAAGTTCAGATGATAAATTCAGGATCAACACACGAGGGTTCAATTTCTGCCCATGCCTGTAGCTGCAATGTGAATTGTTTTGATTTCACAACTGCTGTCATGCAGTTTGTCATAATGGCTCTTTCTCCTTAAAAAAAATACTGTGATTTGTGCACAGTGTGAACTAATCTCCTGAGATGCTGATTTTCTTCTTTTTCCACGAAGATGGATTCTGACACTATACCATGCTAAGCCCGGTGAGAAGTTCATCTTTCCCTTCCCCTTTACCCTTTTGTTTATCTTGCCTGCTTAGGACTCTTGTTTGAAACAGTCTACATTTTTATTAGGTTTGTCCTTCAAATGCAAAGCACAGCAGCAGACAGAGCTAATGGCAGTTGAAGATTTTATCTGCTATTAGAAGAAAAAGGTCTTTCTCATCTCTTTTAGGCTTACTTCCTATCAGTCTTATTAAAAGCTGCTTGGTTCTACTGCCAGGGATTTGAAGAATAACAAGGTCTGTCATATTCCACTCCAGCCTTTGCCTCCTCATTCAAGAGATACGACCTTTTAAAAATAGCTCTCTCAGAAGAGCTGTTCTATTCCTTTAACCACTGAGTTGCCATTCCCTGCACTTTTCCTCATCCCACTACATTCTTCCTGTGTTGCAGAGACCAGAACTTCCCACAGTGCTCTCAGGACATGGATGCACTAAGAGTCCTTGTAGTCGCAAAAACATGCTTTGCCATGTGCTCAGTACCCTCCCTGGTAGTGCCCAGCAGTTTACTGGCCCCTTTTGGCTGATTTTGGGAATATCTAATGCCCCCATGGGCTTTCTCCGGAATTGCAATTGCCCATCACGTAAGTATGTTTTTATTTTCTCTCCCTAATGTTAATTTCTGCTTTTTTTTGGGTGCTCAATACATAACCCTATTATTAAAAAAAAAAACAAAAACTACTGCTATGTTTAAGAAACTGTCTAATTTTAAACTAGAGCTTAAAATTAAACACAAATACCAAAAATCAAGGAGAACTAACCTGCCCTGGCAAATAAATATTGTACCCACAAAATCACATTTGGTTTAGATTTAAAATCCCCCTTTTTTTTTTTCTCTGTCTCTAGTTACATCAGTATTAACCTGTTCAGTTCCCCCATGTGTGGTATATTTGCATATTTGTGGATTGAGAACACATTCAGCCTCACTGCTGCCTGGACCTACGAATAGGAACAGCAGCAACCTACTGGATCTATTGAACCAGAACAGCATGAAACTCCTGGATATCTTAGACCATGGGACTGAGGTTCAAGAATGAAAATATGCACGTGTGAAAGCTCCAGAAGAAAAGACAACAACAAAAAAAAAGGTAAAGAAGAACATAATGGGTGAAGAGCATAGATTTTTATGGCATAAAGATCCCAGCACATACACATGAAGCTTCTCAGGGCATCCAGGATAGAAGAAAAAGGAACATTTGAAGACAAAAGCACAGCCTACACCCAGGAAAGGAGACAAAAGGCTGAGAGTAGACTGCCTTATTGCCTAATGACTCACGGAGGTGAGTCAGGAAGGAAAGACTCAGGAAGGAAAAATGAAAGATCAAATTCATATTCAATTTGCAAAGACCAAGAAAAACCCGGTAGACATTATAAGACCTCAAAACGCAGCATCCCTTCTCTTCTGCGAGAGAGCAAAAGGAAATCCTGGCCAGTCTCTGCAGATACATGCATCTTAGGGCTAGTAAATATGTGGGTATTAAAAAAAAATTAATCTTCTCCCCTATATGGTTCTGTATTGAGCTTCACTGTTATTTGTACATAGTTTAAAAGAAACAGATTATTCGTCCCCACTGTAACTACCAATAACAACCTGACTACTCTGATTCCTTCCAGCAATTGACTACAAACAAAACAACAATCAAAGTGCTGAAATCAGTGGTGTTATCAGGAGCAATAAAAAGAAGAAATTTGCTAAAACATGTTTTTACTACAAAGGCATAAAAATCCAATGCACTTTCAAGGTAGAGATTTCACATCATCCAGAAAAGAAAATGCTAATGTACTCTATGTACAGCTCTGCATTGATCAGAGCTATTAAACAGACACATTTATTCTTTCAGTTCCCAAAAAAACACTCACAAAAACCCCCAAAAAAATCAACAGAACAAACCTTTCACCACACGTGGTAGTTAACAACCTCCAGTAAAAGCAGACAGCAAAACTCTCTGCATACTGTTTTCAGCTGTCTGAAAGCTAAAACCATGCAGAGACTTAGCTGAAAATGCTACTACCAATATAAACCAATTGTCTTTAATGATCATACATTTTTAGGTTTTTTCTTTCCTCATAAACCTTGTCACATTCTCAGAATAGTCAGAAGAGTGCTAAACAAATGAAGTAAATTTTCAACAATATATTTGCCTTTATTGCTCAGTCTGTAAGAATCTGAAATTCAGAAGTGACACTTTAAAATAAAAACACAGTGCCAATAATTTTGCATGTTGTTAAAGAGATTTAGCATCATAACTTTTCTCCCTCTAGATAACGACATAAGAATGATCTATAATTTTTAGTTCTTATACATATTTTTATATGGGTATTTTATATATTTGTTTATATTTACATTTTATAGGTTTTATATATAAAACATATATGTTATTTACTATGTTTCATAGGTTTGCTTTATATACGTTTGTTAGCTTACATTTTCACTAGTATCAGTGCTTTGTGCTGCTCTAACATCTTAAACCTCTTATGTCTCTGGCCAGTTAATCCAGGTTTATAGCTTTTCTGCATGCAATGCTTGCAAAGCACACAGATAATTTACCAGATGTACTGTTAAATACAACTTTCCTCTGGAATCAAACTGATTAACTATATTGGAATCACTCAATATTGTCTTAAAACTTCAATGCAATAACAGATATCTGAAAAAGAATTTCAGTCAATAAAATCTTAACCTGAAAAGTTAATTTAATTCAGTTCTGCCATATGAATAGTTTTACCAGTAGTCTTAATGCCAGATAAAATTTTACATTATGGGAAATTTTACATTATATGAAATCTTGCCCTCAGTCCTCTACTGAAATACCTTGTTTATTTCAGAAGTTCAAACAGCAGGTAAAATAGTTTTAAAAATACACAAGCAGTCTAACAAAGAGAAGTACTAACTTTTTTAGAGCACATTCCAACTCGTTCTTCTCATTATCTGCTTCTTGGAGCTGGGAAAAAATTCTGACTAGGAACTCTTCAAAATTGGAAAGTAAATGAGGTTCTTCTTTTCTTAGCTGCAACCAAAGTTGCTTCACATCAGTCTCACTGAAAGAAAAGATCATAAAGGATTCATTAAGAGAGAACATTTCCAGGCTGCAGTAAATGTCCTGAACACCCTTAGTAGATGGAGGCTTCAGGGCACCACTAGTCAGAACATGAAACTTATTAAAAACAACTTAAACAGTGCCAGATTTGAAAAGAATGAGGGGTGGGAAATGATGGAGACTGAATTTATTCGAAACATGCATTGTAACATCTGGCCACTCCTGACTGCAGAATAGCACAGGAACTGCTTGTTTAGTGGGTGCCTTGGCAGACACTCCACCTAAATAGGAATGGGTAAGAAAGGAGACAGATGAGATACAGTATGCTCTGACATCACTTCTATTAGAAGTAAAGAAGTTCCCACAAATCTAGAGGGAAGGGGGCAGTGGAAAAGGTAATCAAAATCCCTTCCTCATAAGAAATTCAGACTCCTAAGTCACATAGATATGTTAACAAATTGCATTTGCACCACATTCTTTCATTTTGATACGTTTTTATTCCATAGTGAGTCTACTACAAAAAGCAGAACAAAATGTCTTGAAATATTGATTTAAAGATATACCAAGATAATGTTGTGTTTCCAAATCTGTTCAGCAGACACTGACAGCTCTATTGTGAATGATAATGGGTTTCTAATACTTAGCCAATATTCTCCCGAACCGCTTTGTTTCTTCCTGACTCACCCTCTTCCATGAGCATGGCAAGCCTGAACCTAGCCAGCAAAGACTGCTGTACTTAAAGAACAAAATGAGGATAAGGATGGAAAAAATGGGTGATAAATAGCTCTTCATAATGAAAGCCTTTCAGGATGACTGACAATGAACGGTTTCCTGGAACAGGCAGTCAGGAGAAGAGAAGGACTGATGGGCACTTTTATTCCATAGTAATAATCACCAATGTATTTCTTAAATATTTGTACCACTTGCCCAGATTTTCTGGTGAAAAAAAGCATTTTTGCCCAATGTTTTTTTTTGTTCTACAGTATTCATTGTGATTGACCAATGAATGTGAGGCCAGCACACAAAAAGCTCTTTAAGCAGGTTTTATGCTCCGTGTTTCAGAGTGAGCCATTCTGGCCTTGAAGGAAGTAGCATTACCAGAGCAATCACAACATGCAATTATGCATGAAGAGGAGAAAAAGCAGAAAAAGTGGAGAAAACATCCCTGCTTATGGTGCACTTTAAACACAGCCCTTGCCAAAAATAGCAGTCATCATGCATTGATTGAAAATCAGTGACATCTGTGGATTACATGCTTGTAATTATCTATGTTCAGATCCCATGGCACATCAAGTGGTACAGCTTTCAAATGGAAGAAAAAGACATTTCAAGTGCCTGAAGCACAACAGTTTTGCTCTTGAAAAATTTGGTCAAATGGCATTTTATCCTGACAGTAAGAAAATCAGTTGTTTTAAGAATCTCTGTGGTTTTGAGCAGCTTTTGTTCTCGTCATTCATCTTGGATTCCATTAAAATCAAACCCAGAGGTGAATCATAAAAGGTCATACAACTGATTACTATTGCTGTGAGAACTCACTCATCCAAAACCTTTGTAGCTCCAAGCCGATCCATCAGATTCGAGAACTGCAATTCTTCATCCTCATCACCACTCATGGTCTCTTCATATCTACCTGGGCAGGCTGTTTCACCTTCTGATGGTTGCACCATGTCATTTTTCAAAGCAATCTGCTCCAAAAGAAATTGGCCTAAGAATTAGAAATTACACACATTAGCATTTTCAGAAATTACTATAAGAAGAAATGTCATACTAAACATACTAAAGCTCAAAATTTATGGTAAATAAACAACAAAAGGATGGGGCATGTCAAGAGGATCCCTGAGTTCTATGGCTGGCTTTGTCCCCAGTTTAATGTCTAACCTTCAGTAAATCATCCACCTCTAATTCACAAACATAATAAAAAATCCCTATCTTCATGCAAAAACATAAAAGGACATAAATTGCTGTAACAACTCTTCATAAATGCTGTAGTTTTCTTTCTTGGTAGGTTTAAATAGATTAGGAATCAAAAGATCAGTAAATAAAATGTATATTAAATAAAATTTAACATTCTTTTTAGTGCATGACCAAAGACACACATTCAATTCCTATATAAATTGCATACAGAAAGCTACATTTTATTAAGTTATATGGTGAGGATGCAGAAGTGAAATTGCCACATGAGTAATCAATACATTTGTGCTCAGCTGCCACAGATCATATACATTCCATCAAATTCTAAATGTGTCATCTATTTTATTTGAACAGCCACAGGTCAAAATTTTTTTTGGGGGGGGGAATACTGTGATTTTATGCAGAGGATTTTTTGTTATATTCTAAGTTCCAGTACATAAATTATTATGGATCCAAGGAAACAGAAATATTGGTGTGGCTTTATGTTTTTATTAAGTCCATCTCACATTTTTTTCTCATAGCACCCAACGGAGCATGTTGGCAACAGAACGGAGTATGTTGCAAAGAGAGGTTACAGTAAATTTCAGATTTGCCACCACGTGGAAACAGAAACAGGACTCTCCCACAGTAACTGGTGTAGCATGAGCTTTATCCAGACACCAGTCTGCCTTCTCAAGCAGCTTTTATGTACTACAGCTTCTGCTTCTACCAGGATGCCAACATCATCACCTAGCCAAATGTAGGACTACCTGGAAAATAGCTGTCAGTGCTGTGTAGCAGGTTAAAATGCATAAAATGCTTTACACTGTCTATCCTTATCTTTTATGTGGTGTTGTCCATGTGCCTTGTGTACTTATGTGGGTGTCTTTGGGGCACAGGTTTAACTTTACTACCAGCTGAACCTGCAAACAGGAAACCAGTGACACACATCCACCTGGGCCTCTGGACTGGACTCCAGCACCTGAGCAGGAGGAACCCCCAGGATCTGGAGCTGCTTGAGATGGCAGCACTTACAACCTCCCTTAATAGCTTTGGTTATGCAGGGACCGCTTATAAAAGAAATCTTAATTTAACTTATGAAAAGCAAAGCATATATTATTTCATTTTTTGATAATGTCAATTTTCAGATTTGTCTATGAAGACACTTGATCTACCTCTACAGTGGGAGAAGTAGGATAAGTGAGAATTAGAGTTCCAAACTACTGATGATTTTCAAACAAAAATTAAGGTCCTGTTTGTTGGATCTGTATATAGTAACTAAATTGAGATTTACTGTTACGATTCATGCATAGATGAGATTCAGTTTCCTTTCAGTTTTCTAGAGAAAATGCTTAAACCTTAGCCAGCAGAGCTAAAATTAAGTACAAAATTGATTCTGTGTAAACAACCAAGCACAGTTTAACTTCGTCATCTCATCTGGAATGTCACAGCTGGGGAGAAAACCACCCTGTGACAAACACAGAGAACATGACAGTAAGAGTGCTGTTGCAAAACAGGCAGTTACAAAAAACTTATCAGATCACATCTTACAGTAGAAATAATTGCCTCATCCAGTTTTGTTTTGAAATAAATTAATATCACTTGAAGAATTAATTCATTGTAGAAAGCATTCTCACAGCTCTAAGGACAGTGGAGCGAACACACTCCTAGCATTGTCTTACATTAAGATTAGAGATAATTAAAATTATCTTTCATGTCTTATTACCTGATAAAAAATAAAACACAAGACTTCTCCCCCTGCCTCTCACCCAAGGGAAACCTTCAATAAATTGTACACAGATTAGCTCAACAGCTTAAAACAGGTGTGATTCAGATGATTACCTCATTTGTCATATTGTGTCATGGCTTGCCATTTTACACAGGAGAGAAAGACCCTGGAGCCCTTTGTCTATTTATTCACATAATTTGACCACTTCTTCCTCTTCTACATATATCTGCTATATTTAGGGAATAGTCTGGCTCCCTGTGTGCATTACTAAGTGTACTGTTAAGACAAAATTCTTGATGTGGAGAGTATAGAACATGAATAAAGCCTAAAAGAGGAGACATGCTTTCCAAAACTCACTGAATCCTGTGATGAACTCCTTTGGGGTAAGTGAGCCGTTGCCATCAGCATCCAATGTAACGAAAACTTTTTCAAGTTCTTCCAGGCTAAGAGGTAACTCAGGATGCAGTCTCTGTAATGACAAAACATGCAGCAACTTTATTTGTTACTACAGGATGAGAGGAAGACTGGGTTCTACAAAACATCCATAGTACAGCAGGATAGGTCCTTTGCTTCCCCGAGTGAAAATCCAATTACAGAGCAAAACCAGATCAACTGACGGACATTTGCTTTAATTACTTCTTTATTTGAATTTATGAATCCATTATGACAACGCAAGGAGAACAGCTGCCTGGTGCCACAAATTCCAATCACACAGAGAAGAGGAAGAACTTGAGGTGGAGCCTCTGCATCCTGGTGAAATGCCTTGCTTATCAGGCTCCTGGACAAACTTGGCAGCAGAACTGTACAGCTAGTTCCTTCCACATCATGAAGTCAAGCAAGAGACTCTCTAGACAACTACATTGTAGAGGATGTACTGCCCTAATTCAAGCTGATTCAAAAAGTGTACATAAATAAGTAAATAAACAAAGCCAAGAAAGCTGCATGGTCTAAGGACCAAACCTCTTGCTCCCACAATGAGTTAAATGGAGTTTACAACTCTTTACTTCTGAAATGCAGCAAGCCCACATCAAAAAAGATACAGCTTCATAAAACCAGCTCCACAAATATCACATATTTTTGCCTGATAATCTAAAGACAGGCATAAAAGAAAAGAATTCTGTAAAACTAATCTTAATGGTTTTACTCTAATTCTTTTAACAATGTAGACAGATTCCCAGAAACTGGAGGAAACTGGAGTGGCAAACAACCCCAACAACCAGCATTTCCACTGGGAGACAGCACTAGGAAAATTAAAACCTTTCCTCAGCTTGAGAAGCAATATAAATGCACACTGGTTCAGTCATCTGTTTTATTAATTAGCATTTTAATCCCCCCCGAACTCCTGTTTCATATACAACACATTAAATCTGCAAGCTAGTAGGTTGATAAAAAGTGATTAAAAAAATTAGATTTAAAGTGATGATCTGTTCCACTGTGGGGGAAGGATTTAGGACCAAAAAATGTTTCTCCTGAAATCCAAAATAGCAGAAACCACTATTCAATATGCTAAGCCATATTGAGTAGCCAAGGTAAGCATTGGCTGAGTGCATTAACCAGGAGTTCCCTGGTTGCCACAAAGGGTTTAGGGTATGTTTTATGAACTGTATGAGTTAAATGGAAGAGTGGCAAAAGGAATTCCAAGGTGGTCCTGAGAAGTGAAAGCAACAGAGCTCCTAAAGCACAGAATTATCTGGAATAGTCACAAAGGGATTTCTGAGCAGGATTAGTTGTATATTGCTGCATGCTTCCAAAAGAAGGAACCTATGAAAACTGGATGTATACTCAGTTTAAATTACTTATTTCATCAGAATATACCTGTCTTCAGTTTCTTACTTAAACTCACCCATCTTTCCAAAGTTTGGATTTCAGTCTCTAAGATCTAAAGGGAAACTTTATGAAATCAGCTTCTCCTGTAAAAGTCTTACACTGATGAGGGAGAAGGTGCTTCAAACTACTCTTTTTGTGTTCAGAAAAACAGAAACTGTTCTCTTACCACCAGATCTTTGGGACCTGCTGAAGGAGCACCAATTCGACCATGCCAAAAACACAGACCCAGCTGCTATTACAGTGCAATGGCCTGCAGGTCCTGCTGCAAACCTGACTGACAAATATGGGCTTCTCCAACCACAGTGGTAGTGCCCTAATGCAGCATCCAAATTCTGACGAGAATTACACTAAATTTAGAATGGAAAATATTACAATTACTGGTGTTTTCTTGGAAAAACAAAAAACGTATAAAAATAGGAGATTCTAAGGAATATACCAACATTTTGCTCCACTAAATTCCCTCTGGATAATTACAGACTTTTATGACCTGGGACATACTTACTAAGACTAAGTCAGTGTTTTCCCAACCTCTTGGGGTTTTTTCTTAATTAAAAAATCAAGGTGGTTTGTGGCTAGGAAAGCAAAATGTTATTGGTCTCATAGTTTTGTTTTTGTTTATTTGCTCATATCAAGCTTACTATAAAAATACACAGGCCCTTCCAACATGAGGCTCCTAAAATTTTTAAAAGAAAAGAAAACAAAATAAGATATATTTAGAGAAATCACTGGAGCTTAAAAAAAAGCTATCTGCACTGCCACCAAACATGCTCGGTGGTTTCATGACATCTGTGCTTAATTCTCTCAAAATTCCAAGCATTTACTCAGCAAAATAAAAGGCCAGAGGTCAAATAGCTAAGAGCAAGATCTGAACCCAGTCTTCCCATGCACACTAGAACAAAACATTTTACAGAACTCATTCTCATTATTCATTATAACCTCAAGGACCAACAGATGAAACTGTGGTTTCAAGTCTAAGGTAGAATTTTCTTTCTTGCCATTTCAGAAAACTTCTTGCTGGTTTAAAAGTTGGGTACATTTGGTATTTGGAAGCAGAATGAAAAATTTCTTTAAAATCAGCTATTAATATCCTCTCACAAAAAACAACATCATATAATGAAGGAGGAGTAAATCTTTAGTGTAGTTACTGTTATAGACACAAGAGAAAACACTGCAAGATTTGTTCCATCAAGATTAATTGAATTTCAGATACATAGCACTTTCTGTTGAAATCATGCCTTGTATCCCATGACTAAAGATTAAAAAGCTTAGCATTAGCATCCTATATTTGAAGCAAAACTTGAGGAATGATTAGCAGTACAGACCTATCAAACAGCACAATGCAAAAGTGATCAACACTTAGTACTTTCTAAGAAAAAAAACTGGTTTATTTTCTTGATTTATGTTCTTCTTATAGGGAGCAAACATCATGAAAAATGCAGGAAATGAAATCAAATATAAAGAAACACCACCTCAAATGTCCTGAGCGCCTTTATTTCTGTATTAAAGAATTTACATAGACTTATATCCATAGACAACATTTTCAGATATAGTAAACAAACATTCATGATGAAATAGAAGAATGAAATAGAACTTTATTTGTTCTTTGCAATCCTGTTTGTACTGCATCTTTTATAACATCTGTTTTAGAACCTGAAGTATAAATTTAGCAGCACTCTACGCATAAACTTAGAAACAAACAGAAACAAATAATTTTAAGTTCCTTGCAAAAATAGGTATTAAAACTTTTTATATATGTATACATACATACATACAAATATACGTGTTTTCCATTAGGTAAAAATATATGCCGTTCAGTTTTTGGAAAGACTGTAAAATTGTAATCCATTAAACCCTCTATGGCTTTGGATTTACCAAAAACTACCACTGGCAATATATTTGGTTTTTTGCATTCAGTTACTTCAGTAACATAATGTAGATTGACAAAGTCTACAGCAGGGCAAGCATCCACATTTTTCTCTTTTCTCAACTTTGCATAATTAACAGAGGTCATCAGAAAACTCAGCAACACAGCTGCAAAGAAAGCTCTTGAGAGCTGGCAAACTGAGCAATTCACTCAATATGAGGTTTTGCTTTTCCAAAATAGGTAGTTAAAGTTGTTTCAACTCTGTTTTCATACAGAAGACAACTTTGTTTCTGAGGACAGGGAAAGTTTCTAAATTTTCTATTAGATGCTTTCTCTAGTAGTAGATCAAGATGAATTTGTTTTGCTCCTGCTCCCCAATTTTGTTTCATCCATAAGTACTGAAGTAGAAATGGATTAACACAAATTATGCTTTGCATGTCAAGCATGAGTATATTCCTGTTTTCTGCCACATACTGGTTCAAATCATCTTATCACTTCTGCAATGTGCCACAATCACATTTTCAAAAGCTTTTATTATATATAGTTGCTTTTTCTCAGCATATCCAGCAAATCTGATTTTGGGCCCTCAAACAAATTAAGCACAATTTCCTGAGATTGCTGCCAACACTGAATAATGCTAAAAATACTGTTCCTCTACACTTCCTGCATGTATATGTGATCCAGCTGACAGTCCACCATTGTCTGACAGCGAAGCCACAGTGAAAGACTTTATTTACACAATTTTGCTGAAAAAAAGGATCAAATTGGCAGACTGAATGCAGTCCTGACACTGTGGCAAACCGCAAAGTAATGAATTTAATGGTGTTTCCATGTTTTCAGCAAGAATAGAAGTGAATTCCTGAGGCATTTTTTAAAACTTAATTTACTTTGATTTTCCACTTTTTTGTTGCTTTGTCTGTGAGAAAAAAAAAGCAAGCATTATGTAACACTTAAAAGATATTATTTTAAATCCCACATATCTCTTTAAAGTTATGAGGAGGGTGTTAACATTTCTAACTCTAAATTAGTCAGTCTGAACTCATTAAGGGTTTCAGGAGTTTCTCTCATTGTGCATTTCACATAACTGATTTTGTTTTACCTGCATGTCTTGACGAGTGACGAAGCCTTTGCCTTCCAGATCACAAATCTGAAAGAACTCTTGTGCTTTTCCCAGCACAGTTAGTTCTGGGTCTTGTTCTCCAGTCCTGCTCCTCTCTGCATCTCCTGGTTGCATAGGACTGGTGCAGTCTCCTTTTATTCTGTCCATGGTTAAAATCTCAACTCACGAATATCTTGGAATGCTGCTATCCCATTTACCCATAAATTCTGATCTGAAACCTGTGCATGGAAAAAAGTAAGGAAAAAAGCAAATCAGACTCTCTTAATGATGCTTTCCACAATCTC
The DNA here is from genome assembly GCF_052056855.1 of Sturnus vulgaris. Lineage (NCBI taxonomy): Eukaryota > Metazoa > Chordata > Aves > Passeriformes > Sturnidae > Sturnus > Sturnus vulgaris. The sequence continues at coordinate 32,823,223 of NC_142244.1, forward strand.
TTAGCAACCATCTCTTTAATTAGGCACTAAAGCTTAGAAGAAGCAAAAGCTTTTTGAAAATGCTTACTCTTGATGGGCAGCAGTAAAGACATTGCAAATTGGATGATGAACAAGGAAGGGGGAGTCTGAGGGAAGGAAAAGACAAAACTATCTCTGAAATGGAATCTCAAAGCAAAATCATCCAGTTTGACAAGAAATAGAGACAAGAAAATTAACAAGAAAACACAAGAAATACAGGTAAAGGCAAGAGTAATTTAAAGTCACTACAACTTGAATTCATATATTTGTTTTGAAATTGTAGTTCTTATCTAAGTAGGTCTACCTAAAGTAAACACAAATTTGTCTGAAAATTTTTAACAGGACAAAGAATTTTGTAAGGCATTTGACTAATATAAGAGAATATAGCCTGATTCTGATCCAGTATGACTGGCACAACGTGGAGTAACTCCAGAGAAGCCAGTGAAAATTGTTTAAATATGGAACTTATGTTGTCTTCAGAGCAAAGACATCAGCATTGCATGGATGTGAAGGTAGAATATGAGGAAACAAGACCTTAGGCTTGTCTATGCAGTTTCTTAAGGTGAAAAGGCTCTGATGACATAGAGCAACTCAGTCTGTTTTACTCTATGCATGAGTTCAAACTTGGCACTCTTGGAACACAGCATCTTCTAAGAACTTCACAGAACTCGCATAGCTTCCCACAACAAAGTGATTTCTCTGATAGCCATGGGCCAGGCAGTTGGATTTACTGCAAATAGGCCATTGACTTCAAACCAAACTAAGATTTTGGTGAGCAAATTACCTGCCCTCTCTGAAACCATGACAAAAATCTGCAAACATAGGTAATTTTCCTCTCCCTCCTCTCTTTTATCATTCCAATCGTCCCAGTTGTTCAAATACTTTCCAGAACTTAAATAACTTTGGCTACATGGCCAAAGAACGTGTCAGAATCTTGCTAAGCAGCGTTACAAGCAGGAGAAGAAAAAGCACTCTGAGAGAAGCCAAGGGATGTCTAAACCCAGTATCATGCCACCTTAGGAAACTCCTCCCTCAGAATGGGTCTTGCTTGAATTTTAATGTACAGCTGTCAAGGGTGCCTTATAAACACCAAGACCTCTCTGCTGGGGCAAGCCACACTCCACACCCCAAGAGGCACCAAAGCCTGTCAGAGCACCTATGCCAGCAGCCCTGGATAATTAACAAGGCTAGAAAATACTGTCATGGGGAATTCTGGTCACATATAACAAGGGGCTTTTGCCTGTTACAGCTGCCTGAACAGCTGTAATCTCTTTCTCTTATAAGGAAAATTTCTGGCTCAGAAAGTGTGACCAACATTCAGTGGCTGGGAAGATACACAAAGGAAAAGATTACTCCATAATTGTCCTGTTTCTTAATCCCTCCCATGACGTTTCCAACACCAGTTAAAAACAGTATATGAACCAGATGAATCTTTGCTCTGTTGTGGGTATAGGCACCCACAAGTGGATCAGATGGAAAGCCACAATCAAACTACACTGGTGTAATAGTCTGGATAAAACTCTCCTTTCATACTGCTTTTATATACCTGAACTTCCATTACTTCAATACAGCTTACTCCTGGCTGACACCAGTGTATGAGGTAACAAACCAGGTCAGCAGTTCCCACTTAGCAATGACACTAACGTACTAGATTTTTTTCCCCAACCATTTCTCAGAAGGCCACAACTTCAGGAACAGGCCAAGCTAATCAAGATAATAAGTGCTGCTAGTGCCTGCCTCTGCACAGTCCATTAGACTTCCTTAGGAAAGAAGAAAAACTATGCAAGGAATAGATAGCCCATTGCAAGTGAAAGACCAGAAATACAAAACCAGATTAAAAATGGTGGAACAAAAAGGCACTATATACTCTTTGATAAAGTTGTTTGCAGTGAGCAAACAGTACAATTCAGCAAACATCACCATGCCTTCTAAATACTTCCATACCACAAAACGAAATTACATGCATCATGAGAGCCTCACCTTCTTATAAGTTGCCCCACCTTTTATACACATCATAAAAACTTGCTACACAGCGAGTGTCTTCAATACAGCAGAAAATTAAATAAGAGCATCTGCAAAAATTCTTAATCCTTATGGCAGCTTCTAAAGCTGATAGAGTTCATTGTAATTCCTACAGTGTCCTGATACTTTGCAAATGCTGGTAATAACATGAAAGATTAAAACTGCAATTTGTCCCACATTACTGAATCAGCACTTATTAACTACCTCAAGGCCAGTTTCCAGTAACATAGGTAGTTCCATTCATTCATCCATCTCCTTTAGAAAATGAATGGCTTACAAAATCAATTCTATTAAGACCTTTGATATCCATTCTGTTAGCTACAAACACACTTCCCTGTGCAAAATAGGTCATATCATGACCTGATCCAAACAAATATAGCTCCAAATACTAAACAAGGATCTGTGATTTATGAAGTTTCTGTCCATTAATCATGAGGTAAATTTTGGACAGGTCTGCAAAAGGCAGGTTACTGTTACTATTCCAAAAGGCATTTTCATCATTTCCACTCAGGTCTACAGCAAATCACCAAACTCTAGAAGTACAAAGCAATGTTGAGCCACAGATTTCACAAGTCATGATGTGCAACAACCCCATTCTCCTTACTGTGATAGTTAAAAACCTAGAGAGCTGTTTTGCCTGCCCTCATATCTCTTTAGTGGTTAGGTTTTAGTGAAATATTTTTCTTAGCATGTGTCTACAGCTACAAATTTTCTGCAGTACACTTCAAAACATATCATCAGCTGAAAATATAGTAAGCTTACTTAATACCAAGGTCACCTTGGATTTATCCAAAACACTGCTATGAGAGAGAGCACTTATGTCTTACAAATACTACAAAATAAAAAATAGATTGCATGCTTTTTCTACAAGAAATATTTATTTCCTACAACCAAATAATCTTTGTTAAAATAACCCACATCTGCAGTGTAGCATGCCTGACACATGAACAGGGAAGTCTTCAGAAATAACTTAGTGTCAGAGCTAGTTACCTTTCAGCATTGTGCTGAAAAGCTCCTAAAGCTAAAATGTATCACCACAAGGAAGTCATCCTGCTCCAGATTGCTCTGCCCTGATTTTGAGCAAGTATTCATCCAGTTATATAGTGAACTCTGTTGTAGAATCCTTTCAATTGAAACTGGAAAGTTATAGTTTGTTTAATTTCATTAAGGTCAAGTGGTCCATCAAGGAAGAATTGAAAAAAGCAGGACCTATAGAGAATGACAGAGGAACGGGACTGCTAAAGCAAAGAGAGAACAATAACCAAGCTCAAATTCATAGAAGTTTTCTAGGTACAAGGTTGGTGATAAATGCTCCCTATGCACATAATACAATCCACAAGAAGCAAACATGTCAGACAAGCTAGACATGAAAACCCACCCAAGGATGAAGAAGGTGGAGCACTGAATCCCTGGCTGCAAGAGCAGTACAGTTCTGCCATCATGGAAGAACAGACCAAACACAAGTCTGAAAATAATGGCTGAGGAGATCACTCCTGAGAAACAAGACTAGATCAGTGGACTTCAGTGTTACTTCTAGTCATTTAAAAAAAGATTTTATGACCATCCAATGTAAAAATTCAGGTCCCACACTTAAAACAACTAGCAGAGATACAAAGTAGTGTTCTCAAGAAGATACCTGTTTTTTTCTCAACTATGACTAAGACAATCAAACTTTGAGCTGTCTTGGAAGTATTGTAAAGCTTGGCCTAACCATATGGACACCTAGACACAACTGGATGAATAAAAGGGGACTTTCATTCCTCCAGTTTTGGCTTTTCAAGTAAAAAGATGCAAGTCAGAAAATCTTGTGATGAAATGTATCATCAAAGCCTCTTCCACACAGTCTGAATTCACTTCTCTCAGGATGTGCACGATCTCTCATGACTCTTCATCTTGGGAGATTGTGCACCATGAAGTGGGTGTGCAGAGTTTAAATCCAGAGGGAGAGATCTGAGGCAAGCTGGAGTTCCTATGAGGGACCACAAGAAGATAGTCTGAAAGAAATGTGTCATGAAAATAATTTCAGGGGAGTAGCAAAAGCAGAGACAATAGAGGAATCCTACATCCACTGGCCTGTAAAAGAAAAAAACTAAGTCATGTAGAAATTCCTTTCATCTAAGTAGATTTGTGTGGGAGAACCAAATTCTGTTTAGAATCATTCTTAACATACTGTTTAGATTCAGTCTTAAGAGAAATTCTCCAGTCAGACCCGATTAGCTTTTAAAGATTAGGAGAACCATTAGAATCACCTACTTTGCTATCTGCAAGCTTAAAGCTTCATTTATACCACAACAAGGTTTTAAGTTTCCATAAAATTACTTACAATTTATTTCAAGGTAAGGGACCTCAGCAGAAGTCAAGGAGGAAAAAAACCTGGGAGAAGATACTGTGTGTTATACATACACCAAAGTCATATAAATGAAATTTCTCCTTTTCAGAAGATTACTGGTTAAGGAAAAAAAAATTTTAAAAAAGCCAAAACAAACCTTAAAGCTAAGAAGAAGAAGAAAAATCCAGATTATATATCTGAAGCAGTGTCCCAACAATATTAATTGCAAAACAGGAGAAAAACAGAAAATATGCGTGAAGTGATTAAGGATTCCAAAACAGATAGCCAACTACTCCCCACCAGCCACTTGTTCACAGATGAATCCACAAATACAAATGTTGGGGAGAAAAAACGAACTATGTCAATTTTGTGCACTATGATGCAGCATTCCAACTCTGACTGGTGAACATGTCTTCATTAAACTTTCATTTTTATCTTTTGCATCCAAGCAACTAGTTTTCACTGGGCTTGCAAGAAAATTTTCTTCTCCCAAAGATCAGCTTCCCCAGAGGAAGAGGAAGACAAAAGATCTCCTGCCTGGCTTCTTGCTGGCCTCTACAGAAGTAGTAAATAAAACTAACCATGTATGAAAATTCAGACACCTAAAGTAAGCAGGCATATTCATTTATTCCCCATCCTGCTCTTCAATATGAAAACACTGACGAAAAACAACTAACAGGATATTTATTGCCTAAATAGAAGCAGTTCTTAGGGGTCCATACTAAAAAGGCAGGATGAAGTGAAAATGGGCCTGCTAAGTGCTGCTAGGATCCTTGAGAAGTAAGGCTACTCTAGGTAATGATTTTAGCAGAAATACATCTTTTCCTCTTCCTTCATTGCTTTGGGTGCTTCCTTTTTAATGAAGGGAAGAAGTCAAAAGCTAAGAGCTGCCTGGAAATGCAAATTCCTTATAGAGGGACACTGAATTTAGGGGCAGCAATCATCATGGAAATCACTGTTGCAGAATAATCAGAAGATCATCAGAACTGAGAGCACCCTGCCCGTAGTCTCTGCAGGCTTAAAGACCCATTGTCTCCTCTCCCTCCTTCTGCCCTTTCTGCCTTATTCAAGAAAACCGATTCCAAGAACTTTTCTCCCTGCCTCTTGTTCCTTGCCTGCCTGCTGGCTGCAAGAACCAGCAATGTCTTCAGAAACTGCTGACCTACACAATACCTGAGCAGGATGGTGACACAAGTGTGCCCAGGGATGTAAAAACTATTGTTAAGAAGGAGCATCTTACAACATACACAACACATTCCAAATGTAGTGAAGTCAAAACTGAGCTGAGTCCATCTGACTGCAAAGAATCACAGAATCATTTATGTTGGAAAATGCCTCTTAAGCACAATTTATTGTGCTGCATTGTTCCAAGTACTGAAATTAAATGTGATTAACTATATTGATAACAGCATTATATTAGTAAGTGGTGTAACATAACGTTCTGGCAGGAAATACTGCCAATTCACATGAGCTGTTCCATTTGTAGACAAATTATTTGCACTGGAAACCCCCTCCCCCTGAAGGAAAGACCTGCAAAAAGTTTAAGTTAAATAGTATATACCCCTTTTAATTGTCTTATCTTTCAGGTTTCCTAATGACTCACTGCTAAATGGAGCTACTTTCAGCTGGTGAAATCAGGTTGACAAGAACATCTTTAAAATACACCATTTTCACAAAAAAAAAAAAACCTTGAAATATTCTGCCTCCTCCAAAAGTCCTTGCTAAAAATGTAACTTCTGAAAAAAAAGAATCAGAACCTTTTATCTTCCTGAAAACCAACAACAAATTGGCTTGAAGTCTAAAATACAATCTCTATTTCTAGTTTTTCAAGTAACGTTACATCTTTAACCTAAGTTAAAGGATTTTGAGATGCAAATTAAACATTCTCTTCAAATAAGAATTCATTTTTCATGAAAAAAAGTTAGTAGAAAATTTCTACACGGCCATGGACCTTAGAGGACCCAAGTTAATGCATATTCCACTAGAAGACAGAGAGACATATTCCAAGTGTTTCCTTAGTTATTTGGCACTCAGTTTGAAGCCAGGTTGGCATGAATTATTGTCTTCAAAACGTTCATATTTTCTAAAACTACAAACTTGCCTTTGGAAAATATCTTCACTTGAGTCAGTGGGAAAGTTTTTATGGGGCAAGAGCATGTCAGTGAGGCACAGGAATATTTAATTTGCTAGTCCACCGTTTTTCTACTGCAAAAAGTAATGGTAAAATATGATACTAAAAGAGTCATATTTTCCTATATGCAGAACAAGATAACCTTCATGCTATCTGCTCTGCACAGCTCACTTCCAAGGCCTTGGAAACACATATAAGCAAATCCACTTATCTGTGTTTGATTAGGAGGCTTGGTGTACTTCATCCTGTTCAGTTGTACAAAAAAGTCTTGCAATGTAAACAATTAAAAATGCTTCATTACAGATTCTTAATTGGATTTTAATTCAGTCCTGATTTTGAATAGAGATATGATTTCCACATTCTGTGTGAGCCAATTACTCAGAAAGTTATCTTTACAATTGTGCAGGATCCCTGACTTCATTTATGCGGCTCTTCAGTTAATGGAGCTCCCCAGCAAGACCCTTCACTTTCCTTGACACCTCCTCTGTGAGACTAAGGAATAAGACGGGTCCAAAATCTTTAAACTCTGTTTCAATCAGACACAGATATCCTGGTGCTTCTCCATGGATTAGGTCATGAACAGTGGAATCAATTACTTTTTTACATCAGGTTTAACTTGAACCGACTAAATCTGCATTTTTCAACATGAGAAACAAAACCCTATAGATGTGTTACTCCCAACTTACATGTTGGGACTATATGCTTGTATATATTTAGACTGCAAATTAGCAAGTGGTGGAAAGGCAATCAGGGCAGATCACTATACTCTTTATTCCTCCATTTATCCACCTAAAAAGTTATGATATTATTTGTCAATGAACAGAAATAGGAGGAAAAGAGAGACCTGTCAGAAGCAGCACATTCATCCTGTGGCCTGAAGAAACCACAAGCAAAGCTTGCAGAGTGATGCTCTTTAGTGCATTTATTTCTGCTACTTGTTTTACCACTATCTTCTAGTCTACCACAAGATAAGAGGAAAGGGTGGTGGTGGCAGCAGATATAGTTCACAAGGAACCAAACATACCTCATTCATTCCAGCAGCAGTGAACTTAAGTCTCTGAGAGCTGGCAGACCATGAGACTGTAAACTATTGCTGCCCTAAATCTCGTTTACTACTTAATCCATTCACAGAAATACATCTGCCTTTTTGTACTTCAAACTCTGACTTTTGATTTCTTTTCTTGGTTTCATGGAAGATGAGAATCTAGTTTAAAGACCAACATTTAATTTTCAATTTTGTACTTCTGGGTGTAACAGTTCCCTTTCAATCTGTACAATTACTGAAGCTCAAATATGGGGATCAGAGTTCTTAGAACAACTCACAGAAAACCAATAAATTTTTACCCATGCATCAGAATAATTCATGCATTCTAAAAAGAAAAGAGAAACTAAGCTGAAAACTACTGTTGAAAACCACAAAGTTGCAACTAAGAAAAGAGATGAGCACATTAAATTAGCCGAAGTGCTCCAGAGGGATTTCACCATTCTCCCAGTTGTGACACTACCCACATTTCACTACATCCAGTCATAATCTGTTCTACTGGTGTACATTAAGCAATCTATTATCCCGGCAGCAGTACATTTCTTTTATAACTGTCATTTACAGTCATCATAAGCCTTCAGTATCAAGAAAGACAGAAAATGAAATCAGAGATCACATAAGTGCTACAGCAGCGTAAGAGTGACACCAAACTATCGCAGGGGGGACACAGGAATCATCTCCACAACCACCAGGAACAGCACTGCCTTCTTCAACAAGCACTTGGTGGGCCTGCAGGCAGTCACCAGCTACAAACTCAGTTGTCTTCTGAACCTGTATGGAAGCGAAAACCCGCGGGGCACCTCCCGAGCCGGCCAGGCCAGCCGGGGGTTTCTCTCGGACAGAGCCCGTCAGCCTCGGCACGCAGCTACAGGAGGCACGGCACGGCACGGCACGGCACGGCGCCGGCCCGCCACCGGCACTTTTGGGCACCACCTTTGGGAAACATCCCGCGTGTGGGAGGAGTCACGACAGTCGCAGCCCCGGCTGGGAGCTGTCGCTCCCCACGCCAGCCCCGGCCCCACGGCGGAGCTGCTCCCACGGCGTTCGCGCCGCAGCCGGCGCTGCGGGGGCTGCCCCAGCCTGCTGGATGCCGCTCCCAAACACCTGCGTGCCGCCTCCCAGCCTGGCAGCGAGCTGAGCGGGGGCCCAGGGCAGCCCGTGCCCCCCGCCCTGCCGCTGCCCTCGGGGCCGGAGCCCGCCCGGCCCGCCGGGCCCTGTGCCCGCGGGCACCGCGCAGGAAGCGCCGCTTGCGACAGAGCGGGGCTCGCTGCGGACAGCGGGGCTCTCTCTGCAGGGCACGGCGAAGCGGCGGGAGAGCGGCCCGGCCGGGCACGGATCTCGCCGGCCTCGGCCCCAGCTCCTCCGTCCCGCGGTGCGGCCCCAACTCACCTGCGCCGCCTCCGCCTCGGGCTGGCCCGGCCGGAGCTCCCCGGGCTGGAAGCGAGAGCGCGGAAAGGCTGAAACCACTTTCCTAACTTTGTTTTGAGCACGGGTGACATAATCGGGCGAGGCGGGCTGTGCCCCAGGGGCGGGACGCCCGGCCCGGCCTCTCTCCCTCCCTCCCTCTGTACCTGCAGCCCGAGCCCGGTTGCCCCGCCCGGTCTCACCTCGCCTTGGGCGGGAGCGACTCGCCCTCGGCGAGATCAGAGAGCCAGGGGAAGGCGAGGAGAGTGAGCCTTCCTTGGTCCCTCTTGCAGCCAGGGCTGCGTGCGTGATGGTTTTCCAAGGTAAGGTAGGGGAAACCTGAACGGCTCCGGGCAGGAGGGTTTGGAAGGGCACCGGAACGCTCATCCACAGCAAGGTGCTAAGGTGGTGACCAACCCACATGGAGCTACTAGGACCTCCCCACCTTCTCATCTCAAATTCTCCAAGTTTTATTTGCAGAAGGTGGCAGTGAGAGACAGAACTGGTCCATGTTTGAGTCAAAGCTTTCACTTAGTCCAAAGTAAATTTTGAAAAATACCCGCTTCTGGGATCAGGTTTTTTCAAGTAGTCCCAAAAGAAGAGAAAACATAATTCAACATAATTCTCATTACTGTAAGGTCTCTCAACTGCAGAAGAGCTTCTAGGGCACGGTGTCCAAAGAAGGCTTCACCTCCCTCTTCTTCATCGGATGATTTGGTTACAGACACGTCTGTGACATCAACTGCACTGGTCTGTTCTCGTGTCCTCATCCGTGCTCTCCGTGGGTTCAACTGTCCCAAGGTAAAGCTTCAAGCACCCAAGGCAGTCCTTTTCACAATGTACATGCCCTCCTACTTGCCTTCCCAATCCATCTTTCCTGAACAGCCTGTGAGAAAGACCAGCAGGTAGTCTGCCAAATACAGACGCATACATAAGCCTGATAAAACTACTTACAAAGCACTACAAGTAATCATTTAAAACAGTTATTGAACATCGAGTTGATTATGTGCTTTTAACTAGGATGGCTTCAGCAAAGGGAAATATTACTTCACTCGTTACAATGATTGACTGTAGGCTCAAACAAGCTTGAGTGTCGATTTACCATACAGTTACAGTTTGACAGTTACTGCTCACATCCATGCTGTGTAAAAAAGGGAAATATTTGAAATTTGCTTACCACAGCAGCTGCCTTATATGTACTGTGGGTGAAAACAGGCACACAGGTACTTATGAAATCATCAGCATGCTGAATAGCTAAAATACTCTGCACATGCTGATTTGACTCAGCCTAACTTTTCTATTTAACCTTTTGCTGAGTAAAATAGTGGGTCAAAACCAGAATTGCCTTTCTTTTAAAAGTGTGGACAATCTTAAAGACTCTTTCAGAGAAAGGAAGGCATACTATCAGCCACAATGTACTAGACATAAATCAAAAGCTTGTGAAGAAACTAAAGACAGCATATAGAAAGTTTCAGAACAGCAGAGAATTTGGGACGTTCATAGGGAGAAAAGCGCACTAAAATAGCATTTGCAGACTTAGTGGTAACTTTCGTGTATTAAGACTCCAGGGAATATATCTTAAAATTGAAGACTGCTTAGGTATCTTGTTGCAACCAGTCATTCCATTTTTTTTCTTTACCATTCAGTATGAGGCAGCTTGAACTTTCCAATTTCTGTAAGAAAATTGTGCGGCCTAGTAAGCAATAGTAGAAGAGCTGGTCAATGAAATTTTCTAGGTCTTGTGTGCACAGCTAATGCTGTTCTTATATATATATATATCTCTGAGTACTTTGGAGCTGGCCTTAGAGAGCCAGCTAGAAATGGCCTATTGCTCTCTGGTTTTATTCTCTCTCATAGCAAAAAGTTATGGACTGTGTTGCACTCATGTACTGCTGTGATTTCTTTCAGCAGTTTTTGATCATATACCTTCATATGCATTCCATTCCCTAGCTGGTGCTGGTGGAGACAAAGACCCTAATGGACTTGAGCAGCCACAATTTGTTCTTCAAGAACAGCCAGAATCAAATTCATTACCATATCACTCTCCTGAGTAAGTGGATTGAAAATCAGTGAACTCATATACTGTGATGTCAGAGACTGTGACGGTAACTGCAAAGAGAAAAAACAGCCTAAGAATAAATGTGCATAGGCATGAATCTACTTCTTAACACAGATTACACTACAACACAAATTAGTGCTAAATGGAATACTTGAAAGAATTAAACCCTTTTATACAGGTCTAAAATTATCCTCTATGAAATCTAGACATAAATTCGCTTTATTTTCTTCAAGGACTAAAAGCAGAAGACTTTGAAAAATACTGGTGTGCAAAACATATTGTCTGGAGCTAGGATCCTTCTGACTGCTATGTTTAATGTACAGCGAGTTAGAAACTGGATGACAGTTTCTACCACTGGGTTATACAAATGCCAGAACTACAAACAGAAACATGTGGTAGGCAGAAGACAGCTTGCAGCTCTTAAATCAGGAAATGCCAAGTATAATATAAAAATAAAACCACCACCCTTTAAATAAAACAGGCTGTATTTCACAGCCTGTTTATTTAGGGTGATGTATGTTTATTCCAGTCTGCAAAGCCATCATACTGCTGGGGTACAAGGGGTCATTTTCTTCTGCATTTAGGCTGTCAGTAGCAGGCCTATTTTGTCTTTCCACTCTAATGCAGCTTCTAATTGCCTATGAAATTGCACCACCCTGAGGGAATTTCTTACTAACATTCAAAATTGTGTTTTCCTTCTTTATGCTCAAGGATCAGAGGAAAAGTTACAGAACTGGAGTCATAAACATACTGCAAGAAATTTGCAGATTTACAGTAAACTTTACCAGAAATTTACAGCAAAATGGAAATTGCATTAAGTGACAGGTAGAAAACTAGAGGCATTCCAGCTTGACCACCTCTAGAGTCATCTTGACAGAGTAAAGGGGATACACGTTAGACTTCATGCTCATGTCACCTGCAGTGCAGTATGAGTTTGACTGTGCTACACTGGAAAAAGTAAATGCGAGACTTTTCTAAAAATCAAGATTTAATTACAGAATTAATCTGGCTGTCATCTGCTCCAACCAACCCCTTGCTCACAGTAAAGTCAGGTTGTCCAGGGCCTTGTCCAACTGGAATTTGAATATTTCCAAAGGTGGAGACTCCACAACCTCCATGGGCAATCTGTTCTAGTGCTTGGCATTGCACACAGTAAAAACATTGGTTTTTTAATATTTAGGTGGAGTTTCCAGTATTTCAATTTGTGTCCATTGCCTCTTGTCTTTCCACTTTGCAGTATTCAGAAGAGACTAGCTTTGTCTTCTTTATACCCCTCCAACCAAGTATTTATATACATTGATAAAACTCCCTCCCAGACCTTCTTTCCTTGAGGCTGAACAGTCTCTCAGTATCATCCCAAATGTTTCAATCCTTTAATCATTTTAGGAACTGTTTTCTGGATTCACTCCAGTATATCCATGTCTCATACTGGCAATCCCAGGACTGCCTACAACACTCCAGATGTGGTTGAGTGCTCGGTAGAAGGGAAGGATCATCTTCCTTAATCCTGCCAAAGACACCCCTGTAACTCCAAGGGAGCTGGCTATCACACTGGCCAGCTCCCTTCCTCGGGGATGCATCCCATCAGGTTCTATAGACTTAGAATCACAGGATATGCTCTTAGAGCATCATCCAAATGCTCCTTGAACACTGACAGGTTTAGTACCACCACCAGTTTCCTTGGAGAGCTTGTTCCAGTGATCAACTACCTTCTCAGTGAAGAACCTTTGCCTAATGTTTAATCTGTACTTACCTAGTGCAGCTTCACTGCATTTCCTTGTGTCCTGTCGCTGGTCACCAGAGGGAGGAGATCAGCCCCTCCCCTCCACTGCTTGCCTTCAGGAAGCTGTAGGTTGTGATGAGGTCACCCCCCAGCCTTCTCTAAGCTAAACAAACCAAGGCAACTTCAGCCACTTCCTCTTAAGCCTTGCCCTTAAGACCTGTCACCACATTTGTCACCGTCCTCTAGACACACTCCAATAGCTTTATATCTTTCATTTATTGTGGCACCCAAACCAGCCCCCAGCACTCGAGGTGAGGCTGCCCCATCTCAGAGCAGAGCAGGACAATCCCTTCCCTTGCTCGGCTGGTGATGCTGTGCCTGATGCACCCCAGGACACGCTTGGCCCTCCTGGCTGCCAGGGCACTGCTGACTCAGATTCAGTTTGCCAGATTCCCCCAGGTCCCTTTCCACAGTGCTGTTCTCCAGTTTCTCATCCTCCAGTTTGTATGAATAACCAGGATTACTGTGTCCCACAAGGAGAATCCAGCACTTGGTCTAGTTAAATTTCCTGCAGTTGGTGATGGCTCAGCTCCCCAGGTCTCTCTGCAGGACCTCTTTACCCTTGAGGGAATTCACAGCTCTTCCTAATTTATTATTATTGACAAACTTACTTACTTACTGTACACTTCATTCCTGTTTCCAAATCATTTATGAAAACAGTGAAAAGCACTGGCTGTAAAATGGAGCCCTTGGGAATGCTGGTGGTGACTGGCTACCAGTCTGATTTACCTCATTTACCCAACATATTATGGATTTGTCTATCTTTGTGCTGGGCAGTTGATTGAGAGTAGTATCAAAAGCTTGGTAAAATTCCAAAACTCCACATTTACTGGCTTCCCTTGGTCAATTAGGTGCGTGACCTTATAATGAAATGAAATTAAGTTAGTTAAGCTGGACTTTCCCTGTGAACCTGTGTTCACTATAATCAACGGCTGGACTGTCTCTCAAAAAACTTCCACTATTTTACCAGGCACTGATAAGTAAGACTGGCAGGTCTATCATTACCAGGGTCTTCCTTCTTACCCTTCTTGAAACACTGACAGCTTCCAGTTCACTGAGACCTCTCCAGACTCCCAAGACCACCGAATAAAAATAATGCAGAGAGGTCCTGTGATAATTTTGGCCAGGCCCATCAGTATCCTGAGATTAATCCTGTCAGGCTCCATAGATCTATGTGCATTCAGCTTGAATAACTAATCTTGAAAAAGTCCAGGGGCAGCTGGGAGTTCATCATCCCCTCAGTCCTAGTCTTCCAACACAGATTTTCTGGGGCCCCAGAGCCCATCACTGGTGTTAAAGATAGAGGCAAAGAAGTCATTAAATACATCGTCTGTATCCCTTTGTATTTGACCCCGCCAATCAGAACCAGTGTTCTCTCTGATTTTCTGTTTGCTATTAATATATTTTAAAAATCCTTTTTTGTCCCTCAGAGTGCTGGCCAGTTTGAACTCTAGTCGAGCTTTGACTGCATGAATTTTCTCCCTGCAGTGCCAAACAGGATCTCTCTAGTCCTCCTGTGTTGCCTGTTCTTGCTTCCAATGTCTGCACAGTTTCTTTTTTCCTAAATTCTGTTCACCTGTTCACCCCAAGACCCTTTCTGTCTACAAACAGCAAAGCTGGGAGGGTACCTGTCCTAGGTGGCTCCATTAGTCCCTGCACCAAGAAGTTCTTCTCCATGTGCTTCAGCAATTTCCTGGACCTGTTTGTGTCTGCTGTATGATACTAACCAGTTGATGCCTAGGAAGTTAAAATCTTCCATAAGAACAAAGGCAGATGAACTAGAGATATCCCTCAATTCCTCATTGAATAAAACATCATGTTGTCCCTCCTTGGCTGCCTTGGCTTTCCTCACCCTGTCCATGCAAGCTCAGGACAGCATTGCTGTTTTCCCCCTTGGCCATCTTTCTGTGCTGCCACCACTCGTGTGCTTCATTTGGATGTTGGAGTTCAGCCAGGGGCTTCTTGTTCATTCATTAAGGCATCTTGACACTTTTGCTTGACTTTCTGGGTGTTGGGATGGAACATTCTCAGGCATAATGTATAATAAACTACCAAAAAATAACAAGAAAACTATTTCCTTCTATATAACCCGCATTAAAAATGTTTTCCTTAAGCCATGTGCAGCTCAGCATTGGCACATGAATAATTAGAGCTGTTGCATAAACGGGCACTTTTTCCAGTAAGGCACCATCACCTCCACACGAAAGCATGAATTAACAGGTGTATTTGTGTATACCAAAGCAAGAACATCTACATTGTTTATTTGCCCTGTCCCTCAGAAAACAGGGCAACTTCCTAACTGCAGCTTAGCAGTTACTATCTCTTGTGGCTTTAAAGGAAACCAAATGAGCTATCTAATACACGGTGACCTATTTCTTCCCCCTAATACTGAATATACAGTCTTCGTGCATGCTCACGTCTATCATAGTCTTCCAATCCCTTTCCCTCAGGGCTAAGCAAACCCATTTCTGAAATATTAAAAACCACAACATTCCCAGGGGAACATTAAAAACAGTTCTTCATGTTATGTTTTTTTCCTATCACATTTTACAGCCACGCTCTTCATATTTCTCAAACTGAAAAGAATCAGCATTTAATATTTATTTTAAAAGAAAAACACCATTTTAGAATGTTTCCCTGTGAGAATGTGGAGCCAGCAGTATAGTGGAAGGACTTCTCTCCCAGTCTGTGCCATGATACATTTCTAATTTTACTCAATATTCTACAGTTTGCTGAACCATAAATCAATCTTTAAAACACTGTCACTAAAAATCTTGATCTTCTCTCATAAAGGAAAGGTATCCTGGATCAAATTCAGCATTAATTATATACTGCCTTACCAATTTCCCTCACGTTTATGCTCAGGTGGTAAGCTGTATTTTTGTCCACAAGCTGTCCATCTGTGATGAAGCATCATATAGATTCCAGTCCTGAAGTGCACTGATAGCTCAAGGCTCTGTTAGACATATACCTTCCACCAGGGATTTTCAGTTTAAATGAATAGCTGTATAAAGAGAATGATATTGTCTTATAGAATGCCATTCTCATAGATAGACTATTGAATTCTGTTCAATGAGGGATTTTGTGCATTAAAGAAAAACTTTCAGAAACTCATCACCTTTATGAGTATGTGTGCTGGTTACACCTGGGGGAGGGCAGAATCAGAGAGGTTATTCTCCATTAGAACTTCCTCTGTGAGTTGATGGGACCAACTGGAGGCTGGTTGAGTTATTGACAGCCTGAGAAGCCAATTAGAGAAGTTAGTTCGCTCCATGAACACACATTTTGAAGGCGGTGACGTGGGAAAAAAGTTCTCTTTTATTTCCGGTGGCTGAGCAGGTACCACCAGCCCCGCCTGGGCTTCCTCCCATGGGGGGCTCGGGAGGCTGCTGGGCCCCCTTTGCAAACCAGGGGACCCGATGGCCGTGGGGAGGAAAGGCTCATTGATAAAAGACCTTATCCCTGCTTCCTCCTCTGTGGGCCCACGGCTCTGGGGGCCTCGGCTCCTGCTGCTGGCTCGGAGCAGCTTTGGAGGGGAGCCTGGGGGAGGCAGCCGGGCCCTGTCTGGGGAGCAGGGGTGGCCATGGGCAGTGTGGGGCTGCAGCCCAGCCCCAGAAAGGCTGAGTGACACCTCAGCCACCCCTCACACAGCTCGGCCTAGACCTGGCCCAGCCCCTGCAACTTGTGTGCGAAACTAACTCTTTTAGTGCTCAAATAAGACTTACGGACGTCCAATCTTCCTTTGAATGAGAGGGAAAAACAGAAGAGATACAAAGTCAGTGAAGCAAGAGCTAAGTTTTTTTTAGATGGGAGGAGAACGAGGAGATGCTGTGAAGACGGCTGAAAATCCTTTTGTGAGCTGTAGGATGGACTGTACTGCACTGAATATTCCTATAAACCATGGAGAAAGACATGGAGGACTTGGGAATGCTCCCTTTTATAGATTGTTGATCAAAAGAATCTGTGTTGAGGATCCTTCGTCCTGAGGTGAAAAGGGAATCTGTTTCTGGAGATGAAGCATGAACAGAGAGAAAGAGAGATAAGAAAATTTTTGTTTTGGAAAAGTTGATTCTTAAAAGTAAATACCCCATGAGTCTAACACGGCCCATAAGCACAGCTTTAGGAAAGCTGTCAAGATGGGAGGAGCTTCACGACTTGCAAGTTTTCCCGGGCGGATGTGAGTAGTGAAAGTGAAGACACGAGAGAAATGTTTTTTTCCCTCCTTGTGGAGAAGTCCCTATGGCCTGACAGGAGGAAACTTCTCTCCCTGAAGTGAACTGAAAAGGACTATTTAAGTTGGGAACTGACTGAAGTAGTTTTTTGTATGTTTGTTTTGTTGCTAAGAAGGTTGGGAGAGGGGAGGAGGGAGTGGTCTGAAGATCTTATTCTGAATTTTTTTCTGTCTTTCTGTAGTTAATAAAGTTTTTTTATACCCTTTTTAAGTTTTAGGCCTGCCTTGCTTTTGCTCCTGGTTCTGTCTCACAACAGAAAATGAGTATATTTAATTTGGCAAATCAAATCTATAACATTATTGGTGTGTTGGCTGGGAAATTCAAATTAAACCAAGACAGCATGCTTGACAGAAATCTGCTTTTTACAAAGAAACAGCACAGGCTCATATTCCGAAATTTGAAAATCAGTCGTATTTACCACCATAGCAGCTAAAGGCCAAAAAACTGGAGATGTATTGCAATACCTAATGTCACACGGAAGAGTTTCTTTCCAGAAATCAATTGCTTCATGGAGCAGATAATTTAGAGCAATAGCAGTTTTCTCCAATTTGTTAATGCAAACCATAACATTTTTGCTCCTTTTGTCACACTACAGTGATCAATTAAATACAGTAAATGTGATACCACACACTTGCCACGGAAGAGCTGCAAAGACAAGATGTATGCAATGTCACTGGAGTGGGGATATTTCAGGAAGCATGGTGGCCCCATGAGAAGCCAGAAGCCAACCAGTCATGTTTACAGCAGACAGCAACACTTTGCTATCCCCAAGCCCCTTGCAGCAGCGGTCAGAAGAGGTGCTGTAGCTACACCTCTCACTTCTGACAGCTCTGTATGATTTGTGCACCGTTTCTGTAAGCCTGCTCTCATCATAACGTGCCAAAACACATGAAAATGTGACTACAAGTGCCCTGACTCTCCATCCAATACTCCATCCCACTGGGAATATATAAACATTGCTAAACATCCAGGAAGATTATCAGCACGATAACTGAATTCAAAAATTTTAAAGGACAGATTTAAAGTAGTAAGATTCTTATGTTCTCTCCCCTTCTTGCATCACTCCCCAGCCCCAGTATACATGTACACTCATGCACTCTTTCACTTATGTAACCATTTTTCTCCCATTGAATCCCCCGCCTCCAGCTTTTTTATCTCTTGTCCCTGTCTTATCCCATTGTTTTGGGTCATATTTCTTATACTAAAAATGAAAATGAAAACAATTTTAAAATACCAGTCTGGAGCTGCTATTTAAGTCACTCTCATAAACATCCAGTAATTAGCTGATAGAGCTTTGTCAGGCTACAGTATTTTCAACAGCTGTGTTAAAACAAAATCTGTGATGATAGTATTTGTGTCAGCCAGTCCCTTTATAGAAATAAGTCTTTCAAAAGTAATCCCCCCAGTTAATACATAGACAATACCACAGTGTATGCAATATCCAATCATCCTTTGAAAGGCTTATTTGGACCAGCTGTTCTCAGTTGGGATTATTTTCTTGGACAACTTTCACTAGCTCAAAGGTAGATGCTGACAGGAAAAAAAGATTCCATGTACGAGCTACTTGGTCTGTAACCAAACACATCACTTAATACAATAAACTGCATTAGCAAATTCCCACTCCAAATTAGTTTTTAACAATGCTCCAGATACTTCATCTGTTTCATTTTATGGCAACATGAATGCAAGCAAAGCATGGGAACAGGAAAAGGGAGGTGAGCAGACCAAAGCCTTATGCTGTTCCTGAAACCTGGACACAACTCAGATACATACTGCCTGTATTGTTTTATATATTACATTGCTTTATGAATCCAAGGGAAGAAAACTGTATCAGTGAATAAGCTGAGCAATGATAAGAAACATTTGAGGTTGTTCCTTTTGGTGTCTGTATGATTTAATTCCCTTTAAATTAATTTGGCACTTATTGGCTAGAAGACAACCAGGAAATGGATGTAACTGATCTTGGCTTCAGATTGGAAACATAATGTCATTTCCACTGCCCATCTTCCTGATCAGCACCAGACATGGACCCAAATGCTGATACATTTATCCTTTCTTCTTTCATCCTTCTTTAACTGCAAAAATGTTTTTCTAGAAAGGAAAATACTGAAACAAAAACACCTCAAAGACGTTCAAAGTCAATAGACAAAAATACAAATACAGAAATGAATGACATCTCTAGTAAAGTCAGTCGCTGAGTCGAACATAGCTTCAGATTTGTTTCTAGCAGTGGAGTCACAGTCTTTTGCAAAAGACTCTAAAAGTAAAGTGGCAGTAAATCTTCAAATGTCTGCAAGTAAGTGTGCAAACAGTCAGAACCAGCTAGTTGGCAATCCTTAACACGACAGCAGTATCAAACGTAACAGCTCAAAGCACACAATGAAGAGAAATTAATTTTATGGTATTCCATAGAACGGATTACTGCCTTTTCCCATACTTACTCTCTCTGCTACACTGCTTTTTTTTTTTCTCCTTATTGCAAGATACACCAAATACTCTCCTATTTCTGTACATTCAAGTGAGCCCTCTCCAAATAAAAAATCCACTCAAATATGCAACTTTCCAGTCTTAGTATTGTTGACCTTGGCTATCTCTTGTCTACTCATTACCAGAGGAATGAAATGTGACCTCTCCAACTAAATCTCCAACTTAGGACAAATGCAGCACTAAAATTGCTGGACATGTTATGTGACACAATTACCTGTACAAGTATGTGGAAGGAGAGTGACTACTCCTCTACTACCTTTTCTGACACAGCAGAGACTATAAGAAAAGGAAGAAGCCAAGAACAAGAATGTACAGAATGTATGGGGGATAAACCTGGATGATATGATAAGGGAGGCAGTGATGAGAACCAAACCTGGTCAGTCATATTAACTGATAAGAGCACGTAAGAGTGTGTGAAAGCTTATTTCATCCTGGACTTTGGAAATGGTATTGGGGGATCAGACAGGAATCAATGGAGCTGTACATACCTATGCAGTGGGAGATGAACAGGGGAAGGCAGAGTCAAGGAGAACAAAGGGGCTTAACAGAAAGGGGTGTAAGAGAGACCAGTTGGCTTTAAAATGGGGCAAAGTATTCCATCTGTCAGCCCCCATAGTATTTTTTGTGACTTGTGAAGAGTAGATGGCTATGCTGGAGTAGGCCTGTGCTTTTTAGCGAGTCTGCTGTTTTAGACAGTGCCTAAAAATAGTTACAACACTGATGGACATTTAGGTCACAGCAATTTTAAGACTGACATGTGCTCATCTTCCTGAAAGTAATTTCCTCTATATAGACTTGAGCCTTCCTGCTATGATCTTCTGTGCTGATAAAGGTTTAAAAAGGGCGAGAGTTGTCCTCAAGCTGCCAGCTGAACTGGCATCCAATGTAGTCTTAAGTCAACAACTCCAGCCAGAACATTATGTATCTCACATCTAGCTTGGATGAGTGTACTGGGACATCTATTAGAAAACAGAGCTGTATCCATTTTTTCTCCCTTTGGATTCTAACTTAAAAACAAGAGTTTGTGCAAACTGATCCTGTAAATGAACTGGAATGCAGACAGACACTCTCCCAAACTGCTCTGGATGAAATGAGATCCATTCAGCAATAACTGAGTACATGCCAATTATAAAAAACAAAGCTGGTCCAGGAGGGCAGTATGAGCTGAAGTTATTTTTCTGTGTCATCCTGAAGTGCTGTACTCACGTGAAAACACTCTGCCACAACAATAATTTAGTCAGAAAGCTCTACCTCAGATCAAGACGCATAAGAGAATAACATGTTCTCTTGCACAGGCATAAAACCAAAATGGAGAACGAAGTTTCATTACATGAAACTGTAACAGAAAATAGCAGGTTTCCTTCCCCAGAATCACACCAAGATGCCTTTTCTTTAACATTCTAAGAGCCAAGAAATTATTTTCCTCCCTTTCTTTCTCACTGTTCCCTTTATTAAGTCAAACTATATCCTGTATTGGCTACTTGTACAGTTCTGGACTTTGCTTGCAGTAATAATCGCTCTTCCCTTGCCAGAGAAAGGACAGTTATTTTACAGACATCTTCAATAACAAAACTCATAAACACAAAAAGCAGAACACATTGAACATTGAAAGAAGAGGTAAAACTTCAATTGTGCAATAAGATTAAGATTGTGCCATTCAATTCAGATTAAGCAGCAAACAAGACACCACCACACAAACAATCAGAAAAGTCTCTGAGATCAGTAAAGATTGTGGTACTTTCTGTCCATGAGGCGCTAAAAAAGAAACTTCCATTTTCTTAAGAAAAATCATCAATTTCAGAAGAAATAAAAGACAATCAAAGGAAAACAACACATGTATTTGTTAGTTTCATAAAATGTATGCTCTGTAGAATACTGTGTAATAATAAAAAGGATTCAGTAATACACAAATTCCCTGCATGATTTGCTATTATTTTATACAATGTGGGGAACAAAGTGCCTTTTGTAGAGCTAGCATAGTAGTGAATCAAACACAAATCATACCTACAAGAGTAGAATCTAGAGTTCCCAAGTGGGATCAGAAACCATACTTCCTAAAATAAAGGAAAATGCATTCTAGCCCTAAGTGGTTTAGAGACAGGAAAACTGTCATGAAATTATAAATAGAAACAGACACACAACTTGTGCAAGATGCACTGACAGACAATGGTAACAGCACTCAGGAGGAGATATTTGTGTCCTCAGTTACGATGCCAGATATGTTGTCATCTTCTGCTCCCAGTTCCACTGCTTTAGTATGACTTTGAGCAGACCTGGTCATGCCAGCAGCGGCAGTGCCTTTAAATGCAATACCTTTTAAACACAGCCTTTGATCCAAAAAGTCCATTAATAATTCTATAACAAACCAACACAGATCATTCCACATCTGCCACAATTATACACCGATTCTACAGGGTCTTGTTACTGGCCATAGCCAAAGAAAAAGCCTGGAAAGGTTTCAACTTTGACTTTGTCCATTAGTGCTACTTAGGTCCTTCAACAAAGGACGCTAGGGACACAATTCCATAGCAAATCGTTTCACATGATGGGGCGTTTCACTGTAACAGCCCCTTCCTCAGCCTCTTCATGTGTTTAGGTACTCAGGTTTGTTCTTTACCCAAATATTGTCTCTCCTGCTCCTTCTACACGTGAAAAATACTCTTTAACTTTACAACCATACCAGTTATTAAAACCTGGTCTACACAACTATAACTGGAAGCTTTCTATTATAGTGTTTAAAAACTAAAGGATGGCATCTTTTGAAATTTTCCTTGTTAGTTTAAGTGTATTGTTTCCAGTTAAGTTAATATAAACATTGTCTTCAGTAATACCAAGTATATGAGCACTGAATGTGTCTTGAACTCTGACCAGACAGGAATCACAGCAGCACATGAATACTCCAATGAGATGGCAAAAATTCCATAGGATAAGACCTGAGAAAGGTGTATGGCACTGCTGATATCCCAACAGTGAGCCCAACAGTTACATACCAAACAACTAACAACCACAAGTTTATGGACCTCATTTACAGCAAAACCTATGGTCAAATCCTACTGCAAAGGCTTTGTTATTTTCCCAGTATAAAACTGAAGCTTACAGTAAAATGTACATAAAGTTAAACCTGACAGCTTTGTTGAACTTTATCTGGAGGAAACTGCTGAAGGAGCTGCATATGCTTTTTAATTTTTTTTAGGTTTAGAATCCAAACTAAGAGACCTCCAAACAAAATAACATGTACTACAGAACAGACACACACACACACATACACACGTAGCCATGTCCCCTGGGGTTTTGCTGCTGTTGTTCTTACTTTATGTTTTATATGCAATCTTTATAAAAGATTAGTTTCATTATATGCATACTATATTAGAGGCATATTTCTACCACTTTTAATATACTTTAGAAAATCAAAACATAAGTCTTGCCTTTGAAAACTTACCAATGCTCAATGTATTTAAGGCTCACTAAGCAATTTTAGATTTGTAATAGTCTCTACATTTGAAAAATGCATTAGTAAAGTTTACAGATTTTTAAAAACATTTCACCAGTCTCTGTTAAATATTTAATAGCTTCCCTCCTCTATAAATGATGCCAGCTTTTCTTTCACCTCTCTTTCATGCATCACGTTTCTATGTTGTTGTCTTTACAAAAGGAACAAAAGTATCAAAAAACCACATACGATACTCAGTTCAAACTTAACAAAATTCTATTAAGTACTCAGGGTAGATTTGGTTGGCATCAAAGATGACAAAGATCTTTGGGTTCCAGGTGTTATCCACACAGCTGTCATACAAGTTCACAAAGCTTCCATCTTTTGAGGGAGGCCTTATGTATTTTGAATCACCGCCGATATAGTCACCAGTTAATACACGAGCAAGAAACATGACTTTATCTGGTCTATGCAGATGAGGCTGCAGGTTCACACCATGAATCTGGAAAGTATCTCCATGCTTCATGCTCTCTTTGCAGAAATGGCTGGAATATGATGCATCTCTTGCAAAATAGGTCCCTTTCAAATGAAAAAACATAGAAAATCTGATTACGTTCTTACTATGACAGCTTGACTATCAGAGCACAGCTATCAAGATGATAAAAAATGTCAGTTCTTTTATATTCATTAGCAACCCTTTTTTCGTTGTTTATTATTATATTATGACAATATGACCAAATATTTTCAGTGTGAACATTTTAGCAGAAAGATTGTCTTGTGAACAACACTGCTTTGCTGGGCATCCCTTCCCCATGGTCCCTGGCCCTACCAGCCAGTTGTGACAATTACATTCCTTACTGCATCCTTAATTACACTTGACATAAAAGCAGAGCTGTATTAAACAGCTCTTGGATAAACACAAGGCATGCATCACAAAATATACACTACAGGGAACACTTAATGTTGAGCTGTTAACATTACCACTGTTGTATGTGACAGCAATACTTACCTTTTCCATACACAGCAGCATGCATCCCATTTATTCTCCAGTCAAAATTATGAATACATATTGCTTCTACAAATTCATTACTTGTGCCATGAAACAGCATCTGCTCATTAATCGTTGGGACACCTCTTTTCTTCTTCAGTTGAGCTTTTTTCCTACAGAAAACAAACAATAAATACATAAATAAGCACATAATAAATAAATAGTTGTACAAACACACTAAATTACTACTGTGAAAAACCACTGCTGAGGGTACAGACCTAACACATTTTGCTTTACAAGTACCTAGATAACTTTAGCTCTTAAACAGGTCAGGATTCTTAAGGTATTTATTTAGAAATCACACATTTCTGAATGCTGTAGGACTATTTTCTGACATAGTCTAAGACTTGGAAAAAAGGTCTTCCTTGATTTTATCAACATTGTTCATATGTTATTAGTTTCAGTATGGTCATTTTCTGCAGAGACATCTTTAAAAGAAAGGTAATTTTGCACATTTTGTTTCCTTCACTTACTTTAACGTCATGTTGGAAGGGATAACAAAGTTAGGAGATTATCAAGCACTATTACTTAGGCAAACCAGAAAAACTGATCTAAGGGCTAGTTATGCTGAACATCTGAAATTTCTTCAATCAGCAGGTCTCTGTTGTTGGCTGTTTATCTCTGACAATACATATATGTAGTCTCAAGTAACTTCTCTTGAAACAGGGAAATGGAACAAATTTATAGAAAAAGCGAATAATCAATTGTCAAAAGATGTTCTACAACAGTCCTTTACTTTCTCTGACCAGTTCGTTTCATAAAGCCAATTTAGAATTGTCATTAATATGAGAACAACTGTAAGAGACAAATGTGTTCTGATCACTACAGTGATGCAAATAATCATTCAAGCAATGATCAAATGTAATCTCTCATCAATTAAATAAAACACTTTTTCAAAACCATAAAAATTTAAATAGCAACTGTTCCTCCTAAGCACACTGGGCACACTGGCAAGCTGGTTGTGCAGAACGCAGAAATGCCACAACAGGACACTTTGGTAATGTGGAACAGAAATCAAGAAGCCCAACTCTTCTAAAAGGCATCATCTTACCACCTTCCACAAGCAGTGACAAGATAATCCAGTTCAACAAAATTAAGTTCATCCAGTACTGTGAAAATTCTCATTCAGCCAATTCACTCAAAACGTAAACCCTACAGCAAAACGAAATACTCACAGACATGCTCTTTGTACCTATGTAAGCACATAAGCTTTTTCTAAAACTGGTCAGTAATGTCACTGAACAACATCTATTTTTACTTTACTTTTTTACTAAGCATCATCCTCTTTTTACCTTTCCTACCTGGGACACCAAAAGATGTGAATTTGAAATGCTGGAATACCTATTTCTTTGTAATATACTACCAGGCAATAATTTTTTCACCAGTGTGTGCAAACCAATAACACTGTCTTGTGACCCAAGGGCAGGACCCAGCATTTTACCTTACTGAACCTCACGCTACTGGCCTCAGCCCATGGATCCAACCTGTCCGGATCCCCCTGCAGAGCCCTCCTGCCCTCCAGCAGATCAACACTCCCACCCAGCCTGGTGTCATTTGCAAAGTGACTGAGGGTGCCCTTGATCCCCTTGTCCAGACCCCTGATAAGGATATTAAACAGGACTAGCCCCAACACTGAGCCCTGTGTGACCCCACTACTGACCAGCTGGATGTAACTACATTCACCACCTCTCCCTGGGCCTGGCTATCCAGACAGTTTTTTACCCAGCAAACACTGCATCTGTCCAAGCCATGAGCAGCCAGATTCTTCAGGAGAATGCTGTGGGAAAACAGTGTCGAAGGCTCTACTGAAGTCCAGGTAAAAAAAACCCGCAGCCTTTCCCTTTTCCACTTAGTGGGTCACCCTGTCATAGAAGGAAGTGAGGTTGGTCATCAAGCAGGACCTGCCTGTCCTAAACTTATCCTGGCTGTGCCTGACCCCTGGCTGCCCTGCACATGTTGTTTGATGGCACCCAGAATGAGGTGTGCCTTGACCTTCCCTGGCACTGAGCTCAGCCTGACAATTCTGTACTTCTCAGGATCCTCCTTCCAACCCTTCTTGTGCATGGGCATCACATTTGCTCACCCCCAGCCAACTGGGACCTCCCCAGTGAGCCAGGACTGCTGATAAATGGTTTAAAGAGGCTCAGTGAGCACCTCCCCAGCTTCCTTGGAACCCTCCAGTGGATTCTATCCACCCCTATAGACTTGTGTGGGGTAGCAGGTTCCATTTTCTCTTGAATTATGAGGGCTGCATTTTGCTCCCCGCTTCTGTCTACCTGCTCAAGGTCAGGGTGCACAGGTAACAACTGGTCTTACTATTAATGTCTTTGTTGCCTCAGTCTTTTCCTCATCCTTTGTCACTATGTTTCCCCATATCCAGTAAAGGATGGAGATTCTCTACAGCCCTCCTTTTGTTGATGATTTATTTTTTTAAAAATATTTTTATTGTCTTTTACAGTAGTGGCCAAATTAGGCTTTAGTTGGGCTTTGGTCCTTCTAATTTTCTCCCTGCAAAACATCTCAACATTTTTCACACCTCCTGAGTTGCCTGCCCCTTCTTTCCCAAGGTCATAAACTCTCTTTTTTATCTGAATTCCAGCCAAAGTTCTCTGTTTAGCCAGGATGATCTTATTCTTTAACTACTTGTCTTTCAGCACATGGGGACAGCCTGCTCCAGAGCCTTTAGGATTTCCCTCCTGAAAAGCCCAGCCTCCCTGGACTCCTTTGCCCTTCAGGACTACCTCACAAGGGTCTCAAGTCAACAAACAGTCTCCTGAACAATCCAAGGTTTGACCTCTGGAAGTCCAAGGCAGAATTTCTGCTGATCCCCTTCCTTACTCCACCAAAGAAAAAAGAAAACTTAACTAAAAGTAGGATAACTCTCTTAACCATTAATGTATGTAAGGAATTTCATTTCCTCACAAATGTTAGTGATATAGCGTGAAATGAACAAGAAATGACATATCCTTCAAAAAATCATGTAACTTATGTAAGATTTTAGTATATATCTGGTTACTTATTTCCTCACTCTTTAACTTAGTCTAGATTTTTTTATTATGCAAAACATCTTTAAATCTTCTGATATGTACTCCTTCCTACAAGATACACAAATAACATTTGTCAAGTACAATTGCTTAAGACTGACACAAAAAAATTAGTGGACACCAAACTGGACACTTCCTACTTCTTCCAGGCCAGCACAACATAAAGACGGAAAAGCCAAGAACTTAGAACAAGGTTTTGTAGCATATTCAACATAAAATAAATTGCATGAAGATGTGGTAATTAGACACTTAATTCTGTCCTGTGCTTCATATAATTCAGAAATTCAACAAGAGTGAAATATTTATTTGCTTTGTTCAGTAAAAATTAAAATAATACAAGCCTCTCAAGGAATCATTTTACAAAAAGTTATTTTTTGTACTTCTTACTTCAATGTAAGGATCATGGGCATCTACCACACAGATATTCTGAACATCTTAAATACATTATCTGTGCTACAGCTTTATCTAATGCATTTCTGCAAGTATTACATTTCTGCACCTGTAGAAGCTACACAGTCTTGAAAATTAAATTTTGAATAAAGAGAAATGACAAATAAGAAAAATTTTAAGTTAAAAAGCAACAAAAAATTTAATTAATAATAAAAACAGTTAAACATATTTCTGCTGCATGACTTAAAACTTTTCTCCATTAACAATCCTAAAACTGTTGGTTTTAGAAATAATCTCACCTGCAAAAAAACTCCCACAAGTCTAGATTTTGTATTCTCTTAATTCTTTTAATTCGGTGGCTATCCATTGTTTTTCCAAAGAGACTAGAAACTTCATTATATTCATTTGTTTTCTTTTGCAATGGAATAAGCTGGAAAAAAAGAGGTTAGTGCGATTTCAATTCGATGCATTATTTCGTTGTCACATGTTTTTGACCAAGTTGCATACCAACTCTTACCTGGTATGGCTCCTCAGTATTTACATTCTCCCAGTGTGAAGGCATAGGGATAGCCTCATTTTCACAGATGAAACTTCAAACAAAAAAGGTAAAAGCACATCACTTCAAAGACATGAGGCATTGTCTTCCTGTCAAACCCCTGCTCCAAACAACACAGTATGCAAAAAAAGCAAACCCCCATGAAGTTTATACAGAGCTACTAAAAAAGAGTGGTTTAAGCACACACATAGAAGACATACATAGAAGCTCTTAAGCCTTAAAACTGTGACTAAAAAAGGAAATTCCTGAAAGTAAAGAATGTCACCACATGGAAATAAGAGTACAGAATGCAATTATTCAAAAAACAAAGTAAATTGCCAGATCATTGTACGCACTATTTAGCAAATACCAACTGAAAAAACGTTGACACTTTAAAAACACAGATCTTCTTGGAAGCCAATGTAAAGAAATGGCTACTACATTTCTTATGACAAATGATAAAAAATTTTTGGAATGTATAACCACACTACAATTCAACACTAAATTTTTTCTCAGAAACTATTTGGGGAAAAGACCCCACATATCCCATGTACTCAATTTCACCTGTGGTAGTAACACTGCATAGCTCAGTTTATTAATAGTTTAGTGAGTTCCAGATTTACATCAGCTCAGGTTTACATCTAATGACTGATCAAATGGTAAGAAACTGACAATCTAAAGCAGTTAGACTCATAAAAGAATTGTTACAACACAATTATTTAAATTCCAAGTCATTTTATAGTAAATGAGTAAAATACAGGCATGAGATATAACTCAAACTTTTTTTGCTGTTACAATAATACTTCTAAATAATTTATGGATTCCATTTTTTGGTGCTGCAGTAATTCTGATTAAACAGGTGTTCAGAGCAAGTGACTCCAAAAGCAAATAAATATAAACAATAAAGATAAAACACTTTTGTTTCATTTTACTTAGAAGAATTGGGAATAAAAGAAAAAGAAGGAGTCTTCCTCTTATTTCCTTACCTGAATGAATTGATTGCAAAGGGAGCTCGCTTTATGGGACGTTGTTTAAGGGTAGTTAGGTTGATTTGTTTCATCACTGAACATAAAACAAGAATTAGGATAAAGTTTTTGGGAATTCCTCTAAAGCATATGAAACATTTAGGTGTCATTTTTTAAAAGAATGTTACTACACTCTAAGTTACTTGACAGGAATTTCTATTTCAACAAGTAACCAATCAGCATTTTCAAAAAATGTTTCTAAATGCATTGTCATTTATATGAGTTGGCAAAATGTCCAAATATTACACACACAAGACATTTATTTTTAAAATATCCATCTAATATTCATCCCCACTAAATCACAGGCAAAACTTCGAATGACTTGAATGACAAAAAATACACAATATTTGGTGTATGACATCATGACCTAAAGAGAGTAACATAAAAATAGTTCTTTAACATTTACTTATAGTGTTTTTATTCTGGATGCGAAACATACTTTTTTTAAATAAAAATATAATTCAACACAAGTAAGCCTAAAACTCCTTGTATTGTTAGATACCACTTTACTGCCAGTATATTGCTGTCTTACTCAGTCCCCACTTTCTGTATTTGAAATATTTGAAATTTGAATACATTTATTGGAATATGTGCTTATTGCCTTAATTCCTATATTTAAGCATATAGCTGTTTTGCAATTTAATCAGAAAATAAACCATCTATAAATAGAAAAACTAAAAAAAAAGTTACTAGAATACGCCTTTGAACAAAAAACAGATTACATTTATAATTAGTTAGATATATTAAAAACCTGTAATACTCTGTAATTTATAAGAACAGCATAAGCGAGATTTTTACAATCTACTGGTAAATCCTTTTGCCCATCTCCTTGTTATTCTGAGGACAGAACTGGCTTCAACTACCTGCTGAATTATTAAATCACTTTGATGCCAGTATTTTGCAGGAAGCCTCCTTCATAACAATGTTTCTTATACAGACTGAAAGGAAAAGGTTTTCCAAGCTTACAGGCAGTTGCACATTAAAGAAAAAAGCTTCAACCTTCACAGTTCAAGAGATGCATCCTACATGCCACCTGCAGCTGAGGCAAGCAGTAGGAACACAACAGAGTGCTATTAAACAAAACATGCCACTTCATTAATAAACTACACAAAAAAATGTAACAGAGCAGCTGTTTCTAAAAACTCCTATGTATTTTGCAATAAAGAAGACTTTCTTAATCATGCTTTCACAGCAGATATGAGGAAAATAACCTGGTGAATGAACAAATGTGCTGGTGTATCTGAGACCTTCTATTGTTTAAATTTACTCTTTGTAAAGCCACATACCTGAAAAGTCCAGTGTGTAGTTAAACTTTGCAGTGGTAAAAGAAAGAGATCCACGGGGGTCTGTTCGGAAACTCCTTTCAATATCTTCACTGCTAATAGAGCAGTGACTGTTTGAGTCGGTCTTCAAAATAAAAGAAAAATCACATTAATACAAACTCAGCCATAGGTAATTTGATGAATGGAATCCATCAGAGCCAATATAACTTCAAAGGTATTTACCTGAAACATATGCCATTTACCACACTCAGCCAAATAAAACCAGCCCCACTGGGTATCAGAGGTATCCATGTCTTCAACTGAATTTTCCATCTTTCCAAACACATCTTCTGATGGCCCTTGAAGCATTTCCTGAAACATTCACGTACACATACAAAAAAGTTTAGAGACATTTATAAAAAAAGCAAAATAAAGTGCATTTGCAATAACTACAAAAAAAAAAAATCCTATCAGGCTGAGGACAGATCTCTTCTTTCTTTTTCTGAGAAAAATTCTCAATTTGCTACTTATCAAGTATTATCCTTCAACTTAGTTAAACAATTTCAAAATTATCTTAGTTGTCTGTAGAGCATGACAGCAAAGACAAGAGCTATAGGCTTTACGTGATCAAACAGAGGTGCTAAATTTCGTATTGATGGTTATAGCATCAAGGCCACTCAGAAATATACAACAGGCTCTTCATTCATACTTCTCAAGAATGAGGTGTTACATTCAACAGCTTGATGGAAACACCTACTAGGTACTCACCAGCTGTGAACAAATCAGACTGGAAATCAAAAGTTGTAAGAAAAAAATTTAAACTAAGACAAAGAATACAATTATTTAACCATACAAGACCACAGTAGATTATTCCTTTGCAGTGCATGAAGAAGAATTTTCCCCTTAATGCACCCACTTAAAACCGTAAAATTCCTGGTACTGTGTACTTGTATTTACAGAGAAAGTTCACACCAAAAGCAAGAGTGGCTCCCACACAAGCAATGACTACCACAGTTGGGGTTCTGAAGGATAGAAGAAAAAGAACTGAGGAAAGGATATAGCACAGGTCTACAAAATCATGACAAAACCAAGTAGGGAATAAAGAATCACAGTTTCCTCTGACATACGGAGGAGACACCTATCAAAGGATGCACGTCAAGTTCAAAGTAAATGAAAGAAAAACTTCATGAACCAGATGGCAACCTATGGAATTTCTTTTCATGATATGGTATAGATGCTGCAAATTTATGGAAGTTCAAAAAGCAGCTAGACACGTTTCAGCCTATCAAGAGCTATGCCAGAATACCTTTAGAAGAACAGTCTCTGTCAGAACCCAGCTCATTCTTTGTTCATCAATAAAATTCTGAAAACTCTGAAAGTGCTCACCTCTATTTGCATTTTTCCCCAAGCAAAAATTCTAAGTAAGTTTCAGGGAATCTTTCGGAGAAAAAAACTTGCCCCACTCCCAGAAAAGGTCAGCAATTCACCCACTCTAACTGTTTAAGCAACACACTTTGGCACTCTTCCCAAAGATGTCCTCAAGTTCACTTTTTCTTCCAAGAAGTGAAACAACAGCCTCCAGCACAAGTCAAATGACGTAGTTAGTATCCTGGATGCTTCAGTTGTTTCCTGGTCACTTCAACCCAGGAAAAATAGAGACCTGAAGAAGACAAATAGTGGAGGCTAAAAGTAGGCATCCCCATCCTGACCAGTGCTACTGGGGCAGCAGTTCAGAGCAGGAGGCACTTCTAGCATTGTCCTTCACCCTCCATTTTTTCCAAGCAAGTTGTATTTCTGTCTTTTCCGTTTGAAAAAAAAATCTGAGAAACCTCTTTGTGCTAACAGCTACAGGCTGTACTCTAATAATCAAAAGCTCCAAAGGGTTACAAAAATCCAGATGCTTAGAGATCAGAGGGATCGTAAGTGGACCTGCAAAAAATCAACAAATTGCAGAATCTGAGGCAAACCTACTTCAGTGAAAATGGAAGCCTACATGTATGGATTGCTGCCTCAAGTTCACGCAGCACTACACAAAAGGTTCATCAGCTGCACAGAAAAAGTATTTTGAAAAAGATAAGAAAACCATTCTCTGCTTCAGAAGACATCCATCAACATCTATTACCTATAGCAAAACAGCCACAGAGCCTACATTCACTTGCTGTTAAAAGCACAACTGGCTAACATATTTTGATGAAAATCTTCCACCTTCAATTTGATTCTTCCTCTTGGATAAGTATTTGACTATGTTCTATCCTACTGAAAGCAGGCAGGCCCTAGCTTCTTTAAAGCTGAGGAAAGCAATTCAGGCTTTTCTTGGTAATGTTTTGTTTCTTCATGTTCCCATTAAAATGGTCAGACCTCAGCTCCCTCCCTGCGTTAGTTCAGGGCCTTGACTCTGATCAATTAAATCAATGATGCCTTTTGAACAAAAGGACATGCCTTCAAAAGCAGAGAAGGCATGATTATCTGTGCTTGTCAACACACTTGGAGTCCTCCAGGGGCCCAACCTCCAGAATAAACCATTTACTATGGAGATAGTTATTCCCACGGCTTTCAAAAATCTTACATTCAATCCACACATTTTACCCTCATCACAAAGTCTAGGGTAAGCAGGTAGATTCCAGGATGCTTCAGAAGTATGAAGGAAAGACCTGAAGGCATGAATATGTAAAGCCATAAAAACTAGAGAACTGTTCTCAAAGGTGACACAAATTCAAAATGTTTGAAGGAATTATTGATTAATCCAAAATCATATGCAGACCATTTATAAGCATCAGGTAGCATTTTGAGAAGGGTCTCAACTCCCATTATTAGCACTGTTTCTACTGGTCCAGGAGCTACCAGAACAGCTCAAATTAAATAAATTTCTTAGGAAAAACACCCTCCTAAGCAAGAACAGTGCTTGCTGTACGTTGTGACTGAATGGCTTTACTACTACTGGCAATGCACTCCCTCTCCTTTCCAGAAGTACTTGATGTTCGACTGATATATATGCTTTACAGTGTGTAGACTCGCAGAATGCTTTGGGTTGGAAGAGAACTTTAAGACCATCTGGTTTCAATCCTCCTGCCATGGGCAAAGGACACCTTCCACTAGACCAGGTTGCTCCAGGTCCCATCCAACCTGGCCTTTAACACTTCCAGGGATGAGGCATCCACAGCTTCTCTGGGCAACCTGTGCCAGGTTCTCACCACCCGAATGATAACAAACACAGCAGCATCCCAATGGACTGCTCTGTCTGGATTCCTGTGCTGCCTGCTTCACTTGACACATCGTGCTTTATTGCCAAAGGCTTTTCTGCCTACAAACACCGACTTGGTACAGTACCCTGCTGAGAACACAGGCAGTGCCAAAGGAATCTCTGGCTCTTCCTTAGAGAACACGACACCTGATTAGGAACCTTGCCTGAGGTGAGCCCGCAGGGATTGGGAGGGGAGGTGAGGAGAAGGACCGGCATTAGCACCAGCACGGGACACACGGTGGAATGACACCTTCCCACCTGCGCCCCCACCCACCCGCTCCACGCTGCCGGGAGCCACCGTCACAATCGCACCCGTAACCGCACTCGGCAGGGCTGAATCCACTGGCGCTCAAGGGCACGGCCCGGCGACCGTGCCGAGCGCAGAGCCACTACCCCTCCATCGGGCGCGCAGGCCGCTCCCACACACGCCGTGGCCGACCCCTCCCACCCCCGTGCCCAACCTGGCAGCGCGCTGCGCGTCGCGGCGGGGCGGGGCGGGGCGCGGCGGGCGGCGGCCTGCGGGGCGCGCGGGGCTGGGGCGCGGCGCGGGGCCGGGGGCCGTTCCGTTCCGCCCCGCCCCGCCCGCACTCACCGCAGCGGCCGCGCGCACCGGGCGCGCTCCCGCAGGCCGCCCGCGCCGCGCGGGCCGGGCGCGGCGCGCGGGGCCCGCTCCGCTCCCGGCGCTTCCGTTACCGGCGGCCGCGGGGGGCGGGGCCGGCGCCGCGGTGGCCGCGCCCCATTGGCCCGTCGGGGGCGGGCATGCAAATGAAGGCGGGGGCGGGGCGGGGCGCGGTGGAGCCGCTGTCGTGACGCGCTGAGGGGCCGGAGAGGGCCCAGGGTCAGGGCCTGGACGTCTGCCGGTTCCCGTAGCGCCGTGTCAGCGCCGAAAACAGCGCCGGCACGGTCCCAACCTCAGCACCGCTTCCAGCTCCAGTCCCAATGCCAAAAACAGTCTAAACACCCGTTCCAGTACCAATATCAGTACCAGGTCTGGTTCCGGTATCAATACCACTGCCTGTGCCGGTACCAGCGCCAGTTCCAATCCGAGCACCAGTCCTTTTTCCAGCACCAGTCCCAGTTCCAACATCAGTCCCAGTTCCAAAACCAGTCCAAGTACCTGTACCAGTACAAATACCAGGCCCAGTGCCAGTATCAATACCAGTTGAGTGCCAGAGCCAGTCCCAGTACCTTTACCAGGCCCATTCCCAGTTCTGGCATCAATCCCAGTTACAAAACCAGTACAAGTATCTGTACCAGTACTAAAACCGGTACCAAGCCCAGTTCCAGTACCAGTAGCAATCCCAGTTCCAGTCTCACTACTAGTACTAGTACCAGTATCAATCCTAGTTCTAGTTCTGGTATCAATAGCTCAGGTACCTGTCCCTGTAGCTGTATGAGTACCAGGCCCAGTTTCAGTCTCAGGATCAGTGCCAGTGACAGTTCCAGTTCCAGTGCCAGTAACAGTACCAGTAACAGTCCCAGTCCTAGTTCCAGTACCAGTACCGGTACCAGTCCCTTGAGGTACCAGAGCCGTGACACCGTGCCGGTGCCAGGCACGGCAGCAGATGTGACCGTGCACGGCATGGGTCACACAGAGCAAGGAGGGCAGCAATAAGAGGCTGCTGTAGGTGCTCGGGGCCCGTGAGCAGCTTTATGCCACAATGAGGTCTGGAAGCAGCAGCAGTGGCTCTGGAACCAGTTAGTGAGAGAAGCCACAGTGCTGAGCATAGCTCACCCCAGCCCTTTGGTGCAGACGGTCTAGGAGGGGAGCTGCTGGGGGGAGAGGCTGGCAATGATAGCAGCTAAAGCGCTCTGCAGTCAGCCAGCGGCCTTCCAAAACACAGGCAGTCCTTATACATACGTGCAGTCATTGCAACACATCCTGCAGTGAAGGATTTTCACTGAGCAGCATGCCAAGAACAACACAGGTGGAGTGAAAATGATTAATTTCTCCAGTTCTGAGGGAGTGTCAAACAGGATGTTTATCCAGATTCTGGCTGTGCTGACCTTGCCTCTGAATACAGTTAGAAAAGGTTATTTATTTGAGTTAAAAAGTCAAGTAGCCTATGATGAGTCACTGGAGGTATTTCAGTGGCATGAATATAATGCTTCTGGAATAAAGGAGTTTTCTGGAAGTAGAGCCACGTTATTTCTATTGACATTGTTGGAAAGCACATAAACTTTGTTGGGATATATCCTGCCTTGCTTTATGGATCTATACAG
Organism: Sturnus vulgaris; assembly: GCF_052056855.1. Lineage (NCBI taxonomy): Eukaryota > Metazoa > Chordata > Aves > Passeriformes > Sturnidae > Sturnus > Sturnus vulgaris. The sequence goes on from NC_142244.1 coordinate 32,858,928, forward strand.
AGGCTAGAAGCAAGGAAGGATTCTGTTATTGCCTTAGCTGCTGAATGTCTGTTGAACATCTTTTTTTTAATTGAAATGATGATGATAATGCTTTAAATCTGATGTGGTCCTCTTTGAATCATCTATTTCCATTGCTATTGCTGTCTGTTGTGTATTTTTAAAATAAGGGTCAGGCTTTTCACAGAATTTATGTATTTGTAGTTACAGTAGCACAATGCACAGCTTCCTAGCAGTCAAAAGTTTTAAAGAGGTTTCTGCTGTTACGCCTTGAAGTGTGGGATAGTGTTGAGACTTTTGTTGTGTGTTTCTTCCCTTTCTTTGTATGTTTAGACTGATAATTAATAATGGAGCATAAACCTCTCTTGAGATAAGAATATCTTCATTGCAGGGAAAACAAGCCTCTTATGAGACTATATTCTTTGGAAGCTACATGCTAATTCCAGACTCTTTATGGCAACAACAGCATAAAACCTTCAAAATCCAAACATTTCTGTGGATATGTGATGCACTGTGTGCAGATTAACAGCCTATCTGAAGAAGACATAATTGCATTAATTGATTCTCATAAGCCTCTGCTTCAAGCAGCAAAAAGGCAGAAAGTGGAGAGGTTTGGCCACATGACTTGAGTTACAAACCCATTCTCACAGGGAATGGTCAAATGGAAGTGAAAGAGAGAACTCCCTGGTACTACCTGGTACGTAAATTGTAGGATCATGGAAGAATTTAGATTTGAAAAGACTGATGAAGTTCTTTAATCCAGTCTCCTTACCAAAGCAGGCCTAATTTAAAATCTAGATCAGGTTGCTCAGTTCCTCATTCAAACTTTTTTTTCCTCTCCAGGCATGTCTGCTGAACTGTTTTCAAGGGCAAAAAGCTTCTGTCCTTCTGTCCATTCTAGAATTTCTTGTGTTGCAACTTGTGCACATTGACTCATCCTTTCAGCATAACCCTGTGAGGTGAGCTCCCTCAGTCTTCTGGGCAGTGCCTTTCCCTGGGTAGGAAAATAACAGGCACAGTTGTCTCCAAGCTGGTAAAAGCTACCTGAAGCAGAGGGAAATTACAGTCAATTACCCTAGGATAGTGCTTCTTTAATTGTACCAGACAGGGGATTAAAAGAGGATTCAAGTTGGAATGCACCTTGGTTGTCTTTGAGGAGGGCCACAAAGGTGTTCAAAGGGCTGGAGCAGCCCTTTTCCATAGTGTAATAAATGTGATTCGTGCTAATTAAATTGTAACTATATTAACAAAATTGTATTTAGATCAATAGAAGACAACTGTTACAGAGTGAGTGAGGGAGGAGATGGGCGAGACAGGAGAAAGGACATCTTCCAGAGGTTGGAAGAAAGTCAAACAAGAATAGTAGAAGGACATAAGTCTGACAAGCAGCATCTAGAAATAGAAAGTTTTGATCTAGAAATGGGCCAAAATGGGACGATTCCAAGCATGGGACTCAATTAAAGTCTTGTTATGGAAAACATCTGCTCAGTCACATAGTGCACCTGCACTACCTGCAGGTCACACCTCGGTCACTGATGAAGATGATAAGCCTTGATTGGAAATAAGACCTTTAAAAGGATGAGAGACCCCCTAACCCATTAGTAGAGCATGAGCCGTACACATAGTGACATAGATCTTAGGAATAGAAACTAGGAGGAGTTTTCTAGAAACTTCTGTAGCCTACAGTATATAAGTGGGATTGTTAGCCTGGATGCTTTGGTATGTGAGGCATGGCGAGCCACTCCCCGTATCCCCGGTCGGAGGGGGGCCCCTCCCCGGGGGGGCCCCTCCCTGGTCGGTTTTGCTTATGCTTTATACGAACCTCAATGACACTAAATTACTTACTGCCAAATTTTGTATATTCTTAAATATATGCACTTTGATTGTATTCATCTCCAATACTTTAATTGTCATCTCCAATACTTTGATTGTATTCATTTTGTTACTATCAAAAGTTTACTATTAAATTTAATCTTGTTGCTTGATAAATTGGAAAAATAAAATATAATTCATAACACCTAGACAAGCTGAGAGAGTTGGGGCGGTTAGCCTGGAGAAGAGGTGGTTCCAGGGAGACATCAATGTTACCTTCTATCCTTAAAAGTGTTCAAGGGCAGGTTGGGTGAGGCTCTGAGCAATCTGGTCCAGTGGAATGTATCCCTGCCCATGGCAGGGGAATTGGAACTAGATCATGTTTAGGGTCTCTTCCAACCCAAACCGTTCTACAATCATATGATCTAGTACAACCTCCTGCTTAAATCAGGGTCAACTATGAGATCAGGTCATTTTGTTCAGGACTCTATCCAGTCAGGTCTTAAAACCTACAAGGATACAGACTGCACAGCCTCTCTAGCCAACCTCTTCCAGTGCTTGATACTTGACTGTCCATCAGTGTGAAAAAGTTTTCCCTACATCCTCTCATTACAGCTTAAGCCTTCTGCCTCTTCTCCTTCCACCATGCACTACTATGAGAACCCTGGCCTGGTTTTCTTAACCTCTGCTGAAGGAATCTTCTGTTGGAAGATTGCAGTTAGTTGCTCCCACCCAAGCCTTCTCCAGGCTAACGAAGTCCAGGTCCATCAGTTTCTCCTCACGGAATAAGTGCTCCGACCTCCTGCCTGTCTTGGTGCTCCACTGCTGAAATTGTTTCAGTTGATCAGTTTTATCAGCCTTTCATATACTGATGATCCTCAAACTGGATGCATTATTTTAGGTGAGGTTAAAAAATCCTAGTATTCCTTTCTTTTGAGATCCTGAATATGGTCCTGCTATTAAGAGTGCTATTAGTCCTTTATTAAGAGTGCAGTTGTCCCCTGCTGCCTCCAGGGCACACTGTGGGATCACATCCAGCTTTCCATCTACCAGGACCACATCACCTTTTCAAAATAGCTGCTCACCCTTTCCTAACCCATATTGTTGGCGTGGGTTATGTCTTCCCAGGTGCAGAATTTTGCCTTTGTCCATTTTCAGTTTCAAATGGTGCCTCTGAGGCCACTCCTCCAGCCTGTCTGTGTCCCTCTGAAGAGCTGCTCTCTGCCCTTGAGTGTATCAACTAAGAAAAGCCAAGGAACATAAACTGCCATCATACATTCTCCAAGAGGGGAAAATGGGTTATCCTTTGGTATTTGCCATTTTATAGTAGATTAATTTTTAATAATCGGTGTAATGTTACATATATGCAACTGAATGATAATGTAAATGATAATGGCATATAATTCTGCCAGTATTAACTGAAAGTAAGCAAAAAACAAACAGGACAACCAAAGAAGGAATAAAATATAAGCACTCCATGCCTCCCAAGACCCCCCATAATGGTACAATGACTGTGCCATGAAAAGAAAATACTGACCGTGTTTTGCAACTTTTCAGAAAACTTTGAGATTTTATGATGGGCATGTGTATTGCAGCATAAAGGAAATTGTAGGATGCATGTGATGCCTGTGGTATCCACAAAATTGGACACTCACAAGTGCAGTTGCCCAGAGGCAAGAGAAGAGATTGAGGAAATACTCTGCTTATTACAGAGCATCACATCTGGAAGCCGTGGCTGTCCACCTCAAATATGGGATTGGTCTTGAGAGGTGGAGGAAACTGTAGAAGAATATTATTTTACATTCTTTCCTTGAAAGTCTACGTCCTCTTGATTTGTTGTTCAAGGAGCTGTTAGATGTGTCAAGTGATTTTTCTTAACCTGAATCTCCTGCATCCTTCTGTTTTCTAGAAGATCCTTTTCTGGCTCTGTTCCTGTTGTGCTTTCTCCAGCTATGCCTATTCTGTACTCTGTGGAAGATGGAGAAGGTGTGGGAACATCTCAGTTCTTTGATGCCTTTTTTTTTTTTTTGTGATACTGACTGAAAGCCATTGTCCTAAGCAGTACATGTTTTACCCCTTATTAATGGAGAATAAAACCCACACCCAAGAGACTTCCTTGACTCCTTTCACTTTTCTTTCACATTCCTAGATGTTATTTTTTCCCCTGGTTGTCTTCCAGTATTTCATCACTACTTGGTTGCTTAAAATTGCCAGTTGCCTTTCTGTCTCCTTTTATGGGTAGACTAAGCTCCACCATCCCTGGATTTTTTGTTTGGGTTTTGGTTGGTTTTTTGTTATTGTTGCTGTTTATTTGGAGGTTTTTTTTCTGCAGGGAGAAGGAGTCCAAGAAGTTTCCAAATCTTCAGCTGGAATTAAGAGAATTTAAATACAAATAGATGGACTTGTAGCAGCTGCAGAAAGCAGAGAGCCTTTAGTTTCTTTGTTTCTCTCTAGAGATGAACACAGAAGATCCACGAGGAAGAACACTTTAATACCTGACTAATTCTTGCCTCCTACCTTTTCTAGGCTGGCACAGCATTGCTAACTGCAGCATTGCATGACTGTTTACCTGAGTCAAACATTCAGAGAATGAGAAAACCTCAAAACCAGCGAGTCTGCCAGCACCAGCACAATTTCTCAGGTATGACACATGAACAGCTGCATGGGGCTGGTTCTCATTGACCCTGCAGTGCTGCTCCCTCTGTGTTGTTATAATGACTGAACTTCACTCATCACCCTACTTTCCATATGTCCTGGTTTAAGAGAACAGGTGTCTGCCCAGGAAGGCAGCAAGCTTCCTGGAACGGAAAATATGACCATCTTCCCCCAGTTATTAAAACTGTGAATCAACAGGGCTTTCAGGCAGAGGTAAGGGAAAAGGAGTGACAGTTCTTTAGTAGATTATATATAGTAAGGCAAACAAACAACCACAACGACAACAGCAAGCAGCAGAACCAGGAACGCAGTGAGAGCTTTCTCTCAGGGGTCAGGCCCTCTCCCCTTGGTGCAGTTCCAGTCATCACCAGCAGGGGCGCTGCTGGCTCCCGGCCGGGCAGGGCCGGCGCGGTGATTCCCCCGCGCCTGCAGGGGGCGCTGTGGCTCAGCCGCCTCTCCTCGCAGCAATGGCGACTCACGCGAGGGGCAAGAGGGGAGATGGCTCCCATTGGGAAACTTAGAGGGAGCAGCCGCTCTCACTGCCACTCCAGGCGGGGAGCTGCTCTGTAGCAAACTACAGTGCAGCCCCGTCTAGGGAAACACAGGTGCCCATTCTCCACACCACACACAACTGCTCTCCCCTCCAATCGCTGAGAGCAGAAGGGGCTGAGTCCAGCCCCTGACCCCCAGCCAAGTCACAGTCAGCCCCCTGGCCTCTCATGGTATCTCTGCATTTCCCAAAAGAAAACCCCCAGCCAGAGAGCTCACTACCAAGCTACTATCAACCCTTCTTCTGCAACTGCACCCCTTCTCCCCTCCTCTCCCAGGACCATTTCAATTGAATTCCAAGACGTCCAGCTCATAAGTATCATCCATTCATCCTCTTCAGAGCAACAGATGGTGAGGAAATTACCTGAGAGAAAGAAAGAAAAAAAAAGAAAGAAAAAGGCTAACTCCTAACACCTTCCTTTGTGGAGTATGTATAGTGTTTGTTTTTATGTACATGCCTGCAATGAACTCCATCAGCCTGAGATTTGAATATACACATTAGTTCTCTGTATAGAGAAAAAAGGCTTATCTATAGCCTGATGCATTCCTCTCCCACCACTCATTGCAACCTAGGAAAGGATGCAGGGGTTATCTGCAACCTTGTTCAATGACTGGAAATGGTATCCCTGTCTACCTCACCTCCTAGTGAATAACACTTATGTTGGGAATGGCTTGTCCATCTTTGCTGCATATGCTGGGCTGGACTATCTCTGAGGAGAGAGGAGCATTTGCAGAGTACTTTTGAGCCCAGTTACATTAGGCAGCATAAGCAAGTATCCATAGTTTCTTCTGTGTCTGGGGAATGTGGTGAGCAAGATTGGGATGATCAGAGACAATGCCACACTGCAAACTGTGAGGTTGGGAGACTGTGTTTGCCTGGGAAGTCTGGAGAGGACAGGCATTCATAAGAAGAAGAGGCAAAATTACATTCCACATCTCTCTGGATCCTCATATCTCCATCCACCAGCACTCAGGTGATGTTTGAGTGTACTGATGTCTGCCTGGCATAGAGTTTTATTTTCTTTGTAGCAGACTACAAGGTGCTGCATTTGGGATTTGTGACTAAAGCAAGCCCAGGTAACATACCTCAACATACCTCTGCTCTGGCTATAGCTGAGCACTGCTTACACAGCATCAAGGCTTTCTCTTACTCCCACTCAGCCCCCCTCAGGGGGTATTTGAGAATGTGGAGGGTACACAAGCAGGACAGCTGACCTAAACTGACCCATATGATGTGTTGTATGGTGCATGCTCTACAATATCGTACACAGTAACAGAAATTCAAGAGAGATTTTGGGAAGGCAGCCATTGCTTAGAGACTGGGCATCAGTCTGCTTTTGCATTCCTGTTTTTTTCCCCTTCCTCTTTCCTTCAGTTAATAAACTATATTTATCTCACCCTGTGAGTTTTCTCACTTTTGCTTTCTCCATCCTGCTGTGGTTTTCAGGGGGGAATGAGTGAGATATTGTGTGGTGCTTAGCTGTGGGTGAGGGTCAACCTGCCAAAAAGTGAGAAAACAAAATCTCCAGTCTTTCTCTGATGTACATAGTCAGGCTTCCACACAGCTACAGCATATTCCCATGCTCAAATGTGCACATACACATGCATCTGAGGTGTAGTCCATGTACTCACCGCCCCAGTGTTTACCTCAGGATGCTGTGAATTGCCAAGGGATGCAGCACAACCAGCTGCATCTGCACCATGCCTGAGCCAGTGCTGGAACACTGCTTGGAGATGCCTTCTACAGGCTACAGAGGCACTCACCTACTGACCTTGTTTATACCTCACATGACTTCCTGATTGCAGGGAGGTCGGACTTGGGGCTTTTGCAGAGAGCACCAAGGCATATCTGGACTTTGGCCTGCTCCTCTGGCCTGCTCCTCCATGTGGGTGCCAATGTTACTGTCATGGGAGACCTTGGGCAAACCAAGAGTGGCTACAGGGCACTGGAGCCCAGGTGCTGTTCTCCTTGGTCCTGCCAGTGGAAAGGCAAGGCTCAGGCAGGAGAGCCCCCAACCTGTGGGTTAAGACCTGACTGCACAGCCGGTGCTGTAGACAGAGCTTTGGTTTTTATGGCAATGGACCCCTGCTTTGAGGAACAAGGATGAGACCATGTTTTCCAATGGGCTTTCCAGCCTAACTGGGAAAGCTTGCCCAAAGGATACTCTGCATGCAGTGGGGTTCTTCTGGTGTCTCTCCTTCTTTTGTGGCTCTCCAGAGGTACTGTGGACCCTCCTTGGACTCTTTTAACATCTGCTGCTTTCTTGGTCTCTGTGAAGCTACTCTTTGCTCTCTCAAGGTTTAGTCTTTCTGCTTTATTTTCTCACCTCTCCAAGGCTATACTGTATGATCTCTGGGTCTCTTTCTTGCCTACCTTTTTCCACCTTTCTGAGGCTAATCTTTGTTATCCATCACATGTACTTTATGCTACTTTCTGTTACTTTCTTCTCTGAGGTTCTTTCAGGCTTTCTTCTAATCTCTCAGTATCTGTGAGGCTGTTCTGTTCTCTGGGACTCTCTCAACCTCTCCACTTCTTCTCTAGCCTCTCCAAAGCTGTTTTTGCTGTATTTCAGTTTCTTCCTTCCTCTCACTGAGGGGACTTTGGAGCACTTTCAGTCTTGCTGCTTGTTTCATATCCCACTCACCCTTCAGCCCCTTTTTCTGAAGTTTGACTGGATTTTCTGGGGCTGTTTTAATCTTCCTTCAAGGTTCATGGCATCTCAGCGGCTTCTCTTCTTTCTCTTAGGACTTTTTCAGCCTTCATGTTTATTTCTTCTCTTCTCCAAGGCTATTTTCTGTTGCTCTTTTAGGCTCTTTTCTCTCTTAGCAGCTGCAGGCATACACTCCTAGAGCACTTCAGGATCTCTGATACTTTCTTGTCATTGTCAAAGTCTCTTGTGTGTTCATCATGGTTCTTTCAGGCTTTCTACTACTTCCTTTGCCTCTTAGAGGCTACTTTTTTGTTCTCTTAGTCTTTTACAGATTTTTGGCTCATTTTCCCTTCTTTGATGCTACTCTTCGAGGCACTATCAATCTTTCTATCCTCCCCCCCCCCCTTTTCTTTAAATCTTTTTTTGAGGCCACCCTTGGTACTACTGAGTAGTGTGGAGCTCCTTTAATAGCTCTGATACTTTCTTGTTATTGCTGAGCCTCTTCTGTATTCTGTGAGAGGCCCTTTGCCTTATCCCTTTCTTTCTTGGCCTCTGACACTGCTGCATTTTGCTTTCTTGAGCACTTACAAACCTTTTTCCCCTCCTGAGGCTAGTTTATGCACTCAGAATCTCTTTTGGACTCTCGTTGTTTTGTTCACTTCTGCTTGGCTCCTGTTTCATCTGGGAATCTTTCAGCCCATCTTCAACTTCCCTGACATTTGGAGGGCTATTCTGTAATCATCCTCTGAGTGTTAATCAATGTTTGCATTTTGTCTGAGACCTCTCAGTGTCCTCTGGATGTCTTTCAAGGTCTCTACTATTTTGTCCTCACTTCAGCTATTCTGTGTTCTCTGGGACCCTTGCAATCTCTTTCCTGAATCAGGCTCTCAAAACCATTTTTCCATTATTTGGGGATTTTTCACAACTTTTTCTGTTTTAATATTGTTTTGAAGGATGAGAGAGGACTGGGGAAGGTGAGGAATCTTTTCACAAATGAAACAACTTCAAGAGCTCTGAATTTCAACTGCAGTGGAGCTGGTATAGATGTCTCACCTTTTGGAAACCTTTTTTTGTCCCTTCCTAGTTTTGGTGGTGGAGTTAAGAGACAAATGAGCTGAAAGAAGCACCTTTTAAAAAATCCTTTATTTTTGTATCATCCTAGTAAAAATCTTTTATATAAAGGCGAAAGTAGGTATTGCATAGAAGAAACACTGGTGCAAACATCACCCGGTGGGAATGGCATGTTGTTTCTTAGTGTCTACTCTCTACTGCACAACAGATGGTTAGCCCAGAGGCAAACATCTCCAAGTTTCCACATGCCAGCTACAGGATGAAGCTGCTCAACTTATGGAAAGAAGTTACATCAGAATTATGTGTGGCCTATTCCATGCTGCTTCCAAAAACCATCTGCTGGGAAAACATCCTTGCCTCCTTGCCTTTTCTATGCCTGACCAATATGTCACCCAGAAAGACCACAAGGATCAATCTGGCTGCCTTCTGCACCCTCCCTGTGAGTTTGTATTTCATGCATAGAAATGAAGCAGGTGGACACAGGATAGGAGAGATGGCTTAATGTAGCCATAGTCCAGGAACTCAAAGCATGATATATCCAAGGCATCTTCTGTCATCTTGGAGACATTTATGTCATTGTCTTTTAGCTTTTCACATGCTACTTAGCTATGGGCACCTTTTTTGAGCACCTTCCACCTGGGCTTCCTGTAACAAACAGCCCTGGTACGACCAGGAATGAGCAGAATTCACTGCTAATTCACACTTCCTCAGCTTTCAAATGGAACCTCTTCAGGCAGTTCTCCTGTTTTGTCTCTGCATAAGTTCTATGGCAGCTCCGGAGCCTGAAGGGCAGTAAGACAGCAGGTATGCTACAGTCTGAAGGAACACTCAGAGAAGCAGCACTTTCACAGACCTGAACTGTGCTTTCATGAATTAAAGATACAGGGAGGTATGCATTTATACAAATCAATATTTGTGTATATTAAAGATACTTTTACTCAGTATCAGTTTTTATTTTAAAACATGCTAAAAACAACTTATAGTTAAATAATCAGAGTGACATTTGGGGAAAACACACAGGCAGCCACCCACCAGCATAAGTGAAAAAAAGTGCATACATACATGAGCCAAAGCTCCCTTTGACCAGATTACAGGACAATTAGTGCCTTCTCTGACAAACTGACTGCTGCAACCTTGCACTTTCCAGAGCTGTTTTTTGCTGCCTGGGAAGTGGTATTGCCTTTCTGCTTCTTTGAGGATGTCTGTCATCACCTCCCACATCAGAGAGTCAGCTAGAGACACAAATCAGTCCTGCTTTTGATTCCTCTCCTGTAGGTGGCTTCATAGAGATGAATACATGAAGTTCATGTAACTATCTCACTTAATACTGTGCTTAAAATGCCTAAAGTAGTCATTAAAAAAAGATTTCAGGATCTACGCTTCTAGATCGTGAAATGGAATGAAGCATTCTAGAAAAATAAGTTTGGATGGAAGGCAAAGTAGCTGAGTTTGCAACTACACATTTCATCTCTGAGTTACTCATAAACATCTTTTATTTCCTTATTACTTTCACTAATATATTTTACCATTTTTGTACAAAAGCTGACTGCAGATTAAAATTTAAGATGCGGTAGGTACCACTGTGCGATCCAAAAGGACAGAGATGATTCTCCTACTCAGCCCTGCACCTGGCTCTTTTTGAGCACCAGAAAATCTAGAGAAAGCTAAGCACCTCTGCCCAAAGGGAGAATGCAGTGGAGCCATTTAGACGAAAACCATCCTGTCTTTTCTTGCAAAAATGGGAACACATCTTAGCAACTTTGGATACAGTCTTACATGTAGCAGCAGATACACTGGGCATCAGAGCCCCTTCTTCAATGTGGAACAGCCATCTCCAGTGAGGCTCAGATGCTCCTGGTCCCAATTTTTGTTAGAAATTGAAGTAAAACTGGATTCAGTTTCTGTGCTTTCCCTCTGCTTCTTCCCCGACTCCTTCAAAGGTTATCCAAGTGAAATAGCTGAACCCATATGGCCTTGTCTACTTTAGTGGGAAACCAGAGCCCTGTGAAACTTGGGCATTGTGCTCATATGGGCAAGGGTTGTGCTCTAAGAATAGTAACCTTCTTCTTCACTGCAACACCCAAATTCGTCTCTATCTCCCACACATTCACACTCCTTCCTGTCACACTGATTTCATAGGAACTCAAAAAAGTGACACGTAGGTCACACAAAACACTATTGCTGCTAGATGTACAGATGCATGCAGGACTTATTAGGAAGATAAATAGGGGACTAAAACCTCCCAGATATAAAGTGGCTCAACAGGTATTTCAGCCCACAAGGAAAAGATAGGCTGAATGATACAATGAAAATTACATCTTTTTAGAGCTTGAAGTATGCATATTCAGACTGGACATAATAGAATCTTGTTTCCCAGAGCAGTTTGAGATGGCATGGCTCTGAAAGGCACAAAATCTCCATCCTCAACAGTTTCTGAAACTCAGCCCAATAATGTAATAGTAATAATCAGAGCATCCTCCATTGTCTGAGTCTTTCCTTCTTCCTTCATAAACCAGCAAAAACTTGTAACAATGGGTAAGTGGGGGCCTCACGCAATGAAGAAGCATTCAAAGTAGAGAAATACACATTCAAGTTTTATAACAGGAATGTTGGTAAAAATATGCATTGAGTAAACTAACCCAGTGGATGAACTTGGTGATCTGTCAGCAAAAAACAATTCTATACTGAAGGTGTGCCAATACTGAATGTGTGACCATCTCTGAGTGCTGTTCTAGAAATTGTCCCTTTTCTGCATCATCTGGTCACTCATAATCAAACCGTCTTTTCTAGCTCAGGGAGACAGCTGTCTTTGGCCTGAGGAAATCCCTACAACAAAGGCCATGGCATGATAATGGTGCCATCAAATTTCCATACCCTTCCTTCACATCCAGCAGCTTGCCATGCCTTGGGCAAACTTTTTGAAGCAGACAACACAATCAGTGAAGTCTGCTGCCAGTAGGTCAGACTGCAATCTCTCTCCTTTGTGCCAGCAGTAACTTGCTTAGTCAGTACTTTTAGCTTTCAAAGTAGCATAACATAAAGCAGCCAGGCACTGCTTTGGGTGAGTAAAGGCATTGGAACTTTGCCTCGCAGAAGTAGGAAGCTCATCATCTGGTCCGATGGGAAGGCTTTGCATTCCATCTGAGGAAAGAGTCTCTGGTTTTAAAGGAAATACCTTTGTTACAGTAAGGACATCAAGGCCCTGATAAACATAGGTGCTGCCTCCCCATGGACTTGAGAAAAGTTTTGTCTTTGCCTGCACCTACTGTCAACTTTGAAAAACATGTCCTCTGGAGATCGCACAGCAGTTCCCAAATTAATGTACAATAAATGTGTAAAACCAAAAACAGTAAGAAGTTATAAGTCAGGCAACTAAATTCTAAGCTATATTCATCATAATAATAATCATCATTATCATAATAAAAAAGTATACACCGTAAGGTACAAGAAGCTGCAAAGCAAAGCAGCTCCAATTCCTAGGACTCTCAGAGTGGTTTTTCTGAGTCTTCCAGTAAATCGGACATAAGGGTTGAAAACCTAATGGAAGACTTTGAAGAATTCTCCCTTGAAGTCAAACACACATAATTTTTGCACATATAGCATGGATTAGTAGAGCAAAACATTTTCTTAAGTTAAGAAACATTCTTAGAGCAGATCTATGATTTCATGTAGAAAATCCATTTGTTTGGGGAGTTTCCCCCCTCTTTGGCAAATAAATGGCAAATGTGAAACAGAAAAAAAGAAAAGAGTCAAGTAAGTTGTGATAATAACTGGACAACTAACAACAAAGTGGATCTGTCAATGGGACGGATTTCCTCAGCAGGGCTAGGCGTGATGCTCCTTGCAGTCATTCTTCGTGTTCATTTTATGATGAGACAGAAAGGTTGATGTGATAATGTTTCAGAGGCTTTAGGCATCATATTTTTTGCCAGTCCTGTGAATCTGCTGGAATAGTGTCATGGAGAAGGCCATGCCAAGAATCTGAAGGAAAACAAACAATAAGGGCTTTAGTACAGGAAGGTTGCCAAAACTGCACTGCTGACCTGTGTTCATGGCCCAGCTGTAGTTTGAACAGTCATTCTACACTAGCCATGTTTCTCAAGCTTCAACACTGAGCAGTAAATCTGAATGTATGTTTACAGGCACATAGTGATGTCCATGGTTTTATCTGTCAGAGCACAGATGGAGGCCAAAAAGCTCTCAGGGTTCTTTCTCACACGTGCAACAATTTTTCGGAATCAATACATAGAAGTCACTCTTCCCTTTGACCCAACAACTTGTGCTTGTTTAATCAGGTAACTAACTAAACAAGAGCTAACTGTGACCGGAAAGATCAGATTCAGATATTCTCCCCAAAAGTATGGCAGTGATAGAATCATAGAATATCCTGAGTTGGAAGAGACCCACAGGGATCATCGAGTCTAACTCCTGGCCTTGCACAGGATAACAAAAATCACACCATGTGCCTGAGAGCATTGTCTAAATGCTTGAACTTTGGCACGCTTGGTGCCGTGACTGCTTCCCTGGAGCAAGAATCCCAAAACCTTATCAGATTATTATGATACTTCTGCACTTATTTTTTAAAACACATCAACCTCTTCAGTTCAGTGGCCACGATTTGACTAATTTTGGTAATTTCTAGAACTTGCTTCCAAAATTAAAAATCAACCAGTTCCTGAAAGGACAGTGTAACAGATGGCTTAATATGGGAACTCCAAAGAGGCACCCTGCAATCAAAACACAGGCAAACCCTGGCATAGCACGTCTTCTTTGCAGGACTAACTACTGACCTGCTTCCTTTCTGAGCACATGGTCTTAAATGAACTCATAAAACAAATCTGACATTTTGGAAATAATATTCCAACTCATAGCAATTGAGCATCACTTTTCACACAACAGAGTCAAGAATGCTGACATCAAATCAAAGCCATGTTGGAAAACATCAGACCAGTATTACCTGCATTATGAGGACGCACATCCCAATCGAACCAAGGACATGCTTATTGTCATCAAACCACCTCATAACTTCCTCATAACATCCCTGAAATGATGAAAGATGAACACTGAAATCCCACAGTCACGTTTTATTTCATGTGCATTCCCACTATTTTGTTCCTTCCCACCCCTACCTAGGACCTGACCTGGGCAAAGTAAGCCTTACCCTTTTCCACAGTGATTCAGTAGAGTTCCGTCCACAGTCTTGGGAGTTTTCCCTACAACATCGGTCTGGAACAATGTTTTCTCCCAGCACTGGGTACCAATCCGTATAGTCATTCACACCACAGCATTTCATCTGTGCAGAAGTAAAGGATTAATAAATGAACTAGCACAATTCGTAAATCATGCACAACCACAAACTTTTACTCCCAGTGAACCACTCTCTATTTTCAAAAAGACCACACTTTTGTAGTTTTAAGGTGTTCTGTGGTTGCTGATCACCTAAAGCAAATACTTAAAAGCACAAAGAAAAAACAAAACTAAAGAAAATAAATGGCCACACCCAAATCTTCTTGTCACAGAGACATGAGCCCAAACACCAAAACATAAGGTAATAAGCCCACAAGTGGTAAAAGCAAAATCCTGCCAAAGCTGTCCGGCCACCTATGCAGGTTCTGCTGCCTCTCTGCTCTTACAGATCATCTCTATGCCTGTGATAGCCACAGAGAATCCCACACAGGTGAGCATCTTTCACCTTAGAGAGTACACTTTGATCCTGGGTTTCACAGTACTCCTGGGTTTCACAGTATTTCTTGGATGTTCAAGAGTGCAAAATCAGAAATCAAAACCTGCATTAGCCAACTTTCAGACTAGGCATGGATACCACACTTAACAGACTTCAGCAGCCTTGATGACCAAATTGTTACTTTTTTACTATTGAAAAAATAGGTTACCTCTGCTTGAATGATATTCCATGCATTTTTCAGTCCAATATTATTTTCTGAATTGTATAGCTTCATGCCTTCCTTCAAATCCTTCTTTGCACTCTCACTGACCTGCACCATGTAGAAGATAGAGGAAGTCAATGCACTGCTGTTTAGAGGAAAGGACCAAATGGTACAGACACACATATAGAACGTCCCATCTTTTACCTTCTCTCACCACAAGCTTAACATGGGTATAAAAAGCTTCAGGACTCCCACAAATTATTGGGACCTTTAAGCAGCTGCCAAGGCCTAGTCTCCCTCAGATTGCGAAGTATGGATTATATTCTCTTGAGATAGGAGACCTCTGCTAAAAGTCCATCATACAGTCATCATCTGATTCAAACTGAACATGAAAGCATGAATCTGCTAAGGTTGCTGAAACCTTGCCAGAGACAGCTGCTGGCAATACCCCACAACAGCCTCTCCTGTCTGTAACCCAAATAAAAGCCAGCTTTTATTTGCTAATATCCCAAAACCAGACTCCTGGCTTCTCAACCTTAGCGGAGTTATCCTTGCATGGGTTCAGGCAGGCTATAGTGAATAGCCACTACAGAATCAGTTGAAAAAAGGCATTATTGTTTTTCTCCTTGTGGGAGCAAGCTTGTAGGATTTATGACTTTCAAATGTGCTCTTCTTTCTTTACAGGACAAACTGGAAAGCGTAACAAGAGATCTGAGATGTCCCATTTCTTGTATTCATTTCAGTCTGAGCCCAGAGTCCTGGACGCAGGTAGGAATGTACCTTGCCTCGGATAGTAGTGAACTGGTAGAAGAGAAAGGATTATGGTCCTGGCGTAAAGGTCAACCATATAAGTTCTGTTTCATCCCTCTTTTACAACCCAGCCAAAATCAGCAGTCCACCTCAACTCCCTGAAAGTAGCAGGCATCATAATGACAACCGGAGAAGAGATAAAGGTCCGGGAAGAGCTGTTTTAAAATAAGTCTGGACATATTCATACTGTAAGGTTATACCCTGTGTTTAGCAGAGCTCTCCAGTTCCCCAGTCACTTTTCCAGTGTTAAGTATCTGATGGGCCAGCCAGTTGTGCCCACTTCACTTAGTCGCCACGAGATAGCAGATTCCTACAGATGGGCTTTATGAAAAACTGCCTCTTGATGCATTCTGCACTCACACCAAACTCTCTGGGACTGCCCAGTCAAGTGAGACAACTGGTGGCATTTGGAATATTTGTGAATATCTCATGCCTCTCTTCTCCGGTCCTGTTCAAAGGGCTATGTTCAAAGAAGCTATGAGGTTTTAAGCAGGACTTTCCACAACCCAGGACTACAAGATGATCAGCTTCTTGCAGACATCAAACATGTTGAAGGCTATCTAAGATTTCAGGACAAGATGAAAAGGGAGGCTCCAGACCATGGTTTTATTTCAGGGATTTGTCTCCTGCTTGCTCTCCCCATCACTTCCTCCTTGCCCTTCAGAAGCAGCTTACAATAGACAACCAAAATTTCAAGGTTAAACCTTCACCAAAGTGAAGATCCAGAAGAACCCACATACCTTCATCAAATAAAAAAACTGAACCTAGTTTACATGCTAGTAAAGATAATTAATCTATATGGCATATTTGCTTACCTTGTCCATATAAACAAAGAATAAAATGACTAATATCAGCTCTGCCAGGAGAATTATCAGCAAAACGATGAAAAACTAGAACAAAGAAAAAAGAGATGGTGTATGCACACTTGCCAACTAGAGAGTAAACCTGGAGCTGCTAGAAACTATGAAGACTATAGTCTTACTACCAGTTTGCAGGTTTCAGCCATACTTTTGTCTGGCTCCTTTAGACTGCTGTCACAGCACACAGTCCTGGGAGTCTCTTTCCTTCACACAGACTACAGGACAGATGCTAAATCCCTTAGCACAAAGTTCAGTGTGACGTGCCTCAGAAATGATTCCCTAGCAGATGGGCTTGAACCACATGTGACAGTGGAGTAGTCATCATATTACTCAGCACTTCTATTCCCAGCTCTGTATCTGAAGTCTCTCTCTCTCTCTCTGCAGAGGCATCCCAAGTGTGAGTTCTAGTAGTTTCTCTTTTCATGCCCAGTAGGCATTTTTTTCATGCCTTTATGCCCTAGTGGACTTCAGACAGGCATGGCACTTGACCCCCAGACACTGGGAAGAAGCAGTATGGAGCACAGCTAGCTCTTCAATTGGAAACTCATGACAGTCACGATAGTATAAAATTACTTTTACAGAACCTCATAAGAATATAAAACCTTTTTTAAAGAATTAAGCTGGTGTTGCAGCTAGTGTGGATGAATCACATGGACTTCATCGCTGCTTTCCTAACTGTACAAGACACAAAACCAAGCAACCAGATAGCAAAAAACTTGGTGCACATTTTGCCTCTAGTTTAATTCTCAGAGGTGGTTTAAGGAATTCTGCCCAGCTGTTCCCCAACGTCATATAAGAGAGAGTTTGCACAAGGGAAATATGCTCCTTAAAGTCACAGCATCTGGATTTGTAAGCTGTGACTGAATTGGAACCTGTCTGTCCTGAAAGCCCTCTTCCCACCCTCTGCCACAATACCTCTCTCCTCGTAGGGGGGTTCTCCTCTCACCAGCAGTTTTTTTTGGGAGGTGGATATTTATATGAGGGGGTATTATTTATTTCCCCATATAACCTCCCATCATTAGTCAAGGAAGGTAATGATGAAACCTCCTGGGTCTATGCAAGAAGATCCACACTGTGTTTTCTGAGAGGGGTTCCCAACCTCTGTGCTTCAATGCTGGTCAAAGAATTTTAAGGGTCAGACTATTTTTTATTGATAAGACCTGGCAGAGTCCTTGACTTCTTAACTTTGGCTCAGGTGTTTTCCACCATCCTCTGACAAAGACCTTAGGTAAGGGCAATGTAGAAAATAGCCATGAGAGGCTTTAAACAGCTCTGTGCCTGAGATTTTTTCAGTCAACCCTTCCAACAGACATTTCCAGAAGGGCTATCCAGCTCATGCTTAACCATTCGGAGGTAACTGTCAGCAATTTGCTTTGCTACCTTATACATTAGGACACATAGTAACAAGGACACATTTGCTAATACACCATTGATATCGCTGTGACCAAAGCTGTGGGATGTCATACTGCAAGCCCACAGAAGACTGAAAGCCAAGTGAAATGTCACAGTGAGCCACAAGACTATTCTGCACTGGTCATTCAAATAAAATAATAACAAGACAACAGCCACTGTTCTTAGTGAAAAGGAGTATTGATGTCTTACGCTCAACAGGAGGCACTTGTTTTCCTTGATAGCACCTAGGCAGCCCAGGAAGCCGGTCACCATGATCACTGTGCCAATGGTAATGACCAGGTTGGCAGCTGAAAGCGATGGGAAGCTGGGAGAAAACGTGGCGAAGTTCCCCTGTGACACTGACAGCCAAATGCCCACGCCCAGCAGACCACAGCCACATAACTGCAAAGAGACAAACAAAAGAAAGGTTTCACCGTTAACATAAATGTCACTGTCTCCTTTCTCTGAAACTTTGAAAAGAAAGAATTTTGCAGGCCAGTTCTCAGGTAAGTGTTCTGCAGTAATGCTCTCAGTGGCCTGATGCTGAAACAAAGTGAAATTAAATGTTCTTACTTAGACTTGGTCATGTCACCTCTACTTATAATTCTATTTAAAAGCCACTGGATGGCAGAATTCTCTTCTGAGTGACAGCACATGAAACCATGGCTTCCCATTGATCTCCCAACAGCAATCCAATGCAAGTTTTGTCTAGGAAAAAAAAATTGAAAGAATGCTCCCTTGCACTTATTTGTGCCATCATCTGGAATGCCTCACAGTATTCAGGCCTATATTGCCTCATCCTAGGGGAGACAAGGAAGTCCTGAAGACATCACAATCAAAAGCATAATTTCAGTAAGTATTTGTCATTAAATTCCCAGTCACAGTAGCCAGATTGCGTTTTAGTATGAGTTCTCATAGCTTTACTGTTGATAGTCAGTGTTCACAAAATGTTGCCAGAATCAGATTTCTAGGTACATTATCTACAAGAAGCTCAAGCCTTATGGAAGATGCTCACAGGCACTCCCAAAGGAAGCAGAGTAACACGTGCATTGGGTAACACAGAGGAAACGTTCAGGATTCTTGTAAGGAGACTGGAAAGCACCTCTGCTTTCAAAACTCAACAGACAGTAACTCCATAGATTGGGCTGGGGAGCTTTGCATCACCAGGTGTGGATAAATATCACAACATCTGTGTCCTATAACAGAACTGGATACAGCTGCAACAGGAGTGTGTGTAGCAGGAAAAAGTAAAACACCTGCTATCCCTATGAAAAGACTGGTACAAAACATACACACATGGATGTGGTAGTAGAGGGCTTTCATCTTTACTCTCAAATTTGTCCACTTAATAATCTTAAATTGATTTCTCATTGTCTTTCATGGTATATCAGCAAGGTCAGTGTGAACCTGGAGTAGTAAAGAGCTGTGGGGGGGGGGAAGCAAAACAGAAGCCTCTTGATCATATTCTGCTGCAGAACCCAGTGGACATGGTCACAGGTTTAAACTGTCTGCAGCTCATGGAATCAGCCACCCTATTGCTCCTGCTTTAAATTTCATCTACTGTCCTTGAATTGCTGCAGTTTTGGTGCCTCAAGCTCACTCAGGAATCCACCTTGTGGCTCAGCTGTTTCCACCATTAGGTGAGAACTGCAGGCAGTTGCTGGGGCTGAGAGCTTAGTGGTTCAGGAGGTCAGGAACAGCCACCACACAACGCAACATTCATTTAAGGTATTAAATGACATTTCTAAGGTGCCAGGGCTGCCATTGCCATTAGCTGACGGCACCTAAATCAATGACTTCATGACACTCCATGCATGAGACTGTAAATGTTTCCAAAGAAGTTTCTACCAAAGACCAAAATTGTTCAGTGTAACTTTCCATCAAATCCTGAATTCACACTTTAAAGGTCATTCACAAATGTGTTCCTTGCACTTTCATATCTATTAAGTTCAGAAATCACAGCCCTAGCTCAAGTGTTTTGAAAGAGTGCAATGAATTCTGGAATCATTAGGCCAAAAGCAATAGATAATTTCAGATAAACAAGGTGTTGGTAAGAGCAAGATCAGGGAAGAAGTCTTACGGAGGAAGGACAAGTAAAGGACAAAATGATTAATACAAAACTCAGCTGATAAAGAATCCCACCTTAGAATCCAAGACCAATTACGAGATTGTAACAAAAGAGATAGAAGAAAGAAGCCCTAACCAGAATCTCTTTACCATTTGAAAAAATCTTGCAGCAAAATCCTTGAAAGAGATTTGATCTAGAAGAGAAAGGTGGCTAGGAAATTACTCCAGAAGGTTCATGTTTATGTTTACTTAGAAAAAGTTAGAAGCACCCAGTTGCTTAAATGAGGGAAGGTAGAGTCACCTTCAAGTTATAGGAAATCAAGGAACAGCCACGTGCTCCATGGGATGGACATCAAAACAAAACAAAACAAAACAAAACAAAACAAAACAAAACAAAAAGACGAAGAGCAGAAGGAGAATCAAAGCTGGAAAGCAGAAAAAGACAGATGACTTCTGTCCCTTTGGTAGAAGTCTCTTGAACTGAGACCCTCTACATACACTTCCATATAGGGCATATAATTTCTTCACTTGCTTGTGGTAACCACATTAGTATTTTGGTAAACTCAGGAGCAAAACACTTTGCTTTTTGGCAAAAGACCATTCACCTGCACCTTCCCCTTTCCACAATGCCTTGAACAGGGAAGAAGCATTGACACTTGATGTGAACTGTTTGCAGAAAAAGTCTGGTGGGTTTGCAACACATCTGTGCTGTTCCAGACCACTATAGAGAAGAATGCCCAGACACAGGAGCACACCAGAAGAAGAGTCCTTTACAATGTGAGATGACTGAGACTACAGACATACCCACATTTGCTAATTCTTCCTGTAATTCTAAAGTCCTGCTGAAGAGAGTAATGGAGTATTTTCTTTCCAACTGTTGTAGTGATTGAGCTAACACACCAAAAATGCACAATGTGATTCCAGTTCCATTCAGAGCTGTCTGACAACATGCAAGAGAGCAGTATCACAATCACACAACAGCATCTGCACTGGTCACGCTCTCCAAACAGCTCACTCCAAACCTAAGGAAACTTCTTTTCACATACTTTCTACCTCCCAAAGTAAGATTTCTTCACCCCTAAATAACACTGAAAGTTCAGATTACATAAAACATCAGGTGATGGAGTGGCTGTTAAAGGCTGATCCATGCAATTGGGATTCTCTAGTGCCTGAAGAGAGTAAAAAGTCAGAGATTTTGTAAAAGACATGCCGACCTAAAAACTTCCACAAGGTGGCATCCCATACCAAATAGCACTAAAAGTTTAAGACAAATTTCATGTTTCTTCTCTCCACAGCTCCTCGATTTTTTGTGCTTTCTTCAGTTTTTCTCTCTGTCATTCTACTGCACAGCAGTACTGCTGATGCTAAAATTTATGCTTTAAACATATTGTCCCATGACAAATGCTTTTTTCACTGTGCTTCTTTATAAAAATCCCTAATAATTCCACTGGCATGGGACTTAATTGCATAAAACCATACCAATCAATGCTGGCTAGGATTCTAGCAATAAAATACCTTTCACTGACACTTTATTCTATACCGGTCTCATTTTTTATACAATGTGAACACTACAAAAATGCTCTGATAACTATTTATTCTCACAGGATCCACCTCTTTCTCTTAGGAACAACTGAATCCTGGAGTGTGAAAGCAGCAAGTATATATCAAGTCATCTTATTAATTCTTTTTCACCATATAATTAAATAATATATGCTGCTTGGAATTTAATTGTGTGAGAGTGATGGCACTGACATTCCTTCCCCAGAGAAATGGTTCAACAGAGTAATAAATTTCACTGGATTTTTCTTCTCAAAAAATGTTGGCTCGTTTCCCTCTCATGATTAGAAATCATCATCCTCTAGGCAACCATCAAATCTCTCCTTCCCCTAGTGTTTATGTCACTGCAGAACACTATCATAAAGTCAGTCACTTTTACTTATAGGGCAATTTATCCAGGCTATGGTACACATATTTTGAGCTTAAAAGCAAAAGGAACACCAACGTTCCTCACAGATTCTCCCACACTTTGAATTCTCTTCACTACCTCAACATCTATCTGTCTTCATCACTGTGTCCAGAAAACATAAAGCATTCTAGGAAATATTAAGAGTCCCAAATTCTTCGAGAGAAATTAGAACTCCAGATAAACTCAGAGAGAAAGAAACTCCAGAACAAGCCTTTCCCTGACAAGTGCTATCACCAGAATAGGAAAGGAGCTCATTTATTTTATTCTGCATTTTTGAGCATTATGTGAACTAATACAACAATACAATCTTTCACAATAGAGCACCATACCCAAGTTTAGCTTCCTTAACCATAAAAAGATATAGGAAGAGTTTACAAGACCCAGGAAAGGACAACACAGATGGTCAGAGGTATGCCAAGACTGACATATTGTAGAGAAGGAGATTGTGCACAGGATTATCTAGGCTGGGTGGAATTATTAGACAGGATATGAATGAAATGTTCACAACTCTAGAGGTCAGTCAGAAAACCCAGCAGCCTCTGTGTCTCAGTCCTTTCCAATAATAGGAACAATGGGAATATTAGCAAGCATATGTAGTACATTTTGCTTTACACAACTGAGAAGTAAATTGATGAATTATGCCACAAGTGATTACAAGAATCAAGTATTGTGCCCACAACTGTCAGTAAGGACTAGATAATTTTTGATATTGGTAATAGCATTTGTGGTTTCTTAGCATTTGCACAAATAATGACATTTCGTGCTTCTCAGAGTAAGATAGTGTGTGCAGAATCCAGCAAAACTACCAAGTGGCAACAAGCTGGGTAAAGAAGGGGTAGGAAATGACATTCTGGTAACGTTTATTAATTGAAAAATATTGATAGACTTGCCCTTGAAGTTGTTGAACAGCATCAGAAAAAGGAATCTAATAAGGGAGGCACTACCAAGAGGAAAAGGGATGAGGCCATATTCTTGTTGACTTTTGCAGTTATTCCATCCCATGCAAAGAATGCATGATGGAAAAGCTGCACAAATAGGTGTGTGTGAGAGAGAGAATTTGCTCTTGATATCAGACTTTCTAGTGCTGCTTAAACACCAGGAGAGCTCTTAACACACTTGGAATAGAACAGAGACATTCTGAAACCAAATAATGAGAGCCAACCACGAGAGACAAAAAGAAGCAAGCGTCTCAGTTTGTACTCCACCTCGAATAACATGACCTGGGCCAACTGTGGCCCACTTACAGAAAACAGAAAGCTTCCCACCTTCCTCTGTGCTGTGTTAAAAGAGGAGATCTTGCCTGAAGCAAAAATGATAAATGAAAAATATATGGTACAGCTTAAATATGGCTCCACAAAATGGCAAAAAGCATAGGAGGTTTGTTACAAGGAAATACTGACATCATGACTGCAAAAAAAAGCATCAGTGCTGGAACTGATTTCAGGACAACTACAGTGACAAAAAGACTCTCTGAATTAGGTTTTGACAGACTTCTGTTGAAACAGAAAGTCAAGAAGATTACCTATACCAAAAGGACAAGCATGAATAAGCCACGAGGACAAGCAGAATGTACCACCAAATCCTAGCACAGAAAGGTTTTTCAGTGTCCAGGTGGCTCTTAAAACCCTCCCCTTTCTTGGAGTCCACAACACTTTGGAAAAACTGCCAGTAATATTATCCTTCTGTTTGGTAAGTTCCACAAGATAAAAGTGACCTATATCAGGTTTTCTTTTCAAGACAAAGAGATCTTCCACCATTTCTCTAGCTGACTCTCAGACCAGTCAGTGTGCAGGTGAGATAAGGAAGGCAATGGCCCTTATGGAGCAGCAAAGTCTTCTCACTCTGATCCTGGGGTTTCGGGGGCTTTGTGTGTTTGGAGGGGGGTGGGGGGGTGTATTTTCCCCTCTTCTTAATTTATGGCATATTAATGTATTACAGATCAGAATCACTGCTCTAGAAGAAGGCAGGGATGAGAACTACATGGTTTCCACCACTTCAAAACACACTCCAGAACAGAGATAGGTTTTCTGCAAATTAAGTTTTTGGATGCCAATTGCCAACTCTGGATTTAGGTGGTTAATCCGTCTCTAGAAAGGACTGGTGCTTAAAGGAGATTTTCAGGTAAGATTAGATAAATTTTCTTGCACTGTCTAGATAATCCACAGGATTAATCAAAACTGGGACTTAACAGCTGACAATCTCAGAGGTCTCTTGCAAAGCAAGATCATCTTCTAAATATGATCTAAAATACAGCAAGGACACCAAAACCTGAAAAGTTCTTCAGTCATAGACTAAAAAATGAGAATAGAGTATAGAAGTAGGTGAACATACTCACATAAAACCTGTTAGTGCTACTGCCATAACAATGTGGCCAATTTGAACTCCCCTACAACATTCCTATGAACTGGGCACTGATGGAAGACAAGGGAATCATTTTGATGTCTTGAGTCTAGTTCTGTAACAGCTGTACTGACAGTCTCTGTGTAAAAGAACTGGGATAGAACTGTACAGAACTGGAACTTGTGCAAATGCTGAGTTTCCTTAATCCATCAGCCAGAGGAAGTATTTATCATCTTCCTAGAGCCATTCCCCCAAAAAGTACTCCTGGGATGGTCCTGACAAACTCAAGTGAGACATCAGACAATGTGATCTTCTGTGGGGCAAGCAGAGGGAAAGCTATCCTGAGGAGCATTAAATTGACACTTTTATCAGTCTGTGTTTTTGAAATGTGCAGACATGCAGCCAGAAGCCTTAAGCTTTGGCTTGGATGCTCTTCCCTAGTCACTCTGGAGTCTTTGATAAAGGACGTGTTCTGTAAAAGGAAGTTACAAGATCTAGATTTGCTTGGTTTGTCAAGGACAGCTTAAACTTCTCTTTATTTATTTGAAGGGCAGCTCGGGTACTTCAGGTTCACTTTAGGAGAAACTTTCGCTGAGAAATTAGTACAGCACTGGAAGAAGTTAACAAGAAGGTGTCAAAATCTCCAGTCACAGAAGTTTTCAATGCTTTGCTACAGGCAGTCATGGTTGACCTGAGCTAGCACTAGCAGCAGCACCACTTGGTATGACTTGTAGAGATTCCTGTCAAGCAACATTTCTATGATTTTATAATTTCCTCAGCTGCCATGTTCTTCCTAATTTGTGAAAAATACAAAACCATGTCATTTCTAATGAACACATGAAATCTTCTTCCTGTGGAAGCCCTATGGGAAGAACTCTTGCCATGCTAGGGAATCAGCACACCTATGTGTGTCTCCAATGCTTGTACATTTTACAGCAGGGAGTTGCCATTTTGTTTACATTTAACAAGTGCCACTGCTCTGTAATTGGCTGAAAACAGTTATAAAATGGACAAAATATTCTTTAGTAAGAGCTAATGGGATAAATAATTCAAGTACAAACATAAACAACAGTAAAAGGCTGTTTTGTTGTCCCCCACTTTGTCCCACTGCAGAACAAGCCCTGACATGTCTGAAGTGGGGGAAGACTTCAAGGAGGTGGAAAGGGAGCAAAAGGATGATGGACATAGATATGGTGTGATGTGCCCAGGAGTTACAGACTCTGCCTACTGGGCCAATGCTGTTTCACCTCTTCATTAACGACCTGGACAAGGGGACAGAGTGTTCCCTCAGCAAATTTGTAGATAAACTTGAGTAGCTGACAGCAGTTGGCAAAGCTGCCCCTCACAGAGACCTGGACTGGATGAAGAATCAGGCAGAGAGGACATTGTAGGTAATTCAACAAGGTGGAATTCAGAGTTCTGCACCTGGGGAGGAATGACAAGCTCATCAGAAGCCAGCAATGAAACCTCAAAGCAAAGAATGCCTACAGCACCCAGGGCTGCACTAGGAAGAATGTGTCTGGCAGTTTTGAGTGCTATCCTTTCCCCCTACTCAAAATCAGTGAATTCAGCACAACTGAAATGGCTTATCCAGTTCTGGGCTCCCCAATACAAGACAGACATTGGTGAATACCAGTAAGGAAAAGGAGCCTCTGAAGAGGCTGAGAGGGCTGTGGCTGTTTGTCCTCAAGAAGAGGAGGCTCAGGAGGTTCTTACTGATCTGTATAAATACCTGATAAAAGGCACTGAAGAACAGGGAGCTGCTCTCCTCTTAGGAGTAGCCAGTGACATGACAAGAGGACCACAAATTAAGACACAAAATTCGATGCAAGACCTGTGAAGGAGACCAAACACTGAAGTAATGTTTCCAGAGAGGCTGGGAAGCTTCAGTCAGTGTAGATACTCCAAACCTGACTAGATACTCTACAGTCTGTCTGTAGACTAGAGAGTCTCTACACTCTCTGTTCTAGCTGACTCTGCTCAAGCAAGGGACAGCAGATGCTATGATATCAACATGTCCCTTTCTACCTCTTCCATTATTCTGTTAGGAGATAAGCTCTCAGATATCAATTAATAGCTATATTCCAGATGTATTCTCCACTATGCACACAAATCCATCCTTTTTTCCCCCTCCAGTACCCAGTGTCTGCCTGAACAGGTAAGGAATAAACCCACTCAATTATTCACAGCTTGTGTCCAAGACAAGCACAGCCCTGATTTTCTAATGATTGCCATTAATAATTTGGGGATAAACACCTCCTTCATTAAATTTCTAGGTGATAAATTGTCAGTATTTAAAACTAAGTGTGGAGAAATGCAGCAGTAGAAAGGAAATAAAGGATTAATTTAAAAGAACATAACCTGTCGAATGAAATTCCCAAATACAGGCTTCCTGTAAAATGATTTGGGAAAAGCTGATGTAAAAAAGCAAAGTGTCAAAACAAATGAGGCATTACTTTGGACTGCAGTAGCTCTTCTCCCAAAACTTCACAGCTACTTTGAGTGGCATGCACAAAGACAACAGAGCAAAAAAAACCCAAAATTGTCTCTGCCTGCAGCTGTGAGAGATCAGATTTAGTTGTGGCCAATGTCAGCATTATCATATTTTTGTATATAAGTCACTGCACCCAAAATGCAGTAGGCAAAAAAGACTGAACATTTGAAGAGGATTCAGAGGTGATACATGAAGAAAGATTAAAATGTGTACAACACAGTTAAGTGATAGTTAAACTCAGAGGGCAAGAAGGAGAATGGAGGCAGAACTTCGAAACTAGTATTAGATTAAAAAAAAATAAACATTATACATCAAATACCACAACTCCTGAAATCCTGAAGGGCTGGCAGAGCCCTAACCACTCATTTGCTGGATGGAAAAACATCAAAGACAAAAGAGAGTTCAAAAGGTCAAAGACAAAATATATAAAATCCAAAGAATAACTAGCATAGAAGAAGGAATTATGCAGTCACTTCACAGAGGAAACCTGATTGGAAGGATATTTAACATAAAATCCATAAAGGCTGTATAATTTTCAAAGGCTAAATAATTCATAAAGCCCATAAAGGACTTGTGGCTGTCCTTGGTAACAGACTGACAATAATAACAACTCATTTAAAATATAGTAACAAAGCATTATACATAATCTTCACATTAAACCGTTTTCTCATTAGTAAGCATGGGGATAAGAGCTGAAAAATTCTCTAAGCAATTCATCATAATGAATGAGAATCCATCAGCCTAACAAAGCACTTCTGAGCATTAAGCCCTATTTCCTAAACACACGTAACTGAAAAGATATCTTTCTGAAATGCAAAGTTTGGGGATTAAACACAGTCTCTCTTTAATTCCTGCAAATGACCCTATCTATAGACTTCAAACTGAAAACAGGCAGCAAATTACAATGCTGTCTCTTAATGCACCACTTTTTGAAGCAGCTTGTCAGGAGATGTAAGTTTAGGGCTCTTCCCTATGTAAGAACATTAATTACAAAATGGAAATCTGCAATGATTTTAAAATTATTTATTTTATTTTCCTATTCATTTCCATACAGTTAATTTCATTTGAAAAGAAAATCCAATCTGAAAACAAGCTGGACAGAGAGATCATCTGAATTCATTGCTCCACAGAAACTTTCAGATCTGAGTTTGAGTGCAAAAACAAATGTGTGTTGCTATTTCATCCCATGAGACCTGCAGAACAGAAAGAGAGCTGAATTTTGCTCTCCCAGTTCTTAGAAAAATTTGAAGAATATTTAACTGCAATTACTAATCCCTCAGTAAGCATAACAAAGTACAAGACTTGTACATGGCAGCAACCATGATTTGGCTAATAAATTTGATTTGCCTCATTACTAAGACCTCTTTCCAAAACCACTTGATTCACCAGCACTCAAGGCTTTGAAAGCTAGAAGGAAACTTTTCAACGATTTTCATAGATGTCAACAGGAAGAGACAGTTTTACCAATAGTTTTCAGAGTAACAAACAGTCCAAATTCCAGCCCACAAAGAGAAATGTATCAGAGAAGACAGGAAATCATATTTTATTCCGTTGAGAGTAGAGAGGAAAACAAATGTAATCATGATCAGTTGAGTTCCCTCAGTGCTCTGGTTTTTGAGAAACTGCATTAAAATCTTCTTAAAACAGAACTGTGTGGCTGTTTAAAACCATATGCTAAATTCATTTGTTCTATATTTGCACAAATGCAGAGGTATGCACCTGCAGCACTTTCTTCTGAGATGGAAGCCCCTACTACTTATTCATGGACACTTTCTGGCCCAAGGAGCACAGTCAGATTCTGGTCCTTCCATCAAATATATATTTGCAATGCTTAGCACCCACTGTGGAATCTAAGCACCTCTGCTGGTCACGTGTTGTTAATCTGTCTCCTTTTTCCTGAGCCAATTTTCCTGAAGCAGCTTTATCCGCTTTGTTTATTTTAACCACAGCTGCTTAATTCTACTATATCTCTTAATACCAAATAAAAGCAGCAGGAAAAAAAAAAAAAACACCCAAAAAAAGAAATCAGATGTTTGAAGGACTTGCTGTGAGGTAACAATCACCAATCCTCATCCAAATTTGTGTAAAAGGACTGATGAGAACTTCTCTAGCCCCAAAGAAGTTACTGTGACTTAAGATATTCTCTTGAAGATGTACTACAGGCCACAACAAAGAACACTGTGCATCTCAAACAATATTCTAACAAACACTGTGTTCTGCAAATCCACTAGTATCCTTCTCTTTCAGCTGTTGGAGGCACTTCTGAGGAAAAATGCAAGGAATTGGTGTGAAGAAACTATCTTCAGAAGTGATTTGTAAACCAGTTCACTGTATGTGTGAAGTAAGCCTGATACTTGTTGAACTATAAACATTTTACTCTTGGTCAATTTGCATGTTAAAACAGCACGAAACTCTGGGGGATTCATCCCCTCTTTTAATTCACAACATCTGGCACCACTGACAACTCACTAAGGAGTAAGACTGACTTAAAATTTTACTCATTTCATATCAGATTTTAGCATGGCTTCCAATTCCTAATAACCTTGTATTGCTTAAGCTGTCAGTAGAAAAAGCACTGCAATATTCAAAACAGAAAACAGCAGTGAAGGCAGTGAAGGCAGGCAAACAAGTTCTTTGCCCTCTGTGCTGTCTGCTCTTCTTGAAAGTGAAATACAATTTTGTAATAGCAATGATAATAAATAGCAATAATAAATAAATAGGGAACTAACAATGATAATAAAGGAAGAACATTTTTGCTCAGCACTCATTAGGAAAAACAAAATCAGTAAGTCTATTAGATCAACCAGAGCAAAGTTGTATTCAAACTAATTCAGTGCAGATTTACTATTTCTTTAGTAATATTTAAAGTTATCCTATTTCTTTCTATTAATAGGTTCTATTTTGAAGCTACTACCTGGAAAATAACCCAGCGGAATGAGCACATCTCCTACTCATTGTTAAATTCTCTGTCAAGTGGTCTTTAATTAAAAATATTTTATGCATTATCCATTCATTGCCTGAATCATCTCTATCTCATTACTTTCCAAGATGTAAAAATCCTCACGCAAGTGAAACTTTTCATTTGCAAGTTGCTGGAAATACTACAAGGCCGAGCCTAATTCTCTTCAGAGAGACTAACAAGGGTTGACATTATAAAGGGGCCAGATCAGACAAATAAAAAGGGGCAGGAGAGCAGCCATGTGCTACAGTGAGAAGAGTTAGAAGCACCACAGTAGGCAGATGACTCGTCAGTTAACTGAATCTCACTTTACCCTCCCATCCCGAGATCTGTCTTAGGGAAATGAAGAACAGGCAATCACACTGGCTCAAGAAGAAATATGAATATTCAGTAGGAAAATTCATCCAGCTACAGATTTAAAATGCCTTTGCTATCCCAAAACAAACATGGGACATCATACATTAGTGGCATTAGACCACTTAAATACAGATATATACTGCAAACTGTCTTTGAATTGTGCATCACTTCCAAGAAAACACATTTTAAAAGCTTTCACTGACTTGTCTGAAAGAGGACTGAGGAATACTTATTGTGGAAGTAAGGGGGAAAAAAAGGAAATGTTCCAGTTCATATCTAGAATATTTTAACAATATGTTCATGCCAAACTCACTACAAGAAGAGGTAACCTGCAGAGAAACAGATGCCAGAATGGTTTAGTAAAAGGAGTACTGAGGTCAGGTCTGATCCTGCTCTTTGTTGATTAACCTCCATGGTCCAGCTACTATCAGGGTGAGAAAGAGATGGGGCTGTTTCATCACTAGTATGGTGGGTTTTTTTCGTTTACCCTCATGAAAACAATCTTTGTATCAGAAGAATTAGGAAAGAAGCCACTGTTGTCAGATAGGAGTTGTGATGTTATCTTGGTATTTGAAACGCTGGAAAATTAGACTGGGACAAAATGGTGTCGAGAAACCATCTGTAAATATCTCTGTAAACAGTTCTGGCAATTACTGTACCAAACAAATGAGTATTCAGCATGTTTATTTATTTAGTCTTCTGACAGGCACTGCTAACAAAACAGACAGCACAGTTTGTGATGCAGTGATTTCAAAAGAATTAGGAGGTAAACCTAAACATCCTAGAAAAGGTATGTGAAAGCAACTAGAACAAACAAGGAGGACAAACAAGGCCACATATGAAATGGAAGATAAGCTGTATCTCTTTTTTCCACTAAGGAAGAAACCAGACTGAGGTGGAATTGGGCTAGCTAAGAAAATGCAAGGCCCTAAGGGTTCACAACTAGCAAAATAACTTAATACATTACCATGAGGGGGTTCTGCAAGCAGTACATATGACAAGGACACCTGATATCCCTGAAGCTAAAGGGAAGAGTGCAAGGAGTGGCAGGCTTATCTGTAGTTTAGGATGTCTTTTCCCGAACACATGTTCAGTTTGCAAACATAACCAGTGGATGAAATATTTCAGGAGGCAAACATTCTGTATTTTCAGTGTATTTTCATTTTCTTTAACAATCTATGATGTTAAGCACAGAAAATTGCTTCCCACTGGAGTCCAGTTGCACTTTGCACTTTTGTCTTCCCAAAGACAAAAGCAATCAATATAAATGTACAGGAAAATGCTGGACCCTAGCAGAAATTTACATTTTCAAAAATATCTAAAAAGTATCTTAAATAAACTTGCAGTACAATCTGTAAAGTTACAGATCTTGATTTCCACTGTAACACATAAAATCATTTGGTTTCTGTAGGTTCTCTGCAGACCATATGTTCTCATTTTTGGGGCTGAATAAGGTTCACAAAAAATACTACCAGAAGTAAGGAAGACTAAGTGAGAGTGATGCTGGCTCACCCTTCCCTCTCTTTCAGAGAGCCAGCAGTGATTTTCTGACAGCTTTTAATCCGAATATGCTGGCAAGGCTGCAGTGGTCACAGCTGGGAGGAACTGGAACTACAGAAGACAGTTCCATCCGTGGGATGGACACATCTGACAGATCTGTTTGTATCCACTTCCTCACGGATCAGAACAGGTACAGAGTTTTTACACCAACCAGAGAGGATTAAATTAATTTTATTTTGCAAGTCAAATTAAATTCAGCAATTAACAGAGCAGGTGATTGCCAGATCAGATTGCCAGTGGCAGTAGCATATAACAATTTCCCCAAACTTTTGTGTTGATGAGAGTTACAAAGTGTACTGAATTCTTGCTTGCTACCAGAAACAGCAAGTAAATTAATGAGTGTTAACTATGTTGAAGGAATATATCCTCAGTAAATCATATGCACTTGACTACAGCTTTGTACTCAAAATTATTTTGTTTTACTTTGTGCTTTTACCTAAAATCATAGCTGACTGCAGTTTAAAACACCCTTTCAACAATCAGTAAAGACAACAAAAGACACACTTCATTACAAAATGTTTCAGGATAAGATTAAAAAAACTTTAGCCACAACATCACATAGAACATCTCCAGGCTCTTATCTCTGCTCTTCTGCTTTCAAAATGGGAAAGCCAAAATAAATGTGCCAAACATCAGAAACAAAAGGTAAAATCCCAATTTCATGGTCACATTTTACTCAAGTACTGCTAACAACACAGAGATACTAACAGCAGCATCACTCTTTGAGAAAATCATTATCTAACTGCATCATATGCACATAGAAAGAAAACAGCAGTATTCAAATTCAGTAAGGAACAAAAATCCGTGCCTACAAGCTTCATCTGGGTATGATGCAGTGAAATTACTCTTAAGGGCTCAAGTATTTAGTGCCATCACCAAATCAATATAATATTTCCTATGTATGGTTCTTTCCATATGCAGAAGAAAACTCCAGCAGTTCCTCAGACTGATTTATCCATTTTAGTTTACAGGAGGGAAATATGTCTTCAACAACTCATACTCACTTGACTGTGGCCTAAAAAAGCAAATGACTTTGCCACAGAAGATGTAATGAAATGTGGATTCCCTCAGATTGGTGACTTATGATTGGAATCTCAGCTTTCTGATCCATTGTGAACTAAACTTTGTTAATGCTTGCCCTCTTAGAGGGCATGTAGAACAATTTGCTCACGTGGGGATTCTCTGGCATCTAGTAAAGCTGGAGTTCATTCTGCAGGCTTCCTCTAAGGATCTGTATCCCATACCCAATCACGTCTTCAGTTTTATTTCTGTCCCTGCAGAATTCATTAAAATGTAAATTACGTTCTACTGAAAAAAACATAAGACTGTTAATGGAATTTCATCCATTGCATTATGCAGATATCCAAAATAGACAACCACTTTGAGCTAGTCATGATATACAGTGAAAGTTATCCCCAAAGGTCATCTCTAGAAATAAACGCGCTAGGTTTGATTTTTTCTTATCCCAGGTGATATTTGTTTGTGGTTTGGACACATGCTTGACTAAAAAACTTAACAGATGGAAGGAATTAAATCCTTCAAATATGGCCTAAAATTACCTCCCATTTCCCTATCTCTGATTCTTTATTCACAAGTTAACTGCCCCTCAGCACTTTTTCCTTCCATCTCTGCAGGTCACCTGTAAGTAATTTATGAAGAAAAAACAAATTTAGGTACAGACTAGGCTGTTTTTCCAGTAAGCCCAGGCCATGCTTTCCAGCAATCTCTGACTTGTCTGTTTCTAAGACCAAGCTACCAGACACACTTATTCTGGTGTCAGAAATACTTAATGGTTAACCACTAAGAAGAAAACCAACAAAATACACTCACAGACAATTATTTCAAATAATTAAAGACTATTTAAAATATATTTATTCCAAACAAAGGATTCATTGCCCTTCTTGTCATCCAACTTTGTTATGAAAAAGAAATTAACTGTTAAGAACGTAACACAATACTATATATAGCTACTCTTTACACCTACAAGCACAACTGCAATGTTACATTAATTCAGTTTTCACTAAAGTCAACTGCCTTAGTTAGCAAGCTATGCATATATTCTGTAGCTATGGGATTGTCTAGATTCACACCTGCTAATGGCAAACGTGCCTTCATATTTTCAAACTCTAATAATGAAACTCGAATGAAACTATCTGGTTACAAAAATTTTATCCATGATGAAGAGAAATACACATGTTTTCAGGTTATTCCTCAGCAAAAGCCTAATTTTCCTGAAGATTAACTTCTACATTTAGGGTAGTGTTGCCTTCAAGTGAGAGCTGACTCAAGGACTAAACCAAAAGGTATAAACCAACTTCTGTATAAGTCTCAATCCATGCATGGAAAGCTTCAGCAGCTTAAACAGGAGATCTCAATTCAAGTCCCTACTGTTGGAAAAACAGCTAGAATTTCTTTATCCTATAATTTTATGTATTTCCTGAAGCATTTTAAAGTCTCATCATCCTGGGCTGCCTATATAAATATGCAAACTTTCAGAATAACACTCATGCCAGCTAGAAGCAGTGCTCATTTTGGATATGCACCACGTGGGTAAACAGCATCCTACACAGCCCACAAGCAGAGACAGAGGTCATTCACACATACCAGTTTTGTTGTCTTTAAAGTTGTGGCATAAAACTGCAAAGCTGTATTGCCAAACATGGATATCAGGTGGAACTAGAATTGGAACATACCCCACTTCAGAATGCACGATGATTTGGGGCACTGAAAGTACCTGTATTCCACCTTTACAAGGAACATGACTCATGCAGATAGAAATAAAACACAGTTCAGTTCTAATGGGGTGAGACTTTGTGTAAAAAAGTATAAATTACATTTGGAGTCTCATAACCATCTTTTCATTTTTTCCATCAGTCTGGATACTATATATAAATTAGCCATTAATGGGAACAAAGACATTATTGTACGTAAGTACTGTGACTTAAATGAGTTAAAGGCCTTCTATTACTTCTGAAATACAAGATTCCCCATCTGGAAGATTAGAAAATAACACTTCTGTACCCCACAGAGATATCTTCTTTCTCTAATTAAAACATCCTTATGAGGAAAAGCAAACAATTGAAGCACCAGAATAAATCAGGGAAAAGCTTGGGAATAAAAAGAGACTACACAGAGTATAAAATGCAAACATTTCCATCTTATTACCCCACATATTGCACTTCTTTCTGATATTTTTCTATTTGTATGGTACTTTTGTAGTGTCTACAAACTTCCAGCACAGCTTACCTCGAGAAGTAAGCCATACTTACTTTTGGTTTGCCAGTTACCTTCATGAGCCTGGGAATGAAAGGACCACTCCTCACTAAGAATAATTTCTGAATGGCAGTCTTTCATTCCCCTGG
The DNA here is from genome assembly GCF_052056855.1 of Sturnus vulgaris. NCBI lineage: Eukaryota > Metazoa > Chordata > Aves > Passeriformes > Sturnidae > Sturnus > Sturnus vulgaris. Next base: position 32,893,715 of record NC_142244.1, read on the forward strand.
ATTTTCTTGATACTCTTCTCCTCATTGCCATTTCGTGTTTCTGTATTTTGGCCCATGGTTTCCATGGCTAAACTAATGTTCAACCCTAGCTGTTGATAGCGATTCTAGCAAGCTAATTCTTTAATACTAATGATGGCTTTGCTGGGTTTATAAGGATAGATACATGCAAGCCATGTGGATAGCGGAGGCCTCTGGAGCCATAAAAGGTCTAAAATAGAGTAAAATATAACTACAAGCCCCAAAATCCATGTTTTGATATCATTGTGAGTTTAAAGCACAAAGAAAAGAAGACTCTTCATCTAAATGACGTTTTTCATTTTTCTTGAGAAGAACCCAAACCATTTCAGGCTAAACTCAGAAATTCTAAGCCTGAACCCACCACCATAATTTTCCCTCTGATGTGTATTTTTTCTCAGAATGATGTTTCTTCTTTATGAAGCCAGTGGGAATGCATGACTGTACAGAGAGTCCAAAAGCAGCTAGTCTTTTACAAAAACAGCTGAGTTTACTGCTGTGAAGGAAGTATGCTTACTAGTCTTTACTGGCTGCCACAGGATACCTCAGTGTGCATGTAACAGGACTAGTGGATTCTCTGGAAGGTGACAATTCATAACACCCACTATGTGGAAATGTGTTTGTTTATACAGCTCTGCATGACAACAGATGATGGAGCTGTCAACATCAGTTTGAATACTTGATGTCTTATGGTAGATAACCTTCTATGCTTTTAGTGATTGACTTGCACAGCACCAATTCAGCTGCCCAGAAATGGCAACTTCCAAAGTCAGAGATCTGTTGATCTTCAACTTCTCACAATTTTATCTCTGTCTTCCTTTCAAGCCTGGTATACCTGGAATGCCCTTTCCCACATGGGTTTGCCAAGTCATCAGTCTTTATGCATTAAAGCCCATCTGGAGGGACCTTGAGTTGTGCTGAGACTGCTCATTTACTATATTTAGACCTGAGAATTATCTGCAATTATGCGCAGACAACATACTTAAAATGGCACAAAGATGAATCACAGAATCACAGACCAGTTGAGGTTGGGAGGGACCTCTGAAGGTCATCTGGACCAACCCTACTGCTCAAACAGGGCCCCCTAGACCATGTCTGGGTGGCTATTGAATACCTTCAATGACAGAGAATCCACAACCTCTGCGGTCAACTTGTTCGCCCTCACAGTAAAATAAGTGTTTTCTGATGCTCAGTTTTTGCACATTGCCTCTTGTACTATCATGGGTCACCACTGAAAAAACCTTGGCTTGGTTTTCTTTACACCCTCCTGTCAAGTATTTGCATACATTAGTTAGATCCCTCTGTTCTCCAGGCTAAATAGTCCTGGCTCAGTCAGCCTTCCCTCACAGGAGAGATACTTCATCATCTTAGTGGTCCTTTGACTCACTCTGTTTGGTCCATATCTCTCTGGTAATGGGAAGCCCAGAACTCCAGGTGTGGTCTCACCAGCACTGAATAAAGGAGATGGGTCACCTTTCCTTTACCTGCTTGGAATACTCCTAATGCAGCCCAGGATACTGTTGGCCTTCTTTGCAGCAAGGACACATTGCTGGCTCCTGTTCAACCTGGTATCCACCAGAATTCCCAGGTCCTTTTCTGCCCAGTGGCCTTCCAGCCAGGTAGCCCCAGCACAGAGTGGTGCATGGGGGTTGTTCCTCCTCACATTGCATCTTCCCTTGTTGAATTTGTTTCCTGTCATCCCATGAAAACCATCTCCACATCATGTTTATATTTTGGTTAAAGCAGAAGGAACTCACCTGAAACTAAACTGGGCCTCTCTGTAGCCAAAAACCATGAGATGCTATATTTTGAACTAAACAGTAAGAGCTACCGAAAAAGCCCTAGGCAACTTGTTCCTCCTGAAAGGGCACACCGAGATAGGTCTGTCACTCACATGCCACTACTTTAATAGTTGATGCAGCCCATGAAGAGTTCACAATCTGACAAGCATAGGAAGGAAGAAGGAAAGAGGGAAAGAAAAGTTGCCAGGAGCCAAATGTGAAAGCATAAGTAACACATAAACAAAATCTCTGAATCTGTAAGAGTGGCAGCATTTAAACAAACAGAAAAAAACTGTTTTACCTATATCAGAGGGATGTGTCATTGAACAGATTTGCTGGAACTGGTTACCTTCTTACAGAGTCAAGATATCCTGTTATCACATGAAAATCTTGAGTTTCATTTACCAGGTCTGCAGAATTCATAACAAAGCTCCAGTTGCTGACTGTAAATCTGTGCAGTGTAATCTGTCTGCACTGTGATGCTTGTCATGATAAAATCAATCTGGGATAATTTTCTAATATCATATCTCTGACTTGCCTCACACAAGGTATCTGACTGGCAAATATAGGTAATCTTAAACTGCAGGCTGTGCAGATTTCAATGCAAACATGGGTTACATTAACACATTGACTAAAATAATCTCCCGGCAGAGAGACAGCCATGGGATTTTGACCTTTCCAGTCTCTATCCAAAAAGCTTTCAAAAAATACTTGCCATTCCACAAGTTGAAATAGCTTTTGCTTTAGCTGGGATACACAAAACCACAGTCCTTGCTCACCTATCTTCCTATATGCTTCCATCTCTTTTACCACATTCATCAGAGAAGCTAAAGTGGCCTTCTGTTATTGTTGCCGTTGTGAAATCCATCCAGCAAGACCCTAAAGTCAGGAAATTTCCTAAAGTCAGGAAATACCAATCTAACTCCCAATCTGTCTTCATCTGTGCTGACATGTTTCTCCAATTATCCTCTGACCTCACACACACTACAAGAATACAGAACCCTGTGCAGTGATTGCTTTGCTGCTCCCAGTGCACACCTGAGGCTTGAGCCCTGTGCCTTGCTCTCACGAGCTCCTAGCTCATGCTTTTCTACAGAAATTAGATTACACTTGAACACACTGCTTAGCTACAAAATGGAAGGCAATTAAAAAAAAAAAGAAAATGGTGCTAGATTGTGAATAGCCCTTTACTCCTGTGTAGAGTCAGAGAATTTTTTCTCAAACTACCTGTTATTTAAGTTCACTGTTTGCATTTGCAAGGTTCAAGAAAATAAAAGCGATCCTTATAGCAGCAACTAACATCATCTCCCGTTGATTAGCACGCTCTTGTATGGCTTAGCATCACCCTGGCTTCACATCTACCTTGCATTTCAAAGGCAGTCCAGCCACCTGCAAGAGGCACAACTCCTGTCTGTCCATCTGCTCTAGGAGAGAGGTGAATGAGGATCAGTGTGCTCAACAGTTTGAAAGGGCCTGCAAACTGAGTATCAAATGAAAACAAGAGCAGAGGACAATATATGTTTAAAAGACTCACAGACCTGCACTCCAGGCACAAAATCCAGCTTTGTCTACTCTGACCATAAGACTATGAACAGCCATGCACTGCAGCAATGACAGCTAGAGAAAGATCTCATCACTCTCCTCAGATGTAGAAAAGGAACATTTTGCTACTTCTCTCAGGAACCTTTGGAAGTGACCTCTGGTCTCAAAAATGCTCCTCGAATGGGTCCGGGTAAATGCAGATTGATTTAAGTCACAGGTATGTAAAACATCAGCTTCCATCATAATTTAAATGGAAAGAAACTTTGAATAAGTCATGCATTTGAACCTGCATTGCTTTTGTACCCTCTACTCAACTTCTTCCTATAGATAATTAATGCACCTTTTTGTCAGGCCAGAAGATAATCTATTTCTATATACTAAGTCCTCTTTTGTTGGTAACTGAATTTTGGTAGAAATTGGCACTCAATCAAAAGCCACACTAGAACATTTTAAAACTACACACTATTAGTTACACTATGTTTAGTGTGCTGTATGAATAAGAAATGGGGATGGTTTCTTACCAAGAAATTATCACAGTTTTCATTTTTAATGGATTTATTTAACAGTGTCAGTGTTAACTGTAGTTAAAGAACTGAATATTTCTCATGACCAAACTGTAAAAATGTAGAAATTGTTGCTCTAATATGCTAATACCTCATTCTCTGTATGCTCAAAAATAGAAGGCAAGCCTGCCTGCTTTTTCAGCTGCCAGTTTTTCAATACTAAATAAAATAGGTGTTGAAAAGAACCAAAGGAATAATGTGAAATGAAAGCTAGGTTTAGGTTTAGGCTTTCAAAAACTGGTTTGGTCTTTCAGTCAGCTCTGCTTCCAGCTGCTAAGTCTTCCACCAGCTTTTTCCCTTGACTTCTTTGTAGAAATTGACAGCAAGTATCCACTCCTTGTATGTTTTTATTTAACTTGTATTTTCAGAAATCAGAGTAATGAAATGTGTTGCAAAGATTTGAAATGGGGTTAGTTTTTCAAAAGAAGTTAAACAGAGTTGAATTAAAGGGTATCTTTTTTTTTCTCCTCTACCTTAGAATGCTAATTAACAAGTAGCAAATAGCAAGAGGACTCTCTTGGCAAAGCATGAAGGAATTCTAGTAATTCTTTATGTTGCACTTACTCAAGTCCTTTGCCTTTTCAAAAATAAAACTATTTTCGTTTTCCTGTTTATTTAAAAAAAAAAAAGCCCATCTCCAGTAGGAGTTGTGCTGGAAGGGCACAAAGATAACAGAGCAGATGCTATAAGGATTCACACTGCAGTAGCAATGGAACAATATCTCTTCATGCCATGGTCAAAATAGCAGCATGAAATGAGTATCACATTCAAATTCACCCTGCTATAACAAACAAGGAAAAATATTTCCATAAAAAGCAGCAACCTGGGAGTAACAGTAAAGACATTAGTCCATACTGGTTCTTTAGACACTGTGGTCTGTTAGGCTCCTCTCTCACTGCCAGAACAGCATTGTTTCAGTTTGCTCAGATATTTTTGTCCCAGGCGTAACTGTGATGATTTTGCAGTCCTAGCTCACAAGTTCCTGTCTGTCCCGAGTAACAGGGACTGCTGAGGTGGTGTTGTGTAAGGGACAGCAAAGCTTGTACCATCTAGTGAGAACAAAAGAAATGAAACAAACATTTTTTTTGCCCCAAAAACCAGATCTTTAATCATTGTTTTATGTATAATTTTACTAGTTAAGGGATCTCACTTGCTTAACTTACATGTCTGACATTAAAGGATTGGCTGTGGCCATAAGGAGCAGTTTAAAATCTGGGATTAAAGGTATGGTCAGGAACAGAAAAAGAAGAGGGAAAACTCCAACTGATTGTTCCATTATGCCATTATTAACCAAGAGAATACTGTAGGTTTAATCACTCAGCATGTGTGATAAGAGGACACATAGATGAAAGAATCTGTGGGTTTTTTCAAAGAAAGAAAAATAATCAAAGTTGTGTAAATAAAATTGCCGTATCTAGCATAGCGAAGTAGCAGTACTAAATAGAAAATGACATTTACTTGTTTCACAACATTAATGGAAGGTGTAAAACAAAAATTCCTACAGTTTATCAATATGAAGTGATAAATTTACTGTACAATTTTTTGTGGAATGTTTTCTGAATGCACACATTATGTGATCCTGAGATGCACCATTTCTTTTCCCCGTCCATAAAAATGCTATCAGAATCACTCTGGCATATGTCCAGTACATTTTAGACACCAAATGATACCTCTGTGATGACCTCTAACACTTTTCCCCTGGTTTATTTCTCTAAAAGGAGGTAGGGTAAGGCTTGCACCATCCTTAGCACTGAGAGAATGAGAGCAATTTCCCTTTACACAGTTTAAAATAGAAATACAAACCTTGCCAGAATGATTTGAAAGCACTGGCAGATGGATAAAATATTTCTGAATCTGCATCGTGTAACATTTGGCAGCTAGCATGAGTACTGAACAGCTGACTTTTATGCAATGACATTATTAATTATATCTTCCTTGCCAAACAAGCACCGTAACTGAGCCTTTGCAGCAGTGTGTCATTAGGCAGCTCATGCATGTCTGCTGAGCTGCTCATACGGTAAGAGATGGAGCTGCCCTGTCCCAGGCCTCCCAAAAACATCAGCCAAGCTCCCATCTGATTGCAAGAGCTACTATATATGGGCCAAAGGCAGTGCAGCAACCAGAAGGGGGTATGTTCTGCCCGTGTCGTCAGACATGGGACGACAGCCATTCCCAACATTATTCCTGGCTTGCCAAGACCACCAACAGTGCAAGACAGTCATTCATGCCTACAGACTAATTTGCATAAAATTTGCTCGCAGGCTGAAATATCTTCATTTTGGACATTTTCCATTCAAGGGCTGTTGTTTTTTTTTTTCCTCAACTGGAATCTGCAGAAACATCTCAAAAGCCCGTGTATGCCTGTAGGCATATATTAACTGAGCTCAGATTTGCAGAGTGCAAAACTAACTCAATGAAAAGCCAGCTCTTGTTTCAGGAAACAGAAGAGCTGACAGAAGCCATCATGTCTCTAATCCTAAATGCCTTAAGCCTCAATTTTGTGCAAAAACCATGATAACCATGATCCTTCTCACTTCAAGCTAACATAAGAAATATTGGATAGATGTATTAGATAGATGTATAAGTGTCTGCAACACTTGTAATTCAAACAAAATATTCACATATTCTCTATCCCAAATCCCAACAGCCACTCACATACAGCAGCCATGTAAATCTATCCCTTTGACTTCCCTGTTTCACACATCCAAGCTCTCAGCAGTTCTACTGACTCCTGGAACCTGGTTCCTGGTGTTTTACACTTCTTCACACAGAAATTCCTGGGGGAATTTCATCTTGAATCTGATGATCTCCCTTCATTTCCACGCTAATTCCCTCTTAGGCAGTCAAAAAAACAGGTGAGAAGCAGCACAGATTTGATTCCTTCCCAGGCAGCATAAGTTCCCAGTCAGCGATTTGCCTTGAGATCTTTTGGATCATACATACCCATGGTGGGTGTTTGCTGTCCTACAGTGACAAGACCCGGCACATTCAATTATATTTCAAACTTTGCAAGCAGCTCCACAACTTCATAAACTTGACTAATTCTGACAGCAGCTTACTGAAACAGGCAAATTAATATATTGAATTGATGCAATCTTCACAGAGCCCTAAAGTAATCAAAAAGTCACTGGTAAGTTTAGCTTGCTTTTGAGCAGACCATAAGCATGCATATTTAGAAGAACGATAAATGGACGGGTATGAAGAATGCCACAAACCATCATTGTCACTATCATTGTCACTATCATTTCTACTCCTAAACATGGAAAATATGCAGTATTGTTCTCAATTTTCCGAAGCTACAGATGGAGCCTGTTTTGAATATGCAGTAAAATATTGACTGTCACCATGGAGTACTCATTTTCCTCTTTCTCTGAAAATTTATCCTGTTTTATCAATGGGCTTCTTTATTTGTTTACAATTATATTCAAGTATATAAGTGTTTGTGAGTTCACAAGCCCTCTGTTCCATGTATTTCATGGGTCATTCCCAGCACTGCATGGTAGCTTTAGCTCTCTTATCATAATGTTAAAAATTGAAGTTGTAATAGGAACCAACAGAAAACAGAAAATTGGAGCAGCATCTTGCATAACAGGAGGGCAGAGGACAGAGTGACTTCTGCCACTCATAAGCCAGTCGTTACTGCTCTTTTATCTTCACATAGAGAAGCTGCATTCAAGCCACAAAGAAGAGCCTAGCTTATATTTCCAGAGGAGAAGAGGGAAGAAGTGAGAAGCATAAATACCATGGCAGGAGGCAGAGAATGCCAGTTGTTTGCCAAAACGTTGCCATTGACCAGAACAGCAGGAGATGACCATCCATCCATCCATCCATCCATCCATCCATCCATCCATCCATCCATCCATCCATCGCCACCCCACACAAATGAGGTTTACACTCACCCCTGAAAAAAAAGCTAAACTGGCTCCAGACCTTCCACATAGCAGAAAGCACCGGAAAAAAGGTGGAAAGAATGCACCATGATGTCAACGACTTCTTACTTACTAGGTTTTTTTTGTGTCAGAGGTGGACAACTGGAAATTCTGCAATACCCCAAAGTGACAATCCTGGCCAAGGGAATGGGTAGGAGTTCTAAAGGGCCACTTGCCTTAGACAGTTTCTCCAACAGACCCTCAGGTCTGAGATTTCCCTATGGATACACTGAAGGCATGAATAAAGGATCATATGGAAGCTGTTAAACTGTTCATGTCTAGGAAGGTGCCTCTGTTGAAGGGACAACATTCTTTCAGGGGCTGAACTGACAGAATTTGAATTAAGCCAATACAGTGATGGCTAATTATGTCACTTCACACCATTCCAAGTTAAGAGGGATCTTGACTTCCTACGTTCAAAGGATTTGCCTGGGAAAGTTAGTTTTAAGCCCTAGCCATACTTTATTATCATGATTAAACTTTATCATCAAGACTTCTCTTAGGGAATGGGGCTGACAAGAACTAGACCAGTCTCTGATAATAGCTTTGCTGTGTTATAATTTTTAATTTTCTATTTTGAAATCACATTCACCTGCTGTTGTAGTTTTGAACAATGCTGAAAAAAGCAGCAGTACAGTTCTAAACAGAGTTCTTATTGCTTTGGTTCTTGCAAATGTGTGACTTCAGTTCTAGAACTAGTAAGCCACAGTTTCAGTTTAGAAAGGTGGAACAGAATAATGTGATAGAAAGAAAAGACAAGACAAGACAAGACAAGACAAGACAAGACAAGACAAGAAAAGAACTATGTTACTGTTAAACCTGCTCCCCAGTTGCAAAGAAGCAGCTATTTAGTCTTAGCTAAAGCAGTTCCCTGTTTTGTGTTAGTCTGGGAATATTTTAGAAACCAAACCTAAAAAAAAGAACTCTGATTCCAGCTGGATGGGGAAAAAGCAGTGGCAGACAATATTTAATCGTGACAATGCTGTAGCATTTCTATACAACACAAAATAGTCCTAAAATACAAAAGCTGAACCACACAACTCCTATGAGGTGGGGAGGTGGGGGAGAAGCATTGATACTTAATTGATATTAATGATTCGAGTACAATATAGAAGTCCCTGCTTTCAAATTTCAAGGGAAAAAATGGTTACTAAGCAAGGCCTTGAAAACATCTTAAGAAGCATCTTAATGATCACTTTGGCAGACCCTCTTCATTACTCAAATGAAAATTTAAGAGTCACAAATAAGAGCAGCATTCCCCATGCTGCAGCTCCTTTCCTTGCTGATACAAAAAGTGAAAATGACAAGATTGTGTGGTCTCTTGTGGAAAAACAAAAAAATATCTGTTAGCACAGCCTGCTGGTTTTCAAAACAACAGATTTTAAAAATTTTACTTTTTTTTTTCTGAAATATTTTTCCTTCTCCCCTTCTGCTGCCTCCCAAAAGAAGCTGTAGACTATGATGAGGTCACCCCTCAGCCTTCTCTACTCCAAGGTGAACAAACCCACTGACATCAGCTGCTTCTCCTAAGTCTTGCCCTTGAGACCTTTCACCATCTTGGCTGTCCTCCTCTGGACACACCCTAAAATAGTCTGAAGTCCTTCTTATATAAAGGCATCTACAACAGCCCCCAGCACTCGAGGTGAGGCTGCCCCATCTCAGAGCAGAGCAGGACAATCCCTTCCCTTGCCCAGCTGGTGATGCTGTGCCTGATGCACCCCAGGACAGGGTTGGCCCTCCTGGCCTGGGCACTGCTGACTCATGTTCCACTTGCCATCCACTCAGGCCTGAGGTCTTTCTTAGTCATGCTGCCATTCTTGCTCTGCTCAATTTTAAGCAACACAAAAAGAGCAGCGTAATTGCTGTGAAGAAATGCAACCCAAATGTCATGGCAGAGGCTATATAGCAATTACGTCAGGCACACGGCACTCTCACCCTCAACTTGTCATTTGTCTCCTGACATGTCATATGACCTCGGACAGCCACTTCACAACCTGAGCTAGATGTATTGCCTTCTTTGACCTGTGGAACTAGATGATCTTTGAACTAGCATCTTCCTTATCACTCTATAAGCATACTGAGTGCCTCAAACATTTAATCCATTCCCTGAAAGCTGTACAAAACCAAAGTACAGATGTGGATAGGCATAGATGTGGTTGACCATTGTGTCAAGCACTGGCACCTTCTGTTTATTCCTCCTTCCCCTCCACTCACTCTGTGCAGAAGAAAATCCAAGGCACTTCTCAGTGCACTGGGTTGTACAATAATAGTCTAGGCAAGCTGCCTCTGGAACTGGGTACACGGGGCTCAAAAGAGGCAGCTGTAAAGCTAAATTGGCTCTAGACATGGGCTAGGAGGGCTTTGTAAGTGGACTTAGTGGCACCAACCAACACTAACTAGGAGGTCTTTCATTCAACTTTATTGACCAGCATAGCTTGCCTGCACTTGGAAAATCCTTAAGAATGACAACTTGCTGAACAAGAAGTCACATTTTTGTGCAGTAATAATGTTTCTTCTGCTTTGCCCTCCGAATGAAACATTTTCTATGGTGTTTTCCAAAGCCACTGTAAAGATTTCTCCATTCATTCTCAGCCCATGCAGAATTTGTTTTGGTGGACATGCTAAACCATGCGTATGCCAGTGGGTGCAGAGCCAAGGTTAAACTGAACCACCAGATACAGCTCTCCCACTTTTCTGTAACCTCTGCAAAATAGTAGAAACTGAGACTTCAAATTGAACAATTGACACCACACAAAACATTGAAGAAACACAGAGGTCAGAAATGAAGCAGGGTTAGCAATCATAAATTAAATGTGCTGAGATTCTTTGTTTATGCATCACTTGCTTTGTGCTTCACAAGAATTAGATCTGTCCAAATACATTTATAAGGAGGCAGCTCAGGATTAATTTCTGGCTAAATGACTCCTTTCTTGGTGACAATCAGTACGTGGTGATTTCTATGCTGAAGCAAAAATTTTCAAAGGCTATTTCCTTCATGGATTCCAGAAAAGTTTCTCGGGAAGGATGGTTTCTTAGCTAATTTTCTAACAGTCTTTGAAAGAAGGTGAAATCATAAAATCACACAATGGGTTGTGTTGGAAGGGACCTTTTAAGATAATCTAGTCCAACACCCATGTTTAAAATGTTTCAAGAAGCTTAAACATTGCTTTAATAAAAATAGCAGTGGCTTCCATTTAACAGTATTACTGTCATTTCACTGATTCTGTTGGCAAAAAGTCTTAAAGAATAATTTTGTTAGAAAAGGACTAGCATGCTTACTAAATACAGTTTTAAAATCACTTTCCAAACAGCATTAGATTCAACTTTCAAATTAAATTAAGGCTTGTCTGACACCAGAGTTCAGATGTGCTTTGTGCAAGGGAAAGCTCACAGAAGTTAATTTTAAGAAGGAAGTACTTTCAAATCCACTTTTCTAAACTTATTTCTGAACTAGTCTTTTTGATCTCATTGTCCTACATATACCTGCATGTGTGTGAAAATCTGTCATATGTATCTGAAATGTCTAGGCCTAGAAAATAAGTTACATGCATGACAAAGACTTCAAAACTTTTCATTCATATGTATCTTAATTTCCTCATAAAGAAAAATAAACAGAAAATAAATTGTTTCCTGAACAGCAACAAACTACAGGTAAAACATTTAGATGTGACTATAATGAGAAAATTAAGTGGTAACAAGAGTCCATACATAAATGGTTTTCTTAAATAGAAAAGATAAAACTCTGGCTACAGGGAAATCAGTGTTAGAGCTTCCGCTGACTCAACAGAATCACAGAAAGGAAGCATGGAAGTCAGGCTTCCCTATCCTCTCCATTATAAATGTTTCATAATAAAGACAGGTAACACAAAATTCAGAGCAGAAGGAAGAGATGGTAAGAGGGACAAGGACCCCCCCCACCACAGGATCCAAGCCATGCCCACTGCCCACTTCAGAAACACACAGTTGGCTCCCACCATTATAGCTGAACAGCTGTATTTCAATAAATATATTAACTCCTGCTCATTGCTTTTAGGAAAACATTTTTGGGGAGCCATAAAGAAAGAAAAGAAAATTGCTTTTATGCACACAGCTTCATAAAATGTAGTTATGTATTTTCTTCAGGTTTTAGACAGTGGAATGACCTTGCCCCTTGGCAAACTTTTGGCAAGAAAGCCCAAGATAGAAATGCAATAATGTGCTCCAAGATCTTGACCTAATCTCTACTTAGCACGTTTCTGACACCTATCAAAAGGGGAAAGTCACACATTACCTTTTTAGTGCAACAATTAACAGCAAGAAAAAAAGCAAAAGCAGCTAAACCCAGACATTTCAAATACAGAGACAGCAAAATGAGTACAGAATTGCATCTGCATAGCCTGGGTTTGCTGTGATATGGGTGCTTAGCTGCACTCTGAGAATTTCAAGCACTTTTGAAGTATGAAGCATTGCCAAGTATTAGCTCAGATGTGCTAAATACATTGTCAGGTGGCTATACCCTAGTTAAATATAATAGAAAGTGACCACACGTTTCCTACAGTTTGGAGCTTTGCAGCAAGAATGCAGAATGAATGAACTTTACACTATGCAACTGACCGAGAAGGACACCAACTGTTCCACTTAGAAAGTGTAACTGAAAGAACAGAACCTAATATCTGATCCCTTTAGGCCCTGTAACAGCATTAAAAACTGTTGTAAGTAAAGTAGAAATGTATTCTGCCACACACAAGGACAATTCTCTAAACTGCTTAGCCTATGTTTTAGTTCGTATCTTCACCCCAGCCCGTCATTTTCACTTGTGTAATTTCTCTCTCTCAGGGCAGCTGATACCCTTCCATTCCCAATGTGGCTGTTTAGAATATTCAGGGAATCAAATTAAAATAGATACTCACATCAATAGTTTGGATTTTCTGGCCCTAAATGCTAGCCCCTGCTAAGATTGGTACAAGATTTGAGAGGACCTTATTTGCAGTTTCCTAATTTTAGATCTTCCCTGTGGACTGTACAAGCAGTCAAGACAGAAGTAGAAGGTCTTTGACCATGTCCTAGGTGACCATGCCCAAATCTATGGCTCTTTCTGTGGGCAAAGATGTGCAAAACAGCCCCAGAAGGACCTTAAAAACACATTTCTCTTTTTTTTTTTTTTTCTGCCAGCAAGATAGAAGAAAGAAGATGCTATACACAGCTATTCACAAAATCCTCCCAAATTTTTTCTAGTCTCAAATGAATTCCTAGTAACAACCTGACATCTACATGAAAAATCAATCAATGGAGGGAAACCAGAAAGAGCAAGTCTCTTGTTCCCTTACGAGCATTAGAGATCGCTTTCAGATAAATTACATTAACTTTTTTTTTCACTTAGTGAATGACTTAAATGTACAACAAGAAGACAGAGAGATTATACCAACTGAGCTTTTCATGTTATTAGCACCTATAAATCTCAAGTTATGCACACTGCTAGTACTGTATCTATTAAAATATTCAATTTCACAGCATAGATTTGATGAGAACTATCACTTTGCTTCTGGACAAGGGATCAGGAATCTTCATTGCTTCACACAATGCCTTTCTACCCCTTACAATAGGAATTACAGTGCATGCATATAAATCCCATCCATCCCTAGTATGAACACTTTCAATATTCAATCATTTACAGAAAAAAACACAATAGCTTTTAAAGGGAACACAGCCTTCCATGTCAAAATACTTGGGCATTCAGAACTTTGTATGGAATCAAAACAAACTGATGGCGATCAGCTCCTTGGTAAATCAGTCCTGATGTATTAGTGGATGCAGGAATAAGAGAACAGTGTGACCTTCAAGACCTAGATTCTCTCCTCAGTGTGATGCTGGTCTGCTGAAGGGCCTGCAAGGAGTGATTTCATTGCCTGCAGTTGGGTTTCTCCATGAATAAAATTGGTCTCAGAGTATTTAGCTTTTCTTGAAAACACTTTTTGATCTGCTGATGAAATAATCAGTCTTGCTAATTTCCTGATTCTGTATTTGTACAGTAAGGACCTATCTGGAACTCAATGGTTCTACACCAATGAAAATTAAAGTATGATGATAGTCATTACTAGGAAAAGATTTAATCAGGACAGTCATTGCTACTTGATTGTCAAAAACCAAACCCCAACCATCTGAAATCTAGTAGTCCCTGCATAGGTTTACCTTATGTTGCAGTATCAAAAATGAAACAGAATCAATTCATCCATTTTTAATTAGCATCAAAGTTCTTCAAGACGATCTGTCATCCACACAGCCACTAGGTCCAAACTTGCTTAGTGGCTCCATACAATGAAAGTGAAATTGTCCATATCCTGTTTTTCATTGGGAATTGGGCTGACCAAGTGTTTATACACAGAGGAAGACATCAATTAGTTGGCAACAGATTTGTTGCTAGCAACCTGGGTTAGATTTAAAACTACAAGCTGCTGCACAATGCTTTATATCTCAGATGAGTAGTTCCCCTTTTCTTGTGTCTCAAGTGCAAAAGAAAGTATAATGATGGTATTTCTTCACCATAATATTTTCTCAAATTGTACTTCATTATCTAGACATACATTGCCCTTTATTACCATACCCTCAGCCAGATGTCTGTCCCTATAACAATGCTCAGGAAACAGCATCTAGCCAAGATATATACTGATAATGAACAACTTGTGTGTGCATAATCAGATTGAATTAAAAGAAAAAGAAAAACTGCACACCTCTAAGTAGTATGTCAATATTTTTAAGTCTCCAAGGCCTAGTAGAGGACCAACAAACCACTCAGGTGGCTTATTACTGGTCCTTATTTTGCATTACTGTATGAAAAGCCCTTATGTTGGTTGAAGTGTACATCTGTAATCTTTTCCATAAAATTTAAGACACTGCAGAAATGTCTGCAGGTTAAAACTGAAACATTATTACAATAGGATAGTCCAAACACAGGCCAAGAAACCCAACCAGCTGGTGTCCTTCTGCCTCTTCCTTCACCCCTCTGTCCACACAGGCTTATACATACGTAATTAGTAAGCCATATGCTTTGTCAAGAAAGAAAAAAAACAAAAAAATTAATCTATCCCTGCATCTGTTTCATACATGCACAAGCAATGTGTGTGCACATAATTAAAAACTGAGATTACACTTTCCATTTCAGTAGCTTCACACGGATGACAGGAGATTGCCATTTCAAAGGTCAACGAAATTCTTAACCATAGGGCTAAGAACGTTTCAGTGTCTAACCATTAATTCCTTTTGTTAACATCTGCTTAACTAATTCATTACCAATGTGCTGAGGAAAGTTCCCTTTTCTAACAGCTCTACATTTCCTCCTCAGCCAAGAAGAAAGGCAGAAGATTCCAGCATCTTCAAAGGCAATCACTAATAGCAAGCAACATCAGAGTCATTAGAGTCTTAGTTTGTCAAAACTTAATGTCTTGTCAAAAGCTCTGTCATGACGTTTGGTTTTAAGAAGGAAAAGTAATCTCGATTTTTTCACCCTTTGCCTATATAATGAAGAATAGAAGACAAGAACAAAAAGGATTTTTATCAACTTTGCCATTCTCTCTGAATTCTTGCAGCTGCTTTTACAATACTTCATTTTTACAATAACTGATTAAAAGTAAGTTATGCAAAGGAAGTGATGCGCACCAGCTTTTAAAGAGCCTACAAAACGGAAGGCTCCAGTACAAGAATACTAGGATATATTTTCCTCATCACTTTAATGTCATTCTTCCTTTTATGAAATGATCAATTTCTGGCTCTTCTGTGAAGAATTCTTGCAATCCCATATGAGTTCACCATGGTTTCAGTATCTGCATGTAGAGCTCACTTGACACCTTGCTAGTACATCCTTAGTTCTGTCTTTCAAACATCTAGTTTACACTAATCCTGTTATTAAAATTAAAGCTCTTTGCTCCCCTCCCCTTGTGGAGCAACCCATTGTTACTGTATTATATTAAAAAAAACCCCAAATGAAATGAAGAGCAAGAACAAAAAAAGAGCATTAAGCCAGTACTGTTTGCATTTCAACAGGGAGAAGAGCAAGAGAGATCCTCAAAATGACTAAACTTTGTTCAGTATTCTTTTCCACTAAACTTTAGTAGTAAAACCTCTAGGCCATGCTTTCTCACAAAGGTATTCAGAGGATATTTATTCTCCCTTGTTCCATTAAGATCCCTCTTAATTAGTGTTATTTTAAAATATACACACAGGACCATTATTATAAATTCAAGAGGACATCACGAGGCAAGTGCATGATACAGTGAAAGCATTGTTTCATAGCCAGCAAGAGAATTCTGCTAGGAATGTCACCTTGGTTTCTCCCTGGTTAAAGAACAGCAGTGCTGTAGGCTGACAGTACCTTGGTCAGTAATGGCATTTTCCTGTGTTAGGTAACTCTGTGTCACAGAAGCTGCACCACCACTGCTCCTAAGAAGATTCATGGAAACAGCCTTGGTCTAATTTCCCCCTAACAGCAATTACTGGTGCCCAAGAAAACAAGAGGCTTTCCCTTATTACTGTCAGCAGCACAGGACTTAGCCAAGATGAATAACTCAAGTAGTCTGACAATACCCCACAGATGACGGGCAAATCCAAGTAGGATAAGAAGCTACCAGGCCATGGAAGTGAGGCCATATGGCAGTGTGAAAGCATGGAATAAACTGCCAATCATACTTCTTATTCCAAGTTCAGCACCATAATTTTTAGGATTCTCTTACAGAAGAATTGCCATACTAAATCAAATGTTAAGTGCCCATCACATCAGTAGGTCGCCTTTGACAATATGTGAAAACCAGACACATTCAAAGGAAGCTCAACAAGCAAAACACACCCATGAAAGTCAATTTAAGAATGTCAGCTGATGCCCTAGAGACAAAGGTCAAATTAAATCACAGCAAGTGAGATTTTTTTTATGGCTCTGATATTTGACTAGTGGGTAGTCTTTTCACAGAGAAACCCAAAATATCTTTGAATCTTTGTTGTTGATATCCTATAGCAGTCAATTTCACAACCGAAGTATCACGAGAATTTTCAGCACTTGGGAATTTTTTGGGTTTCAAGTGACTTGCATATTGATTCTCTACATTTTACAGAAAAAGATGAAGAGAAACTACAGATTCCCTTCTCTACCAAGTTTCAGAATTTTGCATTCTGTTACAGTCTTATTTATTCAACTTGTCTCATTTCATTATTCAACTTATTTCTATGACAACCTTAGTCTTCTTAGCAGTCTTCTCTGGCTCCTCATACTTCTTGTACCTCTTTGAAGCAAAGTACAGCAGAGCCAAGTTTTCCCTTCAATGCCAGAAGTCTGGGAAGTGAGAGTCTTTCACCCATCCTATCCTCAGTGCAGATGAAGCTTGAGCATGAGACAGCACAGCACAAAGACCAGCACATCACCTCACTGTGACACATTCTGGGCCAACCATGAGCAGTTACAACTGCAATGCAAAAAACCTCTGCAATTCACCACTCCAAAAGACTCAGAGAAAGACAGTACATTTGCTTTGAGGATAGAAAAGTGATCTCTAGCAGTTTTGAAAGTCCACAGGCTTAAAAAAAAACCCCAAACAATTATGAGGCTAAGCCATACCAAAATGGTATCACAGACTGTTCTCTGCTCTTTTCATGAAATAAAGCTGCTTGGCTTCATTTGCTGACATCCAGTGAAATACAGAGAACTTTTTCAAGGAATTGGACAGTTTTATATCAAGGTCATGTGACTGCCTCCCTGCTGAAGCCCATATATCAAAGCAGGCAACTGCTAGCCTGAAAGCACAGCACAGCATCTATTTTCACATAGGAATTACTGTGTCGCTTGGCAGAATTCTGTTCTATATTCAGGGGGTGACATAAACCCACAGCAATGAACCCTGGAAGCTGAGTCTCTCTCTCTCTCTCCCTGCACTGCACTCAGAGGTGAAATACCAGCAAAACGAAACCTGTCCTGTGCCAGGGAGCTGTATGCTGAACAAGCATTCTCTCACTCCTTCTTGGTCCTTTACTCCAATAAGGAAAGGCTGGGCTCAGATTCATTAATAATTCAAACTAGATGTGCATAAATTATGTTCATGGAAATTATGGAGAGGTTAAGCTGAACAAATTGAGAAATAATCCTCTAGCAATACATATTTCAAAATGCCATACTCAAAAATACTAGCCTGTGCTAACGTACCGTATGTTACTGTTTAATGATTCTATCTGAGCTACAAACTTTTAAAAGGATTAAAAGAAATTAATTTCTTACTTCTAAGCTGTCACAAGTCATAGAGCTAAAGAAAAAAAATCAGATTTTTCTTTTTTTCAAAGAAAAAAGAGTTTTCAGCTTTTCTCATCATTTATTTTAAAAACTACACCCATCTCATAAAAATGTACCTTTAAAACTGGGATATTGCCAAGGAGCTTAGGCTTAAAATTCAATCTAGTAATAAAACTGACAGATTGAAGGAGAGGACAGAAATGAATTAAAGTGAACTACAATAAAGACAAATGGGAAGTGATTCACAGTGATTATGCCTTTTTAATGCACAAAACTAGAAGAAGGGTTAACTGGCTTGGCAGATGTTCCACACAGACAGATATTATTGGCCACACTGGGACTAAATTGAATACTGAATTTAAATGCCAAGATGATAATCTTCCCAAAATGGAAAATGGCAGTGTGGCACAGCAATCTCAGCTGATGACACATGTACAGAGATTATTAATTTATTCAAACATAAATCAATGTATCAGGCTAGACTATTTTTTAAGTTTAAGGGAAATGTGTGACAAATTGTTTTTCTTTTCCTCTTTAGCAACCAAAAGGTAGAGGGCTTCTTGTTCTGACAGCCAGTTGGTTCATTAGCCAACATAAGGTATGGCTGCAGGCTGATAGCTCAGCTTCCCAAATCCTGGAGCCGAAGTGCCTCCCTAGGCATTCATGCCTGGAAATCTCAGTAAATATTTTACTTAAAAATCCATAGAAGTGAAAATCAATTCAGCAGTGCAACTAAGCTTACATTTATTTATTGTATGAGTCTCTGTATATTGCTTTTGCCCTGACCTTTTGTAACTAATTTATGTATTATTCGCTTTCTAGTCTTCAAGTTCTGCCTTTCTTAATGAAATGTGGCAAAAGACTTGCATTTAGAAATTCATATTTTTATTTCTTTTTCCTTAAGCAAGTCTTTCTTTCTTTAAATTAACTCCATGCTGAGTAATGCCAGTGAATGTGGGGCTACAATAACACAACAAATTTAGAAAGGAGAGATGATATATGCACAGCTCAGAAGTCTATTCTGAACATGGAAGGCTTGCTAAAAAAGAGAAAGAAAAATCTCATTTATCTATTAGTCAATAGAAACAGAATTCGGAATCCAGTTTGATTAGGCTGCAGCAGAGAAGTTAAATTTAAGCTTTATTTTGTCCTGTGGAGGTGAAGAAAAAGGAAATAATAGCAATTTCTATCAAATAAGTGGTAGACAATGAGTGCTAGAAAATTTCAGAGCCATGATGACCTTGGTGACCTGCGAGTGAAAGAAGTCTCTCATTCTGCAAAATGTGGGGGTGAATTGAGTATCAGTGGTTAATAACTGAGTTTAAATGTTGGGCACATTCTGAGACATCTGTTTTTCCTTAGTGGTATTTTTTGACAGACAAAAAAATCCCAACCAATCAAACCCTAAAATAAGAATTCAGAATGCAAAAAAACTCCAAAGTGTTAAAAGGATTGGGAGTGTGGTCTTTTGCTCATATCCTTGGATACCCTGTTCTTTACAGCACATCTTTCAGCCAAAATTCAAGTGCTCACCCAAAACATTTTCCCAAGCAAGCAGCCAAGCTTTTAACTAATTTTACTGCCTGCTCTGGTCACCAGGGAGGAGAATGAGTGAAAGAGATACAATAGCAGAGGACTCTGTACCAGACTGTCTCCTATCTCCTCACCCCATGGATGTCTCCCCCTTATTTCAGAAAGGTACACTGTTCACTAAAGGAGGGGAGCAGTGCAAAATAAAAAAGCATCTTGCAGCCTTTTTGTCAGTAGCCTGTACAAGCCATTCATTTCAGCTTTGCCCAGGATGGTCTTTCACTTCCCAAAGCCCATTTCTGATGGTCTTGAGGTTGATGCTGATGGTTCACTCAACTTGTGGCTGCACTGTCACATGTGAAAAGCCACCAGCTGATTCTGACATCTCAGCTTTTCCTCTGTCTTCACTATTGGAACAAGGTCACCTGCACAGCTGCCCCACTTGACAGTGACAGCAGAAAACACCACTGAAGTGTTCCTTCACCTACATTTTCTGTCTTTCCAAAGTTACAATCAGACAGACACCATACTCCATATTTTTCTGGGACTCTGTTCACTCCCAAGCAGTGCAGATACATAGAGCAATGGCTGCAGTTAAACCTTTTCAGCAGCTGTAGAGGACAGAACATTACCATCCCCTTTGTAAAAACTCAGTCCAATTTCCTTCTCTGCACACCAGCAAACAGCTGCCTTTCAGATAGAAGCTTCATAAGTTCTTTACTATAGGGTTTAAATTACATATCAATTATTCCCAATGAGCAGAGATGACAAGAAAAGAGACAAGTCCCTTGCAGACTCTTTTTCTTCTGTTAAGAGAGTTGAAGGGACATGTTTTAATAAAGAGAGCTTTCCTAGTTAAATTCCTCTAAACTATTTATGCTCGTCTCAGATGTTTAGGTACACACCCAGCCTTTGCCGTGTACACATGTGCATTATCAGCAAGAAATGGAGAATCATTCCTATAGGGAACTGGAATTACAGCAGAGTCTAGTCAAGAAGAAAATGTAGAGCCAGACAACTGCTGCTCTCCCCACCCCAGAGTGTTCACATTTGGAGTTTGCCTGCAATACAGAATACAGTTTGTCCATAAACCAGAACTTATGCACATAACTGTCATCATAATTCTGCACCCAAAGTCATAGTAGACATATGAACACAGACTCTCTGGGCACAAAGCCCTCTCTTTCATTTCATTTCATGTAAATGACCTTGCTTTCCTATAAAAACATAAGGACTTCTACATTTGATTTTCTACCTCCTCATTTTTCCACTCATCTTGAATAAGGAGGTACTAATGATGTGCTAAGCAATAAATTTATGTGCCCTTTGAAAGAGAAATAATTCTAGGTATAGTGTCTTATACTGATTTTCTCTGTGTGAATCTGACTTGGACTAAGGCAGAAGTGCTGTCTTCCTCTAGATATACATCAACAGCACTGGCACAGCAAGTATAGAGTTCAGCAATTATACCAAAATACCACATCTTTTGTATCAAACCCCACCAGTGAACACTGCTGAGAGGGCTGTAAAAGGAAGCAATATATGCAGAGAGTTACAAACCGAAGAAGGAAAGAGGGAGAGAGCAGCTAAAGGAAGCACTGAGGATAGGCTAGGCTCTCTCAGGCTGCAGTGGGCTTGACACAAGGAAAGAACAACCAAGTCTGGCCCCTTCATGCCAGTAAGCATCCCAAGCTGTGAACAAATCAGTCAACTACAGTGACAGCACACAGATATCAGTACAAAGAAACAGATCACTAAAAACACATGACTTTTACTTTTACATGACTTTACCTGAGCCAACTGACAAAATTGTGAAGGAGTCTGAGGGCTTGAAGCAGAGCTGTGAGACACCCAAACTGTGAAGCTAACATGAGTCACAACCCAGCAATCACTCCTCCCTTCCCAGCTTTTCAGGTCAAAAACCAGCTACAGGCTGAAATGAAAAGTTGCTGTATTTAAACCATCGAGGCAATGATCAAGGATCGAGGAAGCACCTATAGTCCATGGCAGGGGTTTCTTTCTTATTAAGCTATATGAGGGTGGGAAAAAAAAGATGTGTTTGATGTTTCTAGTAAGAAAATGTAACCTAAAGGAGTGCCAGCCTGTCTGAATTATTTCCTGGAGGAACAACCTCAAGAAAACAATGGGAAAAGGATCGTGTTGACCCCTTCACTTCTCCTTCCATATTCTAAGCCTCTTCCCACCCCCTTCTTCTTCTTCCTCCTCTTATTTCCCTCCTCTTTTTTTTTAAACCACCCAAACCTGCTACTGCAGTATTCCTACTACCTCATTATGCTTTTTACTGCTCTGTGACACTCAACTTTTTCTATTTCCCTTTGTGAATACCTCACTGCAAGCATGTTGGCTCACTGCTCTGTCCCCTCAACACACATTATGTGACTGCTCTACACAAGAGAGACTGAAACTGCCTATCTTATTACTGAGATAACTAGCAAGTACACAAGTACGTGGGTTGTTAACAATTCTCAGACAGGGCAGAGGAGATCCCAAGTGCCAGGTTAAGGAAAGGGAAGGGAATTGCCACTTGGGAGTTGACAACTCTACCCTGGACAGAAAGGTTCCCTTCTGTCCCTCATCACAGAGCTACAGCTCCTTCTGAGAGCGACTGAACACATCCGTGCTCTTCCCATAGTTATGGTGAGTGTTCTTTAGCTGCTTTTATTCACTGGAGTTAGGAAAACGTGTCGCAACAGCTGCACTGGTAGAATAACCAGAACATAAATACTGTCAGTGTTTAGCAAGGTTGAAATTAAACCACCTCAGACTAACAGAGTTGAAGCAGAGTTCTACACGCACACTGAATCATGAGAACTATTTAATTCTGAAGTGTGACATACCACAGAGGGATTATTTTCTCTTCACCCACAAAGAAATAGTCTGAAACCTTATCTCTAAGAACAGTCTTTTACATGCAGATGATGTTAAATGAGAACTTCCCATGTTGGTCGCAGGAAAGGGGCAAAACACCTGGAAAGCTGCTGCATACTGTCATGAATCACTTAAAAAATATCTGCCACAAATACAAAAATTAAAAAGACTTCTTTAAAATGCTAATACATTTTATATGTATCTCTCTCTTCAGTCTTTTCTACCAGTGCTCAATGGCACCAAAAGCTGAAAAAAAAAAAAAAAAAGAAACTGGGAAAAAAGCCCAATACAACAACCTAGAGAGAGCTATTTAAAAGAAGTAAGAGGTTCATATGGAACCCGTAATTTTAATAGCTAATTATTTTCTCAGTTTTCAAATTCCAACATGCATAGAACACATTTACAGTTCATAAACACGATTAAAGAGATTTTCTCAAAATTCATAGCTGTCGCAGATGGCAGCAGTTATACCTTTCAGCCAGACTGCAACAGCTGGCTGTGTGAACTACAAACAGCTGGATGGAATCCACTTTCAAGGCAAGCAGTAAAAAACTATGGACAACCATACTACTGGTTTGTGACAATCAAAAAGAATGAGGAGGAAAACATAAATCAGAACAAAGCATAACTGAACTATTTCAAAATCTACCTCCTGAAGAGCTTCAGTCTATCATCTCAAAAAGCTGCCATAAAATAGTATTTATAGACAGAAACACACTTGTGCAGGACATACAGCACTAGTGCATTCAGTTATGTATCTGGGAGGAAGACCACTCAGAATAAACTGCATCTGGATCCATCACACCCAGAAAGAGTTACAGACCTCTACAAGATTTAATCTTATTATAAGAAGGTATATTTGCAATAATTAATGATGTTATTTTCATGTATTTGACTTCTGTTCTAATGTCAGCAAATTAGATTTCAAGATAAAGTAAGTTCTAACAGTGATTCAACCTGAGTACTAATATTCCTTTAGTCATTAGAGATAATAACTCATTAAACCAGACAACAGAAACATGCTCATCAGGTTATTAAAAAATCAATTTGTCATACATCTCATACGACCACATCCTATGTAAGTACAATCACAAGGTAAGAAGAGAGATGAAATGAAATTCATCAAGTGCTCTACTTTGTGCTGGTGCAGTTTTGGGTGCCTCCATATATAAAAGATATTAAATGTCCAAAGGAAAGCCATCCTCAGATGGAGATGGGTCTGGAGGTGAAGCCACATGAGGAGTGGTTGAGGTCACCTGGCTTGTTCAGCCTGGAGAAGAGACCTCACCTGTCTGAGGACAGACCTCATTAGAGTCTGCAACTTCCTCATGAGGGGAAGAGGAGGGACAGGCACTGATCTCTTCTCTGCAGTGACCTACGATGGGACCTGAGGAAATGGCCTGAAGTTGTGTCAGGAGAGGTTTAGGTTCATATTAGAAGAAGGCTCTTCACCCAGAGGGTGGCTGGGCACTGGAACAGCTCCCTAGGGAAGTGGTCACAGCACCAAGCCTGACAAAGTTCAAGAAGTGTTTGAATTGCTCTCAGGCACAAGGTGTGACTCTTGGGATGTGCTGTGCAGGGTCAGGAGTTGGATTTGATGATCCTTGGGGGTCCCTTCCAACTCAGGATACTCCGTGGTTCTAAGCACCATCTCTGATACTCACCTGTTCTTTGTTGTTACCTAAATATAGCATTTAAATAAATAAATAAATAAATAACCACTGAAAATGCAATGTGCAGTGGACTTTCATGCGCTGGAGTAAGGGTGCATTTCTCATACTACTCTGCTTCCATTATAAGCAGGATTTGTCTAAGTTATCAGATAATTATTCAGCCAGCAAATTCAACTGCCTCTGGCAATGGCCAATCATATCTAATTGAATATGAGCATATCCCTTACTGTGCAAAATTATCCCCAGCTGAAAAGTAGAGTAGTTAGAAAGCATGTATTTGACAAGAAAACTCTAAACTTCTTTATCTTTGAAAGATGTTCATTAATAAATTCCAGAAGAAGATTTCTCTGATCAAAGAAAGATCATGTATGACATATCTGAGCACAAAAGAAGGAATCTTATCCTATACATCCTTAATTAGGATAATGAAGCCTTTGGGTTCTGTGGGACCACCTCTGCAAACAAAGACTCCTCAGGCAAGATGCAGGAGTAAGTCCCACTCTCAGAAGTCAAGTGTTTTCTTACATAACTCATACTGGTGAACTTCAGAGGAAGGTCATAAAAAATTCTCAGTAAGTCGACAGATTTCCAGAATGCTGGGGGCCAGACCAGCTATTAACTCAGGACAACATTACTGCAATGTCAACTGTTAAAGTGAATGCCTGCTTCCTGTAAAAAAAAGACAGTATTTGTCTCCCTTATAACTCTCACAACAGTGTGAATTGCAGAATTCTTTATCTAAAAAGGATTTCTGGGTACAAGCCTATCCCCATATGTTGAATCACTGTAGAACAGACTGCATTATAACTAAAAAATTTTTGGTGCTTCCTACTTGACAATGACAAGGGATATTTACAGTGATAGGATGTGTGGGAATTGTTCAAAGCTGCCTCTTGGGAGGCCCAGAATGGACATTAAGAAGCATGATTTTACTGAGAGGATGGTCAGTCACTGGAACAGCCTTCCTGCAGAAGGTGGCCAATGCCTCAGGCCTGTCAGTGTTTAAGAGGCAATTTGGGCAATGCCCTCAACAACCTGCTTTAACTTCAGGTCAGTCCTGAAATGCTCAGGCAGTTGGAATAGGTTGCTATAGGTCCATTCCAACTGGAACACGGGCTGGAGTCCTATGCCTGCTTTTTCCCCATTTACACCAACCAGTTGTGCCCCATTTCTCATTCTGGAGTTACCCCTGACAAGCAGAAGGAGTAATATGTTTGAGAGAGGTATGGGGGAGATGCAGTGCACCTCCAAATGGCTGCCTACAGGCCTGCTGTCCCTGCTCCAGCCACTGTGCACTTGGCCTCAGATCCACACAGTTCCGTGTTTCCCGAAGTGTGCAATAACCTGAAACATGACAAGTCTCCAAATACAGAAGAGCACTTAGAGGACTCCTAACTCCAAAACTATTCACTTCAGGCCTAAGACCCATACACCTTTACAGGGTTATTTTCTGTTTCATAACACAGACTTTAACTGCACATTTTACAAATTCTCCAGAATGGGATTAAAATTTTCTTTTCCTAGATGATCCTTCTGAACAGTAAAGCCAGGCTACATACTAAACATGTAAGTTAGAGGTAATGTATGGCATGAAAGCTGTGAAATAAATTTGCCATTCCAAATAGATCATTTCAGGTACAACATGTAAGATAACCTGCATACTGAATAACACAAGTCTGACTGAGCACAAATAATGCCACGCTGTTCTTATCCAAATCGGAAGCACTACAATTTAAGCCATTTATTGTCAGCCCATTAGCTTGAATTTAACTGATATGGGCATGCTCATCATTTTACAAGTGACTACTTTACATTGATTATACAATCAATGAAAGTTTTCATGTGATTCCAAGGAATAAAAAACCCATAATCTACAGTCCATACACTGAAGAAAAAACAGAAACTCAAAGGAGATCAATGCCCAGATAAAAGGATTACATTTACCTAAAGATATACCTATACCTCAGTGTACATGACACACAAAATACTAATCATGCTCAGGTCTGATGAACAG
Organism: Sturnus vulgaris; assembly: GCF_052056855.1. Lineage (NCBI taxonomy): Eukaryota > Metazoa > Chordata > Aves > Passeriformes > Sturnidae > Sturnus > Sturnus vulgaris. The sequence goes on from NC_142244.1 coordinate 32,919,894, forward strand.
AAATACTGAAAATGATTTTATGTGCAGAAGTAATAAGCAGGTCTTGAAATGCACAAATGCTTGCTATGGCTCTCTGAAAGACCAGTTAATAAAAGGGTAGTCACTAAACTACCCAAGGAATATTTGCATGTCATTACAATCACTGTATCTTAAGAAGAATATTGCTGCAGAAGCAAGCAATTGAGGTTTACTTCATTTGTGAATCTGCGTTGAGAAAGCTGATTATTCAGATTTGGCATTTACAGGTCTGACAAACAAAAAGCAGCAAAATGTTGGAGATGAAACAGACCAAACAGAACGTAATAGACAGACATCAATAATCAATTTCAGATGGTACCTACTTTAATCATAAGTTGAAATACAGACAATATTTCTGAACTGCATAAATAAATACACCTTAAACAAGGTGAGTAAATTACTTTCTCATCCTCTGCAATGCAGAACAGGACAGAAGCAAAATAGAAGAAATCAAGAGTAAATGATGGAATTGTAAGCATGGAGATGGTGTCAGCACTGGCAAAAGACACACCTGAGGAACAGATGGGTCTTACAAGCCACTGGTGACAGATGGAAGTAACCAAGAACATCAGAGAGGCCTGATGGCATCTTTCAAACAGAGTAAATAAAAAAGTTTCTGATTAGTTTCCTACTTGGACTTCTCTCCATTTTTTAAAACTTTTAAAGTAATAAAAACTATAATTAAAAACCAGGGATCTTTTTATTGATTTTCTGGTCTTTCAATGATTCCATCAGAGCTGTCTGAAGTATAGCAGGAAGGAATGAAGCCACATTCCATTCAGAACACCTGCATTCGCAGAGAATGTTTTCACACAATTCTTATCTTGCTTTCAGGGGGTTTTTTAATGTCCCTGCACAACCTGACAATTTTAAGTGTGTTTACTGTTTGTCACTTTTTATTCTCAGTTCAAAATTTTTGCTGGGGTGATGTTTCAGTTGATAATTACACACTAAAACAAAATCCCTGTGCCAACAGCATGCCATTATTTACACAGAAAGATGCACATTCCTCTCAAAAAGATTATAATTTTCCACGGCAAATCAAACTCCCCTTCCTCCCATACCCATCAAAAGTGCCACTGACATATCTCTAGACATGTTAACTCTATTAACCAATAAAATCATTCCTTACTTTCCTCTCCCTCCTCTGAACTAACAGAGGGCACAAAATGGGGATTGCATCTTTGAAAGGAAAAGCAATCATTACTGACTGCCATACTTTGCATTCTGCTCTGTGTTCTCCCTGCACATTATTAGAGATGGGGAGCTGGCAGGCCAAGTGGAATGGTTCTCTAGGCGACATCCAACCCTGAAAGCTGAAATAAAACTGGACACTAGATAAAGAGATTGCACATCAACTGTGAAGATCACGTTTGAATTTTCAGTTTATTTGGGGAATGAGAGGCAACTCATTTCACAGCAGAAGTTGCACACTTAGCAAGTAATTTAATATTATTTTTTATCTTCTCTACATTTGGGACACTATTCAAAGCCTCCCAAACTTCACAGATTCTACAAAACGTGATGTCCTGGGGAAAGGACAGATGTATCAGATGATGTTCTAGAAGCAAAAGCAGATGGAACAGCAAAGCAATAAATGTATTTTCATGGATATAGTTCACACAGTCAGAAGGCGGGTAAACTGCATCAATATTGAGAATATATAACGAGTTAATGGAAAGCATTTTCTCTAAAGAGGATGTTTTCCAAAATTTTCCCAGGAAACAGGTGTCCTCACTGAGAGTAACTGAACAGGCTGTCACTGCAACAATGTCATTAACAAGCATGTAAAACATAAAAAGAGAATGTCATAATTTATAGCATTAGAGCTATATTGCTACTGCTGATGTGGGATGGAAAGCCTGCTTCCTATAACCTTCAGTACCATTGTATCCAGCTCCATCCTTAGAGAGATAAAGTACCAATGGGTGTAGGACAGATTTAGCACTTTAAAATAATCTTATTCTTTCAATTTTACAGTCCCATTTGGCAGAATGCCACCAGAGTATGCAATTTAATACAGTCATTGCTGTCACAAGACGTACGAGATTGCTCTATCCATGGACTGTCTTCTATATATAACTGATAAGAGCTTGCATAATTAAGGTTGCATTTAGAAGTCTCAGCTATGTAACTAACAGCTCTTTGCAGTATGCTTTCATTATACATGAAACTCAAGCTGCCCTCACAATAGTAGTTTTTCTTCTCCAAGAATATTTTGTTGTTGTATTTACAATGATCTTCAATGTTAACAAGGGCTCTAGATTTATAATTCGGTGTAATTTCTTTCAATTTTTAATGTTAAACTCAGACGTTTTCTACATATAGAAGAGAAACAGAATTTTATATGAGTGTTGAACAAGGAAAAGTCTGGGTATTATTGTTATTACACCCTGGATTATGAAGCAACTGGAGACTCCTTTGCCTGAGACTCATCAAGGAGTCCATCTCACTTCCTAAACAGCACAAAAAAAGCTGTCAAAAGGAGGAATACCCGGAAAGCTACCAGTAAAAAGTAGATTTTGTGCACAGTTGTGGTACTTTTATTCCCAGAGGAAACCAAAGGAATCTAAATGTGACAGAAGACTTTCTCTTCCCAGGCAGTAAGAAAGTGTTCATAAGAACAAATTCTGAGATGACAAATATAAGGAGGTACACCTGCATCTTTGTCCAATAATCCAGAGGGCTTTCTCCATCAAAGGAACTCTAGTTTCTCAGCTTCAGTTGTGCACTTGGGTAGTAATGACACAAAGCTGTTTTGAACCATGAAAGCTAAACAGACTCGATTAACTTATAACCTCAACTTTAGAACAGTCCAATTTTCTTCTTCCTTGGCACAAGACAATGAAAACGAGTTAGGTATTAAACACTCGGGACATCTTTTACAGTCAGTGTTGCACAATCAGTTTCCAATCACAGTACCTTTGCAGAAGAAACAGAAACAGGCCACTTATCAGGTGATTCAGCAACTAAAACTATCTGTTTAATTAGAAATAACAGTTGCAGGATCTGAGGCATGCCCCAGTTTTACCATTACCCAACACTCTCTTGAATTTCTGTTCAGTAGTATTTATTCTTCTGTTGTTTCTAAGAAGTTGGCAATAAGCACAAAAAATACCCTGAAAATGAGCACTGGGTCATCTAGCAAACTTCTGCAGCTACTGGAACAGAATTCATTGGTTCTGCTTGATGGAGCATTAGAGTTATGCAAGGGCTTCACTTCCAGAGGCTTTCAGGACAAATTTTGGACAGGTTCTACTTTGCTCATTTTTAAATAATGCTAGGAATAGTCTATGAACCTCAGACAAGTGTGGGCCATTTTGACCTTATACATATTAAAAGCAGGTGGAATTCAAGTGAATTGAATTCTCCACTCTGCAACTCTATTATTGTCCAAGAGCCAGTAATACAGAGTTCTTCTTTTGCTTCCTTCCTGTTCCTAGGGGAAAATATGCAGTTTGAATGTACAGTAATAACCCTTGTAAGAAATGTGTGAGTGTTGTCCAACCACTTTGCTTTCACTTCCTATGGCATAAATTCCTACTATTACAGAAATGAAAATACTCCATACTTAGAAAAATACTAGGAGAACACACAACACACTTACCTTACAGCTGACTTACCACTGACATGAGTGCATGCTGACACCTTAGAAGATATTACAATGAGACATCTGTTGTGAGTACCCAGGTAACCTCATCTGTAGGTAGTGTAATTTGCATTTATTTATCAATCTAGATACTTATATGGCTCCCTCACTGTGTTACTAAGGCTTCTCACAGGTAGCCATGAATTTTCCCTTGTAAAAGAAGCACGATTATTGTCACAGGAGAGATGAAGGACAGATACACAAAGGAACAGAGTGCGCTACTGAAGGTCAGTCTGAAAGCCTGAAACAGCCACTCAAAGTCTACAGAACAACAATAATCAGACCAGAAATCTCCCAAAATCATAGACTGGCTGTGACTCCTCTCATGCTTGTCCTTCCTCTCATGGTGTTTTGGCTGAGCAAAAGTCAAAAAGAAACAGTAACATGGCTTTTTGTGTCTCAAGCTTGAGACAAATTAATTCTCTCCTACTGAAATAAACATAAAATGTTAAGAACGCTGAGATTTTCTGTGTCATGCAATTGCAGATACCTTGGTATGCATTTATCCCTAGTACTCATGGCAAAATGCTTACATGAGAATTATCCTACCAATGCCTACTGCTGCTAGTGATAGCTGTGAGGGATGAGTAACAGAGGCTATTTTCATCATGCAGAAATAATTCTGCAGCAGCTCATACCGAGTTTATAGCATTTAGGAGCAAAGACAACATCAGTCTACAATTCAGGAGTTTGCTAAGAGTCCTTGCCCTGAATGACCAATTTTCATCAGCTTTAAATCCAGGCTAGGTGTATGTCAAAGCTAGCTGCTTCCTAGCAAAATCTATGCAGATGATTTGAAGAAACATAGGGATGAGAGGAATTCAAATCTAATAAAGCAATTGTACACCTAAAATCATCCTTTTTTTTTGTTTCTGTTTTTTTTGGGTTTTTTTGAGAGGGTAGGGAATCAATTATAATAAAAGGAATAAGTTTTCCTACAAAGCATTACTTGCTTTTAGCCTCCGATCTTCACAGTAGCAAAATGCTAATCCTTCCTTATTTTCATCCTAGACCACTAGGAAAAAACCCAATGTTCGTATTAGAAATTCCCCCACCACAAACAGCCTCATAACCCTAGGAATGACATTGGTAAACAAGAGTATTCATAGCTTGGTTTTGATGGGCATCTCTTCGGGAAAAACACAGACTTCATGGGTTTTTTAGTGCTCCTAGCAGTGCAAAACCACCGGGAAGCTTAGAGGTGTGAACTGACTATAAAAGCAAAGCAGACAGAAGCACAGATTTAGGCTCAGAAAGGGGATTCTCAAAGCAGGAATTCTAGGACCTATGGGGGTAATTTGCTTTACTCTATAATGCTGTCCACTGACAAGGAGCACATGGTCATTTCTGAATAACAATGTCCATACTTCTGTACAGACCTAGATGCCCGGCATTTTCCTGGAGAGTATGAGAGCTTTTTTATATTTTTCATGCTTGGTGCCAAAGACATTAAGTTTGATCCAATCTACCAGAGTGTTTTATGGCTTACACACGTGGAGGGCAGGTCTATGAACCTGTGCTGAACAAACCTTTCTGCACCATAACACATCACATGTTGCCTGCCTGAACAAGTTTAATGAACTTTTTCTGTCCTGAGTTCTTACCCCATCACCAAGCCTGAGAAAAAAGTGGTCTCACCCTGTCCATACCAAATGTGTCATTGGAAGGACTGTAGAAATAGCACAGATGTCCATACAACTTGGAAGATGAAGAAATAAGAATGCAATTCAATAATCTGTGAGCTCCCAGCTCCCAACACACATGACAGCAAGCTGTGAGCAGCACTTCTCAAGTGCACTGCTTCCCTTGAAGTAGTTCATTAATGATCAGAGGCATACTGCACAGGTTGAGGATGACATAGCTCAGACTGTCCTAGGGAAGACACAGATTCAACCAGTAGCATTTAGTCTCCCTCTTTCCCCATCAGACAGAACATCTTGAAAAGATTCTAATTTATAATGGCAAAAAATCATCAGGACACCTCCATTTCACACCAAAGAGAAAACAGCTTATGCAGGAACTGCACCATAGCACAGTCAGTGTGTGATCCTCTCACACCCTTGACAGTACTGTAACCAGCCATTAAAGCCACCCAGCCAACCCTTCCTAATAGCTCATAAATCAGCACCACAATTCCAACATCTGTCGTTGAGACAGCACGTGAAACTAATGGGAGGACTGAGATTAGAACCTGGTACTTCTCTGTGTCTTTCCTGTGCCAGACAAGGCATAAAAGGACATATATAAACCCCCTGAATGAAAACTAGACAGGTCAAAAAAGGACTTTATCTTAGAGAGATGACAGAAATAATTCAGCTTGAAAATATGGCAGCTGTAAGGAAAGCACATCATCCAGCAATCTTCCCATCAGGATATTGTGCCTTAGGGAAGTACAGGATATTTAACTATTTCTGAATGGCAACACAGAGCAGCATCTGCTGATTCCTAGCATCAAATCCTGCAGCAGACAGCCTGTCTTTAAGATCACCCAGTTGAGCCATGTCCAACTCCAACACAGATGGCCAGACCAGCTCAGCCCACCATGGTGTGATATAAGATTCCACAATCTGGTATGAGAAGAAGCTGTTTTTCATTAAAATTCTATAAATTTGCTTCAGTATGTATTTTCCCACAAAAGATCTCAGGATGATTTAAGCACCCTAAGAGTCCCCACATCATTCATTCCAACCATCTACTTCCTCTAGCAACTCTCCACCCTCATCTTCCCCTCTGGTAAGCATCCAGAATAGATGCCAGACATAAAGATATTTTTTTCTCATCCTCTGACACTTTTCTACATGGTTAAGATGAGAGTTTTCACCCTTATTTATGAATTCAATGGCACCCTCAGCCCCTGTCCCTCTAATAGATGAACCACTTACTGCATCCCTCTGGACAACTGAGCACCCTGGACCCATTCCTTTCTTTCCACCATCAGCTGTGAAGAAACATTCATGAGCAGTAACATTTCAGGTTTTTTAAATGTTCAGGAATTTACCACAAGAGTGATGGCACCAGGGAGAGACCTTGTCTGTGCATCCCTTTATTTGCCTCCTTTCTCACATACATGAACTGACATAAAAGATAAAAGTGCTTTCTTTCCCCTACGTACACCCTTTAATTAAGGAATGTTCCTTTAATTTCTTATAGTACTCCACACATCCTTTTGATGCACTAGGGGATCACTACTACCATTTTATTAGTACTCCCCAGCAAGCCTTAAAAGGCTGAAAAACAGAATGATCCCATACTTTTGATGTAGATATTGAGTGTTACAGTCCATTCCTGCACAAAGGTGGCTGCCTGCACACACTACATACTCCCATGAACTTGTTTATATCCTTTATCTTTCTCTTCCACAACAACAGGCTCATTTCATTTCTTTATTAAGGGCCTTCAGTTTTCCCAAGTGTAAAATACATTAGATATAAAACTTCAGCAGTATAACAAGACTTAAACTAAGCTAGCTTCAAGTCAATACTTCCACTCTCAGCTTCTGGCTTTAAATCTCAAGTCTACCACCAAGTGTCAACACTTGTACCCAGCTCTGGTGCTGATATTCCATGGCCAGCAACTTGACCCTGGCCACATCATTTCAATTATGCTTCCCATCTTTCTTGTTTGTATAGTGCTTGTAATTCTCTGGCAGGGGAAGCCATTCATTCCAAATATTCTTACAGTAAACATGTCACAGTACCATGACAAAAGGTACTATGGAAGTGTAAAATGATAGTAAAATGTTATTAATGTGTGTATGAAGATGCCATCACCTGAACTTCCAAGCACATTTTCAGTCCCGGAGAAGACATCAGAACCAAGAAACAGAGCTGAAATAAAACTACCAAGGGTATAATGAAGGGTACAATAACAATAACAATTTTTTTTTTCTAAGATCAAGACAGAAACGTTTTATTTTTTCCTCAAGTGCTAATCCAAAACATTACTGGCATTTTTACAGTTCTTGGCATTCATCAGTACTAAGAATAGTAATCAAAGTGTTTTCCCTTCAACTGAATGAGACCAAAGAGGGAAATAAATTCCCACATTGAAAAAAAATAGCAAAATACTGACATATTCATTTAGCTCCAAGTTATTGTTTGACACTCATATTATTAACTTCCTATTCATCTAGAAAGAAAATTCCTTTGTAACAATATAATTTAAGGTCTGTGCAGCAGCAAAACTCGAATCTAACACTGTAGTCATAACACACATATATGCCCGCACATCTGTACAGCCAAACTGAGTAATCACCTCTTGCAGCTATAAACTTCCATCTTTTACAAAGATTTTTGCAAAGTGGAGGTGTGTAGAAACATAGCTGGGCAAATTGATTTTGGAATCAGTTCAAACCTGAAATTAAATGCTTTGTGACAGCTGTCACTATTTCTTTGTCATGCATCAAAGAACATCAGGCCATAGTATGACTTCAGCTGAAGAACATATATCCTTTCGTCTAAACTGACTGTTCAGTGCTCTCATGACAACTCTTGTGCACATTTCTTATACCTTTAATTGATATCCAGCAGGACATTACATGTGAAATTCCACTTGTTTCTTTCCTATCAGGAGTATAAATACTCATAGGGTCTCAGCCAGCTTTAAGCCTTGCCAAGTAAAATGCAACAGTACAACTCAGAAGCAATCTCCAGACCCTCAGCAGCCACTCCAGAGGCCTTCCACTACTTCTGTGGATTAGCAGTTACCATTGTTTATTAGTCTACCAAAAGAGAACCACAAACACCTTTGGAATAAATTACATGACTGCACATTCCCATGGCTTGTACCACAAGCTTTCTCCAATTTGAAAACTAGGCAAATAAAAAACCCTTTAGTCACAAAGGTTTAAGTCTCCATTAGACTGAGCAACTTGCTTTGCTAGCAGGCAATGTGCCAGTTGTAGGGAGAGCTTGGGAATATGTTGATGTACATATACCAAATACAACTGATCATATTTCTCTACAGTAGAGTTGCTAAAATGGCAAATTCAATGAAGATGGGACCAAATGTTAACACAGAATACAAAACATTACATCCTAAGGATTCTCAACACGACCAAATATTTTATTCCTTAAAACAAAAGAGGCAGCAGATCCTTGGAGACAGACATCTGAAGAACTGCATCTGGAGGACAGATAAACAGCATATGGGTCATAAGCAGAATGCTGTTGCAATACTGTTAATCAAGATAGCTCAGCCTGATGTTTTTCATCCCTTTTTCCACAGGAGCCAACCAAGAACTGTACTGTAGAATTTTGTTCAAATTAGCTTGGAAATGGACATGGAATTTAGCTGTAATAGCCTGTGTTTGTGCCAAGTATTGCTGCTATAACACATTTCTCTTGTTAATGTCTTTAAACTATGAGAACGCTGCAATTACTCTGCATTGATTTTAAACGCAGACTTAGCGCAGTAACGTCTCCAACTTGTAAGCAAAACATCAGCACTATAAATCAAACTGTTAAAGTCACTGTTTGAGCCAAACATGAGCAAATTAATAGAGAACAAGTATAGAGATCTGTCTTTAGATTTCTATACATTATTCTGTGGACTTTGGCACCCGCTGCTTTGTGCTTTATGCCCTCCACACAGCGGAAGAAGAGAATTGCTGAGTGACAGTAGCTTTGCTGCTGCGTCCCTCACTGTTAGTCCATACACACAGAGCTGAAGATGACTTGCAGGTTCTTCCTTCTGCAAGGTTAAGAAGTGCAGTCACAGGAAAGCCATTCGTTTGACATTACAAGCATTTCACATACAGTGGAAATGGTGTCAGAATCTCTAAACACTGTGCCATAAAAGAATGCCAGAAGAGCAGAATGTTGAATGAGAAGTGATAATTACTTGATATAAGATTTGATTAGATCAATATCTCTGTGTAATGTAACGAAACACTTCATCAGCACAGACGAAGCCTTCAGTGCACAGTTAGGGCAATAAAATTAGATAAATTCATTATATATAGAAGTTTCTTGCTCAGAAGACTAGAGATATTTTAGGCTTAAACTTGCGATGCATACAATAGCAACACCTAGAAGCAGGCAATGATGTCAGAAAAAGATTCCAATTAAAATTAGGTTCTGACACCTTGTCATCCACACCTGAGCAAATGTGTCCAGAACAAAATGAAAGGCTTATTTTTAAATCTGCCGGCTTCCAAAATGACACTATGGTTCCAAGACATGTGCTAGCTTCCTGATTTTTCCTTATCCATAACAGAGGTGCCAAAAATTCTCTTGTCTGTGATGTACACAGCTGAAGAGAACCCCAGCACTGCGCTGAATCTGCCTGGACACTCCATAGACATTGGAACATCTCAAAGGTGCCTCTGGTGCTCTCAGATGTGTGGCTAACACACAGCCATGGGTGGGGGCAAATGCAGCCCTCAGACAAACCCCTGCTCACAGGGAAAAAAGAAAATAAAGAAAAAAAGGAAGGAAGGGAGGGGGGGAAAACGCATTTCTTCTGAGTGTCAGTACCAGAGAAAGAAGCTGTTGTTGCTGCACTCTAACCAGGCAATGACTGCAAGGCACTTAATTTTCCAATTAATTAGGTCCTAACTCTAAATGTAGAAGTAATTGATGTGTCAACACAGACAAATGAAACAACTCTCGACATAAAAGCAAGGACGTTGCTCTACCCCTCAGCACTGCATGACGGATTCTATCATTTTTTGTAAAGAATTGCGTCAGTGAGAGGCAATGCCACTGCAGCTCAGCAGCCATGTAGTGGCATATTTATTATGTAAGGTGCCTCTACATCATGCCACACTTTTAGCAGGCAACACATCCCTACAAAACTCACCACCTCTTTTCTTCAACTGTAAAAACTCCTTTATCATGTTTTCAACATGTGGTTCACCTGAGTATTCACTGACACCATTATCTGTCAAACATGCTGCGTGACATCAATTCCATACTTAAAATCACAAAGAAATTTTTGCAAAGAAATCTTCTTTTCAAAGCTCTCTGAAAAATAGTGGCCAATTGCCCCCAGTTAGCTTGACTGTCACCAACCAAGACTTAAAGCACTAAGAACTTAACACACACCAGTGAACCTGCTACTTTTCCTTTATTTCCCTTTTGCTGGGCATCATCCATTGCCATTTAATCAAATTTCTTAACTACAGTCTTTATGGGGCAAGGGATGTTTTCTTTGCCTTCATCTATAATGACCACTAGAACAGGGAGTTATACTGGGTTCTACAAACCTTACTGAAGAAATAAAGCCGGCAGAAAAAGGCACAGGGAAGCCAACACAGGAGTTAGTTGGGAAGTTTACATAACATCAGAGCAATTCTTCCCTATCTTTTAATTTTGTTCTATAAACACACACCCACACATGTGCACACACAAACACAGAGTTAGAAAGCATATCAAGAATTGTTGTAAGCCTTTTTGTAATGCTAGTCTCTTTTTTTTTTTTTTTTTAACTAACTAAATTACTGGCTCCAGGTAGGAAGCTATTGACGAGCTTCTAAAATGCTTGATGGAAAGTTGCAAACTCACTGGCAACCGAGGCATTAAAAACAAAAATACTCCCAAACCCTTCACTAAGCCATGCAGCTGTTACAGGTCACTATCAACGTGCTGTACAATACTTCAGTTCAGAATACCTGAGTTCCTACCATTCCACTACCTTGCTCATATATCACTACTAATCTCCCTTTGAAAGAAAAATATATTAACAGGATTAACTAGAAATTCAGTAATAACTTGGGGAGGCAAGTTTCGTTTAAGTTTAAATGAGGGTTTTCAGAAAGTCAATTAATAAATGCTTTTTACTTTATCCATTTAGTGTGTGCTGGCATTAAAGTAAGGCATCATCCAGTCGTTCAGCATCTGAACTATAAATGTTAGTGTGCAGGAATGGGAAGGAGCCAGACGACTCCAGGGATGACAGGCTGGTCAAGGGATATCCCATCTTTCACCTTATCTAGGTCAACAGTTTGAAACACACTGAAAAAATTCCCAGCTAACAGGACAGGACCTGTTGGCCCATCCCAGTCCCCATGTTGCTCATAGCAACTGGCAGCTTTTCTAATATCTAAACAGCAGCATTAGGGGATGAACAAGGACAAATATTACCTCAACCAGTTCTCTCTGGAACACCAACAAGATGTGATGTACAGGTGAAGAAGGCTTGCTTAATAGAACCCAAATTTCTCTGTTCTGCAGCTGAAGGATACCTGCTTACACTAAGGATAGCAGACAGTTAACTTTTCACCGATTATGAAAGCTTCAGCACAGAGAAACAGAAAGGAATTCCCATTTCAACAAGGCAAAAAAATTAGCTCAGCTCAACACTATCTTACTCAAATGTTTTCTGAACTCCTAACACACAGCACTCGAGACAGATGAAAGGCTGATTCAAGTCAGTTCTTACTTCAGCTCTTTCTGAAATTGTATAAAAACTCATCCTCCTCTCAAGTTGTTTAAATATCAGGAAACATTACTTTAGCTCTGTGAAATAGCTGGCTGAGGGACACTTCTAGCTTCCATGACTTTGACTCTTCTTTGTGCATACATCACGTACAGGAGGGGTTACACAATGGTTATTGCAAACCCTCTGATGAGAAACCCCTTCTTTGGGCATACATCACAGCAGGCCTAAATGATTATGAATGAGAGCAAATTCCATAAGAGTCCATTTCTGTGACACCTAGGGAAAAAGTTAATTCCTTATCTGCTTCACTACAAGCTTTGAAACACTCCTCCTACAGAACCACCAGTCACACGTGTCACAACCCTACAAGCAGCAAAATTGTGGTTTCTGACTTTATGAGGGCACTAAAGACAGAGCAGAAGACAAGAGAACAGCAGCAGCATTGCAGAGCTCACTTCTCTAGCACACAGTGGGCTTGGCTTTGACTGTCTATGAACCTCCTAACTTCCAGATGTCACATTCAGCAGCACCCCAAATATGCTATCTTACTCCCTTCTGCAGGCAAGGGCTAGATCAGCCAATTTCTGGTTGCACGATTAAATCTGGGCACTGGCTGATCTCAAAGTATTTCAGAGATACAGAGTAGCTATCCTAAAGCATATGCTTTAGATACTGGGCAACCGAGTTCTTTCCTAATAATAGAAAGTCTTCCAGAGAGAGCAGTGACAGGCACATCTTATTTAGCAAAGTGTACAGTGAACAGTTCTGGCTTGCAATAAATTTTATCTCTCTTTAATTCGGATATAGTCAAAGGTGCATACAATTGGAGACAGGAGTCAAAGGAACTTATGATATATATGAACATATTCAGAAATGTATTTAAAATTTTATTTCTGTTTAGAGACTTTCACTTCAAGATGCTGCTAACATGTACGACAGACAAGCACTACTCCTGGCATTCTCCATTTTATACATCTCTAGTCTCTATACATCTATCTCTACACATTAGCCACTCTATACATCTCTGGTATTCTCTGTACATCTCTATTCCCTGGCATTCTTCTAGTCAGCATGAAAGGTGCTGACTAAGCATTTGCTCCTTTTGTGAAACAGCTTTCAAAAGTAACATGGCTCAGGTTATGATCTGTTTAAAAATAAAACCCAGACTCTTCTGGGCTTCTCTTAAGAAATTTTGCTGTGTGAGGAAAAGGAAAGAACAATTTCTACTTTACTGGCATTACTATTTATTTGCATGTAATGGCATCCATGATGGGCAAAGCACTGCTCTAATTCATGAGGAAGCAGAACTCTTGTCCCCAAAACGTCCACATGGAACAGGATCTCATTTCACAGAACAAGTAATAAGAATTAGGAAGTATTTTAAGAGTGCTGCAGTTACTCAATAAAATCTGCTTTGAAGTGCATTGCCTTGCTCTCTCCTCCACAGTTAAAACTTGCTCCTTGCCATTACAAGCAGGAACAATGTTACTGACCCCTCGGGTTCTTAATTCTCTTTTTTGTATTAACTCCCTCACTTTGAACGCCCCTTCCAGCTCTCTGGATAAATGGATCGATTGGAACAGAAGATAGCAATGTGCTGAGTCATCACTCATCTCCCACTAGCATACAAGGAGCTGAGCACAATCAGTCAATGGAGGGACTTATTCTTAGAAGTCTTCCAGTTGTTACTGTAAGAGAAGTCTCTTTCACTTCCAACTGTTATTAAATGGCCCAACTACTTGCTTTCCAAATGGACGCTTAGCCTTTTACTCTTTACACCTTTGTTTACAGTAAAAATTAACAGCCAGACACCTCTAAAACTCATATTTAGGAAGGCAAAAACCAACCAAACACACTAAAAAAAAACCCCAAACAAACAAAAAAACCCACAAGCAAAAAACCCACAATGGTACTTGGTATAAACAAATACATTCTGGATTATTTTTCTGTCTTCAGTTTCGCCTTTCCATTTTTTACTCCTCTTTTCAAGCTTTTCTGCCAGGGCTAATGCTCTGCCTAGCTTTTTGGTTTGCTTTCTTTTCATCTAGTATTTTAATAATCACGTTACTCTGGGATCAAGACCTTAAGGTAACTGGAGAATTAAGGTCACAATATTTGGCAATATTGAAATCTTTCCATTTCTAACTCCTACAGTGATGTCTTACTTTTTGCTGGTAAAATCATCCCATTATGGGTTTCAAATGGAGCTTAAATCTAGTCAAGGAAGGTAACAGAGGAGGTGTCTCTTATCTACCCATACAGTGCAAGCACACACTTTAAAAAAGAGGTGCTACACAAAGACAAGGAATTTATTTCAGACTGAGAAAGCAGAACACCAAAACACTAATGCGGTTGAAACAAACAGCACAAAATGACAATTCATTATTTCAAGGGTTTAATAGAAATGGATTTTTTTCATAACTTTGAGAGACTCTCCATTGTTCAATTTAGCCAAAAGACTATGAGCAGGCTCAAACACCAACCAACCAAACTGCTTTGCTTCTAAGGACTCATCTCTCCTCCTCTTTTTCCCTTCCCCGCATCTCTGCTCACTGAGCATTGTAATTACAACACAAGACATTCTTCTAAAAGTTTTAAAACCTAACATTTCCAGAACACCAAAAAGTGGAGAGTTGTTCTCTTGGGTGGTCATGTTCAGCTGCTCAGTAATGGGGCAACTAAGGATTCAGAACTGAGGACAAGAATCATAAAAAAAAAATAAAAATCAGAGCCTGTGTAGATGAAGCAGTGAAAATACGCTGGTTTGCCTCTTATCCAGAGGAAACAAACCCATCATCTGCCAGGATGGTTCATCTCTGCAAGAACATAGTTAAATAAAACATAAATCTTACTTCCACTCAGCAGTCAAAAAGCAAATGTAGACCTGTGCATTTTGTCAGCAGACTGAGTTTTGACAAGAAAAAAAGAACACTAAGAAAACTGTGCTGAGCTCTCCTAATTCAGAACAAATACAGCAATAAGTAAAGAATTATTCTGTTCCTGAGGCTAGGTTATTTCAAATGCCACTTGTACTCGCATTAGGTATGGGGGCCATGAGAAGTCAGTGGGGAAGATATCTTACACCTCCCTCACTGCTGGGCCACGTGCAAGACAGTTTCTGTAGTTTGCACAAAATGACAAAACATTTTGCTTTGTATATTTTGTTGCTCAAAGACAAGCAATCATCAAGTTACGCAGAATGACTGAATGAAAAATTCACTTTTGCAGGTATAGTTTACATAAACTATCATAGTAAAAAAGTAACTATACCCTAGGACACTAACACAAACAGCAGATGTGTTTATGGCAAGTGTTCCCCAATATCACAACCAAGTAGTGAGATCTCCATAGTAGCTGGAAGAGAGCCACTCGAGAGCCAGATGGTTTAATGAACAGTCCAGGGTTCTCTTCTTGGGACTTTTTCAATCAGATGATATTCTTCTAAACACTAATCCAAAGCTAGCAACCCTCTCTTCTTTGCTTTCAGATAGAGGAAAAGCTAAGTCCCACCTAAGCTGCCTAAAAAGCTCTGTACCACTTTCAGTAGAGCAGGGTAGCTGAACTGACCACAGCAATCACCAGTGATGTAAGCACCATTCCACCCACAGATTCACACAGTGTCCAGTGGGAAATTAATGAAGAGGTCAAGATGAGGGATTACCTGTGTTCCCCAAAGCATCTTAAACTCTTGAACAAAGTACTATTCCCCTTCTGTAACCACAGACACCGTTCCATGCTCACCCCAAGCCATGCAGAACTGGGCACCAGGAACTCTGATCCAGAGACCAGCAAAGATTATGAATCCCAGTTTGTGCCACAGGAGGCACAATGGTAGTGATGATCACAGACAGTTTTGTCTGTTTCCATAGTTTCAATCAGGCACTCACTCGACCACCAGCTTGGCCAACCTGCCAATCTCAGCTTTGCTCTACCAGTTTCCCCATCTTCTTTGGCCTAGAAGCTCATGAGGTCCCACCTCTTCTACATTTCTTTTCCCTTCCTATACCCCATGAATTAACACATCACCTCCAGAATGAATTCCACTCCTTTCACCAGCAAATGTCATCTCATCAATCACTCTGCTTGCATATTTTTATCCCTTTACCTTCCTCATCCTCCATACGTGTAAACTCCCAAAACAGACTCTGCCTTTAACTCTGCATCTACACAAAACCAGGCCCAGATCTCTAGGAATCTCTAGACATTCTACTGACACTTAAATTAAGGCTTTTTTTCTCTAGCTGTGTTACTTGGTCAGATAAAGGTATTATCTCTTCCTACAAACCTCAGCACAATAATAAGAGAACAGTAATAATGGTGGCAAAAGCAAGAGCTGCAGCACTGCGTGAGATCCATGTTATCAGCACAAGTTACAGCAGGGAGAATACTTAACTGTGACACCATGTTTGAGACATGGATTGAAGAACAGCCTGCCCACTCAGACACCATGTGGAATTTAAGAAGGCACAACAAAATTACCCGAGCTGGTCTTGGCTAGGAGGCCAGGATTAGCACTCCAACACTTCTGAAAAGTGGCCAGGAAGGCTGTTTTGCCTCTCATCCAAAGGAAATAAAACCATCATCTGCTAGATGGCCCCCAAACACTATTTGAGGCATCATTTTTGCACAGATTTGAGAAAAGTGTTTTTACTGATACACCTGAGTGATTTGCAGCATCAGTGCATCGTTTAACAGTGGGTTGGACCAGCATCAACTGAGAACACCAAGTGCTCTTCCCTGTCTCATAAATAACACACCCTTAGCTATCTTACATTTTCTGTAGATTTTTCAGCCAGTTACACAGAGACATTAAAGGAAATAGTGACCTAATTCTGACACTGTGGTTTCATAATGTAAAGATAACCTAATTCTTCAGTGGTCCCAAAACCCCTCTTCCTGACAAATGACCTTCTCCCTAGAGTATTTAATATTACTTTTGGCAATTAGAGGACTGAACAGAATACGCAAACTGGAAATTAAAAAGCCTTGCTTTTCCTTTAGATCAGTTAGGATGATGTGCACAAACACAGAAAAACTGTGTGAATTTTACTGATGTGCTGCTCTGCATCCTAAGATATGGGCAATCAAATCTCTTGCTTCAGTGAGTACTGAGATCGGGATGATGAAAGAAAGTTGTTTTCCCCCACAGTACAACACTATTGCTTTGGTGCATAGAAGATCCCTTCCATTTTTTTAAGCTCCAACAGGTATGGGCTCTAAAGAGATCAAGAAAGGTGTTGGTACAATAGCTGATTTTCTATTAGGAAAGACCATGGTCAAAGATTTTCAGCAAACAGCAATATGACAAATTCCTACCATATTATTAATCTGATCAAAAAACAGTTTGCATAATCAATTTAAAATACCTTAGCTCCCAATTCAACAGAAAAATGCATTGAAAAGCAAAAAATAGACAAATCAACCAGGACACGGATCAGCTTAGCATGACTTACCCTTATGCATGGCTTGAAAAAGTGGAGGAGGATAAGATAGGAAAAAGGTCATGGACTTTTCAGGGTACAGGCTAACTGAATGGGGCCATTAACAGTTAGTGAAGCAGAGAAGAGCTTCTCTGCAGCATCATGCCAGGCATGAAGAATCAGCATTCTCAGAGGAATGCCTTTACTTCAGTGAGGAAGTGCAACAGATGAAGCAGTTTTACCTTCCATCACTCCTGCATTACTATCAGTGCAAGAAAGAAAGGTCTAACTTCTCTTAGAGCAACATCTTATAACGAGTATACCACTGCACATGGAATCTTCACACAGACACACAACCGTGCTGCTATTTGCAAGCATCAGTAAAATAATCCAATAATTTAATTTTATTTCTTACTAATGATAATGCTAACAAATATTTTATTAAAATTATGGCAAATCTGCCTTTTTGGATTGCTTTCCAGATGAAATTCTTGCTGAGCATTCACTCTTCACTTCTGCAGTCTTCATCCCTTTGGAAGGCTGCATGTGTGCATGACAGCCTCATGTTACATCATCTGTGAAATTCACTGCACAAAACTCAGTGCTCTTGCTTTGAGAATTTGTGCCTTCCCAAGACGTCTTTCCAATGACACCAGTTGTAAAAATGCCCATGGAGCATAAAAGCAGAAGGGTAAATCCTCCACTCTGGCCTAAGAACCTCCAGCAAAATGGTCATTAAAGCGACAAAACTGCAAAAACGAAACCAAGTGTCAGGCTTCAGCATGAGGATGTGGGTCAGCTTGGACAGCAGCCATTACTGGGAAGAATGCAGAGGGAAACTTCCTTTCATAAAGACAACTCAGTAACTTAAGAGGAACAGGATGAAACTTCCAAAGCCCTCCTGGCTAACATCAATTAATATTTTATCAGTGAGCAGCATCCTCACTGAAAGGTACACACTATGTCCTTTTCCTCTCCTTCACAAGTACTCTCCTCTAACAGATGGTCAGTTTACATGTGGTAATGATCCACTGTAATTAAAAACTCTATTCTCATTAGCAATCCTCCAAGAATACGACAGCTCTGGCTCACTTTTTCTGATGAGTATGTGTTTTGTTTAATGATAAACAGCAGCCAGGAGAATAAAAAATACAGTAAATTTCTACACTGGGGCTGAGTGGAGGGGTTGGATTACAGATTCATAAAAGACAGTCAAAGATACCATTCACCCACCAAGGTTGACAATGCCAAGTTTGAGGGTGAAGACATACCCAATCAGCATGTGCAGTTCAGATGTCTTCTGGAAGGATTCACTAAGTGTAATTCATATTCCCTCCACCTTTCAAGTTCTTTTCTCATTTCAAGTGAAATCAACATTTACAATCAACTGTTCTACTATAATTACAGAATACAATAATCACAGACTGTTTTCTATAGAGACATAGATTTACTGCTTCCCCCTTCCTGCAATTCCTCTCCTCCTCTCCAGTTGGAAAAGCCAGAGGACCAGCACAGACATATATTTTTCAAGAGTCATTACCTTCCCACCGACTTTACAGATCATTTTGGATTCAGTGTCACTGAGAAAGGAGACCTTGTGGACTACTGACAGTGTCTGCAGAATTACTGACTCGAAAAATCTGTAACACCTGAGAAAGACCATCATCATCTAGGGGTCCTAAGGGGAGGAAGAACAGTCTTGCAGACAGGACCTTTAATCAAACCTCTGCAGATACGGGTTCAATTCATTGTTCTTCCATAAATCACTCCATAACACTCACCATCTGTAAATATATATGGAGGAGCATTTCCCACTTCAGATCACAAACACTCAACTGCTGGGAGCACCTTTAACTGTTTTTTAATTCAGAATCTCATCAAGCAGAACCTCAGTTACTGACTGATGTCCCTGAGATGATACTTCTGCATATAACAGCACAGGCAGAGCCCCCCTGTGCTCCACGCTAGGTTACCTGGAGGATCCCAGGAGGAATAGCAGAGTCACAGAGACAGATAGAATAACATAAGTTAAAGCATCCTCCCAGGACTAATTTCTTGGCAGGCAGGTTCATACTATGTACCAGGGTTTAAGATAGGCTTTTTAGGTCTCTGCAGCTCCTCTACCAAATTTTCACTTACTTCCAACTTCCCACGAGCCTAGCAAAAACCTCACTGCAAGTCAGTAAAAAGCAGGTATTTTCTAGGGTCAGATCTGACTAGTAGATAGAAAATTATAATTATCAAGAAAAAATTATTTCATGTGCCAGTGATGACACACAATCCCTCTTACAGGGAGCTCTATTTTCCATTTCAAGCAAATAGATTTTCTGTCCTGAGCATCAAAAATTTAAACCACTCATCCTCCCCGGTGTTTTGCATTGAGCATGGCTCGTTTCCAAAAGTCAATGTTAAAAAGCAGAAGGGAGGTCCAGTGTTACATTACATCTCAATTTTTTCTTCATCAGTCATGTCTGGTTTGCAGTTTTCAAACACAGTTTTATGTGGTGTTTTTTCTGCTGACTCGGAATCCTGAAGCCCTGGGTTTTAGAGACAGACTGAGCTATTTTCTTCTGTAACACTTTCACTAATAGCAGTATTTTCTCAGGCAAGTTCTGCTCCACTGTGCAGAGTCTCATTGACTTAACAAAGCCCCTGTTTCTGTGAAACATGCAGATCTGCTTCTGGGCTGGAGAAGCACTTAAAGGACAGAAAGTTAAAAGCTCTCCATGTTACCTCAGTCAATAAAATCAATCGATGTGACAGGCGGCCAACTCAAGAGTATTTGAGCCACACAGGGACTGAAGGTAACACTCATGGGTCAGCCCTATCTGACTGCATTCCCAGGTTCACCTCATGCAGCAACTAAGTACAGGGACCTGTAAAAAGCTGTGGTCACTTCACTCTCCCGAATTACTCATAAAAATCCCCTTCCCCAGAGCTCTCCTAAAAATGAGGTATGTACCCTGTGGCAATCTACTGCTGAGAAATTTAATCCATGTCTCATAGGGTTGGGAGAGCTGGACACCTACAAGATACAAATGGCTTCATTAAGTGTCACTTTTATACAGCTCTTGGACCACATACAGTATAGCTAATAAAATGCCATCTCATCTGCTTGCCACTTCAGAGGTTATTACAATTACATGAAAAAATAAACAAGGGCAAAAAAGCAGAGAGATGATCTAGAGCAGCAGGAGGCCTGACTAGAAGTACACAGTGCTGGTCTCAGGTCTGACACATCCTCCTGCATGGTCCTGTTAAGACAGTCAAACCCTCAGGTGCTTTGTAATCCTCATAAAAGGCTTTGAAATTTGAAGAAGAAAGGTGTCTTAATACCCCTTGTCCCTATCTTCACCTTGGATTTTTGTTAGTTTCCCTGTCAGGAGCACCGGGAAGTATTAGGCTTCTCATTGTAGCAGGATTCTCTGCCTAGAGTGGGGGAAAACCAGCTTGAACATTTTTATTTGCAAAGCTATCAGTGCTGAATGGAGAAAGGGATGCCATGCTGGTTTTGGTGTTGAAAAATGCTGAAACCAGCTGGACTCATCAACCCCAAAGTTAAACATTCTGAGAAAGAAAAAAATACCTGATAAAGGACCAAAAGTGATACTACTTACAACTTAAATAAAGATGCTGAGCTGGCACAGCTGGCCTGGAGACGTAGGACTGACAGTCAATCACTTTATACTGTAAAAATCCATTCCCATTTTTTAACTGTGGAGTGTTCTAACATGCTCCTGCACCAAGTGTGTGTGTGCGGAAATTCCTCCCTTGACTGGGGATGCTCCTCAAGGCTGAGCAAAAGAGATTTCCCACAGTCAGCAGCATAGGTGAGTAATATCAATCTCTACTTAATAATTGATTTTGCTAGCTTTAATATAGTTGCTTGAATATTGCTCCAAAAATAGTACACTATACTAGTAGTTATACCTACCTATTCCAATTAAGATCTTTTAGTCTGATCATTATAAGTTTAAATAAATCATTTATTTTATATCTATATAGATAGATAGAGAGAGAGATTTGGGTTGCCATCCTTAGTCTTTAATATTGCTCCAAAAATAGTACACTATACTAGCAGTTATAGCTACCTATTCCAATTAAGATCTTTCAGTCTGATCATTATAAGTATCATAATAAGTTTAAATAAATAATTTATTTTATATCTAGATAGAGAAATAGACAGATAAAGATTTGGGCTGCCATCCTTAATCCTGCAGGACAAAGTTCTATAAAGTTTCAATTATACCTATATAATCCTTTAGAGATAAACTGTTGGCATAGGCTGAGGCCAAGATTGATTCCTTGATTCCAGCTGCACTAAGACTCCTTTTTGAGAAGTTTAGAAAGCAGGAGGATCCTTTCTGCACCTCGTGACTCAACTGGAAGGCTTTTTTAATACATTTTGTCTGAAGCTCACATTCTGCCTGCAACACTCATGAGTCTTGATTTGATTTATTTATTGAGTTATGCTCATGAAAGACAGCAGTAGAAATTGCACACAGCTAAAAAGTAAACATGGTATCTGCCAGGTCCTTGGGTTCTTCTCACTTTTGCCCCCCAGTTTTTTCTTAGGAAAACAAAAAACTACAACATTTCTCATCTGCTGCAGAGATAAGACACTTTCACACTCTGCCAGTGTATGCCAAACCTATTTGGAAGGCAGCATCACCAGGCATCTTTTTGTGAGCAAATCTATTAAAAGAAAGCTCTGTAAAGAAATTGCCTCAAGGCTCCAGTTCAGTGGTAGCTATGGCAGTGTTCCTGTGCTGTTGGCTTGTACTCACTGTGGAAAGTCCCCACAAAGTCATGAATAAATGGAGCTCTTTATGCTTTTGTCATGGGATCACATGGGCATATGAGTCCAAAATGAGCAGGAATCTCTTTTACAAAACCCCACTATTCTGAAGGTAGAAGAATGGGTTCATTTAAGCAGGTCTTCCCAATTCAGTACCTTTGAATAAGTACTGTTAAATAAAAGCTCATGTCATTTGTCAGCTGAAATGTATTTTCTATCTCCATTGCCATATTTGAATGACTAGGCCTTGAAAACAACTGTTAAAACTCTCTTCCTAATTAATACCTTAAACAGAGATAACTTGGAGTCATGTGACTTAACAGCAACTACATCAAGGTAACAGTTTTTGCTCAATGCCAAGGACATATTAAATTAAGTCTTCCACCGCATGACAGACAGCTCTGTTCACAGAAATGAGAAACAACAGAAATTTTAAAAAACCCCAAAACCAGTAAAAAATACTAAAACAAATGCACGTGCTCTATGATTCTGCAAAGGGAAACATAATCATCCTTACTCGGACATAGCAATGCTCAACTGAACATTCAAGATCCATCACACTTTACCTAAGCCATCTACAAAGTAGCAATGTAGAAGCTCTTGTAATCACGTTTACCTGTCTGATCTGCAGCATCTCCCTCACAATGAGTTTAGCCTTAATCTATCACCTCCAAAGAGAGCTTTTGGGGAATCTCTCAGGTACAGCATTCATAGTACACACCTCCATAACACACATCTCTATGCATAGATAGATAGATGGATAGGTGGATAGATAGATAGATAGATAGATAGATAGATAGATAGATAGATAGATAGATGGATAGATAGATGATTTAGCAAGTTGACTCCTGTCCACAGAGCTGCAAAGACAATGGAGTTTTCCTGACACAAAGAATTCTGTCACAAGCTGTTGAGAGCAAGCTTAACAAATCCTCAGGCAGTAGCATCTGGCCAGTCACTGAACAGAGTACCAGGCACTTTAGAGTTTGAAAACTGGCCATCAACATTCTTCTCTCAGACAGCTGATTTTATCAGCAGCAAAGCACAGTCAGAGATGCAACCTTTCAAAAATGCTACTTTTGATGATGATGTTCAAGTTCAGGACTCCACTTGAAATGGTTGGGTTTTTTTGGTTGTCCATTTTGTTGAAGTTTTTTGCAACTGATGGCTCACGTGTAATTTTCTAAAAATTTATTTCAGATAGGACTGTAGACCACGGCTTGATTTTCCAAGAGCATGCAGAAGTGTTAGAAAATGAAAACTTTACTGAAAACAATAGTCTATTAAAAAGGCATTTTTAATGGGCTCGACTATTGTCAAGAACTCACAACTAATTCCAGTTCATGACCAAGAGTATTCAGTCTTTCTCCAGTGCCCACTGTTTCACCCTGGAGAACCAAAAGTATTTGTAACCTCTTCTTCCTCCTCCTTCCTGGAGTGCCAGGCAAAAGGCTGCCTCTGCTCCATCTCAAGTAGCTGAGTTGTGACTTATCATTAGAACAACCTCAAACTCAATCCCATATAATGTCATGCTCTCTATCAGGGTTTCTTAACAACTTCTAGATTAACAATCCTTCAGAGAAAAAATAATTTAAGGTCTACCCAGCATAATGATGACACTTTCATGTCTCTGTGGCAAACTTGTGCCCCCGAGGTTTTCCTTTCAAGCATATGCTCCTGAATCTTTACATTGCCTTTTGTTTCAGCATGGCAGCGCTCATTTCAGCCCTAAGACAGATCTTAAATCTATACAGTCTATACAATCCTAGGCAGACATAATTCAATAAGCCTGTTTTTCCTTTTCATGCTATTGGGTTTGAACATTTTCTTTGCTAAACCTGCCCACAACACATCCTATAACACAGAAAACCTTGAGCTGACTACCCATAAAATATATTGCGTCAATGGTCAGACATAAATCTGCGCTGATGCTGCAGCAAAAAGAACCACAGCTGAAATGAATGTCACATCAGGTTGCGGTCTCAGAAGAATAGACAGAAGCAGGAGACACTACAGGGCAGAAACAATAAAGGAAGAAGCCTCCCTCTCTCCCCCAAGCTGCTATGAAGCAAAAAATTAGGCCAGAGACTGTCATTAAAGCAGTATTATAATTACAGCTCCTAGAACCGTTTAGTAGTAAGCTAAGGACAGAAGGAAGTTTCTTTAGAAGGTGCCGAGCTTCTTTCAACAGAAAACAGCAAAACATCTCTCAATCATCTACTCAAAAATATGAAGTCACGTCAAAGAACCGTGTGCATGCAGGCACAGTGCTATCAGATTTATAAAAGCGGTGCCTCATGCAAGTGCAAATGAACCCTCTCAGCTTTCTCTGGTGGAGGCTGGGAAAGAAAGCAACTAAGCCAGCAGCTGTTATTCCTCAGAAACCTGATCATAACCTCATCAGGATCTTTGCTTCCCCACTCAGTTACTCAGATTCTGAACCACAAAAGAGCAGGTATGACATTAGTACCAGCAAGGCTGGGCAAGGAGAAAAGATCAGTAGGTGTACAGCTGAACATTGGCAGAAACAAACTGTGTGCCGTGGATACTAGCAAAAGAAAGAAAGGAGGAGAGAGACTCTGGGAATACAGGGGAAGAGATTAAGGATGTTTTTATCCTCCCATTTTCTCCTCATACTTCCTGATGAAGCACACAGCAAAGCTTCAGAAGACAAAAATACTTGTATTTCCACATGTCTGTATTTCCACATGTCTGTATTTCCACAAGAAAGCAAATTATACTAGCGTTGTTTCCCTCCTTTCACATTCATTTTATGCATATCTCTCTTGAATATGTTTGCTGGAGAACACTCTTTGTAGATCCAGAGTCAGGATCTCCTAATTGCAATAGTAAGAGTTATTGTATAATAAGGAAACAGAAATCATCCAAACTAGAAATTCTTCCGTCTTTCCACTGCTGTGGTTCCACTCCCCTATCCCCCTGAAGTGCTGTAATGCTGTTTCTTTGTGTTCCTGAGAGTTTCCCAAGATAGAAGAACTGGGAGAGCCAGTTCCTGCAAAGAGTTATACACAGAACCATAGAATGTGGTGGGACACCACCTTCAGGGATGCAGGGAATAAGGACAGCCTTGAGGAAGAACAGATTTTATTCTTCTACTTTTAGCATGTCACCTTCCAAGATTAAAAAAAAAAGGGGGGGGAGGGAATGTTGCAAAGAAATAATTTTGTTTCATGAGAAACACATTTAATGGTGGGAAGCACATAGCAAAAAAATAAAATCACTGGTTAAGAACCAGAAAAATTAGAAATAAAGTAACAATTTAAACATCAGCGACATTTCTGATAATGTGTCTAATGGCACAGCACAGTAGAATATTAATCCTTAACTTTCTAATTTGGATTTATGGGAGAAGTATATAATTCAGTGGATCTTCAGCATGTAACATACAGGGAGTATTTCAGCTTTCCAAAAGCATGTGCTGCTTCAATCAGGATATGTCATTGGAATAGGTTGGGGAGTACTCATTAAATCACTTGTTTATTATTCACACTACAGGAATGTGAGTTCTATTGGTAAAATGAATCAATCAGAGAGCAAAGAGCTGTTCTCTGGAGTCTGCATTAATCAGCCCGACAAGCTGTCACTAAGGATTGGGTCAGGCTCATAGCACAGCATCCAACCAGTGGGGAAAAAAATCCCCGAGACGGCTGGAACAGGGAACAGTTCACCCATTTAAAGCTGTCCCCAGAGGCTTGTGTCAACCATTTATTACTGCTCACACACAGCTGCAGAAGCTTTTAAGTGAGAAACCTGCATTCTCGGACGTTCCAGAACTGTGTGGAAACATGCTTGATCTCAGCTAGTTCTGGGAGGACAAGCAAGATGAAGTATCCTGAAAGAAATACTGCTGGGCTTTAATAGAGCCCTCTGAAGAAAATGCATTCATGAACTTGGAAAAGGTCTAAAACTAGGACACATGTCAGAACAGATACACTGTTGGGAAACATTCAGAGCTGTCATGCAGTCTGCACTTCAATAAAACGTTTTTTTAAAAAAAACCCACTATTTTTACAGACTATTTTTTCATACAAGCATATTGTTTTCAAAGTTTAGCTGTTGCCTAGACTCCCTCAATATAAGTCTAAAATATAAAGTATCATTTTAAAAAATGTCACTCAAGAGAATGCACCAAAAAAAAGCTTTTTGGTTATTTTAAAAAACCCAAACAAAACAAAAACCCACAACCATTACCCTGTCCCACTCTCTACCCTGCTGGTAAAGATCATGAGCTCCTAAAATCTCATTATTCTGAGATATACACTCTGTTAATGAGAATGAACATAACAGAGAATACAAGCACTAACTGGGCTGCAGGAGCCCTAAACAGACAAGAAACGTGGGACAAAAAAAGAAGCAGTCAGCAGTTCTGATAATACTGTGAAGCTGTGTAACACACATAGCAACACATAAAATCAATACACTGTACCAGAGAACACAATCACACACTGCGGCCACTTGGATGGAGGAGTGATAAGATCAATGTTTCTGTTCTTGTCAGCACTTGTGCCAACTGCACCTTCAAGCTGGATGGAGTTTAAAACTGAGCATGACCTACAGCGACAGAGCTGCAGGATGGGCTACAAAAATTGCTGAATAGCTCGAAGAAGAAGTGGTTTAGCTGAAGTATAATTCAGGGGAGGCTGCCTGCCTGGGAAGGCAGTTCTGGAGGGAAAAACTATAAAAGAATGAGTATCTAATTGCAGCCATGTAGTATGAGTGCAAGCACTCAGAAGAGAGGAAGAAAATCTTTCTGTCCTCACAACAGAGCTTCTCCATCTCATGGAACTCTATACGGAGTGCTGTGCATGCTGCTGCTCTAAACTTGACTGCAGAAATATTAGCGCAAGCATTTAAATACAGCCTCAGGCAGCATTGGCAAGACTGCATCCAGCAGATGAAGAGATGTGATTATTCCACTCTATCCAGCATTTGTCAGTTCACACTTGGACTACTGTATACAGGCTTGGTCATCCCAGCTCAAGAAATTGAACACTATCCTGCATTGTTCCACCAAGACAAATAATGAACGCAAGCTGTTTCAAGGAAAATTTTGGCATGGCTGTAAGAAAAAACTGAACAAACGGAACTAATTGAAAACAAATATTGGAATAGATTACCAGGAGAAATGGTGGCATTTCCCTTGCTAGAAATATTCAGTGCTGAGATTTACAGGGCCCTAGGTAACACAAACTAAGGATTTCCCTTCAACAGAAGGTTGGATCAGATGTTCTCTAGAGGTTCCTACCAACCTAGAGGTTTTTCTATGATTCCATGATCTAAACATATGTTGTGCTATATGCACCACTAAATACTGCTTTTGCCATAAACTCATTTGAAATTAGATTTTTTCTGATTTTTCTTTCCATTCCAGCAATAAAATAAAAATATGTTTAAAATAGTAATGACAAGACAAATGGCGGATGGTTCACAGTTTTTCAGAATAACTCTCAGCATCTATTGAAATTAGCAAGCACAAGACTTTAAATGAAATGCCCTTTCACAGAATATTTAATTAAAAAAGTAGACCTTCTGCCAGATAATTTTGGATAAATGGCTGAAAAGAGTTCTATTAATTCATTCAATTTCTTTAGTCTCCATTAAACATTTTTACCATATACTTTAAAAAGGCAAGATACACAAACTTTTGGTCTCATCTAGTATATGCAATTTTGCATCTGAGCCTCGTGAATGGAAGGTAAATCTATATACCAGATATACTATACCAGAAGTCAAACATATTAATATTAAATTGTAACTCTGCTACGGCTTATTTGGATCATGAATTTAAATACTCAAAACAGAACCATGGAAATCCTACCACTAATAAGGTGAACCTTACCACTAATATCTACTACATCATGAAGCACAACAATTATTTATTTGAATTAAGCTGTAAATGGACGAACACAGTAAGAGACAAAACAAGAATAAAATCCAGCAACAGTATCAGGTTCCATTTCTACCTAAAAGCAGAAGGACAAACTTAAATTTCCAAAGAAAATGGGATTCCAACCTCCCAAAGTAAGAGATAGCTCTATCACACCAACATTGTATATCACAGCCACCTCCACAGGCATATTCTATTAAGAGAGTAGGTAACACTTAAAAAAAGCCTCAACAAGCACAAAAAATAACAAACAAGGAGCAAATATAACTCCAGAAATCCGCATTTTAGACTGCATCCTGTAAGATACAAAACCAATGTTGCACTGAAAGACATCCCAACATTCTCCCAGATGCCGGGACTGCAAAGAAAGATCCCACCTCAGAGTCCTCTCTACATTTCAAATGCTGAAAGAGTTATTAGTACAAACATCACTCAGGCAGTAAAAGACTAACATATGGCTTGAGGGAAAGTAGGAAGAAATCCCACTGCTAGCCATGCAACAACTCTACTTTCTCTAAATGTTAAATCTAATGTTGGATTTTTTTTGTTATGGAATATATACTTTATTTGCTGGTTTGGACTCACAAAAAATATTACAATGCAATCAATGAAGAGAGATACCCTACAGCCAAGCCTTCACCTTGACTGTCATCTGCTGGATGACAATCTCAAGAAGAGACCTCCAGTTTACTCCGTGACACCTTGAAGGTGGTGGGGAGGTTTAGGGAAGTTGTGTCAGGAGAAAACTTCCACTCCTCTAGGTACTTCTGGATGTCAATGGCACGACAGACCTCTGGAGTACACAGCCAAATAAAAGGATGCTGCACCAGTCCTAAACCTGTTAGGAGTTTTGTGCCTGCAGACAACGCTGCACAAGCGTGTGGAGTTCCAAGGTTTGGCTCTGAAGTCTCCCACAAGGCACATGGCACATAACAGATGGTCGGTTGCTTAAGACACTTAACAGGGACTTCAGGGATCCAGATTCAATTTCAGTTTAACTTTGTACAAGTCTCTTAGAAGGACACATCTACACCATGGATATAGACAGATTTAAGCTGTCTCTGCCCAAGCTAATCTGGCAAAGAAAGTGCAGGAGGACTGCTGCAGACACCCAAGCTTGAGAGAAGTAATCAGCAGGATTTCTGAGCTCGTGGGCACTGCCATGCAGACCTCAACACAAGCCTCTCCATGTTCAACTCTGCTGCATGTGGATTTCTGTCCTGGTTTTGGCTGGGATAATGTTGGTTTTCTTCCTAGTAGCTGGTACAGTGCTATGTTTTGGATTTGGTGTAAGAATAGCATTGATAACACAGAATCACAGAATGCCTTGGTTTGGAAGGGACCTTAAAGATCATCTAATTCCAATCATACTGCATGGGCAGTGGGAACCTTGCACTAGACCAGGCTGCTCAAAGCCCCATCCAACGTGGCCTTGAACATCTCCAGGGATGGGGAATCCACAACTTCCCTGGGCAATCTGTGCCACTGCCTCTCACCAGTTGCTGAGCTGTGCTTACCTTGAGACAAAGACTCTCCAGGGTCTCATGCTCTGCCAGCGAGGAGGTGTAGAAGAGTTGGGAGGGAGTGTGGGCAGGACTGGCCAAAGGGATGCTTCCATACCATAGAACGTCATGCTCAGTACATAAACTGCAGGGAGTCAGTCAGGAGCCATCAGTCACTGCTCAAGGATGGGCTGGGCATCAGTCAGTGGATGTATTGTACATCACTTGGGGGTTTAATTTGTATCTCTCTCTTTGTTATTTCCCTTCTAATTACAATTATCATGCTGTAGTAATGGTTGTTACTATATTTTATCTCTATTACTAAACTGTTTTTATCTTAACCCACTTACCTTTCTCGTGATTCTCCTCCCCATCCCACTGGGGTAGAGGGCTGGGGAAATGAGCAAGCAGCTGTGTAGTTGCTGGCTGGGGTTAAACCACGACAACTTGCTAGTTCTGGTCCCTAATGGCTCTCAGCCCTCTACCATGTGCTGTAATGCAGACATTCTCTTTGTTTTGGTGTCTCAGCTTTCCATCTGTATCAGGAGGATAAAAGCACGGCCCATACTTACAGGGTGTCAAGAGGATAAATACATTAAGTGGTCCTAAGGCACTCTGGGATTACGGTAACAGATGTAATATCAATTCCTTAAAGCAGTGAAAATGGAGAAGATGGGGCAATTGAAACTCTAAGGAAAGAGCAACTGAGAACATGAAATTTCTTTTTTTTCTAATTTAACCGTGTCTGCATCCAGAGGACACTGCAAAAGAAAAAGGGAAACTTTGGAACATAGCAATAGCTTGATGAAAGTTAAAAAGTGGGGGATAGGCACAGAAGGATAATAAGATTCTTAACCATCAATTCAGTTTAAAACTACTATGAAATGAGACAAAAAGAGATATTTACATTTCTGAATTACAATCTATTTATAGACATCTCTCCTACCTGCTTAAGAGCATAACTAGTTGGAAACATTCCAAGACAATACAGAAGAAGAAAGGAGTCTTGTGAAGTATCCACACTTCTCAGCAGTGACACAGCTACTAACAAAATGTAAGTATTCAGGAGCACCACTTAAAACACAGTGTGCTTAATACATCAATTAAAGAAGCTAAAAGAACAAACCTCTGATTCAGAAGCAGCCCTTCTAGTAAATTCCATTTCTCTAAGACAGCAATTGAAGACATTTGATTGAACAGTAGAACAATACAAGTTCTTTTCCATCTGTTTCATTTTTGCATCATTTTAGCCTCAGTGATTGTACACGGTGGTATAGAGACACGACTATATATGATGGAATTACTCCCAGTTAACTGCTTCCACTGTTAACCATTCCATACATTATTTGCAGAATAAACTGCATGGTTTAAGTTAACATGCTTTGCAGCACATCCACAACATGGTAGAAATGTGCACACAAGCAACTAATGCATCTCTCTTAATGACTGGTAATTTGTTAAGCTGATGAACCCTAAGGCTTATAGTCATCTGTTCATAATCTTGTCTTCATCCATAGCCTATTATTGTCTTGCCTCAGACTTCTTCATAATAAAAAAAAATTAAAACATTAAACCCTGCTTATTTTAGTAAAAAAAACCTCCCAAACTTATCAGTCACAACTCAATACAGTGTTAGAAATTAATAATTCTGTAACAGATGATTAGCATACCAGTTTCTGCTGGTTTTTATTCTTTGCAGCAACTCTCAATACATGTCATACACCTTAAAGAATCAACTATAATGTGATCATTTTCTACTGCAGACCTATAATTTGTAGCTACAGCAGTACAAATTGTACCAGAATGCACATAAAACAGAAGTATGGGGAAATCCACAAAAGAAATAAAAAAGATACAAATTCAGTGTCTAATGCTTCATGACTTGCAAGTGTTATATGGGAAGAAAGACATGTAGAGACTAGTTTAATGTATTTTCAAAACTGTCCCTGCTGCATTGATTAGAAACAGTAACAAGGGGTTTTTATTCAGGAGTGAGAAGACAGGATTAGCAAAAGGAGCTTGAAATGAGAACCAAGTGGATTCAACAGAATCCTTGGGTAGAGTTCTTTCCCTACTAAACAAGTAATATTTTTAAACATTACTAAATCTTTTGATTCTGAAAAGTTAATTCTCATCTCCTACATTTATCAACAAAAGCATAGCAAACACAAGGAAGCAAAAAAAGAAATAAAAGAAATAAAAGAAATGGCAAACTAGTCTTCTTGTGCTTTGGCTTCCAACCATTTCCAAGGGGTAGCCATAGGCTCTGCTCCCAGACAGCACAGAGGTTCTGGGTGAGAGAAAAGAGACCCAGCATGTTAACTGCATAACCAAAGATGGGTTTGGATTGCTTACTAAGACTGTAGGGACTTGTCTGGGACTTGATTAAGGATAACAGCAAACACGACTAGATGTTCTGAAACCCTGTGGAGAACCTAGTCCTAGCTGTGTTACCTGAGCAGTGATAAAGCTGCTGGCCAGGGTGCCAAGTTTTGAGAGACAGAATTGAAGATGAGCTGTAGATGAGTCCTAAAATTCAAACTGGCAGCAAGTCCCACGAATATTCACAATCCTTGCTATACTGGATGCAGTAGTTAAATGAAGAGGGTTTGGATAGCGATGTGAACTTTGGCCCAGCTCAATAAAGGCAGCAGGAAAGGACAATCATTACAGTCAAATTTCCAAACAACTGGAAGTTCAATTATCTCTGCTGAATAAATTCAGCAATTTAAGTTGCTCCTAAGCAGCAAGGGACCAAGCTAAATGGAGATCTGAGTTGATTTAAAGCTAATTTGTGTCAGAAAGTTCTGAAATGGCTTTCAGTTCAGTGTTTGCAGTCATTTCTATAAAGTGGTATTAAAACTAATAAGTTTTATGTGACAAGTCTCCAATAGGTTCAGCAAACATTCACTGTCTAATAATACACCTTCAGCCATATGAGGTCCCTTTCCTTTGTGAAGTTTGTGAAGTGTGGTTTATTTATTTCTGCAAAATATTTAAAGCAAAGCCCAACATAAACAGCAGAATTATTCTTTTTGTTCACAGTTTTCAAAAGTTGCTGAAAGGCTGGGTAATTTTACATATTACAAACACAGTGGACCTATAGTATTCCATCACATTTGTGGTGGCTTGGCTACCCATTAGGAGCACCCCAGCTATGTGTACAGCAAGACCCTAATAAACCACACTCTACTTTCCAGAAACTAGAACGCATCCTCCCATCTTTTCTACCCAGGTCTCATTCTCTGTCAGCAGTGTTTAAATAAACAAATTAGATGCCTCCTTGGACAGCCAGATAATGGAGTTACAAGCTCATCCTCTACTCACATGAGAAAGATTATACCCCTTTGGATGGGCCTCTTGCAGATCTACTTAGCTGGGGGGTAGCAAGAGCAGACAAAAAGGGACCCTGCTAACCAAGGCCCTATCAAATGGTTTACCAAAATGGGTCTAGGAATGCAGAATTAAGTAGGAAATATCACAGTTATTACCCTTATTCAAAATTGACAGTAAGTCATCACTTTATGGAAATTTGATACATTCTTGTTTTGAAAGTTAAGGGAGTTGAGACATAGAAGGCTGAAGAAATTTGTTTAATGTCACGCACTAATTTGTTTAATGTCATCCTCAAGTCCTCAAAGGATATGAGGAACAGAACCTGAGTCATATGCTTTAAAGAAGGATTTAACTCTGGGAGTACAAGGCTGCAGGGAGAACTGGAGGGGAGGAATTTGTTTTCCAACTTGAAATTCTTACTACGCTTCTCTCCTTCAATGACCATAAACCTCCCTCATGTACAAATTAACAAACTGCCCGACAGGCCACATTACAACAGTGGCGTACAACAAGTCTGCCTGAGTGATGAATCAACTCGTTGTTTATCCAAAATAACACACATAAATGGCTCTCACACCTACCCACAGCTAGAATTAAAACGCTTCCACACTGAAGGAAAACCAAAATAATTTTCAAATCCCCCACACCTAAAAAAACTCCCAAAACAACCTAAATAAAATATAGTGTTAGCAAAGAGTAGTTAGCGAGAGGAACACTGCAAAAAATGCCTTATTTCATGTCTTGCCTTTCAAGTTCAAACAGCTTAGACCCTAAAATGAGGCATGAGGCCCTCACCACTGGATTAACCAGTGTAACTCTCAAGCAAACCTCAATATTTTAAATTAAAACTAGTCTCAGGTGTCCAATAATGTTTTAATATTATTCTGTAATGTCATCATGCTGGTTACAAACGGACTTCATTTACCTCACATTCATTAGGACACCACACTGTTTGAACTCAATATTACCTTTCTTTCTCCTCCTGGCCAAAACACTGTCATGCTAAAACGTTTATCTAACAGTTCTCCCCCACCGAGGTGCATGTTTCCATATGGACACCAACAGTGCTATACCATTTGAGAGGAAACTAAAACTAATAGCTGGGATCTTTTCACAGCTTCTCAAATCCCTATCAGGAAAAAAAAAAAAGAATTCTCTTGCTAATGTCACTGAAAATATTAGCTTTTCCAGAATTCACTGTCTTGCTGGTTTCTCTTGGGTTTTTGATGTGGTTTTGGTCTTTGTTTTTTCTTCGGTTGGGGGGTGGGATTGTTTGTTTGGGATTTTTCTGCTTGCTTTTGGTTGGTTGGTTGTTTTTGGATAGTTTTATTTTCACAGGATTGTACTGCAACTGTCACCACACTTATGTCATTAGAGTGAAAATACAACAGAAGTAAATATCCCTATTATGTCAAGAGACAAGCATCCCAGGGTCACTCTCTGTCTCTCTTTGTCATTATCCTCTGTGTAAGAAAATGGGGAATATCAGATAATGCAACCAGCGGGAGGGCAGCAAAAGAGAGAGAAATTTAATGTGTGTCCTTTCCAAAGCTGTTTGTCGTTAGCAATTTTGTTCTGATTTAAGGGACAAACTGTCCACCCCTTTTAAACCTCAGAGATTAATTTTCAGTTATTTGTAGGGACAAAGTCTCTTCACATGATTTAACTGTCTGTCCAACAGGTTCAGTTAGGCATTAAAGCTTTGTCCTTTAAACTAAACAGTGCACTATATTATTTATTCCAGTTTGGCATAAGTATGGATTACCTTATGCAAACCATTCTAAAGTTGTTAGCTGCTTTACATTACCAAGAGCTTTGACAGCAGCCAGACCCAAAGATTGGACAGACATGCTCCCTCTCTTTTAGTATGATCTGAGACTTTAGTAAAAGTGACCTGCATGGCTGCTGTACTCCTGTCTTTATGCTCATTGACAAATGCACAATATTGGTTTTAATCTACAGAAAAAAATATTAATCTCTCCTGCTACAGGATTAAATTGCACAAATAATTTATGCAAAAACCTATTCTCCAGGAGCAACAGTCTTTATCCATTATTGTAATTACAGGGTAACAGGGAAAATTTTGCTGTATTTGACTTTTTGTTGCTCCTGCTGGACCAGCAAGTTTCCAGCCCATGTTTTTCTCATCTAAACTTACATTTCAGTAAAAGGAAAATGCTAGTGCAAAATTTACCTTGAAAGTAAATATTAAATAATTGCATTTGTATATTTGACTCCACTTTAATTAAAAGCAGAAGTTATAAGCAGCAGTTATAACTTATCTAATTTTAACATTAATACACAGGTATTATTCTTATCAGATTTTTTAGTAGTTTAATTTTAAACACTTTTAATAAATAAACCCCATTAAGGATTTTCTTGGCTATCCTTAGCTTTTCCTTAGCTCTTCTTGAAACACAGATCAGACTTAATAATCTTGCTATATAGCTCCTAGTAAGATGCATTTTATATTAAAATTAAGCAATAGTAAAAACTACCAAGATGTTTATTATGAATGCTTCACTGTACGCAGACTCATTAACCTAAGTTAAATTAATACAACAAGACAAAATGTAACCATGACCATTGACTGCTTGCAAAGTTCCCTAGTGAATTTTTGGTAACTTATGCCAGTCATTTCAGAATTTCCCTTTTAAAGACCATAGGAAATTCTCATTTCATGAGTGAATTTTTTTTTTAATTCATGTTTCATAGAACGTCTTTTTTATAACCAGTAATATTTTCTGATACATTTTGTGAAAATAATTATTGTAATTGTTTTCTCTAATAACAATGAAGTGAAATCTCTCATAGAAAGACATATACCCTAATGTTTATATTTGGTGATTACCTTCCTTGACAATTTAGCTTTTATCTGTAGAAGCAAAAATCAATACTTTATTTCTTCTGCAGAGCAATAACAGCTACTTTGCAATCTCCGCATGTTTGCACATAAATATTCTTGAAGGCAAACTAAATCAATTAACATTTGTAGCTGTCCATTCAGTCCCTTTGCAAAACATATTATGCACTTAGGATGAATTCAGTGTAAATCATCATCCTAGCCACACAATTAAATACTATAAGCTTCCTTAACCCTCAGCTCAGACTTTCCTAATCTCTGAAAGAAAGCAATGCCAGATGGCCATGAACAACTGTTAAGAATCAGAGGGACACAGAGAAATACCTGAAGCTCTCAGTAATTCAGTGGAGAAACACCTTCTGTTCCAACTTACTGCTAGGCCCC
Source organism: Sturnus vulgaris (assembly GCF_052056855.1). NCBI lineage: Eukaryota > Metazoa > Chordata > Aves > Passeriformes > Sturnidae > Sturnus > Sturnus vulgaris. Next base: position 32,956,154 of record NC_142244.1, read on the forward strand.
ACTTAGACAAATTTGCTTTGTACAACTCAAAGGTGATTCTTCCAGGTTAACTAATACACATAGTAGTAATTTTCAAAAGCTGTGCTTTCTTGTCATGAATCGAATTCACAGACACTGAATTTTTGCTACAACTCTTGGCTGCAGTTATCACAGCAACAGCATGTTGGCTACAAAGTGCAGAGAGAATTCATTGACTACTGCACTTCTCCATCACTACAAAAAATACAAGTATGTATAAGTGTCTATGGATACACATTAAAATAAGTAAAATACATTGTATGCAAAATAATGTGTGCAATATATAATATTCACATATAATTAATTGTCAAATCCGTGTGAGTTAGCTGCAAGGCTGAAAGAGTAGTAGAGCTCATTGGTCCATGAGGAACAGATTAAGCACCATTTCTCTGCCTCAAGAAGAAATAATGGAAAAAGGTTCTTCTTTTCCTACAGAAGTACATCCTCCTCTGAGCCAACATTAAGAATCATTCCAGACAATCATGCCCAGCATGCTGGGATGCCAAAGGGCAGCTCCTGTGTTCATTTTCAGAGGAAGCATCTCACAAGCACCATTTTATATGGTAACTGTGTGGAAGTGGTCTCCTCATTTCTGAAGACCAGGAGCCTCATTCTGCTTTAAATTAAGCTTCTCTTTTTTAAAATAAATAATCTTGCACTATGAAAGATGATAGTCACTGCTCAAGAGCAGGTCACAGCTTCACGTTTTTGGACTTCGGTTTCTTAATAGAAATTCAGAAGGAAGCAGTGAGAACAGGCAAATCTGGAAGTGGAAAAAGCAGGTTAAGAAGAAAGATAGGACTGAAATAGCAGGGAGTGCTTCAGGGCAGGGCAGGAGCAAAGGGCACTGGCAGAGCTGTGTGGGGAGTCCAGTGCTAGGCTAGCAGGAGAGTTCAGGTCAGGAGTGAGAGATGCTACAGGTGCACAGCATCAGCAAGGAGCACATACAGAGCCAAACATTCACTACCTCTTAGACAGTCATGGTGGAACTCGTGGAGGTTCCAGGTATGAAGCCAGATGTGGAAAACTACAGAACACATGTTTCATTCTAATTGCATTTCCATGCATCAAAGGATAATATTATTCATTTGAATGTCTCAAACAATAAAATAGCAGAGTAAAAAAAAAATAAGAATACAGCAAAACTGGAAAAATGCACGGGAATATCATTCTGGCTTGCAAAATTCAGTATAAAACAGCCACAGTGAAGAAGGGGGAACTTCTGAACAATTTAAACCAGGCTGAAGGATCACGTCTGTTGTAAAACACCTTGAAAAGCACCTTGACATCTTGCATTTAGCATTTTTCAATAATCTCTCAGATTCACCAGGCCAGAGCATAATTTTCATTCTGAATAGCATAATTTACACTAAAAATAAGGCATTTTTAGAATATTGGATAGAAATGTGGTAATAAAGTTTAGTAACAGAAAGAAAAGTGATATAAGCCTCACAAAATAAGACATGGTAAGAAGAGTGTCAAGGGGATTAAGAGTAAGAGTAAGAACTGAAGAAGCACAGGACACTAGAGAACTGTTCCAGATGGTAGGCTAGCTTTAACCTAAGCAGCAATGTGTTTGTATAAAAGTCCAGTGGGAGCTGAGCAGACAGAGATGAGCACACAGATGAAGTCTGAAATGTTCTTGCAAGTTCAAGGAATGGAAAAAATGGACTCTGAAGGTCTGGTGCAGAGTCAAGAAAATTGCTGCTTGGGAAGAAGAAAAAAATCAAAGAAAGATGTTGCATCTAAGGAGGTGAAGAGTAAGAGACACCTACATAACAGATCACAGAGGACATGAGTAATGAGACCAGATAAAAGCTTTTCTAAAATGAGTCACCACATACAGATACGAAAAACAAATAGTTCAAGGTGTCAAAGTAATGCAGCATTGAGTCAAATAACCAGTTTGATATAAACATGCTGTGTTTAAAATTATTTATTGCAAAAATACTTATGACAACTTTCTAGTAGGGTATGTGTACAGAAAAAGAAAAAAAAAAAAGTTAGAATCATAAATGGTCTTTGATCAGATGTTCTTCAGTGATTAGTTCTATCTTTCTATTTCAGTAAGATGTACACAAGTTCAGTAATTGTGGGATTTCAGTCTATTACTGATAAAAGCTCACTGTTGCGTGAGCAGTTCAACACTGTACCAAATCTCCATTAACTCTTGCTCTTAGAGGTTATTTCAGTAAGTGGGTCAAGATAAACAGAGAACCTGCTAGTAAGGCTCCTAATTTGAACAATGATATTTGTACACCAGAGGTAGCTATTTGAACTAGACTGCTAATGCCCCTTTTTCCAAAATAAATCCCGGGATGGTGTTTCCATTTATTTATGAAGCTTACTGTATGTTCCTGGATCACAACCATGAATGGTTTTGTTCACGTGCCCAAGCTTTTTAACCACCAAGAAAGCAATGACCTTTGCTTTCAAACTAAGCAAACCATTTCATATTGTGTTATATTCATGAATACTCAGTATTTCAATTAGCCTGTGATTTCCTTAAAAATACTGTACTGAAGGGTGCTTAGCTGGCAGATGACTTAACTCTTCCTCCTTCCCTTATACGTGACAATACTTTGCTCAAAGTAGCCATTATGCTTTTAACTTGCTGGCTGAAACATTCATTGTTACAACTCCTCACGCCTCTTGGCTGATGGAAGAAAATCAATTTTGATCCCTGAGAAGCAAGTGCAAGTCTCCAACTTCACACACCAAAGTGTACAATTGCAGCTGAAACTGAATCCAGATTAATTCACCATTCCAAGCATTTTACATTTATGCTGAGACCTTGAGAGGTTAGAACACACTCGATTTACTGTTTTTAATTGGAGAAATGGGACAGAACTTCCCTCAAATGAAAAAGCAGTTTGTCAAATAAAGTTTACACAAAGCAAATGAGATTTATGGTGGCAATGAAAATATACTTTAAATATTAAGCTTCAGCTTTTTGCAAAACAAATATTACAACAGAATGCAACAATCCAGCCACTGCAGGATGTTAATGCTACAATAATTCTGGTCCTCCTTAAAGGGCAACAATTCTGCCCTTTCTTAGATAACTCAGTTCGAGGCACACTAGAATAGGAAGTCTGAGCAATTAGAAGCCAAACTACAGTAACCAGGTAGCAATAAAGATATAGAAAGCATGTGCATTTCCCAATAGACACGAGTTTAACACTGAAGATATTCCAAGCAGGTACGAGAGAGAGGGAGGGGAGGAGAGAACTTACTGTACTGCTTCAAAGATGCACTATACACATAATGCAGCAGTACAGGATAGACTAACAGAGGAAGGCAACTGAAAAGGCAGTACTCACCCAAAATATTAAATTGAAAAGGAACATCATGTATTTCAAACAACACAGGCAGCCTCTTGCCATGTTGCACTTCTTAAATTCTAAAAGGAAAACAAAGGATAGATCCAGGTAAAAGACCACGTATTTGCTGCCTTTGGGTGCACTGTATTTTTCACTTTTTACGCCAGTTCCAGTCCCAGCGCCGGTCCCGGTTCCGACCCCAGTGTGGCTCTGTGTGCGTGATCCAGTTGTACCATAGAAAGCTCCTGCAGTAAAACCTCGACCAAATTGCCTCCCTGAGGTAGAAGGTTTAGCAAAATCTGAGTCTTTGCTATCCAAAGATGGACTCCGGTGAATTGAAGAATCCTCACTACTTGACTTCTCCATGATCTCTCTTTTCACAGTTGTCAGATTTAATGTATAGCATCTCTCAGCATTAAATGCAGTGCCTTGCAAATGCCACAGTGCGCTAAGAGCTGTCTGTGTTTTGCTTCTCTTTTTCTTCGTACATAAATCAGATAATCACTGCAGAATTTATTCACTGCATTGTTGCTGGGTTTATTTTTTATAGCAATATAGGCTGTACTCTGTCTGTCTGAAGCATGGATTTATACATTAATATCCCATGCAAGAGCACACTCATGATTTATCTTGATGAATCAGTTATGCAGAACTTTGATTTTTATTAAAAAGAGCCATAAGCTCTTTCGCTGCACTCCTAGTCTACAGTCCTCTAATCTATAGGCAGCAGATGGTCCTTGCATCCATTTCCAAAAAGCTTCTGCAGTACACCTGGGAGGCTCTCCTCGAGCCGGAGCACTTTCCTTGCTCTCAGCTTCCCTCTCTGTGTCTCTCTGACTCTCTCTCACACGCTGTCTTTTTTCTTTCCACCCATTTGCAGTGTCTCATTCAGTAACCAGCTACCGGAGCGCACTCTGTGTTTCACTGCTGTTGCCGTGAAATCATCAGCAACTGCAACCACTGGGCATTTCCCACAGAAATCCCTGACCTAACTATCGAGTAATAAATCCGCCCTCCTGCTCGCCCCTCCCCTCTGCTTTCCATCGGGCCAGTTAGCAGAAGCCTTCTCCTCCAGGACACGCCTCCATGACATAATATCTTTAATAGGATTAGAATTACTCTTGACTATACAAGTGCACAACAGAAAATCTCTTTAAATGTCAAGTACTGTTTAGCTGTTTCTGCGCTAGAACCATTAGGCAGCGATATTCCTTCGATGCAATAAAATACAGAGAAAGTATGGATTAGATAGGCAAGTGCTAACCTCTCTCTGCTCATTAACAGTGACTTACGTTTTTTTCTGGCTTAAACAAGTCCCACGGGACAAGCAAAGGGAATAGGCTAGCACTCAGCATACCCTGCTGAGGCACACATCTCAGTTGTACATGCACACAACGCGACACCATCACCTGTGATACAATTCACCAGAACCGGAAAAGCAGAGCTGCTGCCTCTTAGGAGGTCATCATTCAATTCTTAAAACTCCTGAAATGTAAGGGGATCTGAGCCTGCAGCTCTTTACACGCTATTTAACAAGTACATCAGAGATTCCTGTTGTGTACAGCAATAAGCCATCTTACATCACAGGTCGTCTGTGAACTAGAAACACTGACCCAAATGCCACATTTCTTTTCCGGAGAGGAGTGCAGCATGCCTGCTAGGACTCTGAAACGGGGAGGGCAGGACCGTGCACGTGTGCTTGCGCATATGTATGCAAGTGCCCGGAGGGGAGGAAGAGAAACACTTCAGGTCACTACTCCCTGTACTTCCAAATTCGTCATTTTGTCATAAGCGCAAAAGCAGCGTGCCAATGGTGCGAAATGCTATAGCAGATTTAAAATACAGGTTATTCTTTTCTTTCTATAAAGAAAGAAATCACATTAGGAGGCCAATGTGAAGGAAATGCAGCTACCAGGAAAAGAAGAATTCTATGCAATTTTCAACTGACTGCTTCACGTGCAGTCACATTAAAACACACTGTTAATGGTTACATCAGGTATCTTTGAAAAAAAAACTACATAACATTTATTCAATCTTGCATATCTGTGGGCCAAAAGCCTTCTAAAATTCTGTAATTTTTATGTACCAGCACCAGAACCAACACCCTAAAGCAGTGCTGTACCTTTCCTGACAGGCTTTTTCTGCTAAAAGATCCCTCCATCAACAAAGTACATGAAATACCCGTACTTGAATGTGTAATATCTCTCTCTCACCTTTTCTGCTCTGAAATATGATTTTAACAACAGGCAGGTCCAAGCCCATATCAACAATGTTTGTTCACCTTGCTTTTCAAAAGTAATTTCAAGGCTCCCTGCATCAAATGTGTCCTTCTGAAAGACGACTGCAGGGTGACTGCTCAGCACTGTGTGTGACAGCACAAGAAGTTACACAAAAAACACCCAAATAAGAAAAGATAAATTAACATTGACCGAAGCAGAATGGGCATTCCTATACATGTCTACGGTGCACATACAGACTTCACCATAAGCAATTACCAAGAAGCAACGTTCTCAGCAAAAAACAGGGAAGTAACTTGCAGGTCACAGCCAGGTACCTGCCTCAAACACCAGAGCCTGCAGAATAACTCACACTGATACACAAAGCAAATGTCTGAGTATGGATTTAGAAGACTGAAAAAACTCTTCTGTTTTAAATTCGCTTACTGGAAGTGTAAAATTGTACCACTGCAAACCAATGCTGCAGCTAGATATTTTCAGTGGTTTTCACTTGTCATACAAAACTGAGCTCTCAGCCAAAAAATTGTGAGAACACACAAGTACTTTAAAGCATTTTTAGCTTTTTAGTTTTTGCACCCTTTGGTTTGCCATAAAATTTACACTGACTTAGACTAGCTACAGGAAGAAAAAAATGGCTGTGCACTTGTGAAAATGAATGCAGTATAAATATTTGCCTTCCCACTGAAATTACATGACAAAAATAATTAATCTGCCCTCCTCAAGGTTAAAAGATTTAAAGAATATTCTGTAATAAGCAAAAAATTTTCACAAATGCTCTAATACTTTGTAAATAGTGGAAACGTTCTACTGGTGGTTAAAAAAATAAAAGCAAAACAACTATACCTCCAACCTTTCTCGTTTCAAGTTTTCATTATTAGACCTTATTCAAGCTTTCCAGTTTTCTATTTTTACCTCTAATTACTACAATATACTGGTTTATGGCACCATTACCTCTAATGTACCTTCCTTCCATTAAGAGATCTCCATGACTGGTCTACAGCACAGTTTGTACTTCTGAACAGTCCCAACCAAAGACACATGTAAAATCAACAGCTTAAAAATCCAGACCTGAGAAAGGAGCAGTGGAGAAAACACGGTTCCAGATCAGTCTCTCCCCTGCTGTGTAGCAAGAAAACATATGATTCTCTTATGGTTATGTTGTGGCCACCAGAGAGGCTTTACAAGCCTCAGTAACCTTCAGCCACTTGAATTTGCAGCCACCGAGCGTCTTTACAGATCAGAAGCCAGCTCCTGCTGCTGCAACTCTAACTCAGTGCTCAGGTAGCTCGGTTAATAAACCACATGGGGCTGCTTATTTGCTGAAAAAATAAGTGGTGAAAAAGCTGTAAGCAGTCTGTCCAGCTGTGTTTTGACCAGCCATTGCACTCAACTCTGCCTCTGACTGAGACTTAGGCAGAAGGTGTTGCTGTGTGGCAACAGCACCTTTTGGGGTGCCACTCAACAGCGTAACCTCAGCATGAGGACAAACACATTTTGCTTCACTACACATCTTACCTCTGTTTAGTAATCAGGGCATGAAAAACATTCAAAAGCTCACACGGTACTTCATTAATGTTTGATTACTGAATCACAGAATTTTGTTGCTGAGTGATGCCTTCACATCAAGAAAATAATTTCAGTCCCACGTGTATATACCTGGGACAAGGCAAAAAACATCAATCCATTGCATTTAAATGGCTCTTCCAAATATTAAAGGTAAAATTTTAGGCCACTTTCAGATAGCAGAAATGTGAAAACCAATGTCACAATGGGTGTAACCAAAAAAAATGGAAAGGAACAGTATTAGCAATATGGTCAAAAAGCATAGGCTGGCTCTCCTACTGAAACTGATTTATTTGGTTCCCTCCTCAGAACAGTCCTCCATAATCTCCAAAGCACACAACCCAACATCTTCATTTCTTAGTGAATTTCACAAATTACTTCATTTTTTTCTCATCCTGTAGTTGAAATCTCACCAGAACTTCAGTGCCAATTACACCCAGCTACAGTGATCCTGAACCCCTCTGTTTGTTTCTACCCTCCTCAGTTATTTTTGCACAACTGGCTCGTGGAACTGTGCTGCGAAACAGCAAAAGCTGCAAGCTTAAACAGCAAGTTTAAAAAGATATTTATAAACACAGATTTTAAAATACATAATACGGATATAAAAGGTGTATCAGCAATATAGAAAAAAAATGAACTTCTTTTCCCCCTTTTAGAAGTTTCAAATCAATTTTACTTGATATTCCCCTTCAGTGAACTTGCTGACCCAGTGAGAGGGAGAGGGATTAGTACAGGCAAGAACAGGAAAAGATACTGAAGGTTGAGCAAAAAATATCTTAAGCATCTCCCATGATTGCTGAAAGTAAAATATGAAACTCTAGGGCTTTTTTTAAAAAGAAAAAATAAAAACTCTAGTCACCATGGTACACAAGCCATTTTACACCTTACTACATATTTTATCTTGCAATTTCTATTAGGTAGGATAATGCTACTGTCACTATTTTAAATATCAAGAACTCAAGGACCAAGATGTTTGCTGGGGATGAACAGGGAACTGCTGGCAGAGGAGCAAATCAAATCTGTGCCTCACACGTCCTCAGCTACTTCACTAACCACTGCACCATTCTCAAATTAATTATTTTTGGAATCACGAGTTTTAGTAACCCTGCCTCATGACTTCACAACAATACTGTGCCCTGCAGAGAGATGTAAAAATGCATATGCCACCAAGTGTTCAAAGGATATGGTTCTTAAATTCAGTCTTTTCTTTTGAATTATATTGACCAGGAACTCAATTTTACAAGCCTTCCTCAGGGTACATTAGATAGGCAAAGAACAGAGACTGCTGAGTATAAACTCAGTGACTACATCTTTCCAGTCACTGCTCTGAATCTTGGAAGTCCATGAGAAGGAGCTAAGGAACAAGAGATTGAAAATAATAGCTTACACCTCATATACAGTTGCATGCAGCTGAAAGCTCAGATTAAAAAAACCCCAAACAAACAAACCAACACTGATTTTGGAATAAGCTTAAAGGGAAAAGGATGTCCAAAAGAACAGTACTAAAATTAAGATCACATGAGAGACAAAACCATGAGGTTCTCAGGTCTTCCATGCTCTTGGCTCCATGCCAAAAAGTTTAAAGACTAAAGCAAGTTAAAATGCCTGGAGTTCTCAGGTCTTCCAAAGCTGCAGAATTTATAACCAAAAACCTGGATGCTCTGACAGTTGTAATGCACATTCTGGCACCTTCCAAGCTCCAGCCTGGATGTTGTAAATCCAAAGTATTCTGCCGATCATGGGATTGGACAAAAACAAGGTCGATTTCATGGACAACTTTGTGTGGTAGACAAGTTTTCAAATCTGCCTGTTTTTTTTGAACCAAATAGCCCAAGCCATATTTAACCTTTGACACACTTTCATTTTCCACTAAGAAAAGTATTCCATCAGAAACAGCCAGAACTACTGTAACTTCAGTTTTGGAGTCTCCAATCGCTGATCATAGCTTCATACATTATTTAGAGCCTATATCAATAGGCTTGTTTGATATAAATACTAAAAAATAATCACTGCCAAGCATTCAGAGAAGAGTGGAATGTACACTTAGTTTCCCTACTAGCATGAAGAGCAGCCATTTCTCTTATGGTCAGAGAACCACCATTTCCTTTGGTGCTTAGTGGACAGACAGCTGATGGAGGGAGAGATTGGATTCATTAAGAAACAGACTTAGTCACAGCTGGTGTCTGTGATCTGACTAGCAAACAATCCCAATGTTTTCTAAGAGACAGCAACCTCATGCCCTTCTCTCTTCACCTTCTAGCACAACCAAAAGCATCCGAAAGGGATCACCTGATCCTCAATTCCTCCTGCAGAAGAAAGCCAGCTCCAGATGGTAAAAGGATGTGGGATAGGTAAATATGCATACAGCATAAACTGGAAGGAAAACCAGGATGCTCAGATGGATTTTTGGAGGCTGGACTCCATGTTCTGGGACTCCACCTAGCATTGGCATGGCTGAATGCCTTAGGTTGCAATACAGGATGTGACCAAAAGTATGTATTCTATCACCATCTCTTGAAAACAGGTAGGGCAGTGATCCTTATCTCTGTGGGAGATATTCTCTGTTAATGGGCCATCTGTTAAAATCAGGTGGGGCAGTCATCTTTTCCACAGCCCATCCTTCCTCCAGGAAGATACAGTCTGTTAATGGGCCATTGAGACCCATTGAATGACTGATAAAATACATCATCCCAATGGGACCCACTGTATGACTGATAAATAAATAAAATAAAATAAATGAATAAAATTAAATCATCCCATTTTGAGATGTTCCAGCCTGGGGAGGAGCCAAGCCTTTCCTACCTAGATAAAAACTGAGATCTGGAACATTAAGACAGCCTTTTTCGACTGAATTCCAGAGGAAAAACCGAACCTTTCCACATCATCACTGGACCTTCAGAGGAAAACTGCATCTTTCTACAGGATCACTGCTTCAACTAAACCACATCTGTCATGCAGGAGGACTGCAGCCACCATTTAATGGGACTGCTACCAACACCCTGAGTGACGGGGTGTCAGGTTGTATTCTGACTGTCAGTGTTTTTGGGTTTTTTCTCTGTAATGCTTTATTTCTATTTTAATTTTCCTAGTAAAGAACTGTTATTCCTATTCCCATATCTTTGCTTGAGAGTTCCCTTAATTTCAAAATTAAAATAATTTGGAGGGAGGGGGTTTATATTCTCCATTTTAAAAACAGGCTCCTGCCTTTCTTGGCAGACACCTGTCTTTCAAATCAAGACACTGAAGAAAAAGGAGGTCTTGCAGAGAGACAGGAGTGAGACAGCACTCCAGGATGCAGGAACTGTGTGAAGGAGCACCCCTAAGGAGGCATTGACTTGGAGATCAGTGGGTAAATAATCTTTTCTTACAGATACAAGAATTGAGTGTCTAGGCACCTCAATCCAACACCCACTTCCATTAGTCCTGAATTCACCAAGAGAAATTACACTTTTTGACATTGTTACTGGAAAGGAAACGAATTAATCTGTTTCTATGACAAAAAAAAAGAGCACAGCAGCTCGTGGTTGCCTCTGATGAGTAACACTCCTTGCCTCCCCAGGGTAAAGAGATTAAAAAAGAGGTAAAATCTCTTTGAATGGCCTAAATTAATAGTTACTAGTCTATATGAACATATACCAGTGAGACTAGTTTATCCTTCCAATATGGGGTCCTCACTGGCTGGATGACCAAGAAAACAAGATCCTATTGTAAGACTTTCCACTGTGCTAAACATTCTGTCATTTGGACCCTGGGATTTCCACTAAAAATCATTTACTGCTAACAATGTGCATGTGGCTGAAACTTCTCATTTACGATTTCATACCAGAGATGGAATGAGATTCTGTCTCCAAATTGTACACAGGAATTATCTGTAAATCATGTCAGGAACCTTAACCCACTGTGGTCAATTGCAGATGATGAGGTGATATGCTAATGCACGGGAGATGTGGGGCATGCAGATTAAAGTGCAATATGAGGCCCAAAAGCTAAGAAATTTTGATTAAGTCACACCTTCACACCAGTTTTCCCTCAGAGGCCCTTAGACTGAGCAAAAAGAATGTCTGAGTTTCCAAAGCGACAGAAAAACATAACAGAAAATGGAAATCCTGCTACCAACATTTAAGCTTTTAAATCAAAACATTTGCGCTACATACAGGGATCTTTAGGGGTTTGGTTTTCACTTCACAAACATAATGAAATATGCTAGATCTGAAAGAAGCACTTCACCATCATAAGTTTCACCTTTAAGAACTAAAATCCAAGAAATCTATTTATTGTTTGTTTCTAAGAATCTTGGAAATCAGAGTCTTCTTGGGCTTGGCAGTGTACATATGTAGAGCAAGTCAACCTATACGACAGTCAGTCTAATACCCAAATAGAAAAACAAACATTAACAGCTGGCTCTGGAAGCAAAAAAAAAAAAAAAAAAAAAAAGGCAAAAAAAGGCAAAAAAGCATTTGTTTTTTTTTTCTGAAGTCCCAAAACTACCTTACCAGTTCTCCCTCTAGCAGATGACAGAAAATAGGAAATATGAGGGCAAAGCAGATAGGCCTATCCTACCGGGCAGCAGAGCTTCACAAATGCTTTGGAACAGTCTGTTTATGACTTTTAGCTTAAGAATCTGTATCCGTTTTAATTACAGGGTGTACATCTCATCTTCCATAACAATGAATACATTTTTTCATCTCCATCAACAGCTAATCCTTAAATTCTGATGAGAACTTAGCCTCAGTATTTTAGGGCAGTGAGTTCCACAGATATGCATTATGTTAAAATAACCCTGCATCTTCCTCTTATTCACTATCATTATTAAGCTTTCCAGCTCTATCCTCTGTCTGGATATTCATCCTCATCCCATAATTCATTAGTTTGTAATCCCTTATTACATCCTATGTTATTGTCTTTCATTAAACTAAGCACTTTTCAGCATGTCCTATTATTGAAAATTCTCTGACTCCCTACTAATTTCAGTTAACCATCTTAGGGCTTCTTTCTAATTGAGCTATGTTTCTACCATAATCTTCCCCAATATGCTGATGAAAAGATCTTCTTTTTAAAGGACAAGAATTAATGTTCAGATTCAAAATAAATTTAATCAATTCTATTTCTATCAACACCTTATCTTTATGAAAGTGAAGCTACTCAGATTCAACAGACATTTTTCCATCATCCCCCTTCTGCTTTTCTATTTCAGATTCAAAATTTGGCTCTGAAAATGTTGAACTTTTCAGAGCTTAACAGGAAAACCCTTGTATTTTAAAATTGTATCTTACCTGTAGGAGGAAAGGGAGTTTTTCACTACAGTGATTTAAGTCTAATACTGATTCCTTGTAAAGTCACCAGGAAGACAACCCTCAAGAGAGGGACTCCTTGTAAAGATGCTGACATAAGCCAAATCAACCCTTGGCCATCCATTAATGTGTAGTACAAGCTGCTGTCTCCATCCAGTACACAAAAAAAAAAGATGTATGTAGGGAAATGTTTTTTATTCCATATACAGAGAAAATAAGATCAAGGGACCAGAAAGCTGCCAGCCAGAGGCAGGAAGGCAGCAGCAACACATCCCCAACACCACTGTGTGAGGAAACATCACAAATCTGATCTCTAAAACTATGCTTTAAAAATTAAAGACCAAAAAAAGAAAGCAGGGGAGAGGAAGTGAGAAGGGTTCTTATTTAACACCTATTTTTTGCAGAGGCAGAGTACATGATCTGAGTGCTTCTCATCCACTCCCACTTTAAATGACAATTTAGGTTTTTACATCTCCTATATTGACTACAGATTAAAGAAAGTTAGCAAATAGCCAGAGGTTTTTGACTATCATGAGAGATGACATCCCTTCTTCCTCTTGGATGGTGCAGCAGAATTTCATTAATACAATAACTTTTCTGTGTCCAATCTGTACAAGTCTCTTGAACAAAATCAGGTGGATTTTCTCTAACATCTGTTCCAAAGAGGCTGTCTTTCACCAGCAGTCTGCTGTTTTGAATTAACTGACAGCTGGTGTCTATGTATTAGCAGAACTATTAAACTTAAAAACCAACAAATTGAAAAAACCATCATACAAATGGCTCCATGTGAAGAAAGAACCAAGAGAATGATGTAAGCATTCCTTTTTGAAAGGCAGCATACATCTCTGAAACCTGCTCAGTTATGCCATGAAGGAACATTTTTAAGCACATTCCTTTCACAATTGAATGAATTCCTTCATTGCTAAAATATTCATTTTTTTGGCACTTAAACACAAACAGGTGTCATTCCATGAATGGGGACATTTAAAACCACTGTGTCAGGGCTGGCAGAGACCCAGATGTCTTCAATGGGCAGCTACTCATCACCAGCCCCAGCCTCCACCCTCAGACTCACTGGAAGTGGCAGACTGAATGCCTTAGTGGAGGAGCATCATCACCCCAGATGTCTTTGAGTAACCAAAAGGCTGTTTTCCAGCAGAATTTCTAAGCAAAACCTAACCCCAGGTGCCACCTCCAGATCCAAGAGGCACAGTTTTCAGAGAGGTGTCACACCACCAAATTAATTAAGTACCTGCCCAGAGCCAGTGGCCTCACAGATGAAGCTGGCATCAGAAAGGGCTAACTTCAAGTCACAGTACCAGCTTCATCTCTGCAGGGCCTCCAGTGTGACTCTGGGCAGAAATATCTGGAAACAAGGGAGGGGTCTAGTCTCTACAGCTATTGAGTCTTTAGTCTACTCCTGGCCCTCCCTGACCAGTCTATTAACTCTGACACCAATCTACATTGCCTAACAATTCCTAGCACATACCTCCTTTTATCTTTGAAGGCAGATGTTTCTGAATTAATAAGAAACAGTTTTGGAGTAATTCAAGGTAACTGGAACATACCTTCATCACCATTAACAGCACTTCTCAAATTCTGATCAAAGCACTGCAGAACAGCCACATTCCATCCTGCTGATTTGGGCTGGATTCATTTCTGTGGCTTTCAACAAACTTCCACAACACCTAGCCTGAGCAAAATCCACAGACTCCTTCCTGCTTTGAAGCTCTTTAAATTTGTAAAAATAATTGTATTTGACCATCTGCATCTGCCCTTGCAATAAAGCTTATTTATCTTCACAATAAAGTTTCTAGTACATTGTGTGGTAACACTCTAGGATGTGGTCAACTTCAACATTTAAAATAGGATGTGCCTGTAACGTAGCAGTCATGCAATTAATGCTTTTTGCTTTGCCAACAACAGAGTCAGATTTAAATCCCAAGAGCAGGCAGATATTTTAGCCACCCTACTCATCTCACAAGAACGAGGCTAAATGGTTCTCATCTATTCTGCATGAGATACAAGAAAGGGTGCAATAATGAAAACAAGGTAACCCTCTTACTATAATCCAGCAGGTTTATGTAATGGTGCTGCTGTTCATGAGATTTGTGATCGGTGTCAGCTCTTGTTACAAGGCTGTGAGAGATTTAAAATTACAAAGGAGGAAGGAAAAGGGGGGAAAAAGCAGTTTGACGTGACCCTGCCTGTCAAGTCACAAAAAGCTATCCAGCAGTTCTCTTCCCTGACTTACAGTAGGAACTACTTAACTTTTTACAGTATTTTCATTAACAAGCTTTTGTAAAGGCAGAAGTATAATGGGAAAACGTAATTTTAATGACCTTATCTGTATTATGGAGGACTCATTTACACTGGAGAGAATGCTGTGTGCTAGCTGCAATACCAAGCGTTCAGAGCCTAATATGGGGTGTAAAGAATGGATGCAAGCATGTTTGACTCTTTCCCAAAAGCCAAGCCCACATTCACTTCATTTTGAAAAAGTTTACTTGTACCATCAGTGTCTGTGAGCTATGAGGAAACCAAGATAGATACCCTTGATCAGCAGTCAGAAACTAAGAACGTCCCAAAAATTCCTCACAGAGGCATCTGAAAGGCAGGGGGAAAAAAAGGGTGTATTTTGTAGGGGAGAACTATTTGTTTCATTCAATCTGCTCTGATCTACTTAGGTATGTCACAAGCATGCAGTAGCTATTGTATGAAATATCAATTGGCCTTTAGAAGCTGCACTTCATAAATTCATCACAGGCAGATATTTTCCATTTACAAATTAATTGGGATGCTGGCATTTTATTTCAGAAGCAACCAACATGATGTTTCATGCTCTACTCTGCAGACTGGTTCAAGGGAATCTATCAAAAATACATGGCCATAAACGCTTAGCAAATGGTGTGCATCCAGACGGGGTTTTAAACAACATGAATGAACCTAAAGGCTTGCAAAATGCAGTATCATGTAAGGGTAGACAGCAATAGTTTGGATCCAAATATGTCTTGTACAAGTCAAATTTGATGCCCATAGCAAAAATATGTGTGATCTTTCTCTCTTCTCTCCGAAATATCCAAGTCTAGAGTAATTTAAAATATAAACTCATATACTGAAAAGGCTTTCCAGACTTCTTCCCTTCAGGAGAGCAAGCTAGTAGTAAATCTGCAATAATATAATCCATTGGTAACGTTTTGTTGTTTTTGTTGCTGTTTTAAATCTACAATCCCTGTGTCTATAAAACAGATACATGCAGGTATGGACATCAATGCCTGCAAAATGAAAAATTCCCTGGATTTTATCCAGCTGATGGGCTCTCCTTCTGTGTTATTTTTCTCATATACTCATTTATTATGTTGCACTTGCCCCTTTCCAGTCAAACATTTGCTCAGAAGTAACAGTAATTCTCTCAAGCCACCCAGACACTTTTCAGAAGTTTTATGAACTCATCATCTCATCCCATACCTGAAACACAACTTTTCTAAATTGATCATATCTTACTCCTTTCCTCCCCCACTTCTGTGCCAATGGTTTTATTACAGGCCTGTCTTGTATAATACTTAGTGTTTCCATTCCAACAGCATGGAAGCTGTTATATAAAACGTTTATCAGTAATGGGGTTACTCCCTTCTACAAGCTGAAGCAAAGTAATTTGGCAGATACAATCATGAAAAGATTCTGTAGGTTTGTCACTTCCAGAAGAAACACAGTACTTGAAATACACAAGATTCCAACCAAATCTGACTGCATGAACTGCACTCTGAAATCCCTTATTTCTTGTATTTCAAGGATTGCTAAATTAAGTCATCTCAGTTCCCTGTGTTTTTCCCTTTTAAATCAACTTGAATGCTTTCTACCCTGCACACTGAAAACAAAGTTTTGGAAATTGTAATACAGTAAGTTAAAAAAAAAAAAGAGAGAGAAGAAAAAATTTCTTCTCACTCCACTAGAAACAATGTTGAAAGGAAACAAAAAGCAACACAGCATAAATCAACAGAATCAGGACTTACGGATCTCTGAACATACAAAGGGAAGAGAGCTGATTAGCTGCAAGGTGCAGTTTCTCTTTACAAGTAATATTTTTCCAAACAAAATGATGCTTTGCACCTGTCCTGTAATTAGATGCCAGGCTTATGTATTATGCTGAAAGAAAAAGAAAGACTAAGAATGTGTCTTGATCATTTCAAAGTTCAGTGCCTCCCAAAGAGTGCCTATAGCTGTTCTATAGCACCTTTAGCTCCATTTATACAGGTATCTCACTTTTGTCCCTACCTACTCCATCTGCTGTGTTTCTCTCTATCAAATGAGACATCTCTATCAATGATATCTGAGTCCAAAAGACTACATCAATACCAAGCTGTAGGCAGGAAGCAGGGAGTGGGGAATAATGAATTCTTCCCTAACAAATTGTTTCCAGGCACCAGAGCCTTCAAAATGTCTATCACAGAACTATCTTCAGCATTTTAAGCATCCTTCATATTAAGGATTCAGTTATTTTTATTTTAATATAAAGAACAAATGCTCAAAAAAAAAAATAATCGGAAACAGATTTCTACAGTGTCCTGCATTCTCAAGCACTGAAAAGAAAACCCTCAGACTACTGAAGGCCTGACATGGTAGACTGCTACAAAGTTCTGTGAACCAGATTTCCTCTCAGATTTCACAGGCTGGTCACCAGTAGCTCGTGTGTATAATCTGTAAACCACGTTTTTTAAAGCACCCAGGGACCCTTCAAAATGAAAAAAACAGATATACATTTTTGACACACATCTCTCAATACTGGGAAAACTTAAAGAATTGACTTCTATTCTAGAAGAGAAAAGGTACGTGCTTAGGGACAGAATTCCAAATTAAGATACTCTCAAGAGATGCTATACACTGTTTGAAATAAAACTTCGACCTCATAAAATGTTAATATTAGGGCTTTAGGCAGACATTAAGGTCAGGACAGATGTGCTGCCTCACATGTAAAAGACTCTCACTTTCCAGAAGGCCAATAAATGCCTTTCAGTAACAGTTACAGAAGATGGTGGTACTTTGTTCACAAGTATGCAAGTTGGCAAGCCAAGCAACAGAAAGAAGTTGCTCAGGGGAGAAGTTGACCTGGATATAAGTGAAAAAAAAAAAACTCAATGGGAGAAAAATTAAACACCAGAACAGACTGCTTAGAGAGATATTAGAATCTCCCTTACCGGAAATATACAAGAATCAGCTTGACAGGGGCCTGCATAACCTGAACTGGAGCCCTGTTTTCAATAGAAGGTTGGACCACATGCTCTCCAGCATCTCCTTTCATCCCAGACTTTGCTGAGGTTCTAACATTTTGTTCTAAGATCCGAAACTCAGAATGCGAAAGATTCACACTGAACTTCTTGGAGTGGTAGTCACTTGAACTGCAGTTGCATGCACTGAAAAACTGGCAAATTGAAATTGCTATCCCACTGATGAGGAGGGGAAAAGAGATGCTTCTTCTCAGTAGCTAGATTTGACAAATTAGGAACATCCTCATCCTATCTATTGAGTATCTGCAGATCATAAGGCCTGTCTGATCTGTGTGACTTAATTTGATAGCTATCCCTCCTAATCTGTTAACTACTGTCTTCCTTTAACAGCAGAAATTTCTTCTTTAACACAAGAAATGACACAACAAATTCCAGTCTTTGCCATCACCATGACCTGCTTTTTTTTTTCCTACTGGAGTGTGAATTCCATACAAGAGTACAAGAGTGCATTTGTCATAATGAAGGACCTTCCCCAAGGGAAGGAATGTAATTCATTTGCAAAAAGGAGGGATTAGTAATTATTTAAAGGCAATCCATCTGCCCCTGGAGAGGTACTGGCTGCACAGATGAAGGGCTGGTTTAATCTCTTCAAGAGTAAATTTCTGAAAGATCCCAAATTAAACTATTTACATGGGAGAAGAAATCTTGATCCTTGATCTTAGAGATGCTAGAGTTCCTTTTGGTGTTGCCATTATGTCATGACAGTGGAAAGCTATTTAAAGATACTGACCTGACAAGCCAGTATAGTTTAAGATGCATCCATCTAAACTAAAAAAGGCAAAATGGTGCTACATCTGGCCATATACCCCAAAAATTGCTTTATTGTTAGAGCTTTTAATGGTTGTGGACAGTCTTGCCATGGGGCTGAGCCCCCATAGATTTTTCATTCTGCATCAGACATACATGGTGCATTATTTTCCTTGGGATTTTGAAGGATTATTAGTCATATTGTCTCTAACCTTTTTGAAATCAACTATTCTAATGGCAAACATTAGCATATGGAGACATTTCCTTGCAGTGTTTTGCTTCCTTTGCTGTGCTATATCACAAGCAGCATAATATATGAAGAAGGCAAACAAATATGGTTTTGATCCTTGGGTGCTAATAGTGCTGAAGAGCTCTTTTGATGGAACTGCTGAAAGAGCTAAAATATTTTTAACTTCCTTACTTCCAGTACTCATGCGACTATAAAACACAATTAATTTTGATGATGAAATTAAAGAATCCTAGGCACATACTTCGAAAGTGATGGACATTCCTTTCATTCTTACAGAATCTGAAGGATTTCTATACCCTGACATGATCTATCTTTTTGAGACTCATCTGGGTAGCCATGCAGGTTGACAACAGGGTTTCTTCCCATAGCAAGTGACCGTATTCTATGTTGAAGTAGCATTGTCTGCTGTAACTCTAAGGAAAAGAACTTGCTACAGCCCGAAATACCCAGGATATCATTCCTATGGATTTAAAAAGTAATAAGCAATTCTACCGCTCCTAACAGGATCAGATGCCCTTTAGAATTTTAGAAGTGTTATTTCAGCATGTCTGTACAGTTAAGTAGACACATAAGGCTGCTACAAGACTTAAAGGGGATGAACATAGAGAAAATTAGAAGAATTTTCTCTTTAAGCTCCAAAAGAAATAGGGACACTGATAAACTTAAGTCGTTCAGTGGTCGATTCCAGTTTATCGTGGTGGCCACTCGGTCTCTACACTTATTAAAAAAAAAAATTCTCCCTCTTAGCTATAAATGAAGTTGCAACACGGTAACAGTAACAGATCCTGGCAACACTTTCTTCCCCAAATCACATAACTTATTCTCACTCTGGATTTCTAAGGAAGTAAGATTTATGCATCCAGACTGTCTTCAGTGAAACCTGAGGGAAGGGAGCAGGCAGGGTGCCGTACAAGCCCTGGAAACCCAAGCCAATGCTCAGCAGCATGTGTTTGGAGTATCAATAGCAGCAAGGCAGAGCAGCGTGCGAGGCTGACCTGGCGCTTGCATGAAGGAAGAATGGGCACAGACACAACGGGGCTCACATTCTGCACGCTGTGCTTTCACCCTGCACAGCTCTGCCACAGGGACAGAGGGGAGATCCTGCAGCCTGAGCAGGGCAGAAGGTGAGGAAGGGAGAGCTCTGTAAATCAGAACTCAGAAAATCAGAACTCATTCACTCTGCTCTTGGCAGAATTTTAAACAGTAACAGACAGAACTGGAGCTGGGCAGTCACACCTTCAGCTCTAACAGTGTGTGGAGTAGCCCCAAGCACACATCACAACAGCAGCAGAAAGTGAATTTCTGCACGGTGTACTCTGCCCTTCAAGGCCCATGACCTGGACAAAAGCTTTAGAGTGGCCCTGCACAGAGGCAGGAACAAGGCTTGAGTGCCCTCCCTGCTCAAAAAGGGGGTTCTAGGACCACAGCTGCCATTTTCAGCACCTCAGATTGGCCTCTCTTTTCAATACTTCTCTCCTCACTTTGGTTTAGGATATATGCTCCAAGTAGCACACATTCTCCTGATTTAACAGCTCTCCAAGTTTAATCTCATTTTATTTTCTCTTTATGTGCCTAAACCCATCGCCCCCTTATTTTTCTGCTTTGAGGCTCACAATTCCCAGTTTGTTTTCAAAGCTCATTAAGAGAATTTTCTCTCCCTCTGTCATATCATTAACAGAAATGTTACACAACTCCAGTCTAACTCCCAACCTACATAACCATTGCACTACTGCTGATAATCAGCTCCTGTTTATCTTTCACCCAACTCTTTCGTCCTACCCAAGCGAATTTCAATTAATCTTCATGTTAGAAAGTAAACATATACCTACTTCCCTCTTGGTTCCCTAAAATCATTAATTTTGCAATTCTATCAAAAAAAGCAATTACATTGTCTGGCAAGATTTATTCTTTATGAACTCATGTTGTTATTGCTTACAATTCTGTCACCCTGCAGACTCTGAGTTTGCATCCTCTTTTAATATCAGGCCCATTATTTTACCAGTGGTTATACTTTCAGGACAGTAATTGCTAAGAAAAACCTTGGGTTTCTTTTGAAGGTCAACATTACAGTTTCCACTCCTCACTCATACTGACATTTCATTTTAGCTACCATCTCACAAAAACAATCATCACACAATAGTGGCACAGCAAGAAGGCTCACCAAACACAAGCTATTTAAACTGAGGGGTAAGAAAGAGGGAAAAATCAACCTTTTTTTTTCACATACTCCCCTAGTCACTGTTTAACATTAAATGAAATTTTAACAGTCAGCCTTCTGCTACAATAAAACATTCAAGGATACTGTTTGGACTTGCGGAATGATGCAGGGTAAAAGGGACCCCTTGAGATCACCTAGTCCAACCCCATGGTCAAAGCAGAGCAAGCTTCAAAGATGTATCATATTACTTAAGACCTTGTCCAGCAGAATTTGGAGAACTTCCAAGGCTGGTGATTCCACAGCTTCCTAGAGCAACCTCTTCCCACAGCAGCACCCCCAGGAAAAACTTTCTCCTCACCTCCATTTGGGACTTAACAGAGGCACCAACCATGACCACTGCCTCTTGTCGTCCCTGAGGATTTCTGAGAAGAACCTGTCTTCTCTACCACACTCCCTAAGTAAAGTAAGGCTATGAAAATAATCCTGTTCTTCAGGCTAAATCAGTCCAGCTAGCTACATCTTATAAACAGTATGTGCTCCAGATCCTTCGGAATCTCCTTGTGGCCCTTCACTGCATTTGCTTGTAAGCATCAACCTGGCTCTGAGTACAGTCTGGTGTGGCCTCATCAGCACTGAGCATCAGGAAACAAGAGATAATCTCTTCCCCATTGCTATTGTAAGGCATCTGACTGCATTTTCTCAACCTCAATTTTCCAGATTTTCGCATAGTGGTAGCTTTTAATATTGACTGTCCTTGCACTCTATGCAGAGGGTTTCTAATTGCACTGAAAATCCAACCTTTGAATTGATGCATTCAGTAAATCTGGTGTTTAATAAACCAGATTACAGAATTTGCACTTGATCTCTACAAGCCTGTGTATGCTTTTAACCAGTTTTCTGCCATCAACCAAGCAACAACTGAGCAGGGTGAAAAGCAGCTTGATAAAGTAGGCAACACATGGAGGGAAAGACATTTGACCAAAGCCTTGTATTTGTACCCCAGTATTAGAAAAGCAAAGACAGGGCAGTTGCAGACGATCATCAGCATCTAGTGAGGAAAAGCTGACTTGCAAGTCTCAAAGGTGGAAACAGCTGCCAAGCAGAGTGACAAAGGAAATGGCTGCAACAAACAGGCCAGGTAAGAGAAGATAGATGGAATTCGGACCTGCGATTTCCTAGAAATGCAAATACCTGCAACAGGACAAAAACCAATAGTGTAAGGTGCAAACAGTGCTGTTATGCCTGAGGAAAAGTAGCACAAGAGGGAGAAAAGGGCAGGGCAGACAGCAGCACGCAGCTGTAGCAATTCAGTCAGTTCAGAAGGTTCATATTTTACTAAGCCAGGAAGTGATAAAAACACACAAAACTGGAAGATCTTCTCATATGTATCCTTAAAGCCCTGCAAGACCAAGCTTTACCTTGGCTGAACTTTTAAACATTTTCTGTGCTGCTGTTCATATTAGATTGGGAAAGAGATTTCTCAATACTGGCCATATCACAAGGACTGTGGAAGGTATAGAAGACAAATGAGCGAAGATGGTCTGTTTTTTCTGGTTTTCTATGCTCTTTCACAAACCAAGAAAATACAAGGTTAATGCTGTCCTGGTACACAGCACAGACCAATGGCTCCAGTGGCAACAAAATTAATAAATACAGGGGCAGTGCTGGCCAGGAGACCGTAAAGGGACATGCATTGTACAGATCTTTTGCTTTCCAATTTCAGTTCAGGGATTTGTCTTAAGATGTATCTATCAGCCTCTGCTTTCTATTCTGCTTTAATAGTGATGTCCTGATGAACACAGAATAGTTCTGTTATAGTTTAGGAGTAACATGGACTAATTTTACTCTCAGGATATTTATTGCATTCATCTAGTGGCTTAATAGAGAAGCTGAAAAAACAAACAGTAAGAAAATAGGATGGCTTAAAACAATGTCTCTTTGCAAACATCTGAGGGCTATTATGAAACAAAGGTCTATATGCTACACATATTACAAGTCAAAACAGTTTGTCTCTTGCAAGAGGCCAGCTGGTTGGAGCAGTGTCTTGGGAAGCTGGGCAGAATGCCGGTTCTGGCTCTAGGAGAAACAGAAATACACAGTCTGACAGCTGAGAGGGGAGATCTTTGAGACCAAGAAGCAAAGAAAGTGGTATCTAGCCCTGTGACTATCTCATTAAAAAAAAGTATAACCTAATGTAGTTTTGATTTTCTTCACTTCTGGTACTTTCAAAGTCCTCGGAAAAGAAAAAGGGCTCAGGCACTAAGGGACATCTGCAAATATTTCAAAAACATTTCCAGCATAGTTACACAATATAGGAAGCGCACTTTTATGGTCAGCAACGCATTGAGTTTTTATTTTGGAAAAACTGTGCAAGGAACGTTTCTGTGCCAAACTTCACATGGTGTGTCATCCATTGTTTTACATTCCAGCTTCACAGTTCAGGATCACCAGGTGAGTCAAAATGTAAGGGGATGACACAAAATCCACTAGAAGCTACTTTCAGATAAACACACTTTTATCACCTTTCAGCATTTGTAATGCATTCTGCATGGTCAGCAGAACCAGCTGTGTACTTCTCTGCAGCCTGCATTCATAATTAGATTATCTAAGCCATTTTATTAGGATCATTTATCAGGCATTCATCCTAGAGTTCAGGCATCCTGTGTCCTCGAAAAGTTTAGTGGGGACAGACCAAAGCTCTTATTCAACAGCAAGATGTCAGAGATGGAGAAAGGCCAATGAGAAGTGCCAAAAGAAGGCCAAGACATGTAAGTGCAAGCCTAGTCCCAGATGCTAGCACTGGAAAACCTCTAAGAATATTGTGTTAATACTCATCTGTGTAAAACATACCAAATTATTTGTGAAGTTCTTTGTTCTCAAATGCCCAAAACCAAAAAAACCCCATTCACACCAAACCAACCCAATTTTCACCTCTCCTCCCAGCAACAATATATAAATTTCAGATTTCCAGCTATTCAGATAGAAAACGTAACTAGAATTTGCTAAGAGCTGCCAAATTTGATAGCCTCATTAAGGCAAGGCAATGCAGGTTCACGTCTCCACATCCAGGCAGTAGCAAAGGCACATATTCCAAGTGCACACACATACTTACATAGAATATCACAGAATCTCAGAATTGCTGAGGTTGAAAAAGACCCTGAAGATCATCATGTCCAACCATTAACCTGCCACTGCTTAGTTCACCACTAAACCATGTCCCTGAGTGCCACATCTACACGTCTTTTAGTTACCTTCAGGGATGGTAACTCAACCACTTTCCTGGGCAACCTGTTCCCATGCTTGACAATCCTTTCAGGGAAGAAAGTTTTCCTCAAATCCAATCTAGACCCTATCAGGTGCAACTTCACATAGATACAGACAGTAGGCTTGATCCTGTGCTGCTTGCTGGCTGATCAGGAAGAAAGCTCATCAGAGTGAAATTTGTACTGTTTGCACACATACACAACATGGATCCCTCCAATTGCTGGCCTTAGATGCTTGGTCTGTCCAGTATCAGGGCCCTGGTCTGTGGCACTGTGATGCTACCACACAGAGAGACTCACACCTGACTCTAAGCAAGTCGAGCAGCAAAGACCTCTTTATATACTTTACATGTCTATTTATAGAATCTCAACAATGATCACGGATTGGACAGTGATGATGAGACCTCTTGACTCGATTGGTTTACTACATGTTCCTCAATTCTCTCTTCCTCCAAGGAGGAATGTAAAATATCCACTGTTTACCAGAAAGAGTGTGAGAAAGTGTAAAAGAAATCAATATCAGAAGGCCAGAACACAGGTGTAACACTGGTCTCACTGGTGGGTGATAACCCACGATGCCTGCAAAACCCCTCCTTGTAGTTTGTGCTTTAATCCCTGACCATGGCTCTACTTGATGGCACTTAGACACAATGCATCCACAGAAAAAAGGAGCACCTCACTCACAGTCAGAAACAGAATAAGAATATAAGATGAACTGCAGTGATTAGACAGCAGGTATGGCCAGGGAATGAATGGAATGGTTTCAATCAGAAGGGACCTTTGGCAATCACCTAATCCAACTGCCCGACCACTTCAGGACTGACCAAAAGTTAAAGCATGTTACTGAGCTCATGGTCCAAATGCCCCTTAAACACTGAGAGGCTTAAGATACCAACCCCCTCTCTAGGAAGACTGTTCCAGTGTCTGACCACTCTCTTGGGCAAGAAGTGCTTCCTAATGTCAAGTCTAAACCTCCTCTAATGCAGCTTTGAAATATTCCCTCTTGTACTATCACAGGATGCCAGGGAAAAGGGATCAGCACCTCCTTCTCTATTTCCCCTCCTCGAAGAGCGGTAGAGAAAAGAGTCACCTCTCAGCCTCTCTTTTCTCCAAACTGGACAAACCCTCAGCCACGCCTCTCAGGACACACCTTTCAGCCTTTCCACCAGTTTTGTTTCCCTCCTCTGCACACATTCTAAGACTTTCCCACCCCTCTGGAGTGGTGGTGCTCAGAGGTGCTCCCAGCACTCTGGGTGAGGCTGCACCAGTGCTGAGCACAGTGGATGATCTCCCCTCTGCCCCACTGTGCTGCCGTGTTTGATTCCCCCAGGACATGGTTTGTGCCCTCTGGGCTGCCCGGGCACACCCTGCTGACCCACTGAGCTGCTGCCCACCAGCACCCCCAGGGCCCTCCCTGCAGGACACTCTCCAGATTCCTCTCCCAGTTTGTACTGGTGCCTGCAGTTACTCCATCCCAGGTGCAGGATCTGGCATTTGTTCCCGAGAAATTTCATGCCAGGGATGATGGCAAATGAACTGAGCAGCCTCTCATGTTGACTCATCTTGAGAGGTTTTACACCCACACCATAGGCTGACCCCTCTCCTGTGACCGTCTGGGGAGAAGTCAGGTCAGGGTGTTGTTCCCTCTGCAGTACTTTGGGTTGGTTGGGTTTTCTCACCTTCTGCACCTTTATGTTTATGACCCTTTTATCACACAACCTAACAGTATCCTCTGAAATTTGGCATGAATGAATGAATCCAAGGCTGCACTGTACTTAACCACTGCACTTATTTCTCCCACAGAATCAATCAAGGGAAACAGGGGTAGGGCATACAGGTTATTATAAACATCCTGCAACTCTTGATAAAAACAACCTAAGTCTTTTGTTAAACACAGACTTTAAAATTTAGAACTTGCTCGTAAAAATTCATATTCTGTCCTACACTGAAGTTACGGTGTGTGTATATATACATACAGACATATATTACATATAAATGAATGATATTAGATATGAGTGGAAGTATTTTGCTGTCTGCTTCTAGCAGGGACACTAAAGAAACAAATGTACAATCCCAGAATTACTTTTCCAGTGATTTGTTCCTTATGAGATAAATTTTGGAACTATGTACTCTTCAGTGAGGCACTGCCTTATCAACACACTTTCCCATGCTTTTGAAGGACTTGCTACAGAATTTCAAAGACCAAGTATTTTCAAATCAAGTATTTTTAATTCCTCCCTTCCTGTTGAGTTTTTTTTGGTTGGTGATGGCAGTTGCACTTCACATAATCACAAGATGGTTTGGGTTGGAAGGGACATTAAAGATTACCTAGTTTCACTCCCATCATGAGCAGGGACACCTTGCACTAGACCAGGTTGCTCAAAGCCCCATCCAACCTGGCCTTGAACAATTCCTGGGATGGGGAATTCATGGCTTTTCTGGGCAACCTACACCAGCGCCCCATCATCCTCACAGTAAAGAATATCATCTTTATATCTAATCTAAATCTACCCTCCTGTAGTACCTTGGAAAGACAGAGGAGCATGTGACCTCCTACATATTAAGAACAACATGAAAGAGAATTGGGTTTGCCCTGCAAGAGAAAAGGCCTTAAGGCAAAGGAAGAACCAGTCTGGAGTTCAGCAACAAACACTGTGAACTGCAGAGCAGAGCAACTGGAAGAGATTTAGCACAGGGAAGTACATTCAAGAACAAGAAACACTGGGACTGAGTGAAGTAGAGATTGGGGGTGGAGGATGAGCATTTCTCAACATAATCAGGGTACACTGGAGAAAACTCTAGAATCTTATTTTAAGATACCACTCTGTACGAGCTTTCAAGCAAAGAGGAGCCACACACCAACCCTGTGGAGAATAAGGTGTCTCTGTCCTGTCCTGTACATAGCTACTTATTTAACATCTTATGTCTGCAGTCTCTTTCTAGGTTGCAGTGTTTTTGGCGACTTAATGCCATTGTAAATCCAAAGTCCTAAGTTCCTCTGGTCTCCTCACTCCCTGCAGCATCCTACCTTTCCCAGGTCTTGGTATTTGTACCTATTCAATGAGACCCTTCAAGAAATTGAGTTGACCACAAATCCTGTGAAAAAAAGCACCAGGGCAGCTCCAGAAGGTACTAGCACACAGAGTAAAGAGAAAGCATGCTCAGGGAAAAAGGGCTGGATCACAGCAATCCCAATTTGAGGTCAGTTTCAAAAGCTGTGCAACCACAACCTAAACATGTCCATTCTGGAAGATACACCACCTGGATACTTTTGGGCAGCACGACACTGTCTGTTATCCCGCCCATTTCATGGGTAGCAAAGAGACGTCAAGTAAGTTACCAGAGCTCCCACAGGAAACTTCAGCAGGAGCAGGAAGCTGAATTTAGGTTTGTCATGATTCAAGGAGAGCCTCGTCCAACAACTGAACCCTGTCACTTGAAGCTGTCTCTGCAGCAAAGAGCTGGAATGCTAAGAGACAAAGGAAGTGCTATTTTAAAGACTGGAAGCAGATACCCATATGAGAAAAGCAATTTTCCCAAAGTCAGCTGTTGCTGTTGACAGAACCACAAGCAAAAATTATTTCAGAACTACAGAAATTTGTGTTTACAAGGCAGTCCTTGCTTAATATACAGAACCCTGAAATTGAGAGCAACTTTTTATCAAAAAAAATTAACCCTTGAAGTTCCTTTATTTTTTTGATGAGGAAGAAAACAACAGTTCAACAGACAACTGATGATTATTAGAACACATTCTAAGCAATACTTCACTTCTGCTGCTCAGGCCTTGAGAACACATCTTTTGGCAAAATCAGAAGCAGAACTTGCTGAATAATTTCCTATTAAGGGCACAGAGGAGAATAAAGTGGCTATAAGTGCTTGTGCATTAAGTCACTCTCATAAAGTATTTAGGGTTTTTCTATATCTGTATCTAATAAGAAAAAGATGGGTTCTGATATTTAGTTTAAATAAAAATAATAATACAGTGAAGTTATCACACAACCGACAGATGCTCTGAACTTTCACCTCTTAGAACCCTAACAGCTTTTCCATTCTCCCTGTCACCTTTCCCAGCTTCTGATGATTCCCGTGCTGCTCCATCTATGGTAGTGGAGACAGTGCTTCACCAGAGGCCTTAGATGCTAAAGGGTATAAGGAAGCAGGTTATGCAAAAAGTATCTATTTCCAGCACAGGAATGTGGCCTGTAACTATCCCATGACAGGGAGCTCAGCTCAAATAGAAAGTGTAAGCCCAAGCATATCAAAGCACCAGGAGCACTGCATCCTGAGATAGCAGTGGGAAACCGGGGCAGTGGGGGCGGGGAGGAAGGGGACAGAATGAACAAGCACTTTAGTCTAAAAGAGGAAAGGAAACACTAAGACAGGCCCTGAAATTTTATAAGGGAGTCTGGAAGGCACCTCACAGCCTTAGACTGAAAGATACAGCATATAAAATATCAGAAAAAAGGTCACTGGGAAAACTAATTTTTAAAAAATAGCTACAGTGAAGAATGACCATTAATTCTTCAAGACAGAAGAGCAAATAGCACTAAAACTCCTGGTTTAGCCTCAGATTCTTAAGAGATCTTAGAGCTGAACAGCCTTACTTTCAGTATGCAAAGGCAAACAGCACTCTACAGCTCTTTCTCAATGAGAACTTATCTCAGTACACATTGACAGGAATTACAGATTTTGAGGTTATCACATTTTTAAAAACCTTTCCTATATGTAGCCCTCCTGCAAAATTAAAACGAAGCAAAACAAACGTTGCACAGTCAAGTGCAAAACTGTTTTGAAGGTCACATCCTTGAATGAGTTATGAGCATTCAGGCTGTACGTGCATCATAGGAACACTGACATATCTTCGTCCCCGTTCTCCCACTCTACTGACTACAGAATCACAGGTTTCCATTTCCATTTGCAGAAAATGGGAATCATGCTGCCCATGTAAGGACCTGTTGTTGCCATAATTTGATATGATCTTTCACATTTGAAGCCTAGAGAGCTCAGCTCTGATCAGAACAGGATGTTAGAACATTAATGAATAACTTGCACTTTCTCCATATACTCTTTCTCATGTGTATGCAAGAACACAAGTCCAGGTGAACACCACCAAGAAAAATGGGAAGTAATTAAGGAAATAATTCACAGTTAGAGGTTGCTTCCTTTCTGGAAGGACCTAATCATGTAACACTTGAGGATATAGGTCCTGTAAGAGAGAACGCCAGGAACAATGCTCTGAATGTCAAGCCATTCAACTCCTATCCTTGAAATCCAACATGATCCTTGCATTTACCACAGAGTTTTTTTTGCAATGCATAGCAAAATTCCTCACATAGTCATGTTCTTAATAATCACATTCCTTGGATCTTAGTTGTTTTTCTTCAGACCAAGGTTGCTCTGCAGGCAGAATGGCCATGCACTTAAAATTACAGTGGGACCTGCACCATGAACACAGGCTATAATTTAACACAAAGTGTCCTGGAAATATACAGGGTCTAAAACTGGGCAGCCAGAAATTAAAAGCTTTCTGAACTTCACTGTGTCCAACTCCCATGCATGATAACCGAGAAATGGCAACCCTTCACTTTTCCCTCAACCCGGTGCTCTGAAAAATTAAGTCCTAAAATTTTATGAAGCACTCCAATATCATCACAGTAATGTCAGTGTAGGCTGTCTTCAGAGCAGTGTTTGAACAGCACACATTAATTGCAACTGAACAATGAGGAAAAAGTAAAATAGGTGTTCCTTGGCTGTATGGTGTAGCACACTCCCCTTGAAGACAATGGGATGGCAAGTTAGGGAACTGGAAAAGTGGCTTCACACTGAATCCACATCAGGCAATCGACCAGTCATGCACCTCAATCCCATTGTTCCCTTAACTTTCACAGAATCAGACTCACAGTCAAGCAAAGCTCAATCACTCATTTAGTATACACATCCCTCAAAAAACAGTATCAACATATACAGACATCTGCTCAGCAGGAAGCTGTATCCCAGTTCCAGCTCTGCCAGATGCTTCATGCCACAGCCACAGCTGGAAAACAGAAGAGATGGCCTGTAACTGCTTCCCAAGAGACCAGCAGAGGGAAAAAAAAGAATACCTCTCACCATTCTGTGGGAAACATTTCATGTCTGCCAGACCTCACAATAATTGCAGAAATACTTCCTCTCTGTCCAGGGCTGTGCTCTCCACCTAAGTATTGTGCTCAATACCTGTTCCTAAAAGTGTCCACTGCTGGAGGCTCTGCACCTTTCTCAGTCTGTGCCAAGGCTGTCTTTTCCCTGGTGTCACAGCAACCACCACAAGCTCTCTTTGCTTTTAGCTTCTTGTCAGTGCTAAAATTTGGCAGCCTCAGCATTACTCTTTCTTTCCTACTTAGTATGTAAACCCAGTATAGTTTATTCTTATTACTATATTTGCTTTTAACACCTTGTTATATGAAAACAAAATTGTAGTGTTTGTACAAAGTCTATTTGCAATCCATTACAGTCCTCTCTGAAACACACATGGTTATTTTTGGGCCACGTAAGTCCAAAGGAATTCAGTCTCCTGGGTCTCTTTCTGCATCAGCACCTTTGCTGACACTGCAAATAGGTACTAGGCAGCAAAACTGCACTTCTCCTCCACAGTGAGTCTCTCCTCTCTAAGTCCTGGTTGGGAGCTCACTTCTCACAGCCCACCAGAGTTATCAGCTGGCAACAGCTTTCAGACCTTACTACCTCAGCTGGGTGCAAACAGCAATATGGACATGGAGGAACTGTTATAGATTATTACATATGTGTCATCTGTCCTCCTGTAATTTTTTCCCTTGAACACTGTGGACTTAGTGTTGCTCATAATCAGCATTACTTCCACATCTATTTTATCACAGCAGTCTCTTACTTCAGTACATGGCCAACAAGATCACACGGGATACAGCTGAAGCAAGCTTTAAATACAACAATCTTACCACAAAATACATTAAAATAGAAAGTTGGTTTATCCCGTAGGACCTTATCTAAATGCTCACCAGACTGCTTGCATGAGCAAGGCGTGGGGAGAGGGGGAAGAGACTGAGAGAAATTCCCTGATGGAGAGACCACCCATCCAGTATTCCCTTTCACAGCTGCTCTTGTGCAGAGGTTCCTTAGGTTTATTTCATGATGACAAAGTTTTGGGTTTATTTCAATTTTTTTTCCAGAAGACAGATAGATGATATTTATGCTTTTAGCTACAGCTTCTTACAAAATGATGTAATCAAAATCTTCCCAACCGTCATTTATATCATGTAACAATGAAAATTAAATTCCACATTCAGAAACTGTACTGACTGTTGCTGAAAAAACCCCACGTTGACTCCAAGGATGGGATATCATGGCAACTGTAACTGAGATGGATCAAAGCAGCTCGTCTTTTATGGTCTTCATTTGCAAAGGACCGAACATAACCGGATTACTGAGAATGTAGTACAGCTCAGTGTAGAAAGACATTAATTTTCTTTGCCTGGAAAAGACTCTTAGCATTTTTCACGTAATTATACCAAAGAGCAAGTCAACTGTAGGGCTAAAAGGGAGCAAATATGAGGAGAAAAACAGGAATAAACCTTGAGTGGGACTTGAACTTGGAAAACAATTCCAGCATGTTCAGAATGAGCAAGACCACTTTCACCTCCTCTGATGAAAGTTCACACTGCTCAGCTCTATGAAAGCATTTGAAACAGGAGGGAGGAAGGGAATCACAGCAGGATTGAGAGGGAATGTGTATTGCCTCTGATGAATGGCACAATGCCCAGGCAGCTGCTGCACAAATGCCAAAAGTGGGACCTTTGTTGCTTCAGCTGGATCCCTCTTGAAGTTTTGAATTACAGGCAGATACCTCACGTTATGGGATTCTGCTGCAGCACAGCAATGCAGAGACTGCTTGCTACACGTGTCTTTTCCATTCTGAAACTGAAACCCTAATGGGAAACCAGCCTCTCCAAAAGCCTCACAGAGCAGCTAAGAAGTATATTTCAGCACTTTTACACCAGACCTTGCAGGAATTAACATTATCCTGAACCTTTGTTCATCTTTCAAATGCAAAAGGCTGAATGCAGACAGTTACATTTTAAAATCAAAACTCAAAAAAGGGAAAGGTGCTCACAGTAACGAAAGGCAAATGAATTCTTTGAAATTCTGTGAACTACCTGGCACATACTTGCTGCATTTTAAACAAGAGCCATGTAATTTTCCACACAGTAGGAAAAAGAATGAATCATAGAATCACAGAATTTCTCAAGCTGGAAGGGACTCATAAGGATCAGCAAGTCCAACACCCTGCTCCTCGCAGGACTGCCTAAAACTAGACCCTATGACTAAGAGCCTTGGCCAGATGCTGCTTAACTCTGACAAGTCTGATGCTGTGACCACTTTTCTGGGGGGTCTGTTCCTGTGACTAACCACCTTCTCAGTGAAGAACCTTTTCCTAATGTCCAAGCTGAACATCCATGATGTATCTTCATTTCATTTCATTTCATTTCATTTCATTTCATTTCATTTCATTTCATTTCATTTCATTTGTGTCCTGTCACTAGTGACCAAAAGACAACCAGGACTGTCCCATTCCACGGAAGAATGTGGCACTTTCCCTTGCTAAATTTCATATGGTTGCTGACTGTCCAGCTCTCCAGGCTATCCAGACATCTCTAAGGCTTCTCTGCCCTTGAGGGTGCCCACAGCTCCTCCTCGTCAGCAAACTTTCTGAAGGTACATTTGATTCCAGTGTCCAGATAAGTTATGAAGGCATTAAAGAGCATTGGGCCTAAAACTGAGTCATGGGGAACTCTACTGGTGACTGACTGCCAGGCTGATGTAACCCCATTTACTATAACCCCTTGAGCCCCATCCAACAGCCCTCTGCTCACTCCATGCCTTATGAACTTGTCCACATGTGTGATGAACAGTTTATCCAGCAAGACACTGTAAGAAACAGTACCTAAAGCTTTGATAAAATTACAAAAAAAAGCTTACTTTGGTCAACTAGGTGGGTTTATGACCTTGTCATAAAAGGAAGTTAAGTTGGTTAAGTAGGACTTTCCCCATGTGAACCCATGCTGATTATGAACAATGACTACCTTGTCTCTCAATGCTTAAAGTAAATCAGACAACCAGATATATCTGGAAGTTTAAGGTATATTTTCACCTCAAATGAAATTATTAAAAATTCCAAGTTATGACAACGTCTAAGATCTAAAAATTGCCATGCTATTAAAATACTTTTAATTAGACAGACATATTCAAGTATTCCAGGTTTGCTGTTAAATAAAGTGTAGAATAGAACTGGGTGATACCACCTTTGACAGCAGCAGTATTTTCTGAGAAGCTACTGTTCTCACTGCAGCTTAAACAACTAGTTCTGTTTCATCACCACCTGTGCTGGTTTTGACTGGGGTACAGTTAATTTTCTTCACAGTAGCTGGTGTGGGGCTGGTATGGGATTTGTGCTGGAAATAGTGCTGATAACACAGAGTTTTTTGTTACTTTTAATTGCAAAGCAGTGCTTGCACAGCATTAAAGCTTTTTCTGCTCCTCACTTCACCAGCGAGGAGGCTGTGGGTACACAAGAAGTTGGGAGGGGACACAGCCAGGACAGGTGACCTCAAGTGACCCAAGGGATCTCCCAGACCAGATGATGTCCTGCTTAGCATGTAGAACTCGGGGAAGAAGATGGAAATATTCAGAGTGATGGCATTTATCTTCCCAGGTCCCCATTACCTGTGATGGAGCCTCACTGTCCTGGGGATGGCTGAAGACCTGCCTGCCATGGGAAGTGGTGGATGATTACTTGTTTTGCTTCGCTTGAGTGCTCAGATTTTGCTTTCCCTATTAAACTGTCTTTATCTCAACCCATGAGTTTTCTGTCTTTTACACTTCCCATTCCCTTCACCATCCCATGGGGAAGAAGCTGCTGCGTGGGAATTAGTTGATGGTTGGGGCTAAACCCCAACACAACCTCACATGAAGCTGTAGACTAACAAAGGAAAAAGAAAACAAAAAATAGCTTGGTTTCCTCCCAACTAAAAATACCCCAGACCCTGAAACAGTGATAAGTTCCATTTTTATACTTCAATACAGTGACTAACAAATAAACTTCGATTTATAATACATTCTTACATTCTTTGCCCTAATGCTCATTTGAAATGTAAAGCATGTTTTTAGAACCATTATTCTTTAAGCCTCCAGCACAACTAATGTAGCCTTATATAACCACATAACAAATTTTACAGTTTTAATTCATTTCCAGATTTCAAACCACATCTGATTTTATATAATCCTAAATTAAATATTACCCCAGCTAATAAGTAGTTTTTGAGGTTTTAACATAATGCAAAACACATGGAAATTGAAATTCTTAATCAGTGGACCATTCATTATATGATGAGAAGCAGTAAAACCATTTTCCTATTTCCCACTCTCCCAGCCAAAACTAACTCCAAAGCTGAGACCAAATCTCTTTTTCCCCAGAGAGTAACAACTAAATTAATGATGGGGAAAAAATATTAATCCAGATAAGTTCCATTTTATTTAACTTATCATAAAATTGGGAATTAAAACCACACTACAAAAAAAAAGCATTTTTCTCAACAGGTTTTGGACTTTTGGATGTGTTTAATATAGCAGAATGATAAAGTTTGCTTTTCACTGTATTCTGAAAGTAGGCCATTCTGCTGTGGACTTGTGTTTCTTCCCTCCTTAAAAATTCTCAATGAATTCAGAAAGTGCTTGAATTACATTAAAAAAAATATGGATCTTCAAGTAATAATTTATTTCAAAATTAATTTGATAGCTGTGATGCCACTACTCTCCAATTACTGAAAACATCTTTTGATGTTTAGCCAGATCTGAGTTTCTATTGTTACAAATGGCAAAAACATGGAAATAATCTTCCAAGCTTTCTTTAAGCAGCACAGATGAGAGAAAAAAAAGTGAAGCTGCTGATTCTTCCCTCTTTAGAGGTCACTCTACTACAGGTCACTCTTGCAACTGCCAAGCTTTTTGCTGTTCTTTCACTTGTTTTATCAGAGTTGGAATTAAATTTATCTTGGGAAAATTCAGCACAGTTCCACAAAAGCCTTTAAGTCCACACACCTCACATCACCTGAAAACTATATATTTCATGGTAGGTATTGCTGACCAGCAATTTTCTGGAAGGCTGGGAAAACAGAGCACCAGTGTATCAGTTTGTATCAACACCACTCTGCTCTGGCAGATAAATACTGCTACAAATAAATACTTTAGGTTTACTTAAAAAAAATAGAGTTCTCAGAATTTGAAGTATGATAAATAAACCAGGGGATTGATGTGAAGGAAAAAAAATATATAAAAATTGTTAAGATACACATATCACAACTTGAACTAGGAAGGTCACCTCAAATATTAAATGTCTGAGCTCTTATCAAAAATTTCTAGCACAACTGGGACTTGAATCATCAATGTCACGCTGATCTGGAAAGAATTGCTAGCAAATAGCATCAGCTATTTATTATTCCTCTCCCACTGCACTTTTCCCATTTCAATGTTGATGGTGAGAAGCAGCTGAAGGGGCAACTGCTTGTAGACTTGTCTTGTTAACACTGAATTTGCTCTCAAGGTCCTTATATAAGGGGGTTATACAGAGGGTCAAGAAATGGTACAACAAAACATCTGTGCATCCACCCTGCCCTACACTTCCTCCTCTCCAGCTCCATTGCTTCCAGGTGGGATAGCAAACCCAGCCTTACATCAAAGTGCCACACAGCTGTAGGCTACTAACAGGTAACTAATGAGGATTAGGACCTGGCAAGCCACAGCACTGCTGAGTGATGGCTGCTGCTTCTCAGTTTGTCACACCTGGGCTTGACATGGGCCATCTCTCAGCATCATTTCTTTGTCCTGTTACTGCCTATCCAAGCTCTTTGGTTCAGTTACCTCTTCAGCCTGTTCTTAAAAGCAGATGGAACTTGGGGAATTTTTAATCTTTTTTTCCTTAAGTCTTTTCCATAGTTTACTCATAC
Source organism: Sturnus vulgaris (assembly GCF_052056855.1). Classification (NCBI taxonomy): domain Eukaryota; kingdom Metazoa; phylum Chordata; class Aves; order Passeriformes; family Sturnidae; genus Sturnus; species Sturnus vulgaris. The sequence continues at coordinate 32,992,300 of NC_142244.1, forward strand.
TTTTCATCTGGTCTGTCACATAAGGAAAACCAAGTACTATGCTGGAAAAGCCAACCCGTTTGTAAGGGTGAGGACAAGAGAAGTGACTGTTTCTGTGCCAACAGCCTGTCAAATTCTTCCTTCCCCTGCAGGCCTCACAAACCCCGTGCCTCAGTGGACAGACCAGCCCTCCTACAGTCAACCAGAAGCCAATCTGGATTCCTACAGCACAAGCAATGCCCCCACACACAGAGAAAGCTGGTTTCCAAATAGGATGTGGCCAAGCAAACAGTCTTGGGTTCAGGTTGATGCTGGAGGTGCACACACCCTAGTGCCAACCATCAGGTGATACCATTGTGGTACTCTGTGTACACATAAGACCTAGTAATTTTCTACTTCTGAGCATCTTTGTGCCAGAAATAATTATATCCCCACCCCCACTCACAGACAATGATTATAAATAATTACAGCAGGTTTAGCCATGAGTCAGTTCAGATCCAACTGCTGGCTGTGCTCTTAGGCAGTCAATATGAAAGGTTAACAGTGAGACAGAGGTCACACCAAATTTTAACATTTGTATGAACTGTTTGATCACGTAAGGATACTTTAAAATAACGGATGTAAAACCAATACAATTCCTCTACAGAGAGCAACTCCCAGTTGCAGTGTTATGATCTATGACTTGACAGCACTTCATCATCTTGTGCAGGGCTTTTCTTCTCTTTTTTTGAATACAGTAGCATGGTTTTATCTTTAACAATAGACTTAAGTAAAATTAAGTAATTCATTTTCTTAAATGGTGCTGCATCGTCAGCACCCTATAATTATTTTAGTGTATGAATGCAATAGTTGAGAATAAAAGTCTTAAATTTATGCAATCTTACAGCACCTTTGGCATAAATCATATGCTCTCAGACATTTTGCATGATAATTTGGCCTGAAGAAAGCCTGCCAGCTTTTGAAAATGCTTTGTATTAGACTACCCAGCAGAAGATTTGCTACATTTAATATATTCCTATCAGCCAGCACAATGCCTTTAAATTCAATATAAATCAGAATAATAAAATAAATTCCAATTAAGTCCAAACTGACAGCCAACCAGAGCAAAAAGATCTTACCCTAAAACAGCTCATGCTTGTAGTCCTTGTTACCGTGCCATTCTTGCATATAATTACCTACCTGCTACAGGAGAGTGTACAACTGCAACACATTCCCCTCCACATAGAGCAGACTAACCTTTAGGCTTGTCTACTGAGAGCAGAAACCGAAAATCCTGACATTCCTGAGGTGCTGTTTGCAAGAAGACCATGGCTTTCCATGCCTGGGGCTTCCATCAGCTACAGGTATCCCACTCTTAAACACAGAAAGTTCCACTCTTAAGAGCTGAGGAATGTGGTAAAGCTTTCGTCCAGCTCAGGCACTCAGCTGTGGGGAAAGAGGAGACTCCTCACATGCTCAGAGCACAGATAATGCACAGCTTCCTATACTCGTGCTCCAACCACACTCCTGACACAAGCCACAACGCTGCCACACTGCAGCTAAAAACTGGAGAAACGGAATTCTCTTAAACCAAGGCATTGCTTAACCCTGTTTAACCCATTTTGTCCTCACCCCAGCACAGTGCTGTAGAAGGTCCTCACCAGTTTTCTGACTGATTCCCACAGCAGTCCTGAGAAGGATTGAAAGGTAACAAAAAGACAGCAGGTATTCAAGATAATGACCCTGAAGAATGTCAATTACCCAACACTTCTCAGATGTTCTATCGAGTTTTTGAAACTGGATAACAAATAGATGATTTGGGGCTTTTTGAGAGAAAGTGTCAAAAGAACTCCTCAGAAAAACATAGAAACCTCTGCTCCCAAGTGGAACAAGGATTGGCAGTGATCCAAACAGAGAATACTAACTAACTTTTGAAATTTGACTGCTTTAAAGTTCTGAAATTCACACTTAAGGTTAATTTGTAAACCCGTCAATTATCCACAATCTTGTTACAAAATCTTTTAATATAAAAAAAGGAAAATATATTAAAGTCTTTATTTAGTAAGTGCAAAAGTTCAAAAATGTTGGCCTAAACGTAGCTCTATTGGTAGAGTTCATTAGTGCATCTATTTGGAATCAAAAGAAAATTTAAAAAGAGTGGTTTTGGGGATGAAACAAAAGACTAGAAATCTGACTAAATAAATTTGTGCAATTGTCTTGAAGGGGAAGAAAACTTTAAATTCAATTTCAAGGTTACAACTAGCTTTTAAACTCAGTAACAGCTCTGCAATTTTTTTCCTAGTTAAACTGGGCTCCTTGCTCTTGATACAACAAATGTAATTTTTGGTACTGGCTTTTGTGGTTGAAAAACTAGAACTGGGGAGGCTGGGAGGGGGAGGGATAAAGGCTTTTGGGTGAGATTCAATCACTAAACCTTAACAGAACCAATGACTCACGCAGGAAACAAAGGAAGAAACTAGTGTTACAATAATCCTACTTTAAGATTAAAACATAGAATTAAAAATCTCCCTTAATACATGCAAGGATAAAGAGATACTTTGTACCTTTAAAAGAAGGTAGGAATAGCACATTTCAACATATGCTTCTTTACCCAAATGGCACTGATCTATCATCATACCCTCAGCTGGCTATTCTTGGAGATATACTAACACTCAAAATAAAGAAGGCACTAAAGTTCCTGAGAGTGACAGGAAACCCAGCAGAGTAAGAAATTTTAGACAGAGTTATTTACAGATATTTTCCTGTGAGAAAAGAATGGTAAGAATGTAGCTTGAACATTAACAAATCCACTAAAACATCAGTCTGCCTGGTGGAGTCAGCAGATTTGGTGGGTGATTCAGTGAGGCTGGAAATTCAAACTTTAGCTTGTAATCAGAAAAATCCTACTTTAGAAATTTGAACCAGCAGCTAGAAACATGTAATATAATATAGAGCTCTCCTAAAATGATACCCAGATAGAGGGACCTTATACTATGTGAAGCCTTTGACTATTTAGCTAAAAAAAAAAAAAAGTCAATGACACTGAAGCTCTTTATTATTCTCAAGGGACCTATTTGTGAGTGAGTGACATGGACAAAATCTGCAAATCTGCACTTCCTTCCTTTCCTTTCCTTGGGAAAGGTGTTGCAGATGGTGTGTGCAATTCCTCCATTAGGATGCTGACAGAACAGAAGTTTATTGAAATAAATTTCCAACTGAAATAGTCTAGTCTATTCTAAAGATACTCTCCTGGAAAATAAATTAGATCAACTGAACTTTACAACAACATCATTCAAAATGTTTATTCAGATTGTTTATGAAGCAATTATGCAGAATGCTTAGGTAAGTTTAAATGAATCAGTTACTAGTTGCTAATGTCTTACTCCCAAGTAGGAAGGCACTTCCAGTGTGGGGTTCTACAGGAGATCCAGCCCATAATCCCAAACACCCAAGAAGATCTCTATCTTTGGGGTTTTTTTAATGTAATTCAATTTGTAATTCAAACTGAGAATTTTTAAGTATGGAAGAAGAGAAACTCAGGACAACACAGGAGGCCCAGAACTAACTGCTTCCCTGTTGTTTTAGCATAGCAGAGACATGCAAGACCTGTTTAATTATTATTCTTCCAAGGCACTTCCACATGCCTCAGGAACATCACTATGTAGCCCCGATTTTCTGGAGTACCAGCAGTTTTTCAGAGAACACAGACAAATACAGCACACCACTGAGCAACTGCTACGTGGTTCAGCCAAGAAGCAGCTCACATGTAAGTCAGTTTAGGCTTCTGGGAGAAAAAAAATTTATTTATTAAACAAGCAAATAAATAATGAAGATGAAGGAAGAGATTTGGGGATTATTAGGGAATATTTATTTGGCAGGAGAAAGCAGAAAGGACTTGATGAGACTTGTAAGAGATAAGTCCATTAAAAACATTGTTAGCAGAATGAACCAATTAAGTCCACATCCCCAAAGCAAGTTGGCAATCAGTTTTCAACACCTGTTTTCAGACCAGGGCTTGCAGAGTTTAAACACGTTGTTTAAAGCATCTCCCTAGAACCTCTAGGTCAATAAACACAAGGTAAAAATGCACTTTCAGGACTGCTTACTGTGAGCATTAGCCATAGCAGATGCGATTTTCAAGCAGCAGCATTCAACAGCAGGTGGAGAAGAGCTGGGCATTCTGTCCTGCATGGAGCATATCAAAGCCACGTGGCCAACAAGTCGCAGACTGCTGAAGAGAGCAGGTCCCTCCTGACTAGTAAAAGTAAGAAACAGAAAGGTCCATCCAAGATAGTCAAGAATCTACATTTATTTACAAAAAAAAAAAAACCACATTTCCTTTAACCCAAAATGTACTGAGCATTACTTATGTACTGGGAGATAACACCTGCAGCCCCTCAGGGCTTCCTAGAGTCTCATAAGGATTTCCAACTAGGATCTCCTTGACTTACAGGATCTAAAGAAAGCATCAAAAGTAGTCATTTGAAGCATTTATTTCAGATTTTTTATTAGCAGGCACTCTCTAGCGTAGGACATCCTTTCTGAATAATTAAAATATAGAAAGGTCACATACAGTCCTCATCAGCAGAGAAATCCAAGAGCCCTGAGATGGAGGAAAACTTTTTTAAGCTTTACACAATGGAGTTAAACTGTATCCAGCAAGCACTCTTTCTCCCTAGGCCACCTGCAAGATCCTGCTTTCACTCTGAGCTACCAAATTAAATGAGAATTTTGTGAAGTTGTATTTGCCACTGTCACCGTCTCCCCTTGACAAATTTGCAGATGATACAAAACCAAGCAGGTTGGCTGATACACCAGATGGTTATGCCACCATCCACAGGCTGGAGATACGGGCTCACAGGAACCGCATGAAAAGTGACAAAAGGAAATGCAAAGTCTTGCACCTGAAGAGGAGTAACCATATGCACCAGGATGTGCTGGGGGCAAATAGACTAAAAAGTGTCCTAAGCCCATGCATTATACAGAGAACTAACACTGCAGAAGGAGTTGCACCTACTATCTCTTTAAAAAGGATTTAATGAAACAAACATGACAGAAAAAAAGAAAAATACCTAGAATTGCCAAAGTATTGTGCAAATGCCCTTGACATTTTTTGAGGGGGAAGAATAGAAGATGACAAGTCCAGTGAGAAGTATTTTGCTTTAAGCTGTCTTAGTCTGTACAAAATAAGGTTTTATTTGCACAACAAAATTCACAATATGTATCCAATGTAGAAATGAGGCGATGTACAACAGCGTGATGCTTTCAGTGCTCAGGTGTGCAAACAGAAGCTTTGCATCTGTGAGCAGAGATATCCCATGACTTCATCCTATACATCCAAGGTCATGTGCTTAATTTTGGCACATAGATATACACACTTGGGCTACATGTGCAGGTACTACAAACTAATTTGGATTTGATGGCCTATTCTGTTCCCTGGAATAAGTTTCTCCTCCCAGTGGTCCAGTAAGTTAAATTTACAGGCATTGCAGCCTGAGGAGAGTTAAGACCTCTCTTAAAGAGAACCAGAGGGTAGCAAAGAAACACTATAATTAACATTTATTTTAGGCCATTTTGTGGGAGCAAGATAGAACCATGATATGAGTAACTTACAACTCCAAGCTGACCCCCAAGTCCAAATTAAGATTCCCTGCCATGCCCTGCAGGAGTCCATCAGAGACTCTAATAATGGAGGACTGTAAGGAAAGAGCAAGGGCACTACTAGACTTTTTTTGCAACGCCAGAGTAAATGCAAAATGAGTATTAGGCAGAAGGGAATATAGTAAGCAGAAAGAAATTCACAAAAGCCACTGATTCAAAATGCACACAAATCTAAAAATCAGCTGAACCCTCCCCCAGCAAATATACAGATAAAGTATATCAGAATGAGCAGTGATTTCATACCTGAAATCGTTTTTTAGGATAAGCCATCTAATACATGATACAACTATGACAGTCAGTGAGTGACATGGCACTAAAACTGCCAAAAGGAATAAATACCCTGGCATCCAGTGTTAAATCAAATGCTGATAAGGCTAACTATAGTGCAAAAGCCTCTGAAAAGCAGACCATGAGAACAAAAAGGCTTAACCACTTTCTACCTGCAAGTCTGCAAACCTCATCCTTCAATATTTATGCATCTTACGTGTGCCTCTTACCGAGGAATTGACCCTTGCTGCAATCAAAAGTGTAAGTACTGCTTTGGCTGCAGACCATCTAACAATAATACACATGCAAAGCACACAAATGACATTCCCCTTGGCACAGAAAGGGCTGTGCTGCTAATGGGAAATGTGGTATTTGGAGACGATGAAATTCTAACAGCTGCAGCAGATTGAAGGGTGGAGGGGGGGAAAAAAAACAGAAAGTGGATAGAGATGGGGGGAAACCAAAGGACTGGAGCCAAACTAACAGCTGGGTAAAAACAGCCTAAGAGAGAGGTATTTTTGGAGTTCCCACATCCTTTTCATCCCACTTATATTTTACCAATTACAGCAAAAAAAAGTAGTAGCTCATAAATAAACTAATCAGAATTGTTATCATCAACTCTGTCAGGCTATCATTCATCACATCATGAATCTTCTTTATATAGGCACACAAATACACTGATGATAAGCACTACAGAAAACACCTTAACAGAAAAATAAATGCAAAGATGACCAGAAAGCCAAGGATCCATCACTGTCATAGCCGACACAAAGAGGTTTTGCAGCTACCTAATAGTTTAAGATTATTGACTAAAAGTCATTTAAAAAGAAGATAAATGAGGGGGAAAAGTAATTTTTTCCACTCTGTGTGGGAATGATTGGTATCCAAAGGTCAGTGAGTCTACTTATTCACCTCTCTTTAGATGGTGATGATTTTGGAGTGGGACTACAGGCCTTAAAGTCCATGCATGTGTGGTGTCAGCAACTGCAGTGGGTGTGTAAATGCTAGGAACTATAAAGACAGCAGCTACTTGCTGGCTAAACAGGTAGCTAGGCTAGGTGGCTTGGCAGACAGGTATGCATGTGTCTCTGGGAGTCAGGCAACTAGAGGAATTGGATTCTGGAGAGATCAGGGTGGTCCTGGCCACCTTTTGGAGGGACTCAAATCTGGAAGTCACCTGGAAGACATGCTAGTGGGTGGACTCTACATCCAAGGCTAACAAGTGGAGGATCCACAATGCAGGGGATGCAGGAGTGGAGGGCTGTCTGTGCTTATCTGGGAGTGAAGGGGTCTCTACCAGAAGCAGGAGTGGGGCTGCAGCCCTGGGGACTAGTATGTTCAGGTCATCAAGAAATCCCAGGCAAATGGCAATTTTCTCTTTTTCTGCCTCAGGAAAACAAAAAACAAAAAACCAGCTCCTACCTTTACAAGGAAACAATTTAAATGCTCGTGTCACCTACAAATTCCAGCATGTTCCTACTATGTCAGTTTGACAACTTACTTAAGTACAAACAGAGGAAACCATCATCTACTGACAGGAGGGTAGGAATGGGTAGAAGATGGAGGAGTTAACTCCATGACTACTTCCATACAATCAAGTGTTCAATACTAGGTAACATCAGCGAAATGACCTCAATTCCTTAGAAGCACCAGTACATGTACCTTGTGTTGGTAACTTCAGTTTGGCTGTACATTCTGAAATTGCAGGGTTTTTATTTAATTCTAGTTTGTACTAGTAAACTTAGAGGGGTGGGAAGGGAGCGGAGATTCTGATTTTGGTCTCCAGGGATGTGAAAAATAAGCTTGAAAGACTGAGCTTTAATGGGAAATAAAACAAAGGTTTTAAAATCAAAAAGGATGAGTGGCAGAGAGAAAGGACAAAACTTTACTGGGCCCCTATCCCCTTATTTCCTGTTCCCCTCATTTCACACAAACACCAATCTTTCTTCCACCATACTGCTGGTTCATCTAAATTTGTGTGCAGAGGAACAAATAATCTAAATAAACAACTTTTTTTTTTTTTTTTTTTAAACAAACTTTGAAGGCATTCTTCATATGGCTCAAAAGCAAAAAGGAGACTGGCTTGGGTTTTTTCCTCCATCCCTTACATTCACGTTATATTTTTTATGTGAGCTTTGGAGCAGACAAAGAAAGAACAAAAAAAGCAAGCTTAGAGGAGGCCATCCTTAAACACATTATCCGTAATTATTTTGTTATTTTACACTTACTTTCTATTGAATTGATACTTCTCATGCATGCTTATAGGCTAGGAAGAACAGGCTGCAACTAGAGTAGCAGCAGCATATTTGTTCTTTGTTCTAAAGGGAGCAGGATTAGAATAAGGCATGCATGTTTTTCACCACCACTCCTTTTTTTTATTACATTTAATTACATTCTCAGACAATGCTGCCCTGTCCTATATATATACTTATGCTACATGAACAGACACAACATCTCTTTGTGTTGCTCTAAATCTTGGGCACTTGCACGCTCCTGATCAAACAATGAGCTGGCGGGAAAGGGAGCTGATCTTAACTCACTGAAGAAAGAATTCAGTGAGACATGAAGATGCACAGTAGGATTTTTTTTCCCAATCTAAGGTTATCAAAACAAGGCTCCAAAGGAGCCACTGTCTCACAAACACAGTTTGTTTCAGTGCTTGTTTGTGTTTTTGTGGGCCAATTTTTGTTTTCATCTTATTAATGCAAATTGTACACCAAAATGCTTTATGTCATTAGGAGGAGACAAAAGCAGGAGGCACAGGCGGAGGGTACCTCTCAGCTGAGCCTGGAAATGAGAGAAAAACTCACTGGAATGAACACACACGGATTTCAGCAGTGCAGAGGCAGCAGCTGTTGCACTGACAGTAATTAGATTGAGGACCTGAGGAAGGGAAAGGATAGAGCCATGAAGGAACACAATGCCAAGGGATACACTCATTTCTGAATCAGCAAGTTGTTACAAGTTTGAAGGTAGGGGAAATAGAGTAATTCCCACAAGAATGACAGCATCTGAGTTGTAGAGACAAAAACTTGTTCAAAAGCTTTTAAACAAGTAGTGATGACGATGTATAATGTGAAACAAAAGCACAAAATGTTGGGGTTACTATCTTTTACTTCTTTTTTCGTGCCAACACTCTTTTTCTGCATAGAGGCTACACAAAATTATAACAGAAATATACAATCCCAAGCAACAGGCTGCATGAGAGGAACTTCATTTTGCTGAGTTGCATATGTCTCACAAACAGCATCCCATCTAGCAGATGGAAATACTGAAGTAGAGGCTGACATAACTACTGTACCATCATCACCAAGCAGTTCCAAGAACTAGGAACAGACTTCCCCACCCATGAATATAACCTTTTGTTATATTATTATATTTGTTATATTAACTGCTGCCTTGGCCAACACACTCCTCCTGGTAAAACGCTCTTTGATGCTGAGAAATGCTGATGATTTCTCTCCCTCTTCCTTCACTCCCAGTTCCTGAAGTTTCCTGATGTAACAGACACTTCTCAAGACACCCAAGCAAGACTCGGTTGACCACTATCTGGAAGGCAATCATAAGCTCCCTCTAGCAAATGAATATGAATCAGAACATGAATCTCACTCCTGTTCTGCAGCAGGATAGGAATGCACAGCTGTTACTACATCTCATTTCAGAGAGGCATCAGAAACTTGACATTCATGACCACCCCAAGCACATTCTGAAACTCTGCCCTGCTCAGGTCCTCACTGGCAAGAGGCCAGGCCTTGGTGGTTGGGACCACTGTGCATGAAATGTATCAGATGGCATATTGCTTTTTGTCATTTCTGGGAACTAGATTAAGCATGAGGACTGCTGCAGCACTTCATCTTGCTCCCACTGCCCTCCTACCTCAAATGGAGATGAGCATTAGTCTCTAGTCTTACAGAGATGTAGCCAACAGATAAAACATCCCAGCCTGCACTGTAGCTCTCTGATGCAAGCGACACTGAGTTATGGAATATGTGATGACATTCCACAGCAGGCATATAAATGTAGTGCAGCATGTTGAATATAAAGAAACACCCTAAACTAACTCCTTGCTGCCTCATCTTTCAAATCAAAGAGGTGTTGTTTAGCACTTACACATTAGTAAAAGTCTTGGGAGAAGCTGCAATAACCCAGGTTATTAAAAACGAGACTACAAAAAATCCCAGGAAGACAAGAGTAGCAAGGTGAATAGCAAATATGTTTTTAATTAGAAGTTATACCTTCAAATAAAGGTTTGTGGTTTCACAGGTCAAGTAAAAATCCGTGGCATATTGGCTGCGGGAGATTTTTGACTTCTCCATTGCAACAGGGACTTCAAAGGTACCTACATTAGGTCACTCAGTGCTACCAGTGCTTTGGGATCCCACATCTAGACAGGGAATGGTAATAAACACCCTTCTTTATGACACACTTCAGTTCTACACACCAGCAAAGCTGCTGTCCTTGCTGCATCTATGAATTAAAGCTCAGGTAGTTTATAGGAAAGAGTGAGAAAAGAAAGAAGAAAATGGGGCAGCAAAGGGGAAAGAAAGGTTTAGGTGGCTTTTTCATTCTTAGCTGTTTGACCACCACATTTGCATTGGCCTTTTGGTTTTTATTTTCAATAATGTTTTGGCAGTTCCCTGCTCAGCTGTAGTGAGCAAGAAGCTGATGCAGCATCTCTGTCGCAGACAGACACAGGGAAGTTTTGAGCCGATGGAAAAAGCAAGGTGCATGTACACTGCATGGTGGAGTACCAGACACATAGTGACTATGGAAATGACCCCTTTGGCCAGAGGCAGGATTTACATAAGGAAGAGAAACACTACAGTTTAAATCAAAAGCTCAACAATTTCCACAGCTGAATGCTGGAGACTATTCTAACTAAAGACATTTTCCATTTCTGCAGCTACTCCTTAAGTTACTTCATCTCATATCAGAGCCTGAGTTCAGTTCTGGTTACAATTCAAAAGAAAATTCATTTATGATGCGAATCTTGAAGACCTTAGTGTCAACAATTTAATTCTTTTTTGTTTTGCTTTGTTTTAAATGATGGAAGTCCCATGAGGGTGTACGGGTATGTCCTGAAGCTCTGCATTTTGACACAAGATTGGAGTGCTGGACTATAGCTGACACACATCAAAGCAAGTGACTGCACCAACCCATGTCACATAGTCTGACACTGCAGTCTCTGGATCTCCACTTAGAGTTGTATTCTGCAGCACAGATCCAGACTCACACATACCAACAGTTTCCAAGCCACAGCCTTTGCCTGCAATGCCCTTCAACAATGCTTACAGAAAGAAATCCAAGAAGCTAAAAGCAAGGCTAGAGTTCTAATGAGCACTAGTGACTGCATGGGCAGAGCACACTGACCACAAAGCACTCCTTAGGCAAGTACTGCCATCAATAGGCCAATGATGACTTGGGCTCATTTGTCTACACCTCGGTTTAGACAATGCAGACATGCTGTCTGCCTCAATCCCACACTTAAATTGGCACAGACTGGAAATTTTTACTGTATCATCACATCAGCAAAATTCAGCTTGCCACTGTATATCTTTACACTTAAAGAACTGCTTTAAACTGCAGCTCCAACAGGAAACTTACTGATATACCTCTACAAATAAAAAGGCTTACAGTATAATAAATAAGCTGCAATATTGAGCTCCTGTATGGCTATTACTGCATATCCACAGTGCACTTACAGCATTATGCTTTTTTCTCCAACTCTTACAGTTCCAATTTGTTTTCCATGATACTGAATGGCTCCTATTCCCCAGTTTGCTTTCTGCAAAGCAGCTCCTGAAATGTAATACACTTGGTTGACACAGTTGCACTGAAGTAGCTTACTGACATTCCAACAAATTACTTATTTGAAGTCTGCACAAGCTCCTGCTTTTCATGTTTCCATGATGTGGAAATGTCAAGTTGTTCAACCACAAAGAAATTCCTTTTTTTTACAATCTCATCTTTCCTGAGAAGTTCCAACTTTGAATTTTTCTCCCAGACTGCCTTATACAGCTGAACCATTTAGTATCCCCCATCTCCTTTTATCATTGACACAACCTTGAGTGTTACTTATCTACTTTAAAGTTAATTTATCTGCCCTGTGAACTTCAAAAACATGAACTTTGAACATTCAAGAAAGAAAATTATGAAGAATGGCAAGACTGCAATCTAATTGTGAAGAAAATCCAAGGAAACTACTATTAGTGACATGTAACATCTGTAATAAGATCTGGGCCATCCACAGAAAATCTTGCTAACACCCAACCACTCTTTTTCCCTGACCTAGACATGGCAGTATTAAGAAGTTTAGTTAATGGCTTTCAATTTAATACTAAAAGAGCTGATGTTCAGTCACTGCAGAGCCACACTAAATAAAACCACTGGCAGAATAAACCAGCACTAGGTACAATAGCTGGCCATCAGCAGGGCCAGTGGGCAAAAAAATCAAACCTTTCCAGTAGAAGTGAGGACTTTCCAATTCTTCAAATTCACATGGTTGTTCATGGGGCAACTCTATTTGCTTTATATTAATAACACTAATTGCCATTAATACTGTATAGGCAGAAGTGAAGCAGAAACTCTTACATTACCTACTGGCTGATTAAATTAATTTTTCCTGAAGTCTCTTCTTCCCACAAACTGGTCCTGGTTCTTGTGTTTGCTCTCAAATCCAATGAAGCCTGTATTCCTGACAAAGGAGTTGCTTTTATCTGCTGAGCATTTCCTTCACTCTTCTGTCACACCTAAAAGCCTGCAAGGTTGCACAGCCTTCCTATTTAGACAAGCTACTACAGCCCTAACTATTGACAAATAAACCCTTTTCTTGCATACTGCATTATGATGCAATTAGAAAGGGTCGTGATAGATCAACAGGTAGGAAATAAAAGGACACAAATTAATTTATGAGTTTGCTCTGGGAAACCTCAAGACATCGATCAAATATCAGTAGTAAAGGCAGGCACTTTCTAATCATTTGGGAACTCACAAAACACAAAAAATGGCTGTAGGTTTAACATTTCTCATGCAGATGTCTCTGTTACTGCTGGCCCTGAGGAGCACATCAGCCACAGCCACTAAATACAGGGCATTAAAATAGGGAACACGTCCATCTTAAATTTCTAATAAAGGTAAACAAATAACAGAATTTTCCCTAATTTGCTTTCCTCAGCTTTTCATCCAGAAAGTCAAGACTTCCACAAAGCTGTTGCACTTTATCTTGAGGTTTACCTTCTCTCTATAATGGTTCTCAAGCTTTTAGGGGTTGTCTAGCTGGGTGCAAGAATTCTCAGTGAGCTACGTATCTGATTTGAAGCACAAGACTTCTGGATTCTCTCCTTCTGATTTTGGGGTGGTAAAGGGTTTAAATCTATACAAATCAGGGTGCTACAGTTCTGTATATGTACACAGTTTAAGAAAGATTCCCAGCAGTCAGGGAGAGGAAAGAAGAGGGACAAAGCAAGATATGCTTTGGGTTCAGTTTACACCCGCTCAAGGTGAATAATGCAGAGATCACTGGAAAGCAGAGGGAAAAGTGTCTGCACTGAATCAGCTATTCCTCTGTATGCTGTTTACTCTTGATAATCAGGCACATGAAAAAAAAAATTGTAAAATCCCACTTAGATAATCAGTCTCTATCTCATCAAAAGTCAAAATCATCCTGCTACCAAGAACATGCTTTTTATTAAGACACAAGTTTAGTTTTCAATAAATTCATCTATGAATAGAGAGTAACTATTTGGGATTTGAGGAATTTCTATACTGTCAGTCTTCATGACTGCACTGAAATACCATAATTTCTCCTCAAGGCTCAGCTCATGCAGTCCTGCAGTGGCATAGGTTCAGATTTGTTTTGTCAAGTGTTTCAGAATCAAGACATTATTGCTTCAAAGCCCTCCCTGTGAGCTCAAACTTCAACAGAAAATAACCCCCAGTGATCTCACCACAGAAACAACAAGAAACACTAATTTTAAGTTGTTCCATCACATCAGGGAGGGATGACTTATGCTTTAAAAAATAAGTAGCAAAGAGTATTAAAAAAACATTTTCATCTTCCAAGCAAAGACATGTTTTACCTGAGAAAATCTATTCTCTAGATGATAAGTTGAAGAGTAATAGAAAGTGAGTCTGAGATGTTGTCCACACAAAGCCTATTTCCTGACCAAAGCTTCCAACCTATATCTCAAATACATGCAGCCCCATAGGATGGTCAAGGAACACACTGATAAAACTGTATGTCCCAGGACATTAGAATTACTGTGGCTGGAAGCTGCATCATTTGTTAATGAGCTGAAATCAGACTGTTAACAAATTACAGCTGAAGCTGTGGATGCTCTGTTATGCAGCCAGTACACACTCTCAGTAGGGACTATAAAAAAATGTGGGAACTGGGTGGAAATTTCTTCTATTAGCTCCAGTATCTCTGCTCTGTACCTGTCTCCAAATATGATATGAAGCTACAAACTACTGGAATTATACGTACCACCAATTACTGCTCCTTGTCTTGACCCAGTAAAAAGCCAGATGGAGGTCTAAGCAAGAAACAAACAAAAGATAAGAGCAGCTGAGAGTGAGATTATTCCCAGCAATGTGTAATTTAGGTGAAGCCTATGAGTTCCTGGCAAACTGCCCATGAGAATACTGCTTAAGCCAAACTGAATACCTCTGACCTATGGATGTTTACAGAAAGGCAGCAGTCATAGAGCGCTTAAGGGATAAATGAATGGGACTTAAAAAATTAAAAGAAAAAGCCAGGACTAAACTTAAAATTTTACAAATACTATGGGTTTTCCTAGCTATGGCTGAGTTATCCATGACCCTGGAGACAGTTTGAATACTTATGTATTTACTGATTGTTGAGTCAATCATTCATTAAGCCTAATTTCCGGTTAAAACAAATTTTTAAAAACAGAAATTTTAAAATAGTGGAAAGTAAGCTGTTTTGATTTCTTTTTGATAGCCTCAGACATACAGACTAATAAGAGATTACATAGATTTGATTAAATGCCCATCAATCTGGCATGTCCCACATCTTAATTTTAAGTAGGTGGTCAATATTACACAAAGGGAGGGGGAAAAACCCACACAAAACCAGTGTCTGTTGTACTTATAAAAGCTAACTACTTATAAAAACTTAATTGTTTCTTTTGTATCCTTTCTTTTTTTTCCACTCTCATTTTTTTCCCATTCCTATCCAGTGGCCACACTGCTGAGAGGCTAAGAGAATCTATGATTTGTATGCAAACACAGAAAGAAAAATAAGTATGTACAGCCTGGGGGAGATCTCAGCTCAGTTTAGCTTGAATAGCTTCTACATGAACACTGTAGGGTTCTGTAAGGTGTTAATCCAATCTTTGGTGTGTTGGCTGTTTCAGGATTTTAGTAAGGCTTTGGATACCGTCCCTCACAGCACTCTCCTGGACCAGTTGTCCCAGCTGTGACCTGAGCTGTGCTGGGTGAAGAACTGGCTGAAGGGCAGGGCTCAAAGGGGTGCAGTGAATGGGGGAGCTAGATCTGGCTGGTGACTGGTGACTGGTCACCAGTGGTGTTTTGCAGGGCTCAGTTCTAGGGAGAGTTCTGTGCAATGTGTTTATCAGTGATCTGGATGCAGGAGCTGAGTGCACTATCAGCAAGTTTGCTGTGGATGCTAAACCAGGAGGTGCTGATTATTCTCTGGAGGGACAAACGGCCTTGAAAAGGAATCTGCATAGAGCATTGGGCAATCATCCCTGGCACGAAATCTAACAAGTGCCAGATCCTGCACCTGGGATGCAGTAACTGCAGGCACCAGTACAAACTGGGAGAGGAGTCTGGAGAGTGTCCTGCAGGGAGGGCTCTGGGGGTGCTGGTGGGCAGCAGCTCCGTGGGTCAGCAGGGTGTGCCCGGGCAGCCCAGAGGGCACAAACCATGTCCTGGGGGAATCAAACACGGCAGCACAGTGGGGCAGAGGGGAGATCATCCACTGTGCTCAGCACTGGTGCAGCCTCACCCAGAGTGCTGGGAGCACCTCTGAGCACCACCACTCCAGAGGGGTGGGAAAGTCTTAGAGAATGTGTGCAGAGGAGGGAAACAAAACTGGAAATGGTTCAAAGCTGCAAAAGGGAAGGCTCAGATTTGACAATGGAAAGCACATCTTTACTGAGAGGGTGGTCAGACACTGGAACTCCCAGACTTCCTGAATAAGTGATTGATGCCCCATCCCCGTCTGCTTACGAAGCATTCAGGAAATGCCCTTATTAACATGCTTTAACTTTTGGTCAGCCCTCAAGCTGTTAGACAGCTATTCTAGGTCATAATTTTAGGTCCCTTTGAATTGAAATACTCTATTCTATTCTGTTTCTTTCTTAACTTTTGTCTTCGAAGTTTCTTCCAAGGCTCCTGAAATCCTACATCCCTGTCCAGTTATAGTTAATACAGCATAAAGCTGTACTATCCCCATTTTAGATCCTTGCCACACCATTAGCTAGAATTCCTTATAAGCTGTTAACTCCAGAGTAATTTTCAGATCAACTAGTTCAGTAAGTACACTATTAGAACAATATATTGGGTACTTAAACAAAACCAAAGTAAGAATTTGTCAGGAACATGTGTCAACCAGAGGCTATAGTGGACAGAATTATTTTTCATTTTCATCTCATTGTACTGCACTGCCTGTCATTGCTGGCCCCCGTCACAGCTCGCCACAGTGATGCATGAACTTGTCACCTCAAAACTGGACTGCTGTGACCTACATGGAGTGATGCTGCACAGGCCCAGCAGCTGGCACAGAATGCTGAGGCTCATTTATGAGGAGACATGGTGCTACTTCAGCAGATTTGGCTCATGTCTCAGTGGTCTGTACTTGTAAATTTAAAAAAAATCAAGGTTCTGATTTTAATAATTACAGCCAAACTACATGAGAGAATTATCCAAGACACCAAGCCCTGCTGACAGCTGCTGCTGTAACAACTTGGCATTGGAGATAAACTAAACTACCAAAGAAGGCATTCTCAAAGACAGGTTCTAGATTTGGTTTGTTCATGTCCACTGAGGGTTCAGCACAGTTCAAATTCATTTTGGCATGCTTTCTTATTCATCCCAACTCTAGCAAAAGGAGGGGTTAGAGATAGGGGTGATTGACTTATAAACAGTCCTTTTATCTGCATTTCATTTGCAGAAAAAGGAACTATACCATAAAATATGCTCTTACAGACTTTCAGTAAACAAATTGCTGTTAATAACAAAATCAACCAACAAAAGAAAAACCCCAAAAACCCAACAAATAAAAAATGTTTAACAAGCAAAACTTCTTAAACAAATCCCTTCACTGTGCAGATATTCTGGACATCTCATTTGACCACTGAAGAAACTGAGAGCACAAGATTTCACTCAGTTGTTTCTCTCTCGCAATCATCATTTGTAGTTCCTTTCTCTTGAAAATGTGTTTTGCAAAGTCTTGCCAATTTTGCTTTAGTTACTTCCAGTTAAGAATGTTCAAATCCATTTTGAACCAATGTGCTCACCAGCAATTCATGAAATTACTAAAGGAATCATTAGGACATAAATGGCACACTGCCCATCCCTGTCATACATGCATCACTCGGTTTATATATAAGAACATAGTGACCCCCTTCAAGACAAAATATAATTTACATACCCAGAAAAAAACAAAGAGGTGCCACTGCCAATCTTGTTCTGCTCCTCTAAAAACATGCAATTTATGTGTATTGCCAAAACGGAATAACCTACCTCCTGATAAATCTTCAAATGCTTCTACACTCAAAGTTTCTAATATCATCTTTTAAGGAACAACTGAAAACAACTTCCATTAGAAAAAAAACTGAATTAAAAACTATCCCAGATATTTCTTGCAGTCTAAGGTACCTCCTACAACTAAGAAGACATCGAGTCAGACTTTAAGCAACTGAATAAATACATTTCAAGCAGGTTTAGCTTCAAACAGAAGGAAGAAGCTATAGAACTACTTTAGGAGCACAGTTGCATAGTGCACATGTGCTGATCCACAGCACTCTATGTCACTGAGAAGCAGGTAATATCTGAGTGACTTAGATACCAGCATTTCTGCTAAAGATTTCCCTTATGATTATGATGAGCTCATCTGTGACAAGTTCATGAACTATATGACTCATGTCAGAAATAAATCTTCTTGCAAACACATTCCTTCTTAGGGTGCTTCTTTTGTTGTTTTTGTTTGTTTGTTTGGTTGGTTGGTTGTTTTGTTTTGTTGGGGTTTTTTTGGTTTGGTTTTTTTGTTTGTTTGTTTTTCTGGTTGTTTTTATTTTCACATGGTTTACAATCATTGTTTATGACCCAGAATAAAAACTGCTATGACAGCATTGGTTGTGGGAAGCTGTAACTAATCACAAGTCAAATCTGACCAAAAATAAAACACTTGTAGTTTTGCCTCATTCTTAAAGAATGGCCTTATCGTGCAACAAATAAACTTTTTGTCCACTGTTCCCTCTGCCCTGCAAAATCCTCTATAAAAATGAAACATAATATTATGCCACTTGGCAATGTATCAGGACTTATGGTCTATAAAGGGACAGACAGTACCAGATGCTTCTCCATCAGAAAACTAAAGAGAAACTGGAGCAAGACAGAAGAGGCTTTTGTTATTGCTAATGGTTGCGTGTTTGTTCTCAGGAGCTTTCCACCCTCAGGGTGGAAGAGACCATTACATTAGTGCCTCACAAACTTAACTAACTTACAAGGAGAATTTAAGTTGCAGACAGAGAATTCAGACCACCAGTCAAACCAATGCAGTGATGCTACTGCAGAGAGCAGCCCAACTAATTTCATACTGAAAGAAGCACAAGAAAATAAGCAGCACCTACTGGCTGCTGCAGCTCTTCCACTGGGAGAGTATTTCTCTACTGATCTTCCAGAGGCAGTGGAATTATGCAGGAAAGTTCTTCTATTTTCCTCCTGTGACTTCCTCATACACAGCAACACCACACTGCATAGAAGAGGAAAAAATGCTCCACTGTCCTCAAGCCACCCACACAGATTGCAGTGGAGAACAGGAAGATATCCAACACCTTCCTCACACAGCACAGAGAAGAGATTCGAGATGGAAGAGAACAAGACTTATGTCCTACCACGTGATTTTATCACCACCTTGATTTGTTTCACTCTGCAGTGTGCTGATCAGCACAGCTCAGACAAGATCAAAATAAAAGCTGATGGTGCAGGAGAGGTAAATGGTAATAAAATGGTACCATAATTTTATGTCAAAAACATCAAAGCTTTATATTTTTGTAAAAGGACTGTTTCCCTTAAATTCTCACACGCTAGAGGAAGCTATAATGGACTAGCAAAATCTAAACTTCTGTAAGAAATTTTCTCCTGAGAGCATAAAATAACTGCTGCCAAGACATTGCATAACCAGGCTTAAAATGAAGTAAGCTACTGAAAAAGACTAGTCTTCCAATCACTCATATCTAAAATAGGAAAGCAGAAAGGGGAAATACCAAAGCAAAGCTTAGTTATCTACCAGGACCTTTAAATATGAAACCTTAATATTAAAATATAGAGTGCCTACTACAAAGCAATTTCTTTTACGAGAGCCACATCCAAAGAAGGATGGCCTATTAAGCAGTCAAGCTCAAACAGAATCTGCTCTCAAATGTCATCACAAGAGCAGTGTCTTTCCACCAGGTCTATTTCCTAACATGCAGCCACAGTTTCATCTATTAAATATAATGATAAAAATACCCAACGAAGGTTTATTGCTCCTTTTTGTCCTGTGAAGGCAATGCGGTTCAGAGAGAGGGAGCAGACATTTACCCTTGACTGTAAATCATCAAAACAATTTACAGCTGGCTTAATTTCTCCACACCTCCAAACAAGGAGATTGCATAGTGAAAGATTGGGGCATAACCACAGACAGCCCCACAACTAAGCCTCATAGGAAGAAAATATGGCCCTTGGCAAATTCTCTTCAGTTTTCATTTATAAGTGAAGCCTACTTATAATCTCTCAATTTGCAGGACTGGCAGCTAGGGATAAAATAAAAATGCTAAGTTTGGTTCCTTCTTGTAATCCAGAACCAAGAACAGAAAGAAAAATTTCTTACTACTGCATTTTTTTTAATCCCTTCTATGGAAATCCAGCTTTTGCTACAGCAATTGTCTGGCACTGTCCAAAAGCCAAGCAGCCCTGCACTTTGCAGAACTCCATATGAAAAAACTAAGCAAGCATTAATCATTTTCAAAATCTGCCCTATCACTCAGTACAGGCTGGTGAGAATGTTTGTGTTATGTCCAAAATTGCCAAAGAAGTGTCAGAGATAACAGATACATTCTGCAATCTAAGAAAGAAATCATGGCAGAGACCAAGCAAAGTCACAAAACCCGCAGCACTTTCAGGATATCACAACAAAAAGAGAGAAAGCTGTTCTGTTCTCAGCTCAGGCCTTTTTCTCCTCAAGCCATGGAGAAGTGCAATCCATAATCTGGCATCAGAGTCAGCATCCCAAACCAAACCATAAAGTCCACTGTCTGAAATAAATCTTTTTTTTTTTTCTTCAAAATAATAAATTATATATTTTAAAAAACCTTATTGCTTGAGCCTACTGCTTTAGTATTGTAATTCTTTTCTCCACCTCTGAAACGAAAGAAAAGCTTTTGACAAAAACAGACAAGATTTCCTTGTAACTGCACAGTTCCAGAAGCTTAGCTTGAAAGAAGAAACACTATGTCCTTATAATCACTGAAAAGTTGCAAAGGTGCAAAATTTCCTTAAGAGAGGCACAAGTTAATTTTCAGACCACATCACCTATAAATATGGAAAAAATATCTGATCCCAAGTCAGAAAAATCAGCTTTAATCTCTAGCACTCCTAAGTGTAAGAGATTAAACTCTTAAGAGACAGAGTTCCTTTCTCAAAAGCTTAATGATACTATTTTATTACTGTTCCAGACACTATTCAAAGTTTTAGTGCAAATAAACATTAGATCACTTGGCTGCTGAAAAATATTGTTCAACACTTGCAGTAAGTGTAATGGATTCAAAACAGAAAGAGAGGAAATTAAACTCAAAAAGATACAAAAGCAACCAACTCACAAGACAGAATATATTCTTACTTTAGAGCCAGAACAGATTAATATCCCATCTCTGACAGTACACCCTTAAAACAACTTACATGTTTCACCATACTTTTAAAATAAAAATAAGTTATGTTTCCAATTTCAGGTTTAAGTGAAGAACTTCTTTGGCAATTTTCACATGAGCTGTGAAAATAGTAAATTTTAATTGGTTTGACCTTTCATTTCTAAAGTCTTCATATTGGATTGTTTCCTGATTGCTGAGAGGATAGAATAATATCTGGAGGGACAGAAGTAACCATTTTGAAGCTCTACTACAAAAAAAGAAAGATGTCCTTGAAGCAAAGCAGAGAATAAGAAAAAGATCAACTCAAGTGTTTTGGAAATGAATTTAAAATTACATACCAACAAAAACGATGAAATAAATTTTAAGTGCTATATGACAAACTTCTACTTTCTTGAGAAAATTTAAGAGATCTTTAACTTTGCCATCTCTGGCATCTCTCTGTTTCTGAAACAAGGTGTTCAAAATACCCATCACACAGGAGGCACAAGCAGTATGTCTTCACAGCTACTAAAATGTGAAACTATTCTCCCTCTTCAACTGCTGATCAGTTTAATTGCATGATACAGCTATGGAGGCACAAAGAAAGCTAGAAAGTTAGAAGCTAGATTTTAAAGTTTAAAAAAACCTGAAAGAATTAAAGCAAATTAATTGCTAAATAAACACCACATAATAGGCAGCTAACAAAACTCCTTTCTTCGGGTAAGGAAGAATGAAAGCTGTTCTCCTAAAGGTGGTTTTCTGAAAGAACTGAAATGTTTCAGCCGCCCTCTAGTGTTAAAATTAATGCACTGGTAAGCCAAGAACGAGGCTGAAAAGATGCCTGAGTTAAGAACTTAGTTATTATGCTTTATTTTTAACCAATTTAAAATTAAGGTATTAAAACCTTTCCTGTAATGTACACTTCTGCCCTACAGCAACTAACTACATAAAATTATGGGAGATCCTTTACTCAGCTTCAACCCTATATTTCAGCCTAAGGAAAAGTTCTACTTGACGCTATAAAAACGGAATTAGAATTTTAAAAGAGAAAAGAATCAATCATCGATTTCCATAACCCGAGTTTTAAGATAAGCAAATATTAAAATTTAAAAAATACTGGCTTTTATAATTCACTCTACTTAAAACAAACTGTTTATAAATAAGCATGGCTGGAAAATTCTCCTTTTCTTCCTCAGGCTCCACATATAAATTTTAACTTGAGTTTAATTAGCATGCAGAAAAAGGAAAGCTCAGAGGGAAACCTTCTCTGGAGTTTTGCTTTACCAGCAAATTCAATAAAATCTTGAGCACCAATAACAAAACAGAGTTTATATGACAAAAAGTGAAACTCCTAAAAATATTAGGTACTGATAGAAGAAGAAGAAATGTTCTAATAAGCTAAATATTAAGTTGTGTGTACTACTGGCTCATGGTCAGCTTGTCATCAACCAGACAGAGCTGTTTTCCAGAGGCTCAGCATGAACTGGAGCATGAACCAGGTATTCTTGGAACACATTCCTGTGCACGTGCACATGATATGGATGAATGGGACCAGTCAACACGAGTTAGCCAGTGACAACGCCTGACCAATGGATTTGTGGACAATGGCAGAGCAGTGGATGTGATTTACTTCAGCAAGCCTTTTAACAGTGAGGATTGGTGGGCACCTAGACAGGTGAAAAACTGCTTGGAAGGTTGGGCTTGAAGAACAGTGGCTGAAGTGTCATAATCAATTCCTGGGGGCCAGCAATGAGGAGAGTATTGCCTGGATCTGTCTGGAGGCTTGTCCTGTTTAACACCTTTATCAGTGACCTGGAGAGGGTGACACAGTCCACTCTCATCAGGCTTGCAGATGACAGCAAACTAGGGCATGCAAACAATAAGCTCCAGGGCAGAGCTACCATTTTGAGGAACCCAGACAGGCCAGAGAATCAGGCTGCCAGGAAAGGACCTCTGCTCTGCTGAAAAGCATTTGTGGGGACCAGTGGAGACTGGGCTAAACGGGACTCAGAATTGCAATGGAGGCTAAAAGCTCACTGTACTGTATCCACAAGACAATACACAGTAGACAACAGAAATGATTGTTTGCCTTTACTCAACACTGAACTAAAACCAGTTCTGAGTCTCCAGTAAAAGAAAGTGTTGATCAAGGCTGTGGAACTGTTGGAGTGAGGCCAGAGGAGTCATGTGAAGGTGATCAGAGGGCTGGAGTACCTCTCTCATGAAGATGTGCTGAAAGTTGGGGGCTGCTCTGCCTGGAAAAGGCTCCAGGGAGACCTTACAGCACATTCCAGTACCTAAAGGGGGCCTGAAAGCCGGAGAGGGACATTTTACAAGGGCATGCACCGATAGAACAAAGAGGGAAGGTTTCAAACTGAAGGAGAAACAACTTAGGTTAGATAAAATAAGTTTTTTATAATGAGGGTGATGAAACACTGGCACAGGTTGCCCAGAGAAGTGATTGACGCCCCATCCCTGGAAACATTCAAGCCAGGTTGGATGGGGTTCTGAGCAACCTGGTCTGGTTGAAGATGTCCCTGTTCATTGCATGGTGCTGGATTAGATGGCCTTTAAAAGGTCCCTTCCAACCCAAAGTATTCCATGAGAAACCAGAGCAAGTCTTGCCAAAGTTCACCAAGTTTCTCAGAGAATTAGAGCTCTGGGCCTGTGAGGAAGGGCTGATAAAAACGGGCTTGCTTCACTTATGACAGCTTTGAAGGAACACAACAGCAGACTTTCAATTCTCAAGAGAGGGTTACCAAGAACACAAGTCAGGCTTTTTATGGAAGTATGTGGTAGGAGAACAAGAGACAACTGAAGTTGTCACATGACATTAAAAAAATCACTGTTCTGAAGCACTGAAACAGGTATCTGAGAGACTGTGGAATCTACATCCATGTAGATATTCAAGAACCATCTGGACAACATCCAAGCAACCTAGTCTGAAGTCAGCACTGATCCTGCTTTGAGTAGGAGCTGGACTAGATGGCCCCTAGAGGTCCCTTCCAACCTGAATGAGTCTGCTAAGCACACAGGAGTTTGGGGTATCATAGATTCAATGTCCTTTCTGACAGTAACATCACAAGCTCCAATATTTATTTATTTGTTTGTTTATTGTTGGGTGCTCACTACTCTGAAGCTACTGAATTTATAAATGTAGCTTTATAAAATGATATTTGAAATGTCTTTAACATCTGTCATCCCAGAGCTTCCTGCACCATACAATGCACAAGGAGTGCTGGCATATGTTTGTAGCATTGAGGAATGTTTGAGCTGCTCCACTCACAACTTATCTGCTTAGTTAGCAGCATTTGTTTCAAGAAAATTTAAAACAGTGTCCCCACTCCCACCATATGCCTCTCTCAGTACAAACATATTGGTAAGGGTACCAAGATGCACATGGTCATATAGACACAGGCTTTTAATCAGGCTGGAAGCAAGCCCTTGGAAAGTTTCCATGACACAGATGGTGACCCCTGGCCTGTGTATCACATCTGTAGTACCATTGTCCTTACCATGTCTGCTCCACAAGACCCACCACTGGCATGAAGGCTGCCAGTTGTAGAGTAGTGTCAAGTATCTGATCACAGTAGTCAATGATGGGGCCTAAACTTAATACCATTAATCTGGGCTAAAAATGCATGTCAATCATGAGTAAACTTGCTGACACAAACTCTGAGAGCAGCAGTAATCCAGCAGGGCCAAACCAAATCACTGCCTGGAATGCAGAGTCTGATGTAATACTTGGCTTCAAGTTGCTCCCATGACTCTCAGTTACACATACAGATACAGTCACCCACATTACACAGCTACTTTTGTTCAGCAGTTTTGTGAAATCTGTCAAAAAATTCAACACTGTTCACACCAGTATCAGCAGAAGGCATTACATCACAGTAAGCACACTGGATTTCTGAAGCCCGGTTAGATCTTTAGGAAGACAAAGACAAATACAGTTTTAAAACACAGAATGATGTTTATAAATATTTTATAGGAATGTCAAGGTTTCTAAAGTTGACCAGAGCTCATCAAGCACAGAAGTTTCAAAATCACTTTGGTCAGCTACATACTTTTCTGGCAGTGCTGCTGCTGTACACACATTCTCAGCACGGTAATACAATTCTGCAGCATGGGCATACTCAGATACCATAACGAGCACATGTGCCATCCTTTGGGAATCTCTGAGTTAATACAGCATCTAGTCTGGCATCCATCCACTTTCACAAAACAACTCATCTAACCCAATTTCCCATCATCTTTGTTAACTGTCCCACAGCTGTGGGCAGAAAAATTCCCCAGGGGCCTGCAGCCTGTTTCTGTTCTGTCTCTTTCCTGACACTCCCATAAAATACACTCTGGTTTCACCACACAAGGTACTGAAACAGGAGGAAATGCCTCAGTTTTTGCTGACTAATAAGCATGCCTCTGATCAGATGTGACCACCTTCCCATGACATGGTGATGCAATCATGAGCTGTGCTCCTACAGTGCCAGAAGTTCACGGGTGCCCACAAATTTCCTGTTCGCGGGCACCGTGGTCAGATCAGAGCAGATGCACCATGACACACAGTCTGAGGGTGCTGCACTGAAGAAAAGATTTAATCATGTGCTGCCTTGAACCTCACAGCCATCGGTAAAAAGAAAAATGTTTCACACTTGAAAATCCCTAATTGAACTTAATAGGTGGAAAATAGACTTAAGAGCTGAAACCAAATTTTAATATCCTATGCCAATTAGGAATTCTTGTGCATTATACATGGTATTCACTACTTAACTGTAACCCCAAACTGTTTTAAATGCACTAAACTCACAGCCCCACCATCAGCCCTGATGATGACTTCTACAATTTATAATAAGGATATGATATATGAAAAGAACTACACAATTTTCTTGGTTTTACCATCTTTGCATTTCAGAGAACCTCTCTTTCTTTCTTTTAAGCATCTTGGGAGACTACTAAATTAAAAGATAGGATAGCATGCATTATAATACTGTATATTTTCAATTTTAAGTACTTCATATATTTGTTCCATTTAGGTATTCATGGAATTATGATAATGTAAATAGAAGAGCTTAAGGTGAATTAGCAGATGTTATTTTGAAACAAGGGTACACAAACAGATCTGCACTTCATTTAAACTGTGTGCAGAGAACAAAGACTGGACAAAGTCACTACAGTATTTTATCCTATACGAGTGCTGAAGAGTAGGCTTTTTGTCTTTACACACCCTCCCTTAAAAAAGAAAAAAATTCCATGTCCAAACTACTTTATTTCTTTCCACATTCTGCTACATCTTCTCATTCAAAGGTTCATCAGCCTAATTTAATATATTTCAAGTTGGGTAGCTCAGGATGCCATAACAAACAAGAATTTGTCTGTGCTTGGCTGGATTCCCTCAACTGCATCCTCATCCACCAGTTGTGGATGACTGGTACTAACCAACTGTAAAGCACTGTTCCTGAACAAGTAACAATTGTTAAAATAAAAGAATTAGAGTTTAGGCTATGTATTGTTCTGGGCAACTATCAAAGGAAGCACTCGCATGAAAATACAAAAGCAGGAAACAGTAAAAAAGCACATTCCATGGCACCAGCTCCTTGCCAGCTTCAGTCTTCACTGTGTACTGTATC
The DNA here is from genome assembly GCF_052056855.1 of Sturnus vulgaris. Taxonomy (NCBI): domain Eukaryota; kingdom Metazoa; phylum Chordata; class Aves; order Passeriformes; family Sturnidae; genus Sturnus; species Sturnus vulgaris. The sequence continues at coordinate 33,018,908 of NC_142244.1, forward strand.
ACACCAATAAATAAAAGGTGCACTGTGAGCAACTTTAAAGCAAAAACAAATGACAAAAAAAACAAAACAAAACCCAAACCAAACAGCCACCCCTACATAAAAAAAAAAACCAACAAAAAACCAAAAGAAATCAACCAAGCAGACTGAAGACTAAAGCACTAAACAATTGTGACAAGAAAAAAATCTTAACAAAGGTCAATGTTGTCCCCGAGACAACATTTTTATTTCAGCTGTCAGCTTTGAAAGCCAGATATATACAAATGTCAGTAAATGCAAAAGGTAAAAATTAGTAGTCTTATACATACTCACTGGCTTTCCAGAGATTCTCTCTCTCCTTTTTTTTTCTTTAAATTATGTACCAAGGTTATAATAAAAACTCACAAGGAAGAATACCAGTTTTAATATCATGCCGATTTACTTACACAAAACCGCAAATTAGTAATTTCCAGTTCACTCCTGGAATTTTCCCATCTTGCATGTCTCTGGAATGACCCAAGCAGCACCAACGTGTGCCTGGCCAAAGAGCACACTTGACACTTCCTGTGTGAGGCTCCCAGACAAAAATCAGCTCTTGGCAGATCAGTAGGTGAAGAGAACTTAAAATCACAAGCCACAAGAGAAAAACAAACAGGCTTAAAGATGCCTACGGCAAGCAACACTGTTCACAAGGCTGTAAGCTGAAATTGCATAGCAACCATTAAAAATTTTAACATCAAAACAGTTGAGAGGAAAGCTAAAGTCTTTACAAACAATCTGATGGGTGAAGGTATGGGTGTCTTCGAAATGGCTCTTCATGTCTCTACTGACTCTGGGCAGCAGGTTTGTGGCTCCTGAAACAGCCAAGGGTCTGCACAGCCTGAACTTCAGAGCTTTGGGATAAAACAGTAGCTTCAAGGGGGGAATATGTGGCAGGCGGTTCGGGAATGCTGTACCTTGCCAGTGCCTCAGCAATGGGAAGAGGGCAACATGAGCTGGGAGTTTAGGATAAAAGGAGGCTGTGACTTCTGAAACCTCGAGAGAGAAAACCCTGTGTGCCCCAGGGGACTCTCTCCCTTTATTCAAATAAAGCTGAAGGATTCCTCTGATTCCTTTTTCGATATAAACCCCTGGCATTTGTGGATTTTCCTGACACAGTGAACAGAACATACACGACACAACATGCAGCCTTCACTAACTTCTTCCTGACTGTTTCTATATTCTTTTTCATATGCACGAAGCATGTAAGAAACAAGCAGGCAATGCTGTCAGAGAAGCATACAACACTTAAATTAGACACATAAACACTATTTAGGCTAAGAATAAATCCTTAGAGACGAGATAAACTAATTGTAGACATTATGTTTTTTAAAATATGCTGTTAAAAAAGAAAACACATTTTAAAATCAAACCATGACATCTAAAACTACCTAGTTTTCTGCTTTCACCTTAAATTGCATGAATGCTTTCAAAAGATTACAAAAATTATTTTGACAAAAACATGTTCATCATGATACAAGTTCTGCTGAGTAATTGGTATTAACATACCTATTTTCAGCAGTTTTATGTGACAAATCCATCACCTTTCAGCTTGTTTAGGCTGAGAACAATCAAAAATAACTACAGTGTCAAAACTCTGTGTGTGAATGTTCATTTCAGGGACAGAGTTCTTTGCAAAGCCTGACTGTGCTTTAAGCTTATTTTCTTCCAAAATTCAAACAAATTTTTCTAATAATTTTTCTGTAAGAAAATCTGTGCTTTTGCAACTGCTCCACACAAATCTGTGTTATCTGTTCTGCTCACAGTCACAGTCACTGAATTCCATGTCTGTTCTTAGTCATGCATGGCTCGCTCTCCATGCCCACAGCATCTCCCGCCACACTCAGCACTGCTAGCAATGTACAGTCAAGCCTGACCTAGTGTGCTCCCCTGGAACACAAGGCAAAAATAAACACACGAAGATGGCACAAATGCCAGCAATCCTGGGCTCAAATTTTACCCGTCTTGCACAGCATCAAATAGGCCACTTCAAAATGTTTGCAGCTTCATCTCCTCCTGGTCCAGGCTCTTGACAGTTCGTCTGTCTTTCCATTTCCATCTGACTTTATTGCCTGTCTTTTTTATCGAATACCTTATCAAGCCCCAAATAGGTTTTATCAACTCTCAATTCAATCAAATAATTGAATCAGGTAAGGTTCTGGAATTTGCTTGATGCAGACCATTTAGAAAAAGAAGTTTCCTGATGAGTTACTTCAGGAGATCTGTGCATGAGCCTCTGAAACCCACTGCTCAGGGCAAACTGAGGAAATACAATAAGCTTTCCATCTCTCTCGTCTCGGGCTCTGTATAGCAATAGTGCATTTATGCCATAGTTTTCCCATTAATAATACTGCTTTGTGTTAGCTGTCCTCAGATGTTGCACTCCAAATCCTAGCTAGCCGACTATTTGTTTCCAAATTCCCCCTTTTTTCCTTCTTAAACGTTGCTGGAGAGAGGACTTTAAAAGAGGAAACATCCTAGAATACTAGGTCAATTAATCTCCATGTCAGCCTGAGGGCAATACAGAGGCAGGCAGAGAAGGAACTGGCAGGATGGCAAAGCTAAAGCAGCTGCATAGCACAGTTTAGTCAGGAAGAGCACAGGGCTAAGCACGAGCTGACAGCCTCCCAGTACTGCCATGGCAGGAACACAAAGCAGGAGAGCGATTAATTAGCCTGACAAAAAGGAAAAAAAATAGGATTAACAGCTCTTGTTGATACCTGCATGGATCCCCAGCTTTTTTTCAAAAACACTGAACTTGGCTTGGAAAATGAGCTTGGAAAAAACCCTGGCAATGACTTCTACAATCGATAATGATACACTGCAAAAGAAGTACCAAGTGTATTAGGAATACACTTCTGTGCCTCTGCTAGGGGGAAACCTACCTGCCTGAGGGGCACTCAGCTGCTGGAAAATCCACAGCAACTGAACCAAAGTGCCAAGAAACACATTAGTACGGAGAAATTTGATATTGGCTCTGCAGAGGCCTGGCTGAAAAGTGTAACATTTTTTTCCTCACTGGCATCTCTAACCTCTGTGATATTACAAATGCTTCTGCTGAGTGACAGCTGCATCCCTTTGTAAATGATGGGGTGGATTCCAGGGCTACTAACAAGGAAAGTAATGCAGTTCCTGAAATTCCCACCTATGCCCACATGAAGCCACAGATTTCTCTCCTACACTGAAAGAAACTGTTCAGGGATTACAAGAGCAATAACTTTATGCAAAAAATAAGAAAGAGCAAGACAGAATTCACTGGCATTCCAAGCTTTGGTATGCTAGTAAGATCAGTTTCTTGGTTCCATAAGACAAACACTCCTAATCATTCACAGCATCTCTAAAGCTCAGCTGCATGAGAGTGATATACACCGAGCAGAAATGAATAGGTGGGTCAACAATTTAAATAAAGCAGTCAATAAATCAGAAATCAAAGTGGATTTGAATTGAGTATACAGAGACTCTCTAGAAAATGCTTAAGGTCTGATAATAGTAAAAATGAAAACTACTGCTTTAAGAAATTTAGTTTAGTTCACAGCTGTCCAATAGGCTACCAGAGGAACATGTAATATCGCTATTTAAAATGAGGCTTTTTTATTCCATCACAGAGAAGCAGACAATATGCTGTATGTAACAAAACTGGTTCCACGAACCAGCTCAGCCCAGAGAGATGGACCCCACAGTTTCTTTCAGGGGCTGCCATGTCCAAGAACTGCTCTGTGGAAGGCAGCTCTGTGCGAGCCTGGTGACAGGCAATGGGGACAACAGGCCGAGTAAGAGCAGAAAACTGCTCCAACACATTCTTCCATGCCTTCTCTCACATGACAAACAAGTAAGAGACAGCCTCATGCTATCATTCATAAGGAGATTTGGTTATATATGTGACTAAATACTCAAGTGAAAATCTTTCTCCATATTAAAAAAAATAAAAATCCACCCATGGGAAAATGCCACAAATCTGATATTCCAAAGGAGCAGAAGTAATAATAAAACATGTTAATTAATGATGGGGACAAATATTCCAGGTTCAGGCAACCTGAGAAGAACCAGCGATTAACTCAACAGTATCTCTGGGACAAATAATTTTCCTTTCCCCATAACTAATTTATCTTTTGCCAGTGGGGTGCTCTCATACATGGAGATTTAACTTTATGGCACATTAAAGTTTAGCTGTATCATATTACTTAGTAATTTACAGGACAGGATCATCTACAATTTTGCCTCAAGGTCTCAGAAGCCAGTTTAAAACAGAGATTCTGAAAACGAAATTACCCTGACCTGGCCAAATGCCAATCCCAAGGCCACTGCCCACAGCAACTTTTTTTTCCTCAGGCTACCTTAGCAAAACTTATAATAACATTCCTGAAGAACATTATCCACTTAATTGGACAAGCTCTTCTTATGACAAAGAACAGAGACTGATGCCAAGCAGTCATTCAGATCAGACATGAACAACGTGTTGGCCCGACTGAGGAATATCTGAGCACATTTCACACATTTTACAAATATGTGCCTTTGGCACGACAGGGTCATCAAGTTATTTCTATGACTGTAAGACAGCCAAGATAAGTTAACAAAACCTCTTCTCATAGTTCTCTTTCTTGCCTTGCTTGCCTGATCTCATTTTGGATCAAATTTTACAGCCTGGATTTGTTCAGTAGGTCCTAGGTCCTCCCCTCTGTGCCTCACTCTGCTGGGCACAGTATGAAGAATTTGAGAGCAATGACCCTGCTCACAGTCCAAAATAAACCACACAAACGAAGAACAGCCCTGTCCCAATGAGGTATCCAGGGTCACCCTAGAAGGCCTCACAGTCCACCACATGGGTAGGGCACAGGGAAAACTCGCTCCCATACAACAGCACCTTAAACATTTAAAACCCATTATTCAATACATCCTATATGTTAGAATGTCCATCTTATCTAGAACGGCTGCCTGCCAAAAACAAACCATCACAAAGCATCTCACACATTCTTTTGGATTTCATTACACAACAGTGTTTTCCAGACATTTAAAAATCTCGACAGTATGTGCTGGTTTTAAAATATAGCTGGAGATTGTCTTCACTATTCAGTCTGGGTCTGAGTTCTCTACTGAGCAGTTTCCTACAATAGCTTTTGTAATACACTGTATTTAATTTTGAGTGATGAGTAGCAGCATTTCACTCAACTTCAATACCACACATCAGCAAGGCATTCAATCACTTTATTTTAACAATTTGTTGCTCAGATTCTAGAAATTCAAGTCGGGCAAGCTTTTTAATATTCATGAGTACGTTTCATAGAAAGCAAAAAGCACATCTCCCATTCTGCTCAGCATGTTCAAGTCCTATCTTCTTTGCGTTAATGGACCACTTTGAAAGGAAAATCCTTGAATTAATACAAAAGGGTATCTGAAATCCAGTAGCTAATACTGACAAGCAAGGTAAAGAAAGTGGGGTAATTTCTAAACCTCTATTAGAGATGGGATACTATTTTTTCAATTTGCTGTGCAACAGATTTCAGAAACATAATGGAAAGGGAGAAAATTGCATATTACCATGCATGCAAGAAAAATGTTTGAAATATCCTATTTATCTTCCCTCGCTAAGGGATGTGGATTCTTTTGTACTCTGTGATGATGTGAATCACAGATCAGCATTCTGGGAATCAAGCCTACTCCTATTTACCAGTGTAATATGATCATTTAGCATAATTAACACATGGTATTTCTTTACTGCCATGGACTTGGACCAGATCTGAAATGTAAATATTTGCCAAACTGCACATCCTGGTGCCCAGTGCTACACAATGGTGTAATTTAAGACACTCATTTGATTTGCTTTCTCTTCTGGGGGCAGAGCTAAAGTTGCCGTGGGAATTCTCACTTTCATAACAGGAGGCAGCTTAAACATTATAGATGATGTTACATTAATTTCTAAAGTATCAAATTTTAAAGGTGTGGAAACAAGATGAAAGAGCTCACAACACAGCAATCATTTCAAGTGGCACAAGAATGAACATAAAGAAAACTCCTGGAACAAATAACAACCATTTCAATCTTCCCCAACTATTTTTTCCCTAGTGTACTCCATCAACCAGCTCTCCTAGGACATAGTAATCAACAAACCACCATTCTATGTGATTCAGAGCTTGGCACACATGCAAAAGATAATCAGAAAAATCACTGCAAGATGTAAATACACAGCAGCCTTACAGAGAGACATTTTATGACCAAGCCAAAACTCTTTATAACAATCTTAAATTCTACAGCATGAAATTTCATAGGTTCTTTATCATACATACTAACATTGTGTCTCATCTACTACAAATACAGATGTTACCTGTGTCAATGCCTGACATCCCCCACCTATCTTTTCATTCTTTGTCTTGCAACAGAAATATCAGGAAGCTATGCACATCTGTGCTGGTTTTGGGGTTAGTTTTCTTCACAGTGGCTGGTATGGGGCTGTGTTTTGGATTTGTGCTGAACAGAGGGCTGATAATATAGAGATGATTTTGGTGGTGGTGAGCGGGGCTTACACAGAGCCAAGGCCTTTTCTGCTTCTTTTATTGCCACGGTGAGGAAATTGGAAGTACATGGGAAATTGGGAAGAGATACAACTGGGACAGCTGACCTCAACTGACCAAAGGGATATTTCATATCATGTAACATCATGCTCAGCGTAACAACTGAAGGAAGGAGAAAGGGAAGAGATTGCAGAGATGGCTTTTGTCTTCCCAAGTCACCATTACATGTGATGAGCCCTGCTCTCCTGGAGATGGCAGAACACCTGCCTGTTCATGGGAAGCAGTGATTTAATTCCTTGCTTTGCTTGTGGCTTCACCCATCAGTTTTCCAGCTTTTACCCTTCCAGTTCTCTCCCCAGTCCCATTGATGGGGGAGTAAGCAAGCAGCTGTGTGGGTCTTGGCTGCTGGCTGGGGTTAAACCATAACCATGTCCAATATCAAATGTACAGATTTTAAGCTAATTGTGTGCCTTCTATTATTGATTTTTCTCTTGAAAACACACAAGTCCTAGAAGTGAAATTTTCCACAGCAGTTAGACAACAGAACTATTTCCTTGACATTGAAAACCCTCTCAGGATATTTCCTAGTTGTCTCTTAAATAAACAGTATCCCTAAGTCAATGCATCTTTGTAGCAGCATCATCTCTAATGATGACTTAGACAAGAGTAAAGGAAAGCTCCAGCATTCCTTTTTCCTAGCCTCACCTAACACGTTCTCAGCTTTTCCCAGTTGCAAAGACCTTCTTTCCCTTCACAGACCTCAATTTCTCATCACTCATCCCAAAATGTACAACAGTAGATGTTCTTTGCCTGCAGCTGTCATGACAAGTTTTACACAGCAGCACAGAAATATGAAACAGTTCTTGGCAAGCCAAGTACAAGAGTGGACTATTAGCTCTCTGTTGCTCTCACTGCTTGGATTTATCAAACTGCACTCCTTGCAGCCTTTGGCAGAACACACGGCATTCAGCAGAAAGGTGAATCACCTTGCTTTCCCTAAAGGAGCAGAAGTTGCTTCTTCTGTTGTGTCAGAAACTTAATGAAAGGTAAGCAGTGCCACATCTTCCACTCGCTCCAGGGCAAATCACTGAAGAACACAGGGAATGTAAAAATACAAAGCAATGGGCCTGCAGCTGTACTAAGACACCTAACCCTGGGGTAGCCCTGAGTTCGTCCAAGATGCATCTATTTTTCTAAGCCTGTTTATAGAACAACCCTTGCACAAAAGGATAAAACTTATATGGACTAACAAAAGTACTCTCAGTAGGAACCTTGTTTCATTCTTCCCTGCTTCTTTTCCCTAGAAATGTCATAGACAGGTAAGAAAACAGAGGAAGAGGAATATTTGCATATAATGAAGAGGATTATCATCTTCCTCTGTTATATTTCCTTCAGTACTTATAGCAGCACTTAGAGAAAATCCCCAAAACAATCATGTTACTCTGGACTCTCTCAGCATTTGCAGCAAGAAAATAACAGATTACAAAAAGGTTTTGTAAGGGCTCAGTGTAGGACCAACTTGTCTTCCCTTAATGTCAGTGTGAGCAGTATTAAAGATAAGGCTTAATGACTCCAAGAATCCTTCACAGAGATCTTACTTACTGAGGTAACTGGAGGTACACCAAGGAAAAAGTCACAGACCAAACCTGAAAAGAAGAAGAGCAACAAAATAAATTTTTTTGTCTTTTGTACCCACTTCCCACCACAAACATAATTAGCTTAGGAGGAAAGAAAGGAGAGATTTAGGGAGATTTAAAAAAACAAACAGGAAAAGGTATATCAAATTCTACCTGCTTCTGAACAAAAGGAGTAATATACTCCAGGGCATAATATACTGATTTGATCTGGAGTCAAGTTAATACAACTAAAACAGATTTACAGAAACTAAAGGGAAAACAGAGATCACAGGGAAAAGCAAAAGCTGTGTGTCTATTAAATCAGAAATACTAGTCAGAAAACTCCAGTGGCTCTATCCCTTGGCATTTAGGTCCCCCATTATCACCATGACTCCTGATGACCTGCTTACAGCAGCCAAACTAGAAATTATGCAAGACCCTTCCTGATGAACTCTCCTCCAGTAGCCTTACTTTCTGACTGGTGTCACTTTTGTTTCTAGTACAACAGAGTCCTTTGCTTCTAGGACAACTGCTGAAGTCAAAACCACACAAAACCATGCAACAGAAAGCACCCCACCTTCTCCATACTGGAGTTTTCAAGCCTGTAACAGCACCAACCCAACGTTAGAAGGGTGCTACACATAGCAAAGTGAGACTAGGATTTCCTTCAACCACATGGAGGAAAGACATGGAACAGCCACCTTCACTGTTTAAAAGTCCATCAGCAGTATTGCTGGGCTTTATTATTGCAGCTGCAAACAAAAAAAGAAGTACAGACTAATTATTTTTTTTAAATTGTGATTATTCACCAAAATTGGTCGATGGGCATGCTTTCATCATTCCATTGTTGTTGATTTTTAAATTAATGTTTTCCCTTTGCCTTCTTCACTGTATCAAGTAAGACAATGAAACATTGCTGTTGATTTCACACCATCTGTTTACTCACCTACTTCAGCACATGGACACTTCAACAGATCATACACATCACTTCTATACACCTTCCTTAAAGTGAACTAAATACTATATGAACTCATCACTGATGTCATGCACCATGGCAAGCACTTGCACGATCCACCCAACCTAACTAGGATCCCAGTGACACAGGTGACAACAGTTTCATCCACTGAAGTACTCATACTGAAGTCAAGGATAGCTAAGCCATAATAAATAAATAAATAAATTTTTTAAAATATCAGGAATTACATTAGCCAAGATTCCCACAGTTCCAGTGTGTAGATGTAGTCTAGTTAGTCAAACTGCTGTCACACACAATATGCTGTCAGCTAACTTATAGATGAACTAACTTTACCACTGATGTAAGCCACACACCACAACCTGTAGCAAAGACATAAATAGTCTGAGAGGAGCACTTCAAGTCATGTAATCCTGTAAAACAGGTAGCAGTCCCATGTCAGAGGTACACTGACTGGCTGACAAAAGCTCTACACAGTAAAACTAAGAAAGGAAGATGAAATGCCTGCAAGAAATGTGTTGAAGAGGTCTTGTTGTTGGCCACGGTAAACATTCATAATAAACTCAAAGAAACAAGACTCATCTGACAGACCAGAACTGGTGAGATGAAAACTCATGGGCAGATGCAACTGAAGAGCTCAGTCCATGCCCCCCACAGATTCACTACATGGCTTGGGTAGGTACAAGACTATTGCAAAAATTATGATGCAAGGAACAGCCATTCTGCACATCCTTCAGAAACTTGCATCTTCCACTATGTTTTCTACAAGAGTAGGGAACTGTACTCAGCAGCCAGACAACCTGTTCAATCCACAGTTCACAGCAGAACAAAGTAAGGAGCCAAGCCTGCCTTCCAAAGCAGAAGTCCTGTAACATGAGGGCTAACAAACCTAGAAGAAGAAAATGCAGATCTTTTCTCTTCTAGAAAGCCCAGTGACTGGTATGCACTTATCTCCTGGCAACCATTAGGTGCATCACCACACCTCATCCTCCAGACTAAAGCACACTTCTCTTTCAGTTCCTCAAACCATGTCCCAAGGGCAAGCTGTTTGCCTTTGTAAATGGATGCCTTGGACCAATGTCATCATCACAGGCAAGTACCTCCTTTGGTTGTCCTTGACAGTTTCGACCTTGCCATGGGGATATTTTGTACCTGAGGTATGAGTGCATTTTATTAATAAATTAAAACCTACATCTCTAACCACTTGCAGATCTTTGAAACAGAAACTGAGCTGTCCAGTGATACAAGCAGAAATAATCTGGTAGTGATCTTCTACTAAAGACTTAAGAAGAACATGGAGCAATGGACGTCACTTCTCAGTATCTCTTAAAAGTAAAGGAGGGGGATGACTTAGCACCTTCAAAACAAACAAAGGTCTTGAGAAGATTTTGATGAACTACTTTCAAATTTTAAAAACAGAGGAACTAAATAGTACTTGCTAAAGCAGGGAGAAAGAGATTCCTAAACGAAGCAACATTTCTCTTTAAAGAGCTCTTTAAAAAGTAGTTCAGAAAAAAACAGCAACATATCTAAATGACATGGACCAGCTTTGTTTCCTTTGTGTGGTTTAATGTAGGAACAGCAAGGAAGAAATAGATTAAAGATAGCAAAACTGTTCTGTTCTTACCACAGAATGAACTTCCTCAGCTCCTCAAAGAGGAACTGATGGAGAACAGAATAAGAGGGAAGAACTCAAGACACAGACTAAATAGCTGTAAAAACCAAGCTATGAAAAAAAACACAAATAAAACTTTTTTTTCATAAAAGAAAGCAAGATGCAATAGAGATTTCTTACGTGTCCTGGGAGAGCAGGAAACTGAAGGTGGATTTTTCAGGGCAAACTGCCTGCTTTAAGAAAGATGTCTTAAGAAATTATTTTAAGAAAAACAGAATGAAAAAGCGAGAGTTTCTTGTATAAGTCTTGGGAGGTACTTTGTGGTGACCATTCACCAGGAAAATGGTGCACCAACATGGAACTTGAAAAACTGAAAGCCATCTAGATGAATTTACATTTGTGTGGGAACTTAGGACTCTGTTCTCATTTCTTCCTTCTGGTTCTCCCTAAAAAATTCCTTCTCTACTTCACGGTCCTTTTTACTTTGACTTCTATATAACTAGAATAGAGTACACATCCAAAAAGTTCCTGTTCTACATGAAGTCTCTTCCTCTACAGATAGTCAAATCGCTCTACAGATCACTGGTCCTAGCAACTACTTTTAACACAGCCTTCATATTCTAATCTCTGACCATATTCAGAGAAATACTCAAATACTGTCCTGAGTCTTCCCTCACTTGAAATAGGAGAAGTTTCAGTGTGTAGGATTTAGCTGATCTTCCATCCTGAGTAGGTGTTAGGGGAATATGCTGGGAATTTCCCTAGAGTTGCAGTTCTTCCCCCTTGCTCTTCATCTTTGATGGCACCTAATAGCTCAGCATTAGGTGAGAAATTAGCCATTTATATCCTCCTCATAGATGCCTCTGCTGTCCACCGTGTCCCAGGTGTAATGAATGCAAAGCCTTGCCAGTCCTGTTGCTTTCTCCACTGCTGGGAAACAGATCAGCAAGAGCTCTTCTAAAACTCAGAGTCGCTGTTACTTGGCAAAACTTTGTGAGACAGCACAGCAGCACTGGAGAGATCCAAATGCTCTGATGTATGAAAGAAAAACAATTTATACTTGGAAGGTTTCCTTTGCAGGCATTTAGGCCAGTCATTTAGGTTTTTATTTTACAAGGAGACATGCTCCCATATGCATGTTTGTACAGGTCTCTTCTACTGCCAGAACCATTATCCCATTCCCCTAATGGTATTTTGTCCAAATGTATATAAATACATATAAACAATACTGTGCAGACTGTCCTCCAGCATTAACAACATACTAGACATTCCCAGAACATTGCTTTCAATTCTTCACAACTTCAGCTGCACTTTCTTCAAACAAAGTCAGGTAACAACCTTCATTCATATATGGTTACAGTCATAAAATAAAACGGAATGCACAGCTGATTTTGGGATAAGTATGTATTTACAAAATCAAAGCTGGATGAACATACTGGGCAGAACTACCTTACAATGAACTGTACACAGAGTTGTGGGTAAAAAAACAGCAGTAAAGAAACAGAAAGCAAAGTGTGCTTTTTGAATTATTTAACCTCTAGAAATGTGCAAATGAAAACAGAAGGTCTCCTTTCCTGTTCTCAACATGAGTTTGGGTACAGCTGCAATCACCATAAATGTGATTGCCAGCGTACTGCCATAAGGCACTTGAGGAAACAGCACTGACTACCCAATTGCACAAGACAAGTCACTTGTGGTCTTCCCACCAGTGGCCTAAACCCGGGATTCCTCCAACTTCCAGCTTTGCCTACCTCAATCATTCAGGTCAAATGAATTTAATTAAGAGTGAAATTAAAGAACACCAAATATAGGAGAGTTCACAGAGCCCTCTGCTCTCTTTAAGATTTGTACTGATCCCTGTTTCCTAGCACAGACTCTCAAAATTTTGAACTAAGTCTCCTTCAAACTTGCTGACAGGGTGTGACATTTCAGCTCTCTGTTCAGTGTACCACCTCATCCTTCCTTTTCAGCCCTTCCTCCCAGGGGAGGGCTGCAGACTTCCTCTCCCTTAGCCAAGTGCCTTCTCAAGGCTCCTGCCTTCCCACCCACTCCAGTCTGGCCATGCCTCCTGCCCAGACAAACCACACATGGATAATGCAGCTCCTGTGGTCTCATGCCTGCATGAGGTCGATATATTCCATCATACCCTCACTGTGAGCTTACACAGACCAATCCAAGCACTTGTAAATCAGTGAAGACGGCCCAGGGCAAAGGCAGCTCTACTTGAGCAATATCAGAGTAGAAATTAAAGCTCAGTTAACACAGTCCAGCTGATTCTAGAGAAAGACATACAGTGACTCAGCCTCAAAAATAAAATCAGCTTTTCACTAGTTAATGCAGTTTGTTTCCCCTTTTGCACTCGTAGCAGGGATCATGGAAATAAACACCCAGCTATTAGTCACTTCCACGTTCAGAAATATTGGTCGTTGGAACAGCATGACAGCGTTTGCATTAGAAAGGAGAACTCTAACAGCAAAAGGGAAAAGTGCTTTCAAAAAAACTTTAATAAGTTTTCCTGTTACACCTTTTGAAACAAAGGTTAATGCAAACTTGAAATCTTTTAAATGTATGTTACTACTTCAGTGTTTTCATAATATTACACCATATTCACATCACTGTAAAGAAATGCTAAGCTTAATTAATACCTTTTCCCACTTAAATGTTTATTGGAGCTTATGTTTAAGATTTACTCTGCCCCATCTGCCTAGAGCTATCCCTACAACATGCCTGTTCTATACTCTTGATTTTAAAAGCTTTTTAACAATAGAATTTTTGCACCCCGCCTCAAAAGGCAGACTAATACATCTCATAGGCATCAAAACACAGCTCATTACTTACTCAGGATCCCATATTTCCTATCTGTTCTTTCTTCCATGTGAAGCACAGTCAGATACCTCCTTTTTTACTGGGCTTGCAGACAGTAACAACTTGCAGCAGCTAGGCTTTGCCCAAGGATCATGCCTATTTCTACAAACTCTAGCCTTCAAGGTTTATTTTTTGACAGCAATAAATGCAAGTGTTTGGAATAGCATCAGAAAACAGAGGGAAAGGTGAGGTAAGGCTTGAAAGACAAGCAACAGTGCTGTCCAGCTGTATTAACACTTAACTCACAGAGACATCACCTTCCCAGAAACACCTGTCCAATGAGGAAAGCATCCAGCATCTTTCACTGGAGAACAGAGTCCAGCCTCATGACAAACACACCACAGAAAACATGTCACTGAACCACAGAAAGTGACCCCCAGGACAGATTTGATGGTTTTTTTTCCCCAGGAAACACAGCACTGACATTCAGCAATGCATGTTTGACTGAGGGAGGCGACAAGGAACAGCAGAAACAGCCTCTGGAAGTCAGTTTGAGGAGATCAGGAGAGATGAAGAAAGTGCAGAGTGCACTAGTGATACCTGTAGTCCCCAAGAAAGTATCTTGTTAACTCCTGAGTAAAATATACAAAAGTTTGGATCTTCCCAACAAGTACTTCCCCTCAAAATTAAATTCTAACATGCATTGCACTGAGCGAAGAGATGGCACTTCCTGAGCACTTCTCTACTTTTCCATGTAGAGAGGAAAAGACAAATATCTATTTCTGATCTGCTCACATTCTCTGGGTATTGCTGAGATGGTCTCAGCAGGACTGACTGAATCCTAAGGTCTGTTAACAACCACAGCACAAACGGGGAAATGATCATCCGGTCCTGGCAGACCTTATTATTACTATTACTTTATCCTATTTTCTGAAGAGTCAAAGAAGACAAACCTCAGATAAGAGCTATTCCCTGATTATACACTGTCTTTCCCCAAACTCAGCACCATACTTTATTGTCATCACACTTCCTACATGAAATTTGAAAGAACGTGGTTTGATCTATTCCAGAATGCATCTTGAAGTGATGTTACACCAAAAAGGCACTTTGTACTTTGAGAATCACAAGAAAAAGTGAGTTTTTACAAATACAAACCATTCCCCTACCCACACAACTTCCCACAGCATAAGCTGTGAGCTTAATGAGGAAAGTTTTTAATTTTATTTCTTTTAGCATCTTAGCAACACATCAGTATCCAAAAACCTTCCTTCATTTCTTCATCTGGGGTATTTACAAGTATTGCCATTGTTTTACACACCTCCTGCCCTCTCAGACCAATCGGCTGCTTGATCTCAGGATCAGAGAATTCATGTTAGAGCAGGCCTGTGGGGGTTCCATCATGCTCTACCTTACACAGGGCAAGCTATGAGGTCCCAATAAGACTTCATCTGCTTTGGCCTTGAAAACTTGTGAGGTCATACATTGCACAACCCCTCTGGGCAACTTGTTCTAGCATCTGACTGTCCTCCTTGCTGGAAATGACATCTATCTTGAACCTCATTTCAACTTTCCTTTGTTGTCTCTCAAGCAGTCACCACATACCAGAGTGAAGAAGCTCTGTCTTCTTGAGAACCTCCTCTAAAGTACTAGAAGGTCACTACAGATCTCATCAAAGTTTTCTCCAGGCTGAACAAGCCTTGTTCCCTCAGCATACAATCCTCATGTACCAGGAGTCTGGGAGCACTGAAAGGCCTTTAAATGCTCTCTAAGCCTCACATCCATCCCTGCTCTCTGCTCATGGCACCAGGGACTCCATTCTAGCTCTGCCTGTGGCCTTCAGTGCCTGCCCAAGCTATGTTGTAGCGGTGCCCTGCCTCAAGCCACGTGTGTGAATCCTGGTCCTGGACCCCGCTGATGCAGACCCTGACCCGAGACAATCACCCCCTTGGGTACTGGCTGCAGTCTTACTGAAATAGTCCCGAGTATTGTCAGCTGCCTTCACTTCCAGGGCACAACACTGGCTCACGCTCAGCTTCTTTAATGCACTGTCATCTCTTGGTGTAATGCATCAATAAATCTAGTGACATTCAACACAGACAACTAACGAGGCGTCAGTCACTTGCCAACAACACAGTCCTGAAACAAATAAAAGGGAAAAACTGAGATGGGTTTTCAATTGTAAAACCTGAGTACCTCAGGAATATCAACATACTTCTTCTAAAATAAGCAGTCACTTATATAGCAATCACAAAGTCTTGGATTCCCTACTGCAAACTTGCTAGTTTCACTTGTGACACAAATGTAAAAGAAACTCCTCCAATCAGTGCTGCCACATCAGTGTTGGTTTGCTATTTTAATCTGTACCCTTCCTGTGTTTCATTTTTCTACTGTAGTCTTTTAGTTTGTTTGTTTGGGGAGACAGGGGTTAAACACTAAAAATACACAGTTGTGATGGAAATACCCTCATGGACAGGCTGAGGTTTGGCATGCTTTGGAAGAAAATAACTTAAAATAGCACAGAAAGCAAAGACTGTGGGATATGCATCTCTGATAGCTACTTTCTGCTAAAATAACCAAAATAGTTGAGATAACACTGACATTCACAGTTAACCCTCTATCCTGCTCAACAGAGATGAAGAGGGCCATTCTAACCTCAGAGCTTTGCCTGAATAATGCAAATGACATTGCATTTGTTATGTTCTTATGCACCTTTATTGATGAGAATTAGGTTTTAAGAAAGTGCAAGTATCCAAAACCAAGTTTACCACAAGTCTTACAGCCCCATTATAGAAAAGGCTTTTTCTGTATGATTTGCAATTTGATCGTCACAGGTCTAAAAATATGAAAGAGAGAGATCTGGAGGCAGAAGCTATATTAGTTCCATCAGTTTTCATACTTGGAGCTCAGGAAAAATGCAAAATGGAAGCAAAGGACATAAAACTGCAAGGAATGATTTTTTTCCTTGGTGTTGTCAACATTGATAATTTGTCTTTTGACATTCTAAAAGTTTTTGAGGGCTAACTTTGGCCCCACATTCCATGCCAACACAACTCATATGAATGCACACTTCAGTGGCTGCTATCCTTTGCAAATATACACCCCGGCTACAAAGGACTCCACTACCAGCTTAACAAACAAACCATTAAAACAATTTGTGGCACCTGTTACTAACAACTTTGCTACGGGAACATGTTAAGTTTTGGCTCCCATAGGCAACGTTTAGGCCCATCTAGGAATGGGCCAAGAGCCCAAACAAACTGTGTGATTTGACTCTCACGGCTGTTCTAGACAATATTTAACTTTTACCCAGACATATCCCAGGTGACTTATGCCCAAGTCTTAAAGTAAGTTCAGTGCAGTCGGGTAGGAAAATCAGGTGCCTCCATTCTTATGGTTCAAACCATAGTACTATACAGAGCAAAAGTACAGAACAAAAGAGTTGCTAAAAGGATTAAGCAGAGCAACTCATCCTTGCAATCTAATGTTTTCCTTAACACAGCATCCCCTACCACTATGCCTATCAGAAATCCCTGGAGCTGAAGGCTTTCCCTAGGGGCAGACCTCACAGAGCTCCCACCTCTCACCAGGAGCACGGTGACAGGCGGATATCCCAAGATTCAGCAAGAAAAGTTTCCAAAAGCTCGAACAGGAAAAGGCCACGCTGGAGTCAAGTTTTACATAAGAAGGGGGAAGGCAGAACCGCTGGCTCCACGTCCGCGGGCGGCTGCCGAGCGGAGCTGTCAGCCCAGGGCGGGCTCGCTGCCATCCCGGCCGGGGCGCAGCGTCCCCCCAATGCCCTGCCCGCCCCCAGCCCCTCATGGCAGAGGCAGCCTCGCCTGCCAGCAGCGCTGTCCCAGGGCTGTTCTCCGCGGCGGCGGGGACAAATCCATCCCTAGCCGAAGCTCCCCGCTCCCGTGCGGGATGGGCACTCTGGCCATCTCTCCCCGGCCCAGAGCAGGACCGCGCACGCAGACGCCGCTGGGCTCGTCTCATCCCTCTGAACTAACTTTCCTGTTTCCGCAAAAAACACACAGGCACCGGAGGGGGTGGGGGGGGTATTGTTTCCAGCAAACACTCCTCACCCCTACGGGCCACCCGCACCCCTCCCGCACCCCCATCCCGCCGGGACCCCGCGGCTCCCCAGCATCTCCAGCGGCCGGGCCGGCATCCCGCGACCCCGGCGACGGGCAGCCCCCGGCACCCCCGCCCCGGGCCGCCCCGCTCCTGCCACCTCCCCTCTCCCAGGGCCGGGAATCGCCCGCAGGTCCCCGCCGCCCCTCGCCCCCCGCGGCGCCGGGTCTCACCCGCGCGTCCCTGGGCCGGGCCTGATGGGGCCGAGCGCTGGGGGAGCGGCGGAGGTAGGGCAGGACACGGCCCCAGCTCCTGCCAGCGGAAACGGGAGGAGGGGCTCGACCGGCGTTACCGAGCGGGGAGGAGCTGGGGGCGCTGCCCAGGGGAGGCTCCAGCCCCGCGGAGGAGGGAAGGGAGGGATGGAGGGAGGGAACGCTGCCGGCCCGCTCCATCCCGCGCCCGCCGGAGTCCCCTTGGCTGAGCTCTGCCTGCAGCCCGCCCTGCTCCCTGTGCCGCCCGCGGCGCCCTCCGGGAAGCCCATGGGGTGGGAGCCAGGAGCATCTCCCGGCGATTCCTCCCGGAGCCGGCGGGATGCGCCGGGGCGGGGGGCACTGACCGCCCCGCTCTGCTGCCCGTGCCCCGAGGGAGCCGCGGCTGGACCGCGCTGGACCTGAGCCCCCGGGCTCACGTAGGCAGGGCTGGCGGCCCGGAATGCAGCCCTGACCGCTGCTGCGAACAGCAAACCCCGACTGAGATGCTCGGTGGTCCGAAGCCCACCACGACTGCCAACGTGTAGCTGTGGCTTCTGGCATAGGGGAAAAGCGTGTCTGAGTGCTCCTCTGAACTTTCTGCGGTCGCAGCCGGAGTTGTAGACAGGTGTGGGTCGGTCTCTTCTCCCAGTAACAAGTGATAGCACGAGAGGACACAGCATCAAACTGTGCCTGGTGACGTTTAGATTGGATATTAGGAAATCTTTCTTCACTGAAAGGGTGTTCAAACATTGGAACAAGTTGCTTAGGGAAGTGGTGGAGTAATCATTCATGGAAGTATTCAGAAATTGATTATATATGGTGCTTAGAGACTTGTTTTAGCGGTGGACACAGCAGCTCTGGGTTTATGGCAGGACTCTTGGAGGTCTTTTCCAATCTTAATTATTCTTATCTGTGGTGCTATGAGAGACAGGGCCAATAGGGAGATCTTCTGACATCATATAGAAAGTCCCCACCTGCTTTCTGGGTGTCAGTGGAAGTGCAACAAAAACTTAATGAACTCAACTTTAAACACTGTCTCCAGCAGAAGACTCGAGTTGTCTTAACAGAGCTGGGAAAGTATCTGGTATGAACCATGAAGTGAACTTTAGTGCTGGGGAAAAAACCTAGAGCTGGGGCAGAGATGCCTACAGAAGTAGAGCAGTGCAGCTGTGGACACGGGCCTCCTGAGAGGAACTGTATTTTACAGTTCTATGAAGAGAAACTCAAGGCTTTACCATAAATGTTTTTGCAGAAGGAAGATCTGTTTCACATTCCCAGGTCCCCTGTGTATTCTCATTTCCTTCTCTGGTACTGCTGCTGCTATCACACTTCTCAGTTCAAGGGGATGTCCACATCAGATATATTCTCTTGTACCTTCCATCGTGCCCTAAGTGGATTTTTATAAACTTCTTGGTTCAACAGACTCAAAGCATCCTGATGGCAATGCTGCCAGCAACACAATAGTCATTTGCTGCATGTTTGTTTCTCTCCCTTCCAGAAGACAAGCATGTGCAGCAGCTCTCTGTTAGTCTTTTATTTACGTGCAGAAGTACACAAACATTGCTGTGTGTTTACATTAATGCAAGCAATAAAGGAAATATGTCTTGCAATGCACCAAGAGATGAAGAGATCTGTAGAGAGAACTTCTTTTGGTTCTTTGGTTCCAGGCTCCAAGAAGGGTCCATCTCCTGGATGCTGTAGCTCTAATGCAGCAAATCCCCTTGTACCTCAGGGCTGAAGGATCTTCATTCCAGAATTGATGCCAATCTTTAATTAACTTAAACTTTGGAAATAAACAACCACTTCCTTAAAGACAAGTGGCACAGGAAGTCAGCAGACAATGAGAACACATTTGACACTTGGTGGTGGTGTCATTATTGGTTGGTTGTTCGCTCTAAAAGAAACAGCGTGATGTTGTGTTCTTTACCTGTTGCATAAGCAAACAGCTTTATGCCCACATGTATGAGATTTCTATAGTTCAAGTCAAAGTGAAAAATCAATATGTGAAATCAAGTCATCATTTGGTGTCTACCTTGAAAAAGAGGTAAAATGTGCACAGGAAACAAATAAAATATGTATGGGAGCTTTGTATGAACCTGATCTTTTAGGGAAGAGCTTGAAGATCACTGTGAAACTGAGGACTGGAGTGCCTGATACTGTAGATACACTTTGTACCAAGGAAACTGCATTTATCTGCAGGTCTCTTGTCAATTAGCCAGTAAGTTTAGAGAAGTAATCTGTTAGACCTGTGTTTCAGCTTCAAGTAGCTATCTTCCATATGCAACCAGATCTAACATGGGGCACTCTGATGTTATCCATACAGTGAGGAATGGAAGTAATTGAACCTCATCAACATCTTCTCCCAGGCAACCAGCAACAGGACGAGAGGCCACAGTCTTAAGCTGCACAAGGGGAAGTTTAAGCTAGGCATTAGAAAAATGTTTTTCACAGAAAGAGTGGTTCAGCATTGTAATGGGCTCCAGGGAGGTGGTGGAGTCACCATCCCTGGAGGTGTTTAAAAAAAAATGGATGTGGAACTTAATGCCATGGTTTAGTTGATAAGGTGGTGTTAGGTCATAGGTTGAACTTGACTATCTCAGAGGTCTTTTCCAACCTTATTAATTCTGTGATTCTGTGTACCTGAATCCATGGCATCTGACCAGCAAACCCGAAGGCTACATGCAGCTTCTGAGAACAGCTTTGAGTGGCTGCATTTGAGGCATCTAGAAAAGGATGTTTTCCAGTGTAATTCAAAGGATGTACCCCCTCTACTGTAATAGCAAGTCTGTGGCTTTGGTCCCAGCCACCAATTACAGATGAAATCATAACATGGCAACACAGCTGAGTGCTGTGGGAAATTAAGGAGGTTGAAAATCAAAGTCTTTGCTTCTCTTTTTGACAGAAAGAGATCATCCATCTAGACTTTACAACTTTGCTTATATTCAGGTTCTTTCCATCACTATTGCCCTATTTTGCACCAGGAAATGAGGAGGGTGCTTTTCTCTAAAGATTAGTTTTCCTCAGAATGAGCACCAGTACTTTTGTGGCTCATTTAAGAGGCCAAAGTTGTACGAATCACATATTTGGAGACTTGACTAATTGCTGAACCAGCATGTTAAATGCAGGCAAACATGGTTTCCAGTGTAGTAGATCTGGATCCGGTGTCCAAGAGGATTGGGACTGCACCAGGGTCTGTGAGGTTATGGACAGAGCTGTGGTCAACCTAAGCTTCTGGCTAGTCTTCCCTCATAGAGAGTAGCCCTGATCTTGATGTTTCATCACAAGCATGCAAGTTGTCTGCTACCTTCCTGCTTAGTTTTGATGTAGACTCTGCTTTCAGCATTGGTGAATCAGCATGACCCCAGCATCTTCTTTAAGGTTCAGCATGTGTTCTACAGCTCTAGAGCAAGTTTGAGGGTGTTCTCATCTGTCTGAATTAGTTCTTATTCTTTGCTGTGACCACACAAGATCTTCAACTCCTTCATCTGGTCCAAGATGTCAAAGAAGCAAGACAAAAATGGGTAATGGGAAAGAAAAGGTCACTGGGAAACCGTTGCACCAAAGGCTAAAGCAAGTATGTAATACTCAAGGAAATGATCCTTGGGTCTAGATATTGAAGTAAAAGGAGATTTAAATTCAGTCCCTCCCTTTGCCTCTAGGCCTACCTACATGTTCTCTTCATAGAAAAGCTGGCAATGTCAGCTTAAGAAGTTCCCACCCCCTCACCACAGATATGAATGAATTAAAATGAACTTGTCTTACCTGAAGTGTTCCTTTTAGCTTTGAAGTTAAGATGAAGGGAGGGCTGCTGTCTTGCCTAGCTCTGTGTTGCTCAGACCCACGGCCTGTCTTATCTCAGAAGACTATCAGTGAGTGGAATCATTTTAGTAATTCAGTTTTGCATGATTCCACAAGCAGACGTAGCTGCACAAATTAGGCCTGATAAACTGAAGCATGTACATTAGAAAAAAAAGGAATCAGTTAAATGGAAACTTTTAAAGTGCTTTGTTATAAAGAAAACATGCATATTTAGATCTCTGTTTTGTCACTTTACCTTCTAAGGTCTCAGTGTTATGGCTGTAAAGTGATCAGGGGAATCAGCTTTTAATGTTTTGTCCTTTGATTTTACAGCAAGTTCTTATAGGTTAAGTTAATAATTCTGGTATTTCTGCCCCAACAGAAATTAAACTTGTAAGACACTCTGATACTCTCATTTGTTGTCGGTTCTTTAGAGTTCAATTTAGCCTTTCCATTTGAAACTAAGCTATCTCTTTTTTTACATACGCTATTTTGTGTTTGCTTTGCTTTATTTTTAGCAAAATTGCAGCTGGCTCTTAGTCTGATGCACTGTGGTTTCTTCTGGTGAAATTCCAAGAAAGGAAGCCTTGGGGACAGAGACCTACAGTCCTTCCAGTCTTTGAAGTGTTTTCGCATGGATCTCACCCATTCTGCAAGGAGACTGAAGCCTTTTAGTCCAGATCAAAATTTCCAGTACTTGTTTGCCCCTTAGCTTTATTAAATCTTCTTTATGTCTTGGCCTACATAAAAGTGAGCTCTCCCAGACATATGAATTTTCTTTTCCTTTCTCCACGGAGTTTCAAAGTCAGGTAGATGTGTCTTGCTGACCCTGGTTATTGACACCAGGGAGCTGTGAACTCCAAGAACAAGCACAGAAAGGAATAGTGCCAGCGAAGAATCTTGCACTGCTATAGGTTGTAAAAAAATCCCTGCATAAGTGTCCCAAAATCAACTGTGCAAAGATTTCATCTGTTCCTCAGCCTGTTGGTTTGTGCTTTCTGCCTTGATAAGATCTTAAAACTTTGCTCATTGTGGTTTTATTCATGATCAGCTAATGGACTAAGTGGACTTCTACGGCTCATCTTCTTCAGGGACTGACTTCCATAGGGTCTGCTGCTGTGGTGTAACCCTGCAGTAAATGCATGCAAGGCACCAAGCCCATGTTTGCAGGAGAGTACTAATACACATCACAAGGAATTTTCCATTGCTGGGGACCTTCTCTGCCCTTTCTCTGTACAGGCTTCATTTTAAAACATTGTTGTCTGCATTGACCAAAAATACTTTTCCCAAGGGTCACTCTTTTTTCTTATTAGTGGGGTTTTATTTGATTTGTTGTCTGCTCCACACACGGTTCAGAGATCAGGAAGGAAATTGCACAGGGCTGAAACAGGCAAGTTCATGCATCAGCAATGGACTGTAGACAGCTGGTGCCATTCATACCTACATGGCCAGGTGGAGGGGCTACCTGGTTTGCAGAGATGTAGTTAATTCAGTCCTGGGTAGCTTGGTCACCTGGCTGGGACTACCAACAACACCCCATGGACGGGTGAAGGCAGCCTGTGCTCGCATACATTTTTCATGTGCAGCACAGAACAGCACGTATTTCAAGATGCTTTGTTTTCTAGGTGTTTAAAGTACTTGGCTCATCTTTCTCCAAGCTTGACTGATTCTGGTTACCAGCCATGCAGATCTTAAGGAAAGCTGTTGGCATCTGTGTGTCTGTATTACTGTTTGGAAGTCCATTCTTGAAGGTATTTCTTTGTCTTGGAGAGAGCAGGCAGAGCAGGAACTTCGTGTAGATTTTGTTTAATAGGTGCAAGCAATTTTTCAGTTCTTGACCATCCACTTTTGGCTCCTGCACAGAGAAGTTTAACAGCACTAGCCCTGCAAGGTCCTTAAAAGTAGCCTCTGAGAATGCAGGGTCTGCAAGATTGGGAGGAAAAATATATGGAGCACTTTTCCTATAACAAGAAACAAACTATCCTTCTCCAGCTCTGACTTCATGGCATCATCTTTGCTATCCTCCTTACCCTTGTCCTTTCCTTCCCATGCTTCAAAGCACAGGGTATGCCTGGTGACGACTCATCCCTGTCAGGGACCTCCCACATGCAAATAGAAACCCACACTTTTACAGTTACAACAGATCAACTGGCATGCAGATGCTTAATGAGGAAGTAAGTCAATTAAGTCCCCCTTCCACATTAAATTGATTGTCCATGCCATGCGACTCTGCCTGGCCACCCAATAAACTTCCTGTTCAACGGCTGCCAGAGCATCATGCAAACCACCTCTTCCCTCAGAGCAACATGAATGGCTGCATCTTTCCCCCACATCAGCAGCATTGTGGGGACCATGATTATTGCCTCTCAGTGACTCCTGAATAGACAGCCTCAGTTTACAAGTAAAGCAGAGAGGCTGTGTTTGCTTGCCTTGGAAACACAGAAAGCAAAGCTGTTTTCACTCTTCTCTCTTTCTTTTCCTCCAGTTTGCTCACCAAATGACATCCTGTGCAATACCTGTGCACCTCACTGTCTGCAGCTAACAGGTCGAATAACTCGACCTCTGTAAACAATTATTTTGCTGGTGCACAAGAGCACAGACTGGCTCACTGAGCATTGGTAGCTGTGCAGGGAGAACAGAAGCAAAAGCAGCAAGAATTATTTTAGTCTGTCCAGTCATCAGACTTGATACATAGAGAAAATCTGCTGGGCAAGACAACATGATTTAACATACCCAATTTTCTAAGCATAACTTCACTTAAAATGGAAAAGAAAGATTGGTCTCTCACTATCATGCATAGAAGAGAGGAAAAAAGAAGCAAGCCCCTAACAGAGCAAGGCTGAATCAGCCTGTGACTGCACAACTGCTGATGTGGACAGGTGTGCAGGAAGTATGTGCAACCTCTATACACAGGCACATGACCATGTATGTCTGACACCTATATAAACGTATGGTAACCACGCCTGTGCATGTGTTGACTTTCAAATGAATGTATATGAGTGCACACACTCAGACCAGGTGTAGCATGAACATTTTCAACCTGTTCATATGCCATCAGAATTGTGGAAGCTGCTGCCATTGCCACTGCCTCACCTGTATGCTCAGGTGCATACACTCCTTTTATGTGTGTGATCACACCCTGAGTGTGCTCTGTGAGAAATGCTTTTCACAGGATGCTGATTGTGCTGAGACTCTAAAGCAGTCACTTGCCTGTTTCCTTGACTCCAAGTCTTTTTCCCATTTGCACAAACCTGGAGATGGAAACTTCACTCTATCAATCACAAACCAGCTCAGAGGTACTTTTCTGAAAATACACAATATCTGCAGTTTATTTTTCAGTTTGGTATGGGGAAAGGGGGCAGGGGTTGTTCAAGCACAGACTTTTTTCTTTGACATGCATTCCATGGACAACTCAGGGCAGAAAGTCTCTAGTCCTTCACCAGCCGGTAGATGTGATGTTGGGCACCGTGGTCACTAGTTGATACTTCAAAAACATATGCTATGCACAGCAAGGTCTCCTGTGTGTCCCTGTTTGTCACAACCTAGACAGAAAAGGAGAAGAAGCTGAAATGGCAAACTGCTATTTCTCTGCTTACATATTCCAACACACTTAACATAAAGCAGAAGGTCAGTAAAAGACAAAGAGCAGAAAAGTGCAGGATTGATACACAGCTTGGCCCACACACCAAAGCACTTTTGCAGCCTCAGAACTACAATGCACTGAAGAGACAGGGAGGTGAGCAGAGACCACTGTGAGGAAAAGTCCACTGTGACCAAGCAGTGATCACATCAGTGGAAGCAGGTCCACCAGGTTCTCTACTTCCCACCCCTGGTGTTGCAGAGGGAAAGTGTTTCACAAAAAAAAAAGCTCTTTTTGCTCTGTTTGTTGGGTATAGAGGCCCCCCTGTGGCACACCCACTCCTGTTCACACATATATTGATATATCACAACCACAGGCTGTTATTTTCCTTCATCTGCTCCTGCTTGTCAATGGCAGACACAGAACACGAGGATTAGAGAGTATAATTCCTTTTACAGGAGACTTCCATACACTGTAGATGTTGGGAGAAGGATTGTTGCTAAACTCATGCATTCTTACAGAAGCTCCTTTTTTCCCTTTTTTTTTTCTATGGTCCCTCAGGACCCTTAGTGTCTCTGCAACGTGACTCTGTCAGCAGCATTGTGAAGGAGCAGTGTTGTCCTAGTTTCTGCAGCATGCACTGTGTGGCAGAGGCAAGAGAAATATTGCTCTCAGAACTCCTAGCTCAGCTTCCCTCTCTGTCACTACACAACTTCGCATATTCTTGTCACCTGAGTTTGTGCCATAGCTAAAGTTCTCTCCTGATGGAGGAGACAGATTTTTATCAGCAGTAGCACAAACTCAACTGCAGAAGAAAACCATTCCAGCTGGAGGCTTGTACTGTATCAAAGCCCAGTTGTTCTTGTGAAAACAGGAAGAAAATATCTGTTTTCAAACTTGCTTATTAATTTTAGTGGTCTGATTTTGATCTATTCTGTTTTCTTACTTCATGATTGGATTTGCAGTTGAAGTCCTTTCTTCTGCAAGATGTGGTGAGTTATACACATCCAGGTGTGCTAAGGCACCAGGCCCTTTTCTGAAAAATGGGCTCTGAAATCTTGGGAGTTCTAGATCCAGAGAAATGTGCGAAGCAAGACAAATTATGCTTGTGGGATTTAGAGGTATCTAAGCTCATTAAAGGGTCTAGAAAAAATATAATCAGACTTGCCTCAGAGGTGGTAGCAGGGACTGCGGACTACCAACATGCCTTATTATGTATTTTTCAGTTCCCCAGTGGGGAGTGGGAAATGCTCAGGCTGCTGCTCAGGGAGCAGCACTTTCATCTTGCACGGGACTTCAAGGTAGTGTATGCTAGCACCCACATGGGACATGCCTTCAGTGCCAGAAGATAAGGGAAAGACATGAGATTTCTCAAAACACAAGGCCCCTGAGGAAGTATAACTATGTCACAGCTTTTTTCTTAGAATTTATACGAAATGCTGGCCTGACTGAGGAATGAAACATGCAGAAGGCAGCTACAATGTTCCCCAGTATGGACTACAGCACACAGATCTCCCTGTCTCTGCTCCTCCCATGCTTTTGCTCATCTAAAAGAACTCTCAGCATTTATACTCCTTATTTCTTCCAGATGTTTAAGATCTTAATACAAACCTGAAAGAGTAAACTTCTTAATGCCTTGTGACGTGTATCATTAACCTTGTGTTTTATAGCTGATGTGTCTGAGACACAGAGCAGTGAAATGAGTTGCCTGCAGTTACCCAAGATCTTAAGAGAATGGAATGAAAACCACTTTGATTTCCAGTCTTTCATACAACCACCAGCATCTCTTCTACTTACCCAGCCTCACGTTCTCTGGGCAAAAATCTGTGATGCCTCTTATAGAGATGAACACAGAATTCAGTCCATTAGAAAAATGCACCTTTTAAGTTGTCTGCCCTCTTCCCAAATTTAGGCTGCAGCTGAGCCTGGAAAGGCTCCTGTTATAACAAAACACTAATGCAAATCTAATTGCTGTAGCCTTGTAATCCTGACCTATCTAGCAGTTGCAGTGATTCAGAAGGTGTCACAGAGCTTCTCCACAACATCCCCCTTCCTTTGCATGTCTCTATATTCTGTACAGGTCCTGAGGAAACTGCTTGCTTTCCACCCTAATATGGTCAGTGAAGAACTCTTCCCAAGAAAAATTTTATAGCCACTCAACAGTGCCCTTGTGGGTTTTTTTACCTTGCAAAAAGGGCCAGGGTACAGAAAGGACCTCAATATTTGTGAAATAGTGGAATAAGCATTTCCTTCACTGACTTTTTCATCATTCCCCTTCCTTTGTCTCTCTGCCTCATGAGCTCTCCCTTTATTTTTCGTTTTATCTCTCTCTCACCCAGGTTTCTCAAATTCTTTTGCAGCTCCTCCGCATCAGTTACTATCTCTAGAGCTCCATAAATGGTCTTGAAGTGCAATAGACATGAAAGACACTAAGTTCAATTAGATGCTGAGCTATAAAAGGAAATCTGCTTTGACTCTCAACAGTGAACTCCTGCATGGTGCTTACATGCTGCCAAGTTGCAACCGAAAACAGCTGAAATTCCCACCTGTAAGATAGTGAAGTTCTCCAGCACACTGTTCATCATGTACTTCTCGGGAAGGTGCTTGAGTTTATGGATGAAGTTGATCATGTATTCGCAGAGAGGGGAGCGGTGGATGCGGTAGGAATAGTGTCCGTTTTCATAGCGTGCATACTCTGTCTGTAAGGCAGAACACAAAAGGGGCACATGGGACTATGCTGGCACACCAGTGACACTATCACAAAAAGGGATTCAGAACAGAAAAACTAGAGTGGCACTTTTAAATAATTTTATGAACCACAGTACTTTGCACCAAGGTCAGTCCCCTTGAGTCCTCCAATTTCTTTGGCTTGATTTCTTGTTCTCT
Organism: Sturnus vulgaris; assembly: GCF_052056855.1. Taxonomy (NCBI): domain Eukaryota; kingdom Metazoa; phylum Chordata; class Aves; order Passeriformes; family Sturnidae; genus Sturnus; species Sturnus vulgaris. The sequence goes on from NC_142244.1 coordinate 33,047,024, forward strand.
TTAGAATGGTGTGTTCCAGTTTCTGAGCAGCAAACCCTCAAGGCACTGTGAAAGTACCAATTGACACCTAGGCTACAGCCTGCATCTCTACTGGACAAACACTAGGTGTGAATAAACTGAAAAGGTTAATAACTACTGTCTTAGCAAGAGCAGGAAATAATGATAGTAATACTATGCTCAGGATGCTTGATAACTAAAAAAAGACTAAAGTCTTCTGGTACCTGTGTAAGAGAACATGGAATTTCTGCCCCCCTCTTAGGAAAGGGTCTGGCCAATGATACACAGAGGGATTTTTTTGCTCACATTCACATCTTAGCTCTTGTATATTTTATCTGCCTTTGAAGAAACTGAGGCCATATTCTATGATTTCACAGCAGACCCTTAAATACCTGTAACCCTCCTTCACCCCAGAAGCTTGGTCTTCCATGTGCACCATGACACCTTCTTTTAGCCCCTTTATCCCATCTGCAAATACTTAACCCAACTTCAGACATGCCTATCATGTGACTGTAAATGGCTCATGGGAAGGATGCACCTTGAACTGACTGCTGACATGAGAACAGCTGTGTTCTGCACATAGATGCTTCTGGTTCCTTGAGAAACAGGGCAGCAGGAGGCATGTCAAAGTAGCTCTCTTAGCAGCTGAATGTGGCATCAAAAAGAATTTCTTCAATGCCAGTTACATGCATAACCCAGTTATTTGCAGTTTCTGTGCTGCTGAAGGTGTAAGTGTATAACCTCTAGGTCTAATAAAACCATAAGACTATAGTCTGTAAATTATTACAGTCAAATTAATAGCTATTGTCTATAAATGATCTGTTTAAAAACACTGATGAGAGTGAGGTGTTGCTTATATGTTTTCACATTTCTTGACTACAAAACACATCTATGTTACCTAGCTTTCCTTTGCTTCCAAAAAAACCCAAAGAATCGGCAGAGCTAAGAGTCATATGTATTTACATCTCCTCAGAAATTGAGATTTAAGGGAAAAGTAGCAAACACTAGCAGATCTTCAGTGAAATCCTAGGACAAGGCCATTTTGCAGGCTGAGTGCTCTTATATCTACGACATCCATCTCCCTGACAAGAAGTATGAGATATATTTTGCCTTGAGATACAAAGGCAGGATGCAAATACTTGAAGTGACAAAACAGCAGCCAGAGGGAACCTCGCACCCAGGTGTCTGCTCCTTACCTCTACTTTCTCTACCACCTGTTTTCCAAAGGAACACACTTTGGTGGAACAGGTAATGACCATGTTTTCTGGGCTCTCATACTGGCTGGAAACACCATAGAAAGATCTGGATTCATCTTCAATATTGGTATTCAAATCAGCCTGCCAAAAAAAAGAAAAAAAAAATCAGATGGTTATCAATAGATGGTTGTGGCATTTTCTCACCATTAACTTGCATAACCAAGATAGTAAAATATTGGGAGTATCCCCAGCTCCTTAAGCAGACCACTGAGCATTGAGCAAGCAGGGGAAATCTGAAAAATATTGAATAAAATCCTATTTCCACTTCAGAAAATGGTGTGGATTTGCATACACATTGGGGAAATCTGGTGGAATATCCTCCTAACATTAAAAACATATGACATGGCTTGGAGGTACTCACAAAGCATGTGGAGAGCAGACTGCAGAGACAGAGCAGTGCAACAGATGGACTAGACTGGGCTGACTCACCAAGGAAGGAAAATAATGGTAAAGCAACAGTAATAAAGTTTTTCCACCCTAGGAACGTAGGGAAGGGAAAAGAAACAGCAGGGAAAAGGAATATGTGAGTACACACACACATCAGGCTCAGGTACTACGATGTAAAGAATGTAAATAGACAGGATGCAACATAAGGAATGTAGGTTACTGTAGATGGATCCAGCCCAGTTTCAACTGAATTCAAACCTGTCTCCAGTAGCAGACAGTTTTCAAATGTGGGTGCCTAAGACTGGCCAACTGAAGCCTCCTGTTGGGACACAACTCCTAAAAATCCTGGCTGGCTGAAGCTTCCACCAGGGGTCATTCCAACCACAGTTATGAAACCAGTGGCGGTTTCCTTAAGCTCTAGAAAGACTACGGGTGTGAGGGAATGCCCAGCTCAGCTTCCTTCCCTTCAAAACTGAAAGGGTAGAGCTTCTCTGTGCTCCACAAGCCCAGGTGCTAATTTAGATCAGTGTAAAAGCAAGATCAGTTCCCATAGGCTGCTCCAGAGCATATTATTCTCCCAGCTGAGCCAAGGGAAGAGGAAACTGAGGAGTGTTCCTGCTACAGTGAACATAGTGTGACTAGGACAGCATTAGATGCCATTCTTAGCAGGGTTTTCTTAACCAATGTCAGTGAAGAGATTTTTTATTTGAGATCTAGAGCAGCACTAAATACAAGCAATGTGGTAGAACTGGACCACCACAATAATGAATAGCCCTCTTTCTTTGCCATGCAAAATACCTGTCTCTTATCTGCCATGAGATAATAAATACACTTAGTTTAGTTGTCTTAAGGAGCAACTTTACAAAAGGTTTAGGTCAGTCTAGAAAGTGACAGTCAAGTTTTCTACCCTTCTGTAAACACGTGAGCTTGCTGCTGCCTTTGTGGCACCACAAAAGATGAGGCCACAAAGATTGTCTATTTTCATAGCAACACATACTCAAGTTGGCTTGAGTCTCTTGAGAAACTGCACCTCAGAGTTGTACTTTGATGATACCAGGCTGGTCCTGACCCCAAGAGAGAACAGTCTCACTCTTCCAGAGCAGCTTCCCCATTCCTGCTGTACTGACATACATTTCTGGAGCTGCATTACAAGGCTCTCTAAGGAATTGCTCAGTTAGTTCTCAATGGGATCAGTTCCCTGGTCTGATTCAGAAACACTTGAATGTGCTCAAACAAAGAATGTGTGTTGGGAGGATAGGTGGCAACAGGGATAGCAAAAGGCAGGACAGCTTATTCTAGTGAATTATTATGGCCATGCTGAAGACCTCAATATGAAATAATTGTATCTATGCAGCTACTTTCCAAAAGTACCTGTATTAGAGAACAGCAGTACTACTCCATTCTGGTTTAGGTTTTTATTAACTTACTGTAATACTGTAATACTCATTTCCATGTCAATGTAACTAACTGTTGTTTATTTCACTCACACTCCAATATCTCAATAAAGATTAATTTCCTGCCTTGTCCAGAGAGGAACTAGACTAGGAGTCCTTCACAATATTTTTCAGCTATTTCCCTTGGGAGTGATAAACACAATGTATGGACTCGATTCCGCTCTTCCAAAGAAATTGCCCCACTAAGTCAGAAAGAACAAAGGGTCAAGGCTAGAGAGGCTTGGTCAGGCCACTGCTACATAAACACAGCAGAGATTCTCACTGCAGCACCAGACAAACATTTTCAGGGTCTCACTAGTAAAGTTAAGGTTACATTTTTCAAAAGACTCACTGGTAGAATTAAAAAATAAAAGCACTCAATGCGAGGCAAAGCAGAAAGGTGCTAGTTCCACTTTATGAGAAAGGCTTCACTAGCCCTCAGAAGCCACTCTAGGTTCATCCACACTTTGACAAGCTTCCCATTAGAAGGCCAGACTAGAATTTCACAGCCAATTAACATCCAATTAATCAACATTAATGGCAAAACTATGGTAATACTGTTTGAATTAAGGAGGCATCACCATTCACTGACATTATATACAACCAGGTTCCTGGAAGCCCTGTTGCAGTGGAGCACTGGGATCATGTTGGAAGTTCCTCACATTTACACTGCACTTTTAATTTTAAAGCTTGTCCCATATTGTGGGCTAGGACGGTCAGACATGGAGTGATCAGTCACCAAGAGCTGCGTACCCACCTCCTGTCACATTTGCAGGTCTCATAAACATACACACATGGAATTTCAGCAACTCAGGGAATGACAGTAGCAGCTTGCTGGGGACTTCAGTTCATGTTTGCAGGAGAATGGAGCTGGAGCACACCAGACACTGCTGGCCTTACAGTTACAGCTTTTTCACTTATTTACAGCTGCTAGTTCCCACCTCCTCAAGGCACAGTCCCTGTACCAGAGATAATTTAGCACGCACGTTTCTGCTCTTGAACTATTTGCAACCTGTTTTATAAAATGGCAATGTTGTATATGTATACAAGACAAAGAACAACTCAGGAGTGGAACTCCAAGCTCTTAGCTTTCCCTGCTGTGGAAATGATTACCTCTTGAAGGAAGACATGGCAGAAGATCGAGGAAGAACACTGTAATCTGCATAGCCAAATTAACTTTTAAATGTGAACTGGACACTGGGGTAAATCAGAAAGGATGCAGTTAAACTTCCCATGATTGCATGAGGACAAGACCATAATGACCAGAAGAGCGACTGCATTTAGGTTAACATCTAAAACACTACAGCTAGATTCCTATGCCTAGATTCATGCCTAGATTCCTATGAGCTCCTCACAACACCTAGACCATCAGGACTATATTGTTTCACTAAAGAAAACCTTGTGTCGCAGCACATTCAGTGCTGGAGCGAGCACCTGAGGTGAGCAGAGACAGGTCTGACTTACTGTGTCCAGTATACTCCACCCTGAAAAGATGCAAGGAAGTAATAGTGACTATGAGTCAAAGGAAATTTATCTTCCCAGAACTCCATCAAGCAGGAGGCCTAATCTTCACTTTATAGCCTGGGAATGAATAGAATTTTTAAATATGTAACTGGATGTGACTAGAACCCAGGTGCCTCAACTCCTCTCTGGCAAATGCCCTAATATGTCCAACAACAGAGTCCTAAATACGTCCTTTACCCCAACCTAGGCAGCCAAAGGAGACATAGGCAGGATTTAGGAAAGTCTCACTGAGGGGGCTGAGCTGCCTGGCCCCCCAGGCTGCTGTGGGTAGAACTGCGGGGGAAGCAGCAGCATTCAGGCTGTTGGGTGGTGTCCAGCATTCAACAGCTGTTCTCAGTCTCTTTTACAGGCAAAGGTAGAAGATCAAATAAATGAGGCATATTACAAGCTAAATCTGAGTTATGAGCCACCAACTGGACCATGCTACTTTATCTGACTAAGTCAGGGTTCTTGCTTTTTGTCCAAGTTCCAGAAGCAAAAACCTGTGCACACTCTGGCATAGCAGAAATCTGATGTGTCTGGGATGTGTTCAACTTGCTGTGCAAGCTCAGCACAGATGACACACTTATCCATAGCTTGTCTGATGACTTCCAAACATGCTGAAACTACAATCACTGAGACATCTGTGATACAGCGTATCTCATATACTCACATACTGCATTAAAGAGTGAATCTGTCTGCTTGGGGTGAAACATCTGAGATTTCCTCCTTTCCAGAGAAGTAAGCAGAATGCTTAATTACCTAGAAGATTTCTAGATAGAAGAAATTTGTTCTGGGAAGAGCATAGTAGCCCTCCACAAGCTAAAATGCTGCTCTCTCCCCTCCATCTCTGGAAAAGATTCTTTGAAAATTCCTCAGCAATTCAGTCTTTATATCTGCCTTTCGCTGACAATAATCTCTACACTGTTGAACACTGTGGGGGGACAATTTTGTTGGAAGAAGTGCCATTGGCAGAGTTCCCTTACATAAGGCAGCAATTGAAGGTGGTGCTGGTTGTGGCAGGTGAAATTAATGTGTGCAAAAATCATAAAACTCCCTGTTTCTAGCTGCTGTCTGGTTTGCTACCTCAGGAGTACCAAGAACAGAATGGATGTGAAGACCAAATTGTCATTCCTTGCTCTCCAGGCAGTTTCAGGATTGAAAGCATCCAGTGGGCAAAGAAGGGTGCTGAGAGCAATTTGCACTCCTGCTGTTTTGACTGGATTTGCTTGTGACAGGAGAGAAGCCAAGTGCAGGACGGCAGTTTCCAGCCAACCCCTTCAGCACTTTCCCACAAAAGTATATTCCATTTAGCTGAAAGAAGATGCTCAGTGATTTGACTGCCTATCACCAAGAAGAAATTACTACATACATTCTGCATAGGCAGGACAGGGATCCCAAGAAATTCCTCTAATTCATGTCTCTGCAGATGGCTGCTCTGTGCAAAGTACTACCTGTCCTGAATTCCTGATTTGTCACTTTCCTTCTGTCTTCCATGCAGAGTCTCACAACTTCTGAAAGTTCCAAGATGCAAGTGCACCATTCTAATAGCGTGCAAAGCCCTGAGAACGCCTCTTCCCCAAACTATTAATAACGATCCATATAGGAGGAGTTCACAGGGAGAAGCAAGGAACAGGTGGCAGAGATAATATTAGCCTGGAAAAGAGCAGGGCTGCCACTGCCCATGTGTTGGGAGGCTGATGTCTCACATTCATTGTCGTGTGCTAGAATGCACTTGGAGCACAGAGAAATGTCACACAGATGTCATATACAATTTGCTAACCCAAGTGCAAAAATCAGTTAATTGTACCAAATTTCCAATGCCAAAATCAAGAAAGAATTGCAAACACTGCAACACTGCTTATGTTTCAAACTCATCAGCTGTTAACTCTTAGCTACTGCATAGATCATTTAAAGCACCTTTGAACAAACATGAACATCTCTTTCTCAGTCATACTAGATCCTCAGTGCTACCACAGAGGTCAAGAAATCTCAACCCTGGTGTTTAGAATTAGGCTTCTGGCACACAACAGATCATCTAGAACATTCAGTGGTTACTGTAGCAATGGCACGTTCATGCCTCAGGTTTTTCAAGCTTAAAACTGCAGATACACAACCAAAACTTACTCATTCCTTGGCTTTTTAAAAGTCTTTGTCACCTCCAACCACAACTCCAACTCAGAACTTCTGAAAAATCAATCATATCTTCATGTCTCAAAACATCCCTTGAAGTATTTAATTCTACTCACCATTTTATCCTAAAATTATGCTATAAATTCAATGGTGTAGTAATTGCTTTATCCAATACATCTTTGAATATCAACAGCATATTTGTCCAGAGCTATCAGGCAGCAAAATGAAAAAGTACCCCAGCACACACTGCTATGCAAGTAGGAAAATGCAGAGGAATATAAAAAATTTCTGCTGAAATCTAATTTTCTTCCTTTTTTGTTTTTAATCATATTTCCTTATCTGTGAAAAGTGTTTGTTTCTTTGTTTGTTTGCTTCTTTAAAGTCTTAGAAGCTTTCATTTAACTTGACTTGTAACTTTGCCTATTTCTAAGTGACAAGCTTTAATGTTGCAACCAATAAACCCTGATGTTAACTCCAGATAGGATTCAGCAATGCAAGGGTACCAAAAAAAGAATCAGTCAAAATATTAAACCAAGCCCAGAAATATTTCTGTCTTTGTAAGTATAGAGTTGCAGAGCCCCACCACATTGTGCACACATTGGAGTAAAGATGTTTCAAGTCCTATGTCACATCTCTTTAATCAAGCCAAATTCCAGTGAGCTGATACCCTCTGAACACTGGACACCTCACATGGGAACAGAAAGAGCTCAACTTGATGACATGCCACCATCTAAATCTTTCAAAACCCTGATAGAGGTTGGTCTGACATAGTGCATAGGCCACATTTATACTTCTGGTATTAAAAACCAAGTTACCACAATCCCCAAACTGAGCCACAAAAGCAGAAAAGCACACTGTCAATTTTGATAAATAAAACCACAGTTGCTCCAGATCACAATTTCATGACTTCTCTCTCTTTGAGTCAAGGAGTTCAAAGTGTTTCATTCTCTCTATGTAACATCTCCCTCTAATCTCTTCCTTTTGGTTCTTGGAACTTCCAAAGCACAAAAGGCAATCAATACCTTTCAAAGGGTGCCCTGTCAAAGGATAAGCTTCTCAGCAAGGTGCTGTTTTCTCTCCCAGCCAGAACAGAGCTGATGTTTCACCTTTTGTTTTGAGCACCCCAGGCAGGCTTTGTTGTACTTTGCCAGGAGCTAATCCCATGAAGGGCCCAGATCAGTAGCACAGAGACTGCAGGTAATAAAATTATGTATCCCCAAAAATCATCAGCAACCAATGCTCTAGGCACAGGCACTTGAGAGGAAGACTGCCAGCCAACATTCTCCAACTCATTTCTGGAAAGTCTAGGCTTGGGACAGCTGGGAAGTTGCATCTCAAGGCACTTAACTCTTCTTTCTGAATGCACCAGTCAGGAGGAGGCTTTCTAGCACCACTTTGTATGAAGGGAATGAGATATAAAAGCTCGTTTTTCACCATCTCACTCTGACCTGAGGTTGAATAATGTGGTAAACTCAAGGTGAAAGGCTCCAAATCCCATTACACATTCCCTCAGCCATCTACTGTACAACTGCCCTGAGCTGCTATTATTTTTAATTTTGTAATTCTTATGATAATATCGATCACCAAAGCTATTTTGTTTGTACCTTGAAGCACAATAGCAAACTTTTTGCAAATTTCAGTTAAATCACAAAAATCCAATTGAGTGAGTAAGCTTTTGCCAGGCTGATTTCTGCCGATTTACCAGAAGTCATTTCAGTAATGTATTATCAGCATAATCCAATTTCATTATATGTTTCTCTTATCTTTTCACTCGGCCAGCAGTAAGTATGCATCTGTAAATTATTAGTACTTGGATAATACAAAATGCAGCTACAGAGACAGGAGAAGAGATGGAAAAGTATTGCTTCTGACTGAGGAGTTACACAACACTGAGAGAAGTGAATGCATAAAAGTGCAGAGAATAATTTCCTCTGAATTCTTTACTTATACACAGATAAAAATTCTAGAGGGCCCAAGTCACCATTAGCAAATCTGCAGACAGTAGTCAAGAACAACTCTACAGATGGACAATGTGAAAGACACATCTTGCTGCAGGCCAGAAAGTGTGCCTTGTGGGGTCAAGAAAAGTGACAGTTGTGGCTGAATTCAGTTGCCTACACAGGGAAAAATTTGCTGGGAGGCAGCAGTTTTCTAACAGCCAGCTAGGTCACAGCTTTTAAAGTGAGAAACTTCATAGCAAATGGGTACCCTACAAAGGGCCCTTCTCTTACCCAAAATTTGACAAGGAAGAAGGCATTAGCTGGCCCCCTTTCAAAGAGCTCCTTCAGGCCCCCCTTCTTCTCAGGGAACTTGTCATAGATCTGCCGGATATCCACTGCCTCGAGGTAGGGATCATTGTAGCTGGGGCTTGACTGCCCAATGTGCACAAACAGGTGTTTGTTATACTGCAAGAAGAGGAAAAACACAGCATTAGAAAATTGTTCAAGACCATTCAGTACATACTGTACATCCATTGTCCTTCACAGAAGACTACTGGAAGTCAATGAAGATTTGATAGCATTTTCTAAAAGAGCAGAAGAAATCAATAGAAATATCTCTGCTAATACCAGCTCATGCTGTTCTTTCCTTCCTATCAATACATTCATGCTCCTTCCTTCTCTGAAACACTGTTGTTGGGTGTTTTCTTCCTATATTCACTCCTAAATCATTGTCTCGTGCTGCTGCCATACAGTCTGAAATAACCTGAAACACAAAGTGTTACCTGTGACAGGACACTCAGTCCAACATTGATGCTCCTGTCCTATGAAGAGCCTGAAAGCCCACAGCAGATAAATCCCAGGCAAATAAAACTATCTTTTCTGAGCTTTCCTATCTCAGCCCATCACCAGAGCACATTTCAAGACGCAGAATCAAAATGTTTAGTGAGAGACACAAATCCTACTACTTCCATTTCATAGGTGGGCACCGTGGAAACACATTGATGCAAATTAATCACAGTTGCCACCAATTTTAAGTTCTCAGCATACCAGAGAAACAAATGGCTTTATGTGATCTTAGCAACTTCTGATTTTCGTTCTGTATTGGAGTCTATCTAACAAGGCTGGACAGGACAGCCAAAATAGCTTGGCAGGGGCTTATGACCTCAGTGCCTTGGGCTCTGCTGTATGAATGCCCATGACCCTGCACAGGGAGGCCAGAAGCACATTGCACAGATCTGGTTCTATCATACTTATCCTCTAAGAGGAGGGTATCTCCTGTTTCCCAAGGATGCCTTTCTATTCTCTGAAGAGCAATGAAGCGTGTCCATACACACAGAGTAGTATAACACATCCATGATGAACAGGACCTGTCCAAAGATGCAAAATTAATGAGGGGTGGAAGCAAGGTGTGTTTCTTACTGTGTCTTGGTCTTGTTGTTGTTCCAAGAATGCAGAGAACTCTAACATCCAAAGTTTGGAGCTAGCAACCCTTCGTCCTTGCCAAGCTGGTGCTGACGGGGAAGGTGAGAGGCCAGCAGGAGACTCAAACCCTAAGCACACAGGATTTATAACAAAAATTTAGAAAAAAATGGCAATAGCTTTCCAGTTGAGCACCTATTGTCACAGCTGACTCATAATTTTCTTATGGCTTTATTCATCATGCAAAAAATATCATTCACAAAGTCCTCAGTCTACGTGTGCTCTAAATGGCTTGTCAGTCACCCTCTGCTAAGACAGCACTGCTAGGGCTCATGATGTAAAAGACTAGTTACCTGGGTTTGGCACTGGAGAAAACATGTTCAGCAATTTTAAGGGGACTTAGAGCCCTAAAGGAGCAGTGAAATAAACTGTTTAGTATCAGAATGAGATGTCACCATTAATCTCTCAAAATGGGAAAAACGAGAAGGAAAAGATATTTGTTATTCCACTTAATGAGAAATTAGGAATGCAATCACGTTGTGACATGAAGCATGGTGGAAGACCAGTAGATATATGTAAACTTTTAATTTCTGCTGAGCTAGAAGGAAAAAAAACCCAACACAACCAATACAAAACAAGAAAAAAAATTTTGTACAATGAAACAAAATTTAAAAGCTTCAGCTCTCTCAATAAAAGGATGACAGGTAATAAGAGGAAATCATATAAAAATTGGTTTTGGCTCACTGAAATGTTTCAACAGGTTTTGTTTTTTTAAATTAACTTTCAAAATTTTTAGAGTGCTGGCAGTTTTTGAAGTTGGAACACAATTTCAAAGGAACTACATTTCCTTACCTACCTGGTATTGGAAGCGGAGTCTGTACAGCATAAGGTTGTTGAGAAAAAGGTTTCACACTACAGAAGTACACAAGAGAGGTGGTTAATAAAAACTCAACCAAACGAAAAGATATTCTTCATCAGCTGTTTGCACAGATAAGATCAAGTGTTTCTCCTCAGAGGGAAAGTGGCATAAATGTCTTTTGGAAATTATTTTTGTATGTGGGCAAGAGAGGGTCATGGGCAAAGACTCAGAAAGCAGTAAGGGGCCAGGACTGGACAGATTAAGACATCCCTGCAGGTGGTCAGCAAGCCCTCCCTCCAGATTTGTTTTTCTGAGATCCCTATCAGCCTCTTAATACACTGGTGCCCATTTATTTATCATTTCAACTACAAATAGTTTCATATCTATGCAAGTGGATATAGGTCTGGGCTGGATGCCTCTCAGACTTTCAGGCCCAAATTCAGAGACATTCAACACCCACAAAGAAACACAGCTTTCAGGACAGCTTAGCTCCATTTTAACACTACTGTAAGAAAAATGAAGGTCTTAGTGTTTCACAGATCCTGTAATAGCTAATGGTGCTCCTCAGGCAGCAGAGAAAGCAGAAGAAGCACCTGCTCTGGATGCTCACATGAAGGAATACTTACTCCTGGGAAGATCCAGCTTGGCCTGGCAATGGTCCTTGCCAAAACTGCAAGAGAACAGCACATTGGCAAAAGTCACCACTCTTAGGACAAAGATGAAAAGGAAGGCTTGCTCTTTTCTGAGGAAACAAACTGCAAACTCCCAGACCTTTAAAGATGTGAATGAGTTCTCTCTTCCTTCTACATTCCTGGTTTTATTCTTGTGGAGATGCTGACTGGTCTTTTTTTTTCATTCCACACACTACTAGAAATTGACCCAAAAGTGATCTTTAATGTTAAATATTATGCATGCACCTTGTCCCGCAGTCCAAGGGTTTCATCATGCTCACTCTCTTGGAAGAACCATTTTCCCCAGGAAACTATTCTCCAGTTCCACTGGAGTTATTTTGACAGAAATCAATGCTCAGCAAATGCTCAGTAGGCCCAATTCACAGGTACGGGGATGCTGACAGACCTTTTGTATAAAGGATTTTATGTAAGGGCCATCTGATCAAAGTGCTGAGAATAAGATTGGGAAATATAAACTTGAGAACGGTTCAGGATGGCCCAAACAGATTTATTCCAAAAAGATGCTGGACCAAGAAAGTGATACAGATACTTAAAAACATTTCAGACAGATGAAAATCCAAAGGAACCAACTGTTCTCTCCCTTGTATCATTAAAAAAATACACATAGTAAAACTCTATTGTTTTACATCAGTGTGAGCAAAGAATTGGACAAAACTGTTGTAGCCACATGACACATTTATTCTACAGAGATAATGCCTTTTGGCCCATTCTGTCTCAGTTCTCAGGATTTTTCAATATCCTTTTAAATACTAGAGTATTCTCAAAACTCCACCAAAGCACTGATCCACTCACCCCAGAAACAGCAGGGTAGGCTGGTCGTGGGAGACCCGGCAAGGCCATTTTACTATGGAAGGCAGTTGCAGAGATAATCTGGGCAGATGACATTGTAGCCATACTCTGCATGGCTTTATCTTTAGCTGCCTGATCCTATGAACAAGAGTAGAAACAGAGAAAACAGGATTATTATAATGATTAACAAGTTGCCAGCTCTAATGCTCTATATAACCAGAATTCTCATCAGCTCCTCTGTCGGGAACAAGCATCTCTGAAATTCTAGGCAGCAAATTCACCAATAAGTGTCCTAAGAACTCTTTAAAGCTGTAATGCTGTCACTCATTACTATCGCTTCAGATGTGAATAATCATGCTTTCTGAAATTCTGGTTTAAAGAATGCTAAGCATTTATCCTTTCTGTCTGAGGGCTTTCAACCACACAGCTAAAAAAGTTTTGTTGTGGAAAGTACACCCCTTGTTGACTTCTGTGTTTTAATAATTGGTAAGAATATTCAATGGGAAAGGTTCTTGATTACAAAAAAAACCCTCAGAGGAAAAGGTCAGAAAAACAAATCATCATCACTGCAAAAATGGCTACCTCAATTTGGGACTGCATTAGTCTCAGGTAGTTTATAATTTTATCCCCATCTTCAGGGAAACTTTAAACCTTCATCATCTCTAGGCCACATATGCAGGGAGATTCCTTCTTGTATTTTAACAGGACTGTAGATTTACACACATTCTTACAGGCAATGACAGCGCTACAATTAGTGGGTCTGAGGTAAATATAAAACAAATAGCATTCTTCATTTCTTCTTTCAAGGAATAGATAGGCAAACAGAAGCACTTCCCCACATTCTGCCTTTCCTCCTACATCCCCTACAATTAATCTTCATCCTTCAAATATTCCACATTTATCTGTGTCGTTATAATTACCACGGGAAGCTCACAGATTAATTCATAGCTTGAAGAAACCGCTGAAAGAGGTACAACAGCCCTTGCTGTCTTCTTCAGGAATTCTCACTTCCCACTTGCATTCACCGAACTGCAGTAAATTCTTACCCTTGGGCCTCCATTCTTTCTAACCCCTCCAACTTATCTAAGGTTTTCTAAAGTTCAAAGACCAAATATCCTAATGTGTCTAGCAAAAAAAAAAAAACAAAAAAAAAAACAGGAGAGGCGGCATCCTCAAAAATCTCCATAATAAATGTTAATGTTCAAGCAGAATGATCAGTAGAAATGGGTAAGACTTACACTTAATCTTCTTTTTTAGAGCATCTGTGACTCCTGTTAGTACCATTCAAGTGAATGGAAGGGAAACATTTTAAATGCTGAGAAAGTTCCTAATATTCTCCAAAGCTATGAGAAATGTTTTCAGAATCCAGTTTAAATTATGCCTTAGGGAATAACTAAAGGATTACCTACATTTTTGAAGGGAAATCATTACTTTCTGGCTTTTTCTTTATATACATAAGGACTACTTCCCATGTGCCATTGCAGAAAAGGATATTTTTCCTTCCCTTATTTTCTCACTGGAAAAACTGTATTTGTCTACCCGAGTTTATACATGAGTTTATGCAGAGGATGCATTTACTTGTGGAGGTATTAAAAGTTAAAAGAAAATGTAAAATAATTAGGGAAGGAAAGTATTTTACCTATAAACCTCTGTTGTGGTTTGGTTTTGTTTTGTTTTAATGCTTGACAGACTGCTGGAAGAGCATGTTTTTAGAAAATACATCTCCTTTCTGTTTCAGCTAACAGTTCTGTGTTCATTTCAAGTGTTTTCCAGTGTAAAATAAAAAAAGAAGAAAAAATAAGGAAAAAAGGAGTGACAAAAACTTTTACCAAACATTTGCAATGTTTGCATTTTCTTTTATTATTCTTAAAACACATAATAATGATGATGGTGATTATAATCATACCACCACGATTTCCCACTTTTTTCCTTAGTGCAGATAATATTTATTAGCTACCCAGGACATGGAAAAACTACTGACTTTTGGGAACAGAGTTTTCTTCAAGTTTCACCCTATTTTCCAGCTCTATCTTTTACAGACACATTTAAAAAAGACACCCCAGTTTGTGTGGAGATGGAAACAGTGCAGTCACTACTCTAAAAAGCCATCATGTAGCTGCTCTGATCTCTAGGATATAAAAACAAAAACGTGCACTTGCTTTAGAAAATGAACAGTGATGGGAGAACACACAGCTGTCAGCAGGACCTTGGAAGAGGGGCAGCAGTTTCTGTGATTTCATTTCCTTGCTCTATGGAAATGTCCAGTGAAAACAGAGAAGTAAATGAGCTGAATCAGTGCTCCCGACTTGCCACTGCAGGCGGAAAGGAACAGCCTGGTCCTAGGGAAGGGTTCTCTGCAGGCAGCTGGGCAGAGCTCACAGCATGGCCTGGGTGGTGTAAAAGCACAGCAGCCAATGGCTCCATGGAGCTCCCCAAGACACCTTCGCTCCTCGAGAACAAAACCAGCCAGCTCCTGTGAGCTAAGTGGAAACAGGCTCGGCTGACTGGCTTTTCAATCATGCCCAACCCCAGAGCTGTGACACACAAGGAACAGAATCAAGGTTACAGATGTAAGCAGCAGTGAGGCTTTTAACACCCCGGGCAGTTGTTGTTTCCTGCTCGCTCTAACTGGCCTCTCCAGCAGGCCTCCACCTGAATTGACCACTTAACAGCACCACAGGTTTCAAGCTTAGGCAGCCCTACCTGGGTGCACTGAATTAGATAGTTGTAATTTGTGCCTCCTTCTCTTTATCAGAGCAGCTGGAAACACAACAGGCTAATAAAAGACACAGCACAGCTTTCTAAAATGGGGCTGGGATGTGGGGGGGAGAGGGGGTGCTGTCATGGCTTAGAGGCAACCCCTGCTTGCAATAGAGCTGCATGCACGTCAGCACTGGGCAACACTGAGTGCCAACAGCTCACACACAGGACATCCATTTGCCCTGGTGCACAGCGAGGAGCTGCCCAGGCAGCCAAGAGGAAGCACATGCTAACAGCCATGCCTCAGCAGTCAGGGACAGACTGGGCTGTCACAGTTATTGTCACCTGAAGGATGGAAGATCAGGGAAGCAAACTCTCTTCCTTCCAGATTACTTATGGCCATACCAAACAGAAAGGTCAGCATTCACCTTCCTTCTCTGGCTGTCTCAATGAAACATAACAAGGCTCAGACCTCACATCCTGCTCAGCAAGCCCTTTCTGGATAGCTCACATTCTAACAGGGGACAGACACCCTCTTCTGCAATTGTCACATACAAACTTGACCTTCTCAACATTTCTGGCAATTCAGTCTGAGCACATAAACCGTTTCCCCACATCAAATCTGAGTGGAAATAAATGTCAAGAGGTTCATTAGGGGGATCTTGGAGCTTTTCCTATGGAAAGGAAAACACAGCTTTGCTCAAGCAAGTATTCAACCATTTTCTCTTTCTTGTTAGCTCCGGCCTCTTCAAATCAGGTCTGAATTAATCAAGGAGCAAACTCTATTCAGTTGGCACCATTTTACCTGAAAAGATGCCAGCTAGCTTTTTTGCTTCCCCTCAGTGGACAACCCCACATCACTACCTCTAGTAGAGGTGGAGCTGGTGCTCTAGTAACTGTAAGGCCACCTTTTCCCAAGTCCACCACAACATCAGTGACTGCTTACTGGTCAGCATTTGGAACCATAAACCCTTCCTGCTCTGGTAAACACTTTCTGCACACTCCTACGTCTTAGTGTTGTTCAGATTTGAATGACAACAGCATAAACTGGAGGTAGAAATAAGACACATGAAATTCAAAAAGGTATTGTTTCTTTATTCTTTAAATAGAATTGCTCCAGACGTCACAGAGCTTCAACAATAATGAATGTTTGCACAACATTTCCTGGGAAGAACCTTTTCCTCTCCTGCTTACTACAGTTCAGTGACTAATCTCAGGCTTTTTTAAGGCTATTCAAAGAGGGAATAGCTGACTTGGAGGGGCTTGTGTGATATGCTAAGGGATATCCGTCATACCTTGAGCTTGGCTTGGATCTCTCTAGCTTTCCGCCTTGCCAGGACCTGGATGTGACTAGATACCTGCATTGAAAGACAAAATTCCATGCTCATTCCAGAGGAATACTTGGTAGCCTCTTGTAGAAGTAAACATGCTTTAGGCAGTTATTTAGGGTTGGGGGTAGGAGGGATTGGGGATAACAATAAGCTGCTTTTCAGAACATAACCCCAGTGCCATGAAATAGGGTGGAGGGCTAGCCAAAGTTAGGTCATCTACAGCAGGTCTAGGCTGCTCAGTGCTTTTTCCAGCATAGCATGGATATTCATTCCCAAAGTACAAAGATTCCTTTTTCGTCTCATGTGCCAGGTATTTTCAAAATCATCATTGCTGTCTTGTCTGCTTGGGCTGAACAAGGAATCTTCATGCAGAGAACCACTGGTGTTCCCTGAAACACTCATCAGTAGGCCAAGCAAATAAAATCATGGTATTTAACATTGGAAAAATTTGTGGGTCATGATATGATTGGCAGACATGAGCATTATAAATCTCCTGTAAAATGCCTGAGCTGACTCTTCCTGCCGTTCTTATTAACCAGCTCAGCACAACAACCTCCTTCCAGAGAAGTCAGAAACCACCAACAAGTGAAGAGCAAGAAATTTGTTCTCATTAGCCCCCATAATATCTAGAGGTCCAAAGAAGCTAATCCTTACAGGGAAAACTGGACACTTACCTGTTTCCTTGTGCGTGTTTTCCCTGTTCTCAGCTTAATATAGCGGGCAATCAACTCATTTCGGCCTGGAACAGAGAAATAATGCAAGTACAAGTTCAGAAAGCAACGATCCCAGCAAAAAAGATAGGTAATTCCATTGTGTATCTACAGAAATCAGCAGCAGGATGATTCTGTCACACTCCTTTCTTAGAAAGGAACTTATTAGTGCACATGGTAGAAATCTGAGTTTTAGGAGCAGTCTCCTATAACATCTCCACAGGCAAACTGACAAAGTTTGGGCCAGATAATTGGACTAGGGACTTGATGGAAATTGAATGAATGAATGGATGGGGTCCCAGTTGACAATGAGCTGACAGTGAGGAAGCAATGCACCCTTATGGCAAATCTCAGCTGCCAACAGGTCAAGGGAAGTGATCCTTCAGCTCCACTCAGCACAGCTGAGGCAACATGTGGAGTACTGAGTCTAGTTCTCGCCTCCTCAGCATGAGAAAGGTGTGAACACACTGGAGCAAGTCCAGCAAGAAGTCAGCAAAAATTCTTAAGAGACTGAAGCATCTGTGCTATGAAGAGAGGCTGAGGGAACTAGGTCTGTTCAGCCTGGAGGACTCAGAGGCAGTTTTTAATCAATAATAATAAAATAAATTACCTCAGGCAATGAAGGGAAAAAGGTACCCAACCCCTCTCAATAGTGCCCAGTGATAGAACAACAAACAAATTAACACATATGAAATTCTGTCTAAAGCAATTAAAAAAAAAAAAAGGAAACACACAACTTTTGTTACTCTAAGAGTGGTTAAACATTGGCACAGGCTGCCCAGAGAGGCTGTAGTCTCCATCCCTGGAGGATAGACACAACCTACTAGACACTGCTTGAGCAGCAGGGCCGGACTAGGCAATTTGAAGAGATCCCTTCCAACCAAAAGGAGCCTGTCATTCTGTGTAACTAAGTCCAAGAAAATAAACAACAGTGGGGAAGCACATGGAAACAGCTACACAGAATTTATCAGTGTGATATGATACAGTGAATTACAAGTGCTTTCAGGCTCCTGCAGGCAGACTACCCAGCTTTATTACACTGGCTCCCATGTATCACGTCTAAGCAGTCACACAGATTTTATTGTCTTTCTGGAGGTGAAGAAATTAAGAGCAGAAGCAGAAAGGCAGCAGTTATGCATGTGAACTCTAGGCTGGTTCAAAGCAGAAAACACGACAGAAAAAGAGCAAGCTCTGCAAAATAATACTTATGTGGTGACCACAGTAGTATCAGGATAGTACTGCAATAAATACTGCGAGTAGGAGCTGCAAGGCTGTGAGAAATCTTGATATGGCTGGAAGTGTTTGCAGAATGAAGCAGGAATGAACTGGGAAACAAAGCCACAGCTCTTGTGAAGTTTATTTATAATGAAATTAGAAAACCCAGTATTGTCTGCGGGAAGTTTGTGGGCAAAGAACTTGTATATTAGGGCATCACAGACATCAAAAGGTAAGCAGTGAAATCAGCATTAAACTATCAGTATTAACTATTCCAGTAGTTCAATATTCCATGAAAAAGCTGTAACTTGTTTTTATTGTAAACTTATTTCACTCAACCCTAAAATAAAGTGCATACAGGGAAAGACTGCTGAAATTTACCACTCAAGCCTTTAGGGAAGGACTGGCAAAACCCTTAATTCCATCTGTTTCTAAAACAGAACAATGCAAATGTCCATGACTGCAGTTGTTCACAAAACACAACCAATGCACACATAGGGATGGGAAAGCATTTTACATGTACAGATCTTAATCTTTCCCTAATGGTGTCATTGTAGCAGCTCCCCTTATTCCCCCGGGAGAAGAAACAGGTCAGTAGCTGAGAAATCAGCTCCAGCTCCTGTAAACACAAATTAGGAACCGTCTCTGTGCCAGAAACACAATGCCCTGCCATGTAAGCACTGACCTCTTCAGTTCCCATAGTTTCTGCTTTAGCACAGTGAGAGTTTGGTGGGAGCAGATGCTGTTCTGCCACCTTCCACCTGGCTGCTCTTCCAACCCATGTAAACCATTTTCACAAAGCCGAGACCAATTACTAGCGACACATATCCACACCATCTTCCTCTAGTGCCAACAGTAACATTTATGGCTTCTCAAAGCTTCCATCTGTTTAGACATGGATCCAAGCTGAAAGGTAAGAAACAATAGACAGATGCCAACATACAAGAAATTTTGGAAGGACGGTTTGACACACATCAGAAATGGGAAATGTGCTGAACAAAATAAGGCACTCGATCCCTATTATCTATAAAGAAAGTAGAAGGAAAATTTTTGTTTCAACAAGACGACCCTTTGAGACACAAGGGGAATGAGTTAAAGGAAAAGAGAGGAAAAACCAGCCTTAAGAAGAAGTGGATGTGGTGAATTTCAGGCAAGCTTTTAAAGGGTATATATTAGGCTATACTGAAAACTTAAACACATGGGAACTCTCCAGACACTGGCTCAATTATGGGTCATCCTTGAAAAACTAATTTCAACGGATTCTCAACCAGATACAATAAATTTTATGGAGCAAATTCATATATATTGCGTGCCAAATTAAGTAAAGAAATTACAGAGGCTGAACAGTGTGACAGAACACCATTCTGCTTTAGTAGTAAGGGGCTGCAGGGGTAATGGGTATGAGAGGATGTCATGAACAGCTCTGTGCCAGTCACAGTCAATTCCAGCCACCACCAAACTGGATGAAAATAACAATCAATCCATCAAATCCTCAACCAGTCAGAGGACCACAAGCTACCTTTGCTTGTATGTATTTTGGGAAGGGTGAGAGCCAGCAGGGACAGGAGACACATGAAGAGACACAAAAGGAGACATGAGAATGCACAGGAAAAATACAAGATATGTAAAAGGATAAATACGGAGAAAAGGAGACGTGGTAGGGGACATTGCTGGGGGTGTGGCTGGAAAAGTAATCTTGGAAAAAGTTGCTCCATGACAGAAGAACACTGAGGCAACTGCAGCACCCAAAGCAGAGCAGAGACAATTCTGAAAGGACTGCAGCCCATTGAAAACCCATGCAGAGATGAGAAGGAGCTAGAAACAGGGAACACCAAAGGGGAAACAAAACAAAACGAGAAAAAAAAAGCAGGAACTGGCAGAAAGAGACCTTTACACAGTGATGCCAATCTCCTGCGTCACCCAGCACCTCATCAAAGGAATTAAGAGGGACAGAGTGCTAGAGAGAACAAAAGAAGGGAAACAGAGTAGGAAGCAGGGAGGAGAGACAATAAACTGTAGTCAAGCCTGGGAAACTGGGAGGTATTTCCATAAGTGTGCATTTAACTGTTTGGCTTTGACAACATCAGCAGCAAAAATTGCAAAGTTCTCTCAGGCCATGTACTTCACCAAAAAAGACTAGTGAGAGGGGAAATTGTACAAATTGCAGATATTAGATGCCAGTACAAAAATTCTCCAGAAAAAAACTCTACACAGAGAGCATTTAATTGTGGATCATCAAATTTCCAGTTTGAGAATTCACTTCCCACTTGCTAATATCTCACATACAATCTTCCTATTCCAGAAGTGTGTCCTTACAGACAGGTTAAAACAGAAAATGGCAGGTTACACTAAGCTAATAACATACTGGGAGCACAAAAAAGAAAAAAAAAGGGAAGAAAACCCAAACAAACAAACAAAAAAACCCCAACAAACAAACAGATCACTCTACAAAGACATTCATCACAGAGATTACTAAATATAGAACTATGTAAATTGCCAAGCCCAGTAAACTGCAGCAAGGGAGTATTAAATTACCATGAATCAAAACTGCAAGAGAAGCAAATCCTAAATGTCTTTTGTTTCTTATCAGTAGTTAGATGTAAGCAGGTAATATGTGGCTGGAAGTCTGTAGGCTCACAGGCTCTGGAAGGCACCCTCTTTGTTTCACAACCCTGGCTGCAGGGTCAGCAAAGACCAGCACTGCTCACTTGGCTGGAACTGGCAGAGCTGTCATAAACCGTCAGATGGTTCATTTTTTAGAGCCATGTAAAGTGTCCCTCAGTAATCTGATCATATGTTGTGTTCTTAGAATAACTCCCGCTGAGGTCTGCCACGGTCACCAGAACCTGCCAACAGTTGTGACTCCTCTGTCGAAACCGCGCGTCGGGTTTCAAGGAGCTCCAGCCAACATTCCAACTGTGGCACAGAACCTTTATCCTCCATGGAGCCTTCTCCTTGGAAGCATGGCACGAAAAAAAAGCAGCCAAGAGATATTCTTTTATGTTCTATATCTCTCATTCTAATCAGATACATTTCCAAGGGCAGCAATTTGGCTCCCATTAAGTCTTACACTAAATTGCAAAAGCTTGCCTTCAGTAGTTATGCAGAAAGCAATTGCTAAGAGAGGTGAATAAGAAGGCTTTTGGATTCTCCATTCTGCACCTGTGCAACTTTGAATATAACTGCAGAGAAGTGTCTTCCTGATGAGGGATAATTGAAGGGAATTCCCATCACCACAGAAAGCATTTTCCAGTCCTACCTCAAAGTTCATGCTGACTTTCTGTTAGTAGAAATTTTTCTTCCTCTCATAACCAGTCTCTTTAAAACTTATACTTCCTCACACACCTGTTGCCAAAGAAAGTGAGATCAAAGAATTCAGTGATTTCTGCAAAATCCTTTCAGTGGGAAATGGCAAGGAAGTGCCTGTTTCTTGGTAGATTCTGTACCTTTCTCTACCTAAAGCAAACATTTACAACTACCTATAAGTAGTTCTGTAAGAGAAGCAACTATCCAGCTATATCTAGTGAAAGGTTTATCCAAGCAATAAGATGGCTTTAAGAAAGCCATCTCAACTCTCATGTCAATCTCTTTGGGTCACTTAATGATCTCTCCTGGGACATTACTATCTCCTTGAACTTATTTAATTAACTATTGGTTACAATCACCATCAACATAATGAACTGTGTGCATCAGACAAATAAATCTAGACAAAAGAGGGAAGGTAAGGACACCTCATCGATCCACCAAATGTCAGTGTTTCTCTATGCATACAACACAAAATGAACTGCCAACCAAGCCTTACCAGAAAGACACTTTTTAGACAAAAGCAGTGTGTGTTTGCATGTCCATATGGGACTAATTGCCACTGGGGTCTGCCCCATCCATAGCTCCCTGCACAGCCTTACTTCCCATCTCTCATTCCACTACTTCCTCCTCCCTACTATGCTAAATGCCTTCTGGGATGTCAGCATCAGCTGTTTGAGAAATAGGGCTACATGTGTCAGAAACCACATTTTTTGGTCTTTTTGATGGTTATCAAGATGCACAGACATCCAACTTCTACCAATATAACCTAGTTTTAATACTACCTTTATTAAGATCTTATTTTCATCACAAACCATGTTTTCTCACCAAAGGCTTGGTGAGAAGATTTTGTTTGGTTCCTCTACCCAGGAGACAATAATGGAACTTAATACACCACTATGACCATCATACTGTGATCATTTCCCAAGACCATGGGAAAACCATATTGCATTTTATGGCACTGACTCATCCTATGAAGACATCTTTGACCTCACCAGAGCAGAACTCAAGTGCTCAATAGTCAAGTTTGAGTTTCCACAGCAGAGTTACACACACTAATGAATTTTATATTCAGCTGGGAGAAGAAAATTTCCTCACTCTGATCATTTATTCCTTGCTTGAATTTTCTCAGGATAAATCTTCAACACGAAGATTCTCTGAGCTCATTCAGTCCCTACAGTAAGGGGATTTTGAGGTAAAGAGTCAAAGAATGATAAGCCAGTACTTCTGAAAAATATCAAAACAGTCAAAGCCTGAAAACACAACATTGAAGGGACTAAGACCATCACAGTCAGCTCTTCCCCAAAATATCTGTTTTCATCATTTGACTGCACAAATTCTGAGTTCCTCCCTCTTCTGAAATGACAAATTCAAAGCTTTATTTGCTGGGCAGAATGCACAAGTCAAGCCTCTCACATGGCAGGCAGGTGTTTCATTTGTCTGATGTTCAAAAACTCAGTTGTCTCATTTACTAACTGGTCTAAACACTGAAACCCACTCTTGTATTTTGCTGGAAAGGTGTTTACTCCTATCCTTGCCACTGCACAGCCTAAATTCAGCCAGAAACACAAACATTTAGAAACTGCTTTTTCTTGGTGGTTGGTTTAAGGTGCTTCACACAAGGTGTATGGTTGGAGTATAATAATTACAGACCCTGCAGTTTTGGGGAAGCCTCTTACTGGTTCCAGACAAGTACTGGAGATAAATGAAAAGTCAGGCCCTATGGGTGTAGTTAGAACAATCTGAAGAGGTTCCCCACTCCTCAGCTGGTCATTCCTCCTCCTGGAACATTCCATCAACTCCTGTGTGCAGCTGTATCAACTAAATTGATGGCAAAAGGGGAGAGGGGACAGGGGAGGAAAGACTGACATGCACCACTCTAATTATCAATAATTAAAAAATAAAACTACCCGTCCCCATTTAGATTTTTTGAAGGTTTTGTTTTGTGTTTCCCCCACATCAGCCTATTTTTAACTGGATTGGTGAACTAGTTCATTTTGTGGTCACTTTAACCACGGCAGCAGCGCAGCAAAGAGAACAGAGGAAGAATCAGTGCAGAACTTCTTAAACCAGTTTTGCCACCAGAGAAACTGTAGTCTGGAACTGTTCTCCACCTAACCCTCACTCACAAACAGGCTGGTAAGAAAATGGGCAAGGCACTTCCTGTGCTTGCATCATTTGTCTCAAGGCTAAACAGCGTTAAACTGCATTCTAATTACTGCCCCAAGGGCATGTGGAGTTACTCCTTGTAAGGTCAGCATTTTCTAAGGTACAACAAGGTATGCAGGCAGCAGTCCCTCCGCATCAGCCTAATGGGAAGCTCCAGGCTATGCAACTCTTCACCACACCTCAGTCTTTAATAGTGCTTTTCAGTGCATAAATTGAATGTCCTCATCAGCTGTGTTTTCCCACATTATCGCCTCAGGCCACAGAAATGTAAGTTAATCCATCCAATAAGTGCTCTTCCATATACACGTTAAGGACTGCAAAAGGAGCAGAGCTGGGACTTGTTCTGGTACTTCCCAGGGTTAAGACTGATAAGAATCCTACAGAAAATGTTTAGATTCAATTTGGCTGGGAAATCCCAAAATCACACCAATGCAGCTGCATATAGTAACAGGAGTCCTTCACATGCCAGGGAGTGTGTCAGGTAACACCTGAAAGAGCCAATAACAATCCTACATGGAGAGGCATGTCAAGCTAACAGCTTTCAGTCTCTTGGGACACCTGAAAACGACCTCATTGAGGCACAGACACTTTACTCACCAAGGCCTGGGTTCAGAGAAACTTGACTATTGAATATAGCACTGAAACCAATGTTTAACTGCAACAGCATTTTCCATTTACCATCAGTCCAGGTTCTACATCACAGACTCGGACATCTGATAAATTCTTCCTTAGATCAATAAACGTCTGCTCATTTTCTGTATCCTCTAATAACTGTGAGGCATCTGAATTCTCAGCAATTCTCAGTGGTGTTGTCTTAAGGGATAGAAAAATCTTTTTTCTACTGATTTTGTGTTCAGCTGCCCCTGCCAGCACCAACAGTACAGAGTTTCTGGCGGATTTCTGCCCCAAGTGCTAATCTTATGCATGTGCCCAGATGACAGGCTGACCAAGCACTCAAAGCTTCAGCTGCAACAGAAATTAGAGCTAAAAGGGGTCTGTGAGATTTGTGCAGCCACTTGCTGCATGACCAGCACAGACCATGCAGTTCTCAGGGCAGTTGCTCTGGTCTGGCTCAGTCCTGTGAGGAGCCATGACTGCTTCACTGAGCACCTAAGACAACACCACCACCCAGCCCCAGCCAAATGACTGAGAATTACACAGCAGCCTCGAGGAGAGCAAAAGAACCCAGAGACTGTTCTTGCATTATATGAACAAATGAATACTAATTTTTTAAGTGGAATGGCTGCCACCATTCAACTTCAGTTCATGGCATCATGATTTACAGCGCAGTCATTGCTTGTGATCATTTTAAGCCATTAAATTATAGATTCAGCTTAAACAAATGCCTGGACACTCCTGAAAAACGTGGCTGCCTTTCCCATTCTCTCCCTCCCTCTCACCAGATTGTTCCACAGGTCAGTTCAACTTTGATCTGGCAGAAATCTGTCCAGCTCGTTTTGCCAAAATAGTTTGCTATCAGTTCAGCAATCTAGCATGTATCCACAAGGAGTCTGCTAAAAACTGAAGTTTGCCTAAAGAACAGGAGCACAAAATTGGAAGCAGAGCAAGGGAGCAAGGAAACAGGAATGGCAACTCCCTCTTTTCTTTTACTGTGAACTGTAAGGTCATCTCATAATTTCTGAAGGAAATCTACTCTTGGTCTCAACACAACAGTTCCACACCATCCTGACATTATCAAGAATAGTTTTTAAAGATGTCATACTCTTTAACAGGTGAAAAGAGAATAACAACAGAAAAACCTAGCAGAAACACAAGATTAAATAATTGCATAGCCACCCAGGGACTGGTCTGGATAATAGCTGAATTCTGTCAAGATAATGAAAATTCCTTACAGTGGCTTCTGATATTCTCTGTTCCTTCCTACTCTTCTCTCTTTCTTCTAATACCAGCACAATTCTGTTCCAGATTCTTTAAGTACCTGTTCCCTGACTGAGTTCACAGTGTAAGTCTGACAGATAAATGGGCAACCATGATTCAGGCAGGACAGCAGGAACAGGAGGATGACAACACTATTTAAGCTGCAGAGATACCTAAAAATGCACATGGATCCAGAAGGAAATTTGCATGTATCTAGGTGCTTCAGTTACCTTCTATATGAAAGCTTCTATATCTAGATTTGTCAAATTACTTTCCCACAACTTTAGCCACAAAGGAGCAGACTAAAAATGAACACCTCAAGTACAGCTGGCTTTGCCTCTGGGCCCAGGAGCAGATGAGACGATTTTTTAAGGTCTTTCCCAGCACCATTTTCTACGATTCTACAACCAAAGCCAGTGATGCCATGTTTATATGCAGGAATGCTCATAATCCCCAGTCAGGGTTGAAAGCAACACTGAACTGGGTGCCACACATGCTGGTGTGTTTCCCTGCAGCACTACCATGTGTAGAAAATGGTTTGTGTCTGCAGCACCTGCACTCAACAACTTGGGCACTGCTACTGGGTGACCTCACCAAGCATTAGTCACACTCCTTGCACTCCTGCCCACAGACTCCAACCAAAGCTCCTGGAAAGGCACTTGCAACTATTGTACAAACCAAGCCCAAGAGGGAAGAAAAGTGATTCCATTTTACATGGAAATAGTGTCATTTCCTGTTCAAGAAGGAACAGGAAAAGCGACAGAGCAAGACTCTGGCTGTTTATGCACATGGAGTGAGACTAAGAATGTGAAGGAGTATCCAGAAGATGGGTCACAAGTTCAAGGTGACAGCAATGAGCAACAGCTGCTGGCTGTGCACCCTTCAGCAGCAGGTGTACCCAGGCCCCAGAGGTTTCACTCAGCTCTGCCAGTGACCAACAGATTTACAAGACCATCTGTCTGGGCACAAACTGCACACAGCCTTCCCAGTTTTGCTGCCCAGATCTTCACCACACACAGACAATACAGGGTTTGTTATGGATTAGCTAATGAGCAACTGTTTAAACCAATAGACAGCCCTAGTTCTCCTGCGCTCATTAACTGGATCCTACATGAATGAGAATACTGCTTGTTTTTTTAGCTGCAATGCTGGCTTTTTCTGAACAAGCAGCTTCACTTCAGGCACTAGAAAATGGAAAGGTTATGTTGTGTCACACTGGTTTTGCTTAAGGAATAAGGAATGCTTTTGAAAGAGATTTGTAAGAAAGTTCACGTTACAGGTTTTACTTACTTGCACTGAAGAAGTAAGGGAGTTCCTTTTTTCCTAGGCCAGGTCTCCACACAATCTGCATATTGACATTATCTGCTCCCTCTATGCACACCCTTTCTTGAGAAATGCTGTCATCCTTCTCTACTCAATGTCTGGCTAATTGACAGAAGACAAACTCCTGGAATTTACCTAGAAGTCTGCTCTTTTTGTTTCAGACCTAAGGAAGGGCTCTTGTTAAATAAACATGCTCAGGTCACAAAACCACAGGTCGTATGAATCACAATAGTAACAATTTACAAAAAAATGCAGACATTTACAGTGTAAAGCCACCTGTTTGCCCACTTGTTTCCTGTGTAAAACCATAGCATCTCCCATCTGGAATCCTCCTCTAATTCATATAAAATACAGATACACATGCGCACGTGCACACACACCATTATTTGGGAGTAGTTTTGCAAATACAATCCTTGTAGTTTTGTCTGATGCAATTTTAAAAGCCCCCAGGCACAGCACTTCCATTATAGCTCTTGAGAAGAGTGAGATCCCACAGCACTGAGCACCATGTTGTCCTGAAGCCTTTGCTGATATCCATCCTATATTCTCTCTTTCTCCCCCATTAATCCTAGTCATGCTCACATGTTCCACATAAAATCCCTCTCCCTCCTAAATGTTAACACCCTTCAAATATTTTTAGACTGTTATTATGTGTCCCCCCACCCTCCACCTTTCAGTCATCACTTAGCCAAGCTATGTATATTTAGCTACTTTAATCTTTCCTCCTAAATCAGTCCCTTCAACTCCCAGAGCTCAATGTTAAGTCTGGTATGCTTGCTCTTCTCAGAACTCACTCCATGTTTTTGAGATCTTTCTGGTAATGTGTTTGCAGAAACCTGTCCAGAAGATAGCTTTACATGCACTGGTTTTAAAGAGAGAAGAAACCCAAGTCCATGGGCACTATTAAATTTCGTTTTCCATATCTGTTTTTTGTTCCAAAATTTTGAATTCAATCTGAATTTTTAAGTATTAATGAACTTTTGGTATTTGTAAGATTAAATTAGCAACTGATAGTATTGAATCCAGTTGTGAATGAAGGAAGCAGGTTTTAAAATGTAAAAGAACACTAAGGCTTTTTAAAACTAAAGTTTTCAGAAAACCACTTGAAATGTGTAAAGTTATCCAGAAGAAGAGCAGAAACAAAACAATAACATGAAACAGGGGAAAAGGCTGAAAAATGAAATATAGACAGTCTCTCAGTTAAAAGGTGGGTGAGTGGATACATCTACAAAACATAAAGCTGGTCTACTAAATTGGAAATCAATTAAACTGGATGTGTTATCTACAATGCAAAAAAAAAAAAAATCAAACCAAGTGCCTTTCTGACAATATACCACTACAAGTCAACTCTCTCTTGGAGAATTACTAAAAATCTGAAATTTAAAAATGAAAAAGTCAGAGGAAGAGCTATAAGGGTAATGCAATGGTGCCAATGAAGGAATTCACACATGATGAAAACTGTGGCTGTAGACATATACAATGGGAAAAACGTAGTACTACACAGCTCACCTGGTTTTAAGCCTGACAGATATATATGGGACTAGAAAACTGCTAAAAATCAAAAGGGACAGGAAAAATATGTGCCCTATTTTGAACCAATAGAATGAAGCCCCACAAAAGAGTCACAATAATTTTGATAACATGTAGTACACAATAAAATTGCCAACTGTATTTATGTTCAATACTAAGCATGTTAAGGAAAGATGCCACAGCCAGTACTATTAACTGCAAGAAGATTCCTGGTGGGGTGGTGTTTCAAAAGTGGCAAATTTCTCAATATTCAGGAAATGCTTGGAATTCATGCAAAAATATTTCTTTTTACACTTGCATGAAGAAAACACCAGTTAAATTGACATAATTAACACAAAGAACCATAAACTTGGCTTACAAAGAAGATGGAAGGAAAAGCATGACAAACTCCAGCAGAAGTTTAACCCACTGCTAATGTCTCCAGAAGTCTGTCTTTGTCTAGTCAGACAACAAAGAACCAGAGAGCCACACAAAAGCATAGTTGAAAGATGACTGAGTGAAAGAAAACCTCATTATTAAGCAACTCCAAAAACATTACACCTACCACCAGAGGGGAGGGCAAAGTCTGCATCCTGACCAGTTGTCCACGAATCCAAGTTTTGTCTGTCTTCTAGTGTTTAAATACGAGATTCCTTTTTTTTTTCCAAAATCATGGGATAAAGGGCTGTTCTAGAGTTCACTAGGTCATAATAATGGAAGGGATAATAGCTTCAGAAGTATCTCTCTGAGGGATATCACAGCTGAAATACAAATTTTGCAATTACCTGAAACATTCAGTTCAGTGTCAACTGAGCACATTCTCAGCATGTTTCAACAGCTTTGATTGAAACACCATCAGGAAAGATGCTAAACTACAATACAGAGGAAAGCATTTGAGGCCTGTCACCTTGAAGGTTTCCATATTTTAAATATCCATGCTCCTCTCTCCCCTCAAGAAGAAGGGAACTGGGACAGGCAGCATGTTTTATGCTTCTTCGGATTTATGCATTTGCTTTGCCGTTCTACTTTTAGTGACTATTTGAGGTTGGGGAAACATGAAATGAAACTTACCCCTTTAAGTAAAGGCATTATCCTGCAAATTTACCTAGTCATTTCAGAACAGGGGTGGGAGGGACCATCTGTGACCTAGTAGCTTTTAGCATCAGACTGACCTTTCATCCCATCTTAAGTCATGTTGTAAAAGCAAGACTTTGTGGTCCACTGCCTGCTCCAAGTTTTAACTAGTAACATGGTTGACCGTCCTTCTTCTATCATTCAGCCTCTAAGCTTTGGACATCTTGAAGTATTTCCTATCAGCAATTCACAAACAGATGGCACCAGCCTGGGAGATGGATGACTGCCCCCAGCTGTCTGCCCCTCCCTGCTCAGCACAGAAATGGCTGAGCTGTTTGAAAAGCAGCTGCTAAAGTAGTGACTCTTTCTGAACAGCCATCTAACAAACTGCCACCAACTCTAGACCCTCTTGCAAAAAGATGCTCCAAGCCAGGTGTTCCTGCAGTGTAAGGGAACACTGGACAGCTAAGGTAATAATTAAAAACTAAGGTAATTAATTGCAATTACCTTAATTAAATTAATTACCTTTATTTTTATTTTTAAAATTAAAAACTAAGGTAAGAATTAGTTTTTTCAAAGATCTTACTGTCTCTCCTGTAACGTCAAAAAAAGTATCATTTTAAAAGTTACTATTTCTTATTTTTCTGCTCTCACTAACCTTGGGAGACCTGGTCTATTTAGCATCTCTATGCAAATCTCACAAACGTACTAAGCTTTTTCCCTCTCCTTTCTCTACATCAGTCCTGAAGATGCCAGGAGATAGCCAACATCTAATTCTGTGACAGTTTATTTAGTACATATGCTACAGATACGATTGCTCCCACGGAAAAACATTGTTGCAAAACATAAATTACAGATTTGTAATACTGTACCCCCACGGTGTTCTAGCAGGCAACACCCATAAAATTATTCTCAAGACCTTAGTGGTACCAGAAGTGTCACCAGAGAAGAAAGTGTCCCAGACTCAATGCTTCTAATGTCAACACAATGATTAGCAGAAAGGACAGCATTCCATATCACACGAGACAGCTGCCTGTGCCTTAAGCAGGTGGTCAGCAAAGCCTGCTGGAAAGGCCAGTGAGGGCTTGCACCCAGAGCAGGCTGTGGCATGAGCTTACTCAGTCAGGATGCTCCTCCATGCAGAAATGGAACATGTCTAGTAAGGAAAAAGATAATGAAAGGAAAGGCAGCAAAGGAGACACAGATTATCAGTGCACAGAGAACAGCTTGGCTGACTTTGATGTGAAGATGGAATCCTGCTCACTCAGCAATCAGCTGAGTGTTGTCTAAAGAACTGTAAACAAGCAAACTTTGAAGAGGCATGGAAACATGAGCATTAGGCCTGTGTAGAGGCTGAAACACACCTTTCTGTACAATTTTAAATGCATTTAAGAAAAACACCATGAATTCTTCATATTGCCTCAGTACACTTCAGCTAAAACCTGCCAACTTTGAACTGACAACGGGTTGTCTCACAAAAGATGAGAAGCATATAAATTGCACATAGAAGGGATTCTGAGACCTGGAACATCTTTGCCCATAACAGTAGTACCACGTGAGCCACTCCTCAGCGAGAAACAGTGAAATGGTCCTGATTTTGTCAGGGGAAAGGGGCTTATACAGCTGTAACGCCTTACCCCTTGGTGAAGAGAGCTCTGAGCAAGTCGGTCACAGGGTGGATAAATAACCATTCCTTCAGAGGCAGGGCCAGCTCCACATCGAGCCTGCCCTGCTCCACAAGCTGGCTTGTGAGCACTGAAGATGAAATCAAGGACTATATTTATTCTCCCTGCCCGGTCATATCTTTCTATAGATCCCAGACAGGGCCCCACTTCCTTGGCCTGGATGCTGGAGACGAGTAAGCAAAGGAGGGCATAAATCAGTGCCTGGATTCTGTCAGGAGCACACTGAACCAACCATCCACACTAGGAACAGGTGCACTGAAGGCAAGCAGGGACACTGTCCCATTTGGAGTAGTGGGGGAGGGCTTGCAGAAAAGCTCTTAATTTCTTCTCCCTGAACCTACCCTATAAACTTTTCACCCCGCAAGAGGGTTATTTACCTTCTGCAGTTCACCAGTCCAGTCATCTAGGTGTGTTCCACTTAACACCAATCCATGCTAAGTCAGGCCCAGCTAAGTCTCATTGGTTTCTGTATCCCTTTGTACTTCACTTTTGTTCTCATTTCTTTCCTTTTTCTTCTCTTGCACTCTCTGCTCTGACACATTCACTCTAAAAGTTGAAATACTTCAGGGGCCATGCAAAATGTTCAGTAAATTAATACAGTCTTAAAACAAAACTGCAATTTTTCACCAGTAATTTTAAAAGTCACCCATCATGAAAAGCAGACATAGAGCAAGAGGCATGTCACTAGTTCGTGCATAATAACCGTAGGGTGGAATCTCAAGTAATATTTTAGTCTGAGTAACATTTTAAGCAAGCATCAATCCCTAAAGAAGCAGTCGTACTTTAACCTCAGTCATGGCTGCTCATTCCCAACCTCACCATCCTTTCTCTAAATACCAGCAACAAGCAGCTGGGCAGTATCCAAGTTCACTTCTTTTCCCCTTTCTGACCCCGTTACTTTCAAGCTGGATCAGTTCCCCGGGTTGGTTCCATAGCACAGCCACAAAAACATCTGTGCCAGCACAGAGCAGGAATTGATGTCTGCCTAAGAATACTGGCTCTGGATTAGCCTCAGGGTGATAAGCCTTACCCAACCTATATTGTTCTTCCCAGGTACAATGATGTGTGTACCCAGTAAAACCATCCACTGTAGATAAGCCATGTAAACAAGACCCCACCCACGCTCCCACAATCAGAGCAATCAATTCTCTTGCTCAGGGAACAATGGCCTGATCGGTGGACAGAAACCTGCAGAATGACTTGTGAAGTGCTCTGCAGGAAGCCCCGGGGCATGCACGGAGCATCCCATGATGGGGCCAGTGAGGCTATGCAGATTCCAATGTATGGGGAGGAAAAAAAGCAAGCACTGACTGAGTAGAAAAAGGGCTGTCTTCCTTAAGATCCTTGCTAGTGTTTTGAGAAACTGTCCACCTTGGGACATAAAACCAAATACTGGGTATTCAGCCTTTGCTTTGCATTTTAGTCACAGAAGTACCAGATGGCTTCTAGCAATACTCAGCTACAGAATCCAAGCCAGGCCAGCTTTCATTAACAAAATGAAAAGAAATTTTAACTGTGGAAAAGGTCAAAAACCCAATTCAAAAGCACGTGTGCCACGTATAAATTTGACTTCTGCTGCAGCTGCAAGCCAGAGCCTCTCTGTGTTCAGGGACAGGTATCTAGTTAGCTAGATGAGAAGAACCCACAGGTGCAATATACTTGTTCCAGGGCTATGAGAAGGCAAACTACAATGAAGGGGAGTACACAGAACTTTCTGCCTTTAAGATCTGAAAAGTGAAGCTGGTTAACAAAGTGTAGGTGTTTGCAGCACAGCAGAGCCGTTCAAGGGGTCAGGAGCTGAACTTCTGTCCTGTAGCACCAGACACGCAGACCATTACCTGTTCTTACCTCCAGCGAGAGCAGTGAAGACAGCAGCAAGAGATACCATAAAATATAGGTTTTGTCACACCATGAAGCCATTAGATTATATACATATACATATATATATATATATATTTATATATGAAGATTAGTTCAGGAGCATGCTCAACTCTGAGATCTACCTTATGGATAGTCCCCTGAAAAAGATACCTATAAATCTTTCTTCTCTGTTTTGTGAATGACAAGATCTTCACACCAATTTTCCTAAATACAACTCGATGCAACCAACAGCACCAGCCTGGGAACACCCGAGAGAAGGGAATTCACTGAGAGCATCCCTTGGGGCACAGGGCAGGCTGCCTGGACCTATCCCTGTCCTTACCATACATCTTGCCTTCGTCTGACAAGATAATCTTGCGGCGGCCGCATGGCGGGTAGATGGCTAGCGCTTCCTGGAAGCTCTGCTCGATGTCCGGACTCCACACGCCCTCGGCATCATTGTCGATGGGTTTGTCCAAGGCCTCGCTGCCCCCCGAGTCGTTGCTCCCCTCAGGGGAGGTGGGAGAACTCCACTCGTTGGAGGTAATGGTGCCAGCTAGAAACTCCAAGGTGCCACGCGGAGGAGCAGACTCAGAACCTGCAATGGCAAGCACATCCCACCGGGCAGTTAGAAACCTTCCTCGCTAGGAAAAAGGAGGCACTAAAGCAAAAATAAAGTTTCAGAAAATCTCAGTTAGGAAGGGTATTACTTCAAGTTTATCTTAAACGATAACTCAACCACATGTTGGGTTTTTATGTTGAGATGAAAACATTTTCTACGAATCCTTCTGATAAACAGCCTGCTCCAATCTCTCTTCAGTTCATTAACTCTGTCACTTCCCAGTTCTTCTCTGAGGAGTCTTCTCGTGTCTTTATCTCCTTTATTTCTTTCTCCCTGCACTGTCATTATCCGTGT
This sequence comes from Sturnus vulgaris, assembly GCF_052056855.1. Lineage (NCBI taxonomy): Eukaryota > Metazoa > Chordata > Aves > Passeriformes > Sturnidae > Sturnus > Sturnus vulgaris. The sequence continues at coordinate 33,081,105 of NC_142244.1, forward strand.
AACTATTATTTAACTTTCTGAAGCACACATAGAGGGATTTCAGTGTGAAAGACTATGCAAAATAAAGCAGTGATGAATTATCCAGTCATCACTGATCACTAGGGTTATAATTTTCTTAGGTACTGTTTCACTGGATCAGAGTTAGTAGTTGGTGTCACTTCTAACACTGACATTTCTTCTCAAGGATCAGCTGTGCTTTTAAAAAGCCATCCCTGGAGCCAAACAGTTTAATGCAGTGTCTTCCAAATCCCAGCACCATATCCTGGCAGGAGCAGAAGGCACCATGAGTACAGGGATGACAGTACCAGGTTGCAGGTCAAGAACCAAGGTGCTTAGCCTGTTGTTCCGGCTCATCCTCAGAACGACTTTGGGCAAATTCCTTCAGTTTCCTCTGCCTCTCTGCCCCCTCATCACTTACTAGCCTCAGGCTATTAGATTTGCCACTGGGCAGGAGCAGAAATTGGTTTCTCATTGAACCTAAGCAGGCAGCTGCTAGCTCTTGAAAACTACAATAAATTATAGTCTACTTATAAATGCCTACAGGAGAGGCTGAAGCCTTTTAGTGGAGCTGCTGAAACACTCGTTGAGAAATTGACTTCAGACCACACAGGCATTTTCAGTCAACCAAGCAGGAGACAAATGGCTTCTAAAGACACAGATCATTCTCCTCCCTTAATCCAAAAGCTGCTTGTTTATCATTTTAATAGCTTTGTTATCTGGGCTACAAAGAATGTTCACAAGCCAGCATTTGAAAATCCAGTCAGAGTTCAAAACTTCCTTCTCTATCACCACATTGAGCTGGGCAGCAAGAAAATCAGAATAAGGAGGTTTTTCCCAAGAGCAAATCATTAAACCTGCACTGAATATGAATAAGGAGAGAGGTCTGACATAACTCTCTAGCTCAGAAATATCACAGTGAAAATATAAAGGGGAACAGAAGAGAAATTTAGGAATGGTATTTGTCAAAAACTAGTTATAACTTCAAAAATTCAGGGCCCATAGCTCCAGAAACTTTTCTTACAAACTTTTTTCAAGTCTTTTTTTAGTTTCTTATCTCTTTGGATTCTGTATTTTTAAAATCTTCTCCAAGACCATAATGACCAGATTTTTCTTTTTAATAAAAGCTGAAATCGTTCAAGAACTTAAAACATTTCAAAACCTGAAATTGTAAAGATTTGACAACACTGGTTCACAGAAGGTCTTGCTGCTCCTTAATTACTTTAGACGGCAGCAGATACATATTTTACATCTCCAAAACCCACCAAAAGCTAAGGAAACGAGTAAGACAATACTGTGCCTTTGACTAATTTCAATATATTGTCTATATCAGACAAATACTTAGACACAGTGTACTGTGTTTTAACAAATGGTTCACAAAGGCATTTAGAAAACCCAGTATATTACTTATTTCCTGTGAGAGTGCTTGAAACACAAATCACTGGAATGGCCTACCACTGCCCATCCATCCATTTCAGCACCTACATGAGATTATTTCAACCCCTTTGATGCATGGCATACACTTTCAAAGCTTTAATGAACATGGAAAGAAATTATAAAATGGGAGGTGAGAGGGGCAGAGAGGGGAGCTCACACTTGGCTTTTTACCACTGGGACAGACATCCCACACACACTGTGAATGGCACCAAGGCAGGCAATGCGACTTTAAGAGACCCTGAAATGAAGGGTAAGAGTTGCTTCCCTTGCCAAGCAGTCCCCCTTTCACTGACAGATGCTAATAAAAAACTGCATGGATATTTAAAGGATTGTCCTGCTGGGGAATCAGTGTAGAGGAATAAGCTTTCCACAGGGAGACAATGACAGGGAAAGAGAAGTTACCTGTTCCAAATCCTCCTTTCCTATATCCCCAACCACCCCAGGTCCCTGGAAGCTCTATAAACCCTCCATAGTTAACACACATTAGAATATCCACAAACACAAGGCCCAGGCTGGTTTTATCTTGTGATGACAGGCTGAAAAATGGAGGGTTCAGAATGAAACCCAAGGTGTGACAGCAACGGTATTCATCATACCACCTGTACTGGGAGCTGCAAATCTCACATGAGGCAGCAGGCTTCACATCAAGTGGAAACATCTCCAACTGTTTTAACTACAGGACTCCCAAAGCCACAGTCACTGGAAGCTACAGCTCTGCTGTCAAGCCAAATCCCAGAACAATGTACACAGGCAAAGTCATCTCCTAGGGAATGAAGGACCATCATGACCAAAAAAAGCATCTACTTTGAAACCAGTTATTTTCATCTCCTTGGTGTCCATGCTGACACAGGGGAATACCTAGCAGATGATTTCATCATGGCACACTCAAGTTGAAACTAAATAAATATATCTGAGGCATAACTCTCCTCCCCCCACCACAATCACACCCGGGGAGCTGTTGCTGGATCATTTCATATTTTACAAGGCGCGGCATTGACACTAAGAGCTTTTGGTGACACAGGAAAGTCTGGGTCCATTCTAATCCAAGTTCCAGAATAACTGGAAGAGAAAACACGTCCTGTTCAGTGCAGTGTCAACTCTCCAGACTCTGTTCTCCAAACCTTTAAGAAAAGTTGCACCAACTTGAGCAGATGTCATTTGTACATTAAGAGAAGTCCACAAAGCAAGAGACAGAATATGTGAACTTTCTCTCGTGTTGGTGTAAATCAAGGGAAATGTGGAACATAATAGCAGTGACAGAAGAAATTATATAAATCTTGAAGTGACCAGATACTTTTTTTTTTTTTTTTTAACGCGTCTTACTTTTTGTGCCTTACCCACCAATGTTAGTTTTATCTCAAGCTACAGCTAGGTCAGCAAGAACCAAAATGTGCTATTGTGGTCAATCCCAACTTTTCTACACCTTGAGTCCTGATTCTGCTTCCCCTTCTTGGTACTAAAGCTACTCCTGATGGATGATGAAAAATGGGGAACCATACAGACAATAAAATCAAGGATTTTGGCTGTCTCCAGCTAAACCCTCTGTAATTACTCAGATTACAGAGCACACTAGCAAAAATTTTACTTCTGTTTGATAACTTCTGAAGAAATTCCATAGACTGAAATGTCCATGGAAATCCTTATAACTCTATGCCTCTAGATCACTAAGATGCCAAAGGCTTAAAAGGTCTGCAAAGTTTTCGTAAATAATGTTGCTTAACTAGTAAGCTCCATGTGCAGTCCCAGGCAATACTCTGTGCCAGAAGCAACAGACAGTAATTCAGGGAGTCCTGGTTAAGTGCTATCTGATCTGTTGGTCTCTGCTTTGGCTGAACACTTTCAAGCCTTCTGTTTCCTGCACTGTTGATCTGAACTCGGTGGTGGCCTAGATGACCACTCATTAAACTAAGCAAAGCAAACTAAAAAGAAGCTGAGGGCTAAACCCTGTGGTAAGTGACTTTATTAGGATGGCAAATTGGAAAACTGGCAGTGGAATCACTTCCCATTGAATGGGCAATCAGGTGAAAAACAGAGGAATTTTTCAGAGTCGTGAGAATGTTGAATGTCTTATAAGAAAAGTTTCAATAATATTCATTAGTAACTTCTTTAACACAATACAATTGTTTCAGTTAGCATCTAGTTTCCATTTGCTTCTGTCTTCCATTCAATAGTAGCTACATGCATAAAGCCTGGTAACTTTAATGGTGATTTTTATTACTGAATGTTCTAATATTACTAAATATTTTATTTTTTTGTTAAAAATTTTTAAGTTCTGCCTGTGGAAGAGTTTGTAATCACAAAGCCTTCTTCTGATGTGGAGGGAATTCGATCCCAAAAGCACTAAGCAGACATCCCAGACATGCTCAGACAATTCCTTTCCCATCTGAATTCCCTCACCAGGCACAGTTCTTAGGAAGAGAGTAGTCAGAAGATGTTGTCCCATATTCATAATAGCAAGTTTTGCCAGAGATCACAGGGCTTGGTGCTTTTTCTCCTGGGATTCCCTCAGCCTGAACTCCTGCCCCACTCCTTGGCTTTTATACTTCTGCGATTGTACCTTACAGTTTTCTTTATTCTGATCTCACTCTTATTTTACTGAGAGAAGATTAATAATCTTTTTTTGTAGAGTCCAGTCATGGATTCTCTCCCAGGTTCAAAGACCCAAGCCCCCTCAAAGCACATTCACCTCATCACCACAGTATCTCTACTTTCCTTCCTAATATTTCCCTCTGTCCAAATAATGTTTCTTACTCACTCTTGCTCCGTTTTCTTTCTCTTGTGGTCATTTCTTAATGAGTCGCTCACAGAGCAAAACCACGGAGAAAATATAAAAATCTTTTAGCTCCAGCAGCTTTGGCTTAAGTGTTCCAATTCTGATAATTTCAACACTAACTCTCTTTTCTTTCACACATGGTATCTCATTGAGATTCAGAGATCCTGCAGGGCTAGACAGCTGCCAAGAGCCCTTCAGCAAGGTCTCACTGACAGGGAGCACATCTTTAAACAGAGTCCATAGTCTGACACATCTGCTTTCTAATATTAATCCCTCAGTCATTACTGTTGGTAACAGCTCCCTCTTAAGTGCCTGTGGCAGCTGCTCAACACAAAATCATACTTTCCTGAGGATCTGAAAAATTGCAGCCAGCTGCCTCCAGTTGTTCAGTTTTCTTAGAGCTGCTCTGTCCAAGAGCCTCCCCCCACTCCATGGCCACCCCCTTTCCCTCCTGGAAGCGAGCACAACTCAGCAAGCAGAGAGGTCCCCATTCACTCACCCCTCCCAGGCAGGGGCTCCTGCCAGCACAGCCCTGCGGAGTCTGGCAGGCGGCTCCACTCCTGCTCCGGAGCTGGCTGCGCCACGGGAAAGTCACTGTATTTCACCAAGAACATCCCTTCACCCTCGGCCTCATCCACTGGAACTGCAGACTGTGCTGGCAGGGATTGCTTCACCTTACAGGTACTCCTCGGTGTCATTGAAATGCAAACAAACCCGAGTAATTCCGGTATTCACTGCCTTGGTAACATGAGCCAAGTACTGCTACTATAGAGGATTCGAACCCACGACATTTTCATATCTGATCAGCAGTCAGAGAATTTAAAAACAAAAAAATCAGTTCAGCCACAAGAGATGATATCCTGTTGCTCAAGCTATAGAGTTTGTTATATATATAAAGCAGTAAGAAAACCTGCAAACAGGAGCAATCAGCCACTTAATCCCACCTAGGACACCTAGCAAATGAACTTACACAACGCAGTGATACCAGGAGATTCGGGTTTAGGGAAGCAACAGTCTGGAATACTAAGAAACCTGTTGCTCAAGGTACAAGATGGAAGACAGCATTCAAACTTACCAGGGGAAATTCTATGGGACACTACAAGAATAGCTTAGTTCCTCTGAAAGAGAATGAGTGCAGTCAGTAGAGGAGTAGCTCCCAGATGGTGCAACTCAAAGACTGCAGGAAAAACTTGAAGGAGAAAAGGTGGGAAAGCACGTAGTCAACGATAAATAAGATTTGTCAATGCTTGCAGACAAAAAGAGGACAAAAATCATGGACATGTTTATAGGGTCTCTACAGAAAAAAAAATAAAGATGCAACTGAAGCAAGACCAACTGGCACTAACTGTACCTAGGAAGGTAACAGCACTTTTGCAACACCAGACAGCAACCAGTTCCTCAGGCTCCTTCGGAACTGCATTCCCATCATTAAAGCAGCCTGGAGACAGTGGAGATGGGTGAGTGCCGACCTCTTGAGAGGGCTTTGCTCAAACACTCCACAACAGCTTAGCCAGAGGCTGAGCCTGGCTGTCCTCTCACTTCTTGCCCCGGGCCTCCTGCAATCCTGACTAATGCTGGCTATTCCCTGTGAATAGCCCTATCCACCCAGGACAACAGAGTAATGCTGCATAATCCATGAATAGAAACAGTTAAGGTAAGTGCTACTGGCTGTAGAGGATGTAAAAGCTCTTAACTACCAGAAGTGCCAGGCAAGGAGGAAAGAACTGAGATTTTCCTCTCTGTATTGGGCAAGGTAATACTCATCACATCCACAGGCTGCACGGTGACATTTTTGTCTCTGTCTCAACACTGAAAAAGGCTGGTTTACCAAGGAACAAGCTCTACTAGCTTCAGATCATATCCAATAGGAGGCTGGGCTCCAGTTGAATGCTTGTCACACTGTCTAACACAAAATCAAGCTTGGTTTGCTACACCGAAACTGCCTGCAGCAGCTGCTGTTCAAAAGGCACCTGACTTCCCGAGCAAAGCAAAACAACTCTTAAATTATTGCAGTAGCTAGCTCTGGCTGAAACAGAGAGAGGATGTAGTGTCCAGCAGAGTGATATAAATCAAAGCAAGGAGAGAGGAGAACTTCTATCAGTGCAGCCCTGGATAATGCAGTCAAACAGGATGTGATGAGATAAGGCTGTGTGTGGCCTTGCACACCATCCAATCAGCTACATTCGAGATAAAGGAAACAGAGCCTTGCTGCCCTAAGAAGGGGAGGTTAAAAAACTCCACAACCCAACAACAAAACCCAAAGGCCAGCTCTGATCCCACTAGTCTAGGGGTGGCCAGCTCGGGGATCGATCCTGAGCCATGGGCAGCTCATGCCCAGTTGTCACCCAGGGGCAACACCACAAGGCCACCAGCCTGGGACTGACAAAATGACTACTGGGTGATTTATGTCTCAGCTGGGAGAGAAAAATGAGCCAGCAAGGGCAGCAGAGATTGACACTGCCAGGTTGTGCTGGGATTGAGCCACGTACTGGGCTGGCCCCAGCTCTCAAAGGAACAGTGGAATTCCTGGGGAGTCACTGTTATCTCCCATGTGGGAACTGTTCCCAGAGCTCCCATTCTCCCTGACTTTCCAAGACATGTGGCATGTGTTTCACAGCTTCCCAAACAGATGAAGGTTGTGGCAGGGTGAAAATGGTTAGTCATCCTCGTGCTAGCAGGAGCAGTCACCAGGAGTCATTCTCCCTGGACCTGGTTAGAAAGCAAGGAACCAGGAGGGAGCCAAATAATCACGTTCCTTTTCCATCACAGAAGCATTGGTAGTGTCAGCTAACATGGGAAAATTGTAACTGTCCCTTTACGTACAGACAAGTGTAGATACTGACTGACTAAAATGACTTGAGAATTACCAAACCGAGCTAGAGACAGAAATAAATTAAGCTGAGCACTTTCCCAAAGAGTATTATTCACTTAATTATTAAAGGATAGAGAACCTTCGATAGCAACCTAAAAAAACCTTGCTCCTAAACTCGCCAAAACTCAGTTGTCCTGAAAATCTCACCAATGGGATCAAACGCCCCCATTTTACTTCTGGAAAAAAACAGAGCACGAAGATGTAAGTGAAACACCCAATGGAAAAATCAGAATAAGGTTAAAATCTAGACAAGAACTTCAGGGCGAGAAAAGGTTAACTTTAAAAGTGATTTGCAATTGCAAATGGTAACTTTGGAAGGGCTCATGTTTAACACTGTCTGGAAATAGAGCATCTTTTATGGGTTTGCTGACAAGTAACACTAAGCTGAGACTCATAATGCCCACTTTATGATATCAAAATCAAATTCTTATTTCCTAATCTTGCCTCCTGCTCATGACATCTTTCAATCTCTTGTCTAGGACTCAAAGATAGATCTTTCAGCAAAGCCTCACAACTGTGACATACTTAGCTTCCCATGACACTAATGGCAGAACTGAACATGAGCTCAGACAAGAGACAGATGTTTGCAAATCTCATCCAATGCAGTGAAAATGTTTAGCTCCAAAACTATAGTCAGTCTCCAAGAAAAGAAACGCTAAACCTGGGCTAAGAGACTTACAAGAGAATAGACAGACAGTGATCACACAACCCATGAATGCAGTCAAATTTCCCCTTCCGTGGTGCTTGCAGGTGGTCTGTGTTGTGGGCATGACCTGTCTGGTCAGGACTAAGCCCTCTACTAAAGGCTCAAGACAAATGCAAATCACTAACAGACAGAACAGGTATATAAAATGGGACCAATGCTCAGTGCTCTTTTGACTTTTCCTCCTTCAGTCAATCAATTACACATGTGCTTTGATTTTAGTAGTAGTCAGGCATGAGCTTAAAGAGGTTTAATGCTTGTCATAAGGCAATGCCTAAGTAAAGAACAGCCACGATGAAACACCTGCATCACATGAATGAGCCCTACCCATGGCTAGCAACCCAGCACTCTCCTGGGGTATTCAGACACCATTCCAGCTCAGTTTTGGAGTACACAGTCCATCTGGATGAAGCAGCAGGTCAACATTCACTGCTTACACATTCAGTTCTTATGGCTGTCACTGGGGAAAGTCAACCTTTTTGTACAAGAGTCTGAAATTTCCAGACACACACACCCCAGACATTTTTGCCATATTCCAGTGCTCCTACCAGTTTGATACATGAGACAGTAAAGCCACCCTCAACTCAGACCAGTGTAATTTTGAGTTCAGAGCTCTTTCCTTTCATTTTCCTAATGTGGCATAAACACGCCATCATTGCCAACCTACTGAACACAGAGCAATTTCACAGGAAGCAAATGAAAAATCATGAAAATTTGTAATTACAACCTTAACCCTCAAAGAAGAATCAGTGTTAAAAAAAAAAAAAGAAATGTCAAAAACTGAAAAACAAACATACTAAAGGAAAGCATGAACCGTCCAATTTATCTCTTTGCCCTTCCAGACCCTTCTCGCCAGGAAGGTCAACAGGTTATATACCTTCTGCTGGATTAATCTACAGGAGAACAAGGGCAGCTAGCCAAGCAAAACTAGATTCTTAAAGGGACACAGCCAACCACAGACTCTCTTCTAGTTTTTGTAGAATGTTCTTACAAATAAAATCTGTGACCAAAAGCAGTGGAAAAAGATGCTGCTACTCTATTTTTCAGTTCGCATCCTAGATGGATAGAAGCAGAGATTTACATGTTCTACCTGCACAGTTATTTTCCTCTGATCCCATAGATCCTTCACAAACAAGTGGGGGTAGAGAATTAAATATAATTTTATTATTTTATTTTTATAAAGATAATTCAAAGAGCACTGAGCATGCTTGGATATAATCTTCTTACACAAACCTCTCTTTTACACCTTTTTTTCCCCCCCCTAAGCTAACAAGATTTTCAAACCAAAAGATCTGCCTAATCCTGCTAGTCTGGTGCAAATGAGCTTTATTTCAATGAGCTACGGAGATGTATGATCAGGTAAAATGAACTTAGGACACATTAATAAATCCTCCCTTTCCATTTCAGTATACACCTGCTGCATGTTCTCTTTTGACATTTCCTCCTTAGTTCAAGCAGTCCAGGTTACAAGAGATTACACTTTGCCTGGACATCTGTCATTAGTGGTTACCATACTGTTGGAAGGGAGGCACTTTGAGGGCTACGCTGATTTATTTTCTCTTTGGCAACAGCAAAGCAGATGTTTCGAAGGCTTGCACCCAGGCTCTGAAAGCCACTGGCCCTCATGTCTAAGAAATACAGGAGTGTAAAACACCTACCCTTTAGCAATCACATTCTAAGGTAAGAACAAGGTAATTATAAACCTACAAGAGAACAGAAAAACAGAGCCAGTGACTCAGCCAGTAGCACCAGGAACTGGAAAACCTGCCCCTCCCTAGCAGGAAAATGTCTAATTCATATGGTGTTAAAAACAAAGGGGAGTGACTGCATCATCTCCAGAAAAAGGAGGACCCAAGGGGCAGGAACAATAAAACCAAAAACCTACTAAACCCTCCCCCCATCCCCAAAAAACCCCAAGAACTCAAAACACCACCTCCTGCCCCTAAAAACTCTTTCTAATTATCTCGTCTCAGATCTTGTAATGAGCTCCATGCATGTGCCAACTCATGGCTTTTTTACAAGGCTCTACAAAGGAACATGCTGGGCATTTATTTAGCATGGTTGTCAGCAGAAGTTGGAGAGAGAGGAGCATCCGTTACTGTAAATCCTAACAAACTTGATTGTTCCTCAAAGGAAGATAGAAATGCTGTGAAGGTAGAGAATGAAAAGAACACAGTAGACAGTGAAGTAAGTTTAGATTTAAAATAGCATTTGTTACCCTCTACAGAAATCACAGTTAAAAATTACTTCAGATTGGCTTTGGGGAATACTGATCATATTATTAGAAAATTAACAAACAGCTTCAAAACTATGCATAATGATATATATGATATATGAAACACAAACAGAACCAACAGATGCAGAGGGCATCTACTGGGTTGCCGCAGAGATCTTTGCTAGTTGAGTTGTCTTTAACATCTTAATTAAAGATCTAGGACTGACTCCAGGTAATTTCAATGAAACTTGTGGGTGATACAGAATGAAGTTTACAAACACAGGTGGGTAGAAACAACTCAAAGGATGTTAGTGTAAAAAAAAAAAGAAAGAAAGAAAGAATCAAGGGAGACAAAAAGGACTATGTGGAAAAAGTAATCCAAAGAAAACTCAGAGATAAAATCAAGGAAAAAGCCCTGCCAGAAGCAGGAGCTAAAGACAGGCAAGAGTGAGAATGCTGAACAAATGAGAGAGTTGTCTGCAAAGCAAATGCTTCTGCAAAATGACCAATGTGACTTTAATCTGCCTTGGCTCAGATATCACTTCAGGCAACAAAGCGAGATGAATCACTCCTAGTTGTGGAATATTGGATCTCATTCTGACAAAGAAACACAGATAAACTGAAGAAAGTGAAGAGTATAAAAAACCTTCAATAATGAGACCTAGAAAATTGAAAAATATTATTATACCTTCATTAGTATCTTTTAAGAACTTAGAAGATGCAAATACAGAGAGAAATAATTACCAATCATTTCAGAGAAATACACACCAAGACAAAAACTGCTGCAGTAGAGTAAGAAAACTTCTCAGATGTACATTGAGTGATGAAAAATTTGCCCAAGAAAACTTTTACATGGCATGGGGGAGTGGGGGGGAAGACCAAACCAAACCCCAAACCTAACAAATGAACTAAGAAAAACATGAGCTATAGGGAGAGTATAATAGATCTTTTAAAAAAGGTAAATTTTCACATTCTTAAGATACAGCCATAGTCAGATAAAAAAGAAAATCATTTTGCTCTCACAGAAGCTACTGAAGACATGATCCAAGGAACTATTTAAGGTGGAGAAAAATGTTGTTTAGAAAATGGCCCCATTCTTCTCCCACCCTTCACCTCCTAGTCACTGCACCCCCTTCTCCAGACACACCAGCACATGACCATATAATTAACTTGCCTGGAGAAGGAACAGATGTGGCTGAAAACAAACTGGCTAAAAGCAAGTGTTACTTTTCCTCTGGATCAGCCCCGGGGCAGTGAACAGCAGTGCCAGTGTCGCTGCCAGTGACAAAGCACAGAGATGTGACAAGTAAGGAAATGAGCACTTTTGAGGGTCTGGGGACAGGTCCACAGCAGTGCCAGCTGCAACTCTTTGTGGACCCACCCCTTAGCTTACACTGGGATGGAACCAAGAGCTGAAAGATACAGAAAAGGACATGTAATACCAAGGAAGGAAAGCTGTGAATGAGCATGCAAACAGAGATGAAAGCTGCATCTCTTGGAAACAGTACTTTTCAGCAATCCTCTCAAAACTCTACTTTACTCTACTTGAATTCTGTGAAACTAATACCAGAAAAGTAAGAAAACCAACAGCAACTGTGATTTTATGTAAGCCACAGACAAGACAGGGTGCCATGGAGCCCTTTTTCTCTTTAAAGCTTGGCAGTACTATCTTCATACCATTTTCCCACAGATGTTCTTTGAAACAGCAACACTGAAGTGCTTATCATAGTATTAGCCTAGAATACTTCAAAACCATGGGTAGCACTAATTTAAAAATCCAAAAGAAGTGGAAGGATCCAAGACAGTGGAGAAATTCTCGGTAACCATTCTCATGCACATTTATTTGCTTCCAGGATCACCTCCAAGAAGACACAAACAGTGAGCTGATAGCCCAGTTTATTTGATAAGACTCTCATGTTTGAGGGAGCCATTCCCACTGGGATTTAGGAAAACCTGAGAAGGTGTCTGCACCCACTGCAAAAAAAACTGAAAAAGGGACTGGCTGCCCTTCACTGTGCCAGCCCAAGTTTCAGAGAAAACCAGAGTCCCTCAGCATCCAGCAGCCCTAATAAAGAAGTCTCTCTGCATTCACTATGGGACGATGCCAGGCTCTTGTCTGTGATGAGAACAAGCTATGGAAACCAAAAGGCTTTAATTGCACAGGTGACTGTACAGCAGCATCAGCCCAGCCCCAGCACTCGCTGCGTTCCCCCTCGTTCTGCTCCTCTCGCTCCTTCCCGTTCCTCTCTGCCCTGTCCTGCTGCCCTGTTCTTCCTTCTGCGGAAGGACAATAAAACCTCTCACATCTACCCAGCAGATGGACGGACAGGTGAACGAACGCTCTGCTCACTGCACACAGACACCGCAATCAGGTCCCGGAAAAGCCGACCTGTCCCCAGGAACAAGAAAAGAGGAAACATAAATCCAATCCCTAAATCTCTTTTCCTCCTACTCAGCCCCCTGCACTTGCGTTGTTTATGTGCAGAGGAGTTGCAGAACCCCATTCTTAAGGTTAGAAAGTAACACGAGTGTAACTCCAGGTTAAACAAAAACAAAGTTGATAATTACTTGTGGTTAGTTCTGAGTTTGTGTTTGTTTTTGTTACGGTTTTTTTTTAACATATGTGACCGTTCACTATAAAATACTTTACAGAAGTCCTTAAAACACGTAGAGTTACACTTCTTCCCTCTTCTGCAAAAAAAGCCTCATTTTTAGCATCCCATGCAATAAATTGTTTAAACTGAATTATCTGCATAAGATAAAAGATTACTCCGGAAAGCTTTTTGTTTGTTTTTTTTGTGTGTGTGTGCTTGGTTTGTTTGGAGTTTCTTTAATCCTTTCCTGTGGCATGCCACCAAAACTCAACTCTAACTTCAGAATAACTGAACTGGGAACACATTCCCTCATCTTCTGGTAAATGCCCTACAACAACCTACGGACCTTCTCACAGATAGGCTTCCTTATGATTTTTTTTTGTTCTGTTTTTCCCCCATAATTTACATTAAAATTTACTACGTTAAGTACTGCTCCTCCTTTCCACCCTCCCCAAGCGCATCTCTACGAACCGTACAGAAACCTCTTTTTTTTCCCCCCCTCTCCATGAGCGCTGCAGTTTTCAGCGCCCGAGTTCCCGAAGCGGCAGCGCCGGGAGCCCCTTCCCGGCGGGAGAAGCCGCCGGAGGCTCCATTGAGGATGTTCCCATCGCTTCCTTTGTACGCCTGTGCCTCGCCTGTCGCACACGAGCGGCTCCGCACCCTCCCTTCCAGCCCGTCCCGCGCCCAAGCCATCGCGAACAGCGTGTCCTGACCTGAGCGAGGCAAGAGCGGCTGCTGTTCCGCAGAGCCAGCGGGGACCGGCTTAAAATCCTCCTTCAGCTCCAGGACTTTCTGCCAAGAGAGCACCGAGCGCTGTTACTGCGCGCCTGCCCCTCGCTCCCGCCCGATGCCACCTCCGCGCCCGCAGGGGTGGGAGCGGGGGCTGGGACAGGGGGAGCGGCCGGCTCAGCCTCCCGCTCAGTCAGCATCGTCGCCGCCGCCAAGTCGCGAAGCGAAAAGTTGGCGAGGAGCGGCTCGTGAGGGTGGGCCCGCGGGGCTCCCCCTGGCCGGTCCCGCGGCGGCGGGGAGAGGCGAACAATGCCGGGCCGGGCGGGTGGCCGGGAGGGGATGGAATGGGATGGGATGGGAGCGGGGGGGCAGCCGGGCCGGCGGGAGCGGAGGCACAAAGCGCACACTCACCTGAGCAGCGCGGCGCGGCCGGCGGGACGGCGAGCCCGGGCGGCGGCGGGGCGGGGGGGGGGGCGGCCGGGCAGGAGTTTGGGAGGAAAAGGGAGGGTTTTTATTTCCCCTGGAGTTTGAAAGGAGGAAGTGAGGAATGCGAGGAATGAGAGTTGGTATGAAATGAAGGCGGCCGAGGGAGGGAGGGACTGCCGGCTAAGGCTGGGACGGGGCTGGGAGGGGACTGGCGGGGGGCGGGGGGCAGCGGGAGAAGGGCCGAGGCGGAGTTGGGAACAAAACCCAGCGGGGCCGGGCGCTCTCCGGCCGGGGGCCGTGTGTGACCGGGGCGGAGGGAACGCGGGCAATGGCCGGAAGAGGGGCCCGCGGGGGCGGGGGAAGGAAACTCCAGGCGGGCGGCCGGGAGCGGGGGAAGGGGGCGGCTCGGCAGCGCTGGGAGCGGGCGGGACGCCGCCGGCTCCAGGAATCGAGAGCAGGCAGGGCTTGGAGTGCGCAGCCCGGACGGGCCGGCCTCGGATCCCCAGGAACGCCGCCGCTTGCCCGGTGCTTTCCCTGGGGCGGTGGGCCGAGCGGCCGTGAGGGGGCTCCGGCCCGGGGACACCCCCGCGGCTCCCGGGCTCCCCCCTGCGCGGCCCGGCGGCTGCCGAGCCCCTCAGGGACCGGCCGTGATTTCCACCCAGCACCGCGGAGCCGCTGCTGAACAAACAGCCCCGGCCCGACACGGCAGCGGGCTTCTGCCGAGGGCAACCCAGGCAGCAAAGTACTCGCCCACCCACCCGCAAAGCGGTGTCTCCCCGTGGCTTTTCTCAGTCTCACATCGGAGCTGCTCCTTTCGTACCTGTTCTTAGCGGAGTGTCAGCGTGCTGCACTAGAAAATGCTGATACGAGACTGGGAATCGCACTAGGGTTGGAAAGCCCATTCCCAAACAAAAGCAGTAGGACACCGGCAAGCTGAGTAAATGTAACTACATCCTAGCAGCGGCTCGGGGAATGCAGCTACATCAGCAAACCAAACTTTTCCGCGGCTCCAGCAGGTGATTTTGTCACAGATGGCTGGTGTGTACATAAGTACCTGTTAAGAGTTATAACATAGTTGGCTTTCTTTAGAACTTCAATATATTGAAGAAACTGAGGTTTTTTTGTAAGAACTCAAAGCTAAAAAATGTTCCTAACTCTTTCAAATTGCAGTGGAAATTGCAGAGACCTGGAAACAGGTCCTAAATGTGTCCTAAGGCCTCAGAAACCAGATGGCAAAATCCATCACTACTAAAAATAGGGTTTTCTGATACAACTGTAGGATTGAAGAGTATATACAGTATAAATTAGATGATGTCACAAAAGTCAGTGGAACAATTTGGGGGGTGTTTTGTTTTGTTTTATAAATAAAGCCCTGTAATTAATTTAGTCACTGTTTCTATTAAACTATATGTACTAAAAAAACCCCTTATGTATATGAAAGGTAATTCACTTCTCATCATATATATTCAGTGTGAATTCTAGAACAGGTCTCATAACTTTGTGACTAACATTGTTTTGCTCCCATTTCCTTGCCAAACCAACAGAGCTCAAAGAGAAGGATTTGAAACCTATTCCTTCCTGTGAATCATCACAAATTGTTTGCAGGACTTCAGTCAGTTGCAGATGGAAACTCACTCAGGAGAATACTGGCTTTTTACTGGTGGGTTTTTTTTACTGGAGCTAATACAGAACCAAACGATTCTGCTTAGAACAGAAAGCTGAGTTAGGCAAATTTATCAGATTAATTCCCCAACCCTGTTTGTACTATATCAGAATGATTTTCTTATGCAGTTTTTAGAATAACGCCCCTTTTTTCCCCCATAATAAATTAGTATTACTTTCCCTGTAATAAAAGGGTCGATTCAATTATGCTTGATAGAAAAATCGTTTGTTTTCACCTACATTTTCAGCTATTTTGTTGCACAGTGGCATGGGTAGCTTTGTATGGCAATTTTAATTGAATTAAATTAAATGTTCAAAAATTCCAGCCTCTGGAATATATTCACCCATTTATGTATTCTCTAAATTGAATGTTAAATTACCTGAGCAGGCTATGGTTACCATAACTTTTACCTTAAAGCATGTTGGTCAAGTTAAGTTTGCTTCTGTTTTTTTCTCCCATTTTGGAACAAAAGAAGTGACCTCCAGCTTCCAGCGAGGAAATAATAATTCAATATAGAACACCTTAAGGGATGCAATGAGAAAACAGAAACTATAGAGGGTATAGTTTAAAAGATACAAGAGTTAACACTGCTATGGGATCTCTGCCTTCCTTCCTGGCAGGGCTTTCAACTGTTGCCACCTCATATTGGGACCAGGCTGTTTTCCCTGATAGTAACATCAGTGTTGTTTTTCTACTCTTCAATAACTGTTTACTGGGCCAGATCTCTTGGCCCTAGGATTACTTAAGGGATTTTCTTAGTTCTGAGCTGGTTCCAAACTGCAGTTAGGTAAAACATTTTGATCCTGTGGCAAAGATGAGATTCCTGACTGTGAGAGAGGCAATCTGTCCATAGCTCCATTTCACAGGACTACAGACAAACTCTTAACTCACCTTATAAATCACAGGGAAGGGTTTACCTGTCTTCTGTATCAGGAACAGGAAACTTAGCTCAGAGAAACTGAGAGATTTACAGAGCTGTTAATCCGAGCAAATAGAGGAGAACACTAAGTGGAGTATAATAATTATGCTAACAGCAACAAAACCTGTCCTACTGCTACCAAATTCAGCAGCAAAACTTCAATGAGAGTGAGACTCAGCCCTAAAAGAGCAAGAAATCATTCAGTCTTTTATGTTTGTAAGCCCAAGACCTTATAGCAGCCTAGAAGCCATTTCCATCTGCTAAGCCTGCCTTTAGGGTGCCTAAATGCCTTTAAGATTCCATTTAATATGCTTCTTTAAGATCTCTCTGGGATTTCAAGTATGTTACATTTGCATGTATGCAACTAATATTACTGTGTTAAGAACAAACACCCAGTCGTGTTTCCCACTTAATTTTGTCTCCCTTCTAAGACTAATTTGGAATTTGGTTCAGATGGAAATAGTGGGAAAAACAGAGGTGCTTGAAGAATAAGTCTTGCATGTTGAGAGCTGTGCTAGTTTCTGATCATCAAATTCATCATATCTCCTCTTATGGAGGTTCATACATCTCTCAGTGGAAATAGGACAACAGAACCTCTTCAACTTGATGTTCTTCCTAGCCTTGTATGACTTCAGTACCTGATACAGAAAAAAAAATTTAATGTACTTCAACTTGAATGGGTTCAGATGGAAGGTAGGAAAATGCAGTAAGAACCATCTCAAATGCCCTGCTGGATGCTGGGAAAAGCATTAAAAATATGGGGCAGAGAAATGGAACTAGCTTAAACAATCAAATTAAAACCGTGCACTATAGAGTGAGACCTGAAAATGGAGGCGTGGAGGAAGATAGGAGGAAACGGAGGTAATATCATAGAGAAGGAACAAAGTACACCCACAAGTGACAGCAAGATTTAAAAAAAATCACTTAGAATTAGAGACTTTTCAATATATAAATTAGTTTATTTTCATTTAGATATAAAAGTTATAAATACAACTAATGTAAAACAGTATCTGATAAAGACCACTGAATCAGTTCATCTGTCAGTACAATTTAACCGAGAGGCCATGACAGGATCATTTGATGTCAACAAATAGCTTGAAGAGTTGCTGCTGACAGGGCTAATTAAGTAAAAGGATGCTTTCTGGGCACACAGAAAATCATCTTGAATCAGAAATTAGCATCCTAGCTTCAGGTCACCCCAAAATAACATAAGGCAATTTCTTTCACGTATTCCTAGTCAGAAGAATAATCAGACAGGTACACAAACTGACTTCCTTTCCTGGATGGGCAAAGGGAATGCAGATCCATCAGCCAAGACTTCAGGAGAGCACAGCTGGAAAACACTGCCAGCTCTCATCCTCAGCCTGATGAGTAGGAAGGCACAAAACAGATCCATCAGCATTCAAGTTCTCTTCACAGACTGCTTTTCTGATAAAATAATATCAAGAAAAAAAAATCTCAGCAGCTACTGAAAAATGCTCATCTGAAAGATACAATAGCTGGATTTCTCAGCCTCAATTCATATTTTACAGTTAAATACAGCACTTACTTTGTGATTACAATCATTATTCTTTCTGGCAATATCAGAAAACGTCTTCACAAAGTTTTGTTAATTTGAAAGCGCAAGTGATATCTACCGCTGCAAAGACTCCCGAGACCAAAAGCAATATATCTGCTCTGTGCAGCTTGAAACAGAGTTAGTCTGCTGACAAGGACAATATCCAAAGCTGGAGAACACCTAATTCTTGTCTCAGTAGGGGGACAGACTTCTCCAAACCATTATGAATATGTGTAATAGGCAAGAAGCAGGCAAGACAGTAACTGTTCTCGGTTTCCGTACACAGAAGATGAGTGCATTGAGGCCTCCAGGCCACGTCGTGCTGCAATCCACTCTGGTGAGTTAAGGCCACATGAATTAAGTGTTCCATGCTGTGACACACAGTCCATACTGTACACCCAGTATTTAAAACGGAAAATTGGAAGGACACATTGCAAAGCCTTGTGGTACAATTACATTAAACTTACTGATGCCTTTGAAAATACCTGTAATCTCTTTTTGAGGTAACTCCTTATTGTCAGGTTAAAATTATTTATACAAAGTCTACTTTAACATCTCATGCCTTGAGATAATCTCACGTTAAAAAAAATAAAATTGGTCACAAACTTATACCTAAAAATGTAGCATATTTCATCAACAATGGCGAAATTAAAAAATATTTATCATCAGTTTACAGTCTAGATTCAACCAATCCGAGCACTGCTTTTCAGAAGCAGTACTGTATATTGTTACAATACTAACTTCTGCCAAATTCAGCCAGATTCTATCATCTATTCAGTCTCATTTTTCACATGATTAGAAGTAACAGAAGTAGCAATGAATATAATATCACCCACTGAAAAGGGACTGTTTGAGATTTGATTGTTCTTCATTTGGTAAAAGACTGTCAAGTAATAGAGAGAAATTAGAATACTGAAAGGGAAATGGAGTATCAATCTTAGCAGATGATCATTCCACAGAGTAAAAGTCCATTAGTGTATTACACCCAATGTCTTATTCCAGCTGTTCTCTTTTTCTCTGAATTCATCTGATTAGGACCTCTTGAGTAGCATCATCTCCCAAGCTTTGTGGAAGCTTCAAGGTAAATGAACATTTAGCCATTAGTTTTCTAATCCTAGCTGCAAGGAGTTCCAGTAAGTGGGCTTAGCCCACTCTCATGCACCATCTGTAAACAAGGATTCTAAAAGCAGAATCAACATCAATGACAGAAACATCACCTAGAGTTCTTGTTCTTCCACAAGCCATACAGAGGCTGCTCCCAAGGTGGTCTGCTGTCAACTCCCACAATGCTCTGAAGGCTGGAATTGGTTTTCTAATAAGCCTGCAGAAATGTATCCTCCATTTCCCTTCCAATATGCTCTTCATTGCTACATCTGAAACTCTTGCAAGATGTACGGGTGGGAGTGAGTTCCATGTTTCATGTCTGTTGTCCCTCATTCACAGACCAATTTACTATCAAAGCTGGAGAGTCCAATAGCAAAGGCCTGAAGAGCACAGAGGGGGTAATTATAGTCCAGAGTGAACACATCTTCTGCTACACGACCAAACTGCATCACGATATAGTCAGCTAGGGAGAAAAGACATTCAGAGATGAACAATTTCACAGTGAAGCAAAAGAAATAAATAAATAAACAAAAAACCCCCAAAACAAAAAAACCAAAACAAACAAAAAAAGCCAAACAAAACCCAACCACAAACCCCCCATCTGCCAGTCCCAAATATATGTGGTTGGTGTATCCATCCTTCCCTACGTGGCCTTGAAATCTGTCCTCTAGAGTGACTCTGCTATGCTAAAGATTATTTTTCTTCTCAGAACCAAAGCTCAAACCACTCTTTTTCTACCCTGAAGGTGCTGCATTAAACCTTTTCTTTCACTTCAGGAAACTTCATTTTCCCACTCTTTTAGCTGCAGTTATGGGCAGCAGAGCCTGCATCCACTCTAGAAAACAAAGGAGGCCTTACATAATTTTCCTGACAGCTCAGAAGTCACCAGTAATCCTGAGCTAGCTTCCTTTACCCAGTTTCCCTCCTCTAGGAAGGGTGTCCTATTCCTCCCAACCTTTATGAAATAAATTAGGGTCTCCCTGTTTCAATAAGTCCCACACACTCTCCACCAGACTCTTACGGTCATTGTCATGGACAATCTGGAAGTTCTTCACTGAGGCCTGAGTGACCCTCCCATGGAAGTTCAAAACATAGGATTGAGTGTCATCATTCCAGACTGGAGCCTTGTTGTGCAATTCAATGAGATTCTCTAAGTTTTTGTTTTGCCATTTTGACAGCAGACCCTCATGCTCCTGTTCAGAAGAAAGAAATATATTTCAGATTTGGAATAGCTCTGCCTCTGAGTACTACCTCTCTTGTGTGTGTACTCTGCCACTTCATTCCCTGTTTAATGAAACACAATGACATCACTTAAACTCAGTCTTACCGAATACTTTCTGCAAGTAACAGGAAGATACTTTCATAGATTCCCAGTCCAAGCATTACTCTTCACTCAATAAAGTAAAAAGAGTGATAGGGAAGGAAGTGTGTGTGTACAGGAAAGGGAACAATTCAGAGTCCACAGATAATTGCTATCCTGCTGGCATGAATCCCTTCTGAGTCTCATAATCTTTCTCTGATCCTGTTGCATCCAGTTTCCATTTCTAACATTCTAAACTTTGAAATAAAAGAAAATAATGTATAATTAACTGCACAGCACCAGGCCCTGAGGTGCTTCAGTAGAAAGTCCAAAAGCTGCAGTGGAATGTAAGGTTAAATGTCATCGTATTTGGTCTAACAAGTGATGCACAGTATGAAAACCAGAGAGAAATAAAAACAAAAATATACAAAGATGAAGTAAAACAGCACATTAAATTTGACAAACAATGAATTACAAGGAGATTCAGGTTGCAGTGAAACATGACATATTATTTAATTTTAAAAGTTCTGCAACAAATAAAATCCAAACTACATACACTAAAACTCTGAAGAAAAAAAAGAGTCCAAGCTTGAGGTACTAATAGGAAAAAACACTCAGAAAACAAAGTGTTGTGGAGGTCTGACTAATACGGCTATAGTATGTACTTCAGTATCGTACAAAGATACCATAGCAAATTTTTGAGGATAACCTAAATAAAATTTCCTGTTCAGTTTAGTTACTTTTTAATTTTATCTTTATTTACTTTTTAAAGATGCAAAACAACTCCCTGAGAACTGGCATCAACTAAGTGCATTTAGATGTAGGGGTGAAAAATAAAGGCAGGGCCATGGAACTATTACTGTACTAATGGGAGAGATGGCAACACCAATTGAAAGACAATGAATAAATGACCACTTCCAGATACAATTTTTCTGACCATTCACAAGAATTAAATCTCTTTTCTCTCATGACTCTCAATTTCCATTCTTGAAGATTTTTTTCCCTGACCCCAGGAAATGCATTCTTGTCCTACTCATATCTACTCACAATGTGGCTGCAAATACATTTTCTAGCTTAAAACATTGACCACGCCTTTCAGTTGGTACCTCTTCATTCTGCCTTTTGGTCTTCTGTCACCAAACATAAAAACCAGGTTAAGGGAACCCAACAATTTTCATCGCACACCTCAACATACCTTCAGATACTGTTCTGTCTGCTTTTAGCTATATGCTTCTCATATCTATGAGAAATCCTCACTAAATGGTCACAACAAAACTCTGCCCTTCTCTTCATCCCTCCTTCTCCTTCAAGAATCCTCCTTTTCTGCTACTCCTACAAAAAGGCTAACAGCATTCTGACTGAAAAATGTAGTTATTCTCCTGCTACTGCACCAGCAGTACCTTATCTGTCTATTGCCTATCTGTTGCAATCCACATCCTTGCTAAGAATGTGAGCTCCTGGGAGAAGCAAGTGTGTCCTTGTTCATCCAACCCTCAGCACAACAGGGTCCCACCATGAGGGCAGCTTGTAGGTGCAACAGCAACAACACAGATAAGGAAATCATATTTAGGCTGACCAAAGGATACATAAGGATACAAACACTATTCAGAAAGCTACAGATCAGGCAGAAGGCAAGAACAAATTAATTAACACATTTAGGTGACATTGTATTTACTCTACAGGAGACTTGCTAAATCCCTAGCTCCTGAAAACCTGATTGTCAGTAACACCCAGGCCTCTACAGGAAAGTTTTAACCTCTTCCTTCAATCTGAAACATGACCAAACTTCATAACTCACATTTCGTGGACGGATTGGAATTCGCTTATGATTCATGTTCATTCCTGGAATGATCACAGACATTTTTCTGGGACCCTTAAATCCTAAGATATTAGTTTCCTAAAAGGCAAGGAAAACCATTATTTTCAGTAAATGAGATACTTCACCTCAGAGAACGACAGCAAAACTGAACTTTTATCACCTTTTGTACTAGTTTTTAGAATTTTGTTGGCTACAACTGTAGCAGCAGTTATCTAACTGCAACTGTGTTTAATCACTGAGAACTGTTTTCTTTTCCTTTCTCATTAGGGGAACAGTGTTAGGAGATATGCATAGTATTAACTAATTTGGAGTGCATTTCTTAGCCTACTGAAACATTTAAAACAAAATTAAACAAGTGCAATTTCCAGGCAAAAGTTTTTTTCACCTCAGGCAGTAATATGTTGAAATCTTGCTAGTGAACAAGGATATCCTTAAATAAGATAAAAGGCAAAATATCTTGGACCTGACTCTGTATTGTCTGTATATCACCCCTGACTCTGTATTGTCTGTATATCACCAATTAGTCTAAAATGTTTATGAACAATGAATGACATTTTTCTTCAGGTGCTGTTATTTGTGTTAAAGAACACACCTACAATTTTCTCTCAATTTTATAAATGTTTAAGAACAGACCCAGGAAGTGAAGTATTGAGCAACTATCCAAGCTTCAACCTTAAGCAGATTTTTCCAGAGTACTGAAGGAGACTACTGCAAGTGGATTGAGTACAAAAAGCAAAGGAAAAAAGTCCTGGTATTCTCAAACCATTCATTTAACAGTATCAGCCAAAATCCAAGGGTCCATTTAAAGTGTTCTGTAACAATGTCAGTGATAAACTTTAAAATTCTCAAAGGCCAATTAAAAGCCAGAATATTTTAGAAGTACTGAATTGATTGACAGAAGTGATACAGCTTCTCCCAACACTTTGCAGACACAGACAAGGGTCTTTGGATCTGCAGCCTCTACTACTTCACTTAAAAAAAAATGTAGGGGCATGTATAAGAATGAGGATACTGATTTTATTTATATTTAAACTTTACAAACTCCTTGTAGATAAAAGTTGAGAATCCTGAAAAGCTGACTATATTAACTGTCTGTGCTCATTCTAACACCCTGCTGTGTCCAGCTAGGTAGGAACCTGAAGAATGCTATATATAAAGGAAATATCTAGTGATACTTCTGTAAACAGACTAGTACTGGAATTATCCATTTTTTTCTCAAGTACCATTAAGATGAAGAGCAAAAGCAAAAAAATGAAGATGCTGCTCCAGGGAGCTAATGCATTTTTAAGCTTTTGTGAGAAAAGTAAAAACACCTGTGAGAAAAATAAAAATCCTTCCACTTGACAGCAATTGTTTTGTAGAGAACCTCAAATTTTACTCCAACTGTAGGACTGGAATATGAAACAATACAACATAAGGACTCTCATGCAATTTTGTAGTGTCCACAAGTGCCTCCTTACTCTGAATCCTACACTGAGGTGATTCACAAGAGCAGAAGAACATCTCTAAAACAGAGCTAGTGAAACACAGTTTACCCTGGAACTCCATCCTTACCACCAACAAGCTGCTGCTGAAATAATACCAGCTCCCTTCTATCCCTCAAAATGCCCTTGGTTCTGCAAAAACTAATTCTGCTTCACAGGGTACTCCCAGTTTCTTCTCAGGGTCTACTAGATACCAGCTGGGCCAGAGGCAGTTCATGCTGTGGCTGGCTCCATGTAAAGTATGTGCTGACTAGCCACACACTGAATAGGCCAGATAAGAAGGTCATAAGAATGTTAGTTTAGGTGTTTCTCCCACTCCTGACATTAATGGGAAAAAAAAAAAATCAAACTTGTAAGAATTTATCTGTGAGGCCTCTGCTTCTTGCTGTATCTGGTTGCAACTGGTCACTTGGTTCCAAAGTGCCAAAGTGGAGGAGGCTGGCAGCAGCACCATTTTGCAAGCTGTGTTTCCCTGGTAACCAGGCACAAAGAAAGGGGCAAAAAGGGAGAGGCAGTACTTACATAACAAATAGCTGCGAGCTCCTGTCTTGTATGAGCCTTTTCCACTAGACTTTGTGCCTTGACTGGGTTAACACCATGGTCATACACTGTAAATTTGGTTCCCATGAGGTTTGACCTAATGTCAGGTTATGGAAAAACACAGAAAGAGAGGTATCAGTAGAAAGTTTTGTCATCTTCTCAAAGTATTCGTACAGCACAGCAAAAACACACATCTCTTGTCATCCGAGTCTTCCTGCTACCAGCTCACTGAGAAGCTTCCATGACATGCCCATGTGAGCCTGCAATCTATCCTGGAAAAGAATCTAGACAATTTCTTTTCTGAGTTGCCACAGTGAATGGTAATGCTGAAGAAGGCTGCCAAGCCAAGTGAATACAGATTACAATGAGCAAAACAATGCAAGTTCATGCTCTTTGAATTTACAACAGATTGCCAGTCATAACCACAACTCAATTAAAATTAAAATCCTCTCTCAACTGTCTATAGTTTTCATCTGTGGTTCTCACCTGAGTTTTCCAATGAAACTTTCCCCTTTCCGAGATAAATCAGTTGGGTCAACTGATATGAGGTAATTGGATGTTTTGCTCTTCTTTCTTTTTCTCCCTGCAAGAAGGAATGTCTGGAAAAACAAAACTTTGATCAAGACTGGTGCTTTGCAAGAATGCAGAGGCATTGCTAATCCAAACTGTTATCTCTCCATTTCCCACATGCATTCCCTTTTTTGTTCTGGGCTAATATTACTGTCTCCACAATTTTGTTCTCTTCCAAAGTTCCCAGCCTGAAATCCTATCCCTCCATCAGCTCACTTGGCAGTCTAGATTTAATGCTATGTCCTTTCTAGTCTTCCCTCCTTGTCTTCTGGAGCAACTCAGTCTTCCTACTATTTTTTAACATTTTCATACTTTTCCAATTTCATCTTTCACTGTATTATGGCCTTTAAACAACAATACAATGCTAATTACATACTAATTCTCTCCTTAGTACCTCAGCCAAATAAAAGCTGTCCTCATCTGCATGATGACTCTCCACAGCTATTGCTTTCTTACCAAAAGCTCTCCCTTGCACCAAAAATATTCTGTGGTAGGACTACAATAGCCAAGATAATGTGTGCTGCTTCCAATACCTTTTTGTTGTCATCCCTTTCCAGATGCATGTAGTAAGTAGGGAAGAGTCCCCGGTCCATTCCCTTTTTATCTCTAGTGATTCGACACTTTACACTAATTCCACGGGGTGCAGGGCGCAATGCAAAATCCTCCAAGTTCTCTACTTCTCCCAGCTGTGCATCTGCCTGAGGGGATGGACTACAGGAAGCACCTGTTTCCTATGGGAAGAAGCATCATATTAGCAAATTAATATCAGACCAGAGTCTCTGGTATTCCACAGGAAAATAGTGGTCTGTTGAAAAGTAAGATATCATCTCCAGAAGATACTGGGGAAAGGAAGGTTAAACAAGATACCACCTGTTTCTTCACAAGAAAGCAGCTGAAGGTTTTACTCTGAGGAAAGACTAGGTCTCCAAGGGGAAAAGAGAAAAAGTACCCATTAAGCAGACATGAGTGATTTACTAGAAAGGGGGAAATAGGATGAGATGCTGTGAATATTCTAAGCAAAGAACCTCTTTGCTTTTAGAACTTTAAACACTGTGGAAAATAAAACAGTATGATAAAGCAAGACGGATGGATGCTGCAGTAAGACAGGCTGGGATTTTGTGACTGAAATGAGTGCTGAGATTATATTGGTTCAGAAAAGAAGCAGAAATGGAGTAAGCTGCTTATGGAACCATATCAACTAAATGTTGGAAGAGCCTTAAAACAATGTGTATAATCAGGATGCATAGAGTAATCAAAGGAATTGGAATTCTAATGGAAATCTGGTATAGGTCATTAAAGCAATTTTTTCTTAGACATTGCTGAATCCTGTGAACTGTAGCACCCAAGAGATTCCTCTTTGACTGGGCCTTCAAGATGAAGTTGCAGGTTTATCCCCATTCCCAGCAACAGCCAGTAGGAAACCTGAGTGAATAGCACAGACACACATACATAGATTTGAAATTCACGAGAGGGTCTCACCCCTTCCCCACCTCCAGCATCCACCGCCCTCTAGCACTTTGCACCCACAGCCCAGTCTCCCAAGAAGCTGACACTCAGACCTCTTGCACTACTCCCCTACTAGTGCAGGGCAACATACACATAGTCACCTCACAAATACACTCAGGTGGGTCTCCCACAGCATGGACTCTGAAGGGTGTCCTGCATCCATGCTCATACCCCGTGGTCTTTATCTGGTCTGAGCTAGCTCACACCCTCTGTCTTCCTGATACTGGTCTCTTCCAACTCACTGGCTTGTCCAGCACATAATTTGTCAACATATGTATGTGTATCTCACACACACACACACACACACACAGACACATTCACATGAGAAAGAGAAGTGGAGTTTCAGAAGAGAGTGGGACATGCTAAAGTAATCAAGGCATAAGGATTGGGCAGACAATCATACTCTTTTGCAGTTGTTTACACATATCTGACGCCTTTTACCCCCTTTAATCCTTGTCTTCTATGCTTATTACTCCCTGATCCACCTTGATATAACCTTCTTTTCCCTCTTAAGTTCCTTACCCCAAACATCCCATATGATGTTTGTCCAATCCCAGCATTCTCTGTTCCATTCCAAAATTCTGTTTCCCTTTGCATCCCGTAATAAATGCTATAAACCTTCAGGAAGAAATCCCTCCTATGTTTGCATGGCATTTCAGAGCTTCTTGGAGTTATTTTGGTGAATTTTGCAGGGACAATGGCCCAGTCTGTCCCCTTTAATGGTAATAGTGCTGACTCACTGTGTTCCCATATTCACTGATTAGGCTCTCTGGGATCCTCCACCCACAATTGTTCCTTTGATCATTGCTAAGTCTTTATGTTTAACTCTTCAGTCAGATAACCTAGCAATCTTGACCTTCCTCTGCTTTCAGGGAATAATATTGCTGGCTACTGTACTTGCAGCTATTGTATTTTAACCCAGTGCTCCAGGGATTAGCACTAACATCAGGCATGTGCCCACTGCTCATCAGAAATGGATTTCATGACACTTACTGCAAAAGACTTCTCACTGGATGCAGAACTAGGCCTCTCAGATTCAGGGCATGGTGAATGAGATACTGGTCTCTTACTAACTTCTTCCTCTTCTGTGTCCTCCTCATCAAAATTCAAACTGCCTGAAATTCCTGTCAGAATACACAATTAAGCATGTAATCCCTGAAAGAAAGTTCATGGCATCACTAATTCATATACGATTCTTGAATATTAATTTCTGTTTTTTCAATTGCTGATTCTTAATTTCTGTTTCAACTGCTAGTTTTCTTCATGTGCTATATCTCTTCCTGAGCCTTGTAATTCAAATTCCTACTGATATTTTGCAGCAGTCACTGTGCAGATGATTAGGGAGCTGTCACATCTTTATTAATATGGATTTTACTTGCTATTCCATGATATAACATATTGCTTTGTTTATATTGTCATTTAATTAATTTTTCATATTTTCATGCAAAATGTCCTTCATGTATTAAGAACAACAATAAAAGGAAATCCAGATCAATATGCTGACACCTATCCCATAAATTGGGCTCTGTACAGTTTACATCCTTTACCATTTTCCCTCAGTCCTACACACACTGAAACAGTATGTCAATTTTTTAGTAAGAGCCCCTCCTGTTCTTACAAAAGTACCAAAACCTCAGGTCCATAAATACTAATAATGACTTGATTTCTAAAACTGAAGCACAGACTGAGAAGTTTCAGGACTTATTTAATCTTAACCTAAGTACAGTCATGTAGAGATGACTGTGGGTATGTAGCTAAAATAACTGCATAAAGACATTTATAAAGAGGCTCTGTACACATAACTATTTAGTGTGTCCTTCCACTTAGAACTGCAGCATCAATTGGTCAAAAAGAAGTTCTTCACAGAAACGGTGACTGGGAGTTGGCATAGGCTGCCCAGGGAGATGGTGGAGTCACTGTCCCTGGAAGTGTTTAAGGAAAGACTAGATGTGGTACTCAGTGCCATCATGTAGGTGACAAGGTGCTGTTAGGTCATAGGACCCAATGACCTCAAAAGTCCTTTCCAACTAAATTGATTCTGTGTATTCGAGATTTTGTTCTGTGATTCTTTTCTTTAATTTGTCTGTAGAAAGGAAATGTATCTAAAGCATTACAGACAGTGAACACAGCCTGCTTAACTGAATTCTTTTCTGTTATATATTATAACAATACACTTTCATGGCACTGCATAGAAGGGGCACTGCTGGAAGTCTCAGATAAAACAGAAAAATCCAGTCTTAACAACCTGTTAGTAAACTTCCCAAAGGACACTTGGGAAGAGGAAAGGCGTTGACACTGGTACTCTAGCCAATTTCAAAATTCACTGTTTACAGTCTACCTCCACTAATTTCCCCTGAAGTTACTGGATATTCTCTCCTCTTTCCTTTTCTAACTTTTGTGTAATGTTGCTATCTGTAGGTAAGCAGCTATGCCATCTGACAACTGGATGAGAATATGATAGTACCTCAATACATGCAGTGTACTGGAAAAATTCTGGGAGACAAGCTCTGTAAAATAAATACAAGCTGTGTACTAAATTAAACACTAAGCATTATTTTGCTGCAAAGTACTTAGGCTGCATGCAACAAAAAAAGGTTTCCTGTAGTACTGGCAAGAACTTAAGATACTTGGCAGACAGAGCTTGACAGTCCACTAGGAAATTACTCAATGGGATATAATTATTGAATATGTAACTCCAAAACCGCTGACTGTGACAGCCTCTGACTCAGAATAAAAAACCTTTCCTGTTAGTCTCCTAAAGAGTTAAATCATGGCATTTACTGAAGGGTCCTGCTGTTGTGGAAATATTCAAGTATCTTATCAGGACATAACATACCTACAATAAAAACACTCCAAACTTTAGCTAAATGTGCTATAGCATTTTGTCAGCAATTTCCTTGGAAAGACCAGAATTTATACAGCACATTAAGAAACCCTTAAAATATAACTGGTATGCTTCAGGAAATATATATATATAATATCAGGAAAAGGAACTGCAGCACTGCAGTTCTACATGCTGTAGAATCTAATAGCTCTTTTAAAAGTGATATCCTACAGACATTTGTTTCATGGTTCCTCATTTTTTAATGCAACCAAAATAAAGTTATAAAAGTAGAAGAGCCCCAAAAAAGACATTTACCCGTTATTAACTCTTACCTCGTTTCTGTAGTATTTCTTGCAGATCTGGCTTGCTTGCTGTGTCTGTCACAGCCTCTCCATCATTTTCCTTATCTGCACTATCTTCTGGTTTAGTAGATCCAAGAGATAGAGTTTGGAGCTTGGTCTTCAACTCCTGCACTTCTGATTTCAGGAAAGCAGCTGGTCCATCAATACCTGCAGGCCAAAATGAAACAGAAATCCAAAGTCTAATTTCTTTATGGCCAAAGATACATCCCAGGATGGTGGCTCTTTTCATCTTTCCCTCCTCTAGCATCTCTTTAAAGTACTAAAATATACTTGTTCAATTTTTTTCGGAAGGCTTGGGAGGAGTCAGGCCTGACTCTGTACAGATTGCCTATTACTATAAACATATCAGTATCAGTTTCTCCCTATTTAAATATAGTGATTTTATCTACCTTTTTACAAGGGCTTAAGCAATTAAAACAAGTTTTATTTGTCATGCACATTGATAGTTTTATTTATTTATTTACAGACATCTTCCTTATTTTCTTTTCCTTCACATTGTTTGTTCGCTCCTGTACCAGTGAGTACTCTACAGTGAACACATAAATCAATTTGATAAAAGTATCAACAGCCATAGACAGAAAAAAAAAAAATCCTCTGTCTTTTTGTTAGAATGAAATTTCCATGTTTAAACATACAACACAGCTGTGCACCACACTTCCCAATTGGTGGAGCTATCTTGATGTCAGGGTCTGGCATAATACCTCATATGTAGCACACAATACCTAAGTGTAGTTCCAGCTTTGGATTTCTTGTTTTCCCGCTGTTTTCCTTCTTAAAACTTTACTGCTTTATCTAAGCATTGCATTTCTGACATGCTTACTGCTGTTAATCACTTCTTAACGGAATTTGTTTGCACTGAGGAACCTCAGAACTATCAAAGGTAGTGAATGAGCAGTTAAGTTTTCCTTTTAGTCTTACTGAAGACTCCTACCTTAAAATTTATACCTATCTTATTTCTCATTCTCTTCTTGATTTGTAAGTGTCTTTAAACAGAAGCTTTCTTACACCTATTTTAAACATTTAAATAAATGCTACCAAAAACATCATCACTTTCCTTCCCATCCTATGATCCTGAAAGGCATCTGGAGAACAAGACAAATATTCAAGAGAGAAGGGATAACATAGTTCCAACTATCTGATCTTCAAACCAGGTAACATCCCTTGTTTGGAGGTTTAAAATTCTACTGTGCATATTAATTTGCTATCAATACAATGCTTCTATTATAAGTAATAGCACATGTCTCAAAGCCTTAGAATGTTTCCCATTACTTTCTTGATGGGCTGATGGGATTCTGGCTCTCATAAACAACTTCCTGACACTTCCATTAGAATGTAAAGCTTTCATTGCTGCTCTTTTTATCTCCTTGTGACATGGGAGTCTTAAGGCTCTCACTACTGCATTTCTTTTCACTCCTAAAATAATGGTCACTATTCTACTGCAATATTTTGAGGCCACCAAGTTATTGCCTTTGGCCCTGATAGTACTTTGTGCTTGTGACTTTGTGGACCACTATAACCTGTCATGTTTCAGTTGTCTCAATGAAGCCCACAGAAAACAACAGATGAGGTAATAACTATCCAGAGCCTAACAATGTTCACACTTTTTGCTTGCTTTCTCCACTTTATCATTCAGTCATATGCAATCTTGAGGTGGAATATGCCATGACACCATAAGGAAACACCATATAAACAGTCACTACTGAATTATTTTCTTTATCTTAAAGCTTTAGAAGATTTTTTTTTCACTTTGGATTTTTACGTCCCCACCTTTATAGAAGTTGCCAGCTCACTTCTACAGTTCTTCTAGCTTAACTCAAGGGAGAGATCACTCAAGGGCACATGAAGATTTATAGCTGTCACAAAAAATCAAGGTGAGGGCTTTTTTGCCTTCACAGTTTAGTATTGCTCAACCATACTGTACTACAATTCAACTTTCGCATATAGGAAAGTATGTAATCAATCTTATCACTTGACCCCTACCACAGCAATGTAAGTGCCCATCTGTGACATAAGGCATGCACTAGGATTTTGGGGAACCCTCTTGCAATCACGTTGATTATTTACCATGTAAAACAACATCACTGTGGACAGGAGTAGGAGTTTCTACTAAAGGAGTCTGCTCCTCACACCCTTTAGGCTTTGACCTACGCAGTTTGGCCTCAGGATTTGGCTGTACCATCAATGGATCGAGACGTTTCTTCCTCTGCTTCTTCTCTAGAAGTGCTCTCTGTGGAACAAAGAAAAGCAGGAAACAGATGAGTAACCACATCTAGAGAAGTAGAATCCACACCTCAGCCACTGGCAATGACATGTCCCTGATCAGAATCTCAAATAAACCTGAAATATTCTTGCAAGCTCTTACAAAAATTCTACACACGGATATCACCGTGATTTTGGGGGGGAGATACTGACTTTGATTCTCCATGAGAGGTTGACATGGACACCTGCTTATTTTCTGACCTGTCTTGAGACTACCAGTTAAATCCTGCCACCCAATCTCAACTGCAGCAATCCTTAACACAATTATATAAATTCAGCAGTCATCCATAATCCAGTATGAGTCAGGACTTGTAAAGGAAAAGGTTTTTATCTCAAGAGCTATCACCTTATAGGGAGAACTTAAAGAAAATAGTTCCCAGAAACCAATGCTGAGAGATAAGACTTAAAGTGGGGAGACGAGTAAATAAATAACAGTAATTAAAATAGGAACGATGATCCACTAAAAGGAAATTTGATCTACCTTGCAAAATTTTTCCATATAATTCAGGACTGAAAGGAAAGACTGGTAAGTCCAACTGCTAAAAATTAAAACATTATTTCTCCAAGATACACATGCATTTGATCCTTAAGATTTCCTACTCAACAAGAAGAGAAACAACTTCTAAACTTAAATCAAGGCAAAAAGGGACAAGGTGCCATTTTAAAGACAGACATGCTTAGTCCTTAAAAACAAAGGTGATGCATGAAGAAGGAAAAAATCATATTCTAATATTCTGCACCATTATGCAAACAATGTGCAAGCTCCTTACGGTAGATGCAGTTCATCCATGGCTGTCTCTTAGGTACCTTGAAAATGGTTTTTGATGATAGAAACCATTTTCTTTCCCCATCAAACTATTTTCACTTTCAATGCACCCACCAGATAAACAATTCATCAGTACCAACAATTCAATCCACTTGAGACAGACATTTTTGGAGCCTCTTCCTCTCCAGTTATTCCTTTCCTCTTGTTTTTTTCCTCTCCTATTAGTCTTTTTATCTCAAGTGAGATTAGTTTCTCAGGCAACCTCTCCCTAAGAAATTCCAACACAACTCAGCTCCCGATTCTTTATTCTGCCTGTTTTTTTCACTTATCTAAAAGAAAAAAAAAAAAGCCAAAAACCCAACCACCCAAAACCCAAACAAAACCAAACATACAAATCCTCAAATACAACAAACAAACAAAATAAATACAAATACCTTGAAATAAAATTACTTTAATTTCAACTCTGAATTACCCTTTAAAGACTGGACTGCAATACAGGTAGCGTTTGCTACTGCAAAATTATTTGCAAGGATTAGTCTGGAGAGCAAAAATTACACAGAATTCCAAAGAGATTATCATATTGGTCTAGAATAAGAAAAGAAAAATAAGCAGTAAAGTCAAGTTCTTAGAAATTGCTAATTACAGATGTGTTTTCTAGGAAGTTAGTCAGACTTTTCAGAAGAATTTATATCAGCTTGTGTTGTTTTTTCCTTTTCTAATTAAAGCTGAGGAAAAGTAAAAAATGTCATGATAATTTATAATTTTCCAAAGGGGAGAGGAAAAACAAAAATCAAAACATTATACTCAGAATAAGGATTTGGGAAAAATTGTTATCAAGGCTTCTCTATTTGACAAATAGACAGGCAACAAAAAGAAAACCCAAAAACACCAGCAAAACAGATACAACCTAAAGACAGTAAGAAAATAAGAATATACAGAGCTACTGTTAGAATGCAAAATTGAATTTGGGATCAACACAGGATATAGTAATTTCAAGAGTTATTTAGTGGATTATTCTATTACATAAGCTTTTTTAAACATTTCACTGGTCACCAGTCTAAATTTTAATTATTATTCTTACACACTTACATCAAATGGTATCTAGGACTCACCAATCCAATAAGATCAGCTTATATTAAAACAGTTTACTGCTGGTAGATGTGACTGATCTTCCTTTCTTGCAAGAACCACAGGACAATCAAAGTGACAAAACTTGATAGTAACTTTAACTTTTCTTAAGGGCTTCTCTTTACTACTTTGTGTACTGAGATGGAAAAAATAAGTGCAAGCCCACTGTCAGGACAGCAAACAGTAGTTCATTTTCTCTCCATACGGTGGCAGAGCAGCCTGCCCTTCAGTACCATGTATTCCCAGCCGTATTCCACTAAGGAAGTAGAAAAAGGAAACGTGTATTTTGTTTCTTTCGGTCTACTAATTAGGCTTTTCCTCCAGTTCAGTGTTACAGTAAAAATTCATATGTTACTACTACATAAAATGTAGATAGTTCATAATCAGGACACCAGAACACACAACCCATTAAATAAATAACAGATAGTAATTACCATGATTTCTCTGGGATTTTGTGCACTCCATGCATTAAATACTTCCAGAAACACCTCAGAAAACCATAACATCAGAATATAGGACGACTAGAGAATCACAAACCACCAACTGCTGTTCAAATGAGCTTTCAAGAAGTCACATGAGAATATCTAGTGTACTATTAAGACAACTAGTTTAGTATTCTTTCTCCAGCTGTGATGACAGGAAGGTGATATACAGGGAAGTTCCAAGCACTCCAGCCTTGAAGATGTAATCCTATACTACTTGTTAGTTGGTACAGTCCTAAGCCTAGCAGGCCATGCAGATGGATCCTAGCTAGGGAACATCCTCTCCTCTGCTGGCTGCCCTGTAGCTCACGCTGGGGCAGCAGTGACGATGGCAGTGACGGTGGCATCAGTGAAGCTCCAGTCAAGAGTAACGCATCGCACCAGGAGTGCTCAGAAACACGCCAGGTTTCGTGCTCCCTCTGCACAGGGAGATGGCAGCATTGCACTTGGAGAGGCAAACGCCTCACAAGACTCAAAAATATTCTACTAATGAGGAAATAAGCACTGCCTGAGCAACCACACGCTCTTGCCTCAAGGAAAAGGCAGTAGTCCAGGAGAAAAAAAGCATCCTGGCAGGCAGAGTCGGTCTATAGATGGAACTTCATGTCATGCCCTATTATAAATAATATTTTACTGCAATTATAGGGTTTCCAAACCCATCATAAAGATGAATGGACAGGCACGTCTCTGCTATGGCTTATTCCAGATTCTCTGTATGACCAGAGATTCTATATATGATCCTGCTGGATTAAAACATTTTACATTTTTAAAATTCCAATTCCTATAATTGTTTATGGCAAATTAATCAAGCAAGGCATCAGTTACAACCAGCAGCAAGTCCATCATATTTGGTGATCTCCTATTGACCTTTGTTAATTCAGAAGTCATAGTACTATTTATGTAAAAGTAGACTTTAATATTCAAACCTAATTCTAAAATCCTAAATTAGAGACTGTTAGCACTTCTCAACAATTCTCATTTGCAAAGGGCAGGGTGTTAAAATATATTTAATTAAACTTTTTAGCTTTTTTCTTGGCAGATGATTACAATCTCAACCAAATCCAGGAAAGATGGAAACAAATTTGTGAAAGGGAATGAATTATTTAAACTGGCCTCTTCATGATGCAACTGACAGCTGCTCCGAGGGAATTCCACCCAGCCCAGCAGTTTTATTTTGGAGGAATAGCCATGCATCCCCATGAAACTAAGCAAACACAGATCACAGTACCCAGCACTAGGAGACAGTGATTATTACCAGCTTATGACCCAAGACCAGTTCTAAAACAGACCCTGAGGTTTATCACCAAGCAGTCAGACCATCCTTAGTTTTGGAACTTCTTACCAAATGGCATTTGACACTAAATGCTCTTTTATAGACTATTTGAATTAATTCTATTTTTAAATCAATTGTTTGTTTCTTTTTAAACAAGTGTCACTTCATAGCCTACAGATAAAAAACTACTGTAGCTTCCACAAACATGACCAAATATCTCTTGACTCTGAAGTGCTTTAGATAAATGCCTATATAGACCCAGATAAAGTTGGTAATAAATTCAGTGCTGGAATTCAAAGCCTAGCAAACTCAGACTACAAATAATGACAAGGTTCTGGTAAAGAGGATTATTACCCACTGCAACAGTTCCCTGAAGACTGTTGTGTCTGGACTTAAATATCCTCAGCTGAGAAAGTGCCTTCCTAAAAACCATACTTCAATGCGAACAAGATGAGTTTAATGCAAGACAGTGATCTGTGGTCCATGTGAAATGGCTAGCTAGAGAATTATAAGTCTCATATCTTCTAATCTATTTATAAGTATTTGAAATTTCACAGAGAAAGAATATTAAGGATGGATACTTCATTGCTTTGAAGAATATGGTAATGCAAGCATCCGGCAAAGAGCACTTCAAAAATGGAGATCTATAGCCTAATAATTGACCCATGCTTGGCTGTAAAACTTTTCATTGTAGGAAACAAGGAAAGGTCAGAAGAGGCTGGAAATCCTTCTCAACAGCAGTGTTAAAGAGATCATTCTATAGGTCATTGAAAATATTTCCTTTGGGATAATACCCTACAGTCTTCCCATCTTTTGATTTATTCCTGCTCTCTAGTAGCTCAATCCCAATGAAATAAGAAAACACATGAAAAATAAATTTATCAAACACACCAAGTATACAAGCCATGGCAAGGTTGACTTGAATTAATGAAAACCATGGTAAGACCAACCATTTTTAGTGCTTCACCCCCCCATTTCTCAAGTCTCTAGAGGGCTGTTTGATTTCCAATACTTATTTTTACCAGCATCAGTACTATCATTTACCTGATTCTGTAGTTTCATCTGTCGCAGTTTCATGCTTTCATCCTCAAAGATGCTGCAAAAGCAAAATAAATAAATAAATAAATTCTTGCTATTAAACAGTTTGCATTACAGGAACATAGGATATTCTCAGACAACAACTTCATAATCAAGACTTAAAAATGACTGTTAGACATTACTTCCATCTCACATGAAGACCAAGACACACAGTATTAAAAATAAAACATCATATTCTTTCATAAATAAGACTGAACTCTGGTTTAGTCCCCTCACTAAACCATTCTGAAAAGATTTTGAAGTCACCAAAGGCTTCATTACTGGTAGCTGGATTACAAACCTCTGTTGAGGTGGGCATAGGAAACAGTTACACCTGAAGGCTTAGCACAGTTCAGATCGATTCAGTAAAATCCCTGCTCCTTCATAGGATATCTGATTCCAAATTAACTCAGTTTTGTCTTTGGGTCAAAACTACATCATTTTCTATTCCTGCTAGATGTTCCAGAACTGTTAATACCTGAGAGAATCTGTGTTTGCAACATCTGACATTAATTCCTAAATAAAAAAAAAATATTTCCCTATTTCAGTATTTAATAGATAACTTTTATAAGAACTTTAATTTTTTGTTCCAAGTTGTGTTCCATATAGACTTCCCATTTCCTTTTGTATGATAATGAATCATTCCATAAAATGCAATTTAGAGGAGTTAACCCCACAAAGGGGAAATGTTAAATGGCTATTAAGCACATATTCTGCTGACCACAGTTCTGCTCTTTCCTTCAACATACCTTTGACAAAGACCTCTTTGGAAGTGAGAAAGCATCAGGAAGAAGATACTTAATGTAGGAAATAGACAAACTTTATATATTTTATTAATAGAATGCAGAAAAGCAGGGCAAGCCACAATTTCAATTTAAACAGGAAATTCTCTGTCTGGTCTAGGTATCCATAAATGTCCAATGATGTGAAATCACCAGCTGGCACGCAGTGCTGCATATAACCCTAACAAGGAAAACCAGAGATGGAGAGAGAGAGAGAGAGCAGAGCCGGGGTTTGTGCAAAACACATGCCATGGAAATTGGATTACAGCACACAGAGCTAAGGAGAGAAATCTCAGAGTCCCCTTAACCCCTAACAAACCTACATTTGACTCAACTTCAGGTAAGTAGATGACAGATCAGAGGTCCTTAAGGACAAACTACACCAGTAAGCACAGATGTTGCTCAGGAAGGTTGAAATATGCACACAAAGAGTTCTGTACACATATTATATATAACAACTTGTATAGTCCAGAATTGATACTAATTGTCCAAGCAGTAGTATTTTAAAGCAAGTTAAGACTGCCATTGCTTTTTTACTCCACAGTTTCCTTATTTCTAGACTTCTTTTTTTCTGATGCATTTGAAGTGTCACACAAGAGGTCTAACACCTTGAAAACATCTTGTTTCTAAAAACTAATGTTACCCCTCACATGGACCTGTAATACAGTGTCTTAGATTCTAAGGGAATGGAGGGCCTGGAAAAATCAGTGTCTTTCTTGAAGAGGAATGGACGGCTTCTGTGTATCCCCAAAGCAACGATTGCAGTAGTACAGTCACCTTCACTTGTAAACAACCACAACTTAAGAAAGAAACAAGCAGAAGCACATCTACTGAGTGCAGCACAATATACAACAGTTGTCACACAAAACTTCAGCATAAAAGGTGTTTATTATTTTTACACACATTATATATAAAAATATAATATGCTTATTATTTATAGCATAGATGATGGAAAAGGCCATCTTTAGCAAAGTCTGAAAAACAACTGAAAGTTCCACTTAAAACAGTCATAACAAAAACCAAAATGAAACAAAAAAAAAAAAAGGGGGGGGAGAAGGAATAGTCCTTTTCTTCTCGTACACCTACTGACTTAAGAAATTGATTACATTTGTTAACTGCAGTCGAGAGTTTGTTATAAAGCTATCTACATGCTTGTGGTCAACAGCAGACTTACAGACATGTTCTGATGAACACGAAGGTGTCCTGTGTAGATTCAAGCTGCTATTTGTGGTTTTGTTGCTTTTCCTAGCAGAAAATGTATCCCCAAACAATTTGAATCTCTTTTTTATAAAATCAGAAGAAATAAACACAACCACTGTAGGAAATAAGTTTATAAGGTTTCCCTTCCACCTGGAAGATGACAAAGTGCTGAAAAAGTAGGACTCGCACACATGCCTTGTAGAAATCTTCAGTGAAAATTATTTACTTTGTATGTTCAATTATTTTCTACCCAGACTGAAAAAAAGTTATATTATGTCACAGGAGCACAACATAGACTACACTGTGCCTCAACTCTGGCCACTTAACTGATGCTTGAACTTAAAAATTCTAACAGGTCACAGAGCTTGATAAAGCAAAAAGATAAAGAAGTGTTCTCTCTTACAATTTACTTTTAAACAGACGAAAATTGCTGAGTAGCAGGCAGAACAAAAAGAAAGCAACCATCAATGCTTTCCATTTTAAAGTGCAAGGATTCAAACAAGCAGTAAAATAAGTCATGAGCAATGTAGCACTATAAATATTAGCTTTAAAATACCCCTTTAACACTTTTATTTACTGCAACCTTTCTTCCAGAACTCATCATTACAAAAGTATAACATCATATCCAGTCAAAAAAGAGATTCCCACACTTCAAGCCTTTTTCTACCCCCCACAGCAGCGCTGGTGTTATTACAAACTTTAACAGGAAAACGCTGTGCCAGAGTCACTCCCACAGCTCACCACTAAGGAATGTAAGTGATGTGCTAATCCAGCTGTGGGCTTCAAACAGGAATCCTCCTTCAGCTGGACTGACAACACAGATCAGTGCTCTCTGGACATGCCCACACCAAACCACTGTGCTCTTTGGTTTGCATTTCTGTTTGAAGGGTTTATGTGCAATA
The DNA here is from genome assembly GCF_052056855.1 of Sturnus vulgaris. Lineage (NCBI taxonomy): Eukaryota > Metazoa > Chordata > Aves > Passeriformes > Sturnidae > Sturnus > Sturnus vulgaris. Next base: position 33,120,369 of record NC_142244.1, read on the forward strand.
AGAATAATTAAATAAATATCCATCAGGAAGGGGAAAAATAAGCAGAATTTCCACAGCTACAACACCACAGTTAAAAACAGGGGAAAAAAATCCCAACCACCAAACCAGTAGCCCATTAACCCTTGATAAAATAAGAACTGAAAGTTTTCAAGAAATCTGTATCAATGTCCTCTCCCCAACCACTGCACAGCAGCCTAAACAAGACTGTGCCCACAGACACAGCTGCTGCATTTACCAGAATCCACCTGCAATCCTACTTAAGCTGCATGACAGGTAAGAGGCACATGCCACAGACAAAGGAATGATTACCCAGAACAGAACATACAAGGAAAGAGTACTGATAGTGCAGAATACAGAATAAGAATGGGAAGGCAACTTAAATAATAGTTAATAAAACATGGAAGAAGATGGCAAGATGCAAAGGGGTTCATAGAATTGACACAGAGGAACATGGGGCAAGAAGTTTTATTTTTAACTGGTAGCATCTCAAATTCCTACTGAAATCAGAATCAGCCTGGTTTTCATTTCATAATCAGAAATTAAAGTGTTGCAATAGGAATATGCAAACTTATTATAAATGTATTTGGTTTTTCCTAGCTGTTTTCAGAATACCAAACAATCACAATGAAGGCATAACTCACAAATTATTTAACAGATATTCATATATGCAACTGAAGCTTCCTTTTTGTGTGGTTTATTTTCTTTTCTGTAAAAAAGGCATGCTATGTCTATTGACAGTTCTTTCAGAATGGACATATTTTTCAACAACACTGAAATTTTGGCATTACAAACTATGAATAGGCAGAGGTAACACTCTTGTTTTCATTGCAGCTTGTCTGTGTTCCTAAGAATGCTGTACATGGGGAAAAAAAAAACCAAACCAACAAACAAAATACTTATGTTCTAAGCACTTGGCAGTAATTACCATTGCATCAGCCAAACACAAACTTACAGTGTAATCCAACTCTAAGAACAATGAAAAACCCTGATATTAAAGCAGAATGTAGAAAATAAAAGCAATCCACCAGCCTGAAAATGTTCATTCCATTCAAGGTCCACATAAGAGAAAGGACTCAAGAATTGAAGAGAGCTCAGCAGAAAGTTGAACAAATTGACCAAGGACTGGAAAGTGCACCTCTTAGCAAGATCCTACAGTTTATTCAAGAGAAAATCAATACACTCTCCACTGTATTCCATGGATTTGAGGCTACACATGACATGGATGAGAGAGAAGAAAAAATCCAGAGATAAATAACTGAAGCTAAACTAATTCAGATTGCAAATAAATTTTTAATTTAACACTGTGACTAATTAACCATTAGGATAACTCATGGAGCTGTGGATTTTCAGCAGAACACAACAGGTTTTAATCAAGCTTGAATATTATTATGTTAAAAGTGGCTGTTGTAGACTAAGGCTATGGTTTACCTCCTATCTAGGATAACCACACCTGAAATGAGAGAGCTAAGCATTCTTCTTTCAAGTTATTTCAATTAAATCCCCTTTATATACTGACTGTTGAAGGTAAAAGGAGGCAAAAAGAAAAAAAGGAGGTTGTCTTTATCATGGATCATGGACTAGTTTTGAAAGGAATTGACTGGCTGCAGTTATGAATGAGAGGCAATAAGCAGAGAAAGAAAGAAAAGCAACAGGAAAGAGCAGCCTGTAGAGACAAAATGTTCTACAAGACTGAGAACTTACTGGAAAGACAGATTTGAAATATGTTAAAGAAAAACACCCATGATAGTTTTCCCTGCATTCAACAAAATGTACATTCTTCATATTCCACTAAAGAAATACTATACTCAGTTTCTCCTCCTAAACAATGTAACAAAGTCTTACAGATTTAAAGGTTTCCCAGTTAGCTAAATCTATCCTGCAATTCAAGTAGTTAAAGGTTTGGTAAAGAAAAAGCAAGCTTGGCTGCCTCTTTTAGGACGAAGGTCAGACTAGCTGACAGAAGCAGACCTCACTTCAACCTTAAATGAAAATCTGATCCAAGAGCAGGAAGACAGCTTATTTTGGCTTTGTATCTTTATAGCACGTATCAGCACTGTATATGGACTCAATTCTTGGTGAGAAAAACGGAGGAATTATTATTACCTGTTTGTCCATAGCTCTAAGGAAGGTATTAAAGTTTCAGATAGCCTATAGTTTGGCAGAGAGATTCAGGGAAAGTGTCCAGCAGAAACTTCCAGATAATTTTAAAGTGAACTGGATCTTGAGCTTACTGTAGCTTGTTAAAACAAGTTTGATACTTTCGTACCAGTCTGACACAGAAATCCTTTTAATAGAAACAATCTTTAGACACTAGTGGAAATATGAACCCATATGTTAATAATCAAGATCCTTAAATTTTCAGTTGTTTCCATTGCTCTACTTCTTTTAAAGGAGCTCCAAGGCACAGTAACACCATTTTGGTTCACAAATCTTCCCACTTTCCCAATATCTTATGCTCTATTTCTCACTCTACAGAGGACTGCTTACATCAGGAGTCTTACAAAGCTCATGTAATTGCGTTTTCCTTTCAGGACGGTTTATTAATGTGATAGCAGCAGTTATGTCTCTCAGCAATACTCCCAGACCTTAAAAATCAGGGGATGAGAAGAGTGTGGCTTGTGGCCCACATCTTCATCCACCAGATTTTTATTTTGAGCTGTAGAAGCGGATATAAAAGCAACTTCAATAAGAAATGTTGAGTCAGTTGGTGTGAAAGTGTTTCTGCTCTTAACCCTCCAATAAACTTTCCTGGGGATTATTCTTGTCTGAACTACAGCTATGAAAGAAAACAGAAGCTGTAGAAAAAACATCAGTTGAAGAAGGATTCCCATTTTTCAAAAGATACATTCCAAACAAAAATTCCAATACTATCTCTGGAAACTGGTTGAGGAACAAAATTTATTTGTAATGCACCTTCCAATGCACAAAAGGGTAGAGTCCTTACACAGCTGTAATTGCACATTTTTGGGAAAACACATAGCATACTACCCATAGGAGTGAAGTTTACCAAATTTTCTGTGTTCCCCAAGGCAGAAGAGTGGGGTTTTTTGGCAAATACAGGATATTCTTTCCTTCTTAATTAATTAACAGTAAGTCTTCCAAAGTAAACTGATCTGCCAGTCAGTCATAAAATGCCACACCTATTTCTAAGTGACACAGCTGAATTTGCATTGACATTTCATTAAATTATTTTTAAGCAGGTGATACTTCAATACGGGCAAGTTTTAGTGCATCTTCCTTTTTTTACAGAAATCAGTGAAATCAGTTTGATCCTTGATCCCTCTACACCCCAAAAATACTAATGCCAGTAGAACACTGTTTTGAGAAAGGTTCACAAAATTTGTTTGCAAAGTTTTTCACCTACTGAACATATTATGTGAACAATGACATGGGAAGAATGAACACCTAGTTTTGGAAGCAATTCTGAATGAGTGAATAAAATACTGTCTTGTATTAGCGTTAGTATAGAAATTATATCCCACATAACACAGATTAAATAACATTTATCTCAGAATACTTGAAACTAAGTATAAAATGAACCAATAAGAACAATAAACTCAACTGCCAGACCAGTGTGGACTGAGGGAGCAACTAGAGACAGGCACTGAGATCTGCATGTCCTATTTAATTTCAAAATACACCTGAATCAACTACATACTCCTGCCAATAACTTGTACCAACTATTTGAACAATCTACAACTTGAAGATCAATTTACAACTTTAAAAAGATCCTAAAGAAATAAAACGACAAGCTAGTCTTTTAAAACTTCTGCTTCTACCTACCTAAAGGCTTAAAAATGGAATTTTAATGTGAAATTATCAAGTGTTTTTCTTAAAAGCCACACAGACCAGAAGCATGTCAAAAATACCCAAATCAAAACCCCCACCATCTGCCCTTCCCTGCCACCTACCCCCCTCAAAAAAACCAAACAACCCACCCTGAAAAGGCTGGTGCTATGAAGAATTTATGTATATTCTTTATGTGCATGTATATGTTTCATCTTATAGTGGAAAAACAGCTGCCCCAACAACTCATAGCAACAGGAATACTGTGCTGAAGAAAGGAATTCAAGCAAAAAGTAATCTGAGAAGCACATGCTACAAACATTATTTGCTGTAAAACATTAACAGGTTAATAATTATTTTTCTTGGCTAAATCCACGAAAGGAGTGAATTTAATGCAAGCCTATCCTTGCAGCACTACATTTTCCATACTTGCATCCATTTTGGGGTGACTGTTCACATGTCAAACGTAACTAGGTAAATAATGATGTAGTTTAGTACTGACTGACCACAGCCAAATCAATGGAGAAAAAAGGATTTATCAGTACAGGAGACACAAGCTTCTACTTTCTTTACAGTACTTATTCCAGTGATTTTGCAAGGTAAAATCAAACTGTGCAGGCAAAGTAAAATGATCAAAGATCACACCTGCCTTCAGTTTCAAAATGGTATCTCAGAAGTGCAGTGGGATATTCTCTGCACTATTACACACAAACACACCTCTAGTAAGGAAGAATTAATGTTCAGGGGGATTAAAAGGAACCTGCTAGTAAAGTAATAGAGTATTGAGAAATGAAAGGTCCATAGGAGAAAAGCTGAATTATGATTAAACAAAAAAATGAAGCATATGCCGTTAGTTGAGATTAATTTTTCAGAAATTGATTCATACTGTTTTGGTGGACAACAAGTTTTATCACGAGCCAGCAATTCACGGTCTAAAGGCAAAGGTGGCCAACAGCATCCTGGGTTGCATTAGGGAAAGCACTGCCAGTAGGTTGAGGGAGTGACACCACTCCTCTGCTGGTGAAGCCACACACGAGGTGCTGAATCCAGTTCTGGGCTTCTGGGAGCAAGAAAGAGATGGACTCATTGAACAAAACCAGCAAAGGGCCACAAAAGTGCTTAAGGGACCAGAGCATCATGAGGTGACGCTGAGAGAACTGGGCCTGGAGAAGTGAAGACTCAGGAGGTAACTTATCCATGTGTATAAATACCTGATGGAAGGGTGCAAAGCAAATAAAGCCAGCAGTGCCTGCTGACAGGACAAGAGGTGATAGACATAAACTAAAGCACATTAAATTCTACCCAACATCAAGAAAAAAATTCCAAAAGAAAGTGGTCAAATACAGGAGCACGTTGCTCAGGAAGATTGTAGAGTCTCCATCTCTGAGATATTCAAAACCCAACTGGGCATCATCCTGTGCAGTCTGCTCCAGCCAACCCTGCTTAAGCAGCAGGGTTGCTCCAGATCATCTCAAGAAGCTCCTTCCAGCCTCTGTGATTCTGTCTGGTTGGGTTCTAGAGATCACAAGTTAAGATCCCAAGTGTGAGAGCACTTGGGGATAATAAAAAATACAGGCTGTTGCAAGAAAATGCAACAGAAATGAAAGCATCATGAAAAGGTTACATATTGAGGTCAGAACCATTTTGACTACTGTATTGCTTAGTGTTTTACACACCATTCAAAAAGTTACTTATGAAGTACCAAAGATTAGCTCCTTTTACTTGGAACAAGGGAACAGAGCAAGGAAAACAAATCGGCACTCTCTGGACAGAAGTATGACTTCTATTTGGACTAAAAAGAAGAGTGCAAACAAAAGCCTGTGTCATTCTCTGCTATACTATACTGGGAGAAGAGAAATGAGATTGCTGTTTTCCTTGGCCAGAAGTCTCAAATAAATTCATTTCTGCAAATCTAAAGCAAAAGGAGTATACTTCTTCTGGAAGTAAGGCCAAGAGAAGCCAGAAATCCGCACAAGTCATTAACCATCAAAGCCATCATCAATGATGGGAGGGTGGCACAGAGGAATGGAATCATAAGAATATGCACTTATATATAAAGTTATATTTTAAGTGTGTAGCCAAACAAAGGGTTTTAACAGGTTTTTTATTATAATTATTTCAAGAAAAGGGAGACAAAGAACCTCCTGTCAGGCATATTCCTTCAAGTGTTCACAGTCGGTGACTCCATGACTCAGGAATTTTCAGCTCCTAACCACTATTACGGCTACAGAGCACTATGCTTCAGGTTTATTCGGTTGAACCTAATGAAACTTAGGGTTCTGCTAGGGAAAAGAAATTTATTCTATAAGCAGAACTTCACTGTTCTATTTAATGTCCTCTCAACTACATGCTTCAAATCACCATGGTCATTTCACCTACAGAAACACCTCTGCCCAAGGAAAGAGCAGGATCCCCAGCAGGCTGGAATTCTGTCTCCTGTGATCTTCTGTTTGTGAAATATTAAACCTCGCCTGTCACTTTTGTTGACGTTGTACCTCATTACAGCAGGAAGCCAGTGAAATAGAGAGCAGCCATTATTCTCTCCTAGCAACAAAGGCAGCAGTTAAATAGCACATGCTATGCTTAAGCCAGACCAGGTAACAAAAGTCAAAGTTCTCTGAAAACAAGAGCATCACACTCGACAAGCCGAATTGCACTTGCCCAATAGTATTTTAAACTAAAAATAGGGAAAGGAACATGAAATTTTCTCAACTGACACTCTAGAATTGATTGTAGACCTTTGTTCCCAGTCCTGGCTTTTTTGTTTTTATTTTAGAAAAGTTGAAAGGGAAAGCCATTAAAGAGAGAGAAACAGCAAAATTTCATTTCGATTTCAAACTAGATGACTCGGCAAGATATCACTGCTAGATTTTAGTTCTTGTTCTTTTTTTCCCCTCAGATATCACATAAGAATGCAAAGTCAGAAAGGAATGTAGAAGCACCCAAACTCCAAAGTAAGAACACAGGCAGTCAAGAGTTCAAACATCCCACAGAGTATGTTTTAAAGAGCACTAAGAGTTGGCATAAATGTTCTTGCAGTAGTCTAAGGCAACATCTCCAGGCATATCAGCAAATCCACTTAGAAGAGAATTCATCCCATGACCCAATTACAACAGTTTTAGTTTGGAGATCACTCAGCTGTGACTCAGCAACAAAACAAGAGTCTGGAGCTATCCCAGTGCAAGTCCGGTTGCAGAAAGTTTTCACACATACAAAGTCATAATTATGTTAAGTCAGTGCGTTTGTCCCTCCTACAAATGCCACACCAACAGTGATTTTTTTTAAAAAAAGAAGCAAAAAAAGAAAACCCCAAAAAACCAGAAAAGTAATGGCTCTCTCTAAAAAAAAAAAAAAAAAAAAAAAAAAAAAAGGTCACCAGTAACCTAAATTCTAGGTGATAAGAGATGGGAAAAGAACTAACTAGAAACTAAAGAGATAATTCAAACAAGGTTCAACTATAGGACAGCTCTTTGTAACTGCTGTTGCCCAGTGAATCTCAAATTGTATTTGGAAATTTTAGTCACACGTGTTGCCTCTTCTCTCTTGCCACTGCTGTCTACATCACAAGAAGTGAAGTAACTCCTTCGTTCATATTAACAGATGCTGCATCAAATTGCAAAAGGTTTCCTTTTCGGTTGAATCTGTACTCCAAGGAGTATATACCAACCACACTCATAAAATATTTACAGGTTTATCTCGCTTTGGACAGATTTCTTCATTATAATGTTTAGAGCTGAATGGGGTGAAGCAAACCGGATATAAAGCCAATTCTCGTTCATCTAACGATAAGATTTGCAGAATTGTAAGTCCTGGAATTTAACAAACATTGCTTGTTAATTTTGTGAAGGTCACTGGTGGCTAAATAAAAATACTCAAGGACTAACAGAGATGCTGAGAGGCTTTTAAAAGGAAATTTAAACTTCTCTGGTTTACAAGTATAGCTAAAATAATTAGCAAAGCATTTAGACTTTTTTCTCCTCAAAATCATAATTATGGTGTATTTATACAAAATACTCAAGCCCAGCAGGCATGGAGATTCCTGACAATCTCAACCGCACTCAAGTTTTTAAAACGTGGAAAGGACTTTTGGCTGAACAACAGTACAACTTTTGAAGTTTTCAACTTCTCTTAATCCGTGGGCTCTTACTATTTTGAAAACTGAGCTAATTGGCAACAGGCTGATTTTCATTAACATTGGGAGGCACTGAGAAAGTAGCCCAGAGTTCCTGAGTTCACAAACTGAAAGCCACTAACTGATGCATGTCTGGACCCAAAGGAAGCATCCAAATGAGGGCAGGACTGCTGTAGCTGACATCCAGTTTTGTAGCCTCTGTAGACTCAGTCAAGATTATTGCCCCTTGAAAATTATGTTCCTTGTACATGACATCTGCAAGTCAGAAGCTGAAGCATATCTGGAATGTAGCACATGGGAAGCTTTAAGTATTCCTGTATACTGTATGATTAGTGTGCAAAAGGGCAAAGTCCATTGTTCTCTGAGATTCTAAAATGCATACTACCATAAGAAACAAATTTCCTTCAAGATATTTTAAAAGCTTACAATGATTTAGAATTACTTTTACCTGAATGTTTCTACACTAATAATTTCATGGTAAGTCTCCAAATGGACTTTCCCAAAAAAGAGAGAAGGTCTAGCACTTATCAAAACCATGAAACAGCAATATCAAGCTTATAATTTTCTAAAGTATTAAGACAGTTGTGCCGTATCTACCTGAAAGCCAAACTTTAAAATGAAGTTGAGCAATTTCAGTTGCAGCCAGCTCCCGTGGAAGAGAGTCTAACACAACACGGTATTTGCAAGTGACAACCTGTCGATGGCCTAAATCCAAGATCTCTGCTATCTGTCCATAATCATGTATCCCACAGCACACTTACAAAACAATATGCCTTAATTTTTGACTGGTAATATTCGACTCTGTCCAGCAAAAATAAAATAGTTTCAATATCCTTATGTATATTTTTCACATTGCTCAATAGTAAAGGCATTCCATCCCGGGGGAAAAAATGGCAAAAAAAAATGCTATCAACCAGTTCTCAGGTACAGCTTTGTTAAACTTTACCTGTAGTATCTTAACTGCCATGAAGTGCCAGTTATTATGTATCACATCTACCTTTTTTATAAAATCCACTGTTTGGACAACCGACAATTATTTTACCAAACAAGAATTCTAGTAACCAGATTAGTGACTTCTGCATAATGTCCCAGAAAAAGAAGAACCTTCCTAAGAATACAGACATTTGTCTTCCTTGAATTTATTACAAGGCTGATGAACACCCCAACTTCAGTGTCAGACCCCTGAAAATACCAAGCCTTACAGCTCTACTTTGAAGCTACGTACTTTTCTTTAGGTTCACACATTCTAGTTTCCTTACCTTAACCATGGGGACTAAGAAAGCTACAGAAATTGATGTTTCTTTAATAAACTGGGATGCGAGGGCTAGTTCTTGGGACCTATCCCAAGAATTACCATTATCGTTAGCCTGTTTCTGTGGGACGCCCATAAAAGTACACAAGACAGGATTCTTAGCAGAAAGAAATTATGCCAGTAGAATTGCAATCACAAGAACAGCATTATTTCTTGTAGCATCAACTTTGTCAAATTTAAAAGTCTACTGTGCAGGGAAATTTACGTATCTGGACATAATTTCCTTAAAAATTGTTTCCAGAACTGCTAGACAACCCAAGGTCTTTCAAGTCTGCATAAAGAAGTAATCTAACGTTCCATAGCATATTTGGTGGACCCAAGCAATTACAGGACCCTTTTAAACTCTAGCGTTGTTTTTCATCCTATTTAAATTAGCGAATGCAACAAGGTATGTAACAAAAAAAAATACTGTTTCTCTTTAACACTGTGGTCATTATCATTTAACTACCCAATTTAGGTTTCTCTCTTTACTTGCTTTACTTCTTCCTATCCAAACGGAGGCACAAAGATAGATTTTCCTAGTTTTTTTTGCCATCACACCAATTCTGCCAAAACTCGTTTTCTCTGCTTGTCGGTATAATCACATTTAATTTCAAATAATTCCGATTTTGAGCTTACTTAAGTGCCACGAGCATGAAGTCTTTCCAAAACCGCTTCTCCCTAGTTCACAGCTGTTTTTCCTATGACATCAGTTGAGTTCATTTCAGTTATTCCTCCTTTTTTTTCTTGCAAAGGCACACCGAGAGTGATACTTGCAAATACCCAGAGAGCTTCATTAGGAGGAGCAGAGGGGTTGAATAACACCGCGAAAACGCTTCACAGTAGAAAGCGAGAGTGGACCGATGCACCACAAAACCGGTTTAATCCACAAGTATTCAGACAGTGCACACCAACGTTGAAGAGCGAAGCACATAAAACACACCCGCACATAAAACAGCGGCACGGCTGTCGCCCGCCCGCGGGACGCGGGTGTTACGGGGGCAGCGCCGACCCGCGTGGCCGCTGCCGTGCGGCTCCGCCCGCCCGGTCCCCGCTACGGCCGCGCTGCTGCCACGCGAGGCAGCCCCTGCCCAAGCCTGTTCGGTCCCAGGGACGCCGCCGGCCCAAGCCCCGCTCACCTGCGGCCGGCGGGACCGCCTGGTTCCCCCGCTCCCTCCATCGCGGCCCCGCCGTTGCTATGGGCCTCCGCCCGCCGCTGCCCTTAGCAACGGCGCGCGGCACTGAGGCGCGCCGCTATTGGCCGGGGCCGCGAGCACACCGCCCGCCGATTGGCCGCAGCGCCGCGCACGCGCAGCGGAGCACAAGGGCCCGCCCGTCCCTCGCCGCGGGAGCCGCCCGCCTCCTCCGGCGGGAGCGGGGAACGGCCCCAGCGGGAACCGCGTGGGGCACGAAACGCTGTTCGTACACACTTCCCCCGGGAAGACCGCCCCAAAAGACACCCCCCTATCGCCAAGACCCTCCCCCGCGCCCGTCCCGGCATTTCTCGGAGGCTCTGCCAGGCGCAGTAGAGGGCCTGGCTGAAATCAGGTCCCCTCCTCAGCCCCCGAAGCGACATCGTCTGTTCGGGCGTGTTCTTGCACGCAGCACAGCGGCTTCTCCCGCCAGGTCAGGAGTGGGCCTGTCCCCTCGAGAGCTCCATGTTTGCCTTCACCAGGATGTCCGCAGCGCTCAGGTTCCCTTGCTCCCGCAGATATTTCATTATGTGAGGCCGCCGTCTCCAGGTGACCTTTATTCCATACTCGTGCTCAGGAGTATCTGTAACCAGTACTGCTGCTGCCGCCTCCCCTCTCCCACAGGGATCAATACCAAATGCCAGCTCATTCTCTGGATGCCAAGCATAAGTACTTTGTGATAGACCGTTGCTGCATCTCTCATTCCTTGGGGAAGGAACATGTGCAGCCTCTGCATATGGTGGAGGAAGAACTTCTTGCTCCGCAACCCGGGGAGCGGGCTCTCCACAATTCTCTGGACTCTTCCCTTGGATGTTGGCGTTTTCTGTTGTCCCTTTCTTAGGCTGGTTGTGAGAGCATTGTGCATTTTTTCTCAAGCGATTTGGATCATCCAGTGGAGGGACTGCATGTCCTTCTGGATTCTCAAAAGTTAAAGGAGGAAATCTGCAGGCTACAGCTCCTCGACAAGCTCCTCCTGCGTGAAATGAACTGTGGTTGGCATCCTGATTATGGGGCTTGTGAGGACCACGATGCTTCTTCTGGCATGCCTTCAACACCACTGACTTAGTTGTGTCAAATTGTGGGCACACCTGAAGGGAAAGACATAATAATAAGATAGAAACGCAACCCTTTTCTCCAGACAAGTATTACCTACCCGATTCTACTTCCCCATCTTTCTTCAGTGTGTTCATTGAGTAATCTGTTCTGCAGCAAAGCACATGAGTCACTAACAAAGCTGTTGTGCATAAGATACCTCTGAACTTCAGCATCACTTTCTGCCACTCTTCTCTGGAAAGTCACTGGGGTGCAAGTGAGCTGTTCTCTGGCAACTCACAAAGAACTCAAGATGTGCGTTTTAAAGGAATCAAAGTGGTGTCTACGCCTTTACCTGTGCAGATTTTAAGAAGTTCAGAATGGATCCTTTTTTTTCTGTGTCTTAGCATAATTCAAATGAATCCTCAGTCTCCCCAAAGAATAACTGGGAAAGCAACACATAATTATTAAAGAATGCCCACTTAGCTCAATCCCCTTAGATTATGTTAATATGGTGTTCAAAATCTTCCCCAAAACATCTTTGTTTCAAAACCTAGTTTTGAAAACATTTCTGTATTGTGAAGGAACAGATCACCCAGAAGCCACTTCTACAATCAACTTTCTATAGAAGACATGGTCCAAGCTCAACAGTCTGTATTTATTTGAATTATTCTAGACTTATATTTAAATCCTGGAAATCCTTTTATTACAGTGTTCTTTGTGTTCCTGGCTATCAACAAAAGAGTCAGACTCTGTTTCAGATTCCAGTTTGCTTTTCCCAGGAGCACACCAAACTGAGTTCTTGCTACACTAACTGCAGATCTCCTTCAGCATTCTGAAGTTACTATATAGTTCTTCAAAACACTGAGTGCAATTTAACTAAGGATGGCGATTGTCTGATGTACAGCTGAACTGTTTGAATGCAAAGCCTTTGTGGAGGAAAAGATAAGTGATTCCATAATAATTCTGATCCCAGCGTATACTTAACATAGCCTCTGATTTTAAGAATATGGCTTCCTGGCTTCAGAGAACATACATGTAGGGTAGGTTTTACCTCTGTAGGAACCTAGCAGTGAAAAAGGTATGAAAAACTTAGATAATGCCAGAAAGAAAGGAGCAGAAAATCAGTTTCCATTGAAACAAGTTTACAATACTCTGCAGAGGATGACTCCCAGAAGTTACAAACTTGCCAGTTTCCAAACTGAGAAATATCTAGCAGTTTCAGTGCTGATAACTTCAAACAAATTTTAGAATCATTGTATTTTTGGAATCAGAGCTACCAGAGTGGATATTTCCACCTCTTCCAAACAAAATGAATGCTTATTCACAGCAGTTATGTTACTTAGTGATTCAGAAACCGTAGAGCTAACTGCCTCAAGCAGATATTTAAAAAAAAAAAAAATTGAAGATGCTCTATTTCAAGGCTAAGGCATCACAAAAATACCTGCAGGTCAACAGGAACAAAGGAATGTTTCATGCAGGTTTGAAACCACACTTCCTGAGCTTGCTTTGTGAAGAGCACAGTCAAGCAGCAGTAATGTTTAAGCAGAGCTCCCCTAGGTGATGACTGCTGTTGTACAGGAATGGTCTGTCTTTGCTGCAGCTGTTTGCTAAAAAAAAAGATCTTTACATTACACGATATGAGGAGTACTTTAGGACACGGCAAACAGTCACAAGAAAATGACCCCATCAGAAGATTGGTATGGAGAGAAACTATTCAAAACACAGAAATTGAAAAGAGGGCAGGTTAGAGCAAATAATTCTGAAGTGAAAAGCTATATTCTCTAAATTTAGCAGTGTCAGATTTAAACAATGCACCCAATACTTTAACAGGTAACATTTAGAGTTTAGCAGTTATTTCAAACAGCAAGCCATTAGGAAAAAATCTCTTCGTGCAGGGTTTTCTGTTGCCAAGGAAAACAGTGGTTTTCCTGATGGGAATTATTTTCCTAGAAAACAAATAGTCATTAATCAGTACAGACTGCACACAGTTTATGTCTTCAAGTAACCAAGACCTTAGTGCTTATTCTTAGAATGTGAAGCAACTCAGGCACTTATTTATGCTTTAGACTGATGGAGGGAATTCAGGTCTAGGCTACTAATTTTCCATATCCAGAACAGATAACTCTGTTAAGACATACAGGAGAAAGCTCTTGCTGTGGGACACAGGAGGAAAGATAATTTATACCAACCCAGGCAGCAGAGGTGTTCTTGTCCACAGGTTTTGTAGGCACACGTCTGGGATTCTCAGCCGAATACAGTGGAGTTTCATAACAATGGATGGGTCCTGCCCGTGGCCTCTCAAGGAAAACCAGCTCTGCCTTCTTGGCCTTGTGGGTACACTTCTTCTTCGGAGGCATCAAAAGGTGTGGTAGAACTCCTTAGAAACCTCATGATGCTTGTTGGAGCTAATTGAAGAAAGAGGAAAGCACCCCAAGGAGATGCTAGAGTGCTCTCAAATCTGTAGAAGGCAAATAAATGAATCTGAAGACAGACTCGTTGTCTGTCAGCCTCAGATATAGTTTTTAACAAAAGCAAAACATCTGTGCAACAGTACAGTGTACATATCTCGAGGCAGACTTTTTCCCAACAGTAGTTCTTGAACCTTTTGTCAATTTTCAGGTAGATTTAGAAATGCACTGCAGGAATGGGAGCTATTGACCTACTGATCCAGCTATATCAAGTCAGCTATCAAAAGACAAAAAAACCAAAAAACTTATTTTCTTTTTTTCTATTCAATCTCGCTTGTAATGCCAAGAAGGTATTATAAGGCCAAGATAATCAGAACTCTTTCCCCTTCTAGTTGCTAACTACTTATACGTTTTAATTTCAAGAGATTTTAAGTTTGTTCTTTTTTTTTTTTACAGAATAGAGTTGACATCTCCCTCCTGTATTCTACAGATCTTGATGATTTATTTGTTTTACCTAATGAATAAGTTTGAACTGAAGTAACATGGTATTTACTTTTCCGTTGGAAAACAACTCGCAGAATCAATTAGTTTCAACCTAATGGCCGAACACTGCCATGGCAACTATACCACGGCACTAAACGCTGCATCCAGTCTTTCCTTAAATACCTTCAGGGATAGTGACTCCACCTCCCTGGGTAGCCCATTCCAATGTCTAATCACTCTTCTTGTGAAGAAATTCTTCCTAATGCCCAACCTAAACCTCCCCTGGTGCAGCTTAAGACAACGTTCCCTTGTTCCATCACTAGGTGCCTAAGAGAAAAGGTGAACCCCCACCTGGCTATATCCTTTCAAGCAGTTGTAGAGAGTGATAAAAGGAGGCCCCTAAGCCTCCTTTTCTCCAGGCTGAACACCCACCGCTCCCTCAGCCACTCCTCACAGGGCTTGTGCTCCAAACCAGCTCTGCTGTCCTTCTCTAGACCCACTCCAACACCTCAACGTCCTTCCTGAAGTGAGGGGCCCGGAATTGGACACAGCACTCGAGGTGACCTCACCAGTGCCGAGTACAGGGACAATCCCTGCCCTGCTCCTGCTGGCCACACTATTGCTGATACAGGCCAGGTGCCATTGGCTTTCCTGGCCACCTGGGCACAGCTGGCTCATATTCTCCCAACCTGACTTACCACAGATCAGCACAGACAAGAAAATTTGATATTATTTCATAAGAAACGTGGGAGACTGCAACAGCCTGACTACTTACCTAAGTGTCAGAGTGCTCAGGGAGTCCTGCGGGCCCCCCTAGCCCGGTGCAGCCGTAACACACACGTTAAACGGTAAAACTCCGTAGCCCTTCACCAGGAGTCAGCGCAATGCCAGCAGCCCGGGCGCACGGCAGGGCTCCCAGCCGCGAGTAGCATGGTTGAAGGAAGCTGCCAGCACTGCCCCAGCCGGGGCGGGAGCGGCTGTCCCAGAACAAGGCAGGCGAGACAACACAATGCCGGGAGCGGCCCGAGCTCTGCCCTGGGCTCTCCTCCGCCCCCACATCCGTATCCCCCGCCGAGGCCGCCGATTGGCCCGGCCCTGCCGGCCCCGCCCCCGCCGCTCACTGGCGCAGGCCGGCACGTGATCGGGCCAGCGCCGCGCCGGGCGCCAAATTCAAACCGGGAGCGCTGGGGCCGCCGCCGCCCTGTATCGGCCTTGCCCGGCCGGGCCGCTGGTGAGTCGCGACCTGTGCCCGCCACGGTGGTCCAGGACCCCAGGCAAGGGTCGGTACCCCTCGGAGGGCCGTGCTAAGGCCATCGGGCGACCGGGAGAGAGCAGCGCCTAGGCCCGGCTCGGGCTGGAGGGCCCCGCGGGAGCAGGTGAACTCGCTGGCGAGGGCGGCAGCGCAGGGCTGGAGTGGGGGAAGAAGGAGTTGGGAGCGCTTTGGCGCTGCCCTCCCTCGCCCCTTGGGGCCGCGCGAACACGGCAGTGCCCGGGCCTGTACGGGGGGCAGCAGATTGAGGCCTCCTCGGGAAGTGACGCGCTCCTGTAAGGAAGGCAGGCTGTGGGAGGCTGGCTCAGGGTTCTACTTGTGGCGCTGTCTTACCGGGATCTCCCCTTAAGAGGGTGGAGCAGATCGCAAAGGGCCATGCTTGCCGTGCCGAGTGCCAGAACCCGCGTGGAATGATCGCAGGGCTGTCTGCTCCCTGTGCTTAGGGCATCAGCCCAGCTTGTTATCTGCTGGACTCTGCTTTGTATCAATGTAGGGGGTTATTACTGAGAATTTTCTCATTTACTTGCTGACCCCGTCAAATCTAGCAATGGAAAGAGCCTCTTTTTTGGGGGTATTTGTTTTTATTCTGCTTGCCATCTCTAATGATAAGCAATAATTTGCATATTGTTCTGGTATAGTTTGCGGAAAGTCACAGGCTCCACCGAATTCCTGTATTATTAGCAGTGTTCTTACAGCATCTTACCCTGGAAGCAGTCAGTATCTCTGAATTTTATTTCCTCTGCTTTCAGCTTTATAGTCTAAACCGCCTGTTGTCCAAAAGTTTGACGTCTAAATTGTATGCTGCCCGATGATGAATTTACCTGGTTCTTGACAAATCTTCAAAAGAAATTCACAGCACATTTACTTGGTGTCTATCTTAAAGCACCTTACTTCTGCTGCATTTATTGTGTGCCTTTGTAGTGTTCAGGATAATCTCTGCTTCCCAGATCTTAAACCACCTGTAAATTCTCTTTTCAAGCAGGTCTACTGTTTAGAGCTATAGGCTATAAGAATCAGCACTGCTGTTTCTATATTCTACCTTCCCTCTCCTTCAGCTTACTGGCTGATGCTGGTCAAGTCACATTATGTCTAAGTCTTCCTGTAAAGCACATACACACTTTTCTCATTATTATGTACTTTATGATGCAAGCTATCTACTCTGCAAATCTCTCCCATCCTGCTTACACCAGGTGTGGGTTAAGGAGGTACAGCATGATTTTTCAGTCGCCTTGTCAGCTTTATTAAATGCTTTAAATTTTCTTTTCCCTTTGTGTTTCTAGCTTTGTAGCAACTGCTGAGAATGTGTGCTCTGTGGGAGGTCTTGAGATGATTTGCCTCATCCTTTATGTTGTACCTTTTGTGTTGCAGGATTTGTTCCTCTCCCTTTCAATGGAGAGTGACAGTATAGATCAATAATGAGGACCAGCCCTCGCAGGCCCTTAATTCTGAAAAGACGGAAATTGACCCTCCCACAGAACGATGTATCCAGTACTGCAGCAAGAGATGAGAACAGAGGTCAGGATGAAAAGGCTCCTAAGCAGGAGCAAAAGCAGGAAGACCAACACAACCGACAACCCAGAGACAAAAGGGATTGTGGCCTGCAGAAATTCCCAGCAGGAATAAAGATAATTGACCATCCTACAATGCCCAATACACAGGTGGTGGCCATCCCTACAAATGCTGATATCCAGAGCATCATAGAGGCACTGACAGCAAAAGGAAAAGAGTGTGGCAACAATGGACCCAACAAGTTCATTCTCATTAGCAGTGGGGGCACATCCCGTTCAGCAGGTCCAGCACCATCACAGCATCTCTCATCAGAGAAGAAAGCCAATGAAGCCATCAAGGCTGCAGATAGTCAAGAAAGAGAGAAGAATGTTGCACAGACACCTGCTCTTGCAGGCAGTACAGCGCTCTGGCATTCAGGAGTTGATCCTGTGGTTGGACAGGAACAAGAGACCAACAGTATGTAGCCTTTACCTGTTTTTTTGTTGTTTTTTATTTTTTTGTGCTGACAGACAAAGATGTGAAATGGGCCAAGGAGTGCAGCACCTGCATCTTGGTATGCAGTAATTATTAATATTTTGTTAATTACAAAATACCTATGGATTTGATTCTAATAATCTACATAGCTTTGCATGTGTAATGAAATCTGAAGGATTATAGTGGGCGTACTTTTTTAGTGGAAGACATTTGAGCTTCTGACTTAAGTTTTGTGCTATGTCTTTCTATTTCTTGAAGTACTAGGTCAACATTGTCCTGTTTTGGTTGACAGCAATAGTCTGGTTTGAGTGTTGTTTTTAAGGCTGCAGCTCTTTTCAGAAATTGGGCAACTACACATGAAATCAGGAATTCAAGGTGAATTCCTTCTGTAATATTAGCATTGCAATACCGTCCTTTAGAACTGTGACTGGTGCCTGCCTTTTGACAGCTGAGATGAAGAGGTAGCAGGATTACTTGTGAGAAAGCAGAGTTATGACATGGGGAAGTCTGTGTCTGTAGCCTACCTGGGCTTCAGTAAGGCCTTTGATACTGTCTCCCACAGCATTTTTCTGAAAAAGCTGGCAGCCCATGGCTTGGTCACGTTCACTCTTCTTTGGGTTAAAACTGGCTGGATGGCTGGGCCCAGAGAGTGGTGCTGAACAGTGCTGCATCCAGCTGGCAGCCAGTCACTATTGGGCTTCCTTAGGGCTCTGTGCTGGGGCCAGTCCTGTTTACTATATATATATCAATGATCTGGCTGAAGGGATCGAGGGCATCTTCAGTAAGTTCAGAAATTACATCAATTTGAGTGGGGGTGTGGATCTGCTGGAGGGCAGGAGGGCTCTGCAGAGGGATCTGGACCAGCTGGATCCGTGGATCAAGGCCAGTTGCATGAAGTTCAGTAAGACCAGCTACCAGTTCCTGCAGTTGCATTGCAACAATCCCAGGCAGCACCACAGGCTGGGTCAGAGTGGCTGGGAAACTGCCCAGAGGAAAAAGACCTGGGGGTACTGGTCAACAGCAGCTAAACATGAGCCAGTTGTGCCCAGGTGGCCAAGAAGGCCAATGGTATCCTGGCCTGTACCAGCAACAGTGTGTCCAGCAGGACCAGGGCAGAGATTGTCCACCTGTACTCAGCACTGGTGAGGCCACACCTTGAGTTCTGTTTTCAGTTTTGAGCTACTCATGACAAGAAAGACATTGAAGTACTGGAGAAGTCCAGAGGACAACGGAGCTGGTGAAGGGTCTCGAGCACAGGTCTGATGAGGAAGAGCTGAGGGAGCTGAGGGTGTTCAGCCTGGAGAAAAGGAGGCTCAGGAGAACCTTATTCCCTACAACTGCCTGAAAGAAGGCTGTAGAGCAGTGGGGGTTGCCTTCTTCTCCTAGGCAACAAATGGCAGGACAAAAGGGCAGAACCTCAAGCTGTACCAGGGAAAGTTCAGATTGGACATCATGAAGAATTTCTTCCCTAAAAGGGTTGTCAAGCATTGGAACAGATTGCCCAGGGAGGTTTGGAGTCACCATCCCTAGAAGTGTTCAAGAAACAACTGGATGCTGCAGTCAGTGCCATGGTCTCATTGATAAGGTGGTGTTTGGTCACAGGTTGGACTCAACGGTCTTGGAGGACTGTTTTAACCTAAATGATTCTGTGATTATTACGTGGGCTTGTTATCCCAATAGGCAGTGGCGAGACAATAAGCTCTGTGTTGGACAACAGCCTCACCAACATCCAGTGGCTGGGGAAGATGAGATCTGATGGGCTAAATCCCTCTTCTGTGAAGGAAGACACAGAGAAAGAGAATCAGGTGCCTCTGCAAGAAAGAGTCAAAGTAAGTAGGGGAATACAAGAGTGTGTGCTAAAACTTTTGGTGTGGAAGTAATCTATGTGGATCAGAAGACTTGCAAGAATTAGGCATCACTATCTCTAGGTAACCTGAATTTGACCTTTACTGATATGAATAACAGAACCCAGAAGATCCAGGGGTGTTCCGTGTCTTCTTGTCAGCTTCATGACCATTCATGTATCACCCCTTCTGTCTTTCAGACTGAAGAGGAAGCTGCTGCTGTGTCCTCCTCATGGCAGGATTCAGTGTCAGAACGACCTCCTTACTCCTATATGGCCATGATCCAGTTTGCCATCAACAGCACAGAGAAGAAGCGCATGACCCTGAAGGACATCTATACCTGGATTGAGGATCATTTCCCTTATTTTAAACATGTAGCTAAGCCAGGTTGGAAGGTAACAAGCAGGCCCTCAAGTTGCTGTGGGTAATGTTGCATGCCTTCTGGATCAAAATGAAAAGTTGTTCCCCAGCCTGCAAAGCAAGATGGAAGCTCATTTAAACATTCCACCCCAAATACACTCTCACTCCAGATGTTCCTGTACCATTTCTTGTATCCCTTGCCTCATCCTACTTAAACAAGATGATGGGATGTTTGATCACTGGAGTGAGAATAGGGATCTCAAGAATACATAGAATAAGAAACTGATGACAGGGTTGGCTGGGTACACTGTGAATATGAAAGTCCAGTGTTGTCTACACTTAGGAGTGCAATCCCTCTGCTAGGGCAGCCATGTTTGAGGGAGGCCTTGGTGTGCTGATAACAAAACTACTGCTTTTCAACCTCCTCCTCACTCCTTTCTCCCCAGAACTCCATTCGGCACAACCTGTCACTTCATGATATGTTTGTCCGTGAGACATCTGCCAATGGTAAAATCTCTTTCTGGACTATTCACCCCGATGCAAACCGTTGCCTAACATTGGACCAGGTATTTAAGGTGAGTTGCCTCATGCAAAGAAAATAGGACAGGCTATCCGCTATCCAGTTTCTAAATGCCACGCTAGCCTGATGCATTTTATTTTAACGGTAAGGTCAAGCTGCTTTGACATCAGCCTCTTGGTGGAAGTTGGATTCAGTTACTTCACTTGACAAATAGACAAGCTCTGCATTTGAAAGAAAAGGTGCTGTGGCTGTGCTTCTGACCTGGAGCTTCTGTGGGATGTGTTCATTCTTCCTGTGTTGTGCCAAATATAGTAGTCAGGTTGTTCAACTTCTTTTCATGGGCCTGATTCAAATTCCTAATGAGATGCTTTCCACTGAGGCCAACCAGGTGTTCCTATGCTGTTAGATAAGTCAAGTCATAGGATGGAATTGTCCTAACTAGGTATTTTTGGAAGATTTTGTCAAGAAAATAGAGGTTGAGAGTCTCGTATAGGTGTGTTTAGACTCTTGTGTTTTCTGCAGTGGGTGGGTAGAATTAACTTTTGTTTGCTCAGATTGTACAAGTTTAAAATGTCCCATTTGTCTCCCTCTTTGGTTGATAACTTCATCTTAATTTTTTTCCTGCTCAATGCCTTCTGCCACCAGCCGCTGGACTCGGGGTCACCAACATCGCCTGAGTACTCTGAATCAGTAAGAATTGCCATCTGGCTCGGGGCTTGATCTTCCATTCTCTTCTTGCCAGTCACTGAAGGAAAGGACAGCAGGCTTGGGGAGGGGGACTGTGTCACTGCTGCATCTGCTCATACAGCTCTATGTGCACCCTTTGTGGGGAAAGGGGTTGACTGCCTCCAGATGGTACGGTGTCTCTCTAGCTAGTAAAGCTGGACAGCTTTGAGCAACTTGGAAGTCTACTGCTGAAGTAGACTGCAATGGACACCAGTAGGCTGCAGAGAACAAGCCCAAACAGATTTCTGGTAAAATCATCTCCATGACAACAGTTCCAATATGTTCTGGGGTTCAGATCCAGAGAGAAAAGGATTTCTCTGTGCTCCTTTTTCATTTTGGAACCCACTGCATTGTGACTCTTGGAAGGATGAACCTGTTTGCTGTTGCTCTTGCATTCAGCAGTTTTAATAGTCACAGATTTGCAAGCATCCAGTCAAATGCTTTTCTGTCACAGCTACAACCTTGGCCTTCTTTCCATCTGCTCAGAATTCTGATCCCATTGTTGCCTCTGCTATTCCATTTGAACACCTATCTGGTCTATGGTTTGTATAGATATCCAATATACAATAAAGCCATCCTATTCATTGTTCCTCAGGCACTGAGGGTACTGAAACCAGCTCACTTCTGCTGTAGAGTCTGCAGCTGGAGCAGCTCTGTCATGTTGTCTCTTTTCCTACACAGCTTTTAGTGGGCAGCTGGCCTTGGAATAGCATGGCTGCAAACCAGAAAATGGCACAGACCTAGAGCCAGCCTGAGTGCTGGGTACTAACAGCTGCTGTCTCTGCATTAGTGCAGCACAGACCTCTGGTTTCACAGTTCTCAGTGAGACAGCAGAATGAATGTGGATTCTTTTCTTTTAATCTCTCTTCTTTTCTCCTTCTCCTCTTACTTATTTCACAATGACTGCAGCAACAAAAGAGTCGTCTTCCAGATCCTCTGAAGAACATGGGAAGCAAAACTGAACCCCAGAATTCACGTGAGTGTCCACATCAGTCTAGGCCAAAGAGACTCAATCCAATAAATCTGGGGCACTCTCCCAGATTTCTTTAGGAATACAAGTGGAGTGTTATCCTGGTTTGCCAGCTTTTATGCTCCTTACTGTCAGGTTTGAAATGGAAAGCCGTATTGTGTCGGAGAGGATGCGATGGTGAGATGGGTGGGCAATGGTCATTCAAATGGAGTGAGAGCCCCAGTTTGAGGGGTAGGATCTGTGTGAAAGGTTCTTTTCTTGTTCATGAACCTTCTGGCTTGGTATTGGTATCCTTAAAATTAGCAGAGAAGGCAAGTGGTCTGACCAAATGTTTCTTTTGGGGTGTCTAGGAGGATTTTCTGTCAGGTGCCTGGGTTTCAATAGGTAGCCTGGAGAACAGGCAAAAATGAATCTCTTCTTTTCCCTTCCAGGCCGAAAGATGAAACCTTTGCTTCCTCGTGTCAACTCCTACCTGGTTCCAATCCAGTTTCCTTTGAGTCAGCCTCTTGTCTTGCAGCCTTCCGTGAAGATTCCTCTGTCCATGGCACAGGGAGCATCCCTTAACAGCTCAGAGACTTTGCAGAGCAATAAGCGTGTGCGCATTGCTACAAAGGTTGGTTTCTTGCTTTTTGAGGGGGTTAGTGTGGTTCTCTTTCTTTATTTCACTTTTTAAAAAAATGTTTATTTTAAGGGAGAGTGAGGAGTGGGCTAGGGAAGGTGTGGTGATATTTTAAGGAAGGGTGTGTTTGTTTGGATTTTTTGTTTACTTTTTTTTTTCTATATCTCTTGCCTTCAATGAACCTTTTCTTCATATGGTTCCTAGGTGCATCTTTCCTAGGTGCTCTTTCCTAGAAGCTCCTATCAAGGAACTAGCCAGTGATAATCTTTGCCATCCTTTACTGTCTCTAGGCTGACAACTACCTGCTAGTTTTTTTTTGCTCTAAGGATGTTTCTATAATTTGCTAGAGGAAGGGGCTCCATGGCTTCAAGGGGCTCCAGGACAATTTTTCTTTACTGCTGTGATGTAAAGAAAGAAGAATGGGAGGAATGGCTTTGTTCTGATTGTAAAACATTCATATTTTTGATAGCTCTATAGATAAGTAACAATAAAGAACTTCCGGAAGAGAATATATTTCATGTAGTCTTTTCCCAGAAGATTTCCATATCTGCTGTTTGCTAATTCTGTGAAGTTCATAGTTATTCTGGGCTCAAGTAAAACAGCTATTAAACAGATCATTTTCTTGGCATCTCACTGACTGCTCTTGTATGCTTAGGCATTGTAAAGCTTTAGCTTCTTCCATCCTGTCTAACCATAATCCTGTTTTCCTTTGTATGCCTGCTGCTTTATGTTCTCTCCAGCTATGATTTATCTTTCTCCTGTGCTCTTTTTTTATTTTGATAACCTCATTTTTTTTCTCTTCCTTTTCCTTGGTTTCTGGGAAAGCTGTCCTCATTCATTTTGTTACTCCCATTTAGATAATGTAAGAAAAAAATCAAAGGGGTATATTTTTTCTAGAAATATTCGGCTCTCCTTTTCCCTGTACTCCCAGAAGTTCCTTAGAGCAGGAGTGCTCTGAAGAGTATGACTTTCAGTTACTTAGCTAGAATCCTCCCCATGTGATCCTTAAGCTTTTTTCTATCAATTTCACAGAGATCAATCTCAGTCTGTTATAATTACTGCTTCCTGAATATCTTCCTCTTACCCTTTCTGCTGACCTTAAATGCCAGTCTTTCTCTTCTTTCCACTGCTATTTGGATTTTTGGGTGGCTTAGATCTGTATGTCACCTGTGTTTCATTGTAGATGTCACTGTCTGCAGAAGAGTCACCCTGTTTACCCACGGCTGCTGTCAAGGAGGAGGGTCAATGTGATGAAGGTTTATTTCCCCCAACCCATTCTATACAGGAGAACAGCTCCCAGCCTGGTGAGAAACTGTCTTCTTTCCCTGAGGGTGCCTGTATAAAGGAGGAAGAAAGCTCTCAGCTGGATCACTGGCTGTCCCCATTTGCCTCAACTGTAACGGTCAAGGAAGAGCCAAGCTTGTTCCTCCCAGCCTCATCCCCAAAGGAGAGGAAACAGTTCACCACACTGAAGTCCCCATCTAAGGCAGTTTCTGACTCTTTAGTTATAAAAAGGAGGGAAAGGCGGGAAGTGGGCAGATCCAGAAGGAAACAACGCCTAGCGCTGCCTTGTTCAGAAGAGCCTGTCCTTGTTTTGCCAGAAAGCAGCAGCAGCTTTGACCCTTTCCGCTTAGGGGCAGACCGTCCCTTTCCCCAGGAAAACCAGCCCCTTGAGAACATATCACAGCTCAGCTGCTCACGGGGAGAAGAGGGGGCCTTTAAAACACCAGTCAAGGACATCTTCAGCAAATTGCCCATTTCTTCCACTCCCAGCAAAGTCTCAGCCACTACTACCCCTTCACTAGAGGTCCTTGACCCCTGGAAGTCTGCTTCCTTAGCCAAGGGAAGTCATGAGCTGGACTTCAGTCCAGTGAAAACCCTTCAGTTGCCATTCACACCCCTCCAGGACAACCAGGACTTGCTGGGTTTTAACAGCACACCCCTTAAAAATCCTCTCTTTGATTCTCCTCGCGAACTGCTCAATACAGAATCCAGTGACATGGCTCACGTGCCCCTCACGAGCTCTCCAGCGTTTATTCGTGACACTTCCAGGCAATCCTCTGTTGAACTGACAGCCTCTGGCTTTACTGAAAACCGGTCACTCATGGAGGGCCTTATCCTGGACACCATGAATGACAGTCTCAGCAAAATCCTTCTAGATATCAGCTTTCCTGGTCTTGAGGATGAAAATTTAGGAACAGACATTAGTTGGTCTCAGCTCATACCTGAGCTGAAGTGAACTGGCCTGGGGACTGAATTTGACTTCTTCTGATGTTACAGAAAGCACTCCACTCTTCTGAGATTCCTTCCTGTAATCTAAGACAACTGCTTTTGACTAATTCCCACATCCATGGGAACAGAGCATTATTGACTCCTGCAAAGGTGGGAGACAGGCCCATCAGCTGCTATGGGCTTCCTTTATAAGATGATGTAGACTTTGAGTGGAGCAAGATGATTGAACTTCTCTAGCCTCTCTCCAGGGATTCTTATCATGAAAACATCTAGGTAGGCCCTGAATGGCATTTGGTATTCAAGGTATCAGAGGAAATAAACACACTCCTCAGTACAATAGGAAAGAACCTGGGAACCTCCTCCTAGCGCTGTCCTAATCTCCCTTTACTTTGTTCCCCTATTACTTAGTATCTTCTGTCTAGTTTGAATGGCTGTAAATACTGTACATTCCTTAAATTAGCCCTTAATTATAATAATAATTTTATTATTGTAGGGTTATGGGAATATTTGGCCTGGTATGGGTTTGACCTAGTGTGTGTTGTCTGTATGTTCACATGTCTTGTATTCTTCTACCTTAGCTGAAAGCCCAGTTTTTAATTTTTTTACTTCAAAAACACATTGGTCTAGGTTGATCTAAAGATTGCTGGGGCAAAGATCTGAAAATTGTCTATATGTGACCCAAGTCAAACTGAAACAGGTTATCTCGATTGCAGCATAAAATCTTGGTTTGGCTTGCTTTTCCCAGGCTGGAAAGAAGACTGGAGAAGAGCTTGGATCAAGCCATATAGCTCTTCTGATTCCAGAGGTCAATTATGTACCTAGAGAATTAGGTAGAGACTCTGTTTCAGTAAGTTGGACCTCTATTGAATGGTTAAAGCTGCCCTCTTTACAGTCAGCAGTTGAAAATGTAAAAAAGAACCTATAAAGGGAATACTGATATTTCCACTGAAAATTGACCTCTGGAAACACAAGGTATATATATGTATCTCTTGGTGCAATAGAACAACTCCTCCCATCTCTAGAACTTATGTCATAGAAGAAATTGCCATGGCAAAGATCTGATCCTTCTGGTGACTCCTGTACCCAAATACTCAATAAAGCTTCTGTGGGAACACAGCTGAGTGTTATCTCTACCATCTCTAGCAGCCTGCTGGGGCTGGCCCATAGCACGAACAACCCCTTCTCCTGCTCTCATGTGTGTGTGCTTTGTAATCACTGAGTGAGTGCCCATTAGGACATTTTAAGGCCTTGTTGGCCAAACCACATTAGATTTAGTTACTCAACCTACTGCTTCATATAGCTTTTTCCTGCTGCTTATGGGTAAATCGTGATTATACAAGTCACAAGCATACAAACATCACAACACCACCACCATCTTCTAAATGCAAAACCAATACTGCTTGAAACTATTTCTACCTTCCCTGCCAAACATAAAACCAATTTTAGATGTGTGTGTGGTTTTCAGAACTGCAGTTTTCCTATCTACTTGTTAGAGGTTATTTGCCCTCATAAAATGTTTCCAAACTTTGGTTTAATGGTTATTTCAGTTTTTCTGGGGTTACAAGGCTGCAGAAGGGGCCTGGTTTTGCACACTTTGTGCTAGTATTTCTAACACAGCTGCTAACACTACTTGGCTTTCTCAAGCATCCTCGCTCCCTTTCATCTCACTTCTTGACCTGAGAGGATGTGTGCACACCACTGCCACCTGGGAGCCAGCAAACACTGACATTTTCTTGTCCTTGGTGTCAATTCCAGGCAGGTGTTCCTCTGCTGTCCCTGTCAGCTGAAGTACTTTGATGGCTACCTCACATTTTATTTTTAATAGAGTAGTGCCTAAGTTTTATTTCCCTTCTACCGTATTCCAGTGAGAACACTGCTCAAGGGCAATTATATCAAAAAAGGTGGGGAGAACAACAGAAAAAATTCCATTAAGCAATTCTACCTCTTGCTTCCAGAAGAGATGTGCCAGTGTTTTGGCCAAACTAGTTCACCAGCTGGTGAGGACTTTATCACAAAATATGACTATTTCTCTCCATTTGTATTTGATATTCTGCCTGGATTCTTTCCTTAAGGAAAGGCAGTTATCACCTGTCCTTCTGTAGGCTCTGTATTAGGGTTATAGTGTAGAAGTGTGACCTTGTCAGACAGTGGATGCCTCTCTCCACCCTCCTTCAGTAAGAGTAGAGCCATACTTTATGTCTCCTCATGAGTTCTTCACACCCTTTGCCTAGCACTCCCAGGGCTTCTCTGTGTAAGGAGCATCCTAGGACTGTCCTTGAGTTCTGATAATAGACAAAGCTATTTAACACCTTCTAGCCTGTAAAAGCAAACTTTAATTTAAGATGAAAATTTTATGGGATCTGGGACACCCAAATCTACGAGGAGCCAGCGGTGCTCTGCTCTGACAGCTCTGCTTGATACCTGGATGTGACAGACACAAAGGAAAAGGTAATTCCCTTTCATTGGTTGAGTGGGGTTCTTCCCACTGTGTTTTGTCAGCTGAAAAGGACTGGATGCTCCCTGAGATGAGGTAAGCAAGGATGATTACCACCTTTTTACTTCTGCAACTTGGCTGGCAGAGGAAGAACTTGATCACTTCCCCATGTGGAAGAAAAGAGACTCTTTTACATTGCAGAAGTCTTTTTATGAGGATGTCAGGCCTTCATTTCTCCCAGAGGGTAGTCTAGCTCTAAAAAAGGTGGAAATTTCTTTTTCTATTAAAATACCTGACTTCCTCTTTAAAATCCACTATAGGCTCAGAGAGAAATGACAAGCTTGAAAAATGTGAGTTGGTTCCTGGACAGAAATAGCTTCCTTCCCCACTCCCTTTTTCCAGAAGAGGTGAACTACAACTGGATAAAATTCTATTCAGGGCATAACAAAGTATTAGCTGCCTGAGATTAAGAAGAAAATGTCCTGCTTCACTATTCATCTCAGATTCTTGCTTTGAAACAGATTTTTAGAATGTCAAGACCATGAATCTGAACTGCTGATGCAGGTCAAATGACACATTTGTCCTTGATTTCAGTTACAACATTTCTTGGAAAAATAAATATAATGAATACCAGTTACAGTTTACAGGCAATACAGGCAAAAGATTATGCAAAGCAGCTTCTCTTCCACATCTCAAAATCTGTGGGAAGTCATTAGATAGAGCACACTGATGAACTGTTTGCATACAAATATATAATCAGAATTACTTATCCTCCACATCTGTTTTTTTTTGTTGGGTTTTTTTTTTTGATGCACCAAATTTAAAACTAGAACCATCTAATGATGTTATTTAAGAAAGTCAAGGAAAACAGCTGGTACAAATTATTATTGAACTACAGTCAGGCATGGATTTATGCTCCAATGTCTCCTGTTGGTCTCTATTACCTTCTCATGGATGTATAGGAGGTTGCTGCCAATAGGGCCTCTGTTTATTTACTAGAAGGTAGGTTTTCTGTACTCATCTGTGGTTATAAACAAGAGACTGGCCCTTTAGAACTCTGACTGTTTAATTAATGGACCAATTTTCCAACAGGACAAAAAAAACTTCACCTTCACTTGACTTCAGAAGAATCTCTTAATATTGTTAATATTTTCTATAGAACAATGTTTTTCTCTACCAGTAAGGTATCTTTTCTTGGTGCACTGTATTTTTTCACATTTTATGTATTTTTCTGTAAATTTTAATAAAGACAAAGTTTTAGATTATATCATTATGCCACAGGCCAGACCATTCCATCTCAACTTTATACTTTTCTCACAAAGTAACATGTTTAGATTACTTCTATATCTTTGTTTGTTTGGTTTTTTTCCTTATTTCTGAGATTACATGTCTATGCACAAAGCTATTTTGGATTGTGGAACTGTCTTTCAGCTGAACTTTCTATTGTGGATAATGCATGTATATTGCAAAGCCCTGAAACACTTGATTTAGGAATATTTATATGAGTCTGCTGGTCTAATCTGTCCTTAGTTATTAACATGTATTTCCCACTTCAAGCTCCACTTTAGGAAAGCTTCTGTTTGAAGCAGTTTTGCCTGCTCTCATGGTAGCCTTAAAGTTTTGGACAATTTGATATATTTAGTATCTAATCCAATCCCTCCCTGAGGGGAAGAAAGGTCAGGAATGCAGAAGAACTGACAGCATAAAGCACATCCCTTGGAACTTGTGGGATCACTGAAGATGCCTTCAGCATCAATATGGTTTTCCAAGTATTTGCAAGTAATGATGTCAATGACACAGAATGGCCTGATCCGAGGAGCTCCACGCTGTAGCTAATTAGTTCCTGACAGTCTGCACTCTGCTATGCATACCCAGGGGACTGCCATGCTACAGTGATAAGAGCTGTTTTGCTGTTTCCCATGGCTGACTCTCAGGTTTTATTTGCTGGTTTTATTAAAATCTTGAAGTCAAGAGACCATGAGATAATCTCAGTTGCCATTTAAATCATGCCAAGGTCTAGCCATCAAGAATGTAACAAACAGCTGGTGCACATACAAATGCAACCTAAAGGCTAGGAAACCAAAGGAGTCCAATAAGTCCAGTATTTAAAATCAAAAATAAAATTACACTGTTACAGCTACATTGTTATCCATCAAATGCCTAGGGTGATAACACATTCTACTGCCACTCTATGTGCATTGTGTACACAAAGGTTCTTCTGCACTACAAGTACTACTGTGCTGGTGATTCCACCATAAAATCCTGAATTGTCTGAGCAGAAAATAGCCATACTGAATATCAGCCTCAGGTAGAGTTATTCTGCTGGGGAGAGAAGGGGCAGGGAACACAGGGAATGAAGTTCAAGCAGCCCAATTGCTTCTATAAATGAGAGCACAAGAATAGATTAAAAAACCCTTTGTAGCAAACCTTTTCTTGAAAAGGCCTAGTGCCGCCCTGCTTTGTAAAGGCTTTTGTCAGGGTGTCCTCTTGGCTTTGATGTTTCCCTTTTTATGAGCTGAGTGAAAATTTTCCAGTTTTTGGCTGTTATAAACATTCTTCTAAAAAATCTATTTCACATCCTTAGCAGAGTCAGCTGGCAATTAAAATCTGCTAAGAGATTCATTCAGTACAGAGTGTGCCTCAGCACAGACTTGCTGGAGTGTATGGAGATTTCTTCCTGAACTTGTTCTTTGTGACTTCCAGCAGCTGAGCATGGCAACATGAGCTCTCTTGTGTCTAAGGGATTTCTGCTGGCCATAGGGAGTGGTGATACAAAGAAAGGTCTTGGTAAGATGAAGATGTTTTAAAGAGTCAAATGGAGACAGGGTTCAGAAGACAAAGAATCATGGAATCATCTAGGTTGGAAAATCATCAAGCCCAACTATTAACCTGACACAGCCAAGCCTACAACTAAACCATGCCCCTAAGTGTCACAATCTACACATTTCAAATACCTCCAGGGATGGTGACTCAACCACTTCCACAGGAAACCTTTTCCAATGCTTGGTAAACCTTTCAGTGAACAAATTTTTCCTCATATTAATTTCAAACCTCCATTGGCACAACTTGAGGTTGTTTGAGAGCATAAAGAATCAAAGGTTGAATAAAGACCACAGATTCAACAGTCCTCAGGTTTAAGACTGGGGAAAAATGATCAGGAACCACAGAAAAGCATTAGAGATGTGAAATACTTATTTCTGGTCTTGGGTTTGACTCTTTTACAAGGGATGGGCCCAGTGCTTTGCAAGTAGCAGCAAGGAGAAAATACACTGGGGAAAAGGTGCCAATTCACTAAGCAGGACTGAGGTATTGTCCCTGAAAAGCCATCCACAACAGGAGCATGACTTTAAAGATTTATTCTGTGAACACTGATGCTTGAATTACTGCATTTCTAAATAAAAGTCTGCCTGAACAAGGGAACAGGAGGTGGGCTCCAACACCCTTTAGAGTGGCTGGCTCCCCCACTGGTTAAGTTAATTTCAGCAAGTTATATTGCTGACTGATGAAGAACTTGACTGATCTCTGCTGCTTTAAGGTGCAAAAGAAGCCGTTTACAAACAAATAAAACAGGAAGCATCACAGCATACCTGGCAACTGCTGATAGGGAAGTTTTCCACAGCATCTGATGGGAGACTGGGAAAGTAAAACCTGTCCCCAAAGAAAATTACACTGGAGGCAGAAACAGCCATCAGAGAGATTTTTACTTTCCAAGGACTGTATCTGGGCTTCATTTTGAGCAAGGTGAGATCTGCTCTGATTCTACGGTTAGCTGGGCACAGGCAAAAAGTGTATAGGTGATTCACTTTTTTCTTTCCTCTTGTTCTTTTACATGAAAAAAAAAAAGTTGTTACAGAAGCCCATAAACAGCCACTCAAAGCACCTTGCTAAGACTCTGTAGGTGGTTTTAGTAATAAGCCCACACATGTGCATACCAAATTAGGCTTTACTAGGCAACTCTAACTGTGCTGGTTTCTACTGTTCAAGTACTCAGCTTTAGAAACATCCTCTGGAAGGAGCCTTAATGGTGTAAAGTTTTCATTATTATTTTTATGGCATTATGTAGAGACTTAAAAAAATTGCCTGTGTTAGTGTCAAGTGCATTCTTAGCCTCAAGCTAAGTGGATAATGGAAATATTGTTGTCCCTACAGGTGGGAAGTAGAGGGACAGTAAAATAAAGCAACTATTCAGAGACACACAGAGGAGAGATATCTTTGAGACTACACATTTCCAAGTAGTGTGCTATCGACCCTAAATGAGTAACTATCCTTCATCTCAGGCTCTTGTACACTTTTATGGGTAAGCATATTCCTACTAGGAATTATTCTCTAAACCTCGTGCTGAGCACAGAGAAGCTCTAGAGTGAGTAAGACAGTTGCCATTGCTATGTGCATCAGAGGAGATGCACACCAGTGGAGATTCTTTCCACTCCTGAAAACAAAGCCAAAGTCTTCTAGTGTGATTTGTGTTGCTGTGTAATGGAAAGGGAAATTTTGTATTGCCTGCTGCACAATCAGCAGCTGTTCTGTGGCAATAACTATTCCAACCAAACAGAAAAAGCCCCTTTTTAATGCAGTTTAGCCCAAACAAGAAAATCCATATAGAGAGGACACAAATCATTATATTTATAATGACATTATATTCATAATTATAATGATCAAGAAATATTTATACAGCAGAGGAAATTCATATTAGAAAACACTGTTCCAAGTTAGCCAGGTGCACCCATAAATCTATCCTATAGGGCAGAAAACCACAGACTTGACCCTAAATTACCTAACTATTCTACTTTCTGACTGACCTTGCTGGCAGGACACACTTTGCTGTCCAGCAGCCGAGTTAAACATTATGTACATCTGAGATGACATTTATCTTAAGTAAACTTGCCAGACATAGTCACAGATATAAAAACTGCAACCTTTTACTTATTATTGCAAGAATACAAAGGTATTTTATTATACAAATAGACAATCTGGAGGGAATTCAAAGCAGAGGAACCTTTTCTTTTTCAAAGAATCTTTTTCAGAGACAGAAGGGAGAGAGAAGCATGCATGGTTTGCCTGAGTAAGGTTTGTCCTCTCATTCCTCCTCTGCACCATCTGTGCATCCACAGACTGTGCAGGCTGTGAGAATGAAGGAGAATGAGCAGAAAGTTGCCTCATTGTTATCCTGCAGCATCTACCACAAGGAATCTCCTGGCTTTGACATAGCTGCTACACCCAGGGTCATTTTTACACCCACTTGAAGCTTACACTACTACTGAAATGGTACACTGGAAACTGGTGTGCTGTAAAAACAACCTCTGTGCTGGTTATATTATGTGGGTGCTATTGCTGAGCTCTGTAAGTACCCAACTTGCCACAACAGAAATGTAAAGCTCTCCATCTACAATCCACTCTCTCACCTGCACTGTGACAAATCTCAGGAGGACAAAATAATAGTTTCTAAACTGTTGAAAGAGAAAACTTCAAAACTGAAAAGAAATCTCTAAGAAAGAGAAGCAACCATTAGAAGCTGCAAAAGTAGCAGGAGAATATTTCAAAGAGGAATTATTAGGCTTGGTAAAGCTTCCCAGAAATGAGATACAGGGAAAATCTCTGGCAGAAGGACCTCAAGTCTGTGAAATTTAAACCAGTGAAAGCCCTCAAGGGAGCAGCTTCTCAAACAGCTGGGATACTCCCTAATGCTCCTGGCAGAGAGAAGCAAACCTTTGTCTCACATTCCTTAATCTGCCAGTTACTTCCTTCAGCAAAGGACTCCATTTCTCTCCTTTACTACTCCAGGTACTATTAATGAATTTCTTCCAACAGAGGAGTAGCTACAGGAATATATTGATCCTCTCTTGCTTCTTGGCTGGGCAAACTGGCTGCTGGGAAATGCTGCTCTTCACTGCCTTTCCTTAGAAGTATGGGCACTACTTCTGATTTCTTCAGGGTTTCTCAGGCATGGAGGTGATCAGGTCCAGGGACTAACACAGCTAAAGTGCTTACAACCTGGAACCTTTTGCCCCAGAGCTCTCACCGACCTGTAACTGCTTGAGCTGGAAGGCCAAGCTGGTAGCAGGAGCAGGGAGAAGGGCTTTTATATTCTGTGGAGGCAGAGTGTTTCTTCTATTGTCTAAAAAGCACAGTTACACACCCTGTAAAGATTTCTGTATGAAGCGTGCAGAATGTCAAGGTATAATGGGTTATGATTATTTTATGTGACTACATCAGAAAAGGAAAATAGTTTATCAGTGTGTATGGGATTGTGTATGAATATTTTCATCAAAATCAGTTTTATTTTTCTAGTACAAGTTACTAGTGAGTCATATATTATTTTTCAGAGCTTAAGAAAGATGACTGGGAAATATATAACTGCTGCAAAATTCCCTTAAATTTACTGCACTGTGGTCTGATCTCTCATTAGAAAGCCTTTAAGAGTGTCCATTCTGAAAAATAAAACTTAAAAACTCCCAAAACTAGAAATCACCTAAACTACTTAGTAAATCAGCTCTTTTTAAGAACATGAGAGGAAAATAGCTGAATAGAAAAAAATAGTGACCTAGAACCTTTGAAGGGAGAAGATAGTACCTTAGCTGACTTCACCCCCATAAAAATGCTGGGGTTTTTTGCCAGATCTAGGAACACATCACAGGATATAAAGAGTTAAGTCACCCACACTTAGAAGCAGAAGGGATGAAGGAGAAGAGAAAGCTTTAAACAAGATTTGAAGACTTCTCCCCTTTGAGGCACAAAGAGAGAAACACTTGAAGAATTAGGGACCGGGACTAACTGGTGACATCCAAAGGCAAAACTGCTCAAGAAATGGCTCCAGCCCAGCTGCAAGGCAAACCAATTTTGATTAGGCTTTTCCAAAAAGCTACACAAAATAAACTAATAAAGGGTGGCTAGCTGCAAGGAGGGCTGGGACTGGGAACTAGGAGAGCTCCCTCCTCTTCATTCCCACATACACATCCAGGGTGGGAGGTGATCTCATCAGAAATTGTGTAACTCTGCCCACAGGCTTCAAGGCAAGAAATGTAGGAGATCCGGTCCTTAGATGTTCTGTAGCACTTTACAGTCTTAGGATCCATTCTGAGGCTTTAAGAAAATTGGCAATGCCCTTGCTACCACCATCTGCCTTGTCGTGGCTGGCCTGCTGAGCTATTCACAGTCAGCAGGAGGGGAAGCACCTCTTGGCCCTGTGTGACAGCAGAGGTGCATGATTCAGTACTGGTTTACATGGATGGTTAAAGGACTTGATGATGAGACACAAAGGATACTCAGTGGAGCCACAGGAGGTCAAAAGAGTGTGTAAATCAGGAATCAGGGCAACCCACAGGCAAGAAAACAAGACTGCGGGAACACAGCTTCCCTGGAAATATCCATTGCCTAAATTCTCTTCTTAATTTGACTCACAGATAGATAAGGACAGCTCAAAACACCTCTGAGCACTTGTTGGGACTCCTCCTGCATTATGGTATTGAAGTTTGGTCTCGGAGTACAAAGCAGTTAGAATGTATTTCTACTCCCATTCCTGACAGATCTAGTGCAGTGATTTGGTGGAAACCATAATACTTTGTATAGGATTTGCTTCTTAATACTGCATACTCACTTTTTAATACACAATCTAGAACACAGAAATGATTGGTATCAGTAATACTGGAATCTTACATACTAGAAAACAAAAGGAGCAACAGAAAGTGTCCTTTTGCTGTAACTTTTGTAGTCAGTTGCTGCTATTCCTTCTAAGTTGCACATAAAAGCTGTTTCGCCCCTTGCTAGCTTTCCTGGAAATGTAATACTGTCCTTAGCTTCACAGCTGAGTAAAGTTTTGGTTCATTCTCTGTACATGATATCAGAACTGGTGCTAAACAGGGCAGTGCATTAGCCAGAGAAAAGGGATCAAAAGGAGACAGCATCAGTTCAAGTTAAAATTCGTAGTTTCAAGCAGGGCAGTATGGAGACAGAACGTTGAAAAAGGGAGCTCTCCCATGTCCTGTCTCCCCTGAGAGATGGGATGTCTGCTCTGGTCCAGACATCCCACACTGCAGCAGTGTCAGCACCCTTTTGATATAAACAGGGAGCCAAGTCCGCTGGTATTAACAAGCCTGTGATTTCAGGCTTCTGCAACATCGGAGGGGATTGCTCTCGATAGAGTGAGGTGAAAATGAGGGCAGAGTCGGGCACAATACATTTGCCTTGGCTGGAAGCAGAAACAAGACCTTCAGCATTTCATTCAAGCTACGCAGAAAAATCCGTCACCGCAGCCTATTGCAAAGGCACGGCACTCTGCAGAAATGAGACTGGGCATGCCTGCCAGGAGCCTTCAGGGGGATGCTCTCTCCCATTTACCAAGGCACTGCATCACCTTCCAGGCTGACCCGAGTCGCTGCCAGTATTTACAGAGACATGGAGATGCGTCAAAGCCCGCTGGCACAGGTTTAGCGTGTCCCCGTGGAGCCGGGGATAGGCGGGGGCGCACACACGCAAGGACACGGACACGGACACGGACACGGACACGGACACGGACACACGGACACACGGACACACGGACACGCGCGCTGCGTGCGCGCCGCCCGCCGAGCTAAGGCCAGCCCCCAGCAGCGGGGCCATCCTGCTGCTGCTGCTGCTGCTGCTGCTGGATTTTTCCAGCCGGAGCATCCTGCCGGCTCTGCCGTGATTTATGGAAAGCGGTTTCTGACGCGGGCCTTTTTCTATTACGACAGGGACCCACGGACTGGAGGAGGCAAAGCTGCAGTCAGGGCAGGAGAAGTGAGGGAGAGGAAGAGGCGGGAGCAGAGGAATACGGAGCAGTGGAGAGGACAGAGGGAGAACAGGCACCGAGGCTCTTCAGAGATGGGTGAGTTATAACTAAGAGAGCAGGAAGAAAAGCAGAGAAAGGAAGAGAAGAAGAGCTGTGGGGAAGGGAAAGGGGATAAGAGACGGAGTCAGCTTCCAGAGGGCAAACAGCAGGAGACGAGTTCAGGGAACACCCCAGCATACGAAGAAGGACCTGCTCCGTCTGAACCATGAGCACAAGGAAGAGCTGCCCTCTGCCACTGGGGCAAGGAGACCAGGACGAAAAGCAGAGCGAGGGTACTCCTGAGCTGGAGCGACAGGAGTGTGAGATGGAGCTGAGGAACAAAGCTATTCTGCAACAAAAGAGGCGCCTCAAACAGGCCACCCAGTTTGTGCACAAGGACTCTGCTGATCTGCTGCCCCTGGACGGCTTGACAAGACTTGGCACCTCCAAGGATCTGGTGAGTCCACTGGGACCCCCCTATGAGAGGGTGCCTTCATTCCAGGTGGGAGCTGCTGTCAGGCTTTGTGACAGGATGATAGGTTCAGCAAAAATGAAACTTCCCTTCAGGATCATCAAGGAGCAGGTCAGAATGAGGGGAAAGAATTAATCACTCATTTGTTTGCATCCATCTTCTTGTGCCTCCCCACAAACTCCTCAGGCAGACATGGACTGGAAGGACTCTCCAGAATCCAAATTTCCATTCACCTAGTACCTATATATTTTCATGTGACATGTCCCATGTGGGACATCTCTGAAAGCCCCCATGTATCCCTGCATGATCCAGCTCCAAAGCAGAATGCTTCCTGGACTTGGCAGGGAGGGAAGTACAATTCATGAAACTCTGAGAGACTTATGTTTGACCTTGTCACCTTTTTGCATTTCTCTCTCTTCCCTGCACTATCCGGATTTATGGAGAGGCAAGCAAAGGGCAGGACTGCAAACCCGGCACATAGGCAGATGCAGTGCCTGGCACTCTGGATGACTCCTTTGGGGAGGAGGCATCAGAGCAAGGCTTCTGGGCATCTCCTTGTGGTGACGTGGATCAGGGAGCATCAGGGAGGGAGGTCTGTTCCAGGAGTCTTGGCAGCCTGTGGTCTGGAAGGGCTTCCCCAAGGCTGGAAGCAGATTCCCACAGGATCCATTATTGGCTCAACTGCACACATATTCTTGCTCCGGCAGTTTTGCTGTCCAACTTCTCTCCACTGTAGAGTTAAACTGCTCAAGCATGTGGAGTCTAAATCATTTTCCCAAAAGAGGGCTCACGTCTGCTTGTGACGGGGGCACAATCACTTGTTCCATCTGTGGCAGTGGGTGTCATAAAAGATCTTGCCCCTCCCTGCAGTCTGTGCTTCCCTCAGACAATTGCAGCAACACCACAGATGCTCTCGTGTGTGTGCCTCCCGTCATTTGCTAGCTCCCGAGGCATGCAGCGGCACAGGGCCACACGTGTGTGGGACCGGCAGGTCCCTGGCACTGGATGGGAGTTAAACCTCCTTGCTGAAACTTTGGGGTGCAGAGGCTTGCAGACGGGGGGGCAGCACCACGTTCCCATGCTGGCACATCCTGCAGCTCCTGCCACCCTCCCCGCAGCTCCTTCAGCTGCCTCAGCAGCTGCTGGGATTCCTGGCATGGCAGGGTCAAGGACAGCTCCTCCAAGTCCCCCTGAGCTGTCACCTCACGTTCTGCAGCTGCACACACGGCTGTCATCAGGGACTGGCGTGGACTGTCCCTCCGGCCCTGCGCACAGTCTTGGCTGGAGTGCGAGCAGCGTCACACCAGTGCTGGCTTAGTGAGGAGCAGGGACTCTCCTCCCCGTGGGGAAGAAGCTCTGGCCGCACTGGAGCCCGGAGAGCCTGCAGCACTGCAGCTCGAACATCCCCTCGGGACCACAGCCAGGCATGACCCTGGGCCTGTCCCAGGGCAGGGTATGGAGATGAGCCACTTCTGAGTCTTCTAGTGAGCGTTTGCTGACCCCAGCCACAAAGGCAGGCAGTAACACATCTACCATCTTTGCTTTTGGATTGACTCTTGTCACCATGCCTCAAAGTGACAGCTGGCACCCTGAAGTCCCAAGGGATTCCTTGAGCGAGACAGGCCCTGTCTAAATCACTTGCCACAAGCAGTACTCCTGCTGGAATTAACCATTCCAGGCAGGAGAACTCGTTGTATGCTGACAGCATTTGGTCACTGCAACTCACTGCAAACTTCATGTTTGGTCAATAACAGAATAGCTGAAGCATTTTCACCATGGACCTAGGGAGCAGTGAATAAAACATGACATGTTTTTTTCACACATGGACACTTTGCTCTGTGTTAGAGGGCACAAAATGAAGTGTGGCTGCTGTGCCAAGTTCGCACACATAGTACCATACCTGGGGTGGTACCCAGGTATGTGGTACCTCCGTTTCTGCTTTAACTTGGAGCAAAAGAAGAACCAGGTCTTAGATTTCCAAGATTTCTTAGGATTTCTTAGGAATTCCAAGAGTTGCAGCAGTTCTTGCAACTTGATGAGACGCTGAGATACTGCTGCGATGTTTTGGGCACTGCAAATCAGAGTCCAAAATACGCTTTTAGCTTATTTCTCTAGACACTTCTCCAATGCTATGAAAACCCCATCTCTTTTTCCTAAATTGATCTGGCTCCCCCCTGGAGGACAGGAATATGAAAAAGGTATGTACTGAAAATGAAGCAGCAGTAGGAAGTGCTGGAGAGTTTGATTTGGAGAGAGAGAGTAAAACACCCCTGACTCCTATAGCACTTACACTGGGAGGAAAATATAATTAACTCCCCAAAACAGGTCTCCATTGACAGTGCCAGAGACCCCAGCTGCGGCAGCTCCATGCCCTAAAATTAGACCAGGGCCTCATGTAATTTAAAATAAAATACCTGCTTTCTTTTCGCAGTCACAGGCTGTTACTTTTTGCCATTC
Organism: Sturnus vulgaris; assembly: GCF_052056855.1. Lineage (NCBI taxonomy): Eukaryota > Metazoa > Chordata > Aves > Passeriformes > Sturnidae > Sturnus > Sturnus vulgaris. The sequence continues at coordinate 33,159,369 of NC_142244.1, forward strand.
TTTTTTGTGTATTCTGGGTGTGCACTCAGCTTATGCAATGCATCCAGCAGTGCCTGCAAATTTGATGGACCCATCATGTCTCCAATAATGAATAATTATATATTTCTGTGGAGACCTCATGTTTCCAGCTTTGCAACAAAAAGCATGATCAGTTTTGGTTTTGTTTTTTTAATAGCAAAATGAAAAATAAGTAGGTACAAGAACTAAAATATTCTAGAAGTACCAAGAATGTCTGAAGATCTGGCGTCTCACCTCCCAAAAATCAAGATCCCCAGCTCATACAATGTCACTAATCATAGCAAGGCCCGGAGGTTTCACTTTGGAGAACCTGGGAATCTTCTCTGATCCCTGTAAGGGCCCTGGGAGGGCATCCTTTTCAGCTCCTGGCCACAACACTCACAACATCCTCCCTTACCATCCTCTAAATTTAATTGTTTCTGGCCAGTCCAAGAGCTACAATGCTCCACTTCTCTGTCTCACTGGTGAGAGAGAAGATAGGCAGGGCCCTGGGAGTCTGCTCTTAAATCGGATGCCTCTAAAATCCCAAAGCTCAGCTAATCCCCACCAGCACTTGGCCTCTTCCCAGCCTGAGTGACAAGAAGGGGACAGAGGTGGCAGCTGCAGAGGGCTTGCTTGTTCTATGGGAAAGGTTGCAGGAAGAGGGAAAGATCCTTTGCATGCCAGATCATGAGAGGCAGGAGGGAGGATGGGAATTTGGAGACCTGCTGTTTGATCTCTGCCCCTTTCCCATGGCCCAGATGTTAGCTGGCAGCCAAACTGGCACTGTGCTCAGAGTATTTAGGGAGCTAAGCTCAACGGCCAGCTGTTCTGTGGGCCAGCACAGTAGGCTGGGAAAAGACCAGGAACAGAGGGATATTTTTACCCCACTTTTTCAAGTGCTGCAGTGTTTGTCATGCAGTATGTGAACCATCTGACTCTCACCTTTTGACTGGCAGGGAAACAGAGGCATGAAGGACTTGGCATCTTGCAAAGAGCAATGCTGAGTGTGACCAAAGAGCCAGTGACAGCCATCCTGCATCAACCACAAATCTGGCAAATCTGGCAAGTCAGGGTGCTTCAAATTGCAGTTTGCACACTTCTCTGGCCTCAGCTCTCTGGCCAGGCATGAAGCTACTCCAAAACACAAGTAACCTGTGGGATTAATGCAGCCCAGCTTATTGGCAGGTCTGGTCTAGTTCAGATGTTTGGCCTGCCCATTGACAAGATCCTGCATCAAACTGCTCCACCACCTGGGAGATAACTTAATTTTTTCTTTTTCTTTAGAAAGATAAAAGCAAGTTTCAGCTATAGCACATTAACCCCTTTAGATTGTCTGCCTTTCTTCAAACAGGCAGCTGTTACTGGGAATGCCATGGCCAGTCAGAGCAGCTGCTCTCCTGCAGAAGGGCCGTGGGGCTGAGTACATGGAGAAAGGACCAAGCTACCTCCAACAGGCACCTGTTTCATTGGTGTTGCCCATTGTTGATTGAGTAGCTGTGCAGGGACTGGATGGAACAACACTGGGCAAAATTTAGAGCATCTGATGGCGGGAAGCAGAGACAGACTCCAAGGAACATTAAAAGCTCATTTTAGTTTCCTTCTCGGGGAGCTTCCTGCTTCACTACAAATAATTGCTTGTACACCTAAAATATCTGCAGTCCTGCCTTCTTGCCCACATGTACATCACACATATGCTGCATTCCTCGTGCCCTCCCACAATGAAAGGTGTGAATGTGCCTGGTGGGATGTCAGCACACACCCAGCAGGCAGTGCATTGCATTATGCTGAACAGGAATGAGACTCTGCAGTGCATGGTTAGCTGAAGGAACATATATGTGTGGGGACAGCATGCATCAGGCATGTTCTTCTCCTCCAATAATTGCATCCCAGAGACCTGCCTGTCACAGACATCTCAACACTTTTAACACCAAATTAGCAGCTACAGAAAAAAAAAATCTGGAATTTAAAGCAAGTTTTTTTGGTTAAGCATGTCTTTCATCAGGACGATCAGTTGGGTCAAGCATTTACAACCTGCATCCCTGAGCTAGTAAATGTCCTTGTCCTTAGCTCCATACTTAGCTGGGATTTCTCTTTCTTTGTGATGGAGACAGCAGCCTCATAGCGTGGTCCAGCGGCGCCTCTTGGAAGGCAACCTGAACAAGCTGCGGGGCGATGCCAGGGGTCAGTCTGCACGGCTTCAATCCCCGCTGGCAAAAGACCAGGATGAAAAGACGGAAAAGGGAGAGGACAGGAGAAAAGAGACTTCACCCCTGCTAATACAGTGCCAGGTAAGGCAACAACACGGTGCTGCTGATTTCACAGTGATGGCAAATTCTCAGAGTTCCAGCTGCCTCCCTCCCAAGGGCCATGATGAGTTATAAATTGCAAAGCCAGCTGCAGCCAAAGAGAAGAGATTTCATGCATGGCCTCTCTCAGAGTCTGGATGCAGGTTTTCCAAAAGCCAGAGGAAAGCCTTTCTGCTACATGCCTTCTAATTGCCCATATTTGAAGTTCAATTACCTTAATCACATCTCCTTCCTTTGAAGGCCAGCCTTTCCATGATATGAGGTATTTTATAACTGCACATAGAAGCAACGAATGTCTCCTTATCACTTGAAGACAGGTGCCTCAAGCTGATCTACATTTAACTAGTTCCAGTCTAGTCTGATTCTCTCAGGTGTCAAAGGACCTCCTCAGAAAGTGGCTAACTGTGCTCCAAATTAGCACAGCTCTGTCTCTTGATGGAAGCAGTATTTTTAGCTCCCTTTTCTTCTTATATCCTCCTATGCAGCAGAGCACACTACTCCCTGGCCCCTGTAGTTAAAGAAAACACATCCAAAAGCTGTGGCCCATGAAAGAGGGATGGATGGTTAGAACTGCACAGTAATATGCAGATATGAGACTCACCAAGATACAGACCTGTTGTAAAAAACCCATTTTAAAACTGGTTTTAATTCAGTTACCTGTCCTAAAGAATGTCTCCCATATCTGAGTGTAAAGGCTACGTTTCCAAGAAAAACATATATACCTTTGCAAATTCATTTGGCACAATAAATTATTATAGGAACACAGCCTAGTAGCAAGTTTCTGAAAGGCTTAGATCAGGATCTTATCTCAGTACCAAGCAAAGCCACTGTCTGGTTTGTTTTGCAGCCTTTACTGCTGCAGTTAGGTATGCTTACCCTGCATTTCAGACTTTCATACAGCTGGGTTAACATAACCACACTTGGGGACAGACTAGTAGGATGAATGGCTCTCAGTGTAATTTCTCCAATTACTTGGAGCCTGTTTCTGAACAAATACAGGTGTTTCTTTTTCTTTAATAGCCTCTCCTTATTGTTCTGCAAGAGGAAATGTAGTGATAAAGGGTGGGGTTTCTGCCAGGCATGCACACTGAATACGGACAGGCATGTACAGGTATTGTATCCCAGGGGCAGTAGCTAAGTCAGTGTTACAGTCCACCAGTCATTCTCTTTTGTGTTTCTAATGGACTGAACCCCAGCTGTCACCCACATTTTATTTTCCCTCACAGAGGAAGGTTAATGAGCATTACAAACAAGGAAATAGGTCTAATGCTGCACGTAACACGCCCTGAATTCTGCACAGGCTTTTCTCTCTTTTTCTGCCCTTCTTAGGAGCCAGTCACTGTTTGTCACACTTGATCTTACACTGAAGGAAGGGAAGCTCTCCTCCCCTTCTTTTTGTCTTGCTGCTTTTGATGTTCACATTTGTGAACTTCAAAAAGCCTCTCCTGTCAGTAACAGAGCTGTGGCAGGAAATAGGACTCAGGCTGCCAGTTCATTGGAACCAGAGAGGTGAGCTAATACCTTTTGGATATCTGCTTGATTATAGTGCAGTTTTTATTAGAAATGGAGCACAGCCCCAGAGAAGTCTTTTTTTCCCCCCCTGACTCCTGAGAAAAGATAAGCTATCATTTACACACAGACAAGTATGCTGAAAATCTCAAAGTGGTAACAAATGCATCACCTGCCTTGTAACTGAACTGACTAGGGAATAAACCCAAATATATGTAGACTTCAGTGATACTGATCCTGAATGGAAATTCAGGCAGTAAGTGTTTTCACTCCAAAAGGTTTTAGTTGCCTTTTATCTAAGGCCTTTTAAGTCCCAGAGATCACAGACAGACCTAATCTATAATAGTTAAATATAATATAATATAATATAATATAATATAATATAATATAATATAATATAATATAATATAATATAATATAATATAATATAATATAATATAATATAATATAATATAATATAATATAATATAATATAATATAATATAATATAATATAATATAATATAATATAATTAATATAATATAATATAATATACTGAAGTCACTCACCCTCCTATTTGCTTAGGTGGGTTGCCCAGATGATACATTAGCAGAATTGCCCCTTTTTGTGACAGTTTTTGAAAACCACTTTGGAAAGCTAGTCATGACTGGCATCTGCAACATAAAATCAAGCCGTTATTTCTTGTGTAGGGGCTGTCTCTTGTTAACTTGGAAATAGATGCTGAAAGATTTCACTGCTGTAGAAGGCCAGTTTTCCTCTATGCCAAAGCAGGGATTGATCAGCCTTTTGTTTGCTAAAGCAGCTTCTTGACATCAGATCCTCAGAACTGACATAATTTCAGAAATCTCAGCTCTTTATAAATAGTTATCCTTACTGATCCCCCTTCCCCTCTTTCTTGGAAATTTCCATAATTGACATTTAGATAAAAAATAAAGATTACTGGTAGTAACAGACTGAAAAATCTGGAATAGGGATGAGAGTGGGTAAAATGATAAGAAGTCCTCCTAGTCCAAGAAGCCTTGCAGTGCTTATGAGCTGCCTGCGTTGTATTTGTGTTAAGCTGGACCAAGAACTTTCCTCAGGCTCCTAGTGAGTTCTCTAGGGAAATGGTTAGTGGTGAAGAGCTGTTTAGACTCAATGAGATTAAATGTTTTCTACAGAATAATCACTGTCCTGTTATATCCTATCAAGTCTCTAACTTGCAGATTTCCCAGCCTGCTATGAAGCAAAATTCAGTAATCTGCCTAGTGATACAGCTTAGGCTTATTATAACAACAGCAGCTCATGCATCTCAAGTCTGTTGCTCCCGAGTGATTCTTTAGCAATTGCTATCCATGCTCCAATTCTTTTTTCTGATTTGAGAGAATGTGGAAGCAGATGTTTGGCATGCACCTGCACCCTGTGCTTTATCTTGCCTCTCTGCTTAGTCTGGCCCCAGCCTTTTCAGGCAGGGCTGATGTGTCAGGGAGGACCAGACAGCACAGACATTGCAGAGCTCTAAAATCAGAAGGGAGACATTTTGCCACAGAATCACAGAACGGTTTGGACTGAAAGGGACACTCTTGGCATTGTCTGTTTGCAGCATTCCAGTATTTCTCACAGGAGTTGTTTTCTTCTTTCTAAATACTCACAGATAGCATATTTTTGAAAATGAAATCTTGGAAATACTGGATGTATCTCTCTGTGATGATTAATAATAATAAACAGGCTTAGATAAGAAATCATGAAATTGAGACATTTTCCTTGACCCTGCTGGTGCTGCACTGAGCCCCTCATAGCAGAACTGATCTGCTTAAGGTGCTCAAGCATTTATACTTGCTGGGACTGAGCATAAGAGTAGAGAAGAAGTGGCAGGTCTGTTGCTACTCCTGAGTGGTTCATGTCAGAGTACCATAGTGAATGGAAGAGAAGGAATCACAGGAAAAACACAAATGATAGTAGGAATACAATGAGCCTCCCAAAACGAAAATTTTGTGGGTGAGTTTTTTCGGTTTTTTGGATGGTGGTGAAAAGACAGAGCCTTGGAGAACTAGGCCATCAAGAATAGATATGATTCATTACTGTAGGTAAAGATGTATTTTGTAGATGACAGTTACTCCATCTTTTCCAGTTCCTTTACTAAGCCCTGTTCCAACTTTTTTTCCCCCCTGAACCTATTTCTTATTGATGTCCTTGACGTCCTTATGTTTTCAGACCCCTAAAATAAATGTAACCTGCTGTAACTTCATCACCTCAGGACTGCCATTAAGGACCTCTCTGCAGAGGGGACAGAAAACAGATGGCAACCACATCTCCTTTTCTCTTTCAAGTTCAAAGGGGTAAAGAAATGAAATGAGCAAGGCACTGGGAACTATTCCAGTAAAATCATACACAGGCTACTTGAGTAATGGGCAGGGCACAGTCTCTTTCTTTGCTAAATGACACCAGCTGTGACTACTGTAGTATCATGTCTTATATCCTTAAAGAGCTATAAAGGAACATGATGTAAGGCCTACATAAAATAGTAATCTCTTGATTAGATTGTGTCTTGGATTCAGGAGTCACATAGATTTCCCAGTTATCTTGGGAACTGCCTTAAATTCAACCTCATTTCAGGTATGTTTGTCCTGGGTGCTCCTGCTTCTTCAGACTTCTCCCTCTGGCAGCTTTTCTACTGAGAACAAATGTTTAACTGTGGGATATTGTTCCCTGCAACACCAGAAGAAATGGAGAGAGGAAATCCAGAACAACGAGCACATGCTTGTATTCCTTTAGAAACTTTTGCATATTACTTACTGCTCTGGTAACAAAGTCCATGTGGGTTTTATGAAAAAATTCTCTAATTGTGCATCTCTTGACTGGAACACCGTTAAGTTAAAGTCACTAAGATAAGTGTCTGGGCAATCAAATACAAATGAAGGAAGACAAATTCAAAAAGAAGTGTTTGAGAGCGATTTGCAAAGCACTGGGGAAACCATCATTGTCTTGGATGAACCTCCTGCCTTCTGACTATTGCCTAGAACACAACATCTTGGCTATGTTGCTCAAAAAGTCCAAGTCTCCAACACTGTTGGCAGAGTGAATATGCCAATTTTGAGCCTTCAGTAATTATCTGTTGCTGTTTCTTCTAGTGTCAAGGTCAGGCACTGAAAGCGACTGTTAACACTGGGTGTCTACCAAACCTCATCTCCAAAAGATGTTTCAACCAGCTGGGGTAAGTCTTTGCACAATATAAAAGGCAGGATGGCTAAAGGAAAAACAATGTCAAGAACCCAGGCACTCTGGATTCTCAGCCCCAGTGATAATTACTGGCAGGTTTGCATATGCACATGGCTGTTTAGAAGATGCAGAGGGTGGGCTCCAGGGAAAGGCATTAGAGCACTAGCAAAGTTGTGTGCAGACCCCAGACTCTGAGGCAGAGCTGTGCAATTCTGTCTGCATGTCCTGCAAGGCAAAGCTGCCCAGCTGGTGGCTGGTGGTGAGGTTTTGCTTGTTGAATCTACCTCCAGACATACTGTATGCAAGAAATTCCCCCTCTTGTGGGCCTGTTCCCAGTGAGACCTAGAACTGCCATCAATGGGAAGTCCTGGCTGTCCTCCACTTCCTCTGCTTGAGTCAATAACACCTCTTGTGTCCCACAGGCTGGAAGAAGCGTCTGCCATGGACTGTGGAGACCTCTCTCTTCCCATCCCCAGCGTTGTTGGCCGAGTAGAACATATGGAATTGAAATTTGGCCAGGAGACAGTGCTGTGTTCAGCACTGGTTGTAGGTGAGAGTGCCAGCCCCTCCTCTCCCTTGTTTCTCCTGTGTCCTCTTGCCCTGCCAAGGGCATTTAAAAGACCTTTGGAAAAAGCATAACATGATGGAAGGTTGGTGACGTGGCCACCTTACTGTAGGCCAACATCATCATACACGGTGAATACCCTCAATGTAACTAAAGGCAAAGGGCATAGGAAGGGTACACAGAAAACACTGAAAGTGGGGAGAAATTAGATGGTTTTTCAGCTTTAACTAAAGATGTGAAAAATTCTCATTTCGATTCTAAAATGGACCTTCCATATAATTCTGCAAATGGCTTGATTAATCCTCTGGTGCCTTATGTTCTCCTATGGAATGGGCAGTTGTATCTCTGGCTGCCTGGAAGTCATCAGAGAAAGTAACAGAGGGTACAGTCCTTTTCCTAGAGTGCTTCTCTGCGTGCTCCTCTGCCTCTGCTGCAGGGAGCATCCTGAAAGAACCAGGAAGCCCGAGAGTGCTGCGTGTCCTTCAGTGTCCTGAAGCAGGACCCTTTGAAGGAAGGAGCCATAGGAGACAAGGTCAGGCCAGTGGGCACTGAGGCAGACCCAGAAAACAGCAGAAAGGCTGTATGTTCTGCATTTACATCAAGCTGTGCATATGCTGAAAACAACGTGGTTGTCTTTTTTCCTCCCAGTCTTTCTCCCAGCTTTATCTTGCTTTAATCTGCTTCCCCAACTTCAATGAGTCCTGTTCATCTTCCAAGGCCTCTCTTGCTCCCTCTTTTCATGCACATTCTTCCAACGTTCCTAAGTTATCTAGAAAGAGCTCGTCTTAAACACTCCAGCTTGCTCTTCTTTCCGGGTTGCCACTGTGCTTCTTCTTGCCCTTTATGGGGAATCTGTAGTAGTACCAGCACAGATGAATTTACCCTATAGCTACTACCTACTACCCATTTTGTTGGGACATGGAAATGGCTGCCTGGAAGGAGCAGAACTGCTAGACCTGTGTCTTTCATCTATCTCCCTGTGCACACAGTGCTCTCACTTATGTGGTTAAAAATAAATTATAAATTACAGACATTGGTTACAGGGCAAGCAGGCCTCCAGGAGACACGGGAAGTGTTAATGACATTACAAGTGGCTGCTGATTCCTGCAGACTCCAGGACCTGGAAATTCCTCCTTAGCTGCCGCTTTAACTCCTGGCATCTTCGATGTTTATTGAAACTGAAGACTTGCAGCATTTACGAGTAGGACAAGTTACATGGAAAAAAAAACACCTTAATAATATTATTTAATAAGATCAGATAGATTGCAGCCATTAGGTACAGGCTTTGGTCAAACAACTGAACCAATAGCCTTCTCCTCTTCATTTTCCCATGCTTGTTGTCCCCTGATTCACCTGCTGCTTGCCTTCTGACTTTTGTCCTTCCCTTACACAGCCCACAGTAAGTTTTATGGGATCTCACAAGGCCCTTCTGATATCTCATATTAAGTTTCAAACAATCACACAAAACCCCTCAAATTTATCTCACAGTAGTTATGATAATCATGATTTCCTTCTCTTATCAGCTGCAAAGTTCAATTTGACCATCTTCAGGACTGTGCTTAAAAAGCTCCTTTAAAGACTCATCAGTGAATGGCAGAAGAGAGAGATTTTTGTCACTGTTACCATCTGCTTGTTAATGTTGGTGTGTTTAACTCATCCATTTCTTCGTTATTTTTTATCTGCTTTATATTGAAGAGACTAAAACCATAAAAATTTATGAATCAGATGTTCTTGTATTTCATCTCCTTTTACAGGAGAGACACACTTTCTTTAATGAGACACTATTACATAATCGAAAGCCTGATCAGTCTCTTCTCTCTTCTCAGATGATGAAATGCTGGAGTTTTGCATTGGCCTCCAGACTCTGTTGTCTCTCAAGGTAAGGAACAGCTCCTTGCTTACTGCAAGCCTCCTCTCAGGAAGCTCTCCAAGATCTGCTTGCTGTAAGCATCAGAATTACTTAATGTCCAGGTCTCTCAGGGCAATGCTTGTCACACAGCTGCTTGACTGGGTGCAGTATGCTCTGAGTCACTGATTCCCTTTCAGTCCTTAAAGGTTTCAAGAAAGCAAGCACTCAGTAGGATACTATCACATCTCCCATTGTCTGTATTCCTGCCATACAAGTTGCAAGTGGCAAGAGGAAACTAAAGAGGAGACAAGAAAATGCACGAGTTAGACCTGTGTTGCCCTTTGAAGGCAGATGAGAACAAGCTCTTCCCTTGCTTTAAGCCAAATGAAGCTGTATGATCACATTCAGTGTCCAACACTTGCTGGCCATGAGTGAAAAGAGTCCTCTCCTTTTGTCACCTTGGCTCAGGGTCAGTGCCCTGCTGAGCCTGGCTCCTGGGTGGCTCAGGATACGGTTGCAGCAAGCTGGCTCCTGCCTGTCACATATATTGTGGCCACATGCCAGGCTCATAAAACAGGAAAAACAATGGGTTGAATGGCCGAGTGATGTGAGGACATCAACTCAGAGAGGGTCATAGGAAGAAGGGAGGGGAAATGGCCCTATGAAGGGCTTGGAGATTAATCCCATCACTGGGAATTGGGGGAAGGAGGAAGCATGTGGGATAGGGAAGGAAAACTGTAAGGTCTCTACAAACACAGAGAGGTATTAGAGGTTCTCCCCAGTCATAGACATCATGAGGTTTACTGTATGAAATGTCCACCAAGTAACTGTCTCTCTCCTTTAGTGTTGCATCGACTTGGAGGAAGGAATCCTGAGATGCAAAGCACTGAGTCAGGAGCTGCCTTTTCTACATGCCTCTGAAGAGCCTGGTCAGTGACTGGTTGCATTCCCCATGTCTGGAGACTTGCTGCCACGAGAGAGAGATGAGGGTGAGGCTCCCATGCCCCTAACCTTGCTGAGTTCTAGGCTGAGGTATTCAATGGGGAGTGAGAAAAAGGAAAGTGGGTGCTGGAAGCTGTCACTGGGAATGCCTCAACTTGAGATATCCCTCCTTTCAGTGGACCCTCTTGCTTGTCCTGATGTGCCAAGTGGGCATTTTGTTCTTGTTCTGCTATTTGGCCCTAGTCACTCCAGTTTCTGGTTCTGTAATAAATTTATGCTACCCTTCTAATGACTTTACAATACACTCTGTTCACAAGAGAGTCTCTGTGAACAATCTCCAGTTGTTCTATTGGCAAGAGAATAGCATTTGCTCCAAAGACCTCCAAAGATTACCACAAATGTTTCCCTTCTCATTGCCTCAATGCCAGTGTACACCAGTCCTGTTTCTTTGTTGGAAGGGCTCTGTTCCCTTTGCCTGTACTCTGGGAAGCTGGATTTTGCTGCTTTTTTCTGGCTCAGAGCAGAACAGAAGTATTTTCTTGGGAAAACTTTGTGGCAAAAACAGTTTTAGAGTTCTCGGTTCCAAGAAACCTTTGCAGAAATGTTGAGTGCAGACACCTGAAGCACTGACAGGGGCTTGGGCTTTGCCATTGCATCCCTGGGCACTAAGCTACATTATATGAATTGCAAGGCTTACCATCTCTTGGTGTTATACCCTGTAACTAGACTTGCACACCCTGTTCTGGTCAGGCCACTCCTCTCTGCACTCCAGCTGCTAGAGCTGCACCCCTGTTCCCTCTGCTGCTTCATTGGAGATCCTGCCACTCAGATCAAATGCCATGATGAATTACAGCACCGAGTCTTCTGCTCTGTCAGCTCCTTTCTTTCAACTTGAAATCCAGTGATTAAACACAGACACATCATCAGCCTCGAGTCCTGGCATCACACAGCCCATCAACTTTGCTTCTCTTGCACAAAATGAGAACCTGTAGTACCAGCTCAGGTTAGAGAACTGTGAACTCATCTGGAATGTTAAAGGTGATTAAGTCACTTAACAATTGGGTTTATTTAATTTCATTTTTTTTTTCAATTTCCATCCTAAAGCATAGCTGTATTAAAAATACATAATCTATTCTTAACTAGCTCTAGGAAAAATGCACTAGATCAGGGCTTGTTCCATGCCTCATTGGCTACTGATTCACCACCCAAACTGCTAAATGTACCTTTATCTACCCTTAAAATGCTATGACAACCCCATTTTGTCTATTTTCCTGGACGAAACACCACTGACTCTCTTCCTTTTTTGTCAAACTGGTCATTGTCCCTGTTGTGCTTCTGAAAAAATATATGTATGCAATTTTTCCTTTTTAATTTTTGTTTGTTCTTTTCCCTACAGCTGTATGCTGTAGTTTAATACATGCTAAGGATATCAGAGTCAAGCCTGGCTGGTATGATTTGGGATTCACTTACCTGAGATAGCTGGCATGACTGGCATCTGCTGCTCCTACACGAAGCATCGCATTTTACAGCTTCTGATACATTCCTTGACTTCTTTACCACTCTTCTACTTGTGCATCTGACTATTTCTGGCTGCATGAACTGCTTTCCATTAATCTCTTGAGTGACACCAACAGTTCTCTCGTTTAGAAAGGAAAACATGCCTACTCGATGAGCCTGTCTTCCAAAGTAGCAGTAATTCCTTTTGGATTTGTATCACTTGCATGCCTGACTGGCTTCTCAAACCCAGGGGTCTAGAAAGCTCATGCTTGTACTAAACCATCTTGTATTCTAGCTGCAGTCTATGTGGTACCCAGTCCAATTCTGCTGACAAAATCTTGCTTGTGATGGACAAAACATCTGTTTCTATATGCATCAACTCACCCAGTTTCCAACTGTAACTGCCCTCTAAAAACAGCATGTAGAACAAGGGCAAATAATCTATACAGACAGATACCATGTCCATTACAAATCTTATTAGTTGTTAATTTCTATGATTCATTAAAAAAACCCCTCTAAACCACAACCCAAAAGCTGACTTTAGCCCTAACCCAAACAATAAACCCTAACAATGACCCTAAATCTAAGATATAGAGCACTAAATCCTAATCCTAAATTTAACCCCTAAACCACTCTAAAACTTAATTCTAACACCTAAATCAAATCACCACCCCCTAACTATAAAACTTAACATTAAGCATAACCCCCTAAATTTGACACTGGAACCCCAACATTTACCACCTGACTTTAAACTTAAACCAGAAACCTAATCATAAAGACATTAACTAATCTCAAAACCTAACCATAATCTCCAACCCTAAACTCTAAGCATTAAGCTAACCCCAGCCCCTAAACCTAAACATCAAGGCCTAAACCTAACCTCTAACTCTAAACCCCAAACCATATACCAAAACCTAACCCCTAACCCCAACTCTAAACATATCCCTAACCCTACACCTAACCACAACCACCTAACCCTATCTGATGGCTTTTGTAATTTCCTACAAGAGCCTGCTTCCCTCCAGAGTGCCCTGGGGCTTTTGCTGAGTTTTGCTTTGCTGCCCTGCTTCCTTACAGGAAGTCCCAGGGCTTTTGCCAGGCTTTGCGAGGTTCATACGGAGCCTTGCTTCCCTGTGGAGCACCACAGGGCGTTTGTTGGGCTTTGCTCATGCCCAGGGAGGTCTCTGCTGCCTTCCAGAGTGTCTGACAGCTTTTGCTGGGCTTCCCTGGTGCCCACAAGTGCACGGGAAGGGCCACCAGCATCTCTAAGTCTTGGCCACTTCCTTGTGAGATGAGTGCCTGGTTTCAGTTTTGCAGCTGGGCCCTAGCTAGGGGAAGGGTGTAGGTGAGTAGGAGCCTTCAGACTGAAGCCAACAGGAACCTTTCCAATGATTTAAAAAGTCTTGGATGGGATCCTACAGAAAACTGCCATGACTTTGAGTTGACAATTCTGTTTTGACTACTGCCTGTCACTTGCAGCCCTGCAGATATCTGTACTCTAGCTGCTGCTCGAATTCACCAGGTGCTGTTCCTACATGTCTGTCTTGAAATAACTGCTTTTGCTCACATCCAGAACATCCCCCAGCCTTTCTGTGGTTCACATGCCTCATATCCTAAACCACTAGCAGTTTGGGCTCTTCTGTGAATTAATGTGCTAGAGTAGGTGAAAATCTCCAGCCTTATCTATTCCTCTCTTCTCTGCTTAATGACTCCTTTGCATCCTCCTTTCCTTCCGCTCACACTGGTGAGTAAAAATTTCCTTCAAAAAGGAATTATTTTCTTTTTGGAGAATCCTTTTAACATTTGACTTGTACCCTGGTTGCTAATACACTTGCACATTGTGCCAGAATCTTGCCAGCTTTTCCTCTTTGTTGTAAACAACTGCATGAATAAATTCCCAGCCACAGAGAGGATGTTTCCAAGAAAGCACTAAATTAGTGTGAGTTCTTTTCTCAGCTCTGAAATCAGCTCCAGGGCAGAAGACATGCTCTTCACCTTCCTCCTGTCCATGTCAGTTGAACATACCGATCCACTAAGTAGAAGTCTCTGTCCAGACATTGAGGAATCTGTTGCCAACAGTTATCTTTGAACCTCCCCAGCAAGCTTTGCTGCAGGCAAAGCTTCCAGAAAAAAACCCCATTTATATGACTAAATGAGAACTGCAGGTCACGATGCCATGGCAGACACCTCACTTCAACCCATTCACTAAGTCAGTTGTCAAATCCTACAGCGTCAGTAGCTGCCTTCCTCACCGACACAGCTCCTGGTGGGTTTTCATCTCCCCAAGGTACTTGGCATAAAATGACACACTCTTACTGCACTAGACATGTATATTCTGAATTTTAGCCCAAAGATATTTTTCTTTCTTCAAAGCATTTTTGTGTCATTACATCTGAAACACAGCCTCCATTGTGAAAGAAAGAAGTTCTGGCTTTAAAATGGGATTGTAAAATAGAACTTACATCATCTCAAAGAAGCCAACTCCCATCTACGAACACGGTAATTTTTAAGTCTTCCAACACTGGGGAGAACAGTAAGTAATTTTTGAGTGGGCTGGCAAGGCTGAGGACTGCCTTAATTGTAGTTTCTCTTGGAAAAAACTGTTTTACAGATACACTTTCCTACTCCCAATTCCAGTCATCTCTATTGCTTTTGGGGGATAAAGGGAACAAAGTAATAATCTAAAGGTCTTTTTCACTGAAGATCAAAGAATGCTAATACTTTCATACAGAAAGCAGAAGTTCAGTACAAACTGCCAGCTCAGAGTAGGGACATAGGCAGATCTTGTACATGTCCAACACTGGCTTCGTCATGATGAGCCTGTCCCTTCAATATAGAAAATGGAATGTTATTATTTTAGGGATAATCTCTTTGAACCACCTTGCTGGTCAGTTCCTATCAGGGCTGCTTTCTAATAGAGTGGGCACGGCAGGTGTGGAAAAGTCTGCAGAGAAACACCTGCCAAGGCAAATCTCTGGAACAGCATGCAATACACCCAGGGGTGGGGAGAAGGACTTCTGTTTTTCCTGAGAACATGCATTCTGCCAAAGCCATAATCAGGACGACTTCCAGGAGCTTGGGGTAACTTGGTTTTGAACAGAATGGGAGCTGTAGCCATCCATATTCCCAGAGGCTTGCTCCTTCTTTCACTAGCAGCAGGTGAGCTATGGCATTGAAGACCATTGAACCACAAACCTATGTTTGCATTCAATTCTCCTTTCAAGAAACTCCACTGGCACATGCCAGGATACACCTGAAGAGTTATAGAAATAACTAAATTGTAGCAGAAAGATCATAAAAACGAGGGCAGGGATGGAGAGCAGATTTATTACATCTCAGGAAAATAAGGCAACCCTCTCCCTTTATTTTTTTGCTAGTAAATTGAGCATCAGAACCAAAGCCATGAATCATTTATCTGCAAATACCCCCAGTGCCTGTGAATACTGTCAGACTCCTCACTTGCTGCGTGCTGGCACTGGGACATACACAGGTGTCCTGCAAATGCTGCCCTGTTGAAAAGTTTCCCAGCACCAGAAGGTTATGCCAATCTCTTAGAGTAGGATACAGCAAACAACAGTTTCTGCTGTGCGGGAAGGAACCACTTCTAATTCCAACTCTGTGGCTTGCATCGGCTGGCAACGACAAAGAGACAATTAGTTACAAAGAAAGTATAATGTAACTCCATCACTCCAGAGACAGAGCCTTAAGCGGCTCCTTTCCTGAGAAGATGGGCACTGCACAGAAAAACGGTTGCTAGTGGAAGTAGCCTGAATAACAGACTTCAAGAAGTATTTGGCACTTAGGAGTTCAAGGCAGGAAAATATAAGGAAAGCCATCTTTTGGCCAAGGAATGGTACAGATGTTAATTCTTCTGTAGACACTTTTCATTTTCTCTTTGTGCACAAGGGGCACAGGAGCAAAATGGATCTGCAAGTTATTATGTGCTGCATGCAATATAAAACTGTCAGGGGAAGCCCTCAAATGTTAGTATTTTTCCTCTCCAATGGTTTTTAAGAGCTGAAAAGTTTTGGGGAACAGATGTTTTTGTAGTGCCTGTATTTTCTCACCTCTGCTTTTCATAGTGTGCATTGCCTGGGCTTGCACAGCACACATTGCACAGCAATGTTCTCCTCAGGCCAGCAAGAGGGTTGGGGTGCGCAAATGGCCCTGCCCAACATTTGCAATGCTTTTGCCCCATTTTCTTTTAAAGGCGGTTCTTAGAAAAATGTCGTATCTCCCTCAGTAACCTCTTCCCATTCTTTCTTAACAATTAATAGTCTAACAGTGTATCAGTTTGAACTTTCTTTCTTGGAAATCATTCGACCTGTACAGCAAAGTCTGTTTTGCATAAAACAGTTCCAGCCATATGCACCCATTTGTACACCCCTTGTGCTTGTGTTGCTAAGAAAGGTTTATATTTGGTGTTGCTAATAAAGGTTTATATTTGGCATGGACAGACAGCACTCAGTTGTTCTGTTATGGGTGTAGGCCATCCTATTTCCCTGCCAGGCCCTACGTGCCAGAAGCGATGGCGATGATTCCTGTTGGGATTGGTGGTTGCACATCTCTGTCACAAGAGCTGAGAATTTGTTGAGGTTACAGTCTAGGTCTGACAAGCTTCAAGACAAACTCCTCACTTTAGCCCATGAGTAGATGGTCCCTGAGGTATCAGTTCTCCACAGCTCACAGACTCAAGCCTTGCTGCACTCAACAACACTGTTAATAAGCCCTATTATTACTTCAAAGGTCTTACACAAACATTTAGTATGACAGGGGAACATTTAAAACTGCTTCTCAGCAAGGCCATTAAAATGGAGAAAAACTTCTACTGCAGTTAGAGAGTCCAAAGATACAGTGGCCTGAGAAGCAAGCTAGCAGGTACAGAGCAGGTCACACCATTTCACTGCTTCATGCTCCAACTTCCACTGCTACCAAACACAGAGGACAGCACTGTCCTCTGAAAAGCTTATATAAATCTACAGAGGGAAACTGCAAAGAACAGCCAAGGCTTATTATGTAAAGATCCTGCCCTTCTACCACACAAGGCTGCTTCAACAACAGTCACTTTGACCCAAGGGCAAGACACTCCTTTTCTCCATACAAAGCATTTTCTCCCAGTTAGGGCTGCCCTTGGATACTTGGCAGACTAAAGCACAGCAGGTTTTCAACTGCCTGCAGGATCTTTAAATGCTGCCACTTGCTCCAGATCACTGAATTGTATTTGCTGTGACTCAGGCTGCTGTAAGGGCAAAGAGACAGCTCCATCCATCACACATGTCCAATAAAACATCACGCAAGTGACAGGGGGATAATTGATGCTAGCCAGTAGGTAAGTCTGCTGCCCCTGTCCTAACAAGTTGAGTTAGGCAAAGGACAAGAGAGGGAAAAGCACAGTAACAATAGCATGTGGAAAGGTTCATGCCTGGGCTTTTGCAAATGAGCACCCCTTTACCAGACTCCTCATGCCAGCCAGTGGAACATCACTTCCAGCCCACCTCTTTCAGTTGTGAGGACTCAAAGCATGATGCGCTCCACAACAAGAGGTAAGAGTGGCATTTCCACTGTTTATTGCGGGATGGCCCTAGCACCACTGACCCACAGTTACTTCAGATTTGTCTTACTGACCACTTCACAGCTGCTTTGTTAAGTCACAGCCTTTTCCGAGATGACCCTGCCCGAGGAAATGGAGACAAGCAATGACTCTTGACTAGAGCTGGTTTTGCTGGAGCTGCTATCTCTCCACACCTTACTAGTGCAAGTTGTGCATGTCTCCAGCTACTCATAACAGGTGAGAAACTGCTTGGCAGAAGAGCAGCAGCAAGGACAAACAATGCATGGTTCTACTTTAAATGCATGGCTTTACTTTAAATACACCTAAGTGGGAGAGAAGGCCCTTGCCTGCACCCTAACTCAGTTCTTCCATCTCCAATTCCTGCACTGTGATTCTGCTAAGAACTCACAAGAAATCAGTTTTAAGAATAGGTCAAAATGGAGACTTGGCTCAGCTGTTATCTCCACCTGTAATCTCATTGACCAGTGGAGAACTTTATTAGTGAGGAATATGGAAACTGGCAACAGAATGCCCATGTGCAGGATCCTTGGCCCTTTCTGTTCTTGTAGCTGCCTCAGCTAAAGGCAAACTAACCCACCACATACAGGCAAGCCTACAGCCAAGAACATCACAGCCTGTAGACTCTTTCCTGTTTTCAAGTTTTGACAAGATAGGGAAAGAATAGTCATCTTCATCAGATGCCCAATTCCAGCTGCAGAAGAGTTTGTGCTGGCATTAAAAATGTGAGCCTTCTTGTTATAAGGGATCCTGGATGCCACTGCAGTGGGCAGAAGAATCCATTCCTGCAGCATCCTGCGAGGGGCTGCTGAGATGGTATTTCTCAGGAAAATAGAGAGTTTTGTGAATCAGGTTTTTGACAGCGGAAACATCACTTCTGTCTAAGGAAAAGAGAGAAAACCGGTTGTTAGGCATTCCCATCAGGCAGTGTGAAAGCCTCTTCCTCAAGAAATACTCTAGTTCCCAGCACATCATCTGACAGTAGCCCTTCCTCTCCTCCTTTCTGTACATCCTCTGCTCTTTCTGCACTCACCTATACCCAGCTCCTGCAGGAGACTTCCAAACTCTGGGTCACAGTCCAGGATTTTCAACAGGTTGGTGGACTCCATTCTCTCTAGCTGCACATCCCAGTAGATGTAGATCTTCTGGCTGAAGCTAACATAAACAAGGCAGGGACTGTTGCTCCCTTCTTTGCATGCATAGAGGCCTGTAGAAAGCAGAAGTGTGGAGATCTGACTACCGAAAGGAAAGAGAAAGCAAGTAATTGGCATTTCATGATGAGGTATCAAAGCTGTTAGCAGAAAACAGCAAGCACCTGGGCAGAGATATGGGCCGGGGTATACAAAGTCCCTTTGAGACAATCCAAGAAGCTGTCTCTGAACTGCATGAAGCTTGGGGATTTGCAAGCTGCTTCTTGCAGGTCTGAGAGAAGGGACTGAGCAGAGACAAAACTCAGGCTGGTTCCATGGGCTCCTCATCTCCACTTAAGAATGGCTCAGAAGTCTGCAAATTAAAAAGTGTGGAGGACAAGAGACTACTGTAGTACCTCCATAAAGAAAAAACCCCAAGCCACCATGGACAAGCCGCAGCATCACCTTCTCTCACCCTTACTTTTCCCAGATGCCACCAGAGGAAAGACCAGCTGGGCCTTCTGAAGTATGCACCCAGGGAAATTATTCCCCACTGCAGGCAGATAAAGGATTCTGGGTCTCCTAAATGGGAACAGTAGCTTTGAGGGGAAAATGCTGTGAGGGCTGGCTTTGCAGTCAGGCTTCCCACCTGCACAGAAGGCACTGACATTCTCATCTGCTTGGAATCTGGCCACAGTCCGATTGTGGTCAATGATGTACGTCTGACCGTCCCACGCACAGGCAATCACCTCCTCGTGCCCATTGCCCTGCAGGAACCAGAGGACTGCGTATCACACAGGTATCACCCACTCCCGGGGACAGCCAAGAATCCTTCTTGCTGATTCAGAGACACAACACTAACTAATGTCTAGATGTCACTTCTGGACATCTCATCCAGATATTTTGGATTTGGAGCTCATCTCTCTTCTTTACAGCAATCCTTACGTACTGTAAGACCTTTTAGACAATCGGGGTATTAGAAGTGAGCAAAACTATTCAGCTTTGCAGTAAGATTGAAAAACAGCTGGGGGACAAAAGTTTACGAATGGATAAATTGATGCTGGGTCTAACAGGCAGACAGAGCTCAACCTCTTGCAGCTGGGCAGACTGACCTGAGTGCAGAATGTACTGCTACAGTCAGAACACTGTGTCATCCTGAGATAATCCCAGTCTTTTCCAGCTGAGCCATACTTCTTCTGCCCTTGCTAAGTTCATATACACAAAGCCATGCTGAGTTTTTGTCTTCATCTCTCCCAGCCTTACTCAGATACTCACTGTAACATCCAGCTTTTCCAGAGCAAAGAGCTGGTGATCAACCTGAACAGACCAGAGCAGCTTGTCTGCTCCCTCCATCAGTTTCAGCGTTCCTGAAGAAAGAAAGAAAAAAAAAACCAACACAATTGAAAACAATAAAAGAGAGCAAAATGTTTGCTAATGCTAGGCCCTAATCCTTCAACACTCAGGGCTGCTGAGAGTCAGTTGCAAATAGCACAAGCATGGTCTTGGCTGCTAAATCCATACGGGACACTTGACCCCACCTACCATGCTCCTATTATCCAGATATACTGCAGCAGTACTGGGCAGGGGGCACTGGCCATGAGAGAAGAGAACAGAAACAAGCATCTATCCTCACATATAAATTCATATAAATATGGCAGCAGGAGTCTTTGAATCAAATTCTCTTGCCTGACCCTTGAAGGGTTTCTGAAGCCCAGCTTCCCTTTCTTTTAAAAATCAAAAGCACGGAGCCCCTGGTTCCCTGCTTTGAATTAGTGACAGGCCTTGGCTGCCCCACAGGTCTTCTTCCAGGACAATGGCAGGACTTACCATCCAGAGTACAGAGGGCAAAGAGACCTGAGCCACTATTCTCACTGGAACCTGTAAGTGCAAAAGAAAATTCTTGGAATTGATGCCATTTTTGTAAACCTTGTCCCCTCCTCCTGAAAACAAAAAAAAAGATCCAAGACAAGCTGATCCATGCTGCCTCCTTTCCTTGCTCAGCTGTGTGCAGGACAGCACTGACAAATGTCACTAAATAAATCTGAAGAGGAGAATCCCTTGACCACCTGGCTGCTTCAGCCCTTCAGTAAACTCTCTACCTAGCTACTAAAAAAAAAAAAAAAAAGACATGCAAGGTCAAGTTTTAAAAATATGGCACTCTCAGAGAGAGGACTGGAACCATATTCAACTAAAGCTGCATTTAATCCTTTCAGTGACAACGTAGGAGAGGCACTGCTCTCTGAGGAGGAACCCGGGAAACCTGGAAGTCGGGGCAAACCAGCAGAGCTGAAAGCAAGTGGACAGTTTTTCCCCAGAGTGGGTCAACAACACGGGCTTAACTCCAGTGCCCATAGAAAGCTCTAAATTACAGCCCCCTGCACTCTCCCAGGCTGCAAAACACCCCATTTCTGCAGATCAGCCTAAAGCAAAGCCAGCTGGGTTGGGTGCTTAACTGCCCCTAGTGATGTGCACCCAGACAGGTTCTGATCCAAGAGATGGGCTGTTATCCCCCTTGGAAACTGGTCAGCATGGCACTCTTCAGCTGTTTCTTTATTGACGGTCCAGCATTAATGAGCTTTTTTACAGCCTGCTCTTCATCCTTTATTCTGTATGCCTTCATTTTTCACAGACATCTCTCAATAGATGCAAGGCTTCATATGCAGTGAATAATTGATTTCATGCTCTGCTGACCATGTTGCTCACAGCAGCATCAGAGATGCTGAAAACATGAGAAGCTTAGGAACTGGGCAGGAAAGGCCCTCTGAGGAATGGGAAGAGGGTGGGGTTCAATGGATTGCTCTTGTCCACAAACTCTAATTACATTGGACAGGCTGAATCATTCTCAGACAGCACTGCAGAAGAGAAAGTGACCCCTACTTGGAGTTTTCTGCCTTCTGTTATGCCCACATACTCCAAGGGGGAGTGAAAGCTTATTCCCCATAGGTACCAAAGGAGGGTTGAGCAGGTGCACCAGGCACAGCTCAGAGCACAAGGAGTTACAGGAGGGAAGCAGTGGCAGAAGGCAAGAAAAGTCTGGACACAAGAGCAGTGTGTCAGGGCTGAGAGAAGCTGGCGGCTGTGCAGATTTTAGATACAAGATCTGAACACAACCCAGTGGAAGAAGACAGAGGACAATGATATAGATAAAATATGGAAGCAGCTCTGGAGAGGTTGGGGCTGCACAGGAGAAGGAGGAGCAGCATAGAGCCAACGGGAATTGAGATTCAAATGCTGAAAAGCAAGAAGAAAGATGAGGCTGTGGGAAGGAAGAGATGCATCTAGGGAATAAGATGGAGGCATAAGCTGCAGCCATGCAGAAGCAAGGATCAAGGACATCTGTAGAAACACAGCATGGCAGCCATTCAAACTGACTAAATGCAGGTCAGCAGATACTGCAGAAAAACCCTCGTGCTGAGTGAAGGATAAGGGCTACCTAGGGAAGGACAAAGGCTATAAAAAGCTCACATGCAAATATCCAACTGTCTTTGGGAGCTGGCTAAGAGAAGCTGAGATCTCTGTGTTCTTGCAGCTGCCTCTCACAGTTATTTTTCCAGCACAGGAAATCTGATTTAATTCTGGACTGATGTACTGAGAAACCATCAGGGGAAACTGCTGGGCTGGAGACCCCAAGCTGCTGATCTCTCACCTCGGGCAATGCTACCAATCAGATGAGTGGAGACATTCTTGTTGTGAATCCGTCCAGATGTTTGGTGTAGAATCACATCTCGAACAGGGGCCTCACTAGGGAGAAGAGAAAGACAACAGGGAAAAGTTAGTCCCAGGTGTGGTTCCCTATCTCAGAACAATTTCATGAGCTGTATTCCAAAGCTCGACAAATCCAGGGTACCATTCCACTGCCTAGGTCCCCTCCTGCTGCAGTTTTTTTGTGTCTGCCTTGAAATCTCACAGAATACCACAGAAGCACCCAAATTCCCCACCAGGGTCCTTCCAGCACCAAGACAGTAACAAGCACCTCACTGCTCATCCTGGTTGCTGTGGCTGCCAGGGGTCTCATTAGGAAAACTTCTAATTGCCTCACCTGCAGAAAACAAGTGAATGTTTTATCCTGGGCTTCAGATGTATTTGGTTTGGCCCAGTCTCTCAGCTATTACCCTGAAATCTGATGACCTTTCTCTGAAAATCTAGGTCACTCATTTCCCTACCTTAGCTCCCAGCAGTGAGGAATCCTCAGGGAGCTGGTTTTGCCACTCTCCTTGCCCAATTCCAGAAGAAAGCAGGACACAAGGAAAGCAGCAGTACTTATCTTTGTGAGAGACATGAAGAGTGTTCATGGAAGCTTGGCTGCAGGAGAGCTTAAGTGATGAGGTACCAGCAGCACAGAAGGTCACCAAAGCAAGGAGAGTGACAGCACCCCCTGCTTCACAATAGTGATGTGGTGGCACCCCCTTATAACAGGCATCCACAGTGGCATGTGCTCATGTACCCC
Organism: Sturnus vulgaris; assembly: GCF_052056855.1. Taxonomy (NCBI): domain Eukaryota; kingdom Metazoa; phylum Chordata; class Aves; order Passeriformes; family Sturnidae; genus Sturnus; species Sturnus vulgaris. The sequence goes on from NC_142244.1 coordinate 33,182,381, forward strand.
TGCAAGAACACCCTCACCTGCTCGGGCCAGATCCATCCCTTCCTACGGCTGCATCCCGTGGCTCCGTGTCCCAGGTGCAGAGCAGGATGGCATAGCCACAGCCTGGCTGAGACACCATCAGCTCTGGTGAGCCATCAGGCCCTGGGTTCACAGACAGGCTGTCCACCTACAGTGGCAAGGAAAAACACAGAGTCAAGAACTCCACAAGGTTTACGGTGCTCCCTGCAACTAAATTTGAATATGGCAAATCTTCTGATAGAGCTAAGCAGCAGCTGAACAAATTCAGCTGGAAGCAAAACATCCCAGTTCAGTAAAAGGTTGGTTCCCTACCAAAAGCCACTTTAAAATAACACTAGTACTTCCTGCTAATGCTCTCCCATCGGCAAGAGCAACTGCTTCTCAGACCAACCTACCAGCTGTACAGAAAAATTGCTGGGCAAATCTCCTCTCAAGCCATCGACAGGACAATTGTTTTATTCACAGGACTGAGATTCTGTGCTTCTCATCTTGAAAAAGCCACCTCTTGAAGACTGTATGACAAGTACTGCTCTGAACATCCTTTTTCCTTACCTGACCTTCTAGAAGCCATTTCTTCAACAGGATCAACTGCCCAGAGACATTATCGGAATTCTCTGATGAGTCCTCCCAGCGGAAGGCACGGACCACCCTGTCAGTGTAACCCACAACCAACTCACATTTCCCATCTCCATCTGCAGGGAAGAGAGAAAGACAGACGGACCTTCTCAAGCCCTAAGACATGCAGAAACCATTCTGCTGGTTTCTATAGTTAGCATCTCTGAGGATCCCAACCACATAATGAAAGCTTGCACTTCAGAAAAATTCCTGAAGTTCTTTTTTTCTCCCTTCCATGACTTGGCTGTGGGTTGTTGGAGTGTCTGTTTCAGCAAGACAGTAATTTCCTTCTGCAAGTTCCCCCCTGCCTCACACACAAACTCCTTCACCCTGCATTCTCACACCAGCTCTGTAGCTCACCAATGTCATTGATAAGCATGACCTTGGTGTTGGCAGGAATGTGCTGCTTGAACACTGGCTTCTGCTCTTCTGCCCCTGCCAACTCATGGTGGCCTGAAGCATCTGGGTGTTTTGAGTTCAGAGAAGTCAGGTCAAAAAGATGAAACCAGCCTTCTGCACTCACCGCCACCACGAAATTCTGTGAGGGAAGAGAAAAACCTTTTGATTCTTCCTCTTTTAGAAAGTGCAGAAGCTGTCCCACAGCACGGCAAAGGAGGACACAAGGGTAGACCGATCAAGATCAATAACTGCTACAGAGAGAACAGGAGGTTTTTGGCCAGCACACAAACTTCTCTGCTGCTGGTAGGGTCCAAACTTCTTGTTCATCTTTGTCAGACTACAGTATCAAGCTGGTATGTGTGCAATTCTCAAACAATGTGTGGCTTTCTCAATGCCCATGTCAGCTCTGCTCCCCACTAGAGGAAACACAGCCCCAGTATTTCAGGCAGGATGCCTGAACTGGGACCTTTGCACTCATTGGTCCTGTCTTAACCCTCAGAAACAGCAATCCAACTAAAGGAGTTGTAGTAGATCCAGTGGAATTTGCTTGGGAGTCTAGACTATTCCATTTCAGTCTTGTTTAGATGACCTTAAATGCACACAGCCAAGTGGCAGAAGGATCACGGCCCACAGCAGACATGGGCCCAAGAAAGGCAAAAGCCACTGAGCAAAAGGAGCAGCCCTCAAACCACCAAAGCCTTGTGGTGCTCTGACAAGGGCATATGGAAATCAAAAGTGCTCTCTGAAGATAGGATGGATTTCCTTGCTCTCTAAAACCCATATAAGACTCACAGAAAAATACTGCTTACGTATAAACAGAGGAACAGTTTAAAAACAGTAGTGCTAAAACTTTATGAGCAAAGGCAGATCCTGGGGAGACAGCACCTGCAATCTGTCCTCCTCCACACTCAGCACATGACATGACCCTAATCTGAACACCTCCCACATGCCCTACAGACACAGCTGGGAAGAGTTTGGCTCCTCTCACCTTTCCTTTATTGCACACATCTCCCACACGGACACATGTGAGCTGCAAAAGAAAACAAGGCCATCCATGAGAAAAGACAGCCCAACCCAGCACCCTGGGATAAATCTCTGCCCTACCCCCTCCTCTCCCATAAAGGATCTCTTTAACTCCTAACAGCCTTTCAGAGGACAAGGAGAGCAGAGTTAAGGGACAGAAACACAACAGCCAGAGCCCTGGGGCAAAAGCCACAGTGCATAGAGCAGGGTGAAGGTGAGACAGAAGCCCAGTTTCTGTGTTTGTCCATTAATTTGCTCATCACTTCCAGCCCATGGGGCAGTAGGCAAAAGCAGGGTTTTGAATAATTACATGAAAGACATCAGAACCAGTTCTGGCTGCCACTCCTCTCCAGCCTACATGTTCTTAGGCAAAGGACAAGGATAGCTGGCTACACATACCATGCCATACAAGGCCCAACCATTTAGAAATTTTGTCAAGAACTGACCATTCCTTGGCAAGATCGCACAGCCCAGGGCTTGCTATCATCATTCTTGTAAACATAGAGCTTTCCATTGGTGTCTCCCACCACGAGTTCATTCAGCTGTACAAGAAAATTGAGTTAGTAGGAAGAAATCCACAATTATATTGCAAACAGTATTCCTTCAACAGCAAAAATTTTAGAATTCATATCTAAAAATCACTCTGTGGGAAGAAGCAGCAAAACGAGTTAAAGAGACAATCTTGAATCAAAATGGAAGGTCTCAGATAATACAAAAGCCCTAATTTTATTCTTGCAGATAAAAGAGACTGGAGAACGGCTCCTTAGAGCAACATCTGATTACCCACTGCTTCTCCACTGATTGTTTCAGAGCTGTGACACTGACTGTTTTAACATCCTGCTTGGATCTTAATCATCATTACTCCATCTTCCATCCTTCAATATAGATCGCCATGAATCACCTAAGGAAGATGATGGCAATGACAAAAATATAACCACCCAGGAAGAGAGTGTAAGAAGACTTACAACAGATTTACATAGGATACTCAATCTCACTGATGAAAGGGTAAAGGAATTTCAGAATGGTAATTATTTCTTTAAAGAAAATTTCTAAAAATCACCAACTACCCATGCTGATAAGCCTACTCCCATTATCCCATCTCCTGCACCATGACTTCGTGTATTTAAATGGTGTGCACTTCATAATTCCCTGCACACCTTACCCTAAGAACATTTTATGGGGAAATCCCTTTAATTATCTACTGATGATCATCTACTTTAATCATTGCCAGCCATGACACTTCCCAGGATAAGGCTGTAAAAAACCTTGACTGTTGAGGAGAAGAAACAGCTGACATATAGCTGGTTAAGCTAACCTCTTCCTAGTTACAGACAAGTCAAAACCAACCATTTCAGCAACACCGCCAATGCACACCCATCCATCACACTGGTCAAGAGACGCCGAGACTTTGCTCTACCCTGTTTGTGATCTGCTGTGCCCAGCAAAGCACCACTACATCCCCACCACTGTGACACTGAGTGTCGACTGGGCAGAAGCTCTCCTCTGGCTCTGCACACCCAGGCCACAACAAGGGCGACCGGCACGCGTAATGATGAAGGCAGCCCAGCAAACATTCCCTTTGCACTCCTGGGGGGTTCTGACCAAAGCCCCGCATCCCTCACGCCGCTCGGGCGGGGCCAAGCCCCGTGTGTGTTCCCAGGGGTGGAACCCCCGCCAGCTCCTCCCGGCCGCACCTGCCCCGGGGCCGCCCCAGTCGCTCGGCGCTTCCCCCCAGCCCCGTGCCGGGCCCGCTGCCCACCCAACCCGCTCTCCGGCTCGGACCGTGTCGTTGTCGGCATCCCCCAGGCAGATGGCGTGCGGGAAGAGGCTGCCGGCGAAGTCCAGCGCCACGCACTGCACGTAGCTGACGGAGCGCATCCCGGCCCGGCGCCGAGGGAAGCTCCGCAGGGCGCATGCGCGCCGGGAATGGCGGGAGCAGGGGCGGGGCGGCGGCGGGGCCTGCCCGCTGCCCCCGGGCCGGGCCGGGCCGAGGCTGCAAACAACAGCGCGTACCCTCGAGCATTTACACACGCAGAGACAGACGGCTGTGGTTTACGAAGTCAGTACTGTAACTGTTTATTTTAAGCAGGTTTTTTTTTTTTCTCTATAAGGACATACATAACCAAGTTTATAGTTGAAGTTTACATGCATGACCTCACTTACAAACACCAGTATTGCCACCTTCTGCCGGCAGCCAGGCCCGCTTTTACAGACAGCACGGAACATGCCTGAACAGGGGGCATGGTTAGTGTCTTCCATAGATTTACATTCTCAAACATTTCATAGTTTTGTAGTAACAACAAGGGCACAGTGGTACTTTCAAGACTGCTCACACTTAACAACAGATGCACCATTGACTAGATTTTTTTTTAGATGTGCCACAGAAATAATCACTTTTTGCTTTCAGAAACATGTACAAGTATCATGCTTATGGGAGATTTTTGAGAACTGCTGGTCAACAATTAGAAATTTATCATTAGGACTTGGCCCTATGCTTCAGCAGCAGAATAGTTTCAACCACAGAGGCTTGTATTTCCAGGAATAATTAGCAACAAATCAAGATACTTATTTGCTGAAGAATAAGTACTCAGGCTTGGCATTCCTGTCCCCCTTAAATGTTTTTCTAAGTCATAAATCCCTTCTTCTAACCCCAGCTGACATTCACAGTGTTGTTTCCCACAAGAGGGGGTAGTGCTTTGGTACGAGTTTTTCACATACCCGGGCTGTTACTATAGTCAGAACTCATGAAAATCACCCCCAGTAGCTGGCAACCCTAAGGCTTTATTAGGCAAATGAAATCAGCATTTCCTCAAGCGAAGTGACCTCCCAAGCACCTCTCCAGCCTTTGTGCTATCCCACCCACCCCACGAGATTGAGAGCACTGCAGCTCCCAGCTCTCTAACCAAGCTCCAACCCAGCAGCAGGCACTGAATTTGGTGTCTGGGGCACAGGGGCAGGGCAGCACTCCAAGCAGCCCTTGCATCACTTTGGTGACAGTTCCAGGGCCCGAGCTGGGCTGGCACTGCTGCAGGACAGGTACTGGCACTCCCCCAGCCCCCATGAGTTAAGTGCTTACACAGCACTTCTGTTTCAGCAAAGGAGACCAGAAATTCACGGTGTATTACATGTTAAAACAGGGATACTCTCTGCAATATACACAAATTCCAGCCCATGGCATGCCATGCAAAGACATCTTTCCCACCATAAAGAAGTCCATTTATTTTAATCTGAGAGGAACAGATTTTCTACCTTTCTTCTGCAGAGAAGGCAAAAAAAAAGTCCCTTCTGCCCCTGTCTCAGAACAGGACACTGGAGATGCTGAATTTAACACCACATGATAAGATAAACAACAGTTGAGTTTGAGTACTATGTTCCATGCCTTCAGACAAAACAAAAAGCCCACCCCAACCAAAAGCCCCCACAAAATTCAAAAGCACACCCACCCCCAAACAAGACACACAAACTGCAGAAAGAAGCAGAATACTGAGTAATAGCTTTCTTGTGAGATCTGGGTAAGCCAGACATTGGAATCACTCAGGAGTTTGTAGTTCATTAGAAGTATTTGCAATATGTAAGCCATTATCACTTACTTTCACTTCAAAGCTAGTCACTTCCAGGTATATATATTTTTTTTCCCTCTGGTCCAGTTTTACAATGTGATGGGTGAAGATGAAGGTAGCAATATGAACACAGAAAAAGCTCTATGCATAGGTTACAAAGTTGCTTTTTTGCACAGTTTCCAGTAATTTTTCCCTTTTGCAAATACATGAGTAAATATTTTATCAAATATTGTGGGAATTTTCTATGGTAACAGACAACAAAGAAAAATCATCAGGACACTGGCTATGTGGACACGAAAACACTGAATGACCAAAGGACAGTAAATTCTCTCAATTCTGCGCAAATTCCAATAAAAACCCACGAAAAGTTAAGTTTTCTTGAGTTTAATTGGAGCTTTATTACTTAAGCTGTGACTTCACAGTCTTCACCTTCAGCAATTTGCAAAGAGGCATACAGGAAAGGTTACAATACTTAATGGAAGGGACTCCCTACTGAACAGGGGGGAAGAGGGCAATCCCAAGGCAGAAGAACAGGGAGCGCCAATTTGTTCTCAAGTGTCGTGTGAGGACTCCTGGAAAAAGCTGATTACTTGAAGCAAATCAAGGAAATAAATTTAGAAAGCAGAACTTGGGATTAAAGTAAACTGGAACCAGAAAGAAACAAACACCGGTGACAAAACAGGGACTACCAACCTGTCAGCCCCAGCTCTGTGCCTGGGAAGATCATGGAACAGATCCTCCTAGATGCTATGCTAAGGCACGTGGAGGACAGGGAGGTGACCAGGGACAGCCAGCACAGCTTCACCAAGGGCAAGTCCCCTCTGAGCAGCCTAGTAACCTTCAGTGATGGAGTGACTCCACCAGTGGACAAGGGAAGGGCCACAGGTGTCATTTACCTCCATTTCTGTAATTTTCTGCCTTAGACACAGTTCCCTACAACACCTCTAAATTGGAGAGATGGATTCAATGGGTGGACTGTTTGATGGGTAAGAAATTGGTTGGATGGTCACATCTACAGGCTAGTGGTCAACAGCTCAGCGTCCAAATGGACACCAGTGAGAGGTGGTGTCTCTCAGGGGTCCATACTGGGACCAGTGTTACTGTCATCTTCATTAATGACATAGATGAAGGGGTGGAATGCATCCTCAGAAAATCTGCAGGTGACACCAAGCTGAGCAGTCCCTTTGACACACCTGAAGGACAGGATGCCACCTGGACAAGCCTGAGAAGTGGGCCCATGTGAAACTCATGAGGCTTCAATAAGGCCAAGTGCAAGGTGCTGCACCTGGGTTGGGGCAACCCCTGGTATCAATAAAGGCTGGGGGATGAACAGATCCAGAGCAGCCCTGCCAAGAAGGATTTGGGGGTGCTTCTGGATGAGAAGCTGAACATGAGCTGGCAATGTGCACTCACAGCCCAGAAGGCCAATTATAACCTGGGCTGCATCCAAAGCAGCATGGGCAGCAGGAGAGGGAGGGGAGGGGATTTTGACCCTCTACTCTGGTAAGACCCCACCTGGAACATTGCATCCACCTCTGGGGTCTCCAGCACAGGAAGAACATCGACCTTTTGGAGCAAGTCCTGAGGAGGCCCACTAAGATGATTAGAAGGATGAAGCACCTCTCCTTATGAGACAAGGCTGAGAGAACTGGGATTGTTCAGACTGGAAAAAAGAAGGCTTTGGGGTGACCAAACTGTGGCGTTCCAGTACCTTAAAGGGAGCCTACAAGAAACATGGAGATAAACTATTTACAAGGGCAAGTAGTGACAGCAAAAGGGGGATGGCTTCAAACTGAAAGAGGGCAGGTTAAGATTAGGTATTAGGATGAAATTCTTTACTCTGAGGGTGGTGAGGCACTGGAACAGGCTGCCCAGAGAAGCTGCAGATGCTCCATCCCTGGAAGTGTCCAAGTCCAGGCTGGATGGAGCTCTGAGCAACCTGGTCTAGTGAAGGGTCCCTGTCCATAGCAGGGGGGTGGAACTAGATCTTTGAGGTCCCTTCCAATTCAAGCCATTCTATGATTCTATGAAAACGCAAATAAACCAAGCAGAGTAAACCCAGACAGAACCCAAACAGTAACAGAGGCTGAATGAATAAATAAAGTCACTAGGATTAAACCAGATTTATGCTGCCACTCAGCTTCTTGAACAGCCACATAAAGCTGAAACTGACTGTGGCATGGTGGCTTCAGCCTCTGCTCCCTTGAAGCCACTATCCAACCAGGTAGAAAAATAAAGGTCTAATTCACTGGAAATTCTTTCATTTACAAAACTAATGGAATAGGGGTTTTTTTATGCTTCTGCTTCAACTTCTGATTTATCTTCAACTCCATTCTGCGCATCTTTCATTTCCGCATCTTCAGTGTGGCTTGTCTGAAGAGTAGCAGATGACTAAACAGAGAGACAAAGAAAATATATGAATATATTGTACAAAATTGCTAGTCCAAACATTATGTTTAATTACTTGGGAAGCTTGTCTACACTGCCAGACTGAATTAAGATATTTAGATCTTCAGCCAAGAGAAACCAAAAATTTTCATGCATCTAAGAAACCAGAAGCAGCATAGAGGAGGCTGAAATATAATACTGGTATTAGGTGATTAAGATTCTTGATTTGGCATGCACCCACTTGCCACACAACAATTTCTTAGAAGTCTTTCACCTGAAATTAATTTTTGAAGCTTCTGCAGGAACTGCTTTTGCCCTGCTCCAATATCAATGTCATTAATTTTCAGCCATTCCCATGGCCTACCCCAACTCAACTTGTATGAGGCACACTTGCAGTCAGCATAAGAAGCAGTATCTTTTTTGGGCAGCTAGTTTTGTGAAGAGACACTTCAAACTCAACCAGAATGATTTGGATGTCCTGTTCAAGGGTTTAACTGGAAGAAAATATAATCTGACAATGTAGCTTGTCTAAAGCCCTCTCCTTGTGCATCTTCCTCATAAAAAGGTATGGAAGGCAGAGAGCCATAAGGTAGGGCTCCAAGGTCAGTTTTACAGTCGGACATAACCAGCACATCCATTTTCAAGCACAGTAAGGAGAGGTAAAAATGTCTTGGCTTGCTCATCTCAAAACCTAGTGCAATGAAATTGCTATTCCACCTGTCAGCCCAGCATCTTGGGCCACGTATTTCATGATGATCTTAGATGAGAACCAGACAAAAATAAGCGAAGCCTTAAGCATACAATGCTGGGAGAGGGGAATAAGATGGAAAAAGGGGTAGAATCCTTAAAATCTTGCATTAATTTGGTTGCAACACAAAAACCACATTTAAAAGAACATTCATGCAAAGGTCATTTTTTCATCCTTAGAAGTATTCTAAGCACACAAGAGCTTCTCTCTCCACAGAACATCTGTTAGCTAGCAATCCTGAGCTTAAGGTAAGGTGATCAACATCCTGACCTTCAAAAACTCACACTTTACATATGTGAACTTTCCAAATTAATGAAATGAACTACTGATATAAGAGTGGCTGTTGAATTTAACAGACTATGTCAGGAATATCAGAACTGCAATCCAAGGTATCTTCTTAGCAATTGGAAGACCTTTAATAAACAAACTCTCCTCTCTAGAACTTTGAACTTTTACTACACCACCACTAACAGACTGCTGGAGCTAAAGCAGCACTATTATAAATGCAGTAACAGGAAAACAAGCTTTTCTTGCAAGAAAACTACCTCAAGTCTGGCCCAGGGAGTAAGCATCCTTTACAGTTTATAGTTCCATCAATCCCATTTAATGTAAAACCATATCCATTTAAGGCAGGCCAGATGGCTCAGAGAAAAAAAAACCCAGCACATTGCACATTCCCAAGATCATCTAACTTGTTGGGAAGAATTCACCAGGCCAGTGGCATCTAGGCCTGTATCAGCAGTAGTGTGTCCAGCAGGACCAGGGCAGGGATTGTCCTTCTGTACTTGGCAATGGTGAGGCCAGTGACCTTTCATTTACATTTGGTTGGAATCTAACCTAAAGGATTCTACAACTTTAGACTGATTCTATCCCAGGCAGGTCTGCTATCCCAGATAGCAGATAGAAATTGGGATTAAGAGCCATATATTCTTCCAATATCCCAGTCTGCAGTGCAAAGACTACGAATCTGCCTTTTGCCAAGACTATTACTCTACCAATTATCTGTCTTAGGAGCTGAAGAAAGCTTGAAGGCTTTTGTACTTTTAGTGTGTATAGCTTGTTTCAGCAATCCATTCTTCCTATCTCAACAGATCTTGCTGTGTCCCACACCTAGTGGAGGAAGCCAGATTGCCAGCAGCTGTGCTAGCTGAAAGGAACCTTCACAACAGAGCCTGACAGCTGGCAATTAAATCCTGCCATTTCAAAAGTGAAGATTCCCAATAGTGAAATAATTCTAGTTTATTTGCTTTATCTTTATTTTTCTGAGATTTTTTTATTAAAGCCTACCAGAATTAAGATACTATGTGACTTTACGTCACTATGTCTAGAAGGACAGAATACTTTATTTTAAGCTCCAATACACAAGGACTGTTGACATCAGGCTGCTTTAGCCAAAACAGGAAGAGAGAGTAAAGCATTTAATGTAGGAATTATCAACGGACAGTTTGAAATGGCTGAACTGTCAGGATACACTCATCTGAGGACACCATGCCTCTAGAAAGACTCAATGACACAGTTAACCAAAGGAAATTACCAATATCCAACAATTTTTTATATTTTCAATGCTTCTTCTAGAAAGATGAAAATAACCTCACAAGATACAAGCTTCTGTATTCCTTGGTGTTACTGAGGAAATTTGAGTCTGATATAAATCCCAGATTTATTTGAGAAGTTACAGGTCTGTCTTGTCCTTCTAGACCATCAGATTTGAGGAAAAGAACCAGAATGTTTTCTTAGGATATGTGATTCTCACCAGTAACCTGGAATATTTCTCGCTAGCTTGATACAATCTTGTTATAACCTGTATTCACATACTGCCATTATTAACTGAACTAGTTTTTACTAAAATTCTAGTGAAAGCTTATTAGGAAAACCATCCATACAGCAGAATAATTAATCTTCTGACACTTCATAATCTGTGACATTTGTAATGGAGACCATCAACCACATCCTAATGTCTCTGTGAGAAGCAAGATGGTGCTCAGCACCCTCTGTATGACACACAAGTTCTCACTAGATGTGTGCCCCAGGCACGAGAAAAGCCTGATCTTTGCAACAAGTTCTAGAGGATATAGGTGCTTTTTTCAGTTCTAGAACATTGTCATCTCACCACTTCAACTGCTTTCTGATTAACACTGGTCTGTTGCAAATTCACTCAAAATAGGTAAAAGCTTTCTGTGTAATGGTTGGTACTGCTGGTTTTCCTATTCAAACAAGATAGCCTAATAATTCTGACTGTTGGCATTTTCAGTTCCATCTCTGCTCCCCAAAGGAGACAACTTGAGTGTTCTGCTATAATTATCTGTAATAAGAAGCAAGCAGATAACCTAAACCACTGCTCCTTGTCCTGTAACCTTCAGAGTAGCGTTACTTACCTTTAAGTCTTTGTCTGCCAGCCTTTGGAACATGTTGGCATACATCTTTTTCTCCTTCTCATGCTGCAACCGTATTTTTTGCTGACAAGTCACCAGTTGCACTTTGGCAGCTTTGTTACTTGGATAAAGTTGTATCACTTTCTGGAAATCTGCTCGGGCCAGCTCAAAGTCATTGACAGCCAAGTGAGCTTCTCCACGCCGGAAGAGGCCTTTTTCATTGTTGCTATCCAATTCGAGTGCCTGCATTCAAAAAAAAAAACAAAACCAAACCACAAACAGTAATTATTTTTCTTTTACATGCAGTCAGAACACCAGAGACTGCTAGGAACTGTACCTTCTGATGTAGACTTATGAGTCAGGGCTTTCTAATAAAGTGAGTAGATTACAGTAGAAGTAAGTACAAAGAACAATGAATATAGTAGGCTGGTTGACAAGAGAACCAACAAGTCTAAGATTTAGTCAGAGACTAATCCTGCTCTTTGAAAGACCTCTGCCAACATGACCTCAAATGTTTCTTATTTCTAAATACTTGAATATTCTCAGTGTAGCAGCAAGCTAGTAAAAAATGTTCAAAGGGCACTAATTATGAAAATAATCTGTTGGATATTTTTAGTGTACTATCCAAATGCCAGCTGGTAAGAAAGACGAAACACCACATGGCCTGTTGTCCCTAAAATGTTTAAAGCAAGAGAAACTGTCAGACTACTTGTGCAGTTTAAGAATAAATAAACTCCTACTACCTTGTTGCAGTTCTCCAAAGCCTGGGAGTATTCCTTTAACTTGAGATGGCACATAGCTAAGTTAAGGTGGGCAGCAAGCCTCAGGCTTTTGGCTTTTGATTCCTCCTCCTCAGAGAGTCCTGACTCGTGCTCCAGCCATGACACAATCTTCTTATACTGTAATGCTGCCCGCTTGTATTTCCCTTCCTGTAAACAAGGCAGTTCAATTATCACACAGCTCATCACAGTAACTTTTTATCTCCCTCTCGTCCCTTGAGCCTGCCTTGAGCAACAGGTCTAAAAACACCATTTGATCAAAAAGTAACTTCTATCATCAAAAATACACTACTTCTGAGAGGCATTCCTGCACAAGATCAGAAAATCTTTAGGAATACTTAACTTGTTCCCCCCCTAGAGCTAGAGGTATATGCCAGCACTGATACTTCACTGAACACATACCTTTATATTGAACTTTTGATGCAAAAATAAGGGAAGATGGGGCATTCTCAAAATGCCATACAGAGATAATAGGAAACTCTTCCTTTAGCTGGTCAAATTGCTTTAAACAGCTTCTCCACACATCTATATCCAAATGAATGTTGCTCATTCATAGCACTGTCCCACAGCAGGAACTGAAATACTGTACACCCCACCATATTATCTCTGGATACAGCACATAGCTCTAACAGAGAGCTCCCTGCAGAGTTAGTTGTTTGGATAATCCAACTAAGTTGTTGTTTGTTTTTTTTTTTCTGACACATTCCACTCCAGTTCTCCATGTAAAATCTCACAGAATACCATGAACACCACTCAGAAATGACACAAGCTGTAAACATCATTATCAACTCATGACATGGACTAAGAACTGCTATTATTACTCGGGGACTGTAACTTACCTTGAAGTATTGAGTGCCTCTCTCCTTCACAATGCAGCTCTGTTCCAACTTCTCATCCGTGTTCATTTCCCAGGACTCCTTAGCCTACCCAAACAGGAACAGTTCCAGTCAACTTCAATACAATTTCTAGGGAAATCAAGCAGCTATGCTGTTTCCCACTAACAGTATGGTTGAGATAAGTCTGGCAAAGCAGAGCTTTGCACTGCTAATGGAAACCAGCTTAGAGAGCACGAGAGATGGCAACAGAGAGGGATACAGGAAGAATAAGGATCATTTCAGCCAAGAGCTCCCAGCATGTCACCATCATCTCTGGCAACAGTGGCCGTCCTGTTTCACACCACCATTCAAGGATTCCATTGTCATCGTTAAAGCTGCACTCCCACATTTTCCCCCACCCCCAGATCTCTTTGGGATTTCATCTCTTGTTCTCACCTTTTCAAAGCTTTTGAGCTTCACTTCATACTGCAGCTCTGCATCTGGAGGGATCTTAAATTTCTCATTCCCAGCACTTCCAAAACCATAGCTGTAAAATGGGGGTGGGGAGGGAGAAACAAAAGTATAAAGAAGAGAGTTCAAAACTATCCATCCAGCTATATTTGCTACATAGGAAGATGGAGGAAAAAAACCCATGCAATTTTGGGATGCACATAAACTATTATTACAAGACAAAGCTTGAAGAATTCTAGGTACAATTCTAAAATTAGCAAGTACAAGGTAGAAGAAAGGAAGAGAAACCTAGTGCTGACTTCATTAATCTTTTAGCAGTTCCTTTAATTTTATTAGTTTTTTAGTTACTTTAAGGAAAAGCAAGTAATCCCTTAAAAAAAAAAAGCCAAACCAAAACAACCAACTTTCAAATTACACCGATTATATTTAATATGCATGGTTTGAAACTGAGTGTTGCCTTCAGAGTACCTTTATTTTCGTTCTATTCTTAGAAAAGCAAAGACAATAAATATCAAGATTAAGTGAGCAGTTGTGCACTTAACACACTGCTAACCAGGTGATGAACAGGAAATGCTTACAGAAAGGTACTGCAATGCAACTCCAGCAAAAAGCTGCATATTAGCAGGAAAACCCTCTAGATCAGATTGCTTTCCTTTTCTGCTCCCATCAGGCTCAGTTACAGTTTAAAAAATAAACTCAATAAAAGCTGAAATAAATTAAAGTCTGATGAAAACAATATGTGCAACTCCACTTGTTTCAGATGTGTTCTCACTGTAAAGAGAAAATTCTGCCTATATCCAAGTCTACATATGCACTGTTTCACAGTAAGCAATCATGAAGAGGGATCACAAAAATCTAAGTTAGAGAGCAATAATAACATTTTTTTTAAATATTCAGAGATCAACACTACAGAGACTTATGTAAACTTTTTCTGGACTACTCCTTCACTATGAAGTGGCAAAGCAATCTTAGCTCAATACTTCTCATCACTTTTTGGGGCTGATCCAAGTTTTTACCACAGCACTGAAAAAAAGCTGAAAGGTACTATAACGAAACATTTCTTTCTTGCCAGATGATCAGTATAAGCCCTTCCAGTATCAAACACCAGAAACAGCATACCTGGGTTTGAGATAGAACACAGATTCCTCTGATTTCTCCATTTTTTGAATTGCTTTCTCCAGACCATGAGGAATGTCGAAGTTTTCACCTTCTCCAATCTCAAACCGCAATTCCCGCTTGTCAAAAACACGACCTCCGTGTCGGCCTTCAAACTGGACTGGTAACAAGAACCAGAACAACAGAGAGAGAAATCAGAAGGTATCTGTGTATGGCAGTGGGCAGGTAGGGCACAGGGAGTTCTATACAGGCAGGCATCACACACAGAGTGCCAAAGCCTCCTTCTTAACAGTTTTTTCTCTTTTAGCAGCTACCTATGGCATGGCAGCTACTGGCAGCAAACAGAATTTCTGCTGTTCAATTTAACAATCCCCTTTTTTTTTTTGTTCATTTGAGTGTTTGTTTTTTCCACTCTGATGACAAGTGCCAGAATGACTTCCCCTCTTGTTCCTCAGCATACAGAAATACTTTATGAGGCTCAATCACCTTTTGTGATCAGATAAGCACTTCAACAGATTCAGTATCACCAGAAAACACAGCTGCTGCTGGAAAATGTAAACCTTACTAGAAACAGGAGAAGGAAAGCTTACTCGAAGTTGTTAAGTTACTTGGTAAGATAAGAGAAGCCACTTATTCCTCTCCCTGAGGACATGCAGTTGTAGATTGTGAAAAGGTTCTGCCATCCCACATCTCAAATCCATTCACTATTTGTGTAACAACACACTTACTCTCTACAAGTGCATCCTCATTGGGCCTGGAGTAGCCCTCCCCTTTCTTACGGATTCTTCGGATGATGCCACCATCTTCTTCATCAGTGAGGTCCTCCCCCTTGAACTCAAAAAGTTCTATCTGTGGAGGGAAGAAAAGCCTTGCATTTATTCTCATTAGACCAAATTAGTAACTCACAGGATTTGTTCTCCAGAGATCTTTGAAACTTGCTGCTGCAACAAATTGTTTAGGATTTTTAAGAGATAGTGCTAATGTAGGAAAGAGGTATCCAGTCTGAATCTCTGAATCTTCACATGCCCTCCCAAGAAAAAGTAATTCATAGTTTCAAGTCGGAGTACCACAATGACACAGAAAAACAGTCTAGTTACAAAAGATATTTGTCGTTACTGCTATGAAGTGAAGAAAAAAAGGTCATATCCTATGTTTGAGTAAAACAACAGTGGAAACTATTTCTAAGCACAAAAAAGGCAGGCCATTATAATCAACACTGTTTTGACTACCTCATTAAAAAAAAAGTTCAGAGCTAATGCTGTGGAAGTTCCTTACACTGGACTTAAATTAACTAGAATGGAAAAGGAATTTAATATCCACCAGCACTTCCACTATTTTAATTGATACCTAGTTAAGAATAATATTCTGGCCTTTCTCTTCAGTCAGTCTGAAAAAAGTCATTCCTGAACATACTACTGATGACCATACAGGTGTGTACCTCCCCTTTTTCCCCCGAGCCTGAACAATACTATTCTATACCATAACCTATCTAATTTGCTCAGCAAAAGCAATCATGAGGAAGAAAAAAAGAAAAAACAAAACCACCGCCAGATAAAAAAAAAAAAGAACTTCCAAGTCATAGGACATGCATTATTTTCATGTCATAAAGAAACGCTGGTGTGATGACAGAGGTACAAAATCCCTTAATGTAAATTTTAGAGGGTTTTCGTAAAGCAACTTGTACAAAACTTTGGTATGGAGATAGGCACTTGCAAAAGAACCCTGCTGATATTGTGTTAAGTAATATAAAGTAAACCTAGGTAAAACTGTAAAAGCAAAAACTAAAGATACTTTAGCTGCTTGAGAGCCATACTAGCTAGAAACTACTTTAACCTAATAAAACTTGGGAAAATTTTATGGATCTAAGTCCCAACTCCCTCCCCCACTCCCCCAGTCAGAATACACCCACCACTGCTTACTTGTTGCAGTCAGTGAGCCCCAAAGCTGTTTTGTTAGTGAAGCACAAAACCATCATAGGCAGCTTTGGGGCTTTTCTTTCTCCCCTCTTCCCTTCAGTGTAACTCCTCAGGCAGGCATTAGGGGATATCAGGACTCATGAATGAAACTCTACTTTTATCTAAAAGCAGACTGAGAAAATGAAGGGGCCAGACTGGCAGCATCAAGACAAGTCCAGTGGGGAGTGAATAATCTGGGTGACTGCTTTGGACAGACCCAGCAGTAGTCTGATGGAACAAATCCCATCTTGCAGTTCATGCTTTTATTTCTCCTAATGTTAGGTATTACCTATTGCTAAAGGACAGTGAAAGCTTCTCTGCTTGCTGCTGGCCACATGCACCCTCTGTAGTAGTGCTAAGCCCTTAAGAATGCCCCACTGTACTGCCAAGGTAGAAGGCCTTGAGCTTTTAGCTTGCATTTCAATCATCAGCTCAGCCCTGATTACACCTGGTATCACTTGCATAGAAGCAAACAGCACTCCAACATGTATAGTTTGATCCAATACAACTAAGCCATGAGTAACTTCAGATGTCTATGTAAGAAAATGCTGTTTATGAACAGCTCTACGTGATCCTATTTTTCAGAAATAGTGGTATTAATTTTGACATACTCGAAGTGAGTAAGCTGTCATCCCTTAGTGGACACTACCTGCTAGCAATACTTTTTAAATGCTTCTACATAGAAGTCCATGGGGAAATAAAAAAAAAAGAAATGCATATACACTATCCAAATGCAAAGCAAATTCAATATCCAATTATGTGAAGGCCAATGGCACCTGGCCTGTATCAAAAATGGTGCAGACAGCAGGATCAGGGCAGGGATTGTTCCCCCATATTGAGGACTGGTGAGGCCACACCTCAAATCCTGTGTTCAGTTTTGGGCCTTTCAGTTCAGGAAGGACATTGAGGGGCTGGAGCGTGTCCAGAGCAGGGTGACAGAGCTGATGAAGGCTCTGAAGCACAAATCCTATCAGGAGCTGGGGGTGTTCAGCCTAGAAAGAAAGAAGGTCTGCGGGGTAACCTTCTCACTTTCTACAACTCCCTGAAAGGAGGCTGTTGCCAGATGGGGTCAGTTCCTTCTTCCAAGTAACAAGTCACAGAAAAAGAAGAAGTGGCCTCAAGATTCACCAGGGGAGGTTTAGAATGGATATTAGCATTAGAACAGGCTGCCCAGGGAAGTGGTTGAGTCATCCACCCAGAGATATTTAGGTGTAGATGTGGCACTGGGTTAATACTTTAGTGATGGACTTGGCAGTATGAGATTTATTATTGGACTCGATGGTCTTGAAGGTTTTTTCCAACCTAAATGATTCTATGCATGATTTATCCTTAACAGATGCTTATTGTTTCCAATAAAATCTAAACAGACTTTTAGTTTTTACTCCATGAGCTATTTTCACCTTTCTCAGATAAAACATTAAATCTCAAAGCAATCATCAGTTTTAAAACTTTCCTTATGTCCCCAGTTGCAGGATTTCATTCCACTGATTAAGTGCTTTAGAGCAAATAATTTTAAAAATCACGCCTTAAAAAAAGAGTCTGCCTTCTCTCAGGTAGAATTTATTTTGAAGCAATTGTTGGCAAATTGAATTGTTTCAACAGAAAGAAAAATACATCCTCTCCAAACCCTGTTGAGACTGTCAGAGTATGCTCCAGAAACAGCTTTAATGTCATCCTACATGGAAAAATCAAACACAAGTCTCAGCATTCTGAGCAACCATTCTCACTTCTGAAATAACACACAAAAGAGACAGCTGCTATTTCCACCCCCTTTTGGGAAGGAGGGGGAAGATGTGGAAAGAAATTACTTTTAACATCAGTAGGAAAAAAAAAATCTCTCCTCTCCTGGTGAGGCTGAGACACCAAGGATGACTGACTCCATGCTCACCAAGATATGCAGCTCATCTCCAGGGGAGCAGCTGGCCATGTGAGTTGTCAAACTGGGTTACCCAGCTGCCAAACTCAAAACTGCTGAGTCTGTCACAGGGACTGAGTGCACAGGACTTCACCTGCGGTGACAAGATTGATCAGTGTAGCCTGGATGCACAGAAAGACTCTGGTAATGAACCAGCAACCTGAATCCAAACTGGTTTTATGGTGCTTTAAGGCTGACTCTACGCTCAGCTCTACAGAAAAGAGTTCATAATTGCAGAGCTCTTCAATTATTGTATTCCAGCAGTTTACATGGGGCAATTACCTCTTCTCTCCCTGAAACAGCTCATAAGAGATAAAGTTAATGTATAAAGAATAAAAAATATATTATTGAGGGCATTATTTGCTCTTCCTGTTGTTGAAAACCTCACAACATTCAATATATCTTTACTCTGAGTGTCATGAAGTGGATTAAAGATTTAATTTTCTTAACTACTTCAGTCTATCACTGAATAACCTGCTCTCCCAGATTGCACTTTACTGCTGTAAATCACCCTGTAACTGCAAAATTACAACTGAAGACTGAAGATCATTCAAGTGTTTTAAAAAGTCAGAGAAGGGAACCCATTACAGAGCCATTACAGAGCAGTGACAGCCAGACTAAAATTTTGTTCACACTACCCAAAACTGACCATATTATTTTCCTTAGAAAACGTAACAATCCTGTTCTGAAAGGATATTGCATCACACATTTTTTCAAGCATACAGTTTCAGTGACCATCTTTCACTTACCTCAAAAATCAGTGTAGCATTGGGAGGTATCTTTGGGGGGCTGCCAGCTGAGCCATAGGCATATTCTGGTTTACATGTAATCCGACAGATTTCACCAATCTTCATGGTGGCCACAGCAATGTCCCATGCTTTGATCACCTCCCCTGTACAAGTCAAATGCCAATCACACATGAAAAGCATTATCAGGTGAAACTAATCATCATCACTTTTGGTATACAAAAGCTAAGGCAGCAGAAATACTGAGGAACTTATGCTCATTCTCATTTATGTACATCAGTTTTAAGCCTAATCAAATTCTAAAGTTTCCCAGGGACCCAAAATTTGGCCCAGACATTTCTTTCTTCTAGGTGTAATAACTCTTTTCTTAGAATAACAGAACACAGACACCAGCTGAAGTGCTTGGCACAGTCCCAAGTGTGAGGAAGTAACAATAAAGTCTTCCGAGAGGAAGGCCTTAGGGTGAGAGATTGTCTGCTCCTGTTTTGAAAACAATCCAAACCAACAGCCACTTCTGTTTGTACTTTATCAGCTGGCAAAGAACAGCACAAGCGGTAACTAAGTTACACATTTGTAACAGAAAGAAAGAGGAAAGTAGTAGCATTCCTTCCAAAGGGAAGAAAACCTGTAACAAAATCTCTCAAGCTCTCCTCATTGCTGCCCCTTTTGACTCCTCAATCAGACTATTAGTCTTGTACTAATATGTACACTTAGTATCATCTCAAATTGCAGTACAATTAATTTACCTCTTTTTGAAAAAAAGGAGGTATCAACTATTTTTTAAAAAGCAGAAGGTAAGGAACTTCCAGGGAAGAATACGAGATTGAGTAGGAAGATTTGCTGGAACAACAATGCTTAGATTTTCAAAAAATGAAAGATTTTGATAATGAAGAGATGCACTGCTCAAAGATTCACTTTTGGGTTAACTCGAGAATTTTGTGGAAAAGAGAGTACATTTCATGACGAGACAGCTGCCCCTGTGTACCCTGTCCCAGTATCTGGTAACAATTAAGCACTCCTGAAGTCTTCCCCAAAAAACTCCAACCACAACAAAGTGCATATTCTGGCTACTTAACTACCTTTTATCACTACATTTCAGGATAGATTTGCTCCCCTGGAGTGCTTTGTCTGAGGCACCAGACACACCTGTGAATTCTTCAGCAGGCCTCTCAAGGAGCTACACAGTTCTCTCATTCAGAAAAATCTCAAAGACATTTTGACAGGGCCATTCTAAGAGAATACAC
This sequence comes from Sturnus vulgaris, assembly GCF_052056855.1. Lineage (NCBI taxonomy): Eukaryota > Metazoa > Chordata > Aves > Passeriformes > Sturnidae > Sturnus > Sturnus vulgaris. Next base: position 33,202,545 of record NC_142244.1, read on the forward strand.
TCTAAAAACAAGTTTAAGTAGCAATTTTGAAAATCAAAGGAGCCACACAAGGAAATCCCATCTCAATTATTACCAAAATTGTTAAAAAAAATTATTACCTTTCCCCAAGTCAAATGAGAATTTATCTCTTCTGTCCAGACTGGAGTCAAATTTTGTGCCATCAAGAAGCCACCCTGTGTAATGGACAGTCACTTTATCACCTATCATCGGAGACTCTGTCCCACTGCCTTCTCTCTTGACAACCTGAGAAAAACAACAATCAGCATTAACATTATGGAAATCAAGTCTGCCTGCCCATTGGACATGAATCACAAATACCTAGATCCCTGTGTTATCATCTTTAGTAGACAAAGCATTTGCAGGTTTCCCTCAGTCACCTGGAAATGGACTGGCTGTTCTTTCTGCAGATTAGCAGTGCTGCAAATGCAGAACCTCAAGATGGCTGTGCTGTGATAGAAGAATTTAACAGGCAGCAGTCGGCACCAATTTACAGATCTCTGCATTAGGCAAGGCTTTCCCTTCTTTATTCAAGTATTTGCCTCATCACCTCTCTATCATCACACCCGAGTTCAGTGTTCTAGGCAAAGCACTTAAACAAGAGAACAAGGTGGTTCTTTCCATACATAGTCTATTCCAGCATGTAATCTGAAATTACTCGAATTAAGCCAGGCAGTTTAAAGAAGGTTAGCAGCGTCTCACCCCAAGCAGATTAGTTCTGTCAGCCTACAGAGTAACATTTGAAAATTATTTATCGCAATAATTCTGTATCCCCACAGTTCTGACATGGATGGCCTTGTCTCACATACAGCTGCAAGGATTTGATTTTCTTCTTAGGGAATTCCCCAGCCCGTCCAGCAAATCAAGTATTAAATAAATCTACACTATGCAGAAAGGGGGGACAATCTCTCTGGTGTTCATTTGAAGTTTATATAAAGTTTGAGAATAAAAGTGACATATCTCACAGGCAAGGTTGCGAGGCCTTACCCATAACAGGATTCCTGAAGTTCAGATTTGAATTTTTCCCAATACAGACTGAAACCTTCGGCCCCAAGCCGAAGTTCTGCACTATCTTGGCCAGGCAAAAGGGGACCAATGGAGGAACCTATTTGCTTGCATCATGGAGATTTGGAAAACATTCTGTTATAGAAGATAAACATCTATTCAAGGGCAGTTACGGGGCATTCCTCCTTTAAATGTCATGTTTCTGTATCAATCGTGATTTTTACTGAAGTTCACAGACCTTTGGCAGTCTCCTTCACAAATTTCAGTTTCCTGCAACCCACCCCTTGTCAATCTCCCACCTGACCTTCCACCATCCCTGTGACTGACTATACAACTGAAATGCCAGGATGCTCCTTCCAAAACCAAAGCTTCACCATCAACAGCTTCTGTCAGACTAACAAGCTGAAAGCACCTCACTGAAAGCATAAAACAAAAAAAACCCAAACAACAAAACCCCACAAATAAACAAAACCTAGAAAAAATCCTGCCCGGTGTTTTCTAAGGAAAGGATGCTCAGCATGAAAAGGGATGCCTGACCTCACACAGCATACCATCCCTTTACCCTGCAGCAGCACCACAACAGTTATTAGCATTACAAAACTAATCTACCTACGTCTCCCCAAGGAAGGCAGAAGTTCAAGCAACTCTCACAGAGAGAAGGAAACAGAGAAGTTATGAGAAAAACACATGAATCAGGTAAGCAACCTAACCTACGTAATGCTTAGGCATAGATCTATATAAAGCAGATGCAAACTAGCACTTTAAAGCAGCCAGTCTGATGTAATTTTGAAAAATTAACTGCACTTAATGGAAATTCACTAAACTTTACCAAATGCCATATTCTTGTAGGATCATAGCAAGGTATTCTAGAGTAACAAGTATCTCATTTTCATTACTCATACAGTTTATTCTTTTGCATTTTTTCCATTTTGAACAGACTGAAGTTTCACTTCTGAATATGGCAATCCTATTTTCTTTAAGGTTTACAATTCCTTTTCAAACGGAGAAACAGGGTTTTTCAGTTCATATGGCATTTCAATTGGTTTATTTTCAAGCTTAATTACTTATTCTAGGAATTGTGCAAGCATATTCAGCAATATCAGGTAAAAAACTGTGGACACTATTTTGACATAAAGAGAATGAGCAAATAAAACACACTCCTGGAATCACTGCAACAATACCAGTACAAAATCGGTGTAAGTTAGTTCAGCTAGATGCTTGATTTCCATAGGTGCATTCTGCACTCCAGCAATCACGAGAAAAATAAAATCCACGAAGGCTGGACTTCATGACCTCTTTGGTATTTTACTTATTGTGCCACAATCGCAATTTCTGTGATTTTCACAAACTCACTTTGTTTGCTAGTGTTTTGTACTCCCCTCCTCTAAAAAAAAAATTAAGAAAAAAAAAAATCCAAAAAACCACCTGCTGCTTCTCCATCATCAAGAAGTAGGTACTGCATGAATCAGGCAGACCCTCACTGTCTTCTACCATGCTCAAGGGATGAGGTCTGCAGGAGACCTGGGCAGCTGTGCAGAGAATTCTGACCTGATACCGTACTATGTACAAAACCCAAAAATTCTCACTTAAGCATGCTAGCAGGAGACATTGGAAAAGCAGAAATATAGCAGCCAACATTTTCTATCTGCTCCCCGATACCCCTCCTGAACGGGAGACAGCGCCTCCAGAACGAAACCAGAATTTAGAAGGCTCTAAAGGTTAAACCTAGCATTTTGCCTTTACTGTGGCGCCCTTTCGTCCTTCTGAACACCCTAACTCCGAAATTTTACCGCGGTTGAATAACGCTTCTAAATAATCGCTTAAGTTTATAGCAGAGCCTAAGGAAGTTTCTAGAGATATGGAAATAGGCAACGTCTGACAGAGGAAGTTCACGCAACTCCCCCTCACGGTATAAATCCTGCTGCCCTTATCGCCTGTCTCCCCAGTACAAAGGAGAGCAGCCGCTCCGCCTCGGCCGCGCCGGGGACCTGCCCGCCCGCCCGGCGGCACCGAGGGGCGGCCAGGCCGCGGCACCGCGCTGCTCGGGCCCGGGGGCTGCCCCGAGCCCGGGGCCTCAGGGGAGGTGCGGCGGGGACGGGCACCGACAGGGCACCACACGTGCCCCGCCGGGGCTCCATCTTTAATTCCCAGCTCCGGACACGTGCTGGGGGGCGGGAATTCACCCACACCCCCTCAACCCGCGCTGCCAGCCGGACAGAGAGCCCTGCCCGCCCACCCCCCGCATCTTCCCCTAGACCACGGGGGAAAGCCCAAACGCAGCGAGAAGCGCCTTTTCCCTGCACAGCTCCTCCGTGACCCCGAGCTCTCCCAGCGGGCAGCTCGGGCTCCGGATCACCCTGGCAGGGGCGGTGGGAGCCGGGGGGAGCGGGGAGCCCCCGCGGGCGGTCGGGCAGCGCTTGCGCAGCCGGGGCGCACTCCCGCCCTCCGCCGCTGTTGTTTAATAGCCCGCGCTGCGCCAGCCCTGCCTGCGTGCCCGGGGATCGTCTCGTCCCCTTCCCCGCGGGGCACACAATGGGCCCGGTGGGGCCAAAGCACCCCAGGAGCACTCGCCCGCAGGCCAAGAGGAATGCCCCCGTTCTTTCCGTCCCCGCTGGCGCGGGGACCCCTCTAAGCTAGGACCGAGGGTGAGGATGGGGGAACAGCCGCCCGGTACCTTGAGGACGCCCTCATCCTGCTTGGGAGTGATGTCCACCCCTTCCAGGGGAGCCCCGTCCGCTTTCATCTCCTCCGCCGTCATGCCGCCTGCCGCTGCCACCTCTGCGCAGGGAAGGGCCGCCTTGCGGGCTCAGTGCTGCGGCGAGCGCCGGGATGAGGCTGGGATAGCGCCTGACTGCGCCTCCGGCTCCGAGCAGCGCGCTGGGGGCGGGCGCCGCACGCCTCCTTTCCCTGCTGCTCTCGCCGCAGCGCCGGCCCCTACTCGGGAGGAGGAGGAAGGGGAGGGGAGAGGGAGGGACCGAGAAGTTTCTAGAGCGGCCGCCGAGCTGCCGCAAAGCGCCCGGCCGTGCCAGCGGCCGGGGTGAAAGTGTGCGTGGCCTCCGGGGGCGGAAAGGACGGTGAGGGTAAGGCAGCCGCCTGGCCGCGTTAAAGTCCGGGGCGGTGGGCGCAAAGGAGAAGAAGAAAAGGAGGAGGAAGAAGAGGAGCTTATTTATGATAGGAGGGAGGGCACGCTTTTACGGCGCCGAGCTTGCAGGGCAGGTGCGCGTTCCTCTCGCTGGTGATGCAGAGGAGCCCGGCCCGGCAGCGAGGAGGAGCTGCAGTGTCCTGCCCTGGGGGAGCTTTACTGTAAGCTGCACTTGTAATAAAAGAAACCCGTCTGACCCCTCAGTTTTAGCAACCCTGTGCAGATGCATGGCTTATATCCTTTTTGCCGGCCACGCAGTATTGGGTGATTCCAGAAAAGGAAGTATAGGTAGGCACAGAAGCACCATGCCGACAGCGAGCATACAGCCCGGGGAGCTCGGGCTTCCCTTGGTTGGAGTCCCATTAGGAGCCGTGTGCTTGAAAACCGTTTGTTACTCAGAACCAGGAAAGGTAAAGACGTGCTTAGGGCACAGAGTATAAGCACTCTGTGGCTTGCCCGTCTGTATCCATCCGGATAAAGTAGCACCAGTTTGTGTACCAACCTGCTGCTGCAGTGTTTGGGGATGCATAAATAGAAATAGGTGCTTCCTCTTAATATGAAGAACATTAGTACAAATATGCAGGAATTAGCAGACCAGTCTAATTCTAGGCTACTCAGCATCTCTATGTGCCTCATGGATGGTACGGTCCATTTGGCTAAATCATTTGCAAAATCCAATAATGTAAAATCGGGCTAGAACCATATCCATCACTTTCGCCATAAATAAGGAAAGCAAAACTGTTAAATGGGCTCCACCTTCCACTGCAAGCCTTAAAGACCCGCCCCCCGGCAGCGCAGCTTTGCCCACTCCTCGCATAGGGCGGCACCTTTCCCGTCTGTTCTTGAACCTTCCTCCCCGCCCGCTCGCTCGGCATTCCCGGTGGGTGCTGGGCTGGCTGGCCCGGCTCCGCTCGCCGCCCGCTCCTGGGGCGCCCGCCGCGCTTGGTGCTTGCTGTCCAGCGTGGTGCTTGAGCCCTCAGTAACAAAAGCGGTGACTGACGGTGAGAGGAGGCTCGCAGGCGGGCGCGCAGTGTCCGGAGCTGCTTTTCCAAGCCGCAATGCTGTCTCGCGGCACTTCAGTGCAAATCTCTGGAGTGGGAGCTTGCTCTGTGAGGGTACCGGCTGCATCTGACCTGACCGGAGCTGCTCTGTACCAGCATAAAGCTGCGTCTGTGCCTGCTGCACAACGACTCCAGCAGCCTGAGGTGGGCTCTGCCGGTGCCAAAGGAAAGGAGTAGCAGAAGAGACTAAAGGAACCTGTAGTTACTCTGGCAGCTGAGTGTAAACTGCAAAATCTACGGGTTTCCCCTGAGAAAGAGCATGTTTTTCAACCCCACGCAAACGTACACTTTAGTTTACTTTCAAGCTGAGTAAGAACGAAGAAGGCAGAGAAGGAAAGGATTGTGGTTTTTGCGTTCGTTTGGTGTAGAAGCTTCTAGCTGCTCTCGATTTGCAATTTAACATGAATGAGTTATTTGATTGGAGATTAGATCTGTAGGAGATACAAAGCTGGATCTGTGTGGACCTTGATACACTGAGGAACACAGAGAGAAGCATCGTTCAGGTCTAGCAGGTCTTGGAGGCACAGCAAAAACACAGGAGGTAATTCTTCATCTCATGAGTCTGTAGGATGCTAAATTTATCATCTCCTGTCAGCATTAGCACACAAGTTCTCCTACGTTCTCAATTCATCTGACATTGTTTTTTCATCTAAAATTTCTAATAATAAACTAACTACATGTTGGTTTAAAATAAATCTTTGCAGGTCATTCTGTCTTGTGTTTGGCAGCGAAGTTTCTTTTTGGGACTGGTACTTTCCAGCTGCGTGTTTTCTACTTCATAATCCAGCATTTAAAAATTGCAGAATGTATAATTGGTGCCAAATTATCTACAACTGCCAAACATGCTAGAACCAAGTTTAATAAAGTGATAAATAGTAGAAAGGAGAGGCGATCTTTTAGTGGAGATCATTTACAGATGTTACACAGCTCGTATTTCCAGCCATCCCCTAGTTTTCAACATACCAGTGCAAGCACTTATGTAAGTAATTTAAATCAAGTACTTCAAGTTACGTTCCTTAGTAACTTTTCAAAGACTGTTTCGATACTGTTTGAGGGCCCCCCTGAAGGGCTATATGTGCAGGGCTTTATGGAAAAGGGGCCAGAGACAGCAGCAAAACAACAGTGAGTGTCTGGGGTGATGTCAATGCCATAATGCTTTTGGTAGGGTATGGATGGAGGGAAGGCAGGTTAGAACAGTCTCTTTTTTAAGCCTCTTCTAAGGCCAGCTTATAGTACCACAGCATTGTAAAGGTGCCTCATGTCAGGCCTGTTCTCAGAAGATATGTTGCACGCATAAAGGAAATACTTCAGAACTTGATGAAGAGAAAATTAAAATCTTGGCAATAGCTTTCAGGCAGAGTGAAATACAAGTGAGATGATTGCTTCAGGCAGCAGAGAATATTCCAACCAGTAAGATGTCCTGAAAAAATTACAAATTCCAACAAGAGTCTGGAACAGCCTCCCAGGACATGAAGCCAACCTAAAGCTGGTCAGCAACAGGCTAGATTTAGGAATAGGTTTATGTAAAACCTTGCTAAAGATAACAAAGCTTGGTCTTAAAAGATGGCATGGGGCAACACAGCTCAAACATAGCTTTATCAACAGGTCCTACACAGGCAAGGGTGGGACACAAGGTAGCCCAAAGCCCATCAGGAAGGGAGGACCTTTGGGGTGCTGTCAAAGGGTTGGCTTCCCAGGTATGACATGGCTGGAGTCACTGTGCTGTGTAGGTGGACCAAAGCCCCAGTGTGACATGCTGTGGCCTGGAAGTTCGCTTGCCCAGCTGTGATGATCATGCTGGCACCGCAGACTCCCGAGAACTGGGAAAAGAAGTGAGGAATGCGTGTCTGTACAAGCTCAAAGATGACATTTCAAGATAGCGGCAAACAGAGTAACCAAAAAAGGAATGACCCTGACTATTCATTTGTGACTGGAGCAGGAACTGAAACCACGCTCATCAAGAGCACTGGGTTCACCCTTGGTTGGCTTGAAAGGGCTGAGCACAGGATGTAAGAAAGGAATAAAGGCAGAAGCCACACTCTCTGTGTTGACTGGCACTGGCCAGCAGCTGGCAGGTGGACAGATAGCCAGACATCAGCAGGGTCCTCCCGTCCCTGATGCCAGCTGCCAGGGAGCACAAAATCCAACCCAACGTGGCTTGAGTTTGGTGAAGACCTTCCTGGGGAAACTAATACAGTTAAGATTAGCTCATACACCATGGGCAACAGTAATAATTTGTGCACCCATGTTATTTGAAGTAAGGCTTTAAAACTTGATAGATTGTAACAAAGCGTTAAGTAAACTTGTTAGGGTTTTTTTTACTTGGCCTATATTTCTTCTGAGGGACTGTTGGGTTGCTGTCGAAATCCCACGGAAACCCCAGATGCTCATCTGTTGGTGTGTCACACTTATACTGAACGGGGAAAGAATGTTACTTAATAGATCAGAGACAGCTTTAATTATTTCTTGCTGCATTATAAAAAATAATGGTGATAAGGAGGAAGCAATGCTCATTTTATGAAATTGCATATTTTTTGTTGCAATCAGCAGTGCTACCATTGAAGTCCTCAGTAGGGCACAAACCTTCATCAGTCTGACCCTACCCTCGTATTTTGTGTGACATGTCAATGATAGATTATTAAGCTGCCCATCACCTGAGTTATGCCTGCCTGTTCTTCAGTCTCAGCTTCACTGAGCTGTCCCAGTATCCCTGCTTTCCCTTGCTCCCCAACAGGATATAGCAAACCAAGTTCCGTACTATCCTTTTAGTTTGGGAGGGATAAAGTTGTTATTTTTCCATACCCATGACCACATCACTGTAGTAGATTGGCATGGCCCACACACAAAGACCATCAGACCTCTTTTCTGCTTCTTTTCAAACGAAAGCAGTGGTGTTCACTCATCCCCTGCTTTCCAGCCGAGCAGCATTTACAGGGGAGAGATCTGAGCTGTTACACGGCAGGCATGCAAATGAGACTCAACCCTTCCAGCACCAGGCTGGAAAAAGGCTCCATGTCTGCATTTCCCGAGGATTTCTGCTCTGCTCAGCTCCCTGTTCACCAACAGATGTCAATGGTTTTCTAACGTTATGGGCTGTAGGACTTACAGTTAGGCAAGGTCTCATTTTTTAAAAATTGTTCTCCAGTAAGGTTATGATTTCTTCTGTGCATCTGTACCTTGATTTCTATTGTTTGGTGGTTTCATTTATGTGATATATGCTGTCCTTTTTAATCCCAAGTATAGATTTTCAAAAAGACTAAACAGCACTTGTTTGTATAGACATCTCTTCTGATTCAATGTATCCCTGTCTTTACCAATTATAGCTCATTAACTTTCAACTCATAGAAATTCAGTAAAATGGATTAAAATTAAGATGTTATTTACCTTTCCAAATGCAAAATTAATTTAAAAATACCCGATCATGTTTCATCAGTTGCTTTCATTTTGTTCTTTTCTGTGCCGTGAAAGCAGTTAAAATTACTGGACAATGTATGTTTAGACATTCAGATTTTCTATTTCTTTGTGTCCCATTAGCCAGTGAGTGTACTCCAATGTGTGCATGGTAACACCACCAGAAAGGATGGGCAGTTCATGTTGTTTTTTCCTTAAACCACTGCAACATTTTACTAGGCTTGGAAATTGTAATGTTTTATAATCTATTGCTGTGAAGTGCCACATGAAAACAATGCCAGTAACAGTAATTACACAGGGTAATTGCCTGATTGATACTGCTGCAGTTTTACTAAAAAAAAAATGGGTTTTTTAGGTTTTATCAAATTTCAGTCTGTTTCCTAATAACTCTTAGGACTGTCATTGTTAAAAATAAATAAATACCTGCAGTAGCTTCCTTTGGTAATTTCTATCTATCTAGTTTTTCTTTGGCTCTATTTCCCTTAGATGTATTTAACTTTGGGTTTTTTTTAACTTTTATTATTTAACTCTGGAAAGGTTTTCTTAATGTATTTTTTCCCAATTTTGTGTTTCCCATGCAAGCCTTCTTGCTTGGCTTCCTCCCACTTCTTCATCCCTTTTCTCCAGCTGTGTCAGAGGAAGGTCAGATTGGATGTTAGGACCATTGCAGTGTCTCACTACCATTACCATAAAAAATTTCTTCCATATAGCCAAATGTACAAAATCCAAATCTACCCTCTTTCAGTTTAAAACCTTTTGCTGATGAACTGACAATGAAAATAAGTATTTTTGTCTCTTCAGCAAATGCCAAACATTTATTTTGCCAAAATTCCTCTCTTTGCTCAATTTGTTGATAAACATGGCAAGAAGCAAGAGTCCACCAATTCCTTATTGCTTACAGACTTTGCAGCATTCTTGATTCTTAGTTACTGTGCAGACAGCTAGATTGCAAATCTGAAAGAGAGGAAAGACTGGAAAACCCATGGGCCCACCCTAATGAGGAAGAACAGCCAAATCCCTAGAAATGATGTGTTTCACTCACTTAGGCTGCCTGTGTTCTTAACAGGTGAGACATCTCAGTGCCTGTCTTGCCTTTTTCATCCTATACTTCACAGATACTGCACAATCCCATAATCTTTACTCATGGAGGTCCTCCCATGTTTTGTAGGGACCTTAAAGAATCACCTGAAAGTGACTGACCACTTAACACACAAAATTTATTCCCATATTCACCCTCAGAGTTTGCCCAGGTCCTCTGTCTCACAGGTATTCTTCCTGAGTGGACCAATGGGTTTGCCTGTGTGCGATGGCTTTTGTACAGCAGATTATGGAATCTTAAGTCTGCATTTAATAAAACCCAGTTACCTTCTCATTACATTTTTGCCCCTTTCCAGAGACAGAAGAAAGGCTAGGATAGATTTAGTCATCTGGCAGGGTTTATAAATGTTTTCTCCAATACCTACTCTCACAGTATTCTCAGCTCTGCAGGGAGTAGAAACTCTCTGGAGGTGGAAGGTGGAAGGGGTGGAAGGGAAGACAAGGAATTCAGAATCTTTGTCTTGAGACACTGTCATGGAGAATTTTTACTTCCATGTTAAGAGGGGAGGCAGCTAGGAACCAAGATCTTCCTTCTGTGTGGGTCCAGGTCTAGTAGTTATTTCCTCCTAATTGATGTGAGAGACAGCCAGCTCAGTCTTCTGCAGCTTCCTTCAGTTCTTGTTAGAAAGTATGTTCTCTGTTCCTGCTGAGTTTTCTCCCTTCTCTCTCTAGAAAAGAGGAGATCATCTGTGGTTGTGTCTGCTCAGGGTCTAATGTGTGTACTCTCCACTCTGAAATGCTTAATACAACTGAAATGGAAAAGTTATGATTACATAGGAATTGGGAATTCTGTCACATGGTCACAATTGCTTTCAGTTAAGAGACTTAAAATCCTTTCCAAAACAGCCACACCTTGTTCTGGATAAATGCCAGGGAGCAGGAGTGTTCCTAAGTTGAGAGTGTAGGATGTTAGCTTTCAGATCCCATGATAAGAAGAATGGTGGGGGCTAAGAAGTTTGCTGATCTTACATCAAACTTAGTCTTGTGGTTTGTCCTCATGTAGAATAACTGAGGGACAATCCCAAGCACAAATACAGGTTAGGTGGAGAATTAATTGAGCCCTGCCACGGAGGACTTGAGGGTGTTGATTTCACCAGAAGTTTGACATGACCTGGCAGTGTACATTCACAGCCTAGAAAACCAACCGTGCCCTAGGCTGCATCCAAAGCATGAACAGCAGGACGAGGGAGGGGATTCTGCCCCTCTGCATTTGTGAGACCCTACCTGGGGTGATGCATCCAGCTCTGGGGTTCCCATTTCCTAGGAAAACACAGACCTCTTGGAACAAGTCGAGAGGAGGCTGCCAAGATGATCAGAGGGCTGGAGCACCTCTCCTATGGAGACAGGCTGAGAGAGTTGGGGTTGTTCAGCCTGGATAAAACTCCAGGGGCACCTTAGAGCCCCTTCCAGTACCTAAAGGGGGCTACAAGAGAGCTGGAGAGGGACTTTTTGTGAGAGCATGTAGTGACAGGACAAGGGGGAAATGGCTTGAAAGACAGCAGATTTGGATTAGATATTTGGAAGAAAATCTCTGCTGAGGACGGTAAAACACTGGCACCAGTTGCCCAGAGAAGCTGTGGATGCAACATAGCTGGAAGAGTTCAAGGCCAGGTTGAATGGGGCTTTGAGCACCTGATCTAGTGGCAGGTGTCCCTGCCCTTGGCAAAAGGTTTGAAACTGTATGTTCTTTAAAGTCCTTTCCAACCCAAACCATTCAGTAGTTCTGTGATTCAATCATTTGATATGAGTTGCTGAAACTATCCATCTGCTTTTCCTCTCCCCTGCACAATGGTCAGTGTGTCAGTAAGGTACATTAGTATCAAATCCACAGAAACTACCAAAGAAACCTTCAGTATTTTCCAAGGTGTTACTACTTTGCTGCATTATTTGTAGTAAAACACCCTAAAGCACTTAGACCTCATATTTGCCTTTACATGTAGGGCTTCTTCAAACCCAGGGACACAAAGCTGGGATTCCAAGTTAAGCCAGCAATCAAGCACTAGGTTACTGGGCAGCTTAGTTTTTATCCTATGTTAATCAGCAACTTCGTCTCATGAATCATATGCAAAACACTAGTGGAGTCCCAGGATAGTTTTGGTGAAAAACAGAGCTTCCAGGCATGACCAGAGAGGATAAGCAATACTGTCATTCTAGGTCAGGTTGCTGTTTCTAAGCACCCTGGGGCTTGTGACAAATCCAGACCAAGGATGCAGCTTTTCCAGGACTGACCATTCTCCTGTGTTTGGATGACAAAGGTTTGCTTTCAGGGTAGCCAAATATGAAGTGTGTGTGAAGCCTGGTGTTGGCATGAGATGCTGCCAGGGAAAGGTCCACGCCCCTTCAGAGCAGCTCCTTCCCTTGCCGTAGGTGCTGTGCTCAAAGTCACTCTTCTGAATCCTGAGTGACACAATCTGGGTGGGACTGGATCATACTCTCATACCTCAAAGCCTTCCTGTTTGCACAGCCACAGCTGCCCCAGCTCAGCAGAAGAGAGCTTCAGGGAAAAGCTGAGCCAAACTTTCAAACCAAGGGAGCCCTAACAGAGCATGTCACTCACAGACCTCAAAGGGCTTGGCAATCAAGGTCAGTACACTCTCCTTACTTCACAGGTGGGAAAACAGGTGAAACAAAGCTGTGAGAAAGGGAAACTATTTTATTGAGATTGTAAAACAGTTTGGATCAGGGAACTGGGGCATAAATCTCCTGTGCCCAGACATGCTCTTCTGGGTACTGTGTGCTTTAAACTGACAGGTATTGCAGGGAAGCTGGTCATCTCCATCATTTTTGCTGACTCCGAATACTAAGCATGGGCTTGTAGTGCCTAAATGGAGGTAGAAAAGTCTTTTCATTTTCTGGCTGTTCCTGTATAAACCACCTCTACTATACAAGTTCCTAGTAGACATCCTGGAGCCTCTGGAACTCTTCCTCTTCAAGAAAATGATTAATGGGAAAGTGAATACCTTTACTTCCCTGTTTTCCTCCATGGTGCACAGCAGAATTTGTTGAAACAGTCACTTTGTCTCCATAATCATGGTATACTTGTCACTTCTATTTAAATGTGTAAATAGTGTGATAATAAAGTTAAACAAGCAAACAAACAAACAACAAACCAAATCCCCGAAAAGGTTGTATCCACAAATTGACTCCTCTTTGTTTGGCATTCCTACTAGACAAAAAAAACAAATGGCTCCACGGGGTTGTTACAGTTATTCCTTATTGCTGAACTTTACTGTAATGGAGGTTTCTGCTTCTCTCCACCAGACAGGAGTGTCCTGGAGATGAAACCCTGTGCCACCTACGAGCTGTTAGTGAATGGTGTCGGGCCATGGGACTTCACTGGAGGTTTTGTTCCCTGTGAGCTGCTCCTTGTTGGAGAGGACGCCTACCCTGTGCTCCTGAGTGCCAAGAAGCAGGTCCTGATTGCTGTTTCACAGTATGGGAAGGGCCGGATGGTGGTCGTTTCCCATGAAGGAATCCTGAAGAGCCCCAAGTTCTCCCAGTTCCTCCGAAATGCCTTGGAGTGGCTCAAGCCTTGCCCAGATGCCCTGGTTGGGGTTCATCCTCGGTTGGATTCCCTGTCCCAGGTGCTGCTCGGGGCTGGCACCCGAGTGCAGGTGGGGGCAGAGCCCAGCCCATCCATGGGGGTGTTCTGTATGGATGCCTATGACAGCTCCCAGGCCAAAGGCATCGTGGACTTTGTCAAAGCGGGTGGAGGGCTGCTTGTTGGAGGCCAAGCCTGGTACTGGGCGAGTCAACATGGCAAGGAGAAGGTGCTGTTTGAATTCCCTGGGAACCAGGTGACCAGCGTGGCTGGAGTGTACTTCACAGGAAACGCCGTGGAAAAAGGCGTCTTCAAAGTCGCCAAGAAGATTCCCAAGATCCCATTAGTTGTCCCGTGAGTACCTGAATTGCCCTCTCTTTAAACCACCAGCCAGGTCATGTGGGTGAGTTGTTTGTAGAAGATTTGGGAGGTGAGAGGTGAGGGTGATGGTGAATGCTGGTTCTTTAATAACCAGGATGGAATTGTTGCCTTCCAGTTTAAAGGGGATCTTCCCATTCTTTGCAATTGGAAAGAATGTTGTTTTCAACTGTTTCCAGGGCAGCAGGACCAGGCCCAGGGAATCCATTCTAAGAGAAGGAAATGCGAGGAGCCATCTTTTAGAGCAGCCTGCCTGATGAAGTGTACCTGAGTGAAATGCAGCAAAACAGGGACAGGAGGAAGAACTCCTCTCCCTCTCCCCACACATCTCTATTTTCAGGGCAACTTTCCCACAGCTGAAAACCAGGCTGGAGGTGAAGCAGCAGGCCAGCTCTCTGGCTGACAGCTGCTAAACCTGTTTAGCCTGTTCCTTGCAGGAATTCACTTCTGCTGGTAAGCCTCTGGAGCTGGCCAGAGCTGAGGCTGGGTGCCTCCTCCCTGCTCAGCTTCTGACACAGGCTGTGGACAAGAAATCTCAGTGCTCCCAGTTTGTTTGGGATTCCAGCCTGGCTCTTTGGGTTCTGAATTATCAGGTGTAAAACTCAGGGCTGCTATGACTCATATTGCACAACTGACCAGGTATTGGAGTCCTGGATGTTGCCCTGCTGTCTTCTTTCCCTTGCCAGTGGCTATGCCAGGCTCTTTCTCCTGCCACTTTCTGCTAAGTTACATAAGGCACAGCAGGTTCTCCAAGGAGCATTAGTGCTGCACTTCCTCTGTGTGGCCACTTCATTTCACCGTAGTGATAACCACAGCAATTAATGTAAAACTCCCTGCAAATCTTTCCTTCACAGCCTTTTGCTTGTGGATATAGAATGCTAAATTTCTAATATTTTCAAACAATTAATAGACTTTGATACTTTTTCTTGTTTTTCAGTAAAGGTAGTAGACAGCTCTGCTGTTTAAATCAGTGAAATGCTTAGGGCACAGCTAACAAATCAGGTTGCTTAATTAAAATTTTGCTGGTTGCTTCTTGTTGCCACCTGCACTGCACAGGCATGTTCCCATTGCTTCGTGCACAGGGCATGGAAGAGGGAAAGGGGTGGGGAATTCAGAAGAAAAAAATTACATCACAATTAACAAGACTTCAAATGGTAACTAAGGGTGAATTACACCTTGTTTGGGTTGTTTTTGTGGGGATTTTGTTTGAATCCAGAGCCACAAAGAAATTTAGATCTCCATTTTTTGTGTAACACAACAGCTCTGTACCTGTGGGTCTTCCTGCCAGATCTGTGTGCAATCAGGCTTCAGTCTGAGACAGAGGCTCTGCCATATGCCTGGGCACATGCTTTGTGTGACAAAGGGTCTCAGTAAAGCAATAACCAAAGAAGAGCTGCAGATTTAATTCCTGTCCTACGGGCATGAAGAAGGGCAGCATCGTTTATTCTCGCTGAGTTGGCAGCAATGGCCACGAAGCAACAGATCCTTCACAGGTGTTGGGGGAAAACTGTTTGGCAGAACCAGGGCAAAGTGTTCACAAAGCAAACGAGAGTAATTCAGCATGCCTTTCTCCACAGTGACATATAGGAGTTATATGGAAATAGCAGAGATAAGAGAGCCTTGTGCAGCCTGATCTCTTTTTATTGTGGAGACCAACAATGTGAGGTAGCGTGAGGTGTATGTGTTAAAGCTCTAATTCAACTTCCAGTCACTCACTATTTGTCTAGCTGTGTGTCTTCCTGTCCGTGTAGCCCATCTATCCTAGCTCTCCTTTCTTCAGTTCTCAACCGTGGCAGAGCTTGGGAAAAGGCACAGAAATCTTCTGGGCTCGCCTAGTTCATAAAGGCTTGGGTAGGGCAAATAGAGAAAGTTTCTCTTAAAGGAGATATACCAATTCCCACATTATGTGCAGTTTAAATCTGCAGTTTAAAAAAACTGTGAAGGGTCTGATTTTTGAGTTTCTGCAATGTATTTAGATTTTCAAGTGGCTCTTCAAAGATGGAGGTCTAGAAGCTTCTTTTTGACCTATACATTCCATTTTCTAAATAAGGGCTGAGATTCCTAGAGATTTGCTTGGCTGTAACAGCTGAGGCTTTAAAAGGAGAAAAATAAGGCATTGATGGATTTCTTTTTATTTGATGGAAGAACTGACAGCATGATGTCCTGGGATGAAGGAGAAGGAAGAGGCAGGGATGGACACTGAGAATAGCTCAGTTGATTGGGGCGTGGTGCTGCTAATAGTGTCGAGGAGGTGGGTTTGATCCCTGTATGGACCACCTGCTTAAGAGTTGGACTCAGTGATCCTTCCAACTCAGAATATTCTGTGAAATCAGGAAAAGAACTCCTTAAGTTTCAGCTGTGACACCAGTCATGTTGTGCCAAGGATTCTGGGCTTGGGAGCTAACCTGGACCTCTCTTGGCTCCGCAGGCACCAGGCCAACCTGAGCCTTGATGCTGAGTTTCTCCTGCACGGGGTGTCGGAGCTGGATTTGGTGACGGGGGGCATCCCCTCCACCTTGCTGGTGCACGGAGCCCTGTCCTTCCCGCTGTGCCTGGACCGCTCCCAGCGCTGCTTCTTGGCTGCCGCTCGCTACGGCCGTGGCCGCGTGGTGGTGGCGACCCATGAGAGCCAGCTGTCCTCCCCAAAGCTGGCCAGATTCCTGCTCAACGCTGTGTCCTGGCTGGATGCTGGGAGGAAGGGGCTGGTGGCGGTGGATCCCAAACTGAAGAAGCTGTGCAGCCTCCTATCTCAGGCAGAAGTGAAGTCACAGCTGTCACAGCTGGCGGGTGACATCAGCGTGTACTGCTGCACTTCTTACGGCGACGGGGATGCTGAGAGGATCCACGCTTTTGTGGCCGAGGGAGGTGGCCTGCTGGTGGGGGGCCAGGCTTGGTACTGGGCTTCCCAGAACTGTGGCAAAGCTGCTGTGGCAAAATATCCTGGCAACAGGATCCTGAACCGCTTTGGGCTGAGCATCCTGGGGCAGAGAGGCCGGGCAGCCAAGTACGCGCCCGTGGGGCCGGGGGAGCACTACCACTTCCGCAGGGCTCTCCTGCTCTTCAGCACCCAGCTGCAGGAGCATCAGGAGCCCACGGAGCCCCTGAAGGGCTGGCTGCACCCGCTGGCACAGGACTGCGCTGCCTTCCTGCACATCCCAGCCCACGACTGCCCGGCGTACGCCTCGCTCCACCGCATCCTGACCAAAGTTCTCAAGAGGACTGGGATCCCGCAGGTCAGCAGGCACTGCCCGGTCAAGAGCAACTCCAAAGAGGCCGTGCTTCTCTGCATGGCCACCGAGCTGTCCCTAACCATGACGGACAGCACAGCCCTGGTGCAGAAATCGCCTGCTGGGGTCTGTGCCCCTCCTGTCACTGTGGAAATCGATGGCACAAACCCAGGTGAGGAGCTATCTCTGTGCCTCTGAAGGCATCCTGTTGCTGGGATCAGTGGGGTGCCTGCCCTCAGTGTGCCTGTGTCTGTGTATGCCTGAACATGGACACAGATGTGCAGTTTCACCATGGGCTTCAGAGGAGACTGAGCTCAGTGCAGTGGCAGACAGGCTCCTTTTTGTGGCCAGCTGTGATCTCAGCACCTGAAACACCCCATAGAAGTCTTGTTTCCTCCGTATTGGTGCACAGGCACTGTCAGGAGAAGAACCCCCAATGAGTGGTACCACAGGACACTTGCATGGCACAATGATTTTGAGAAGAAAGCTTCTCTGAGAAACCCTGAACTCTGCACTGCAGATTGCTGTTCCCATAGTTGTGCTGATACAGCCGTCTATGGAGCCATCCTGCAAAGAGATGGGAGTTAGAAACAGAAGGTTTATTTGTAATCTAGGTAATTTAAGCCTGAGGTATAGCACAGTCCCACAGCTCGGTGTGTCAGCACGCTGGAGGGAAGATCTGGTTTTGGGGATGAAAACAAGAGGCTGGAATTATGGTGGGAACTTCTTGAGCTGACAGCATCACTGAAGTCAAAGTATTGAGTAATTACACCGTGAATGATTTGTCTAAGCTTAGGCCTTGTGTCTGTACCAGCTTGCTGAGATTTCTGCTCACAACTGATATGTTTAAACTCTGAGTTAAGTTCCACTAGTAACTTTTATCCCCTGGAGAGATTTTTTTGATATTAGAATATGATTTAGAGGAGTTGATTCCAAATTGTTCTAGTGAATAAAGGAGGCTGTTCTGGAATGGCAATGTCTGAGTACAGTGGCTATGCAGAGAGAAAAGTTATAAAATAGCTTCTCACTGGTTTTAACACTAATGAGTCAGGACAAAAGCAAATATTCAAAATTTGTGTCATTTCACAGAAATGAAAAAGAAAAAAAAGCTGGCAAACCCTGAGACCCGTTTCAAAACTGCTTTTGGTGCAAATTCTGCAAAACTGAGATGAGCTGGTAACACACTGATATAATCTAATTTGCATTTTCCCTTGGATTAGGTTTTGCTTGACAAAACTGGTTCTGCCTTCTTGGATGACAGGAAAGGTTGTAAATTGAGTGTTAATGACAGTTCAGCTCTTTTCAGGACTTCTGGTGTTTGGATTGAAATATGCCTAAGTAAACTTTATGTCAGAACTAGGGAGTGGAATCTGCCTGACCATTGCAATAGAGATGGGTCAGTTTTGCACTGTAAATTGCAAGTGTTTAAAGAGATTTATGCTGAGGAGACTTGCATTTCCATGGGAAGACTGTCTAGAAAGATGCAGAATTGTAGTGGTATCCTTCTTACAGGTACACCTAACACAGAATGGTCTTTTGAGGCTTTCTCATCACTTCAGTCAGCTAGAAATGACAATTCTTGTGGGCTCTACAGTTTGTGGCTCCAGTTTGTGCTGGACCAGTCACTAAGGAAAAACGCAATGCCACTGTCAGTCTGTTATTTGGGAAATGTTTTATGACCATTACAACTTCAATCGTGTAATCACACCATGGCTGGCACCTCTTATGAGGAGATCTTTAGGATAAGAGCGTCTGGGTGTAGGAGGTGTTGGGGTTTTGGCTTCTTTTCTTTTTTTTTTTTTCTTCTCATTTTTAGAAGATACTATTAAGTACATTTAAGTTTCACGTTTCCAGAGGTGTAAATCTGGATGGGCTTGCTTGCAAACGGTGTGATGATTTTGCTCATTTCTTTGAAACTGACAGGTATTTCTGAGAAGTTGAGTAAATGCGAGATAGTTCTGTGAGTGTAGAGCAAAAGAAAAGGAAAGGATGGAAGATTATTCTCTTATTGCAACTTGAAATCTCCAGGATCTGTAATGGTATGGACAAAGAAGTGCTTGACTTTTCAGGACTGTGTTCTCTTCTGTTTTAGGAGAGACAGCCTGGAGGAGCACAGGGCTCTACCTCCCCGAAGGGCACACAGCAGTAATAACGTGCCCTTGCCTGGTGGTCGGTGCTGGTCTGCAGGTAAACTCTCTCTGCTTGGCTTACATTTGTCGGGTGAGCGCTCAAAGAATAGCCCGGGGAAGGGTTTTCTCCTGAATGGCTTTTCCTACCTTTCCCGCCCTTTCCTACTGCTGCCACCCTGTGGCACTTTAAATGCTTTGTCATAATTTCTTCACCTTGTGTCTCCTGCTTTTCTTTTGCATTCCTCCCATTCTGTGTGCTGGTGGGGTAATTGAGTGTGACTGCTGCTTGAGGGCTGTTTGTTACGGTGTTGTTATGGTGCTAAAAACCTGATCAACGTGATTTTCAGGTCCAAGGTAAGTACGTGGGCCCTTCTATGAACCAAACTTGATTCCTTCTCCCCAGATCTCTCATAAATTCCTTTGACAGTGCTGTCACTCCTGCTCATGTAGATGTATCCAGATGAGATAGGCACTGTTACTTGGGATGCTGTTCTCTGCAAAATACAACACAGGCAAATGCTTGCCTGCTTGGATATTTTTTGCAGTGACCTCCCTGCAGCTGAAATGCAAAGTTAACTCAGGTGCTTCTGTCTGATCCTGCAGCCACATGGTGTCTGTTTTATTACAAGAGCTCAAAGGAAGAGGCACAATAAAAGAAGTCAGTCATGGTGACATCTCTCCAAATCATGTTATAGGAAGTGACTCTGATTCTGGGGAAGGGTGGAGGAATGGTCAATGTAAGTGCAATGCAGTGGAGGAAGTCACTGCAGTACTCTGACCTGCTGGTGAAGGATTCAGCTGAGCCAGGAATAGTGGGAGTAGATCTGTAAGACTGAGATAGGAACAGCATGAACTTTACCTTTTTTTTTAACTGTATTTACTGCCTCTGGTCACCACAGGCTGAAAACTTGAAGTAGGCTGGAATCAGAAGGCTGCTTCTGTGTGCATGCTCTGCAGGGTCAGTGCTGCAGTGGAGAGCTCAGTGAGACCAGTCTGCTAGGTCACACTGGCACACCTTTGACCAGCTGTTCCTACACTTCTGCTTGCCAGGTACAGGTTGGGTGTCACACGGATGACCTCTCTAAAGCCAAGGAGCTGAAACGGGCACCAGTGGTAATACGCACCTGTGATGTTGCCTGCCAGAAACAATCCATCTCCTGCCTCTGGGGTGGCCTCATTTACATCATAGTACCAGCAAAGAGTGTCCTGGGGAATGTACCCATCACGGTGGAAGGGGCAGTCCGAGCTCCTTTCTTCAAGCTTGGTAGGTTTGTTTACCTTGGTGTTTTTTGCCTGAGGGCTGCTCACAGATGTTGTCCCAGTGACTGAAAGGAAAGATGGTCCTGTGCTTAGGAGGGTCTTAGAAATGCTTGGATTTAGGAATACCCAGATTTATTTCCCTTACTAGGTTGTCCTCTGGGATTCCCATTTTTCTACCAATTTTTCAGAAGGGTGGAAGGGAGGCCTCCAGGAATCACCAACCTGTCAGTCTCAGCTCTGTGCCTGGGAAGATCATGGAACAAACCCTCCTAGATGCTATGCTAAGGCACATGGAGGACAGGGAGGTGATTTGGAACAACCAGCACAGCTTCATCAAGGGCAGGTCCATCCAAGAAGCATGGAGACAAACCCTTTAGCAGGACCTGTTGCAGTAGGACAAGGGGAAATGGTTTTAAATTAAAAGAGGATCAATTCAGACTATGTATAAGGAAGAAGATTTTTACAATGAGGATGGTGGAAAACTGAAACAACTTGCTCAAAGAGGTTTCTCTGTTTCTGGGAAAGTCACTTAGTCACTCTGAGCTTGCTGCGTGGCTGGGAGTAGGTGAAAGAGCTTTCACAAAATGGGTGGGGTTTGTCCACATCAACATTTCTTGGAGTATGGAGCTGTTATTATTTCCGATGGAAACTGCTGTGCAGGGAAGAGGGAAACTGATCTCTGCCATGGCAAAGCATGCTCTGTGCTCTGCCTGCTTTACTGTGCCCTCATATGGCCATCTCTAGATCCTACAAGACGTCTCTGCTGAATTTCCCATGTTTCCAGCAGTCTTCTCTTCTCTTCTCTTCTCTTCTCTTCTCTTCTCTTCTCTTCTCTTCTCTTCTCTTCTCTTCTCTTCTCTTCTCTTCTCTTCTCTTCTCTTCTCTTCTCTTCTCTTCTCTTCTCTTCTCTTCTCTTCTCTTCTCTTCTCTTCTCTTCTCTTCTCTTCTCTTCTCTTCTCTTCTCTTCTCTCTTTTCTTTCTCTCTCTCTGTCAAACTGAACAGAACCAGCGTTGTTATGTGGAACAGCAACTCTGCTGGACAAAAGGAAATGGGACACTGGAGAAACTTGATGCTTCTTGTTCTCTGATATGAAACAGGGATCAGTTCCTGCTATGCTACTCTGTTATATGCCAGTCCTTTTCTGTTTTCTATCTATTAAAGAGCCCGAGGAGGCTTCCCAATAACAGATTGAGGACTGGCTATTTAACAGCCACCACCCACAGTCATGCAAATATCACATACTGTTTTCCAAGACATTTTCATGACCTGGTCTCTTTCTCTGAGCTTGACCTCTGTGAGCATGCTCAAAAGTCAGAATTGTGTTTAACTGATTTTCTGTGTTGCTGCTGCAGGGGAGACCTGTGAAAGGCAGTGGGAGGCCTGTATCCGGCACTACCCTGCTCCCTGGGCAGAGTTGGCTGTAGAGAATCTCATCCTGACGGTGCCTTCCGACAGCATCCGCCACATGGAGAACCCACAGCCACTGCTGACCCTGTGGAACGAGATCATGGTGGCGATAAGCAAGCTGGCAGCCATACCAGCAAAATTCCCAAGGCCAGAGAGGATTGTAACAGATGTCCAGATCTCATGTGGTAGGTACATTGCCATATGGCCTTCTCTGGGGCTAAGAGGCAAGTGACCTCTAGCAGCAGTGTCTGTTCCTTCAAGGTTATTTTGCTAAAACCAGACTGGGAACATATGTGAGGTGTTAAATAACTGTGGCCCTTGCATAATTGTGAGCCGCTCCATCCGTGTGGAAATGTGGTAAGGCAGGGCTTGAAAAACATCCTGATCTTTCCAGATGCCTCCCTGCTCTCAAAACTGGTGTTGTCTCCTCAGCTGTTCTCCTGTCAGGGTGTGTTAAGATGCAGAACTGCTGACTGCAGTGTCTTTAGCTCACATGTAGTTACTCATTCTCCCTCCTAAATGCACTGCAGAGCCAGTACAGTTGTGAAGTACTGACCTGATTTCTATTTTCTCTCTGGCACAGCCACAGGACTGTTCTCGTGTTCAGTGACAACTTTTAAACCTCTGTGTGCCTACTTGCTGGAGGTGGACTCCACAAAGGTTACTGTGGGCAAAGCTTAGCCCAAAAAGATGTGTACAGTGTGGAAGCAGATCCAGTATTACTGTCAAAGCTCAGGAGTGTGTATTTTTGCAGCTGATATTCCCTCACTCCAGCTTTTCCAGTTATGAACTGAATGCCTTTGATGAAGAATCAAATTATATAGCAAGCATGGAACTTTGCAATAAAAATTTTGCTCAGTTATTTTTCGAAATAAACTGGTTGAATTCATCATCCAACAATGAGACAAGGGCTTGGCATGAACCCTAGTGCCCTTAACTTTTGCTAAGCTACATGGAAAGAATTTGTGGCACATCTTGGGAGTGTTTGGTTCTGCTATGCTGAGCAAATGGCAGTTAAAAATATCATTGTCTACCGACATAAAATTTCTTTTGCCTTGGATGGACTAAATGGTTTCACTAACATTTCTGGATCTGAACTTTTTGGGTGTTAGTGATTGTTAATTGCATATATCTCTCTTATTAAAAAACGAGGAAGCTCAAGATCTTCACTGGTTCCTGCAGAAACTAGTTTCAGACCATTCACATTCAAGTTCACTAGTTCCTGCAGGAAGGGGAATTTCCAATCCTGTTCATTCACCAGGCTCCCTCTGTGTAAAGGCCTGCTTATCCCCTGCTACAACAGGTATTTGGCTCTGCGGGCATTGCTCTTGCATGAAGTTTTGGGAATCTTCAAGGAGGACCAGTTAGGGAAGAAGACACCAAAGAGGCATAAGTAAAATCCCTTGCAGTGCATGTTTCTTGCCTAGCAATCTGCTGGAAAGTTTTTATGGAATAGCTATCCTGCAAGGTTAAGAACAGGCTTAAGTATGCCAGGCTTTGTAGCCCTTAAACATGGCAAACTGAGTTTTCTGTGTGTCTCATCCAAACCAGTGACCACTGGAGTGCAGGCCTGCAGTATCCACACTCTGCACAGGAGCACTCAAGGAGTGCCATGGTGCTGAATTACATTATTGCATGGTTGCACTGGTGACGACTGTGCCCAGCCTGTGGGAGTTCAGGCGTGTTCTGGGCAAAGGTCAGGCTTTTCTCCTCATCCTAAAACCTAAGCCTCAATCCAGCAATGAGTTTACATTTACAAATAAAAAGGGAAAGCAGGCAAAACTGCACTTAATTGATGGTCCAGTCCTACCTTTACTTGTTAGACTGTTATAAGGCTGACTATCTGTTAGGGTGAAACTTGATATATTTCCTTACATTACACTTGGGAAAGTTGGCTGTTCATGGTAATGGAAAAGTGTTATTTGTGAGATGGAGGAAAGGCACCAGAGAAACGAAAAAACTACACTAATCATTTACCTCTAAGAAGCACTGAGATGAGCACTGAATGATGTGTGTTGTTACCTGCTTCTCCTGCAGGCTGGATGCATTCTGGCTACCCCATCATGGGCCACTTGGATTCAGTGAAGGAGATGGTAGACGTGCAGCACATGCAAACTACTGGTCTTTGGGGTCCCATCCACGAGCTGGGACACAATCAACAGCAGCAGGCATGGGAGTTTCCCCCTCACACCACAGAGGCCACATGCAACCTCTGGTCTGTCTATGTTCATGAGGAGGTGCTGGGCATTCCCAGGCATAAGGCCCATCAGGCACTCAGTCCACAGTGCCGGAAGGAAAGGATGAAAGACTATCTGAAGAAAGGTGCTCAACTAAAGGACTGGAATGTGTGGACTGCTCTGGAGACATACCTGCAGGTAAGAGGGGAAAGTGTGCGTGTGTTAGTGCAGTCACTGAAGCCTGTCAGACAGATGTCTGCAGCCTGTGACTGTAGCTGTGAAGCCTCCTAAGTGTTTGATTACTGTCATGGTTTATGTTGGGCCCAGGAAGCACCTGAGAGGTAAACAGGCAGAGTGCCTAAAGTTGGTGTGTCCTGAAAACCTTCCTTTGCCAGACTTGGGCTTAGCCACTCAGGGAGATAGCTCAGTGCAATGTACTGATCTTTCTCCTGGAAGAGAAACAGGAACTGCTGCTTGTTATACAACATGGGAAAAGGAGCATCAAATTTGGGCACAACTCTTTAATCCACAGCAGATTTCCTGTGGGACAGTGGTCTAGTTGTCAAAAAAACCTTGGCACTGTAAAATGTCTGGAAGGGTCAAGCTTTGAACAGTCTCCTGGTGAGTTACATGGCCTTTTAGAAAACTTACAGAGAGGAGGGTGTTCATATGCAGTGCACTGAGTGGAGCCAGTGTCCATCAAGCAGCAAGAGGATGGGCTCAGCCTATCATCCTTCACACAGAACTGGATCCCTCACTGTTGTTGAGACTCTAAAACATGAACCCTGTCCTAGATTAAAGTGCATTCTCTCAGGAAGCATGCAAGATAGATTTCCACCTTTCCTTTAATCCTCTTAGAAACTATTAGCCTAATGGAGAGAGCACTCAGGCTGATTTTAACTGGGGACTACAAAGCAGATGTCCATTATGATGGCTTAAGCTACTGACTGTTGTGAGGTGAGTATCACTCAGCCTCCCTTGTCTGAGAGCTCTCACACTTTATATGAGGAAAAAGAATATTTACTGGAGGAGTATTGATCCTAACTTTTCCACATCCCAGAGAAGCAATTGAATCGTCAAGCTGAAGACCTCTGGGTTTTTTTGGTGCAACGAGTAACAAAATATTTATACAGAGTGGAACAGTTTTAAGAGGAGAATTTTTTCCACAATACCTTACCAGTTTGACCACTGCCTCACTGCCTCACCCGTGCTTGTAGGCTGTGATGTCTCATCTTCTGTCTGGTTACTAACAGGACTGCTGGAATAAATGTGGCATGAAAGAACAGCTGTAATTCTGCAGCAGCAGTCTTGTTCTTATTCTTAGGCAAAGCATGCCCTGTTCATAATCTCTCCTTCCCATTTTCTCAATACGCCTTGTTCTCCTGTGCTCCTTCTTTCTAGCTATTCTGTCAGTGTCCCCTCTGATACTGTTTTACATAAGCAGCAGCTTATGTAATAGGTTGCTGACACTTCTGGCTACTCACAATACATCTTTGATCCCTGTCTGTTTTGGGAGATCAAATGTGCAATGGGGAGGTATTTTTCTGTACTTTAGTGCTGCTAGTTATGCTCTGAAGCCTGAAAGTTGGATGCTTTCATCTAAATTTACATTCATCCTAAAAGAAACTGCAGAGACCCACGACCCATGGAATTTTCTATTGTGTGTAACACAGGAATAATGCCAGTGAAATGATAACTTAATTGTTTGCACACTGTATTTTTTTTCATCAGTTGCAGGAAGGGTTTGGTTGGGACCCCTTCACCCACCTCTTCTCTGACTACCAGAAAATGTCCAGGATCCCAAAAGACAACACTTCTAAGATGAATTTGTGGGCACAGAAGTTTTCTCATCAGGTGAATAAGAATCTGGCTCCATTCTTTACAGCCTGGGGATGGCCTATCAAGAAAGAGCTGTCTGTGGAACTGTCCTCTCTACCCAGCTGGGAACAGGATCCAATGAGATCCTGTAGACCATAAAGGAAAACTGCCTTAATCTTGGTTCTCATAATAGCTAGGACCTATCTTTTTCTCCTTGTCTGCTACATGATAGCTCACTATATGCTTGGATTCATGCTGGATTCTTCAGCTTCTTGCCAACAAGAAGCCAGCCCCAGCAGAGATTCAACAGGGATCAGCAGATCAGCAACCACCTAAGATGTCTTCTGAAGGGTTAAATAATCAATGAGCTTTATTCCAGGTTCTTGACCTCAGGAAGAATGTAAGTCTGAGATACTTAGTTCCTACAGAACCTTTCTCTGATGAATTGGAAATTTTCTGGGTGGAGCAGTCTCTGGACTAGTTTCAAGGACTTTACCATGGGAATAGAGATCTTTAGAGCAAATAGTAATCTCCACAACGTTGTATTCTGAAGTTATTCTTAACCTCAGTAACATGAGATTTTCACAATTATTTTTGTTACTCTAAAATCCCTAATTTTTACTTCCTCTAATAATGCAGAACTTCCACACCTGTTGTGAAAGTGGCCTTATAATGCTTATATACAGACTATGTAATGCGTAGTTGATTCTGAAATGCTGTAGATTTCTGCCTACATTCTATGGCTCTGTGGCCCAACACCCATCTTTATGTGAACAAGTCAATTGTAAGTTGTAGTCCTTCAACCATAGCCCAGGAGCAAGATACAAAGATACATGCCAATGAAAATGAGAAAGTGAAAACAGGGAGGTAACTCGATTGTAGTCAGTAATGATTTAACTCATGGACTCATCAAAGGTTAAAATACAGGCATTAACCTGACAGCCTGAGGGAGCAGAGGGAAAGAAGACAACAGTTCATCAAGACAGAGGACCAGCCCTTTCAAGGTGCAACAAAAGTTCGTGTTACTCCCAGCTCTTTCATAATTGCTCAGCTATTATGGGTTCTGGCAAGCATGTTAATGCTTAGCCTAAGAGCTCACTAGTCCCAGCCTATTCCTTATGTATCAGTAATAAATAAAAAAAACCCACTATAGATTCACAGGTTGTGTATGTGGTTCTATTTTCATGTCTCCATGCCCAGTAAAAAAAGGCCTAAATAGAAATCACCTAAATAGAAGTGGCCTTGGTGGTAATGTTATTCAGGATTGAAAAACACACCATGGAAGGTCTCTAGTCTGTGGTGTGACCTCATATATATCATAGTGCCAAAGGAGAGCACATTAGGCCAAATATCAGTCACAATTAAAGAGACTGTGCAGCTTCCATTCTTCAGGCTGGGTAAGTGGTCCCAAAACCTAACTGTAGCAGGGGAGTAAAGAGGCATTTCTGCATTTATAGCTTACCCACATTTTCCTGATTTCTTTTTGTGGTCATGTGTGAAGAAAATGTCAAAATATATAATGTCCCAGGGAAGTCTTTGCATTAAGCTTTGCATTTCTTAGCCCAGAAAGTATATTGATAAGACCTTCACTTAGGAATCAATCTCCTTCCATGTTCTCAGTATAAGGATGTCTGAGACACCTTTAAAGTGGCTTGATATTAAAAACTGAATATCATCAACCTGCAGCAGCATCAGACGTGGGGTCACCAAAGATGACTGGAGCCCTTGCCAGCATCCCAGGAGCTCCCTGTGATTCAGTAAAACACAGTTACATCCAGGTTAATTTATTTTTTCTGAGGCCATGCAGAGGGGTTTACCCGTGGTGATTCTCATCTTTCTTCACATTTAAAAGTTCTTTTAAAATTTACTGCCTTTTTTCACCTGAGTGCTGGATTAGGGGGAGCTGACCTCTCTGCCTGGTGCTGAACCATCTGTCAGTACCGGCCCCCTGGGCTGAGCTGGCCCCTAGAACGTCATCCTGACAGTACCAGCTGCTGATGTACATCACATGGGCAACCCAGAGCCTGCTTCCCATCTGCATCAAGATGATGAATGCAATTGCCAGGCCAGCAGTCATCCCAGCAGCTTTTCCAAGGCCAGAAAGGATGGTGACAGATGCCCAGATATCTCATGGCAAGTATAATAACTAGGAAATTTTGTCTGTATCTGTGGTGGATAATTGTAAGGGAAATATGCAAGGCAGTAGTGCTATCACGGGATCACATGGATCCTCAAATCAGCAGATCAATTCCACCATATTCAAGAAGACTGCTGGAGAGAGTAAGAATCTTCTGTGAATGTCAAGAGCTTGTATGCAAAAGTAATGTATTCTGCTGCTGAATTTGACACTGTAAAACCCAGTGAAGGGAGGCTGGCCACCAAATGACGTGTGTACTGTGTCAAGTTGATCTTGTTCCTGTGGGAGGGAATTTAGGCTAATTGCAGCAGAAGGGAAACACAGGTAGCTGGTTTAGGCAAGACCTAAAAGGAGATTATGAAATTTGAATTAAAGCATGCAACAGACACACAGGCAGCCTACTATGTAATAAGACCCTGGTGTTAGCACACATAGGATTGCTTCCATCAGTGGGGAAGTGAGGGCAATGGTAGGGGTGAGCATTGGCTGTAAGCAGCATTTTGCTGTCTGTCATTTAAGAAATCTGCTGTTTAAAGACAATTCTCCAGGCCAGTGGAACTGAAATTTGTTATGGGTGATGAGGAGGCTCCCAAAGGCCAAGTTGCAGCATTATTTTCAATTAATCTTTGTTCAAGTATTGCACTTTTCTCAGTAGGATTGGCAGGTTCTTTCATCTCTACTTGACTGCAGCACTTGAATAGATAAATTTGTCAGCTGCCCAGGCCACCACTCAATAATTCACAGCTCTAGCAGCTTGACTCACGTGGTGTGTCTGCTGTTGGTCAAGTAGAACTGATTGAAGAGAGGCTGGCCCAAGTGCAAACACTGGCACAGGTTGTTGCCCAGAGCTAGAGGTGGTTGGTGCCCCATCCCTGGTGACATTCAAGGTCAGGTTGGATGGGACTCTGAGCAACCTGATTTGATGAAGATGATCCTGCTTAATGCAGGGGAGTTGGACTAGCTGACTCTGAAGGTCCCTTGCAACCATTCCATGATTCCATGAAAAGTGTGTGTTGTGTTTCCATACTGCATTTGTTCCTTCAAGCATGTCTTTATGTCAGAAAGATTTTATTAATCAGTCTTTACATCTGGCCTCATACAGCTCTGAATCCAACAGTGAAGTTGTAATCTGTTGGTGGCTCTGCAACAGTTGTGTTGAGATTACATATCTGTTGCTTCTGGATTGATTTATGTGGCTCTTTCTCATAAGATGACCAGCCCTTTGCACAGACACTGCACATCTTGTGCACAGGCAGCACTGTCCACCAGAGGCCGCGCTGGTGGAACCCAACATATAAACTCTTCCTGCTTCTCTCAGACCTGCTAAAACAATGGGAATGTAGCACCATTTCAAAAATGTGAATGGCTCTGTATCCCCCCTGCACTACTTTAGAGCTATAAGGAACCAGTTCAGCCTGTTGAATTGTCCCTGAAGGAAAAAGAACCAAAGATATCGAAATCCTATGAAAAGCTACTGGAACATGATTTTTAAAGCTGAGTATGGTTGTCAGCAATACTGAGGAGCTCATGGAAGATGTTAAGGAGTACAGTGAGTTTGTTTGTCTTTTCTGAAAAAAGAGGCTTTTTACAAACAGCATGAAAAACAGCAAAATTGGAACCAGAGCAATGACAAATACAGTGAAGAAGTGACAGTGACCATCAGCAGCAAATTCTACCCAAAGCTGAAGTGAGCTATGGAATAAAATTCAATAGTAAAGAGCTACTTTAGTAAAACAAACTGACAGGAATCTGCCTTCCCAAAAAAAACCCAACAAAATAAAATAAATCCCAGTTGTCAATTTGCGTTGTGGTACAACAGACACTGTCAGGGCATGGTGGAGGCAGCTGCTCCCCAAGGGTCAGTGACCAGGAGCCAGCTGCAGTAACACAGCCAGCAGGACAGCTGGGGACCAGCCACAACACCTGAGTGAGGTAGGCAAGGCACACCTGGCACAACATCCAGGGTCTAGGTTGCTAGGCAAGTCTTCAGGGATGAGGAAGGTCTGAGGTGAAGCATGGAAATCAGCCCTCAGGTCAGTGTTGGGTCCAGTGATGGTGACCAAGGTCAGACATATTCCAGTGGCTGCCAGGCAGGCCCATTGTGATGAGGCACATCAGAAATCAAGCGAGGAAATCAGACCATGGATCTGCAGGCAAATTAAGCTTGCAACACATGTACAAATTTATTATTTTAATCCAGGGAATCTTCCTTCCTTTTCTCACTTCCAGCAACCATTTGATCCTTACTCCAGATCATCTCATCTGTTGACTCTTAGTCTCCAGCACTGTGTACGTGTGGCAGCTCACAGGATTCCACAACTCAGCCTGAGTCACTCCTGATCCGTCTCCAAGTAGCACACTTCAGCAGGAGAACCAGAGCTTCAGGGAAAAGCTTTTGAAGCAGTCCTCAGAAAATGTGCTTCTTTTGAATAATTTGTGATCTCTGCACAGTGCAAGGCTCATTGGTCTGTGGAATGCACCAGTTTGAAATGTACACAACCTTCAGGCAGTACCAAAGATGACTTCTGATCACTGAAAATTATTACTTTTCTTTTTCCCCTAATACTACATTCAAGCCAGTCTTTCAGTGTTGTGGTGCAATACTTCATTCAGTCGCAACCAGGGTTAATTGACAGTGCAAGCATCAACTGTGCAGAGTCTCTAGGCGAGGACCCTGCATTTTGTGCTGCAAGAAGAGAGTTTTATGTATTGTAAGTATGAAGAGATGTTTTAAATAAGCATACTTATAAGAATGGAGAGGTGGATTGATATTTTTTATCAGTCTTGTTTTGAACACTTGTAACAGTTGGAAAAAAAACTAGGGATCAAGCCTGTGAGCACTGGCCTGCCCTTCAGGATGAAGAGCACTTATAAAAATACTTTATTTTTGTGTGAATAATAGAAAGATGAATTTGTTTAATTATCTGATGGTGTTAAAGGGATGCTTTGGTTCTTTAGCAGGCATATAGAACTTTGGGGTAGATACACTTAAAAAAAAAAAAAAAAAGAAAAAAGAAAAATGTCCTACGAAAAGATCCGTAACTGAATTTAATACAAGATTTTGTTA
Source organism: Sturnus vulgaris (assembly GCF_052056855.1). Classification (NCBI taxonomy): domain Eukaryota; kingdom Metazoa; phylum Chordata; class Aves; order Passeriformes; family Sturnidae; genus Sturnus; species Sturnus vulgaris. The sequence goes on from NC_142244.1 coordinate 33,233,401, forward strand.
AGAATGCAGGTAGAATAATTCTAAACTTCTATACATGTATTTTATGCTGTGTCACTTGTGAGTCATAGTTTGCAAGAGGCCTTTGGATAGGAAGAATATTTCTTCACCGAGATATTTTCTGAGCACCAAAATATGGCTGAGCTCCCAGATGATGATGATGACTCAAAAATGAATCTGCAGGCAGAAACCTTTTCATAACTCAGGTCAGGAGGAATTTGACTCCTTTCATTAAGGCCAGGGGATATCCACTCTGGGCAAATCCTTCCCAGCAGCAGGCTGTTTCTTTCCCCTTCTGGTCAGATGATCCCAGGCAACAATATATCTCCTAAGCAGGTTTTGACTCATGAAAATGTGACTGTCTGTCATAAAGCCAGTGCTCTGCAGCAGTTTTAAATGGTGTCTGAATGGTGTGGTGTTCTAATGAATCTGAGAAGCGCCTCTGCATTGTACATGTGATAGAAGAGTTCGTTCTTGGCTTCCTCCCAAATCTGCCTTTTTCTGTGTTCGTCCCACTACTTCCTTTCCCAGCAGAAGTAATTTTAACCACAGAAGAGGAAACATTGGCTCTCTTATTACCAATGAAACCAAGAAACCCCTTCCCATTTTTTACTTTCTCTGTTTCCTTGTCTCCAAAATGTTCTCTGTTCCAGACTTACTCTGATTTCAGGTATGCAAAGTTTGTTAATTACAATCATTAGGAGAAGAGTTGGAACGGGGGAAAAATGTCACTTTAAAAGCAGAGACATGTTAGGAGATAAAAAAGCTGGAAGTAAATGTAAGAACTCAGGTGAAATTACAGCATTGAGAAATGAGGATGATCATTTAAAGGAAAACCTTGATGGACAGCACAGGAAAGGCCTTGATGTGTGTTTAATTATTCTGAAAGAGGTTGCCTTCATGCTCTGCTTTCAGAGTTGGCAACTGTGTTAGCTCATGTCAGAAGCAAAAGAGTGTTCAGGCAGTGAACTTACCTCCTTGATCTGTAGCTAGAAAAATTTTGCAGACACCTCGTGCATGTAAAATTGTGGCAACTCAGCCTGCATGAGGATCTAAGACAGCAGGTGCCTCACCTGGCAGGACTGAATGTCATGGCAGGTGCACAGCACTGGAGTGTGTTTACAGTGGTCTATTTTGACCTCCAGTCTGAACAACCAGATCTATGTCCTGTTCTTAAATGCTACACTGAATTACCCCTATGTTAAAACATGGACTATAGCACAAGCCAATTTTATGGTGCATTTTGAGATCCTGAGCAAAGCAATTCCTTGCCTTATGGCTGCGTTTTCTTTTTCTAGTGAATGCTACAGAATTCTTACCTTGCTGTAAGGCCACTGATGCACCACAAGGGACTGCAGTGACAGTCAGAGGCTCTCTGCATCTCCTCCTGATCACATGAATGTAGATCACAGTGACACTGAGCGAGTGCAGGCAACTTGCTGTGAGCAGAAGATGGTGCTGAATTGCTGGACCTCATGATCAGCTGAGGCATTTCCAGGAAACCAGCAGACTGTCCAAAAGCCTGTCAAGATAAATTATTTATAATTAAGCAGCAGGATGTGGAAAAGCTTGCTCAGGTAAAGTAAATCGTGTAAAGTGATTCCATATAAAATTAAAAAATGTTTTTATTTCCTTGCAACCAGGTAGAGACATAAAGGCTAAAATCATAGGATTTGTCTTAGACAATGTGAGATAAACAATGGATAACCAGCATGAACTGGACAATAGAAGTGGGGGTTGTGGATCTCTTGGTTAATAAGAACCTTGCAAGGCCAACACTACCTGGGTTAGTACTAACACCTTACAGAAGACTGCTTAGGAAATAATTTCAGAAACACTAAATTTTAAAAGACAGAACAGATGTGTGTCCAGTGCTAGAACTTCTTTAAATGCCATTTCTCTCTTTTATTTCTCCTGAACAACATTGTATGCTCTTCATCTGTGATCTAGCAAGAAAAGGTAAAAGGAAACAAAATTTAACGGGGAAAAAAAATTAGTAAAGGTGGAAACAGTATGAGAGACAGCAGGAGTGCAAAGAAAATAAAGAAGTGGAGAAATAAATGTAAGGGAACATGAAAGAATCTGAGGTGGGATAAAACAGAAAAAGAGAAGGAGTAGAGGTGTAATTCTCTGCTTTGTCTAAAAAAAAAGAACAGACACCCTTGGAGGAAAATTTAAACCCTTATGAAAGATAGTGTCTGCCATGCAAAACACATACATTTCACTTTATTTCATCACTTGGCTTGACAAGGATCATCATTTTTTAGAGAAAGTCAGGCGTATCATATAAAGGAAGACTCAGCTGTCAGAGCTGAACATAAAGAGAGCAGCATGCTCAGTGTACAGATGTAATTAGTAGGCCTGACCATAAGAATCAACACTGGATGTCCTTCCAACTTGGTGCTAATGATGTTTTTCCAGCTGAAGACAGCATCTCAAAGACTGGTCATAATGAGCTTGCTGGAGGAAAATAAGAAGCAGCTCAGGTTTGAACCACAAGAGAGTTTTGCTGCAGCAGTTGGAGTACCTGCACTCTATGGCGTGTGTATTCTCAGAAGCGAATGTCACTGCGGGTCCTTTCCTCAGACCCGAGTTCCAAAGCAAAAGTTAATGTGCCAAGGAGTGGTGAGCATCCAGGTCTTATTCTGAGAGGCAGCTGGGATGTGGCCAAGATGTCCACCTGAAAACAAGGACAGCAGGTGTCATCATGAAGAATGTTATTCTGATAAACTTTTTGTCCTTCCCACCCAACCCCTGGGTTCAATACGCAGGAATGTCCTGAAGCTTTCTGAAAGTGCTGTACCTAACTGTCTATCTTCACCTCTGCCTCTTGCTATGGCATCTGCTGCCTCCTGGGTCAAGACAGACTTGAGAGGTAAAAACTGATTCTTATCTGTTGGAGATAGGCACCTCCATCAGACAAATCCATATTGAAGAGGGGATCAGGAACCTCCCTTCAGCAATTCTGTAGGCAAACCCAGCATCATCTCCCAAGATCCCTCTTTTGTCATGACATCTCAAGAGAAACTTGGTTTTCCAAATTTGGGGCAGGGAGACTGTTTCTAGCAAGTTATTTGCATTTTCTTGCAAAACAATCTCCTGGTGTGAGTTTTGCTCTGTCCTATCAACCTTCCAGGAGCCAGAACTGCAGCACCCCTAAAACTGCTTGTAAACATTGGTCACTCTCCACGTGTCGTACCTGCCTCTTTTTCTTCCTCAAAACCCTGTTGCTGTAAGTTCCGGAACTAAGCTGAGCGAAATAAAAAAGAGAAGTCCATTGCAATGTTTGGGTTTGCGGTCATGTTGGAAAAAAAGTAGTTTTCTCCATTGTGAAAGTATCCAGCAACTTTAGAAACTAGGAGGCAAACGCTTTGCAACAGCCCAACTTTTGGTCCAGTGGCAAAAACAGAACCCTGGAAAATACACTTTTTCAGGCAAAAATGACAAATATTTGTACTTAGATTTCTGATGAAAAAGAAATCACCCAGAACTGATTTTTCAGGTTGTATTTTAATCCCAAACTGGAAACTCCCAGCTCCTCAAAGACTATGGATATCATTGACGAAAGGGAGGAACATACAGACTGGAGTTCGGGAAATTTTAGGGAAGCAGAACATTGCTCAAGACTTCTGTGTATCTGATTTACAGTGATGCCTCTGATAGGGGTGTGAAATTTCTCTCTCATTAATAATTTTTCCCGGGGTGGAGGGGGGGGGAGGCTCTGGCTTTTATCTTTCTTGTTAAATTTCATGCTTTCTGTCCTCTTCATTGCCATGCCTCATCCTGCCACATCTCAGCAGGATCTCCAAAATCCATCTTTTTTCTGCTACATCCTGGTCAACCTGTGGCTGGCACTGAACACTACATAGCCTGCTCTGTTTATGTCTTCACAAATGATTCTCCAAAGTGTTCAGAACCTTCCTCACATGCTCTACAGATGAACATTACTTTGTTCCTGCTCCTGGTCAGCCCAGCACACTCAGCAATATTCTCATCTACAGGTGCCAAACATACAGAAAAGTTAAAACCTCTGTGTTGGGAGGCTGGATTATGGGAATCTGGGACATCTTGTTCAGAAGACATCCACATGCAAAGTGGATTAAAATTAACATTTATTAGATTTTTAAAAAAACCCTAATAAACACACAGTGTGCTGAAGGAGAAGGAAACACTACAGCCATGAATAATTTTTCCCTTCCAGGAGGGACTAGGACACTCCACTGAATGCTCTTTTTTCAAATTCTGCTCCAGTGATTTGAAGGACAAGTATCTTTTCGTGAAACAGTGATGGCCTTTTCCACATCATTGAGATGTTGGCTGGACCAGGAGTCAAGGAAAGTGATGGAGAATTAGGACCCTTGTTTCTGAAGGAGAGTAGCAAGGTTCACAGTAGGTCCTTCACATCAGCCTGAGCTATTTAATCCAGGACTAATCTCCAGCTTGTAAAGGGATGCAGGGGCACAGGCTGAAAACCGAGGTACTTTGAAGCTCGGATGTCCTTCCTCAGAGAAGTTTGACTGCCTGTTCACAAATTCGATAGCAACTTGTGAAACAAAGGACATTATTCCAGTTACTGTAAGTGTTGGGATCTGTGTTTCCTTTGACATGAATTGCAGCACATTTTTCTGCAAAGAGTAAATTGGGCTCCCCAGGCTTCCAGAACCTGTAAAAGAAAGTTCTTCTATTGGAAATGCACTAGCATGCATGACAGTGGATATGGAGCCACCTCAAGCAGTTGTGAAAAAGGAAAGTCACTGTGACAGAAATCAGGAGCCATAGTTTTGACTAGAAAATTATTTGAGTTTTCTGACTTGCAGAGCAGCTGAAGATAGAAATACCCCTCTGACAAATACCTGCCTTACACAATGTATTGGTCACTTGAACTGAGGGTATAAATTACAGGGCTCTCCTCACTCCACCAGGATACTCACGTGGGTGTCTTTTCATATGGCGTCTGATCCACCCACTGCCACTGCCCACTTTTGTAAGCAGCTAAGCCTATGTAGTATTTTGTTTCATAGATGTTAGTAACCTTTTCTTTTGTCAAGTTGAAGAGGAACTCCTGGAAAAAAGCACAATGTCCATGAGGTGCAGGACTGAGCACAGGGAGGGATCAGGATTCCCTGTGGGGTGGGGCTGGTGGCAGAGGGGGACTGGTGCTGCAGAGGTGCAGACAGGACATTCTCCCTCCCCTGCAGGACAAGGAGGGGCTCTGAGTCCCCTCCAGGGCCCAGCACTGTGTCTCTGCCTGCTGGGTCCCTCTCTCGGCCCTCTGCATGTACCTGCTCTGCCTTGCTGTTGATCACCACCAGGTGGGAGCCCATCCCAGTGCAGTTCTGCTCACTCTCAGCCCATGACATCGTGTCAGGGGACAGGAAATAGCAGCTTCTTTGAAACCTTCTCCAGCCCTCTGGGCAGCACGTCCAGCCATCCACTGTGGGGGAAAAAAATCCTGCTTTTGAACAAGGTGTGCCATCCTTCATGACTGTGAGTTCAATGTAGGGTCCCAGGTGTTAGGAGTGGGGTTTTAACCCGTTAGTCCAGATAGAGGTAAATGCTCTCTTCTGCTCTCCAGAAGTAATGGGGAAAGCCTGGCAGGCTCCTGTTGTAAGGACCCTGCCTGAAGGGGCCTCTGCCCTTTCTCTGTCTGTCCTGCCATGTCCATGCAACCTCTCTTTGATGAGAGACATGGGTTTTGCCTTACACTTCTTGAGGAAGCAAGACGGGAAGTAGTTGGATTACACTTTTCTAAAAACCCTTCCATCAGACAAGTGTTGTCCAAGGTCTCAGCTCATGCAGACTGAGAGACTTAGAGCAAACTGCTCTGACAGCCTTGCTGCCACCACAGGCATTTCTTCCACAGCCAGTTTATCCAAGAGACCTGCCTTATGCCCAGAGTTTCATATGATGGATTATAAACTGCAGATATATTCTCACAAAACTCTCATTCAAGAGGCTGTATGACATGTGATCTCTGACTTGAGTTTAGGAACTTGCACTACCGGCATTCCAGCACTCAACATTACCATCACTTCATGTGTGACGGCAGCTCAGCTCCCCAGCTATTCCAAACTAAACATCATCCTCCCTCTTCTGTCCCTCACTGACTCTCATACTTGTGTGAACAGCCAGTGAGCCAGCACAGAGAGTGGAGCTGAATTGAACCAGCCAGTGTAAAAGCACCTTCATCAAGGTCAGTAGACCAGGCTTGCATTAGAGGGGTTGTATGAGGGGAAGAGTAGAAAGGTTGGCAAAATGCAGGTATGGAATGACCTACCCCCTTTCACTAGCCTGGAGCATGTTTTCATAACATCCTAAGTAAAAATGTACAATACAGTGTCGTCCCACAATTCCCCAGATTCCTTCCCTGAAACAATCCACTTGTAACTGACAGTGATATTCCCCACCTCAAAGGTTGAGGGGAAACCAGACTAAATTTTGGTGAAGTCCTTTGTGCTGCTTATGAGGCTCTCATCACTCACCATTTTCTGCAGAACTTCTGGGGACACAGTACCACTCTGTAGAGTTCTTTAAGAGGGTCTTGTACTGGTCATAGCTTCCATCAAGTAAAGCCACTGAGAAGAGAAGAAAGCAATGGAAAATGCTATTGCCATTCTTTCCACGGCATGCATGAGCAACTTGTGCTATCCTCCACCTTCTGATTTGAATCACCAATAGACTCTGTTAACATGCTATGAAATCTGGATTGAGCAAGAAGGGGAGAACACTTCTCTCACTACCAGTCATTCCTTCCCTTGGAAGAGCTTCTCTTGCATCTTCTGGCTGAGAGACTCATTTTCCCAGTTGACAAACCCAGATTAGAAATCCTCTGAGAAGGGGCAAGGAAAAGGACAAAGAAGTCATAGGACAAGTTAGTAAGAGTGGAGAGGCTTGTTTTGGTGAAGGGTATTTTCCTGCTGGCAGAGGGAAGAGGATATGGGTTTTCAACCTGAGCAAAGGAAGTCACCTGAGCCTTTCATCCCAAGGGAATTAAGAGACCCTGGAACCCACCAAGGCAGAGGGTCACAAAGGCAGCTTTGATTGCAAGGGCAAAAGTAAGGAAGATCCAGATGTTCAGCCAGGAGCAGTTTCTCTCTTCTGCTGGGGCTGAAAAACACAGAGCAAGAGTGAACATGTGCCTGCCCAGAGTTGGGGGCAGGATAACTCAGGTGGCTCTGTACACGGACAGCCTGCTTGTCCATTGTTCCAAGGACTGGGGGGCCCCACAGGTGCTGGAAGCAGGTCCTGCTGCGTGTCACTAGCAGTGACTCAGAGCCACAGAATACAGTTACACAGGAGCTGCCCTGAGGCTGCTTTTCTCTTTCCCTCTTTATCCAAAGACCTGCCTGTATTCTGCCAAACCTCACTCCTCCTTTGTCCTGTCCAAACCTCCTTTCTCCTCAACACATCTTCCTTGTTGCCTGCCATTACCACAATCTAACACTGAATGCTCTTGCTGGTTCTCCCTCCTCTTTCTCTCTCTTTAGAGCTTCTTTCTCTCACTACCTGGATTTTGTCTTTGGACCGTGAGCCTCTTTCTGCAATGGCACCGTTCCCCAGAGGAGTGACTGCCCAGCTCAGGCTGTGCACAGCCAGACCCACAGAAGGGATTGTTTCCACAGTGGGAAAAGGCACCTGGCAGCTCTTGGGAGAGCCCTGGCTGAGTTATGCTGTGAGACACCAGAGATGGGAGCAGGAACTTGTGCTCCGTGTGATGCAGAGAGCTTTACCAGGGGAATCCCAGAAGGATAGCAGCCTTCAGCCCCACTGTTTACAGACAAACCACAGAAGGGAATAGCAGGGCATGGTCTGTCTGGACTTCCACTCCCCCTGACTCCAGGAAAAAGTTCATCGTGCCAGCCTGGGCACTGCCCAGTTCCCTCATCTGTTGCCTTGCTCTTGTCCTAAGCCCCATCTCCTTGGAGGAGGTCGGTCACCGTGCCATGCCCAGGATCCAGGCCAGCCCTGTCTTTCCCCAACTCCTTGGACAGGAGGACAGAAAGGAAAGAAGGTCTGGGGCTTACCTGCAGTTCCAGGACTGAGTCTCCCTTGGCTGTTCATCATCTCTCCAAGAGGATCACTCTTCTCCAAGGGTCTCTGTTACCAGTGTGGCCACAAACACAGCCTTCCTCCTGCACAGGGCTCCTCCCACTCTGGTGAGGGGCCTTCAGTGGCTCTAATCTGATGTTCTGAAAAGGCATATCCTGGGTGGACCCCACACAGACATGGAAATTGGGGAATTTTCATCATTTCTCGGCCAGGACATTTCACAAGATGTGCATTGCAACAGAAACTCATTGAGGCAAAGGAAAACAAATGAAGGGGAGCATCACTGCAGCTCACACAATCTCCCTTGGCACAGCCTCTGGCAGTTTCCCAGGTCATACATGGCCTTCCCTCTCTGCTGCCTGCTCTTTCCTGCTGACGGTCCATGTGTGTGAAAATACATATTCGGGCAGGTATATTTGGCATTTCCAAGCAAAGGGCTAAAAGCACTGAGCACAGCCTACAAAAGGGAACCAAAAATGACAGGAGAGCATATGTGTGACTCAGTGTGGGCAGTGCCCATGTGTGCCCTGAGCCCAGAAATCGAGAGCACAACAGAGAACTTGCCAACACTGATCGAATTCCAGTGGAAGAGAGGATGGAGCTTTGGGCTGAGGTGTTCAATATGACCCAGCATTGTGGGGTTGGAGGCCAGAAAAGATCACTGGATATTGCCAGATTCTCTCTGCATGACTGATCATGAAGTTTACCTGGGTCTGGCCTAAAAAAGCCACAGCTTTTTTTATTTGGTGGTTCTAGCACTTTGCAAGACCACTCAAATGAAACTTCTGCCAGATAGTGTCCCTAAGGATACACATAAGGATGAAGAATTCCAACTGGATCTCATTGTGCTCTGAGTAGACTGAGATGATCCACTGCTCATAGCAATAGCACAGGAATTTCAGCTGAAGCATCAGAAGATCAGGACACAGAACTGCTTACAAGTGAGGACAAGCCTGAGCTCTCTGTAGAAGACATCCTCTGATTCTGTTCTTTTGTGCATAACAGGCACGGTCAGACCCTGCATTTCAAAACATCTTTGTGTAACTAATGTTCACAAGCTCTCTCCCCACATAAAAACACATTCCCATGACTTGTGCAACATCCAGTCTCCCACCAGCCCCCCAGGAAGTGCAGCTGCAAGAACACATCCCCTTGTGGAAGCAGGGGTTTCCCTGTTCCCACACACTTCCCGCTGGACACTTAGGATTCGTGAGTATCCACCCCTCTTCCAGCAGCGTGTGAAGCACAGGTGAAAGCACAGGCTCACGCTGTCACACTGCAGAGCTGTGGGTCTGTGCCTGCTGCACCCCTCAGTGCCATGAGCGAGGTCACCCAGAGCACTCAGCTGCCAGGGAGCTTCTTACAGACAGAGGTGGCCAAGTTGCAGAGCACCCTGAGCTCAATGGCCACTTCCTTCCTTCCCATTTCTCTTTCCTCTCTCTCTTACAATGTTCCTGCTTCATCTAGACTTTGCTTTCACACTGCTTGTGTGCCTCAGAAGCCTATCCCTAATGCCTTGGTTATTGTTTGGCTGGTGGTCATGTTCTTCTTTAACATCGGTAATTTGTGGCAAATGCCCCTCAAATAGTTGCAGCTATTCAATTCACACAGCTGTTTGCATTTACATTCCTACTTTATCACTTGCTGCTGTCCAGGCCAAAGGAAGAGGGCAGAATCATCTCAGGCACAAAGAGGCTGGGAAGAGCGCAGTGGTCATGTTCCCACCACAGGACATTCAAGTGACATCAGAAAAGGAGTTAGGTCTGGATGAGATACACAACTGCTCTATGAATGTGGAGAGGACTGGGACACGAAGAAAGGTAGGGAGGACATTTGCAGCACTGCAATTCTCCAGTTCCCTGATACCACCACAAGTCTCTGCTGACAGCTGCTTTCTCACAACTGCCTGTGACACTTCTTCATATCTTTTTGTGTTATTAACTGTATCCTGTGGAATTCAGTCTAATCCCAACAAGTGTCTATACTACAGCAGTGGAAATAGCCTTGCTGAGAGGGACTTCTTGCACAAGATGGTAGTTATAGGAGAAGGGGCAATGGCTTGAAACTGACAGAGGGCAGGTTTTGATTAAATATTAGGGAGGAATACATTTCTGTGAGGTGGTGAGGCACTGGAACCAGCTACCCATAGGAGCTGTGGATGTCCCATCCCTGAAATGTTCAAGGCCTGGCTGGATGGGGATATGAGTAACCTGGTCTAGTGGATGGAGTCCTTGCCCATGACCTAGGGTGTGGCTTTGACCCTTTGTCCGGACTAGCTCAGATGTTAGGGTGAAGCCTCAGGATCTGCCACATGAACGTGAATAAAAGATAACAAAAGAGGCTCTTTCCCCGCTGCGGTGGTTGCAGAGGTTTATTTCTTGTGGGCCTCCAAGAGCAAAAAGAGAGCAAGAGGGAGAAAGAGGGAGAGAGAGCAAGAGGGAGAAAGAGGGCAAGGTCAGGGGGCACAGGTCTTTTCTAGGATCTGAAAGGAGGGTGGGAAGAAATTGGATCTCGGCCAGCTAGGTATGGCCAGAGGGGAGAGGGACCAGAACACAGGACATTGCAGGGGTCACGGAATCTACCATTTCCAATACATCTAGGGAGATGCAACATCTCCCCGTTTTTTGTTTAACAAAGTTGAAAGAAGGATATTAGGTTCATCTTGATTCAAATTATGATTTTGCCCACCACTTGCAGTTGGTGGGAGAGTTAGATTGTTCTAGGTTTTTCATCTCTATGTGATTGACTACTGAGGTAGGAGGAATGAGACCATTAATAGCTTTGAAAACCAAGTGATGTAGGATCCCGAATGCCATTACTACAAGGAAAAGAATAATAAAAAATAATATAATTGTTTTAACTATAGATGTCCACCACCCTGTGAGTCCCCAGCCTTTGAACAGTTCATTGAACCAATCTTCAGATTCTTGCTTCACTTGTCCGATCAAGGTGTTCATGTTTTGGAGGGTAGCATGGATGTTAGGAGCTCTCGAGGTCAGGTCCATGCAGCAAAGTCCTTCAAATTCCTGGCACTCATGTCCATGCAGCAGTAGGAGAAAATCTATAGCAGCTGATTTTGGAGTGTGGCCTGCCTGGTAATTTCCTCATCTTCTAGGAGGGAGCTGATTGCGGTGGATGTTAAGTTTGCCTGTTTGACTACCCAACACTCTAGGTGGCCCAATTCGCCTAGAGCTTTAGCTGCTGCAACCCACGGAAGAAACAGGGACACAGCAATTCTTTTGGACTTGCTCCAATGGAAAATTTCAGAACCACAGTTTGGGTCCAAATTGTCTGTACTTCTCTTTTGGATTTTATTACCTGATTTGTTTTTGTGAGTCCAGTTGTTAATTAAGGTTTCGTTGGGTGCCAACAGGGACAACCGCCCAAAGGTGCATGGCCCTCCTAAGAGCCGAGAAGGGATCCCTGCCCATGCCCGGTCTCCACAAATTAAGAACAATCCCCTAGGGAGGCTTTTGGGGCTTGAATGAGTTGGGGTGTCAGCTACAATATGTCTTATAGTATTGCACCACCTTTTGGCAGTGAATTCCTCACAATATTGCATTATGTTGTGGAATTCTTTTAGGCTAGAAGGTTTGGGGAAGATCCTAAAATGAATGCAATATTGTGCTGGGTAGGAACCTAACAGCTCTAAGTCTTGGGGTTCCTGAGCTGCTTTGGGCAAACTTGGCAGCAACTCCTCTATGGGGTTTTTACTCATTACAGCTTGCTGTCTACAATTTTTGTGTGATGAAATGGTGTGTGACTCAGGAAGTTCATTGGGCATTTATGTTTCAAAGCTGGCTGAATATTCTCCAGCCTTCAATGGGATTCCTACCAGGCAGGTGGACATAGGGTTTGTTGTTGCTGCTGTGGACAGATATATGTTTTCCTGTTGGAGTGTCTGTGCCAGGGTCACCCAGATGTTCTGACGTGGTTGAAGGACGATCCATGCAGCTGCCAAACTGTTCAGTGTTATCAGGAAGACAACTTGGATGGGGTTCCTCACAGGACTGAGAGAAGGGAAGCTTTTCTCTAAAAGGAAAGACAAACATTATAAAACCTGTTAAAAGTCTCTATCTGCCGGAATGTCATCCTTTAGGAGGATTTCTTTTTCTTTTTTCCAGCGGCGTCTTCTTTTTGAAGCTACAGCCACCTGCTCCTCGTTCTCCTCAGTTGGAGCAGGATGTTTGGGGACATACGGTTTCACCCACTTTTGGGGAATCCATCGAGGGCCTGAGGGAGTGGATACGCACGCATAGCCACGCCCCCAGGTAACAAGCTCATAGGGACCTTTGATTTCCCAGGTTTCTGGGTCCCTAATCAAGACTGGAGGATGTTGGGATAACTTGAACTGTTTCCCACTGTTAAAGTGACGTACCACAGGTGGATTCATGTTCTCAAATGAACAATTCAGGAAATTGATAGTAAACATGGCTTTGCAGAGCTTCTGCTGTGGAGACATCCACACAGTTGAACGGCTCTGTTTAGCCAAAACCTGCTTGAGCGTCTGATTGGCTCGCTCAACTACACCTTGGCCTGTGGGGCAGTGGGAGGTGCCAGTTTTATGTTCCACTCCCCACTGCTGGACGAATTCCAGGAACTCCTTGGACTTATATGCTGCACCCTGATCAGTTTTGATTTCCCTAGGGATCCCAAACACTGAAAAGGCTTGCACTAGGTGTTTTTTGGTGTGCACTGCCCTTTCTCCTGCATGGGCAGAGGCATAGACTGCACCTGAATATGTGTCAATGCTAACATGAACATATTTGAGGCGACCAAAACTAGGAATGTGTGTGATGTCTGTTTGCCATACCTCACAACTGCCAAGACCTCGGGGGTTTACCCCCATGCCTATTGATGGCATGGTCTGGAGCTGACAGTTGGGACAGGTGGTCACAATGGCTCGAGCCTGACTCCGTGTTAGCTGGAACTGACACATCAGACCTGGTGCATTCTGGTGATACTGCTGGTGGCTCAGCTTTGCCTGTTGGAAGATGTCAGGGAGGCGTGCTTGTTCTGCTGGGGTTGCTTGTTCTGCTGGGGTTGCAAGGGAGTCTGCCTGACGGTTCCCTTCTGCAATTTCACCTGGCAAATCTGTGTGTGACCTCACATGCATCACATAGAACGGGTGTTCTCTATGAGAAATCAAATAAATTAGTTTGGAAAGCAACCTGAAAAGCTGCTCATTCTCGATGTCTCTGAGTGCTGCCTGCTCTGCCCTGGACACTACCCCCGCTACATAGGCTGAGTCTGTTACCAAGTTGAATGGCTCTGAGAACTTCTCAAAGGCTCTTATGACTGCTGCCAGTTCAGCTACCTGGGGTGATCCCTCCACAAACTCAACATCAGCTTCCCTATGCTGGATCTGGGGATTTCTCCAAGTCATCACTGATTTGTGAGAAGCCCCGGATGCATCCATGAACACTGTGAGAGCTTTGAGTGGTCTCTGACTCCTCTTCTCACGAGGAATGAGGTGGAATTCCTCATTAAACAGCTTGTGAGACGGGGCATGGACTGATATTTGTCCTCTGTAGCTGTCCAGGGCTAATTGGAGACTGGCATTGCTCTGGAGCAAGTGCTCAAACATCTCTTTAGTCAATCTCTCAGGAGAGTTCCTTCCCTCCTCAGACAGTTTAACAGGGAGGTGAATACATGTGAAGTCACAACCAGCCAGTTCATACAGTCTCATCCTTGCCTTCCGAATCAGCTGAGCTATTAACTCTTGTGGCTTAGTGATAGTTTTGGATCTTTGGTGGGAGAGGAAGACCCACTCTATGATTAAGAGTGACTCTTTCTGCCCCTCGATCCATTGGAATATTAACCCGTGTAAGTGTGGCAGTTTTCCTAGGACAATGAATTTGAAGGGCAGCTCGGGCTGGTAACGGTGAGCTTGCCTCTCTCCTAAAGGCTTTTGTACCTTTTTGATTGCAGTCTTTGCCTCTGGGGTCAGTTCCCTGGGAGAAAGCAGCTCTCTCTCCCCCTTCAATAAATTGAAGAGTTGTTCTAGGTCCTCATTAGTGAGGCCTAGCCAGGGCCTGACCCAGTTCAGAGGCCCACACAAGGAATGGACATCTGCTAAGGTTTTTGGATTACAATTAATTTCCAATTTCTGCGGAAAATGGTCCGTGCAGTAATTTCCAGGCCCAGGTACTTCCAAGGTGGCATCCTTTGGACTTTGTCCTCCTGCAATTCAAATCCAGCAGAGGTTAAAACTTTAACCACTAGGTCAAGTGTGTCTTGGAGTAGAGAGTCATCGGGGGCACACACAAGCACATCATCCATGTAGTGTAAGATGATGGCTTCCCTTCTCTGAGAACGCACCGGGGACAGCAATGAGGCCACATGCCACTGGCAGATGGAGGGACTACATTTCATGCCTTGTGGCAAAACTCTCCAGTGGTAGCACTTCATTGGGGCTTCTTGATTGATGGTAGGAACCGAGAAGGCGAACCATGGGGCATCCTCTGGGTGTAGGGGAATATGGAAGAAACAGTCCTTGATGTCTAGAACAGCCAATTGCCAATCTCTGGGAAGCATTGTTGGAGAAGGCATCCCAGGTTGGAGTGACCCCATGTCCTCAATTACTTTGTTTATTCCCTGGAGGTCGTGGAGCAGCCTCCACTTGTCCTTCCCCGGCTTCTTTATTACAAAGACCGGAAAAATCCACAGACTTGTGGTCTCCTCTATGTGGCCTTTAGCCAATTGCTCCTCCACAAGCTCTTCCAACGCCTTGAGCTTCTCCTTACTTATCAGCCACTCTGCTACCCACTTTGGGGTATCATCTAGCCATTTCAGTTTTTGGGTAGGGCTCTCTACAGTGGCCACCTCTAAAAATCCCAAGGAGTCTTAGGAATAATCAATTTTACCCCCCACTGGGACATGGTGCCTCTCCCCCATAGAGGGCATTTATAGTCTGTAACAAATGGACGGATGCTAGCCAATTTTCCATCCGGCCCCTCAATTTGCACGATGCTTTTTGATATTTTTGCCAATTTTACTCCTCCTACACCTTGGATTCTGCCTGCCACAGGCTGAAGTTCCCAATGTGACAGCCACATCCTTTCGGGTATGATAGTCACATCAGCACCTGTGTCCAGTACCCCCTCCACATGGAGGTGATCTGATCCATGGGTTAGGTTGCATGCCAGAGAAGGTTTGTCCTCACCCACCACTTCTGCCCAGTAGACTTCAGGTGATTTTCCATCTACTGGGACCTCTGCTGGAACAGGAATGGCCTGGGTGAGGATTTGTCCCTCAACCAGGTAATATGGTGGTAGAGGACATCGTGCCAAGAGAATGAGGCCAGTTATGCTTCCCTTGATGGTCATGGGAACCACCTCAATCTCTAGGGGTGTGTGTGCTGTGTCCCCGACAACAAAGTACTCACTGTCCAGTTTCATGTGGTTTAACGTCACATCCTGTGTACTGTTAGGTAAGTCCACTGTTATCACTGTCCAATCAGGTGACCTGAAATGAAAACCTTTGGTAGTCACAAGCCTAAAATGGCCTAGTGGCTTCCAAACCTTGTTAATTGAACATTTAATATTTTCATTGCCATACATCCCCACACCCTCTATCCCATCGTCCCCCTTTTTGTTTATTAAGAGAGAGTCTTTTGCGAGTGTGGAGCCCGCTGCATTTATAGCCGAGTGCGCCATTGTGTTAATGGCGGGTACGCGCTGTAAAGCTAGTTTTTTTTGTTTGTTGGTCTTCTTCTGTTTCTGTTTGTGTGGATAGTCCCTGGCGAAGTGTCCTGGCTGCTTGCACTGGAAGCAGATGATGTGCTGCAGCTGCTCTGGTGACATTGGTTGCTTCTTGGCTTCTGGTGTTACAGCTGCCATGGTCTTTGGGCGTGCCAGTCCTGGATTTCTCCTGTGTCCACTGAGCAGTTCTGCTTTCCTGGTGCAGGTTTCTATCATCTGTGCTAAGCTAGGTGCTGGCTCGAGGGGAAGGCCAAGAATAACCCTACGGCAGGTTTCATTAGCATTCCTCTGAGCCATCTCTTTAAGTAATTCAGCTTGTACCACTGGATCAGACACCTGTCTTTCCACTTGTGCATGAAGGTGGTCCACAAACTGTAAGAAATTCTCAGAAGCAAACTGTTTAATGTTAACATAACTGCCTTTAGTATCTACTGTTGGTAATTGATTAAAAGCCTTTTCTGCAACATTGCATATTTTATCCAGGACAGACTTGGATAGTACTCTGGTTTGGCTTTCAGGGCAATGCCAATCCTTTTCCCCACATAGGTGTTCATATGTTATGTCATTATTATCAGCATCTTTTGCATCATCTGAGCTTTGTAAAAGCTCTTGTAAAAGCGCTTTCAAAGATCTTTTCCACAGGCTTTCCCATAGATCATATTCTGAGGGAGTTAACAGACATCAGAAAAGCTCCTTGATATCATATGGAACCAGTTCATTTGAGCTAAAGGTGGCTCTCACCATGCCTTTAAAGATTTCACTATTTCTGCCAAATTCTGTCTGTATTTTACAAATTTCCTTTTTTCTTGATAGGACAAAGGCTGATAACTTCTTTTGCCATTTCTCCTACTGAGATAAACTACAGGAGCAACTGATAGTACATATTCTTCTCCCAGATGTTGACTTCCAGGGCTGGGCATCCCCCCCCCATGGGGCCCGGGAGGCTGCCCACCCTCCCCCACCACAGGGACACTATCTGTCCCGCAGGGGCTGTGAGCTGATCCCCCCCACCCCCACCCCCACTGGCACTGAACCCAGCAGGGGCTCCACTGCCCTCCCCCACCCTGCAGCAGCTTGGAGGGCAGGCATGTGAAACCGAAGCAGGGGAGGGGTGGTGGGATCCAGGGTTGCAACACGTGTGGGCGGGGTTGCAGGGTGCCGTGCAGGCCAGGGTCTTGGAGGGGGGAGGGGGCAGTGGAGCCGAGGGCAGGGATGGGTTATGGGAGGGGAATGGGTTAGGGGCAGGGACCAGAGGGTGAAGGGGGTTGCAGGATGAAGGAGGAAACACATGGCTACCAGCATATGGGACCCCCCCACTCGCTGTACTGCATGGCCAGAGCTATCTGGGACCTTGACCCCGACCCCTTCAGGCTTAGCCACGTGGCCGTTGCCCTGAAGAGAAGGGAGGTCAGTTCTATAGCTTTCGGAACACTGCTCCGAAGGAAAAACACTTGAGTGGGAAGGGTACAAGGAAGGAGGGCTGACAATTTCCGAAAAATCATGAGAACCGGGATACTGGGGAGGACTTAGGGGCCCAGAGCAGCTACGGCTGTGCTGGGTGCCCTGCGGTTCCCGGGGAGACCCATGGGTCCCCTCCAGTTCCAGGTTATAGGGTTTTGGGGAAAGGGAAGGTGAATCTGAACTGTTTTGCTGCTGCTGCCTGTTGTTTTCGAACAACAGTTTCCGAATTTGTAAGAATATCAGGAGGAATACAGAGGTTGTTTCATCTCCATTTTCCACTTTTAAAATTAATAAATCCCTTATTTCATCCCAAAATTAAATCGAATTTATATCTTGCAATTCAAGGTTCGATTTTTCAACAGACAGCCAGCTTGCAAAACGGGCTAATCTTTTCTTAGATATTAAAACATTTCCTGAACTTAATATTTCCCTTAGTTGGGATCTTAGACGCTTTTGTAGGGCAGATTGCTGTAAGCCCATGATGTTTGGTAACAATCTGCCACTATATCTACCCCACTACAGTTAAAACACAGGAAAGGGGTTAGTTGTTAAAACGTGCCAGGTACAGCACGGTTTTCAGGCTCTGCTGGCCGCGGATCTGATGTTAATTCCACCACTTTTGTCAGTAAAACCCACGTGGCGCCGGCGCCTCTTTTGGGACCGATCCAGCCGAGTGGAGCCACAAAAACCACAAAACGCCGTAAAAAGCCGCAAAAACCCTGTGCCACCACTTTGAAACTGATCAAAGCTGCAGCCTGCTGCGCTGTGCCTGAGGTGGCCACGTCCAGCCCACTCCAGCCTGCGTGCCACACACGGCGCGCTGCACGAATCGCGTGGCAACCGGGTTTCTGAGCCGCGCACTCCGCCCACACTCCCGCGCCGCTGCCTCTCGTGAGCGGTGCTGCGCTGGCAAAATGTCACCGGTGAGGTCCCCCCACGGAGCTCCGGGAACCCACCCACCGCAAAAGGAGGTTTAAACTCACCCTTTATCTTGCAGGCCTAGGCTTCTGTGTAACTGTAGTGGGTCTCTGTCCAGAACCGACCTGCCTGGGCTCCTGACAGGCTCCTGGTTCGTCCTTCAAGTCTTCGAACTGCACAAAATGCAGCTCAAAGAAATTTAAGGTAGTTGATCAGCTGAAAGGCTTATGGAATCCCGAAAATGGGAGTCACAGCAGGTTGTGGGATTCTCTAAATTTGTAGAGACCAACCACGTGAGTGCCAACTGTGGCTTTGACCCTTTGAGTCTTTACCCTTTCCTCCGGACTAGCTCAGATGTTAGGGTGAAGCCACAAGGATCCGCCACATGAATGTGAATAAAAGATAACAAAAGAGGCTCTTTCCCCCTGGGGAGGTTGCAGGGGTTTATTTCTTGTGGTTCCCCAGGAGCAAAAGGAGAGAAAGAGGGAGAAAGAGAGCGAAGGAGGGAGAGAGTGAGAGGGAAAAAGAGGGAGAAAGAGAGGGCGAAAGAGAGCGAGGTCAGGGGGCACAGGTCTTATCTAGGGTCTGAAAGGGGGGGGTGGGAAGAAATTGGACCTCGGCCAGCTAGATATGGCCAGAGGGGAGAGGGACCAGACCACAGGACATTGCAGGGGTCATAGAATCTACCATTTCCAATACATCTAGGGTGATGCAACACTAGGGGGCTTAAAACTAGACTATCCTTGCAAGTCCCTTCCAACCCAAGCCATTCCATAACTGGTGGATTATATCCCCAAAGGACAGAGAGGGAAATGGAAAGAGAGATATGCACAGAGAGCACAGAGCCCTTTTTCATTGGTGTGATATTGTATTTTGTCTTGTCTTAGTTTCAGAATTTGTTCAGCAAATCCAGGACAACTAGAGGATATTTTGTATGTGACTCAACAAAAAGCAAACACCTCTGCCCAAGGAGAACAAGGACATGGAATCTCTACATATCTGTTTTCCATTTCTGTGTCTTCCTCATGGAGAAGTCCATCTCTTTTCAGCCATCGGCTCCTGGACCCTCTCAGAGAGAAGAGAACACAGGAACACAGGACCTGCTTTGGTGAGCCTGACCCTTCCTGTGTTCCCTGAGCCACCCCATGCACTGAGGATGCTGGATAAAGCTCATTTCACTTCCACAAACACATGATCCCCTCCCACACAGTGAAGATGTATCAGGGCTCCCCACCCCGCCCAGAATATCCAGTGCTGTTCCCAGCTCGCTGCTCAGCTCCCAGCTTTGCTCAGGACAGGGGTATTTCCATCACACAATTACTGCTGCAGCTTCACAAATTCGATGATACTCCAAAATTGCTCTGACGTCATTCCAGTTGTTGAGAGCTTGTGTAGGCACATGCATTACAGTGCAATTTTCATTGTTTTTATTATTTGGTTCTCCTTTTCTCCAGAACCTGGGACAGAGACAGGCTGGTTACACCCCAGTGCCCACTGTAAAGCACTGCTGGAAAAGGACACAGTGGGATGCAAGACTTGAAGGGAAGAGACAGAAATTCCCAGTGCTGATTTGTGGACAGAAGCAGTGCCCTTGCTCCTGCTCCATATCCCACTGGCAGCAGTGTCACATGGAAACCTGCCTCCTTCCCACAGCCTTCTAGCACAACAGGGCCCCGCTCCATCCTGCTGGGGGGAACTGATCACCACCACTCATGCCATGCACCTCACACCCAGCAGAGTCCTGTGTCAGCCTCCAGGGCAAGACATAGCAAGGACAGTCCTGGTGCTGTCTCCCTGTGCCCCATCTCTTTCCCTGCATTTCAGCACAGGCCTTTTTGTGCATACAAGTGCAGTGAATGGAGGTCAGGCTAGGCTGCTCATCAGGCTTCTGAAGGGCTCTTGCTGCCAGCAAGGTGAAGTTTTTTCTATGCCTCCAGCATTGACTTCCATGTCATAGGAAGTTAATTCATAACCAATATCCAGCACAGATGGGCCATGTGACCCTGGTGTCCTACACAGCCCAGGCCTGCTGTACTTTGATCTCTCACAAGGAAGTGTGGTGACAACCTCCTCTCATGCACCATCAGACCTCTCACATCTGTCCTACTTTATTCCCTACCAGGATTCACGCCAAACACTCTTCATCCAGAGATACTCACGCTGCTGTCACATCAAATGGAGTCCCGTCCACCCACTGCCACTGACCCTCCTTCTCCTCAAACAGACCAATGTAGAAATTCTCTCTTTCTGGACGTTGTTTTATCTGCTCAGAGAGGAACTCCTGGAAATGAGACAGGGAGTGCAATGTCCATGAGGTGCAGGACAGAGCACAGGGAGGCATCAGGATTCCCTGTGGGGTGGGGCTGGTGGCAGAGGGGGACTGGTGCTGCAGAGGTGCAGACAGGACATTCTCCCTCCCCTGCAGGACAAGGAGGGGCTCTGAGTCCCCTCCAGGGCCCAGCACTGTGTCTCTGCCTGCTGGGTCCCTCTCTCGGCCCTCTGCATGTACCTGCTCTGCCTTGCTGTTGATCACCACCAGGTGGGAGCCCATCCCAGTGCAGTTCTGCTCACTCTCAGCGCAGTTCATCTTATCAAGGGACAGGAAATAGCAGCTTCTTTGAAACCTTCTCCAGCCCTCTGGGCAGCACGTCCAGCCTCGCACTGTGCAGGGAGAGGACAGAGAGAAGAAGGCTACTAACAAGAGATGGTGATTGCCAAAATCCCAGTTTTCCAGGGACAGTCCTCATGTTCTCTTTAGGGACTTTTCCTGACAGAAGTTGCTTGGAAAAACCGGGGATAGTACAGACATTTTCTCCATTGCTTTGGGGTGTGACCAGTGAGCTTTGTGTGCCCAAAGCCATGGTAATCCTTGTAAGGGGGTCTCATGTCTCGACAAAGTTCTTTTGGTGATGTGGTTTGAGTTGTTCTGGCACAGCCTCCTTGAGGCCTTTAGCCCCAGGGAAGAGGGGACATTGCCAGTACTGACCTGTGCCTTGTGGCACTGCTGAGTCACACTTCCACTCCGAGAACTGCTGCTGCAGGGCTCTGGGCTGGTCAGTGCTGTGCCAGAAGAGAACCACTGCAAAGGAGAGGAAAGGCAGCAGAATTACCCCTTCCTGCCAGCTCCTCACACAGCATCTCTGGCCCCTTGACTCTCCTTCCACCATTTCCCCACCAAGCATTGTCCCAGCTGCCACTTCTCCTGGCCCAAACCAGTGGCACAGCTGCCATCCCAGCCAGACAGAGATCGTCTTCCAAGTCAGACAGCAGAAGGATCCCTGGAAGCACATCCCACTGAGGACATGCCACACACATGGCAGGATTGATCCCACCCAACCACAGCCACTCTGCCATGCACATACCTACAGCCCAGCTGCCAGCCTACAAAGCATTCTCTCACTGTCACACTTTGTCTCTTCCTAAACTACACATCAGCAGGCATTGGGAGGAGTCTCCCATCACCTGGGCCTGTTCCACCAGCAGCACACAGTCCAGGTGCAGGGAATCACATCCAGCTGGAGCTGCTGCAACCAGGGGGGAGCACAAAGTCCTAGGAGATACCAGCTCCATTTTGTGGGGAATAATGCACTGCTGGTGACAGGCCACAGCCACAGTCCCAAGGACTTACAAGGAACTCAGACCCTCAGGAGTATGGATTAGGAGCTGATCAGGGTGTGCTTAACAGTCCAGGTGCCTATTTTCATCAATCATCTAATTCAGAAATATGTTTACTTATGAGCAGAAGAATCCTAGTGGCTTCATTGCCTGATGAGTGCATTGCTGCAATGGAAGAAGGCTGAGAGGAGATGGGCAAGGGCAATATCTGACAGGCCACCCCCATTGCCAATAAAGGGGAACTTATCCCTAGACAATGATAAAGGATGAGAAGAGAGATGATTTTGATTCAGTTCAGCTGAAGGATTTGACCTGCTGTGGAACTGCTCATTCCTGTGGGGATCCAAAAGGGTCAGTGTCTTCCTCACTTAGCCATGAAAGCTCTGTTTGCTCAGAGACTCTGTTATTGCCTTAGGCTTCCTGAGGAGGCAAGATTGGAAATCATTGGCTCACAGTTCTCTGGAAACTCTTCCATCAGACAAGTGTTGTCCAAGGTCTCAGCTCATGCAGACTGAGAGCTTAGAACTGCTCTGACAGCCTTGCTGCCACCACAGGCATTTCTTCCACAGCCAGTTTATCCAAGAGACCTGCCTTATGTCCAGAGATTCAAACGATGGATTAAAAGCTACAGATATGTTCTGACAAAGATTGAGGCTGCATGAGAAGGAATTTCTGACCTCTGCATTGGTGAAGGGCATTTGCCTGTTGGCAGAGGGAATAGGATATGAGTTTTCCACCTGAGCAAAGGCAGCCACCTGAGCCCTTTATCCCAAGGGAATTAAGACACCCTGGAACCCACCAAGGTAGAGGGTCACAAAGGCAGCTTTGGTTGCAAGGGCAAAAATAAGGAAGGTCCAGATGTTCAGCCAGGAGCAGTTTCTCTCTTCTGCAGGGGCTGAAAAACACAGAGCAAGAGTGAACATGTGCCTGCCCAGAGTTGGGGGCAGGATAACTCAGGTGGCTCTGTACACGGACAGCCTGCTGGTCCATTGTTCCAAGGACTGGGGGGCCCCGCAGGTGCAGGAAGCAGGTCCTGCTGTCTGTCACTAGCAGTGACTCAGAGCCAGGGAATAGAGTAACATAGGATAAGTAAAGTAACAAGGGCTGCCCTGAGGCTGCTTTTCTCTTTCCCTCTTTATCACAAGACCTGCCTACATTCTGTCCAAATCACACTCCTCCTTTGTCCTGTCCAAACCTCCTTTCTCCACAACACATCTTCCTTGTTGCCTTCCATTACCACAATCTGTCACTTTTGCTGGTTCTCCCTCCTCTTTCTCTCTCTTTAGAGCTTCTTTCTCTCACTACCTGGATTTTGTCTTTGGACCGTGAGCCTCTTTCTGCAATGGCACAGTTCCCCAGAGGAGTGACTGCCCAGCTCAGGCTGTGCACAGCCAGACCCACAGAAGGGATTGTTTCCACGGGGGAAAAGGCACCAGGCAGCTCTTGGGAGAGCCCTGGCTGAGTTATGCTGTGAGACATCAGAGATGGGAGCAGGAACTTGTGCTCCGTGTGATGCAGAGAGCTTTACCAGGGGAATCCCAGAAGGATAGCAGCCTTCAGCCCCACTGTTTACAGACAAACCACAGAAGGGAATAGCAGGGTATGATCTGTCTGGACTTCCACTCCCCCTGACTCCAGGAAAAAGTTCATCGTGCCAGCCTGGGCACTGCCCAGTTCCCTCATCTGTTGTCTTGCTCTTGTCCCAAGCCCCATCTCCTTGGAGGAGGTCGGTCACCGTGCCATGCCCAGGATCCAGGCCAGCCCTGTCTTTCCCCAACTCCTTGGACAGGAGGACAGAAAGGAAAGAAGGTTTGGGGCTTACCTGCAGTTCCAGGACTGAGTCTCCCTTGGCCGTTCATCATCTCTCCAAGAGGATCACTCTTCTCCAAGGGTCCCTGTTACCAGTGTGGCCACAAACACAGCCTTCCACCTGCACAGGGCTCCTCCCACACTGCTGACGGGCCTTCAGTGGCTCTAATCTGATGTTCTGAACAAGCCATATCCTGGGTGTATCCCACAGCACATGGAGATTGAGCAACTTCCATCATTATCTTGCCAGGACATTTCACACAATACACAATGAAACAGAAACTCATTGAGGCACAGGAAAACAAATGAAGGGGAGCATCACTGCAGCTCACACAATCTCCCTTTGCACAGCCTCTGGCAGTTTCCCAGGTCATACATGGCCTTCCCTCTCTGCTGCCTGCTCTTTCCTGCTGACGGTCCATGTGTGTGAAAATACATATTCGGGCAGATAAATTTAGCATTTCCTAGCAAAGGGCTAAAAGCACTGAGCACAGCCTGCAAAAGGGAGCCAAAAATGACAGGAGAGCATATGTGTGACTCAGTGTGGGCAGTGCCCATGTGTGCCCTGAGCCCAGAAATCGAGAGCACAACAGAGAACTTGCCAACACTGATCGAATTCCAGTGGAAGAGAGGATGGAGCTTTGGGCTGAGGTGTTCAATATGACCCAGCATTGTGGGGTTGGAGGCCAGAAAAGATCACTGGATATTGCCAGATTCTCTCTGCATGACTGATCATGAAGTTTACCTGGGTCTGGCCTAAAAAAGCCACAGCTTTTTTTATTTGGTGGTTCTAGCACTTTGCAAGACCACTCAAATGAAACTTCTGCCAGATAGTGTCCCTAAGGATACCCATAAGGATAAAGAATTCCAACTGGATCTCATTGTGCTCTGAGTAGACTGAGATGATCCACTGCTCATAGCAATAGCACAGGCATTTCAGCTGAAGCATCAGAAGATCAGGGCACAGAACTGCTAACAAGTGAGGACAAGCCTGAGCTCTCTGTAGAAGACATCCTCTGATTCTGTTCTTTTGTGCGTAACAGGCACGGTCAGACCCTGCATTTCAAAACATCTTTGTGTAACTAATGTTCACAAGCTCTCTCCCCACATAAAAACACATTCCCATGACTTGTGTAACATCCAGTCTCCCACCAGCCCCCCAGGAAGTGCAGCTGCAAGAACACATCCCCTTGTGGAAGCAGGGGTTTCCCTGGTCCCACACACTTCCCGCTGGACACTTAGGATTCGTGAGTATCCACCCCTCTTCCAGCAGCATGTGAGGCACAGGTGAAAGCACAGGCTCACGCTGTCACACTGCAGAGCTGTGGGTCTGTGCCTGCTGCACCCCTCAGTGCCATGAGCGAGGTCACCCAGAGCACTCAGCTGCCAGGGAGCTTCTTACAGACAGAGGTGGCCAAGTTGCAGAGCACCTTGAGCTCAATGGCCACTTCCTTCCCATTTCTCTTTCCTCTCTCTCTTACAATGTTCCTGCTTCATCTAAATTTTGTTTTCACACTGTTTTTTGTGTGGCTCAGAAGCCTTTCCCCAAAGCCCTGGTTATTGTTAGGCTTGTGGTCATGTTCTTCTTTAACAGCAGTGGTTTGGGACAAATGCCCCTCAAATAGTTGCAGCTATGGAATTCACACAGCTGTTTGCATTCATACTCCTGCTTTTTCACTTGCTGCTGTCCAGGCCATCTGACCAACATGAAGTGGGTTGGGTAAGGCTGGAGAGCAGCAAATACAATGATCAGCAAGTGTGCTTGTGTTCAGAAATGAACTTGGTGGACGATGTTCTCTCTTTGTCAGTGTTTGATGGCAGTTTCTCCATCATGCTGAATCCCCTGAGCAGTCCTGCTTCCCAGTTTTCATGAATTCCAAATGATTTGGAGGTAAAGATTTATATGCAACAATAAGGGCAAGCAGCCTGGAAGAAAGCAAAGGCAGAAAGCAGGGGAGCAGTGCTGGCAGTAGAGACAATGCAGGAAGAGAGAATTAATGCCAGAGAAAGTTGTACCCACTGTGCCTGGTGTCTTTGCCCTCTCACAACCTGAAAACCACAGCCCTGAGCCCCAGCAGTGTGTGAGGGCAGCTCACAGAGGCAGCTGTCAGGCTCTGCAACTTGTGCTGCAGTTTCTGAGCTTCGTTTTCAACATTAAAGATGAATTTGATCCAGGAGGATACTGGAGGATCCTTATCATGAAGCTTCCTGAGAGAGGTTAAGTTGCTCTCCTGGCAGATGTGAAATCTGAAAAGCCACACTACATCTCAGAAGGCTAATATCTGTTTATTATAACAGCATGCTGTCTGTTGTACCTTTTACAAAGTTTACATTTTATTCATTAGTTAAAATAAATTAACATAGCATTCATTGGTGTAAAACCATCCCCACCTCTGCTTTTCACAACTCTTTTCTAAAAATACTTTTCCCTGCTGCAAGTTTCTTCTGCTTATCTCCTTCTCCTTTTTCTCTTCCTGGTCTCCAGGCCGACGGCCTTGATAAGATTCCTTTCAGATATAACCATTACTCATTAACCCTCTCTGAATCACACACTAGCTGTGAGCCCTCTCCACAAGGTTATGGAGGTCCCAAGGATGAGGGTGGTCTTTGCTGGCTCTCACTCTCTGCAATGATGCTGAACTGTTGGGGATGTAGAGGTTGGGTGCCAACTTGTCTGCAGTAATTCTGAGATGTTGGGATTCAGGATCATGTGAGAAAGCAGCAGGGCAAATGCCAGGATCACAACCAGAGACTTCAAGAGGGCACTTGACAATTTGAACATTTGTTTGCAAGACTCCCTTGAGAAGACTCCCACTTTGATGATGTGTTTCTGCATTGCTCACTACCCTGTGGGAGCCTGTGTCCTCGCTTTGCAAACATCTGTTCAGCCAATATGTGGGAGCAATAACTTAGAGAGCCTCTCCAGCCCATTGTGCAGCATCTCCAGTGTCACCTGGGCAGCAATTGCAGGACACAGAGTGAACATGCCCAAGATAGAGAGGGAATACGGCCTTTTTTCTGGAGAGTCCCCAAAGGCATGGGAACAACGCTGCATTGCTGTCTGCAGGTTGTTCCTCAGGCAGCTGACCATATCACTGACCGTGTGTGCTAATAACCAACAGGAAACAGCCAATCTCATTGCAAAGCCAGTCTTTGCCAGGCAGGAGTAACTGAGAGAAGGTTCCTAGGCCTTGACAAAGCAAATGGAGCATCTTTGGGATGGACCTCGTTCATATGAAGAGAAGCTGAGTTAGAACTGTTCAGACCAGAGAAGGAAGGAATGGTACCCACTGCCTGCCCATCTGTCTTCCACACAATATTCCCTCTCAGCAGACTGGGGATGCAGGCTGCAGCATTCACACCCATTTCCCACTGTGTATAACAGCTGGCCTCCCCTTGTCCTCAGGATGAGGTTTCCTCCATCAGGAATTTTATGCTTCCGCTTCAGATATTTGGAGACAATGGTTCTCATTGCTGTGGGAGATTGTTCCAGCCCTGCCATCCTTCTGCCTTCTGGAGAATTACAATACACAGGCTCCATGTTTCACATTAGTCATCTCCCCAGGGCTCCAGAAGTGGAGATGTGTTACCCTCTAACACAGCCTTGTCAAGTCTTGCAGGGCATGATGAGCTCCAGGACATGGGGTCTCAGGGCTCAGAGGGACATGGAGACCGACTCTTCCAGATCCTGATTCATCTCAAACTCTCAGGAAGAATCACACTTTTTCTCCTCCTGCTCTGTTCCCACAGGCATCAGTCCCACATGGAATCCTGCCTTCTTCCTACAGCCAAAGTGAGGGGGCCGTGTCCAGACCAGCCAGCGGCTGCTGCTCACCACAGGCTGATCCCAGGAGTGGACAGCCAGCAGAGGGACCTGCTGGTCAGCTCTGTCCTTCAGGGGCTGAGCACCTTCAGCTGGCTCCACCACAGCAGGCCTAACCCTCCTGTGCTGGGATGGCTCTTGGCTGGAGGAGGGGAGACAGGAAATCTGCTCCTTGTCCTGCTTGTGTGCTAAGAGTCATTGCAGAGGGGAGGCCTCAAGGGGAGTCCTGCATGGCAAAAGCCAGAAAGGCATGGGAATGGTGTTAAAGACACCAGACAAGGCAGGCCTTTTGAGCCAGGGTCATGCTCAGCAGCCCGGGCTGGTGTTGGGAGAAGCTGTGCACTGCAGAGCCTGGTTTCTAGGTCAGGATGGAGAGGTCCAACACTTGCAGGGAAAGGAGGATGTGCTGTCACTGATTCTCATTCTTGAAATGACAGCCTGGTAGGCCTGGCAGGAGCTGAGTCCATGAGGGCTCATCTCCTGCAAGTTTCAGGAACAGTCTCAGCCCAGGACTCCTGTGCAGGAAGAAGTCTCAAGGAAGATGGAGAGCCGTTCTATGAAGTGAGAGGACACAGCTGGATCACCGAGGTGGAGCACCTCTGTGTTTCTTGTGTTTCTTTTGCTCCCTATCCTGCTTTTCAGGCTGTGTTCAGATGGAGGCAAAACATGGACTATTTCATTCCACTAATGCAAAGACAGCCCCCTGCGGGGAGGAAAAGTTAACAAGTCAAAGAGCAGAAACTGCCATGAAAACTTGAGAAGGGACAAGCCAAGAGGCCAAGAGATAAGCTGGGAGGACAGTCATCCGGGGACTAGAGAAATGATCTCAAAACCAGAGAAGATTACATGCTTGGAAGGCAGATGCATGCGAACGCACAGTGAAGTGTCTTGGTTTGAAAGACAGGTATGGTCTAAGGAAAGGCAAGAGCCCCTTTCCTGAGATGCGGAATGCAACCCCCTCCCTTTTAATTATTTTAGGTCCAAATCAGAAGCCTTCAAGCAGGAGGTGTGGGGATAAGGGTAACAGTTCTTTACTGATATCTAACAAGGCAGAAAAAACAATAGCTATAAAAATTGGCAAGAGAACAGAACAGTCTAGCTCCGCTCCAGTCCCTTTTGGCCGCAGGCCATCTCCCTGCGCTCAGTTACTGGTGCTGTGGGGGCAGGGCAGGTCCCGCGCAGTTGAAGAGGGCTGGGTGATGGCGGCGGAGGCCCAGGGGTGAGAGGGGATGGGGAAAGTGACTCCCCCTCACAGTGTCGGTCGTGGTGCTCAGCAGAGTGTCCGGAGATAGTAGGGTGAGATGGGAGAGCAGCAGAGCGATGTCCAACGGCAGGGATCGTGGATCTCAGTGCTGGGATGGCAGGGGAAGATGCCAGAGCGGAGCCCGGGCTGTCCTCCCACTCCACGAGCCAAGCGAGAGAGAGTCCCCCACTCCAGACCCCCCGTTCCACCTTTCCTTTTCCAGGTTCCCCCCCCTCCCCCTCCACCCACCCCCCTGCGAGAGAACATTATCTGTCGCTTTAAGGTGTAGCCACAATTACTTAGCATAACAATGGGAGGAATTCCACAGAAAGAAAAGGGAAGCATTCAACCCCCAATAAGAAGAAAGGCACGATGAAAATAAACTCCAAGGGAAGTGGTTAAAATACTCCTTTGCAGGGACTACTTGACCCCCATAAAACTCCCTAAAAAAGAAGACTTGTCCAGCAGTAGGTCTCCAGGGGAGGCATATTGAATCTTGGTCTAGACATGTGACAGAAGGGAGGAAGAGAAAGAAATTGTGCAGTTGTGCTGACAGCCAGAGCACTGGGCTTTAGCAGAGGCAACAGGGAATGGGAGGAAGGTGAGGCAAAGAGAGAGAAATGGTGTAAAGAAATAGGTGAAGTAGAAGCTGTAAGGAAAGGTGAGGCCTGGAACTGGGGAAAAAAAACAGTGGAAGAGGGGAGAAGCACCTCAGGCCCAAAGAGGCTGGGGAGAGAACAGTGGTCGTGTTCCCACTGCAGGAGACATCAAGGGACATTAACACAAGTGGCATCAGAGAAGGAGTTAGTTCTGCATGAGATACACATCTGCACTGTGAACCTGGAGCGGACCAGGACAGCAGGAAGAGAAGGGAGGACATTGGCAGCACTGCAATTCTCCAGTTCCCTGACACCAGCAATACAACTGCTTTCTCACAGCTGCCTGTGACACTTCTTCACATCTGCTTGTATTATTGACTTCATCCTGTGGAAGTAAGTCAAATCTTTACAAGTGTTATTACTACAGCAGTGGAAAGAGCATAGAGAGGGACTTCTTGCACAAGAATGTGGTGATAGGACAAGTGGGAATGGCTTTAAAGTGACAGAGGGCAGATTTGGATTAAATATTAGGAAGGAATACATTACTGTGAGATGGTGAGGCACTGGAACCAGCTGCCCGTAGGAGCTGTGGATGTCCCATCCCTGAAATGTTCAAGGCCTGGCTGGATGGGGATATGAGTAACCTGGTCTAGTGGAGGGAGTCTTTGCCCATGACCTAGGGGGCTTGAAACTAGACTATCCTTACAAGTCCCTTCCAACCCAAACCACTGCATGATTTGCAGATTATACCCAATAGCTGAGAGATGGAAAAGGAGAGATATGCACAGAGAGCATGAAGCCTTTTTTCATTGGTGTGATATTGTACTTCCTCTTCTCTAAGTTTTCAGAATTTTTTCAACAAAATTAGTACAGCTAGAGGACATACTGTGTGTGACACAATCAAAAACAAACACCTCTGCTCAAGGAGACCAAGGACCTTGAATCTCTAGATATCTGTTTTCCATTCCTGTGTCTTCCTCATGGAGAAGCCCGTCTCCTTTCAGCCAGAGGCATCTGAACCCTCTCAGAGAGAAGAGGACACAGGAACACACGACCTGCTTTGATGAGTCTGAGACTTTCTGTGTTCCCTGAGCCACCCCATGCACTGGGGATGTTGGACAAAGCTCATTTTACTCCCACACATACATGGTCCCCTCCCACACAGTGAAGATGTATCAGGGCTCCCCACCCCTCCCAGAATATCCAGTGCTGTTCCCAGCTCGCAGCTCAGCTCCCAGCTTTTCTCAGGACTGGGGTATTTCCATCACACAATTACTGCTGCAGCTTCACAAATTCGATGAAGCTCTAGAATCGATGCAATGTCATTCCAGTTATTGAGATGTTGTGTAGGCACATGTAATACAGTGCAATTTTCTCCCTTGTTATAATTTGGTTCTCCTTTTCTCCAGAACCTGGGACAGAGACAGGCTGGTTACACCCCAGTGCCCACTGTAAAGCACTGCAGAGAAAGAGCACAGTGGGATGCAAGACTTGAAGGGAAGAGACAGAAATTCCCAGTGCTGATTTGTGGACAGAAGCAGTGCCCTTGCTCCTGCTCCATATCCCACTGGCAGCAGTGTCACATGGAAACCTGCCTCCTTCCCACAGCCTTCCAGCACAACAGGGCCCCGCTCCATCCTGCTGGGGGGAACTGATCACCACCACTCATGCCATGCACCTCACACCCAGCAGAGTCCTGTGTCAGCCTCCAGGGCAAGACATAGCAAGGACAGTCCTGGTGCTGTCTCCCTGTGCCCCATCTCTTTCCCTGCATTTCAGCACAGGCCTTTTTGTGCATACAAGTGCAGTGAATGGAGGTCAGGCTAGGCTGCTCATCAGGCTTCTGAAGGGCTCTTGCTGCCAGCAAGGTGAAGTTTTTTCTATGCCTCCAGCATTGACTTCCATGTCATAGGAAGTTAATTCATAACCAATATCCAGCACAGATGGGCCATGTGACCCTGGTGTCCTACACAGCCCAGGCCTGCTGTATCTTTGATCTCTCCCAAGGAAGTGTGGTGACAACCTCCTCTCATGCACCAGCAGACCCCTCACATCTGTCCTACTTTATTCCCCTACCAGGATTCACTCCAAACACTCTTCATCCAGAGATACTCACGCTGCTGTCACATCAAATGGAGTCCCGTCCACCCACTGCCACTGACCCTCCTTCTCCTCAAACAGACCAATGTAGAAATTCTCTCTTTCTGGAGGTTGTTTTATCTGCTCAGAGAGGAACTCCTGGAAATCAGAAAGAGAGTGCAATGTCCATGAGGTGCAGGATTGAGCACAGGGAGGCATCAGGATTCCCTGTGGGATGGGGCTGGTGGCAGAGGGGCACTGGTGCTGCAGAGGTGCAGACAGGACATTCTCCCTCCCCTGCAGGACAAGGAGGGGCTCTGAGTCCCCTCCAGGGCCCAGCACTGTGTCTCTGCCTGCTGGGTCCCTCTCTCGGCCCTCTGCATGTACCTGCTCTGCCTTGCTGTTGATCACCACCAGGTGGGAGCCCATCCCAGTGCAGTTCTGCTCACTCTCAGCCCAGTTCATCGTATCAAGGGACAGGAAATAGCAGCTTCTTTGAAACCTTCTCCAGCCCTCTGGGCAGCACGTCCAGCCTCGTTCTGTGCAGGGAGAGGACAGAGAGATGAAGGCTACTAACAAGAGATGGTGATTGCCAAAATCCCAGTTTTCCAGGGACAGTCCTCATGTTCTCTTTAGGGACTTTTCCTGACAGAAAGTGCTTGAAAAAACAGGGATAGTACAGACCTTTTTTCTCATTGCTTTAGGGTATGACCAGTGAGCTTTGTGTGCTCAAAGCCATGGTAATCCTTGTAAGGGGGTCTCTTGTCTTGCAAAGGTCTTTTGGTGATATGGTTTGAGTTGTTCTGGCACAGCCTCCTTGAGGCCTTTAGCCCCAGGGAAGAGGGGACATTGCCAGTACTGACCTGTGCCTTGTGGCACTGCTGAGTCACACTTCCACTCCGAGAACTGCTGCTGCAGGGCTCTGGGCTGGTCAGTGCTGTGCCAGAAGAGAACCACTGCAAAGGAGAGGAAAGGCAGCAGGATTACCCCTTCCTGCCAGCTCCTCACACAGCATCTCTGGCCCCTTGACTCTCCTTCCACCATTTCCCCACCAAGCATTGTCCCATCTGCCACCTCTCCTGGCCCAAACCAGAGGCACAGCTGCCATCCCAGCCAGACAGAGATCGTCTTCCAAGTCAGACAGCAGAAGGACCCCTGGAAGCACATCCCACTGAGGACATGCCACACACATGGCAGGATTGATCCCACCCAACCACAGCCACTCTGCCATGCACATACCTACAGCCCAGCTGCCAGCCTACAAAGCATTCTCTCACTGTCACACTTTGTCTCTTCCTAAACTACACATCAACAGGCATTGGGAGGAGTCTCCCATCAGCTGGGCCTGTTCCACCAGCAGCACACAGTCCAGGTGCAGGGAATCACATCCAGCTGGAGCTGCTGCAACCAGGGGGGAGCACGAAGTCCTAGGAGGTACCAGCTCCGTTTTGTGGGGAATAATGCACTGCTGGTGACAGGCCACAGCCACAGTCCCAAGGACTTACAAGGACCTCAGACCCTCAGGAGTATGGATTAGGAGCTAATCCTAATTATCCTAATTGTGGTTAACAATCCAGATGCTTATTTTCATCAATCATCTAATTTAGAATTATTTTAACTTATGAGCAGAAGAATCCTAGTGGCTTCATTGCCTGATGAGTGCATTGCTGCAATGGAAGAAGGCTGAGAGGAGATGGGCAAGGGCAATATCTGACAGGCCACCCCCATTGCCAATAAAGGGGAACTTATCCCTAGACAATGATAAAGGATGAGAAGAGAGATGATTTTGATTCAATTCAGCTGAGGGATTTGACCTGCTGTGGAACTGCTCATTCCTGTGGGGATCCAAAAGGGTCAGTGTCTTCCTCACTTAGCCATGAAAGCTCTGTTTGCTCAGAGACTCTGTTATTGCCTTAGGCTTCCTGAGGAGGCAAGACTGGAAATCATTGGCTCACAGTTCTCTGGAAACTCTTCCATCAGACAAGTGTTGTCCAAGGTCTCAGCTCATGCAGACTGAGAGACTTAGAGCAAACTGCTCTGACAGCCTTGCTGCCACCACAGGCATTTCTTCCACAGCCAGTTTATCCAAGAGACCTGCCTTATGTCCAGAGATTCAAACGATGGATTAAAAGCTACAGATATGTTCTGACAAAGATTGAGGCTGCATGAGAAGGAATTTCTGACCTGTGCATTGGTGAAGGGCATTTGCCTGTTGGCAGAGGGAATAGAATATGAGTTTTCCACCTGAGCAAAGGCAGCCACCTGAGCCCTTTATCCCAAGGGAATTAAGACACCCTGGAACCCACCAAGGTAGAGGGTCACAAAGGCAGCTTTGATTGCAAGGGCAAAAATAAGGAAGGTCCAGATGTTCAGGCAGGAGCAGCTTCTCTCTTCTGCTGGGGCTGAAAAACACAAAACAAGAGTGAACATGTGCCTGCCCAGAGTTGGGGGCAGAATTGTTGCATTTCCTAGATGCATTGTAAATGGTACATTCTGTGACCCCTTCTATGCCCTGTAGCTTGGTCACTCTCCCCTCCTGGCCACACAGGGCTGGCTGGGATCCAATTTCTCCCCGCCCCCCTTTTCAGACCCTAGAAAAAATCTGTGCCCCCTGACGTCTGTCTCTTTTTTCTCTTGCTCCCTCTTTTCCTCTCTACCCACGAGAAATAACCCCTATAACTTCATCAGGGAAGAGAGCCTCTTTTGTTATCTTATTTACATCCATGAGCCAAGGGCCCCGGGAGCCATCACCCTAACACCTGAGCTAGACCGGAGGAAAAGGTGAAGAACCCCATTTTTAGGGCCGAGAAAAAGCCTCAGTTGGCGCCCCACGTGGATGGTCTCTACAGAGCACCCCACGTCCGGCTGTGACTCTTATTTTAGGGATTCAAGAAGTCTTGGAGCTGATCAACTAGCTTAAATTTATTTTAGCTGTATTTTGTGCAGTTCGAAGACTTTTAAACACGAACCAGGAGCCTGTCAGAAGCCCAGGGAGGTCGGTTCTGGACGTAGACCCACTACAGTTACACAGAAGCCTCTGCCTGCAAGAAAAAAAGGTGCGTGGAAGCCTCCTTTCGCGGCGGGTGGGTTCCCGGAGCTCCACGGGGGAGTCTCACCGGTGGCATTTGGCCGGCCCGGCTGTGCTCTCGGGGAGAGCGGCGGCACGGGAGTGTGCGCGGCGTGCGCGGCTCGGTGTGCCGGCAGCCATGTGGTGCGGCTCCCGGGCTGGGGGGGGCTGGATGCGGCCACCCCAGGTGCAGAAAACGGCAGGCAGGCAGCTTTGATCGGTTTCAAAGCGGTGGCACGGAGGGTTTTTTGGGGTTTTTTGCAGGTTTTGCGGGTTTTTGCGGCGGGGCCAGTCCCTACAGCAGCGCGGGTGCCACGTGGGTTTTACCACCAGAAACGACAAAACTAACATCCGCTCCGCAGCCAGTAAAGCCCGAAAACCGTGGTGTACCTGGCACGTTTTAACAACTAACCCCTTTCCTGTGTTTTTAACTGTAGTGGGGTAGATATAGTGGCAAATTGTTAAACATCATGGGCTTACAGCAATCTGCCTTACAAAAGAGTATAAGAAACCAACTCAGGGAAATATTAAGTTCAGGAAATGTTTTAATATCTAAGAAAAAATTAGCCCGTTTTGCAAGCTGGCTGTCTGTTGAAAAATCAAACCTTGAATTGCAAGATATAAATTCGACTTAATTTTGGGATGAAATAGGTAATTTATTCACTTTAAAAGTGGAAAATGGAGATAAAACAGCTTCTGTATTCCTCCTGATATTCTTACAAATTCGGAAACTTTTAATTCAGACAGAAAACAACAGACAGCAGCAGCAAAGCGGTTCAGACTCACCTTCCCTTTCCCCAAAACCCTATAACCCGGACCTGGAGGGGACCCATGGGTCTCCCTGGAAGACGCAGGGCACCCAGCACGGCTGTGGCTGCTCTGAGTCCCTGGGTCCTCCCCGGTATCCCAGTTCTGATAATTTTTCGAAAATTGTCAGCACTCCTTCCTTGTACCCTTCCTCTCTGGGCCACGGCCACGTGGCTACGCCTGAAGGGGTCGGGGTCAAGGTCCCAGATAGCTCTGGCCATGTGGTACAGCGAGTGGGGGGGTCCCATATGTTGGCAGCCACGTGTTTCTTCCTTCATCCTGCAACCCCCTTCACCCCCTGGTCCCTGCCCCTAAGCCTGTCCCCTCCCATAACCCATCCCTGACCTCGGCTCCACTGCCCCCTCCCCCCTCCAAGACCCTGGCCTGCATGACGGCACCCTGCAACCCCGCCCACATGTGTTGCAACCCTGAATCCCACCACCCCTCCCCTGCTCTGGTTTCACATTCCTTCCCTCCAAGCTGCTGCAGGGTGGGGGAGGGCAGTGGAGCCCCTGCTGGGTTCAGTGCCAGTGGGGGTGGGGGTGGGGAGGGATCAGCTCACAGCCCCTGGGGAACAGATAGTGTCCCCGTGGTGGGGGAGGGTGGGCGGCCCCCCGGACCGGGTCGGGGGGGGATGCCCAGCCCTGAAAGTCAACACCAGAAAAAAGAGTATGTACCATCAGTTACTCCTGTAGTTTATCTTGGTAAAAGAAATGGTAGAAGAAGTTATCAACCTTTGTCCTATCAAGATAAAAAAGAAATTTGTAAAGTACAAAGAGAATTTGGTAGAAATAGTGAAATCTTTAAAGGCATGATGAGAGCCACCTCTAACTCAAACAAACTGGTTCCATATGATATCAAAGAGCTTTTCCGATATCTGTTAACTCCTTCAGAATATGATCTATGGGAAAGCCTGTGGAAAAGATCTTTGAAAGCGCTTTTACAAGAGCTTTTACAAAGCTCAGATGATGCAAAAGATGCTGATAATAATGACATAACATATGAACACCTATGTGGGGAAAAGGATTGGCATTGCCCCGAAAGCCAAACCAGAGTACTATCCAAGTCTGTCCTGGATAAAATATGCAATGTTGCAGAAAAGGCTTTTAATCAATTACCAACAGTAGATGCTAAAGGCAGTTATGTTAACATTAAACAGTTTGCTTCTGAGAATTTCTTACAGTTTGTGGACCGCCTTCATGCGCAAGTGGAAAGACAGGTGTCTGATCCAGTGGTACAAGCTGAATTAATTAAAGAGATGGCTCAGAGGAATGCTAATGAATCCTGCCGTAGGGTTATTCTTGGCCTTCCCCTTGAGCCAGCACCTAGCTTAGCACAGATGATAGAAATCTGCACCAGGAAAGCAGAACTGCTCAGTGGACACAGGAGAAATCCAGGACTGGCATGCCCAAAGACCATGGCAGCTGTAACACCAGAAGCCAAGAAGCAACCAATGTCACCAGAGCAGCTGCAGCACATCATCTGCTTCCAGTGCAAGCAGCCAGGACACTTCGCCAGGGACTGTCCACACAACCAGAAACAGAAGAAGACCAACAAACAAAAAAAACTAGCTTTACAGCGCGTACCTGCCATTAACACAATGGCGCACTCGGCTATAAATACTGCGGGCTCCACACTCGCAAAAGACTCTCTCTTAATAAACAAAAAGGGGGAGGATGGGATAGAGGGTGTGGGGATGTATGGCAATGAAAATATTAAATGTTCAATTAACAAGGTTTGGAAGCCACTAGGCTGTTTTAGACTCATGACTACCAAAGGTTTTCATTTCAGGTCACCTGATTGGACAGTGATAACAGTGGACTTACCTAACAGTACACAGGACATGACGTTAAACCACATGAAACTGGACAGTGAGTACTTTGTTGTTGGGGACACAGCACACACACCCCTAGAGATTGAGGTAGCTCTCATGACCATCAAGGGAAGCATAACCAGCCGCATTCTCCTGGCACAATGTCCTCTACCACCACATTACCTGGTTGAGGAACAAATCCTCACCCAGGCCATTCCTGTTCCAGCAGAGGTCCCAGTAGATGGAAAATCACCTGAAGTCTACTGGGCAGAAGTGGTGGGTGAGGACAAACCTTCTCTGGCATGCAACCTAACCCGTGGATCAGATCACCTCCATGTGGAGGGGGTACTGGACACAGGTGCTGATGTGACTATCATACCCGAAAGGATGTGGCCGTCACATTGGGAACTTCAGCCTGTGGCAGGCAGAATCCAAGGTGTAGGAGGAGTAAAATTGGCAAAAATATCAAAAAGCATCGTGCAAATTGAGGGGCCGGATGGAAAACTGGCTAGCATCCGTCCATTTGTTACAGACTATAAATGCCCTCTATGGGGGAGAGGCACCATGTCCCAGTGGGGGGTAAAATTGATTATTCCTAAGACTCCTTGGAATTTTTGGAGGCGGCCACTGTAGAGCGCCCTACCCAAAAACTGAAATGGCTAGATGATACTCCAAAGTGGGTAGCACAGTGGCTGATAAGTAAGGAGAAGCTCAGGGTGCATGAGGAGCTTGTGGAGGAACAATTGACTAAAGGCCACATAGAGGAGACCACAAGTGCCTGGAATTTCCCGTTTTTTGTGATAAAGAAGCCGGGGAAGGACAAGTGGAGGCTGCTCCACGACCTCCAGGGAATAAACAAAGTAATTGAGGAACATGGGGTCTCTCCAACCTGGGATGCCTTCTCCAATGCTTCCCAGAGATTGGCAATTGGCTGTTCTAGACATCAAGGACTGTTTCTTCTACATTCCCCTACACCCAGAGGATGCCCCATGGTTCACTTTCTCAGTTCCTACCATCAATCGAGAAGCCCCAGTGAAGTTCTACCACTGGAAAGTTTTGCCCCAGGGATTAAAATGTAGTCCCTCCATCTGCCAGTGGCATGTGGCCTCATTGCTGTCCCAGGTGCGTGCCCAGAGAGGGGAGGCCATCATCCTGCATTACATGGATGATGTGCTTGTGTGTGCCCCCGATGACTCTCTACTCCAAGACACACTTGACCTAGTGGTTAAAGTTTTAACCTCTGCTGGATTTGAATTGCAGGAGGACAAAGTCCAAAGGATGCCACCTTGGAAGTACCTGGGCTTGGAAATTACTGCACGGACCATTTTCTGCAGAAATTGGAAATTAATTGTAATCCAAAAACCTTAGCAGATCTCCATTCCCTGTGTGGGTCATTGAATTGGGTTAGGCCCTGGCTAGGCCTCATTAATGAGGACCTAGAACCTCTCTTCAATTTATGAAGGGGAAGAGAGAGCTGCTTTCTCCCAGGGTACTGACCCCAGAGGCAAAGACTGCAATCAAAAAGGTACAAAAGCCTTTAGGAGAGAGGCAAGCTCACCGTTACCAGCCCGAGCTGCCCTTCAAATTCATTGTCCTAGGAAAACTGCCACACTTACACGGATTAATATTCCAATGGATCGAGGGGCAGAAAGAGTCACTCTCAATCATAGAGTGGGTCTTCCTCTCCCACCAAAGATCCAAAACTATCACTAAGCCAC
Source organism: Sturnus vulgaris (assembly GCF_052056855.1). NCBI lineage: Eukaryota > Metazoa > Chordata > Aves > Passeriformes > Sturnidae > Sturnus > Sturnus vulgaris. The sequence goes on from NC_142244.1 coordinate 33,272,102, forward strand.
AAGAGTTAATAGCTCAGCTGATTCGGAAGGCAAGGATGAGACTGTATGAACAGGCTGGTTGTGACTTCACATGTATTCACCTCCCTGTTAAACTGTCTGAGGAGGGAAGGAACTCTCCTGAGAGATTGACTAAAGAGATGTTTGAGCACTTGCTCCAGAGCAATGCCAGTCTCCAATTAGCCCAGGACAGCTACAGAGGACAAATATCAGTCCATGCCCCGTCTCACAAGCTGTTTAATGATGTTAATGTTTAATGATTCCTCATGAGAAGAGGAGTCAGAGACCACTCAAAGCTCTCACAGTGTTCACAGATGCATCTGGGTCTTCTCACAAGTCGGTGATGACTTGGAGAAATCCCCAGATCCAGCATAGGGAAGCTGATGTTGAGTTTGTGGAGGGATCACCCCAGATAGCTGAACTGGCAGCAGTCGTAAGAGCCTTGAGAAGTTCTCAGAGCAAATCAACTTGGTAACAGACTCAGCCTATGTAGCGGGGGTAGTGTCCAGGGCAGAGCAGGCAGCACTCAAAGACATCAAGAATGAGCAGCTTTTCAGGTTGCTTTCCAAACTAATTTATTTGATTTCTCATAGAGAACACCCGTTCTATTTGATGCATGTGAGGTCACACACAGATTTGCCAGGTGAAATTGCAGAAGGGAACCGTCAGGCAGACTCCCTTGCAACCCCAGCAGAACAAGCACGCCTCCCTGACATCTTCCAACAGGCAAAGCTGAGCCACCAGCAGTATCACCAGAATGCACCAGGTCTGATGCGTCAGTTCCAGCTAACATGGGGTCAGGCTCGAGCCATTGTGACCACCTGTCCCAACTGTCAGCTCCAGACCATGCCATCAATAGGCATGGGGTTTAAACCCCGAGGTCTTGGCAGTTGTGAGGTATGGCAGACAGACATCACACACATTCCTAGTTTTGGTCGCCTCAAATATGTGCATGTTAGCATAGACACATATTCAGGTGCAGTCTATGCCTCTGCCCACGCAGGAGAAAGGGCAGTGCACACCAAAAAACACCTAGTGCAAGCCTTTTCAGTGTTTGGGATCCCTAGAGAAATCAAAACTGATCAGGGCGCAGCATATAAGTCCAAGGAGTTCCTGAAATTCGTCCAGCAGTGGGGAGTGGAACATAAAACTGGCACCTCTCACTGCCCCACAGGCCAAGGTGTAGTTGAGCGAGCCAATCAGCCGCTCAAGCAGGTTTTGGCTAAACAGAGCAGTTCAACTGCATGGATGTCTCCACAGCAGAAGCTCTGCAAAGCCATGTTTACTATCAATTTCCTGAATTGTTCATTTGAGAACATGAGTCCACCTATAGTACGTCACTTTAACAGTGGGAAACAGTTCAAGTTATCCCAACATCCTCCAGTCTTGATTAAGGACCCAGAAACGTGGGAAATCAAAGGTCCCTATGAGCTTGTTACCTGGGGGCGTGGCTATGCGTGCGTATCCACTCCCTCAGGCCCTCGATGGATTTCCCAAAAGTGGGTGAAACCGTATGTCCCCAAACATCCTGCTCCAACTGAGGGGAACGAGGAGCAGGTGGCTGTGGCTTCAAAAAGAAGACGCCGCCAGAAAAAAGAAATCCTCCTAAAGGATGACATTCTGGCAGATAGAGACTTTTAAGAGGTTTTCTAATGTTTGTCTTTCCTTTTAGAGAAAAGCTTCCCTTCTCTCAGTCCTGTGAGGAACCCCATTCATGTTGTCTTCCTGTTAACACTGAACAGTTGAGCAGCTGCAGGAATCGTCCTTCAACGACGTCAGAACATCTGGGTGACCCTGGCACACACACTCCAAAATCGTGCTGCTATAGATTTTCTCCTGCTGCACGGACATGAGTGCCAGGAATTTGAAGGACTTTGCTGTATGGACCTGACCTCGAGAGCTCCTAACATCCATGCTACCCTAATCTGAAGATTGGTTCAACGGACTGTTCAAAGGCTGGGGACTCACAGGGTGGTGGGCAAAATCATAATTTGAATGAAACTAATATCCTTCTTTCAACTTTGTTAAACAAAAAACGGGGAGATGTTGCATTTCCTAGGTGCATTGTAAATGGTACATTCCATGACCCCTGCTATGCCCTGTAGCTTGGTCCCTCTCCCTTTCTGGCCATACAGGGCTGGCTGGGATCCAATTTCTCCCCGCCCCCCTTTTCAGACCCTAGAAAAGATCTGTGTCCCCTGACCTCTGTCTCTTTTTTCTCTTGCTCCCTCTTTTCCTCTCTACCCACGAGAAATAACCCCTGTAACTTCATCAGGGAAAAGCGCCTCTTTTGTTATCTGATTTACGTCCATGAGCCAAGGGCCCCGGGAGCCATCACCCTAACACCTGAGCTAGACCAGAGGAAGGGTGAAGAACCCCATTTGAGGGCCGAGAAAAAGCCTCACAGGATAACTCAGGTGGCTCTGTACACGGACAGCCTGCTGGTCCCTTGTTTCAAGGACAGGGGAGCTCCACAGGTGCTGGAAGCAGGTCCTGCTGTCTGTCAATAGCAGTGACTCAGAGCCACGGAATACAGTAATACAAGGGGTGCTCTGAGGCTGCTTTTCTCTTTCCCTCTTTATCCAAAGACCTGCCTGTATTCTGCCAAACCTCACTCCTCCTTTGTCCTGTCCAAACCTCCTTTCTCCTCAACACATCTTCCTTGTTGCCTTCCATTACCCCTGTCTAACACTGAATGCTCTTGCTGCATCTCCCTCCTCTTTCTCTCTCTTTAGAGCTTCTTTCTCTCACTACCTGGATTTTGGACCGTGAGCCTCTTTCTGCAATGGCACAGTTCCCCAGAGGAGTGACTGCCCAGCTCAGGCTGTGCACAGCCAGACCCACAGAAGGGATTGTTTCCACAGCGGGAAAAGGCACCTGGCAGCTTTTAAGAGAGCCCAGGCTGAGTTATGCTGTGAGACACCAGAGATGGGAGCAGGGACTTGTGCCCCATGTGATGCAGAGAGCTTTACTAGGGGAATCCCAGAAGGATAGCACCCTTCAGCCCCACTGTTTACAGACAAACCACAGAAGGGAATAGCAGGGCATGGTCTGTCTGGACTTCCACTCCCCCTGACTCCAGGAAAAAGTTCATCGTGCCAGCCTGGGCACTGCCCAGTTCCCTCATCTGTTGTCTTGCTCTTATCCTAAGCCCCATCTCCTTGGAGGAGGTCGGTCACCGTGCCATGCCCAGGATCCAGGCCAGCCCTGTCTTTCCCCAACTCCTTGGACAGGAGGACAGAAAGGAAAGAAGGTTTGGGGCTTACCTGCAGTTCCAGGACTGAGTCTCCCTTGGCCGTTCATCATCTCTCCAAGAGGATCACTCTTCTCCAAGGGTCCCTGTTACCAGTGTCACCACAAACACAGCCTTCCTCCTGCACAGGGCTCCTCCCACTCTGGTGAGGGGCCTTCAGTGGCTCTAATCTGATGTTCTGAACAAGCCATATCCTGGGTGGATCCCACAGCACATGGAGACTGAGCAACTTCCATCATTACCTTGCCAGGACATTTCACACAATACACAATGAAACAGAAACTCATTGAGGCAAAGGAAAACAAATGAAGGGGAGCATCACTGCATCTCACACAATCTCCCTTTGCACAGCCTCTGGTAGTTTCCCAGGTCATACATGGCCTTCCCTCTCTGCTGCCTGCTCTTTCCTGCTGACGGTCCATGTGTGTGAAAATACATACCCGGGCAGATAAATCTAGCATTTCCAAGCAAAGGGCTAAAAGCACTGAGCACAGCCTGCAAAAGGGAACCAAAAATGACAGGAGAGCATATGTGTGACTCAGTGTGGGCAGTGCCCATGTGTGCCCTGAGCCCAGAAATCGAGAGCACAACAGAGAACTTGCCAATACTGTTTTGCTCGAATTCCACTGGAAGACGCCATGGAGCTTTGGGCTGAGGTGTTCAATATGACCCAGCATTGTGGGGTTGGAAGCCAGAAAAGATCACTGGATATTACCAGATTCTCTCTGTATGACTGATTATGACGTTTTCCTTGGTCTGGCTAAAAATGCTGCAGCTTTTTTATTTGGTGGTTCCAGGACTTTGCAAGACCACTCAAATGAAACTCCTGCTGGACAGTGTCCCTAAGGATACCCATAAGGATAAAGAATTCCAACTGGATCTCATGGTGCTCTGAATAGACTGAGATGATCCACTGCTCATAACAATAGCACAGGCATTTCAGCTGAAGCATCAGAAGATCAGGACACAGAACTGCTTACAAGTGAGGACAAGCCTGAGCTCTCTGTAGAAGACATCCTCTGATTCTGTTCTTTTGTGCATAACAGGCTGCAGGCACAGTCAGACCCTGGATTTCAAAACATCTTTGTGTAAGTAATGTTCACAAGCTCTCTCCCCACATAAAAACACATTCCCATGACTTGTGTAACATCCAATCTCCCACCAGCCCCCCAGGAAGTGCAGCTGCAAGAACACATCCCCTTGTGGAAGCAGGGGTTTCCCTGTTCCCACACACATCTCGCTGGACACTTAGGATTCGTGAGTACCCACCCCTCTTCCAGCAGCGTGTGAGGCACAGGTGAAAGCACAGGCTCACGCTGTCACACTGCAGAGCTGTGGGTCTGTGCCTGCTGCACCCCTCAGTGCCATGAGCGAGGTCACCCAGAGCATTCAGCTGTCAGGGAGCTTCTTACAGACAGAGGTGGCCAAGTTGCAGAGCACCCTGAGCTCAATGGCCACTTCCTTCCTTCCCATTTCTCTTTCCTCTCTCTCTTACAATGTTCCTGCTTCATCTAAATTTTGTTTTCATACAGTTTCTTGTGTGCATCATAAGCCTTACCCTAATGTTATGCTTGTGGTCATGTTCTTCTTTAACAGCGGTAATTTGGGACAAAGTCCCCCCTCAAATAGTTGTAGCTATTCAATTCACACAGCTGTTTGCATTCACACTCCTACTTTATCACTTGCTGTTGTCCAGGCCATCTGACCAACAAGAAATGGGATAGGTAAGGCTCAATATGTTTCCAAATAGAAAGAATAGCAAGTGTGCTTGTGTTCAGAAACTAACTTGGTGGAGGATGTTCTCTCTTTCTCACTGGTTGATGGCAGTTTCTCCATGAGGATACCCTGAACTGTCCTGCTTCCCTGTTTTCTTGAATTCTAAACGATTTGAAGCAAAGGACTTACCTGTAACAATGGCATAAGGGCAAGCAGCCTGGGAGAAATACTATCAGAGCCAAAGGCAGAAAGCACAGAAGTGGCAGCAGGGACAATACAGAGAGAGAGAATTAATGCCAGAGAAAGTTGTACCCACTGTGCCTGGTGTCTTTGTCCTCTCACATCCTGAAAACCAGCCCTACAGCCCTGAGCTCCAGTGTGTGAGGGCATCTCACAAAGGCATCTCTCAGGCTCTGCAACTTGTGCTGCAGTTTCTGAGCTTTGTTTTCAGCATTAAAGATGAAATTAATCCAGGAGGACACTGGAGGATCCTTATCATGAAGCTTCCTGAGAGAGGTTCTGTCACTGTTGTGGTGGATACCACATATGAAAAGGAGCACTACATCTCAGAAGGCTAATATCTGTTTATTATAACAGCATGCTGTCTGTGATACCCTTAACAGAGTTTACACATTTTTCATCAGTTACAATATGTCAGCATAACTTTCATTGTGGTAAAACCATCCCCACCTCTGTTTTTCACAACTCTTTTCTAAAAATACTTTTCCCAGCTGCAAGTTTCTTCTGCTTATCTCCTTCTCCTTTTTCTCTTCCTGGTCTCCAGGCCAACGGCCTTGATAAGATTCCTTTCAGATATAACCATTACTCATTAACCCTCTCTGAATCACACAGTAGCTGTGAGCCCTCTCCACAAGGTTATGGAGGCCCCAAGGATGAGGATGGTCTTTGCTGGCTCTCACTCTCTGCAATGATGCTGAACTGTTGGGGATGTAGAGGTTGGGTGCCAACTTATCTGCAGTAATTCTGAGATGTTGGGATTCAGGATCACGTGAGAAGGCAGCAGGGCAAAAGCCAGGATCACAACCAGAGACTTCAAGAGGGCACTTGACAATTTGAACATTTGTTTGCAAGACTCCCTTGAGAAGACTCCCACTTTGATGATGTGTTTCTGCATTGCTCACTACCCTGTGGGAGCCTGTGTCCTCGCTTTGCAAACATCTGTTCAGCCAATATGTGGGAGCAATAACTTAGAGAGCCTCTCCAGCCCATTGTGCAGCATCTCCAGTGTCACCTGGGCAGCAATTGCAGGACACAGAGTGAACATGCCCAAGATAGAGAGGGAATACGGCCTTTTTTCTGGAGAGTCCCCAAAGGCATGGGAACAACGCTGCATTGCTGTCTGCAGGTTGTTCCTCAGGCAGCTGACCATATCACTGACCGTGTGTGCTAATAACCAACAGGAAACAGCCAATCTCATTGCAAAGCCAGTCTTTGCCAGGCAGGAGTAACTGAGAGAAGGTTCCTAGGCCTTGACAAGGCAAATGGAGCATCTTTGGGATGGACCTCGTTCATATGAAGAGAAGCTGAGTTAGAACTGTTCAGACCAGAGAAGGAAGGAATGGTACCCACTGCCTGCCCATCTGTCTTCCACACAATATTCCCTCTCAGCAGACTGGGGATGCAGGCTGCAGCATTCACACCCATTTCCCACTGTGTATAACAGCTGGCCTCCCCTTGTCCTCAGGATGAGGTTTCCTCCATCAGGAATTTTATGCTTCCGCTTCAGATATTTGGAGACAATGGTTCTCATTGCTGTGGGAGATTGTTCCAGCCCTGCCATCTTTCTGCCTTCTGGAGAATTACAATACAGGCTCCATGTTTCACATTAGTCATCTCCCCAGGGCTCCAGAAGTGGAGATGTGTTACCCTCTAACACAGCCTTGTCAAGTCTTGCAGGGCATGATGAGCTCCAGGACATGGGGTCTCAGGGCTCAGAGGGACATGGAGACCGACTCTTCCAGATCCTGATTCATCTCAAACTCTCAGGAAGAATCACACTTTTTCTCCTCCTGCTCTGTTCCCACAGGCATCAGTCCCACATGGAATCCTGCCTTCTTCCTACAGCCAAAGTGAGGGGGCCGTGTCCAGACCTGCTGCTGCTCACCACAGGCTGATCCCAGGAGTGGACAGCCAGCAGAGGGACCTGCTGGTCAGCTCTGTCCTTCAGGGGCTGAGCACCTTCAGCTGGCTCCACCACAGCAGGCCTAACCCTCCTGTGCTGGGATGGCTCTTGGCTGGAGGAGGGGAGACAGGAAATCTGCTCCTTGTCCTGCTTGTGTGCTAAGAGTCATTGCAGAGGGGAGGCCTCAAGGGGAGTCCTGCATGGCAAAAGCCAGAAAGGCATGGGAATGGTGTTAAAGACACCAGACAAGGCAGGCCTTTTGAGCCAGGGCCAGGCCCAGCAGCCCGGGCTGGTGTTGGGAGAAGCTGTGCACTGCAGAGCCTGGTTTCTAGGTCAGGATGGAGAGGTCCAACACTTGCAGGGAAAGGAGGATGTGCTGTCACTGATTCTCATTCTTGAAATGACAGCCTGGTAGGCCTGGCAGGAGCTGACTCCATGAGGGCTCATCTCCTGCAAGTTTCAGGAACAGTCTCAGCCCAGGACTCCTGTGCAGGAAGAAGTCTCAAGGAAGATGGAGAGCCGTTCTATGAAGTGAGAGGACACAGCTGGATCACCGAGGTGGAGCACCTCTGTGTTTCTTGTGTTTCTTTTGCTCCCTATCCTGCTTTTCACACTGTGTTCAGATGGAGGCAAAACATGGATTATTTCATTCCACTAATGCAAAGACAGACCCCTGCGGGGAGGAAAAGTTAACAAGTCAAAGAGCAGAAACTGCCATGAAAACTTGAGAAGGGACAAGCCAAGAGGCCAAGAGATAAGCTGGGAGGACAGTCATCCGGGGACTAGAGAAATGATCTCAAAACCAGAGAAGATTACATGCTTGGAAGGCAGATGCATGCGAACGCACAGTGAAGTGTCTTGGTTTGAAAGACAGGTATGGTCTAAGGAAAGGCAAGAGCCCCCTTCCTGAGATGCGGAATGCAACCCCCTCCCTTTTAATTATTTTAGGTCCAAATCAGAAGCCTTCAAGCAGGAGGTGTGGGGATAAGGGTAACAGTTCTTTACTGATATCTAACAAGGCAGAAAAAACAACAATAGCTATAAAAATTGGCAAGAGAACAGAACAGTATAGCTCAGCTCCAGTCCCTTTTGGCCGCAGGCCATCTCCCTGCGCTCAGTTACCGGTGCTGTGGGGGCAGGGCTGGGTGATGGCGGCCGCGGCCCAGGGGTGAGAGGGGATGGGGAAAGTGACTCCCCCTCACGGTGTCGGTCGTGGTGCTCAGCAGGGTGTCCGGAGATAGTAGGGTGAGATGGGAGAGCAGCAGAGCGATGTCCAAAGGCAGGGATCGTGGATCTCAGTGCTGGGATGGCAGGGGAGATGCCAGAGCGGAGCCCGGGCTGTCCTCTCACTCCACGAGCCAAGCGAGAGAGAGTCCCCCACTCCAGACCCCCCGTTCCACCTTTCCTTTTCCAGTTCCCCCCCCTCCCCATCCACCCACCCCCCTGCGAGAGAACATTATCTGTCGCTTTAAGGTGTAGCCACAATTACTTAGCATAACAATGGGAGGAATTCCACAGAAAGAAAAGGGAAGTATTCAACCCCCAACATTATCCACCCCTGAATTTCTCCCATACTAATATGCTATATCAAATTAAACGTTACATTATATATACATACATGAAGTTAGAGACATAGGCACAGTACTATAGGTATTTCACCCTAAAACAAGGTCTCCTTGGGGTATGCATCAGATCTCTCCACTCTTTTGCATCACCCACCAGGTGCAGCCCAGTCCTTGAGCAAATACAACTCCATGGATGGGATTGTCTTTGCTGGAGGCAGGATTCACCCAAACAGTTTTTCCTAGCATACCTCTCATGTGTACCACTGGAACCTTATCTCCATCTGATATTCCCAAGGGCTCAGATTGGGCAGGGCCTGCTCAGTTAGTGGAACCTCAGGTGTTCACTAACCAGGTGGCCTTTGGTAGATTAATCTCCCAGTTCTTGAAAGTTCCCCCACCCAGTGCCTTCAAGGTGGTTTTAAGCAGGCCATTGCACCGTTCAACTTTCCCTGCAGCTGGTGCATGGTAGGGGATATGGTGCTCCCATTTAATGCAGAGTTCTCTAGCACAGATGTTTATAAAGTTGTTCTTGAAATGGGTCCCATTGTCTGACTCAATTCTCTCAGGGGTACCATGCCTCCAAAGAACTTGTTTTCCAGGCCCAGGATGGTGTTCCGAGCAGTGGCATGAGGCACAGGGTAGGTCTCCAACCATCCAGTGGTGGCTTCCACCATGGTCAGTACATAGCGCTTGCCCTGGCGGGTTTGAGGCAGTGTGATGTAGTCAATCTGCCAGGCCTCTCCATATTTATATTTGGACCATCGCCCCCCATACCAGAGGGGCTTCACCCGCTTGGCCTGCTTGATGGCAGCGCACATCTCACAGTCATGGATAACTTGAGAAATACTGTCCATGGTTGGATTCACCCCTTGGTCTCATGCCCACTTATATGTGACATCTCTGCCCTGATGACCTGAGGCATCATGGGCCCATCGAGCCAGGAACAACTCTCCCTTGTGCTGCCAGTCTAAATCTATCTGCGACACCTCTCTCTGTGCCGCCTGATCTACCTGCTCATTGTGTCGGTGTTCCTCATTAGCCCGACTCTTGGGGACATGGGCATCTACGTGGCGGACTTTCACAGGCAGCTTCTCGACCTGGGTGGCAAGGTCTTTCTACTCATCTGCAGCCCAGATTGGTTTTCCCTTATGTTGCTAGTTAGCCTTTTTCCACCTTTCCAGCCAACGCCCCAGAGCATTGCCTGACATCCATGGGTCAGTGTAAAGGTAGACCTTTGACCACTTCTCTCTTTCAGCAATGGCGAGGCCCAGCTGAACAGCTTTGAGTTCAGCAAGTTGACTCGATTCACCTTCTCCTTCGGTAGCTTGTGCAACCTGTCGTGTGGGGCTCCATACGGCTGCTTTCCACTTCCGGTTCATCCCCACGATGCGGCAGGAACCATCAGTGAAAAGAGCATAGCATGTTTCACTCTGCTGGCAGTTGGTTATACGGTGGGGCTTCTTCGGCCCGGGTCACCTGTTCCTGTTCCTCTTCGTCGGCAAGACCAAAGTCTTCCCCTTCCGGCCAGTTGGTAATTATCTCCAAAATCCCAGGGTGATTCTGGTTTCCAATACGCGCGCGTTGTGTAATGAGAGCAATCCACTTGCTCCATGTGGCATTGGTGGCATGGTGGATTGAGGGAACCTTTCCTTTAAACATCCACCCCAGCACTGGTAATCAGGGTGCCAGGAGGAGTTGTGCTTCCGTGCCAACCACCTCTGAGGCAGATTGAACCCCTTCATAGGCGGCCAAGATCTCCTCCTTTGTTGGAGTATAGTTGGCCTTGGACCCTCTGTAACTTTGGCTCCAGAATCCCAGAGGTTGCCCTCGAGTTTCCCCAGGCACCTTCTGCCAAACGCTCCAGGACAAACCCTTGTTCCAGGCTGCAGTGTAAGGCACGTTTCTCACTTCTGGTCCAATCCTGACTGGGCCAAGGGCTACTGCATGAGAGATCTCCTGCTTGATCTGGGCAAAGGCTTGCTGCTGTTCAGGGCCCCAGTGGAAATCGTTCTTCTTGTGGGTGACCAGGTAAAGAGGGCTCACAATCTGGCTGTACTCAGGAATGTGCATTCTCCAAAAGCCTATGGCACCTAGGAAAGCTTGTGTTTCCTTCTTTGCTGGTTGGTGGAGACATTGCAGTGATCTTATTGATGGCCTCAGTGGAAATCTGGCGTCATCCATCTTGCCACTTTACTCCCAGGAGTTGGATCTCTCGGGCAGGCCCTTTGACTTTGCTCTTCTTGATTATGAAGTCGCCTCCTAGCAGAATCTGGATGATCTTTTCTCCTTTCTGAAATACCTCCATTGCCATTTTCCCCCACACAATGATATCATCGATGTATTGCAGGTGCTCTGGAGCTTCCAGTGCAGCCTGGATCAGTCCATGACAGATGGTGGGGCTGTGTTTCCACCCCTGGGGCAGTCAGTTCCACGTGAATTGCACACCCCTCCAGGTGAAAGCAAAAGGAGGCCTGCACTCTGCTGCCAGAGGAATGGAGAAAAATGCATTGGCGATGTCAATGGTGGCGTACCACTTTGCTGCCTTGGACTCCAGCTCGTACTGCAGTTCCAGCATGTCCGGCACAGCAGCGCTCAGTGGTGGAATCACTTCATTCAATGCACAATAGTCCACAGTCAATCTCCATTCTCCATCAGACTTGTGCACAGGCCAAATGGGGCTGTTGAAGGGTGAGTGGGTTTTACTGACCACCCCTTGGCTCTCCAGCTCACGGATCATCTTGTGGATGGGGATCACAGCATCTCAATTCATCTAGTACTGCCAGCAGTGCACCTTTGAGGTGGCAGTCAGTACTTGTTGCTCTTCCACCTTCAGGAGTCCTACTGCACATGGGTTTTCTGATAGTCCAGGCAAAGTGTTCAACTGCTTAATGCCCACTGTCTCTACCGCAACTATTCCAAAAACCCACCTGAGTCCCTTTGGGTCTTTGTAATAGCCATTCCTGAGGAAGTCTATTCCTAGAACACACGGTGCCTCTGGGCCAGTCACAATAGGATGTTTCTTCCACTCTTTCCCAGTCAGACTAACCTCAGCGTCCAGCAAAGTCAATTCCTGCAATCCCTCCATCACCACAGCAATGGAAACAGGTTCTTCCCCAACATGTCTCGATGATATTAATATACATTGCGAACCAGTATCAACCAATGCTCTCTTTCTGTGGCTCTGATGTACCAGACCATCGGATCCACACCGTCCAAAAGACACGGTTTTCCCGTGCCTCTCCCTGGCTAGAGGCAGGGCCCTTCTAGCCCTGGTTATTATTTTCTTCCCAGGCATACATATTAGAGGTACCTTCAGGTGGGTCTGACAGATCATCCTCCCTTCTGTAATACACAGCACCTTGGTCATGGGAGGTGGAGGCTACCTTCACTTTAGAAGAACTCCCTTGGTTAAAAAATAAAATACATGCAATAATACAAAAGAAAAACCACCAACAGAGTCAGAGTACAACCTGACACCCTGTCAGTAGGGTGTTGGTAGCAGTCCCAATAAATGGTGGCTGCAGTCCTCCTGGATGACAGATGTGGTTCAGTTGAAGCAGTGCTCCTGTAGAAGGTGCAGTTTTCCTCCGAAGGTCCAGCGATGATGTGGAAAAGGTTCGACTTTCCTCTGGGATCCAGTGGAAAGGGCTGCCTTCACATTCCAAACCCCAGTTTTTTATCTAGGTAGGAAAGGCTTGGCTCCTCCCCCTGGCTGGAGCATCTCCCAGTGGGATGATGTAATCTTATCAGTCATACAATAGGACTTAATGGCTCATTAACAGAAGATATCTTCTGGAGGAAGGATGGGTTGTGAAAAGATAACGATGATCATTCCCCTGATTTTTTCAGATGGCATATCATCAGAAGCAGAAGATATCTCCCACAGAGATAAGGATCACCACGCCTCCTGCATTACAACAGATGGTGATAGAATACACATTTTTGCATTGTACCCCAGGACATAATCCACCCCTTATTCTACTACCATCTACATCATACCCAAAACCAATACCCTCTTGCAGATATATATATATATATATATATATATATATATATGTATATATATATATAAAATACAGAATTAAACCTTACATACAGTTCTCACTTAAAATTAGGTTTCCTTGTGGTATACAATGGGTTTTCCCATTTTTCTGCATTACCCACTAAGTGTAATCAGGTCCTTGAGCAAAAACATTCCCACGGATTGGTTTGCCTTCGCCTGTGGTGGGATTAATCTAAACAGTCTTTGCTAAAACACCTTTAATGTATACTACAGGGACTTTGTCCCCATCCACGGTGTGCAGGGGTTCAGAGTGGGCAGGACCGGCTCGATTGATGGACCCTCGGGTGTTAACCATCCAGGTGGCTTTGGCCAAGTTCATTTCCCAATTCCTGAAGATTCTTCTACCCAATGCTTTCAGGGTAGTCTTATGGAGTCTATTACACCATTCAACTTTCTCGGTAGCTGGCGCGTGGTGAGGGATATGATATATCCATTTAATACCATGTTCTCTGGCCCAGGTGTTGATAAGGCCATTCTTGAAATGGGTTCTGATGTCTGACTCAATTCTGTCATGGGTACCATGCCTCCAAAGGATTTGTTTTTCAAGGCTCAAGATGGTGTTCTGGGCAGTAGCAGGAGGCACAGGGTAGGTTTGATTGGTAGGTTGTTTGATTGTGGCACAGGTCTCGCAGTTGTGGATGACCTGTGAGATGCTGTCCATGGTAAGGTCCACCCTTCAGTCACGGGCCCATGGATTTGTTGCATCTCTCCCCTGATGACCAGTGGCATCATGAGCCCAACGAGCTAGGAATTATTCTCCCTTGTGCTGCCAGTCTAGATTCACTTGTGATACTTTCACTTTGGCAGCTCGGTCCACCTGCTCGTTGTGATGTTTTTCATTAGCCCGAATTTTGGGTACGTGTGCATTCATGTGTCGAACCTTCATGGTCAGTCCCTCTACCCGGGCAGCAATGTCCAGCCAAATCTCAGCTGCCCATATGGGTTTCCCTCTGTGTTGCCAGTTGGCCTTTTTCCAGCGATCCAGCCATCCCCACAGAGCATTAGCTACCATCCATGAGTCAGTGTAGAGATAGAGCCTTGGCCACTTCTCTCGTTCAGCAATATCCAAAGCGAACTGGACGGCTTTTAGCTCTGCGACCTGACTCAATCCACCTTGTCCCTCGGTAGCTTGTGCAACTTGTCGTGTGGGGCTCCATACTGCAGCTTTCCATTTCTGGTTAGTGCCTACAATTCGGCAGGAACCATCAGTGAAGAGGGCATATCGTCTTTCAGTCTCCGGTAGCTCATTATATGGTGGGGCTTCCTCAGCACGTGCCACTTGCTCCTCTTCTTCTTCAGAAGACAGTCCAAAAGTCTCACCTTCAGGCCAGTTTGTAATTATTTCCAGAATCCCAGGGCGATTTGGATTCCCAATACGGGCACGCTGAGTGATGAGAGCAATTCACTTGCTCCATGTGGTGTCAGTGGCGTGATGTGTGGAAGGCACCTTTCCCTTGAACATCCAGCCCAGCACTGGTAGTCGGGGTGCCAGGAGGAGTTGTGTTTCTGTGCCAATCACCTCTGAGGCAGCTTGAACTCCTTCATAGGCGGCCAAGATCTCCTTCTCTGTGGGAGTGTAGTTGGCTTCAGATCCTTTGTAGCTTCTGCTCCAGAATCCCAGTGGTCGACCCCGAGTCTCACCAGGCACCTTCTGCCACAGGCTCCAAGACAAACCATGGTTCCCGGCTGCAGAGTAGAGCACGTTCTTCACATCTGGTCCCGTCCTGACTGGGCCAAGGGCTACTGCATGAGCAATCTCTTGCTTGATCTGGGCGAAGGCTTGCTGCTGCTCAGGGCCCCAGTGGAAATCGTTCTTCTTGCGGGTAACCAGGTAGAGAGGGCTCACAATCTGACTGTACTCAGGAATGTGCATTCTCCAAAAGCCTATGGCACCTAGGAAGGCTTGTGTTTCCTTCTTGTTGGTAGGTGGAGACATAGCGGTGATCTTATTAATTACCTCTGTTGGGATCTGACGACGTCCATCTTGCCACTTGACTCCTAGAAACTGAATTTCCTGAGCCGGTCCCTTAACTTGACTTCGCTTAATGGCAAAACCAGCTTTCAGCAGAATCTGGATAATCTTCTCTCCTTTCTCGAAGACTTCCCCTGCTGTGCTGCCCCATACAATGATGTCATCGATATATTGTAGATGTTCAGGGGCCTCACCCTTCTCCAGTGCAGCCTGGATCAGCCCATAACAGATGGTGGGGCTGTGTTTCCACCCCTGGGGCAGTCAGTTCCACGTGTATTGCACACCCCTCCAGGTGAAAGCAAACTGAGGCCTGCATTCTGCTGCCAGAAGAATGGAGAAAAATGCATTGGCGATGTCAATGGTGGCATACCACTTTGCTGCCTTGGACTCCAGCTCGTACTGCACTTCCAGCATGTCTGGCACAGCAGCGCTCAGCGGTGGAGTCACCTCATTCAATGCACAATAGTCTACGGTCAATCTCCATTCTCCTTCTGATTTACGCACAGGCCAGATGGGCCTGTTGAAGGGTGAGTGGGTTTTGCTGACCACCCCTTGGCTCTCCAGTTTACGGATCATTTCATGGATGGGAATTATTGAGTCTCCATCGGTACGGTATTGCCGGCGGTGTACTGTTGTTGTGGCGATTGGTACCTGTTGCTTTTTAACTCTCAGTAGTCCTACAGCAGAGGGGTCATCTGCAAGACCAGGCAAGGTGTTTAGCTTTCTAATGTTTTCTGTCTCTACAACAGGTATCCTGAAAGCCCAGCAATATCCTTTGGGGTCTTTGAAATATCTATTTCTAAGATAGCCTATGCCAAGGATGCATGGGGTCTCTGGGCCAGTTACGATGCGGTGTTTCTGCTACCTGTTCCCACTTAAACTCACTTTGGCTTCCACTACAGTCAGCTGTTGAGCTCTTCCTGTTATTCCAGACATAGAGATGGATTCTTCTCCTACATGCCTAGATGGCCGGTGTCAACTAAAGCCTTATGTTTTTGTGGGCCCGATGTGCCAGGCCATAGGATCTACACAGTCCAATAGATCCGATTATCCCTCTCCTCTACCTGGCTAGAGGCGGGGCTCTTCTATTCCTGGTCTTGGTACACGTTGCTTTCTTCTTGTAAATAGGTTCTTGTGGTTCCTTCAAGAGGATCAGTCATATCATCATTCTGATATTCTCTAGAGTTTTGTGCACGAGAGACTGGAGCAGCACTGACTCTAGATGAGCTTCTTCTTTTAGGTATCCTTCTTTTCAGCTCATGTACCCAGGCTGCTAAAGAGGAGGTGGGTTTTCTATCCCACTTCCTCATGTCTTCTCCATGCTCCTGAAGGAAAAACCAGAGGTTACCTCATGGAATGTGTCCTCTCTCCCTAGCTGAGGAACACCAGCTCTTAATGGCAGAAACTTTTGCTGTTTCTGGCGAGATCTGGTAGTTTTCTTCTTTAAGTTCTTTTTTTTGTTTCTGATGGCCCTCTTCAATCAAGTTCTGGACTTGCTCCACCAGCCTTGTTTCCACGGATGAGACATGGGTACAAAATGGGGCTGTGACAGTGTCCTCATAAATTCTTAGTTTATTGGCCAAGACACCTACCATGTCCTCACCTTCCCTCCACTGCAGCGTTGCCAGGTAACGGGAATACATCTCTGGTCCAAGTCGTGCAAATCTCAACCACATCTGTGACGTGCACCTGACACAGTCTGGGCTCTTAGGAAATCTCTCATCTTCTGAGAAAATGATCTCCAGCACGGCCAATTCCCTCAGGCATCAGATACCTTGTTCTATTGTGCTCCATTTTCCTTGGTGCACCTGGAGATCTTCTTTACAAAAGGTATCTGTCTTTCACACTTGTCAGCAGTTGCTGCCAGAGGCTGAGGGTTTCTTGGGTTCTCCCGATTCTTTGGTCAATGACCACATCCCGGGACAGAGATCCCAGTTGCCTGGCTTCACATCCATCCAGAATGGTGTCATTGACTGCAGTGTCTCAGATGCAGAGCAGCCAGGTCAGGATGGACTCATTTGTCTGGCGGGTGAATTCCCTCTGCAGGTCACGCAGCTCACCCAGGGATAGAGAGCGAGTGATGATTTCTGGCTCTGTCACTTCTGCTGGGTGCAAAGGTCCTGCCACGTCCTCGTCAGTCACTATGCGAACTGATTTGCTCTTTGATTTCTTCTTCTGAACGGGGGCAACTGCTACTGGTCTAGGCTGTTCTGGCTCAGTGATGGTTTGTGTGGAGATGCTGATGGTGCTTCTGTCTTTTTTCTCCTCTGTGCAAGTCTGTATAGACACGGACACTGTTGCTTTGCTTTTGGCTTTTTCCTCCTCTATGGCAGTCTGCATAGACACGGACACTGTTGCTTTTTGTTTGGTACTTCTCCTCTTTGTGACATTCTGTGCAGTCGTGGACGAAGGTGATTTGTTTCTTTTTTCCTCTTCCTCAAGAATACGCATCAATACGCCATGTAGTGTTCTGTTTCTAAGCATGTTGTAGGCTGTAAAGGCTGTGCAGAGGAGACAAAGCAGAACTAACAACAATATTATGCTGTCCTTAGCATCCAGCGGGAACTCAACATTTCCAAAAACTACTGTATCAGGCCGGAAAGATTGGAAAAAATCATCCTTTACCCCTCCCCCCAGGGGATGGGTGCGATTGTTAAAACCCCAGATGTAGCAACCTAGACTAGGACAAGCAAACAAAGTCGAGTATATATTCTGGATTATGTTCATTGCCTCAGAGGTTATCATGCAGTAGACATAATAGGACAGTAAAGCAATTTTTATACCATATCCTGGTCTACACAGGAGCATTACAGCTGGCAGATAGTTCCCCATGTGTGGAAAAATATAGAGAGCAAGATATAAAACCCATGTAAGCATGTTGAGAATCATGGTGAAAACAAAATTGTAATACTGACTTTCCTCAGTACACTTCGTGCCCCACGTTGGGAGCCAATTAATGTGTTGGTTTGAAAGTAAAACCAATGAGAGACTCCAAGTCAGTAATACAATTTAATAGGAAAAAAAGAGAAAAAATAAAATACATGCAATAATACAAAAGAAAAACCACCAACAGAGTCAGAGTACAACCTGACACCCTGTCAGTTGGGTGTTGGTAGCAGTCCGAATAAATGGTGGCTGCAGTCCTCCTGGATGACAGATGTGGTTTAGTTGAAGCAGTGCTCCTGTAGAAGGTGCAGTTTTCCTCCGAAGGTCCAGCGATGATGTGTAAAAGGTTCGACTTTCCTCTGGAATCCAGTGGAAAGAGCTGCCTTCACATTCCAAACCCCAGTTTTTTATCTAGGTAGGAAAGGCTTGGCTCCTCCCCCTGGCTGGGGCATCTCCCAATGGGATGATGTAATCTTATCAGTCATACAATAGGACTTAATAGCTCATTAACAGAAGATATCTTCTGGAGGAAGGATGGGTTGTGAAAATATAACGATGATCATCACCCTGATTTTTTCAGATGGCACATCAGCAGAAGATATCTCCCACAGAGATAAGGATCAGCCCCCCTCTTACATTTCAACAGATGGTGATAGAATACACATTTTTGCATTGTACCCCTCGGGACAACCATTAGTAAAGTGACCCCGAAAACATACAGTTAGAGTGTGATAGCCCTGCATCCATGTACCTGCCTTCCAAAGGAAGTTAAAAATCCATTAATACCTGACCTTATTAACCCATAAAGCAAACTGGATAACTGCCACAGTAGCTTCAGTTATAGGGCCCATGTTTAGATAAGGGACTGCAAATGGAAGGAATACAGCCACGACCACGTTCCACCCGAGCCAGGGTAAGCTGGACCACATGATGCCACCCAATGAGGTTTCTATATCCAGCACACAAAAAAACAGGTTACCTAAGAGCTGTTAGTCCTTCTTTCTCTCGATGCCCTCGTGCCCCACATTGAGTGCCAAAATCTATTAGTTCAAAAGACAGGTGTCTGCCAAGAAAGGCAGGAGCCTCTTTTTAAAATGGAGAATGTAAACCCTCCCCTCCAAATTTTTATAATTTTGAAATTAAGGGAGCTCTCAGGCAAAGATATGGGAATAGGAACAACAGTTCTTTACTACAAAAATTTAAATAGGAATATAGTATTACAGAAAACAAACCCAAAAACCCACTGACATTCAGGGTGTTGGTAGCAGTCCCATTAAATGGTGGCTGCAGTCCTCCTGGATGACAGATGTGGTTTAGTTGAAGCAGTGATCCTGTAGAAAGATGCAGTTTTCCTCTGAAGGTCCAGTGATGATGTGGAAAGGTCCAGTTTTTCCTCTGGAATCCAGTGGGAAAAGGCTGCCTTAATGTTCCAGATCTCAGTTTTTATCCAGGTAGGAAAGGCTTGGCTCCTCCCCAGGTTGGAACATCTCACAATGGGATGATTTAATTTTATTCATTTATTTTATTTTATTTATTTATCAGTCATACAGTGGGTCCCAATGGGATGATGTAATTTTATCAGTCATTCAGTGGGTCTCAATGACTATATTTTCCTGGAGGAAGGATGGGCTGTGGAAAAGATAAGGATGACTGCCCCACCTGATTTTAACAGATGGCCCATTAGCAGGGAATATCTCCCACAGAAATAAAGGTCACTGCCCCACCTGTTTTCAATAGATGGTGATAGAATACATACTTTTGGTCACATCCTGTATTGGAACCTAAGACATCTTTGTTAAACTTTTTATTGTTTTAGGAAGAAGTCATGTTCTCCATGCCCTCATTGGAATTTGTTTCATCCTGTTTGCCCTAAACTAGTCCTCTGTTGCATGGATTGTCCATCAACCCAGGAAAAACATCTGGGTTATGTTAGCAGAGGCCCTTAAACAAGACCATACCTTCCTGTCTACAGCAGCAGCAGAAAATCCTATTTCAACCTGCCTAGTGAGGGTCCCGTTTAAACCTGAGGAGTACCCTGAAAGAACATAAAAAAACCCCATAAATAGCAAAGCACCCACATAGTTTACTGAACACCAAGCAGGACCTATGAACATAAATTGCCCATTTACAACCCCTTCATGCTGTGGTGAGAGTGGGTAGGCAAGCTTGACAAGAATGGTGAACCACAAGAACTTGAAATTTTAGGGTCTTCTAGTGCAGCCTATTGCATTCAGTTTGTCTGTGAACCAAGGCACCACACAGACCAGTACACCAATGTTCTCCAGCCTGAGAAAGATTACCAGGCTAAGAGGCGGTGCGATAAGATTGAACATGTTAAGATGGCCACCAACCAAAGAGACTAGAAAAAGGTACTTTTCTCATTTGTGGGAATAGAGCTTAGGCAGGTATCTCCTCTTGCCTGCTCAAAGGTCCATGCACCTTTGGGCGGTTGTCGCTGTTCACACTCAACCAAACCCAAATTATGGATTGGCAACAGAAAAACAATTTGAGAATCCAGAAATGAAGCATTGATAATTTAGACAAACACTGTGGATCAGAAATTATTCATTCATCTTGGCTAAAAAAGAGATGCAGTCTCTATTTTTACCATAGGTTGCAGCTGCTAAAGCACTAGGTGAATTTGGCCACCTCCAGTGTTGGGTAGTGAAACAAGCCAATTTAACAACAACCGCAATCAGTGACCTCCTAGCAGACAGAGAAATCACTAAGAAAGCTAGGCTGCAAAATCGGGCAGCAATTGACTTCCTGCTGCTGCTGCACGGACATGAATGTCAAGAGTTCGAATGTCTCTGCTGCCTCAACGTAACACCAAAGGCACAGGACGTCCACGCATCCCTGTGAAGAATGCAAGAACTAATAATTGACTTAAAAAAAGAATCAGAGGACTGGCTGGGGAACATCTTCTCAGGGTGGGGGTTGACTGGGTGCCTCTCTTCCATTGTTAAATTCATTGTTTGGTTTATTGTAATTGTTTTCCTTGTTGTAATATCCATTGCTATATTAACAAGAAGTTGCCTTTCCACTGCCGCACACCTCACCATTTCCCCTCCAGAAATTAATGTTACTGAGACCCCTTATGTTCATGACCCAGGAAAAGCCAATGCCAGTAACCCTGATGCTAAGGATTCTCCTAATAACAGCCTCCCACCTCAATGGTGATAGGACTTACGCCCAAAATCAGCATGTAACCTCGATCCTTCCTCTTTCAGAAAAAGATAGGGGGAGACGTTGCTGTTAGTGTTTGTGTTACCCCCAGCTTTCAGTTTCATAATCCGGGTAATGGTTGCTTCTGATAATGGTTGCTTCCAAAGGCCTCCCTATGTTGCTCCAAGTTGGTTTCTCCCTAAGTTATATCCACCCCGATGTAAGCCACTCCCCTTTGCCCTCCCCTTTGCTCTCATTGGAACTGGCTCTGTAAACCCTCCCCTCACTCCTCCCCTAAGGTTATCCCATTAGCTGGCTGTTTGCACCTGCCCACCGGTTTTGGCCTGTATATAAGGTACTGCAGAGCTGCTCTCTTTCTCTTTTGCTTCTGAATCTCTGGATTAAAAGGCCTTCTGGAATATCAGGTGGAGAGCATCCGTCAACTCTTTTACTTTAATCCCTGACGCTGGTAAAGCTAATCCCACTGTAGCACCACACCTCTGAAGTTTAGCTCCTGGTGAATTTATCCTGGAGGTGTTCCACAAACCTTGGCCTGGCTGCTGGTGTTGTAAAAGAGCTAGCTAAAGACTCCCATGGTCACGTCACTTTACCAGGGTGTAAGGGTTGGTCCAAAGTTTCCCTCGTTTTTGCCTCATGACCATCGCAAGAAGACCCCGAGGACCCCCACCCAGATTGACTCTGGACAATGGTTTTCTGGCCTGGTTGAGGTGGATGCTTGCCAAGGGACTGTTTGCAGCTGTGTTGCGCTCACTGGACTGTGCTGTCATGGTACCAACTGCAGCCTGCAAGTACACCTGTCTCTCAGAGCACCTCACAATGATCCATAAATCTTCCCACTCCATGGCCACAAGCCACACACTTTGGAAAAGGACTATAAAAGAGTGATCCTCTGGAGAAGACCCTTGGGATCCGCCCATGGATGAAGACCCGTCCATTGGCTGGCCCACAAAAACGTCCCTGTTGTCTGTTGGTAGCTTTTTCCCCATTCCCCTCTTTTTCTCTCTCTATACTCCATTTCCTATATCTCTCTCCTCTATCGCAAATGAGTTGTTGGCATTCAATAAAAATGCATTGCTGTGAGTAAAATGATTTGTCCCCCGTTGTTGCCTTTTTGCACCTCTGAGATCAAACAAACCATCACAACCCCCACTCTATGTTGGTAGATCGTGACAGGGGAATCCCAGAAGGATAGCACTCTTCAGCCCCACTGTTTGCAGATAAACTACTGAAGGGAATAGCAGGGCATGGTCTGTCTGGACTTCCACTCCCCCTGACTCCAGGAAAAAGTTCATCGTGCCAGCCTGGGCACTGCCCAGTTCCCTCATCTGTTGTCTTGCTCTTGTCCTAAGCCCCATCTCCTTGGAGGAGGTCGGTCACCGTGCCATGCCCAGGATCCAGGCCAGCCCTGTCTTTCCCCAACTCCTTGGACAGGAGGACAGAAAGGAAGGAAGGTTTGGGGCTTACCTGCAGTTCCAGGACTGAGTCTCCCTTGGCCGTTCATCATCTCTCCAAGAGGATCACTCTTCTCCAAGGGTCCCTGTTACCAGTGTCACCACAAACACAGCCTTCCTCCTGCACAGGGCTCCTCCCACTCTGGTGAGGGGCCTTCAGTGGCTCTAATCTGATGTTCTGAACAAGCCATATACTGGGTGTACCCCACAGCACATGGAGACTGAGCAACTTCCATCATTATCTTGCCAGGACATTTCACACAATACACACTGAAACAGAAACTCATTGAGGCAAAGGAAAACAAATGAAGGGGAGCATCACTGCAGCTCACACAATCTCCCTTTGCACAGCCTCTGGTAGTTTCCCAGGTCATACATGGCCTTCCCTCTCTGCTGCCTGCTCTTTCCTGCTGACGGTCCATGTGTGTGAAAATACATACCCGGGCAGATAAATTTAGCATTTCCTAGCAAAGGGCTAAAAGCACTGAGCACAGCCTACAAAACAGAATTAAAAATGACAGGAGAGCATATGTGTGACTCAGTGTGGGCAGTGCCCATGTGCACCCTGAGCCCAGAAATCCAGAGCACAACAGAGAATTTGCCAACACTCTTTTGATCGAATTCCAGTGGAAGAGAGGATGGAGCTTTGGGCAGAGGTGTTCAGTATGCCCTGCCTTCTTGTTGCTGGAGGCCAGAGAGGATCACTGGATGGTACCAGAGTAACTCTGCATGACAGATCAGGAATTTTGCCTTTGGTATGACTACAAAATCTGCAGCCATACTTGTTGTTTGTAGCAATTTTCAAGGAGACTTGGACTAAAGTCCTGCAGCTTAATATTGCTAAGGATATCCCTAAGGATGAAGGATCCATAGTGCATCCCAATGTCCTCTGAATGGACTGAGAAGAGAACATAGAATTTTCTCATGTTCCATCACATAGTTTCTCCCTGTGGAGAGGAATTAATGGGTGCAGACACACAAGAATAGGAGAGCTTTTAACATAGACATTTCAGGTGAAGCATCAGAAGATCAGGACACAGAACTGCTTACAAGTGAGGACAAGCCTGAGCTCTCTGTAGAAGACATCCTCTGATTCTGTTCTTTTGTGCATAACAGGCTGCAGGCACGGTCAGACCCTGCATTTCAAAACATCTTTGTGTAACTAATGTTCACAAGCCCCCTCCCCACATAAAAACACATTCCCATGACTTGTGTAACATGCAATCTCCCACCAGCCCCCCAGGAAGTGCAGCTGCAAGAACACATCCCCTTGTGGAAGCAGGGGTTTCCCTGTTCCCACACACTTCCCGCTGGACACTTAGGATTCATGAGTATCCACCCCTCTTCCAGCAGTGTGTGAAGCACAGGTGAAAGCACAGGCCCACGCTGTCACACTGCAGAGCTGTGGGTCTGTGCCTGCTGCACCCCTCAGTGCCATGAGCGAGGTCACCCAGAGCATTCAGCTGCCAGGGAGCTTCTTACAGACAGAGGTGGCCAAGTTGCAGAGCACCCTGAGCTCAATGGCCACTTCCTTCCTTCCTTCCTTCCTTCCTTCCTTCCTTCCTTCCTTCCTTCCTTCCTTCCTTCCTTCCTTCCTTCCTTCCTTCCTTCCTTCCTTCCTTCCTTCCTTCCTTCCTTCCTTCCTTCCTTCCTTCCTTCCTTCCTTCCTTCCTTCCTTCCTTCCTTCCTTCCTTCCTTCCTTCCTTCCTTCCTTCCTTCCTTCCTTCCTTCCTTCCTTCCTTCCTTCCTTCCTTCCTTCCTTCCCACTTCTCTCTCCTCTCTCTCTTACAATGTTCTTGCTTCATCTAGACTTTGTTTTCACACTGCTTGTGTGCCTCAGAAGCCTATCCCTAATGCCTTGGTTATTGTTAGGCTGGTGGTCATGTTCTTCTTTAACAGAGGTAATTTGTGGCAAATGCCCCTCAAATAGTTGCAGCTATTCAATTCACACAGCTGTTTGCATTTACATTCCTACTTTATCACTTGCTGCTGTCCAGACCAAAGGAAGAGGGCAGAATCATCTCAGACACAAAGAGGCTGGGAAGAGCGCAGTGGTCATGTTCCCACCACAGGACACTCAATTGGCATCACAGAAGGAGTTAGGTCTGGATGAGATACACAACTGCACTGTGAATGTGGAGGAGATTGGGACACCAGGAAAGGGAAGGGAGGACATTTGCAGCACTGCAATTCTCCAGTTCCCTGATACCAGCAATACTCTCTGCTGACAACTGCTTTCTCAAAGCTGCCTGTGACACTTCTTCACATCTGCTTCTGTTATTAACTCTATCCTATGTAATTAAGTCAAATCCCTACAAGTGTTATTACTACATGAGTGGAAATAGCCTTGCTGAGAGGGACTTCTTGCACAATAATGTAGTAATAGGACAAGTGGGAATGGCTTGAAACTGACAGAGAACAGGTTTTGATTAAATATTAGGAAGGAATACAGTACTGTGAGGTGGTGAGGCACTGGAACCAGCTGCCCATAGGAGCTGTGGATGTCCCATCCCTGAAATGTTCAAGGCCTGGCTGGATGGGGATATGAGTAACCTGGTCTAGTGGAGGGAGTCTTTGCCCATGACCTAGAGGGCTTGAAACTAGACTATCCTTACAAGTTCCTTCCAACCCAAGCCATTCCATAACTGGCGGATTATATCCCCACAGGAAAGAGATGGAAATGGATAAGAGAGATATGCACAGAGAGCACAGAGCCTTTTTGCATTGGTGTGATATTGTATTTTGTCTTGTCTAAGTTTCAGAATTTGTTCAGCAAATCCAGGACAACTAGAGGACATTTTGTATGTGACTCAACAAAAAGCAAACACCTCTGCTCAAGGAGACGAAGGACATTGAATATGTGGATATCAGTCTTCCATTCCTGTGTCTTCCTCCTGGAGAAGCCCATCTTGTTTCAGCCAGAAGCTCCTGGACCCTCTAAGAGAGAAGAGGACACAGGAACACAGGACCTGCTTTGGAGAGCCTGAGCCTTTCTCTATTCCTGAGCCACCCCATGCACAGGGGATGCTGGACAAAGCTCATTTTACTCCCACACATACATGGTCCCCTCCCACAGAGTGAAGATGTATCAGGGCTCCCCACCCCTCCCAGAATATCCAGCGCTGTTCCCAGTTCGTAGCTCAGCTCCCAGCTTTTCTCAGGACTGGGGTATTTCCATCACACAGTTACTGCTGCAGCTTCACAAATTCGATAAATACTGGTACGTGATGATGGGATGTCATTCCAGTTGTTGAGAGCTTGTACAGGACGATGGATTACAGTGCAGTTCTCATCAAGGCCATTATTTGGTTCTCCTTTTCTCCAGAACCTGGGACAGAGACAGGCTGGTTACACCCCAGTGTCCACTGTAAAGCACTGCTGGAAAAGGACACAGTGGGATGCAAGACTTGAAGGGAAGAGACAGAAATTCCCAGTGCTGATTTGTGGGCAGAAGCAGTGCCCTTGCTCCTGCTCCATATCCCACTGGCAGCAGTGTCACATGGAAACCTGCCTCCTTCCCACAGCCTTCCAGCACAACAGGGCCCCGCTCCATCCTGCTGGGGGGAACTGATCACCACCACTCATGCCATGCACCTCACACCCAGCAGAGTCCTGTGTCAGCCTCCAGGGCAAGACATAGCAAGGACAGTCCTGGTGCTGTCTCCCTGTGCCCCATCTCTTTCCCTGCATTTCAGCACAGGCCTTTTTGTGCATACAAGTGCAGTGATTGGAGGTCAGGCTAGGCTGCTCATCAGGCTTCTGAAGGGCTCTTGCTGACAGCAAGGTGAAGGTTTTTCTATGCCTCCAGCATTGACTTCCATGTCATAGGAAGTTAATTCATAACCAATATCCAGCACAGATGGGCCATGTGACCCTGGTGTCCTACACAGCCCAGGCCTGCTGTATCTTTGATCTCTCACAAGGAAGTGTGGTGACAACCTCCTCTCATGCACCTCACATCTCTCCTACTTTCTTCCCCTACCAGGATTCACTCCAAACACTCTTCATCCAGAGATACTCACGCTGCTGTCACATCAAATGGAGTCCCGTCCACCCACTGCCACTGACCCTCCTCCTCCTCAAACAGACCGATGTAGAAATTCTCTCTTTCTGGAGGTTGTTTTATCTGCTCAGAGAGGAACTCCTGGAAATCAGACAGGGAGTACAATGTCCATGAGGTGCAGGATTGAGCACAGGGAGGCATCAGGATTCCCTGTGGGGTGAGGCTGGTGGCAGAGGGGGACTGGTGCTGCAGAGGTGCAGACAGGACATTCTCCCTCCCCTGCAGGACAAGGAGGGGCTCTGAGTCCCCTCCAGGGCCCAGCACTGTGTCTCTGCCTGCTGGGTCCCTCTCTCGGCCCTCTGCATGTACCTGCTCTGCCTTGCTGTTGATCACCACCAGGTGGGAGCCCATCCCAGTGCAGTTCTGCTCACTCTCAGCCCAGTTCATCTTATCAAGGGACAGGAAATAGCAGCTTCTTTGAAACCTTCTCCAGCCCTCTGGGCAGCACGTCCAGCCTCGTTCTGTGCAGGGAGAGGACAGAGAGATGAAGGCTACTAACAAGAGATGGTGATTGCCAAAATCCCAGTTTTCCAGGGACAGTCCTCATGTTCTCTTTAGGGACTTTTCCTGACAGAAAGTGCTTGAAAAACAGGGATAATACAGACATTTTTTCTCATTGCTTTGGGGTATGACCAGTGAGCTTTGTGTGCCCAAAGCCATGGTAATCCTTGTAAGGGGGTCTCATGTCTTGCAAAGGTCTTTTGGTGATGTGGTTTGAGTTGTTCTGGCACAGCCTCCTTGAGGCCTTTAGCCCCAGGGAAGAGGGGACATTGCCAGTACTGACCTGTGCCTTGTGGCACTGCTGAGTCACACTTCCACTCCGAGAACTGCTGCTGCAGGGCTCTGGGCTGGTCAGTGCTGTGCCAGAAGAGAACCACTGCAAAGGAGAGGAAAGGCAGCAGGATTACCCCTTCCTGCCAGCTCCTCACACAGCATCTCTGGCCCCTTGACTCTCCTTCCACCATTTCCCCACCAAGCATTGTCCCATCTGCCACCTCTCCTGGCCCAAACCAGAGGCACAGCTGCCATCCCAGCCAGACAGAGATCGTCTTCCAAGTCAGACAGCAGAAGGATCCCTGGAAGCACATCCCACTGAGGACATGCCACACACATGGCAGGATTGATCCCACCCAACCACAGCCACTCTGCCATGCACATACCTACAGCCCAGCTGCCAGCCTACAAAGCATTCTCTCACTGTCACACTTTGTCTCTTCCTAAACTACACATCAACAGGCATTGGGAGGAGTCTCCCATCAGCTGGGCCTGTTCCACCAGCAGCACACAGTCCAGGTGCAGGGAATCACATCCAGCTGGAGCTGCTGCAACCAGGGGGGAGCACACAATCCTAGGACTTACTAGCTCCATTTTGTGGGGAATAATGCAGTGTTGGTGAAAGGCCACAGCCGCAATCCCAAGGACTTACAAGGAACTCAGACACTCAGGAGTATGGATTAGGAGCTGATCAGGGTGTGCTTAACAGTCCAGGTGCCTATTTTCATCAATCATCTAATTTAGAAATATGTTTACTTATGAGTAGAACAATCCTAGTGGCTTTATTGCCTGATGAGTGCATTGCTGCAATGGAAGAAGGCTGAGAGGAGATGGGCAAGGGCAATATCTGACAGACCACCCCCATTGCCAATAAAGTGGACCTTATCCCTACATAATGGGGATGAAAAGGATGTTGGCATTTGGTTTATTTAGCTGAGGGAATTGGTCAGCTGTGGAAGTGTTCATCAAGTGTTTAGAGATCAAAAAGGGGGTAGCATCTTCCTCAGTTAGCCAAACCAGCACAGGGGAAGTGTATACCTTAGTGCAAAATAGTGTAAAAAACTGAATGACTAACAAAAACATACCTGAAGAAAGCAATGGGCCTGAGCTGGCTTAAACTCCCCTATTTTGTCCTGGTATTTGGGGACACTCAAGGTCTTGATGTGGAGCACACTGCAGAACTATGTCCAGTTTGGGCCGCTCATAACAAGTAGGATATTTCAGTGCTGGAGCACTGTCCAGAGAAGCGTAGTGGACCTGGGGAGGGGTCTGGAGCACAAGTCCTGTGAGGAGCAGCTAAAAGATCTGGTGGTGTTTATCCTGAAGAAAAGGAGGCTCAGGGGTGACATTATCACTCTCTACATCTCCCTGAAAGGAGGTTGTAGCCACGTGGGGGTCAGCCCCTTCTCCAAGGTAACAGCCAACAGGACAAGAGAAAATAGTCTGAAGTAGGACCAGGGAAGATTTAGTTTGGATATTAGTAAAAGCATTCTCACTCAAAGGTGGCCAAGCATTGAATGGACTACCCAGAGAAGTGGTGGAGTCACCATTCCCTGTAGTGTTCAAAAGACAAGTAGATGTGGCACTTGGAGACATGGTTTAGTGGTGGGCTTGGCAGTGGTTGGTTAGCAGTTTAACTACATGACCTGAGCTGTCTTTTCCAACATTAATGATTCTATGATTCCATGCCTGTATGACCAGCAATTAAAATCTTGTTTGTATTGTGATCCATCTGTGCATTGCAGTGGCCACTGTCTGCTACATGCAATTTGTACTGGTTTTTCATTTAAATGCTGTATCACTCTGCTAAACCAAAATCTTGTGTAGCATCAATTAATTTGGATAAGTAAAAATTCACTAAAAATTAAATCCTTCCATGTGTATCAGAAGGTATCAGATGCTAACATCCCAGCCTAAAACTTCCCAACCATTTGGCTGAGTGCTGTGTGAGAACAAAGCAATACAAACTTCTGGACTCAGACACTATGGGCAGCAAAAGGAAAGGCAGTGATTTATCATAATAAGATGCCCCTTCCAAAATCCATTGTGGTTATGGACAACTTGAGCAAACATGCCATGAATGAATTATCTTTAATAGAAAATGAGAATAAAACAGTCTTCACAAACAGAATGTCCAGGAAAAACCTCTAAGGAATTGTTCTGCAATCAACCCTAAAAAGAAGTGAGAGTTAATTAACTGCACTGTGCAGTTAATCCTGGAGATGCCAGGACTGTGAGAAGCCACGTTTTTGCACTAGAACACAAAGCTTATCCAAGCACCTTAGAGAGCCTAAGTGCAGATTCAGCTGCCTGTATAGACACTTGTGCTTCTGTCTCCACGTTTTCCCATCTGCCAAATGTAACTGAGTTCTTCTTGTGGGAAATAAAGGTAGAGAATTGTTCCAGAGTTCCAAAAAGGCCATGCAAGATTGGAATGTGCAATCTGGGCATGCTGACAAGGCTGCAGGGTAAACAGTGGAAGATTGTTGGGATGTATGCAGACATATACAAAGTCAGGGCAGGAAAACCTGAGACCTTACACAAAGCCCAGACCACCATGAACCCTGGTTTCTCTACTTTTCTGCCAGCACTCCCCCCAGACGTCTCCTGCACATACTCACCAAGGAGGGCGACAACAAGGGCAAAGCACACCAAGAGGAGCAGCAGAGAGATCAACCATGGCAGCCAGAGTGGATATTTCTGGGGATGGTGCTCAGGCTTCTTTGTCTCAGGAGGTGCTAAAAGGGATGGAACCACACCAAATAAAACACCACAGTCAACTATGGGTCCGTCAGTCCACAGTCCACATACAAAGGATGTACTGCTCAAGGGAGAGCTCCTCAAAAGAAAATGAAAATAATTTCATTTTTTATATGGAATTTAAAAGGTTTGGGAGAAGGGCAGACTGGAACAGAGCAGGGAATGTCTGTGGTTTCTGGAGAAAAGTCAAATTCATTGAGGGTGTTCCCAGCCCAGCCAGTGTGCCAACAAGGACAACTGTTGGTGTTTGGGGGTGACCCTTCACAGGACCTCAAAATCTGCAGTGAAACAACGTCTTTCTAGATTGAGCCCAAAGCTGCCAAATCCAACATTGCTCAAACCATGATACTTGAGACATACAAGGGCAGATTTCATGTTGATTTCTTCACAGAAAACTTTCTCAGCCTGCTTCAGTTCTTTCTTAGTATTTTGGACTTCCTGTGCAGAAAGGTGGTGTAATCTGAGTGAGGATGGGAGACAAAAATTGTGCAAGGCTATGATGGCACATCATCACTGGGAGATTAAAAGATCTGTTTTTTCCTTCCATCTCTGCTTTCCACGTCAGGATCCAAAGATTTGCTGTAATAAAGCTAGGTTGTGCTAGGCTGGATGTCTGGGGAGAACAGAGGTCTGTGTCCAGCAGCCTGAGTAAAGTACTCAGATTAAGATTTGCCAGGACCTCGCTCTTGTCTAGAGGGATATTGCCAGCACTGAGGAGGTTTGGGAGCAGGCGGGAGAATGGGCCACGGGGAAGGAGAAGCAAACACGTGTTAGGGGATTGTTCTAGCTTGTGGCAGGTACACAAGCCAGGGCAAACAGGAGGGTAAACAGACAGCAGCACTCACTGCAGGACAGGAGTAAAGACATTTTGGGAGAGAGTGCTATTAATGATAAGATTTAGAGAGCCTTCATTCGTTGTTCAGCATGAAGTGTGCCTGCCAGACATGCCTAGTAAGCAAGACTGTCAGAAACGTGCTCTTTGTGGAAGCCTTCTGACTACTTCCCAAAGGCTTGGGAGAGACTGCTACAGCAGGGCAAAAGGCATCATCTTTCATTATCTGGAGAGGAAATATGTGTGGACAGGCAAGGTCCACGTTTCCCTGGTCAAATCATGCTTTTCTAGCCAAAGCATTTTCCTTAGTGAAAGCAAGCCCTCATCATGATCTGGAGTCCAATTTCAGAGTAGCTCTAACCAGTCCAACTGATTTTTTTGATATTCAGCACATCTAGAGATTGTTCAACCTGTGCCCAGTCAGACCTGAGCATCCCACACTCACACCCAGGTGGCACAGGGAGCACTGCATGCTGTGCACCTCAGCAACACAATTGAAGTGCAGTAATCTTGAGCTCCCTGCAAAATGCTTTCCACAGCTGGTCTGTGATCTGTAACACGTCCAGCATGATCACAACACAACAGACTTGATATGTTTGGAATAATCATTTGGAATGATGGGGAACTTCCACCACCCCACCTCATCACAGTGGAAATGCTAACTACATCCAGAACCAACTAATCTTGGTGCATTGAAAACAATGAGCTTTCAAGTCAGACATGACTACGTACACTCTTTATTTCTCTGACTCATGCCTCAGAGCAGGCAAGGAATAACCTGGAGCTGATGCCTTCTCTGTTTGGGATTGTAAAACTGAGGTCAAACTGTAAATAGGCAAGCTAATACCCTTAGGCAGCAGTAATTATTTATTTCATTTTAAAAATCATCATTCATTGATTTATGCACACATACTTTTACTGCCCTGGAATCTGCTGTTGTGTAGGATCCTGTGTGTCGGGCAGAAGCAGTGAGCCTTACACAGAACATCTCAATGAGTTCCTACTTGTGGCATAATGACTATGGAGTAGCTACTGACCTGAATATGCCTTAAATTTGCAAGCAGTTAGTAAAAGAACCATTTTACATATGCAATTTTTAATAGGAAAAAAAAATTGTTTGTTGAGTGTGTTAAATGTTTTCCAGGAGTGGAAGACATCAATAACAGATTTGGATCTCCCTTCAGATCTTAAATAATTCTTCTTCTGTATATTTCAGGTTGTTCAAGTTTTGGGTCTCTCTTCTCCAAGGACTCTTTCTCAATCAGCCATGGACGATGGGGTTATGTTTCTGCAGCCAGTACCACTTCTCATGAAGCTGCAGAGTACAACTGACTGCTCTACTATAAGCAGGCATGTTGATTCTCCTACCCTCTCCACAAGCAGCAATCTGTAGTCTGACTCAGAGGCAAGAGCAGCCGGCACTTGGGCTTATTTGCTGCTTTGGGAGCCCCTCCACCTTTGTGACAGATCAGACTGTTTATAATAAACCACAGTCTCTACTGTTGGTACTCAGCATGGTCCAAAAATTACTCTTTCAGGACTACATAACATGTAGGGTACTGAGGGAGCCCAAACAGCTTCCTTAATGAATGCTCATTTGAAACCTACAGTTTGTGCTCCCAATAGTCATTCTTGTTCATGTTGTAACTCCCATTCACCTTTCCTCTTGGAGACGGTCCTCAAGACTCTTATTTCAAAACTCCTTCAGTCTCCTGATCATTTAGCTCCCTTTTCTCATTAATCCATCAAGATCAGGTAGGAACCAGTGTCACAGAAGGAAAAATCTCCATTCCCTCTTCTTCAGCCCCACTCCTTCCAGCTCCCTTTCTCCCAAATAACCCATTCATTCCTTACCTTTGACCACTGGAGCCGGTGATTCATTCTTGAATTTCACCTCAGCATAGGTGATTTCTGATGCCATTTAATCACAGTGTGACCCTGTCCTTAGTTTTGCCACATAAAAACTGGTCCTTTTAGCTCCTTGTTTCCAGAGGGTGACACAAATAGGTTACTGAGCCTTCCCCATCTGTTCATTCACCCTCTGCCCATCAAAGAAGGCTGTGCTGAACACTGGAAGCACTGGAGATAACCTGAGAATTCCTGGGAGCTCAGAAATGCTCCAAAGAGATCTTCAGCTTCTTAGCCCAGGAAATCAGCCCTGGCAGCATGGAAGATTTTGAGACGTGAAAGAAAAATGAGAACCTCACAACTGAAAAGGAAGTTGCACTCCTCCTTCCCATATCAGATTCTCAGCTGATAGGTTTCCTTTGTAAGACCCTTTTCATGGGGTTTCTTTTTTTTAAACTTTTTTACTCCACTATCTTCTCATATTTTCATGCCTTTCTTTGTCTGTAAGTACTTCTACCATTGCTGTCACATTTGCAGCTATCACAGGTCCTAGCCCAGTTTAACCTGCAGTCCAGCACAAAAAGCATTCTGTTCAACTTGTCCCTTGTGGTTAAGCTGCATTTGCTACATCAAATGTAGCAGCTATGTCTCATTCTTCAAAGTCTGTCCCAGTTGGAAGCCAGCACTAGAACAAATCTCAGACTAGAAAATGTTCCTGTAGAAGTGAGACTGAGGAGTTGTAGCCTTAGACAGAGAAATAGAAATAATCAGAAGGTTGATATATCCATGAAGAAACAGAAGGATCAGGCTGGGGTCAGGGAGGAGAACAAGCAAAGTGGAATTAAAAAAAAAATATCTTGATGGTCTGAGAGATTACTGGGAAGAGTACAGACAGAAACTTTTCTATTATAACGTGATTCACAGCCTGTGGAAGTTCAGAGCAGTGCTGGCTTCAGGCTCCATTTCAGAGGTTGAAAAGGGATGGTTTACATTTTTCTGCTACTTCTCCAACACTCATTTATCTCCGTTATCTCTTTTCTGGTAAAGACCTGATATTGCCTTGGGCAAAATGTCAGTGCTTAGTCTGATTTCAAACTGGAGCAGATCTTGAAAAGAGACAAGGGAAATGGCTGCTGACATCCATTCTAAATCAGAAGGACTTCTGAGAATAGATGCCAGTAAGTCATGCAGGGTGAGGAGGATTCAGTCAGTAGATAGGACTAAGATTTGGGCCAGAAGGCACCTTCAAAGACTATCTTCACCAGCCCACCTGCCATGGGCAAAGACATCTTGCACTACATCAGGCCCCTTCCAAGCTGGCCCTAAACATTTTCAATTAAGGGGAATCTGCAACTTCTCTGGGCAATCTGTTCCAGTGTCTCAGCACCCTCATTGTAAAGAATTTCTCCCTTATATCTAATCTAGATCTGGCTTTTTCAGTTTAAACCCATTACCCCTTATCCTACCACTACAGTTGCTGTCAAAAAGCTCTCTTCATCCTTCTTATAAGCCCCTTCTAAGTGCTGGAAAGCCACAACAAGGTCTCCAAAACAAGCAGAAGGAAGAAGCTGGCTAGTTTGGTTAGCTGGAATTCCCTTATGGCAGAGCCGAATGAGATGCTCACAGGACATCCAGAGAGCACAGAGGGTAACCAGAGCACAGGTGAAGCTGGGATAGGGCAGTAGAAGGAAGAACACGCACCAGACAACAGAGGGGAACAATGTGGCAGAAGCTAAAGGGAATCTGAACACAGATTATGGAGAACTGCCTCTAAACAGAGTGGGGCATATGTAACTAGATGTCTTTACCAAGGACCCTCTTTGTGTCTTGTGTGTCTGTAAGGGTTGGTCCGAAGTTCCCCTTGATTTTGCCTCCCGTCCGTCGCAAGGAGACCTCGAGGACCCCCACCCAGGCTGACTCCCAACAATGGTTTCCTGGCCAGGCCAGGTGGATGCCCGTGACTGTGTGCTGGTGTATTGTGTTCACTGAATTGTGCTGTTGTGGCACCAACCAGAGGTTGTGTTGTACCAACTGAGGACTGCTTGACTGTACCTGTCTCCTGCAGCACCACACAATGGTCCATAAATCTTCCCACCTCTTGGCCAGAGGCCACTCGCTTTGGAGAAGGACTATAAAAGAGGGACCCTCTGAGAAAGACCCTTTGAGATCTCTCCACTGATGAAGACCCATCTACCCCCTGGAGAAGACCCCTGAGATCTCCCCACAGACGAAGACTCATCTATCAGCTGGCCCGTGAGGACGCCCGTCTCGTCTGTTGGTAGCTATTTTCCCATCCCTTCCTTTCCTTCCCCTCTCCCTATACTTTGTTTCCTATACCTCTCCCCTCTACCGTAACTGAATTGTTGGCATTTGATGAAATGCATTGCTGTTGTTGAATAAACTGACTTTCTGCTTTTGAATAAACTGATTTTGTCCCCTGCATTTTGCCTGTTTGCACCTTTAAGATCTAAAGAACCATCACAACCCCCGCTCTGTATTAATAGCGGATCGTGACAGTGTCCTGAGCAAACTTTACTTCTCCTTTACGTATTGTATGCAAAGAAGGTGACTTTTACACAAGAATAAGAACAGCTGCAGGAGAGAAGCCTCAAGCAAGCATGTTGCCTGCTTCCCTTTCCAACATCCTTCCAGCAATATCCTTTGTCTTCAGTCTTGGCCCTCTCACTAGAATTAAGCCTTCCTAAGTGGCTGCTGAAATCTTGTTAAGCCCTCAAATTTCTTGTTGAGAATTCAGAGCAATCCTCTGCATGCTTCCTCCTGTCCCCACCAAACCAAGCCTCAGCAGACCCAGTCTGCTGCCTTTTCTCCTTTTCTGTAGAAAAGGCTTACTTGCTGGTAGGGTTTCAATATTTCCACTGTGAAGAAACAGGAAACACAATCAGCAGTCAGAGAAGGAAGTTACAGAGCAGCTTCATGAGCTTTTTCCATTGAAACACATCTCCGAACACAGCCGAGGCATTTCAAATGCAAAATCAGGCTCTAGCTGCCCTTTTTATTGGATTACATTAGACTGCACTCAAACATCAGTAGACAGCTCAATTTTTCTTTGTCAGCCAACAGAGTTATTGCTTGCTATCAAAATTAAACCCTGAATCATAGTTCCATAGGATGCAGTGCTGAGCCAATGTGCAACAACAATCACATGATATTCCTGAGGGAAAAATTCATCCTTTGAATTTCATATGCACCAAAGGCATGTAAATGAGTGGGAGACAGGAACGGCTGGACCCTGCAGTTAGTTGTGGTGCTGAAAAAATAATTTAAAAAAAACTTGCTTAAAACCCTCCAAAACTCATGTTTTGCTTCCTTGCATTCTCACTGCTGTTCTGCAGTTACTCCCCTCCCTCTCCTGTGTTCTGCTCACTCCCTTGTCCTCCCACAATACCTGTGTTTCCCCATAGATGTCTTTCAGCTCAGCCCTACCCCACAGCACCAGGTTCTTCCCATGCTCTCAGCTCCCACATGCCTCACAAGCCCCAGTTCCTTACTGGGACTCCTACAGTTCTGCTTTCCCTCCTTACTCATGCTCCAGCTACTGGTTGCTCTGCCAGCTCCACGGGCACCATTTGTCCCTGACCCAAAGAGAAGGCAGCAGAGGCACTAATGCTCTTTCTCCTGTACCTGTCAGTGAGATTTGAAGAAGGTGATAGCTGCAAGCCTTTCACCCCACAACCAGCATCACCCGGTTTAGCATGCAGGTCCATGTAAGCAGGTGAAACTGTACTATTGAACATGCCTTACTTCTTTTGAAAATCCAGCTGAACCTGAAGAGTTAAATTCAAATTTATAGGCAAAGGGTAGGACTCGAATCCTAAAGGTATGACCCCACACACTCCAAAAGAAATCCTTTTTTTAAATTGACCAGAGCTGTGGTGGAAGCTGCAGGGGAAATGACACACTTCTTACAAGCCAGTTCGAATAGAGAGGGGCAGCTGAGGGAATTGAGCTGAAGGCTTGTGAGTCATCACAAGTGACATGGAGGTTACATAGGGACATCACACTGGCCACCCAAATACCTAGACCCTCTTTAGAAGATTTGACAAAAGGTAAAATGAAGCTGACATGACTAAAATTATTTCCCAAAGGGATTATCAATATGCATTTTTCAACAAGCTGCCCTTGCAGCCAAATGAGGAAAATTGAAATGAGTGTGACCTCCAGTAACTGCAAAACCATAACAAAGCCAAAGGTGTCAGAACTTATTTGAACCCTTTTATATTTTACATATTGCCTTGAGGGCAACTGAAGAGCAGGGTATAAAATAAGCAGTCAGAGAGAATAAGGACATGAAAACAAAGCTAAATTAATTATTTGTCACAACGGAATAAATTGGTGAAATTCACACACAAGAATCTTGGTTTGTGGAGGAACCAAAGGATCTGCCCAAAATAAAAGTGATTGTGCAAAACATATGGAATTAGCAGGTCTGGGAAAGATGGTCTCAGGAATTCTCAGGAAATTCAAAGGTGAAACAGCTGCTAATAGCAGTGGGTCACCTTCTGCCTTAAACTATCTTTTAATCAGCAAATCCCAGGCTGGCAGGGAACATATCAAAGAAGGGGAAGGGGAGAAGTCTCAGGGAGATTTAGGAAGTTAAAGGTTTGACATCTCTAATATAACTAATTAATTGATGGACATGTGTATAAGTATGATGTACTTTAAGGAGAGTCAATGTAACTCTTGTAATGAAATCCTGCCTCTTGTGGGTCTTTGCCTACAGTCCTGGCATCACCTGCTCTTACAGCACCTGTAGGTAGCATAGACTTCCAGGTCACTTAGATAAAAACCTAAACCAGATTCAGGCTTTATATCCCTGCACCTGGCTGAGAAGAGCATCACAAGTGAATACATGCCACCTTCCTGGTCTTCCCTCTCCACACCACCTTGCTCCTTTTCAAGGATTAAGACTATGGAGCAGAGCATAAAAAGAGCACTGAAATACAGAGAAAGGGGACCCAAGGCCTGACATTGAGCAGTGAATAAGGCATGTCAGATAACTAATAAACAGAAGGGATTCAGGCAGCAAGAGCTCCTTGAGAGCTCCTGAGGGATTTGGCTGGTTAGAGAGAGTGTAGCAATAAGTAATCCTATTGTGTACCCTGCTGCATGGAACTGGTTAGGGACGGGAGGGGTGGCGGGCTCCAGTTTGTACTGCTCCAGGGGACAGTGTGGGAGCACAGCAGCCTGCTGGGATCTGAAAGAAAGGCACCTTATGCCCTTCTCAGCCAAGGCTGACACTGTCCAGAGCTGCAGGGAGGAGGCCTCTTCTGGAAGGCTGTCACCCCCTCTAGTGATAGAAGATAAACCAGGGTTCCATACAGGTTGCTAGGAGACCAAGAAAAAAATGGCTTATATGGAGCTATGAAAACACAGGAAAAAGACATTTGAGCATCCAGAGGTGAAGAGGAAACAGGGAAGAACTGAACGGACAGTAGGAAAGGGGAGTGAGAGCAATGAGTGGGATGGATTAAATAGAAGGCAGCCACACAAGTTTCTGGCAGGTGGCAGCACTTCACCACAGACAGGCCTGAGTCGGCAGGACATGGAATCCTGAGCAGAACCACCCAGTGTGACACTAATACATTGCCACTGATCAGCAAGTTCCCAAAATGCAGTTACAGTGCCATGCAGAACACAGGGGAATGAAAGAAAAGTAGGAGTGATAAAAAAGAAAAGTTCCTCCCCAAAACAGTTTGTGCATGTCTCCCCTGGCCACATCCCTGCCAAGTTTCAGTAAGTGCTGAGGGTTTCAAGCAGAAGACATCATGTCCCAAAGTTACCTGAGCTGAGGGAGCTCAAATTCAGTGATAATTGGGAAGGCAAACTCGTGTGCTCACTCTAGTGTGATAGGCTACCAAAATCCCTCAGGTGTAAGGGAAAGAGTAAGAGAGGGAAGAACATGATACAGAGAATATTCAAAGAAACAAGAAGCCCCAACCTGCCCCTTTACATGTAGCATTAACAGAGGATTTTCCTCAGAAGAGCAAAAATATGTTTTATTTATTTCCCCCAATTAACACATTACCAAATCAAAGCCAAAGAGGGCACATTCAGATACAGTTACCTCAGAGCTTTGTTTTATGCCATTACTTGGGAACATTGCACCCTTGTCTCCTTTCTCTTTTGAATCTGAGTCCCACGTCTCAAGGCTGGAGATCAGAACCAGATACTGCAGTTGCTTGCCACAGCACCACATCTGACTTCAAACCTGGGCCAGACCCAAGTCCTAGTCAGACCCAGTGGCCTGTTTTCAGAGGTGGGGTTGTGGAGTTTATCTTGGAGTGAGCATAAGGAATTCGCATGCACAAGCTGTGGCCATGTAATACCCCTCCACAGAAAGAATTCTTCATGCTTCATTTCCAGTTCTAAAGACCACACAGATCTCCACAGCCTTGAATTCAGTTTGGCTACTCTCTGCCCAGTAAGGTGAATGCACTTGATTTCCCTCTCTTGAAGGAGGAATGGGGGGACTGGAAAGAAAGGCAATAAAATGGAAAACACAGTCACCAAGCAAGTATGGAACCGTCACATAAGGTCACTCAGACTCCCGCTGTAACCTTAGGGTCACTCTTATTGGAACCTAAACTGTTTCCCTCCACATCCTCTCATGCATGTAAGTGGAATGCAGTAAAAAACATTCTCATTGGGAGGTTCTGGGGAGAGCTGTACTGATTCGGCTGTTGTAGCAGGTGGCACTGGAATAGCAGCACAAACTGGCCCAGCCCTGCAGAGCTCTCTCACCCCCTCCTATCCTCAAGGGTGGATTTATCAGGAAGACTGCAAGTGGCCTGTCCTCCCCTTACCCTGTGGCCAAGGTAGCCCTGCAGGCCGTTTGCAGCCTCCCAGCCCAACTTGTGATGGCCAGCAGTGAGGTGAGGGGACACCACTTGCCTCCAGAGCAGCCATGCCACGTGTCCAGTCAGGATGGGACAAAGCAAAAGCCATCTGGAAACAGCCATAGAAATCTGAACTAAATCCAGGGAGTACAGTCAGCTCAACCAAACACTTCTTGGCACATCATCAATGGAACATGATGTGAAAGTTTTAGTGCCAGGCAGGGAGGCCCCAAGCCTCGGGGTTCAACCTTAAGCAGGAACCTCCTCATGACACAGATGTCAACACTGTCAGATGGGGAAAGGTAGGGGTTTTTTTAAGAGCACATCCTCCAGGTACCTGTGTCACCCACTTTTACCGTGCCAGGACACTGAAGTCAGCACAGGGAAGCGAAGGGTGGGCAAATGGCACTCCAGGGTGCCAGCCTCCAGCACAGAGCTGGCACTGATCCAGAGGGCAAAGGGCCCCTGCTGCTCTCTCCCTGCTGGCTGGGACTGACTAAGAGGTCAAAGTGCTCCTTGGTGACTCACGCTGGCTTGCAGCACCACGGCCCACGTCTTAGACTCTGCCTCCAGATCACAGTTATTTGCATATTTAGCATTTTAAAACTGGACAGGACAGGCTCAGCACACCATCCTGGTCAGAGGACAGAGCCTCTGGCCTTTCTGAGGTGAAGGATGACTGTCAGATCTCAGCACTCCTCTCCACTGACCAACCCCCCATCAGACATCTCACCACATTGCTGCCCCAGTCTGGGACCCACCTCAGCACAGCTGAGCACTAAAGTTGTGCTAGGAAATACTTCAGACTGGAGGTATCTTGTTCAAACCTTGCTCAAATCAGAACTACTTTTGGAACTAGACCAGGCTACCCAGGGCAGGCTATCTGCTTACAGTAACCCTGTTTCTGTATGGGATGTATCGCTGATGGGCTTTTCTACCCAATAAAGAGTGATTTCCAAACATACTTTATACATGTACCCATGGTATTGACTTCAGCTTTAGGTACTGGTGACAGCAGCCGCTAACTCTGGGCCAGACATACACCTGTATCTATAGCCACTTAGCATATATTTGCAAAGGAAAATGCTGTCCTACCCCTTACCTCTCACTGGAATCCAGCTCCTTGTTCCTGCCAGTTAACCAAAAGGATGGTTTGTGTAGCACTACCAACAGCATCTCACACATCTTTGAACAGTTTGCTTAACACCATAAACATGCACTCATGTGCTTAGCCACCACTTTAAAAAAGACTAGGAGGAGTTCCATTCCTCTGGGCCAAACTTTAAAGACAACAGACATCCATACCTGTATGCACACCGACC
This sequence comes from Sturnus vulgaris, assembly GCF_052056855.1. Lineage (NCBI taxonomy): Eukaryota > Metazoa > Chordata > Aves > Passeriformes > Sturnidae > Sturnus > Sturnus vulgaris. Next base: position 33,312,790 of record NC_142244.1, read on the forward strand.
ACAACAGGGGATTTGTGCCTGCCCTGAGACAGCTCAGTTCCAAGCCCTACTATACCGTGTTTGTGCATGAGGACACTGAAGCACAGAGGACAGAACAGCAGGACATGGCTACATTTGGAAGCTTTAGTTCCACCATTGCTAAACTACAAATCACCAGCTATGATTTCCTTTCAGAGAGCACCCTACCAGTACTAGCCAGGTCTCAGGTGATGTCTGCTTGCATCCCACCCACCACCCCCTCGGCTGCTAGGCACCCAGCCAGTCCCTGGAGATGGTGGGTCCCTGGAGACGATGGCTGAGCCCAGGGATCGCGGGAAAGGCCGCAACAAAGGAATTCGGCAGCAGATGGCACCACACGGTGAGACTGAACTCAACGCCTGGTCGTGGATGTCACCAGCCAACCAGCCAGGCTGGAAGACTAGGCTTGAGAAGGCAGGGAGCGGCCACACCTCTGTACATACCTAACACATAAGGCTGAACACTAAGGCTGTAAGTTACAGGCAGCTCCCTCCTTTAGGGTATGTCTCTTCAGACTGCTTCAAGGCTTGAAAAGCCAGTCGACTAAGCAGCTTTTCCTCAACACACAGGAGGTGCCATCCTACAATGCCTGGGAAAGAAAATGGAGAGCAGACCATTCACTGCAAGTTACCTGCCTAGCCTGCCCCAAACACAGGTGATGCAAGAAGTCCACCGCAGGATCCCAGCAGTGACTGGAAAACCTAGCTCTGGTCAGGAGCCACTACATGGCCCAGCTGTTGATGGCTGATCTTCCCATGCTCAGCTTCAAGGAATGTCCATCAGAGCCCCAGCTCTGGATGGGGACATACAGCTATTGGTAATGGCAGATGGCAAAATTAAGCTGTCATCCTGCAATGTGCTTTCCCTGTTAGCATGGACAGAGCTGTTATCTTGGAAGAAAGAGACCAGTAAGTCTCCAGAGTGAGTCTATTCACATAATATAATGGGTACTCATCAGGCTACCTAGACCTGGAGGCATTATAACGTGTGTTAATCACTTGGGCCACAGTACTCTGCTTATATACATTAACAGCCCTGTTGCTCTTCCTCCTAGAACCTTGTAGGTTTATACTGATCTAGCAGGGTAAGTTCAGATTCAGATCCTTTTACCTCATTATCAAAGCTCAGGAAGACTTTGGGGATTTTGGTTTCCTCCAATGTACAGTCCTTCTCCATTTCTTCAGGAGTCCAAACACAGCATCAAGGCTTTGTGAAATCTGGCAGGTTTGTGTCTGCAATCCATATTGCTTGGCTGTGGTACGAACAGTTGCTGCATGGCTCTGAGACACAAAGTCACAGAACACAGAATATAATTAGTGGGAGAAGAGGCAGGGAAATACTCACATCCCACCTCAACTACAGCTCCCACAGAAGAACTGACAACCAAAAAACAGATAAAATGGGATCTTTCCTTTGACACTTGTTTCCTAATTCTTTCTATGTGCTGCAGTCTGCCCCCAATTGGAAGAAAGAGAAAACTTTCACAGGACTCACCAAGGTGTGCATTCTAGCAGGTCTTGCTCTGAGGAAAGGCATAGGGCCTGGGAAGATCTCCACATAGGACTAAGCTCTCCTTCATGTACTGTTTCCCAGTCTTCTGTGCTTCTTTATGCACAAAGAGGAGTATATCCCAGCACTTCCCTTAGGTGAGCTTAATCTGAAAACTCTCCTGCTCTGGAGAAACACCCTTTTAGGCTTTTCAACTCTTTCTGCTGCAAGTACCTACTGAAAAGTCTGAGAAGCTCCCCCATAGCTTATAGGTAAAATGCTTCATCTTTTCCCTGCCAGGACCTATACAACATACCCATCCTATTTTCCAAAACAGGGTAAAAGCTTTGGTGCTAGAGCTGAAAAAATGCCTTTTTTTTCCCCAGCCACTACAGACGGTAGAATGTTTGACAATTCAAATAGCTGACTTCAGAGGTTAAGACTTCTTATCTTTACCCAGGCCACAAGACTTGTATTGTACTTTCAACACAGCCATATACACAGCTTTGCTGTCTGGCAGAGGAACATGGAGCAAGCATGCTGTGCAAGATGGCTGCAAGCAGGCTTGGTAGAACAATGTCAGGGCCCTGAACATATTCTTCACCTCCTGGGGGACTGGCTGGACTCAGGTCCAGCTTAAGTAATAGAGGTGTTTGGCTTTGAGAAACCTTAGCAACACTGGCCTTATCATAGCCAAGAGTGTCTGACACTTGGTCCCTGCCTAAGTTAGCACAGCCATGCCTGGCCATGTCCCTGTCTGGCCACATACCCTGCTATCTAAATCCTCATCCTAACCTGCTCTGATCTTTGTGCTTAGGTATTTCAGGACCGCTTCTCTGCTGGTGAGACCTCTGCCCCTGCCTGCCCTGCTGTGACTCATCTTCCTGCTTCCTCTCTTCCCAGGCAGCCTGTCCTTGTTGCCCCTAACAAAGGGACCACTCGGCTCACCTTGCCCATCTCTCTAGTAGGCAGAGACTGTTTCCCATCTACCAGCATGGAAAGAATAATTTCTGAAAATATCTGCAGGCTGTAGAAGCCTTTAATGTCTGAAATGCTAAATATCAGTGCAGCCAAGTCTTCTCACTTGCTCATTTTTATCCACGCTCTTACTGAGTCCCACACGAACCTACGCTCAGGCCTGTTTCCATGTTGTTGATTCATGTTTGGTACTGTGTGAGTTTTTTTCCCAATTTGGAACAGCCGTGTCATTTTTGTGTCCTTCTTCCACACTCCTACCTCTTTGCCTAGAAAGAGCCTGAATCCATCACTCCTGAAGTTGCTCTTGTCCAGTCTGTGGGCCTCAACAGATATATGCAGAAGGATAAGTAGGCTGTCAGGATCTTGTTGGAGACATGAAGACTTTCAACCTGGAGGCTTCCAAAGCAAAACCAATTTTGACAACTTAGAAGACTCATGACATTCTTTTCCCCAGTATTACTTGTTTAATTACCATTTGCACCAGTACATCTTATGCTTTATATACATATATCTTTAATTTTTGCTTCTTCAGCTTTTCAAATACATAATATATTATCTCCAGAATACTAAGACAATACAGAAGAGGCTCCTAGTTAGTTATTAATTGGCGCCATGAACTTCCTTGGTTGGGGAATTGATACATAGTTGAAATGACAGGACCTTACAAGGACGTGAGCAAACAAAGAAAACAAAATGCCAACCCAGTAGAGAATGTGATGCTGCTTGCAGACTACAGCCATCCACAAGTTCAGGAGGCAGGAAGATGAAGTACAGTGAGACTGCAGGAGTGACTATGAAGGCAGGGGAGGGCTGACAGGGGGAAACACCAAGAGAGCCAGGGAATCAGGGTTAAATGACTACTTAAAATACATCCAAGAGCAGTCTGGTCCCCACTTCCACAAGTGGAACTGCAGCAGCTTTAGAGGTATTTCAAGAATGTTGCTCCCCAGAGGGATGGTCTAAGTGAAACTGTCTCCAAAATGCCCTCACTGTAGCCAGACAAAAATGACAGAAGACCATTGCCAATACAAGGTGCATATGTCTAACTACTCTTTTAAAAGCCTCACTAGAAAATTTTTGACCCAAGGGAAACATTCCCTCGTGAAGGTGTGCTAGAGACACAAAAGTGTTCCTGTGTTGAGTGTTCAAAACAGGAAGAAGCCTTCCAGCAAAGCACCAAAGCCCTAGTGTTCCAGTAACTGGGTACAGCTCCCCAAAAGTCACTGAGACCACCTTCCCAGCTGGTGTTTTGGCTTCTGTGCCAGCATGAAGGGTAGCAATTCAGCATTGTGAGGTTTCCAGCCTGCCCTGTGAGTTCACCCAGAGTAATCAACCAAGACTTACACCCCAGATCACATCCACAGCTGCTAAAGATGAAGTAGTGTCCACATTGAAGGGCCTCAGGAAACTCTCCCAAAGAAAAAAAGTAGAAAGTCTTGGCTTTTTACCTCTTTCTAACTCCCTTAACCACACAGGAAATAGAGGGGGCTTGGACACATTAAAAAAACAAAAAGTTCCAATAACCAGCTCACATCCCTGAAAGTTGGACTCAGAAGAAGTCATAATAAGGAACACAGGCAGGAGAATTTTGCTCCCACAGATCTCAGGATTGAGCCTACTATACATTTCTTGCTCAAAAGAGTGAGTTGAAAAGGGGAAGGAGACTGTCCCTTCATCAGAGAATAATCTAGTGTCCCACCATAATTCTTTTTGTAGATATGTAATACTTGTAACACAGTGCCAAGTCATAACACAAGGCCAGGGCTCAGGACAGTGATGCAGGAACATGAAATGCTGAGTGGTGGGAATCACCTGGTTGCCATCTAGTGCAAGTAACTACCAAACTGTAAAAACGGGCTTTTTTTATCTTAAAGCTATTTCCAGTTAAAACAGCTCAGTGACAGTGAGGCCTTTGCCTGGGGAGAAAGGAGTTAAAATGAGAGAAGTTTCTCCAGTGAACCTGCAAGCTAAATCAGGAGCCTCGAGATGGGGTGCCCGCCTGGAACTACGGCACTAGGGCAGCAGGTCTACTCAAGGACTTGCATGACTCCTCCCACAGGAGCACGAGGACATGCAGCACTACCAAGAATTGCACCAAAGACAGAAGAGTAGTGTGTGTATGGGGAGGGTCACTCCTCACCACAGATGTCATTAATCCAAGAGGGTTCTGCGTTGAGGCAAGACCTATCTCCTTAGAGGTTCCATTTAGCAGGTGTAGCCAAATGCAGCTGTCCTCAGCACTGCAAGCTGTAGGTGCTGCAGTCACTACTGAAAGCAGCCACAAAAAGCAACAGCCTAGCCAGAGAAAATCTGAAGGACAAGGAACCCAGAGGCACCTACCTAGCCTCCTCCTGTACCCACTCTCTTCAAGACTCTTGCTTTCCCTGTAAGGAAAGACAGGTAAAAAGAGCTAGGATGTACCATGTAATGGCCAAGTGGATGGAAGAGATAAGGCTACCTCTTTCCTCCTTGCCCATCTTGGGAGGAGTCAATATGTTCTCTTTAGGTTCAGTTGGATCAAAAATAGTAAGTTTAAGTGAAGGTCTGATCTAAAAATGAAGGATTGTCCCAATTTGATTGAAGACTAGAGAGGTTTGTGGCCCCCTCTGATCCCATTTGGTGCCTCTAGGTCATCAGTTTGTCCCATTCCACTGCTTTGATCATTCAGAACTGGACCCAGTTGGACTGCTGAGGAGCCTGATTAGGAACAGCACTGAAATAAAAAAAAGGAAAACCAAATTAGCAGATCCAGTAAGACTTCTTTACTTCTGGTTCTTCCCACACCCATCAGGACACTACCCTTCTTGTGTTCTATTCACCACACTTTACCTGGATGCAGTGCTGAAGTCTCCCCAGAGATCCGTGGTAGTTGATACTGGTGCCTTGGATGCAGCTGCAGGAGCATCTAAGTCTAAAAGAATATCTAAGGCAGAAGAGAGAGAGAAAAAAAATACCTTGGCTTATCCAGAAAACCCTACAGGCATTTTAACTGTCACCTTAAACAAACTCCTGGATGTGGGGGCAGAAAATCTTTGAAGGGACTCCAACCCTCCCTGCAAAAGTCAGACTTTTTGACGGGTTTGTTATAACAGCATCTCCTTTTGTTGAATGTGCACACCTCCAGCTGACACTGCAAGGGTACACTGTCTTCAGGAACTATTCAGTCTCCACTCAGCACACCATCTGACACATTTGTCACTTATTACCTCTCCCAGCAGACATATGGCTCAGACTCAACCCAAGCTCAGCAATCATAACAGCTGCCAAACAGGCACCACCTTAACAGTACAAACCACACACTGGGCCATATGAGCCCTACCCAGAAGCTTATGGTTTCTTCTCACTCAAATCTGTGGACAGCACTGCTGAAGTCTCTGCCTTTACTAAGGGATCATCAACTCTCCAGACACCTCTCCATGGTCCCACTTTTAGCACAGCATCCAGAAGACTGCAGCAACCTCTTTAACTGTTAGAGAACCACAGGATGATTTAAGTTGGAAGGGACCTCTAAAGATCATCTCATCTAGTCCCACTGCCACGCCATGAGCAGGGACATCTTGCACTAAATCAAGTTACTCAAAGCCCCGTCCAATCTGGTCTTGAACACTTCCAATGAAGGGCAAAAATTTCTTCTTCATATCCATTCTAAATCTACGCTCTTTCAGTTTAAGCCTTTACCCTTTGCCCTGCCACGACAAGCCCTGGTTAAAGGTCTTTCTCCATCTTTCTTACAAGCTCTCTTTACATAGTGAAAGGTCTCCCCAGAGCCTTGTCCTCTCTAGGCTAAACAACCCCAACCCTCTCAGTCTTTCTTCACAGGAGAGGTGTTCCAGCCTTCTAACCATTCCCATGGCCCTCCTCTGGACTCAGTAAAACAGGTCGACATCTTTCTTGCACTGGGGACACCAGAGCTGCCAAAGAGACCACAACCCTTGGGACACACAGTGTCTCAGAGGGCACTGCTGGCACTAAGTTGAACACAGGTTCGCTGAAGCAGTGTCTGACAGATTGTTGGCTCAGTGCTAAGGTTTACCTGCACTGCTCGCATTACTGGATTTCTGCACGGGTGGTGGTGTGACATGGTTGGCAATGGCTGTGGAAGAAGGGGGAGGTATAGGAGGGACTGAAATTTTGCCTCCTGGTGGGGGTGGCAGCAGGCTTAGGCCCCCTGATCCAGACACACGGGGCTTGGCTGCTCCTCCTTTCTTTGACGTCATGTTCTGTATTAAAAAAAAAAAAGGAAGCGTAAAGAAGAGTCTCCATCAGCACATCCAGAGAAAGAAGCAGGGTAAACTGGTCTGCTTACCCCAATGTTTAGTTTGATGGTCTGCCCTTCCTTAAACCCTAAGTCTAATTTGGGACGAGTGTCAGCTTCCTGGGACTCTTTGGAGATTTCAGTCTCCTGTTTTACCCACCTAAAAAGAAGAGAGGAAGACATGAGACCTTGTGGCAAAAAGGAACAGTGTTTTAGAAAAATGTGTGGTTTCTCTCTACATCTCACCAAACTACCTTGCCTTGTCAAACCAGCTACCTCCCTACTCTTGGTGTCACTCAGCACAAATCTGGGACCACCACAAACCCATAAGGCTGTCTAACACTGCACCTGGAGCATCACAGGACCTAAGCTTAGGACTTAGAGATCTGACCATGCAGGGGCTCTCAGCTTGCATGACAGCTGGCAGCACACACAGGTGTCCCTTGCCAGAGCAGGGTTTCAGGACCACCCCAAGGAAACCTGTGCTAAATGAACATGCACCACCACCCACGACGTTCTACAGGCCAGAGGAAGAAGAGCATTCCAGAAAAGCAAAACTCACTTGAAGTGATCCTGCAAAGAGACGTTGAAGTCAAAGGCATCACCCCGATCCGTGAAGCCAATGCCTATAAAAGCACTTCGTCCTAGCAAGGAGACAGGAGGAGTCACTGGAGGTGCCCTGCAACTGGGCCACAAAACCCTCTGCTTGTCCTACAAAACTCTGTGCTACCTCTCTCTGACACACCTGCAGCTAGATGCCAGCAGATCAAAGGAGTTCATTGTCCCTAGCCTTCAGGATGCACCCTTCTTCCCACACGGTGTGCTTGGAAAACAAATGTTCCTTCCCAGCCCAGCCCCCGGACTCTGCGCAATGCAGAAAACCCCCTCTGTTTACCTTGCCCTCAGACTCCAGGCACACCACTTGGCCTTTTCAGCATTCCCAACACCATTTTCATCCTCCTGGCACACTCCTAGCTCCACCTTTCGCACTTGGCACACACAATGGCCCCCAACTCACCAGTCCCATCCTGAATTCGAATGACAAAGTAGCGGCTGGAATCTGCCACAGTCTCCACTGCAATGCCAGGGTACTGATCTATAGGAGCCTGGGCAAAAAGTTCTCCTGCAGACAAAGAAATGGGTGTTAAGGAGAGCGAACCCTTCCTGAAGTGAGGCCAGGGCTGCCATGCACAGCTCTGGGCAGGCTTAGAAACACAGGCCCACGGGCAGCAATCACAGTCGCAGCGTTGCCAAGGCACAGCCCTTCCCTTACCTGAAACCTTATCCTCCAGTTTTATATAAGCAGTTTTGCCTTTGGAGGTGACACGAAGCCTCCCTGTCCAGTCTGGATGGTCCAGTTTCCAGTCAGATGCCCTGAAAGGAAGAGCAGCTATCACTGACCATAGTCAACCTCTCCAATTCTGCCCAGCCACCTCAGCAGAAGTCTCTTCTCCCAAACCGTCAACCCCCATAGATATCTCATTGCACTTCCCTCCCAATATAAGGCATGAGGTCTCAGTTTCTCTCTTGTTGCCGCCAATTGACACACAACTCTGACTGGCATCTCTGGGCAAAGGGAAGGAGACACAATCCAGAGAACATCAACTCCTCACCTTTATAAGCTTGCAAAAGAAGGGAGACAGAAGCCCCCAAACTCACTTGAACAGGAAATCCACAAAAGTGACTTTTGTGAGCATTGGGAAGACCCCAACAATTAATTAGTAACACACTAAAAACACTCCATTATTCTACCCTATTGTTGTAAAATAACAGAGTACAGGCAGCTGACACCAGGCAAAACACACACACAGACATTTTGACTGACCCATCACACTCTTTGCCACAGACTACACCTACGGCATCACAGAATATTCTGAGTTGGAAGGGGTCCACAAGGATCACTGAATCCAACTCCTAGCCCTGCACAGGACACCCCAAAAATGACACCATGTGCCTGAGAGCATTGTCCAAATGCTTCCTGAACTTTGACAGGCTTGGTGCTGTAAAATCTACAGGACTTTATAACTGGAAACAGACATCCCTGGCCAGGCACAACATCCGCCTACAGTCTGTCAGGTTCGGGGAGTACACAAACCCGCTTCTCCAGCAGGCCTGTGGGCACATCTTACAAAGTCACACTCTGCTGCTTTTGGCTGACCAGAGAAGGTATTTCTAACTGCTGGTCTTGCAGCCTCTTCTTAAAAATTACCCCGAATTCCTCCTGCTTTCCTCCCCGCCACTGCGAGAGCCACCAGGCCAAATCAAACGTGCCGTTGCAGCACATCAGCGTCACATTCCCGGGAACCCAGCAAACCGGGAGCAGACGTCAGCTCTGCCTTCAAGAGCTGTGCCCTGACCTCCTGCCCCTGACTAACAGTCAGTCCCTGCTCCTCCACAGCACGGAGAGGAGGCTCCTCTACCTTCAGGCGTTGACCGCTTGCCCACATGAGGCAACTCCAGCCGGCGGCTCCTCCAAAGCTCGGCTGGAGGCGTCTCAGGGGATGGCCAGACCTGCTCGCGGCCACAGGGCACGGCTTTCCACGGGGCGAGGCCAGGACGCGACACGGCACAGCCCAGCCCGCGGCTGCCGTGCGGGCAGGGGCTGAGGCGGGCCGGGCCGCGCCGGGGAGATCGAGGGCGCCGCACGCTTCCTCACCTGTACCCGCGGTTGGAGGTGCGCGGCGGGATGCGGTAGACGTTGACATCGGGCTTCACGCAGAGAACAGACTCGTACTCCAGCTCGGCCGCCGCCATTTCGGCCTCGAAGCCCGGCGAGGAGCGAGCGGCGGGAGCCTAATGACCAGCGGCGCTGCCCACCGCCATCTTTGATGAGGGCAGACACCGCTTGGGGGCGCCGGCGCGGCCGGGCCAGACGCGGGCCACGTCGGAGAAGCGGATGGAGCCATCTTGGATGCTGGCAGCGGGCAGCGGGGGCGGGAGGGCGCCATCTTGGAGCCGCCCCTGACACAGCAGCGGCGGCGGCCGGCGCCATCTTGGGGCCTGGCAGGTCCCGCGGCGGGGCTGACGCGGCCATGCTTGCTTGGGGCGCCATCCCGGTGCCGGGCAGCGGGGGGTGGCGGGGAGAGCACGAGTGGTTGTTCCGCCACACGGTGTCGGCCTGCTCCCCTGGATCCCCGGGCACCGCTCTCCTGCCGCCCTGGGGCGGACCTGGCGGGTTAAGCGTCAGTGTTCTTTCTGTGGTGCGGGGGTTAGGTGGCTCTTTGGTGAAAGAGTAAGCCATAAAGGACATGCGGCACGAAGCACGACAGGTTTTCCTGCTGGAAGTGATAGAAATGCCAGCTATGCAAAGCTTAGTTTCAGGAGTGGGTCTTCTCCCATAATGTGGCCAAAGTTAAGGGTGTAGATACTGGTTTGTTTATCAATAATGATAAGGCTGGCGGCGTTTAAACCACTCAATGATAGTTTCTCAGTGGAGACTGGTGTTGAAGTTTAATGCTGTGCAGCATCCTGTGACCGAGTCTCAAAATGTACCAATGTTTACTCTGAGAAGTGCAAGAAAAGGCATAAGAAAAGTTTAAAAATTACATAAAGCCATGTCTAAGCATTCCATGTCAAGCATTGGAACAGGGGTGGTGGAGTCACCATCCCTGGAAGTATTGAGGCAAAAATAATAATCACTAAAACATCACTAAGTTTGAGGTTTTGGGTTGGGGGGATGGTGGTGGTTTTTGGTTGGTTGGTTTTTTGTTATTTGGTTCTTGGGTTTTTTGTTTGGTTATGTGTGGTTTCTTGGGGAGTTTTGTTTTGTTTTGTTTTGTTTGCTGGTTTTCCCAGGAGAGAATAGTAGTAGTTAATGCAGACAGAGCCATTCCCAGCCATGTCTATCTAGTCATCATTCTCTATATTTTTTCTTGTTGTATAACTTTTAGAGTTCAAGGGCCAATACAGCATTCAGAATTCAAGAAGAAACTTACATTTGCCTTTTGGGTAGAGTTGCTTGTTGACCTAATTTTTCATTAGAACTTCCTGCAGTGACTGCTAAGTTTTTTCATTGAGCGCTAATAACTTACGGGGAGTACACCCCTCCATGTGCATAAGTTACAGTTGCTTTTCCAAGTTCAATGATTCACAATTAACAGTATTAAATTTCACCTCCTTCTTTACAGTGCTGTCATTCAGCGTGCCACAGTCCTCCTACTGTCTCTCTAGAAGGAGAGCATCTCGGATGAGGCAATGGCAAAGGGCCAGCTATTACAAGGCATGTGAGGAAAGACTTACAAGCAGCACCAGAACACCAGGAGTATATCTCCCATTCAATTCCATTGAGACCTGACCAGCAGAGAACATAACATTCTCTTGCTTGGTTCACACAAGCATCTTTGGACCAAAAAAATACAAAGCACTGCCAATAACCACTGAAGTTTAAAATTTTTTTTTTTTTTTAATTTTTTGTTTGTTTGTTTGTTTTTAAGGATTCAGCAGAGAGGTTGAAATCTTGAAATAGAACATATTGAACCTGGAGGATAGAACTGATTAAGGACCATCCTGCAAAGTAGGGCTTGACTGGCAGGTCCCATGGTGGTGACCAGGCTATGTGCCCCTCAGCCAAGAGGAGACCATAAGGAATAAGGTTAAGTGCTCCTATCAGCACTGCCTGTCTGGGCCCGAGGAGTCCCCGTGGTAGGATGGCAGCAGAGAATAAGATGAAACTACAGGAATTTTCCTGGCAGGCTGCTGATAGCCTGTCTATCTTTGTGGCTACAGCTCAGCCCTGGCCTGTTCTTCCTTTTTCTTGTTTTGTGTTGGAGGCAGCATCTGTGTCTTTCACAGACATACTCAGGAGCAAAAATCTGCTCTGTCACGGTTCATTTTCCAGACCAAAACCAAAATAGAGGCTGATTCTTGTATGTCTGGGCTTTTGTCATTTCTGCTAGCAGTCTTGATTTCCCAAATTGTGACGGGCGTGGGGGAAGTCCCTTGTTGAGCACTAGAAATGCCTTGCCCTGGAAGTCTTCAATTTTTGTTGTCTTGCCATATTTTGTGCAAATCAGCATTTCGGTTAACCACTTCTAACATTTTGTCAGTCAAGTTCCTTTTTAAAGAATAGACTTTTAATAGCCTGAAAAGTAAAAGGCAGATTTAAATCCTTTTGTTAAGACCAGTCATGGTTTGCCGAGTTCAGTATTCAGTATTTGATGAAGTAAACTGTCTCAAGCTGGGACAGAAGCTGATCTGGATTGGTAAGAATCCTAGAAATGGGATTAGCTAGGTGAACATGCTGACCTGTTAAGACATAGAAGTGTCTACAAGACAATAACAGAGCAGATATTTCACAGCGACATGGCAGGGTTTGGACTTGGGAATTACTTCCAGCAAAGGTCACATTGTGTCAACAGGCAAGATGTCATTCAGTTGTCATACAGAATATAGTAAAGTATATGTCTGTGATTACCGTTCCCATGCTTCCTATTAGTATTTTATTTAGAGCACTATTCTATTTTGACAGTTTTGAGGAACTTCCTGTGGTTTGACTCTTTATTTTATGAGCATATGATATCTAAGTCTTGAAATGATATTCAAATGAGTAATTTTATCAGGGTGAAAGAACACACTTGGCACACACATGCGCATGCAGAAAAAAAATGCAGTTCCTAAAATGTCATGTGAGAGTTTTTTCAGTCACTTCAGAGACAGGATTGATGGTACTTGCTCCAACACACTGAAATAGCTGCTGCACTCAGGTAGGTATGATAAGCTGGAGAATTTTGCTTTCCTCATCTACTTGCCATTTATTATTCTTCACTCCTGAAAACCTCTCTCCCTCCTCCAGTTCCCCCTTCCATTTTCAAACCACATTGCAACCCTTTTAACTCTCTGGAAAACATAGTGTGGGCAGTATCTTCTAATTGATTTGTCCCTCAGTTTACTTTGAAGTAGGACTTGCATTACTATTTTGCAGCATTCCTTGTTTCCCTGTCTTCTTCATAGCATTTTCTGTAGCTATATGGGGAGGCAGCAGGGTTCCACTCTTGCAGCACTGTTCACCAATTGTCCCTCTAAAAGTTGCTTCTACATGGATCAGCAAGACCACAGGAAATGGAACAAACTTGTGAGTTTTAAATTAAGCCTCCAGTTTTAAGTTAAGCCTTCCAGTAACTTCTTTCATAGCTTTCCTTGCAGGTCACCCTCACTTACAAGTCTCTTGGGAGATATTACCAAAAACTGATAAATCACAATGTTTGTTACAATTGTTTATCTCATTTCATTCTTAGTGAAGCAGTTCAAACACTTAGGCATCGCTTTACTTTCAGACTGCATGTTATGCAAGAATGAGATTGATGATTTGATTTTTTTTTTAAATAACATTTATATTTAGTCCTGCATACAACAGTCTCTGACTAGTATTTAAGCACTGGCATAATAGAGGTTAAAAGAGGGTCAGTTGTCTTATTAATGCCTTCTCAGTTGCTTCTGCAGGCTGTATTCAGCTCTTCCCTATTTAGTTTCCTTGCATTTTGGTAACATTTTTGGGACCTTTCAGTAACACAACTGCCTTCATCAATTCAGCAAGGGTTACGTTAACAGGAGTATTATAGACAATTCTATTAATGCCTAAAGGATGAAGATCAGGGTTTTTTTCCTCATTTCTGTCTTGTCTATGGTGGTTCTCTTTTCCTTTCTAAATTTACAAAGTCCAAGAATAATTGAGCAATGAACATTTTTCCTCTACTATGGTAAAATGTCACTTAAGTATGCTGTAGGTCAGCTTCATTGTCTTGCAGTGAGACACCTCATATCTAAAATGGCTCAGGAACTTTACTCTGTATTTTTATTTTTACTTCTACAAGTAAATACCTGCCTGTTCTTCTTAAACATTCATTTCTTATCTTTCATAAAATCTTAAACCATTAGTGTCTTGTCTTTCTCCTGGTCAAGATAAGCTTTCCAAGGAACCAGCAGACAGCTCAGAACACATACAAAGGAAAAGGAAGTGGTCACTGGCACTTCCCTAAAATATCCCTTAGCCAACAGAGTTATGTCCTGCCTGTTCTATTTGTAATGCTCAGAAAGTGAAGCAGGGTTATTTCAGAAAGACAGGCATTGCTTTCTTAACTTAAATGTACGTCACCAGTTATGCCAGAAAAAATCACCTCTTTTAAAGGAAACGGGAACTAAAAATGCTGATTTGCCTTTCTGAAGCAGGAACTCAGTCAGGAAACACACGTGGGGACAGCATGGCCACATGAATAGAGAGCTCCACTTTGGAGACTAAGAAGAACCAGATGGAAATCAAAGGGATGATAGAGATAGGAGTACATAACTGTATAGAGCCCCCTGTTTGAATAGCAGGTTTATGTAACTTAGCCCCCACAAAAATGATGAAGGTATACAACAGGCACACTAGTAACAAACTTGTGCAGGCCAATGCCTTTGTACCCTAACAGCTCTGTACTGTCACCTGACTCAGGGATGCTTCAGTAAAGCTTAAGAGAAGAATCTGGAGAGGAGAATCACAGAATCACTAGGTCCAACCTATACCCTAACACTTCAACTAAACCATGGCACTGAGTGCCACATCCAGTCTTTTTTTAAACACATCTTGGGATGGTGACTCCACCACCTCCCTGGGCAATCATTCCAGTACTTCATCACTCTTGCAATAAAAAACCTTTTCCTAATATCCAACCTATTTCCCTTCGCACAGCTTGAGACTCTCATGTGTCCTCTTGTTCTGTCAGTTCCTGCCTGGAGAAAGAGACCAACCCCCACCTGACTACAGCCACCTTTCAAGAAGTTGTAGAGAATGATAAGGTCACCTCTGGGTCTCCTTTTCTCCAGGCCAAACAACCCCAGCTCCTTCAGCCGTTCCTCACAGGGCTTGTGTTCCAAGCCCCTCACCAGCCTTGTTGCCTCCTCTGGATGTGTTCAAGCATCTCAATGTCCTTCCTAAACAGAGGGCACAGAATTGGACACAGCACTCAAGGTGTGACCTCACCAGTGCCAAGTACAGGGGAAGAATGACCTCCCTGCTCCTGCTGGCCACACTATTCCAGATACAGGCCAAGATGCCACTGGCCTTCTTGGCCACCAGGGCACACTGCTGGCTCATGTTCAGTCAGCTGTTGATCAGTACCCCCAGGTCCCTTTCTGCCTGGGCACTGTCCAGCCACACCAGCCCCAGCCTGTAACGCTGCAGGGGGTTATTGTGGCCAAAACGCAGGACTCGGCACTTGGACTTATTAAACTTGATCTTACTGGACTCTGCCCATCCATCCAACCATTCCAGGTCTGTCTGCAGAGCCCTCCTACCTTCCAACAGATCAACACACGCTCCCACCTAAGTGTCATCTGCAAATTTACCAATGAAAGACTCAATCCATGTCAACAATGAAAATATTGAACAGGACTGGCCCCAGCACAGAGCCCTGAGGGACACCACTGGTGACTGATCCCCAGCTGGAAGCAGCACCATTCACCACCACTCTCTGGGCCCGGCCATCCAGCCAGATCTTAACCCAGCAAAGAGTGCTCTTGTCCAAGCCATGGGCTGCCAGCTTGTCCAGGAGTATGCTGTGGGAGACAGTGTCAAAGGCCTTGCTGAAGTGCAGGTACACAGCACCCACAGCCTTTCCTGCATCTACCAGGCAGGTCACCTGGTCATAAAAGGAGATCAGGTTGGTCAAACATGACCCACCCTTCCTAAACCCATGCTGGCTGGGTCTGATACCCTGGTCATCCTGTAAATTCTGCATGATGGTACTCAGTATAAACTGTTCCATAACCTTACCAGGTACTGAGGTCAGGCTAACTGGCCTATAGTTACCAGGATCCTCCTTCCCACCCTTTTTTGTGAATGGGCTTCACATTGGCCAGCTTCCAGTCATCTGGAACCTCACCAGTGAACCAGGACTGCTGGAAAATGATGGAGAGCGGCTTCACAAGCTCACCTGCCAACTCCCTCATCACCCTGGGATGAATCCCATGTGGTCCCATAGATTTATGACTATCCAAGTGGCTCAGCAGTTCTCTGACTGCCTCCTCCTGGATAACAGGGGGACTGTTCTGCTTCCTGACATCAACCAACCCAGGAGGACAGCTGTCCTGAGGACAAGCTGTCTTACCACTAAAGACGGAGGCAAAGAAGGCACTAAGCACTTCTGCCTTCTCCTCTTCTGCACTTACTAAGTTTCCTCCCTCATCCACTAGAGAACAAAGGTTGATCTTACCCTTCCTTTTGCCATTAATGTATTTGTGAAAACATTTTTATTATCCTTTACACAAGTTGCCAAATTAAGTTCGAACTGAGATTTGGCCTCCCTAATTGTTCTCCTACGTGCCCTAGCATCCCCCTTAAAGACCTGACCCTCCTTCCAAAGATGATGCATCCTCTTTTTATTTCTAATTTCCTTCAAAACCTCGTTGCCCATCCAGGCTGCACGTTTGCCTCATCAACATGTCTTTTGGCACACAGGAACAGTCTGTTCCTGTGCCCTCAGGGCCTCTGTTTTGGAACATGCCCACCTTTCCTGGACTCCTTTGTTTTTAAGGGCTGCTTCCCAAGGAATTCTCTGAATAAGTCTCCTAAATAGGCCAAAGTCTGTCCTCTGAAAGTCCGATTAAATGTCTTATTGATGTTCCTCCTGGTTTCACCAAATACCAAGAACTCTATAATTTCATGATCACTATGCCCCAAGCAGCCTCCAACCACCCTATCTCCCACCAGCCCATCTCTATTTGCAAACAACAGGTCCAACATAGTCCCTCCCCTGGTGGGCTCTCTCACCAGCTGTGACAAAAAGTTGTCCACACACTCTAAGAACTTCCTGGACTTCCTCTTTTCTGCAGTATTAGGTTCCCAGCAGATGTCTGGTAGGTTAAAATCACCTACAAGAACAAGGGCTGGTGATCCCGAAACATTCTGCAGCTACTTATAGAATAAGTTGTCCATTTTTTCTTCCTGGTTGGGTGGACAATAACAGACTCCCAGTAGGATGTCAGCCTTGTTGGCCTTCCCCTTAAATTTTACCCATAGGCATTCAACTCCATTAGCTTCAATACCTATGGCATCAAAAGCCTCCCTAATATAAAGGGCCACCCCTCCACCTCTTCCCCCTTTCCTGTCTCTTCTGAAAAGCTTGTATCTATTCACTGCACTGCTCCTGCTATGTGAATTGTCCCACCACGTTTCTGTGATGGTGACTATATCACAGCTTTGCTGCTGTACCATGGCCTCCAGCTCTTGTTTGTTACCCGTGTTGCATGCATTGGTATATATGCACCTCAGCTGGGCTACTGATTTCACCTCTAACTCAGGCTTATCACCCTCGGGCCTGGTTCCAGACTGCCCAGCTGCACCCCCTTCCCCTTTCAACCCTAGTTTAAAGCCCTCTCAATGAGTTCTACCAGTTCATGAGCTAAAATCCTTCTGCCCTTAACAGAGAGATGGAGCCCACTCAGTTCCAGCAGGCCAGGTGCTGAAAAAGTTGCCCCATGATCAAAGAACCCAAAATTCTGCTGATGATACCAACCCTTTAGCCACTTGATAATATGGGCTCTCCTTTTCTTTTCACCGTTCTTCTATGCCATCAAAGGGACCTAGCAGAACACCACCTGTGCTCCTGCTCTATCAACCACTTGACCCAGTGCCCTAAAGTCCCTTTTAATTGCCCTGACGCTCCTCTTTTCAATCTCATCACTGCCAGCCTGTAATATCAGCAATGGGTAATAATCAGTGGGCCGAATCAGCCCAGCAAATCTCTTGTAATATCCCGTACCCGGGCCCTAGGGAGGCAGCAGACCTCCCTGTGGGATGGGTCTGGTCGTTATATGGGGCCCTCTGTTCCCCTCAGAAGGGAGTCACCCACCACAACTACCCTTCTTTTCTTTTTGATGTTAGAAGTGGTGATCCATCTGACAGATGAATCATAATTGGGAGGCTCACTGGGCAGATCATTTTCTTCTACACCATCTAGCTGACCCTCTAGATCCAGGGCCTCATACCTATTCTGAAGTGGCACCTGGGTAGGTGATGGGGGTTGGGAGAAATTTTTATTATTACTTTCCATTTCCACTCCCCTTCATCCCCCAGGTATCCTCCTATTGCCTGACAGTGGGAGGTTTGTGAGTCCTCTGACTCCTGGTGGGCCTCCCTCAAGGATGGACAGGCAGAACTACACCAATCTATTTCCCTTTCACTTTCCCTAATAATCCTTAGCCTTTCTACTTCCTCCCTAAGCTCGGCCACCAATGAAAGGAGATTGTTCACCTGTTCACACCGCAGGCAGGCTTATTCTGCAACGCCCCCTGGTACCACTGATAAGCTCAAATACTCTACACAGGAAGGGGTCTGGACAGATGCATGCTTTTTGGAGGGTTCTATTTGGCTACATGCACTTTTACTAACTGCAGTTTTTGATCCTGTAAAAACCATCACTAACAAAAAAAAACCCAAACCAAAACAAAAAAACCCCAAAATCAACCAACCACAAAAAACAACAAACAACAAAGGAAAAACCCCTCTCACTAGCAGGAAACCTGCAACCCTGCCTGTTTGCCCTGCTTGCGTGAAGTGCTGCATAAAGGGCCTCCCCTTGCCTCTGTTTGCCCGCTCCTGTTTGCCGTGCTCCCTAGAGCCCTCTTTCAATCACCCCGTGGCTCACCAGAGGAAAGCCCCACCCTGTGTTTGCGTGGGTAATGAGAACCAAGGATGTGAATTGCTACTAATTTGCTTTTTGTTTTGTAGCTGCAGAATGCCTCAAGTCCTGGGCAACAGCAGTTCACAGGAAGAGGCTGCTGTATATTATGCATCAGAATCAATTGTCTCCATTACTGTCTTCACCATCGTTTTCATCATAGGTATCCCAGGCAATGGGTTGGTGATCTGGGTAGCTGGTCTGAAAATGAAAAGGTCTGTGAACACTGTCTGGTTCCTAAACCTTGCTGTGGCTGACATCATGTGCTGCTTGTCCTTGCCCTTTTCCATTGTTCACCTGGCCCTCCATGAACACTGGCCCTATGGCTGGTTCCTCTGCAAAGTTATTCCAACAGTCATAATCTTCACCATGTTTGCTAGTGTCTTCCTACTTGTGGCCATCGGCATTGATCGGTGTCTCCTGGTGATGAAACCTGTCTGGTGTCAGAACCACCGAACAGTGAAATTTGTATCACTGATATGCAGTGGCATTTGGATGCTGGCCTTCATTTTCTGCTGCCCTGTCTTCTACTACCGTGAGACAAGCACTTATGATGGCAAAACGGAGTGTGTGTACAATTTTGGAGTTGATTACGTAGATGATCCTGTAAATGCATCTGTAAATGAGTTATGGGAGGAATACGAAATCTACAATGGTAGTGACTTTTGGGGAGATACCAATGAAGGTAATGACTCCATAGCCCTTGCATCGGTGGTAATAAACATCACTAGGGTTGTCTTTGGCTTTGTGCTGCCCTTTGGCATAATGGCAGTTTGCTACGCCCTTATTGCTTTCAGAACACATGCAAATCAGTTTCACAAGCCACACAACAGGACACTGCGAACAATCGTGTTCGTGGTAGCTGCGTTCTTCATCTGCTGGGCTCCATACCACATAGTTGGGATTCTCCACATTGTACCTAGTCTTGGAACAGGATGGAAGGAGTCACTGATCCTGTGGGATCATTTCTCTATAGCACTTGCCTATGCCAACAGCTGCATCAATCCCCTGCTTTATGTTTTTGTGGGACAGAACTTCAGGGCAAAGGTACGGCAATCAGTGCAAAGAATCTTGGAAGGTGCCTTCAGTGACGAACTCACATCTTCAAACCTTCACAGAAGCCAGACTTCAGGAGAGAAGAACGTTATCAGCACCTTCTAATGCAAGACTTCCTATCACCACTGTAGAAAGGGCAAGCTACAGCACTACACATCAATTACTCTCCACTTAGCAGATGGTTTTGCTCCAATATGTTTGATTAAGCTGCAGCTCCAACCCAGGACACTGCAATCATTCAGCTCATGACAGATAACTGTATCTTACTCTAGAGAGATAGGAAGTTGGAAGCACCAAGAGTAATAATCTGAGGGATGACTGGTGAAGCAGAAGACACAGTATTTTAACTTACATAGACTATTTTAAGAAAGCAGGGCTGGCTAAGATTTGTCGTGGGAATGATGTAGTTGAACCTCTCAATTGAGGTAAGAATGTAACTTTATTTGTATATGTTTGTGTTCTACATCTCCTGTCTCTGATAAAGTGCAGATAAAACTAACGTGGATATTGCTTCTTGGAAGGTCATCACATCTTTCCTCTGACTCTACTAAGGCTCTGAGGTGTGTGTAGGAATATCTGAAGATTGCCCTAGAGGGTACTGCTACATTTCCTTACAGCCATGCACTAGAACAGCACTTGCCCCAGTCAGCTGCACTGAACTGACTTTTGTGCCCTGGTAGACGCCCAATCTATTTCTTTGTCCTGGCAATTACATCAGTGTCTGGCAGTAACTCGTCAATGTACATGCTGTACCTACGTTCATTAGCATGTGCACATTCACTGTCTCCCCAGCACTCACTCCACTACCAGAGTCCCAAATTTCCCTTTTAGGAGGCCATTTGATGTTATCCAAATGTACCTACTGCATTTTGAGGTGGCACATGAGCAGAATTTGAGATTGGGCGATTACTAGACTATTAGCCATTTGGCAAAACCCTGGAACTGAGAAGTGATAACCTCCAATCTGACCCCAAGAAGGTGGGAATGACCATGTTGTCGCTCAGTCACATCAGGCTCTCTTTACAAGAGAGACGTGCTTCTTATGTCCTTCCAGTGAAGAAAAATTTCATCCAATCAGGCTATTTGGGGTGTTCCCAAGGTTGAATATTCCCTGCTCCTGAAAAGCAGAAATATATTTACTAGGTACTCTATGGAAGCAGTTTAAAATCTCCTTTTTGTGTTAGTTCTTCCTTAAAAGAGAAAGGTCAGCAAATAGTATGACAAATAGGACAGTAAGGATTGGTAGAGTTTTCATTCTGCCTTTCTGGTGAGCATGAATTGAAAGACTCTCAGATCTCACTGCCCTGAACAGCCAGCTGGGAGAACCTTCAGCTCTTAACATCCTAAGAAGTCTCCACCTAAAGAGCACCAAGGTGTGGGCTGTCCATTTAGCCATGTCCACACCCAAATTCTTAAGGTGGGAACCAAGCCGTCCTGACAGGCGCCGCTAGAAGAAAAAAATCAATACTAGCACCAAAACAGTTAAACCATAAACATTCACTTTTTCTTTTTATTAAGAAAGCATGCACAAAAATAAACTCGTGAGACCACGCCCCTCTCTCCCTGACCACTGACACAAAGCATTGGGGGCCACATTGGGCTGGAGAGGCCTGCAAGACCCCTCTGTGGGCCAGGCTGGCCCCCCTGCCCTGCCTGCAGGCCGGTGCCAGCGCACCCGCAGAGCTCCACTCCCATCCGTCGATGTCTTACCACGCACTAACAACACACATTGATTTCAGGGGCAGAGGAACGAGGCTAATTTGCACACTGACCGGCATGTATTTACATATGCAAATGAGGCACAACTTAATACGCAAATGAGGCAAATATGCAAATGAGGAGCACTTGGATACGCAGAAGGAGCCATCTTGTTTTGTCTTTCTTCCAGTGGTGTTTTCAGACTTCCACAGGGCTGGCTCTCAGTAATGTCCACTGCAAAACACTAACTGGCACCTGCCATAAGCTGTCTCTCATTGTTGTCTCTGGTGCACAGAGACCTATCACACATGCTTCCAAGCTGTATCATTCCCACATCCTGAGGCAGCAGAGATAACAGCTGACTCCATGTTGAAGCTGTCTGGGATTCCTCATTTCTCTTGGAAATGCTCAACGACGAACTCCCCCCCAAACACACACTTAAAAAAAAAAAAAACCCACAAAAAAAATCTGAAGGAAAAAAGAAAAAAAAAAAAAAAAGTGTTGTTTCCCCCTCCAACGCAATGAGACTCTGTCTACTTCCCTGACAACAATCCAATTTCCAATTGGTTTATCCCTACAGCAAATTTAAAAAGCAGTGCTAGTTCCCCACCTTCCTGCAGTCAGAATAGAGGTTATTACTTTACTCCTGTGCTCTGGGTCTGTCAAGCAGCCATGATAGTCTATTTCCACATTTATTCCCTTCAGTGGTAAATAGGGAATAAGGGCCAGAGGGAGGCTTTACAAAATACTAAGAGGAAACAAGAAGTTTGACAGAACAGAGCCATACGAGAAAAGAAGGGGAACACAGGACACAACTTCGGGGAGGAAGCATCTCAATGCTCACTCCTGTTCCTGCACCTTTTCCACCTTCCTGATTTGCACATGCTGACAAAGCTCATCCTTCAGGATTTACAGTAGATTACATCATCTCCCCATCTGAACTGCAAGGAGTCTGAAACACCCTCCTTCCTCCCTTTTATACTACACTCTTTGGCAGGTTGGTTCAAAACCCTGCCCTGCTTTACCCTCTCTCCCCTACTGCCCCTGTTACAAAATCTGCTTGCAAGGGCCTCCCAGTCCCTGACCAGAGGGTCCAGCCCTTGACCAGCAGCCCCCAATTCAGCCCCACTCTGCACAGCAGCTTCCTCTGCCCACCATGAGCCCATTCAACAAGTGGGAACCACTGACAGAGGACGTGCACCTACACATTCCTGTTGTTGACATCAGGCAAGGACAGCCTCCGAAGAAATATGAGGGGTGGACGACCAAATAACAATTGGACAAATACTGATGGGAGAAAACTTCCAAATTTGCATATAAAAGGGAGAGCCTCACTACATATTTTGAAAAAGGACTTGAAGGGGTGTGGGGTGAAATAAAAAGCTCTGGGGAACAGAATTTGCTGAATCACATATGACACCCCTGACTGCTTCTTCTACCCGATGGGTATGTAGGCTTCACCTAGAGACTGCAAAAGGCGGTGTAGGAAATGGGTCAGGATTCCCTCAAAATCTCTCAGTCTTCACAGATGGCACCACACTCTGAAATCCAACTTCTCTGCTGAAATACCATCTCTACTACATTCTCCTTTCTCCAAACTCAGGTCTGCCCTCCCAGCTAAGTTCAGCTCTCCCTACCTCAGGGATTACCCTCTCTTTGTACTTGGGAACACCACTTCTTTTCTCGCTGTTCCTGTGATGCGACAAAGTTCACAGAGCTCAGATCACCCCTCCAGTGTCCCTTCAGCCCCCTGACCTTTACAACATTTACGAAACAACAGAACTACAGGCTCCCAGGGTCCACTAGGCTCTCTCACTCCAGTAGCCAATACAACAGATTCACCGGCCACCTTGAAGGGAAAGAGGGATTGTTAAACGCAAAATAATGGAGGCAGAGAAAGATGCACTCGAGGATTCAGCCTTCCAAGGTCTTTTCATGGCACCAAGGACCCATCTTCCCGCCCTCCACAGGGCACTGCGCAACACGAAAGAGCCGATCCGATGTGTCCGAGGCCACTGGGGGAGGGGGAGGGCTGTGCTCAATTATTGGTAATAATAATAATAACAATAATAATAATAAACAAAAGAAGAAAAGAAGATAAAACAGGACGCAAGGAAGGATTATCTTCGGCAGCATCTTGCGGTGGCTTCTCTGGCGGAGATAGAGAATATATATCTATATACAGGCAAGGCAGGGAGGACTGGGGAGGGTGGTGCTGACACCATTGACCCCATGTCCCCCTCCCCTCCCACGTCCTTCATAAAGGACGGGCTATCAAGTCTGTAACTCGCTAGGTGATCAAGTCCCAGTCGAAATCATCGGGGATTTCCTCATTGGCGCCTGGAGGAGGCACTGGAGGCCGAGGGACCAGATGATGAGCTGAGCCAAAAACAAGAAAAAAGAAGAAAAAGGAAAGAGAACAGTTAGAATCCAAAACTCCATGTTTTTCACAGTGGCACTTGGGCAAAAGAAACCACAAGTGATTTGGGCCTTTTCCTTTCCAACAGTCTAACAAGCAAGAACACTACTGGCATTAATCTCTGTCAGCATCTATCAGTATCTAGGAATGTTCTGCTGTGAAATTCTCCACAGCAGCTTCTACAGAAGTTAAGTTTCAGCCTCCTTTATGTACCTCATAGCTGACTGCTGATAGAGCACAAGCTCAAACTTCTTCAACAGAAGCATCTCATGTACAGTTGTCTTCAAACAACTAACTGAGGGCGAGGCTAAGCTAGAGGACTATTTATGTGAAGTGAAAGAAATCAGGCCTTTGAAATCCTAAACTTTTCCAGAGCTATAACAGAACCCTAAACGGAAGGTCTCTTGCAGTCCATGCTCCCTCTCTACCCACAGTGCTCCATTTGATTACTAAGTGCTTTGGGAGAAATGCACAAAGGGATTGGGAACCAGGTCCCTAATGTTCATTGGTGTAATATGCCTTAACATCATCCCTTACCTGGGCGATTATATCCTGGCGAGTCCTGGGTGGAAATCTGATACATAGGAGATGGCCCGGAGAAGAGATGGGGAGGTTGGGGCTGACCATAGGAGTTCACTGTGAAAGGAAATGAATTAACAAAAAAAACAACTGTTAATGTTCAGGTCAGAAGTCTGGCCCCTGACTGGGTGGCAGCTCAGCCACAGAGCAACTCACTCAGACCCACAGGATACTGAGGAGATGTTCAGCTGTTGGGTCCTAACTCCAAGCTATAGCTTGGTCAGGGATCTTGATCTTGAAACCAGCAGGAGTTTCTCTATTATTGTAAAAGAAGAAAATTTTCATCCAGAAACACCACAAGCTGGCTCAATACCATTCATTTAGTTCAGTACTAGATGACACACACCATTACAGTTCTATCAAGACCACCATATCCCCTTCTGAGAATGCATCCTCTACTCTTTGTACAGTATTTCTCCAACAAGGGTACAAAGGCTTTCTCCTTTACTATTCCTGCCATCTGGAATAGCAATCTCTCTACCTTGCCATTTCTCTCTGTTGGTCACCTAAAACACACCATCCTCTTCTCTTCCAGGTTTGCCTTTTAAATATATTCCTGCCTGGAGGTTGCCTGTATGCATCACATAACAGAAGTCTGTCCAGACAACAGGTATAGGACATTCCAGTTCTTTAAAGCCACAGAAAGCTGAGTTGCTATGAACAGCTCTGACAATGTAGCTCTGAGTGGCTCAGTGCTGCATTGTCTGGTAAGGCTGCAAGTAATTTAGGAGACTCGCAGAATGGGGCCTTCATTTTACACGCCACTTTAGTCTCCTCCTAATTACCTTGGTTCATGGATTGCTCCTGTTTGCCACTGTTCAGGGCACAAGAATCAGAGATTCGAGGGGGCTGCTGTGGGCCAAGCAGATGAGGGAGCTGACCAGTCTGGGTAAGGAAGTGATTAAGGGAGTCACAGAGGTTGGCAATATGGTGTTGATCCAGCGTCCAGTTCTTCCTCTCAGCCTGGCGCAAACTCTCCATGAGCTCTACAGGGGATAGAGGAGAGTGTCAAAGACAGTCACACTGTGGTCTTCCCAGCAAAGAATTTCAGTCTTCTGTCCCTAAATCCTACCTTCTCACAAACCAAATTTTATCATTTCAAATCTGTCACCAGATTCCTGAAGAGCTCCACATCTAGGATACTGTCACACTGACTCAGATAGGGCAAGAAAGAGTTGGAAGGAAAAATCTGTAAGCTTTCTGACATACTTTTATGACTTAATTCTCCCTGCCCCAAATCCTGCAGTGTTCATTCAAGTGCTTCAGGATCTTTAACAGAACCCATGAAGTAGGACACCTCTTCTTAAAAATCAGGTAAATCACTGAGAAATCCAGGCACTTGCCACAGTTACAGTGAAAAAACAATCCCTGCACAGCACTTGCATGTTCTAGACTACAGCCCTAGTCATTGAGTCATTAGCCTTAGTCACTAGGCCAACACTGACCTGAGAATTGGGAGTGCTCAATGCTAGACCAGTTCAGCCGGTTTACCATCTTGAAGCTTTCCTTCAGGGAATCAATGTTGGAGCACCAATCAGGGGGAAATGCTGGAATGAAACACAGAAGATTAGTACAGTACAGGTCACCCTTTCCCTCCAGCCTTAATATAAAAAGATTGGCCCCTCTTCACCAAAGAGCCTAATGCTACAGCAGCTAGAAATCCTTGCTCCCTTGAAAAACCAGAGGTAGTAGCTCCTTTTTCACTAAGGCAATGACTTTATGCTGCATCCCTTAACAGAATCCCAAACCCTCGGTTGATATATCCTCCATTCTCCAGTAGGAAAACAATTTCCTTCTCAGATTTCAACCATATCTGGCTTTCCCCCATTTTCTACACACAAGTAGGCACTACTTAGGAAAAATTCACTTGTGGGATTTCTGTCTGGGGACTCCTCACTGCTCCCTTTCCCCCATCCATTGCCCCTGACTCACCAAAGCCAGCATTGTTGATTGAAGCCTGTGACTGCTGCTGCTGCTGGTGTGGCTGCTGCTGTGGGTGGGAGTGTGGGTGATGTTGTTGATGCTGGTGGTAACCTCCATGCTGCATCGGGGGTGGGTGCATGGACATCACTGGTGGAGGGCCATAACCTTCACCACCCTGCTGCTTTCCTCCTTGGGATGGGCAACCCTCTGGGGTTGGAGTGTGGAGTGGGGGAGCAGCACCCACTGAGGAGGGGCCTTGCTGCTGCTGGTACATGTAGTAATTGTGGTTGGAGGGCTGCATGTCACCAAGGAGGGAAGAGAAACCTGCCGAGTAAATGAAAAAGGAGGGAGCTTTAAGAGAGCCTGGATCAGACCTTTGCTTACATTACCCAGCTCTAATTTCACACTGCTCATCCCGCTATTTATGAAGCTTTTGGAGTGCCCTCTACAGGCTGCCAACAACCATCACCTGTGCAGTTATGCCTTTGCTGTGCTCCAGACTGTTCAAAACAAAAGGCTTTACAACAAAGAACCAGAAGGATTTTAATACAGCGTTTGGCACTTAAGTTCCTCCCTGAATTTTTTCCTAGACTTACCAAAGTAACCCAACCTCTCCTGTAATGTCACGCACATGTTTTCCTATAAATGACCATTAAGCATACTTAAACAGTAGAACATTTATAAAATGGGTAACTTAAAACATCTGACTTGCTGTTTCCCAGGACTCCCTTCAGCTCCCTTCTTACAAGCAGCTTGTTCAGGAATCTTCAAAAATTTTTCTCACACTGATCATAAGAGATCATAAAAGACTCTGCTTTTGTACAAAGAGCAGACTGCACACATCAGGGCTCATTTATTACTTTCATTCCTCCTGACTCACTAGGTGTGTCATTTCTATCCTCCTGTATTTCAGGCAACCCCTACATGTGAGAGCATCAGGTATTTTCCATACTTCCCTGACACTAGGAGCTCAGCATCTCTCTTATGTCAGCTTCCCTGTTCATTCTCCCCATACACTGGGGAACCTCTGTGGAAAACCAGTCAGGGGCACTTGTATCCCATTAACCTGAGCTACTCACTTCTTCATTTGAGTACACTTACTTGACCATCTGCAAGCAAGCCTCACATTTTCATTAGATTCAACATCAATCCTTTAATTATCCTACTACTGTCCAGGACCAAAAGGATGAATACTGCCATCCTGAGTCAAAAGTTGCCAACAAAATTTTTTCAAAAACTGCAAGTTTTCCTACACTGCCTTGCAGTCTACAACTTGGACGGAAAAAAAACAATAGACAGTTGCTAAGTTTGTAAAATCAGAAGAACACACCAAGTCAAGGTCCTTCTCCACGTTTTTCTAGCTTGCTCATATTACAGCACCTCACACAACAGGCTCCTCCTAGGAGTGCCAGCATGACGAAAGCAGTAAAAGTATACACATTTTTATTTCACTGAAGCTTCAAGTTCAGGAGGCCCTTTCTGGAGTAGCAACCTTTGCCTGCACTGTGTGATGGCTGATAGCACAGGTGAGAGGCTCATGTAACAACATACTCCTTTTTACATCAGATTAATATTAAGAAGAGTGTTTGAAGGCAGAAAGATCTTTAAGTTTTCTGAAGTATTTTCCATGGACATCTAATTCCTGAAGTTATTCTGCCCTCTTCTGGCTGCTTATTCAATTTCAGAAATGCAAGATATGAATGGAGTTGCAGGCCCTCTCTTCTCTACTCTCAATCCACAAAGCTCAATTCTCCAAGGCCTTGTACAATCCTACTTTTAACAGACCTGAGCAATGATGGTTTTCCACTCTCCTTTCGGGAAACTCCAGATACAACAATCCCCTCCCTCTTACAGTTTCTAGCCTGACAGACTATGAATGTTTCTCTGACATGCCTTTCTTCAGGACTTCATTTTTCTCAGCTTCTGCCATTTTAGTATTTGCATTTGTATCAACACAAGGCATTTTTAAATCATTGTGCTTTTTTATTCTGATAGAACTAGGGGGAGCAATGCATAAAGGATGTGCAGATTTCTTATCTGGGTCCTGGCAGAAGTAATTACAGCATGCCAAAGAAGGAAAGTCTGTTTGCACAGGCTCCTAAACGAGGAAAGATCTGAGAGATGCCAAATGGACAAGACTGTGTGGGCAGATACCTGCCCACCCCACATGACGCACGTAGTTACTCACCGTGCTGAGAGGAGGATGATTTCTCCAGCATGGATTTGTAGAGATTTCGGAAGGACCAGCTAAGATCCTGGAAGTTGATCTCGGAGTAGGAGAACTTGAAGTCATGGTTGGCACTGTACAGCGGAGGTGGCACATCGGCCCCTTCACGGCCCTGTCCCCCTGCTACAGTAGAGGCAACATCCACAGGCCCTGCACTCTGCTAAGGGAGAGAGAAATAAGGCCTTTAGCCTGTACTAGGATTTGCAGCTTGAGAGAGAGATCAAACTAGATACACACAGAACACATACTGATATCCCACATCACACCAACCATAGCACAATGGCTCCAGCCTTTTCTTCAGCTTAAACCATTATGCCTTTATCCTTATCCCCATCCAACCCTTGGCTAAAATTCACTTCCTCCTTAGTTTCTATCTCTGCGATTTCAGCTCCTTCCCTTCTTTTTATTTTTGCCTCCATATCACAATTTTAACAATTCCCTCTCCTCACCACTTCGCTTTTCCATTCATGCACTCCTCCCACTCTCCTTTTCCTCCCACTTCTATCCTTTTCCCCGTGGCTCACCTGACTGTAGTTAGCAATGGGGGTGGTGCTCTGGATCGACATCTGAGGGGTGGCCTCAGGTGGCAATGAGGCTTCTGTGCTGACTGGAACAGCCCCTCGGGGGCTTTTACTTGCCTCTTGCTCTGGAGAGTCTTGTGGTATCTGTGGATGGGGAAGAAAGAGAAAAGGAAAGGAGCAGAAATCAAAAACAGATGGAGAAGTGAAACTGCAGATGGGAAGCCAGCTCCCCCGCTGTAGAAGTTCATGGCTTAAAAATGAGGAGGACTGGGCCTTAGTCACTGAAAAGTCAGGATAAAGGACTTCAAACAAGATTAACTTTACTACTGAATAGCAGCAACAACAGGCAATCAACAGGACATACACACTAGTTCATTCAGTCCTGGCCTTTGACTCCCCATCTACACACCCTGACCCCAAAACATTATGATGGTCTGGTACTGGAAGGGAATTCCCAGCCCACTCCATGCTGTGTGGAAAGAAAAACACTTACGTCATCATCTGGAGGATGCCGCCTCTTGCGAGATATATCTGGACACGTATCTATTGTCCAATAAGAGCCCTGGCATAAAGACACATTGGTGAATGAATAATGAAATCACAGAACTTCCTGAAGTAAGGCTGCTGACTCAAGGAATGCAGCACCAACTACACATTAGGACCACAAGGACCATGCTCTAGAACCTCAGACAACCAAGACTCGGGTGCTGGCAAGAGATTCCTCTCTTACACTAGGCTGCATTGAACTATGAGGTACAATGCTACTGGTGGAAGGCAGAATCCTCTACTTTCCAGCACTCTTGAGACAGGACATAAAATGATGGTTCAATCCAAGCTAAGTGAACTCTTTTGGGCCTGCACACTCATTTTAATGGCTTCCTCACAACTGAATTTATGATTAACTGATGATAACCAACTCAACATTGGTATTTGGCAGAGAGAGCCAGAAAGATTGCTCTTTTTCATGGTTGTGAGACTCCAAGCATCCACAGAAGGTCCATGATGGCTAAGAAATAAACCATGGTTAAGAACTAAAACAAATTATGTACAGAGAGGTCTGTTTAGCTTGGACAAGAAAAAGCTAAGGAGATCAAACCACTGTCTTCAACTGCACAAGGATATTATAAAAGATGACAGAATCAAATTCTTCTCAAAAATATACAGCACAAGAAGAGGCAACAAATTACAGCAAGGGAAAGTACAGTCAGATATAAACAAAAATTTCTTCACAATGATGGTGGTGCAACACTAGAACAAGTGCCCAGTTTTGCTATCTCCATGCCCGGAGATACTCAAAATTTGACAGATGTCATCAGCCTAATGTGACTGTTCCCATCTGGGAGATGATAGGGGTACATGCTGACCCCCAGAGCTCCCTTTCAACATAAAATAGTCTATAATTATGTGTGTTGTCTTCTGACTAAGTATAAAAAGAACTCTAAAGTGGATTCAGCTTGTTTTAACCTCCCATCGAGATCTGAATAATCCACATAGGTAACACAGGTAAAGGTTTTCATTATAAACCCAGCCCAACATGCCAATGAACACCTGCAAACATATACCCTTAAGTCAGTTAGGATTTCCTGGAATAAGCCACATAATTAATGGTATTTTTGAGCTGTGATCCTCAAAGACCTACTATTTCCATTTATAGATGCCAACTGAGCACCACACAGTCCTTTAAATATAACCTGAAATAAAGGCCTGAGCAAATGGTCCTTTCTTGAAATTTTAGGATGAAGCGGAAGAGACAATCTTTCCATCTAAATACATAGCTTCTTGCCCCTACCATCTCCTCCTGCTTGTTTGATTGTGGGGTTTTTTGGACAATAATATCTGCATGCCAATATGCCAAGTCTTGGTTTTGCTAGCAATTCCCCTTTACAATCTATGTGTACTATCAGACCTTTACCAGTCCCCAGCCAATATATTCCTAAATTCTTGAGTTTTACTTGTAAATAATTTCTACAGATTTAAACCATCTGATGATGACATGTTTTTCCAACGACTAATACTTTGCAATCTATAGGCAGCAATTCTGCTCTCATTTCCATGGATCTTGCCTCCATGAAATCCATGATGCCATATCATACTGTTCACCAGCAACCACTATGTCCTCTTAGAACAGGTTGGACTATACCTACATTTTACACACAAAGATAAAGAAGAAAAAGAAATAAAACTAATGAAGTATATTCAATCACACTTTTGACCTCTGCCAATATCTTTAAAGTCAACTGAAGATCACAGATAAGAAAAATAATTACTAAAACTCAAAGTTCTTTTACAGGTTCCCTTTAAGTAAACGCTTCTGTAGCCAAAGGACTGCAGTAAATCTTACTACTGCTTCCATTTTTGCCTACACTTTAGGTTTCAAATTCCAGCCATGAGTTAGAAAGGGCAACCCCAGCTTATTTCCCTGCAGTTTAAAATTGCTTGCCCAGGAGCATGCAGATTTCTTACCTTCCCAGGATCATCTCTTGGTCGAGGCACCTTTCGAAAACATTTATTCAGAGAGAGGTTATGACGAATAGAGTTCTGATGAGAGAGTAAAAGATACAGGTAAGTGCTACAACAAAAACATACAGTCTTCTGAGTATGCCCTAGAGCAGGTAGAGAAAACAGGATGGTACATATTTAAGAGCTAAAGCTCACTACATATTGCCGGAATGGGGCAGAAAGGGATGTGGAAAGGGATGGATTAAGATGGTAATATGTGGCTGAACCACCTCTACACCTAGAGAAGGTGCAACAAAAATAGTATCAGTCTGATGCAGAGGATGGCAGTGATGTGTGTTTGTGGGGGGGGTTTCTTTTTGTTTCTCTTGGTTGTTGGTGGTAGGTTTTGTGCATACTCCTTAATGGACCACCATATATGTTCAACAAAATTCTCAGAGAAAATTTGACTTCTGGCTCTGCCTTTTCCCCAGTTGGTCAATTTAGTTTGATATCAATCTTATTTTAATCAGTGAGGCTATTTTGCATTGAATTAAGAAAGTAAGCCTTATAATTAGGCAAAAAAGGGTACTTCAGTGATGCAAGCCCTCACCTTCCAACCAATACCAGCATTTTTGTAGTAGGGAAAGTTGTCACAGATCCAACGGTAGATCTCACTAAGTGTCATCTTCTTGGCAGGTGATGAGTTGATGGCATATGTGATTAAAGTGGCATAGCTGTAACGTGGCTTCCCATCTTGGTGCACTGCTGCCTCATCCTTACTCAGTGTGGCATTGGGATCTGTTGGTGAGCCTGGGGGACACTTTCGGGCAGACCCTGGAGGTCCTGCTTGTGAGGAACCCCCTAATTTTTCAATAGTAGCCCTTAAAGTAAGCTGTGGGAGCCAGTCTATGGAAGTGAGGCTGCTTTCCAGGTCAGAGGCCATGGTGCTGGAAGCAGGAATATCTGTGAGGAGAAAGGAGAGGAAAGAAAACCCTTGAGACACAAACAAGGTGAAACCTAAGAACAGAAACATCCATTTGAATTCTTCTTCTGTATCACAAATACCTGTATGAATACCTACTTCATGCACCTTATTCACAGCTAGCCAGAACCATTCCAGAAGGCCTATGACTGTGCCTCAGGGAGGACCATCCCTACTGAGAGCAGCTGGGACAGTGCTTTTTAACACTGATGGTAACATTGCTAGGGCAGTCTTACTCAGGGCACTGTTCCCAGGTAAAAATCCAAGATCTGTTTAAGGGAAGTGGAGCCCTTTCAGCAGGTGTTTCACATTCATTCCTTTACTACATAATCCATATAACCTTGGTACCCTTCACCAAGATTACCTGTAACCCAGTAGGTTTATGGTGTCAGGTAAGAGGAAAATCATAGCTAAAAGGGAATACTCATTCATGCCACACACAAACTACAATTTAATTAGATCATCTGCAAAGTCAGGACTATACTAATTTGAGGGGAAATTAATTTCTCTCCAAGGCCTAGCCTCTCTTTTTGCATTAGGTGACATTATAATGAATCCTATTCCTTAGAGCTAGGATTACATACCTCATTTTAAACACCAAGATCATGCATAATACTATATATAGATAATTACATCTACCACGTCAAGTTGGAACAGACTATATTAAGCTCATAATAGTTAAAGCTTTGCCTACCATAGCCAGTTTTTCCTAAATATATATATATTGATTTAAATCCTGCTTCATTCACAATATAGCAGGCAAGTTATTTTCTCCAATTCTGAGACACAGAAAAAACTTACTTGTCTGAAATCACACAAGTTTGCTGCAGGAAGAGACTCAGGATTTTTTATCTCATAAACATTATATACTTCTCCTCATAAAAATAAAACACAGCTGGCTACCAGTTGCATACAGGGATTTCTATGTAACAATTATTTTATAAGAAGAAAACATTTAGCAGCATGAACTTGTATGAACTTTCACACTTAGCACACTAACTTTTCTGTAGTCCACTGCAGTAGGCAAGGCAGCAGAAAGTTCATCATTCCTACTCACAACTGGCTGCATTACTACACTGGGAGCAATCCCTTGAAGTCTGGACTGAGGTAGCTACATTTCCAAGACCATGACTTGCACTGCTCTTTGCATAAAGAGAAGAATCATGTCTTAAAGGCATGCAAGTCCTACACCTTTCTGAAATTAGTCTTTCCAGAAGATTGAATGGTACTGTCTTTGAGCATGCTGGAGCATACACAAGGCAAACAAACACACTTATGTATGTATAGCAAATTAAAACACTTGCATACATGTAAGAGAGAAGAGACTGACACGAACACACTCTGCTTAAGGAGATTCGTCAGCAGACACCTCCCACTGAGTGCATCACTCAGATGAGTGGATCAGATGAGACAGGGAGACACCCATCTGCATGAATACCAATTAGATACTCGTTCTAAAAATAGGCATTTGACAATAACACAGTGTGGATGCACAGATCCAGAGACAGATGCACCCAGCATTCTGACACTGAAGCTACCCGTTCTTCCCCCACACCCATATGCATGACACCTTTCACTTCTGCACTCCAGTGCTCTCACAGCACTGAAGAAATCAAGTCCACACTCCAACGCATTCATACGCACTAAACCTTTCATTTCCATGCATGTGTTCACCACATCTCTTAGGGCTCAAACTCCTACACAATACCCCAACAAACTCCATCCCTCAGCCCTCATAGGCAGTGGCTTCACAGCCCTGGCCTCAGGAAACACGTCCTAATTGCAAAGCTAACATCCTCACTTACACTCTTAGGCACCCGCAGACTGAGTAGTACAATTGCAGCACAACTGCACCTATGGCGAATGGAAACATTTTTATGTCTGTGGAGGAAAGGAAAAGCCCATCAGCTACTAACTTACCTATCTACTCATCTGCCACACTATCACTTAGGACAGGCATGACTACTTGCTGCATAACTAACTAATTGATCCAAGCTGCAAAAGGCTTTCCATTATCCACCCCCCTCAAGTCGTGCTTTATTGAATAACTCATTTTGACTGATTTAATCTAGTATCAAACATTTGAAATTCACACAAATTAAAAAAAAAATAGCAGGACTATTCCTTCATGAATAATACAAGCGAAAAGCAACAATATAGTTTTATCTATGTGGGCTGGACAGACCACCACATAATCAAAACACAGCTACATTTACATGATAACTTCACAGATAAAGCCCCTATTTTACGCCACAGGTAAAATATATGACCATTAAAAGTAGTATTGCACTTGGAAGAAAACAAACATGAACTAAATGTTAATTTGAACGCTTCATTTTGTATGTGTGTCTCATATAAATTTTTATTTCTATGGTGCAAGCAGAAAAAAAATTACTGCTTCTTGTTAAACCGTTTTGAAATATCAGTTGCACTAACAATACAACTCCAAAGTACAATAAATAAAGATATCTCTGTTCTTCCCCCTCCCCATTTTTTGTTTTTTGTTTGTTTTTTTTTTTTTAAGACAAGCACAGAAATCAAGAAAATTAGGTTATAAAAGCCTATGGCAGATTAAGATACCAATCCGAAACACCAGAAATTTAAGAAAAAGAAAAAAGTACTGTTGTTTTCACAGAGCTTCAGATGTGCCCAGGTTATGTCAGTAGAGCATCTGGGATGATTGGCTATGAAGTAAAATGTAAGGCTGATATACAACATTCCCATCAGCAAATACACAAGCTTTTGTGCATTTGTATAAAATATACTTGTCAGTGAGACAAGCAAAATTAGAATTGGGTCAGATTACACCCACACTAAGAAATTTAATATTTTCATTCCTTGGCTTATAAAAATCTTTGACAAGAAAACAAAATCCAAAAATCTTTAAAAAAAACCAACAAACCAAGCCCTGTGTCTATATATGCACTTGTCACCCAGTACTGAAACAACCACTTTTCAGTAAAACACAGCAGCTTTTTAAGAACATATATGTTAGACAGTAATTTAGGACAGAAAGTGAAGACTCAAGACAAAATAGCAATCACATGGGAAATTTCAAAGCAGTAGAATAAGACCTGTTTTCCCAAGTTTTCACTTGATCATGTTACTGGATATGCTGGCAATATGGGATCTGTAATAATCAGGCATAGTCAAACATTAGTTAAGGTGGCAATTTCAGAACACTTTCAGGGCAACAATAATTCTGTGTAATTGGCTACTAAATTATTTAAAAGAATACTTGCTATGCAGTAAATATTACTGTTAATTTATGTTGCATTTCTCGTTCACCTGACCCAAGTCTTTGTGCATCAGCTTGACGCTACTTAATGGTATGATAAAACAAGACTGCAGCCAAACCAGAGCAGCTGATAATTCTTCCAACTTTCCTTTCCCAGCTGACTGCCTGGCAAATCTTTTGAACTCTTCTCTTATGATCCCACTCAAACAAAGAAAAAAAACCAGTAATAACTAATAAACACATTGAACTGAAAGCAAGGGTGCTTTAAACATCCTACCACATTAGCAACTCAGAATTAATTTTTAAGAAGTAAAAAGGAAGTCAAAGAGCAGAATTCATAATCTCCCACTTTACAAGGTAAATGCGATCTGTTTATGTATTTGGCTAAATCTAAAAAGGAAGGGTAGGGTACCCAAGGTCATAACCACCATCAACAGCTGGAAGGTGACTGCAGTCTTCCTTTCTCAAGTGCTAAATAGTTACAGTACAATCCCAAGTCAGACAGGTCAGAGAGATGCAGGAAGTCCAGCCAAGCACTGATCCCCAAGTACAGTTAAACAGAATCTGTCCAACTCGTAAGAAAAATGTATTAAAGAATACCTTTTAATAACCACTAATTCGCTTGGGACTAGTTATACTTCCCTACAGCTTTCCAGGAAAACTACTGCCTTACTTTGAATCTTTGCAACTAGCAAATGGAAGCTCCTGCTGCAAATGCAAGCCAGGCTTCTGTCGATGAGACAATAAGGGCCATCCTTTAGCGGCACTGAAGAAATCTGTACTTTGCTACTTTGCAAATGCTCGCTCTGAGCCACTCAGATCTTATCCAGGAACACTACTACTTGCCTATCAAGACAGAAAAACATATGAGATGTGGGGAACAACACTCGAAGGGTCACCCTGAAGGCAGTTAATAAACATTTACAGCCTGAAGCATTCTCTAAGGCTGGATTCAAACGCTGGTCAGGCAGAATCAGTTAGGACTGAAGTAAGGAGACATACAGTGAATGGCACCGTGCTGTGCACTGCCCACAGAAGATGCCTATTCTAGAATAAATCTCTACATTTACATTTTTCTGTGTTTACTTTCATTGTTGCTTTATTTGCTAGTGTTCTGATCCAACGAAACGCTCTGACAAAGAGATTTAAAGGAGACTCAAGTTTCTCAACATGAACTTGGAGAGAAAAAAAACACAAAACAGACTACACCAAGCTATGACAGACATGGCTGTAGAACACCTATGAATAAACGACCACTTCTATTTAGGTGCCTGAAACAAAGACCCAGTGATCTAACATACTCAGAGACACCCCTAGGCTCTAAGGTATTTAACAAATAAAAAAAAACTGGCAAAAAAAAAGGACTATTTGGCTGCAACCTTCCTGAAATAGTGTCATAATGTAAGGAGTAAAAGCAAAATAAGAATACCACATGCATGAAGAAATGGAGAGCCTCTACTTTGGTGACAAAAAAGGCAGTTCAGGTGTACTCGTATAAACTACACACTCAAAAACTCCTGTGTCCTGATCCAATACAAAAATGGGAAAATAATCAATTTTGCTGAGTCTAGAAGTAAGAGAAATTTGACATTTTAAGATATGTACTTTCCCTCATAAAGAAGGTGGTGTAAACTAAGACAGACGGAATAAAACACTTAAAAATCTGATCTTCTGTAACCAAACATTATCACAGAAATACTTGTTTCATGTAGGAAATAAGAAAAGAGGATACTGATTATCTGCCCAGACTGAAATTGCTATCCATCAGTTTGGTAACTACTTGTGAGAAGCCTTCACAAAATGTTTATATTTCTGGAATCAAATGAAGAAGGAAGAGAGGCTGCTGGGTATTGTTCATAAAACAAAACTTAACCTGGAAGAAATGATAGGTGTCATGTTAGTGACAAAAGAAAGGCATTGTAGTTTGACAGCACCCTTCTGTCTGCAGTGCCATATGAAAGGAGGAAAACCTGTCCCTCGAGCAAGGAGCTAAGACAAATTCTCATACCCTAGAATCATGCTTCCCTTTTTGGGGAGCAGAGGAACAAGCCAAAAATGTTATCCCAAGTAACTACAGGCTTGTAGATGTGGTAACAGGAGGCATGTGGGTCTCACTAATCATGATCCACAAAGGAAAAAGGGATCCAAAGGAAGCTACTGTCACCTAAAAGCACACGGCGTGGAGTTCCCTGTGAGTATGAACTGTCACAGTGTGCACCTGTCCATGCGTCAGGTCATGACTTTACAGCCCTGCTCCAAACTACTGCAGGTGCAAGACAGCACGGCTCTGAATGCTCAGTGCTATTTCATGGAGCACACTAGTACTGGCATTATGGTATCCTGAATGGAAATTTTGCTCAAGGTTACACAAAACACTAAGATGGTACTGAAAATTACCAATTACAGAAAGATGAAAGCTTTTAGGCCCTGTATAGCTTAATGTAAATTGCTGGACTAATTGTTTTGTTATAATTGAACTGTTATACAGATATGGCTTTCCTTTAATAAATAGAAATCTCAACAAAATAAGGTTCATATTAAGTCTCAAAGAAAAATAAAAAGAAAATTTGTTTTCACTGTCATTACAGATTAGATAAATATAATGATAGCACATTTATCATAGGACCTTTTGATTCCTTCCACTTGGTGAAAGGTGCACAAGCAGGCTATAAATTTGTATTTTGAATTTAGTAAATGAATAGCACTGACTATGCAGGCATTTTTGATACTAATGAAGCATTAAGTCTTTTGAGAACTATAAAGTCACCCAAACCCTCCTGCTGGAAGTGTATCAGGATTCAATTCCAAAGGCAATTATGTCCTAGCTTTGTTTGAAACTGACAAATGGTATAGTTTACAAAACCTGACCTGCTTATTTAAACTTATCAACAGATGGCATTATAGCCAAAGTCTGAAATATGCTCATGTCAAGGGAGGCAGCATCTTTATGGGCATAACAGGCTAGGACTGAGCATAGCTAGGGCCTTGCCAGATTTTAATAAGACCAACTAATCAAACATTTTTGTTGTCTGCTATATAAACATACAAGAAAAAAAGCATTGAGAAATATTACACAAACATTGCAGATACCCCTTAGACAGTCTGAAAATGTGTGTTCAAAGTTAGGACCAGTTTGTTTATTTATGACGCTGTGTAAGGTAAAGTGGAGAATATGTAACACCTGTCAAAAGAAAAAGTAAATGATACTGAGAATACTGGTATACATAAAATACTTCTGAGCTGGAAATTATTTCCTTTGTAATAAGACTACTAGAAAAGATTTATTCTAATAATAAGCCAAATGTCCCATGACAACCCTCCCAATAACAGATTTGAAGTAAAAAGTAAACCATGTACTTTGAAGAAGTGCAATGAAAATACATCACCACAGCAGAAGTGTCTCTGCAGCATCCCTCCACCCTCAGTACCACTACACAATATTTCACCGTTGGAAGTAGGAGCTGTAATTCCAGGCATATGCCAAGGCAGGAGAGAAATCTTTGACATTTGCTTTAAGAATATTAACAGAACAATTACTCTTACACTGAGAATGGTATAGGGAACTGGTTTCGGAATAAGTCAAATTTATGAGCACATATCTGAAATGAAATTTTCCCTTGGAAACTGGGAAGTCTGTGGTAGAGAAACAGTATGTAAAAGCAGGTATTTCCCCTAGCCCTATGAGAGCCCCCAAGCTGAAGGATTTCAATTTTACCTGCCTATCAGAATCACGTTCAGTAATAAACCTGCAGCACAAGATATGCAAACACTGATGTAATACCCAGATTGTCTCTGAAATTAGAGACAACATCAGAAGTAGATCAGCATGCAGACTATCTTGCTCAGAAAATCTGCACAGCATTGCAAAGACATACAGAATTAGCCCAGGTTAAAAGAATGTAACACGCTTATAAACAAAAACTGTCTTCTTATTCACATTAAACAATGTGTCTCAGTGAAAAATTACTGTTAGCCTTGCATTTAATGACAGCTTCTATGATAGAGAAAGGAAAGTCAGCCACATATAGGGAAAATGAAAATCTGACTGCAAGTGGTCAGAACTTGTTCACCAAATACTGAACCACTGAAAACAGATTAGTCAATATGAACTCTGCAATACTTGCTGAAACAACCACAACCCACTTGTGGAAATGGGTATCAAGCAGTAGCAAGAACTCTGTACTGAATTCATAGGAAAAAAGGAAATCGGTATCAAGCGTAGATTAGTTGTATACCACGTGCCCAAAATGTACATAGGGCACAAGCTCCCAGGGTTGAGATTACCAAAGCACTGCAGAGAAGCCTGTTAAAGAGGAGTCTGAGAGCAAAGCACTGCTGAAATTGAAGTTGGAGAATGATCAGAAGAATCAAATAATACTGCAT
The DNA here is from genome assembly GCF_052056855.1 of Sturnus vulgaris. Classification (NCBI taxonomy): domain Eukaryota; kingdom Metazoa; phylum Chordata; class Aves; order Passeriformes; family Sturnidae; genus Sturnus; species Sturnus vulgaris. Next base: position 33,352,648 of record NC_142244.1, read on the forward strand.
GAGGCTTATAAATTAAGTCTCGACCACTGTTTTAACATAATTCCTTTTTATTATTCTGTTAGCTGTTATTCTCAAACTGACAGAGAACTCTCTTCCAGTAGACAAAATACCTGACAATCCCTGGCCTGGCTCACAACTTGAAAAGATTTGTACCACACTTGAAGGTCAAGAGGATTCAAAACCACACTGCTACAGAACACACACCCATTAATGGTTTCTCCTTGCTTAAAACACTAGTACTGCTGCTTGGCTTTCTGCATCCTACTCACAAAATGCTCCATTTTGTGTATCATCCTGAAACTAAATCTTCTATTCATCTCCTTACAGACACTAAAAGAAATCCCTTTCTTCCACACACATGCTTGCCACAGTTGTCACCTTGCAGCTGCAAGTAAATATTATTCTGCTCTAACCTTGAACATTCCACTCTTCAAGATGTTGTGTCTTTGCTCATGACAATCTGTATTTCGTTTGTAATCAACCTTCTTCACGAGAGTGTAGTACATACAGTAAGATGACTACATTTGAGTATCAGACCTTTGAATAATTTTCAAAAATGCAAATAATGGCTATTTGCATATTTGAAAACAACTAATTGCAAATATGCAATTAACAGTGGGACCCAATGATCTTAGAGGCCTTTTCCAACCTTAATGATTCTAGGGTTCTATGAAATAAGTACTTTCCAATATGTCTGGCCTCTACTGGCTGGCAATATTCCTGTGTGTATCAAGGTATGAGTCAGCTGAGGAAGAATGCAAAGAGATGGATGTTCACACAAAAAATGAAAAAGCACAACGTCACGCTTGTGTTGCTGGCAGAGCAAAGGACAGTGCAGTAAGGGACAGCGACAGATAGGGGAGAAACAAACGTGAAGGCCTCTTAGAGTGAGCACAACAAGCTGGAACCTTATGTGGTGGATGATAGCCAAAGCACAGGCTTGTCAAGGAGGAGATGGCAATGCCAGGAGGACAGCTTCAGCAATCGTATTGCTAACAAGATGAAAAGGTAACACAGTTGTCAGAGGCCAGCAAGAACATTCCGCAGTAACAGCAATGGTAAATGAAGGAATAAGCACAAAGGCTACCCAAAGAGACTCAAAGAAGCAGCAAAAGATTCAGGCCATGAACAGGAAGATGAGTCCTACGCTGTATATTCAGAGCAAGAACACGTTATATGCCCAACTGTGGAAGCTTGCAGCAGAGGAAAGCAGGAAACAAAGGCAAATCTCAAAGGAGCTTTCTCGAGTTCCATATTGGCCCTCAGGGGTCTTAAACTTGCAGCAATTAATTTAAAAAAAATGTAAAGGTAGTATGCAAAGTTGCATAATTTAATATCCCTGGCATGAAGGAGGTAAAGAAAAGCAAAGAGAGGATACTACAAGTGGGTCATTGTGTCTAACTTATGGAAAAAAAAATGGAGGGAGGTAAGTAGCTTAGTGCAGAAGCTACTGAATGAATGACTAGAATAGTTAGGAGGGAAACCAGGAAAATACTGTCACAAAAGTCAAGGGAGGACAAGATTTCAAGACTGGGCATGATCAAGTGTCAAAAACAGCAGGGAAGCCAAGAAGGATGAAGATGGAATAGAGACCCTGAGACCTGGCCAAGAAAAGGTCATTAGAGATCTCAGGAGAAGCTTCAAGGGAGTGAGAATATCTGCACTGAAGTCAACTTACATAACCGTTCTAGACTGCACACAATGATACAGTATCTTTCAACTTTGGAGTAACTGGTCCTTCAATGGTGTGATACAGAATCTTTCAACTTTGGAGTAACTAGTCCTTCAATGAAACAACAATACACTGGGGCTTTTGCTGTTTCCTAATGCCACAAAAACTGGCATATAGTGTTTCAAGTTCAATATCACATTGTAATTAAGGCAATCAGCAGCAAGAGCAAGCAGTCATTATAAAGTGGTTTTCATCCTTATACTTTGGAACCCTTATAAAGGATCAATAACCTATTCCAGGGTAAATGGGAAGCCATGCATGGAGAAGCATGCAGCCCAAGGTCACCCAGCAAAGGAGTAGCAAAACCATGAAGAGAACATTGCTCTCCCAAAACCTAGATCAGCTCTCTACATTCAAACCTTGTCTGCTTTGCTCAGGTAGAGAAAAAAAGAATTTCAGATATAACTGTTTTAGCAGCTTGTTTATTTTTCTCGGAAAGTTCTTGATGGGGAGGGAGAATTTGTCTTGGTTTTACTTAACAATAGTTTTTTTAGAGGAAACTTGAGAATTCAGGAACTTTGCTCCTTTAATTTGTGACCACAAAGTGTTCAGATTCTTTCCCAATTATTCAGATTTGAACTTTTAACAGTAATTACATATTTCTGCTATAATCAGCCACAGTCTTTATAGAGCAGAGAGCATAAACAAAATTTGAATTGCTAATGGTAAAAAACAAAAAAAGCGAATATTTTTTCCTCGAGGTATAAAAGCTCTCACTCATCATCTCACCCTGTCTCTCATTACTCAGTCTCTTATACATAAAAAAGGCCAAAAAAAGAACACACATTCACTTAGTTCTAGATTTCACATCAAATAAACTGACCAGCTCAGAAAGATGAGGAATGAGGTACTGGGCCTTGCACAAAATGCTCAGCCCAGTTCTGAAAACCAAGATTCTAAGTGCTAGAAGGAACCAGAGAATGTAATGGAAGGGTTTTTTTACTCAAACTAAAATTTAGCTATTCCTGAGGAAGGAGAGAGGCTAGAAGAGAAGGGAGGGTGGGAGAATGAATTGAGTTGGACTATGGAGACCAAATGACATTCCCCAGCCAAGCAGAACTGGATATTTTCAGTGATTAAAAAAAAGAAGTTTCTTGAGATAACCTCAGACAAAAAATCCTATGTGTCCACAGGCACATAATCTAACAAAAGGTAACCAGGAAGAGGTCAAAATGCAGGTAAGACAGACCAGAGCCTGAGGTGCAGTCAAAGACTCCTGCCAATGAAGAATCCTAGAGAGAAGATGAGGGATGCTTGCCTGATGAAGAGAAAAGCAGCACTTTAGACTTCTAGGACCATAGGACAGAATGCCAAAGGGACCACAAGAAAAAAAGAGATGCAAAGAGCAGGAACAACTGAGAGGAGGAGTGGGTGTAGGAGGAAATGCAAGTCAAGAAGCAGGCAGGCTGGAAACATACTGGGCCTTAAAGGTGCAGGAGAGGAACATGAGTGCCACATGATGCTGTGAAGCCCAGGGATTCAGGAAAGGTCAGGCACTACCAAAATCTCTGCTGCCTACCTAAGGAAGTATCAGGTACATAATAGGAAGACTGGGCAATAAAACAACAATCTAGTCCAAATCTTGGCAAAGCACCACAGGATATATCATTAGATTGATCTTAAAGCTGGCTGTGAGATCTCAAAATTTTGAAACATTCACAGTATTTTGCATTTGCACTTCAAACTTAAGATGAAAATTTGCAATTAATTAATTGTGAAAACATACTGCAGCATGCTTGCTCTCTCTCAGTAATACACATAGACAGCCTTTAAAAGTGAAAAACACGAGTTCAGGGCAGAAACATGTTATAGATTTTTATGTTCATCATATATCCCTTAGAAGGAAGAAGGAAACAAAACCAGCAAAACAGATAGCAAGCAGCAATACTGCCTCCTACAAAGACAATAAGCATTTGGAGGTTGAACACATCAACTGGATATCCTTGCTAAACTAACATTGCAACTGCCAACAATACAGCAAATTAAAGGCTTTTCTTTAGGCTCCAGAGTTAACACAGCTGGAGAGCTCAAACATGATAGCTATCACATTAGGCTGTCTACTCATCTTCTCTAAGATGCATCCCAAACCAAAAACAGTATCCTTCAAAGTTTCAGTTCTGAAGCATCACTCAGAAACAGATTCTGCAAATGGAGTACTATACAACATAGAAGGTTTTGTGTGAAAATCACTGGTTACTATTCTACCCAAGACTGGGAGAAGCAAATGGAAAAATGAGGCCAGAATCATTTTTCATCTTTTGGTTGCTAATGACCAAGATCCAATTCTTGTCTGACAGCTGTGTAAAATGAGATAATCAGCTCAGTCCTGCTCTTGAGGGACAGCTGTCATATCACAGTTGCCATTAACCACACCTCCTTTCTGACATTTGAAGGGCCAAAGATCCAAACTGAGATGCAGACTGAATCTCCCACTATATGAAATTCAGCTGAAGCTTAGGGAAAGAGGTAGTAATCTGTAACCTGTATCTGGGTGGTAAGAATAAACTTCAGAGACATCAACATCTAGCTGTATTTTTAGAGGGGGAAAAAAAACAGCAAAAAAACCCAAACCAGGACTACAGTAGTCACAACTCTCTCTTGGATTGAAAAATTAGATGCCAACGCCTCAACTGTTTCATTTTGGATTCTTTTTTCTGTCCTAGAAACTTGCCTACAAAACTACATTTCAAGATAAAACCCAAGAAGTTATAGAACACATACTTAAACAGTATTATAACCTCATGATCTTTCAGTAACATAATCCTTTTCCCATAACTCTTCAGACAGTCTCATTTCATTTTGCTTAAGGGCTTGACCTGAGAAATGCCACACTGTCAGTTCTCAGATGGGAACTGAGTGCCCATAGGACAGGATCAGACTGCTTCAACTTAAAAAGTCAACTTTTGGAAGCACGAATCTCCAAATTTAAATTTACAAACCCATATACACACAACTAAGTGTCTTTTTCCTCATATGTAGAAGACTCTATTGCTTCTGTTGAAGCCAACTCTATGTTCCTCGGCATTTACAAGAATGAGGCTATTTGCTTTGGTACATTAATATGGTTTTTAAAGTCTGTTTTTAGGTGGTCAGGTTTAACATTCTTAATGTTAACTCTTATAACACCTGCATTTAAACGTGTCTATAAAGTACTCTACACTTCCATGATGATAAATAATACTCTCCCTTTTTCTTGTACAGATATTTTTGTATAAATGGTGCAGAGCAGCTGCAGTATTCCACCTCAGAGGAAGCTGCATTTTCACCTGTGATAAAGATTTGATGTGAACACCATGATCACTCTGAAGAGCTGTGCTCTAAAATGTATGAGTACGTCCCAGCTTTTATATAGCTGTCTTTTAGATTATGAGATCTTTAGAGCAGAGACTGTTTTAATTTGGTGTCCAAGTCAGTACTGAATGCCTTGTCAGCAACTAACGAATAAATAACAATTAGTCTATAGCACACCATTTCCAGTCTTTTATCTCTGTAATGAACATTTAAAGCTCAGGCAGCAAATACAAAATCTTTATCATTAAAGAAAGAAAAAAAAGTTTCTTATGCAGAAAGGCAATTGTTTTGGAAGAGTAGAATTTTGTTAAGGCTGACAAATATATTCTGTAAAGTGCCCTGGCATCCATCAGAGGCAAAGGCACTTGAAAAATGTCAAGTCATTACTGTGAGGAAGGGGGCAGCGTGAGGTAAATTAACCTCAAGAGCATGAAAAGTCAGTTTATCCCCTTGAATGTACAAAGGCCAAAATGCCTCAGTTATCTCTTCCCTTGTGCTAGATAACAGCTCTACTCAAAACAGGCTGATTGCATAACTATAGGGCAACAGGTAGGAGGGCATCTAACAGTACCCCCAGAACATATGTACACTTGGTGGTTCAGCCTTCCCTTAGAAAGAGCCACCTTATGAAGCTATGGATAATTGAAAATATTCTCTGCCAAAATGGGGAATCACCTTGGCATCTTTTGTCTGATCTTGCAAGCACATTATATACACCAAGGAGTTCCTTCTTCAGGGACTCCCTGTTTAACCACTGCTCTCCAAAAGGGCTCCCTGTCCTGGCCCTTTGATTCTTGTATTTCTTCACTGTTATCTCACTAAAACCAGTAACACCTCAGGTGAGATATCCAAGATTCTTCTGCTACTGGAATCTGCTTTGGCTTTATTTGAGAAGAAGTCTCCCTTAGACTTGATTTCTCAGGAAATCACTACATTGGTGTCAGAATACTCATTTGTGGCTGGGAATTAACTGCCTCATTTACAAAAAGCAGCAGCTTGGCTCATGCAGCACCAGCAATAGGATTCACATTCCTAGCCCCTGAACGCAGCATAAAACACAGATGAAGACTGGTGGCAATGGAACGGCTTCTTTTGGTTTTCAGAGCAGGTTCCACCAGCACTGTCACAGCTTTTATTCCCAGGTCCCTGAGCACCACAGGACCCACTCTCAAGGGCACTCTTTCCAGAATTCATCCCACAGTCCCTTAGGTACATTAGGACACACATCTCAGAGTATTTGCATGAGGATCTGTAGGTTCAGACCCCAAGCATAGCAAGGTCTGCACCAAACAATGATTTTATTCCCACAGTTACAAGCATAGTAGAACCCACATGGAGAACTGACACTCCACCCCACGGGTGCATCCTTGGACACTGGCACTACAAATCACTGCTCCTGTCTCCTCAAAGCTTTTTTGGCCACGATTATTGTTCTCAATGACCCCTAAATGACAGAAATTAATTCACACCAGTGATGATTAAGGCTGAGTCTAGGATGAATAAGCCAGGGAAAGAAAGCAGAAGGGAAAGGGAAGAGAGGCTTCTTACAATTAAATAGGGCTAAGGTCTCCCATAAGCTAAATACTAAGGGAAAGAATCAGGTCAATTCCATATAGCATATAAGGGAGCTAAATGACTGAGAAAGACACACAGAAAAAGAAGGTGGGGAAAGGTTCAGAAACAGAAAGATTAAAAGCAAGCAGATACAGTGAGATGAGAAGAGACACAAAAAACAAGGACAGAAGGTGAGACAGGACAGCTAGGAATAGAGAGGTGATATAATGTGGTCACTCACTCTGTCTGGAAGATTTTCTGGAGGGAGGTGGATTATCTTCAGTGCTGGTTGCTGGGGTGCTGCCCTTCACACTCCTTCTCTGAGACCCATACTCAGACCGTTGTTGTCAGCTATTCCAAGGGCTTCTTCAAAAAATATTTCGAGGGCGAAAGGATTGTGGATGAAACCAGGATCTTGAGTATTAAAACAATCTGCTTGGGATTGTCAGTCCCCTAAAACTGATGGTTTTATCCCGGGATGGAGATCCTCTCTCCCTTTTGGCAGCTAACTACCAAAGGGGTGTTCCCCTGGGAAAAAGCCTTTTCAATGATGGTCAGATTATTTCAGAAAATCAATTTCCCCAATCTGCCTACCTAGAAATCTCTTTTCTCTAAGTATACCTTGCCTGTAAGGGGAGAAAAAAAATCTCTTTCTCTAAAACTATTCTTGCTCTCTCTGTGGATATTATCAGTGAAATCTGCCTTTTCCTCTCCCTGTAACTAGGAGGTGTGTCTTCTCTCCTTGCACGGGGTATTTGAAGAAAACCCTCTTGGGATTAGGAGATGAGGGATCTTCCTTGGGATAAAGGAGGATGAGATCAGTATTGGAAATTACCTTTATCTCCAGTTAACAGCAACTGGAAAAGGAAAGAATAGCTAAATTTCTCTGTTTTCTCTCCCTTGTTTTGCTCTATCACCTGCTAAGCAGATGTAAATAATTAAAATTACTATGTAAGTATCTGGAGCTCCTGCTTATTTCTGTCTTGGGAACTCCTGGGCATACAGGATTTCTTCTGTAAAGACTCCCGCTACTAGCTGGTCCGGGGAAGGGCTTCTGCTCTGCCTGGGAGAAGACTTTCCTCAGCAGCAGGAAGGAGTAGGCAGTAAAGGTTATTCTCACAATCCTCAGAAACTGGGGTCTGAGGACACCTCTCCCCTTAACAAGTACCGAAGGAGCTCCAGAAAGCTCTGCTCCAAGCAAGGAAGAGCAGACCTGCTTCTAGATAGTTACTAGGGCTGGGTGCCGGGGGCCTCCGCACCCTTGGCTTGTTAGTGGGGAAGGGGGCAAGTGTTAAGCTCCCTCACCAGCTGCGGGGGCCGCCGGGGTATCCCAACACCGGGCGCGGGGCTGCCTAACGCGGCTGCGGACGGGGCGGGGGGCAGCGGGCAGGGTCTCTCCCCCACCCCGGCAGGCTACGGGGGTGTCCCCCCACCCCGGCCGCTGTCCCTGGCTTCCCCCCAGGCCCCAGCTCCTCCTGCCCGGGCTCGGCTACCACGGGAGGCCGCGGCGGCTCACGGGCCTGCGCGGGGCTGCGCGGCGCCTCCGCCGCCTTCCGCCGGGCCGCGGCTTCGTCCCCGGGGGGCTCCCCGGGCTCCGGTGCGGGGGGCCCGGCCCGGGCGGCGCTGACTCTCTCCAGGCCCCGCCGCTCCCGCGGCTGCTGCTCCGGGCTGCGGCTCCACTGCAGGCCCCGGCTCCTCCCCGGCCGCCGCTCCGCCTCCCCCGGCTCCCCCCGGCCGCGGCCGCCCCCGCCTCCCCGGGTTAAGGAGGCGCCGGGCCGAAAGAGCTGCGGCTGCCCGCCCGCTCTGCCAGGTGCAGGGAAAGAGCTGCCCGCCCGCCGGCACTAGCCGAGGCCATCCCTGGCACCGGGGCTCGATTCACCGCGGAGACGGCAGTACGGCCCTCGCCCCCAGGCCGCTGCCAGCAGCCGCCTTTCGCCGCTCTAAGCGGGGGTGCAGCGGCTGCGGGGTCACCCCTGCGACAGCCGGTCATAGCCCCGGCACAGGGGCTCACAAATGGCCGCCCTGGGTCGGGGTCTGCGCCCTAGCTGACCCTCGCTGCTCACACCGGCCGTGCAGTAGTGGTGCCCTGCTTCAGCCATGAATGCTCCGAGTCAACTCCCACCCCAAAACAACGCAGCTCTCCATTCTAGAAATCTTCCCTCCAGCCTTGTGCGTGTCCACAACCTATTGTAGAGACATCATCAGATTTTAAAGGTGTTTCTACTACAACCCTGTCAAATGTCTCATTGTCATCTCTCCTGTGTGTTACAGCCAGCTAGAACCATACAGGAAACCCCATTAATTCACTTCATGTGTAAATACCTAAAGTGGGAGTCCCAGGAAGATGCAACAAGGCTTTTCTCAGTGGTGCCAACCACTAGGATGAAGAGGCAGAAGCTGACGTACAGAAGTTCCACCTGAACACAGGGAAGAACTTCTTCACTGTGGAAGTAGACTGCACTGTACTGACTGTCAACTGGAACAGGCTGCCCAGAGAGGTTGTGGGGTCTCCCTCATTGGAGACACTCAAGGACTCTCTGGATGCAATCCTGCACAATGTGTTCTGGGATGACCCTGCTAAAACAAGGAAGCTGGACCAGATGACCCACTGTGGTCCCTTCCAACCTAACCCATTCTGTGACTCGTAATTACACTCAGTGCTGTCCTGCTCTCACCCAGCTGGCCAAACTCTAGGAGTCTCCAGTTGATGTGTCTCAGGGATGCAGACCAAAGCAGCAGTCCATTATAACATTAAAGGGGACTGTGCAGGAAAGCCTGCTAAATAAGAGCTAATACTCTACACTGCCTGTGTGAGGAGGAGCAGGTGCTGCCTGGTGTCCCACACACCTGAGGCCACTGTCGTAGGCAGATCATTTTGATGTCTCAATCTGAAAAGCACGACCGAAACAGTCCTCCCTGGAGCCCCCATCCCAGTTATCGGAAAGTCGCCCTGCATTTGATCATCTCATCTTTTTGTGTGTGGTTTCACATCTGCATCCTTCCAAATGGCAGCACTGCTTTAAGACTTGAAGTAGAGAATAGCACACATACTGAGAGAAAATATAATTTTCTGAGAAAATCTTTTTTTTCCTTCTGGAAACTGTAATATGGAAATTGAGATAGTAGAGGAGGTGTTTTACGACTTACTGCTTTTGCAGGGCTGAGGTTACCATTGCTCCTGCAATGACTCCTTGCATTCCTTCAACAGGTCAAAACCTGTGCCATAGTTCCACACTTTCATTTCAGGAAGTCAGTCATCATCCTCCATCCTCTCAGTATTCTCTCTGTCCTCCTTCTCCCACACTATCCCTTTTTTCTGCACCTATGCCAGAAGCTCTGGTTACAACTTTCCTCCCCATGTTACTATCTGTTCTGTCAAGAAGGGTTTCCTGCCTTTTTCCCTATACTATTCACATTATCTCACTACAGATCCCCATTACGGTGCTCTTGATAATTACCAGGGGCCAACAACCATCTCTTTCCCTCCCACCTCCACAGCAGAGCTCTGTCCTATTCTCTTTTCTCCCAGCCTCACTGAAGTCCTGCATGAACAGTTCAGCTTCAGCTCCCTTGTTCTTCTGCCTCTCTTTTGACTTCTGTTTGGGCTAGGGGGTCTTCAGGTGGGTCTGCTACTCCAAGTTCCCCAGTCCCCCTCTAGCTAAGATTTGTGTCCATACAGTGCTCAGACTACTCTTTACTGAGAAACAAGGCAGGAGCATCATTGTGCTGGGAGGCAGACGGGTGGTATCTGCAAGCTGTTTGATCTGTAGCCAGCTGCAGAGGTGTTAAAAAGCTGTGGTTGGACTCAACATGTGCCAGGCATCCGATGTGTGTTCCCTACTTATTTTTCCTTTTGGTTTTCAGGATCCTCTCCCCGAATGAGTATCTGAAGTACTGCCTCCTTTTTATAGACAATTAAAAGGTATGATGTAACTAACTTGTTCCACTGCTTGTAAGAATGTAAATGCAAAAATTACCATCCAACACAAAAAGTGCCCTAGGGAGGCAGGGCAAAGGATCAGTGTGGCAGAAATGCAGAGATAAATGTGTAGTGATCCATCATCATATTCAGCATTCAGAGAACAAAGACACATCCCAAAGCCTTTCAAAGCTAAGTAGAACACAGAGGAGAGCAGATGGAGACATGGGGAAAAAGAGTAAACTAGTCACCACGTAGCTTATTTTTACATTACATTCAATGTATTTTATCCTTCTCCCAATTTTTTCAATATGCCACAGGCTTTGCGCATGACTGAATTGTTAATATTTGTCTAAGGAGATCTATAAATTTTGACAGATGGGTAGCGGGCAGTTGGGGCTTCTTGCATCCAGGAAGGTGTAGGAGGTGGCTTTGGTTTTTGGCAATTGGGACACTGAAAGTCTCAGTAATTTGGGGAGGAATTCTCTTCCACATCCTGGCTGAAGGACTGTTCCTTCCATTTGCAACTAGTAATAAACAGGCATCTCAGCTATCCTGTGTAACATGCAGGTAGATATCCTAAGAAGTTTTTTCTCCCTGGACAGGGTTTGGTGTTTGGCTTGGGTTTTTTTTAAAAAGACTCTTTTTAGCCAGGAAAATCTTTGTTTATGTACTTGCACAAAACTACAAGAACTTGTACTTGAGAGAGTGGGTGTTGTTTAGTTTTCTGTAGAAGAAGCTCAGAGGTAACCCTCTCACTCTACAACCACCTGAAAGGAGGGGGCAGCCAGGTGGGGGTTGGCCTCTTCTGCCAGGTAACAAGAGACAGGACAGGAGGACATAGTCTCACTCTGTGTCAGGGAAGGTTTAGGTTGGACTTCAGGAGGAATTTCTTCACAGAAAAAGGTGATTAGACATTGGAATGGGCTGCCCAGGGAGGCGGTGCAGCCAATGTCCCTGGAAGTGTTTAAGGAAAAACTGGATGTGGCACTCAGTGCCATGGTCTAGTTGCTATAGTGGTGCTCAGTCAAAGGTTCGACTCCATGTTCTCAGAGGTCTTTTGCCACCTCACAGACTCAGTGATTCTGTAGACCCGTATGTAAAATTTTACTGGCTACTCACGTTGTGTATCTTGAATAATTTCTTGGTGTACTCTATGTAAATGATATATCTATGCGTGTAATGATGCATCTTACACAATCAAGAAGCCAAAACTGGTGGTTTAAAACTCAGCGGTTCGATTACACGTTTAGGATCCTAACTACAAGAAAGCCAATGTACCTTATATCTCCACCAGTGCCAACCGCACCTGCCGGGAGCTCCCAAGTTTCAAAGGTTGGACAATCGTCGAGGGACGTGTTTGCTGGCCCAGCCTCGGACACACAGGAAGGCACACACTGTCTCCAGCCGCCGCTCCCCGTCTCTGCAGCAGGAATCCTCATGTGACAGGCCCTTATCACCCGGTACAAACCTCCACCTTGCTCCCACACCCTGAGGGACAAGAGGGAGTTCTCCAGCAGCCTCCCCCGCACGCCGCCCTCACACCAGGCGGCTCCGGCCGCTGCTGCCGCGCCCCTCCTCCGTCCCACCAGGGACACCCCCGGCTATCCCGGTCCCGCTCCCGTCGGGCCCTCGAGCCACCTTAAGAGCGCGCAGAGCCCCCGCACGCAGCGACCGGGCGGCTCCTCCCCGCCCCGTGTCGCATCCAGCCAGGGAACGTGTGGCGGGCAGCGGGGCTGTCCGGGGCCAGGGCCAGCCGGAGCCCCTCACGGTGGCGGCGGGGAGGGCGGGGCGGCTGCCCCCAGCGCAGGGGCGCGGCCGGCGGTGGCGACTCCGCCGGGGCGGGGGCGTCCAGCCGGGCCCTCCCTGGCTGCCCCCGGCCCGCGAGCCGCGCATTGCTCGGCGCCCATTGGCGGGAGGCGAGGGCGGGGCTAGAGATCTCATTGGCCTTTGCACCCATCCATCAAGGAGGAGATGGCGGCGAAGGCGAACTTGCCCTCCCGATTGGCCGTGAGGCCCGAGAGGAGGCGGGGCCAGGCAGGCAAGGGAGGAGCCGCTGCCATTGGTCACGGCCGCGCGCGTCAGTCATATGAGTCACAAAGGGCCGCGCGTGCGGCCGCAGCCGGGGGCCGCTGGTCGCGGCGTGCGTGCGGGGGCCACTTCCTGCTCGGGGCTCGGCCGCTTCCGTCTGACCCGCCCCGCGGCCTCGGGCGGTGGCGCCCCCTCCCGCCTCCGCTCGGCGCATGCGTTTTGCGTGACGTCAGGGCCTGGGCGGGGCCGTCCCCCGTGTCCGGGGCACGTGGGGAGTGGCGCCCGCGAAATGGCAGCGGGGGGTCCATGTTGTGTGTGAGGGCAGCGGCCCGCGCTGCTCTGGCTGTGGGTGGAGGCGCGGAGTCAGCGGTGTTAGGAAAGACCCCCGAGATCTCCGAGTCCATCCTGTGACCGAACACCACCGTGGCAATAGACCATGGCACTGAGTGCCACGTCCAGTGTTCTTTAAACGCTTCCACCACCTCCAAGGGCAGCCCATTCCAATGTCTAATCACCCTTTTGGTGAAGTAATTCTTCCAACCTAAATTTGTCCAACCTAAACTGCCCCCGGCACATTTCGAGACTACGTCCTCTGGTCCTGCAAGCCTTTAAATTGAATTTAGTCACTCGCACAGCGGCTATGACAGAATTCTCAGGGTGAAGTGTGTCCCCTTCCCACACACTGCACTCAGGCTCTCGGCAGTGGGGTGCGGTTTGTTTTTCAGCCATTCTCTATATGAGGAGTGCCAGCCAAACCCGAACCAGCCGTGCTCCAGAGGTTTAGTCACTGGGAAAGACAGTGGAATGTTTTGGGTGGACAGAAGCCCCTCTGTCTCTCGCTGCCCACAAAAATGGTTTCCACATGGACAGTCCTGTCTCTTCCAGGCCCACCTCCGCTTTCAAATAGGACCTGCAACAGTACAGACTCTCCCTGAAATACTCAGAAGTCCAAGACAGGGACATTGGCCATGCTTCCAATACAGGGAGGCTTTATTGAAACGAGGAAAGTCCCTATGTTCATTCCTTAGGGACTGAAGGTTGGGTCTTTGTTTCCTGCAAGACTCGGTGCAGGCTCCATGCCATCCCATGTAGCTGTGATAGTCACTTTTCAGGCTGCAGCTGCACTTTAATGTGCTTTGAAGCAGGTAGTTCTGTGAATTGCAGAACTAACAAAGCCTGGTTTTGGTCTCGTAATTGGATTCTTTGATGAGTGACAAGGCACAAGTTCTAACTGAAGCTTTTCCCCTAATTGGTGCATTTGTAATGTCTCTTTTCATTCTGGTTCTCTTAAGCCTTTTAAATCTTTAGTTTGTACTGTGACCTTTCCCTCTGCAAGGACAAAAATAAAGTCTGTCTCCTGTATTTGGTCTCTTATTTTCATGAACCCTACGTGAGTTCTTGGTTTTTTAGATCTCTGCAAGGGACCTTCATTCTGCTCATGGCTTTTTAGCAGAGGTTTAAACCTGGCTCACCCGCTTTTCCCTTGATCTTTCAGACAGGCACAGTGGCTGTAGATAGGCACGGGAACAGAGTAGGGCTCATTCCCAAGGATCATGAGCAGAGGGAGACTGGTTTTTTTGTGTTCCAAGGTCAAATGCCCTGTTTGAAAGAGAGATGTGCCAGCGTATCCTAGGCAAATGCTCTTGTTATCCAGCTTTGGATAATTGTTTTCTAATGCATTTTTTTCCCCTTGAAGCTTATCCTCTGTGTGTGAATGATTGATTAAATATTCACGGAGACAAAAACAGGTGGATTATAAACCCAAGTCTTTAGGACATTCAGGCAGTACATGGGAGATACCAGGGAGATACAAAATGACAAATACTTGCTGCACAATGCTTAACTGTGTGTTCAGATTGTGGTGTCTCTGACAGAAAGCAGTGCAGTGAGGCAGCAGTCTGGATACAGATCTAATACAAGCTGGGGAAAATACTTTAACCATGATGTTCTTGGTCTGCCCCAGCCTTCCTGTGGGTTCCCTGTGGCCGAGTTGTACTGTGAATGTGTCCTCTGGGAACAAGGTCATCTGGAAAGGTTGGTGGAGGAAGATCATACGCAGGAGTCTTGTTCTGGAGCTTCTGTCCAAACTGAAAAACCTGGAGGGTAAAGTCGGAGCTGTCAGAGTCTGCAGGAGCGGATTCTAAGTAGTGCTTAAATGCAAATTCCCGTGTGATCTCGATGCTTGTAAGGATAGAGAGCAGGGGACCCCTGGGGAGGTCCCTGGCCATCATGGTCTGGCAGACCAGGGTGTCGAGGTCTTCACAAGTGTTTCCACTGGCTTAGGGTCTGCTGTGCTTTGTTCTAGAAGACTTGACTGAGACAAAGGCGCTTTTTTTTAGGAAGAGAAAGGAGTGTCAGTGAATGAATTTGTTTTGCATACATTTTCAAGTCACGCTGTTTTTCTTTCAGTGTAGAACATCTGAAGAGTTTTCCGTGAAAAAAAAATTTATTTCCATGATAATTGCACTTTCCTGACTCAAAAGATTTGCATAGTGTTACTACTATAAGGATGGTGAAGTACTCACAAGGGAAACATTTCAGTCGTTGGACAGACAGACAGATTGATATTGAAGGTCAGATTCTAGGGCCCCAAAGCTCACAGAGGTTATATGTTGTATTATCACAGGCTCAATGAATACGAAGTGCAGTAAAGTTAGAAAGTGATTCTCCTCTGAAATGCCTGCATGAAAAGGTACTTTCTTACACAGCAGTTAAGATGCTTAGGTGCGTTTTGGCTAATTAGACTTGATAAGCTGAAGTAATTTTTACTGGCTTTCTTCCTTGCTAGCCCTGCAGAATAAAAATGTCTCTGAGAGAGGAAGCTGGATGCTGCTCCTTCCTTTTGAATTGACAAAACTGTATTTTAAGTTTTGGAAGCTTATAGTGAACAACCAAAAGATCAACTGGTAGCTGTCCTTAAAGGAAAACCTTGTTTTGTGTATCAAAGTTTGCGTCTTCATATTGGGCAGTGGTTCCAGGAAAGGAAAGCTGTGGATACATTCTCAGAACTGGCAGCTAGGAAAGCTCTGCCTGCCTGTAAGTGTGGACAGAAGTTGCGTGAAACAGTAAATGAAGAACCACCTGAAGTCACTTTTCAAAGACTCAGTACACTTCACAGACACTGAAGCAGAGTGAGTCTGATTAACAGCTTACCTGCCACTTCAAAAGCAGATGGTGTGAAAATGCAGACAGGATATAAAGTTTGATCGCAATAACTCAAACTAATGAGCAGTTCATGCTGCTGCATTCTGACTGAGAAGCAGACATCAGAGTTAATAGTAAAAGATTAAAATCCTTAGAAGTGCTGGCGGATACCTATGATATCAGCAATAATAATAGTCGTGGATGACAAGCATTCCTCTGGATCAAAAGGAAAATAGGATACCTGTGTGACTTAACTTGTAATTTCAGAGTCATGCAAGAGGTTCTTCAAAATTTACAGTAGGGAGAAGCTTGCATTTGCAGCATTTAATAATTAGGAGGGAAGATAGAACAGGGAGTTGCAGAGCAAACAATGAAATGAATGAAAAGGATAAACGAGACTCTTCCTGGGTATGAGAGCCAGGAAGCCTGTGGAACAATTAGTGGATGTGTTTGGATCAAGGGTGGTTAAAGAGAAAAATTGAGAAAAACCTTGTTTTTTCACATACACTTTCAGTTTTGAGACTTTTGTATTCCTGTCCTGCATGCATTCTGTTTTTTATAATGAAGCAGCTTTCAAAGACTAAGAGTTCATAATGAGAAATGTTGGATCAAACTGATAATTTAAAAACACAATATGGTATACCTACAAGAATTCCAGAGAACTTCAAGGGAATAGTAGTGGGGCTTCTTGGGTTAGGAAAATATATGGTCTGTCATGGGAAGCTGCCATGGTACCAGAGCTTCAGAGAACACCACACAGACCCAACACAGTACCCACAATTTTGTAAAAGGTGCTAGGGATGAATCAGGGAAGTAGAATAGTGAAGTTTTTATCTCTTTCTTGAAAGCTGGTCGGAATGGTAATTAAAAATATGTCAAAACACCTGGAAGATCCTGATAACCAAGATTAATTCTTTAAGCAAAGAGTATCTCATAAATCCTCTGCTCCGTTTTCGGGATGCATCAACAAAGAAGTTAATAAAAGAGAAACATTTAATCTGATATGTTTAGATTTTTAAAAGGCCTTTGAGACTGCTCCACAAAAGCAGAATCTTGATAGGGAAAAGGGATTACTAATGGAGGACACTGTGGGGCCTTATCTCGTTTCATATTTGAATTCATGGCCTTGGCATAAATAAAAAGAGCTTTAGGATGAAATTTGCAGATGGCACAAGGACAGAATGATCAGGATGTTATAAATGAATCCTGAAAGATGGATGAAATGAAATCTTGGATGAGATTCAAGTATGCAAAATTTACTACCATGGATATAGGGACTAATAACTTTTGTTCCTGGGAACTCACCAACTGGAGTGAGAGAGAGGAGAAAAAAAGATCTTTGAGTATTAGACGGTTACACACCATGAACTGCTAAAAGGGAAATGGTATACAAAAAAGTATCAAGAGAATATTCTATGTAAAAAGTCTCATAGAGAAGATTGTGAATAGTTCTAATCATTCATTCTCAATAAAGATTCATGCAAATGAAAACAGGTGTAAGAATGGCTTTTAGGATCTTCTGGACAATGAAGATCCTAGCCCCAGACCTTTGGCGTAAAACTTTGCCTAGTAAAGTGAAGGCTGGGGAAGGATCCGATTGTTCCAGAGACACACTTCATGGTAATCAACAGATAGGGAAAGGAGCTTTTAATTAGGAGGATGCTACAAATTTAAAAACAAATATGCCCCAAAGTGAGGGTGAACAGTAGGAAAAAAGTTCCAGTGTTAAGGACTTTCTGTACTGTCTTTTCCTAAAATGACCTGTACAGGGAAGGTGACCAGACAACACAACATTATTTGAAATTCAGTCTCAACAGTGCAATTGCAAGGGCTGATGTTGTGGGGTTTAAGTTACCCTATAAAAATTATAGTCATTAGATGTCATCACCATTGAGGACCATGTTGTATAAATGCTTTGGAGACAACACAGAAATCTGCACTCAAATAGGAGACTTCAGGAAATAGTGACATGAGCACTAAGACATATAAAAACTCTGAGACATTGGAAAAACTGAGATTGATATTTTGAAAAGGAGAGATATTAAAGTGGACAGCTAGTTTATAGAATAATTGCTAGAGTAGGAAAAGTAGGCTTAGCTTCTCTTCTGTCTGTATCATATATATGAGAACAAAAGGACCATTCAATGAAGCTGGGAAGTGAAAATTGAGGATCACTTTTCCATATCATGAGATTACACTGGAGAATTCGTCACTGAAGGAAGTCGTTCAGCCAAATGCTTCACTAGCTTTCAGAAAAGACTGGAAATTTATACAGCTCTCGTCAGTGTCTAATACTGTCAACAGTGACAATAGAATTGGGGCAGGAGCATTTGTTAGGGTTGTGTCCCCACAAGATGTTGAGATGTCTGAGGGGGAACGTCCTGGCTACAGATGCCGAATTATTTGTTAAGTGACTGATGCCCAGGTGAGAGGATAGCAAAGAATGTCCCAAAGATGTGTGAGTCACACTGAAACATAACTGAATTTAAAATGAAGATACAGAGCTCAAGAAAGGGATGGACTAATGTTTCCTTTCATGGACAGTCATCTGCTGTCCTACTCTTTCACTCAGCCTGAGGTGGAAACTCTAACTTAATTCAGTTTCTTGTCTGAACTATTCAAGCTTTCTGATTAGTCCACATTTGAAAGTATAAGATATTCCTTCAGGTGGTGTTTACCATGGGCCAGGCATGATCCTAATTAGTTGCAGGGGTTTTTGACAGCATTGCTAATTATGTTCTAAAGTTGTTGCTTTATAGGAATAGCCAGGATCAGATGTCTTTCTGTCCAAGGAATGAGGAGCTGGGACAACTGTGTTCCTGAGCATAATCAGAAGATTTTTGTCTCAAGTATTTGAGGAAACACAGGATGAATAGAAGGGGGGTGGAAGTATTTATAAAGGCTTTTGTAAGGTTTTCAGTGCATTTCTGAATGACTGCTTTCCCAAAAATACTGTCTCCTTTAGGAGTCTGTCAGGAAGAGAGACTACTTGATACCTGATAACAAATTGGTAAGAAGCATTTGCAGAGTCCCTTAACACCAGTTGGCTTTTTTTAGTCTGTGAGATTTGAAATCTGAATGTCAATCATTCTCAGTCCTTCTTAAAAATTGGTATGAGCCAGTAGTTCTGCTCTGGATTGCTTAAAATGGCATTGCTGAGGTTGTGGCATGCAGTCAGGGACGATGCAAAATATTGAGAGGTAAGTTAGTCTGCAGCTTCTGGAAAAGTTACTGTCAACAATATGAGTAGCTATATACCCAAAATGACCAGTTCTGGCCTGGAATACTTGTTTTCTGTTTGTATCTTGTTGGATTTGGTGCAACTGTGCTTTCCTGACTCGAGATTTGTAGTGATTTTTGCCATATGCAAGCCAATAGGTCAGGGATGCAATGCAAGAGGTATTTCCCAGTATTTCCTCTTTAGTTCTTGGTAAGTAGCACAAGATTTAAGGAAGCTCTCCTTTCCAGCTGTGAAAGAACGTGGATATCTGTAGATGAAACTCTGGGAACAAAGAACCCTATGTTAAGCACTCAGAGTAACCTGGCTTTGTTTCAAATCAGCACTGGCTTTGATTCTGTTAGGGAGACTTCATGTCTGGGATCAAATCAATGGGAGGTGTGGAGAAGAGCACAAATGTGGTAGAGCAATATACAACCTATTAACCAGTGCTTCCAGTAACTTGGATCCTCAAAACCAGCAGCAAGCTCTAATTTTCTAAAAGGAAATTTTAAAAAAGAATAAATAATCTTGACTCTGTCATCACAGTGAATCAAACATTACATGCAGAGACACGTTAGCGAAAGATAACTTTGAGCCTAAACTGCTCTTGACCCAAATTATTTTGGTGCCATGCAGAGAGCCTAAAGTAATTGTGCCACATGAAAAGTGAACAAAGTGTTGAGAAATTGACTCAATGCCCACTCAGAGAGTAAGGCTCACTCTGGCAGCAGATTAAACTTCTTTGGTTTTGAGGCTACTGGGCATGGAGTGGCCAGAGTGTTAAACTCTTACCCTCTATAACAGTCTGGCTGCAGACAGACTTCCTTCTGGAATATTCCTTCCCATGTGCTGATTTCTAAACTGTGTACAGAACTGTAAGGACAATTTCTATTGGGCTGCTAACTAACTTTAATAATCAGATTTTAGTGGGCAACACTCCCAGCCGCCATTTCATTTACTGTTTTGTAACCAACTAATCTCTTTCACAGAATAGCGTACAGTGACTGAAGATCTGTTCCTGGTATAAATTGTAGAAAACCATTCACATGCTCAATGAAATCCTGTGTCTGTGAAGTTTGTGGAGGCTCCTGTGTCTTTCAGACCCATGTGATTCACTTCCACCATACAGTGGTGGGATGAGGTTTCCTCATTTTGGAGCAAGTGGTGGACTGACAGGTCGGTTGGGCTGCCTGTGTCTGTGGTGTGATTCTCTAGTGCCTGCCTCTGCTCTGTGGCCTCAGGTAGCAGTTGTGAATGCATTGAACATGAAGATGAAACATGAAGCTGTAGAGAACTGGATGAGAAAATCACTGCCACTGAGTGGACCTCAGAACTGATATAGAGAACAAAAAAATAAATAAACAAAACTGAAGGATATTTACAGATGCTTTTCCAGTTGCTGCAGGGCTTTTCCAATTGGCCCCTGTTGGAAGTGGGGTGGCTTCATTGCAGAATTCCTTTCTGGGACCATGCTGAGGGTCACAGTACTGCCAGATATCACAGAGTCCTTCTGCTTTTGGTTTAATATTGTGAGTGCTGCTTTTGCTCACTGCTCTCTCCTGGGATCTAAATAAAGGAATAAAAGCAATGCCTCACATTCTGCAGGGGAGGGCTTGTTTGGGCCCTCACCCACATCCTGTGTCTGGCAAGTACAAGGAGACACAGGAGACTGGGTCAAAAACAACCTATGAGAAAGATGAACAGCACCAAAACAACATTAGTGGCCACCATAAGTTCTGTGTGGCAACGGAAGGCTCAGCTCTGAGATGGGGCTAGTGAAGGAGCTGCTGCACTTCCTCGGATTATTTCACATGGAACAAAAGCTGGTGCTGGAGCACCAACATGGAGCTGGAGTGTGGCTGGCTGGGATTTCATCAGCTAAGTTACTTGGGAGTGACAAGATGTCATGAGTCACCCCTGCCCGTGGGAACAACAGAGTGGGAAACTCTCTGTGGGCTCTCTGCCTGACTGGTAAAGGCGGTTTGTTGGAGTTTAAGCAACATGGTCATGAGGAAGGTTGGGTAGTTCCAGCAGGCAGACTGTGGCTGGGCTGTAGCAGGGAGCAGGGGCAAGAGAAGGACTGGCATGAGAGAAGGCACAACAAAGGCAGGGCTAAGCATAGGTGGGAGCAAAAACCAAAGCAGGACTACAATCAAATGCCATTAGGAAGTCCTGCTTCTGCATTGTCCATGCAGTCCAATGGTTTGGTGCCCTCCTTAAACAGGAAGGGAATTATTCTCTACCAAAGAGTAGTGAATTGACAAGAGTGTGAATCTGTGGCTGCCCTAAGAAATGCTGGTGCTGCAGTGTAAGCCAGCTCCAGCAGGAGCTGCAATAGTGCCCACAAAAGGAACGTGTCAGGGCAAACCCTCTGATGAACGAACTCTGCCTTTCAAGAGGCCTAAGCCAAAGATGGGATAGGGACCTGGGTTAGACAGAGAGGGAGTCTGAGACTGGCTTCTGGTTCATATGTTCCTCAATAAGCAGGGGTGCAATCCTTTAAGGAGATTTCTGCAACAGCCAGATGAGGTTGGTAATTGTACATTCATTAACTGACCAACTGTGGATAATTCATTCAACAATTCTCAGAAGCAGAGGGAAGATTTTTAATTTAGGGTAAGCTAAACTGGAGGGTTTAGGGGATAAGAGAGAGTCTTGATTACAGCATGTGGAGTAGTCAAGAAAATTGGCAGTGTTTAATTAAAAATTGTAGAGAACACTTGCAATGGCAGGTATAATCTGGAATCTAGATATCTAGTCTAATCTAATCTAATCTAATCTAATCTAATCTAATCTAATCTAATCTAATATTGTTAACATTCTCCCCTGCTCCCTTTTAAAGTGAGGAAATTTTGATGTGGCCCGAGTAAAGACCTGTGTAATAAACAGAGTCACAAACTCATTTAGGTTGGAAAGGATCACCCAAACCATCTGGTCCAACCTTTGACCAATCACCACCTTGTCACCTGGACCATGGCACTGAAGTGCCAAGTCCTGAGTACCTTCAGGGATGGTGACTCCACCACCTCCCTGGGCAGCCCAATCCAATGGAGAAGAACAAGCTCCTCTCAGGGAATAGCGGGGCGTGGATCTTGGTAATTTGTGTATACTTCCAAGTACTCTTCAGTTCCACCAGATGGCAACAGAAATCCGTTTCACCGCGGCAGCATCCTGCAGTTCCAGCTGCTTTGCAAAAAAAGATGAGAGCTGACGTGATTTTGTCGTCACTAGGCGCCTACGCGATGGCTTTCGATGAAGTCGGACCCTTGAGGACAGCGACGGGGCGGTGTTTTGGCGAGCTGAGGCTCTGCTGGCCGGTGGTGGGGCTGGTGGGCTGAGCCTCACGGCTGTGGGCAGCCCCTGCCCACGATTCCAGAGGAGCGAGGATGTGCCAGCCCACACTGCAGTCAGCCGCTGGTGGCTGTGCAGATGTGATCTCGGTGACCCAGAAACAGAAATAGCTGGGGGTGAATTCAGGGCAGGCTTTGAGAGAGATGATCGGGCTTTGAGAGGGCCCCAGAAGCATCATAGCGGGGAGCAGTGCAGTCCAGTTTGGGGGGGTGCAGGGCTGCTCAGGCACCCAGAGCTGGCAGACTGAGTCATGCCGGTCACTGATGTGGGATTTATCCTCACATTAAAATTCGCTTTCTCTGGCAGCTTCGGTCATCATTTTGACCTCAAATGACTTGAGCACGGTTGCCATGGGAACTGGATTGCTCTTCCCTCCATCCCCTCCACTTATTGTCTCTAGGAAGCAGCTAGATGTTTGTCAAACACTACAATAAATCATCCATCCCCCCGTGCCCTCCGCCGCTATGTTGCCCGTCTCTGCAACAGGTGAGGGAGGGAAGCGCTGCCAGATCCCAGCTCTGCTCCCCCTACTCCCAAACTGAACACACACCGCTTAGCAAACACTGCCTGAGTGAGCGGCTGAGCTGCTTTCCTGAGGCAGCAGGCGCATTTTCTTACCCTATAAATAGCTGTCAGAGTTCATCACTGCACACCTCAGAGCCTCGGCTCAGCGTCAGACAGAGGAGTGACTGAGGAAACGGCCAGGATCTCGTGTCCAGGATCGGCAGGGCTGAGCTTTCGAAAGAGGGGTTTCCCCGTCACCACACAGCTAATGGAGCTAATTTAGCTAATTCTAAGGCAGGGGCTGGCTCATCTGCCAAGTCCTGGCAGCGTTACAGCCATTCAGAGAAAGAGAAAAGGAAGAGAAAGGAAAGAAGGAAGAAGGAGGGGGAAGGACGGGAGACTGGCGAGGGAAACAGGGAAAAGAGTGGCTGGAAGAGCTGTGGTGAGGAGAGGCAGCAGAGTGGATTGACTGGGAGGGCAGCTGGAAAGCTTTGTGATGGGCATTGGAGAGGAGGGTGGGGTACAGCCAGAGGTAGGAGGTTTGGGGAATGAACATGTTGAAATGAATGCTTATTAAGATTTAAGTACCCCAGAATAAGCATCTGAAACTTGTAGCTAAAAACAAGATAAAGGAAATTTGAAGTTGCAAAAGGATCTAGAGATGGGAACCTTAGAAAAAAATATGACTTGGCTGTAAGCTGCAGTCTTACAGCATAGGAAGGAAATCTAGAAACTCTCTTCAATACACATACAATAGACATGACATACATTGCAGAACCCCTGCAACAAAACAGCAAGATCTCTGCTGTTGCCAAATAGTGCCTTCTATATTGCACTGCCAACAGAAAAGCTCCAGGAAATTTTACAGATCTATGCATATCTGGGGAGCAGGCCAAGAAACTCCTGCTGTCTGCTAAACCAAGACCATACATCAGTATTTAAGTTCAAAAGGATACAACAAAACAAATAGCCCTTTTCCATGTTATTTAGTGTAATCCACAATACATTATGGATACATATGCCTACGTGTTATTTGTAAATGATCTGGCCTTTTGGGGCTTCCTGTCTGTCATTTCCTCATAGCTTCTGCCCCCTTTCAGCAGCAGTGAGGTAAGAAAATCTAAGCCACTGGAGGAAATGTTTAGGTGCCGTAAAGAGGCAGGAGTATTGCAGTAGATTTGTGTGCATTGCAGGACATAAAAGGCCTACTGAGTGACCTTAAAGTTGAATGAGAACTAGATACCTAGAATTGACCTAAGTTCCCCCAGTAATTCAGCCATCCTTAGTCTCTGAAGAACGCTGTGGTCCAGCAAACAGAGGCGGTTCAGGTGCCCCTCATGTGGTTTGTGTCCCAGGGCAAAGTGGGGCAATCCAGAGCCCTCCTTCCCCTGGACTAGGTGTCCTGCCTGGGGCTCTACACACCGGCCAGCAGAGGGAAGTGCTGGAGTGAGCTGAATCCTGTTACACAGTCTGGTTTTTGCCAGCACCTTCCATTCCTGGGTACCAGAGGCACCAGTGGGAAGGCGGACTTCGGCCTCCTCCTTGTTCTTGATATTAGCTCTTATTCAGCCCTATCTGTAACCTTTTGCCTTCATGCTTTCACTTCAGCTTTATTTTCTAGTCTCACTTTTGTTCTCTCTTCGCTTCCCTGTATGATTAGCCACAGCCTTCCTGGATCATGGCCTCACCTTATCCATATCTAAGATGGAAAAGAAGTCCTTTGTTCTTCTTAAAAAAATATATAATAATCTTTGACTTTGAGGCAGGAGCGATAAACTTGGAATAAGGAGCAAGCACATTAACATAAACACATATGAAGGGGAAGCAGCTTGTATCCTGTTCAGGGTGATGATCAAGTTGTGAAATGTGGGCTTTTTTTTTTTTTTTTTGTCAGAAAGGGAGGAAAAAGAGATAAGTTTCAAAAGATAATGACCAGAACAAAAACGAGGAGAGACTCTTGGAAAGGATATCAGAATCTGATAAAACCTAATAAATATACAAAGCGGTAAATCAGTGTTTCACTGATTTCTTGCCTCAGTTAGGATTGTTAACATAACTTAAAGCCAGTCTGCTGAGTCTATATCAGGCTGGTTAAATGACCACATTATCTTTTGTGGCTAACATCACAGCTTAAGCTCAGTCTAGATTAACTCAGAGAGAGAGGGGAGGAGGTAGATATTGGAAGAAATGAGGCTGGAGAGAAGAAGGATGATGGAGAAGAGATGATGCATGAAGTAACTGTTGCAAAGGCAACAGCGTAATGTGTGCAGGCAATGGGCATTGCTGGGTACAGAGCAGAGCACAAAAGTTTGGGGTGACAGGGGACAGGAGAGCAAGTACATGGCAGATGAGAGAGCATGAGGTAAGAAGGGGAGGCTGGAGGATCCAGCACATTTCCATCGCGTTACCTGGCTTGGAGCTTTCGCTGCAAAGATGCTAAGGTGCAAGAGAACAGAAGAAGTGCCAGGAGGTGGGGAACAGGAGATAATGGGATTATAAAATTAGAAGGCTTGAAGTCTATTTCCAGGTCTGGCATGACTGATCCATGTCATATGGCAGGGGCATTAAATAACTCTGACCTTTGTTGAGAATATTTGTTGCTGCTGCTGCTGTGGAAGTTTCTCTGTGCAATCCTTAACAAACTGTTCTTAGTAAAGGACTTAATGAGAAATCAAGGCTGACTTTATCTGGACTGATATTAATATGCCCAAGAAGATCCCCTCGTTCTAAGGCCTTGCTGGCTACAATGGCTTATGTTGTCATTGAACCTAGCTGTACCTAACTTATAAGGGGAAATAAACTGGTGTATATCTCAGTGGGATAATTATTCTGCTATGATTATCCTTACATCTGTTTCTATATAAAATAAAAACTACCTCAATCAGTAATAAGTACACACTTTCCAAGCCATTTTTAGTCTGGGGAAAAAAAAAATGGAACTTTGAAACAACATGCACACCAAAACCAGATCATATAATTATCAAAATAATCATTCACTGTGAAATAGACTGATAAGAGATTTTTATAACAGATCTGAAACCATGTGAATCACATGAAAAACTACAAGAGGATTTTGTTTACCGTTCTCAAAAGCTGCCCATTTGTGACCTACACTTCAACAAATTCAGATAAAAAGCCTAAAATTATCCTATGCACAACAGAAGAGTCACATTTTCTGTGCCCGTTTGTCCCATGATGGGATGGAAGTAAGCGTTGTCAGAAGAACTAATCATGTTTTATCATGCTTGCAGATACCAACACTCCTTGTCTGAAAGAAGGAAAACTGTAACTCTTTTAAAAAGGTCATGAGCCAGAGTAATGCCAAAGTAGTCACATTTGTTACATATACATAGAGGCAGGGTCTTTATCTCAGGTGGACTAAGTCAAGACCTGGGTTGCTTCAGCTGTGAACAGAAGACAACTGGAAAGCTTTGAAGAGGAGGAAGTACCCTATCGTGCTTCCAGGTTTTCCTAGATGCATTTCACAATGCCCTTTGGCAATCCCAGAGGCACTAGGAAACCTCTGCAGCCCACTTGGGTTTAAAGAGCCAGCCTAACCCTGTAGGGTCAGTGTTTTTGTCTCTCCAGCCCCTCTGGGGAACAGGGAAAGGACAGCAAACCAAGGAACCTTGCAGACACTGCATCTGTCCAGGATTGCTAGTGTCAGGTTAGTGCTGGCATGTTGGCTCTGTCCCTGTCACAGTGAGATCCCCTCGGAAGCACCTCTGCCCCAGTCTCTTGGGGGTGACTGGGGGAGAAGGAGAGCATAGGTGAGGGAAAATGAGAGGAGGTCCTGATGGTCTGATCTTGGATTGGATCTGAGACCCAGCAGTGCTAGAGTCTGGGTTACTGTCTGCAGTGTAGCCTCATTCCAGTTTCCTTGGCCTTCTTTTCACCAGGATGAGCAGTTCTGTTTGGTCAGTGCTTGTGGGAGGGCAGCAAACAGAAGCTTTCTCAGGGGACAGGTATAAAGAAATCAGCCCCTCTGTTCCTCACAATGGGAGAAAATCTGGAAAAAGGGTGAGATGGCACAGCTGTGCTTCTCCAAATGTAGCTCCCCCTTTTGCTGTGCTGCCTTTCATCTTTTCCTCAGTGAGGTGAGGCTGGAAGGCTGTGTGGAGGTTGGAGATCAAGCCAGGTCAGCCGAGACTGGAAGCCTGGGAGATATCACAATCTCCAGAGCAGAGCAGGAGGTGTTGCCCTGAGGGAAGTGCTTAGAAAATGGGAGGGTAGTTCCATGTGAGGGACTTGGGAAGGCAGAGGAAGAAAATGTCATCGGGCAAGTGGTGAGGGCAAAGATTTCAAATGTAATAGAGCTTCTCCATGAGGATTACCTAAGTGCATAACAGAGAGATGCTACAGGCACAGGGGGCCCCAAGGGAAAGAGGTTTGTGGGAGATCTGTTGTAAGGTAGGAATGACAGAAGTGGTGTCTGGGGTGAGCAGATGCAGACTCATCTGTGTTGGATTGCTGTGTTTAGTCTCCAGCCGATTTTTCAGGTTATGATAACTTGTGTTTGCAGGATTTGTGCACTGAGTGGGATAGGTGACATCTCCTTGTTGAAAGGGAGTTTAATTTATTGTTCACTTAAACTGCTGTGGGTCTGTCTTAATTTCACATTAGTGGAAGCTGCCAGATTCCCATTGTTGGGTCACAAAGCGGGGCAGCTCTAGCAGGGCTCCTGCAGGACACGTGAGGATACAGGGAACATAGAATGAGTGGTACCTGAACGCCTTTCATTGCTGCCAGATGTGGCAGCACCCTTCCATATGGGGAAGAGCCAGAGTGAAGTCAGGGCTATTGCAAGATCCTCCCTATGAGGATAAAATCCACATCTGCTCCCACTTCTTAACACATCTGGTGCACATAAGCACTTGCTCTATTTTAATAGTGCCTTCCTGCTTGAAGGATGACAGAAAGGGGTGCAGAGGCAACAGAAGAGGAGGATAAGCATTTTCATTATGTAAAGCATGAGTTATCTATCTTACATGGAATGAAAATCAGCCTCATGTTCTCCATCAGAGATTCTGCCTGTAGAGGTACCCCACGGAGGTTTTTCAGACACTTTCATTGGTTTGGGGGGGGTTGAAATGTTACTGCCCTGCAGCTGAGCCTGTGACGGGAGGGAAAACAGAGTGGAACTGGAAAAGTTGGTACCTGCTGGGGATAGTAGGCACAGGTTGTTGCCTGAGAGCCATGTGTGTTTGTCATCTGCATCTCTCTGGATCTTTGTAGCCTTTCTGTAAGAAAACAGAGGACCCAAAATGACTCCCAAAGCAATCTTCTGGGCACCTTGAAAACTGATGGATGGAAGGGGCTGGGCAGGTTTAGTGTCCACACCTGCTGCCTGGCAGGAGGAGAGGGTTGATCTCCACAGAGTACACTGAACTCGTATAAACCTGCTTCACCACAGCAGTTTATATCAGGTCCAGATATTAGGTGATTAGGGAGCCAAAATTAGAGACTGAAAAGGTTGTACGGTATCCAAGCATGTCATGTTGTGTCTCTGTGACTGGCAGGCCTTTTACTGCCCTTGAAGCCACTGAGGTTTGGTTTAGCCTTTTGAATGTCCCGGGAGGGAGAACAGGCCACGGGGCTACAAGAATAGGTTGCATATTTGTTGTTTTCTTCAGTGTTGGTCCTCCCTTAGCTGTTGGGAGGAGGCAATCTGTCTGTTTAGGAACAATGTCACAGTACTCAGCAGCTCTTATTCCTCTCAGTAAAAAGTAAGAATATGATGATGCATAGATAGGCTGTCTCAACAATACTTCTATGCTCTGTGCAGCAATTTCCCAAGGGCTGTATCCTAACTTCTTTTGGTGTATAACACCAGCCAGTGAGTGGCTTTGCTTTTCTTCCTAGTTTAAGAAGAGTGTCCTGCTGCAACATCAGTCTCTCAGTCATCTAACCACAAAAATTTGGAGCATGACTCTGAAGGTCATTTTCTTGTTTCTGGTCTGGGCTAGATGGACAGAATCTGACATGTGTATATTCCCCTGATAGCATCAGCTATGCACATTCCCAGCAGGCAAGTGAGGGTTTATGATCCATAACTATACTTCCTTGCATCCCAGAAAATTGTTTGTTGGTGCCAGAGGCTTCAACTAAGTAAAGGAGCATGAAATCAAGAATGAAAACAAACAACGTTGAACATACAGCCCTTGTAGTGGCTCTCTTTAGCAGACCTAGCAGCTGCCTGTGCCATGGTCTCTGCTTTTAGTCCAGAGGGAGACTGTGGATTGCCTAGCTGGTGAAGCACTGGTCTGGGTCTCTGGATATCAGAGTTTGATTTATGGCTCCATCACAGATCTTCTCTTGGGCCAACAGTGTAGTCACTACCTGTCAGGTTTCCATACCAGCAAAACAGAATTAATACTACTTCTTTTGCCTTATGTATGTAGATCTTGAGGTAAGCCTTCAGGATATAGCTCTCTCTTACTCTCTTTTTATACATATAATACTTTCTACAGTGTCAGCCTGATTTAAGCTGGACCCTTTAGGAGGACTAATTAATCTTATTAATAATGCATCTCTAGCTGGCTCCAAGCTCTGAAGATCATGTCATCAGTAGTTTCATTTGTTGGTTTCTGCAATGTTCTAAGCTCTGTGGGGTGAACTCTGGAAGAATCAGAGGAGTGGCTGATATAGGAAAATAATTCCAGATCTTTCATTGAGCCTGGCACAGAATGGGATGGAATTCAGAGAGGCTTGGGTCTGCTGCTGTATGAACATCAGATAACAGCAACAGTGGGCAGACATTTATTTTACTACTACATTTCACTTTAAAGTGTTCCCAGAAATCTTGCATCAATTCTTGATCAGGAATCAGTTGCAGATAAATATGTTATTCAGAGAGTTTTGAGCTTCACTGCATTTTTAGGTCAGTTCAGGATTTAGGGTCTCATGTGACTGGCACATTGTCTTCTTTGTCTGATCCAGTGATTCTTCTGAAAGGCTAAAGAATGTGCTATCTGATAAGTCTTTGGACTTGTTAAAGGTGGTTTGGCTTAGGGTCCCAAATTCCCAGGGAAACCTGAACTCTTGGCATAGGGTAGCTGAATGGCTGTGGTGCCCTGTGCCTTTGTGGCAGGAAGAGCTGCACAGTCTGCACTTAACATCAGGGATAGTGCAGGAGATACTTCTTAACCAGGAGACTCTTTGAAGACCTAAACATTACTGACTTGCTGACATAGTGGTCTCTCACCCAACAAGAAAATCCTTCTGCAGGCATTGGAGGAATCCTGCAAACATTCTGTCCTGTCACTCAGTGCTGAACTAATTGCTTCACTGGACACAAAAATGCTGCAAGAACATACTTCCCTTACACTGTCATGCAACTTTCTGAGAATTAAAAGAATATCTATTACCTACTAGAAGGAGATATGTTTCTGTATCAGCCTTTTTTTTTCTATTTCTCCTTTTCTAAATTTTTATTACATCCTTGTACCTTTTTCGCAAATATATTTATTTTGCCCAGCTATTTCTTTCTTTCGTTGTCTTGACCTGCACCTTGGCTTTCTCTTTCTTTTTCTGTCCATTTTCTGTAAGACAGCTAGTTCCTTCCTCTTTTTTTTGCTTCAATTCTTCTTAATCTCTTTTTTCTGTTTTATTGTCTCAGTCACTGCACTGCCACAAGGTCTAGAAAAACAGATGAAGTTGCAGAAGAGAAGTGTAACAGTGGCTCTAGTGCCAGGACACTGACTGGAGCTAAGAATCCAGTGTAAACAGGCTGCACTCCACCACTGCTTGCTCTTAGGACAGGTACTTGTTAGTTAAGGCAGACTTCAATACAGTGGCTTATGGAGATCTGAAGGGGGATAGAGGCAGCGTTTAGGCAACTACACCTAAAACATGTTCCAAAAAAAACTGCACTCAGTGGCTATCATGTGCTGGAGGCAAATTCCTGTCATTGCTTTATTTCTGAAAATACTGTTTGCATCCCTGCTAGAGATCAGATGTGACATGCAGTGCAATGGTGATTAGTGTGTTTTCATTTTAAAAAGCCTCAATAGGAAGCCTGTCTCACCACTGGAGGTGGCTGGAATGATGGAGACCCTAAGAAGTTAGTGATTGCAAATTCTTGGTCAGGCAGTGGGACACATCCCCATACAAAGGATAATGAAGGAAGCATTGGGAGTAAGGCAGCCTGATTCCTACCTGACCTGGCATAGGTACAGAAAGCAGGTGATCTTGGCTCCTAGTCTTTTTTCACCATGAGCATATTCAAATTTATTAGGCAGAGCACATGTATATTCTGAGGACTTCAAGAGGTGGTCAATCAGGCATTCAGAGCAGCGTGGTGAGTGGGTTTGTCCTTCCCTAGCAACTTGTGGATCCATGAACACTGTGTCTGGGAATGTGGAAAACGGGTCCCTTAATGGAGAAGCTGAACACTGGTCTCTTGTTCTGGGGTATTTCACTAACCATAGAGCTACCCTGTCAGCAGAGAAAAAGCAACCACTCAAGAATCTTTTTTTTTGGCAGTAAAGAGAGGGGTGAGTGCAGGTTCAGGAAAGCAGAGATTGCAGGCTGCCCCTCTGAAGGAAGGCACCTCTCAGCAGTTCTGATTAACTACTGCAGTGTAACCTGGAGAGTGCTAGGATTTACTGTTTTCTTCTGTGTCATTTATGTTATGGCTCCCCAGGGTATTTTTTTTTCTCCTTCTGGGCCCTTGGTTTCCATTTAAGGGACTGAGAAAGTCCCAGTGCTACACTGCTCAGCATTGTGGCATCTCAGACTGGGATCTGCTTTTTGTTTCTCTTTGTCTCAGTTCTACATCTGATAAAGGCTCTTTCCTCCTTTCAGTGGGGTGCTGTGAAAAATCAAGACTGTCAGATGCCCAGATCCTACAGTGCTCCTGGAGTGGTGCTATGTGTACATGAATTGTGGATGGGAGAGGGTGCACAATTAGTCACATATTTTGAAGCACTTGATATATTGTTCTGTGGTTCCCCTGAAGACTGAGAATCTGGCAAGATGCTGCCCTATCCCATATCAGGTTCCAAATGGCTGTACCAGAAGTAGAAGTAACACAGCAGTCCTTCACTTGGGGGACTTTAGCTCAAAGGCATAGTCTCTGGTATCACACCTAAATTTCAATGTTTAGTCTCGCTCAGCCAGGTCCCCTTTGTTTTTGGCATGTTTTATTTCTACCCCCTAAGTTCTCCTGCTGTATTTGTGAGTGGAGGGTGTGTGGATGTCTTGACAGGAGATGCCTGCTCCTTGCTCTTATTTTTGAAAAATCTAATTCTGTTTTGTCTGTCTCTTCACACTCCCATTGCCAGGGAGATTGGGTTTTCCAGGGCGGATGTCTGTCAGACTGACTGCTGTGAGGTGTTCCCTTCTTTAGAAATTCAGCTGCTTGGGGACCTGAGATATGCACATACAAGTGTGTGAATAGGTGGGTCAGAATGAGAATTACTAGGAAGGACTCTGTGGTATAATGTCGAAAGGCCTCGAGGAGCCTCACTGCACCCCAAAGGAACACACGAGCAGCATGGGGGACCAAGGGGCCTCTGCAGAGCGGCTGAGTACAAGGAAAAATGACACTGAATACCCTCTAGCTGCATGAAGTACAGTCACTCACCATATCAATCCTCGTGTGTTTGAGGTTTCCACATGTGGTACTGTCTGTGTCTGCCAAAAAGTCTGCTTTACGTGGCCTCCCTCCTTCCCTCCAGCTTGGCACTGGCGCAGCTGATAGCAGGGCTGCTGCACTCCCCTAAGTGATGAGGACGTGAGAGACTGCATGAGGATGCAGTCCAGCTCCCTCGGGCCACCTGCTGCTTCCCAAAAGGCTGATGGCACTAATCAAGGACAGAGAAGGGCAGCTCCCCACCCCCACTAGTGGTTTTAACCCTTTGGGGACCATGATGTGAGGGATCACAGCAGCAGAGGCTGGAGGAGGAATGCACACGCAATGAAAAATGATGAGAGCGAGTGTGGCTGGGGAAAGGAGGAGCCACTGATGTGAAGGCCATAGAGGAAATGCATGTTGAGGGGGGAGCCTGTAGAAAGATGTACACTGCTTGGAAACAGATGCAGCAGTAGGGAAAAGGACAGAAAGGATAGATGGAGAAACCACAAAGAGATGGAAGCAGACTTGGACAAAGAGAAAGAAGGGAAAAAGAAGACAGTCAGCCTGAGAGGATGAAAGCACAAATGCAGGAGGTGCCAAGAGCTGGCTAAAGCAAGGTTATGTCACATACTGAAACCAAGGCACTTGGCCAGTGGGTACAAACTTGACATCTGGGCCTGCCTGGGGCAGTTTTGTAGAAGGCGAACTAGCGATGTTTAAAATTGGTGCTTATTGGGGAGAAGACCACTGGCTAAAGATACAAAGTTCAAAGGCAGGATGGGTTCCTCAGTCTTGCCACGTGGGTGGTTTCCCCCATATGTTCCTTGATTACCATTCCTGTAGCTCTGTCAGTAGCCAGGGATATTAGACTGTCCAGTGTGTAGTCCCTGCCTTGTGTCTCCTTGCTATCCTAGACCTGCCATCTAATTTCTTTAGTTCAATTGCTGAGCTGGGGAATGGCCAGTTCTACTTATCTGTGTCATCAATAGAGGAATCTACACTCTTCCTCATGCATCTAGTCTCTGCTTTCCCAGGTGCATTTCCCCATACTCACATTGTTTGTAGAGCGATAATGCACTTGGCAGGAGAGCTAATTCGGCAGTATAATGTCTTTCAAACAAAGTGCACCCTGTTCCCACCTGGTCAATTAAACTGGAACAAATCTGTGCAGAAGCACTGACCTGAGGCCAAGCACTTTGCCTCCTGGAAAGATGTGTGGTGACTTTCCCTGTGAACACCACCTCAGCCCTACTTGGAGCTGTGGGATGGGCAGCTCATCCCTGCTGTGCCAGCCACTGCCAGTCTGCTCAGGCAGATTGCAGTAGGGTCAGCCCCAGCTGTGATGGTGTTTTCCATGCACTACATTCCTGTACAGCCTGCCTGAATGAAGCCCCTACTGGAACAAATGCTATCGATGCTTTCTCGTGGATGCTGTTGCTCTCATAGAGCAAAAGCCGTGGAGTGGTGCTGAGCTTGTTTCCTACAAGCTGTCTTGTCTCTGGGGAACTTGAATCCAAAGCTTCTCAGTACTGGAGATGTTTGTCAAAGCTTATTCCTGGCCCCTGACCTCTGAGCAGGTGGCCTGTACCTTGCTGATAAACAGGGCCACAGCCAGAGCTGTTTCAGAGCAAACAAAAGTATTATGGAAGAGGACTTGCTGCAGTTACGTGGATTGGAAGGAGGAGGCCATGCAGCCAGGTCTGTGACCTCTCCAGTTTCCAGAGCTTTCTCTGGAGAGGCCTGGGCCAGAGCAGCCATAGCTCCTGTGTGAGTTCCCCAGAAACCTCTGCAGGGAATTGCCACTGGGGAGTACAAAGGAGCTCTCCTTACACTTCACTGTAAAGCTGTGCAGAGCAGCACTTGGGCCTACCCTTTTGCAAATGGTCATGCAAAATATTAAAAGTATTGCCCTTCACATCTGGTTGGAAAGGTACAGATTTCTTTCTCTTTCTGAGAATTTGGTCAGTAGCATTAACTTTCTTAATGCTTTCAGCAAAATCTTATCTTTACTGTTCAAGCTCTCCTTTTTTCCGGGTTTGAGACCTTATCACTGTAAGGAGTGATATTTTTTGCAAAACAAATCATGAAGAAAAAAAAGTCCTTCTTGATTACCTACAGAAGTTCTCCTGCAGGATTATGCTTTTATTTTTATGAATGTGAAAGTTGGAGTTTGGATAAACTTTGCCCAGCAGAAATAAAAAATAAAAATACAGGCTTTCAAAGAGGGAATAGGTGACTACCAGTACACAGAGATGCATATATAAAAACATATATATATATATGAATGCAAACAAACAGAAATATGCAAACAGAAACAAAAATACAGCTATATATTATGTATACACTCATGATCATGTGTGTGTCTACATAGCTTTGTATGTAAGTAGCATGTATGCAAATAATCTTCAGGTATTTGAATGTAAGCTCGGAAATAAAAGCAAACGGACATATATGGACATAAAGTATTATGTACATATTTTAATATGGTGATATTATTAAAATTATGAATTCATGCACTGGTAATCTCAGGCATGCTACTGTTTGTACTCGTATGCAACATCACACCTTATGTGTCTGTTTATGCATCAGAACATAAAGTTACTCAGATATGAACATTTTATATAGAAATGCAACTGTAATGCAAGAGGCCTGAGAGAATCCTCCACCTGCCCACCAAAACACACCTGGGCAGCTGTGCACAGCATCCCTGCACAGCTAGGCTGGCTGAATGCAACAACTCTGGTTTTCAAAAAGGTGAGGAGGGCCACGGGCAAGCAGGTACACGCGCGTGTAGGAGTGCAAGTGAGCCATGAAAGGGTGAAGGAATGATCCTGGGGGAGGACAAAGGGCATGTGGAGCACCCAGAGGGAGCAATACAAGAGCCAGATGGGTTTACATGAGCAGGGCAACATCACTGGAGGGTGAGAAAGGAGGCTGGGGAAGAGAAAAGGGAGCATGAATCAGGAAACATGATATTCCCCTGAAAAGGAAGAAGTATGGAGGGGACAGTTTAGGGGAGATACCCACCCTGGTTTGCTGGCACCTGTTTCTGAGGGAGAGTGGGACAGAACTGCCGGGATGGGATGGGATGGGATGGGATGGGATGGGATGGGATGGGATGGGATGGGATGGGATGGGATGGGATGGGATGGGATGATGAGGCTGCATGCTGGAATCCCTTCTGCCCCCTTTCTGGTGGTTGACCCTGATGGCAATAGAGAGCAGGACTGGGTACATAAGGCAGCTTTTCCTGAAGAGCGTTTTAATCTCGTCTTTCATCTGCTCTGCCTGGATCTCAGCACACGAGCAGTGTGTGCGATTTTGGAACACTCTTCCCGTCGGCCCCTTCTTTGACCTGCTTGGGTTGCTCCTTGTGCTCCTGGTGACTGAGCAGCAAACACGGAGTGCTGTGCTGGGGAGAGAGGGGAGCAGTGCCCCGGGGCAGCTCAGAGCATCTCCTGCTGGGACAGGAATGATAAATCCCGGTGCGCCGGTCTGCTTTAGCCATTGTTAGCCCGCATTGGGATAGGGGGAGGCTCAGGTCCCACTGAGTGTTTACAGCAAACTTTAGATTGCAATAGCAGGGGAGTAGAGGATGGTTAGCCAGGGGCTTTGTTCTTTTCGTGGGAATCCTGCTGCTGTAATTACATGTGATTTCAGCCATTTTCACAGTCTCTGTTCCCCTCTGCCCCAGGCTACAATCCTTCGCTCTGTTGCTGGAAAATGCAGTGTGTTTCGGGTCAGGCACCTGGAAACAGAACCTGGCTTGGTGAGAAATGCCTCCAGAAGCGGTGTTTGTGAATCAGCAGCTCTGCTCGTGCCCGGTGTGTGTGTGTGTTCATGTCTGAGCTGCTGTGTGGAGATACGTGTGTTAATGTGTGTGTTTGCTGGGGCGTGTGT
This sequence comes from Sturnus vulgaris, assembly GCF_052056855.1. NCBI lineage: Eukaryota > Metazoa > Chordata > Aves > Passeriformes > Sturnidae > Sturnus > Sturnus vulgaris. Next base: position 33,388,871 of record NC_142244.1, read on the forward strand.
AGGTCTAGTGGGTGGGTTCGGCTCCGCACGCTCTGGGTGCGTGTGCTGGCCCTGCGTGTAGTTTTGTCTCGCTAATGTTGGGGTGTGAGAAACATGCCGAAATGGGGACGTGAGATAAGGCAGCTCACACTGATGAAACACCTCCACTCCGTGCCATGGGTGCAGGCCCAGACTGGCTCTGCGTGCCAGCAGGCAGCATTCCCCAGCACCCATTCCACTGGTGCTGGATTGACCAGGCTGGGCATAAAATGTGAGGAAGCCTGTGCTTTCTGATCGGTATCTGCGCGACTGAAACCCTGCAGCTGGTTAAGCAGCCAGAGCACATTGCCCATAGAGCTGCATTCGTCAAACTTCCCGTCATCCTTCCCTCAGGCTGGCACAGTGCCCTGCACGTACCAAAGAGTTTCCCCTTATGCCTTCCGCAGAAAAAAAGTTTCCCACCCTCCTTAAGAAATCACGTTTTACCACCTGAATATAGTCATTCCTTGACCAATCTCAAGTAAAGATTACTTTTGCGGAGATTTAGCAGAAACAACGCGGTCCTTATGCATGTACTGCTCAGCCCGTGGGAAAAGGAAAGAAGGAAAGAAGGAAAGAAGGAAAGAAGGAAAGAAGGAAAGAAGGAAGAAAAGAAGGGAGGCTCAGATGACTGGCAACCCTAATTCTCTCCATCCCATACCTTCTGTTCCTCTCCTTTTCATGAACCGACCCCTAGTCCAACCACTCTCCTAAACGGGGTTTATCTTCCTATAATACTTTGCTAGGAAATTCTCTTTGTAATTTCACAACTTGGTACAATTTTTTTTCTCTGCTTATGCTGATGGGCTTTAATTGAACTTCATTAGCCAGGTTGGTTTCTTACATTGCCCTTCAAATTTAGTTTCTTGCTCAGAGTGGCAAAAACCACAGTGAGATGCAGTGACTGATACAGAAAAACCCACAGCACATGTTTTGGCCAAATGCTCTTGCTCTTGCAGCCTGCAGCCTCCTGATAGCTCACCCCTGAGCCCAGCACGGCTCTGCTGCTGTCTCCACCACCCCAGATGCTGGATGCCAGATGCTGCAGCATCCCAGTTCACGACTGGGACATGGGCTCTGGGACAGTTTCTGTTGTAGCTCACCTGTACCTTCCAGAGAAAAGGAGGCAAAAATGGAGAGAGATCAAAAGAAATGCAGTGGTAAAAAAATATATTTATAACATTCTCTAGGAGTCACATGCACATACTTTATTACTGCTATTCTGAGATATGGACCAGTGTTAGACTAAAATAAATAAATAAAGAAAAGGCAAATGTACAGGCATATAGCTCCTCTTTTTTTTCTAGAAAGCCTCATAACACAAGCTAACATCAATCAGGATTAAAAGCAGGCTTGTGGCCTAGATGTTGGTCAGGAGTCTTTTTCCAGTCAGAACAAAAGAAGAGGACAAGGCCTGAAGCATTATAGGAAATGGGACTAGGAAACATTAGAGGAATTTCAGGGAGTTGTCACGTCTTTCACATAGCACCAGGATAGAATTTTCAAGGGGATGCTGGTTTCCTCTCCAGCATGTGGGTGTCTGCAGAACTATTCATTCTTTTAATAAGGTTAGTTTCTCTTTGTGAATCATTATTAAAGCATTAAATATTGGTTTCCGCTGATTTTTTTTTACGATGGATGCTTCCCCTTTTGCAAGCAACGGTGAAAAGTATTAAAACTTTTAACTTAAATTTACATCAGATTAACCAGCCAGCTTAACGACCAAAGTTTTCAGCCTACACTGCACCGTGGATAAGGATAGAATTTAAAGGTGGCTTTGGTTCACTGCCGTGATCTCTCCAGGGCTACATCTGTGCTTTTTTAGTTCCGTAATTTTGCAGCTTCCTCCTCTACCTCTCTGTCTGTTCATCTTTTCTGACTATTCACAAGTTATTCTTTTTCCTCTGATACTTGGCTGCTGCCTTTTTCTTCCTTTTCACTTATTTTTCTCTGCCTTGCCCTTCTAATCTGCTTTAGTATTTTCTTTCTTCACCTCATTATGTCCTTTTGTTTTTGCCTTCTGTCTCTCCATTGGCTCTTTTCTCACCCGCTTAACCTCCTGTTGTTTACAGGCCAACCTACATCCCACCCATCATCTTGTTTCACTCTTTTATCTTTCCTCCTTTTCTTCCCCCCCTTCCTCCTAACCTCCTCTCAACAATAAAAATTACTCATGGCTTGAGGGGGAAGCATCTGGCTCATGCTGGCTCTCATTCTCTCTCCTTTGTTCTGAATGCTCTTTTGTTATAAACACAACAAACAGAAAAGCACAAAATCAGCTCTCAAGGCAAACACTGCATAATAATCCTCCTTGTCCCTGCCTCTCTTATCTCTGAAGAATTTGTTCTTCAGGCAAAATAAGAAGAAACATGAGATAGGATTCACCAAATTTGGAAGCAAAAGAGAGACTGGAAAGAGCTTCGTCGTATGGGGCAGCACCGCTGAACTGCAACTTGGGCAGATTCAATAAAGTAGGTGAAATACAGCTTGCCAAGAGTTTAGACAGCAATGTGATGATCCCGTGGTTGATCAATCCCCGTTGATCACTCTGTGTTCCCATTAGGTTGTAGAGGCATGGACAGGACCAAAAAATGTTAGGTTTTTAATTTTTTTAACGCCTAATTTTTGGCACCTTCTCCTCATTTGCGCCTTGAGCCAAGGCCTTGTGTATATGGAATGTGTTTGCCAGAGAACTGTGCCTGCTGGACCTCCACTGACGTTCTCAAAAAGCCACAGAAAGGTGCTTCTGTGGGGCCACATGCCAGCTCCAGTCCCTGAGATAAATTAAAATAAGAACAGGCTTGCCCATTGTTGGAGCTCTTGCTTAATGTTAGACAGGGATTCTCTGATTAAACCAGCTTTCCTCAGAAAATGGAAGCTCCCTGGAAGTGAAATGCTAGTTGGCATGCACTAGTTTAGACATGCAAGCGTTCTGAAAGCTAAAAAGAAAAAAGGCTTGTGAAGCAAAAGACAAGCCTTTCCCAATCCCCACAGCTCTGTGGTTAGGATACCGGTGTTTAATGTGGGGCAGCCAGCATCAAGCTCTACCTGGAACCGGTTCTGCCTGGCCCTTCCTCTAGCAAACTTAGGTCTGGCTGCCCACATGCCGTGGGCCTCCATCCTAGCACAGCTACTGCACTTTGTATAATATACGAGTATTATATTCAAGAAAAGATTGGATGAATAGTTTTGGTGCAGCATCAGATAGCTCTGCTACGGAGGTGTTAAAGGTACTTCCCCGTGATGTGGGAGGTAGGTGTGTGTCCTGGGACAGAAACAAAACTGGTATTTAGGAGGAACAGGCTGTGATGCAAACTTCAACTCTAAATATTTGAGCATCAGCACACGGCGCAAAACTCACTGAAACTGGTATTTTCCTTCACATTTCTTAGGGAAATTGGGGTTTCAGTGGTGCATTTTGAGCTTTAGAAAGAAACAGTCTTTCTCATTACTGTTTACTTCTCCAACTCTGTTAAATAAAGACGTGTTACCCATGATGCTCTGCATTATGTATTAGAGATTTAATTTCCAGCTAAACTTCTATTGCTTCTAAACTGGACCGGTAGCTATGTATGTATTTAATCTAATCTTGAAGTTTGGTTTGCTCAGCATTTGCAACAGACTTATGTGGGTTAAGAATAAACAAAGAATGAGGACGTTTCAGAACAATACAGTCCAAAGATTGTCTCTGCAATGTGAATGTGCTTAAAGCCTCCACAAATATGGCAATTTCTCACACTAACAAGTAAATGAATGTTTCCAGAGCTAATGCCAGAGTTTGGGACAGCTGGGTGATCAGATTCAACGCCGAGCTTGCTATGCTTGTAAACAAATGGAAAATAAGCTAGGAAAAAAGAAAAATGTGAGCCAGAATTCCTCAAAAGTGTCAGGGAATTAGGCTGGACAGAGATGAGGCTGGCACAGCTCCTTACTCCCAGTAGCAAGAATGACCCTGTAGTACCTGTAGGTACATGCATAACCCCACACATAAACGCTGCACAGAGATCCACAGACACAAACAGCACCAGTGACCTCACAGGAGGAGCAGGACAGAGCTCCAGCAGTGGGGAATATACATGTAAATATGATAAGGTGGGAGCTAGGCTAAGACAGTCTGATAACAGACACCAGTCTCTCTGATGCTGGCACAAGGCTGCAGCCCCACTCCTGTTGCTGGTATGCACACACAGAGGTGTGTGCAGGATGGCCAGGACACTCCTGGACCCCCAGGAACCAACCTGGCATGGCCTCACCCTTAGAGACAGGCAGACACCAGTGGTACTCACCCCTACAGAGAGCACTACAGAGCTAAAAATAGGATTTAATAACGAGATACTAAAAACTGTGCTAACCAAGTGCTGGACACTTGGTGGTCAGCCAAGAATTTTCAAGTTACTGTCCCTTCTTCCCCCATATCTCTCCCTTTCCCCTCTTTGTTTCCTCCCTTAAACATCCCATAGTAAGTCTTGTACAATCCCAAAATGTTCTTCCCGTGCATCCTGTAAGGTGTCCGTGCCCTGTACGCAGCGCCTCCTCTTTCACAGTTTGAAAGGTGCTCCAGCTTCGGCTTTGTGATGAATTTCACACCTGGATTGATGGCTCTCCCGAGCTGCTTGCCCAGGCAGGGTGTCCTTAATCTGGGTTGTCACCTGGCATTGTGTTCCTGTTTTCCTCCGGGTGAATGAAAATGGAACCTTTGATGTGCTAATGGCTCTTGTGAGGGGCGGGGGCAGAGTGTTAGCTGGGGCCCTCGTTCTCTCTGTGCCCCTCTGTGGGTGTGAAGAGGCGCTTTTGTCACATAGCTGGAGGAGGGGGACTGTGCAGGCATCCCATGCTTTTTCTGCTGGCAATAATATTTTAAGAGCAACACACAGAACACCCATGAGATATTTATCAAATAAATATAACACATTAACACCCCATGAGGGTATTTATCACTCACCCTGATAAATGCCATAAAATAAACGGGTATTTCTGAGAGTGAGTGAAAGAAAGCTTTGACCTGTTAATTTCCAGTTATGTGTAGCCAGGTGACACCACCAAATAGCAGAATCGAATTTAAAATTGGATTGTTCCAGTTCCCCAGAATTTGATGGCAAAAGTGGTATCTGGTCTCAAGGTATTTTTCCTAACAATAAAAAAAAACAGGGCAAGTCAGCTTTTCTCCCCACTGTCCTTGCCCCCAGCCCTCAACTGCTGTTGTTTTCTGATTCAAAGTCCTTGACAGATTCTTAATTCAGTGAAGACTTTTATTGTCTGGCAGCACTTTTGCTTGATTCAAAGCACAACTCTTCATTATTCTCCTGGAAGTAACTGGCAATTGTTTGACCTGAAGGATGGACAGTAAATGTGGAGCACAGTGGCGTTTGACTGAATTATAGACTCATCAAATGGTTTGAATAGGAGAGGACCTTAAAAATAATTTTGCTTCAATCTCCCTGCCATGGGCCATGACACTTTCTACTTTCTTCTCAAAGCCCCATCCAACCTGGCCTTATGCACTTCCAGGGATGGGGCATCCCCAATTTCTCTGGACAATCTCTGCCAGTGCCCTACCACCCTCACAGTAAAGAGTTTCTTCACATTACCTAATCTAAATCTGCCCTCTGTCATTTTGAAGCCATTCCCCCATGACCTGTCACTACATGCCCTTGTAAGGAAGGGTCTAAGTCTGGGACTAGATCGAGCTTCAGCTTTGCCCCCATAGATTCTACCATCGTGTGAAAAATGTATTTTTGGCAACCAGACAAACAAAAAAATCCCCAAAACGCAGCTATCCAGAACGGTACTTCACCCACAGCTTTGCGGGGTGGTGGGAGCACCCGCAGAGCACAGCATCCGACTTCAGGCTCCTGCCCGTGCTGTTTGTGTGGCTGCCCCTGCACCGTCACTGCCCGCCTTGCTGCTTTAGCTTAATTTATTTTTATTAAAGAACAAATAATAAATAAAGACTTCGCTGTACATCACGCAGCCGCGGTCGGTGCAAATCGCCGAAAGCATCTCTTGTGCCATCAGCCAACGCTTCGCGCGTGGCATCCGAGGTGCGGCGGGTCCTTGTGCGGTCCCTGCGGGCGTGCGGGGAGCGCCCCACGGGGAGCGCCCCACGGCCACCGCCCCCGGCCGCCCTGCCCGGCCCGCTCCATCACCGCCCCGCAGCCCCGCACGCAGATTCCCGTCACGGAGGGGCGGGAGCTCCGGGCCGTGATTGGCGATGGCTGTGTTTTGGAGCTCGGTCGGGGCCCAGCCCCGCCCCTGGCGCGGCTGAGCCCATAAATCGGCGGGCGGAGGCGTGCGCGGGGCGGGCTCGTACAGTCTCGGGTGGGCGGGCGGAGCCGTCGCCGCCTCTCGCGGGTTCCGTTAGGTGCGCACGGGCGGCCGTTCGCTGGCAGTCAGGCAGTCAGGCAGTCAGTCAGTCAGTCGTGCACCGCCAGCCACCGACGATGGACACCAAGAAGGTAGGGAGGCCAGCGCGGGCTCCTTCTCGTCCTCTCTCCCCCCGCCGCTCGGGGGCCGGGCGCTTCCTCGGAGGGATGCGGGAGGGATGCAGCGGCGGCCGGCGTTCGTCTGCGGGTGGCACTGGGGGTGGATGCGCTGGTGGTCCCGGCGGGGCCGCTGCTCGGCCCTTGGGCGGTTCTGTCCGCGGGGCGGGTGTGTGTGTGGGGGGGACCGCGCTGTTTGGGAGAGGTTGTCGCAGGTCGCGAGATCGATTTTGGTTTCGTGCGCGTGGCCTGATGATGCACATGATGCTTTCCGCGTTTTACGGTATTGATCACGAGGTTTGCTTCGCTGGCGGTGCCGCACTCGATTTGTCCCAGCGTTTAGGATGCTAAACGGAGGATTGATGTGAAAGGCATTTTTTTGGGTGATGGTAGTATGACTTACAAAAGCATTTTTAAATTTTAAGAACGTGGCAGAGCACATCCTTCCCCTCCTTCTCATATGGAGAGGAGAGGATATTTGTCGGCATCCGCTCTCGTGCAGCAGTGGAGTGAGCTCATGACTGCGTGTGTTTGAACGTACTACGGGGGACGGCAAATACCCACCGGAACCTGGTGCGGGATGCCGGGGAATAACACGGGGACAGCCAGAATTGGAGGAGGCCGGGGCTCTCATCGCCATATTGATGGGAGATGGGGGCAGTGTGAGAGGATGAGGCAGAGGAAAGGAGAGCGTGTGGTGAAGGTCGTTCAGCAAAGCGCGGGGAAGCCGCTCCTGCCGGGCTCAACAAGTTGTACAGCTCTGGGGTTTGAGGCAGTGAAGGAGGGGAGCCGGTGAGGAGCATCTCCTGGGAAATGAGTGCTGCTGATGCCTGTGGTGGGAGGGAGGGGTGGTGGTTTGAATTCCATGCTGGTGTACAGACCTCAGCCTTGAGTCTTCAGATAGAGTGGGTGTAACTGAACTATTTCTGAGCTCCCTGTTTGCCTTTTGGGAAGCGAGGCGCTTTCAGTATTAACAAATGATCCATACATTAGATCACAGTCTGGCTCACTGGAGGGGATGGGTCATGCCATGTGATGTCTAGGTGGTGGGAGGTTGGGAAGGAGATGAGTAGCAAACAGCAGCCAGGAGAAGGAAGTATGAACGAGGGTAGAACAACTAACCCTGTAGCTTATTTATGTACCATGTAAGTGGGAGGTGCCCACAAAGCAGGCACCTTGTGGTCCCTGCAGTATCTAGAAGGAAAAGGCCAGCTGTGGTCACTGTAAGCCATGACAAAGCAGAGTCCTGGGGGAAAGGCGCTCTTGTGTGAGCCATGTGGAGAGCTGGGGTTTGTTTGCAGCTTTGCCATACCTGCTGGTTAGAGTTGACCTGGCCTGGAGTCCCAAAAGTACTTAGATACTATAATACATTTCTGCAGGCTTTGAAAGACTTGTGTCCTTGTGGTTTTGTGCCAAATTTCCTTGAGATAAAAATGAGGGGAACAGTCGCAGGGTGCCAAGGAGAATGCCTGGACTGCCTAGGGTGTGTTCAGGTGTGAATGCTACCTCCATGCTCATTTGCCCCCGTCCACTTTGTCTCTACCACTGACCTGGGCAGGAGGACATTTGCATGATGTAGTGGTGGGGGGGAACCATGCCTGAGAGTCCTTTCCCCAGTTTCCGTTTACTGAACTGTTTACAAACTCAGCTGTGTCTGAGGGTTGTGCAGGCTAGAAACACAAAAAGATTGGAGGAGGTGGCATGAGCACTGACAGAAGTTTATTGCCAAAACCTTCGGGCAGTTGGTTTTGAGAGCCACTACTCCTGGAGCTGAGCTAGAAAGTGAGAGACTAGAATTGCTGTGACAGTAGGCCCCACCAAGTAGTTTACTCTGCCAGGCTTAAGTACAATAATTGGAAAGTCTTGGAAAAGGAACTGTTAATATTTTTGGAAAATATTCCAAACCTCCCGAGACGGGAAGGAACACAATCTTTCCAAATTGTGCCAACTCAGGCACTGGCTGCCTGAGTGCCAACTCCTGAGTCACCTGCTCCCCCATACCTCCCTCACTCGGAGCTGGCTTAAATGCCACAAGCTTTAAAAATGAATAAAATGTCAGATGCTTTTTGCTGACACTTCTGTTTCTCAGTCTGTAGGACTTCTGAGGTTGGGCCTTCAAGCTTTCTCTATGGCTCTGAGGGCTCAGCAGTTTTTATTTTATTTAATAGAGATTCAGGTATACTGAAACTTCAGGGAATGTGCTTCATTTAAAATACCCACTCTTGCTACAGCTTAAAGAAAAATAGATGGGAAACTTGGTAGCAACTGCTGCCACCTCTTGAGGCAGGCTGCTGTGCCAGTGCCCTGGGGCAGGGTTGGGGAGCTCTAGCCTGGGAAAAACAAGCCTGTTGCTGAAGCGGGTGTGTTGTAACTGTTATGAGTGACTGCCAGTGTAGCTCATGGGCAGATCTGAGACTCAATTTATGAGAACCTGTCAGCTGGCTCGGGGAAGAGTTAGACCCTTCTTTCATGACATGCCAGAGATCAGCAAAAGCTTCTGTAAAGCAGATCAACCCAAAATAACAGCCACTAATGCAGCCAGTGTATTCATTACTAATGAGCTGAGAACAGTTGCTGAAGGTCAGGAGATAATAAAGGGGAGGCCCTGACAAGCCCTCCTACTTGTAGCCACAGAACTTTTCCTGCTGTACAAGTTGCATCTTCCTTTCCAGGGAGGGGGAATCCAAGGGATGCTGCTGGTACTTACTCTTGCTGGATAAAAGCCCATTCCCTGCCCTCAGAGCACTTGCACATGGCACCTATGAGCTGCAGCTGCTGTTTATGCTGAAGAGAAACTCAAGTTGTGTAGAAAGCCACAGTAACTAAATAATTGTTCCCTCTCTTTCCACAGAAAATCACAGCACCTCTTATCTATGCTGTTTGCATCGCTGCCATCGGATCTCTCCAGTTTGGGTACAACACTGGTGTCATTAATGCACCTGAGAAGGTGAGGAATGAGCTGGGGAAGTGGGATGAGTGAGGGGCTGGTGGGAAGACAATGGTGTAGAAAGGAGAGGCACTGTCTCCCAAGCAGCCAATAATTTGGTTTTGGTTTATGAAGTTAGTAAGGCATTTAAAACCCCCGTTGAAACACAACATTGAACAGGAAGGACAAACTTTTGGGGAGGAGAGAGAGCAAACGAAGAGGTTAATTCTCTTAATTAGAAGCACAGGAAGGGCAGGAGGGCTCCATCTGCCATATGTGGTGTGCAGAGGAATGTGAGCTGCTTCAGCTTTGAGTCAGAATAAACCAACCATGGCAGAAGTAATGTAGAGAGCAGTGTACAGAAAACAGTTAAGGGTTGGTAGGAATTACAGCTGCCCTAATTTAGTTTATTTCAAGTTTATTTTACTTGTTTATTCATTCCTTCTGTGTTAAGTATAGATTCAGTCCTTGTAAAAGGGTTGTGACTTGGACTTTTGACCAAATCATCCCATGACTGTAGCCTAAGAAACAAGAGGTGAAGAAAATGAGAGATGTGGTTTTCATGCAACTTTAACATGGTTCCTCTGTCAAGAACTGAGTCATGAATACCACATCCACCCTGTCTCCGGGAAGCGATGTGCACAACTCACACACTGGGATGGGGGATGGGGTCAGTCCTCCCTTGCTAATGTCCTGCTGCCATCTGCTGGGGGCAGGCACTCTGGCCCCACCAGCCCATGCCAGAATTTACCCCACTAGCTAAGAAGATGCCTGGGAAATCAGCAAAGTGGCCCTGTCACATCCCCCTGGGACAGCATTATGTAAAAAATAAACAATTTTTCAGGCTTACTTCAGTGAAGCCTTGTGTGTCTCCCAACTATTTCTATACCAGAAATCCTGTCCCTGTTGTCAGGGTTTTGGTATTGCCAGAAATGTTCCCATCCACTCACTGGTCATGTTTTCTTGTTCCCTTTCATTCCCAACTGTCTCCCGCCTCCTCCCAAGAACCAGCAGTGACTCACATAATCTGAAATATGCAGAAGACAGCCTGTTTTCCTTAATAAACACTGCTGTCCTGTGGGTACCTTGCCTGCCCCTCCACTCAGTGAAGCGCTCTCCCTCATCATACTGCTGCTTCTTAGTGAAAGCTCCTCCTTCTGTGTCCTCATCTTTCCCTTATATAACTTGTTGCTGCCTTTTTGGGTCTCTCTCTGCTTTCATGGAAGCAGAAAGGGGACAGTAGTGTCCCCTCTCTGCATTGTGAAATGCCTCCCTCTGGATTGTAACTCTCTACCTGATTCCTCTTGCAGATCATCCGGACGTTTTTCAACAAAACCCTGTCAGAAAGGAGTGGGAGGGCTGTCTCCCAAGAACTCCTCACCTCTCTGTGGTCACTTTCTGTGGCCATCTTCTCAGTAGGAGGCATGATTGGCTCCTTCTCAGTCAGTCTATTTGTAAACAGATTTGGCAGGTAAGTTGGGAAGAGGGACGCAAGATTTTTGGAGAACTTTTCCCTTCACAAAGGAGTATTGGGAGGAAGAGGACAGGTGGGAAGAGATGTCTGGGGAGGAAGCAAGGATGTGTGGGCTGCAAAAAGAAGGATAGCAGGCCAAGGCAGGATCTGAATGGGAATCATTCTATTCTCTTCCCACCCCTGAGATGGGAGATCATGGGCAGATTGACCTTTACCCCCCTCTCCTGGTGATTATCCTGCTATATTGCCAGTTTAAACTCAGTCTGGACATCTTTACCCTGGCAGGAGGAACTCCATGCTGCTGGTGAATGTCTTGGCCTTTACTGGAGGCCTTCTCATGGCCTTCTCTAAGGCAGCAAAGGCAGTGGAGATGTTGATTATTGGCCGCTTTGTTATCGGTGCCTTCTGTGGCCTCTGCACGGGCTTCGTGCCCATGTACATCAGTGAGGTCTCACCCACCAGTGTCCGCGGAGCCTTCGGCACCCTCAACCAGCTGGGCATCGTGGTGGGCATCCTGGTGGCTCAGGTAAGCCTGGTACAACCTGATCCTGCCCTGAGGTGGGGGAAGGAGGGCTGGAGAAGGGCAAGGAGGGCTTTACTTGCCATCAGGTGTGCAGTATGTGGATCCTGTCATACTGGGGTGAGGGTGAGGAATTGAAGTGTTTAAAGTCACTCCTATTTCTCTTCTATTCTCAGATCTTTGGGCTGGAGGCAATCATGGGCACTGAAGGACTTTGGCCAATGCTTTTGGGGTTCACAGTCCTCCCAGCAATTGTGCAGTGTATAGGTCTTCTATTCTGCCCTGAAAGCCCCCGTTTCCTACTGATCAACAAGATGGAGGAGGAGAAAGCCCAAGCAGGTGAGAATTCATCCCAAAAGGGCAGGGCAGTGTTCTGTCTCCCAGCCTGCACTGAACTTGAGTGGGTGGCCAGGACTGATCCTGGAGCCTATGGTGGATTAGGGTGTGACTCCCGGAGGGCATCAGGCCTGGCTTACCTTCCCATCCTTTAGGTTGTACCAATGCCAGGAAGCATGAGAAACCTGGCATCCCAACAGAGGCTCCAGGTGGGATTAAGACATGAGGAGTGGCACCTAGCTTGGTGGGATGTAGCAGGACCAGCTGCTGCTACTGTGCCTGCTACTCCTGAAAGGCAGGAAATAGGCTGGCATTTCGGGGAGCTTGGAGGGCTGGGGTTGGCTCTTGCAAGAGTGTGAACAGAATTTCAGGACCAAACATAAGCTTGGAGATCAATCAATATGAGCAGGACCTGGGCCTGGTCTCTGTGCTGTTCACAGCACTCTGACCTCTGGGTTGGAAAGAAGAGCAAGGCTCCTACTAGAGGCTTGGTCTTTCCCATGCTGCAGGCCTCAACACCAGCTGGAGGTGTTCAGTCTTCCTTCCATGCCCTCCCTGCAACAGCAGGATGAGACACACACACCCCCTGTGGCCTCTAGGCGTGTGTCTCATACCTGACATCTTTGGATTCTTCCCTCCAGTTCTGCAAAAACTCCGTGGCGATCGAGATGTGTCTCAAGACATCCAGGAGATGAAAGAAGAAAGTGCAAAAATGTCCCAGGAAAAGAAAGCAACTGTTCCAGAGCTCTTCCGTTCTCCAAACTACCGTCAAGCCATTATCATTGCCATCATGCTGCAGCTGTCCCAGCAGCTCTCAGGCATCAATGCTGTGAGTTCTCTTCTTGTCTCATCTTCTGCGCCTCCCTTATCTCTGGCTAAACCTGCACTTGCTACTGGTGTGCAGAGAACTTGTAAGTCCCAAAACATCTTTGTGCCTTGATTGGAGGTCACTGTTTGGCCATCTGGCAGAGATAGAAAGTGGCAATTACGGCTTTCAGTTTCTCCACATGCACCAGGCCCTGGCAAGACACTGCAGCCTTCCACCAAGTGAATGAACCTTGCCTGGAAGCATGCTGTTTTATAGCATGGAGTGCTGATTAGAAACTCTCTGCTGGGTGTGCAAGCCGTTAGGCAGAGGATGAGAAATATGCTTTCAAACATGGAATTGTGACTGTCAAACTTTCTCTTCTCTTCCCAGGTATTCTATTATTCTACAGGGATTTTTGAAAGAGCTGGTATCACACAACCTGTCTATGCCACCATTGGAGCTGGCGTGGTAAACACAGTCTTCACTGTGGTGTCGGTGAGTGGAACAGGGCTGTGTGCCTGCCTGGGCCCGTCCCTGGCAGATGGTACTGCAGACAAGTAGCCAGGCAGTGGCAAGGCACTGGGCTATGCACTGATCTGCAGGAGCAAAGACCAGAGTAGAGTGCATCAAAGGCACGGTGGGAGGAGAGATGGGCAGAAAAAGGTGGTGGTGGTGTTGTCTTTGTCTTTTGATGAAAGAGAAGGTGGAAAAGGGGTGCATGTGGGCAAGAGAGTGATGAGAGAAAGCAGTAGCAAGAACCAGAGTGGGAGAGCTTGTGCTGACAATGGAGCAGCCTGGTGACCTGCACTGAGGTCACCATGGTCTCTGAGGTTTACAGGCAGATGAGGAAGAGGTGCAGGAAATACTGAGCAAGGAAGTCTGTCCTGCTTTTGCTGTAAAAGTAATGAACTTTTTTTTTCCTTCTGCCTTCTCCTTTCCAGCTGTTCCTGGTGGAGCGTGCAGGGCGCCGGACCCTCCATTTAATTGGTTTGGCTGGCATGGCTGTGTGTGCTGCTATTATGACTGTAGCTTTAGCTCTGAAGGTGAGTGATCAGTGTCATTGTCCAGGCTGACCCCAGCACGAACCTATAAGAAAACACATCTGCTTTGCTCTGCAATGCTGCCCTGTAGGCAGATAGAGCTGGGGCTAGAGCCAAATGTGCAGTGGAGAGAGCAATTTTATAACATTGGGAACTGCTAGAGTGTTCACAGTGCAGCTGAGAAAGTTGTGACACTAGAGATGGCATTGTGCTGATGATACTTTGCTCCCTTGCAGGACATTGTGGACTGGATCAGATACATCAGCATTGTTGCCACTTTTGGCTTTGTGGCTCTTTTTGAGATTGGTCCTGGCCCTATCCCGTGGTTCATTGTGGCAGAACTCTTCAGCCAGGGCCCCCGACCTGCAGCCATGGCAGTAGCTGGTTGTTCCAACTGGACCTCCAATTTCTTGGTGGGAATGCTTTTCCCCTATGCAGAGGTAAGTCTTGGTTTATAAAACGTTGTGAGAGCAGTGCAGCATTGGAATAGCTGTCCAGAACAGGAGTAGAATCTGCATCTTTGAATACTTTGACACATGACTACATGACCTTTAATAACCCAACCCCTCCTGGATATTGTCCCTGCTTTGACAAGAGGGCTGGTGAGTCTTCCAGCAGTTTGAGTTATGATTGTTACTGGAGGCTGTTGCTCACCTTATATTCTACTGTCTTAACTGGTTGCAGCTTACAAATAATTTGGAAGAGCCATCTTAACCCATCAGGGCTTTTGCTTTAAAAGCATCAATTTTGGTCACCCTCAGGAAGATTAAAGACCTTTAGAAGCCCATAGGAATGTGATTTCAATTTTTAAAATGCTGTGATGAGAAACAAGTCAGTAAGGGCACTGTTGGAGAAAGGTGTTGGATTTTTAACCTGTCAGCAGCAAATGACCTTACATGTCATTTGAAAATAAAACCTTTTGTGTTTGTCTTCCATGCAGAAATTATGTGGCTCCTATGTCTTCCTCATCTTCCTTGTTTTCCTGGTCATCTTCTTTGTCTTCACCTTCTTCAAAGTGCCAGAGACCAAGGGCAGGACTTTTGAAGACATCTCCAGGGGTTTTGAAGGACGAGGAGGAGCAAACAACACCGCCTCGTCACCCCAGAAGACCCCCATGGTGGAGCTGGACAAAGCAGCTGTCTAAGATCCATGACACACCCATTCTTTAACTCGTTCATGCTTAAAGAGTCATTAAAGGAATGCGCAAAGAAAACCATGAGAACTGGGACATTTTTCCCCTCCTCAATTGCTGCTATATTCTTCTTTTCACCCACATGCTCGCCCATTCTGCCAGGCTTGCCAGCATTAAGCAAATCTGATATGGGTGATCTGCCATACTGGAAAGCACCTGGCACTTGCAAAAATAATTTCATCTTTTCCTGCCACAAACATCAGAAGAACAGAGAAGAGCTGGCAATATTTTTACTTTTCTCATGTAAAATTGCCATTCGGGGTTAACATACTTATGCACACAGTGACCATTGTGTATTTGAACCTAATTACTATTTTTGTAGTGAGTTGAAGTGACCTGCTAAACAAGTCCCCAGCCCTTTGAGTCTACTCTGTGTGCGTGTATATGGTGTCACACTGGAATTTAGCAAGCTTACCAAAAAGCCATCTTGCTTTTTCCTATCCAGTGTGCACTTTTTTTAGCCTCAGGAAAAAGGGGACCAAGTCACATGCATATTTTTTCCTGCTCTTTTATTTTTTGTATAGACAGACTGAAAGCATACTTTTACTTCAGTTTATTTATTTGTATGTCACTTTGTAAATATTTATTTTTTTAACAGTGTACAAAAATGTACAGATAGAAATTGGAGAAGTTTAAGAGAAATAGCTATTCTAACAAAAGATGCTGTAGACTTGAGGTGCAATAAGGCTGTAAAGGAGATTGAGCATTTTTAGGTGGTATGTACAGCAGAGCCAATTATGCACATCACCTTGAAGTTATTTGTGCCCTCTGTAAGGAATTTCGAAGAGCTGTATATTTGTGGGAAGAGGTATGTTTCTGCACCAAAATCTCTGTTATTAGGGATTTTTGGTGGCTGTTTTAAATAATTGTTCTCAAGTGTTGATGAGAGTGTGATATTGCATCTTACAAGGGGTGTTGTTGGATTATATTTTCAGACATGGTTTTAAGGCATTCTGTGGATGATTGAGGGTGGTGATTGCAAACCAGAAGGTAATTTTTCCTGCCTTCTCTTAATTTTATTTCTTTTCAGCTTCTCTGTTATAGTCTAGTAAGTCATAAATTCTGAAATTTGCAGATTGTCATTAAAAGGAGTGCGAGAATAAAACTTATTTTTCAAAGCTGTATTTTCTTAGCAGTTGTTCCTATAAATATTACAGAGGCACGTAGCATGACCCTCCTGGACACAGGCATGGTCAGTTGTGGTACATATAAGTTCATAAGGGTAGAGGTGCAGGACTAGACACCAGAGCTGCTGGAATTTGCTCGTTTAGCAGTGCAAAATGTCTGTAGTGCTCAGTCCCCTGCTTGGTTGAAGGCTAGATGTTTTTTGCCCCATATATCGTCTCTGGAAGGTCTGCATGATGTTGTGGTGCTCACCAGTGTGCTTTGTAGATACGTACAGCTCTGTAATAGTGCCTCTGTTCAAAGGGATGTGGCAGGCAGTAATTGTTCATCAGTAAATGTTCGTCTCCTTGCTTGTCATTCCCCTGGGCAACTGAGTTTGAGTGTCCCCCAGCCTTGCTGCCGAGCTAGCACAGCTCAGGCAGGCAAACAGTAGCACACAGGGTACACTTGCAGTCAAGGAGGGACAGCTTTAATCACTGCAGCATTCTGTGAGAGGCTCCAGGCCCGTGCCTGCACAAAATATCGAAAGGTAGCACAGAGGTAGATCCAATTTAAACTCCTGCTCTTCTGAGATCAAGCTGCAGTTTTTGGACATGGTCAAACTCAGGTCAACCTGCTGGAATTCATTACTGGATATCCTAGAAGAGAGGCAGACCCACAGATTCTGAGGTGGTAAAAGGAAGAAAGGCTTAGGTTGGAATGACAGCAAGACTTTTGTAGCATGGATAACCCAAGCTTTCTTGCCAACATAATGCTTCAGAGCAGGTTAGAGAAATTCCCATTGATGTGTATTCTGAGGGGTCTGTGTGACATTTTCAGTATCTAGTGATGACATTTCTACCTTCCCTAATGAGAAACAGTTGCAAATACCAGTTAAATCTGCGGCTATTAAATGCTTCCTGTGAATTAATTTGAAATGCCCTAGCTTTGCACCATGCAATCATATTACATCCAGTTTTCCCCAGCTTTTTATCAGGCTGACATGCCAGGTATTTATTCTTGGAAGTATTATATAAGACTTCCCTCCCAATTTTGATATTTTGGCTCAGTTACATAGATTTCTGTGCCCTTCCTTTGACCCTCCAGCACATCCAGATATGATATTTCTATATGGGTATCTGTATGTTAGGAAATTCCCCCCACAGCTGTGCATAAGAGCATTCCATAGTTTGCATCAGATGTGTGTTGGCTTGGACCGAAATGTGTAGGCCTTTCTCACATGGTATCTTTGTTTTCTTTTTCTGTAATGGCATTGTGAATATTTCTGATGGATTTTATATGCTTATTAAGGTGGTTGTTTCCTGGTTTTCAAATAAAAAATATGAAATAAATACCTGATTTGAATTTTACCTTTATCCTATAGGTCACCGTGTATTCTTTTATCACAGTCTGGAACTGCACCCTGAAATGTCAACTGCACCTACCCTGCAACCTTTTTGGGTAGCTAAGCACTCTGGATTTACTGTTTTATCCTAATGGAAGTGATAATTTATCTCAGCCTCTATGGAAATCACCTTTAATTCCCTCACTATTATTTCTTAGCAGTTTTTAAACTAAAAAGACGTGCTTCTCTGGTTCTTGTTTGCCCAAATCCTTTTTGTGTGCAAATACTTTCCCTGTGTAAGAGAAAGGGAGAGGAGAGAGAAGTGTCTGGAGGTTATGAATCCTGCCCAGAGCTAAAGAAACTGACACTTCTTTGTATTCTGCCCTTGCTCTGTTCCCACTGTGATCTTCACCTTCTCTGCCACGAGGGAGAAGGACTCCTTTCCCCCGTAGCTGATGTTTGACTCCCTCTGTTTGGGAGGTGACCTTCATGTCCTGTGGGATTGCCTATGTACACTCAAAAGTGGATATTAGAAAGGAGCAGGGGGATGGAGAAGTAAACCCACTTCCCCAGGAGCTGATCCCATAGCTCAGGGACTGCAGCATTCCTTGGACCATGCTCAGGTCTCTGGGCTGCTCTCAAAAAATATGTGAACAAAATAGCCTTCAGTGGAAGAGGATGGAATGAAGTGAAAGGAAGGAAAAGATGGTAGACCCCAGAGTCCCTTAGAGCAGGAATATGGCTTATACAACTCCAGAGTCAGCAGGCTGCTAAAGCCTAAAACAAGGAAAAAGTAGGGAGCACTGTAAAGTCTGAAAAAGCTCAGCAGAGCAGTGATCTCATGAAGACTTTCTGAAAGCTGCTGTTCCTGGCTGCTGTGTGTTCCTAGCTCATGCTTGTGTTTTGCTAAGCTTGGTATGCAACGAGCCTTGGAGCTGGGGAGTGCCCTGGGCTAATCTGTCTAGGATTGTTTTTCAGTTCTAGCTCAACTATAAAAATAAAGCCCAGCCATCCAAACTCATAAGCATATCCAGCTCAAACTTAACTCTTAACATTTCCGTTTTCTTTGTCAAAAGTGGAAGTGGAGAACAAAATTATTTAGGGCCAAAGCATGTGATTCACTAAGCACTAAATATTTTGTGTAGTTTTTGTGATAAGCTTTGAGTTAGGGAACAAGGCTTTGGTTTAGATCTGCTTAGTTCTTAAAATTATAAGGAAGTTTCAAAAGGAAAACCTGTTTCCAATTAAAATGGTTTGAGGATGGGTTATTTTCAGCTTAAAGTCTTCATCACAGCCAAGTGAGCACGTAGGCAGTTCTGGTAGCCACCACAATACCCCACAGAAATGAATCACTGGAGCCTTCTTGGAGTTAAACTGCTGCTGAATGGACAGAAGAACCCCAAGGGTCCCAAATAACATCAGCCACGTCAAAGGTTTCAGTGCTGTTTTAGAGGCTGGAGCATAATAGAGTGTCACATCACTACCAACATTTATCACTTCCTGCTTGTGTTATTTCTGGTGAATGTCTTTGCATACCAGCAAAGAACAGCAATTTATTTCTGTGAGAAGAAACGTGGGAAAAATACCTCCAGCAAACAACATATTATTGGAGGCAGATTCCCCTCCTCCATTGCAAAAATCTTTATTTGATTCTGTGTTCTGAAAAGAGGACACATTCTAGACACCTCAGTAGCTGGGGCAATGTGGGGCAGCTTCTCCCTTGGGAAGGTATTTGAGTGAGAGGCAAGAGACTGCAGTCTTACCTCCAAGCAAAGTCACTAACACCTTCTTTGAGGATTACTCTGAGAAGGAACATTTGCTAGTTTGGTGGGGGACTGTGCCATCACTGCTTTCATTTGAGAGGAAAGAAGGTATGGACACACTGCCAATGTCATTGTGATGGGCCACGATGCATCAAGAGGTGACTCACCACAACCTTTTCTCCCACTGTACACATCGTGAGAAAGGTCCTGCCAGCAGGTAAATCAAATGCTCATTTTGTTGCGCAGAAAATTTATGTCTCTCTGGCTTTTTTTTTTCCAGATTTCCTGCAGATCAAACCAAGGACACAATTCTAACATTTTATTTTAGAAGGACTCTTTGAAGACCTGTGAGATGCTTGCTGGAAAACCTGGGGTCTGGTCTGTCACTTAGCCTGGTTCTGTCTTTACAGTGTGTGTTAACAGACAAGAGACAGTTGTCTTCATAATGTGCTGCTGGGAAAAGGCAGCACTCAGGCTGTCAGACAAGGAAAGAATATGGTTTTGTCTCCTAAAATATATATTGCTATGACAATTTAATTGGCGTTACTTGAAAGTATTCCATTTCTGGTGGAGGCAGACTGTAACTTTTAAAACAATTCACTTGCTGTGATATATCTTGTTTCTATGCTATACCTCACTAAATTACACAGTGTTTGCAAGAACGGTCTCTTCCATAAACTTCAGCAGGCCTGATAGACACATGACTGACCTGCTAAGTCTGTTTTCTGCTTATGTTGCACAACCATTTTCTGTTTAGCAAGAAGTCACATGGATTTGTGTAAGGCAGTCATACTAGTGCACCAGTCACTGTGACATGCATTGTGGCACCACTGCAGATCCTGTTCTGAACCAGCAACTGGTCATCCATGTAGTGATCAACCTGATCAAACAGCACCCTGTTTTTCCATCTCTGGTCTCTGTTTCATCCTGTTTTTTAGTCTTCTACATTACAAACAAATTTGCCTTCCATTAACAAATTTGATTCTCCATCACAAACAAACTCAGATGTTTATTGCTTCCTTTCTATTCTTGTCACCAAGTGCCATTTTCACCCAGCCTGCATATTATCTTGTTACATTAAATCCTTTGGAGTCTGGACTAGCTTTATCTCGCCTTTGTTTTGCTTATTTCTTGCAAAGTGCTCTCTCTGGTATGGATCAAAACCCATAGTGACAGGTCTTAACCTAATAACTCTGCTTTGAGTCCAGTATATGAGTCCTCAAGGTTTAGAGGAAAGCTAATAGAATAATTTTCCACTGAGGAAGGCATAAGGATGCAGAACCAGGAGAGGATGAAAGCTAGGAGCAGTGGTGACGGTGTGGAGGGATATGGACACAGCAATGTAGTAGGAGAATGAGGGAAGAGAAAAAAAAACAACGAAAAATGCCCATGACCTGAAAGGAAGATAACATATTTATAAGTATGAAAAGGTGAGATAGGACCTAAAAGAGAGGAATATGAACTTCAAAAGAAGCAGGTGAGAGATTAAGGATGTGAAAGACTGAAGACAACCGAAGTATGGGCCCTTGACCTGCACTCAAAATAAAATGAAACCCAATAGGGCTCCAGTAGCTTATGAATCACAGGCAAGAGGTCATCGGTTCTTGAGGGAAAGAGAAATAGAGGTGTCATCTCCACCACGTGTCCACAAGTACCTTTGCAGCTGAAACAAACAGTTATGTCAGAGTCACAGTATTGCTTGCAGTATGACTTTGCCTCTTGGTCCCCAAAGATTGAGTTCTGCTTGCTTGAAAGATGGCACTAATAATGCCTCTGGAGAGTCACAGGGAGGTAAAACTGATGGGCATGCAAGATACAGCTGGCTCAGTTGGACTGAAGATTTCACAGTAGCAAATCTGATGCAGCATGGCCATCAGCACAAAGCAGAGGTATCTTCCTATCTGTGTTAGGTAGTGTAAGACAAGATCCAAACAGAACTGGCCAAGGCCAGTATCAGCAAAGCCCAATGTGGCAGACACCATCACTGCTGAAACCTGCACAGGCTTGTTCATCTCAGAAAAACTTATCCATGCAGAAATGTTGAGAGAAATACTTTTCAGCTTCCTTATTTCATTCCAGAGACAAAATTTTTGTTGAGTGATGGAGCAGCATCACACCACCTCTATGCTCTGACATTTTCTCATTCTGATGCAAGAGTGACACACACACACTGATCATGTGTAGTTCATAGGTAATAGTGAGTGTTGTCATGCTCTGGTCACACAGATATACCCCAAAAAAAAGTTAAAAGCATTGTATTAGTGTAAGGTTTTGGTGTTTCCAAACATACAAAAAATAAAACCTAGCAAAACCAAAAGAGGGAGAAAAAAAGTAGAAGTGAAGGGAGAGAAACATTTTTCCTTGTGACTGGAAAGTTCACTTCCTGACTGGCTCTGTGTGTGAGAATACAGCAGCCAAAGGAACAAACACCAGGGCTGACTAGAAATTATGCTTTAGCAAACATTTACTGCACAGTGTTGACTCTTGAAAAGATACTTTCATTTTTTTTCCTTGACTGGGACTTAATTTTATTAACAGGTTTTAATCTGCTGAAGGCAGGGTCAAAACAAATTAAAAATAGAGACTGAGGAAATCTAAAGCTCATGGGAAGTCTCAAAGGAGTGAATTCTGCAGAGAAGGTTGACAGGGAGGAAAGGATGGGACACATGCCTGGAAATGCTGACAGCCCTTAGGATCCATAACCAGCCATTACAACTTGAACTGGGCAGGATGGACACACCTCAGTTTCCTGGCAGCCCTCTCTGGACTGGAGGCCAAAAGGGACATGGGAATGGTCCAAAATGCACTCACTTGGCATATCACCAGATGTGCAGTCACCGGGCACATCTGCTTGTGCGGCAGCCCAGCATGGCTCATCTCCTTATCTAGCTTGACTTGGAAGGGCAAGGTGAGGAAAGAGGAACACGAAGGAAAGGGTTGATCTCTCCCTGATACTAATGCAAAGGACTGCAGGACTGGAAGATCTGGATAGATCCAAAGGGATTATACTGCTCTTGCTCCTGGACTCTCTGAACTGGGTGCTCCCGGGAAGGTTTTTGGAGCATGGCCATGAAAACCGTGTTTGAAGTGGCTTCCCACCAACACTGCAAACCCCAGTTGAGATTCATATTAGAGTCCAGGTCTTTCTTATGAGATAAAAACTTACCTGATGTGTGGTTTGTGGGTGCGCGCACTTTGGCTGCACAGATACCGTTGCTTGCTCAAGGTAGTACGGTGTTAAAAGTGCAGCTGGGATAGAAGGTATTTCTGTGATTAAGCCAGACTTCCTATCACTCCCATTTTTTAAAACAACATCATCTGAAATTATGTCCCCCATGTCTGCCCCTTTGATTCACACTGAAACTTTGACGGACAGATATGAAACCCTCAGAACAGTTTTTATTGCCTTTCTTACAGAACTCCGGAGTCTGAGTGGTGGTGAGGGACTGAAAATGAGTGCTTAACAGCTAGGCCTGTGCTTAATGTGAAGTAGTGTCTGTAAGGGATGCTTATGAGGGGCAGGCAGTGGGTTTTTATGAGTGAATTGCGAGCAGATGTCAACACTGGAGAACAGTTCCTCATGACCCTACCCTATCTCCTTCTCTCTATTTTCCTATTAAAATCAACTGTTCCTCCAAAATAGTCCTACTACCTGGGGTTTCCCATTCTAGTTTTATCACCCTAGAACTGGAAGCCGTAAGCTTCCTCCTTTTCATCTGTCTTGTCTGTTCCTGTAATGCCACCTCCTCATTCCCAGTGGACTGGGACAGAAATCTGAACGTGGCACTTTGCAGTAAGGAAACAACAATGCCTTGTTTTCTGAAGCACCCTGTCCCATGGGACAGAAAATGGACCAGTAGCTACTGTAGGGTCTCATCTCCAGCCAGTCCAGATCCATATTAACCTGCAGATATTGGCATGCTGCACTTTGTTATTCTACCTCACAGTGTCTGACCCAGCTCTCCCAGTATCACTCCAGCCAGTTCCACGCCCCAGTGCACAGAAAAATGCTAGGCAACCTGTATGGCCTGCTCCTTTAGATCTTGTCCTCAGCACTGAGGCATCCTGTTGGCTGTCCCAGCATGGCCAGAACAGTGGCCCTTTGGGCCCAGCGTCTTCTGCCTAGATAGATGTGCTGTTGGATAGCTTGTAGGGAATAGCTCATAACCATTAGACATAAGCTGAAACTCTTGTGAAGACTTTCTTCCTCACTCTGTCTCCCTGGTTATGAATTTTCCATCGACATCTCATCCGGCCTCTTGAAGGTGCCAAATATTTCATGGGCAAATGCATCTCTACAAATCACGTGCTCAAGTAAAGCAACATTCAGTGGATGTAGAACATCAGCAGAACATCAGAAGTATGTGGTGGTAATAAATGGGGGATGCGTCTTTTGTTTCCAGATATTGCTCATGAAAAGGGGTACATTTGCTAAAGTTTGTTCAATTAATTATGACTTTGTATAGTCTGTCAAGCTTTTTTTCCGTCTCCAGAGCAACGTTCAGTGCTACAGAACATTTTGTTGGACAGCCAGTCTGTGTAGGTGCAGCACTTACTCTTTCTGATGTGTTCTGCCGTGTGTCAGGGTGTGAAGAGCGTGATAGGTTGCTCAGGGCAGTCTTTGGGCAATGTGACAGGACACCAGCCTGGTGTTTAGAGGAGCTGCTGATGGCGTCATTCACAATCACTGGGATATTTTGCATCTTCCCAGTTCCTGGTATGCTGAGTAGTGGTTTGCTGCCATACGTCCCCCTCCTTCCAAAGGAGTATGCTGTGCCTACAGTGTGACTCCTGTCAAAGAGCATCACATCAGCCACTCTCCCCTAACCCATATAGCCTGTCCTTTCATTTCAAAAGGCAGTCTGTTTGCCCTTGGTAAACCAGCATCACCCTTTCCTGACCACATTCTTGTCCTTGGCACGCGTGGCGCTGGGTGCCAAGGGGACACAGCACTGAGTTAATGATGGTTGGTCTGGGGCTCACCCCCTCATCCTGGTTGGTCTGCACAGCTGAGTGTAATATTAGCATTTTTTCAGCTGCCAGGGATGACAGATGAAAAACTCTGGCCTCATAATCACATCAGGCAATTCTTTCAGCAGCTTCAGAAATGTCCTAGCACCCTTGAATTGTATTCTATTCAATCTCAAGCACTGTAATATGTCCAACCTCCCTAAGTACCATCAAGCCTTGCTGTCCCTCAGTTTTATAAACCATTATGATATGTTTGGAAATCTGGGAGCAGGCTTTGCTTCTACAGACTATAGCAAGGAAGACTTTGAGTATTTCAGCCTCATCTAAGGCTGAGACATTCATCACTACTTTGTCTCCTCATTCCTCAGCAGACCTGTATTTTCCCTGGACTGGTTACTAGGACAGTTGCACAATCTCTTTGTCACCCATCCTATTCCATGCAAATTTCTCCTCTATCTGGTCTCTAAAGCCTTTCTGATTTTGTCCTTCTGTACCCAAGTAATGCTGCCATCCTCCTTCTCCATAGCCTATCTTTTTTTCCAGCTCACGCACACGTGCTTTTTGCACTTGAATTCATTGTGAAGCTCCTTCCTTAGTTAGGATGAGTTTCATTCAAAATTACCAGACTTGCTGCACACACACACACACACACAAAAAAAAAAAAAAAAAAAAAAAGAGGTTTGAAGATGCACAAAATTATTCCCTGCACAAAAAAAATGGTTTGAAGATGCTGTCTTGCACAGTGTTGGCCAGGGAAATCAAAGTGACTGATGGCACGACTGGAACTCTGGATTTCTGGCATGTAAATCATTGCCCTTCTCTGGTGTTGTTACATGAATGTGGACATGAGGGAGGCTGTCCTTGCAGAAGGCCATTGCATTCCCAAAGCCCAGCAAGCACTTTCTGCCATCTCAGAGTAGTCAGCATGGCACTGGTGGGTCGGGACAAGGTTGATTTGATATTGAAGATGATGTTTAGGGAACTGAACAAGAGGAAGCCAAGGAAGGATGGAATGGAGTGAATCACTGAGAGATGAACACAGCAGAAAAGGTGGCAGAGACAGTGAGTGACTCTGGAATGGAGTCCTAGAGCTGTGAGGAAATGGTCCCTGTAGTGAGGTAGCCAGAAGGATTATCATATACCCAGAGCACTGGGTCACTTGTTGGCAGCATGTCTAGCAGTTAAAGCAGGAGGCAGGAGGGAGCTGTGTGTGATAAGGAGAGAGAAGTATGCAGTGAAGAGTGGTCAGATCTCTGAAGGCAAAGGTGGTTGAAAAGACATTTTATAGGAGGATCCTATAGTGGTGTGGCTATGAGTGGAGCTGTTTGAAGTGAGGTGGAGAGGCCATCAGGTAGTTTCAGCTAACTATTTAGGTGTCTTGGTGTGAGACTCCACTTTTTAGTCAGCACATCACTTCTGCAAGATGGGCTGGGAACAGGCAGCCATGAGGCAGAGGAGATAAATAAACTCTAGCCTATATCCACCAAGAATGTGCAGCTCAGCACTTGCTGTCACCCAGCAGCCTTTGTCTTTTTGTCACCATGCTCCCTCCAAAACAGTTCTTTCATGTTCATCCAAGAGTGTTCTGTGGGTACAGAGATGGCTGCCAAGCACAATGAGATGGTGGGAATGAACAAAAAAATGCTGACAGCTTTGGAATAAGTGGCATGCTGAAGGCTAATCTTGTTTCAGCAGCTAGAAACAGGACTTGGTGTGCTCTGGGCCTCTCCTGCGGATAAAGCACAGCTTGATAGCCATTGATGAGAAGGCTGGGAAAACACCAGCGCACTTGCAAAAATTTTGGATATGCAAATTAAAAGAAGACAGCAATACTACAAGACACAGCACATGTTTGGAGCATCTACTCACTTCTTCTGACAGATCAGAGATGAGAGGTAGGGAAAGACAGAAAAGCGAGGGGGGTGGCAAGATAAGGAGAGGAAAGGTAGCTGGGAGTCTTGGGTGCAGCAAGAAGTTGTGCCAGTGTGCAATGTCTTCTCCGGGCTTCTGTTGGAAGAAGGGATAATCAGGGTGAAAGCTGAGCAAACAGAACAGGGTAGATGACTTAGGTTTTATCACGGGTGGTGCTCGGCAGGCGGGGTTCGAACAGGAACTGCTGGCCGGGCTGTGTTTGCGTAAGAATCTCCAGCTGCAGGCAGCAAAGCTGGCAGTGCCACCTCCTGGGCAGAGCAGGGGCTTGGACCAGCTCGCACCTCACTCTCCTGCTGACCGCCTGGGTGATCTCGGGCAAAACACTGCCTGCCCTTCCTTGCACTTGGATATTTTCATTTTCAGCAAAGGCATGGCCCCAGGGAAGTCGGTGAGCAAAGTTCATATCCACCTGAGCCAGATCTTCACACTGCCAAATAAAAGTGCAGAGCTACACTCGGGTAGACAGTCACTGCTGGAGGAGAGCAGGAAGGACAAATGTTGCTTCAATATTTCTTACCGAGTTTCTACACCCACGTGTGACTTATTTATTAACTGTGGAGTTTTTTTTCGTAGGGACCTGTCCTGCTGCTATCTCCAGCTGCATCACAGCAGTTTTTCAGCCATCTGGTTGCATCATATTGGCACAGAGATTGCACTCGATTTGGTAAATTCAGCACTGTCAAGTTGTAACAACCACCAGGATGAGGGAGCTGGGTGTGGTGAGAGATGATGGATGGCCTTTGAAAATTTCAATTAAGCACACCATTGGTATATTTTCTCTGGGTTATGAAAGCAACACCATTAAGTGTGTATCTTAGATCCATATAGACTAGATTGCAACTGCCCCACAGGATGTGAGCAATCAACGTCCACAGAAAGTTACTCACATCCTGCAAAACAGAAAATAGGATGCACCATTGTCTGCAGAATGAGACTTTTCGCATGATCTCAAAGAGAAACATGACTAAAACATGCATTTTACACAGAATATCAGCCATTGGAATTTATTGTCAGCTGCCATTCAGAGCGACCTGCATAAAGGGCTCAGTGGAAACTGATAAAATGCACAGGACCTTTTAAGTGCCACGAGCAGGTAGAACTGATGGGCATGCAAGATACAGCTGGCTCAGCTGGACTGAAGGTTTCACAGTAGCAAATCTGATGCAGCATGGCCATCAGCACAAAGCAGAGGTATCTTCCTATCTGTGTTAGGTAGTGTAAGACAAGATCCAAACAGAACTGGCCAAGGCCAGTATCAGCAAAGCCCAATGTGGCAGACACCATCACTGCTGAAACCTGCACGGGCTTGTTCATCTCAGAAAAACTTCTCCATGCAAAAATGTTGAGAGAAATACTTGCCAGTATATTTCCTTATTTCATGAAAGAGACAAAACTTTTGTGGGGCAGCATCACACCACCTTTGTGCTCCTCCTTTTTCTCATTCTGACACAAGGGTGACATTCACACTGATCATATAGTTCATAGGTAATGGTGTGTGTTGTCATGCTCTGGTCATACACACAAAAAAAAGTTAAAAGTGTCATATTAGTGTAAGGTTTTGGTGTTTCCAAACACATTGTTTAGAGCCATCTTTTTATGCAAGCAAGTCTGGTTTCTTTTTCCAAATGAAATTGGGAAAAAAAGAGAAAAGAAAAAAGAAAATAAAAATGGGGAAAAAAGTAGAAGTAAAGGAAGAGAAACATTTTTCCTTGTGACTGGAAAGTCCACTTCCTGACTGACTATGTATGTGAGACTAGAGTAGCCAAAGCACAAACATCAGGGCTGACTAGAAATTAGGCTTTAGCAAAGATTCAGTGCACAGTGTTAGTTCTTGAAAAGATAATTTCTTTTTTTCTCCTTGACTGGGACTTAACCTTTTTATTAACTAAACTGAGCTTAGAGACCATGCTTTGTCCTGCTGAAGGCAGGTTCAGGACATTAGTGACACTTTTAAAATAGAGACCATGGAAATGTATAGCACCTGGGAAGCTGTGCTGCACACTGGATGTGCAGACTACTGGTTGCCATTGCTTGTGCAGTGCCCTGACATGAAGGACACTGCAGAGGCATAACACAAACTGTGGTTCCTCATGTCCTTATCATGCCTAACATGATAGGGAAAGAAGGTGAAAGAGGGACACAAGGGAAAGGGGTTGTAATCTCCCTGGCACAGTGCAAAAGACTGCAGGACTGGAAGTGCTGGGCAGCTGCAGTGCCAGCTGACCGGAAGATCTGGGAGTCAGAGCAATTGTACTGCCCCTGTTCCCAATCTCTCTGAAGCTGGTGCTTCCAGGAAGGATTTGGAGCACAGCCATGCTGAGCACACATACGAAGTGTGAGCTGTGGGTGTGAGCACTCTGGTTGCACACACGCTGCTTGATTCTTGCCAGTAGTGTAATGAAAAGGTACAAAGCGTCCACATGCCCAGCCTCATCTAGAGAGGCCTTCTGACAGCCTTGATCACAGCTTGCAGATCTGCAAATCCCTTTCTTCTGCTGGGAAACTAAAGGCAAAAGCTGAATTACTCTAATCATACAGCCATGCACACAAGCCCAGCTTTGCAACAGACAGAGTCAAGGTTCTCACCCAGATTCCCTGAATGATCTAGCCCCCACACAAAATTACCAGTGATCTCTGTAGCAAAGGAGACACAAAATTCCTGCTGAGCCTGTGGTTTGCCTCTGATGTACTTAGTGCCTTGCAGGAATAATGCAAAGCAGTGCCAAGGTCTCTTCCAGCAGCAGCCAGAGGCCTGAGACTGCATGTTTGCACAAGGAAGCCTCCATTTCTAGAGTTGAAAAGACTGAATGCTCCCTGCTAACACTGTCTTTGGGTGATTTGTCTACATCAGTGGCCCAGCTACCACAAAAAAAGGGGTCGAAACGGCACAGAGAAAGGCAAACTGAAAGTGTGGATGAAGATGGGCTTGCATTACCTGGCCATCTCTGGGTCTTCTCTCGTACCTCAACAATTTTCTTGTGCCCCTGAACACATTTGGTCCTTCCTTCTACTATGTGATAGTTTCCCAGAAGAATACCACAATCTTATAAAAAAAACCTTCCCTGTTTCTTCTCATGCTGACATTTTCACAGGCTGCCAACCCCCCACCCCCCACCTCGTCTTGTCTTCCCAATGAGTTTAACATTTCATCCCCACAAGCTGATTACCTTTGGGCCATGAATTTCTTCCTTGCTCCTGAGGTGCCTCATTCCTGCTACAGCATAGTGCCCTCGGGGGAACATAAGCTATGGAGTTCAGCCTCACTGGAGTGTGCTGACTCCGTGCTTTCCTGTTTCCAGGCATGGAAACGTGCCTGGTTATGTGGCAACACGCTGGCAGCATGTGTTTCCCAGGTGCCTCATAGTTGCAAAGAGGCCGTGCGTGTGTGTATACATATACATATATATATATATATAAAGCTGACATTCACTCCCACACCCATAATTCTCACAAAGATTAGATTAATTTGCAATGTAATTATCAGCAAATGTCTTTTAGGGCAGCTGACAACTCACAGGGGTAAACTGTGACATGCCAAAGCATAGGGCACTCTGAAATATGAGTGCCATGCTACCACTCCACAAAACTTGCAATTCCTTCCCTCCCACCCAAATCCCCAAACACCAAACCACAGCCCAAGCCAGACTGCAGCTCAGCAGCAATTCTGTGGCTCCTGGCGTGCACCTGAGCTACCTAGCTACCTGAGCTGGGCTTCAGAGATAAATGATCTTTCTGCTTTGTCAATGGTCTTGCTCTTTTTCCCTGCAGAGCTAATTCAGCTTCATGGGGGAAGCAGACCCATTGACAACATAGTTTATTAAGATCCAGCAATGATGTGACTGATGTCCCAGGAAAACCTGCTGAAGGATCAGCTGACATAACCAACACTGATGAGGCAGAGGACCAGACCTAGCTTGGTCCTCCAGCTCATCTCTGTACAGGTGAGATTATTGTGAATAACTGGTGGAGCTGAAGTGACACACAACCTCATCTACTTTCATCAGAGTTCCCAGAATTGTACCTTCCAGTTCAGCCCTTTCCACCTGTCCTCACCTGCTTTGTAGGTAGTAGGGTAACTTGAGTGGAACAAGCAGTGGGAATGCCTTCAGACAAGACAGATCTCTCCCGTGTGTAAACAGAGATTAGATCCACAGATTGCTGAGAAGAGAGGCTGAGATGCTGCAGTTCTGGTTTGATACTTGCTTGGCAGAGAGAAACTGGTTTATAACACTCCTGTGCCTGCTGCTCTTCCCTGGGCTTCTCTTTTCTCCTCATCCCCACATTTTGCAGGGCATACAAAACAGAATGTGACCTCCTTTGGGTAATCTTACCATAACTCTGGGCAGTATTAGCAGGGCCTTTTAGCTTTAAGCACAGGTTTTCTGCACTGACAAGCTGTTTCTGCTTAACCAAGGAGTGGCCAGTGCTGTACAATTACAGGCCCTTTCCTGAGCCCGCAGGCAGCCTCAGTCTGCCCATTCAGGAAAATAAGATTATAAGGATTTTTGTCAAATGCTTGAATGTCTGCAAAATAATATTGCTGTTGTTTGAATCTGGTATACCTCAGCTGGTAAACATGCATGTTTTTTGCCTACCATTTTTTTAATTTCCTCCCATGCTGTGCTACAGACATCTCCCTTTGAATATTTACCCTTTGGTTTCCTTTCTCCTTAGGTGCATGACCAGCCCCCATCTTTTCTTCTTCCTCCCTGCCCAAGCAAGATATGTTCCTTTTGCATCACTTCTTTGTTCTCTGTGGTATTTGCAACACCCTCCCAGCCTTGTATCACCTGTGAATTCCATTCCTCCCGGTTGTGTTTTCCCTGCCTTTTCAGTACCTAGAATGACGAAGCTTTTTGTCCTGCCTTGCTGCAATTGAACCTGATACATGAAAGGAGGAGAAAAGGTAGGAATAAACTGCCCTGATGATTCATCCCCGGGGCTGAAAGATTTGCTCCTTTGATATCAGTCCCTTGATCAGAGCTCTGCTATGTTATCTCTGTCCGAGGAGACTTAATTCCTGGCACATTTGGGCTGGTGGAATCCCAGATACCAGAGCCGGTGACTGGAAAAGGAGAACATTACATTCTTCTTCCAGCCTTAGATATGTCAAAGGGTCTTCAAGGTTTGATATTCCAGGGCCTATAACCCCTTTAAGGAAGCCTTTGTCTGCATTTAATGCAACTGAAAAACCTCTAACTTTCTTCCCCCCTGCCAAAATCCATCACCTGCTCTCTCTGTAACTTACACCCTTGCAGAGGTGTCCCAACAGTTTCTTGATGCCTTGTTCCATGGGCAGCTTTCCCTACCAGCTCACCCTCTACTTGTCTGCCACATCCTCACAAGATACTGAAGACCTTTTCACCATTCCCTTATAAGACTGTGCACTGATCCACTGGTCATGGAGCAAGATGAGTGAAAACCATGGAAGGAACATGGAAAACGTATCTTGAGCCAAGTCCAATTCAAATGTCATGGTCAAAACTTAATATCAAAGTGCTGGATGAGTGGGATGTACTGCCAGGTATTGACAACTGAACTGGCAGAGGAGCCATGGGGACATGCAGTTTTCTAAATTCTACTTAAGTGGGAATTCTTTGGAAAATTTGCCTAGGAGGAAGTTTGGGGAATGTCACACAGGGACTACATCTCTGTAGGACTAGATGAGTTTTCCAGTGGTGGGAGACTGTTTTCTCCATATGCACACTTAGATTAAAATTCTATGTGTGATGCAAAATGGTTAAACATGATTTGAGATTTCAAGACTTCAGACAGCTTGGAGCTGTGGCAATAATCACCATAAAAAAATCCTCATAGCTTTTGTTATAGAGAAGGGGAAACAGTTCAAGTACTAAAAAAGAAGGAAGCATTAGAAAAACCCTCCCCTCCTTTCTAGGAGAAAATATACCATAGATGACATCAACAGCAGTTAAGATCCATTATTGCAGGAAACGTAGACATGGTGGATCTGGAGGGTAGCCTTGGTGTAATATTTTATGCAAACTTATTTCTCCAAAGTGAAAACTCGTATTGAATAGGGAAAAAACTCCACCTTCTGTTTCTGATGCTGGATTCTCTTTTAGTTGGTGGCACATGCCTGGCATGGACAGACACTTTGGGAAGTGGAAAACACACAGCAGCATCAGGCTGGACAAGAATTAGCTGTATTTGCCATAACTTGTAGCCATGTAGCCAGAGAAATTGCTTTGGCTAGTAACCACAGGTGCCTTTTAAACCTGAAGACAAGAGACAGAAGCTAGGCTGGGCTTTGTGAAGCATGTGTGAGAGCAGATGAGTCTACTACATTCCAAGAGATGCTGGAATGAGACTGAAAGTGGTAGATATGGCAATAGTGTCCAGGCCTTCTGCCTACACTGATCACACCTTTTTTGGCAAAATGGGAAGTAAAATCCTACAAGTGAGACCCAGGAGACTGTGGGAGTGCTGGCAACACTGACAGATCATTTTTTCCAGTTTCATCTTCCCCTTGGTGTAAGTGCCAAACTATACTTCTCTTTGAGGGCCTGACTGTGTGAAGGACTCCAGGAAGGATGTATGAGCAGAAAAATCCATCTCACAATAATGAACAACAGCTTGTCCTAAACTGCTTTGTTGGAAACTAAACCCATTAATTTCTTTATCCTTACAATTTTTTCTCTACACAGAAAAAAAACCCCAAAAACCAAAAAAACAGAAAAGAGGAGGGGAGAGAAGAAGAGGACTTAAATGTATATGTATACATATATGGATGGGTGTGGCACAGATTTTAATTTTTACCTTTCACTGATTTTACTAAAAAAATTTACACAGTAAAATAAGTTGGGCTTTTATTACTCTGAGTAATTTAAGAGAAGGGGCCCTCTGTTCCCTTCCTTCATGATCCAAAAGCACTTAACATGTGAAGTTGTGTCCTAAATTACATTTACAGAAGGAAAAATTGAAGGCAGCTAGGAAATACTTACGAATGTTATTTAAGGTTTGCAGACTTTCTAGACCCTCCCCAGCTCTTTTTAGGTAGGTGTTACCATAGATCCCCTTACAACTTTCTGCCCTGAGGGGTCTTAACTTACTTTTTTTTCTGGATGACTGCTATATACAGCAAAGTACCAGTTCTGACCAGCCTTAGGCTGAGAGCATTGGAAAAAGAGAAAAGGAATCATTTTCCTTTTTTTTTCCCTTTTATGATTACCCAAATGAAATTTGGCTCTATTCCCTCAATGGGAAGTTATTTTACCCCTTTCAGAATTTTTCAGCTCAGTATGACACACCTAAAACCCCCAAAAAGTAGCAGCACATTTATAATTTTTGGAATAAATTCTCCTTTCCCCTGCCTACTCTCAGTTCAGCAAAGGCATGTGTGTTAGAAGGGGAAAAACCTCATTTTCTGGCATGATTCATTAACAATATTTATAAAGAGTACAAGGTCATTGTGACACCAGGCAAGCACATGTATCTAACTAGATTACAGCACAATCTCACACAAAGCAAAGAAAAAATGTAGAAAATGATAAGTCACCGAAAGAAAAGTCTTCTGAGAAAAGCAAGGTGCTTTAAGAGAGGCAAATTCAAATTCAAGTTAAGATTAAAGAATTAACATGATGAACGAAGTGGTTAAAAGGGGAACAGAGTAGTAACATTGCAGTGTGTGAATGTTTTCGCTACTTTGCTTCTTATCCTTCAAACTCCATTATTTTTCCAGTTTTTGCTCTTAAAGTGTCTTTTGACTAAGCCATTAGTATCAATAGCGATCACAACAACCCTACAAATGTTTAAACAAAGCAGGGCATTTGTTTAGGCTTCAAAAAAAAGAAGAAATATTATAAAACAGTACTATCAAAGCCTTCTTCTTAAAACAACTGTATTAACAATCTTCGAATAATTAACCAAAACCATATTCAGCATTGTCAGATAACAGTGAGTATTTGGAACAAAACTGTACCAGACCAGGCTTGGTTTGATGCCAAGCCACATCTGTGTCACATGTGGGGGACATTAGCTGCTCCCTCAGAGATGCTGCTGCTCTGAAACCACAGGGAATGAGGCCCTGAGGTCCCCTCAGCTCCTCTGCCCCTCGGTTCCCCCTCCTGCCCCCAGGGAGGTGACTCCCTCCGTGCTGCCCCACTTGCTGGTCCAGCTGGGGGGGTGGCTCTGCTCCCAGGAGTGACACTATTCTCCTCCCCAGCTGCAGCCCAGAGGGACTTTGTAGTGCAAGTGACTATACCGGTTTATTATGGCCTTTGGGCACTTTGTAGGAAAGATCCCAGACACCTTCAGAAGCAGCTGAAATCAATGAGATCAAGTGTGAAGTGCTCAGCAAGTGAAACTCCCAAAAGCAACACCGACACCCACTGCAACCCACACCAGCACCCACACCTTCAACAATCCTAAGAGATGGTGATACCTTCCAAGTCTGCTGCCTTGGTTTCATATCCTAACTGCACCTAAGGCCATGAAAAATTTGAACACCAATATACACTAACAGGCCAGGCATGAGTAAGAAGGAGAGCATAATATTCACCTTGACTGGTGGCACTGGAGCTGCCCAGTGGGGTCCCAAGCTCTGTACAGCTCATGTAACTGGTGCTTTATTGGCTAGGGCTCGAAGGCAGACGTGAGGGACAGTGATCTCAGCTCTTGTGGCACTGCAGCTCTGAAATGTAGAATGATTCAGAAGGGAGACATTAGCCAAAGCAAATTGTAGGCGCTGTTGCAGCATAATTGACATATTCAGGATGTTCTTGGGTTTCTGTTGAGGCAGATGTGCTCAAAGGCCCTTTTTTGCTTTAAGTTTTTCAAGTAAATTTAACATAAAAACCTGCCGTTCTTGTGCAGAGATATGTCAATCCCTGCAGTTTGTAAAATTAAAAAGTGCTTCATGCAAACAGAAAACATAAAACTCAGTGACAAGTTAAAGCGACTAGCCAAGTCCTGAGCTCCCTCCAGTCTGCACCTCATGGGAAAGTGTCTCTACAGGCAGGGAAGCCAGGACTAGTGACCTGTCATGAGGCACAGAGCAGCAGCACAAGTCCTGGTAGAAGTGGTGTTCTATGTCCTATTTAACTCATCTAAATTCTACTTCCTATTTCTGTTGCTTTCCCCCATCTGTCTGTATCTTCTCCCTGCTGATACTTGAACACTCACAGCAAGCAGGTGCCCCTCTCTGTCCTCCTGGCAGGTGCTGGGATGCTTGGGATGAGCACAGGCTTGAGATGAAAGCAGCAACAAGCATTTGTGAAGTAATGAAGTACAGAGTGGGGAAAGGACTGTCCATTTGAAATCATTTTACACTTCTGTGGGTCAGCACCTTCAGCTCTGAGCTTCTAACAGGAGGCATGCACATGTTCTGGTGACAACACAGGGCTGCTTCTAGCAAGAAATATTTTAATTAACTCTAGGATTTCTATCTCTCTATTGAGAAATGGACATTAGTGAGAGACTGACAATGTCTTTTGAGATTAAACTAATAAAATTTTCTTAAATACAGGTAGAGCAAAACCTCCTGATGAGAGAGGACCAAAACAAGCCCAATCTGCAGGCCCACAGCTGAATTCTGTAGCTCACTCGCTTATCTTTAATTATTTAATGAACAGCTCTGCAGGTGCCTGTCCCCCTTGGGTAGGCCATATGTCAGGAAACATCAGCTAACCCTGTCTTAAAGGAAACTCTTCATCTCCTTTATTCCAACCAACCTGCAGCAGCCTGGCAAAGGCCACAGCCAAGGCTACACAAATAAAAGAAGGGATATGCTTTTGAAAGGCCACGGGCAAGCAAATCTGTTAGCTGTGCACCTTACATGCACTAGATCTTTTCCTAGCTCCACAATGAAAATATCTCTGCTGGTTGTCCCCCTGGACATCAGCCAGGTGAGACTCCTCAGCCTGCTCTGCAAAGTGAGATCTGGTGTTGGATGTGTCTTGCCCAGTGTTTCTGAGTTTGCTCTGGCACAGGCTTGTTGAAGAAGGACCAAGCACATTTTCAGCTGGCTCTCTCCAAGGCCTGTATGAAGGAAATTCCTTCTCAGTTAAAATTAAATTAAACTAAATTAATTAAAAAAAAAAAAAAAGGTGTGTTCTAGTCCCCAGCTCTAATTCTTACTCCTTCCCCCCTCTCCCATCTCTGACATCTGCACCAAGACTATGGGAAGTGCTGCCAGGTCAGCGGGGGATCTCTGCGGCTCTCGGGGGGTGTCAATGTGACACAAGCCACAAAGTAAAGGTCTCAGAACTCTCCCCATAACCCCAGGGCCGGCTGTGGGTTTGGCCGGCACGGTTCGGAGCAGCTCAGCACCAGGTTTACCTCCAGGTTTACCTCGTCCACCGCCGTGGGAGAGACTGGCCGGGATGTGTTCTCCCAGGGCAGTGAACTGTACAGGACATCTGCGCTCACGGGGATTTGAGCCGGGACAAGTCCAGCAGAGGCCAAAGGAGCGAGCAGCAGAAGCTGTCCTGGGGCTCAGGGTCAGACCCTGCTCAGGTGTGACCTAGGAACCTGCAGAATGGGAGGAATTCAGAGGGGGACATATTTCAGCCCTGATGCCGTGTGCTCCTTTCCCTGCCCCCTGCTCTGTCCCCACCCCACCGATCAGGCTCTTTAACATGACAAAGAGCCCGGAGGAGCGGGCCGCGACGAATACTGCGGTCCCAGGCCGGGAATGGCCGGCTATAAAGGCCTGTCTGCGCTCCGGGGCCACCTCAGCTCGGCGGTGGGACCTGCCCCGGGGTGCAGGTGACATCTGCCGTGAGGTGGGGGACCCACCCTGCCGCTGCTCCCCATGTACCAGGCGTGCCCCGGCGGGGCTGCCATGGGCTTCCTGGAGCTGCACTGGGGCGAGGCACGGCAAGCGCCCACAGCGGCCGGGCCCGCGGGCATCGCCGCGGCCAGGCAGTGTCCTGAGGCGGGAGCGAGGAGGCACACAGCAGGTAAGGCCTTGCAGCTAAATCCTGGAACTGATCGCTGATCCCCGGGATACCTCTGCTCCCAGGTCAGGCTCAAATGACTTTGAGCGGGTTTTTCTCTTTCCCTGCCTTGGTTTCCTTGTGTGTGACCTAGACAAACTGCGGTGTGGGAGGCAAGGGGGAGGGTGACCTTGGTCAGTCACACCACTTTTCCATGCTACTTCTCTGAGGTGACTGCCAACCTGTTTCCTAATTTTCCTAAACCTCAAAAAAGCCTGCAAGAGTCCAGGCACTGTCAGGTCTGTGCTCCAGGCTGAAGGGCAGTGTGACAGCTTGCTCTTATGGAAGTTCTTGGTACAGGAATGTCTGCGCCTCCTTTTAGTTTAATGCTGTCATATGTGCCATCGAGAGAAACAGATCCTGGAGATACTTCTTGTGATACCCCTTACAAACTCCTTGCGCCTCTTACGTGCTTATTAATCATGATC
The DNA here is from genome assembly GCF_052056855.1 of Sturnus vulgaris. Taxonomy (NCBI): domain Eukaryota; kingdom Metazoa; phylum Chordata; class Aves; order Passeriformes; family Sturnidae; genus Sturnus; species Sturnus vulgaris. Next base: position 33,426,162 of record NC_142244.1, read on the forward strand.
GAAGGCCTGCTCTGAATAACTGGGTGCTGGGAGATCTGCTTCTTTAAATCTAGCATTGTTACTCACTGCTTCTGTCATTTTGCCATTTTCATCTATTTCCATCTTGCTTCTGTGCTCTTGTTGCTTTACCTTCCACTTTTGAACCAGAAAGTCCCACAGTGACATTTTCTGTGCCTGCCATTCCTCTCCCACTCCAGTGAGTGGCAATAGAAGAGCTGGTAAGAACAGGTTTTCGCCCAGTCCCACATTATGGTCAGCAGGGCAACACTCTAGCAAGGTGAATGGGTGGGAGGAGAGCCAGGTTTTGAGGTGCCACTTTCAAGCTGTCGGTTGCTATGGAAAGCTGCAGGCTCAGGCAGAGTGACTCTGGCTACTCAGTACATGGCTACCTTCCATGTAGTTTGGAGAAAGGCTTAAGCTGTTTGCATGCTGCCTGCCCGACAAAGGCAGCAAGCAAATGGACTCCTTTGTGCCCCTGTTGGGTTTGGTATGTAGACTTTAAACCCATCTTCAAGCACTCTCCCCTCGTACCTCTCTCTTCCAGTTGTGGAAGTCAAGGCCTACAGATGTCAAGGACTTGTGGGAGCGGGTCTGTCACAGGCTTTTGTGTTCATCATGTCTGTTGCACTGTTGTTAGTATTTCTTGCTTCCTCTCTCCTTTACTTTCTTCTCATGGGAGAGGGAACACTTTTGTCCTGAGCTCAAGCTGCACACGATAGTTTCATGGAGCTTTGGATCACAGGTCAAGCAGCAACCTGGGGGAGCTTTAGTTCTACAGTGTCTCGCTGTGGTTCCTGTCTAACAGGAGACTTTCCTGTTTTCCAGGCCCACGTTCCCAGCATACTCATTTCTTCCCTATAAGGTTTTTACTGCACAGCCTGCAGGAGCCAAGCATCCTGTGATACCACACGGAGTTTTAGCTTCCATTCAGCCGGGGCACTGATGTTCAGCTTCCTCAGGGCTCTGCAGTTTAGCCCCATGCACATAACACCACCGCAGGCCCTTGCACCTCTTCTGCTGACAGCCTCTTCCTGCTTGTAGACAGAATCCCTTTGCAATCCTCAGGGCCCCACTCCCCAGTGCTAGAGTGATTGTTTAGTAGACTCTCATCTTAGGACAGAAGAAGGAAAGGTTTTGTAGAACGGGTGGGAAGCCCATTCCTCTGGGAGGCATCAGGACTTTGCTCTGGACATATGTTCTGGAGATTGAGGAGGGTATCTCAGTGTCACAGCTCTCAGGGTGACTGATAAAGAGGTTAGGAGACATTGGTTGGGCTCAGAAGACAGAAGGTGTGTACTGAAATGGCACTGCCCCATTCACTGCGCTTCTAGTAGGAGGAGGGGGGATGGACCATGCAGGATAGTTTGCAGAGGAGTAGCTGGAGGAGGGAGGGATGGGCAGATTCATCATTGTAGTTAGGGGAAAGAGTAGTGACTGGTAAAACAGCCCTGCAGTCAGGTTGGCCTGAGAAGGTCTCAGGCTCTCTCAGACCCCAGTAATCTAGAATGCGACACATTTTCTTATTGCTGCAGCCTGAATGACTTTGCATATTGGCAGGTTTTGCCTTCACTAGGAGCCCAGATTGTTCAGGAAGCTTTTCCTTTACGTCCTAATCTCAACTTTGTCATCAACAGAGACCCCTTAAAACATGTACCAGGACAAATGAGAAGGGGCTTGAATGCCTTCCTCTGCACTCTTGAATTTTGTCCCCCATGTCCCTAGTACAGAATTGCTGCCTCCTTTCACCTGTTTCACAAATCTACCTTTCCTCTCCCTCTCCTCTTCCATGTGAAATTTCTCTCCTTCATTCTTCTCTCACCAAAAGCCCCTCTCAGACAAATAGGTCCTTCCACCTACAGTGTCTCCAGTCTCTGTGGTGGGAGACAAAGGCAAACAGGATTGAGCCAATATCTAATGCCTGATCCTCTCCACCTGCTGCCCTCACTGTGAGCACTGGCTGCACTGCCCCACTGTATACCCTGGTCAGAGGATGTTTTGTCTCTATTGAGTGCCTTGGCATTGCTGGGCAGGCAATTTTGGGGAGCCCAGCCAGCAACCCAGAGCTATGCTTGCAGTCATGACAAGGCCTTTTTACACCACAATCAGACTGAAATATAACTGAAGCCTTCTGGAGGAGGAGAGCTCACTGTGAACCGATGTGCACTGTGCTCTTGCACCACTCCCTGCCCTGACTTTTCTGCCTGGCAAAAAGGAGCCACGAGCATCCCAGACAGAACTGAGCTGGTTTCAGTACACTTGTCTGTGCTCACAGATACATGAAGAAAGGAGGGTCACACAAGCCTTTGCTTCAAGAAAGCTCCTGTCTGGTAGGCGAGGAGTTCTACAGCAGGCAGGGAGCATGCTTATACACTTACAGCTAAACGTTTTGTCTCTTACACCTTTTCTCATTGTCTTTTTATTTACAGAAGTGTCCCCAGCTTCATCCAGTTCTGGGAATTTCAGCCAATTCACACCAGATTCAGCCACCAGTCCACATTCATCATCCTCGTCCCCACAGCCTACAGCTAAGTCTCAGAAGGGCAGAGAATATGGCGTGGAGGGGATGAGGAAGACCAAGAGCCGTACAGCTTTCTCCAAGGAGCAGCTGCAAACTCTGCACCAGCGCTTCCAGAGCCAGAAGTACCTGAGCCCCCAGCAGATCCGGGAGCTGGCTGTGGCCCTGGGATTGACCTACAAGCAGGTGAACAGAGACTTTGACCCACAGTGTTTCAATTTCACAGTGGCTGAGTGGTCACTTACGGAAGTGCCAGGATGGCAAGATGAGTCCCTAGCAGGGACTGAGGCAAAGGTGCCAGCTAACAGTTGGTCCCCTGCTTATTCATGCCCAGAGATCAGAAGCACTTTTGCAGGTAGAGGGGTCAGTGGCACCTCATTTGGGCCTCCCAAGTCGGGGGTCAGTTAAGGGTTCTGTTGCCAACACCTGTAGTAGAATTGCAAACCCAGTGATGAATATGTTGTTCGCCACAGTCTCTACCCTGGGCCTGACAGCACTTCACAGATTTTTCCATGTGCTGTGAACTTCACAGAAACCCTGGCATGCATCTGTTCTCTGAATCACGGGGCTGCTACATGCTGAAAGCTCTTGCTACTGTCTCCCAGGTCTTATCTTGTCCAATATCTAATAATGCTCCACTCTCAGCACTGCCTAGCTGCTTGAAACGTGCTCCCTCCTCCCCGTGGGTGCTAGGTTCACACATCACTGCCCTTTAGGGTCTCTGCTGATCTCCAGGTATGTTGTGTGTGGTGAAATGATGCTGTGTCTAATGATGCCTTCCTAAAGCAGGGGAGCTGGGCAGTGGAGCACAAGAGCTCACCGTAACAAGTCCAAAATGTGCCTGAAATTTGGATCTCAGAGCTGGGCATGATGGCCTGTATGCCTTGGGAGTAAAAAAATTATACGAGCATTGTAAGTGCACACATAGAGTACACCCTGAGCTGGTTCTGTCAAGAACAAGGCAGGTGGGATAGTCTGCTCTTCCCTTCAATCCACATCCCTGCAAAGGCTGCTTTCACAGCACAGACACAGCCCGAGGGGAAATGGCCCTGGAATTCGCCCCAGCAGGGAGATTTGAATTTGAGAATTGCTGGGTACAAGGAGCAAGTCTGTCCCTTCTCTCTTTGCAAATAGGCAGAAACAGTGTCTTAGAAGTTTGCCTCTAGTGCAGGGGCCTTGTAGATATGTCAGTGGATCTGACTTACACCAGTCATTCACCTCCATGATTGGAATGAGTCGGTTTGTCACAACTATCACTGTCTCTTGACACCGAGCCACCCCCTCCCCCATCACACAGTTGCACTAGCCACCTGCTGAGGCTGCTAGACAGACCTCTCCCCTTGGCAACATCCCCCAGGAGTTCTTAAAGGCTTTTATCTGCTGCTGCTGCCCATGTATCTCTGCCATCTGGTCACTCTCCCTCTGGTTCTTCCTGCTCCTGAATTTGGTAACATTTGTTCTTCCCTCTCCTTTGCTGATATTTTTCTCCACTTTCCCTTCCCCACCCAGGTGAAGACTTGGTTCCAGAACCGGAGGATGAAGCTGAAAAGGTGCCAGAAGCACAGCCTGTGGAGCGAACGGGCTCAGTGCCTCACGCAAGTAAGAACATAGCACGTGGCTCATCACGGCTCTTCAGTCTGGGCAGATCAATCCTGTGTTTCCTCCAATGGGGGCAACTTAAGATACGACTGTGAGTGTACCCGGCCTCCTGGTTTGCTCAGCACAGAGGCGCAGACTTGACACCACTCCGTGTACTGGTGGTAGCCCAGCAGCGGGCTGGCTATGCCACAGAAATGTTTCCAGAGAAAAGCTGTTCTCCTCCTATGTATATATGAATATATATGTGATTGTGTATCCACCCCTAAGCTATGGGAATGTACATTGTTCTTCTTGCCCTCCATGCTATTGCTGCTGGTCAATAGACAATAAGAAATGTGAAGGGATAGAGCCCCAGTACGTGTCAGGCCTGCGGACACCAGTGGAGAAGCTATGTGTTCTGACTGTCTGCCTTTCCCTTTCAGAGTGGCTTCCAGACTGGTACTTACCTGGATATGCACCCCAAATTCCACCAGGGCTACCCCATCACCGCAGCTGGCAACATCCAAACCATGCCTGCCCCCTGTCAGCACTATGGAGCAGGGCAGAACGCTTATACAATCGTGACCAGCGAGGATGGAGGAGTCTTTGGCAAAGGCGGGGGGACCTGCAGTGTCCAGCAGACAGTGGGCTTCATTGCCCAGCACAAAGTAGACTTTTACCACAGCTACCCTGGCAGTGTGGAATATCCAGGCTCAAAGACAGGTGATGGCTGTAATTTTCACCATTCAGCCACTATGGGGGCTCCTTTCCCCACCACTACCAGCCATCCTCTTTATCATTCCTAAGCATTGTGGATGTGGGGTACTTGGTCAGCCAGGAATCAAATCTTCTCGTCTCTCCCTTTGATATTTGTGTGCCGTCCACCTCAGGGACACCTTGTAGCTAGAACCTGTTTTGGCATCCAAATGTGTGCCTGCAGACATGCAGCCCTGCAAAGACCTGTTTGCCCAAGTGCACGCACACAGAGCCCTTCATTTCTGTGCCCCTACACGGGCACACACACATTCCTTCTTTGATTGGCACAGACAACCAAGCTCCCTTATAGCAAAGCCCAAGATCTGGCTACCCAGCTTATGCCCTGGTTCTTCTTAACTATGGATCTTCTAACTTGTCTAAGGGGAAGCACAGATTGCTTCGGAGATCTCACTGTACAGTTGTGTGTGCATAGCACACGAACCTAGGGGCTGTACGGAGGGTGCTGGTCACATACTTTTAACTGAAGTTGGAGAAGTTACTGCCACGTGCCAGTTATTCATCTGAAGTGTAAACCATCCCTTCTGTAAATCGGCCATGAGGTGAAGTGTCTAATGAAGGAGATGTGACAAGTAGCTTGCAGAAAGGCTGGTAAGATGATCTTATAAGCCCTTCCTTCTAGTCTGTATCTTTCTGTGCCTCCCCTTGAGAAAACCTAACAGTGCATTCAATTTGGCAAATAAAAAAGTATTTTTTAACATGCATTATGTATTTTTATGTATATCTTTTTTCCCACTGCAATAGAGCACTGCAATATAAAAACCAGATGGAACATAAATAGCCATAGCAACCGTATGCCATTGTTATTTCATCCTGAAACTATAAACAGAAATTTTTCTGTGTTATTAGTGGATCAGCTTCATGGCTCTTGGCAATGCCAGATATCTCGAGTCAAAGAAACAGGTGAGTAACTATCACCCACCTTAAGAATTTTCCCTATGCAGCAATACTGAATATGGAGACTGTCGTGGAGGTACTATAATTTCTAAACTTGACTGTGTAAGTGTCTAAGTACCTAAAACCAGATGTGTGTAGCAAAGTATGTGTAATAACAGGCCTCCAGTTCCCTGCGTCACAGGTTTTCTATCACTCCTTTTTCTCACTCTTTGATGATGACAACAAATTTCTCTTAGGGCAATGAAGTAGCTGCCATGGTTAAAAAAAAAAAAGAGCTTAAAATTAAGGCAGTGATTTCTGTAACTTGAGTAATAAGAGGCATGGTTTTCTATTGGCAAAGCTGATTTATGTCCCTGTGCCTCACAGCTGTTTGTTCCCTCTCCCACTCCCTTATGCAGACACTCTGACTGTAGGTATGCTGTGTGGTGTGCTGACTTCGGCTCTGTTCGTTAATTTTCTTCACAGTATCTAGGATGGGCTGTGTTTTAGATTTGTGCTGAGAATGGAGTTGATAATACAGAGATGTTTTCATTATTGCTGAGCAGGTCTTGCACAGTGTCAAGGCCTTTTCTGCTTCTCCTTATCTCCTTTGACAGCGAGAAGGCTGGGGGTGCACAGGGAGTTAGGAGGAGACACAGCTAGGATGGCCGACCATACCATACGGCTCTGGGATCAGTATAGAAAGCTGAGGGGAGGAAGAGGGGGACATCTAGAGTGATGGCATTTGTCTTTCTAAGGAACCATTACACAGGATGGGGCTCTGTTGTCCTGGAGGTGGCCTGCCTGTGGGAAGAGATGAATTAATTCCCTGTTTTGCTTTGTGTGCACGGCTTTTGCTTTACCTATTGTTTTTATTTCAATCCACTAGTTTTCTCACTTAAAGTCTTCTGATTCTCTCCCTCATCCCAGTGGTGGGGAGTAATCAAGTTGAGTGGCTGCATGGTGCTTATTTGCTGCCTGGCATTGAACCACAACACGAGGTGCGCATGATTTGGGGAGAGATAAGGCTTTTTGGATGGTGAGTCATAGAATCTTGCATAGCCCCCACCCTCTCCTCTTCCAATCAGCAAGTGGCTAAGGATGAGCAAGATTGTTCTTGAAACCATCAGAGGGGTGGGGAACAATTAAGTCGACTGAAAAGGTGCTGGCTAACATCGGAGGACAGACTACAATAGCAGCAATTATCAGGGCTCTCACACCAGAATGAAGATATTTTTCAGTTCTTCTCAAGCTAACAGTTCTGTTTACTTACCTGAATATAACCTAAAAGCTTTCCTTGCCAACCCATCAAAGGCTACTTTAGGTGAAAAAAGCTTGCAGCTGGTCCTCACTAATAATTCTCCGGAAAAGGAGTCACACGTCATGCCCTGCTCCTTCGGAGATGCTTTAAGACAGGCAGGATTTTGCTGTGGAGGCTCTGGGACTACCTTGCAGAAAGCTGCTGTCTGTTAGAGCAACAGCTGTGATCTCCCTGCCATTGACCTTCAGCAAAGTAGTGCTAACAAACAGTACCAAATCTTGCTTGCTGTTTCCTCAGAAACACGATTTTTCAGAGGTTATCATCCAAAGACAGACCTTATTGCCACAGGTGATTATGGAGTCCAAAAGCCTGCAGCAATTCCAACAGGCAAGCAAGCAGCTTCCAGGAAGAGAGATCATTGATGTCTGCTGTATCAGGAACTGCATTCCAAATGTCCTGTGTGAAAAGAGCAGGAATGCAGCTTCTGTTAGAGGGAGTCCCTCAGCCCCAGCCAGCCAGAGGGACGCCAGGGACTCGGTTTCTTTTCTGGTCTTTCTCTAGTACCTAAGCAATGACGTAGCTGCATCTTGGGGCTCACCCAAAGCAGAAGGCCCAACGCTGTAAGTTGTAAAAGATTTAATGGTTTGGACACTCTCCAGCTGCTAGACAGCAGATGGACTTTTGGTAAGTATGAGAAGTTAATTCTAGCCTCGTTATGAAAGAGAATCCCAGATATGAGCCGAGGGTCCTCTTCAAAACTTTGGACAGCATGGCCCTCACAGGTAGGAAAAGACTTGGAATTGTGATTCCTTGGGTTCTGCTATTTTTTGGGGGGGGGGTTGTTTGTTTTTGGTTTTGTTTTTTTTTTTCTTTTATTTTAATGTCCAAGTGTAATGATTTAGAGTCATTCATGTCTCATGGCTATTCAGCCAATATGCTGCTGCCCTCTGATGACAGGCCAGGCAAGAGATGCGTAGCAATGCTTGACTGAAAATTTCCAAAACTCGAGTCATGTGGTCTAGTTAGATAAATAAATGTGCTTACATATGCCTGTAGGGAAGAGCCTATTAAAGGAAAGATCATTACTTTTATTTGCTCTGGAGACACAAGTGGGGCTGTGAGCCCTTGCTCATGGATTACTCAGAAGAAAGATGTAGCTTGTATAACCCCTGCAGGCCACATTGACATGGAGAGCAAGGAATGAGGTTGCTTGCACCACCACTGTACGTGCTTGGCCTTGTCCCTATGGGACAGCTAAATAGTGAACTACAGAATAAAACCCTGGTCTACATAATCTGTACCAGACCAAATTTCTTCTGCTTAGGTGGGTTTCTCTGCAGCACTGGAACTACATCTGCACCTTTTTTGTCACTCCACATGTTGTAAACGTGGAGTGTATTCCCACAAGCTGTAATGCATATGAAAGGCTCCAAATCATCTTATATCTTGAACCTAAATATTTTGCTAGCAAAGCAAATCACGTTTGCAGTGTGCAGAAGTCACACAGCAGCAGTCCTAACAGAGGTGCAATGCATCCTGGCAGAAAGTGCATGCCAACAAAAGCTCTTTCTTCCCCTAAGGAACTGATACCAACACTTCTGAGTTGAGTATGAGGCTGGAGTCACCTGCATCTCCACCAATTTTGGTAGTAGTGCCCAATTACCTGTGCAATTGTTTCACATGGTGATGTGATTCAGGCATGTGAAGATAACAGAAGAGAGAATGAGATCACCAGCTCTGTGGAAAGGCAGTGTCCTGTTTATTAATCCCACAGACTCTAGAAACACTTCCTGAGCAACCAGAAGTCCTTTCCAGCCCACCCTCCAAAATTCGAACAACAGCTGCTCCACATGTTCCCTCCAGCTACATGTGCTTGCCAAACCTACACACAACTTGGGCTGAGCAACCAGGGGAATAACACAGCCATGAGGGAACACTCAATTTCCACAGAACACTCCCCCCCAGTACATGGAGTAACACAAACCACAGCACAAGAAATCATTCTCAGCCCCAGGGCTGTTTTAGCAACAATATCTGTTTCTGCAGAACGACATCTGCTAGCAGAGTTCTGGCTTCCCTTGCAGCAGACACAAGGAAACAAAGCATACCAAGTAGCACAGGTAAACTGTAGCAGACATCCTCTGCAATTGTTTTGCAAAGATCTGTATACCTTACTTCTTTAAAAGGGTGCATCTTAAAAGAACCCCCAAAAATGTAAGCTGCTAATTTTAAAAGCTGAAAGACAAGGCATAGTACATATGACTTGTATAGGTGATTTATATGGTCCAGCCTTTTTTTCAAGACAATTGTTGAAATTAATACTATTGCTAGAAAATGACCCAGAATTCATACACACTTCTCTTGGGATATAAATCTCCCATCTGGATGAAAAAGGATCTCTTGTTCTGTAGTACCAAAAACCACATGAACCCAGCCTTCCCCCTTTTCTGGGTCAGATTTACCTTTTTCTGCTGTTTTGAGGTTGGCAACCCACACGTAAGTGACTTATTCTTATGTCTTCTCTACACAGGCTCAAGCCTCCATTCCTCTCTCCTTCCAGTACCTATTGTACCTTGCCTCGGGAGCAGAGAATTGCAGTTGCAAAAGGAAAGAAGGGATGTGTTTTTGCATCCACGCAAGCAGGTTTTATTCAAAGAACCTGTAGCAGAGTTTGAGCATGAGCAGTCAGCTGCCAGTTTGGCTAATTGTGCTCAGTAGGAATACCCCTTGAATCAACCTTTCCGGACAGATGAAGGGTTTTAGTGGTGCAGTGTATTTTAAAGAACCGGGGATTAAAACTAAACACAACTTCTACTAGTTTGGAGTATGACTAAATAGCAACTTGGTTCTGGTTTTGTTTCAGTGCTGGAGGCAGGAGATTTAGTTACTTACTCACAGACTTCTGTTGCCGTTTGAGGTCAGCACAAGAACCCCAAAACAGAGCTGCATATTTAATTATGCAGGATTCCAGACCTCCAGTTGTGATCTTCTGAAGCGCCAGCAGGAGGCCGCACAATCTCTAGGACACCTTTTGCTCCGTCCTCCTTCTTCAGTGCTTTTCAGTACAAAAAGCATTGCTGTTCAAGGGCTAATATAAGCACGTTACAGGGCTGCACATCACTTCAAGCCAGCAGCTTGCCCAGTTGCCTAGCCCTGGAGCCTCCCCTCACCTTCCTTGCACTAGGCTACACACCTGCATATTAAAAACAAGCTGATAAGACTTCTGTGACTTGCTCCTTTTAAACAATTGCTTGAGCCCAACCCCAGGAGAAACACAGTAGGGTTATTTTTTTCCACACTTTCCTCAGTACTGCAGATCTGACCTGTGTAACATTACCACTCTCATAGTTGGCTGTTCAAATGCAAGCTGGTGACATCACAACATTAAAATAAAGTAATTTATTTGCAATTTAATTTAACTTTGTAAGAACATTAACATTAAGAACATTGAACATAACCAGAAAAAGCAATAAAATACAACATGGACATAACATAAAACATGCCTGGTAACACTGCAGAAAACAAACTTTATGAAAAATTATTCTGCAACAACAAACATTCACCTCCTTTGCAGTGGAAGCTCTGCTGCAAGACACACATGGCAAGGATCAGAGATCACAGGCTAGAGAGACAGCAAAGAAGGTGAGACTCGAACAACAAACAGACCTTAACTTCTGCTGCTCACTGCTGCAACATTGCACACTGGCCTCAATGAATGAGGTTCATTCTCATTAATACCCAAAGTATCTTTGCCAAGGGTTAGCTATGGACAGGCACACGGAAACTAGCCCCAGGCAGCAGGGTGCTGAGCCCCTCCAGTAATTAAAACAGCAGTAGTGGAGGAGGGGCAAGAAAAAACGAATAGAACATGTGTCCCTGAGTCAAAACCCTGGAAATCCCATGGGTAAACAAGAGATGGGAGAAAAAAAAGATACTCAAACCTGAGACTGATACCCACTCTGGGTCCCCATGGGATGCCAAGGTAACTGGCATTGATTCTGTATAGGAGAGCTTGAAAATTGTGTGACAGTGTCAGAGGTGTTCTGGAATTTGAAGGTGTCTTCTACCTCCACGCTGACATAATCTATATTGTCAAAGCAACTGTGGTAGAAGTTCATTTGCTGGCTTAGTAAACCCACGGTTTGCTGGGTATTGCAGCTTGTCCCACCTCTTCCAAAGAGCCCCACATCCTCCACATCCTCCACAGACACGAACGAGTACAGGTTCTGCCCATTCCCGTAAGTCTGTCCGCTGCTGTAAGCCTGGTGCACGTTGTGCACAGCCTGAAAATTCCTGCCGGCGCCGACAGGGAAGACCTGGTGAAGCGTGGGTGCCATGTCCATGTAGGCAGCCTGATGAGCCCCACTCTAGGAAGACAAAGAAAGTCGTTCAGCAGTGCAGAACCACACCAACGGCCCATTCTTTGGAATGGGTCCTCTTTTCTCCCCCAGCCCCTCCTCCAAGCCGAACAATAGCGCCTTTTTCATGCCCATTGTCCTCCCAATAGGCCAGTAATAGCAGAGATGACCGGTTAGTAATCTCCAGCTCAACGTGTCCAGGAACACCACACAGGGGGGCAAAACAGCTTAAAAGAGATGTCATTGTAAGGCCTATTAGGAGAAATACAGCTGGCTTGGTAACATTGAGTCCTGTGCATTGTTTGAATTAGCAGGTTGGACATGATACATTTCTCCCCGCAGACTGGGGGAGCCGTGACTGGTGATGGGGAATTTTACTCACCTGCGGTAGATACAACCCTTTATCCGCCCACTGGCTCTCCTTTTGGCAACGCTTAAATTTCATCCGCTGATTCTGAAACCATGTTTTGACCTAGAAGTGATGTGGAACGGACATAAGAAATTAGAAATTCTGTTTTAAGAGCTTACTACACATCCTTATTTCTGCAACAATCCAGTTTCTGATTGACTTCTAATACTGTAAACGATTTCAGCAGATAACAACGTGCAGCAGATGCAGGTGGCTATAAAATCACAGAGCTGAGACATGAAAACTAACATTCCTACTCCTCAGATCACCACCGGATCTTTACTGACTTCAAAAACCCTACCTAAGACACTGGCCAAGGCAACTGCAGAAATCGGGTTTTGCAGGACCATCTCACTGCTGTGCCAAGGTCAGGGCTCAGGACTCCAGGAGGGAGTCGCTCCTTTAGTCAAGACAAGCACATGCTGGAGCAAGGACGTCTGTCTACTAGGGAGGGACCACGGTGCCGCTCCGACTAGGAGAGGCCACGTGCGTAGCAGGGCAGGTATCTTACTACATTCAGAGACAACACGTGTCCACACAGAACAGTAACCTGACTCTGCATAGCCCTGCTTTGCTGCTCTGCAGGCCCTTTCGAACACCCTGCATGGAGTGGGTGGATAGTGCTGGAACCAAACGTAAGAAGATCGAGTCATAAATTTTCACACCCTCTGCTCTCTCACGTAAGCAATGGAACTTACAAGATAACAAAAGAAACCTCTCTGGGATCCAAGAAAAACACAAAAAAGAAACCCCCAACTCAGGTGGTGCTCAGAGCAAGATGTTCACCTGCTTGTAGGTGAGCTCAAGGGCAGCAGCCAGCTCCCGGATCTGTTGGGGGCTGAGGTACTTCTGGTTCTGGAAGCGCTGGTGTAGGGCTCTCAGCTGGTCCTGCGAGAAGGCTGTGCGGCTCTTGCCCATCTTCACCGCCCCCTTGCCTTGCGCCTTGACCTTCTGCGCAGAGGAGTGGGGAGACGGGGTCCCTAATGCGGTGGGGCTAGTGGCAGAGTCGGGAGTGTGGTACTGGGTGAGTGTCCCAGAGCTGGAGGAAGCTGGAGAGTCAACTGAGGACAGAACAGAACCAGAGGAAGCAAAATAAGGCAGGGAAGACTCAAAACCCTTTGAAGTCCACCTTCTCGGGAGAATTTAAGGTCGCGGGTGCCCTGGGGACTCGCAGAGGCTCCTCAGCCGTGGGAAGCGTGGGGAGGTGAGGACAGGCCGCCTCTTGGCAGCGGAACGACGGAGGCGCCTCTGTTCGCCCCTTGGGCCCGTCCCGCTGGGCAGAGTGGCCACGCGGGCAGTAGCGACCGGCTACCGCCGCATCCTGGCCGGGGCCGCCGGCAGCAGCGGCATCGCCTCCCAGCCCCGGGCACGCTTCCCTCAGCAGCGGCATCGCCTCCCAGCCCCGGGCACGCTCCCGGGCCGCTCCCAGCCCCGGGCACACTCCCTCAAGTAGCAGCATCGCCTCCCAGCCCCGGGCACGCTCCCGGGCCGCTCCCAGCCCCGGCCACACTCCCTCAGTAGCAGCATCGCCTCCCAGCCCCGGGCACACTCCCTCAGTAGCAGCATCCCTCCCAGCCCCGGGCACGCTCCCGGGCCGCTCCCAGCCCCGGGCACACTCCCTCAGTAGCAGCATCGCCTCCCAGCCCCGGGCACACTCCCTCAAGTAGCAGCATCGCCTCCCAGCCCCGGGCACACTCCCTCAGTAGCAGCATCCCTCCCAGCCCCGGGCACACTCCCGGGCCGCTCCCAGTCCCGGGCAGCCCGATGGCTCGGCCGCCCGGACACGTACCTGAGGGACTAGGCGTCTTGGCCGCGGGCAGGGGGAGCGCGTCCAGCACCGGAGCCTCCTCGGTGGGCATACTGTCCATGCTGCCTGCGGAGAGCCAGTAGTAGTCCCCATACCTGGCCGTGCTGGGGTAGGGCACGTAAGGCGGCGTGGCCAGGTGGGCACTCATGGCGGAGCCGGGTCCCCCAGTACCGAGCATGAGGCGATGTAGCCGTCGAAACTAGCGACAGGCTGTGGACAGGCACCCCATTTATGTCCTCCCCAGCCTGGCCTTGGTTGGAGGGTATTGTCACGGCCATTGTCATGTTAAAAGTTGGTTGACTGCGGGGGGAGGGACTTCGAGGGTATTCAGGGACTGGGGGAGGGCTGGGGCACGGGTCTGCGCTTGCCAGCTTGGCTCGTAGGTGCCGCGGTGGGGATGAGTACACCCCTCCCTGCTGGGGCATGGGAGGCAGGTCCTTGCTGGCCCCTCGGGGCAGCGGGCCTGAGCAGAGTCGCCCGGTGAGTTGGACAGTGCTTAGCGGACACTCCCACCCCCACACTTCACACTCTTTCTCCTCACAGGTCCCCACCCAAACAGAAAGAATGGCCCCGGAGCCCGCCGCGGGGTATGCGGAGACTTTGTGCGTCTGCATTGCAGATCGCAACCATCATTGCAAATTGATAAGCCCTCCACCTCCCCGCAAGTGAATCCGGACTGGGGGCAGGGGGGATGGCCCTACAGATTTGTCTGTATGGCAGGGAAGAGGGCTTAAAGAAAACCGGGCTGCTTCTCCTAGCAGCTCGCCCAAGCCTGAGCCAGGCAGTCCTGTTCTACATATTTTCCAAGCGTCTTTCCCCTACCATTTAAGACTTTAAGAAGTGATATCTTAAAACAAAAATAAAACAAAAATAATTATTTTTGCTACACAACAGGGAGGGATGGCAATCACCAAATCAGATTCAAAAGGAGATAAGAACACTACAGCTGTAAAAGAGCTTTACAGATATTAAGGATTTAAAGTTAGGGCCTATGGCCTTCTTGGGGAAAATAAACTCTTTCCTTTGCCACCCTCCTCCCACAGCTATTACTGCTTACTTTAAGGAAGTTAAAAACTTATCGGGAGGATCTCATAGCCCGGGAGTTACAAAACCTGGAAAATCACCTGGAAAAAGTACAAATGCAAACTTTATACAAAAGCAAATTCCCCACCTCTCCTAGCACAAGGAAACAGGACACAAGTAGAGGTGTAGCTACTAACCTACTGCACTATCAAACGTCTTTAGGACGTAACAGAGAAAGACAGCCCTTGATTTCAATTTATATCTCCGCCTCCCATCTTGAGTCATAAAGAAAAAGGAGCCTCAGCTGGTCCTCTCAGCTAGCAAGGAAGGGTTATTGCCAGGCTTTTGATCACCTCCTAATTAATGATTTAGTTTCTCAGAATCCAGACAAGATCAGGACTATCAGGAATGTGGGAGGAAGAGATTATAATCGGATGTGAGGGATGCAAATACGGAGTTAGGGCCAGAACTGGCCCCAAAGCAAGCAGAGGAAGCCGGGCTGTGGATTTTGGTCAGGCCACTTGCTCGGTGCTCGCAGAGCAGATGCACGAACGGAAAGGGATTTTCCCTGCGATGCGAGGCTGTCCTGTTGCCCTCTGCGGAGCAGAGAGCCGCCGGTCGGTCCCCATGTCCCCTGCTGGCAGAGCTGCCCCGGGACACGCGTGATCCCCGCGGGGGCTCTCCCACTTCGCCAAATCCAGCCCCTTGCAAGGACGAAAAACCCGCGGGGTTTCTACAAGGCACAGCCCTGGTGTTTGGCGGCCCCAGAGGAAGCCCCGAGTCGCCCGAGGACACACGGCTGGTGAGGATCAGCCGCGGCAGAGGGATTAGAGTTTTACAGACGGAGTAACACCACCTCTGCCAGCAAATCTTCCCTTGGAGAGCTGCGTGTGTGTTTGGAAAGGCAGCAGGACTGCTCACAGTTTGCAATTTTCGTACATGGATCAGTTCTTGCGTATATATCAGCTTTTGTCCCAGAGTCAGACCTGCTTTGTAGTGAGCATCCAGCTGATTTAATTTCCACCCTTTTTTATGTCTTTGTTAATATTTTTATTTTCTCATCCCATTTGTCCTCTATTCCCTTTGTTGTATGCTTTAACCACCAAATCTCTTTTCCACGTATTCCCTTCCAGTGAGGATAATTTGCTTCCTCACCCCAACAATACCTCTAATCATGTCACCAAACATATCCTTTAAAATGTAATTATGAGAGAAATAAGAGTTGTGCAAGTCTATAAAACCATACCACCTAAAGTCAGAATTTATTCAGGAAAAGAAACTCAGTTATTTTCCCCCAGGTAAATGATACAAATGATAGAAACATACTGCAAAGGTAAATCCAGAAATCATACAGACAAGGGAATGCTATGGCAAACATGATGTGGATATTTGGGAAGCTAATAAAGTGATTGGTCTGTAACATCTGCCTGTGGCACCATCAGCTTTCAGATTTCATGTACTGCCCATGAATCTCTAGAGCTGATGTGCTTTTAAAGAATACCTGTCAGAAATGACTCACAGAGCACGTTTCTTTTGGAACTGTTTTCAGCTGAAACAGTAACACGGGTCAGATCTAGTCTAATCCTGTTTTTCCCAACATGGCCAAATAGCAGGAACAATTTGGTTTTTGACCCACTGGATTGTGTCCCCCTCTCCCTTCATTCTGTGGCTCTCTCCTTCTTTTTCTTTTTTTTAGCTCATTACGTGTTCATTATGTACTGTGTAGCATTAGTCAGGTGAGTAATAAGTTGGCTTATTCTTGACCCATACCCTCACCCTTGAAATTGTTTGTAAAGACATAAGCACACATCTTTCCTATCAAGTGTATGGGACTGAATGCAGCCACTCACTGGGCTGTAGCATTCTCTAACAAACCCTTTCTGTAGTGCTTCAGCAGAAGAGACACAAGCTCAGGTCCAAAAGTAGTCTTGGCCTCTTTGTCTAAGCACGGTGAGATAGGACTGTGGCTGGAAGGTGCTTCATGCAGGAAGTTCCCCCTACAAGGATTTTCCATTATTCTCGGTAGGGTCACCACCTTCAGAGGGCTGGAGCTCAAGCTTGCTTTGAAGCGATGCAAAAACACCAGTTTACATAGATGGAGGCTGGGGAAGCACCAGCTGGCTAATGCTGTAAATCCAGCTCTGGAGCTCACACCACTGCGTCAGAAATGCTGGGGTTTTCCTACCTTAGAGCATCGCTAAACTCATTTTGATCAACAGGATAATGCTACGGTGATTGTCTCAGATTTTACATAGATTAGGTGCCCTCCTGTAGCTGTCTGTAATGTGGGTCACCTGTGTTTTGGTGAATGTTGTGAAGTACCACTGTGTGTTGTGGTGCCATTCTGCTCATGTCGGTGGTGCTCAGTGAGGCACAGGGTGCTGTCTCAGTGAACAGGGAACCATGGGTAGAGCCCCACTGCCCCTCGGAGGTTTTCTTGAGAACCATCATCCTCTGTCAGAGATATGTGTGCTTGGGGAAGGCAGCTAGAAATACTTGCCTTGTGTTCTGTTGAGCTTGTTTGAGCTTTCATCCAAAGCAGGCACCTTCAATTTTATTATTTTATTTTTGTTGAAAGTGAACATTCCCCAAGTTAGGCATATAAAACACTCCTGCCCTGCAGACCTCAGCACCTGCCCAGCCCTTGGCTCTGGACAGCCTGTCCCCTGTAGCATGGTCATAGGCAGTCTGGACCCAAGATGACAGGCTGTAGAAGGAAGGGAATCAAGAAAGAATAACAAAAATTAGGCCCTCATTCATATTAAAATACAGTTTTCCTTTCTCTTGACTCTTAGGGGAGCAGGTAGAGAAAAGGACAAGTCTTCTCCCTCCCCCTGATAGCCCAGTCTCTCAATGCCCTGAGAATTACTGGGTGATGAGGCCCTTTGTTAGCAATGCAGGGGCAGACTGGCACAGGGCATCCAGGGCAAGAAAGCTGCATGTCAAAAAGCAGGTGGGAAGCAGGCTGATGAGAACACGGATTTCTAGGGTTTGATAGGTCTTTACCAGTCCTTCATCCATGCCTGCATGCACATGGTGCTAGAGTGCTGTAGCTGTAAGCGCTCTTCACGAGAAGCATCCCCTACCAGTCACCATCAGCTGGAATATGGAGCAGTGTTGCAAGCAGCTTGGAGCCAGGGTTATGCAAAGTCCTGGGGAACATGGAGAGATGTGCATATCGGGCAAAAAACCTTCCAAGCATCCTTTCTGCTCGAATCTTCCCCACTTTCCACTATCCCTGGTGTGGTTGCTCCCACAGGCTCAGTTAGGAGTCCTCTTATTAAAAGCTAACAGCACAGAGCTATCTTCAAATGCTTTCTGCCATTTCCACCTTAAGGGAGGAATGACAAATCTTGTGTTTCACACTCTACCAAGGCCCTGTGCATGGCATGAGCCACCTCCCCCACTCTCCTCGAAAGGCTGCTCTACATCAAGCACTTTGTCTTTTGTTCTCCAAACACACATCACTTACCAACTTTGAAATTACACAGTTTTTTTCTCCCCTTTCCCTAAGACTTCTTTGTCTTCCTCATTCTCATAGGGATAGCTTCCTACAAAATCCAGTGCTGTCAGAGCCTTCAGTTCAAGTGGGACACTCAAGTGGTGGCTAAATCTCGGGCTCTCTCGAGTTCACTGCATATTGTGGCACCTACTTTCTCCCACATCTCTCATCTGAGGATTATCCCATGTATGTCCCCATTGTAAATTAATATCAGGACAGAACTAATGAGGATTATGTGCCAAGTGAGTGGCTGTAATCACACTCGTGCAGGCCCAAAGTGGGCACAGAGTCTGGAAGTGCTTCTAACACACCCCACAACCAAATTCTTCGAAGTTAGTGCATATTTTTCAGGCAGCTCACTGCTCCACATCTGTGCTATCTGGGCTTTTTGTAAGTCTCAGGAAGTCCCCAAAGGAGCAGATCACTTGTGATGCAAGTGTCTAATTACAGCGAAGGCTAGTATTAGGAAAAATTTGGCTCAGTTTTCAAATCTGTCGGGGGTTGAGACAGGGATCTCCCCCATTGCCTGGCCCTTGCCCCCAACTATACACCCTCGGCTTTTCTCCAAGACAGGCTCTTGCACACGCATTCATGAGCGATTAGCAAGTGTTAGAGCCTGCGGCTCCCTGGCTGACACCCGCTCTACATCTGAATGGCAGAGCCGGGTAAGCCCTGGGCTGTGGAATGGGATTTGCAAGTGGATGATGTCTGCGCCTTACCTGACGGAAGAAAAAGATTTACCTGCTTTTGTCTGACAATATTTAGATGGCCGACTTGGCTGAGATGGAAAGAGAAAGAGACAAAGAAGAGACGAACAGTGAGGGGTTGGAACTTTTTAAACTGGATATAATTTGTCTAGGAATTAAATCCAGTGAAAGGTGGAAAGTGGATAGGGGAACATAGCACTGCCATAGTATGGACTGCATCTCTCCCCATGTGCAAGGTCAGAAGCCACAGAATCATACAGTGAAAGAACTCCAGACTCCCAGACTACTGTGACAAAATAAAAATGCTTCTCCAGCAGAGCTTAGTCATGATGGAGCCATGACTGTCTGTGTTGAGAAAAACATTTTGCTAAAATTTCCTTGTTTAACCCCAGTTGTGTCTTCCATGCAAACTCTGAGGTTAAGACAGGCCTGAGAAAAACTTCTCTTAACCCCACTCATGACTCTGTTGTTTTACTGTAATTATAAACAGCCTAATAATAGTGTCAAAAGTGCTTGCAGATGCAAAGTAACCTTGCAGAGTATTTAATGGCTTTGGTGCAGAGATGCAGGTGTTGAGTTGTGATCCAGCAGTGCTCTCTGACATGGTAGCACCTTAGGTATCTCTCTTCACTCACTGCACCCATCAAACTTCACCCATTCTCCAGCAGAAATAGTCAAGTCAGGTGTAATTAATCTCTCCTCAGCCACTGCAATTCACAGACACCACATTGACACAAACCACTGAAGATTTCAGTTTCTATCAGTATCCACCTGCTCTGTGAAGCAATGTGCTGGCACTCTTTTTCTGTGATTTGATCCCCAGGGAATACATGTAGGCTGGTCATGGGATTCAACATTGTCCTCTTCATGTACTGACCTTCTTGTGTCTTGAGAGAGCTGCTTGGAGCACCTGAAGGTGTCCTCAAAGCACTGAATGATGCAGTCATAGAAGTGCCAAGGACTGCTGGCATCCTGCTTAATAGCAATCTGCTATGGCACCAGGGAACAGGAGGAAAAGCAAATTCTCTGAACCAGGCTGTTCTATGCAACATCCTCTTTGTAGCTTTAAAACTTCCCTTATGGTGAAACATATGAACATCTTGTTTCAGTCTCCTGAAGTCAAGGCCAAAAGAGAGAGAGTTCGTCCAGTGGGACAGGTGCTGATTTCTGTTCCCTCTGTGTAACCAGGAACAGGGAGAGATTCTTGCTCCATGACAGTCAAAGACACACACCGACTTCAGCACTGAAGTTTGAGATTTTTTCTGTGCTTGTAACAGTGCACCTGAGCACACACTCTGACCCTTTATTTACATGTGGCAATACATGCATTCCAGGACAAAGAAATAAAGTTAGACACAGTGAGAAAAAGCCAAGCCACAATCAGTAGAGGGGAGGTGACAGAAAGAGAGAACAGAAAGCAATTTTATTAGGTCCAGGTTCCTAGATTGCCTTCACTGCTATGGTGTCTGAGCATTTTCCGGTGGAGCATTTGACGGCCTGACTCAGATCTGCCACATGTGGTTCTTTGTCTCTTTCTCATCCTCTCCTCGGGGAGACAGCTGCACATGTTGTAGAAAATTTAACTTTGGCTCAGCAGGGCTTGGGTTTGGGGCTTGTTTGTAACATGCTCGCAGTTGTCTGTATTTGAGGTGTGCCTTGGAAACGTGCACCTTTACTCGAAAGTGAAGCGGTGTGACCAGGGCATGCTGTCGCATGGGCTTATTGTGACCCCTGAGACAACTCTGCTCCTCCTTATACTAGATTTTCACAGGGTTAGAGAACTCCCTGCTATCAGTACAGTGGAACTGCTGAGACCAGTAGATGTTCGCTGTCAACTTCAGAGCCATAGAGGAACCTCTACATACCGGCCTGAGGCCACTGGGTACATCAAGATGCTGAACTTGGTGAGTAGGGGCCAGCCTTGGTTAGAAACTCAGCTCAGATACAAGAAAAAGCAGGTCAACAGGGATGGATGAAACACTTCCCAGTCCTGTTCTTGTGCTCTCTGAAGTCTGCTGACTTAGGAGGCTGCCTACACTGTTTGCCAGCAGGTGTTGGGAGGGGAGAAGAGTTTCCCTTTGTATGAGTTGCCAGCAGAAGTATAACTGGCCAACTGGTCTGATCCAGTATTTTGGGATGTAGAGTACTTAGTATACAGTAAATGTCCAAGCTAAGTGAGGAGTGTCTGCTGTTGCGCTGTGCTGGGTCCATCACAAACCCACGTTCACCAGCAGACAGCTCCAGGCAACTTTCCCCATCAGAGAAAGACCTTTACTTTACCACAGGGACCACTGTTCTAGAGCCAGCTCTCAACTCTGTGGTTTGGTTATGGATAATGATGGAGTTTGGACAGTTTGACGGTAAAAAAATACCAGCTGACATGCTGGTTAAACACTGGCAGTGATCTGAAAGAGTGGTGTCAAAACTGCAAGAAAATGCCATGTGATGACATTGGGTAGTTCTGTGGCAAAATGATCTACCCATTGAGCTGCTCTAGTGTGAATTGTCAAATTATCAGGTTGGGGAAAGACTGAAAATAACACATCAACTCTTCAGTATAACTGACAAAAGAAAAATACAGCCTTAATTTCTTCCCAGAAACAGGTCACTGCCTACCTCCCCACCCTCAGCCATGCACATAGTAATTAATTGCAATTACTTTTGTTTGTTGTGTCCCCCACCCACATGCCAGGAAACTGAGGCACAAGGTTGTGTGTTGGCCCAGCGCTCCTGCTTAGGCCTGGAGCAAGCATCAGGCGATTCACAAGTCTTTGACAGCTTGTAGAAGTGAAGGCTGAGCAGAAGTGAAGATCAGTGTTCTGTCAAAGTGAGGATTTGCCATGGCATCACTTCCTGCCCAGACTGTGTTTAGTGAAGTAGTGTACATGCTTGTGACATCGTTTCTTTGCGTGCCCCAGCCCTGGGCACTGCACAGAGGAAGCTGGTTTGGTTTGTCACAGACGTGCCGTGACAGCATCTCCCACTGACCCATGGTTTGGTTTGTCACAGACGTGCCGTGACAGCATCTCCCACTGACCCTTGCTGGGACAGATGGGCCCTGTCAGAAGGGCAGTGTGGCTGCTGGCTAGTTCATGTCCCAAAACACAGCCACTGGGAGACGTGGAGCTTCCACTGTATGCTCCTGCTTTGTGCTGCTGCCCAGGGAGAGGGGCCATCCTGGCGTTACCCTCAGATCCCTCCAAGCCTCGGAGGGAACGCCATTCCAGGCAGAGAATGAGTGACTTCGCATCAGTCCAAGCAAGTGTGGTGACCCGAGTACACAGCTCCTCAGGGGGCTCTGTGTTATGCAATCAGGTCCTTCCCAGACCCGAAAAGAAGAAAAAGGGGTAACCCTGTCTGCATCCCTGTGTTGCGGAATAAGGAGTTTACAAATAAATTTATAAAGTAGGCATGTTTTATTTCCAGCTGGGACGCATGGGGGATCTTTCCACCATACACGTATGTCTGCTCAGAACAGGTTTTAAGTTTAAATCGACATAGATCCCATAAACCCACACCTCCCTGCCTGCCCATTCCCGCCCACTCTCCACCTCATCGTGCTTCATATTATAATTAGTCCTCTGTGGTGCCATGCCTTCTGGTGGTCGCGGGCGGGAGTCTTCTCACGAAGTAAAGAGGTCTTCCTCAGGAAGACCCTGTCTCTGGGCAGGCGCAGTGGAGGTTTGGCTAGCTCCCAGCTCAGCTTGCCTCGGCCAAAACCAGGAGCCTGGTCCTTGCTGGTTTCTTAAACCACAGGTTCTGCTTTATCGAGTTTTCGAAATACCCAAGTCCTGATTTACTGAGTTTTCACAATATACATCTTATCTTTATGGCCTTTACCTAGCAACTAAAATTCCTACGTGTTCTGTTACAAGTTGTTACTCTATTTTTACAAAATTGCTAAATAATCTATATATTTCTGTTTCCTGCTCCACCTACTTAAGCACATTATGTGCTTCTAAAAATCTGGATTTCCATACACATATATATTTCCCATATCATCCCAGCCCCGCGGCAGGAAGCCCATCCAGCCCATCAGCCGGTCCTGGGATACAGCAACAGGTGGAGAAGGACCCCTGAAGGAGGTCAGCCTTTCACAGACACAGGGTCGCTTCTGGGACACCTGGACCTCCTCCTCCGGCTCGGCACGGCTCGGCACGGCCGCTTTCTAGGACAGGTGGCGGGAAGGCTGAGCAGCAGGGCCGGGGGTCATCCCCTCACCGCGGCCCTGCTGTGCTTCACCGTGCGGCGGCCACCGAGCGGCAGCAGACAGCCGCGCCGGGAGCCTCCCGCATCCCCTGTCTCCCGCCCTGCATCCCCCGCCCTGCATCCCGGCTCCCTCATACCGCCCCTCGTATGCCCCGTCCTGCATCCCGTATCCCCCCGTCCGGCACCCTGGCTCCCGCATCCCGCTCCCCGTATCACAAGCGGTGCCCCTGTGCCCGCCGCGCCGCCCCGCGGGCTCCGAGCGGCTTCGGCGCCATCCTGATGGTTGCCGAGGACGTGTCACACGGCATGCAGGGAGTGTGGTGAGCCCCACCATGATGTGCAGTGATATCGGCCACAACAGCATCTAAATCCAGGAATCTGTGTTTACACAGTTTTGCACCCAAAATAAGAGCTTGAAAACACAGCTTCTCCTCCAGCACGACGTTTCTTGAGCCTTTCTGCCCTTGCCCTTGACTTCCCTTCTTTAGGCTCACAGCTCACCCCCGTGCTTTGGACACGATTTCCTGTTGCTGGCAGCAAGCCCCAGACGCAGCCTCTGTAAATCGGTGTTTGAACTGGCATCAGCATAAATGGCTGCAAGCTGGCCCAACTTAATTGCTGCAAAATGCACATCTTCTCCTGTTTGCACGGGGAGAGGGACTGGCATCCTTTCAAGCATGACATGCCAGACTCCAACTGTCTTCACAAAGGAAAGACTGAATATGACACTAGGAATCTTGTAGAGGTGTGGTCTTGGCTGTTCTGCTCCCGCTGGCAGCTGAGACTCCCTCCTCTTGTGTTTCTTTCAGTATGACTCCATGACCAGCTCCTGGCTTTGCTGCAGGCCGTTCAAATTCTCAGTGGGCGCTTTTTTTTTTTTTTTTTTTTTTGCTACCTGTGCTGCAGGCAAGTGACTCATGTGCTAGAGTTTCCACACAGCAGGTACTCATACAGTAAAGGCCCCAACTGGGAGAAATTTCCTGTGCAAATAAAATAAGCACTTCAGCTACAATAGTTTCAGAAGATGTTAATCTGTAGGGTGTAAACCCTGGGGAATATGTGGCCTGAGGTCCTGGAGGGCTCATTAGCTTGAGAATCAAGCAGGCTAAATGAGAAGAGTCTGAACTTTCCCTCCTTTAGGATGATGTTGCTAACATTTCCCAGCAGGACTGCAGCATATGCCAGAATCCAGTCTGGCAAAGATTGAATGCTTCAGTCTACTAGGAGAAGGATTTCTTTTCCTTCCACCAGCTGTCACAATCTTCTGGCTTGTTTTCCCTGTGCATGGACTGAGTGAACTTTGTAGTGTGGACTATCCAGCATTTTCTTCCCCTTGCACAGTCAGGATGGAAGTGTGGCTGTCCTTTGCCCATCACTGATCTCCTCTCAGGATTTTCCGCTTATTTTTGTTCTCTCTCTTATTTGCTTTCACTTCTCTCCTGCATTTTTTCCTGTTCATTTTCTTCTCCAGATGGCCTGTCATTTTAAATTCTCATCTTCCTGTATATTTTTCCTTCCTGACTGTATCTCCTTGTTATATTTCCTTGATTCTGTGTGATGTGCAGCAGTCTGCGGCCACTACCCAAAGCAAGCTTCATTTGAAGACAAACAGAATCTCTGAGAGAGCTGATTTTGAAGCACCAGTTGCTTGCACCTGCAACTGTAGTTGCCATCAGCTGTAAGGATGCAGGCACCATATTTATTTATTTTCTTCCTGGAGAGGGATAATTCGATAATTCTCATGGTTTTAGGGTCCTCCTTCACTGTTGTCCATTTATATTGTGGCCATAGTTAGATGCTCTCAGCATGCGTGGTGCTGGCATCACTAAGGACATCATTGCTGAGAACTGTCCACCAACCATGCTGCTGTGACAGCCTCTCTGGCATGGTGACAATCTGCCCAATCAAACCAGGGAATGGTATCAACCTGGCAGCTTCATCTGCTTTCCAACTCTGCCTTCTAGATCACAGTCAGATTGCATCAGGCTTCTTTGCGTGCTCAAAGGAGCCAAATTAATAATAGCTTTTTTTAATCTCCAACTTTCAGCTGTTTCTATGCTCTCCTATGTGTTGATCCTACTTTTGTGTGTGTGTGTGTCAAAATATGTTGTGTCTTAGAAGACAGCCTCACAGGTAGTCCTTTCCTGCCTAACATTAAAGATGACAGGATCCGAGGAAGGTTCTGTGGCTGTACCACAGTGAAATTTAGGAGTTTATGGTCAGAGGGGCAGGAGGACATTCCCACCCTATAATGTTTAATATCCATAATATTTTCAGTGTATTGTGGACACTAACCTGCTCAGCAGTCCCTTCAGGTAAGACAGTGCTCACCTCTTACTTAAAACTCAGAGACTTCCCTTGGGGAACTGTCCTGCCCCAGCGGCAGTAACAGATGTGGGGGACAGCAGAGGAAAATGTGTTGAGCTGTACTCGCTACAGCATCAGTGTCTGAATGCTTATGATAAGCCTCAGCCCTCTGATGCAGTTGTCAAAAGATAAATTCCATCCAGGTGTCCTTAGTCGCAGCTTTTTGTTCTCCTCAGATAAATACAGTCTGTTTCTGCAGCTCCTTGAGTTGGTTTCTATCCTGAAGACACAGCATTGTGTGTAGGAATGACAGCTGAGCTGGCCAGAATCCTTTGGCTTTCATGGGGAAAAGTTGCTTGGACAGAACTAAAAGGTATCTGTGGAAAGGAGATTAGCTGGGTAGCCTATTTTGAGTGAGACTTGGGTTCCTATCTCCTTTTAAACCTGGCTCTGTGGCATCCCTGCTGCATGCCATAGGCTGACAGCTGTTTTATAGGACAACACAGGGTGTGGGGTAGAAGCCAATGAGACTGGGAGGGAAGAAGGGACCCTGTCTGTGCTGTGAGTCAGAATAAAAATAGAGTGAGGCTTTTCAGGAAACAGAACTGCTGATTTACGGCCGACTGTCTGAGCTTGGCTGGAGTCAGTCAGGGAAGGTATTTCTGGGAAAATGGAACTTCCTGGATGTGTGATATCTTGTTTTGTATCACAGTTCGGTTTGCTTGCATGCCTGGTTGTTTTTTGCCAAAACCCATCTGTTACTTTGCAGAACTGCTCTCCAAACTACTTTACTACCTTCTGCAGGACTGACTGGATTAGAATTAAACATTGCAAAAACCTGTGGAGGAGACCATTTACCATGTCCCTCCCAATAACAGAGCTGCAAGGGTGGCAACTGGCAGCACAACAGCAACAACAAACAGCCAGGGATGGTCCTGCTGCAGTCCTATGAATAATTTGTGCTATAGTAAGTGGAGCTATCCTGCTTCAAAACGTCTGCAAAGCTATGATGCAAGCCCAATAACTTGGACTGTTGTTTTTGGATTTGGACTTGAGCCCTGTTCCTCCTTCTTTAGATATTGCTACAGAATCCCTGTACAGAACGACTGTTGCTTGAAGTCAAGATAAAACTGTCCTGGCTCATGTTATCTTTCTATGGCTAAAGACCAGGATGAACTAGGGCCAGAGAAAAGAAAATTAAGTTTCATCATTCCTTGTCTTACAGAAGGCTTCACTTGAATTGGGATTTTTTTTCCTTGCCTTGTGCTTTTGCCCAAACCCTTTGCTCTACCATCCTCTGCACAGCCACGATGCCCTTAGGGAAACTCTTTATCCCTGTGTCTCCTTTCACTCACTACTACCCACTGCTGCAGCTTGGATTTTCCTGTTGGAGATGCACAGATTCGAGAGAGGAGATGACACAGGGTGACTTGGGGACCGAGATCAGAGATCAGATTCCACTGCCTGGATACATTGCCTCTGCGATGCTCCTGCTCATGCATTTGTATTTGAAAAGAACCCTGCACTCATTAGAGTCTAACCAAGGACAGGCAGGAATTTCTCCAGAGCTGTTGGTGCTGTGCAGCAAAGGGCTGGGACGAGGTGGGGCATTTTCAGGCTGGAGATAGGAGCAGCAGTGCCTGCTGTGGGCTGTGCCAAAGGCAGCAGCAGGGGCCAGCCCTGCCCAAGTCTGCCCATCTCTGACGGCTCATTCCTCCCACTGCTGTGCTGAGGATGTGTAGGCAGCTGCCTGTTGCCTCTGGGGCAGCATGGAAGCTGGGTAGTGCTGAGGGGTTGACAGACTTCTGTTACCACTCCAAGAAATTCCTCTAGTAAAGGGAGGGCCCTGCAAGTGCACAAGTAGAGGTGCATAGAGGTGTGTTGAATCCCAGCCTGCCTTTCTCTGCCTGGCTCACTCATTTTTCCTCTTTATGGTGTTATAAATGAGAAACAAAAGTCTCGATATTCAGTAAAATTTAGATTGCTTTATTTGATATAGACAGAGCAAGCAGGGCGCTGGGGAACGTGAGGGGTCACCGCCCACACCACGCTCCACCGAGCCCTGCCCCGCAGTCTCTTCTTATACTGTGGGTTCTCGTTGTAAACAATAAGTTTTGGTTTTTTGCTGTCATAATTTTGCCAGGTAAGCAGTGGTGGTCGAATAAACGTCCTTACACAAACTCACAAAGTCTCTGGGTGATAGCCAGTTTCACAGATAACCATCTGGTCCTTGTAGATAACCACCAGAGAAGTTCTGGAAATCTGGTCCTTGAGATAGGCAGTATTGATCAGACAAAGGCAGGAAGGGCTATTGGGAAGTCCGATTTTGCAAGCTGGTAGTAGATGCAACTTATTTGGAAAACATAACCTAACATAATATAACATAATATAACATAATATAACATAATATAATATAACATAATATAACATAATATAACAAGGTGATTTTAAACAGAATGATTTTATCATATAATTTCCTTTATCTAGTGTCCACTTCAGATCTTGGTATTCTGGTTCATACAAACCTCAATACTTTTGTGATTAACACGAATCTTTTATCAATTATCCCAATGGGACGAGTTTCCTTGATGAGCTGGAGTAACCAAGAGGAAGTATCACCACTTAAGGCAGTCTTTTAGCAGTGAGAAGTGTCTGTATAGCACAGGAATGATGCAGAAGAGAAAAGAATTTTCCTTTAAAGAGTGAGGGGAAATACTTTACCCTATTGTACTGCTCAGGCAGACTTTCCCATCTTCTTTTTTTTCAAACACCAGCTTTCAAAACAGAAGCTATTTCACTGTGTTTCCCCATCATCAAAACCCTTTGAAAATCATTAGGGAAACTTATGCTTCATGAAAAGAGAAAACAGGGATCAGTATTTTTTTTCTGGAGTATTCATTTGCCTTTTACTTTTGAGCTCTGAACTGTCCTTCCTGTTCTTTGTCCCACAGGCTTGAACAAATATTTAATGTCAGATGAGTAGCTGTGACGCAGGTCTGAAGCTAGAGGGGCTAAGATGTAGGAAAAACCTTCAGAATCTGACAGCAGAGGTCATCAACATCCTAGAGGCTACAGAGAGATGTGCTGGGGAGTGCTGTAGTTTTTTTATACACTGATTTTGGTGACAATTGTCTTCCATAAAGCTCCTGGCTTGTACAGATTCTCCTGTCCTACCCAACTCTGTGAGGTGATAAAGCGTCCTTAACAGGATTCATAATAGATGTGGAGTCAGAAAGGCCCAATGTTGGGGGACCAACATCTATTATGTGCACAGGAAATATTTCCTGATACTCTGCAAATTTTTCAAAGAGGAAAATAAATTTAAAAAATGCAGTTATGTTTTGATTTTTATTTCATCTAGTAATAAAGATAGAGAGCAGCATATTGAATGTTACAAATGGAACTAAAACATTATGACTCATATGTCCCATGACTGAACTGTCAGAACAAGATGTTTTGTATTTCTGGTTGAGTTAGCTACATGCTGATGATCTCACATCATTGCCATATTCAAGCTTTCACTGAAAGAAGAAATATGACAAGACCACTTAAGAGGCAAAATGACTTAGGGCACGTTGATCACTCATCAGTTTTCATCTTTTCTTTGTTGGCTATCTACAGATCTAGTGACCTAACCTGCTTTATTTATAGCCCCATCAGATCCCTGTAACTAATAATGCTTATTATTGACCCAGGAGACTCCTGAGCCAGACCTCCTTAATGCCAGGCCTGTGCAGTGCTGTTGGTCCTTGGTAGGTGCTGTGGATTTGTTCTAGTTCAGGTGATGCCCCCAGACACATTGTGACAGGGCTCTGGTGACTCCTCCCAGCTGAGATTTTGTGCTGGCACATTTTTGTGCCGTGCCTTGCCTGTGAGGAGCTGGTGCTCCAGGTGGTGAGCCACATGGCTCGTGCTGTGCATTGCAGCCATCCACTCCTGCTGCACAGAGCAGGTGTCTGGGCAGTTTCCCAGGAAAGGACTGGCTCTTTCTGAGGGCAGCCACCATTCCGTGGTGGGAGGGTTAAAGGTTTATCTCAGCATGTAATTTTCATCCAGTCCTCGGACACTGCAGCAGCAGGAGGAGGCAGTTCCAGCCCCAGGTGTTTGGAAACTGAAAGCCCTCAGCATCCAGCCTTTTGTTGCCAGCTCATTCGGAGAATCTGTGGCTTGACAATATGACATGAAGTTGTCACAGCACAGCAAAAGCATCCCTTTCCCTAAGATGTAGGAAATCCAGGTCAGCATGTCATGCTGCTGCTGCAGTACACAGGAGATGATGAAGTCTGAAAGACTGAAAGAGAACCTGACCTAGGACATGCTATGTTCTTGTGTCTCAGGCTGTGTTAGTTTTACACCCTTGTGTCATTCTCTAATGTTGTTTGCATGATGGAGAGCCTGTGAGTGAGAATCAATCAGGTTCTCACATTTACTAACCTAAGAAACTACAGCTGTTGCATGTTGTATTGTCACCAAATGGGACAAAAGAAACTTATCCAACACCAGTTTGATACAAATAAGCAGACACTTCTTTATTCAGGCACCAGGAACATGGGGAATAGCTCCTCTGAAAACATGTTCTACTTAAACAACCAAACCCACCCATTTTATATACTTTTTCTGCTGAATCATTGGTACATAAGTTCTTTTATGTACTCTGCGTACTATGCATGTTCTTAAATATAACCTTTGCATTGGTTGGTTCCAACTGTTAATAACTTCAGCAATATTCTTAGCCTAAAACAATCTGTCTATCCTAAGGTCTACTGATTAGAAGCCTTAATATTAAAATCAAGGTGAGAAGTGGAGTGGGTTTCCAAGCAGCATAACTGGTGGGTATGGAGGTCTCCATTGCTTCTTGACTGAAACATAAGGGTCCAGTAACTTCTTGGTGAGGTTTGTGAGGTTACATATTCCAGACACAAGACTCCGGATATTCCTATACCTTATACTTTGCAATTTTCTACTTGTAATCATAGTTAACTCTTTAATATTGTTTAATAGATTATTTGATTAACATATCAATAACATTTCCCCCCTTGGAAAATTTTGAAAATTATTTCAATGTTTTCATCCAAATCTTATTCACTACATGCTGGTGGGAGACTTGGAAGTGATTCCTTTGCATCTGGTTGTCTAGCTACTGCTACGATAATCATCCAATTCCCTGCAGTCTTATTGTTAATTTGCTTCTTTAAACAATAGTAGATCAACATAATTGCTAGGAACACTACTAACAAAATTGTGTTAATCAGTGATTTTACCCATGAGCTCAGATTCCATCCCAATCCACTAAAAATTGTAGCTATCCCATTTTCTTACATGTTTTGTTGAAGCTCATGAACATTTTCTTCTACCTTTTCTAATAAGTCCAGGTCATGCTCTACATCTTGTGCCGCATTTGGAATGTGCCTGCAGCAAGGATCAACTCCATCTTTTGAGTATCCACAAACCCCACAAGCTGCTGCTCTGCTCTCCCTGCCCACCACCTCCTCTTTGCAGTGCATGGGTGGCAAGGCAGGGACGTCAGGGGCTGCTTGCAGTGACACCTTGCATGTTTTGGCCGAAACACAGGAATTTATTAACACCTTTAAATTCCTTGACAGGAGTTGAAGGAGATGTCTTGTGTTTGCAAAGTGAACACATGATTCTCATTACAGGGCCAGGAAGGAAAAAAAGCAACTGTTTGTCCCTTCGTCATACAAAACCCTATCACGGTGTGGGGAAGAGGTCTCTTGTCTCAATGGGGAGCAAAAATAGGAATATTTTTCTATTAGGAAGGTTCTCGATGCCCTGATAGTTAATTGCTGGCCAGAAGAATAGAAGGATCAGTTTTAAAAGATCTTAATAGATTGAAACTCTGTTAAAATCCACCTTTTAAAATTTCCTTAACCTGTGATTTGTAATTTTGACAGGATTGTTGTTAAAAAGATCCATTTTATTCTGAAATTCTTAAAATAATGAAGGTAGAAAACATTTGATATCTGATTTCAGTAGATACAACCGATATTTAACAAGTTGTTATAACACAAAAATTAGTGGACACTTATTCAAATATCAGCATTAAGTTTTAATTTTCCTATAGTTATTTGTTTTTAAAAACAGCATCTAAGCCGTTGCAACGCCCTCATTATGATTTAGTAAGTTTTGAATTTGTATAAAGAAGAAACTTGCAAATTTATGCCTCACAAATTTATTACCAGTACTCCAGTTTTCCTGCAAACCAAATTATAATAAATTTCTAGTTTACATTTCTCAAATTATCATTGAAATGCTTAATGAACACAAGTCAGGACCACTTCTGGGACCATCATTTAAACTGTAAAATTTAATTCAAGTAAAAATTTCCTTTATGTATACTGGAAATGACAGTATTTCTCTATAGGCTCAATTTTTAAGACTCAAATTTAGTTTTCATATTTAATTTCAAGACCATTGTATTAAGAGTATGCACTACATTGTACAAAGTATTTCTGTCTCTTATATGTTACTGTTTAACCTGGACTCTCTCAACATTCTAAGTAAATTTTAGAAAACCTCCAGACACGCCCCTGAATCAAATATTTTCTAGGCACCTTTAGTTCCAAGAGGAATTTTTAACATTCCTTTGTTTTCATTTCTTTATTAGTTCCTTCTCTTATTTCAGCCGGTTTCCTCTGACCTGACCCTGTGCTGTCTCATAATTTTAAGTATTTTTCAGAGTTCCAAGGAAATTATCTGAGCTTCATTGAAATTGCCAGTGTTATGGTTTTTCCCAGGTATTACTACAGAAGTACTCCAGCAGCTTGTCATGTTCAAAGCATCTCGATCCTGAGGAAGAACTTCAGAGAGAACAAGCTGCTGAAGGGAGTTGATTTTTTTTTTCTTGCTCTGAAATTTTTCAGCGTAGCTTTTGTCCTTAGGAGTTTATTTTAAAAAAAATATGTCAGGGAGTTCTCTTCCAATTAGAATCTAGGCAGTGGCCAGGCCTTAATTCTACCTGGAAGGGAAATGGTCAATAAATCCAGGTGTTTTCTTCATCAAAATAATATTAGATTCATTTTGACTTGGCAATTTGACCCTATCAATATGACAGCTGAAGCTGATTATAGGGTGAATCCAGTGCTCATTATCCAGAGATGATCATCTAATTCCTCATTGAATCAAGGGTTGTCAGCTGTTTGCAGACTCTGCAGTAATGACATAGTGTTTTAAGGATTGATAATAACCTAATTTTATATATATATATATGCCTATCATTTAAAATCTTGTCGATTGTTGTATTTAAATCATCCCTGATTGAAAGTTTTTAGTTTTACTACATGTATCATTTGTATTGTTGTTCTTTTCATATTTGTAATGAAATTCCTGTGTGCTGTTTTTTAAAATCAACAAAAGGAGCGTTGGCACAGGCAACACCACAGATAAGATTGAGTCAAGTCTTGTATGTTCATAATTTTTTGAACAGTTCTTTTGCAGAACCTGAACTACCAATCTTCAGGTATTTTTCTGACAGCACACAGGCAAAATAAAAGGAAAATCCTTCAATTTGGATTCGAAACCCAGAAACAGGACAAATTGAAGGACCATTTCCTCTAATAACTTGGAGCAAAGAGTTTCTTTGTATTTTCACAGGTGGATTCCAGCAAAGAATGTGAAACCCTATCGAATGCAAGAAGACACTGATCATTCTATAAGTAAAAGCAGGCACAGTGATTTCAACCTGTACCTGACATCTTGTGTTTTGCCTGCAGAAGATTGTGAACTTTAGGTTTTTAAATGTGGAAATCAGTAGTATTGTAGAATTTTTTGTCAGGTGATGGTTTAAGAAAAATATGAGATTCAATTATATGTTATGCTTTTGCTTTGTTTGTTTTCAGTAGTACAAATTTGCTAGTCAGCCAACTTAAAGTAAATGTTTAAGTAACTTTAGGTAGTGTATTAAGTTTAAATACCATATGTCTGTCCAACATAACCCCAGAAAAACTCTTTTTCACTTGTTTAGCTAGTGTGCCAAATTTAATTATGCAGGGGAAAACCAAGCTTTAGTTTAGAATATTTCTCCTTATCATGCTGCATATAAAAATCAGGCCTTTTGGTGTAATCATACTTCTTTAGTTCAGTCTGCATGTAATGATATATTGTTTCAATCACCATGGGGATTGTTTTTCATTTGTAGAAACAGAGTTTGGCCTGCTATCCTTGTAGTTATATTGTTAATGCAAATCTGTGTGGGCTTTGCCATGGTAGCCACTTGAATGAAGCAGGTGAAGCTCTGCTTTGATAACCAGGTGAAAGGAGCAGGGCTGGCCAAGATCCTCCTGAAATAGTCAAGGGCAAGACTGGATTGGCCTCTGTGTTTGCCACCAAGAAGATCTTTGGCTCTGCTGCTGGATGCAGCCCAGTAGGCGTTAAGCCCACTGAGTTAAATTAA
Source organism: Sturnus vulgaris (assembly GCF_052056855.1). NCBI lineage: Eukaryota > Metazoa > Chordata > Aves > Passeriformes > Sturnidae > Sturnus > Sturnus vulgaris. The sequence goes on from NC_142244.1 coordinate 33,459,898, forward strand.
AAACCTTTAGAGAAATTAAAGTACATTAAGCCACACAGACACGAAATAAAGGTGTAAGCCTTAGTTTTAAGTAAGTAAAAATATGTTTTAAGTGCCTTAAAGAGCAAAAGCCTTAGAATTTAGTGTAAAAAACAAGCTTCAGTGAGAGCTGAAAAACAAAAACAAGCGTCAAAAACAAGTTTCAGTGAGACCTCAAAAACAGTTTTGGACATAATAAAAACATAGTAAGAATATTGTTTACGTTCTTCAGCTAGAACTGATAGACTATATGTGCAAGTTATGCATAAACTTTTGTATTATAAACTAGAATTCTAATAGGTTTAGAAGAAATGCTTCAGGTTTGTGTTTTTAGCTCATTGGGTAATTTGTAAATAAGAATCTGTGTATTAGAGTGAGAACTCTCTCACTCTCTCTTCCTCCACCATCATCATCATCACCACCACCACATGCAAGAAGAAGAGGAAGAAGAAGAAAAGAACAGAAGAAGAAGAAAGGCCAGGGAGCATCTACCTCTACTGAGGATTCTGTAGCAGGCTGCAGTATCTGCCTCTGCTCAGGACTCTGTACCAGGCTGTAGCTTCCACCCCTACCCAGGATTCTGTACCAGAGAACTGCTGCTCCTGCCTCTGCCCAGGACTTCATACCAGGGAGCTGCTTCTATTGGAGACTCTGTGCCAGGAAGCTTTTAGCATGGACTTTAACACTTGGGACTCTTAGCCTTTTGAGACTGAGGTACCTTTACAATAAACAACTTCACAGCAACCAACAATTGCTCTGCTCTTTTGAAGTTATAAAGCCATAACAATCCCAGCACCCATGTTCTTTGAACAGGAGCACATCTAAAGCCTTTCCATTTTATAAAGTCATCCTGGAGGTTGCTTGTAACTGCATGTTTAAATCCATAAATCCTTTCCTGGACAAATTTCCCAGCCTTTCTACATGTCCTGTGAGTTGATATGCATTTTTTTTCCTGTATATTACTAAAGGAGTCAATAAACACTCTAAGGCCCAACTAACTTTCACTTCAGATGAAGATTCATTCCATCATTCATCCATTTTTGACCTTCTCACCTATTCCAGTTGCAGATTTTCTACTGTTCCCCTGAAAGGAGCTTTCTTCCCAATTGGACATAAAGTTGGCATACCTAATGGTATTTTTTGCTTTACCATCTAAAGGTAAAGGAGTTGTTCAAGTCCCATCATTCACTGCTCATACTAAATGTCCAAGGCTCCTAATGGTAGCTCTACTGCAACTAAAAAAAAAGTTTCCCCTCCTATCAGTCAATTGGAGGTTATTTCTGAGGCCTCAAAACACCTTTGTTAACATACTTTAAAGCAGCAGTTAAAGGGGGAATAGCCTGTATTACCTACACCTATATTATCTGTAGTCCTTATCAACAGGACTACAGTTATATATCCTCTCACATTTCCACCATGACACTGGCTTTTGCTTTACTTGATGTCAGATTCCCCTTTCTTGCACAAATGACCAGTTTGCAAAAACTAAGCCATCCCAAGTAAAACGTCGAGGAGCCCTAATCATATACTGAAATTGAGAAAGTATTGTCATAGACCAAATGGAGTCCCAGTATGCCTCCTTTACTTTTGTTTGATTAGTTTTGCCACGTGTCCGTTCCATAAACATTTGGCTCATCATTTTTCTTTATTTGTTCATCATAAGAACACTATCCTACTGTCTGAAGTCTACCTATTTTGGTGAAAATATAATTTAGAAATTTGTCACAATCAGCTCTATTCCCTGGAGACTTCCGTTGTTTCCTAATTTTCTCTACCTGCTCCTTCCATCCAAATACAGGTTTCTGTTCACAACATGTGGTTTCATTTTTACTTCAATAGTCAAATTAATTGTTAAAATTCCCCATGGAATGGACTCACCTACTGCTCTTGGTATTGGTAAACAAGCAGTAAGCTGTGATATATTCTGCAAATTGACAAACTCCTTGATTAATCCTAACCTCAAATTCTCATCTGGAGTTTTTCTCAGGACGAGGATTAATTGCTCTATTTCTGTTTGACTTTTAATTCTCATTTTGCCTTTCTTCTTGATATGGGTGAGTGCACCTCTTTCTGAATGATTGAGTTGGCAAATTAAATTTCCTTGGTCTCTTTCCAGTTCTCAAAAACATCACTGCTTTGGAGTTTGGTATTCCCTACAAACCAGTTCTTATTTTGGACTTCGCAACATTATGTCATATCTTTGGCCTCTTTGTTCCTTATTTTCAATGGGTTGGCAACAAAAATCACCTTCACTCAACCAATGATGATACTGTCTGCAATCCTTCAGGATGATAAGGTGTGCCACTGTGCCATTTATCTAGGCATTTAATTTTAAAAACAATTATTTTCTTACTCTTTTTCCCATTTCATTTAATTTTCAATTTTCCAGGATTAAAGTTTGGAACCTGAGTAAAATCACACTTCAATTTCAATGACACTCCATCTCTAATTGATATTTCTCATTGCTCAGTTTTTACCTTGCCCCAGGCTCCCACTAACATTAGTTTCTAAATTTTTGTCGAAATGATGACTAAAACCCCACTGAACTGGATTTTCTGCAGAGATTTGCGTTGGCAATATATTATAGAAGTTGCACTCTATAATCTGCACTAACTTTAAAACTAGATTCCCCTTCCCAAAAATTAAAATATAGTTCATATTATTATTGTTATTATTATCATAAATACGCAATTATTTATCATCTTCATATGAATCCAATAAATAGTATCCCCCTAGAAAATAATATTCCATAACTAAAACAATAGGATTTATATATATATAAACTCCATGGTGTTAGTCAGTCTTATCTCTGCTGAATTTAATGTGTGGTTGCTGGTTTTACCTGTGTGTGATGAACCCAGTGTTCAATTCCTTCCACCTTGAGTGCAGTGTAAGTTACCAGGAGAACTTGAGCTGGTCCCTTCCACTTCTCCTGGATTGGTCCAAAATTCCAGGTTCTGACTCACACCATATCTCCTGGTCAGAAAGGATGTACAGGCAAGCCTAGTCCTACTGATCTGTTGATAGCAATGCATCTTTTAAGACTTAAGTGTTAGTTTCAGTACTATTAAATATTAATTTCAGCAAAACCTTTGAGACTTCTCTTGTTGGTGTGACATGGGAAAGTTTCTGGCCATCCAAAAAAAGTATCTACCAGTACCAAAATATGCCAGACCCTATTTTGCCTGGACAATGCTGAGAAATTAATTTGCCAATAACATGCATGTAAATTCCTGTGTTTCAGTAACCCTGGAGTTGGCCTTCCTCCTTCCTTGGGATTATTTTACAAAAAAAATCACATATTTTTCAACAATGGATCTATTCATTTCTGTCGTCTTTCTGCTTACTATATTCCTTTATAAAGTAGTTACCAAATTCTCTATTTCCTAATGTGTTTCCTGATATTTTAGTTCTGTTATCTTAGCTCTCTTTTATATTAATTGTGGAGGTACAATTACCAGCCTACATGAATTTACTATGAAGGTAAACTTGCTGAGATTTTCTGTAGCTTCTTATGATAGGGCTAATTGGCTGTCCTGATTGCTATAATTTGGTTTTTGTTCCCAGACATTCAACTTTGTGCTAGGTATTAGTGCAAGGACACATTTTTCAGCAATCTCTTTAGCTGTTCTGTTAGTGATTTGATTCCCTGTATTAACTGGGGAGTCTCCAAACTGATGAGCTTTTCAAGGCCATCACGGCCACTTCTTTCAGCTTTTGCACACTCTGTAGCAGACTAATTTCTTCTTTGTATTTAATTGGTGCCTCCTATGCTGATAACAGTTCCCTTTTCTCCATGTGGTTTCATTTCATGATGTATTATTCCAAACTCATGTTTTAAATCAGTCCATATGTTTACTCTTTTTCCTTCAGCGATTTCTAGGACTCATTGTAAGGCCACTAATTCTGCTTTTTGTGCTGATGTGTTAAAAGGTAAAGCCTGGGTTTCTATTACCTGAGTCAAGGCTCCTAGTGCATAACCAGCTTCCTGTTTTCTGTTTTGTACCATGCTGCAGTGCAGGTCCAGTTCTGGGCCCGGGATGGGATTGCTATTGAGGTCAGGTATGCCAAATTCCACTTGTTCAGTGGTTATTTGTGTTAGGAAAATTAATTCAAGATGCCAGAGGTCCAAAAAGGAGGCAGAGGAGTCCTGTAACTTTATTCAAATAATGGTAGAGACCATGGAACATTTCCCGTGGGGTCTCTCGAATTGCTAGAGAGCACAGCCTCCTTTTTACCCTGATTTCCCAGTCTCATTTCCCTCTCTCTTTCCCCTTTGGCTGAGGTACTTGAGAGGTGCAGACTTCCCAGATTTCCTAATACAGATCCCCATCTAATGTGCAACACCCCCCCCCCCCCCCCCATGCCTTCTATTTCTCTGTATCTCTTTTCTTTTTCTCTCAGTCCAGGAATTTAGCACGACCTTGAATGAGTAACAGTGTATGTCAATTAGTGGAATTCCTCTGGAATTTATGGTTCCTCCCATTGCATCTTTCACCTATCAGTATCTGGCTTTATCTACAAGCAGGCCCACAGTTTGTTTGTAAAAACACCTCCCTCTCATTCCTTTCACTAGGCAGTCATGATCCAAAGATCTCTGGGCTTCTTCTGAAACCTGGAGAAACAAGGCTGGGTTTAAAGTAGTGGTTACCTTAAGCTCAGCATTGCCCTGCTCCAACAGAGCAGCCTGGTATTGCAGCATCCTGCTGGCAACATCCAGTGTCCTCCTTTCTGTTCCAAACTAGCTGTGCCCACGTGGGGCACACAGGAGCTTTTGTGCTTCTCTGCAGCTTCCACCTCTCCAGGTATCCACCTTTATTTCCATTGTCCAGTTGTTTGGACAGGATACTTTCATGACCCAATGCTGCACCAGTACCCCTAGTGCCAGGTGCATCCTTTGCTGCACAAATAACTCAAATGGCTTGATTTAAGTGTGAGAGTCCCAATGAAGGAGTTGGCATTAAGGTTCTTTTAGGGCTTCAAAGACCCTCTGACTCTCAGGAGTTTATACCAGGTATTTTTGGTGGAGGACTGTGCAAGGGTTTTGCCAGTACTCCATAACTAGCAATCCATGACTGACTGTACCTAAGAAGGCTTGTATTCCTTGGCTCTGGAGTCTGGCAAATGGTTTCTTTTCAGCTGCTTCTCAAGCTTCTTCTTCTTCTTCTTTTTTTTTTCTTAACTGCGAGATCTCAAAACTAAAATATATTACTGCTTCTCTGTATATTTGTGCCATTTTCTTTGACACTCAATATCTAAATAGTCCCCAGAAATTTAATAGACTTACACTAGCACTGAGGCACTTACTTTCAGTCTTGATTGCTGGTAAAATATCATCCATACATTGTAGTAAAGTTCTATCCAGATTTTCTTTTTCCAGCTTTCCAATTTTTTTCTTTTTTTCTTTTTTCTTTTTTTTTTTTATTGTGAGCACAATCCATGTCAGCTGCACTTTCCACCTGGTGTTTGGACTCCCCCACTCAAAAGCAAACAATTTCTAACTGTCTGTGTCAAGACATATTGCAGAAAAAGCCTCCTTAAGATTGAGCATCACAAACCATTTGTATTCCCCTTTCAGTGCTGTCAATAGTGTGTACAGACTGACTACTGCTAGATAAATATCAGGTAATTTTAATTAATAGCCCTTAAACCTTACACTAATCTGTAACTGGTAATATCAGTATGTTATATTCTAATTCACACTCTTTCAGTAACCCATATTCCAAAAATTTTTCAATAAGCTTCTCCAACTTTTTACTTGCCTTCCACTTAAGAGAATATAATTTTTGCTTTACCAGTTTGGCTTCAGATTTGAAAGCAATGCTTTCTGGTTTGCCCACCTTTGATCATCCAGGCATCTCAGTTCTCTATACCAATGGGGTTAATTCTCTACCTCCTCTGGGATTTCTTCCAGCTCTTTTTTTATTCCTGTAACATAAAAATCTTTGCCTCAACAGCTTTTGAGTCTGATATTTGAATTTATTTCTTCATCACAGGAAGTTATTTAATCATCCAACTTTCCCAATAAATCTCTTTCCAACAAGGGCATTGTTCATTCAGGCACACACACATTGGTGTGTCTCCCACTGTTTTCTTAACTTGAATGCTAATGTTTGTAAAAAACCAAGCCCGTTCACTTCCCTCCCTATTGCACCCACAATGCTTACAGGCTCCAAACTAACTTTTTCTCTACACATAATTAATACCAACTAAGTTGCTCCTATGCTGATTAAAATTAACTTTTTCCTTCCCCAACAGGGAGAATAACTGGTGAACAAGATGCTTCTTGACTGAAACAGAATGGTCCAGTAACTTCTTGGTGAGGTTTGTAAGGTTACACATTCCAAACATAGACTAGTGATATTTCTATACCTCATACTTTGCAATTTTCTACTTTTAATCATAGCTAACCCTTTAATATAATTTAATCGAGTATTTGATCAAAATATTCCTAACAATATGAGTGTGTGTCTGTCCACCAAGAACTCCCAAGGGTCACAGATAAAAGCCATGTTGTTTGTGGAGCTAGAGGTGACAAATGGCTTCTGGAAGAGAGATACAGACATTGCTCAGTGTCAGCCCATGACATACTGTGTAGATCTTTGGAGAAAGCTGTTTACAGGCACATTGTAGGGAAAAGAGATTTTGCAGTTTAGGAAAGTACTCATCCCATGTCTTGACTTCATCCCATGTCATAGACTTCGTGTCTGTTGCTGTCAGAGCAGAGTCACTGGAACGGATCATGTAAACGAACTCATTTTGCACATTATCCTGCAGGAAGATTTCCCATCAAATCTCTGCTGAGCCCATTAAAGCTGAGTGTCACCATCTTATCTTAAATGTGTAAGACACTTCAATCTACAGGATGCAAAGAGGCCCATTCCTTATTAATATAAGTTTTTCATTCCAAGTTAGGTGAGTTTATCACAACCTTGAAATTCATTAATTTCCACCATGAACTTCCATTTGTGCTCTGCTTTTTATGATAGAAGTGCATTCCTAGCAGACCTTATCTGGTAGTATTTATGATCCTTTCCAGCTTTCAGAAGGTTGCATTGCTGCCACAGATACTTACAATGCATTTACAAACAGACATGTCAAAATGAAGACACTGGCTGTGCATGCCTTTACTTCCTCTTCCAAGCCACACAAGATTTCCTGCTGGATTAGGGTGGCATACATTGCTTAGCCAACAGCCCACACCACTCCCTTTGTCCTTCCCAACTGGAGACAGGCGCTTTCTGAGGCAGCCAGCACTCAAGCCAAGAGACTTAGACAAGCTGGCAGCAACTGGCAACATCTGGCAGCAGCTTCAGCGTCAGTCCTGTAATCACTAGAGCTCCTTGTCCCTCAGAGGAGACTCAGCAATTTTCCTCAGGCATCTCATAAAAAGAGAAATGGAAGCTGAAATCCTCATAATGTCAACTTGTTGCATTTTGGGATATCCCAGGTAATGGGAAAAAACCCCAAGGCCAGTTCCTGGAAGGAGAAATAGCTCTGTAGCTGTTCTAGTCCAAGGCTGGCTCTGTGCATGCAGGCAGTGCTGAGTCTGAGCTAAGCTGCTCTCCTGGAGTGCTGCTGGCACACAGAGTGTGCCGTCACTCACCTTGAGGCAGAGCTGGATCCTTCATGGTCTCTGAGAAGTCACTTGGGTCCTGCTGCTGCCTGTTTCCCTGTGCTCTCGTCTGAGGAGCACACCTGCAGAGCCTCTGCAGTGCTCTAGGCACATCTAGTCTTTCCTAGGTTTGGCTTGGTGTCCCATGAAGGTATTTGAAATGTTTCCAGACCTGATGAGGCAGTGCTGTGCTCCAGCTGAGGAACCCAGCCAGACTCTGCACAGAGCCAGCTGAGCTCTCCACACGCACAGTGCAGTTAGTGCCCAAGCAGAACGCTGCTGAGGGGATGGTCACTGCAGCTACTCCTTAGTGTCTTCCTAGGATTGTGACTCTTGACAGGTTTGCCTTGGCCACCTTTTTAAAGGGGTTTAAGTCAGCTCACTGTTGCTGAGCTGCACTGTGCTGTTCCAGCATAGTGGTTAGGTGAACAGCAAGAACTGTTTGGGACTTGGGAGGTACTATCTTTCCTAAGTATTTCCACAGGAAATTCCTATAACAACACTCAAAAAGACCATAAAGACTTGCAATGGGAAGTTTTTTTACAAATCTCAAAATAAATGGATTTTGCCCCTTTGCACTCTTATCTGTATACTCATCCGTATCATAAAATATTCTGAGTTGGAGAGGACCCACAAGGATCAAATCAAAGTCTAATTCCAAGATGTGTGCATCTCAGTGTCCTGGCCAGGACCACTTATGTGCAAGAGAGATGGTGCAGGGTACATAGTGGTTCTCTGTAAGAAAGGCCTGACAAGACATGAGTTAAAGAACAGCTGTTTTAATAAAATAGAACAGGAAGAGGAGTAGAGACAGCAAGTAAATCTAAGAACCCCTTCAGACGCTGGGCACCCTGTGTTCAGGAAGCGTTGCTCAAAACCAGAGGGGAAGCCCTGCTTGAGTTTGGTAGGGAAGGTGATTAAGCTTTGCCGACCCTTTGTGGGTGAAGTCTCTCATGAGTGGTATTTGTGAGCACTTCATCTTTGACAAAGTGCTGACAGCATGGAAAGATCTGGCGACACACAAGGCAGAACCACCGTGCTTTCCACAGAGCCGAGCTCCAGGTGCTTCAGGGAAGGTGTGTACACTGCACCGAACAGCTGCGACCTACACAGAAGAATAAACCATGCTTTTCTGCCAAGGAACCATTATCATCCATTTGAAATGTAGAAGCAGACTCCAAAGAGATGGTTCAATCACTACACAGGTTTGTTTATTTTTTAACTGGGAACCTGTGTCAGGCCCCCCGCAGCTCAGATAAGGCGGGAGGAAAGAACAGAGAGCAGTCCTGGGGGCAGGCGAGTTTGGAGACGTCATTAAAGAGGCACCAACAGTGGTCAAGCAAAGAGTTCCTGTTTCCTGTCTCATCACGCCGTGCCAGCGGAGCCTGGGGGTGTGCTTTGTGTGTGGGCGGCCGCGGAGCCTCGTCTGCAGGGACAGAGAGCACGACAGCACTGGGAGAGGAGAAGCCATGCACCAGAGAGGGCTTAGAGGGTAAAAGGAATTGCTGACCAAAAAAAAAGAAGCACCCCAGCTCCAGCTGTGTTGTTGCTGCTGCTTCAGGCCGGGAGCATCGCTGGCTTTGCAGAACGCTTGGTGCCTGCGCAGTCTTGGGGGAGGGCGAGGGCAATGCCACCAGCAGCGGGACCTTTGTCCCCAGCGTGGCTGCGGTGGGCGAGGGGCTGCCCCGGGGCCTGAGCCTGCTGGGGAAGTTGCCCAGCGCTGTTTCGGAGGCTGTCCCGGCAGCCACAAGCCCCTGAGGACAGCGGGCTGTGGCACAGCGCAGGAGCCGTGCGGGATGCTGGGCACGGGCTCGGGCGGGAGAAGCTGGAATTGCTCTTCTCGCTCCGCAGCTTCGAGGCACCCAAAACTGCGTGTGCAGACCACGCAGGGGGAGGTTCTGTTGCAGAGCTTGGTGAAGAAGTGACTCGGTTGTGCAGAGCGTTACCAGGGGACCAAAAAAACCTGACAAATTTATGCTCATGTATTTTTAGGCATTATCGTTTTTGCTATTATTATCTTGCAATGAGCAGAGTTTTAAAGTTTCTAATAAAAGTGTTAGAGGAAAAAAGGTAAATTATTAAATATCTATAATGATGCAGTTTATTACACAGTTTTAATAAGAGTTTTTTATTCGTATTAGGAGCTATTTTTGTAATACTAGTACATTTTAAAATAATCTCACCGCATTCCTGTTCAAGTTACGGATGATGGGACCATACAGTAGGAAATACATAAATAACACGTTTTAAAACTTATTTTGTAATCAGTCAATACATCGTCAAGGTTTAATGCACATGTATGTGGCAGCTGCATATTAATAAAAAATAAAGCCTAGGAGACAGTTATGCTGGCTGTCATTCTTCTGCCATTTTCTGCCCTAAACATCCCTCTAAACATTTTGGGGTACAATCCGCCTTTCAAATTATTGGTCACACTTTACAGTGCGTTTCCCTGCAGCTCTCAAATTCTGAAAGTATTAAAAGTTCACCTCTATGACATCGATGAACCAAATTTAGAAAGAAAAATAATATTGTTTTCTTCTTCTTGATATCTCTGATTATTTGCTAACTATGAATTTTGTCTCAATAGCTATTATGTGATTTGGGGGTTTTTTTGAGTTATACTCTATGTGTATATGGGTACCATGTGTAACAATGCTGAATAGGAAGGACAGTTGGTGATAACTATAAAAATTTTTTTAAAAGAGTTTAAAAAAGAGGTGATTGCATGGATTTGGGCAATGTATCTGTAAACTCTTAATTTACTTTAAGTATTCTTTTATCTGACTTGAAGAGAAAGATGAACACTGTCTCGGTATATATTCTACAGTGTGTGAAGGTTTTATCACAGTTTTAAAATTTCTCATTTGTCCTTCTGGTAGTGTTGTTTAAATTTTCATTAATCTGCTGTTTAAAAATAGCAAGTTATAGATGTAGCAAATATTTATAAGAATGCAGACTTTTGATCATATTGCATTAAGTTGATTACTCCACAAATTTCACTCGGCTTAACACAGCCCTAAGGTGTTTGTATCTTGAAGATTAGAGTATTTCAGGATTGTTCTAAAGAAATAGCTTTATGTCCCTGAAAATATGCATAGGACCCATTGCAATGGCTGGTCCAGAGTGCAGTATTTTATGGGGTCAAAATACGGGCAAGGGGGTGCTTAAGACATGTTTAAGATTCGTAAGTTTTAACTTGTTTGTGAGTTATAATCAAATGAGAACATCTACAGATACCTTTGAACAAATCAGATCTCTGTAATCTGTCGTGACATTGCTTTCCAAAACCTTAGAGGTACCTTCTGTGAAAACTAGATTAACTGACTTGGCTTGAATATTGGGAGCTTAATGAATTTTTTTTTGTGAACTTCAACCAGTCACATATTTTACATGTTTACTGTGAACATACGATATATTATATATATGTTCCCTAAAAATTGAGTTTTACAGAAATTTAAGCTAATAGACATTAACTTCCAAATAACATAATATGAATAGAAAAAGTGCATCTCTTTTAACACCTCAAATGAGGAAGCATTAAAATTGAGTCTGTGCTTCAATTTTGTCTCTCCTAGTCTTTTTTTTTGACAACCTACTAAAGGAATTACATATAATAAAATAGTTATTCCTGTACCAGAATTAAACATTTGGTGACATTTACATTTGTTATTACATTTACATAAATTCGATAGAAAGTCTGATAAAGAAATCTGCATGTGTGGTTTCTTTGAATTATATAAATGGAGTTTACATGGAGAAGACAAAGAGACACGCTCTGTGGTTTATGAACTGGTTTGTGTGCATATGTACTTTAATGTGAAGGAGGCTGAGATGTGGCAGAAGGCAGGGTGAGAAGACAAAGCCTTCTGACTGACTTGGATAAATGAGTTGCTTTTTTACACAGGTGATAAGTCCTGCAGATAGAGAATATGCCACAGTTACTTTTTCTGCAGGATTTCATTTGTCCCTAGTTCAGACTGGGGAGCTGTGTGACTTTTTTAGTTTCTTTGTTTGTGTTTTTTATTGTGCTTTCTGTTTGTTGGTTTGGGTTTTTGTTTGTTGGCTTTTGTTACTAATGAGTACTAGTCTATAAAACAATTTACAGGCTTATTGCTTCTCTCTTCAGAATCTGATCAGTTGTCTACTAGATTTATTCTGAATTATTCTAATGTGGAAAAACATACATCCGAAGTGCATTCTCATATAAGTCTCTATATAAGGCAATTGTACAGAGGCCACAAAGTGCCTCTAGAGACTTCATTATTTATGTATTATGCATAATTACTGAGTGTAAAAGATATAATCAAGACTACTGGCAGTTTTTGTATAGGTTCTTAACTGACAATATTTAGAGGTCCTTTCTGAACTCGGAAAATATCCATCCTGAGAGTTGCATCTTTTTGCATAGAGCACTTCTTTCTTCTTCTCTCATATTGGATGGTGTTGACTGTGTTAATCCTTACGAGAGTACAAACAGCAAGAGAATCCAGTAAGGAGAAATATCAGCTTCATAGCGTATCAGTGCTTTTGTTTTCTTTCTTTTATTTTTTGTATTAGTTTTTGCAAAATTCACAACAGCTCCCTACATTGAAATAGGAACCTTGTAAAACTGTCATGACGCACAAAAAATTGTGGAGAGCTTTTAGAAATACTGCCACTGATGGGGAAGAGGACAGGTGTAGGGAGGGGGAGGAAGTGGAAGTTCTGCATGCAGCTGTTAATGAGGGGAGGATAAGTGGTTCAGGGTTTCATTCCTTTAGTTCCTTTACCCTGCCTGGTGCCTGCCTCTCCATTTTCCTTGTGTTGCTGTCTCGTGCTTTGCCCTTCTCAGTTCTCCTCCAATTTCCTCCACCGTCCCCCTTTTAATGTACTGGAGTACTACTGAAAACAAAGTTATGACCAGTTTCTCTTCTGTTTCAGCATGTATATATCTAGGAGGGTATTGAGACAGCAGTTTGATCCCCGCACATGTCCAAACGAGACATACCTGCTGTGCGAGCTGCAGTGGGGTGGGAGTGGCAGGTTTTGGATGCACTGGGTCAAAAATGACAATGCTGACAATTACCATGCGGAAGAGTACTTCCTGGAGCAAATCTTCGAGCCAAGAAGCTACAGTTTCTGTGACATCACCTGGTACCTGTCCTGGAGTCCCTGTGAGGACTGCTGTGCTATAATACAGGATTTCCTGGAGGAGGAGCACAATGTGAACATGCACATCCACGTAGCACGGCTCTACTACGAGCACGATCCCGGAAACCGCGCAGCCCTGAGGGAGCTTGCCAGCTTCCCGAGAGTAACCATTCAAGCCATGGATGTGGAAGGCAAGGATTCCCATGCTTTGTGGGACTGGGGAAGGGTGAGCTGGTGACTTTTGTATGGGCTTGCTTCTATGACGCCCCGTGTCCCACTCAGCTTCCTTGGGGGCATAACCATCTCCATGCAGTGAATGAGAGTCACATCCAAAAAAAAAAAAAAAAGTTTAAATAGTGTAGGAGAAGAGGGGCAGGACCCTTAGCAACCAGATCTGTATGAAAATTCTCCTTTATTTAGAGATACCATCCTTATGGCACTCCTGAGGGAATGGGAGACTGTCTCCCATTGTCTCTCTCCTCTCCCTTGTCCTAAGGGAATAAGTGCAGTTGCTGGGATAAGGCTGGCTGAAGAGCTGCTCTGCAGTTAAGGGAGGGAAAAAAATTGCCCCAAGTGAATGGCATTGGTTCCAAATACAGAGTGGACAGCATCCATCAGCTGACCTATCCATGGCCAAGCTGGCTCTGTGATATGGACACAAGGAAGAGCTTAAAAAGTCGTGTTCCGTGAGCTTCTCTGGTCTCTGAATAAACTCAGGCTAATTATCTTGCTTCTGTTTCTCCAGACTATATGTACTGCTGGGATACATTTTTACAAACAGACGGCTATTTTGATTTCACGGCGGGGAGCTTTCTGTCGGTGATAGAGAAGAATCGTCTAAAGCTGGAAGAGATCCTTATGGTCAGTACCCCCTGAGAGGCAGAGGGAATCACGTGAAATGATTTGCAGTCTAGGGCAACTGAGCTGTAAAGAGCAGGAAAGAAGCCCTTGTTCACATGTAGGTCTAGATGGACTTTAAAGAGTACTGCAGCAGGCTTTTGTAAAAGGTAATGTACTAAAATCATGGGAACTATCCTGTCTCACTGGGAGTGAGGCACTGCAGATATTTTCTCATCATATTGATGCCATCTTGGTTTTTGCCTTTTTTTCTTTTATATGTTCTCTGTATTCTTCGCACATATATTTGGAGCTCTGTAGCTTATTATTGTATTCTAGCTAGTTTGCTCAGTGCTTTTCCGTGTCCTTTCCCTAGGCAGGAAGACAAGACAAATTCCAGAGCTCCAAGCCCCAGAGGATACAAAGCACCTCTCCTATCTTGGTTCTTCCTGGGAACCAAGGTTGAGAACAAGGTCCCAAGGTCTTTGAGACACATTTTCATAAATAAATACAGCTAGTACCAAGTGGGGAGTTCCAGAGAAGGAGCTTAACTTTGGGGGAAATTGCATTACCATTTGTCCTCCTAATTGGTATTTTTTATCAATTATGCTAATTTCCTAAAACTAATCAAAACTATATTCACCCCACATGGGGAGGCTTTAGTGGACATTCTTCATAACTTCCCCTGGAGGCCTCCAAATAAAAATCTAGTTTTATATTACCTCCTATACTAAAATTATCTCAGGTTTCATTTTTAGGTTGAAAAAGGCAACAATATTCTGAAGGAAAAACTATGAGTGCAGTTTTTCTCCTTTGGGTTCCAGGGTGGGAAATTCCTTGATTTTTATCTGGAGCTCCAGTCTCATCTCAGAAGCCCTCCACCAGATTCCTTTTTAACCTGGATCTGAGCATGGGTTTCAGTTTGCCAAATGGTGCTACTCAGCCCTTTTCTCACAATGTCTGCAGTGATCTGACACCCCCAGTTACTGGGCCCCTGCATACTTCATTGAAGTCCCTTCTAAATTCCATTCAGTAATTCTGTGACTGATTGGAAGAATATAGTTTCTGTGAGATGAAAAAAGCTGTTCAAAACAGAATGTCTGTACCCTGCCAAAATTCACCTTTGTTTTTGTTTTGTGCCAGATGTCGTGAAAGACAGGAGAGAGAAGAGTGTGTTCAACATCAGTGCTGAAAGTTTGTGTCGCTGTGTCCCACAAGAGATTTTGCTTGGATGAATAAGTCCACATCCTTGGCTGGGAAGGACTATATTAAAAAAAAACACCTAGCAAAACTAATATAAGTGCTTCAGCATTTTGATTTCAATGTATTAGAATTTTCTGACAAATGCTATTTTTAGTGAATGAGAGTGAAAGAAATCTATGGCTGTGTGGGTCGTTGGTTATTTGGGAAATCCATTTTATATGGCATATGTGGAAAAGTAACATCTTGGGCTACTACAAGTAATAGACAGCTTCAGCTATGTCTGTTTCAAATCACAGCAAGTTCAAAATGCTATTGGAGGATCTAAATGTCATACTTCTTTCTTCCATTTCAGGATCTTCATTTATAGAATCAAAGAATATCTCAAGTTGAAAGGGATCCAAAAAGATCATCAAGTCCAACTCCCTTCTTTTCTCAGGACTTCCTAAAACTAAACAACATGTCTGAAATCATCATCCATGTTATAAACAGTTATGTAGTAGTTGACTTTCTCTATAATTCGTTTGTTTTAATTATAAAATTGTAATACTTTGTAGATAATTAGTGTAAGTCTCAAATTGCTTTTAAGTATGGTAAAATTTGTAATGGCTTGTGGGCAGCATAAAAGGGGAGACAAGGCTTTCACAAGATGTAAGTGGGCTTGTGAAAGGTGTATTTTAAGATATTATTATTATTGCAAAATATATATCCAAGATAGCATAAGTGAAGAGCAGAAGACCATAAAAGAAGAGTACCAAGCTTAAAATGGCATCAGAAGACCACCCTAGACTGCCAGCAACTACTGAACTGTGCGAATGCTGCAAAAACCTGAAGTAATATTGTAGTCAAGGAGCCCAAAATAAATCTGAAAAATCATCTGAGGGAGTAACACAATTGTAACAATATAAAAACCTGCAGACAGAAGAAGTGGGTGTGCCTGGCTGTGGCCACACACCCAGTGTACGCTGTAACTATGGCTTTATGATTATGCCTTGTAATCATTTATTAAAACTCTTAAAAATTTAAGAGGACTGGATTTCGTTTCTCACATCAGTGAAGAATTTATTCCTCATGTACAAGCTGAACATCCACTAATGCAGCTTGATTCCATTTATATCACTCCTATCACTGATCAGTGGTTTCAGGGTTACATAAATTTCAGGATTACCTGGTCCCAAGTGGAGAATCCAGCACTTGCTCTTGTAGTATTTCATACAATTGGTGACTGCTCAGCTCCTCATTATCCAGATCTCTCTGCAGGGCCTCTTTACCCTCAAGGCAATCCACAGATCCTCCTAGTTTAGTATCATTGGCTAAAAATAATTACTTGATTTTGGTTCCTACATTTGATTCCCCCATATAGATGATTTATAAGAACGTTGAAGATCACTGGCTGTAAAAATGAGCCCCAAGGAACCCCAGTGGTGACAGATGTAAACCCCTTGACTGTAACTTTTTGAGCCATCACCCAGCTGCTCACCTGGAGCCCTATGGACTTATCTAGCTGTGTGCTGGACACTATTTATTATTTATTATGGTCTATGCCTCTTGAGGTGCTGAGGGCTTAAAAAATTGGTTATCTTGACTGCCCTCACTTGTGGCTTCCACTGGCACAGTGCCCACAGATGGCCCAGGAGCTAATATGTTTAGTATGGACTGCAATGAAGAAAATTAACTCCATCCTTGATGGTGTCCAATGGTTGTAATGCCTGATCCAGGTAGATGTTTTCTGCTTTTGATGGAGGTTTTGCCTCCCATGACAGCTACGTCTTCCAGGTGAATTTTGGGGAGAGTTTAACCATATATTGCTGTCATTGAGCAATGACTGAGTGCTTGGAAAATAAAATCTCGTAGCTGAAAGTTCCTAGAGCTGCTCTGAACACTCTGCTTGGTACAAACTATAGAAAAGCTTTGTTTTCTCTCAAGTGAAGTCCACCTGGCTATGTGGTCCCCCTCCTACTTAAAACTGCTGGGTGTGTGGTGGCTGACTCAGGCTCTCAAGCAGAGCCTGGAGTCTAATCCCCACAGGGTTTGAGGTAATTATTGTTCTGCTTTGTGCTTTGACAAAGCATGTGCATTGAAACAAAGACAGAGAAATGAAGCAAAATCAGAACGATAAGTATGTAGAACTTCAGTTACTGAAAGTAGTGTGAGAAGACTGTGGAAGGACTGCTTAGAGTAGAAAAACATTCCAAAGTACAGATATGATCACTTGCAGACTTTTATTTTCACACTGACTCCTCATGAAGTATCTTTAATGAGCTGGGCAATCCTTTGATTTCTACAACCTCACCAGTTAATATAAAAGAATTATATTATCAGGCTGTTTTGTTAGCAAAGTAAGCACACAGGTAAGTCTTTCCCACTAGCCAATTATTTTTCACTTTGCCTGGCTCAGAGCTCTGCCTGCACATCCTTGTGACTGGCTGCCATTCCACTTCACTGTTCAGAGGCAGCCTCATAAAGCTCACCCAGCAGTGGCAGGATGCCACCAGTTATCTTAATCTGTGTTTCGGTTTCCACATGTGAGCAAGAGTCTCAGTAAAGAAGTATGGTGATGCTGTGCAGCCTGCAGAGGAAATGAAAGCAAAGGTACTACGGGGAGAGAGAAAAGAGCCATGAGTGGGTGTGCTTATCAGAGTTGCAAAGTAATATGCTCCCAAGGAGATGTATTTGTGTATCTACAAGATTGTTTTCATATGCATTATTGCATTATTGTGCATACACATATATGTAAATATCCATAAGTATCTTAAGAGTGTGAATTCATACATGTAGGTTCATTCATAAACACGGTTTAGCCTTTTTTAAACGTGGAGGTCACAGAATAAATCTCAAAAGGCTCTGTGTGGTTTCTCTTTCCATAAAAAATACAAATACCTACTGAGAAAACTCCATTAAATCCAAGTAAACACACAGTGGATTTTCGTTTTACTGTCAAATGTGTCATCAGCAGAACTCTTGAACTAACACAGGATTTACCATTTCAAATTAAGTCCAGGAGGCAGCCTGTAAGTGGAGGCTGAGACTTAAGCTTCTGTGGCATAAGCCCCAGGCTTTTGTCACATTTAAATTTGACCTTTCTCTTTGCTCCCAGACTTCCACTTGGTGATTCTCACTTCTTTCCAATAGGTCATTCAGCCAGAGAATAAAAAGCTCAGTACCTGTAAAATCCTCAGAGATTTGCAAATTGGGATTTTTGGTGATTCAAACCTTGTCCCTTTTCATCTTCTTTGATGTCTGATTTAACTTTCCTTCTGTGCTCCTTTTTCTTCTCTAACCTTCCCTAATTTCTTCCATATATTTCCATTTCTAGGATTCTGTCCCAGTCCAGATTTGTTACCAGATGCACATCTTGAGTTTTGAGTGTCAGATAAGCTAAAAGACGCTTGAGAAAAGGGAGTGCAGACAACCTCTCTGTAATTGTCATGCTGCAGACATGTTCTGCTGCAATCTCTTTACTGGGAGACATCTGAAGGGACCCAGCTCCCTGATGCTCTGTCCACCTCTCCATCACTTCGTGTGCATCCTGGAGGCCCTTTGTAAAATGCTCTGAGGAAACTGTGAAGCTTCTAGATTATTTTCCCTGGTGAATCTGGTCATATGTATACAGCATGGCTCTACTACCACCAAAGGGAATATTCTCAAGAAGGTCTAAGGAGCCTGGTGGTTAAAGGAGGCATGAGCAAGTGTCTGTCCACCATTCTGTGCATTCTGTGCACCCTTTGCTGTGTATGTTCCTCCAAAACACATGCATATGAGAGTGGTGGTTATTAAAAGAAATCCTTTTGCTGGAGTTGTTGAGATACATCCAGATGTTACCAATAGCTCAGCATCACAAACCACCTCCACATTTATCTCTTACCTTACCTTAGGCAGCTTCTGTAAGGGAACATAAGTGACTACATAAGAAGTAGAATGAAAATTTTTACCACAGTTGTTTTGAGTAATACAAGACTCCACCTATATAGATAACCCTTGCTACAGGCACATAGCAATTTAAGGGATACAGATGGATTACTGCTGGTTGCTCATAAAAACCAAGGAACAGGTTTCCCACCTAGTTGTATGATCGTTCTGGAGGTCATCATCCTCCTCTTGACTCACTGAAGTGTGGTCCCCATAAACAGAATGTGCAAGTTTTTCTAGAAGTATGAAAATTCACTTGTGTGGCAACCTTGTGTTCCTGACAAGGAAAAAAAGCAGCTACTGAATTTGGAAGAGATTCGTCTTCCCACATTAGGCAAACAAGCTTTCATTTTTTTGTTTTTTCTTCTGGCTTTCCACCACCATCTCATACAGCACATTCAGCTTCCTGGAGACTCCTGAAAATGTTGCACTGCTGATTCCTTGCTTGGTCATTTTTCTTTCTCCACTTTTTGTGGCACATTGCTGGTTTTCTGTCAGGAAGTACTGCTGCTAATCAAGCCGTTCCTTGCAGATCAGACTAATAATCTCTAAGCCTAATTCACACCTGCTTATTTGTAAATATGTACGGTAAGGGCAGGGCAGTGAAGGGAGTACTACAGAACCAAAGCATTCCTGTCTCACTGTGAGTCATGCCCACAAACTGAAAACCACGTTAGTCAATCACGTTTTTGTTTCAACAATCTTGGAGTGTTTGAGTTGCTCCCCTTCATTCTTCTATAGTAGGAAATCATGCAACCACCAGGGGACAGTTCTGTGCTGAGAAGTGAGGAGTGACCTTGCAGCAGAAGAGGCCTGGAGGGCAGACTCTGTGCTGGCACTGCCTGATGACCTGCCACAACCAGTCTTCTTGACAGAGAGTCCTGCCAGTGCCTCAATCCCTACTCCCTCTGAACTCCACCATTCATGTACACTTCTAGGTTTTTGTCTTCCCTGGCAGGAAAGTGAATATTTTTTGACAGTAGAATACTGAGAGCTTGCTGCAGAGAATACAAATAAATCACTCCCTTAGCTTTAAAATCCCATGTCCGGCTTGGCACCAAGGAAGGCAATCTCTACATTGTGCATCATGCCAAAAATAATTGTGTCACAAAACCAGAAAAACTGTGAGTGACAGAGACCGATTCTACCTAAGCCATGTGAAGAATTATTTTGTAATCCCTTTCCTCTGTAAGCCAGTTTTGGGTGTGTCAGTCAGAGGAGACCTTCTCACTAGAAACTAGCATTGTTTCAGTAATTTTTCAGATTAAATGGGAAATATTCTTTTGCTGCATTTTGTGAAAGTTACAGAACTGATTGCAGTAAGGTGATGCCCAGTTCATAATGCTGAGCAGATTTCTCAGGGCACTGGAAAATATCTGTTCTATTTACATCAGTGAACTGATATCATGACCAATTGCTTCTGCAGATACTCCACAGATGGCTCAGGTCTTGCTCTCAGAGTGTCCACATGAGTACAGAGCTCTGCTCAGTTGTGATATTTCAAAAATATGTGGATGTTCCCTCACTGCCAAAGCTCTCCTAGATGCTGGGAAGCTTGCTTAGAGTGAGCCTGAGAGTGGCTGCCCAGTCACTGCCCTCAGCTTGGTGCTCACACACACTGAGTGTCTGCCTCGATTTTGTGAGGACTCAGGCTCAAGGGGGTGTGAGCTGTCCTTGGAACTCCAGGGGAGAAGTTCCATGAAGGGAAATGGCAGAAACCACCACCACCACCGCCTGCTGGAGTTCCACAGACTCACAGGTTTTGCACATGATGTCTTCTGTTTCCCTCTTTCCATTGGGCTGTGTTCTCGTGGCATCTGGGTGTCAGAAAAGTGACATGCCATGCCACAGCTGTGTGGCTTGATGCCATTTGTAGAGATGCTTTTCTCTCTTGTTGCATTGGGTGACTACAGAAGATTTGCTTTTCTGTTCTGGAGCCAGAGTTTAAAAAGGAATCTAATTTCTGTCAGCACTGAGAAAAGTGGCTCACCTGTTAATTCCAGCTTCTGGAAGGTAACCTTGTACTCAAGGCCAGATCAATTTGTGGGTGGGGTCACCCCCATTTGCAGTTCTTTGATGCCAGGGGCTTGCTTTCAGCTTCAGCCACTTGGATAATGCACATAAGAGCAAAGTCACCATAAGGAAATGCTCAGCTGAGCAACATTAATAAGGACCAAAGAACAGTATTCTGATTCAGGAATAGAAACTGAAACTAATGTAAGACTTATAAAGGCGTACCAGTTTCCCAGGAAGCCACACACAAATCCAGAAACATCCATGGCTGCTGTCAGTGCCAGAGGTAAGTATATTTCTGTGAAAGGCAGGCCTATTTCTCCATATTCAAGTGTAAATATTTACAGTAGTTGTATCTAAAGGACTGGAGTGTAGACACAAATGTGTTTTGTTGGCACGAGGATACACAGGAGACAAATGTGGATTTGTGTTTTATGTCTTTGAATACATTATCATACCTTGAGTCTTAGGTCTAGCTTCAAAATATTAACATAATTTTGTTAACCTTGGTGTGGCAGGCAGAATTCAAAATCTAAAAGGACTTTTACTGTGAAAAGAGATCTCAAAGGCATTTAAGAATGGAGGAATTTAGTTAGCTTATGTATTCATCTATTTTATTTTCATTGTGATAAATAACTAAAATATTCTTCTTAAAGAATCAGGGCAACAAGGCTGTGCAAGGAGTTGATTGTGTCTCTGTTGATGTGGAAAACTATTTTCTTCCTGTTAAAATGTAATTTTACTCTGTATAATTCATAATTTCTTATCTTCAAGAGCTAAGCTGCAGAAAAATGCCTTTAGTATCTTAATTCTAAGTAAATTTAAAAAGAAATCTTTATTATATTATGTGTAATACATAAAAACTAAAAATAAAATTAATTATTTTTATTTTATATACACTTAAAAATTTTAAAAATGAAATTAATTATTTTATGAAATAAAATGATGATTCCTGGATCTTTAAGTTTTCTATTGGTGGATTTTTACAAAATAAATAAGTAGCCTTGATCACCTGCAATTGTTTTCCTCTAGACCCTCAGCTGGGAAGGGATGAATTATGAGATCTAGAATCTCAGCTAGGAAGGGATGAGTCATGGGGTCAAAGTTGCTTGCCACCATGGAAGATAAAATATGTATAATCAGCAGGGCCGCTTTGCCACCCTGTATGTATTTGTTACCCTCCTTTCTGTACCGATATTTTGTTCCTTGGCACTGATATTTTAAATTTTTTTAGAAAGTTACAGGGTAAGTGAAGATGGGAAGTCGGTTGTGGAAATCTTTTTGTCTAGATTGCCAAGATTATGAGTACCAATGAGAAAGTGGCTCAAGCTTTGCCTGTCTCGTAGAAGTGGTTTGGAAGTTTTAAAGGGATAACATTTGATTCTGCTCTTTGATTAGTCAGGGAGAAAGAGATGCAGTACTGCTGAAATCAGGGAATTCAAACTTGAGTGTTTCCAAAATCAACCATAATGTGCTAAACTGAGCAAGAGTTCATGTACAACAGAGTTTAAACAACTAACAAGTTCAGCTTCCAGGTAGTAGTGCACACCTCCTGCCTCCCAGAGTGCCTGTCCTGCTGTGCTGTGATTACTTATTGAGCCCTTTTAGAGAAAAGAGATTTGGCAGGGAGTGGATAGTACTGAAAGGAGTCTGGACAGAAAGGGTAGAGGAAATTTTGTTTTCTGACCTGCTATCCTCAGTGACCCACAAATCTTTTCTACACAGGTTCCTCATCCAGAGAGAGCAACCAAGGGTAAGAGATGTAAGTCACTCACTGCTGCCTGACTTACATGGCAATTTCCAGAGACAGCCTTGTGCCTTCTTTTATTCTTACTATCCCTTCCTTCACTCTTCCTTTTCCAGTTGCCTTACTGCTTTGACTGATGCTGATCTCTGAGTGATGATGGGGTTGCTTACCCACCCAACAGTTCTCAAGGAGGTGCTGGGGGTGTTCTGAAGTTGTCATCAAATTCCAGATTTAGATCGCTAAATCCCAACATTCTTCAAGCTGCTCATTTCTGATGGGAAAAGCTGGGAGTGGGAGTCCTGGCTGATATTGAGAGTAGGCAGTGCACAATGAGACCAAACATCATTGAGGTTCTGAGATCACAGTACTGCTGCTACTCTTCTTCAGGTGGAAGATACAGCCAGGAGACTTCCAAAGAAATTACTCACCTAGCCAAAAGGCACAGGTGGTGTACCTGCTGTATGAAATCAGGTGGAGAAGACGTTCTGTCTGGAGGAACTGGTGCTCAAACAATCCTGGACAACATGCTGAAATCAACTTCTTGGAAAATCATTTCAATGACAGGCGACAAGCTCCTTGCTCCATCACCTGGTTCCTTTCAACTAGTCCCTGTGGAAACTGCTCCAGAAGGATTCTGGAATTCCTGAGGTCACACCCGAATGTGACCTTGAAAATATATGCAGCCAGGCTGTTCAAGCACCACGATGCCCATAACCGACACGGTCTCCGCAGCCTCATGATGAATGGAGTCGCTGTACATATCATGAATCCTGAAGGTAACCCAGCTGCTCTTTGTCTAAGTGTGGATTGAAAGCTCTCTTAGTTTGTAACACAGGTGATGACTGGCTTTGGGAGGACTAGTGAGTGCAAAAATGTTGCTCTCTTCTGCCTTATTTCTTCCCCAATCCTGTACAGCAGCAGGACCGGCATGGTCATTTCCTCTTGCTAAATCTGAACATGGAGGATTGGAGGTTTCTCTAGCTATCCACACCTCCTTTACATGCAGTGCAAAATCCTGGGCAATACAGAACCTGTCCCTCCTAGAATACACATGCAGATCAGCCTGCCAGCTGCATCAAGTAATTGGTTTCCCTTTGGAGCTGGAGAAAAGAAGGAAACTTGTCTTAAGGAGACTTTCAGATGATGCATCACAGAAGACACATCTTGCACGTGTGCCTTTTTGTGTGTGTGTCTTGCTTGCCTAGTGATGTTTGGATGTAAGAACAGTCCAGACAAGCAGCTCACAAAAAGGAATGTATATTTGAACAGATGAACCTCACACACCTGTGTGGGTACTTACCACTGGAGTGTGGGGCTACAAAACCCACCAGGTCAAATGTAATCTTAAAGGACATTGCTTATACTGGGGGTACTGTCTCTGGGATTATAGCACCAGAGCATTGACAGAATTTCTGGCCATCCTGTCAACACTAAGATCAATATGAAACCGCTAAATGTTAGAGTATTCACTCCTGGTTTTCCCTGATCATTGGGATAAGTCAGACAGATTTGTGATTGAAGCAGCTTATCTTACCAAAGCTGTGTTCTCAAGCACAAGGCTGCCAAAAGGAGAGCCTGACCAGCTCTGACTGCATGTCGCACTTCCCTTTTCTCTCCTGCCACTTGCTGATTCCCTCTCTCTTGGCTTTAGGCCAGAGGGTGCTATTTGTGATAAGGGTTGCCCAAGCCACCACAATGATCAATTTCTGTCTCTGGCAATTCATTTTTAGACGTATTGCTACTCTGTAGAGTTTTGGTTCCCCTTTCCACTAACTTATTTGTGTAGTTATTTGTGTACCCCTTGTATGAATATCTTTGTCCTTTACTGTATTCTTACTGAGAAACAAATGACTCATTGACATGTTAATGAAGAAAGAACTGGGCATCCTTTCATTAAAAGTGACTGTGTATCTCTCTTCTTAGATTACAGTTACTGCTGGAGAAATTTTGTTGAATACCAACCTGGAGAAGACCATTATCAGCCCCAGAACGTCATTCTATACTTCTTCCTGAATTCCACAGAACTCTTTCATATCTTTTTGGTTAGTAGGCACCTGAAGAAAACACCAAGAGTGAAAATAAATGCAAAAAGTCCAAGGAAAAGGAGGTTTAGATGATCTTAGCAATGGTGTTAGCAGAAATGATAGTAGGAAAAAAAAAGCATGGTCTTGATGCTGCATAAGCAGAGAGCCAAGCAGGCAAGGGATTGCCAAAGGACTACAGTGCTACATTGTGCCTTTGTGGCCAGCAGCAGAGAAGAAAAGAGATTTAGCAGTAGTGTCAGATTTTAACTAAGGAAAGGGTACATTATTTCAACCTTCTGCATTAATCAGCTACCAGTACATTAGCTTGCAGTTTACTGGAGCTGTTTGACCCCAAAAGCTCCTTCAGCTCCGTAATCATGATTCAAGTATTCTCTTTTTGCCTCTCAGGGCAGGACCATGGATTTTAGTTAAGTTCTGAGCAAGTTCAAAAGCCCAGATGGGTGAATTGACCTTCAGGATCAGGGTTTACAGATAAGAGTGTCGTATGACCATGATCTGTTTTCCCTATTTCTTGCAATCCATGCAACTGCAGAAGTTATTTGTACGGCCTGATATCCTACTCAGAAAGAGGAAGTGGTCTGCTGGACAGGAGAGAAGATCAGGAGTTAACTGCGGGGCTCAGCCACCCTTTGTGGAACAAGCCTGTTCTTGCTGGATCTGGTCCCTCTGTGCAGAATGGATGGCAAGAGGTGGAGGAAGGGATGCACGAAACTGCTGTCAGGAACTCAGAGTCACAGACACAAAATGATGCAGGCAGGAACTTACAGTCATAGATGCAAAACTCACCTGTTTGTAGGATGCTATGAATGCCTTGTTTTATTTCTGGCTGAGGAAAAGGCACACATTACATTATATTTCATTTCAGTTCCATCCACCCCAAACATTACATAGGACTTTCAGTAACTCGAGACCTTTCCATTTCTTGTCTGAGTAAGACACTCAGGTGATAAGATACACAGTCAGTAGCAATATCCAGTCAGTCAGCTGATCTAACAAAGTACTTTATGCAATGAATGGTTTAGGAGACATTTTTCCCTTGGTTTTCAGCCTTTCAGACTCTCCTAATGCCTGAGATGATTAAATAATTCAGCAGTTTACGCACGATCAGGTGTGTGGTGTGACGCCTGCGGGGAGCTGAGCAGAGCTGTCTGCTGAATGCTGTGAGTGCTGACAAACTGCTGCTGACTCAGCACCATTCCCTGTACAGCACTGCAAGGGGAATCTGCCCTTCAGCTCCTGGTTTTAAAGAGCCAGCTAACAAATTGCCTGTCCCAACCAGGCAACCCTGGTGATTTTTGCAAAGTCCTGCTGGCTGGGAAGCCTGCTGGAAGTCAGGCACCTGCTCAACTGCTCTGCTGTCTCAGCTAAACACAAGCCACCCCTCAAATGAAGGCGAATAGGGCCCATCATCAATATTTCTGACTAGCTACCAACCCTCTGCAAGAGGAATGGGAATGTCTGTATGCTCAGCCCTTTGGAACATCCTGCCCTGTTTTACTAATTATGCAGAGGTATAATGAGGTGAGTGAGCTCCAGGCATGTGCTCCAGAGAAATACACGCTGCTGCATCAAGCCCTGGCCTCCCAGGCAGAAGAAAGACCCTGAGGAACCAGACGGGATTTGGTGGAGTACCACTGCAAAGGGCAGGGGGCTGGGGCACTTGCCCTACGAGGAGAGGCTGAGGGAACAGCCTTTCCTAGACCTAAAGAGAAGGTGGCTGAGTGGGATCTAACTGCAGTTTTCCACTACAGAAAGGCAGTAAAGACATAGCCAAAATCTCCTCAATGACGCACAGAGAGAAAACCAGGTAGCACACACAAACTGCAATGAGGGAAATTCCAGCAGGATAGAAGGAAAATGTCTCTCCTGACAATGGTGCTGTACTGGAACCTGGAGAGGCTGTTGCCTCCATCCCTGGAGACGCTGAAAACTTTCCTCTGGCTGCCAGATCCAGCCTTGGAATTATCCATGCTGCAAATATGGTGTGGTACTAGAAACCGCTGAGGGGGCTTTTCTAACTCCCCCAAAAATCTGCCTTTCCACAGGATCCAACTGCACTTCCCCCGCATTCAGCTATGCAAGTTACCACCTTTTAAATACTTCTGTTTCTAAACTGTAGAATTCTAAATTCTACTATTCTGTGTCTAAATGGTAGGAACGGCATACATGGCACAGTAAATTATGAGGTGCTACCTTGTGGTCTGGAAAAATGTGTCCCAAGGGAGATTATCTAACTCACTGAAGGAAGATTAGAGTGATCTCCTGGAGTAGATGTTTTATTTTAAAATTCTCTATCATGCTGAAGAGACAGCTTAAGCTTTTGGTATCTAATTTTTAACTTTTTTTTCCCCTTCCTCCTAGGGATTTCCTCCACTTCTGCCAAACTGAATGCTAATGAACATCACCACCATGCTTTCAAGCTCAATTTGTGCGTCAATACAAAATGCCAGACCCTGGCGGTCTTTTTTGCTGCAACCTTGATAAGTTTCTTGCTGCCTCCAGAGAAGATTCATATCACTGTCTGGGCATTGCTAAGTGTGGAACAGAATAGAAGGGGCACATGAGAAGCCATCAGGAAGCTTGGATGATGCAGCCAGGCATCCAGGCCACTCTGGTCTTTACAGAGCTTCCTGAGAGTCCAGTGGGGATGGAGACCATTCCCCACAATCAGGGCTTCCAGGTCTGCAGATTCTGCAATCAGATTCTGCAAGTGCCCTCTTGAGAGGCCAGCATGTAACATTTTTCCTGCTCTGATCTGTTCCAAAGAAGTAATGAGCCATGCATTCCTGCTCTCAGAATTTCTTATGAAGATCGCTTTTATGGCTACGTGTGTATGTTTCAGAAAATATTTCATGTTATTACAGTATTTATGCAATACTGTAATAATACTTCATTTTAAAGTTTTATTTATGAGTGTAAGCATTTTTTATGACTATAAAACCAGTGTAATAAAAGGGAAGATGTCAACACTGTGGAAATTTTGCTTTTCTTGTTCAGCTCCTTGGTACACTACCTTCCCTTGTAATTCCATACGCTGGAGACATAGCTGTTCATTGCAAACTGGGGAAACAAAGTAAAAAGTCTCTGCTTTTCCAGCTGGAAACATGGAATGGAATGGAATGGAATGGAATGGAATGGAATGGAATGGTGAAGTAGGAGATATTGAAGAGCTCTGAGCTCTCTCTACTGGCAGAAGGCAAAACGAAGATAGACATGTGTTGGGTATTGCAGCAGTTTTGAATTTGAACAGTAAATAATGCAGATCATCTGAATGAATCATGTGGGGAGCTCCACTTGTCATGAGTCCCAATCTCTTCAAGCAGGAGGCCCACTGTGTGATCTCACTGGAGAATGTGCTGATGCTGGGATCCACAACGTGCACAAATGATACCTTGAAGAAAAAGGCAGGGGCTGGAGGAAACCGTGCCTATCTCTTCCAGTTTATTAATGCTTATAGCATCCTTTGGCCATGCCAAAATCTCCAGATGTTTAGCAGACTACTGAGACAGCCAGAAAAGCTGCAGGCTGAGGAAGCAGCTCCAGTCCCAGCAGTATGAGAGTGTACCTAAGGCTGAGCACAAGTGGCTGGGGAATGTCTCCTACGTTAGTCAAATAAAACAGCTCCCAGCAATGTATAGCACAGCTAAAGTTTTTTCCCCCTGTCCAGGGCCTCATACTGGATGTCACATGCCCTCTTTCTGGACATTATAATGTTTACTCTTTGTTTCTTTAGGGAGCAATCAAATCACTTGATCAACAGGCAGTTTAGTACAGCAGAGTCCATAACCCTTCATGCCCAGGGCTCACCCCTTTCCCACTGAAGGCAGGAGGACAAACTTCTTCTGGTCTGTTTGGAAGCTTGCTAGTTCCAAGTCAGCCCAGTGAAGTTTTTCACACTAGTTTTATCTGCCAGAATGAATTTTCACCCTGCTGTACCTCTGCTGTGAGAGCCTAGAAGTGGGTCTACCACACTGGTATCCTTTAAAGGTAACCACGGAAGGCAGCTGGTCTGCTCTCATCTTCTTCTGGCCCTCTGGACTGGTAAAAACATTGTGCCAGCTTGTAGGGTGGGATAGTTCTTAAACGTGAATTAATGACAAGGTTATTGAGGAGACATCAACACTCCCCCTGCGCTGGAACTTGAGTGCAACAGCAGCAACAGCAATGGAGTTTTAGCCATGTCTGATGTAGCATTGGAAGCCTGAGGGGAAACCTGCCTAAGACAGAAATGTGTGAGAGGTCTAAAAGCCAAAAGCAGCCTTCAGAATATTGCTGGTCTTTGGTGCCTCCTCATCTGCCATGACCACTGCTCTTGCAACACCCCACTTTCTCCTTCCCCAGCAGAGGCTGTGCTCATCATTGCTCACATTGTCTGAATAAGGGGTCTCTTCTCTGCCAAATCCCTTCATGTTTCTTCTGTGAACCAAGTCTGACTTCTATCACTGTGAATATTTAATACATATGTGATGAAATAATGACATTTCTACTCATAGGAACGCTAAAGGGTCAGCACCAGGGAGAGTAGAAAAGCATACTCAAAGACAATGCTAGACACAAATATATCTAGGCTGAAAATCCCCTGAAGGGACAAGTAGCAAGGGACCAGATTCCATGACCCTGAAACCCCTTTCTATCCTGATTTCCAAGTACCAGCATGCAGGCGAGGAAGAGAAAGCAAGGAGGGGGAAGACACGCTGGTGTTTGCAAGGGTCTGGAGTGTGTCTTTGCACTGTTTAATGGTAATCTGTTTCTTATTATTGCAAAGTCCAAGGACACTGTGTACTGACCTGGAGTAATGCTGTGTGCAGCTGTGGGAATGATGTCAGTGTCCTGCTCTTCTGTGGGTATGTTCTAGGGGCTGCTGAGAGACAGGATTTGGGAGCTGTTTGCAGCATGGATCAACGACTCTTCAAGGCAGTACCCTCAGCAGGGTGCCAGACACCGCCAGGACACACCAGGAGGTGGCAGCCATGCCCAGCTGGCCACACCAGTCACCATCCCAGCCCATTTGTCCTCATTCCTCTGCTGTCAAGGACTGATCCTCTACAGCTACCTGGATGTGCCTGTGCCTTGTTCACTGCTGCAGACCACGGAGTGTTGATCAAGTGAGACTGGGCTTTCAGCCAGCACCAAGGCCCCTGCTGTGGCTGTTCCCACAGTCTAGGGAGGAAATGCCCTCCCAGAAATCACAAGCCCCCATTTCCCACATCTCAGGCAGCTGAGACTGGAGGTATATTTGCCACAGGCCCTTGAGAGCTTAGCTTTTGCCCAGGACCATATGAAGGAGAGAGACACCTAGAATAGCACACCCACAATCTCCATAAGGCTGTAAAGATAAGTGGTCCTCAAGAATATATTAGCAGTAGTGAAATGTTCACTATATGCACAGTCTACAAAGCGAGAAAAATCTCTTAGGTTTAAAAAGTAATGTTACTGCATAACAGTCACCCTCCAGAGAGTTATTCTTGGCAGAGACACCTAAAGCGTTTGAGGTTGAATTAATTTAGAAAGCCAAATTAAAGAATATCTTGTAAGAAACAATATGAATTCGTGTTTGTGAATAGAAAAAGCACAGTTAAAACAACCTCCATAGCAAAAGAGCTAAATTCCTATAGCTGAATCACATGGGTTAACTCTGGGATCCACTCTGAACTTACTGATTTATGTTCATAAGAATCTAATCATAGGATGTATTCTTAATGTAGTTCATGATTCTTTGCATTTACTCATTGCATTTTCTTCTGCCTTGATCCACAGGGTTACATTGTCAATAACTTCAAAACTACAAGTAAAAGTATGAAGACAGTTCAATATTTCCAGGTTGTGCCGCCAGAAATCAGGAAGAACGGATGACACGTCAATCCTCTGTGTCCAGTTTATCTCCTTCACCCACATGAGACCAAAAAAAAGACAAAACCAGATGCTGTATGTAAGACCTTTATTTGTATAAATATATGCACCATATGAAACAAATATACAACACCATGCTTGCAAATTAATGCTTTGCAAAGGGCTCTCAGTGGTATTCTTGGTCGAAATTCCTTAAGCTGAGAGTGCCTCAGGAGCCTGAAGATGTAGGAAGCTTGTGATGCACCTGGTTGTGACCTCTCCTGGCAGGAGGAGCCCTGTAGGATCAGGGCTCTCTGCTGTCCTCCTGCAGCTGGCCTAGACCAGAGAAGGTGCTCTGAGGAGCCTCCAGCCTTGTGCAGAAAGAGGAACAGGATGGAGCAGAGAACTTGCAGCCATCATGAAGGAAATGACAGAGCACACCCAGAGGGTAGGACACAGCCTTGTCACAGCCTCAAGAGGTTAGATTGGAGAGGGCAGTCCAGCTGTAATTTAGGTGGTGGGAAGGTGGTGGTGAGCAGGCATGAACTGTGAACAGGTATCTTCAGCTTGTAGAGACTGTGTCCACAAGATCAGGAATTAATGGGGTTCCCTATTGCAAACAAACTGATTGCCAGGCAGGAGGATGGTTTGATTTTTGCCCCTACAGAATACATCTATTGACAGGCTAAAGAGTTTTGTGTATGCCAGGATTTTTTTCTGGCCAGCCCTTAGTACAATCACCAACTAGACATTGCTGGCCATATTATGGACAATAAAAGACTTGGAAAAACAGAAGACTGGGACTGTAAAGGTACCTCCAGCAGAGGCAGTTGGCTGGGGAGGGAGCATATTGCATATCTGGTCTAGGGGGAAGTGTTCAGTGGGTGAAGAGCACCCCACACAGCGAGAGCTGTGCTGCTCTGTACACATCCACTTAGACAGACCTGCTGGCTTCAGGTGAGCTACCTGGGCTGTCAGGGACTCACTTCTATACTCTCAGCTGAGCTTTCTAGTAGCTGGCCAAGTTTGCTGTTAATACATAGGCTGTACCGCTTCAGTCGTGGTGGTTTTCAACTTCCTACCAACATCCAGAAGGAAAAATAAACCACTTCACAGGGGAGGACACAGAGCAGCAGAGCGTAGTGCAGCTCTAAGAGTAAAAAAATGTGCTCCCTGAAGCCTTCATGAGATGTGCAGGTCACTGCAGAGCCAGTGAGAACACAGTCACACAAACAGCTCTGCAGGCTGTCTGCTCCCACCAGGGCGAGGCTAAACCCAGAGTTCCATTTAGTGGATCACTGGATTAGCCCTGCAGGGACTGAGGGGAGGCAAATCACTCTGGCAATGTCGCTGCAGTCCTGGCTATTTCCAGTTAGCAATGGATAAGTGTGAGCCTGGGGAAGGTGTCTTCACATGATCAGCCTAATTCTCCTTGGAAATAAAAAGTAAGGATAGTCTTATCTCTAGACACAGGGCTGGAAGGAAGAGCAATGTAAGGAGGGAAGAGGAGAAAAGCAGAGAGTTCTAAATCAACTCCCTGTTGCAAGAGAGAGAGTTGGAAATCAACAAGTGTTTGCGAAGTCTTCTGATTGCTGATGACTTTCACTTCAAAGTCCCAGAATTTTAAAAGCATCTCGTAAATCATCTACTTCATACAGTGGCTGCAGGACAAAATATAAATGGCAGGTCAGTTGTCAAGTGAGCAGGAACCCATGAATATGGGGAAGGAATGGCAGGAGATGGGGTGAGAGGTGGAAGAAGGGGGAGTGAACAAGGAGAGGGGAGATAAAGAGAGTTGGGGGAAGAGGCATAAGGGATGTGGAAGATGAAGACACATGAGTGACTGAAATGGCAGACGGCAGGGATGAGCAGCAAGAGCAGAGAGGAACTGTAGTGAGGAAGAGAGGAATTAAGCTTTAAGAGGGAAGAGGCACTGGAAGAAGAAGGAGAATTGGCCCTTACCAGAAGGATTCGTCGAAGTTTCCTGGCAAGATGGACAGAGTTTTCATGCAGCCCTTCCCAGCCTTTGAATGCTTGTTCCCTGTTCTCCACAAATGTGTTCCAGCAGTAGAAATAATCTATGCAAGGTACAGGGGAGTTACAGGGTGCTCAACAGGACATTGACCTCTCCTAGGATCACTAAGTCATCACACTGCATCATCTTCTCTGGCTCCTTGCCCTACCTTCTCCCCCTCTCCTGGGTCTCTCTAACGCCCCTTAGCTCTCCCATCACCTCTTTCCTGCCTGCACAACTCACCCTTGAAGGTCATGATGGCAATTTGTGCCCCTGCCTTGTGCAGGCGCCTCAGCCCCTCGGGCTCTGCCTTGCGGTCCTCGCAGAAGTAGAGGCGGGCCATGAAGATGCGGAGGGTCAGGTTGGGGTAGGAGCGCAGGAAGTTGGCGATGTGCTGGGCGCAGTCGTAGCAGGGGCTCCAGGAGGTGAACCAGGTGATTCGGTAGCAGCGCCCCGGGTCCAGGTCCCAGGCTGCGATGTAGCGCAGGAAGAGCACCTCGACGTGACAGCCCATCTTCGGGAAACCGGGAGAGAGGGACAGGGCAGGGCGTGAGGTGAGCGGGGAGAGCAGGGAGGTAAGCAGGGCAAGGAGGGAAGGGGGGCGTGGATGGGGTGTGGGGAGGAGGAACACGGTGGGGCCGTGTTCTTGGCTCAGCACACGCGGGGAGAAGGCACGGTAGTACTTAAGGGCTAGAGAAGCACAGGAGGGCACTGGTGTGGAGGGATGTACACACGGGACGGGCAGGAGCTGAGCAGGAAGGTAGGTGGACTGGTAACACAGCAGGGAGTGTGGATGTCTTGCCGGTAACACACTCGGGGGTAGCACAAAGTGCAGCTTCACCTGGAGGCTGCATCCCTCCAGCCGTGTGTACCAGCACAGCGCCGGGGTGTGCCGCGTTGCTGTCACAGCCCTCTGTTCCCTGCTGCCCCGGGCAAACTGGAGCTGCAGGCACCTCTGAGCAGGGTGGACACGTGTTCCCCGTACCTGGTTGCGCAGGTATCCGAAGTCCAGGGAGCATGAGGTGGCACTATCCCGGCGCTTTACGACATAGCAGAGGTAGGTTTCACGCCGGCCCTTGGCCTTGCGCAGGTTCCTGAAGTTGTAGAGGAAGAGTCTCCTTTGCATGAGGATGCTGCAGGAGAAGACAAGGGAGAATTTGCATTAGCCCCACCTGCAGCCAGCACTTTACCATGTCTCTGTTGAGGGCTCAGCACCAAAAATATCCTCTTCACATCCAAGCTTCTCTGTACGAGAAGAGTGTCAGTAATTTGCATGAAATGTTCTAGGGAAAGGATGCAGACGTGACTCTGGGGATGAAGCAGGTGACCTTGTGAGTGGAAATAGTATGTGAATTAGCAGTGATTAGTCAAACAGCAACTATGGCTGGGCAGAGTGTGAACATATCTGAAAATATCCAGAACATGGACACCAATGGGGGAGAAGGATGAAGGCATCTAAGACCTGTGAAGATGAGAGGCCATGGAGTTCAGGCATCACGAGATGTTATTTTTGCTTTATGAAACCCTGAAAATCCACTGGGGCAAGGGTCAGATCAATTTTACTCTCTCCGGAGAAGACTGGACCGAACTTCTTCCAAACACTGCCTAAAAGAGCAGAGTTGAAAGTGTGCAGGACTAGGGAAAGATGCCATCCACGAGCCAATAGAATATATAAAGGGTAGGCATGCTGACACCTCTCCAGACACAAGTACCATTTCCACAGCAGATAGACATTAAGACTGGCATGGACCTGCTCCAAGGATCCTTCTGGGGAGAGGCAGCAGGAGCACAGGGAGGGTATAAGGTAGTCATGAGCCATATCTAACAGCCTCGCTGCCAAGTGGAGGGGCACAGGCAGCTGGGTTCATTGAGGTGAGATACTCACCTCCTCCGCAGCAATGCAAAACAGAAGTGAATAGGTTAAAAATAATCACCTCCTTTGTCATCTTTTCCCACTGTTAGGCTGATGTTCTTCAGCACAAAGATAGGGTAAATTTAAGAGATAATGGGCTGCGTTTTCTGGACAATCTCCTATCTCCAGCGAAGCATAGAAAAGGGGAATTTGGGTTTGTTAGGAATTTAAATCAGATTTAAATCTGAGAGTCTAAGCACATGTATACACCCTTCATCTGTTTGGCAATGTCGCCATAAAGCTTAAACACTGCAGAGCACTTAATGACCAGCTAACAGGCATCCTCTCTGCTCCTCCAGGAGCTTTTGTCCCTTGAGCACCCTGACACATGGCCACTGCATCACAGGTACTCATTCATACACTCATGCACATCCTCTTGCCGTTTGTTACCTAGTGATGTACTTTGAGGTTGTGTGACACTCCCTACTGCTCCTCATCTGCATTAGACACGTTCTCCTTCAGGCACCCTTGCTCCCCTGATTGTCCTACAGACAGGCAAATGACTCTTGCCTGCCCTGTCTCCTTCAGCCTGCAGTGCAAAAATACCTGTCCTGTTCACACAGAAAGAGGAAGCACACACTACTCTGTTATGCCACGCTTTATACTGACAGGCTCCTGCAAAAGCACATCACGTGCGAGCATGTCTTCTGTCCATAGAGAAGACTGCACTCACTCAAGAGGGTAAAGCATCCCCATTAAGCCTTTCATTAAGCCAAATAACAGTGTGAGGCCATTCCTGGAGGTCTGTCCCTTAAGCACTATTGCAGTCCTGCTCTGTTGGGCTTGCAGGTTTTGTCAGGAGTAGAGCACGAGCTGATCCCACTGCATTCGTCACCCCTTTCTCTGGCTGTTCACGTTGTGTGTGTGCTTCCCATACCCATTGTATGTTCTTCATCATCCTTCTCACACTTAGAG
Organism: Sturnus vulgaris; assembly: GCF_052056855.1. Lineage (NCBI taxonomy): Eukaryota > Metazoa > Chordata > Aves > Passeriformes > Sturnidae > Sturnus > Sturnus vulgaris. The sequence goes on from NC_142244.1 coordinate 33,495,085, forward strand.
CTGACTCACTTCCTACCACTTAAGAATCACCCTATCCCTGCCTTTGTACAAACACAAATGAACACCTGAGTCTTTTCCTAAAATACACACACACACATTTGTCTCCTCATGAAATTATCAGCCAGTGGTTCACCTCAGGTTTCTAAGTCTTAGATGTATTATTACAGGGATGTGGAAACGATTATGCCCTGTAACAGGTGCTGGAGAGGGGATCAGTTCTGTAGTGATAGAGCCTCAGGTTGTCCAAAAGAGATAACCCAGAAAATTGTACAGGTGTGATAGGCCAGAGACTTGCAAAGCACTTACCTGGAGTGTGCCACAACTGCAGAAAACAAAGCAGAGGCACTGTGCACAAGGCACTTGCTTGCTGAAGAAACATATAAACCAGGTGAAAAACAATTATGTTGATGTTTTGATGTTTCATTAAAACCCATATGGAAAAATGCTCTTAATCACATAAAAAAATAAGGGAAAACAGACTTCCTCTATCTTTTTTTTTTTAAGTTTTGGGCAAAATAATTTGCTTTCAAAATGTTTCTGGTCCTTCTTCTAATTGTCCCTTTTCTTGTCTCATTCCATTTTTCTCTATTCAATGTTGTTTTCCCCTGCAGAGTAGCATGTGGATGCAAATAAGAGTGAAGAACAAGAAATGACCCCAAACCACAGAAAAATAAAATTACCATCACTTAGATTACTTTTTTCAGTTTCATAAAAAATTGAAGACAATTTGAATCACAGAAGACATTTGTCCAACTATAAATGTTCATTTACATCCGTTATTTTTCTCCCTTATCCTCTGGAGTTCACCGTCCCAGGGTTTTTTCCCCTAGTGAGGATTTCAGAATGTGGCTGGTGTGAACAGAATAATGAATGAACAGATGTTGTGTGGAGCAACTGAGCAGATGTCTGGTTAGGTATAAACTGCTGGATACACATACAACTCCTATGGCTATAGCATAGCTCAAGGGAAAGCAGCAAGGACACAGGAGCTGGGATTATAACTGGGCACTGAAGAAGCAGCCTGAACAGAGATCTTCTCCTCATATAAAGAATCATGACATCAGAACGAAGGCCCCTGAGTGTGTGCATAGTATGCAATTGTGGAGAGTGATTAGTCATAATAAGCTCGCAGAGTAATTGCAGTGCAGGTAGAGGATTGAGGTGCTTAAGCGGCAGATAGCATCTGACTGTTCATCCTTCTGTTATCATCCTTTGTTTCTAGAAAAGAAAAAAAATGAAAGGAACAGAGAATAGCCACAAGAAAGAAATGACAGAGAGGGAAAAGAGTGCAGGTGGCAGACAGTCAAAGAGAAAGAACATCAGAGACACAGAGATGCAAGTTGCAAGAGCAGGACAGATCAGTGACTCAGATGAGGGAAGGAATGGTCAACACCAAAGGGAAAGCAAGCTAATTCTGACAGAAAGACTCTCATCTCCCATATGAGCAAGAAACTAGAGGCACTCATTTTACCTGTCCATGACTCCCAGGGTCTCTCTCAGGTGATGGGATTACAGGGAGGTTATCTTGCAAACTCTGTCTGTGCAGCCCTCTGACCTGATGTACAGAAATGTGGACTGGCCTGTGGGTCCCCTCCCCATTCACCCCTATCTACTCCCTGCTGGCTTTCATCGGGGTGTGGTTGAGGGAGGAGTTTGAAGGGTCTCTGGAGCTGCAGGAGCCGAAGAGAAAAGTGTTGAGATGCAAAGGGCATCAGTTCTGAAAGATGCTCACCACCCATTGGTCACCACCCCCCCTTGCACTGCCTACTGGCCCCCCCACCTGCAAAATTATTCTGAAATAATATCAACAGCATAGCAAGGCAGGAAACATTGTCTAGTGGTTAGAGGGGGGCCTGACAGCTTATGTACCACTAATGTGAATGTGGGCAAAACCACACCATCCCTTCGGGCTTCACATGACACAGCTGTGCAGGGATGGTGGTGACCCTGCCCTGCTCCACCACAGAGGCAACTCTGTGCAGCAACCTGGAGCCACCCTGCTGGAAGCAGCTCAGGGAACACCAAATTGTTGGCAGACTTTCCCAGCTCCTCTGTGCCCCCCTGAAAGGCCTGGCAGTTGCATGGAGCAATACTGAAGCTGAAGATGAGTGAGAAGGACTCGGCTCCCAGGGCTCAATGGGGAGTGGCTGGCCTCACTTTGGCACCTGAACATTGCCACGGGTGTCTGAGCCCTGTCAACATGCCAGGGGTGGTGGCAGACCTGCATTGCAAAGCTGCACACGAAGCACCGTGGGGAGTGACTGGGTCTGATCCGGCTGTTCCAGGCGGTACTGGCACCAGCACTGAGCTCTGCCGGTGGCAGGGTGGCACTCAGGACCCCCTGACTGAGGTCTGCCCTGTCACAGCCAGGCTGGCACTCAGGATGCACACACCTTGCTCTGCCAGCTCTGCTCTGGGCTACCCAGGCTCTGCTCCTGCCTGGCACCCATCCCCTCTGCAGGGCTGGACCGCCGAGGGATGGGGCAGTGCAGGGAAATTCTGCTCCCATCGTGCCTCAAGCGGGGCATGGCTGAGAAGCACGGTTTTTGTTTACCTCACGCTAGGGTAGTTCTTCGTTTTTTCTCTGCTTGATTTACTTTCCTTATTAATTTTACTGTTTTTCAAAATGCTAAGGCTTTGTGAAACCGGTATATGCAAAAACATGCAAAGGAGAGATGAGTTGCCAGAACACAGCAGACTCTCTAGCCCAGCACTTGGAAAGGACTTGTTTTGAGAGCAGGGAGCATGGCATACTTCAGGAAAAGAAGTTCTCCCCCAAGGCCCAGGCATGGGCCATCCTACTCCTGAGGGAAATACCTGGGTAGGACACATGCTCAATGAACACACATTTTGGAACCTGCATCCGTCTCAAGAGCTGTGGCAATTATTCTCCTTGAGGATCTAGCTCCTAGTGTTTGACCAAAGCTAGAAGAGACTGAAATCCTTGAGAATCTCTGTCCTGCCTGAGTCTAAGGGAGCACTGGCTAATGAAACAGCTCTCCCCTTTCAGCCTTTGCTCTAGTAGCACCTTGTGACAAATCTCCTAGGTCAGACCAACACATCACACTTTAATACTAGATTTTCTTTTAATAATTCAAAGAGGACATTTCTTACACAGGACATTAAAAAAAAGAGAGAAGCAAAAACAAAAAGCAAAACACTCTGAGAAACCTGCTTCTTAGACATCAAAAGTGTTTGTGTTTCATTATTCTTGTGTTGGTTCTCAATTTTCATAGCCAAAAGATTGCAGAAAATTTTATATAAAATTTTCTACTTTGAAAGGAGTCAAGAAATATCTCCGTGGCCAGCCAGGTCTTCCCCAGAAATTTAATTGGTGCAAAATTATTTTCTCGAAGGTGTTACATATCAAGTCTCATAAAATGTATAACTAGATCCTTTCTCTGGTCCTGCCTGTAAGTGGAATTCATCCTTCCATGTTTAAAATAAGTTCTTTCCCTTAAATATTTAGAGTTTCTGTCCTCTCCACAGAGATAAAAAGGAAAGACTGGATGAACAAACAGATGAACTATAATTAAAGGCAAAGCTTTCAAGTCTAAACACTGCTGTAGGCTTTCTAATGCCCTTCATTTAGACTGGTAACTTCCCTGACATGTGAGGTGCAAATGCACAAATTCAGTGGTAGAGATTCTCTGCCTCTATCTCTAATACCCAAAGCAGAAACATGCTGGTGTGGATGTGTTTTAGTGTATTGTAGCAAGTCTAGGGGACATTTCAAGAGGCATCTTCAGTTTGTATGCAGTTCTGCCTAAAACAGGAGTTCCACTCTCTTGCCATAGCAAGATTTTGTTCATTAACAGATGTCACCCCTGATCTGGTTTAACAAAAAAAAACCCAAACAACAACAACAACAACAAAAACCACACCTAGCTTGGAAAACAATGGAAAAGCCACTGATTCCTGATCTGGTTGCTTGTCCAGCTTTCTCCCTGGTTGTAAATTGCCAAATCTGTTACATATATCAAGCATACTCTGGGAGCTAATACACAAGGAGATATGCTGACTGCTTCAGTTTTCTGTCCTTTCTGCTCAATGAAAACCTATTTGGAGAGGGACCTGAAGATGAGGGAGTAAAATACTGAAGATACCTCCATCACTGTTTCTGTTCAAAGCCTGGGTCAGTTTAAGGCTGGTGGGGAAGGCTGGAGGGGGTTCCTGTGCTGCTGTGTTTGGAGTGGTATCTAGCGAGAGGCACTGCTCCAGCTTTTTGGGATCATGGAAGAATATTCGAGCATCTCTTCAGGTTTCTTGTGCTCAGGGCTTTATTTTCTATATTGGAGTGAGAACAGAGAAATAACTGCTGGCTGAAGAGCAGTGGTCAGGCGTGAAGCGGGGTGAGAGGAGGAATGGCACCATTACTTTTACGAAAGATTCAGAAAGCAAATTACCAAGAAATCAGACAGCAAAAATACAGTGAATAATTTAAATTACCTAGCCCCAAAGCAGAGGAAAGGTTGCTTGTTTAGTCAACAGGAAGTCATGTGTTGGTGCATGCCATTATAAATATATATTTATTTTTTCCATTCACCCTTTGCTCAGAAATCACCTTTTGAAAGTAGTGCCTCTATCACCACTTGGTTGGTTTTACACTGAACACAAGAAACGCAGACACCTGCTTCCCCTGGCCTCAAGAGAAAACCTCAAACAGAAAAACTTTCTCTGCTCCACAAGTGCTGATGCACCCCAGCCCCTGACTTGCACAGAGACCCTGAGCAGGGGAATGGTGGAGCTCCTTGCAGTTAGGCACTGGCAGATAAATAAGCTGTTATGCTTATCTATTATAAGCACATAGAACACGCCCACTTATATGATCATATACTAAGCGTGAGACTATAAATCAGTGTTTATTACACACACATTGCATTGCTCACTCCACGAAGATTTGTCGCCCTGTTTGGAATGATAGACCCAACACAAAGGGAGTGCAGCTGCTCAGACACCTCTGCCAGGCACAGCACTCCCCTTGCTCCAGTCCTGAGAGCAAAAATGCCCTCCACACTAGATGTAGAGCAGCTTGCTGTAAGGACACGGGGCAGAGAGCCTCGTCCCCAGAGTTGCCAACTCATCCTGTGATGCAGCTGTGGATGCCATGCCTGGGGGGAAGGTTTCAGCTGTTGCAGTACAAAGCAGTGATTTTTGTGGAATATGCAGCACCACAGAGATATATAAAAGCTGTGAGGATGTGTGTGAGGTTTGCCTGGGGTGGACTTCACCAGAGAGGGATGGTGTGGTGGTGGGGTTTGCAAATGCAAAGCTAAAGCACTGTGGGATGAGTGTCATGGAGGCTGCATCTAAATTAGACAAGAGCAGGGATCCTAGGTTATGAGAGGCAAGGGGAAGTAAAAAAGGCAGGAGTTCGGGATGTGTAGGAGGGTGGATTTACAAAACTTGCACTGCTGCATTCTGCAGGTTTGTCAATGCAGAATTGATGGCATCTGGTTGCTGAGTGTGCACTGAGGTTATACGTTATGGTGTGTTTTACTAGTAATTCAGCTTTCCAGGCTTGCACTGCAAAATCTTTACCTGGAGACTTGACCTGCAGTTTATTTTTGTTTCACTGTTGAGCTTGTTTTGGTGCTGGGGGATGAGGCAAATTAGGGTGAAAGTATTGAATTGAGTATACATTTTTCAACCACAGCCCTGTGAGTGCTTCTCATTCTTGCCCTGCAGCTCTCTGCCAGCTCAGCTCGGGGCTCCTTATAGGAACTAATAATCCTCAGTTCTGGCCCTGTGACCCCACAATTATTTTCTCTTCCTGCCTGTATTAGTACCCTCCACCATGTCTCTGGGCCACAGCACTTCCAGCCCTTGCTACCAGAGAGTCACACCTGCTGGGATCACCAGCAGGAAGGCAGGAAAGGGGCTAGATTGGGTTGAGGAGTTTAAGACCTAGTGAATGGCTTCCCCATCATGAATGCAGATAAGAAATGTGACCAAAATCCACGTACTTAGGCTAAATGTCCTCTAGTGTGTTCTCTGCCTTGAGACCATGACATGTTTGGTAGCTTCTCTCATTTATGCTAAGAGGAACCGACTTTGTGATGAAAGCAGAATGCATGGGCACATGGTGCCCTCCCCATGCTGAGAGCTGGGAGGTAAAGTACCTACCAGAGCTGCTTGCACCCTGCTGCTTCCCATTGCAGTGCCTGCAGCTTCAGCCTCCAGCATGCCCTGCCCATCTCACTTGGTTCCTGACTCTGTGCTGACCTGGAGAACACCCTCTGTGTGCCCAGGGAGCTGCAGGCTCTGTTCCAGTGTTATTGCATTCTCCTACAGCTCAGGCCCCTGGTCCCTCTGGTCCCCCTCAGTCCCACACCCTGCTTCAGATCTCATCTTCCCCCTCCTCAGTGGAAGTCACTGGTCTCCTATCTCTGCAATCACCCGCTAGCCACAGGGACAAGCTCGGTTTTGCACTGCAGTTTTCCACAATGAGGCTTACCTTCTAGCTGTGGTTACGGTTTTGCAAACCAGTGCTGCCTGTGATTAGCTCGTGTTTGTGCAGTGCTGCAGCTCGTGCTACTCAGTGCAAAAAGAGCTTGCACCTGGGGCCTGGGTGGTAGATCCTGATTTTAACCTCCTTGTTGTCTTTGGAGAAGTTTGTTGGAGAGACTGAGACAGAAGTCTTGGGAAGGCAGTAAAAAATCATGTGTTGGATGTTCCTTGGCTGTCAGTCGTGTGCCGAGTACCTTGCAGTTGTACAAGGTTTCCTTGGCTGGAAAGTCCTCATGGGCATCTCTTGATCTTGCACTCACATACACAGCCAGGTAATTTCCTTTTTCCCAGTTTGTGCTCAACATGGGGACATCAGGTAAGGCACAGGCAAATTTACCTAAGGGTGGCTAGTTTGGTCCCATTCCAACTTGGAAAACTGGGAACAAGGCCAGAAAAGCTTTTAGATTGGAGATGCAAAAATCTACCGTGAGGCTGTGCCCCTGGGGACTCTCAGGGAAATGGCAAAGAGGTTTGCAGAGAGTACAAAGAGTTCAGATGCCTTTCCTAAGTTAAACTAACAAGCAACTACAAAGAGAGCAGCTGATGGACAATGGAGCCAAAAGAGAGGGTGTGTGATGAGAAAATCACTGGTCACCACAGGACAGAGAATGTCAGGAGCAACTACACTCACTGCACCAGGCAGTGAGAAAAGAAACACTTTTGAAGGTGCCAAGAAGGCAGCAAAGGCCAAGACCCACCTGGCCCTTGACTGGCACTGCCAAGGAGCCCTGGTTAGCTCTGCCTGTGAAGAAAGTCCCAAGGAAAGCCAAGATGCTGGCAGCCAGCATGGCCAAGAAATAGCTACAGAATATGAAAACTGATAGACCAAAAGAGTCAAAGATCCACTGAAGGGCAAAACAGTGAAACCCAAGGCTACCAAACCCAAGGCAGAGAAATTGAAAGTGACCTCAGGGTGAGAAGGTAGAGCACAAGAAGTAGATGCTGTATGAGCAAAGAAAAAGTGGCCTGCTGCAGGGACACAGACTGCAAATTCTTTAATTGAACCGCTGATTTTTTGGTCATGTTTTGCATTTTTTAACACAATTTCCCCAAAGGAAGACAATTTATTTCAATAATTTTAATGCCTTGTTTTGCAATTAAACTTGTTCTTTGTATTAATTAAAAGTTTCTTCTTGTTATTTTATTAAGTTGTCTGCAGCAATATTGTAGGAGAGTTTGCTCAGAGATGCACAGCATAAAGAACAGAGGCAGCAGACAAAAGATGCAATGAAGGAATTTCTGATCTGACATCAGAAAACTATTCTCCATCTTAAGCATGGTGCAATATTAGAACAAGTTGTGGATTCTCCATCCCCTGCTGAATTTTTCAAAATTGACTTGGACAAGGCTCTGAGCAATCTGAGCAGCTTTGAAGTTAGCTCTGCATGCTAACTTTCAGTGTAAGTTTATCTGTGATCTTAACTGGGAGCATATAATATCTCAATATCCACATTTATTTAAAAAGAAATGCACAGCTTAAATCTACAGCATTTATTCTTATATTTAAGCAGGTGAGATCTAACATGACTTATTAGTTAGACACATTGAATTACATATGCTTCTCTATTACACCTTTTTCCTAATTTGTGACCATCTGTATTTGTATGAAAATTGCAATCTTATTAAAATGCCCCAAACTGCATTCTGATAGATAATTTATTCATTAAATGGATGGAATGTTTTTCACAATTCACTTTTTAAATATACTTCAGCATACTAGCAACAAGCACATGCTGGTTGCATTTTAAGTGCTATAACTCATATAATTGAACACGTTTTTATTTGAAAAAATAATTTACACTAATAGCAAAAGTAAACAGTCAAATACCTTTGTGATATTTCCCACACATTTTTGAATAACTTTTTAAAATTTATTAATCTCCAGCTCTTTATTTTGTGGGAGTTTATTCCAACTTGCTGCATTACAGGGGCTATGGATGCAGGGAACAGAGAGATAAAAGCAATATGCTAAAGATCAGAGAGCAGGGGGTGAAGAGGTTCAGAACTGGAATTCAGATTTCCTGTGCCCCAGTCAAGGAGCTGTTCACAACTGGACAAACGTACCCTGTCAAACAATGTCACTGTGTGCTGTCAGGGGTCAATGCTGCAAGATTGTGTACTTTAATACCTCTGGAAAAAAAAACACCCAAACAATTTTTTAATGAAAAATTAAAGCTAAAATCCCTTTTGGTTTCAACCCAGCTATTCTTTGTCTAGTAGAGGTGCTCTTTTTGGGTGGGTGGCAAGGACCAGTCCCCTCTGTGAAGGACAACCCCACACAGCAGCCAGCAGTACATCCCTGAGGGATCCTTCCAAGCCGAGATGCCCGATGCCAATCTCTTTGCTCTGGGTTCTTGTGGACAAGATTCAGGCAACAAGTTTCAGGAGCTTCTAGGTGACATGCCAGCTGCTTCCAACAGCCTTCCCATGCTTGTGAGCTCCACATGCCCAGCAGTGAGGCACTGCTTCAAGCAGGGGAGCAGATATCGGCGCACTGGCTTTAAACAGCAACCTTCAAACTGGTGACATGGAAGGGTACTGGGGAGCTGACAGCAGAAGGAGAAGGAGCAGCTATTGTGTGGGAAGTGACCACGGGGCATCTAACTCCCTCTCCAGGTCAGGAGAGGTTATGAAAATCAGTCACAAATGCAGAATCATGCTTCTAAAAACAGGGCTCTGTCAGGTTTCTTTGTGGCTACACCAACTGTATGAGCAGCACACCTACCTGGAGGCATATTTAAAACCACTTCCCTGGCTTGCAAGAGAAAGTGATGCCCAGAAATCATGTCAATTCAGGTTGGAGGGGCAGGGGAGATAAATCTGTGTATGGGACAAGTGCTAATAAGCGTGGGCCGACTCTAGAGTAAGGGAAAAGGAAGAACAAGCTGAATTACAAACAGTTAATGGCATATGTTGTGCTTGGCTCACACAGCCAGGTGAAAGTGCCAATACAGGAGCACTGCAAAGGCTGAGTTTAAGAGACAGAGCAGGGTCTGGCCTGTGCAGGTGGGAGCAGTGTCTCCAGTCACTGGGGCTGAGGCTGTATCCATTGCAACAGTCCCAGATCAGGACACCACAGCTTCAGCCAGGAAAGGGCATAGAGGAGAGTGTTGTGCAACAACCTGCATTGTGTGGTTTAGTTCTGAAGACTTATGGGGCACTCTCAGAGGCAGCTTAATGGGTAATTTGGCCCACAGCCACTTTTGTTCTAGAAATACCATCTAAATGCAGACTTGACTGCTTGCACATGAAGACGCTGGTCAGAGTCCCCCATGTCTTAATGCTTCATCTTCTCAACCAAAACATGATGTAGTCAGTACCTGATGAAACTATGAAAAAGTAAGAAAATCAATGAAAAGGAAATTTTCCTAATCTTTTTGACCTAGATGTGTAATTTTTAATGTAGTCTCTCAGTTATTCCCATTATTGAGTTAAATGGTTGTAGTGAACAAGCTCTTCTCTGCTTATGTGATATTTATTACAGCTTTTCTCTTATTTCAGTCATCTTGGCATTTTATTTGGAGATGTTAATTCTCCACCAGAAAGTCATGGCACATGCACAGTGAAAAGATGTGTTCTCAGCACAAATTTCACAGGCTGGGAGGAGTTAACCCTGTGTTCAGCAGCTACCAATTGTCAGGAAAATATATCACAGCTATCCATGGTTAAAAATAATGCTGGAGAAAATGCTATGATTCTATAGGAAAAAAAAAAAAAGAGTTCCCAGGAAGACCTGTGATTCATGACTGAAAGGAGGGTGAGAGCAGAGGACTAGGCTAGCAGGGAGTGAAAGGTTCCAACTTACAGATTTGATCTGGAACAAAGTCTCCCCCCAAATCTGGAGGAAATACAGCAAGAGACAAATAAACCCAAACGCATGAGACTTGCCAAGAATAACAGGAAATAAATTTTCTTTTAATATGGATTATATAGACTCTAGCATTAAAACAGTGTTCTCCTGGACAGGAGCACCTCTTCCTGTCCCTGCTGAAAGCAAGCAACAGAAAGGCTTCTAACCACTTCCCAACCTGTATGAAAGTTAAATTTCTATATGCTGTACAGTAGCTATATTACCCAGTTATGTATCTATAGTGATGTATATTCACCTCTAAATACAGAGTGCAGACTTGACCTAGTCCAGTTTCCAAGACCTCACATCCCATCTCCATCCTACTTTCCTCCACACTGGCAATTTTCACAGGCTTGAATGTCTTCGAGATCAAGCTCTCAGTACCCTCCTCTCTACAGAAATATGCACCCTCTCAGTACAAAGAAATCCCTCCTTCATTCTTAGTCTCATGAGCCTGGAGTACTTGAGAGGAGCATCATCCTCTGAGTTGCAGTGCAGTGCCCCTTTATGTAGGACAAAATTCTAGTCACTGCATGATTTGAAATTCTTTCTCCTGTATACTGGATTAATATAGAGATATTTATCCCATCTAGGACCAATTTTGACCTCATATGGAATCTGTCTGCACAGGGTGTCTTCCCCTACAGAGGATATAACCAGTTCTTGCTGCATACAGCAGAAATGCAGGTCTTGGCGAGATGGTCCTACACAAATTGTTTTGCTTTTTTTCTGAGACATCTGCCTCTGTGCAGCAAACTGTCCCCAATACTGTGTCACCCTGGCTCCGTGCAACAGAGTGATGCTCCTGCAAGACTGAATGGTTTCTGTTCTGCAGAAGAATTTATTATGTGAGGGCAGTGAATGCCAAATCTAGCAAACTGGCTTTCAGTTACTTGGGAACAACCCAGAGAACCTAGAGACAGGGTCTTGCTGATCCTCTGGTGCCCCACAGAATCATGCCACCAAGAGTCATATGGAGTGATTACTACAATTCAGTCTGCTCTTCCCCACTTACCCTTCCCAGTCTCATCATGAAAACTGCCCATATACCTGGAAATGTTCTCCATATATCTAGAAAACAAAGTCCTTGAGCAGACCAGACATCCAGTGATGCCACAGTGAATTCTTCTGTCCAGGCTGGCCTGTATAAGTGCTTATACCTACAGATATGTTTGCCTTCCCCATCAGCACCTGACTCTGTGCAAGTCAGCACAGTCAGAGATTCTGCAGGAAAATCCCAGGTCTCAGATAAACAGCAATCCCAGATAATGATTCTGCTCCCACATCCGATTACAATTTGCAACTTCTTTCTGCTTTGTGCAGGAGCTTCCAGGTTGGAGGTAGGAACTCAAAAGTTTGGAGATTGAAAGCAGGCACAGCAACTGGAGAATGTGGAGGTAGCCAGACCAAGACAAGACACCAAGACAAGATAATTCATTGCAAGGTCTCAGTAATGTCAGGTCACACAGGTTCTTCATGGGCTTTCTTGGGCTTAGGAGTGGAGGCAGCTGTAATTGCTGTTCCCTGGAACTTGCCTGGAATGGGCATCAAGACATGTCTTCAGTGGGAAGGGAGGGACAAGAACAGGGGAGAGGAGAGGAGGAGCAGAAGAGGCAGCACTCTGACCCAACATAATCTTCTTGAGGAAAATGTAATTCCATACTAAATCCAGAATTTTTCCTTTTGGTAGCAGATGTGTATGAGGGAGGCAATGGGCTTGAGACAAAAGCTTCCCAAAGGTAGTTATAAATGATCTGTTGCCACCCAGCGACAATGAGGTCTGCCTTGGGTTGAGGACAGCTCATCTCCCAGTTCTGTCACTTCCCTGAGGCCAGCAGACACAAGGAGGAGAATGTGCTATCACACAACAAACTCAGTGGCTCGGGAGAATCAGAGAGGCTCAGGCTGACCAACCACATCCGAGCTCATGCTGATGCCAGGCAGGAAATCTAGGGCAGGAGTCCTAGGGCATGAGGGTGAGATGAGATGCAGCTTAGGGCATCTGTACCATCGGGGAGGACTTAATCCTGTCCCCATTTCTGTCTCTCTTCAGGGGCAAAGCAAGAGAAGGTGCAGCACATTTATAAAGACCTCTGGGAAATAAGCAGCTCACAGCCTGCCAGGCAGAGTGTGAGAGAAAAGAGAGGAGAATCCCATATCCTCAGCAATAGATTATAAAGATGACAACAGCTACCATGACTGACAAGCAGAGAGGGTACTCTGTGCACTGCAGCACATGAAGAAGAGGATGTAGAAGAAGGCATAGAAGCAAGGAAATGGTGGGGGAATCACAAACAAGAAGCACTTGTCTTGGACTGTAGGTAGTGGATGATGACTTCCCTCTTCCTCTGCTACTGTTGGTAGCTCACAGAGCATCAGGCCTGCGCTGCTGCTCCAGGAGCTGCCGGCAAGGGAGAGGCAGGGGCTGCCCGGATCGGCGGAGACGTCGAGGAGGAAGGCCAGCCAGCTGGCGACAGATCTCATCTGAACACAAGCAGACACACACAGGTTATCAAAGCTTCCTTCAAATCCTTCACCAGCAGAATAGCTAGAGGTACATCCTTCACTGCATCTACAGAAACGATTGAAACTGCTCAGTCCTCGTATACATGAGGTAAGCAAAGCAAGGCCTTAGGCTTTTATGAATTTCCTTCTGGCTTTATGCATGTACATTACATATTAAAACCACTTGTATTTTGCTGCAACAAAGATTGCATTAAAAATCTAGACGATCCTGCTTCTATTCATGAACAGAAACACTGAGATTTACTCTTTAACCTCAAAGGAGTACAACTTTGAGTAAGGGTGTATCTGGGGCTACTAGACCATGATCAAGAGGAATAGAGAGCTATCACATTTCTTAGTGGTACAATATGCACTTCCCATTCTTTTTACCATGGCATGTCCAAGACTGCACTGCATTAGAACTCTTTCCAAGTCCAGGGCAGGTACTGCATGTGGATCAGGGTCTAAGCCAACTAGTTCGCTTGGAGCCAACTCTATCAGATGGCTGCAGCTATCCTTCTAGGCTAGCCTGTGATACCACTCACCTTGCATGACCTCATTCTCCTTGCAGACAATGCGAGTGCACACCTCCTTGTTTATTATGTACATGCGGCGCACACTGCGGGATCACCAGGATCAGCAGCGGAAGGCACAGACACACAAAGAAACAAAAAAGGGGTACAGGGAATAAACATGTAGATTCACTAATGAGCAGGCAAATCCTAAATTTTTATGATTTCTTAGCCTAGAATAAAGTTTCTCAGTAGTCAAGTAATCTTTGTAAAGACCTCATGAAATCTTAGAATCATAGAAAGGCTTGGGTTGGAAGAAACCTTGAAGATCACCTAGTTCCAAACTCACTCCCATAGGTAGGAATGTCACTCACTGGATCAGGTTGCTCAAGGCCTCACATTGACCCTTGCTTTGAATACTCCCAAAGATGAGGCATTGACAACTTCCCTGGGCAACCCGTGCCAGTGCCTCAACACCCCCTGAGTAAAGAATTTCTTCCTGACATCAAATGTAAATCTCACTTATTTAAGTTTAAAACCATTCCCCTTTGCCTTATCACTATTTGCCCATGTAAAACGTTGCTCTCCCTCTGTTTTACAAGCCCTCTTTAGGTACTGGAGGCTGCAATGAGTTCTCCCTGGAGCCTTCTCTTCTCCAAGCCGAATAATCCCTGCTCTCTCAGCCTGTCTTTGTAGGAGAGGTGCTCCACACCTCTGATCATTTTCATGGCCCTATAAATGACCAAATACCTTAAATATAGATTACAATATAGGGCACATTACAGCTCCTTAGTGCTGTACAGTGCACAGACTGTACTCATTGTGCTGTTTTTAAATAATTCCACTAAAAGGACGCTCTGAGGATAGGATTCATCTCACCAATAGGTTCCCAGGGAGAACCTCTAGTCTTCAAAGGGAACATTGCTGAACCAGATATACCATTTCTGGGCAGTTTTTAGTGATTTTCTTAGGGTTCCTTACCTTGTAACACAGAGGTAGCTGATACACTGCTTTACTGGCTTGTGAACAGAGTACAGGCGCGTGCAAGGGAACTTTTCCTCACGACAGTCTGAGAACACACACAAAAACATGGAGGTGCAATCCAGCTGGCATCACGGCCAGGTGCACACATTCAGGCACAGATATAACTTAATCACTAGGTACAGTCCTCCAGGCTTCTAGGGAAGGGCTCTAGCCTCTTTGTTGCTCTCATGTGAGAGATGGGGCTGGTTTAGAGAAGAGGAAAATAGTGCAGACATTTCTGATCCCCTTGCTTTGTAAGACAAAAAGAAGGGAAATTTGAGTGAAATGCAAACCAAGCCCACGGGACACCCAGAATACAGGAGGCACATGTTGTAAAGGGAACAGACACATACAAACAAAATGTGAATTTTAGTTGCATATTTAAGACATGTGTTTCTCACAGATGTGCAATTATCACATTTCAGGACATAAATCTAGTTCTTTCTTTTCTGAACAATCAACCCTGTACCTAACTACAATGGATTTTCTTGCATGTCATTCTAGAATGTCAGGTTTTGGCCACTGACCCTGACACGATATTAACCCATTGTATCTGGTCTGCTGATCTGCCAGCTCCTCCCTCCCCAGCCATGCCATCCAGGAGAAGGCTTCAGCTTCCTCTGCCATCATTCTCCAGTGCTTCTAACTCAAGGAACAATTTAAAGCACTTTTCCAGGAGACAAAGTTCTGTGCCCAGACAGAACCTCTCTGAGAGCTAACAGGGTGGGTGAAAGTGTGTCTGGGAGGGGGTGCAGGCAGCAAACTTAAAACATACCTGATGAAGCCGTTGAGGTTTCACTGTCAGACTGAACTGGAAGACAGAGGGTAGCAAAGTTAGTTCGTTTCCATGATTCCTTCCTAGAAATCAGCTTAATCAAAACAAATATTTGAAAAACTCTTTCAAGAGTCTTCCATTGTAACTTCTAATGTGGAAAAAGATTCCACTTCTAATGTGGAAAAGATTACTGACACGAAACCATAAAGTAAAATCCAGTGTGAGTCTAGTGCAGTCAACAATGCTAAAAATTTGCCTAAGCTTTCCCATAGAGCATTACCACTACTGTTCAAAATTACACTGCAAGGACAATCTGACTTAAAAGGTCAGGTAAATTTCTTTAGCTGCTGTAATTCACCTTTATCGAGTCAAGAAGTGAAGAAGTTTTTGACTGCCCTTCATAAGGAGCACTGACACACACCTTTAAGAAACAGCATCCCAACACCACTGGTTCTTTAATGTCCATGATAAGGAGTCAAAAAGAGATTGGTTTGTTATTCCCTCTGTTAAAGTAACCCACCTGTACCACAGCAAACTGGACCATTTAATAATTTACCCAGTAATGAACTGGAAAGGAATTCAGAGAACTGACTTCCAGGTGCAAGTTCTATGAGCAATTACAGAGAACTTCTGCTCAGGTGCCATAGTGTTAGCCAGAAGCATAGACATAACACATGGGTTAAAGAGAATGAATCTTTTGGGTGTGGGGCCTAGCAGCAGTCAGAGAAGGCAGGATTTCAGGTGTGCAAGGGACTGTGTGAGGAGAAGGAAGGAGGGTCTGTAACGTGTGGCTGTAAACTGAGAATAAACTCACCAGGAGGAAGAAGCACAGGTGGTGTGACAGCTGCACCTGGAAAAAGAGATGTACTGAAAGATCTTAATTTGAGCTTCCAGTCTGTTTCTTCCTGACACTATTCTGCTGCTGGCTTACCAGTCCTGACTAGTAGCCATCTCCCATCTGGTTCATAGACAATGCTGATCGTGGTGGTATTATTATTTGATTTGTCAGAGTAACTGCAGGCTTTCCCTGCAAATATGCTGGGTGTGCTAGAGCTGATAGGATGTTGAAGAGGAAAGATGGGTCCCAATGGCACATCCTTTGTGAAGAGTTTTGCTTGATCCCTCAATAGTAAGCATTTTGAAGCCCAAGTCTGCTGTAAAGGCTTCACCTTTAGTCTTTTAACTTTAGATGTAGGTCAGTCACCACCACTTTGCTCTAGATGCTAAGTCCTATCTACCCTCCTACAGACTGTCAGGCCTCATACAATGAACACAGTTGCTTTCACCTCCCATCCCAACCACGAAGATCATACATCCTATAGATACAATATTATGCTTCCACTTTCCTCTTCCAGTGTTGTCTCATGGCAGTCTGACCCACAACAAATCCTGCAGCCAGTTGATGAGCAGAGTCAGGGCAGAGGGCAAACTGTGGAGCTGATGTTCTAGAGAACAACACCACTCTCAGATGAGTTCCCATACAGTCAGAGCACACTCCCCAGAAACAGCCATGCATAGCTGTCTCTCTCTGAGCCACATGTGTTCTCCCTCTCCCTGCCCTGCCTGGTCTTCATCACCTCAGAGGGATGTGTTTGAGAGACTTCTCCAGCAGAGAGAGAAACCATTGCCAAGGCCAGTGGTGACAGATGGTTGGAAAAAGTGGGGAGGCTCCCTCTTGAGCCTCTCTTTTCCTCCATTGCCCATTGTTGCAATTGCCTACACTCCCATCAGCTGTGTCCTTCTCCTCAGGCCATCTCCACTCTCTAAGGACATGCACTGTGTGCTCTGTGTGTTTATCTTCCAAGTCCTCCATCTACCCTTCCCTTCACAGCATTTTGCTGCCCTGTTGTGACGCAGCTGCAGGGACAGTGGGCCAGACAGTACCAAAAGAACAGAATTTCCACTTCCTATCTCCAACAATGCTCAGGGTTTGCTTTACTACTTTCAGGGGTTCTTTTGGCACCTCTGTCTCCTGAGAACTGAAGCACATCTGCTACCTGTCAGCAGACTCACACACACAACTCAGTTTGAACCTGTCCAATTTCTCATCCTCGTCATTCAGCCTCTTTGTTCCTGCCACCTTCTCTGGAAGCCAGGCGTGTGTGAGCTCTGAATTTCATGGCTTCTTGCAGTGGAAACATTTTCAGAGAGCCCTGGTACATTAAGTGAGATTGGCATTTCCTTGGGAAACAGACCATTAAGTCACCCTAAATTCATCTCCCTGCATGGAGCACAGAAAGGACTCCCAGACAACCATAAGTGCTGGAAGAACTCTGCTGTTCATCAAAAGTGGGACGAGGAGTTTCTGGGCATAATGGGTCATTCCTGCATCTGTGTAGGCAGGAGTGGTGAAAAGGGAAAAAGAAGTATGAAGATACCAAGGAATTGGAGCTTACCAGAGCTGCTGTCAGGGGTAACTCCATCTGGAAAAGATAAAGTCCTTGAAAAAGCTTGTCTTTACTTTATGGTCCCTTACACAGCCAGCCAGGGACTGCTTGAATTACCTCTCCTGCCATCATAGGCTCATGAGGCAGTAGGATCCAACCCAGCAAATACATAATCAAACACAGTATTCCCAACACACCCATATCCACTCCCCTCTCTGGTGACTGGCCTGGGGCTGGATTTTTTAGCGCAAATGTTGTATCAACCCTCAGTGAATTTTGGATGCATATTTTGACTTCTCAGATATGGCCACTGCTGGCATCTTGATTGGAAAGAAAGATTTCTGAAATTAAGGTTCTGAGGGCTCTTGCAGCACTAGGACAGACAGCTGAGGCATCCATGGCAGAGAAGGAGGAAAGCAACTCCAAAACCTAGCCTTGACTGTAGAAATTCACCAGTGGATGAGTTCCTTTGAAAAGCAACTGATTGCAAATTTGGGGTAGTGGTGGAGAGGTAGAGCATGAAGGAAAGGTTGCTTGAAGGACATGTTTTGGGTTGGCTTCTGAATAGTTTTCTGGGAATCCCCAGCTATTACACATCACAGGATCATAGCTGAGAGATGTCTGCAGGCTTAACCAGGGGCTTCAGGTTTGAAGAAAAGGCAAGTCCTTGTGGTCCTTTTGGGTGCTGAAGCATGATGTCAATGTACATTCATTTTACCTTACTATGTAGCAAAAATGGATTAAGGTCCAGAGGGATGAAACAATTCACTCCCAAAAACACAGCCACTAAGAAGATCAGTCAATATGCTTTCCCAGCGGCCTCACTACTAAAGCACCATGCCACTTGTGCACCATTTTCCCTAGGATTTTTCAGAGTAGCTGTAGAGTTCCCCAAGCATCTCATGATTGAAGACTTACCAGGTTTTGTGGATCTCCCACAACCCTCGACTGGGAACATAACTTCATACCCTTCAGCTAAGTGCTCAGGACCCCCGCACTAGAGAATTATTTGTAAAGAGCATGTAACACTTAGCAGGTTGTCTTGGAGAGCTTTAATCTTCACTGAAAGGTAAGCTCTCAATATCAGAGACAAGGAAACAAAGAAGAGTATTTTCTGATAAACAGGCTGTAACTCCACAGGAAAAGCGGGTCACATGAGCAATGTTCAGCACATTAACATGCCTGTAAAACTTACCAGTTACACTTTCTGGTTCTTGCCCATTGACCATCTGTGGAAACCAGTCTGCAAGAGAAGAGAGGGGCTTGAAGAAAGACAGATTTTTATAGTCTGCAGGCTTTGTGAAGTTTTAATGTTTATCTATCCAGGAGACACCACTGCCCTCTGCTGAAGGGAGAAATGCTCTCGACTCAGCCTCAACCTCCACTGCTGGCTGTATTTGCTGTTTAAAGGCTTGTGGATACAGCAGGTCCTGATCCTACCCCTGCTGCTTCCACCAGGGTCAGTGGCTAGGCAGAGGGACAAGTTAGTAAGTATCTCCAGGTCTGCTACCAGACTTTGCCCTTCTAAAACCTCTTTTGATACATTTTTGAAAAAAAAAAAATCCATGTAGCCTCCCTGCTCTGGAGGCTGAGCAAAATCCCTATGTCTATTTAATAAAAGAGGAAACTGAGTCATGGAAATTATTCACTTGGGAGCACGGATTGAGTCATTGCTACAGTAAAAAGCAGACTGCAGGTCTTGTAGCTCCTTAGGCAAATCATCCAGCCTGGCTATGGAGCACAGAGCAGAAAATCTTTCCCCTCTCAGCCTCTGGGTGAACTGGAGAAGGGGAATGATGAAGGCTTGGCTGTGCATGCTACATGGAAGAAATTGAAGCTGGACTAGACTGTTTGTTTGTTCAAATACAAAGGGTGACAGATCAGCTTCCTTAGAGCAGCCAGGAATAGGAAAATATTTCCTGCTAGCCACAGACGAGGGAAATGTCTGCATAACTGGGGTGAGATGAAGGAAGGAGTTGGCAGGAAAAAGCCAGTGATCTGGGGCACTGCAGGAATGTGTGCATGGCCAGCCCAAAAATCAGTATATCCCGCTATGTCTGTGACCTCAGCCTGCAGCTTTCTGCTCTTAGTGGGAGCATTGTGTGGGTAAAAACTATCAGGTCTGGAGATTTTGTCATAGTTCTCCCACATTCCAAGGGCAGTTACTTGCAGGCCGCAGAGGGTCTCTTGGGAGCCCTACATAATCCTTCTCTACAGCATTACAAGAGTTGCTGGACCCTGATATTCTGCTCCCCACCCAGCTGCCAGCAAGGGCTCAGCTGCTGGCGATTAACCCAGGGAGAGCCAGACGTGTATAATAACTTATGTACACAATTTAATACAGCCCAAAACTTCCCCTGTTCTGGGTAATCTCTTTACTGTAGCAAGTAGAGAAGAAAATGGTGCTGAGCACTTTCTCGTTTGTTCCTGATACAAAAAGAAGGATGCAAATCCTGAAACAATTGCAGAAATGCTGGATTTGAAGAGACGTGTAGAAAAGACGGGGAGGGTCCTCCCTCTTTTCTAACATTGAAAAGTCAGCTATTATGAATTTTGTTTTCCCCTAGGGGTTGAATAGAAAACCAGTCCAATTCTAAAACAAAAGGACATAAGAGCAGTAAAATTTCTGCATACAAGGTGAGGACACAAAAGGTGATTTGCTTATCCCATCTTCAATCACTTCAATTTATATTTACTGTGGTACCCAATAAATAAGCCTTATAAACGACTCGACTTTCTTATGCAAGCTACAGTAAATTCATCCTTGAGGTCTAGAACTGCAATCCTAACTCACCAAATCTGTAGCTTACCCAAAATCAAAAGAAACAATGAGAGACCAGCTGGTGATTCCTGTTATTTTCCAAGTTAAAACAAACAAACCCAAAGAGAAGTGCTAAAACAAAATACTCAAAAGTAAGATATATTCCTTTCAGGCTTCCTTCATGCATAATAAAAACCACAGCCTTTTTTTTTCCCCCCTCTTTCAAATTGTAGTCCCCCTGTAAGCTCATCTCTTGGATGCCTCACCTCCCTTCTTCACAGTCATAAATATGACATTGTTTACTGTGCACCTTTAAAGGAAAAAGTGCTATTTGGAGCAGAATCAGGTTTCAGCATGAGAGGAAGATCAAGGAGGGTATTGGAATAACCTGGTTTGAATGTGATAGGTAGTCATCTCTCTCCTACATACAGTCTTTCCTGGACGAAGCTTTGTCCATTCACTGAAGTAATTATTTCACTACCTGTCCTGTGTCTTCTGACTGTCTAATGTCTGATGCTGCCCTCTTGTTTCATTCTTTTTTGTTGTTGTGGTGATTTTTAAAAAAGAACAAATTTGATCTGAATTTTTGCCGAAGTGTCTCCAAGCAAACAAAGTAATGGAGACACAAAATAGAATAACAACAACCACCACCACCAAAAGCAGAAAATGGTATGAACTACATATATGAGGTTTCTCAAAACAGCTGTACAAATACTACAAAAGCTCCCAGCAGCTGAGTGGCTTGGAATGAGGTCATTCCAGCAGGAACTGCTAGTGACAGCAAATGTGTCACAACTATGACAGAACAAATTTTGCAGTGCACTGGGAAATGCCCTGTAGATCATGCATACACAGGTGGCACAGCAGTAAGCACAAAGCACACCTAACCCTCTTTCTCAGCCTGCTCTGGATAATAATAATGATTTGCTTACTATAGCATACCTGCAGTAGAAGCTATGGACCTCTGTCTCTTGTGATTTCCAGTACTTACTGGAGAGTGTCACAGATGGGAAACTGTTTCCAGTTTCTAATTTTTTCCTTACAGTCCTATATCCACCTTGCCTTTCCTGTTCGGTCCTTCCTCCTTCATTACCCCTCTGCATATTTCAGTCTTTGTCCTTAGGACATTGCACATTATTCTGTGTAGGAAACTCACAAGGGGCCCAGATGGGGAAGAAATCCTTTCCCTGGGCATAAGGACTCACCAGCTGGGGACAAGAAGAATGTTAAGACACAAAACAGTATACAGGTTCCAGAGGTCTTCATCCCTGTGGAGTGGAGGAGAGAACAGAGGAAAGCTAAGGCAGGAACTGGTGTACCCTCCCCTACACCTCAGAAACTTTGGTTGTTGTACCCATTTTCCTCTCAAGACCATTTGGTCTTCCCAGCCTTCCTCCTATCTCCCTCCTCACATGGCCAGTTTTCCAGGTATTTCTGAAACATTCTAGACTGAGCTTATAACACCAAGTGTGTTGCTCCTCTTTCCATCTCCTTTCTCCAGTTCCCACCTCTTTTCCCATTTAGATGGCTAAGCCCTGCTCCACACACACCCTCAGCATGCAAAGAAAAGTTTCCCCCACGTTCTCTCCCTCCATTCTCTTTTGCTTTTCTGTTATTTCGAGGAGCACTGAAAGAAAAGACAGGGTCCCCATCACTTACTGCAGCCCTCAGCTTCCACTCCCTTCTGCAGCAGACGCTCTGTTTTTCCCCTTCGGCGCCCCCCCACTTTGGCTATTGGGTAAATCACATGCAGCCACACCCAGAACACGTTCTCCTTTTGGTTGTCTTCAAAATACAATTTCTGGGAAAAGAGGAAAAAAAAAAGAAAAGGAAAAAACCCCAAGAAGCCAGCGAGATGGAGGGATATGGTATCATCATGCATGTGGAATGAGGGGGGAGCGAGGAGCAGCAGCCCACACCCTCATTCCAATGTTTATTGTCCTCCGAAGGGGCTCCTCCCATTCCCCCAGGATGGCCCAGCACCAGCCATGGATTCTTGGGTCTGCGCTGCACACTGGTGTCCCGTTTCGTCCTGCCCTTCCACGCAGCCCGGCTTCTCCTCAGGCCGCTAGCACTAGCCACGTTTCCCGACTCAGCCGCTGCCTGTGCCCACCCCAGTGCTTCGGTCCTCTGCCCTGTTTCCCTGGCGGCACAGGGACACCGCGGAGCCCGCATCCCGTTCTCCCGCACGCAGGACGGGTGCTGCGCGCCGCTCTCCGCCCGGCGGGGCCGGCCCGGGCCCGGAGGGCAGGCGGGCTGGCAGGAGGACATCGGCGGGCAGCGACAGCGGTGACACCACCCCTCTGCCCTGCTGGCGCTTTCCCGGAGGGATGGAGGGACCGGGCTTCCCGCTGGACCAGGATGGTAGCGGGCAGGGAGCACAAGGAACGGGAACAGGTACCGGCCACGGGGCCCGGACTGCAGCGCCGCTGCCGTTCTGGCCTGAGAAAGGCACGTAATACGGAAAAAAAAAAATCCAAAAACAAAAACAAAACCAAAAAACCAAAAAACCAAAAACCAAAAATCAAACGAACAAAAAACGGAAAAAACAACAAAACAACACTCCCCCCCCAATAAAACCCAAAACCTAACAAAAAATAAAAACAAAAAAAAAACCAAACAAACAAACAAACAAACAAAAAAAACCAACAGAGACCCACAAATTAAAAAGTAGGAAAATGAGAGACACAAACTGAGAACTTGATACTCTCTACAATTCCCTGAAAGGTAGTTGTAGGCAGGTGGGCATCAGTCTCTTTCTTCAGGCAGCAACTGAACAGAACCAGAGGACACAGTCTCTGGTTGAGACAGGGGAGATATAGATTGGATATTGGATATGGAAAGAATAATAAATATAAATATAAATATAAATATAAATATAAATATAAATATAAATATAAATATAAATATAAATATAAATATAAATATAAATATAAATATAAATATAAATATAAATATAAATATAAATATAATAATAATAATAATAATAATAATAATAATAATATGGAAAGAATGCTTTGCTGGGGAGGTGTTGGAGTCACCATCCCCGGATGTATGAAAAAAAAAAGACTGGATGTGGCGCTTGGTGCCATGCTTTAATTGACGTGTTAGGGTGTGGGATGGACTTGATGATCTTGGAGGTCTCTTCCAACCTAGATAGACTGTGATACTGTGAGAAGGAAGGCGATGAATGAGACCTGACCTTCACTGCCATCCTCCTGAGTCCCCTGTGCCTCCAAGCACGGTGCACTTTATGATCGATGGAGGTGCAAGCCCCACAAATCCCACTGGAATAGCCACTCTTTCCTAACTCCTCCTCCAACAGCCAACCCGACCGATCCCCTGCTCTTGCTTTCACTGACTTCTTTTCCCTTTACTGCTTCTGTAACAACTCCGCTGGGTTTGAGGAGGCAGTGGATGAGCTCTAAGACACAATCTTAGTCCTGGAGCCAAGGAGAAAACTAGGAAATTACCCCAGCTCCCTACCTCATAAAGCAATGTAAGACAGAAACCTTGTAAGGGAAAGCTGTGTCCCCTAAGGCTCATCCTGGTAGCTTGGTAACCCTCATTTGTTCTCAACTAATTTCAAATTGAAAATAAAATCCTGTAATACCTTATACACAGTTGCTAAAGGAAATGCTCACTGTCCTTCAGCCACATGAGATCTGTGTTGCCCACACATGGCATAACTGAAGCCACCACTTCTTACTTGAGAGTGGCTGAGCATCAGTTGGGGCAGTGCTCAAGAGGAAAACGACGGTTCCTTCTTATTTGTGGTCCTCCCAAGACTCCTGGGGGATGCACCAGTGGTGGACCATAACAGAAGAGATGTAGAGGGGGTGGGGAAAGCTAAGCATTTCCCTGCTCACCAGGGCAGCCCTCTGAACCCAAACACCAACCCTCTCTTTCACTGGAGCAAGATACCACCATTCCCACTTTCAGGGACCGGCTAAAAGTGAGTTCATTGGAAATGCTCAAGAGGTCATTAAACAACAAAAGGGTGTGATGGAAGTTATAAACACACACTAGTTTGAGGAATCCTCTCAGATCCTTTGCTTTTTCTGGAAGTCCACACAGCAGTATGTTTGGACAATTTTCCACACACCTTGGTTTAGCTTTTGTTTTTCTCTGTGCCTCTGTGTTGTCATTTGTTACTGCTTAACAGGCTAACAAAAACATCCTGAAGACCACGTGAGTTTTGAACACATTTATTTGGAAATTTTCATTTATGCCAAATGTTTTCATCTACCAATGTGTTGATGTACCACCATCTCTCACAGAGCACAGGATCCAGAGCCAGTACTGGGTGAGGTTTCTGCTGATTGCTTTTGAGCTTTAAATTTTTCTTTCAAACTGGAAGACATTCTCCCTCAGCTGCTTGATGCGGGTGGGTCCCTTGTGCTAGCAGACCCCCTCCATTTGGAGAGCTTGGTGCGGTTGGGGGCGATGCTGCTGGTGATGGAACTGCTGGCTGGGAAGCTGTTCAGTATTTTCCATACCAGACAAGCCGCAGAGAAATAGCTGGGGGTGTCCTGCTGCTCTTGCTCGCGGTGGACACCGGAGGGAGCCGCAGCACACCGGCATGTGAACGCCCCTTTTTTCTCTTGCAGTCCAAGCACATTCCCCGAGAGATGTGGCTCTGCATCTGCAGGCTTTCATCTGGTATGAAACATCTCCTCTTAGCTCTCCTGTTTTCTGGATTAGCAACTGTTTAACCTATTTTTTTTTAAATTTTATTTATTTATTTATTTTTGTGATAGAAAATAACCTTGATTTCCTCCTCCCCTCCTTGATTCATGATATTGACAAAGATTGCTGGACTCCCTTCATGGCTGGGAGAGAGGAATACTTCTGCACGTTCCCTTCTCACTCATGTTGCTGTTTTCTGCTTTGCATGCTGCTGTCCTCCATCAGAGGGTATCCTGGGGGAGATCTACAGCCGATGACTCAAAGTAAAGCACTCTTCTAAAAGTTCAGGTGTCAGTGCCACAGTATGGTGTGAAGAACTGTGCCACAGTAAATGGCGTGGGTGACTCATAAAGGAAACACTTCCATACATATATTCCCTCAAGCACTGACCCAAGTGCCTGTAGTGTTTACCTAAGATCAGATGCAGCTACAGTGATTCAGCAAAAACTTGTCTGATCCCATTATGTTATCTGGGATGCTGTAGTGATGGTAGCATATTTTGGATGAGATAGAAAATCAGCCTTCCTGGAAATTAAAATCTCCTGGTGCATTTCACCCTGTAGACTACTGCATCTAAACAGACAGTTAAATAATCCTGGGGCATGCTATTTGCAAAGGTCTTGGAGGTCTTTACCTCTCCTCTTTGTTTTCCTGGCCTTCACATATCCTCATGGTAACAGGGCATTAAGTTACATCCAAGTGATAAGAAATTAATGAACTGCTGTGAGATCTGTGAATGCATCATGTCAATAATGCAGCTCTAGTTGTCACGTGAATTTGGGATGAAAGGAATTTTCTTGGGACCCCACTGCTGATCAACTTCTTTAATACCTGAGGTCTGACACCATCCTGCAGTTGCTCCACCGGTATTGCTGAGGTCATCAGAGGGAAGGGACATGAGTTAAAGGCCAGATCCATCTATCCCCAATCTTGGGAGCTTCACATCTTCATCACATTGTAGAAGAGCAAACACTGCCAAGTACAGGAACCTAGACACACAGTTCATCTTTTTTTTACTCATAGTTACGTTTTCTGTTGTCCCATCTACAAAAATAAGGAATCCTTCACCCCTTAATTTCCAAATCAACAAGGCAGAGCTTAGAGGGCAGGCAGCCTTGCAGCCACAAAATACACTAAGGTAGTCCATGTTCTAATTAATATTGACTCAGCTCCTTCAAATCACTTCAGCATTGTGAAGAACTGAGCACAAGAAGAGGAAATCAGTGAGCTCTTTGCTCTTTGGTTGGTCATTTGGCTGTGTGATTCAGGTTTCTCATGGCCAAGGTGGTTACGGTGAGTTGTCAGGGCCTTCCTTCCTCATTGGTTGTGCTTTGGAATTTCCTTCTCTGCAATTTCTATAGCTCTTACTATCACAAACATCCTTCCTTTCTGATCCTTTGTACTGTCTCAGGGTTGATTCTTCCTGGCTGTTTCACCTGTTCCTCCATCCTCTCCTTTCTCCAAGTAGCTGAGCTCAAATATGGCTTTTCTCAGGGAACTTTTCCCAAAACTGTTCTCTCATAACTGTTTAAGCTTAGCAAACATATAAATCCTTCCTGCAGGCTCAATTATGTGTGTCCATACAGACTCTAGAGCATATAGAAACACTACATTTAATTCAACGGTGCAATTTTATATACAGATGAGGCTGCAGACACAAGTAAAACACCAGCAAGGACATGATAGATTCCCTCTCCCCTTCTCTCACCTTTCTGTACATCACAAACCTCTGAGGGAAGCCAGAAGGATTAATCGTCCTGTTGCAGCACAGCAATCTTGCCCTGGAGCAGTAACCAGAGCTGGCTGAAGAAGTCACTGCTGGGAAGTAGAGCTGTGTCTTACAGTAATGTAGAAAGGTTCACAGAGCTGATCCAGCAAAGATCAAGTCACAGCTGAGCTTTCCAAACAATACAGTATCTGTCTTACTTAAAATCCAGCCTCTTATACCATTTTATTTTCTTTTAGTAGTCCTCCATGGTGGAACAGATTTTAGTCGTTCTGTCTACCCTAACAGCCCAAAGCCAGAGGAATAAATTAATTATATTTAAAAATAGGATACCCTGTAGGCTTTAAAACATCGTTGGTGAAGGGGACACAGGTGACAACTTTAAAAGCCATTTGCTTTAAATTCTGTAACATTTACGAAAGATCTGTTGTCAAAGTCTTTTTTTAAACTGGCCACATCCAAAATATTCAAACTGTTGAAATCCTTCTCTGTGTCAGCACTGACAGCCCTCACCCTGCTTCTGAAAGACTCAAGAAAGAAGAACAAGTTGTACTGAGTAGAAGAAATGCAAATGATGTTATATGTTAGCAGACAGATTGATGAGGGTTTACGTTGTGGGAAAATTAGGAAGCACCACTTTCAGGTTTGCATCCCTTCATTTCCTGTACCTTCACAGGGACTGTAAAGTCTGACTTAAATATCCATTTATGTTTTATTCTACAGTTGATATTACAGGAATCTGAACAAAGATTTTGGGCATTACTGCAATGACATTGATATAAATCACTGTGTTTCCTGTAGGTACTGCTGACTTCAACCAGGTCACCTGAATGTTCTTGTGACCTTCCCCAGGTGTAGTCACTATCCTATCTCGATGGCAGACTGAAACCAAGGGAAGCAATGCTAATGAAAATCTGTCCTAATGGGAAATGTGTACATGTAAAGGGCCTGCACTGCTTTAGCTCACCTCAGCTTTAAAGAGATGAAAACAGCAACTAATGTAAACCATTCTGTATTGATATCAACAGCACCTTCACGAGATGCCTATAAAAGGACAACACTGGTAGCTGAAAAACCTAATTTGGTACTATTCTAATAATTTCTTGCCTCTGTCCATCAATGCAACTGCCACGATATGTACCTTTTTATGAAAAAAACTACTTTTATCTACATATATTATATGTATCTTTTTATGAAAAAATGCAACTATTTACCCATAATGTTATTTTTCTTAGAATAAGAAAAAAAAAACCCTGGAATTTTATTTGCATGCAGCTGTATAGAATATTTGCATTCAAATCAAAGCCCACTGTGCTTCTTTGTCAAAATACAAATGTTATTTCATCATATCAATCTAACCTCTTTAGCAAGGCTCCTCTGGCTAATTATTGCATACTCCTTGAGTTTTCTTGCCATGCCTGCCATCTCAGTTTTCTCTCCAATTTCATTCTTGGGATTTTTTTGGTATGTTTTCTTTCTCCTGCATCTATTCTTCCCCCCTCTCCTCGATTTCTGCATTTATTCTTCTGATTCTTTCTTTCTTTCTTTCTTTCTTTCTTTCTTTCTTTCTTTCTTTCTTTCTTTCTTTCTTTCTTTCTTTCTTTCTTTCTTTCTTTCTTTCTTTCTTTCTTTCTTTCTTTCTTTCTTTCTTTCTTTCTTTCTTTCTTTCTTTCTTTCTTTCTTTCTTCCTTCCTTCCTTCCTTCCTTCCTTCCTTCCTTCCTTCCTTCCTTCCTTCCTTCCTTCCTTCCTTCCTTCCTTCCTTCCTTCCTTCCTTCCTTCCTTCCTTCCTTCCCTCCCTCCCTCCCTCCCTCCCTCCCTTCCTTCCTTCTCTCCTTCTCTCCTTCTCTCCTTTTTCTTCTTTTTCCCTCCACCCCAGTGCTGTCTCCTGGTTTTTCTATCTGACCAAGCTTTTCTAACGTTCTCTCTGTCTCCTTGGTTTCCTTTCAGTCGCCCTCACTGGAATGTTGGCAGAAACATATTCTTCTTTGAAAACAAAGAGACTAAATAAGTAAATGAATAAATAAAATAGCTGAAAGCAGATGGGAGGTCTCTGTTCCAGAAGGGTCTGTATTCTGCGAGGTTTTCTCACTTCCTAGCAAAGGAGGAGATAGTTGCACTCCCTGCCCACCCACCCTCAGCCTCACAAGGAGCCAGGCTTCCCCCTCTCCTCCCCTGGCGTGAGGACCTTGCTGGGAGTGATGGATTGCACTGCAGCGAGGGCTGGGAAGCACTGCAGGGAGAGGAGGGGGAGGGATGAGGAAGGAAGAGAAGGGGAGAGGGAGGGAAGGAAGGAGGAGACTCGCTGCCAGCGTCAGGCTAGGAAGGATGTAACGGGGCTGATGAGGAGAGAGGAAGGGGGGATTGGAAAACGAGGATGGGGAGGGCATGGCTGGGAGAGCATGCATTTCTGCAGGCAGCACGGCTCCGATCAGACTGGTGAGCCCAGGAATGATGGATGCATCAGGCAGTGGGGGCAAAGCTGGCACTGGGCAGCAGGGGAGACGGGCGAGGAAAATGGAAACGACAAGGGAAAGGGAGGAGGAGAGAAAGTCGGAGCTAGAGAAAATAAGGCTTTGGTTGTACAGCAATGACAAAAGGACACAACTCTGGCAATCTGGATTTCTTTGGAGCTGTAACAGAGGAGGCAGTGTTGATGTAGAAATACTCAAAAGGTCAAACAAAGCGTGCTGCAAACTGCACTGAAATGGGCTTTCATTGCACTCCGAGGGGTGGTAACAGGATGACCTCTGGGCAGTAGCGAGGTACCTCTGTGTGGCCGAAGCCATTGGTAATGGAGCTTGCAGCGTCTGGCTGCAGCAGCTTCATTGCCCTGTGGATTTTGGCAAGGGGGATGCATCCTTTTGCCTGGGCACTGTGAGGAATGCAGATGACCTCCTCCTCACTGAACCAATTGCAAGCGCTGCTGAAACATCAGTTTGTCATTATTTGTTGCCTTTCACGCTTCTCTTCTCTTTTTTTTAAAATATACATTTCTCCATCTGTTCCTCATTCATTGCCCAGACTTTTCCTCCATGTCTCCGTTTCCAGCTTTGCCTTCATCCCTCCCTTCCTCTCTCTCTCCCCTGCCCACTCGCAGGCTCAGCGCTGGGAAGGGGCTCGGCGGGCGCCCGGCGGCGGAACTGGGGGCGCGGGGCTGGAGAGGATGGGGAGCGGGGCGGGCGTGCTGGCAGCCATGCGAGCAGTCCGCAGGACGCTGTGTCCCGCCCCTACAACTTCGCGGAGAGACCCTCCCCCCTCCCGCCATCCACTCATCCCCCTCTCGCCATCCACTCATCCCCCTCTGGCTACAGCTGGCTCTCCGCCCCCCATCGCAGTGCACCAGCTGCGGTTTCCAGCTACACTGACCTAGTTTTGGCCTCCCTGCGAGGCACCTCTGTCCCCCTCCTCCCTTAGAACCTGGAGCAGAAGAAGTGAAGGGGAGGGGTCCCCTGGCACCACAGGGAGGCTCCTGAGCACTGCTCTCATCATGGCGCCGGACCCTGCCAGGGGAGACCAGAATTGGAGATGCAGGCGCCCGCCCCTAATCAGCTCCATCGGCTCAAGGCAGACAAGCGGAGCTGGGTGTGTAAGCACCCTTGCAAGCTCCGAGAGGGGGCATCAGTTGGATGAAGAAAAATTAAGAAACCGCTCCCCACGAATGAGAGAAAAAAATTCCCAGATTGCCAGCTCTCATCAGCTCCGGTGACAGAACTGCCGGACACAAGAGGAAAACACTAACACTACTGGGATAAACTCGAGGACATTTAACCTGCTGCCTAAAGCTCTTTAGCTCGGAGGGCAGATGTTTATCAGACTTAATGCAGCAAAGTGCCTGCGAGATACAGCCACCCTGTGGTTGCATCAGATCCTTCCCAACAGGCATTGAAATCCAAAGTCATCACTGCAACAGCATTCATCAAAAGACAATGGAGAAGGAGACAGAAAAGGGCAAAACAGGAGTCAAAAAGAGGTAAAGCACCAGGAAACAAAGACAGGCAGGCAGGAACTTTCTCAGGATGATAAAGGAAAAATGCAGACTGAGAAAAACAGCTGGAGAAGGGGCCAGGTAGACGACAAGGACTGGGAGAAGAGAGATACAGACAAAGTGTTTTCCTTTCAAATGAGTGTTTCCATCGAAAGCACATTCATTCTTCTGTCCAGCTCCTCAGTATCATTCTCTATTTTCCCGCAGCAGAACTGCAACTCGGTTGGGAGAAATGCACTCATGTCTTGTGGAACTGGGAGCTGCTGGTTATATACCAGTCTTTGAAACTTACCAGCTGCTATTCATCCACTCCTTTGTTTCTGCCTGCAACTCTGCCCGCCCGGGCTTCTTTGTGTCTCTCAGTCCTCAAACTGTGCCCAGAATAAGGATAACAGAAGCCTCTGACCTTCTCCAAAGTTACCTATTCAATGAGATGCATGCACTCCTCCCTTATGTCCCCAAACGGTCGCTGTCTGTCAGGAAAGGTCTCTCAATGCCCCTGCAAGCCCTTTTCTTCTGTCAGGATTGTGCCCTGAGCCTTAGCCTCGTCTCAAATGCTGGGAAGAAGGGGGTTCACATTCCTTCTATTCCACCACATGCACACGCCACTATTATTTTGTCCCAATATTTACAGCAAAATAATTATTTTCCCCGCAGTACCCCGCTGGCTCCCTTCCCACTGCCTGGCACAGGAAACGGGCAGCCGCGTCCTCCCCTTGCCAGTGCGTTAGGCACTGCCCGCCCCTCCAGCCCAGGACCACTTTCCATCCCAGCAGGGATCCAGAGATCCCTGAACGGCGCTGTCAGGGCAGCATCACCCGCGCTGCCCCAGCCCCTCTTCCCCCACGCCGCTCCTCCGCCTCGGGGCACTCCCGAGCCCGGTCCGCGCTGCTGCTGGCGGGACGGCGGCGCTGGCAGCCAGCCCGGCGGCACAGACCTCGCCGTCGCCGCCGGTCGGAGCCGGCTGCCGCGGGCAGGGCTGGGCTCCTCGGCACCGCCGCCACCGCTGTCCGCAGCGCCCCGCCCGCCCGCGTCCGCACACGGGCAAGGAGGATGCGGATGCGCGCTCGGGTGCGGGTGGGCAGCGGAGGCGAGCCTGGGGCTGGACCCTTCCGCGCCGGACCCGCAGCCTCCCCGAGTCCCCCGCCCCGACCCCTCCGCTGCCGCTCAGTGTGTCCGTGCCGGCAGCAGCGGCGGGCAGTCCCCACCGGGCTTCCCCACCCGAGCGCGGGGGCATGGAGCGGCTCGGCACTCGGTGCTACGCATAGCAGGGCATAGAGCTCTCCGTGGGGAGCGGGGCCGCCCCGGCATGAGAAACCTATGTGTGTAGGACAAGAGACTGTGTTTATTCCGAGAAATGGGTGGGCTCGATATGATGAAGCACATGGAGCCAGGCACACGGACGACAGAACCAGCTGCAAGCTGGGGTGTCACATTCTGGAGGGCATGGTGTGGGATTGAGTCAGTGAAACCTGGAGCTTTCTCCAGACCTCCTTAACTGAGAGTCTTTTGTGTTAGCAGTAGTTTCTCCATTTTCTTACAGTAGTTAATTCAGAACAGGAATTAATGTAACAGAAGAACCAATGAGAAGCTAGGGCTGTATGAAATTAAAGATGATTTTGCACCACTTGGCATGGTCCTCATTTTGCATGGTATGAAACAAGGATGATACGGCCATTTTCCTGTTGAAACACAGTCCAGAAGTTGTTTCCCTTCATTGGACCATCTGTGTTCATATGTGAACCCAAGCATTCATGTGTGAACACAGGCATTTACCTTGCCATATACATTTTGGGTTTTTTTTACTATTCAGTCATCCAAGCGGGAAGCAGAAACATCGCTATGAGACTCAGCTGACCAAATGAGTAGCTACTGAAGACACTGGGGAGCACACAGTCAGCACACAGGAAAATGAGTATAAATAATTAGGCTTAGCAATATTTGCAGGCTGGACTTTCTATCATTGTTCCATCACAAGGTCATACACCCAACCAGAGACAGTATATGAAACTTTACAATGTGAATAATGGGATAATATCCTGCAGGCTTTGGCTTCAGGACTAAACAGCTGGTTTGCAGTTATGGTGAACTCAGTGACAAAAGATGTTTCATGGAATCAACCGTGAAATCAGATTTTGCATACATTAAGGCTTTGGACCAGTCTTTACATTATGCATTACAGAGTGCATGGGAAAAATCTCAAAAGAAAGGTGCCAGGACTTGTTAGTGTTCAGAGGCATCCATTCCTTGTTGATACTACAATTATAATTCTTCCCTAAAGGGTGAAGCTTGGTACTCTGGACCACTGACACTGAGGGCACTATCCAATTCATTCTTGTGTAAGAATTTTGTCCTGAGAATAGATTTATGGGTAACAGGAGAGACCTTGTTTTCACTGGCAAAAAAAAAAAAAAAAAAAAAGGTCTTGCCTAATTCTTGGGAATGATAACATCTACATACAACTCAGTTGCAGTGACACTCTTTAAAAAAAGGAGCTCAAAAGCTTCTGCAACAGTAGGCACATCCTAGGTGGGCACATCCTAAGTAATAAATTGACCATTTCTTCTGTTCTACCTTTCCAAGAAAGGGCAAAAGACTCTCATGACTCTTTCCAAACTCACATAAGTTTCTAGATGATGGGAAATTGTTCTTGAGATATATGGTATCCAACCTGTGACAAAGTTCAACATGTTACAATTCCAGCAGCTCAACAAACAGTAATAAAAAGGATACAGGGCTACTACATTTTGCATGACAGAGAGCTACGAAGGTAAGTGGCAGCTTGTGGAATTAATTGTTACTGATAATCATAAGACCCAGCTAAAGTATCCCAAATGGTTTGAGATCAAATATATTACTGTTACCATGATGAGTGTTTTTCCTGTACTTGTAGAATGACTTCCTCTCAGATGTCTTATAACCAAACATGCATTCGTATGGCCAAAAATCTACATTCCTGAATTCCCCAGCTGTGCAATTCTCTTTCCAAAAACTGCTAACTGTGTTTGAGCAGCACAGGCACCTGCCTTACCACTTGGCTGCTTATTGAAATATAAAAGAAAAAAATTCTGCTATTACTGTGTCGCTGTAGTTATATAAAGCCTAATGCAGATATTTTTCTTTCCTCTTTGCTTTATGCTGTCTTAAAACCAGCATGCATGGATCCAGAAGAATTTTTACTCTGAAATATGTGTCCATGCTGGGCAACGTGCAGTGGTTGCACAATCTTCAGCAGAGCAGGGACACCACAGTAGCTCTTTGTTAGCAAATTCTCTGTGTAAACAAACCCTGTGCACCTCGCAACCTGAAATTACAACTTTTGAAAGTGCGAACTTCATGCACATGGGAACTCTGTTCTAGAAGGCTTCAGAGTGTAGTAATTCTGTCAAAGTAAGTAATATTTTGCTACTGTCCAAACAACAAAAATACTGTCTAGCATTTTGGTGTTCTTTATCTGCTTCTACTATCTATTACTAGTTTACCTTGCTGGTACTTGCCTACGCTACGACTGCCTGTTCTCAAGTTGTACTTTCAAGTTGGCTTTTAAGTGAGTGATAATGTATTTTTTCTCATACTGTTGTACACAGTCGGAAGGAGGGGAACCTGGAATTTGGAAGTGGTCTCTGGCTTGCAGCTGTGAGAAGCCAGAAGTCTTGGCAAGCAACACAAGCAGACAGGAGAGCATTGGATGATGTCTGGTAAACAGGGATTTTGGCCTCTGGCATCATCTGTGAGGTAGCCTTGCCTTATACTCATTAAGCAAATAGTTTTCAGAAGAGCTGCCTGAATCACATGGGGAGTAGAACACAGATGTTTGCAGAACAAAATAAACAAACTGTCTGTTGTTCAGGTGAGAGAACCAAGATGGGTAGGACAGCACTGTCACACGCTGAAGAGGTGGAAGAAAGCAGGTTGAATGGGAACATTAGTGGTAGGATGGGTGTTTGGGAACGATCAGTGGCTGTATCCCATATATGCAAAGCTGGGAGTGCAACACAGGTTATCGAGAAACACACATATTGTTCCCCTAATGGGCAGTGTGTGTGTTGTGCTTAAAGGTTCTGAAAGTTGGGTGAAGGAGAAATTCACACAGGAAAATGTGAAATATACAGCTGATACAATACAGCGAATGAAAAGGGTGTGGTAGCGAGGAAACTGAGTAGGTGTGCCACAGAAACTGATCAACAAGGTGTGTCGGTTGATAAAGAGGATGTGTCATATTTGTTTGCTGCCAGCAGATACTGTTTTAGAAAAGTGACAGCAGAGAGGGATGGTGCAGCCCTGGCTGCACACTGAGTATGTCAGGCACATGATGGTGTATGATATGTGGCATGTGGGACATGTCACAGATGTGTGGCATGTGGGACATGTCACAGATATGCGGCATGTGGGACATGTCATAGTGTCTTGGTTTGAAGGACAAGTGTCTGCTAAGAAATCCAGGAACCCCTTTTGAAATGGAAAATACAATCCCTCTCCCTCTAAATTATTAAAATTTTGAAATTAAGGAGCTCTCAGATATGGGAATAGGAGTAACAGTTCTTTTACTAGGAAAATTAAAATAAAACCACAGTAAATCAAAAAAACAAGAACCAAGACACTGACAGAGTCAGAATACAACCTGACACCCCGTCACTCAGGGTGTTGGTAGCAGTCCAATTAAATGGTGGCTGCAGTCCTCCTGGAATGACAGATGTGGTTGTTGAAGCAACGATCCTGGAGAACAGTGCAGTTTCCTCTGAAGGTCTAGCGGTGATGAAGATAGGCCTGGTCCTGGTCTGGGAATCTAGTGGGAAAAAGGCTGCCTATGGTGTTCCAAATTGCAGATTATACCCAGGTAGAAATGTTTGGCTCCTCCCCCTAGGTGGGGCATCTCACAATGGGACGATGCAATTTTATCAGTCATGCAGTGGGACTCAATGGGCCATTACCAGAAGATATCTCCCTGGAGGAAGGATGGGTGTGGAAAAGATAAAGAACACTGCCCCACCTGGTTTTTGACAGATGGCCCATTAACAGAAGACGTCCCACCCTGAAATAAAGATCACTGCCCCACCTGGTTTCAACAGATAGTGATAGAATGTAACTTTTGGTTACATCCTGCATTGCAACCCAAGACACACAGGACATAAGGTGAGAGGGCATAGGCTTAAGCTGTGCCAGGGGACGTTTAGGCTGGACATTAGAAAGGCTGGACATTAGAAAGAATTACTTTACTGAAAGCATGATTAGACATTGGAAAGGTCTGCCCAGGCAGGTGGTGGAGTCACCATTCCTAGAGGTGTTTAAGGAGAGACTGTATGTGGCACTCAGTGATCTATTGCCATGGTGGTGTTCAGTCACAGGTTGGACTCAGTGATCTCAGAGGTCTTTTCCAAACAAATTGATTCTGTGGTTCTGTCACACCTTTACCTGACACATGAAGTACAAAGGTTCCGGCTTTGTGCGCCACATGTCAACAGCAGCAGCAGTAGTGACAAGCACAACAGGTGGTGTGTTTTGCTGCACTGCCACACGGTGCAGCTGCCTGGGCTGTGCTGGGGCCGGTGACCTGTGGCAGTGAACTGGTGTCTGCAGTCTGGAGTGGGCAGTCAGGGGTGGAAGGTGGGGCTGCAGGAGAAGCCAGCTGGATATGGCACGACCTGGGCTGGGGTCTGCCATGGCAGTAGGGGCTGGACTGAAATCGGTCTGGGGTGGGGGGAGAAGAGCAGGAGTGGGTGTGAGGAAGAGCATGATGAAGAGCTTTGCCAGCAGGTCGTGGGATGTGATCCTTCCCCTCTACTTGGCCTTAGTGAGGCTGCACCTGGAGCGCCGTGTCCAGTCTGGGCTCCTCAGTAAGGAGAGACATGAAGCTCCTGGAGCAGGTCTAGGGGGTGAATAAGGATGACTGGGGGACTAGAGCAGCTCTCTTGCAAGGAAAGGCTGAGAGAGTGGGGCCTGCTCAGCCTCGAGAAGGTGGGGGGGACCTTATCAATGTCTATAAGCAGTTAAAGGGAGGATGCCAAGAGGATGGAGCCAGGCCCTGCTTGATCATGCCAACCATTAGGACATGAGGCAACAGGCAGAAACTGATGTTCTGGAAGTTCAACCTGAATATGAGGAAGAACCTCTTTGCTGTGCAGGTGACCCAGTACTGGAACAGATTGCTCAGAGAAGTTGTGCAGTCTCCCTCTCCGGAGATATCTGAGAACTGACTGGACACAACCCTGTGCCATGTGCTCTGGGATGGCCGGCTGGAGCAGGCAGGTTGGCCCAGATGACCACTGTGGTCCCGTCCGACCTGACCCGTTCTGTGGGAGGCCTCAGCCGTTAGACAGGAGCGGCCTCAGCCCGCGGGTGGTGCCGCCGCGCACGAGCAGCAGTTCGGTCCGGTCCGGTCCGGTCCGATGCGGTTCGGCCCCGTCCAGTCCGGTTCGTCTCGGCCCGCTCCGAGGCACCCCGGAGCCGCCCTCCTCGCGCTCCCCCGCGCCCGCCCCGCGCGTGCCGAGCCCGGCCCGGCCGTTACGGCACCGCCGCCGCTGCGCTGTGAGGCGGCGGGAGCGAGCGCGGGAGGCGGCGGCGGGCGGGGGGCTCGGTGCAGGGAACAGCCGCGGCCTCCTCTCCTCAGCCGCGGGGAGGAGGGAAGGCGGGGTGGTGGTGGGGGGGGGGAGGACGAGCTGAGCGTCGCGTCGCGTCGCTCGCTTCCCTCTAGGACCGCGCCGCCGGCGGGGAGGAAGGGGCGCGTCTCCCCGGAGCCTTCGTCGCCCCGCGCCCTCTCTTCCCAGGCCCGGTGCCGGAGGGGGTGGGGGTGGGCGCCCCGCGGGTCCCCTCAGGCTCGGCGGTGCCCGGGGCTGGTGAGATGTCGGGCTGAGCGGGCGCGAGCCCGCGGGGGTGGGGTCCGCCGTGCCCGGGAAGGGGGCGGGCGGGGGGGTGGTTGGGACCGTCCCCTCACAGCCGTCCCGCCCCGCCGCGCTGCGCCCATGGTGATTGTGCTGCATCCCCCGCGCGCGGAGCGGGGCGAGCTGCCCGCGCCTCCCCGCCGCGCCCGCCGGGGCGCCCAGGTGGGTGGCGGAGGGGGAGCGGCGGCGGCGGCGGCGGCGTCCGCGTCCGCTCGGTGTGCGAGGGGAGAGGGGCGGGAGGGGCGAGGGGGCCGCGCCCCCGGCCCGGGACCCGCGCTCCGCGGGCGGGTCGGTCGCGCTGCGAACGCGGGGCGGGAGCCGCCGCCCCGCTGGCTCGTTCGGCGGCCGCGTCTCCGCACGGGTCCGTGGGGGTCGGCGGTGGCTGTGGGGGCTCGCCTTCATGTGATGGAGCCAGGGGGAGTGTGTGGCTGGCGTTGGGTCTGGCAGCAAGATCTTCCCAACTAGGTTCCTTCTCCCCTTTTGTTTTCCGGTGTTTAAAAAAGAGCTGGTGGCACATCGGTGACTTTACTGCCTGGGATCTTACCAGGGGCTCCGTTTTCCAAGCGTGCCACTGTTAATCTTGGATTGATTCCATCATTTAAGCAAGCATGCTCTAGACATGTTATTTTGGTTTTGGGTTTTTTGTTTTTTTCTCTTTTTTTGTCACCGTTTGTAAACCGCTTTTTATTTTCTGTGGCAGAGTGGGTTCTAATGCATGGGAATACATGCTCCTAATGCATAGAAATACACGCTTCTGAACTGAAACGTACTTTTTGCCAGTCTCATCTGAACCCTAAAGGTTATTCTGGGGAGAGGTTTAAAGGTTTAAAGGCTCACAAATAAATAGGAATAGTTTTTGCAGGTTTAGAAACTTAATTTCCTCATATGTTCCCGTGTAGGTACGGATTTATCTATCCATTGAACGCATATTCTTAATAGAACAAACTGCTTAGCCTTGTGGGTTTTTCCCCCTTAAAACTGCTTTTTGTTATAGTATATTCCTGTTAAATACTTGAAAGTTTCACAATTCCCCTAATTATGTTCACATCATAATTTTCTTTTGACTTTGCTTACTGTTTTGAATTGCACCTTTTTCTTCCTTTGGGATTTAGTTTATCTTTATTTCATACCTTTGTATGTTTATGTCTAATAGGGATGTTTCTTTTTTCTTTTTCCTCCCTAGGTGCTGGTGACTTCAGTCATTTAGGGCTTTAGTTCTGAGGAAGTAGAGACCCAAGGATTGAATTTCTTTTACATAGAAAGCTACAGCACTTCACCAATACTCTTTTTACTCCTTCCCCATCCTTCCCTGCTCCGTAGGGAAGAACAATTTGGGAAATACTTTAAACATTAATTTTTTCCCCCTTCCCTCCCTCAGAAATCTATCCTGGTCCCAGAGGCTTCCGCTAGACAGTGCCTGACAGGACCAGGAGAACATTATCATTGTTTGCTTGCTTGCTTTGGGAGCTTCAGTAGTACCCTTCCCTCCTTTGGGGTGTAGTGCAGGGAGGGATCCAGAAGACTTCCGTGCCACCCTTTTTGGTTAGTAGAGGATCCTGGAAAAGGGGTACCTAGCAAGACACGTGACCTCCTTAAGGGAGCCAGGACTGAAGCAGCACTTGGCACGCTGAAAGGAAACACCCATCTTTAGTGTCTTTTTCGTCTTCCACTCCTTCCTCACCAAATTTCTGGTAAGTCTCTTCAGCCCATTCATTCACGCAGTGCATGTTTCCCTTCCCCCACTCCAGGCGCTGGGAGAGGCATGCACAGAGGCTGTGGGGTGGGGGAAGGGAGGAGGGAAAACTGGCTGTGTACACACGTATCGGGGAGGAGAAGGGGGTATTGTACCACACTGCGGGGGAACCTGGCACAGGTGGAAAAGCCGCTGATGTGGGAGGAAATGGTGTGTTTTATTTGCACACGGGCGTGCGTGCGCACACAGGGACAGTGGAGGGGCGTGAAAAAGCTGAGAGGCTGTTGTTGGAAAAAAATACCAAGACCGAAGTAGAAGGATGGTTGATGCTGAGCAGTATTGGACTCGTGTTGCGGGGAGGAAAGAGAATGGATTATTCGGTGGTGATCGGGAAATGGGGTGTGTGAATGAGGAATCTTGCCTTCTACTTGCAAGCATGAACACAGAGGAGGAAAGAAGGGGGGTGTGGGTGTCCGCCTTTCAGAGGCAGCGGTGCCTGGGAGGATTGCTACGAGCATCTTGAACATCGCTCAGTGCAAAGGTGGAGACAAGGAGATGAAAGCCATCATAGGGAGTGCAGTTGCCCGTCTGCAGGGGTGGGAATGAATGGGAACAATTAATATATTCCCATATCCTTTGGCTATTGCAGTCTACAAATCTCAAAGGGAAACAGAGGTGAATCCTGTGATGTGCTTTCAGAGAGGTGTGCTTGGGGTTCACCTGCCTGCAGAGACTTTCAATTCTCCGATGCATGTGTAGAGCGTGGAGGATAATGCAGCAGCAGTGGACAGATTGTGCTGCAGCTTTTCAATATATTATATAAAATGCGTTAAATAAATATTTCAATTTTTCAGATTCTTCAGCTTTTAAAAATGTGTTCTTTCCAAAGATTCTCAAACAATTGTGTGACAGTCTTAGGAAAACTAGTTTCTGGTACGTAAAAGAGGAATTTTTCTTGATGTTGGCCTTAAGCATCACCATGAAGCAGCATTGTCAGGAACGAGTTGACTTATCCTGGATTTATTTTTTAAAGATGTCAGTTCTTTTCTCTATCACCATGTGATATATTCATCATCCATACATATTTCGTAACATTGTCTTTAGATAATCATCATTCTGGTGTCTTTGTGTGGAAAAAAAATCACTTGCGCTTTATGCTCGAAACAGCTGTGAACTGTTTGCAGACCTGCTCTCCCTATGACATAGAAAGTCCTATTTCTGGGATGTTTCAAATACAGCTCTCTTCTCATTAAGATGAGACAGAGACTTCCATGACAGTGTATGATGGATTACATGCTGGGTCGTGTGCTGGACAACTGTTCATTAGCTGTTTAACTGGTCTGCTATCTAAGATTGACTTTATAATTCAGATCTGCCTTGAGGTGTCTCCTGAAGGAGATAACTTGCAAGCATCTGCCAACCATTCTTCGGTCTTCACTGTTTGGAAATGCATTCTTCCAGACATTCTAGAAACTGCTGTAATGGTAGAGATGATTGGTTTATTGGAAATGTGTACTCAGTTTCAAGCCTTAGCTAATTTATGATGAAAAGGGAGTCAAAATACCTTTTCCAGCTTGAACAGCACTGTTCTGAAAATGGTTATTAAGGGATAAGCATTAATGGTGTTGTTACTTGTAGTGAGGTGAGTGCTTGGAGCAATGTTTTTCCTAGTTCTCCATTTCCATGGTGGTTGTGACTGTCACTCTCTTGCTCATTCCTTCTCACTTCCTTGAGATTTTTATTGTCAGTATCTCAGCTGTAGGGATTAAACATGCCTAGAGGTATGCTAAAACTGAGGTTAGGTTTTACCTCTCTGTTAACCACTGCAATCTGTGAGTATGTGTTATCTGCACAGTGCTGTAACTGAGAGTGAGCCAAGCTCTAAAAAAGGGGCGATTCTGGGAGGGGCTGCTGGTAATTACTGTTCCACTAACTTGTTTCCCAGATGCCCCTGTAGGCAGTGGGAGTGTGCTGCAACATCACATCACATCACAGGCCGAGCAGGTGAAATAGCTAGATCTCATTGATCCTTGATGCTATAAACATCTGGGATTCCATTCATCATTCCCATAGGGAAGATACAAGCTAGACTTTTAATTTA
The DNA here is from genome assembly GCF_052056855.1 of Sturnus vulgaris. Classification (NCBI taxonomy): domain Eukaryota; kingdom Metazoa; phylum Chordata; class Aves; order Passeriformes; family Sturnidae; genus Sturnus; species Sturnus vulgaris. The sequence goes on from NC_142244.1 coordinate 33,536,481, forward strand.
CGAAAACATTCAGTAGTTGCATCCTGAACAAAAAGAATGCTGAACATTTTTTTTTTTTGCATACTAGATACCTCTTCTCTTACACATTTATCAGTAATATATAAATTAATTAGTATCTCCCAAAAATGGGTTTCTTGTTTCATCTTAAGGCAAATACATCATGGTGAAAAAGAGCAAGAAACTAGTCTATTTTTCTCCTCCTTCTGGGTGTTGAAGACTGGAGAACGAGGAAATGAGCCATGGAGACCAATCTCCCATTCCTGGAGGGAGAGGGAGGTCTCTAATCATTTTCTGTGAAGAGAACACCCCCTTCAAGGCAAAAAGAATGGTCTTCAGAGAAGATTTCCAGATCTCTCTAGACAGCTGATCTGATTGGCTGAATTCCCTCTTATTTCAATAAAACATATTCATATATGATGAAAAGTCGAAAAGGAGCACAGTGAGTGCTTTTGTTAAAACAGCTGCTAGAGGTGTACTGCAGATTGAAGGAATGTGGGAGGAAATAAGTTTGCTTGTGCTGGGGAGGGAAGGAAGCTGCTGTGTGATTGCTGGAGTAAGGCCTGGCTTAAGCAGTTTAAGGGTGCCACAGCTGAAAGTTGAGGTGAACGTTCATTCCCTCTATAAATGGCAAGGAATCTGTTCCACGCAGTGTATTCTTGAAGCAATTGTGGCAGTGTCTGCTTGGCTGGTGTGACACACAGTTTGATTTTTATCACAGGCCTTTTACTTTGATACCACCCTTTTCCCTCTCCCAGTCTGTTACATGCAGTTAAGTGTATGGTTATTTTTTGCCTTCTAATTTCATAAATCTGTGAAGTAGTTATTGAAAGATTATACTTACTTTGACTGTAGTAGCTTTGAGTGAAAAGTGCACTTGAAGTGGCCATCTTGAAGTTATTTAAACATCTGCTCTTCCCCTTATATATACCATAGTTACTTTGCAATAGATGCTCTCGTGGATTAGGAAGTATTCTCTGCACACCCAGCATTGTCTGAGGCTGTGTCTTTTAGATTGAAATGGGTGGAGTTGGTTTTCAGGGAAGCATTCTGGCAATAATATCCAACTTAAGAGCTTAATGCTTTTGTCCATCTGACTGCAAGGCCAGCTTTCCTCCTACAAACCATTTTCTTGAGAATGTGGGAAATATTTTTAAAATGTTTGGGTTAATAGGGTAAATTGCAAGTTTTGTTATGTGAGATTCCTTACACAAGCAAAATAGATTACAAGGTGAGGCTGAAACTGATGTATATATTCTGTTTTTAGGAGCAGAACGTTAGTGTGAAAAATAAATTCTTTTGAGTAGAAAAAAAATATAGTATTGGGTTGGAGGTGAAGGATCCAAGAGTTAAGATTGCTAGTTTCTGTCTCTGTTGCTGGCTTATAGCTTTTTCTGAAGTGAGCTTCTCCGTCTTTACTTGCAGACTTGAAATTGTTACCTGCCTTTCTTACGATAAGATGGGAGCTTTTGTATATACATGTATAAAACCATTAAGATTTTGAGCAAGTGAGATGTAGTATTAGGAGAGAGATGAATAACCGTACCCAAGGCATTTTTATACACCTGCTGGTTTAACATCCTCATTGATATATATTAATTGCCCTTCTTGACCATGTTGTAACTTCTTCAAAAGTAGAGATGGAGGAAAGAGAAGGATACACGTTTTTTTCTTTCTTCTTTGACCATTTTTTGGTTTTTAAGAAATTAAGTGCTGAAATGACAGTCAGGGAGAGGTGATGGTGTATGTAAGGGGGTGGAGGTGGGGCTATATAGAGAAGAGGTTTGAGAAAAATTGAAACAGATTTGCAAAGAAAGCAAAAATGGGGAGAAAATACTTGGTTCTTGTATCAGCATTAGAACCGGTACTGAGGGGGAAAAAGCCTCAAACCACAAAAACTCAAACTAAAACCCCAAGCAGGCAGAAAATACGTGATGGTTTCTGATTTATGTTTTTTTTTTTAACGCAGAGGAAGCGTATGTGGTGTGTGTTTCCATGCCCTCGGCGTTCTCCCGCTGTTGTGTGGGATGCGGCCGTGCGGGCCGGGGCAGAGCTGCGCTGCCCGGCAGGGGCGGCAGGTGGCGCTGCTCGGCCTCGCCGGCCCCTCCGCAAATGGCAGCGCTGAGGGGCAGTGCCCGGCGCCTCCGGGCCGGCCTGCAGCGGGGGCATTCCTGCAAAACGCCGTCTGTCCTGCTGCCCAGGATGTTGTTCCAGGAAGTTCCGTGTAAACCACCGCGTCCAGACATCCATTGTTGAGGGAGACACAAGTGGGGCAGGATCTGATAGATGTCAGCCATTGCCAGCCCAAGCCTCATCTTGCCCTTTTCACTTCGAGCTCCTTTGAAGAACAAAGAGGTTTTTTTGAGAGATCAAAAGATACTCCTTGTAACCTCCCACACCCATTTTTCTGCAGGGAGCAAGCGCTCTTTTTCCTGCTTTACCTTGAACATCTTGACTGCATTCAAGGACTGGTTTGGATCCGTGATCATCTTTGCCTAGCTTCTGCCTTTTTCTGGTCTGTTAGTATGAAGAACTATAATCCTTGGCTTTATTGTTGCACCTCATTTACCAAATCGATGGAAAAAAGTCACAGTCTTTGTGTGTTGGTACTATGGTTCTCCGTACCAGGAATGAAAATGTCCACTTAAAATTTTATTTTATTATTAAGAAAAAGCTGTTCTAGTAGAAAAAAAAAATAGTTTTTTAATACTAGAAAAAACCTAGCTGGTTCTTGTGGTTGTAACTAAACAATCCTTTTGTCCAAAGACCCACTGCAGAAACTAAAGTTCTTTGTAATATCGAGTGATAGCAATTATATGCTAACGTGTTTTTGTATTTACATTATCTGCTGGCAGCAGTAATTAGGACTACCAGGCAAAACTCCTGTTTCTATCTCAGAGTTCAGTTCTGCTAGGAACTCATGTATACAGTTATATTGGTGAAAGTGACGATTTTTGCATCTTTATATTGACAGGAGAGTTTAAAGGTGGCACAGAAAACCATTCTGGTTTTCTCCAAAATTCCTATTTCCTACACCATGCTTGTCTTTCTTGAACATGAAGGAGTAGTCCATTAATGTACCTGTAACTGGTTTACAGCTTTTAAAATATTTCAGTAAAAATATATTTGGTCAAAAATAGCCCAAGTCCTCTGTATTCAAAGCAAAAGGAGCAGTACTTTGCTTTTATCACTTCTAACCCTATTGAAATTCTTCAATTTGAACTGTGTTTTCTGTTCTTGGTCCTGAATTCATTAGTACTGTTTATGTATAAAGGTGATTTTAAAAGGTTGATTTGAAGCAAGAAGAGGCTACCACTGAAATTCTGGCTTTGATTTTGCTTTATTTTATGTGTGTTAATGTTCTATATTCCTGACATTTTGTTGGTGCTCCTTGTTCCATTAGTTTTTCCATTATTATGTGTTCTGGGTACTAGTTAATATATTTCTAAGTATACCTCTCAGCAGATGTGTAATATTTGTGAGAGCAAAACAGTCCTAAAGAGTTACCTGGAAGATTCTGTAGTAATGAATTTCTGTTCTTCTGGTCTGCCTTTTTAACATAAAGAGTTTGTCACACTCTCATATGTGGTGGAAAGACACAAATCAGGTCTGTCACTGAGTATTTTAGCAGTACCTAAGAGAAGGGTGGAGTTATTTCAGTTGAAGGAGTTATCCTAATCATGAAGTTGAAATTCTTGCCTTCAGACATGGCCATTCAAATTATTTTCAGTTCTTTGCATGATTTTTAGTACTGTCACGAGAGAGGAATGCTACAGCCAATACCAGTAGTTACATCTCTGTGTACTTCTTGAGGAGAAAGCTGGGTTGAGAGCCAAGACCTAATATCTAGCATTTAACATTCCACTGAATGTAAATGGATTTGTTTCTGTTGTTGGTACTTTTGATTGCAGGGTAGGTGTAGACATTATTTTGCTTCTTGGAGGTTGGAAGTTGCACTCTGTTGAAACGGACTGACTTGTGCAGGAGAAGTGGAACTTAGTACAGCAGGGATCCTGAAGATAAGAGCCTGTGTACTCTAACAGAGTCTCATCTTCTCCATTGTCTAGCAGTTCCATTGGAAGGAGACCTTGAAGGTTGCAAGACAAGTCCAAGATGTGCAGTTCAGTTGCTCCCAGACTGTGGTTCTTAACAGACCGTCGCATCAGAGAAGATTATCCTCAGCAGGAGATCCTGAGAGCACTGAAGGCCAAGTGCTGTGAGGAGGAGCTGGATTTCCGGGCCTTGGTGATGGATGAAGTGGTGCTGACCATTGAGGATGGAAATCTTGGTGAGAATGAGCTAAAGCTGGGAGTGTGCTGAAGGGGTACTTGGAAAAAGATTGTAAATGGAGCATCTGTACTATTTAACAACAAATTCCATGTATGCCAGACTGCCTACCATTCATCGTCTAAATCATGTAGATGTGCATCATACCATTTTTTTTTAGAATTTATAATGTTAATCAAATATAATTGTTCAGTTTGCTAATTTGCATTAGAACCACTTTTCCCTTCCCTCTGCAGAAAAAAGAGGAGGTTTGTTTCACTTTGGTGACTCCAGGATAAGGACTACAGGACCCCTAAATTAATAAGAAATCATGGAGCATAATTTTTGCTCCAATACTTGAACTTTGTGGGTCACATTTAAGAGTTTCAGAGGGAGTTTCTTTTCTGTTTGGGTTCTGGCTCCAAAATAGAAAACACTGGAAATAATCTAAAAGGAAATTTCAATGAACAGTACAAAGTGTCATGGAACTAGAGGTTATAATGTGATGGAACTAAGGCACACTGCTGTAAAGATGTGGAGTGAATTCCAAAAAAAGAACGGTGCTGATAAAATAGGTGCATCAAATAATTTGAGCTATTACTACAATTTACAGTGTTTAAATGGTAAGATTTCTGTTCTATTTTCCTACTAGCTTTTTTCCCCCAGTGGTGATTAAAAAGGAAAAGTAAAATGTTAAGTTGCATTATAACTGTTAAGTAGAAGGATTCTGTAGATAGTAAGCTTATGTGATAGGAAGATACTAATACCACCAATGTCAAGCCGTGTAGCACTTACAATTTATTTTTGTTTCAACATTTTTTAATTTGGATTTCCTAAAGCAAGGAGGCTGCAGTGGGTTCTTTTTACTTTTAACTCTTTCATTCCTCTTCCCCATTTATCAGTCAAAAAAATATATTGCTGGAGACCCAGGGGAGAATTGCATTTCTGAAAGTTGTATTAGGGTAATTAGAGTAATTCTGTGCAGGAAGAAAATACGAAAGTACCCTCAGCCATGAAGGAGAGATTGCCATGTATACCTTGTTCCTCTTTGGGAAATCATACGTAGGAAGGGAATCATAAAACTGACTCTGGGGAAGAACTCTGGTCAGAATTTATAGCCTATTTTGGCATGAATCAATCAACTATAAAACACATGCATGGTAAAACCAGTATTTTTTATTCTGGTATTTCTAAACTTCTTTTTACCTATTTTGTCTTTTAATCTGAGGAGTCCTATGATTTTTATCACAGATTGAAATTCCGTAGGATGTTTTCAAATCTAGTAACTTCTTGTCAGAAAGTCTGAGCTCTGAGCGTACTTTCCTTTGGACAGTGTGTAATGGGAATGCAGCCATCCTGGACTGTAGGTGCAGTCTCTGAGATGCATAATTAGTCCTGCAGCATTTCAGTACTGTTACTTATTTCTTGATGATTTCTTCTTTTCTGTCTTCTGTCTGTTTTTGGGGAATTAAATAGGGCAAGTATAAATTGTGGACCTTTCTGCTCTCTTCTGTCTAATGTCTCCTAGTGCTGTGTTTATTGCAAGCAAAAAGATAAAAGTAATGCAAGTTGGAAAAGTAATATTGAAGAATGTGTAGTATAAAAACAAGAAAAATTAAGAACATTATTAGAAAAAATGCAAGAAAGGGGAAATTATTCTCATGCAAAGTGTTCATTCAATATGATGTGAATATCTGACCATTTGAAAAGGAGTGAGCTAAAAATGCTGAAAGATTGTGGATAGAAATTTTGTTGTAAGTAGTCTGGTCTAATTGCGTTGTTTTTTTTTTTTCCTGAAGGGTGGGAATTGTCTTGTATCAATTCTTTTTCTCGGAGACCAATGAAAAATCTTCCCTCTTAATTTTCTAGTTGTGTTTTTCTAGAGCTTTTGCACATACTTTGATAAAGATTTCTGCTGGAGGACACAAGCAGAAGCTTTGTGTTTCATTTTCCTTTTTAAAAATCTCAGTTGGCCTAGGAAAAGGTGTTTTGGAACAAAATCCAGGAGATAGTGCATTCTGTACCCTTATTGTTATCTAGTGCTGTGTGAGGGATCCACAGTAAATTTTGAGTAAAATTTTCTTTGACATAGAGGATTTGATGAAGAGAATGTATCTTCAGTGGATAATAATGTGCTTTTGCTTCCTTTTCTATCATCATTTGTCTTGAAAGCTTGGCAATTCAAGGCTCAGACTCTGAAGGTAATACATGATATTGGAGGAACTAGTAGTTGGGTTTTTTTTCCACATATTCACACTTTGATTAGAGTTTTTTTTGTCCTTTAAAACCAAGGCAATTTCTTAAGTAAATTGTTAGAAGAATGTTAAATTTACACAGTCAAGTTGGATATTACAGGGTGCTATTTAAAACCTCAAAAATGTGGTATTTCTGTAGATGGTAGAGTCAGTAATCCTTCTTGTGGACTTGCTAACTGTCAGGAACATGGCTGGAGACTTCAGAGACCAAAAATTCAGCATAAGATATTAAAAAGCATTAAATTATTTACTTCACAGGGGTAGAGTGAAAAAGACACTTATAAATTTAGGAAAATTGAGCAGAACCGTGGGACACATATATGTGAAAATTGTCCCTTCCACAAACCATTATACCTTAACAGTAGAACATGCTGATGCAGGTATTACTGATGCCCAGCCCAAAGACAGATGTGTAAAGCTTTTGTGATGCTGAGATGTACACAGTTTGTGTCTGTCAAAAATGATAAATTTGCCACGGCCAAAGGGAAGGGGGGTGCAGGTGGGGTTGTTTCACTCGGTGGACTCAGCAGCAGCCCCTCCTTGGGGCAGGGCTAGATGGGAAGTGTGGAAGCATGGCTGGATTCCCACGGCAGACCAACAATGTGGGCCCTGCAATCCCTGCTGGTTCCTTTCCTTTCACAGCTAAAACTCAGGATGACCCAAAATCCCAAGCACCCCACACGGTCCCAGTATCACCAGCCACATGATGAACTTGCATGCAGCTCAAGATCTGCCTTAGATACCTCAACACAGAAGTGATTGTAAATGCAAGTTAAAAGATGTAGAATTAAAGTTTTTTCTTTTTAGTCTAAAAGGAAATTCTTAAACTGGTTTATGCTTAAAGGGTTTTGAAAATAAGTTCAACAGGTATTTTTTGAAATAAAGTATGGTTTATGCCTTACTTGAATAGATGTCTACTTACCCAAGCCATGCACTCCTTTTTGTTTTCCACAGTGGCAGTAGTATTCTGTAGATTTCTAAGGCAAAAGCTGAATATAAAAAAAAAATGGAAAAGTAGAGCTGTATAAATTAATTTTTTCTGCTTCTTTGGTGGGCTGAACCTGCTGAGATGGTTATTGAATCAGACACGCACAACATTGTTGCACAGGAATGGACAGGAATGTATGTGTGGAAAAAAATAGAGGGTGATACTGGACTGTTTTGATTTGAACTTGCACCCTGTAGCTGTAGCCTAAGTTTCTTAAGGGCTAAATTCTTGAAAATAAACCAATTTTGGACAATCTACTGCTGAATGGAGCAGCCGTGTTCCTCTTGCCCCTTTCCAGCACTGCTGTTACTGCTTGCCTTGTAAAGGACTTCATGTCTCTCTTGGCTTGCTTTCACATTGTACCTCAGGTAGTTCAAAAGAAATGGTTTACCAAATTGTCTGCTGCTTTACAGGATCTGGCATTTGTGTGAGTTGAGTTGGCCAACCCAGTGAAAGACTAACTCCACCAAAGAATTAATAGTTTTCTGTTGGAATAGATTGTTGCACCAGCCCTTTTTGTGGTCATACAATTCCTAGCTCTGGTACACAGGAAAGGAAGAATGGGGTTGTTGTTTCAAGGAATGGCTTTCATTTATGTTGATTTAGTTATAGCTCCAGAAATACTTTGAAACAGCAGTTTTCTTGTGGTTGGGATGTCAGATAGTGTCAGCTTTAGGATTATTTTGTTTGTGAATAGCATCTGGTATTTACTGCTGTAAGGGTTACAAACTGAAATGTCTAGTTTTCTAATCTAGTTTGGCAATTCCTATATTCATTTGAAATATGTAGCAAGTAATGTAACAAAACTCCACATTTTTTAGACATTTATCTAAAGTCTTAGCAGTCAGTTCTGTCAGAATGTGTACTTTTAAGCTAAGTTTGCTAATGCAGTGATGTAACAGGCTTGAGGAATTTGCATCTAAACAAATTAACACTTGTAAGCAGGAGTGCGTGGTGGAGGAAGCTGTAGGACAATCCCACCCTATAGGGTGAACTTTGTGGACAAGAGACAAAACACACCCGTGGGTTGTCTCCTCATTCTGAACACTCTTTTTTCTTCCCTGTGTCTAAGATTGAGTAGTACCTTTCCCCACAGACTCCACTCCTTACCTGTAGGGCGACACACTTCAAGAACTGTTCTTTGGTGAAGAAAATGTTAGGATCCTTCCCTCATTAAAATTATATATAATAATATTTTCATTAAAATTTTTTGCTATCAGAACAGCAGAAATAGAAATTCACTGAGTCAGCAATTTACCAATACCTTTATTGTGAATTTTTGTAATCTTCTTATTTTCTGATACTGTCCTGTGAAGGAAAATAGTTCTAAGGAAAGTTGCTTTCGTGAACTTTGAACTGTCGAAGATGGTGGAGTGGTTAAAGTATAAAACAAAGTATTAACGTTTCCTAAGACTTTCTTGGCTTTTCCTTTGGGAATGTGAAACCAAATGGTCAGCTTAGGTGAGGAATAAAAAGGGCATAATGGTAATGTATTCTAAAACAGTAATACATTGTGCACAGTCAGCTGGCTTTTCTTAAGTCAGATGGGTAGCATCTGGAAACTGATCTCTTACCTTCATTTTTTTCTGCAGAGGAAGTACTTAGATGATAGATTCTTTTAACTTGGTAAACGTCAGTGTGCTGATTTAGGCATCTGGGTTTCTAGTGTGGGCCTGAACTTTGCAATAGAAGGGAGTGTCTTGTTTAAGTCTTTCATCTTGCAAGGTGTGATTTTGTTTTGTATGATCTGTCCTTTATTTCTTACTTAGTTTGAACTAGTAATGAGTAGTAGTGGTCTTCGATTTTTTTGAAGACTCTGGATTAGACATAATTTGAAGTAAACATGGAGGAATTGGCATAGTTGAAAGATTTTTGTAAAGTATAGAAAAGTAAAATTCCTGGGGGAAAGAATATAAGGGTGAATAACAAATTCCTGTGTTTTCATGTAATGGTAAGAAAAACACTTTGAATCATCTAGATCCATGGTAAGAGAGGGCTTTTACATATATGAAATGGTTTCCATATCAAAATACCAACACTCAATATTTTTATAAGTCACGTAAAGACTGTCTTCTATCACACAATAGGGAGCACAGTCACCTCCTCGTCCTTCTGGCTGTTTCAGTAGCCCCCTGGCACTTGTTAGTCCAGCAGTACACCTTAATGTAAGAGCTTTTCCTGCAGCATGCAGCAGTGGCTTTGGGAGTGATGGAGCAGAGGCAAGCCGCCTTGGCAAGGTGCCTTTTTGAGCACTGCAGAGTTGGCCTGTTTCCTGCTATTAACTACAGCCAGAGCAGCCATTACTTCCTCTGCAGAGTTGGGAAATTGGTTTGTGACTCAAGTGAGAGCAAGAGAAGGAACTGCATTGTGTGCAAAGGACTAGAAGGTGGTTAGACATGAAGTGGATTTTGTACTGTGGAAAGTGCTGGGCTCAGAATCACTTGAAACTGTTTCTGATGTTCTTTCACTGTGGAAATTGATCACTTTCCAGTGTGATTGATGTTAAAGCCAAAAGCTTTACTATTAGGCAGCTATGGACTATATAGAGGAGATTTTGGCATGGTAGCTGTGTTTAGAGGTGGGTGTAATCTAGTATGTGACACCCCGGTATTAGATACCCAAGACAAACACATCTCTAATAGAGAAAACTTAACATTTGCTTTATTATCGTATTTTAATAACAGTGCCTTTCAACAGCTGCCGCATGTGTTAAGAGGAATTGGTTTGGTTTTTTTCAGAACTATGACACCAAAGACAACTTTCTTACAATTCGTATAGAAAGAAAGGATTTATACTCTGTAACCATCCTGGGTGTTCTTGCAGTTTTCTTCCTTCCTGTCAGGGATTTCTATTCTTACGTGAATGATTGTCATCTTAAACTGATGCTAAAATAACAAAGGCTAACAGTGAATTTAATCTTCTCAAAATTGTTCTGTTTCTTCAGTATGTCACCAGTTGTAGATACGGGCTCAGTCCAAAGCCACCTTGGAAGGTGGGAGGAATGTTTCTGCACGGAAATATTTTATTATGTTAATTTCAGAGGACTGTGTTAAGGTCTGAAGTTTTTAATTTCCATGTGTTCTAGAACAGCCAGCCAGGAAAATCAGGCTTGTAGGGCATATCATCTTAAGCATACGTGCATGTCATCATATCTGAAAATGCCAGAAAGCATTGCCAGATTTTTAATGGTTGTAAGAATTCTCAGGAATGGCCATCTGGATGATAAACAATGTAAAAAGGGACAAAAGCAAGATGAAAGAAGTGTTTCCATACATCCTAGTCAAGAAATGAAAATGAGCCTAACATTTCACAAGGCAGTCTTTAACTGGCTGGGGGTTTCTGTGTCACTCTTCGAACAATCCTGTTCCAGTGCTGTGTCACCTAAGCAAGTTTTGCTGGCACATTTGTCTGAGCAGTTGTATTGTGAACTGGGTCTGCATACTGATGTGTTTTAAACCAGTCTGTTCTTGGTGGCAGGTGTTTTTTTTAGACTTCATCAGTCCTCCGAGTCAGGGAACAGTGTGGCTGCACTTCTTCAGCACTTAAATCAGAAGGGCAAACTGTGTGTTGGAGTGGGAGATATTAGAAGATAGCACCAATATTGATGTGAAAAAGTTAATCTTATGGAACTGATGGTTATGCTTACTTTCCCAGATTTGTGATCAGAGAAATACTCTATCACCTGTTCTTTAAGCAATGACAAAGTGGCTTTGGCTTTGTCTACCTTTTGTCAAATCCATTTGTGAATGATGGACAGTTGATTCTCAGTGACTGTGAATATGAGAGAGACTGGTACTGCTGAACTTTGATCAGTACTGAGATGGTCTTCCAGAGTGCAGACCTGTGTTTAGATTGATATGGGCTTCTAGGTGTACCAGTATCCATGCACAAGTCACTTTATTTTCTTATTTTTATAAACTCTTACGTGTAAATTGTGGTGAAATACTGGTTTTAAGAATTACAGTTTCCTTTTATATCTGCTTTTTACTGCATGGAGAGAGTGGAATGAAGAGCAGGACAGCAATAAGAAGAATTTTCATTTCCTTATATTGAAAATAACATTTACAATGTCACAAAAATCTGTCCTTATAATGATTGTTCTTTGAATGATAGAGCTTACATGATTTCCATCTTTCCACAGGTCTAATCCATTTTTGGATTAAAGTGTGATAAAATGCATTTTTATTTGTCAAAAGTTAAGCAAGTTGAAGCAGAATGTGTTACATGTGATCTGACAACTTGAGCAGAATACCTGTTGTCAGAGAAACCCTGTTTGAATTACACTAACTAATTGTGTTAACTTGTAGGAAACCTTTCTTATTATGCAGAAAGGTTTTCTTGCTCTGTACTTTAGTATAGGGCAGGTATTGAGCTGGGGACTGTCTTGCTGTGCTTGTTACTCATCTTGACACATCTGTGAGTAAAGCATGGAATAACATATTGGAAGAGACACACGGCTGATTTTATCCATTTTGTCAAGGTGTGAAGTAAAAAGACTAGATATGCCAATGCTTTTGATTTTTTTAGCTGAGAAGGAAGTTGGACTGCACTGACACAGTTATTAGGGTAAAAGATTTTGTTAACCATAATAGTTGTAATGTAACACCCATGAAATAATATCCTATCAAATCCTGTTTCTTGGCAGTTTCTGTCTAAAGAATAATTAGATCTGGTAGGGAAACACAGCAGTCAGAAGATCAATAAATATTTCCCTTAAGTTCTAAGAACTTGATTTAAGTATCCTCTAGGTGTTGTGTCAGTTGTCTTGTTGTGTTGGTACAATGCTGGGGAACTTTGAGGGGGGATGATTTCCTTTTAAGTTAAATTTTTTCAAGGACAGAAGAAGTCTTTTGCAAAAAGCCGTGTAAGTGTTCTCTTTAGCTGTTCAAAACATACAGCAATGAGTTGTTTGACAAGCAGTTTAGGAATAGAGCATAGACAGAGCTTTTGGAGCACAATGCAAAGGTGATTCTCATTACAGATCACTTTGATATGCACACCATCACAATATTGGGCATTCCCAGTTCCTGGGAAGGCATAAAGGGGTTTAAGTCAACTCAAGTCCATTGCTTTCTTCAAAAGTCTTTTGGCTAATGATTCTATTTTTATCCTCTAGGTTGGGCTGAGCCCTGGATACACTCCCCCATGCTGGTCTAGTTACCTTGGGAAGACATTCAGGCTCTTGCTGCTCTTCTGGACAAACATTTACACATACAATTGATTCACTCAGCTGAGAGTCAAACAATATCCTAACTGTTACAAACCTTTATCTTAAAAGCCACCTTTCAGTCTCTTTTGTCATAGAATGGTTTGAGTTGGAAGGGACCTTAAAGATCATCTTGATTCACCCTCCCTGCTATGGCCTGGGACACCTTCGCCTGGACCAGGCTGCTCAAAGGCCTGTCCAGCCTGGCCATAAACACTTCCAGGGATGGGGCAGCCACAAATTCACTGGGCAACCTGTGTCAGTCCTTCAGCACCTCATAGTCAAGAATTTCCTCCTAATATCTAAAGTAAACTTACCCTCTTTCAGTTTAAAGCCATTCACCCTTGTCCTATCACTATATACCCTTGTAAATACTCACTATCTTTCTTGTAGTCTTCTTTCAGGTACTAAAAGGCTGCAATTAGGTCACCCGAAAGTTTTCTCCAGGCTGAACATTCCCAATTCTCTTAGTCTTTCCTTATGGAAGGGGTGTTCCACCCCTCTAGTCATCATATGATAAAGTCAACTTTCTTAGCCACAGCTGTGGTCAGTCACTTCCCATATTTTCCCAGAGCTTCACAGGCACATCATGTTTGCTCATCTCTGCTGAGCCTTCCCAGGAGTTTACTGATCCATCACATGGAGGAAAGAGCTGTGAGTACATAAAATCTGGAGTTTGGGGCATTTGCATTGGTGTTAGACTTGTTTAGCATCTGCCTTTGCTTGAAGTAGTAAGTACAAGTATAATTCTTCCCAAGTTCATGCCCTGACCTTAGAGATGGAATATTTTAATCTTTGATGTGCTAAATGTATGCATTATATAACACAGAGTGATATGATACAGAGAGAGACCAGCTTAGGAAGACTCTGTGGTCTGATGACTGTGTCAGTATTTGGGTTGCATATCCAAGTAACTATCCTTGAATGATGAGGTAAAAGGGCATCTTCACCACCAATTTGGCTTACTGTGAAAAGTGCCAGAATCTCTTTGTGAACCTAGTGTGAAAACTCAAGCTGCCCTTCCAAGTTTCTTGTTATGCTTCAGATAGTACTGTGAAGGTCTTGAATTAATGAATAGATTCTTTTGGGTTCCCCACCCCCAATAAAAGTTACTTGCTTTGACATATGAATGGTTGACCTAGCTGCTGAAATTGCTGATGTCCTGACATTACGCTTACTTCCTGGTAAAGTCGGGATTTATTTAAAAGTATAATTTGAGACACTGAAGATGGTAAATGGATGACACGTCCTAATTTATAATGCCTTCTTCCTTGCTTTCCGGTAAGAAGAGCATGCTGTTTTGCTTTCTTCTTATGAATGAAATAAAATAAAAACATGGTTTCATCTGTTGGCCAGACAGGTGACACTGGTACAAAACTGCTACTTTGCTTAGGGCAAGCAAATTTTGAGTTTTAGTACTGATTCTGTTTTAAGTGATGTATTTATATCTGATAAAACATTGAATGAGGGCATTTTTGACATTGCAGGTGGGTTTCATATCACCCTTCCTAACATTACAGTGGGCTAAACCTTTGCGTCAGATTTTTATTGTTTAGAATTTGTCCTTTCTTATTAATGTACATCTGACCCTTAAATCTTAAATGTCTCTTTGAGGAAGTCTTGCAAATTTTTTGCCAAGTCATACAGTGGAAGGAGGACACTTCAAGGAAAAAAGAATGTTTTTCCCCAGATCTGTAAGAATGTTTTTGGAAGGACAAGCTTGGAACAGGAATTCAATTTGACTGAAGTGGCTTTTGCTCGTGAAAGTAGACATAAATTTTTCCCAAATTATTACCATTTCAAAAAATAATCTGTTAAGCATCTTAGAGACTTGTTTAAGCTTCACAGCTAAAACATTTGAAACACAGCTGTGTATTATGTAAAAGAAAGGACGTCTGGTGTTGTGGCCTTTTGTCTGCTGTGGGATGGGAAATAAAGTTTGGTCTGAGCACACAATTTAAAGTAGAGATCTTCTTTCATATTGGTTATACCTCCTCTCTGACACAAAGACCTGAATGGTCCATTCAAATATAGTGGGGACAAGATGATTGAAGTTGGTTTGGGACTGGGTACTGAGGTGCCAGTGAGGAAAAATCTGGTGTGAAGGCAGTGTTCTTGGCAAATGTGCTGGAACAAGAAATGGTAACAGGAAGTGAATGCAGAGAAACTCTTGCTAGATAAGGAGCTGTTTTCCTCATGAAGGAAATTGGAGGTTGATACTTGTGGGAGCATGGGTTTTGTGTTGAAACTTGCAAACTGAATAAGGAGACTCAAATGGGAAATAAGTTTGAAGGCAAGGCAGGCAAGTGAGCAGTTACAGTGGTATTCAAAATTGCAGGCAAAGAAACTGCATAACAGTAGGAGAAATCCAGGGTTTGGAAATGAACTGGAATGTCTAGGGGGATCAGTGCTATAGGGGGATGAGTGGGGAGTGAGAATTTGGGACAAAGCCAGCTGGTCTCACCCTCACGTGCTATTCCACCGTGTCAGGTGTTATTTAGGTGCCAAGGGATGAAGTTTACTTTGGATTATCTGCAAGTATAAAGATAAAATTCTATTATGACTAGCAGGAGCAAATGACCAAGACTTAGAAATTGGCAAAATCAGATTTGGAATTTTAACTTTGTTGTGTTTTTGTTTTCAGCTACTACATTTTAAATTACTTAATTACTTGGTAGTTTTTTGTCAACCTCCCTAAAGTACATGGTGTTCTGCTCTGGAAATGTAACTTGCAGTATGGTGGAGAGGACAATTTGTAGGATGCCTTTTTGTGATTACAAAAAATTGTGACAATTGAAGCAGAACATTGCTGGAAGAAAAATGTTAGTCTGGTGATTTAAATTGAACTGCTCAGAAATTGCCTTTAATTGCATGTTTTTACATTTTCTGAGTGCCCCGAGTTTGGATGCTAGGATCAGCTTTGTGAAGGAGCTGAATACTTAGATCCACAAATGAAGTCAATCAGAACAGCATGAACAACTGAGAAATCATGGTCTCCTAAATGTGGCATCTAGATTTCCTTCGTCAACACTTATCTCTGGGTTTCCCTTCCCCATATGGGAGAGCAATGGAATGTTCACTGATTTCCTGTGGTGTTAACAAAATTAATTATGATTGTGAAGGACTTAAATATTACTGTGATAAGCACAATACATAAAACTCAAGAAGAAATTAGTAGTGGTGTGTTTTAGATAAGTATTTCAGTATACCAATCTATGGATTGCACACTAAACAATGTAAAAGAAAATACAGTCCTCAGTTGCTGCTTGTTAAATGGATGCTGTACCTTCTGTGCACATTAGGTATCTGCTATGGGGAAAAATAATGTTTGTTTGTGCAGTTGAAGACAGCATGTGTGTGGGGTAGTAGATCAGTGCTACCGACATCCTTAGTTGTGACTTTTTCTAGCCTTTATGTGCTGAACTTTGTGGCTGCAATAGTTTTACTGTAGCTTTTGAATGTAATATTGAATGACTGCATTATTTGTAAATAAAATGTTTGCACATAGGGACTGGATGCATCAACACTGTTTACTATCCAGGTTTTGAGAAATGTAGGGGAAACCAGAAGTTCTGGAATGATAACTAATTACTTGGGTGACCTAATACCCTTGTTTTTGAATAGTAGTGCATGGATAAATTTACATTGAAGATAATATGCATTCTGTTAGTGAGACTGAGGAATTTTACCTGTCTAAGTACCTGGGGCGGTTGCTCTTGTAGCTTGTTCTCCCACTTGTTTCATGAATATGTAAATTGGCATCTCCCTGTGTTTATTGTACTCAGCTACTTTGGAAATTGGCTCATTCCGTTATTGGGATTCAGTTTGCATTCTTTTGACAGCACTGCTTTCAGTGTTTATATTTCGTGTTTTATGAGGTGCCTTGCAGGCTGTTTGTCATGGTTAAGGATAACTTCATATATATAAAAAAAGTAATATATTACTTTTGGATATCAACATGAAATGTTGGGCCTTCTGTTCCTGGATGAGGAACAGACTCACAGGGTGGACTACATTCTTAGTTCTGTGGTCAGGCAGGATGCCCTGCTTTGAGTTGAGATTTTTCTTAATATGAAGTAGGAAGGGAGCACTAGTGTGCCTGGCTGAGCCTGCCATGGCAGAAGCAGCTGGTCATTATGATCATGAAATTATTTTTTGTGAGGTTCAGGAATCCCTGCACCAACCACTCTGTTCTAGAAAGCAGAGCCACGTAAATCTTTAATCTCCATGTTGTGGGGCAGCTTTCTTTCTTATGTCATGCCTTTTTCTTCAGTTTAGGTTGTTGTTAGTAACAGAAGAGGCCATACCAAGTTCTCCTGCTACTGTTACCATGTGTCCTTGTTCCCCTGACTCAGACAGCATTAAGGAATAATCTGTAGATTCAGAGTAAAGGTTTAACTCTCCTTTGTCTGGAGTGCAGTCCATCTCTGCTTATTCACAGTGAGACAGAGTTTTGGTAAGTGTACCTTAAAAATCCTTTTAAGGTTTGAAGTAGCTTTCGTTACACAAAATGAGATTCAAACTCAAGTCAGGACCTAAAGGGAACTACCCTTTGTGTCCCTGACAATTTTCTGCACTTGCATCTTTCTGTGAAGGCCTGTCTTGTTGGATGACTACTTCCACCAGGAAAATGAAGTGATGGTGGGTGAGGCCTGTTTTCAGTTGTTTCTTTAGAGCTCAACAATAAATGCATACAACTTTTTTCCCCACTTTGTTACTTTACTTTCCAGACAGGATTTGTCTTTACCATATATTAAATTTCTTCTTTGATCACTTCCCAAGTTTCTTTGTGGTCAGAGAATCGGGCCTTGGGTCCTGTCTCTCCCCTGCAACTGTCAAACCTATAAAAGCACTTTCCACTTCCAGCAGGAAGAACTTGATCTTTATTTTTTTAATGACTGTAAGAACTTGTCAGATGATCTTGATAGTGTGAAAGAAAGGCAGGATGTTGCCCAGCGAACCCAAAGGTCTAGTTTGAGATGTGAAGTGGGGCATTGTGGAGCAAGCGTCCTACTGTTACAGCCAGGCATAACAATAAGTAACTTAAGAGCCCAGGCATACTGCAAGAGAAGGCCCCTGAGAACCATAGGGCTAATTGAGTTTGAAAGAGACTTTTAAAAGCCATCTGGACCAGCCTTCTAGTCACAGCGGCCAACTTGAAAGCTGGAGCCAGCTCTGACGTTAGATCAGATTGCTTGGGGTGTATGAAGTCAGGTTTTGAATATCTCCAAGGATGAAGCTTCCACAGCCTTTCAGGGCAGTCTGTCACAAAGTTAGACCACCCTTATGGAGTGAGTGGCCCAAATATACGCTCACCATGTGTTAGCATGCTGTCTCAGTTGCTGGGTTCTTGTCTAGCTCTGTGCACTCCAAAGCAGAGCTGCATGCATGTGATCTGCTCCTTTGTGTGGGGCACAAACCCTTCTCATATTCACAGCCTGTCCTTCTAAAGGACTTTATCCATTCACCACGGTACCTCCAGCATGCAAACTATCCAGCTGCCAGTTGAGGAGAGATTATGGGTTGAAGTCATGGTGTAAGTGCAGGTAGAAAGGTAGAAAGATCTTAGTACTGACTGGATATTTTTGAGATGTGCATGTTCATATCCTGCTTCCTTTTGTTTTTCTGTCAATCTTCCCAGGATCATTCTGGCCTAAGACTGAAATGGTTCTTTGTGCACTCCTCCTTACATGCTTGGGACTAAAGGTGAGGCAGGATTCTGAAAATGCATGCCCTTTGTGGATGCTTTGAGTTGAGTAAGTTCAGTGGTACAGGTAGAAAGGATACTGTACATGTAAATGCATGCCTTATTGCTTGTAATTACTAGTCCTCCTCAAACAACTCTGGCAGCTGGGCCTTTGTAGCAATTTTGCTGCAAATTTTTCTTAGCCCGAGAGAGTGGAAGCCACTGGAAAATGTATTACCTGCATAGGCCAGGAGGACAGGAGTTGGAGAAACAGAAATCAGTCTGATTGGTTTGTTTTCATAAAGTTGGAGACTTGGCTAGCATAGTGACCATCGAGTTGTAAATGCAGAAAGAAGAATACCCACCTCATAGAGAATTCTAGTCTCAAAACAAGAGCACCATCAGGCACTATCTTGACAATTGAAACTGTTCAGATCCTTGCTGTGATCCAGGTTTCTCTGTTGCAGTTGACACCTGGATTCATCAGATCCTGCAGTGAGCTTGTTCAGCTTGCAACACCTGCAGAAATTGAATTCTACAAAAGAACGGAAGAGTTTCCTGCTGGTGTAGGAAGCTTGCCAGCTCACCAGGGTCTGTAGATGAGTGATAGGGAGTGGGTGGTACTACATGCCTCTGTAGGATTGCATGGAGCTAGAGAGTAAAACTGTTGGCAGCAACAGGATTTAAATCAAAATTGTCTTAGAACCTTATGTGAATGCTTTCTCCAACTCAGAAATTTCTTGAGAGGTGCTCATTTCTTCCTCTTTCTTGCTTAGGTCTTCCAAGGTTCATAGCATGCTGTTAAACCTTCTCCTTTCAGAGTTTTTAATCTTTTTAAATTGTTAGAGGCTGAGTCTAGGAATGAATGTAAATTGCAATTTGGTAACTAAGAACAGATCAAGAGTGGCATTCGAAATGAAATTCCATGATTGTGTTGCTGTAAAATGGAAGAACTTGAAGAAAAATGTAATCTGCAAATATTCAAAGGCGATTCTTCGAGTAATCTGTGGAAGAGATGAATGAACTAAGGAGACTTACACCTGAAGTGGTAAAAAAGCTTTTGTTTCTGTCTCTGCCATTGACTTGTGATGAGAACTGTAGCCCCTTAGTGATTTTTATATCTTTGTAAATTGGGCAGGTGATTATTTCAGGAAAGACAAGAGAGCTTTAGAACTTGCAGTGTAGACTACATGTTTATAAAGATACTTACCAGCTTGTAGGAGTTGGTAAGTACAGAATTACCCTTACAGTCTAGAGATTAGTGGTAAATTGGCTGATCTCTTGAATGCGTTGCCTTCAAAGGTCAAAACAAGCTGACAGTGGGGGGGGGATGTCCCTTCTACTTGCTTTATCGTGGTGTCTGTGATTACGTGATTTTTTTTTTATTTCACTGGACTGGTTGGAAGGACTGTGTAATAATGAGGAACACTTTCTTTCAAGAAGGTTGTAGATTGTACAGTGTATTAATTAGGGAGCATACTAAGTAAATATCTTAGTTAGTTAACATGTTTTTGTAACTCAGTGGAAGCTGCTGCATCCAGATCAGGTGCAAAATATTGCTGTAGTGTTATATCTGTATTTTCATTACAATATGGGCATGGAGCATGTGTACTACTGCAGTGTTGTTTTAACCCTCTAAAGCCAGAAAGAGGAGACAAGCTCAGTGAGCTTGCTTACAGAGGTGTAGGAAAAATGGAATTCTTCCTTCTCTGCCTTTGATTTGTGTATGGTTCTATGTTAATGTTTGTCAAAACTAAGAAATTTTGGGTTATAGCTTTTGGTCTAGAACAACTTTTTTAAGGGACTGAAGGTGTTCGTGTAGGAAAATACTGTATTCATGATGACACTTGGAACTGTTGTATACTATATGTCCAAGTACAAGTTTTTCTCTGTCACATTAAAAAATCCCCACAAAACCACAGACTCTCCCAGTTGACAGGAATTGATATTATTTCTGCAAGCTTTACAGTCAGTTTTAATGCAGTTTTTTTTCCCAAAATACCACAGCTAAATTCCTTCCTTTAAGAAGGATGCATTTGTCTTCAAAATAAGTGCTTCCAATTCATAAATTTAATGCAATTTTGACTAGGAACTTAGACTGCAGTGACAGGTCAAAACAATAAATTGAGGGGATCTTTCCAGTCCCCAGAATTCAGGCTCAGCTAAATAGATTTAGGAAAAATTGGAAAGGAGAGGGAGTTGGATAGAATTTATTAAAAGTTTCTCTCAGTGTAGACTTTTTTCTAGGTATCTTTTCTGTTATGGGAGACAGATACAAAGGATCTGTGTCTTCAATACAAATCGAAAACTTGCGTTGGATGCTTCTCCACTTTGCTTCAGCACTTCGTTTAGGTAAATAAACAGCATCTCCTGGTGTAAGAAGGTATTGTTTGGTAGCAGAGAGAGATGAGGTGCATTATGCTAGGCATTTTAAAGGTATTTAGCCAGTTTTGATATTACAGGAAAAAAATTGGATTGATCTCCCAACGGCAGAGAACCCATTATAGGTTGCTTGAAATCTTCCTTGGGATTTCTTTCTGCTTTTGGGAAGACATTTCCAATCACCCTTTTTTTCCAGGTGTATCCTTAACTTTTTTTCTTCACCAGCTATTCAGAGCTGCTGTTCATTCTATTCAGAATGAACAGAAACAGCACATGTAAAACATAGAAAAGATTGACTGAGTGTTAAGAGTGGAGCTGGTTTATAGTAAGGTTAATTTATATATATTTAACAACTTTAGGTTAATGGCTGGTCTACATTTTAGAGGTTTCTTACAGCTTTAATGATTTTATTATTCTGTTCTTGTTCTGTAACACTGAATTTTCATGGGATTGTTTAGTGTTCATGACTTTCTGCATTTGAGCTGGGGAGGGAATTCCAGAACTTGTTATTTCTAAGAGTCTCAATGTTGGTAGGCTCTGGATAGATGATACAGGACAGATACCTGCCACAAATGGGTGTTCTCTCAGTTGAGGATGCTTTAGATGTCTGAAACACGGTCAGTCATGCTTATTTGATCCAGGAATGTTCTGAGATCACCTTGTGGAACTATTGGACAAAAATCCTAATGATATACAAGACGCCTCACCTAAACCACATTGAAACTACAATATCATGTGTGGGTTATAAACAGATGTCTGCTTTTGAAATGTGATCTGTGTTGAGCAGTGAGTTTAGGTAAAGGTTTCATCACAAGGACTTGCTAAATATACAGCTCCTGGTTTCCAAAATACTTTTTTTTCAGAATACAGTGGCCTAGTACTGTTCTAGAGAGATCAGTTTTGTCTCTGCTCTGTGTGATTTTCTTGGTGCTGCTGACCTGTGGAGGTGTATCTTGGTGGGAAAGCCTTTCTGGTTAAGTTTTTGTGGAGGAGGAGGGTGAGGTCATATTAAACACATAGGGTTGTATGTTGGCACTTGTTAATTTGGTTTGAAAAAACTAATGGGTGGGATAGGGAGAGAATATGAACTTTAAACACCTAGCACAGAACTATTGTAGAAATCTGTTTCTGTGGACACTAGAGTGAAAAATTGCTTTGTAATACTAGATGTCAGAGAGGCTTTTACATGGCAGTGAATTTTTTGAGGAATTCTGGCAACTTAATGTTCAGACTAATTAACTGTGCCTGTCAGGTGATAAGTGATATAGAGAAGACTCTTGTGCAACTTCGAAAGGGGAAGTTCAGTTTGGTGTTAATAAATTGGTGGTTCTCTAAAATTTCAATACTTAACTGTTAAGTTCTGGTTCAAATAAAATTGCATTTAAAGTGTGATGCTTTATCTAGCATACAGCTGCCACAAACAGCCACTTCTCAGAAGAGGAATTTAACTTAAGTGACTGCCACTGTCTTTGGCAAAACCCCCAGGAATTACCAATTGCTATAAAATACTTATATATGTCAATGAAGTTATGTTTTTCAAACAAGATTTGAAAAAAGAAGTTGGAAAAAAATAATGTTTATCACCCAATTTCTGGGAATTTTATGTTGTTTGTACGTGGGTTATAAGATAGATACATAAAGATAAATTGATATAGCAGCAAGCTTTTGAGGTATAGAGTAGCATTTCATTAATGTTAATTCTACTTTTGTTAATTATTCCTAAATTCTAACACAGTCTTGGCAGAATGTGTGTTTGAAGTATGCTGAATCTTGAAAATTTTAGAGATTTAGTTGTGGGTGAGTTCAGTAAGGGAATATATAACTTGTTATTGCAGTAATCTGCTATATGTCCCTTTGGGATATCTCCCTTCTGAGCTTTAAGCTTGCTTTAACATGGCAATTAGGGTGAAACACATTTAATTCCCTGCAAGTAAACTGTAAGTAATTATTAAACACTTTATAATGATTTAATGCAAATATTATGCAGTGTCTTGTGGGTGACAGATATTGGGAGGACAAATGAACCGGAAATAAGAATACACTGATTTGAGAGCAGGAGTGAGTCCAGGCTTGTAGAAAAAATTCAGTGATGTCTGTGAGAACAACTGATTGATTGTGAAGAGCAAGTAGCAGGTTGTAATACCATCAAAATACGAGGAAAGGTTTGTGTGATAGAAGGCTTGCCTGTTTCTCCCAGCTGACTGAGTTGAATTCATTATAGCCTGCTTACTGAGTGACTGTTCATTTGGGAAACGTTAGCAACTCCATGGATGGGTGGATGAATAAATTTGTATGACAAAGTTCTGAGAGCTGGAGACTTTTAGGATAGCATACAGATCTCTGAGGAAAAATCTGGGTTAATATATCTGGAAGTTCCCAGACCCTGCCAGCTCTCGTTGAGAATGTGGTGGGAGCTGGTATATGTTTTGTGCTAGTGAAATTTGCTTCAGATTTTTTTTGTAATGCTGAATGCATGCTGACCAACCATTATTCCACTTATATGCTGGTATGCCTGTTAGAAAAAGTACCCCACGTACTGGATCTGTCTGAATACTGAAAAACGTTTTTCCTGCTTCGTTTTAGTTACGTTTTTCAGAGAGCTGGTGTTTATTGGGGGTTTCACTAAAGACAGAGGTAGTCACTGAAGTTAAAATGGCAGCCTGTGGGAGCTGAGGCCACACAGTGAGGATTCTTTGCATAGTTACCCATGTTGTACGTGGAATAATTAACTTTGTTGTCGTGTTTGGGCACTTCTCATAGCCACACAATTCTCAGACAAATTCTGTGCAATGTGTACGTTTGGAAGTCAGTTTGAAAGAAGGCAATGACTAGAATGTTTTATGTTGCTGAATTCATGGCAGCACTGCATAGGGAGTTTTGGCAAGCCCACCTTTTGTGCATCATTCCTGCTCTTTTGGTCTATTTGGTCAGAAATGGATTTGATATGTCTTGAGCTTCCATGGGTAGCAAGGCAGTGTACTAGCTGTTTTCCAGGCACAGTAAAAAGCTTGGTCTTATAAATTTATTGCTAAGGTTTAATCTTTTGTTAAAAATGCCTGATGTTTGCTAAATCAAGATATATAAAGCATTTGAAGTTATTTTTTATGTCCTTGCAATCTTTTAGTTTTTACACTTAACCTTCTGAAACTACGTGAAAACTACTTTTCTTTCAAAACATTTCCATTGTTTTAGCTAAAAGTACAGTTGTTTGTAACATGCAAACTGGACATGAGATATTGCTTTGCAGTAGTTACTAATCTGCTGATGAATGATTCTTGTAGAGATTGAAGGGATTTGTGTAGGCTGCAAATGGAATATAATGAGTTTCAAAAATGTAAGCAATTTAAAATACTGCTTGGATGTGAATTAAAATGTTCAGAAGCCACACACAGTTGCTTGAAATCTTGATCCTTTTTAGCCATCCACAATGCCATCTTTGTGATTTTTTCCAAAGTATGTTTGCCCACCCTAAAATTGTACTAAATCAGATTTCTTAGAGTCAGCTGTCCTTCTGAGTGTCTTACTATGCGAGTAGGCTCTGCCATGCTGAAGGTTAGTGTCTCAGGAACTTTATAAAGGTGTAGATACATATCTTCTGATCTCACAGGTAACAACAGTAGTCATGTCTGACTCTTTCGTCTGTCTTTAGTACAGTTTAATGCTCTGTTTTCTGTGCAAAATAACCCTTTTTAGCAGAGACCAGCTGCTTTGCATTTTAAGCTTGACTGCTGTTCTTTGGGAGTGAAAAGCAGGAGGACTGGTTGGGCCAAATGATGAATAATCTTGCATTTTCTCACTAAGTTCTATGATGTGCTACTTTGAGCTGTTTTTGAGAGCAACTTGAGGCTCTGTCTTTGAGGGATATGTTGTAACTGGTCAAGTTTATTCCCAGGTGATTATAGTTCACATTGCAAAAATTCCTTTTGTACTTTGAATACTGTGTTGGTTGGTGTATAATGTTATTAGGTGTACCATGCTCCATTTTGGAGAATTTTGTCTTGCAGAGGAAGAACAAAGACATCTGGAACTGAGTGAGAGAATAGGTCTTGTTCAAAAGCAGGGTTTACATCTGTTTTTATTGTGTGATACTCCAACTCAGGAGTCTTTACATCAGAGAACCAAAGAATACCCAAATATTTTACAATA
Organism: Sturnus vulgaris; assembly: GCF_052056855.1. Lineage (NCBI taxonomy): Eukaryota > Metazoa > Chordata > Aves > Passeriformes > Sturnidae > Sturnus > Sturnus vulgaris. The sequence goes on from NC_142244.1 coordinate 33,561,407, forward strand.
ACGTAAAAAACTGTTCTTCAGGCACTGGTAAAATGGTTGTTACACGATGAGAAAGTTCTTAGTACTGGATAAGCTTGAAATCTCCCTTTCCTGGCTTATAGTATTGATACTTCAAAGGACTGTATAGCTGTCTCTTTGCTGTGTCTGCAATGTCATGGGCATCCACTGTAAAAGTCAACAAATGGATGAGTTTGTTATTTGTCAAGGTATTTCTGTATGATCTGAGTGTCTGCTTTCTGTGTGTTTGTGAGGTCAGTTCATTGGCCACAGGCAACACTGAATGTAACCTGCTATTACTGTTTTGGGATCAGGATGGCTCTGTAACTGCAAAGAAGAGAGGATTCATCTCAGCTGTGTGCAGTTTTGTGTGTCACATTGTGAAAAAGGTCACTTTGTTCAGCCTGGAGAAGGCTGAGGGAAGACCTTGAGTGGTCTGTAGCTTCCTCGTGAGGGGAAGCAGAGGGGCAGGAACTGGTCTCTTTCCTGTGGTGACCCTTGGCAGGACTCGAGGGAGTGGCCTGAAACCAAGTCAGGGGAGGTTTAGGTTGGATATCAGGGAAAGGTTCTTCACACAGAAGGTAGTTGGGCACTGAAACAGCTCCCCAGGAAAGTGGTCACAGCACCAAGCCTGACAGAGTTCAAGAAGTGTTTAGGCAACTCTCCTGGGTACATGGTATTGTTATTGGGGCTGTTCTGTGCAATGCTAGGAGTTGGACATGATGAGCCTTGTGGGTCTCTCTCAGCTTAGCACAATCTATGATAGATAAAAAAAAAAAAAAAGAGAAATATTACCTCTTAACCACTAAGTAACATCTCTGTAGTCTTTTTCCCCTTATTCCTCTTTGCATTCGTGAATTGATTATTTGGAAAAAAAAATTACCCATACGCATTAATATCTTCTGTGTTACTGCTTTCAGCACATCATAGTGAATAAATACTATTTTATCAGCCCACTTGGCAATAATGACCATTAACCTGATTGTTAACTGATGGGTCTCAGATGGACTGCTGAATGCATGCTTGTTCCAAAATGGCAGAATCTGCCTCTCCTTTTTACTGTAATAAAGCTGCTTCTGTTCGCAGCACTGTGTTGCTGGGAGACTGAAGCTAATTTTTATGGTGCATGTCAGTAGTAGTGATTCAAATTATACATTTCATTGAGTAACTCTTCTTTTTGTTTGTAAACTGCCTTCTGTAAGGGGAGAGAAATTTTGTGCTGGGGAGAGCAGTATCCAGACCAGAGAATATGACTGAATGTGAAGCAAAAGCTCAGGCTGTTCTGTTGATAACGTCATTATACTTCCAAAGTAATTTCAGGGGGTATGTAGGACCTGGCTAAATTTCCACCTGTCTGATGGTCAATTCTAACACAGGTATTCAGGAGAATTCCAGGTGAGACAAACACATCTCCTCAAACTACTGTTTTTCTTTTTCAGACTCCATGGTGCAAAACTTCAGCATGTGGCGTGACTTTAAAGCAAAACAACAAAATAGACTGAGAGATTATGAATTGGAAAACTGTGTCGTTTTGGTTCACAACCCAGATAACGGTGGCAATTTTCGGGCTGTGTAGAAAATGCAGTCCTTTTTAAAATGATTGTTGCACAGCTTGCATGTGGATCAGGACATGCATGCAATTACCTTGGCAAAAAGTGGGTGTAATCGGGCATGCACCTAAATGGAAAAATACATGTGTGAGGTGGAATCTGACTAATAAGTAAAAAAATCTTTTGCTTGCTGAATCTGTGTACTCCTTTTCTGGCTAAAGGAGATGGTAGTCCATTTTGTGCTGTTCACCGTCTGCTTAGGTTTGTAGCAGTGTCTTGTTTTTAATCTTGAGATGCCTCTCTAAAATGGGGGGAGTGTGTGTGTCTGAAGCCTGCTTGCTTAAACACGCGAGTCATGTCAGCTGCAATGCGGCAGTGCTTGGTGCTAATGAGGTGAGCAGCCAGAGCACCCGTCTGCTTATGTTTGCTCATCTCTGTGCAATTATGGCTGTGGGGATTGGAAAAGGGGATTTGAATTGGATGTGGCTCTGTTCTGGCCTTTCCAGAGTGTGGTTCTGTGTTCTCATGAGGACTGGGCAGCACATTTCAACTTCCATTTTGGGAGTTAGGTGGTTGCTTCATTGTATTTAATGCAAGCTCTAAAATACATCCTGGTTGGGAGAAAAAAAAAGAAAAAAAGGGAAGTACAGAGAGGGGAATCCCCCATTCTTCTCTCCCCTCTCCCTCCCAATTTCCCCCCAATTAATTCTAATGCACCTTGAATAGAAATATATAGCCTGGCAATTGGTGCCTTCCTGTAGAGGAGATACAAGTCTGTAACGTAGCATCTTTGTAATATAGTAATCAGGTAATAAAATTTGGTTAGATCTCACTAGTTACAGGTGGCCTTTGGTAGGCACAAGATGCAGATGCGCTGTGATTTCTCGGCTCACTTTTTTGTGGTTTTTTTTTTTGTTTTTTTTTGTTTTTTTTTTTTTCTGTTTTGTTTTGTTTTAACCCTTAAGGTGCTGACAGCAGTGTGAGCTGAGTATTTTTTGCTGAAGTCATAAAGTTTTGTTTTGAACATAAGGCAAATAAAGTGAATATCAAACCTTGTTTGTCTTTTCCTGTCCTCAGATGCCAGACTGTCTCCATTGAGTTTGATGCCTTCCTGTCCAATCCTTTTGTATTCCTATTCCTGCAGCTTGTCGTTCAGTGTTTATTTTCAGAGAATTAGCCTGTAAAACTATAGGTCATGATTAAGTAATATATTGATCTTGGTGGCAAAACTATCTTTCCTTCTAGTTCTGCCTTGTCACAGGGTGCTTCCCTGTTAGCTGATAAAGTTCTTTCTGAGTACTTAATTTAATATAAATCAGATTGTTGAAATGACCTGTTAAAAATACTGCTGGTTTTTGTGTTTTTTTAAGGATCGTATCTAGTCTCTGTTACTTTGGCAGTATGTTGTGTAACGTGGTACCACAAACAGAGGGATCAATACAGCTGGGACTGGGAAAGGTATGAACTGCATCCTGTAGGCAAGAACCAGGGGTGGGAGGCAGGAACCTCCTGAGCTGTTGATACAGCTGATGTGAGTGTAGTGTGCAGCTTACTCTCATAGAAAGGATGGAGTGTCAACCTATAAACAAATGTCCTTCACCCTGGGAAGGAGCCCAAGACTGTGTGCCCTAATTAAGTCTGTTTTTTGCTTGGTTCTAGTTTTAACTGAGTTAAGAGTGACATGAATGAAACAGCACAGGTGACAAAATGCATGCTAGGGAGAGTTGTGCTGTTTTTACACTCACTCTTGAAGCCTGGTATCTCTGTGATCACAGACAGTCCAGCATTTCTGTGCCTATTTACCTTCTCCTGGAGACCTTATGACTTAAAACTGGGATGTTTTTCTCTCTTCCTTCTTTAGGTCTCCGGGTGAAAGGGGAGCTCATTACTGCTTACCCACAAGTGGTGGTTGTGCGTGTGCCAACACCTTGGGTCCAGAGTGACAGCGACATCACAGTCCTTCGCCACCTAGAGAAGATGGGCTGTCGATTGATGAATCGTCCTCAAGCCATCCTCAACTGTGTCAACAAGTTCTGGACATTTCAAGAACTTGCTGGCCATGGTGTGCCTCTTCCAGACACATTTTCGTACGGTAAGACTGTTGGATCAAAAGGGTGCCATAGTTGCCTAGACAACTTACGCTTTTGCAGTGCAAAAGTGACAAGTTTTGGAAATCCATAGAAATTTAAGTAGCATGAGGCCAGTTGCACCGCTACGTGTTGAGTAACCAAAAAGGAAGTTAAAGTCGTGACACCCAGATTCTGGTTTTGTCTTTGTTGATTAGCTTTTGATGCTTTGAAAAGAGAACTTGAACTGTACCTCAGACTTCCAAGCAACTGACTTCAGCTGTTAGTGCTATAATACTTTCTGTTCTTTTCCAGTTGCCCAAAACAACAGACAAGAGCTTGGGGTACTGAATGTCATAAGTGTACTACAGAAAACTAGACTTTGGTACAACCTGAAAGGAGATTAAACTCCTATCTGAATAAAAGTGTCGGCAAATACATTAGCTTTTTCTGAAAGGACAAGAGTAGCAAAGAGTATAAGCCCTCGTGTTCACCTTTTAACAATAGTTTGGGCTTTGTTTCCCACCAAAAGAGTTGATTTTTGTTTATTGTGCCTGCCTCTGGAATTTGGTCTCTCTGGTTCCTGACAGAGTGCTAGATTAGAGAAACCATTGTCTGAGCTACCCTGATGCTATTTCTGCTTTTAATTACAATCTATTAAAGAACTGCAGATACCTTTCAACCTTCTGTTCCCTCTGGAAATACCAATGCTTTCCTCCCCTTTGTGTGATTGCATCAATAGGCTTTCGTAATCAGAACTTGATAAAATGAGAAAAAAATTGACAAAACCATGGCTTTCTATCAATTATTATGAATTACTATTTCCTTCAATTACCATGAAAACACATTTGAGAAGAAACATACCCTTTCTTTTACATGTGGTTGCCCTAACTTGTTGAGAAAGGAATGAGTTTTTAATTTTTGGAAAGAAGGGGAGATGATGCTTAATAATTGCAGAACATACCTGTTTGATCATAACTCCCTCTCACTTGTGTTAGTGCCTGCCTCTGGAATTTGACAGAAGCATGACTTTCTTTTCTTTTTATCTTTTTTCTTTTTGTTTTTTTAAACCACAAGTGTCAAGTTATCAGTGAGAGCTGGCTTTGCCAAGTAAAGCAGGGTGTGCTGAATGACGTGTTACTCCATGACATCCATGGCAGGGTCGTGATGGCTGCTGCTGGCTTTGTGACTTTGTGTCTTGACTTCTGCACTTTACTGCACCATGTGTTGGAGGCAGCTTGCCCCTTTGTCTGCTGACTTTTCTGTATTTCTTGTGCTGTGGTCAGCCTGCTTTGAATTGAACTCAAGTAACCTTGAAGTATCAACCATAATTGTGTGTATGGCCATTAAAAGTTACTCTCTAAGGTCCTTACAGATGCAATGAGATTAAAAGGTTGAAGTACTACTTCAGGATATAGGGAGAACGAGATACAGGAGACCTAAGACTTCAGAAGGAGGGGGGTGGACTGACAAGATCTGGGTTGTTGCTGCTCTGTGGATTATGCCTTGTCATTGTGTTCTGTGTTGCTTTCCTGGTTAGTAGTTTGGATGGACCTGTTAAGTGTTACGTGTCTGCTGTTTTCCTGTTAGACATTTGAAAAGATGGGAGTTCATAAAGCAAAAGGGATAAACTGGAATAAGATGGTAGAATTGGAGCATGGATTTGGAAGACTAGATTGAGCCTTTTAGGATTGTGATCAAGAGGCCTTTTTTGTGTCATGAGGTCTTTGTCACATCACAAACACCTTCAAAGTTTGATCATGCTCCATGACCAAGGTCCTCCTAACTGATAATTCCTTCTGCATTATCTAAGCTGTAAGGGTGGGAGGAATGTATGGCAATTACATCCCAAATTTGGCCACAGAAGACTGGTGGCACATAATGTTGTTGGTTTTCTTTTTGCCAGGTGGTCATGAGAATTTTTCCAAAATGATTGATGAGGCGGAAGTGCTGGAGTTCCCTATGGTGGTGAAGAACACGCGGGGTCATCGAGGTGGGTGTGAGGTCAGGGGTGAGGGCAAGGAGTATTCTGAGCAGCACTCCCAAAATTTTATCTCATCAAGGAGTGGTAGTTAAGAAGTTCTGTTAGGTGTTGGACTTCTTTCCAATACATCTAAGTTCTATTGCCCTTGAATGCTGCATGTTGAGTACTGCAGCACTGGAAACAGTTTTAGTAGAACCCAGTCTTGCAAAGACAGGGGGGAAAGCTTTAAAAATTATGGTGCATTGGTGACTTCTATGAGGAAAGCTTTGAACTGGAATACTGGGAGGTCTGGCCTTCATGCAGTCAAAATAAGCCTACATGGATTTTAGGGATGTTTTAAAATAGGCCTAAGAAATGAAATCTCGGTTCATTCAGTGACTTTTTTCCTACTCGACTTTGTCTATAATTATGATTCTGATTTAAATAAAATCTTATGTATTGTTTGTAAAACTGGATCTCTGTTTTTGAGAAAAACACCTCTGACAGTGTTGGTGGTATTGCCTCAGTTTCAGATTAAATCGCTCTGTTATTTGTCTTTTGTTTCAAGTGTTGAATATAAAACAAACATCAACTTAATTTAGTGTTAGATAGTGGTTACTAAAGGAAACCATGTTTAAATCAATTTCAGAGGTTATTTGCACAGGAAGTTGCTCTGTTTTTAATACACTTTAAAACAAATTTAATAAATATTAGGTCTATAAAGAGACTAAAAATGAAGTTAAAGCACAAAACCAGGAGTTACTTCAAATAAAACCATAACTAGAAGACACCACTTCTTACTTCCTGTCTGTCAGTTTGTTCTCACTCTGCTGCTCTGATGCTTCTCTTCTACTGGCATGAGTGCTTCTGTAGCCATGTAGTAAATAGATTCAGGAACTGATGTTCCTGAATGGGTCTAGATGGGTTATTTTTACTTGGATTAATTCCTTACATGACTTAGCACTTACTTTCACAAATGCTTGTGTTGATGTAATGGAAGAGAACAAAACGCTGGGGCTGAGGAAGATCAGACCTGCTGCTGTTGGCAGCAATACCTGTTAGTGTGGTTTTAAAGTGTGGCTGGAGCTCTAAAACCAGGGTGGAGTTTGATGTTGCAGCAAGGTGAATTTGACATCTGTGGAGTATCTGAGACAGTGGATTTGACTTGACACTGCCTCTTGTGAAGATCTACTAAATAATTTTAGAGTTTCAGCTATCGATTTTCTTCTCCCTTTTTTAGCCAGGATTCCTGTAAATCTATTTACAAGTTTTGCTTTAGAGCACTTTAAATCCCAGGCATTTTAATGCAAATTTATGCAAAGTACATATCTTTTCACATTAAGAGAATTGGAGAAACTTTTTCAAATTAATTGAAGAGCAGACATTTGCAAATTATGTTTAAAATAAATAGACAAACATGGTCATAGGTACTGGCTGATGAATAAAAGTTATACTCTTCTAGGCCAATTTTCTGTGCAGTTTGCTGCTGGAGCAAATGGGCCAATCCTGGTTTTGCCAAGATGTCCTGATGCTGCATAATTTGCAACAACTAAGTAGTTCCTCTCCAAGGCATCATTCTTCCATTTCAGGAATATAGTAGGATTATTAATTGCCTGTAGAAGAGAGAAAGTTTGAAGTGAGAGAAAGGACGTGGAGGTTTTTTTCTTGTTGTGAATTTTAAGCTTACATTCTCATGTCTCTGTAATGAGAAATTCCATGTTCCTCAAGCAGTGTTCTGTGCTATGGAGAGCTTAAATCCTATCTAAACAGAGGCTGCTCTAGTTGGGCATAGGAGCACTTGGTGGAATTCTTTACACATTATTTATCCTAGTTCTGCTACTGCTGCATTTCTGTTTTCTTACTTAAAGAGGGCAGTTTATCAATTTATGTTTGTACTCTGTGAACACCTCAGCAGAATTGAATGACAGTTCTGCTACAAGAGGAAGTGTGCAGCCTTATTGCAAAACATAAATCTAATATGACAGAGAGCCCTTAAGAACGGGGAAAAGAAGTTGGGAAATGTAGATAAAGATGAAAAGGGATACAGTCTTTTGAGACTGGAAATGGGTTAGAAAGTAGTAGAGCCTGTTTCAGGAATTACTTTAACCAGTATGAATACAACTGGAAAAGGACAAAGAAGTCTTTAGTGTGCTCTAAAAATGAAAGAGAATGAAATTCCTTAGGTTAAAAAAGCCAAGTCCTAGAGATGTTAGCTTGCAGAAAAGCCAGTGATTTGTCAAGAGGGTTTTTTTCCAGTTGTAGGATAATCATTCATTTTATGTCTTGTGGAATCTTCTGCTAAATTATCTTCAATACTGTGGAGTGGAACATTTTCGTCTGAACGTAGTTATTCCAGTGCAAACCTCATTCTGGAGTTGTGAGCCCTTTTAAGTATTGGGAAGAGCAGCTCTCAGGAACTTCCTAAGAGAGAAGTGGGTGGTTCTGCAGTGGCACACTAGAGACTTCAGTGTTCGTAGATGCCCAGTGTTTAACAGTTTCATGTTGTTGGTTCCTGTGAGTCAAAGCTGTAAGTTGTGGGTCCTGTCTTCTTGGATGAACAAAATAGTTATTAATTACATGTCGGCTGCTCTTTAAGTATTTCTTCCTTTTTTTTTCCTCTCACTAAGGACTTGCACCAAAAGAAGTTGAAACTGCAAGACCTCCTTTATCTAAACCTTTTTTCTTTTTCCTTGCTTCTTTCTTTTTCTTAAACTCATGTCTCCTCATCTCTGTCAGTACTTGAACACTTAAAAGCACTGAATCAGTGGAACACTGCTGTCCATGGAAGAATTTGTAAATGGATATAAGCTACAGATGGGGCCTCTGAGAACGGGCTGGTCAGAGGTTTTACTTTCATGTGCTGAATCATTGATGCAGCTTAGATGGGTAGCTGCTTTCAACATCCCGATGTTTTTTCCTCCATACAGGTAAAGCTGTGTTCCTGGCACGAGACAAGCACCATTTGGCAGACCTAAGCCATTTGATCCGTCACGATGCCCCTTACTTATTTCAAAAATACGTTAAGGAGTCCCATGGCAAGGATGTGCGTGTCATCGTAGTGGGAGGCCGTGTGGTGGGCACCATGCTCCGCTGCTCAACAGATGGGAGGATGCAGAGTAACTGCTCACTTGGTAGGAGAAGCATTGCTCATGGTTTTGATCAGAATATTTCAACCCAGTTGAAAAATCACAAAGCTGACTGAAATAAGCTGCAGGTGTTATTTTATGTTAATTGTTCTTACTGCTGGGGCTTTAAAGGGCAAACATGAGAGTAAGGATTAAGTAAGAAGCATGTTGAGCAAACACAGAAGGAAAGACGATCTTTGCTCAAAGTGTTTGATAGATGAGATGATGACAAGCAGAGAAAAGTTCTGGAGCACAAATGGAGCAACTGATGTGGTAATAGCAGTTTGATGCTAATGCCATGTTGCCATTTGTTTCATCCTGTTAAGAGGAACAGAAAATGAAGGAAGACAGAAAGCAACACTTAAGGGAGGTGGAGGAGTCAGTCATTTGGCAAGAGAGTAGAAGAAAGTGTTAAGTGAGGAAACTGTTGAAAGCAATAAACAATTGGATTGCACTGTGCATCTTCTGTGCTGCTTTAGGTCTGTCAGGTTCCTCCCTGCTACCTCTTTCCTCAAAGCCCATAGCTGGGAGAAAGCGGAGGTTACTGCGTTGTTTGTAGCATACTCAGAACTGAGATTCTGCATAGCTTTGGGTGTTGGACATGGGGGTTTCTGAGGGTAAAAGGAGGAAGAACGCTTGAGGGTGCCTGGCTGAAACTGTACCGAACCTGAGCAGCGATGAGATAAAATATGTTCCTGTGTAGTGCAGTTTTGGTTAGTCAAAATGCCTAAGAGATTTCAGTTACTACTAAATATAGCCTGAAAGATTTTTCTGCTAAATGGGTTTTTCTTGTTTCTTATTGTTTTGGTTATTTTTAAATTTAAGTATAGTGATAGATGAAGCTTGAGCCAGTTAGTACTTTGGTGATGGACTGTGAACCTGACCAGCTGAGGTTCAGACACAAATGTTCCCTAATTCTTGCTTTGGAGATGGTAACCTGTGATAGCAAGTTGAGAGGGATGTGAGCATATGATAAAGTATTAATCCCCATTCCCCTCAATTATATTTGCAGTTAGAGTTGTAGTCTTACCAAGAGCTCTATGTTTAATTTTGCTCGAATATTTCTTGTGATCACTTACAAACATGTAAGGGAAGCCTCCACCTTAGAAGGAGCAAGGGTGGCTTGTTAGTTCATTTTTTAATATCTTGGGATCATAAAAATGTGTATTTTTTCCTGACTAAAAAGTCATCTTATCGCTTAACTGTTTTTAAACAAGGCAGGTCAGAATCTTTAGAAATCCTGGTGTGGCATCAAGTTCATTAGTAGTCACTGTGGAAAGGAGGTCGCTTTCTAAGTCATCAGCAGTGTGCTTGCAGGCTCACTTTGAAGCTTCCCAACCGAAAAGCCCAGTTGAGAAGCGTGTCAGTCACCTGTGACCTGAGTGGAGACAGCAAGTTCTTTTCACTTTTTCCAGGTGGTGTAGGAATGATGTGCTCACTGAGCGAACAAGGCAAGCAGTTGGCAGTCCAAGTGTCAAACATCCTGGGGATGGATGTGTGCGGCATTGACCTGCTGATGAAGGACGACGGCTCATTCTACGTCTGCGAGGCCAATGCAAATGTAGGTTTCATTGCCTTTGACAAGGCTTGTAATTTAGACGTAGCTGGTATCATAGCGGACTATGCCGCTTCCCTGCTGGCCCCCGGCCGCTTGACGCGGCGCATGTCCTTGCTCTCCGTGGTGTCCACGGCCAGCGAGACTAGCGAGCCAGAGCTGGGCCCTCCAGCTGGGGCCGCTGTCGACAACATGAGTGCTAGCTCCAGCTCTGTCGACAGCGACCCTGAGACCACGGAGAGAGAGTTGCTCACCAAGCTCCCGGGGGCTCTCTTCAACATGAACCAGCTATTAGCCAATGAGATCAAACTCCTTGTGGAGTGATGCCACGTGTAAATAGGTGACCAACAGAACTCTCTCTTGTAAATTTTTTTTTAAAACCAACTTGCAATGCTGTTTATCAGAGATGCTCAGAGGAATGAGGAAAGGGGGGTGGGTGTGTGAGTCAAGAGAGCAAAAGTAAAAGGCACACGTGCTGTGACTGCTGTCCCTACTCATTTGTGGAACATTAAATTGCATTCATTCTTCATCACTTTTACAGTGGAGATGCTCAGTTCATAACCAAGCGGCAATTTTATTTGGATGCTGATTTGGTCCCCAGATACACTGTAGTTCATGTGTCTTCGCAGGCAAGGATTGAAGCGTGATTCACACTTGAAGGTTTTCAGAAAGTTGTCTGGCAGCTCTCTAGAAACTTCTGTGAATTACTGCACCGGTTAAGTTTCTTCTACCTCTGTAAGGCTTGATCCTGTAAATTGCTGAGTGCCTCAAATTCTTCATGTGAGCTGAAGGTGTTAAATACCAAGTATTTCAAAATTCCTGGACACCTACTCTTCCTATTCTTGTAGATGGAAGCTGTAAGTTCAGGATCCTTTTAAAGTCATCAATTTCTGACCTTGCAGGATACAGCCTTTCAAATTATGAGGCTGAGAGAAGTGTCAGTTGACTTAATGTGAACTTTCTGTAAAAATCTGTAAATTGTACCATCTTGGTATTAAGTGGCAGCTTTGTGCCTAAATTTCTTTATAAAGCTTTTAAAGGAGGATAGTTCTGTTTTTCTCATTTCAAATCCTGATTTTGGAAGGTATATAGGGGAATTGGTCATATTCTATTTGTGGGCAGAAGTGGCACGTTTTAAAGTAATTTTTTCATGGTTGGAGGAGATAAACAGCACTGTAATGTTTGGTATACAAAATGATGTTTAATCTAATGTGAAAAAGAATTACACTAGTTTAAAGCAAACGTGCATCGACTTGTATTTGTTAGTGTTTTAGTCTTTCTGAGAGAGATCTGCAATGTTAATGTTCCTTTTTCTTTAATACATGCTAGTCCAACACTCCCCTTCTCTATGCCTGCATCTTTAACAGTGGCCAAAGTGAGAACACCACAGACTGTTTGTTAAGAAAACACTGAGTTATAGCCTGTACATTGGTGGGGGGGTTGTTTGTTTTTATTTTTTGCTTTTTATTGGAGGGAGGAATGTGGTAAGGTGTGGAGGAGGGAAGAGCTGGTTAAAAGTGATTAGTCATCCAGAGGAGCTTTAGAATAAAGCCGCAGTTCATACAATACTTACCAGGCTTACTTTTTCCCCACTGAACATAAAAAACGGATGTTGGCATAAATCCAAAGAGTATAATTGGGGAGAAATATTAAGTTCTTAGCTTGGAAAACGTGGCAGATTTGAAAAAGAAAAAAAAAGGGGAAGAAAAAAAGAGAGCTCAGCCAGAGTTATAAAAGAAAACAAACAAAAAAAAAAAACCTAGGTCCACAAACAATTAAGGGGTTGATCCTGGACCCTTACATGTGTGTGGTGTGAGTGCACACACTCGTGTGTGTTTGTGTGTGTACAATTGTTTTGCTTTATTTTTTTGAGGGTGTTGGCTATTTAGCTCCTATTTTTTTTCCAGACTTCCTGATTTTCTTTAATCCTTCTGGCTGTGCATTTTCTCATTAGCCTTGAGCTGGTTTGGAAAACAGATAGCCAAAACAGATACTGAGTCCATTTTTCAGTCCCTGTCTTCCTCCTCCTTTTCCTCCTCCTTCTCCCTTTTCATTCCCCTCTTATTCTTGGGGTTCATAAAGCCCTGGAATTATATATATATATAAATATATATATAAAGATAAGCCTCTTTTTTTAAAAACAAAAAGTAAAACGTTTACAATTGAAAAATCATCTTGTGAAAATAGGTTTGTTTGGAGGGGGGTTGTGTGTGTGCAATGCTGCTGTTTTCTGGATACTTTAATGGAGCATGTCCCATGTACCCTCTGAGGTTCTGCACTGCCCACCTCTGTGGCCCTTCCTCACCTCTCTGCTGCTCTGCTGTTTTACCTTCACTTGGACCTTAAACACAACTCACGGACACTATGCAGAGAGTCTTCAAGAGGCAATAAACAGAACAGTATTAACCTACTTTATGGAGGTTTGATCATGCTTCTTTGTACAGTTTGGTTTTTTTATTTTAAAAGGAATGTAATAAAATGGCTCTTTTTTTTTGTAGAATTAAATATTATTATTAAAATCAAGTGAAAGGTTGACTGTTGGTGTTAAGCAGGAGGGTGGACCAGCTGGTCCAGCAAAAAAATGGATCTTCAGCAGTAAAGGTATTTTCAAATCCTTCTTACTGAGCCTTCAAGTGCACAGGTTATACCTAAAGGATATAAAGGTCTTCAACTTCCGTGAAGAGTTACAGAATGACAGAACATGAAAGTAACCTAATTTTCTAGTCACTGAGGGGTAAACTCTCCCAAGAGCTCTACTTCCCTTGCTTGTTTATCCAAGGGCAATTTGGGGTGGAGGGTGGCTCTTTTTTTTGTTTTTGATTTTTTTGTCTCTTCCTTTTTACTGGTAGGTGCCTGCACTCCATGAGAGGCTGATAAGATCAATCCTTCCCTTAGCTGTGACATACATTGAGCACATGTGGAATAACATCAGGGAGTAAACATGTGCTAGTTGGTATACTGGGGCCTTCATGTTTCTATCACAGGAAACATCTTTTAGAGGAAAGAGCTGTTAACTGAATATTCTGGATTGTTTTTTTGAGTCCCCATAGTATCTTGTAGCTCACAGGAACCTTACATTTCAACATCCTTTCAGAATGTCTAGGTTACACCTCACAATTGTAAAATTCATGAAGTTAGCATAAGATTTTTTTTAGAAGACCAAGTGGGTTGAGAGATTTGCAGTTTGACTCCCTTTTGATAACTTTCTCCTCTGGTTGGTGCTTCCATTACTAATTTGGAGATAAGTCTGTGCATAGTGATCACAGAGGGAGACAGGATTTGAAACGTCTTGTACATGTGCTTGGACATTGGGTGCAGCATCAGCTGCGTGAAAACCTTGCTTGAGGGTTCGTTTATACAAATGGGCACACTTGTCTCATGTATTTACTCCCTATTATCCATTGCTCCTGAAATAGTGAAATGCAGAGAATGGCCTGGGGATGCAAGGGGCGTGTCTTGTTTTTACTTAAAGGAAAAACCACCAGCGAAACTAGCCGGTGGTAACCAGACAGTGTTTCCCATTGAACGTGAACTCCACAGATGTCAGCTTTATACACTTTATTTTCTTCAGTTCTGTATGCTGAAAATCACATGCTAAACTTCCATACAGTTGCACTAACACTACCTCCATATGTGGGTTTGGAAGCATGTGCTGAAAAAATGGTCAACATCGTGGTGGATTACAGTAGTGCCAATACAGCTGATGGTGATTCAACTATTTTTGTATATTTTAATGTTTGAAAGAGCCAGTTAGAAACTCTTGTTTGCAAGAATAAGTTTCTTACACTACATCTGATGAAATTTTGTTCTTTGTAACACTGGAGATTTTCTTCCGTTGAACTTACTGTATTTGTAATTGATGTCTTGCTGTCAATGTATGGATTGTATCTTAATCCTTGTATTTAATGCTTTAATGTGTTTTATAAAATCTTTTCCTGTAATGTTACCACACCTTATCTGTAAAACAGTGTCAATGCTTGATGTTTACATTGACTTACATTTTTTGTTCTGAGCCGACGGTCAATCTCAAAGCATTTTCTCCCACTTCGTGTGCTATCTTTGCCATGTGATATTTACTCAGGAAATAACCTCTGGAACATCTGGGTATGTCAGACGCAAAGGAGATACTTCTTCAGATGTTATACGGGACTACAGAATCCAACAAATGAAACCAGTGACGCTTGTTAAATTCCCTCATTGCAAAAATCTGTCAGTTAAATACATAAGGGACCATAAGGGCTTAGAGAGACTTTGAAAACAGATCGTACAGTATCTTTCTCATGGCTCACTCTTTTTGAGAAGGTTTATGGGCTTTATGGCTGGTGTGAGACACACGACCCACTCCTGTTCTCTCTATGGAATAGTAGGTGCTCGGACAGGTAACTTCTGTTGCTACTGTCTTTTTTAATTTTTAATTTTTTTCACTGTTCTAGGAATTGTTTTAAACTGAACACTGCAGGATTTATAACCAGGTGTTTGCTGCCTTTTCCTTTGTTTTATTTCTTTAAATCTTTCTTAAACTTTGAGGGTGACTTTTGGAGCATTCTGATGGTGAATCTGCTGTTGGAAGTCTCCAAGCCTCTCATGTTTCTAATTTGAGTTGAAAAGCTTTTGTTTTGTTCCTTTGTTTAAAACGACGACACAAATATACTGCGCGGATTTTGGGTGGGATTTGTTGTTGCGCTGTTTTGGGTGACTTATTCTCCCTTTTTTTGCAGAAATGTGTTCTAACAGTTCACACTTTGTTACTGTTCTTTGCAAAACTTTTCAGGAGCCAAAAAAGTCAAACAATCCAGAGAAAACCCCTTCTCCCCTTTCCGATGGCAAGAGTGAGAACTTATGAAAAATCCTTGCGAATGTTCCTTCCTAAACTTTTCCCCCCAGTAATGCAAGCGGGTAAAATGGTAAATGCAGCAGTTTGGTGACATCCAAAACCGACCTGTTGTCAGGTAAATTGACACTTTTCTGCTCTTACTCTAACCTTCATAACTTCGCTAACTTGTCTGCCTTCCTTTCTTCCCATCAGTTCATTTTGGTGATACTTGTTGAATGATTTCTTTAACTGGATTTAGAGAAAACCCTGCTTTACTTCCTTATTTCCCCTGCTTATTCTTGTTGACTTTAAAGAAAACTGTCATTGTGCTTTGCTTTACTCTGGTTAGACAAAAGTGAATCCCCCATGCAGCTGTATGAAGGATCGTTTTGTAATACATTAATTCCAATTGCTCCTTATCAGTTCTAGATAGTTTGTCTTGAAGTGTACTATTTAAGCTTCGATTTTTGAAAGATACGTTGCTTTCCATTTGCTAAGTGAACATAAAATATAACTGCGGAAGTAAGTAGTAGATAAGAATGAAAAACTAGTACTAAGAATGTTAATTCTGTTAAATATAGCAGGATCCCCTAAAGAGGACAGATGGACGAATATGTGTGCTGCAGTAAAGGACTGTTGAGCTGATGATTTTTGTTTGTGGAGGATGGGGTGACACATTTTATCTTGCCCTTACTGCTATATCAAAGCACTTTTACATTTTATCCTTCTCTGGTAACTCTCTCCCTTGATCTCAAACAATGTAAAAGTACTGGGTACTTAATATTTTTTTTTCTTAATTTAAAGGGGAGAATCTTGTATTTTACTCAGAGTTAAAATATCAGACAATTGGAATACCGTTCCAAGTTGAAGACTATTAGCCTGCAAACAGGCTTCCAAGTTTCTTGATGCAGTACTATATTTCCCGTGACATCTGTAAAGAATTAGCACTTGTTTCAGATTATTTGTCTGTGTACATTGCTCCTCTATACCGTCATAAAATAGACTATTTTTCATAGTTTTAGGTTTATGTTCTCCTGAAAGAAAGCAAACTTACCAGCAATATAATAAATTACAGCTTCAAATTGAGGTGGGAGGGAGTAATTTTAGAGCCAAATTTTGCTCTCAATTACACTGAGATAAACCTAGAATCACTCTGTGAAAGTCAGTTGAGTGATACCCAATTTCACTGGTATAATTGAGTGTATAATTTTTGTCTTTTAATTTTACTTGCAAGGTAATTTTGCAGACCTGTTATACTTATGTTTCCAATGCTTTTTCCTTTCAGACACACCCACTTCTTGCGTCTCAGCATTGGGCAGGCCTATTCCTTTATTTGTGTATATTTTTGTGCTTCAGCTGCTATAGGACACGGGTGTAACACTTTCAGGCATGTGGTTGGGTGTCTTTTGGGGGTTTGTAATAATGTCTAAAAATAAGAATTTCTTTTCCTCAGATTTATTAATTATGTTGGATCACAGTTTTGCATCTCTAACCTGATTTTGGATATGTATTATGTGAAGATTTTCTTGAAAGAAATACAGTACTAGTTCTTTGCAGAGTCTGCAATTGATCTTTGGTGGGGAGAGTTGACCAAAATTTACTGTGTTCTGCAATAGTTAAAGTTTTAATATTTAATGTAGCTTGAAAGGTGGTTTTACAGATCGTGCTCTTTTCTTCTTTATGGAATGGCTTTCAAAGCCCTCTATTGATCTTGGTTGTGCCCAGTGCTTTTCCTAGTGTATGGGGAAATGAAGAACTTGAATAGGCCATGACTTCTTAGACAGGGGATGATGATTATGTGCATGCTGAACAAGAACTTCTTCTATATGCCCTTCTGCTGCAACAGAATAATAAAACTGGTAGGTGGCAGCAGCAGCAGAAGACACTCATGACTGTGACCTGAGAAACCTCCAGTACTGGGAGAAATGGATTGCAAAATACTAAGTGGAGTAAGGGGAATGGAGAAGAGAGGCAGAGTCCTTGAACTGTCCCTTTGAATGGTGAGTCTGATTTACAGAATTCTGACCATTGAAAGACTGCCTGTAATGTAAGAGGCACATTGATCTATCTCAGTTGGTGTTCAGTTACTTGATGTCCTAATTTTCATCTTTGATTCAACATTCCAGTTTCCCCTCTGCCTTTATAAGGCACAGTACTTGTCTTAAAAAATTAAATTTCACCAAAATTGCCACATATTTAGAGTGCTGGAAAATAAGGCTGAAAGGAATTTATCTACTCCAATCATTCTCTGCTCCACGGAAGACTGATCATATTTGTGCCATTGGTGAAATATTTATTGTAACCTAGTTTAAAACCAAGGAATAAATTAGGAAGATTCTTCAGTCCTATAGAATTTTATTTTATGAAGGTAAAAAACCACCACCCTCATAGGCCGAGAGCGCAATTGCTTTTTTTTCTACTTAAGACCAACATACATGTATATATATATTTAAAAATATATATATATTTATATATGTGCCTTAGAGATATATATATGTGCCTTAGAAATGCCATGATAATAAAGAATAGTGTTATTTATGGAGATTTCCTAAATCTCAAGGTAGCAAAAAAAGGTTTGAATCACCAACAATTAAATTTCTTTTTGGAAATGGAAAATACAAATTATAGAATGTTTCTGACTTAGTGGTTAAAAATTGGTAGTTTCAGCCACCTCTTCACTTCTAAATGACTCTAAAACTTCTTTGATTGCACATTCTTAACAGAAAACACATTCTGAGCATGCACCCCAAGAAAATAGTTTCTACAAGTTATGTATGTATATTACTGCATACATTGTAAAACTTTCATAAACCCAAGAGGTTAAAAAAGAATGAGATAAAGATAATTTTCACCCAGCAGCCTTACAGGTTGTCTTGCAAAGCTCCCTGGGGAGCGTAGGCTCCTCTTAGGAGACCACTAATGTAGACACCATAAATACTTACTGTTGAGATGTCATCAGGATGTTCCACCTTAACAAAACCTCCACACTAAGCAATTTTTCTACTAGAGATTAAAATGCTGACTTTCTAGTAGGATGACTGCTTCTCTGAAAAGAAAATAAGAGGAGGGAACAGCCCTGGAAGCACTGACAAACTACCTTACATAGGAGAAGTCTGAATCTGGATCAGCTGAAAATACGGAGAAACATGTCCAAGTGGATTAGGCAAAACGAATTGTCAGAATATATACTAATATGCAGAATACAGCAGTGGCTTTTGTATTTTCATACATGTTTCTGTTTCATTTACAGCTAAGTATTAGTTGATAAATTTCAAATTCTGTTTTCTCTTGTTACCTGGGGTAGTTGCACTCATATACAGGAACTAAGCTAGATCTGAATTTTGATATCCAGGCAACTAAATAGTGTCGAGTGCCCATCAGGTGCCACTTAGGACCATGGACAACTGGTGTGCTTTTCTCATTAGCTTCCTAGTTATCATATAGCCTTTGAAAGTATTCTGTGAACCACAGGTTGGAAATCCCAGAACCGAATATTTACAGAGAAAGTAGATTGCATGTGCAAAGTGGAAAATATTTTTGATAGAGAATTGATTAGAATCTTGTTAAATACAATAATCAGCAAACTCTGTAGGTGAGACAAAGCTCATAGAGAAAGAGTTTCAAGTCCAGTCAATCTGTCATCATGAGGGATAGAAATGAGTCAGGAAAACAGCTTGGGCTTGTTTGCCCCAATACACTGCAACTGCTGCTTCTCAGCATAGTAGGAGATAGAGGCACATAAATGTATGTGAGCATTTTCCAGTGAGCAGAGACCAAGGTGACTTAGTCACTGGTCAGGAAATATTTTTTTTTTTGTTATAAATAGGAAAGCATTTAGAACACTTTCAGATCCTCTGCGGTTCTCCATGTGACTGTCAGTACAAAGGAGTTTTGATTTTGTTTTTTTTTTCTTTTAGATGTGACATACCAAAGTACCCTGTTTTCTGCAGCTTTGATGTGGTAGAGATTTGAAGAAGACAGATTATTTTCCATTCTTGTTATAGACTTCCACAGGCAGGCAAGGGGTGATATTTGTGAAAGGAGGGAATGGTTCCTCATGCTGACTGAATAGTAGGTGATGGATTAGGCTGATAAAAAAGTTAACATTCACATTGCACCCATGCAAGGTGTTTTCAAGGTATTTCTGCATCCCTCCTTTGTTCCCTTTAGAAACAGTACAAGTGTTACCAGAATATAGAGTCTGCATAGTAATATGTCAGTGTATTAAGCTCTGCCAAGTCCATGCATGAAGGGCTTATAAAAGATTTATGTGAATTTCTGTGTGTCTGCTTTTATATTTGGAGGCAAGTTGCTGTATGCAACTATGTACAGTATTCTGTCTTAGGGTAATAGGTTATTTTTGCTTATTTGGAAGGAGGGAAGTGTTTGGGCAGTTAAATATATAATACTGTTATCCATTTTTATAGGAAACAGAACAGCTAAGAAAAAGCATTTTTGTGTTAGACAAATTACAATATAATTGAGGTTTTTAATACAGGAATGAAAAAAATATTTTATTAGAGGTCATTGGAATTTTTTTCAATAAAATATTCTAATAGCAAGAAGCTAATTTCACAGAATCACAGTGTCAAGTTAGGTGGGAGCAGACCTAACCAAGAGACTAACTTGATACTGTCAAGTCCCAGCCTTTGAGTGAACACCATCTTGTCGGGTAGATAATGGCACTAAGTTCCACATCCAGTCTTTTCTTAAACACCTTCAGGGATGGTGGCTCCACCACCTCCCTGGGCAGCCTGTTCCAGTACTTGACAACCCTTCTGTGAGCAAATTTCCTCCTCATGTCCAACGTGAACCTTATTCACTGTTGTAATATATAAAATTAAATAATAAAAAAATTATTTATCACATTTGTAATTTTCCAGGCACATGTGCTAATTTCCAGGATTTATTAGGACAATCCCTCTTGTACAAATTAGCATTTGTTGTTGGAGAGGGAGGGAAGATCCATATTACATAAGCCAGTAACCCAGTTGTTGCTGCCTCTTTGGTCAGTCATGCATTTCTTCTATGCTAATTTCCTGGAAGCAGTGACATTGATGAGCTTCTTTGATGCTTAGTTTATCTGTATCATAAAGTAGTTATATTTTGGGGAGAGAGAAACTGAAGAGGTGAAAACTGTCCATGGTATTACATGTACTGAATGGAAAGGTGCTCTGAAGCAGAGGAAGAAGACTAAGCAGTAGCTGTATACACAGTTACCCTTTGTGTTCTGTCATACCAATGTAGTGGGAGGCCAGGAGTCCAGATGAATATTTCAGTTATACCTTGATGAGGAATGGGAATATCACATTGACTGTGCAGCTGTATATATTTCATATCTGTAAATATTTCATTTACAAGAAGTGTGGTTTGTCCAATACAGTACATGCAGTTTCCCCTCCTTGTTGCTACTGTGCAAAGCACTGCCTGGTAGTCTTTTTTCTCTGGATTCTTTCTGTTCAGTGGTATTGTGCATTAAACCTGAAACATGGGTTTTGTGAGTTTTAGGAGGAAAGTTGGTGTGCTTGTGTATATATTTTCCCATGCATCGAACAAACACAAGGCAACAGAAACAATACAAATGGTTGCCCTCTCCACCGACCTTTACAACATTGTATGGGAGGGGTAGTGCAGTGTAATGTGATGTAGGAATGTTTGTCCATGCCCAAATGGAAATGGCTGTTTACTGGATGGCAAATACTGAAGCTTTATCAGTGGAAGAACTAGGCAGGAAAAGTCTGCAGTTTGACTTTGCTACACTTTTACACAGTTTTTCCTCCACATGAAATATTTCCACAGGAATCTAATGCGTGTGAAAGATGCTGGATCACCAGGTGCAGAGATTGAACTCTACCCACTGGAAAGGTAACAGGAACTAGATTTTGTCTTCAGAACACAACCTTCATTGCATCTCACTCCTTGACTTGGAAGGGCCTTTTCCAAGGTCAGATGAGGAGTTTGGTACCCATGGCTTAGTCCTTGGTGTGTGTCTGTCATGCAGCTATCAGGAAAGCCACATAGGTGCTGGATAGAGAGATTTTTTTTTTTTAATGATGTCTGCTTGCATTTCTGATGTTCATATTTTGGAGCAAAGACTAACTTCTTCAATTATTTATTTCTTTAGGTTTTTCTACAGCAGCAGGAGGTCTTCTCTTGCTTCTCGTGGGAACACTTAGCATTTTGATAATGCCTCCTTCACAATGAAGGGAAGAAAGGACGGATCAGCAGGGATGTGCAATGGAGTGATGTCCACATGTGGCATTAACAGTCATAATCCCTGTCCTACTAATTTGGAGAATTGAATAAAAGACTTGAATTGTAATTCATGAGAGTGTGAGATTCTTTTTGGTACCTTTTGCACCATCTCCCCTTTCTTGAAGGGCTGGTTAACTTCAGAAATCTGTTGGTATTGTATCAAAGCTGGAGCTAAGCCAGAAGAGTAAAACCTATTGGATATTCTTCACTTTATTAACCTTTTTTTCCCCTCCAGGAATTTCATTCCTAAGAGTTCTAAATGCTTTATATTGACATGAATAATCTTCCCAAATGCCTTAGAAACTTCAGCATCAGGCCTATGGTTTTACCAGTCATGTTACGAGTTCACCTAAGTCATGGAGGGTACAAGTCTCCTGAGTTTTAAAAGTGAAGTCACCATACTGATCTTGCTGTACTTCATGGTCACTTTGGTAACAGAGAAAAAGAGAAGCAACTTGGTTAACCTACCAGAGATAATGTGCCTTTGGATTTTGAAGCCATAGTGGCAGGTCTTGTTATAGACATGGGCATTGCTTCTGGAGAGAGCTAATCTTTAAGACCATGGCTCTTTTGGTTTGTTGTTAGCTAAGCACTGTAAAGAATTAGACACATACTGAGGGTATTTCCATAATGTGCCTACTTGGAATTTTTACAAAATTTACAAAAGTGAAGCAAGATGCTGAGTTGGTACAGTATCAGTAAACACCTCTTATCCTTGACATTCTTCCTATTTCATGGATATTCATTTCATGTAGATTTTAATTCCTGTTTTCTGTGTGCGTGTTGTAGTAATTAACATGTGAATGTACTCTAGGAATGTGGCTGATAGCTTGTCTGCAGCTATGCCTTTGCTCCAGTAGCTGCAATTTATGGTGGGTTTTTTGCAAATCTGTGCGTCACACTGTTCCTCTGTCATCTCTGAGCAGGTGGAATGGCTGCCCCCACGCTGTAGTGGCCATTTCATCTCTTGTGGTTCAGTGCTTGTTCGTGTGCTAATGCATATGCTGATGCTTCCTTAAGTGCTTTTCTGCCTTAATATTTCATGTTTAAAAAGTAGAACAGCTGAGAACTTTCTAAATTCCATCTTAGTTTCCTATATCCTATCTTGCTAAGCTGCTTCCAGGCCCTGTCTGTATTTCAGTTCTCTTTTTTGGGGGGGGTTGTTCAGCAGTGTTCTCTGTTGTGCTGCCTCAAGTTTGCTCCTCCTGCCTTCATACTCTTCTTTTTTTTCTTTTTTTCTTTTTTCCCCCGGTCTTTTTTCTGCTCTTAACATGTTCTTGTCCTTGTCCTTTGCCCCACATGTTCTTGTCCTTGTCCCAAGCACGCACACATACATGGTAGCCTAAGAATATTTCTTCCTCAGTGTCTATCACAGATAACCATTCTTTGTATTACTCTAAAAGTGTGCTTTCCTTTTTTCAGAGTGAGAAATGCTTGGTTACTACACATTTCTTTTTGGTATTTCACTGCCCTAAATGTGGTAGAAGTAAAACAGAAATTAAAATAAGTTTATCACTCCGTAATGTCTTAGTAGTGAGTGAGAGTTAGCAAATTGCAATACTGAGGAGACAATTCCTGGCTTTTGCATTCATTTATCTTTGTTGAGAGGGGTTGGTCCTGCAATCCATCTCTTAGTGTACCTCACTTAAAAGCTCAAATTAAAGAGCTGTGGTCAAGAATCTGTTGGTGACGTGTAAAGTTTTGCTTTCCTTTGTCTTTCTTACCTTCCTTTGAATTTAAATACTGGGTATCAACAATTAAATAATAATTGGGTATTCATGATACGATATTTTGATATTACTTGTCCAGTATAGTGAAAACAGAATAATAATAGTTCTGTAGTGATGATACTGACCTGTGCTGTGATGATCAGGGTATAAAGCATTCCTGTTGCACATCTGCATTTCCTATTGGAATTGCACTGTTGTGCCAGCTACAGAAATGGAGTACTTGTAAAACTCTGCTTTGCTTAGTATGATGAGATCTTGGGGTGGGGTATATTTGTATTGAGGCCAGGCTTGGAGAGAGGTTGTAATTTTGTTTAGCATTAGATCTGGAAAACCTCTGTAACTTGTCTGGCCTGCATTCCCAGTTGTGCATGATGTAAACAGACAGCAATGTCTTGACCACTGTCTTACTTTTCTGGGTCATTTTCTTTATATTTTGCCTTATCACCTTGGTTGCTTCTCCAATCCACTCTTTCCCTGTCTAGACAACTTGGTTTATCACTGTGCGTTTACCTCTAGGTTGCCTGCAAAATCTAAGTTTGGAATGAGACATCGCATCATCATCTCTGTGACTCTTCATCCCATGTTGTCATCACTTCAGTATTTTTCCAGACACGGTGCTTTGGAGGCTGCCCTGCTGCGATGGTAATGTTGAGAAGGGAAAAGCATGCAGTGCAACAACCAGGTCACCTCAGAATCCTCTAGGGTGGAATCCTGGGGAGAGAGGCTGACACTGTGTGCTTCTTTCCCCTGTACTGACCCCCTTAGATGAGCTGGTGGTGCACAGGCCAGTCTGATAAGCACAGGCTCATAAGCTCACCCTACACTGCTTCCTGGCTTGGGCACTTCAGCCTAGACGTGGGCCAGTCGGGGAGATCAGCAATCACCAGGTCCCTGCTGAGGTGCTACTCTGTGCTTTGTATGTGCCTGGTGCTGGGATTTGGGCAAGCTCCTTGGTCTCCTGAATGTTTGCCCTGATCTGCTTTGGATCTACTGTCCCAGCTGGTGGAAGGGAGTTGAGTAAGTAGTACTGGGCTCCAAAATCATGTTAAACCCATTAGGAAGAGTTTCTGTCAGAGATGGAGTACACCTCTATATTTTTCTCAGCATTTTAATTGAAAAAATGATTTGTATTTTTTTATAATGACACTTCTGAAGATTTTTAATGAAGGTAAAAGTCCTCCTTCTGGTTCTGCTCATCTTTTCCTTCCTGGAGAGTGTATACAGCAGCTGCCAGAGCTGTCTCTGGGGAAGCACCTGCTGCTTCTTCCCTGCAGCCCCCAAGATTCAGGAGAAAAGAGGGATATAGTGATGTTCTTCCAAGAGAAAAGATTGGGTTGCTGCTCTCTAGCATTCCTGATAACCATCCATGCTTAGCAGCTTAGCAGCAACAACAGTTGTATCTAACAGCATGAAATAGGAAGCAGGGAAGGAAGGGACAGTATCTCTTACAGCTGTGATGTCACTAATGGACCAAAAGTCATATTTTTGTGGGGATGAGGCAGGGTGGAGAACTTGGGCTTTTCAAAAAATAAAAAACCACAATCTCCACAGTTTTCTAGTCCCTTTTTCCCAGACTTGTGGCCAGTGCTGTGTTACAGGGAAGAATATCTGCCTAATCTTCCCTGTAACATCTCTCTGCACAGCTTTCTGTGGTCCTATATGCAAGGTAAGACTGAGGGGAGAAGTGTTCTCAAAATCATTCAAAGTGCTCTCTTCAGCCTGAATACTTTTGTGGCTTGGATTGGGGATCTCTCGTCTTAGCCCAGTCTTAGTAACAGCTCATGTATTTTGAAAACAGCTGAATTTGTGAACAGTGAATGGAAATGAAGAATTGCAGCCCAGTTATGAGACTTCACTCTGGAAACAAGCAACCCCTGAAATAAGAGAGGAGGCCCAGTAGAGGGAAGGAAAGAAAGTTTTCAGTATCTAAATTTTCAGATTTAATTAGGGGTGTGTGTAACTTTGTTACAACACTGCTGGTTCTGATACCATCAGTTGTCACGTGGAGTCACTTTGGGTGGGAGATGTTAAAGGAGTACAGCCTTGGTTAGATGCAGGTGACTATTTGGTGTAGAAGCAAAAGGATAAGAGGGGTTCCTAATGATGCTTTCCTGTCTAAATTCTATTCCCATTCCTCCCATTGCTCTACTGAGATATCCTTTTGCACTGTGATTTGGTAGGAGGCTTTTTTGCTTTAATTTCCAAGGTCAACAGTTTTTAACTGTTGCAGATTTCTCTCCTGCAACCAAATTAAGGTCTTGAGACTGGCTATTGTTTTTAAGATATCTGTGTATCTGTTACCTTGCCTGA
Source organism: Sturnus vulgaris (assembly GCF_052056855.1). Taxonomy (NCBI): domain Eukaryota; kingdom Metazoa; phylum Chordata; class Aves; order Passeriformes; family Sturnidae; genus Sturnus; species Sturnus vulgaris. The sequence goes on from NC_142244.1 coordinate 33,586,771, forward strand.
AAGGATGGGGTTGGGGCACAGGCTTAAATTTTTCAGTTTTGTGGGCTGTGGTTAACGTCCCTTTGTGCAAAGCAGTTTTGCATCAGTGGTGTGAAGCCCTTGCTGGTTTTTACACCATCTGAGTTAGCTGTGTTTCCTTGGATGTTTAGTTACTCATTGAGATGAAGCTGGCATTGAGCATATGTTACTATAGACTGTACCAAAGATGAGCCTACTCTGGAAGGCAAATAGCCAAAGCAGATGACAAAGGGGACAGGACACAGGAAAAGAGCATGTCAGTAGCTACGAGTTGTAACTCACCTGTAGTGCAGTGACAGCTGTCCATTATGCTGTAGAGTCCATTGGATGGAAAGAGATGAAAAACAACCAAGATTCTGTCTGTTGGCTGGCCGCTATTCTTTACATGCATCTTGTTTTCCATCTTCCTGTAGGGAATTACTGCCAGTCACACCACATTTGCAGGTAGAAATGTTTGTTCTTGAGCAACTGTGCACTGACAGGAAGGGTAGCAGGGACCCACCTGCCCAGGCTTAGGTGCAATTTTCTTTGTCATAAAGGGAGCCCCCAGTGATCTATGTGCAGCTGGAGGTGCCAGCAACAAAAACAAGGATGCAGCCACAGGCATTTAGCATTGAGGATACTGTGCACACCCATTTTCGAAAATGTTTTTAAGGCATCCAAGTTACTAGTCATAGCCATCAACTTTTGATTAAATTTCCATCTCTTTCCTTTAGCCCACATGATTGGTATTTAATGTCACTGCATTCAGTGTCCCTTGGAGCAGAACACACTGTGGTGCTTTGTTTTGTTTGTATAGAGTTGGCAAGCAGGTCATAATGTGTTGCTTTGGTTGCCTGGAGGAGTTCAGCATCTTTTAATTACATGTTTTTGGAAGTGTCCTTTAACAGACGTAACCCTTAGGAGCTGGAACAGTGAGGATGAGAAGCAAGCTGGTTTGGAGGGATTTGGAAGCAGCTGTTGTGAGCCTAGAATGGTGAAGCGCTTTCAGGGAGGTGAAATTCATGCTCATATGCAATCCTATTCTTGGGAGCTTTTTCTACAATTCCTATCTTCCCCATTGGTTTTGGAAACCCTCCTAGAATTTTGGATACACGTCCTCAGGGCAGCAATGCTCCCTCGTCACTGAACTTCTGATCAAATCTATCGTAACCCTGCAGTTGTCTTTTGCATGGAGAGGGTGTGGGCCAGCAGGGTTTGTTTTGGCGTGTCAGAAGAGCTGCCAGTTTTGTCTATTTCCAGATGTGGTTTTGTCACAGGCACCTACCAATGACTGGTATTTGAATGACATCTTCCGAGGTGAAACAGGTTAATTTCAACATCCCTAAGTCACTTCTGACTGTGCTGGACTTGGATCTTATTTTGCCATGTGCATTTTGCACCCATTAACTTAGTGGAGAGTAGGAAACATAAACATGGAAAAAATCAAGCCTAAGATGTCACATGTTAACAGACACATCTTAAGGCAGAGATCTCTTTTACTTCTTTCTGCTGGTGTGTGTAGTAAATACAGGAAACAAGACAGCATGTCCTACTGTATCACAACGGGTCTCATTTATCCCTGGCTAAATCAGTCCGTTTCAGTGGATGTGATGGGTGAAAAACATCTCCCAAGAGGGCGAGTTAGTTTTCTTGAGGCTGTGTTTCCCTCTGCTGGTGTGGAGTTAATACTGCTGATGGGTTTTTTTCCTCAAAACCAAGCTTCTGAAGCTACTGCTTTCTCATAATCCCAAGAAACATTTAAACTCGTCCCTCATCATAAAGATTTTATTCCTTATATCCAATATGAATCTACCCTCTTTCAATTTAAAACTTTGACCCTTGTCCTGTTCCAGTGTCTCACCACCCTCACAGTAAATAATTTCTTCCTAATATCTGATCTAAACCTGATCTCTTTCAGTTTAAAGCCATTTCTCCTCATGCTATCACTGTGTGTCGTCACTTGTGAAAAGTCCCTCTCCAGTTCTCTTGTAGCACCACTAGGTACTGGAGGGGGCTCTGAAATCTCTCTGGAGCCTTCTCTTCTCCAGGGTAAGCAATCCAAACTCTCTTGGCCTGTCTTCACAGCAGAGGCTCTCAAGCCCCCTGATCAGCTTTGTCTTTGTGACCTTCTCTGGACTCTGAACGACAGACAGGTCTGCCTCCTTCTTATTCTGGGGATGGAAGCAGCACTCCAGGTGGGGTTTCATAGGAGTGGAGTACAGGGGGAGAATCTACTCTCTTTACCTGCTGCCCACACTGCTTTTGGTGCAGCCCAGAATACAGCTGGCTCTCTGAAAAAGAAAAAAAGCACTGTGTGTTAGAGCCTGGACTATCTGACAGCTTTAAGCAAGCACAGGGAATGAAACTATTTAAGTTAAAGAGCATTTTGAGATCTGAATATCATAGATCTTGTAGATTCACTGGCTATGCATCCCTGCACGGAGAGCAAGCTTTTGGCAGACCGTATAAGCAAGACAGTGTGTGTATTCCACAAATTATCTCCACAGGTGTATTTTGATCCTAAAGCACCTATAGTACCCAGGTGTGCCTCCTTCTGACCAAAGAATGCAGATTGTCTTCCTTTTGTTCTTCTTAACAGAATAGCTCAATATGAGTAGCAGGTACTTCAGAGATTTCCTTAGCTGTTACACAGCACCTCTCAGTATAAGTGGGGTTCAGGGCAAGAGCAGAGAAGACAGTGCTCAGTGGTATCAATTTCAGTTTAACCCTGAGCGCTCTTGGTTTTATGTTCTCTGTCCACACAATCACCAGAAGTCATTACTGCTACTCAAAATGATAGAGCGTTGCAGAATTTAGAATTACTGTTCCATCAAGACTGGTATTCCTCAGCTCGAAGTATGGAGTATTTCTGAGGGACATCTATGAAAACAAGATTGTTTTACAGACACGTGGACAATGCTACAGCAAAGCTCTTCTGTGCCAGAACTGTTAAGTAGAAATATTTTTCAAAGCTGAAAAAGAAAGTGCTTTAGACTTCACACTCAGTTGCTTTAGAGTACTCACGTTCTGAGTGCACCTGTGCTTGTTTCCAAGCTGTAATTGCAACGTTAGCCAGATATAAGGAAGGATCAACTGGAAATTTTGATATTGAAATTCACTGTTACTGTTCCCTACTTTCATACTTGGGAAAGCATGCACTTTGTGGCAGAAGCTTTCAAAGTTTTGGTGCAAAGAAAATGCAGCCCTGGAGAATGTGACCCAGGATCAGTAACTGCAGCTGAAACCAGCTGGTTATAGTGAAGAGAAGGACCCTTAATGAGGTGCTACAGTTTTGCTTAGAGTTAACCTGGATTCTCAAGTAATTCCTGGCCTGTGTAATAAACAGTTTTTGCATGGTCTACATGTGTGCAAACACATCCCATGGTTATTGCACACGTGGAATCAACCCCAAGTTTGCCCAGAAGTAAAAGCTGCAGCCACAATCATGGGTTCTGCTTTGGTAATCCCTTCTGAAACAGTAACTCCTCAGCCCTTGTGTAAAGAGGGCATGTTTGCCTGCAAGGCACAGCTATATTAGTGACATTCCTTTACTCCGGAAAGCAGATGTTTCCTAGGGGGCAAACTGCCCAGCAGTTCCTGGTTATCCACATTTCAGAATTTGAGTGGAGCCAGCTCTGGGCAGAAATCCCAAATGCCAGGTATTTTGCTTAGGCCATAGACGAGGAGAAAGAGGATTTTAAAAGCCGAGTAAAGATTTCTATAGTAAAATGCTCTCTTGATTTTTATTATCTGATGTTGTTGTCTGACTTCAAAAACATCTTTTTTTCTTGTTAATTGATTCAACATCTCATTATTTGTCTGCAGCTGATCTCATTTTGCTTTGAGGCAGAGAAGTGCTTTGCCTTCAGAGTTGTCTGTCTTCCAAGTCTGTTGTTTGCAATTTCTGTGCGTGCCTTTGTTGTTTCTAAGTCCCAATAGAAATTAAACTATAAAATTATCAATATTTAGTTCAAGTCAAAATCTAGAATGAAAAGCAATGAACTTAGGTTCTCTGAATTAAGGAAAATTACTCAGGAAATTACCTGTCCTTAGGAATACGCAGCTTTTAGACATCACAGTGATGCCAGTTACAAGTACCATGACAGCCATGAAACTGTGTCTTGTACCTGTGACTGATGGCAGGTAAGGTATATGAATGCCCTCTTAGAAGGGTCTATGTGTCCTTTTTTCCCCTCCCCTTTCTGTGTGTCTTACTTTGTGGAAACAAGGTGTTAAATGCAAATAGCCAATAGTTTAAGCACTTTCCACTTTCTCTTATGACCATTACAGTGGCTGTGAACAGAGTTTCAGAGCAAAGACCACCTGGAGATGCTGGGGACTGAACATGTAAGACAAGATGGCCACAGTTCCTTGCATATGCTGGAAAAGCCCTGGGAAATTGATATAAAGTTCCCAGAGTTTATTTGCAGTCACTGTGGGACTCTTGCCTTAAAATATGAGGTTAAGTGCTCAGTGGAGGTTTCTTGGAATCCCGATTTGTCAGAAACTTTATTCCACCTGTTGCCTGCCAGGTTTGTCTCCTAAGGAGATCTGAAGTAGAGGCAGAGAAGGCAAAGGATAAAACATAAAGAATCACAAAAGGCAGATCAGGGAAAAAGATGTGCAAAAAGCAGAGTATATAGGTTACACTGTAAGCAAAACATCCCATCTATTGCTCCTGGCATGTGGTCTTGGGAACCTGTCATAAAACACACGAGGGTCTTAGTGGACTGCACTTGGACTCAAATATTTTTAAAACACTTCAGGATAGGGTCTCCTCAAATAATGAAGGGGCAGTTTTCTTAATTGCTTTTATTGCTCTTACCACTATTGCTGAGAAGTCCTATTGCTAAATAGGATTTCTTGACATTCGGCCTGAATTTGCCATCATCCTTCAGCTTCACCTACTCTGCCTGTTCAGCCCTACTCTAAGCATTTTTCTGCTGCCTTGCTCTTAACAACTTTCATATAGTCTCTAGGTTGTGATTCTGCTTCTCTGTCTTGAAATTCATGCTATTTTTATGAAGGCAAAATCATGTGAAGGCAAACAAAAGACAAATGTGTTGTAAATAGGTATAGTCTTTATCTTCCCCTCTAAATAAAGTAAATTAAATAGTGAAATGTGGCTTAATGGAGACTCTAATGTCCTAAGGGCCTGAATTCCAAGTACCTGTACACAAGTTGTAACAAAAGAGATCATTTGGGCTGGACAGGCATTCATGGTATTTTACAAAATGCCTGGAGAGATGCTGGGAACACAGTATGGAATTAGGGTGCCAGTGAGAAGAGTAGAACCATTTTCAGAGCATCCAGTTTTGTTTAGATGAGAGAATCAGGTAGGAGGGGTTAAAAAGTGACAAGAAAATCTCATATAGCTATTTGCAAGCTTTTTTTTAAAGAAAACAAACCACACCTGCCAGCTTCCACCAGCTTGTGGGGACTGTGTCTGTCAGCCTTGCAATGGGGCTTCAAGAACCTTCTTGAACTCTTCCCGTGGTTCTTGGGATACTTCCCAGAAATCACTCTACCTATATGCAAGGACAGGAGAAAGCAGAATATGCTGGTATGGGCTTGGCAATACATAGAAATATAACTTATTTCTGAAATTTGTGGTCCTTGGTTCATTAGCAGTTGCCAAAGTGTATTGAAAGAGGAGCTTCCCTGTTATTAACTCCAACAGCATCTTGATTTCCAAATATTTGTGACTGGGAAATTGCAGTAGTGGTAGTTGAAGGTTACAGTGCTGTGAAAATATGCAAGACTTAAAAAGACCACAAAGGAAATCATAGGTCTAGGCATATGCATACATTCAGCATGCAAAAAGAGGGATATAAGCAACTTCTGTTGGAATCCTAGAGCTTCCAGGTAACACCTACTAGAAGGCAGATGAATAGAAAATAACCTGCATGCATCAATAAAACAGAATTTTACTTTTACGATCTGAATCTCAGCAAGCAGTAGACTCTCCAAAATTTAAATCTGTAGATAATATTCAGAAAAGGCTCATTCTAAGAAGTGGAGAATTGTTTCCATCATTCTCTTGTAACTTTTTGTAGCCTCCCCTGTGAACAGTGTCATTCCAGTAACTGCTTTCCTCTGGCTAAACGAGCTGTTCATCCAGCTGCTTCACTGTTTGCTCTTTTCTTCCCTGTTATCTTGCTGTCTTTCTGGGAGAGATTAGCATCTGAAAAGGTTTCAGCCTGTCTCACCTGCCCCATGCGGGGCCCAACAGTGACACTCAAACTGTGCTTCTCCAGGATCAAACTGGCATACTTGAAAAGTCGGAGCTGTAAGGACAGATCGAATTGATTCCTGATGACAATCTGAGCTCCCTCAAATCAAGGTATCTGGGAGAGATCCCAGGACATTGTGCTGTGTGTATCTTGTAACCTTGTTTCCTAGGTGAGGCTATCAGTACCTTTGAGGTGTTTACTAAATCTCACATAAATGAGTTATCAAACCCCATACCTGTGATCTTCTCCCACTTCAGGCTCACTGGGAACAGCAGCCACAGCACAGCTGTTCTACTGTGCTGGTGAGTTTTAGACAGAGCTTGGTCTGCTGAGAGCACCTACTTGGTAATATTTAGGAATTATTCCTAACTCAAGTACTTTACAGCTTTGGATGGATGTTGGCTGAAAGGTCTGATGGCAAAAGCATAGCAAAGGCACAGGGAATACTATGGGAAGAGGAAGGAAGGGAGGCTGGCAGCTTGGTTTGAGTATTCATGTATTATTTTTCACTTAAGGGGCTCAGGATATGGTAGGTGCCCAGTAGGTGTAGGTAGTTGGATATAATGTGATATGGGAACCACAAAGAGCAATTATGGGCAATGCAGCCAGAAGGACTAAAGGAGAAAGAAACTGGACATTTTTGTGATTTAGTATAGCTTTTTGGGGGGGACTGTGTCAGGGGTTTTCAAAAGCCAATAGCAGTCTTGTCCTGAGAACCTTTTGATGGAACTATTCAAGTAGATACAATTTTCCCTCTCCAGTTTCCCCATCTCTTTCCTGTTATTTGTAAGGTGGAAATAGAGGAGAGGGATAGTGAAAGCTTCCTCTTCTCATTCCACTTGCCACGTGTTTTTCCCTACAAGGAATAGCTGTATCACTGCCACAGTGTCACAGAAGGCCTAAAGAATTGTTTCAGATGTACATGCTTAAAGATGGCCAAGATGAATGTCACGCTCAGTAAGTCATGCTCTCTCTGCATAGCTCAGTGCCTGTATTTCTTTTCCTCTGTTCTCTTTTCAAGAGGGGTTTGCACATAGGAGTCATGTATATGAGCTGGGGATGTGCTATCAGAGGGGCCATTTACACCTGCAGCCATAAGTGCAGCACCCCAGGAGATACCTCAAAGCCAGGGGTGTGCTTTGGGTGCTGGCCTGTGCTGGAGCAGGGGTTGTGGATGGATTGTGATACTGACCCTGTGGATCACTTCTTCTTTGTGAGACATGGGAAGGGGACTTGTGCTTGAGGCAATGGTGGCCAAAGCCAAGGTGCTGTGGGCAATGGCAAAAGTGGTCTTGACTGCAGCTTTTGTGCTCTGTGCTTAGCTCAGACAGCCCTGGAGGTGGTCGTTGGATACAGTCAGCTGTCCTCGTATTCCACAGCAATCTCTCCACCCCTTTATCCTGTTGGATCTCCTTTTCTTCCAGGCATAGTAACTAGCTATGACCAGCGCACTAATTTTTTAGATACCCCCAGGTGCATTTCTCTGCTGCTTCCCTTCTTATTGTCTGATCTCATATTTTTCATGGCATTAATAGAGGATGAAGGAATGGGAAAGATTTTCAGAGAGGGGAGTTTGGAACTGGACATGCACTGCACTTCTTTTCCAGGTAGTGGGAATGGCATGCTTGTTGTGGATCTTCAGAAACTCCTTGACTTAGAGATGGGCGTTGGAATTATGGAAAGCTGCTTCTGAAGTAAGGGGCGCTGCATCCTTTTAAATGCAGGAACACCTCAGAATTAGATGGCATAACTGAGGAAGGCATGTCTTGGAGGGCTGGGGAAGGACTCCAGGAGGTCACAGCGTCAGATTTGGCCGATTAGACTCTGACTTCCTCCTGTCTTTGTCCTAGCTCTGAAGTTCTCTCTCTCCATCCCTCTTTCCTCTTCTTACTCTGCTCCCAATAGACAGCAGATCTCAGTGCTAGGAAAATAGCTGGAGTCACAACTGCAATGTTTCTGAGGTCAACTGATGCCAATTGAAGTGCTATAAATTATTTGATTAAATAGATTTCAATGAACAAATAAGAAGTCTTTATTTAATCAATTTCATCTTCTTTTGAGCTGGTAGCCAGTACACACTGAACAAATATTGTCAACAGTGCTTTTTGAACCTATTTTTGCTATCCAAAAGTGTGTGCTGTCCTGTGCATGTTTGATCAACGCTGCCAGGTTAATGTTTTAGAGTATTCACTTTTTGTAGTTTTTCATGACAAGAATATAATGAGATAAATAGAATTTTTTTTTCATTCCATAATTCATTCCTGTACAGCTTAATGGAATCTAGACTTCAATTACTGCACAAATCCCTCAGCACCTAAAATTCGTTATTAAATAAAGCTACCTTAGATGTTTTGGATTCACTGGAAGTAAGCTTGTCTAAACATATTTGACATTTACACGGATTCAGTTTAAACAAGGCAAGATTTATCTCTCAAAAAATAATTAACTGATTGATTTTTTTCCCTCTCTTTTTCTGGTCAATGTGTTCCTCAGTGTTTCAGAAATCATAAAGCTTAGCTCCTCACAACTAGTTCCTATTTGCAGATACAGAGGGCAAAAGCAATTTCCATGCTTTTGCAGTCCCCAAAGGCTTTTTCAGTTTGAATAAGCTAGTCAGTACTTTGAACCAGGTGAATAAACAGGAAAAAAAGGGAAATATTCTGTGGAGGCATGAACAGACCTCTCTTGTTAAAAACTGGCTCAACACTTTTGTAAAGTGTTTTCTGGAAATTCACCGCTGACTTTTACTTACTCAATAGATTGCCTTTAAGACATTGTAGTAAACATGTAGGGTTTTATTAACTTTTTTACTGTAATTACTTGACTGTATTCTAAAACAATGAGTGTCTCACCACCCTCATGGTAAATAATTAATTCCTTATTTCCAAACTAAGTCTATCCTCTTTCAGTTTAAAATTTTGCCCCTTGTGCTGTCATTCCAGGCCCTGCTAAAAAGTCTGTCTCCACCATTCTGTAAGCTCCAGATAGGTCCTGGGAGGCTGCTGTAAGGTCTCTCTGGAGCCTTCTCTTCTCCAGGCTGAACAATCCAGACTCTCTCAGCCTGTCTCCATAGGAGAGGAGCTCTAGCCCTCTGATCAACTTGGTGGCTTCCTCTGGGTTTGCACCAGGAGGTGAATGTCATTCTTGTACCAGTGTCCCCAGAACTGGATGGAGCACTCCAGGTGGGGTGTCACTAGAGCAGGGTAATGAATAATGCAAGTGAACATGGGAAACTGGTTCTAAGGTCTGAATCTGAGCCTTTAAAATTGCATGCTTTTTTGTTTTTATTTATTGATTTATTTTTTTTTTTAGTCCTGAAGACCTTTATCCTGGGGTCTGGTTTCTTATCTGCAATGTCTCAGGCCATTTTGCTAGAACAATTCCCCTAGCAGATGAGTGTCATTAGGTTTTTCCACTGAGGAGTTCCTTGGTTATAATCAAAGTTGCCAATTAACTGAGAAAGTAAGTGGCTTGGTCAAAATTAAGAATCTAGCCTAAGACCTGACAAAGGTTACCACAAATACATTACAGGTAGTTAAATCTTCACCACAGTTTTTCAAGGTGGAACTTGCTTTATGCAGGACCCCAAACCTTACGACTAGGTTTCGTTTGGGTTTTGATTCTTTATTAAGACTAGAGATTATTCCTAAACCACTGTGTTAAGATCTGGGAATTGTTGTGGGCTTGGCTGAGCCGGTTTATCAACTTGTAAACAGTTTTCAACTTCTATGAGTGCTTACCTACTTGATGACCAGGTTTGAATTAACAGGTCAGGATGTTGTGGTTAAGAGAAGCCACTCTGCCTGGAGTGCTGCTGAAATTTCCTCCATTTGGTGGGGTGAATAGGAGAGGTGAAGCAAGAGCCAGGGGTTTGTATTGGGCCAAGAAAGTTCAGAAGGGAATAGACTCTTTCAATGGCATGTGTGGATTTTCTGAGTGTTAGCTGGTGCACTAGTTACTGATCCCTTTTGTGAGAAGTATGCAAAGTTGCAGGTCTCAGAGTTCACCTGCGTCCTTTGAAGAGAGATCCACGCCTTGCCTGTGGTTTGAGCACCTTCTTATGACAGTTTCCAAAATCCCTTGGGCATCACTTCGAAATTTGCCCAAACTGAATTCCAACTAAAGAAATTTAAGCCTACAGTCTAAAAGCTGGGCAAAAAAAAGATTAATAAGATTTGCAGCTCTTTGAATGATCTTGGTGTAGGGGCCAAGCACTGAGAGAGGCATAGAACAGTTTACACTATGTTGCCTTCAAGCTTTCTGACCCAGTCAGTTCCTGCTCCTTCTGTTGTGTTTGTCCAGGTGTGTTCTCAATTCCTTGCTTGGTTTTGTTGCAATGGACAAATCTGCTGTCAAGGCAGCAGAAACAAGGTGGAGAGATTCTTTAAAGGGATTCCATTATGTTACGGATGCTAGTCAGGTTGCAGAAACACTGAGGCCTGGCAGATTTTTATGAACCTTATATGAGATATGAAATATTCTTAATGCAAAAGTTTACTTCACTATCAGAACACAAGGATAACAAATCTCATTGTCTTTGGAAATGCTACACAGCAGTTTTGGAGTGAGCGTGTGTGTGTGTAAGAGGCGAATTGGAAATGTCAGTGCTTAGGAACGTGAGGTTTATGATTGGAAAGGAAAGAAGGCAACAACAGAGGAGGCCCAAGGCCTGTATGATGTTGGTGATAAGTGTCTAGAGGAGGATGAAGAGTGATTCAGTTGCTTTGATGAATTACTCTGCACTACAGGCTCTCCAACAGATGTGATTCTTCAAAGAAAGTGAGGGCTTCCTCCTCTCTGCACAGTCTCCTATCAAAGTACTCTGCAGACATCAGTACTTCTCTAGTACTCTTCTCATGCAGTTCTTTCAGACCACTGCCTTTTTATTTTCTTCAAAGATATTAAAACACAGGAATGATTTCCAAGGTTTTTTTCATCATTCTGAACTGTGGACAATGTTATCCATTTATCATGTGTATGACCTTTACTAAAACTTCTTCCTTTGCAGTTTTTGATTCAGGTTTTAACTGTGGAGAAGAGGAGGTTTTGCAAGGCCAGTATGGACTATGTCCTTTGCTCCAGCTGAAGTGTGTTTTCAGGAGGAGTACATCTCTTACTCCCCATGGGAATCTTGGCTCAACACTTGTGTCACAAAGGCCTTCTTGGAGGCCATTTAGAGAAAGAAAATGAAGAACTAGAAAGGTTGCACAACCTTGCTTTGCTTTCTCTGTTGCAGAGACTTTGTCTGGGTTTGTGACACCTGTGCAGCTGTCAGTCAATGCCTTCAATGCAGATGTATGTTCATGTGACCAAAAACCAGGTTTGCCAAAGCTAAACAAGGAATAGAGAGCACACCTGGGCAAACACGGTAGGAGGGCATGATGGGACAGGGTCAGAGAGATCTCCCCAGTGCTGCCCCAGTGGGTGCAGCTCCTGCCAGAAATCTGCCAGCATCTGAACCTCTCCAACTGTGATTTGTGATAGATCTGGCTCATGCTTTTTGTAGGAAAATCTGGTTTTAGATTTAAAAAATTTTAAGTTTGCATGGCAGACTCTTTTCAGTAGTACTGAGCAATAGGAAAAGAGGCAACGGGCAGAAACTGATGCACAGGAAATTCCACATGAATATGAGGAAGAACTTTTTACTGTTCAGGTGACTGAGCACTGGAACAGAATGCCCAGAGAGGTTGTGGATTCTCCCTCACTGGAGATATTTGAAAACTGACTAGATGAAATCTTGTGCAATGTGTTCTGGGAGGAATCAGCTTCAGCAGGGAGGTTGGACCAGATGACCACTGTGATTCTGACTGTCATTCTCAGTAATGTGACCTGTTTCTTTGAGGACACAAAGAGACAAGAATGGGGAGAATGTGTTCATCAAAATAAAAAGTGTCTAGTCTCCCTTGCCAAGGAGCCTAACAGTGATTTAGACCAACTCAGAGTTGACTTCTATCAGCCTCTGGCCAGTTATCTCAATCAGCAGAACAGTGAGATGTTCATTTGAGACAAAGGCAATACTAGCTAGTGGTAACATCCTGTACATAATGTGCAGCCCCCATCATGCATGTCCTTTTCCCAACTCCATCTGGGAACAGACTATAGAGAGCCTTGGGAACAGGGCTCCTGAGTTAGCTGAATATTTCTGTGCATCCTGCAGTTTTTGCCAGGTGAAGAGTAACTGCCAACTGCCTGCTTGAGTAACATCATGTTGGGATGCAGGTATGGAAAGCTTAGGCTGCATTGGCACTATGAAACAGCACTGGGAAGCATTTCCAGGCACAGAACTGTAGCTGTCTGTATTATTAGGACAGTCCCTTGTACATTTCAGCTCAGGCTAACTAATGTTGTCTCACACAAGACTCAGATGTAGTTTACGGACTGCTCACAGCAGACAGTTTATGTGGTGACTGTGCTTTTCTTCAGGCCAAACTGATTAACCAGGACAATTGTCTACCCACTGTACAGGCTGCCATCAGTGCTTAAAAAATGTCTCACATATTTAATTTCTGAGTTTTAACCTGACCCTCAGGTTCAAAAGCAGAACCGAAAGGCTGTATCTCTGGATGCCAGACCTTTTAGACCCTGACACGAATAATGAAGAACTGGAAGCTGTTCCTGAGGCCCCCTCCTTACACATGGTGCCATGACTAATGGGTGTTGCAGGGATCTGGTGGAGATCTCTATGGGCCATTATTTGTGTCCATTTTCCTCATGGTATTCAGGGAAGGAAAAGGCAAAGTCATTAGCTCATTAGTGGTTGCTGGCTGGTGGCAGTGTCGCTGGAGTTCTTCCTTACACGCATGGAAGGATTCTCTCCATTCTCAAGCCTAAGGAGATCCACATCCCCCTAATCTGATCCAGAGCTCCTGGGCTCTGTCCTGAATGAGGACAGTGCTGTGTGCAGGGGGCAGCTCTTGCTGTAGGCTGCACAGCAGCAATCCATCTCTAGCTGAAACAAAGGGATGCAAGTGACAAGTGATCAGGACCTGGCCTGGGTCACTGATCAGCAAAGTTCTCACTGTTTCTTTTGCCATGACTTCTGTCCATTTGGTCAGGTGTCTCCATGGCAGCCTTGCAGGAGGGGATGTTCTGAACTGGTGGATGGCAGCCAAAGTGGCTGCTATTGGCTGAGGGGCACTTGGCACAGTACACCTATCCTTAGAGCTGCCTGTGTGGAATCTCGGGAGAGAAGGAGAGGCTGGCTCCTCCCCACATCCCACCTCTTCATTTAGGCTGTGCTGGAAAAAAATTACCCCCCCTATAAACAGCCTCAGAGATTCCAGAGGAAGGGAGCCACTTGAGACTGGGCAGCAAGAACACCCAGGATGAGGATAGCCATCCTCCTGAGCCTTCTGTTCAATGCTGCAGCTGCTTCTCACCAACTGTGAGTGATGCTGAGTCCTGTTTCAGTCTCTTTCATGAAGGCATGAGCCTAGCTAGATGGACCAGATCCTATGCCATCAGCTCTCATGCTTCCTGCTCGATCAGGTCACCCCAAGGAGTAGCTGAGTCATGTACCTTGCCTCCCATGCCTTAGTCTGACTGCTGCAGATCAGTGCAGGACAGCTCTTTGGGGGACTTCCAGGTCGGACCTTAGGCCCAGAGATGTTTGCTCTGCAGTTGCAATGCCAGATGAAAACTTTGGTTTCTAGACTGCGAGGTTATGAACCCAATTCTTGTGAAGACTGCATGGGATGTTTTTGGAGATTTCAGGAGATTACTGGAATAAGGAGTTTGAAATAGATTATAGGGCTATACTTAAGGTAATCAAGCAGCAATATTTCTTAAGTTTCAGTGCAACAACCACTTTGCTGGGCTCAGTGTTGCTTTTGAATGTTGGTGGAAGCCATGGCACATTGCTGAGGGATTCTGCAGTAGTGGGCCACAGCAGGGCAGCTTTTTACACTTCTTGAGACCTCAAACTGGTACCACCTCTGCTGTCTTCCCCCTCCACAGACACTACCTGGTGGTGATCCCTGCAGCTCTCCAGTACCCATCCACCCAGGTTGCCTGCCTCCATATCACCTGTCATGATGCAAAAATTCAAGTGAATCTGGCCTTGGAGTACTCTGCAGGACAGGAGCTCTTAATGCAAGAAACCATCCAGAAGAAGAAGACTTTCCTGTGCACTAAGTTCTGGGTGAGCCACCCTAGGCAAATGACTCTCCTTTCAGGAAAATGCTTGTGTTACTCCCTAACTAAGGGTGACATGGGTAGGGTCTACTTTGTCTGGGTGTGAGCCTTTCAGGAAGGGGAATGGGTGGTGTCTAGGGCAGCACAGCCCAACACAGTCTGTTGGTTAGCACTGAATTTCCTTTCTGAATCTAATTTTTAAATGGAATTAACATCCATTAAAGTCTGCCAGAGTTCTGGATACCTGTGTCCTTCTCCTTTACAGACCAGATGAAGCAGCTTTAGCTCTTTCTGAAGGACTTGTGCAGGTTCACAGCTAAAGCTTGGAGAAATGATGTCTTGCAGGGCATACTGTAGTACCTCAAGTTCTGTAGTACCTCAAGTCAGGCAGCAACTCAGCTCTTGCGAGCTGCTGAAGACTAGTTGGATGGAAATGAATATGCTTGCTGTTTCTAAACAGCATCCTAGAGGCTATTTACTGTTGGTGAGAACTTAGCAAAGATCTGGAATAAGGAAGGCATGTCTAAGCAATATCCTTTCTGTTATACTGCATATTCTGTGCTGAGGCTGCTGGGTTCTTTGGTGTCCCGAGTCTTTCTGGTTGTGTTTTCTACTTTGGATTTCTTGCTTGTAAGTGCTGGGTAGTTCTGAAAGCTGAGCATTTGAGGCTGTGCAACTGCTTGATCTCTCTCTTTTGATTCTCTGCTACCATCTCCCATTTTCTTGTCATCTGCCCATCTTCCTGAGCAAGTCTGAAGACTCAAAAGTGTCAGGTGCTTGATTGTCACCAGTGGGAAAAAGGAGAGATGCCACGATATGCAGAGGCTCCTACTGTTTATGTAGGACTGTGTGAGATCTGGATGTGATCTGGTTTCAGAGGTTGTTGGTGACTGTTCCCTCCTGGCACAGTGGGAGGGAACTGATTAGTTGTTCTACTTTACTCCCAGAATATTACCTGGGGCCTGTGTGCTCTCCTCTCTCTGTCTGTACAGGTTGCCCCTCCAGCTGATGGCACAGAGGAGGTTGCCACTGTAAAACTGACCATCACAGGAGATGGGGTCAATATTGAGGAGCAGAAAAAGGTCCTGATCTGTCAGGGCAGGAATGGCACCATCATCCAAACAGACAAGCCCATCTATGAACCAGGGCAGACAGGTGAGATGCAAATGGGAGCAGCTGAACGTCCTAGGCTTTTTGCTGGTTGCACCATATGGAAAGACTGTGATGCCCTGAAATGCATGAACAGCCCTAGCAGAAGTCTTTGAGACCATGTTGCTTGCTGAGTTTTCAGTGTTTGTATTGTCTGGCTTGTGATGACTGTGGAGTTGCAGGAGGCAGTAGATAATGAAAACCATGTCCATGGTACCTTACATGTGGGAATGTTAGTGTCAGACGTTACCACAAGTGTGTCTAGAATAGAGATAGGAGCTGGGGAAACAATGGAACAGGGGTCTGTAGGGAAAAACTGAGATCTGATAATATATTCCCTGATTTCCTTGCTTTCAGTGAGATTTCGCATTGTGACTCTGGATGAGGAATTCCTTGCACTCAACAATTCGGTAAGCAAGTCCTGGAGGCTGTGGAAGAGGCTGCCCTGTACCATGCATGGATCCCACCTCCTTTCCACCCTGCTCATCTGCCAAAGCTCCAACTTCTCCACACTCATCCCTGGCAGGCTTTATGGGTGTGCAGAGGGGAGTAGTAACTGCCAGGAAGATGGCAGAGGTGTGCACGTCTCTTGCTCATCTTGGTAGAATAGTCAGGCAAGTCCATGTGTGGGACATATTGATTCCTGATGTGATGGTGTCACGGGGGGAGTGAATAGATTTTCACTATTCAGGTGAAAATCAGTTTTTTTAAAATTCAGGTAAATCAGGCTTTCCTTCTTGTGGGGAAGGGTGCTTTTAATCTGCACCTACAAGCTGGAATGTGGGAAATACTGTTTAGACATTAGGACAAACTTTTTGATTGCAACAATGTGGAGATGTGTCCAGAAAATGTATTTTCATCATTGGAGATGCTCAGAACCCAGCTGGAGAAGGCTATGAGCAATCTTATCAGGAAGACATGTTTCAGCAGGATGTTGGATTAGGTGGCCTCCAGAGGTTCTTTTCAAATTAGGTGATCCTATTCCTCTGTAACCCTCTTAAGACTGCACTTGAACCACAGCGAGATTTCTTGGGGTGACTTCTGAGTTTTTCTGTCAGGAAGTCATTAGCAAATGCTGTGTAACCTCCATATTGGTTTTTCCTTTTCCTTTCTTCAGACCTTACTGCAATGAATTCACCTGGTTCTCCTTTTTGGAGGCATTTGTTTCACTTTGTATTGTTGTCAGTGCTCTTCAGTTTCCAAATCACCAGCTGCACATCCTTCAGAGAGGGTTTTGAGTCTGAAGTACTTTGTGTGTGGTGCTGGCATATGTTTCTCTCTTCTAATGTTTTTGCATTTTTTTCCTCCACAGATTTCCCTGTTTCTCCTGGTGAGTGATGCTGAAGTCTCTTGTTAGAGTAATGGTGATGGCAGTCATTTCACTTTGCTGTTCATATTCAGTTTCTGGTAGATTTTAGATTTTACAGACCTCTGAGTGGAATAGTAGATCTTCTTTTTTTGTTGCTGGATGTTAAATTCTTAAACTAACATACTATTTCAGCTTCTTTTTAATGCACTTCTTTGAAGTTATGCTCCCAGTAGAAATCTATTGTTCTACACTTGCAAGAGAATAAATAGAAAACTTAGATGTTTATGAAAGAAAGTTAGGACTATGAAGAATCTTTGCTTAAGATCAGAATTTAAATAAGTGTAGGAGGCTCAGATGCTGGGAGCAGAATCTGAGCATTATCATGTCTTCAAGATTTCCTGATCAGTCTATACCAAACCTCATTTCCTTATCTATAGAACCTGGTAGTCTACAACACTGAAATCCGGAGGCTCAGGGATGTGGATCAGTGAGATGCTGGAACAGCTCTTCTTTTCTTGTGAGTGCAGGACCCTAAGAACAACCAGATAGAGCAGTGGCAGGACGTGGTCCCTCAGGATGGCATTGCAGACCTGTCTTTCCAGCTGAGTGACGAGCCCCTGCTGGGAACGTACGTCATCAATGTCACCAGCACCAGAGCCTACGGCAGCTTCTCCGTCACAGAGCATGGTATGAGCACTGCTGAGAGCACCTTGCACTCCTGGTCCAGGAAGCAGGGTGTTTATTCCTCCAAAACCATCCTAGGAACAAATGGGAAATGTAGTAGCATCTGTCACAGAAAGAGTCAGAGCTGAGGCTCAGGAGAGGAGATCACTTCGGGACCTTGGCTTAGTGTGTGGGAGGAGTGTTGTGCATGGCCCTAGAACTTTGACACAGCTAAAAAAAATGTTTTAACATTTAAAGCAATTTGGGATGGACTTTTCCAGAGAATATGAAGTCCAGTGCCCTCTGACTTCACTTTAATTCCTTAATCAACTGTATTGGGAGGCCAGCCTTCTCTCAGGTTGTCAGAAGTGGAGGGAAATGGGCATGTTTGGTTTTAGTTTGGGAAGGAGCAAATCATCCAGGGCCTACACACAAATCTGTTAAAAATACCTGGAAAATCTTTCCTTTCCCCTTCTCAGCACCTTCCTTCTCCATTTCCTGTCCCTTATTCCACCATGATTTGCCTTTATGTTCATTCTTTGTGAAGGCTGTCCCTGACCTGTGTTTCCTACAGTTCTCTGTTTTTCCCTTCCAGTGCTGCCAGAATTTGAAGTGATCCTTGAGGCACCAAATCAGATTTATGCACTAGATACAACCTTCCTGCTCCGGGTATGTGGCAGGTGAGGATTCTGGCTGGAGGGATGACCTTGTGTTAATTTCTAGCCTGATGTGCACGAGCTGGATGGCTAACCATGAGGAGCCAAGGGCAAGTTTACTACACTTCAGTACCAGGAATCTTCCATGGCAGCTGTTTGCACCCTGAGGCAACACAAAACATTCCTGTAACTATCATTCTGATACTCTAATGCCCCTTTTCTAAAAACACTCCACAAATCTCCACACACAGGACCTGGGGGCACAGCCTACCCTTTGACAAGCAGCTGTTTGTGGGACAGGTCATGGCAGATATGTGGCATTCATCTCCTTGAAGAACAAACTAATGGGAAATGATGGGAAGCTTTTCCAGATTATGCTCAAGTGGAAACTAGAGGGAGGCAAAAGGGAATTGGCCCAGGTGTGATCCAAGGACAATGCTACAGTGAGCCCCATGTAAAGGTGAATTTTTAAATAGAAGACACTTTCCTAATTGCCCATGTTTCTGCTCGTAAGATGAGGAATGCCTTCAGCACATCCTGGGCTTATTGCAGGTGGTGCTGATATATACTTCAGTCAGCACCTACAGCACTCTAGTTACCCAAAATAAGTCAGTTTGGGGCTAATTATATCATAATGCCCTTGATCTCCCATCACTGCACATATACCCCTACTCTGCACAATATATCCCTTGTGCTGTACTGTGAATATCCAGCAGTTTGTGGTCTCTGGGGCCACATGCCAAGCAAGCCATGTGTTCTCCCAATGTGTGTGACTGTCTCTTCCTTTCCCTGCTCCCCCAAACAGATACCCTCGTGGGAAAAGTGTCCAGGGGATGGTTCATGTGAGACTTTGTCAGAAGATAGCCCCATTCCTGCCCAGTGCTTCCAAACCCGATCTCTGTCACAAATTCAGCAACCAGGTGAGAATGCTTAGGAAGAGCTGAGCATTTGTGCTCAGCCTCAGAGTAAGACAAGGCTGCTGCTTTAGCTGAAGTAATGGCAATGTTAACCCATTGTTTTGGCAGCTTGGCCACTGCTCCTGGAGCTGCCTCTCATCAGCTGTGCCTGATGACTGTGACTAGCCCTCATCCATGTCCCCGCTCCACATCCTGGGCTGCAATGCCAAAAGGAAAAGCACCCTGAGAGCAGGAGTTTTGTGATGTTGATCCTCTGCCACATCCATAACTTCTAACCCAAGAGCCCTGCTCAGACCTTGTTTCTTCTCTCTGCACTTTCAGACAGATGAGGCAGGTTGCTTCCTCACAAACGTGAGCCTGTCCTCCTTCAGCCGAGACTTTCGGTACTATCGGGACAGCATAGTTGTAGAGGCCTCGCTGGTGGAGGATGCCACAGGTAACTCTGGAATTTCTGGTGCCTGGGAAGAGGCAGGTGAAGTTGTGCTGATCTGACCAAAAGTACAGGAGACTTTCAGGCTAGTGAGGGATCTGAGCCTTCTGAGCCCATTGGGACCTGCTATCTAACCTCACATATAGAGACAGCAGCTCTTGATGGCATGCCACACTTACTCTGAGTGGGGTGTGGCTCTCTAAAAACTAGAAGTTAAGTGGGAGGAAGATCAGATACCCAGAATCTGGGGCAGATCAGCACTGGGATGTGAAACGTGTGTGCAGCTGAACATGTCCATCTGTATTACCAGTGGGTCACTCTGCAGGGAAATTGCTGAGGAGTGCTTGGCTTTCTTGCTCCCTCTCTCATGTTTCTGTCTTGCTGCTTTCATTCAGAGATACAGGTCAATGCTTCCCACAAATTACTTATCTCCAGGATTGGCGGGATGGCCTTGTTTAATGATGTGAATTCTTACTACCATCCTGGACAGATGTACAGAGGAAAGGTAATTCCCAGTTTCAGTTCTTTGAAAGGGAGAGCGTGAGCAATATTTCACAGCAACCTTTACTTATTCTCTTTTATGACCCCATCTCTAGTCAGGGGCTTGGGAGGGCATAAATGACTCCCAGAGACAAAACTCTTGAATTGTCCAACGTCAGAATAACACCCAAGACTGCCATTTACCAAATACCCCATGAGGGGGAGCAGCTATGGGCTTTAATATGTGGGGTGCAAACCCAAACATATGGAATTTCAACAGCCAGGAAGTCTTCTGCTGTGAAGGAGTGGAGAGCAGTGGATGTTGACCAGATGACCCACTGTGATCCCTTCTAACCTTACCCATTCTGTGATTCTGTGAATGAACATGGTAGTGCAAGTGATAATATGACAGGAGCAGTGGTAGTGTTGATAAAATTATTAATGACTGAAGGAGTGATCTTGCTGTCTTTGGAGACACTGCTTCTGACTTGGGGAAGCGACAGATTCTGTCTGCTAATCAGATTTTCTGCACTTCTCTTGCTCCCCATGATGTTCTCAGATTAAAGTAATTGATTACCAAGGCAAGGCACTGAAGAACAAAGAAGTTCTCCTCGTAGTAAACTATGCTGAGCAGCAATTTAGGCAGAAGTACATCACTGGGGAGTCTGGAACAGCTTCATTTAGCCTGGACACCTCTGCCTGGAACAGCACCTTGGCCTCCCTGGAGGTAAGTGAGGAAAGGTGTGTCTTGTGGCAGGGGTGTGCGTGCATGTCAGAGCTATTTACTGCCCCACAGACATCTTCCTTGTTCCTTCCTTCCTGAGAGTGACTCAAACCTGAAGCACCTCAGCATGTTCTAGATCTTGGCTGAGATCTTGGCTCTCCCTCTGAGAGCTTACTCCAGGTCCCGGTTGCTTTCCTCATGAGCTCTCCACAGTGAGACCTGTCCTTTGGCACTGGTCAGATTGTCTTACCAAGGTGATTTGCAGCTGACTTGCTTAACTAGAGAAATTAACTGATTTGGGTTTTTTTTGTCTCACCAGGCAAGTGTCCTGCATCAAGATTCAGACAAAGAGCCTGGGACAGCTGACTTGAATTTTCAGAGAGCTTCTTACTTCATAAATCCGTTCTATAGCACCAGCAGGAGCTTCCTCTCTATCATCCGTGTGCCAGAGAAGATGCCCTGTGGTAAAACGCAGTCTGTCCAGGTGGATTTCAGAATTTATGAGGAAGACCTGGAACACGGGCCCAAGCGCGTCATTTTCTCCTACTTTGTGAGTTTCTGGGAAAGTGCTAGTGGGTGACAGCTGAAGGACCAAGATCAGCATCTCTTAGAGGTTCAAGCCTGATATTTGATAGTCTTGGCTCAGGGAGTTCCTCCAGTCATCATGGAAGTGGATCCTGGGTTTGATTCTGGTACTGCAGTAATGGCAACAAAGGCAGAACTTTTCTTTTAGGCTCTGCACAGGTGCAGGGCAGGTATTGGCCTTACTTGTCCTCCCCCACATCACTTCATCCCTGAGGTCTCCTTATTAGCTGAGAGCAAATAAAGCTAATATTCCTCCCCCAACCCCCATTTAATCTCCCAATTTAATTTCAGGGTTACTTTGATCTTCTTAGTGATCTCAAAGGCTATATGACTATGTGACCATCCCTTTCTGTGTTCTTCTCCAGGTCACAGGGAAAAGAGGGATAGTCCACGCAGGTCAGCAGACTGTTTGGGTTGGGCTGCCAAGAAGTAAGTGCACTCCCCAGTGTCATGTCTAGCTAGCACTCAGTGGTCTGTGGCATCCACTCTTATTTGGAAAGTGGCATAAGCCTCCCTGCAATGCAGGGGTAGCTCACCACTTGTGAGTTGCATCAGAGCACTGTGCCTTTCCAGATTTCATGCTCCTTTTGCCCTCCTGCTTTGTACCAAGAGAATAATACTCAGCATTTCCCAGCCCATAGGCACATCCTCTGTTGTCTTCAAGTCTCCTTTTGCTGCTGCTCCTGCAAGAAGCATGAAATGATAGCCTTACCCTCCATAGCAACTGTGCCTACAAATAATCTGGGTCATTGGGATGCCACATCTTATAATTTTGACACCTGATGACCCACTGTTGCCTATTTCTCCAGCTCTTGTTTTTTTAAAACCTGAATTATAAGTATTTTGGGACAAGGTTACCTCTTTATTGGTGATGGGATGGGAGATGTTGGGTGAGAGGAGGCTTTGAAAGATACCTGAAACTCTCACTCTTTGTGGAGCCAAGCTTGAACTCCAAAGTTTTGTGTCCCCAAGGCAATAAACAGGAAAGTCTTTTGCTGGTCTTGAATATCAGATCCAGAGATGTGCTGATTGATTTAGTAGTCTCCAGAAATCTCTTTGGTCTTGAAAGACTTCAGTAAAGGAGGAAAGAATTTAAACAGGCACATGCAGAATACCAAAGCTGATCAGACTCTATTTTCACTACCAAATCTACTTCCTCTTATTCCCTCTCTTCTCCATCTAGTGCTGGAAGGCTCCTTCTCCATCCCTCTTACATTCAGCTTGACCTATGCCCCAGCTCCAAGACTTGTTGTTTATGTCATCTTCCCTAATGGAAAAATCATTGCCGATTCTGCCATCTTCAGTGTCTCCACGTGTTTCAGAAACAAGGTAGGGTTTGTGTCTGAGGCTATGACTGAATGTGTGAGCGTGGAGGTGTCTGCTGCCATGAAAGGAGAGCTGTGTCGCTGTGTGTGGCTGATGCTGTGTGTGATGCTGTCACATGAGCTGCAGTTTGTGATTGGTGAGGTGTACTGTGATGTTTGGAGCAAGCGTGAGCTCAGCTTTGTGGGGGCTGCTGCAATGTTTGGGAAATGCAGAGAGTTGCTGTCTGTCTCCATAGGCAACTGCAGTCTGGTAGGGTCATAGATAATCCAGCCCAGCACAGGTCATTTGTGTGGTTCTCAGGAGAGCTCAGGGCTGCTCTGCTGCAGCAGCAGACAATTAGAATTGCTATTACGTGGTATTGGGATGACATCTGAAAGTGGATAATGGAAGAGGTGGATTTTACTGGCCATCCAGAAAGGGCTGAGTGCATCTGGTCATTGTGACATCCTTGGGAATCTGCTTTATTTGCCGTGTCTTGCACTCCAAAGGTGAATTTCTGAGAGGGCATTACCCCTGCTCCACAGCTCCAGAGCTGTTTGTCTGCCATAGACAGATTGAAGCAAGAACAGGAAGAGTTTCAGGAAACTGAGACCAATCCCACAAAGAGCCTGGAGAAAAGGACTAGGCTTATTTTTGATCTGGGAGCCCAGAAGAAGGGGCTTCATAAGACAGCTGTGAGGTGTGTGACCATGGCTGGCTGGTGTGCTAGATAAAGAAGAGAGAACTGTGCTCTGATACGGGGATGTCTCCATGTGCACACTGATGGCTCCCCCTCTGCCATCTTTCCTGTTAGAACCTCCACGTGGTGTTTTTTAAATACCTTCTGGGGGTCCTTGGGAGGTTCCTTGGGTTTCTATCCAAGGCAGGTCTTTGGAAACTCTCTTCATGTAGGTCCCTCCCCTGCTTGGGGAGTGGTGGGGTGGCCACCCGTAGAAATATGACTCAGGCATTGCCTGCATTCTTCCCATCCAGGTGGAGCTGGGCTTCTCAACGCCAGAGACTCTTCCTGGCTCACAGGTTGGCCTCCGCCTGCAGGCAGCTCCTGGCTCCACATGTGCTGTGTGGGCTGTGGATCCAAGAGCCTTTTGGAGGAAGCCAGGAAAGGAACTGAGCAGCCGCTCGGTGAGCAAGCCTTTCCCTTCCCTGCTGACACGAGGTGGGAGGGAGAATCTGTGCAGAACTTAACTCCAGAAGCTGGAAGCATGGCCTGGAGGGATCAGTAGCACTCCCAGTGTGGATGGGTAGGGATTAGGAATTAAGGAAGACGTTGAGCATTGCTCAGTGGTAAAACAGCTTCTGTGCTGGTACTATCAGAGGAGAGCCCAGGAAGAGTGGCAGCGATCCTGGGTTTTCTGGCATGCCTTCACACACAGTAGCCAGAAGCAACTCAAACAGGCCTTGGATGCCTGAGAGGAAGGGAATGCCAGGTTTAATTTGCACTGATTTTTTTTTTCCTTTGCTTTCTCAGATCTATGGGCTGTTTCCATCTGTTTATAACTCCAGGTATCCTCGCCAAGTGTCTGAAGATGATAGTTCATGCGGGTTCCCAAATTCTGATGGGCCGGATGTGTTTACGGCATTTAGGGTAAAAATGGTTGATTTGGTGGGTTGAGAGAATTAATGAACTGAGGGGAATGTGGTCCCTGACTATACCAATATCCAAGGGATGCCATTGCAAACAGGACAGTGAACAGTTTAGGCCCTTGTAACCCTCTTGTTTTTTGAATAGGCGACTTGAAATGTATAAGGAAAAGTCACTGTGTGGTTTCCACACTTGGGTTGTATGACTCAGGATGCCAAGGATTATTCATTACTTTAATTGAGTTTCATACAATTTGTTTAATCTTCATAGCATGAGAAATTGCACCCTGCAGGCAGAGAAGGCATAGTACCCAAATGACCATGTGTTTGAAAAGGAATAAATTTGGCTGACTCAGGCCAGATGAGTTACCTTAGAAGACAATGTTTGCCCATTGCTGGGGATCTGAATTATTCCTTTTTAAAATGAAGCAAGAGAATACAGAGGACAGCCAAGTCCCCACTGCATGAGGGGACAGGAAGGCATAAGGGCAGAGAGGAGAGGACAATCTTCTGGTGATTATTTTTTTCCTCCAGGAAATGGGATTGAAAATTATGTCCAACACCAATATCAAGAAACCCAGAGTATGTCCAGCCACTCCATTGACAACTAAGCTGCGGGGAACAGGAATGTCTATTTCCAGACCCATGCTGACCTTTGCCCAGCCCCATAAATTGTATAACAGTAAGCATTTGTCAGCTGTTTCTTCTTACATGGGAGGCTTAATCTTCCATGTGAAAGCAGTCCTGGGTTTGAGCCAAGAGGCAGCACTTGCTCCAAGTGCAAGCGGAGGAGAAAGAGGGTTTCCTGTCCCTAAACCTGTTGTGCTAATGTGAGGGCTGTTAGTGGGATATCTGGATCCCAGGTTTTATATCTGGAGTGAGGGAAATGTTGCCTGTCCTATGGTGCCTCTACATGCAAGTAAAGTCCAAAGCACCTCTGACATTTGAAATGAGGCAAGGGATTTTAATTTTGGGACAGCACATTTTGTTCTGTTTTGTTCACAACTGACTGAATTTGCTGCAGCCTGAGCTGTGCTGGAGCTGTTCTGCTCTGAACTAGGACCTCAGGACTCCGTGGTGACTACAGGTCTTTGTTGTTTCCAATAGAGCATCTGACATCAACCTATCAGCCCACTATGTTTCCACCTTTTTCTTCATCTGAAGAGAAAGGACACAAGCATTTTCACCAAACCTGGCTGTGGGATTTATATTCTGTGGGGTGAGTAAACTGAGCAGTGGGGGTTTAGTCTGGGTCATTTTGTGTGGCTGGGAGTGGTAGCAGATGCAGCTGAGTTTAGATCACAGGCAGCTGTGCAAGACACTTAAGGACACACATCATGGGGCTCATACCTGTAGGCTGCTCATTGCTGGAGCTGATGTATGCATTAAATGCATTTTCCTCTACTAGAAGTGCTGGTCATCCATGAGAGGCAGCTGGCATAGGAAGATGGAAAAGCATGAGGTGCAGCAGAACAGCTTAGTTTACTGCCTACGCTCTGCTTTTGGCAGTCCCGTGGGCTTGCATTTCCCAAAATGCGCTCACAGACGCATCCTGGTATCCAGGGGAAGCTGATGTCCATAGAAGTCTTCACAGGGCTGAAAATTGTGTCCTGTGAGAAAGGCTCAGTGTGTACACAGGGTCTTCCAAGAGAGCTTTTAGAGATTTTTCATCTGAGACCTCAAGATTTTCTTGTGTGTTCACTGAAGGCTGAAATATGCTCAGGCCAGATCCTGAGCATATTTCCCATCAACATCTACCCTCTCCCACCTCCACTGTCCTTACAGATACATGCACCTCTTCACCCCTAGCAGCAGATATTTCCCCTGTGACTTGTTCACCAATCTGATCTGAGACACCAGAAGGTTTCTGTGTTGTGTGTGGTGCCTTCCTGTCCATGCATGGTGAAATAAGCCAAATAATACCAGTATCTTTAGCTGTGACTGCTTTTTGTGTCGGCTGTGGTGGCAGCTGCAGAACAGTCTGCTCCTCTCAAATGTTTTGAGGACAAGTCTCTACCCTGTCCTTATGTTGGGCTTTAAGCTGTCAGTGTCTCACAGGACAGAGAATGGCTGGATCAACCTCGTCTGCAAAGTTCTGCTGCTAGTCCTGTTGCTCTGCCAGTTTCTGGTTTCTGGTTCTCCATTTCTAGGCGAAGGAGAATAAGACTGCTGACATCTGTAAGCCATTTTTAGATGTGCAAAGGGCAAGTGCTGTCTGTGATTGAGGGCATCTTCCAGCCATGTAACCTGTTGACCCAAGTGTTCTGTTGATATAAGCACCTGAGGTGGGGCCCCCACTTCCACAAGGACTTACTTGTGACCCTGCAAGGGCTGCAAGTTCAGTAGGGGTTGGAGTGAGGTGAGGGGACGGGGTGCTCTGCAGGGAAGGACACAGAGCAGGTCACCTGGCGTGGCATATGGCACCAGTCAATTAACTGCTTCTGTCCACTTCTCCCCAGCCCCAGTGGGAACAAGAGTGTCACTGTCACTGTGCCTGATGCCATCACAGAATGGAAAGCAGGAATGTTCTGCACAGGACGTAATGGCTTTGGGTTTGCTCCAGCCTCCTGGCTGGTTGTTTCCAAGCCCTTTCTTGTGGAGCTGCCGCTGCCATCTTCTGTGGTCCAGGGTGAGACCTTCAACTTGAAGGCCACAGTCTTCAACAACCTGCAGCAATGCATGAGGGTAGGTGAGCCCTGATGGCCTCTGCAAGAAAAGCAGGACATGGCTGACTGACACCTGTGGCCTGTGATCATGGAATCATAGGGGAAGGGACCTTCAAGGTCATCCCGTTTCAAATCCCCTTTGAGAAGTCATGGCAATTCAGTGACGTTCCCTCTGACAGGAAAAGGGAACAAATTACCTCCATTTTAAAAAAGAGAAATAAGGAAGCACCCTTGACAGGTGTGAGAGCTGGGTCTGTGCAAACCTCATGAAGCTCAGCAAGGCCAAGTGCAAGGTCCTGCACCTCGCTTGGGGCAATCCCAAGCACAAACACAGACACACTTATTGCCCTTGATAACCCTGGCCAGGACTTTAACTTTCCCAGCCTGATCCCTGGCTAATCAAACAATCCGTGTGTATTCCTCTCAGGCTGTGCCCCTACTTCCACCCTCTGTAGACTTCCTTTTTGTGTTGTTGATGTTTATTTATTGCCACCTGCCATCCCTGCTGTCCCTTCAGATCCAAGTGACCCTGGAGGAGTTTGCACACTTCCAGCTGAAGCCATGCAAAGGCTGTGTCTACAGCAGCTGCTTATGTGCCAGGGAAGCCAAGACCTTTCAGTGGAGCATTACAGCTGAGCAACTGGGTGAGAAGCACAGGAAGGTGGAGTGGTGGAACTGGGAAGGGATGGGTCCAAGGTGGGGATGTTTTGTAAGAGCTGACATAGAGAGAGGAGCTTTTGCTCTGTTACCCAGAGTACTTATTTGCACTTATCCTATGGTAGTGGTTACTTACAAGCCTGTGCTAGGAGGCACAAAAATATATAGGGCTCTGATCAAAGTTTTTGTTGTCAGCAGGTGATGTCTACTGTATTAACGGGAAGCGTTTCCTCAGACGGTGTCTTATGCACCTAAATGTGTGTTGTTTTCAGGGCTCATGAACATCACCCTCAGCACTGAGGCTGTGGCCACCAAGGAGCTCTGTGGTGAGGAGATACCATTCGTCCCAAAACAAGGACAGAAAGACATAATCACCAAACTCATTCAAGTCCGGGTCAGTCAAGCTGTTCTGTTACCTAAGCCTCAAAGTAGGCTTTGTGCAATTCCCAGATTTTGTGCACGTTAAATTTGGGAGTTACTCCTTGCTTTTCAAAACATGTAGTTATCATTTCAGTGCCTGAGCTGGGCTCAGCCAGGGCTGATGGATGTAAAAGGTAAAGGGATGTCCTCCACTTCATACCATGGAAAACTTTAAACACTCTTTTATGTCCTTACCTCCTGAGTTCTCTGTTGAAACTTACAACACTATTTTCACAGATATTCAGAACTTAGGATAGTCTGAAAATGCATGCTAGTTTCTGATCTGAAGTGAAAATGATTAAAAGTAGTTTGCATTTTTATGTAATAATGATGATATTCCAGCTGACTGTCCACCCTGAACCAGGATTCTGACATACCTTCTTCTAATTCACTTGTAATCTCATTTGTCTCCTGGGTGCTCATTAAAATGCTACTTTTATGTGCTCCAACAGCCAGAGGGAGTGTTGGTAGAAAAGGCTCACAGCTCCATCCTGTGTCCCGAAAAAGGTAGATGGATTGTTTTCTTCTTTCACCCTGTTCATCCCTCTCTTCCTGCCTAACCACCTTCTGGGTACTTCCACTTGTTGAACTATTTTCTCTGTTCCCATGATGAAGCTACAGAAGTGTACTCTAATTGTGGTGCCAGCCAGGGCTTTCTCCTAGGCAGGGATGTGGGGAGGTTCGGTCTTTTACCATCAACATCCCTGGCACTCATGTGACAGCTTGAGGCCTTTTTCACCTGTGGAAATAAAACCACACCACTGAGCATGGTGAGGCTGGAGGACATGGCTTAGGATTGCTGTTCCTGTCTTGAATTTGATGGTGTATGATGGGGCCATCAGCTGATTTTGAGAGCATGAGGAGCATTGAGAAGACAAGCCTGCAACTGAAATCTTATATGAGATGGAGTAACTTCTGTAGAGAATAACAGGTGGCTTTGACCCCTAAGGGTTTCGAGGAAAAAATAATCTCAACCTCTTTATAAAGAGGGGTGTTAGGACAGCACAGTTACCATGAGGTGGATGAAGGAAGTTAAGGATGGAATGGGACATGGATTTTTGAAGTGATTTACAGTCTCTGTGACAGGAAAATGGGAAGCCATCACAGAACAGCCTTGAACAGCTTCTGGGGATTTTGAAGGCTTTTTTCATCAAATTATCTTTATTTCTGTTCTCCCCACACCTTACCTGTCTGGTGTCAGGGAATCCAGCAGAGGAGTCTGTGTCTCTGGTGTTGCCTCTAAATGTGGTTGAAGGTTCGGTCAGAGCCACCGTCTCAGTCACTGGTAAGGAGTTAAGCTGTAGCAGTACCCTTGCAAATCCCGTATCTCTGAGTTTAGCCCTAGGAAAGCCCAAACCCAAACTCCCCCACACCCATTCTGAGGTTTCCAAATCTCCACTGCCTTATTCTTTCCATGTGTGTGGCTTTGTTTCCTGATTGCTGACAACCTAAAACACGCAGCAAGGGAGACAGCGTTGTGCTAATGAGCTTCCCTGCCAGGATGGGAATGTGCACAGTTCATATGAGGGGCACAGTGGGACTGATAAGGTGGCTGGGCAGAGGTGTCCCCACACTGCTGTGCTGGGCATACCTTGCTTGGGGAACTGCTTGGAACAGTCACAGGTAGGAGGAGGAGGAGGAGGAGGAGGAGGAGGATCCTACTGCCCAGGAGGTGGTCAGGGTGCTTATGTTTTGTCTCAGGGGACCTCATGGGGATGGCACTGCAGAACCTGGACCACCTGGTGCAGCTGCCCCACGGCTGTGGGGAGCAGAACATGGTGCTGTTTGCCCCCATTGTCTATGTGCTGCAGTACCTGGAGAAGACGAGGCAGCTGAGCCCTGAGATCAAGGACAGGGCAACGGGATTCCTGCGCAATGGTGAGAACAACAGAGCCACCCTGCCCCTCTGCCTTCCCCCGTGTCCAACAGTCCCAGGCTCCTACACCCACCTGGAGCACTCAGCCAACCCATTCCTTCACAGCAGTGGTATTGCAAATACCACTGTGAGCACTCATGTCCTGTCCTGCTTCCCAGGGTACCAGATACAGCTGCAGTATCAGCACCCTGATGGCTCCTACAGTGAATTTGGTAGCAAGGATGAGTATGGTAATACTTGGTAAGTCCTGGGCTCTCTCCCTGCTGTCTACCTACTCTATGACAGCCAGGAGGTGGGCAGCTTTCTGCTTCCAGCATGAAACCCTTGCTGTCCTGTTGGATCTAAAGTATCCTAGAAGCTTTGTACACTAGGGCACCCCAATGGGTAGGCATCCTCAGTCCTGGGGATGAACTGACCTTGAACCAGCACATTAGAAATAGCACAATATGTAAAGAGAGGTCCACCAGTTTCAAACTAACACTTTTTTCCCATCAACTTCTGCTTAGATTCTTTATTTCTACTCATTCTTCCTACTCTTTCACGCACTCCGCCTCTCTCTGATTCTCCCTTCCTTCTTTCATGCCCTTTTTTCTGTTCTCCTCAATCAGGCTGACTGCATTTGTGGTTAAATGCTTTGTCCAAGCGAAGCCATACATTTACCTGGACAATCGGATTATCCAAGATGCTCTCACCTGGCTGGAATTCCACCAGCTCCCCAGTGGTTGCTTCAAAAATGTGGGACAACTTTTCCACACATTCATGAAGGTAGGAGCCAGTGCACCTTGAAGGACAACACCAAGCAGCTTTTGCCAAGTGTGCTGGTAATTGTTTAAATTCATTGCCTGTGTCGTAGTTCTTTCTTGAGATGGAGCAAGCCAGGGATAGGTGAGGCCTCTCCTGAAAAGCTTCAGTATTTGCCTGTTAATTTTCCCTGCTTTTTGGATGTCTATGCTTTTTCTAGGGAGGTGTAGATGGGGAAGTCCCCTTGGCTGCCTACATCACTGCTGCTTACTTGGAGGCAGGAGTAACAACAGAGGTAAATACTGGGATTCTTTGCCATGCTCTTGCCCTAAGATCTGAGTCTTAAAGAGCTTTGTGGTAACACTGGGGCACCTTGGAGGGACTTGTGGGCAAAGTAACAGAGTGGGTGAAGAAGATTCTACAGCTTCTCAGGAAAAACTATCCCTTTGAGAAGGACATCCCTGGCAGGGAGCAGGTGAGGTTAAACTACTGAGGACCTCTGGACTTCATGGCCTGACACCGTGTTGGCCATTTCCCGGGAATGAGCTGTTCATCCCCCACCTCCCCATCTCCTTGCTGGTCCTATGCAGCTGAAGGCTGATCGTGAGGTGGGTGGAGCTGCTCCCACAGTCAAGTAAATAGACATAATGAAACTCCGAATAGGGTTTAGCTTCACAAAAAAAGCAGAGGTCTGGGAGAGGAGTGCTGTAGGGCATCTGGATCTGCATGCTTAAGTAATTACAATAAGAGGGAGCTCTTACAAATGCTAAGGATTATAGCTAGTTACTAGGCTGTGGTACAGGCAAATAAAAAAACAATTAACTCCATGGAGAAACACAGTTGTAGACATTGAGAAGTGGAGTTCTCTGGAAATCAGAAAAGTAAGTGAAAAAAGCAATGCTTTCCAGTGGAACAGAAAGCAGTGGGCTTAGGCAAGAAAAGGAAGACAGAAAGTAACCTTCTTTCTGGCAATAGATTGCCTTCAGGTCACCCTTTTCCCACCATAAGTACTGTTATTCACTGTGGAGGTGAATTAAACACGATTGCCCTGCTCAGCAGGCTGTGTGTGTGCATTTGCAGTTGTGTGGTTTTGCTGCTGTTGTGTTTGGACTGGGAAAGTAAGACATGGTGGTGTTATTCCCGCAGGAAAGGTGTTCATTTCATTGAGAGAGCACTGCTGAAGCCCAAAACCAGCTCAGGGGGGAGGTCTGTCAAGGCCCTTCCACAAGGGCTGGAGACACTGCTGCCGGTGCTGCACTGGTACAGAGAGTGCAGGTCCGAGCACAGAGTCACCCGAGGGAATGAGCGGGGTGCTCTGTGTGCTGGCACATGCCAGTGCATGCTTCTGCTTGTGCCCAGGGTCTGCCTGGCTCCCAGGGGTTTGTGTGTGTGTGACCAGCACCGTGTGCCTCTCTCCTGCAGAGCAGAGTGGTGCGCAGGGCTCTGGGCTGCATCGCTCCTGCCCTCCCCAGGGCTGCCAGCACCTACACCCAGGCCCTGCTGGCTTACACCTTCGCCCTGGCTCAGGACTCACAGCGCACCCAAGAGATCCTCGATGTGCTTGACCAGAAGGCAGTCAGAGCAGGTACGGGGGCCTCAGTGACAGGGGAGCATCAGAGAAGGGACAGGTGACCTTTCGGAGCCCTTGGTAACATGCAGCCTGGCTGGACCAGCCACAGTGCTGCCAACACTGTGGTGTGGGTGCTGGTTTCCTTCAGATCTCTTGCCCTCTTCTGGTACCTGGAGTTTGGGGTTTGGGAGACTTGGAAATTCTTGTGCAGGACTGCAAAACGCCAGAGAGGAAAGCAAGCTGCCCCATGTCTTGTTAGTCCCTGACCCTCAGGGCTGGCCAGTGGACAGCTGGCTAGTATCAGGTAGTTAGTGGACCTGGCAAACAAGGCAATACAGAATTTGGACAACTGGGAGGTAATGCATATGCAGATTATTGGCATATTAGTTTTTGTATGTCACCTTGGTGTGGAATATGGAGTGTTAGGTATCTCAAAATGGATTGGTTTTCAGCTGCCCTGGTGATGTGATGACCCATCCAAAAGGTGTTTACCCAATGGTCTCTGCAGACACAAGCCACTGTGTCTAAGAGGCCAGACCACAGGAGCTCTTCCCTGACATCGCTCAAGATTCCCTCTACTACCTTCCTTTCCCAGATGGGCAGATCCACTGGAGTCAGACCTCATCCGAGCCCAGAACCAGTACCAGCCCTTGGTCACAGCCAGTGTCTGTGGATGTGGAGCTGACAGCCTACATCCTGCTGGCCCTGCTCTCCAAGCCAAATGTCACAGAGTCTGACCTCGCCACGGCCTCTGGCATCGTGGCCTGGCTCACCAGGCAGCAGAATGCCTATGGAGGCTTTGCCTCAACACAGGTAACTCATGGCCAGGGAAGGGGATGTTTCTTGAGAAAGAACCTCTGCAAGATTTGCACACAAGTGTAAATGCTTTGGGCAAAGCAGCCCTTGGATATGGAGGTCCTCAGGATGCTGACTTGAAATGTCTCAGGATCTCAGAGATGCAAATGTGTTTTCTTTTTCAGGACACAGTAGTGGCCTTGCAGGCATTGGCTAAGTATGCAGCACTGACACACAGCACACAGGGGGATGCAGAAGTGAGAGTGAAGTCCCACGGAGGCTTTGGGAAGAAGTTCCAGGTCTCCTACCAGAACCGGCTGCTGGTGCAGGAGGCGGCACTGACAGAGGTTCCGGGCGAGTTCTTGGTGCAGGCCCAGGGCAGCTGCTGTGTCTTTACTCGGGTAGGTTCCCACAGACACTGCTGTGATCACCCTCATCTCCTCATCTTGTCAAAACCAAAACTCTGTTTTACCTCTGTGGAAGGAGATGTGCATTGACTGTGCTTTAATGCCAGCCTGGTGTCAATGCAATAAACCTGTGTGTGGTAGGAAAGCCACGGAACCTGCCCAAATATGAGGACCAAGATGCTTCCATGGCTCTCAAGAGTAATGGAAGATGAAAATGCTTTATAGGGGTCCCACTGCTGTGTGCCTGACTTGCACAGTCTCAATTGAAAGTTTGAGAAGGAGCCCATGGAAGGTTTCCAATCTGAATGATCTTTATTTTGTGTACTGGGATAATGTGCTTACTGCATATCATGTATCCATTCACTGTCTGGGGTCCAATCTTCAGGAGTCAAGTAGCCAGTGAAAAAAAAAGGTGTCATAGATGACATCAAGCTACTTATCAATGTCTTTGTCTTTTTGCCTCTCCCTGCAGATGGTGCTGAGGTACAACACGCCCTCCCCACAAGACTCAACATCCTTTGCCTTGCAAGTGAAAACTGAGCCAGTCAATTGCACCAAGGACGATACACGCTCTGTAACTGTCCAAGTTCATGTCAGGTGACTAAAGATCTTATCCCACCTGAGAAGGAAAGCTGGGCATGGCTGGAGAGCTGAGGGGTGCTTCTTGGCTGCAGTAGAGGCACCAGGCAGTTTCAGGGCTAGATGGAGAGCCTTGGCTCTTGCTGGAGAGAGGAGTGCAGTAGTCAGCTCACACTGAGGATGCTCAGAGCAGTGCAGCCATCCTCTGCAGCCTGTGAGAGGGAGCAGTGACTGCCTTGGCCCCAGCCCTGGCTGGGCTGCCTGGCTCAGGGCACTGCACACACGGGCTGGTGGGAAAGGGAAAGGAAAGCTGGGAGAGACTCTCTTTTTGATGTTCTTGCCCAGAGGCTCTCGTTTTAATCTTCTTCCCTAGGTACAATGGGAAGAAATCCACTTCCAACATGGTGATTCTGGAGGTGTCCTTACCGACTGGATTTTCCCTGGCTCCAGGATCTGTAAGAAGTGTGGAATCAGGGTTGGGATGTGGTGTGAATGGAACCATCCCTGTCCAAGGGGAAGGGAAGGTTGCATAGGAAGGTGTTGCCCGTCTCTTCCTTGATCAATCTCACCATCTCTTCCTGTCTGCCACACAACAAACTAAAACACATACTGTTGGCTCTTTCTTTGAGTCTTGAGGATGGTGATACTTGTGCCCCAGCCAGCTTAGCATATTCCTCTCAGCTAAGTAGCCTAGGCTCTTGTCCTTGGGGTTTGCAGGAGCTGAGAGGCCCTGCAGGGAGATCAGCCTGAAGAGATAAGAGTCCAAAATACATTTGGAAGTGAGTGAATTAGAATCTGCCCACTCAAACTTAGATAAACCTTGTTGGGATGTCTCACACTTTCCTTTCAAAAGACAAAACTAAATTGCTTGCTCTCCTCTCCTGTCCTAGCTGCAGCATGGGCACTCTGTGAGAAGAACTGAGAAAACACAAGGAGGTGTTGCCATCTACTTGGACAAGGTGATGTTTGTGCTGCTAGAAGAGCTGCAGGAGTGGAGGGCGCTGCCAGAGTTGTTGGGAAAATCCAGGACTGGGGCTAGCAGATCAGGATGCTCAAGATTAATCTTGAAGTTCAGTGTTCAAGTCTACAGAGTTGTTATTGTCAGTTAGTAGGATCAAATTCAGGTGAGGAGTAAAAAGAACAGCTCATAACTGAACTGTAATTTATTTTTCTTCCCTAGCTGAGCCATATCTCTGACACATATGTCCTGCATCTGGAGCAGGAGATTGAGGTGACCAACCTGAAGCCAGGCCATGTCAGGGTTTATGACTACTACAGCCCAGGTCAGTGTGGAACCGTGGGGTGCCAGGGCTGCCTGGGTGTTTGCACTTGGCTCTGTGCAAGGATAACTTAGATCCCTCCTGTTCTGTTGCAGAGGAGCAGGCCCTGGCTGACTATAATGTCTTCTGCATCTGAGGTAGGTGCAAATCCCCTCCTCAGTCCCCTGTACAGACTTAGCAGCCTTGTTATCCTTCCTCTGCACCCCATCCACTCCTCTGTGTCCCACTGGAGCCCTGTGTATCTCTAATTTAGCATGTTCTCTTCATCTAGGACTGTATCTGAAACTCCCTAAGCAGAATTCATGGTACTAGTTTCAGCATATTATATTTGGGTATGGAGAGTTTCTCTTTCTGGGGAGGGCCTGAAGTAAAACAGAGATACTGGATCAAACAAAAAAAAACCCTTTCCTTTAGAGTCATGAGAAGAGCCTGTGCCCCCTAGCTATTAGCATCCCAAAGTTAATAATTTGGGTCATATTATTTGCTCTCTGGGTTACTCTCTCTTCTGCTCTCATTTCTTCAGGGACTTGGGCTGTTTCCTTACTGTCCACTGCTTCAGCTCACAGGGATCCCACTGGTGCAAGATGCCTTAGGACAGTGGGGCTGCTGCATTATTGCTCCTGGTATAATGAGACCTGTGTCACCTGGAAAGTCACATCTCAGGCTTGGGATTTTGATGCTGGAACACATCTCAGGTTGGATTTTGGACTAACTCCAGCCTAACCTATGCTGCTCATCCTGACAGCCATTACCTGGTGAATTTTTTTGGGTGTCTGATTAATTCTGATTGGTTTAATCCAGGGATTTTTCTTACTTGTAAAAAGAATTACAATAAAATACAAATCACAAATCTGGGTTCTGTGGTGTGTGTTTGGACTCTCTGACAGAGTTTTCCTGGGAAGAGTGAGGAGAAGCAAACTCTGTATCTGAGCATTCATTTCCTCCAGCACTGGGTTCTCCTCCAGCAGTGTTGTGCAGCCATCAGTATGGGGTGAGGACTCCTAGTCCTGCATGGAGGCTGATCCCACTGGGCATCGTCTACTGCACAGAGATGTAGCTGAGCTGTAGGGTCTTGGCTGCTGGTGCACTTTATGTGCATGTAAATCTACCCTGCTGTGTGTCTCACAGACTGACTCTGTCCTTGTGGCACAGAAAGCAGAAAGGGAGTGAATTTAGTTTCTGCACCTTTTTGGGGCTGGATCTTGTGCAGAACAAGTCAAACATGACTTGTCAGGAAGGAGTGTGCCCTGGGGTTGAGCCCCCTGCTAATGAGCGAGGAGAATGAGCAGGGTCTTTGCCACATTACAAGGAGCTGGACAGGCAACTCAAAGAGTGTGTGAAAATTCAACATCTATCACTGCTTTTTAAAATCAAACCTCACGATATAAGTGCTGGTGATCACAGATCTTTTAGGTTGACAGTGACATGTCTCTGTATAAACAGGTAGATCTCCACAGACCTTCCCTAGAGCTGGCTGTAAGAATGTGATGGCTAAGTGCAAAGGCAGGTTTAAGAGTGGAAGGGCTGGAAGACAGGTGAGGGTTGAGGGTCAGGATTTGGTTACAGCCCTGAAAGCTCTCCATACCCTGCAGGAAGGCTGGGATTTTTGGTGGTTTAATGGGAGGGATTTGGAAAGTATATTTAAATTTTAACTATGATGCTCCAGAGTAATCCTGAAGACTCAGCAAGTCCTGTCTGTGCGACAAAGACATGAACATTTCAAGTTTTTTTTTGTTTAAGAGTGAACACATTAAGGAGATATGCCAGCAAGGCAGGCTGCTGGCAGCCTGCTCTGTGTTTCATGTGCAGTTTAACAGGGCTAGAATGAAAGCATGAGCTCAGCACAGCAGCTGGATGGTAGCAATACCTTGTGCAGTGCCCAAAGTGGCTGAGCTGATGTTGCAGGTGTCACTTTCTCCTCTTGCACCTTTGTTTAAACAGGTACTTTTCCTCCTCTCTTTATTCCATTTCCTCAGCAGTCCATGAGCAATGCAGGTCTCAACTCTGCAGAACAGAATTTTTAATTACTTTCTTTAAAACTTTTTAAAAACACTTTGCAAATATTTCTGCTTTCTTTGCAAATGTCTTTTCTCTCCCTTGCCTTTACCACTGGCAAAGTCTGTCCTTGCTGATATCAAAAAGCAGAACTGGAACCAGTCAGGCCTGCAGCTGGTACTGGTACTTGGAAAGTGCATTGCCTAGAGCTGGAGTCTTGCAGAGAGGGAGGAGCTGCACCTATCACTGCCAATGCCACCATGCTCTTATATTCTGTTTTGCAGAGCTTAAAAAAGCACAGGCCTGAGAAAAATCCCCAGCACAGAGGTTTATTGGGAAAACAACTTCTGTGGTAGTTATACACACACAGGAATCCAACCTACCCCTTGCTGACACCATGAGGATGAGCTTATGCAGGAGCCCATTGCTGCAGAAGGAGGTCACACGCAGCCCCTTGCTACTCCTATCTATATGTGTGCACACACTATGTAAAAACTATTAAAACTACCCATAGTGTCACTTTTGACTCAATATCTGCTGTAATTTCTATTCCACTTTCTTAAAAACTCTTCTCTGTCCTTTAAAATGTTCTTTATGAGATTTAAACAGTAATAGCTGTGATGTCTGGCTAACAGAGAGCATTTGGAACGAGGTGGCTGTCTTCTAAGAGAATTTAGACAGGTGAAAAAACACTTTTGTACAAAACACATTGATTTCTCTCTGGCTTATACGTCACCTTCTCTGCTTAGGGCAGCAGATGTCAAACATCCCAGTCATTTTTTTATCCTTCACAAAATCGAGGGGTTGTGGTGATTCAGGCTGGAGCTTGGTGGTGTGCATCCTTGCATTTAGCTTGTGATCAGCTCCCTGCTTGAGCACTGAGAACTGCTGGCCTCCAGGGACACAAATCCACTATGGATGTGCCTCCTGCCTGTCTCTGGGCCAGGTGATGAATGGATCTGTGGGCTGGGGAAAGGTCTTAGCACAGGACAGCACCGAGGTCCTGTGTGCCCTGTCACCAAGTCTTGGGGGATGCAGAGCCCTGCTAAGAGATGCACCATTCCCCAGAGCCTCCTACCCACCAGCAGCTGCTCACTGTGCTGGTAGTAGGAGATGGAGATAGGACTGAAGCAGATGAATCCCACACACCAAGCCTGCCACTTTGTTTTGGTGTCCCTACATTTATTTGATTCTGTTTCATTGGGAGTTAGACTGAACTGGGGGGTTTCCAATCAGTGTCAAGCACAGAACCCGAGAAGTGTTTGCATGTCTGCTCTCACAAAGCAGCTGCTGGAGTCAGTAGGAATCAGGATAATCAATACCTTTGCCATTGTGAGCCCCTGTGCTGTTATGAGGAATCTGTCTGTCTCCAGGAACTCCTGGGGATCTGCTGTGAGCAAACAAATGTCAGCTGGGATTGTTCAACAGGCACTGCCTGTACTTTCTGAAACCCATGGAAAGAAATGAAGGGCAGCATAGTGTAGAGAATGATTCACGTTCCTGCTCTGGTTCCTGTTTTCTTGTTTGTCCAGGTGCATTTACACATTTTTCCCAACTGCTGGAACCAGCAGCTCTGACCTGAACAAAGCCCACGGAGAGGGAAAGGAGAGAGAGGAGTTGTATCTGCCCATTATATGTGTGTGCATGAGTCCCCCCTCAAGAAAGCCCCAAAGCCTAGTTTCCTTGTTATGGTCAGTCTGTAGTAAAGCAAAGGAAAATATTACTAGGCCCTACAAGATTAAGAGCTCAGTTTGGTACTGAAGGATAAGTTAGTGGTACATTTTGATATTAAATGACCTTGATACTAAAATTGAAGAACTTTTTTCTGAGAGTAAGTAGTTTCAAGAGCCAGATTCTCTTTTCAATTATGATAAGATACTCAGGGAAAAGTTTAGTACAATCAGTGGACTAACATATATAAAATTAGCATGTGGAGAGAAGGCTCCAAACCAGATAGCCTAGTGTGTGTTCCCATCACCTAGGGCTCAAGCACAGCCTTTTGGTAGCTGGACAAGACCCTGCAGGACTTCAGCCATGCAGATTTTGCATTTTTCTGCCTGACCAATGTTTGGCCTTCATTTCCTCCACTGCTCAGGGTGTGAGTAGATTGGCCTTGAAGTGGAATGCAGAGTAATGTGATACAGCTGAGGTGAAGCTGCAGCTGTATCACATGAAATACCTGTGATGCAGAGGCAAGGTGAGGCCTCCTGCTCTCCTTATTCTATGTGCTTTCCTCCTCTGTGAAGGAGCAGAGAGCTATGCAAATATACTGAATTTGTACAAAGCCTGGTCTCCATGTCAGGACTGAGACCTGCCTTGGGGGCTACAGACTTACAAAACCAGGGGACAGCATGACCACAGGAGGTCACAGTGAGCTCCAGCTGGGTGCACATGGGTGCCAAGGGGTCATGGGACAATCCAGCCAGAGGCAAAACAATGGGACTTGGGCTGCAACTGGCCCAGGGAGCAGGGGCAGTGCAGTGAACAGGAAACAGGCTGCTGGTTAGCAAAATAAAAGGCACATTTGTCTGAATGATGCTGGTCCATCCACAGGGGAGTAAGAGAGCAGTGAGGGTGGAGTCCAAAAAGACTTGGATTGGCTGGGGAATATCCTGGATGGTACAACCCTGTGCCTGCAGCACTATAAATGCAGGAATGAAGTGGAGAGAAGGAAACCTTGGGGCTTCGTGTCTGCTTCCTGGGAGAAACAGCAACAACAGCAGGTGCCCTGGAGACTTTGGAAGGAGAGGAGCAGCACTTTCTATCCTGACCAGCCCTCCAGAGGAATCCACCCCTTTGGGGCTCTCCCATGAGAATGTGGACTCCCTTCCTCCTGAGCTGCCTGCTCTACAGCCTGGGAATAGTGGCACATCCGTAAGTGCCATTCACAAATCTAGTTATTGAGAGTTGTGAATGCCGAGGGAGGGGCCAAGATAGCAGGGAGAGAGTGTGGGACCCTGTGAGTCACCTCCTGGCAGGGCTAGCCATGGGGTGGGTGCAGAGCCTTGTTGTGAATGCAGGGCCCTCCTGAAGGTGAGAACCTCTCTCATGGATATAAATGCAGTACAAGAAGTAGGTGAGCACTGATGGTGGGAACAAGAGTGATGGACTGCAATATCAGGTGGGATGA
Source organism: Sturnus vulgaris (assembly GCF_052056855.1). Classification (NCBI taxonomy): domain Eukaryota; kingdom Metazoa; phylum Chordata; class Aves; order Passeriformes; family Sturnidae; genus Sturnus; species Sturnus vulgaris. The sequence continues at coordinate 33,627,073 of NC_142244.1, forward strand.
AGGGCAAGATGTAGGATAAAGTGAAGGGCAAATGAAAAGGGCTGCAAAGCAGGGGATGGATAAGCAGGAACCAATCTGCTGTCAGGGTAGTTGAGGAGCCATATCACAGCAAGAAGGGCAAATTCTGTTCTGTCACCTGAAAGTATTCATCTTGTACTTATTTAAAATGAACTCTATAGCTTCCATCCCCCCTGTGCAAGGTTCTCACTCTGGCAATCTGTCCCAGTCTCTCCAGTAGAGCAGCACTCCCAGTCTCAGAGAGATGGCAAACTCTCCTGTTTCCTCAGGCCAGCCTTTAGTGCCAAGAGTGGGTGAGAGGGCTCCTGGGATGTGATGGTATCTTGTTTCCCGACTGCAGGAGGTACCTGATCATCATTCCAGCCTCCCTGCCCTACCCCTCATCCCAGAGAGCATGCTTGGACCTTCGTGGGGTTGAAAAGCCTATTCGTGTGGCCTTAACTCTTGTGCACCCATCTGGCAACCTCAGCCTGTACCGCAAGGTCGTCCGGCACGAGTGGATCTTCGAGTGCACCAGATTTCAGGTCAGAGTCATTCCTGGCAGGCACCCCTAGCTGGCAGCTCCCAGCCTGCTCATTTGCCTCTCATCAAAGAAAATGAGAATGAGGAAGGCAGAAGATAAGATGGCATGGAAAGCAGTGAATGCAAAATCAGAGGGAGTGTTTAATGGCAGCCTGGTGTCTTTGCTCCTTGTCTTTGTCTGCCTGCATAGTACTCTTCCTGTGGGATATCTTGATGGCACACTGAGGAAAGGCTGCCTGGCCAGGCAGCAAAGGTCTGAGGAGGATGGGTAGCTTAGAAGCACCTAAATGGCAGTCATGCAGCTCATTCTCATGAGGAGGATGCACTGTCACAGCGAGTTGTTTGTGAATCTGTGATGCAGAAAGAGTCAGATCTCTCATCTCAGACAGCTCCCCTCATGTCTGCTTCCTTGCTTCCTTCTTTCTGGGCTTGAAAATGTCCTAGAGGACTAGGAAAGACATGGGAGGGTGTACACACTAGCTCAATACAAACCTTTTTTATTTGCCAAACTCACGATCCTTATTTTCTTAGTTTGCACTGATAATAAGAGGGGGATTTCAGTCTCTGTGACCCTCACACCCACACACAGGAAACAGAATTCTCATCACCATAGACATTTTCTTCCCTTGAGTGAAGTCTTCTCCATCGTGCTCCATGCAGATGCTAACAGTGGTCCCGTGAAGGAGTAAACAAAATTTCTGTGTCGGAACAGACTCCTTTTTCTCTTGTCCAGCATCTATCCCAGCTGCTAAGTGTTGTTACCTGTACTTCCACAGACGTAGCCTTCAGCCACTGAGGGGACACCCTCTGCTGGCCTCCAGAGTAAGATGGCAAAGAGCCTGGCCTTGCAGTGCAGTTGAAGCAAGAAGAGCACTGCTCTGATGCTTGCTAGCCTGTGGCTCTCCTGTTTTGTGTCCCAGGTGCCCCGACCTGCAGGCAGCCAGGAGGTGGCCACTGTGCACCTGCGCATCTCCAATGGCCACTACTTCAGTGCAAGTGAAGAGAAAAAAGTCCTGATCCGCAGGGCTGGAACAGGCACCTTCATTCAGATGGATAAGCCCATCTATAACCCAGGACAGACAGGTGAGCAAAGCACGGAGCACCCTGAAAGTGGCCCTGCCTTGGCTCTCCCAGACTTTGCTCCCAATTTCCTGTGAGGGAAGCGCTGAGTGCTTTGTGCTCTGTGGCCTGCATGGAGACAGAGGGGGTGTGCTGCCTTCTGCAGTGAGGTATCCCATGTTTTAGCACCATGCTCTAGGAGCAGAGCTGGCTTGGAAATGGGAGCAGACCTGAACATTGGCCAGGGCTAGGTAGGACAGGTCTGCCTGCACTGCAGACAAGGAAACGTGAGGGTAACCCTGGGTGTAACCTATGGCAAAACTCTTAAATTGTGAAGCAGCTGTGCTGCTGCCATATATTTGGGGCAAGCAGAGGTGAGTGGGGCACAGCAAAGGGTGAGAGGGGCTGCAAGGCAGGCATGGGGCTTGCCACTAGGGCTAGGTGTGGAGCTAGGATTCTGGGGTGAGACAAGTGCTGGGCAAGTCTGTTCTCATGTGTATTCTGTCTGTAATGTGCTTTACTCCATTTTCTCCCTCCAGTGAAATTCAGGATTGTGACACTGACTGAAGATTTTGTTCCCGTTAACAGCAAGGTAAAGCCTGTCTAAGTGGAGGCAAGGAAGTCTCCAGGCTTCAGATGGCTCTGCTTCCTCTACCAGCCCCATGCCAGGGAGGCTGGGACAGTCCCAGCACCCAGGGTGGTCAGCGCCAACCCTCGAGTAAACCAAATTTGAACAACAATTCCTGTTGGCTGGTGTTGCTCTTATAGGGTGGCTGCTGGTTGATGGGAGGGTTGGATGGTATCTGGGGAGTGTGCCAGCATTCCCAGCTAGCTGAGTTAGCTGAGTGCATCTGCCTTTGCCAAAAATACAGGCAGGGCTTCTGGGGACCAGCCTGTGCGTTGCTGGCCATGGGCACAATTATCAGACAAAGTTGTGTACAGACATCACCAGACTCGAAGATCCCCTCCCACAGCTCTGGAAAGCCCAGTGGTTTGTGCAGTGTGTGGCACCTGAGGGTGGCTGGAGAGCCTGAAGCAAGCTGCAACATTTTAAGAAAAATTAATTAATATGGGGAAGGATATACAGGAAGTGATCATAAAAAAGGAAAGAAAACAATACAACAAAATTATACTGAGTTGCTGCTGGCAGCAGCTCATTGTCTCCAAGTCAAGGGGTGAGAAGTTGCCAGAGATTTACATATGTGGTGGCCAGGAAACTGCAAGGCTAGTGCCATTCTTCAGTAAGCAATTATATCTGCAGCCAATAGCTTTTTCACTCCTCAGTCCTCAAGCAATTTAGGGAGAGCCAACAGGAATTCATGCCATGACAATTAAATACTGAAGGGCACGCATTAGGGGAGCTGGACCAAATCCTTCCAGACTAAAATAAAGGGAGAGATCTTTCCAGCTTCTTTATTGCGGACTTAATTTCTTCTTTCTTGGGCTATTGGTGAGGTTCTAGGATCAAACACTCCTTTTTTTCTCCCCAAAGGGAAGGCATATATCTTATATTAATAAGATAATGAAGTATAAACAATAAATTTGCTTCCATACCTACAATTGGTTCATGTACCTATTTGACCATAAATACTTGATGTCTATATGTGAGTATAAACAAATTAACATTGTAACTGTTAATTTTGCTGTGATGAAAATTCAAAGAGATTGTGTTTAGCCAAAGCTATTATAATGCTTCAGTCCATCACTGCATTAAAGATATAAAACCTATTTTGTAAATTAGATGAGTTGAAGTTAATACGGATGCTGTTCACCAGCAGGTTAACCTGCACTTTTTTGTTTACTTCAATGAAAACAGAGTTGCCCCTGATAACGTGTATGAAAGCTTAGAATTTTGTGAATTACATGTCAATTGCATATTTGCAGTCTGGTTACTCTCTCAAGCCCTGCTCCTGCCTCTTTATGTGTTGTGCTCCCAGATTGGAGGTTCTTCACCAATACTGCCTCCTAGATGATAGATGCAGTGATATAAGAACAAATAGAGAATTAATGGGCCTAGAAGTGCAAAAATGTATCCTCCCTTGTCCCTCCCTCTCACTGTCAGCTGCAGTCAGCATTAATTCATAACTCCCAGCCATACATCCTATGCCAGGGATTTTAAAGGAAGATGTGTGGATTATTCTTCCTACAGGCAATGCAGTTTTGCCAGTTATTGGGATATATGTTACAAAACTGAGGCCATTTAATATTTGTGAACTTGGGATAATGGTATTTGAGAGTCTTCCTACTCTTCCCCATTTTATTAGAGCAAATTCTAGTTGTTATGGCTGTTGAATACCTATCAAAATGCATCTTAAATGTTCAGGGATCAAAAAGCAAATCTGAAGAATAGCATAGATTTTTACTATTCCTTACTATTTCAAAGCAGTTGTCCTGCTTTCAGTAGGACCAAGCTTCTTATATCATAATGTTTGTCACAGTACAGGGGCTGGGTGGGTAAGAGAAATTTATAAGTAGGTTGCTATGTCGTGCCAGTTTTTAACAGTGCTGTCTGTTTGCTTTGCAGTACTCCATGGTGGAAATCCAGGTGGGTGTTCCAGGCTCCTCAAATGTTATGAGGAAAGGTATTTCAGTACAGATAGTACCTAGAATGCTGTCTTACTAGTTCAAGTTGCTTTTCTTAGGCTCTATGCATGCACATTCTCTGTCCAAATGCTTCTTGTTAACAAAACTTGATGATATAAATGGTTTGACTTCATCCATTTCTACATTCAGGAATGCCGTCCAGGCTTTAGCTGATTTTTATAGTTCATCTTTACTGGAGACTGGAGAGTCTAAATGTCAGAACCTTCCATATCTTCTTTTTCCATGGCTGTGCAGAGCAGAGTAAACGTGGGTGGGTTGGGTTCACCTCTGTTGGTGCTCCAGCATCACCATCTGGGCTAAAACCAGCAGGAACCTGTGAAAGCCTCTGAAATCTCTGAAATGCTTTTGAATCCAGTGGGTTCTGGGTAGAGGATAGCAAGCATTGGTAATGATTGCCTTTTCTTTCCTTCCCTTACACTGCAGGACCCAAACCAAAACCGCATTGGTCAGTGGCTGGATGTGAGACCAAAACAGGGCATTGCAGATCTGTCTTTCCAGTTAGCTGATGAACTCTCCTTGGGGACTTACACCATCAGTGCCCAGTCCTTTAAGTCCAGCTCAGTCCAGTCCAGTACCTTTAAGGTGGAGGAACGTGGTAAGGAGAATGAAGAAAGGGATGAAAGAAGCTGTTTGTTTGTTTGTTGCTTGCATGTTTGTATAACAATGTAAAGCCAAATATTGTAAAACAAGATTTACTGCCTGAGAGCTGTGACTGAACACAAATCTATGGGCAATATCAGAAATGAACACAAGGGAGATTGTGCTGGAGACTCCTGGAGAAGATATCTTCTGGAAAATTGAGAATACACTAAAGTCCTCTGCAAGACTGTTAGGAAAAAAAAAAAAAAGGATTCTTTATTTGGTTTCCCTGCATTTAATTAATGCTTGCTTTTACTTTATTAACATGTTCCTTCATGGGAACATACTCTTCCCTTTTGTAATCTTGTGCCCAGGTAGTCTTTTACCTTTGATGGAGTAACTCTCAGGATTTTGTTCCAGTGTTGCAAAAGTTTGATGTTTTCTTCGTGGGACCAGCTCAGATTTATGCTTCAGATAAAACCTTCCCACTGCAAGTGTGTGGCAGGTAAGGAGAATGTTCAGGGGAAAGGAAAGATTCCATCAAAACTGTGTCTCTCCTTCCATATGTCTCCTATCTTTTCAATCCATCAAAGAGAGGTGGCTCAAGAAGGGTCAAACAGGGCCATTCCTTTAGAGGAATCCCAAATAGTTCAAGAGTCAAGTTAATGGGTTCTTCCTTGTGGAAGAGGTACCTGAGCCACACATGACAGAGAACATCCAGCTGTAGGGAGACTTGCCCTAGGAAACAGATACCCTCCTCTGGAAGATGTATCTGTCCAGCACTGAAAGATCTTATGTGGGAAAAACACCAGATACGGGACAGACATGTTGAGGTAAAGGTGTAGGAGCTGGCATTTCTTTAGGAGTTGATGCCTTCTCACTTACATGCTACTGAGCTTATTACCTTCTTAGGAGCAGTAGATAAATTTCTCTAGCTATGTGGTTATCAGCAGAAAATGAGCAGATGAGGGTCGGAAGGAGGGCAGGACCTCTGACAATATAAACACAAAGAAGAGAGGACAGTGAGCTCAAAAGCACTCAAAATCTGGTGAGCTCGTTTGTATTTGGGGCTGCATTGTCTGGAGACTTTTGGTGTCTCTTTTGCCACTGGCTGGTCGGACATAATTTCTCATTAATTGGGACAGTTTCAATCATATGAGGGTGTAGTAGTAAATAGTACACACCACTCTACATCACTAGGATGGGTCACAGATGTCATCTTTTTACTGATATCATCAGAAGCATTGCTCCAAAGGGCAAGTCAGAGAGGAGTCAAAGCAAGGAAGGCAGCAAAGCAGGCAGAGGAAATACCTAAACATCTAAATCAGTAGGGCAGGTCTGATGATGGAAACAAGAGCCCTGATCATGAGATAAACCCATAGTGAGGCAAGTCTGAGGTCACTCTGTGACTCTATTTCTGCAATTTGCTGTTGCTATCTGCAGAGACAACAGTTTCTGCTGCTTTTCCCCTCAAACTAATATCTTCACTGAGTGGATAAATCAGGTCCACTCTCTGTGTCTGCCTGCAATTCCAGGGCAGCAAGTGCCCAGAACTGGGAGAGTTCTAGAGGGTGTGGGTCTGTTCCTGTCTGTGTCTGCATCTGCTCATTTGTTTCTCTGTCTGTTGGATGCCAGACCATGCTATTGCACCAAAGTACTCAGAGTCCTATATTTTAATTTGTGCCTGCCTGCTTGCCAGCTGCAGTAAGACCTTCTTCACAAAAGGCACCTTTGTGGAGCAATGTGCTGGACAGAGCACACAGTGCCACTGCCCAGAAGCTCCTCTGGTGTTCTCCCTGCAGGTACAGTTATGGGAAAGCAGTGCGAGGGACCATGCACGTGACTCTGTGCCAGAAAGCAAGGAGGTGGCCCCAGGATGCCGGCAAGGACATCTGTAGGGAATACAGCGGTCCCGTGAGTAAAGTCCTGGAAGGTGTATGGGCAGTAAAGAAGCACCAAACAGGACGAAGTGTCAAGGGCTGAGTGAACAGAATGAACTGCTCAGAGCCCCATCCAATGTGACCTTGAATGTTTCTTGGAATGAAGCATCCACCACCTCCCTGGGGAACATGTTCCAGTGTTTTATGAGTTCTGCATTATTAGTTGTTGTAATCGTAGGACAGAATGACTCATCCCTTGTACTTCTGACCCCTTCCCTCCTTCCCAGCCCCAAATAATACCTATCACTCCTACTGCAGATGGCGAGCAATGGGTGTTTCACCCCTTCTGTCAGCACATCAATCTTCAATCTGGCTCCCAGCGAGGAAGACAACAAACTTTATGCAGAAGCCTCTCTCCGGGAGATGGGCACAGGTACCCAGGGGCTCAGCAGGGAAAGTGCAGGGGCAAGAGGAACCATTATGGGGAGTTGAGGATTAGAGAGGGCACACATTCCCCTCTCCTCCTCCCTGCTGCTGGGATTATCACAGGACAGGGAGAGCTACTCTGCCAGCAGCAGGAGAATGAGGAGTGGCTGGGAACTGGATGAGTGGTGGGGTCCATGAGGCTACAAGAAGGCTTGCAGACAGCTTAACTAAAGAGCACACAGGAACAGCCTCCAAACCTTGAAGAATGTTGGTGTTGAGAAGGATGTTTCAGACACTCTGCTAAGAGGGGTTGGGAATAACAAAGTGAGATCAAGTTACAGTACAGTAGTCACCTCTGGTACTGATCCTGCTTCCCTTGCACTCTGCATTCCAACAGGGGTGCAGATCAACACCTCCAGCCAAATCCTCATCTCCAGGACAGCTGCAAGGGCAGTATTTGAGACACCAAATGAATATTACATCCCTGGAGTACCGTACAGGGGGAAGGTGATTTTCTTCCCTTGCTTTTTCACTCCCTGTCATTTGCCAAGGAATATAGTGTCTGGTAAAGCTAGCTGACCCAAAGCATTTCCTGCTCCTCAGAGACAGAGTACTTTACCTTGCACTGTGTCATATTGCTTGACAGTGTGGCTACAGTTGCTACATTTCAGGTTGCCTGTTGTGTTTACACCTCCAGCATCTGCTGAGAGCAATGAGTGGTGTCTCAGCAGGAATGCTGGGATGCAAGGATGTCTAAGCTCTTGGCTAGGAGTGAAACTTCTCATGTTCTGGCCACACAAACCTTTTGGAGCAGACAGATTTTAACCATGCTCAGATTCACATTAGAGATGAGGGAGCTATATAATTCTCCTGTCTTCTTGGGGCCAGACTGAAGTCTGTAGGTGACCTACACTGTGGTCTATAACCATATCACCTACACCAAAGGTCTATGTTTGTCAGAGAGAGGAAGGTTTTGGGTATGACTTTAGAAGAAATATCTGACTTTGGCTTTCCTGCCTCACCTTGTTGTCACCAGATTAAGGTTCAGGATCACTATGGAACTGGTATGAAAAACAGGAAAGTTTATCTTGTGATAAGGTTCATGAGGCGTCGGTTTATCAAAACGTACATCACAGATGACAGTGGAATAGCATCGTTCAACCTCGACACAACTGCCTGGAACAGCTCATCAGTCTCTTTGGAGGTAAACAGCACCTCTGCATATGGGAGAGTCCTTGAGCTCTACCTGTGCTCCCCCTTCCTCCCTGCAGCCCCCCTGCCAGCTCAGGCCTGGGCTCACCACACAGCTCTGCACAGAGCCAGCTGGAAGGCACCAAGCCACCAGCCTTTCCCAGACCAAGCTGATGACAGCCTAACAAAGCACTGAAGCATGAAACTCTCCATTTCTGTGTGTCTCTGGTGCCCTTTCAGGGGAGGTTCACACTGGAGGAATTTGCACGCACTCCTCGAAGGAATGACTTGAGTTACACGCACGCTTACCACCACCTGCAGCCCTTCCATGTCACAACCAAGAGCTTCCTGGACATACACCCACCCACGGAAACACTGCCTTGTGGCCTGAAGCACAATGTCCAGGTGGCCTTCACACTCAGCAGGGATGACCTGGGAGAAGACACCAGCCGTATAAGTTTTGCATATTATGTGAGTAAGGGTAGTAGATAACCTGGGGGGAAAGGCTGCACTGACAGGACCAGACCCCAAGGAAAAGTAGAGGGTATAATATAGGTAATCCCTGGAGGGAAGAAGCTAGACCTTGTTCTCAGGGGAGTGGGTGTATGTTACACCTGGTAGGGCTCAGCCTGGCCACATGGTGATCCTGGTGCTGGGGCTTCAGGTAGCACCATGGATGGGAGAAGGTTTCTGTCTTCGTAGCCCCTCACTCCTTTATTCTCTGCCAAGGCTGCACCTGGAAGTGTCTTCTCCCTTTACAACTGGATGGTGAGGGGTATCCCTTTTTCACTCTGGTTATCAAACAGCTGTTCAGTGGAAATGGATTTTGGTGTGCTCTGGAGGCCAGCCTACTGGAGGAGAAACACTTCAGTTATCACTCACCAATCTGCATTGAACCCACATCCCATCCATTGTCCTCACTGAACAGACTAGACCAGAGATTCCTGTGTTAAAGCTTCTCCTCCCAACTGTAATGTCTGCAAATCTCAAGTCTGGGATTGGATTGAGCCCACGGGGCTTCATTTTGCTTGAGAGCAAGATGCACACAGATAAGTGTGGATGCACTCCAGTGGCAAACAGCAGTCTGCTCATCCTATGTCTCTCCTCCTGCAGGTCACTGGAAAGTCTGGAATTGTTGTCAGGGGCCAAAGGAATATCCAGGTCGGGAAACTGAACAGTAAGTCATGGCAAAGAAGGGGAAACAGTTGCATCCAGTTGGTTTCTAGGCTGGATATGAGGGTTGCCAGAGTTTCTCCCAAATTCTCTCAATCTGTAGGTCTGGAGCAGGCAGCAAACAGGGCAGAGGGAAGCTGAGGAAGCAATTGTGTCAGCTGGAAGAGGGCAAAAAGACAGAATGAAACAATGATGGGAAGAGAGACTGGGAGGATGTAGGGGAAGATGGAGTACATAGGGTCAGAGAATGGAGGGAGGGGGCAGATAGTGCAGCAGCAGGGAATGGTTTGACATTTTGGGATTATATAGCACAAAAAGAAAGGCAGAAGGAGGTCTCAGTGGGCCTATGATGAAAACCTTTGCCTTTCCTTCCTCAGTGTTGAAGGGCTCGTTCTCCATCCCTTTGACCTTCACTGCCGACTTGTCCCCATCACCTTCCTTAGTGGTGTATGCCATCTTCCCCAACGGAGGGGTCACAGCTGACAGCATCCGTTTGGATGTTGCCTTGTGCTTCCAAAACCAGGTGAGACTCACCTCTGTGGCTGGGGAAGAGCTGATGAGCAGGAGTCAGAGGCCTGAGGGAAGAAGATCCTCAGATTCTTCTGAGAGAGAGCTGAGCAGAAGAGATGGAAGCAGGAAAGCTTCAGCAGTGATTTCTGATAGCAGTGGCTGAGCAGGGGAGCTTCCAGCTAGACTTCCTCTTTCTGTCTGTACCATCTGTCTGTCATCCTCCTCACACCTCTTTCTTTTTCATATTCCTTTCCTGGTGCATTGCTCCAGGTCAAGGTAGGATTCCCAGATAAAGAAGCCCACGCAGGGTCAGCAGTGCAGCTCCAGCTGCAGGCAGCACCTGGCTCCCTGTGTGCAGTCCAGGCAGTGGATGAAAACATGTTCTTCACCAGACCAGACCATGAGCTGACCAGCCAGATGGTGAGTGTCTGTGCAGCCAGGCAAAACCTCTGGAGAGATGGATGAGCTGGGTGAGGCAGGCAGGGGCTGTGGCAAGGGGAGCTGGAAGCCAATGAATGAGGATGTCTGTGTGTGAAGGAGAAAGCAGGGCCTGCCTAGGAAGAAGGACAGGAACTGTTGTGCATGCTAGGGGAGGGTGGACTGAAGCATCTGGAGATATCTTGTCCTTGCCCAATCCTTCCCTGCCTGTGAGTTTCCCTAGGTTTATGGTTTGTTCCCTGCTGCCTACCGACGTGGATACCCTGCCCAAGTAGAAGAGCATTCTGATCACTGTGTGCAGCCCCAGTCCTCGTCATCTCTGCTACGAGGAAGGCCACACAATTCCTTTCAGCCTGACATCTTCAACCTCTTCCGGGTAATCACCTCATGATATTTCCCAGAGCTGTTGCAGTTATGAGCATCTGAGGTATTTTCTCCTCAAGCAGTCTGAGAAAGTCTTTCCTCCTCCAGACAGACCCTGCTGTCTGCCCTGACTGAACTGTGCTGTCTCAAAAGATGAGTGGGAATACTTGTATTTCCCTCCACACTTGCACAAGGCAAGGTGATGAAATGCTGGACCATCAAACTCCATTTTTTTGGACTTGAATGGGAATGAGGAATGAGGTCGTGGGCTGTGTACTGTTTATCTACATTATTAGAGAAAAGAGAGACAAGGTGTGTTCCCAAGCATTAGGGATCCCACGGACTATTGACATGGCTTAGTTGTTAGCCTGCTCTTTGCCACAGTTTTGGGCACTTCCCAGGCAGACCTCTCGGTGCCTTTAGGGCAGATCTCCTCCACGCCTCCCTCAGCACTGTGTCTGCTTAGGCCAGTGCTGCTCTGGGCTGCCAGGACACTGGGTTGTCCTGACCCCCACGGTTTCCAGAATTATTTTGAAGAGCAGCAGTCAATCTTCCCCACTCACAGATGTTTTTCTGCCTCCCCTGCCCTCCTTCTTTTCCCAATAGAACATGGGACTGAAAGTCTTCTCAAACCTTGCAATCAAGAAGCCCTCTCCATGCTCTCGTCGGGCAGATAGGAAGCTAATCATAGGTGAGCTGCACTTTGCGCCTTCCCGGGATGTGAGATCACATCAGGTGGCAGAGCCCTCTGATCTTTGGGGTTTGCTGGTGTTGGACATTGTCTCTCTTAGGAGTATTGGGTGCTGCTGCCACAGTCTAGCTGCCCAGTCCACCAGACTCCGTAGGAGTGACCCAGTCCCTATAAAAAAGGGCTCTGAAGAATGCCACTATCTGGATGTTCCCTGACACTAAAGGATGGCACTCCCTTTCCTCACAGACAAACCCAAGTGGGGTCCAGGATCTGTTTCCCAGTGTCTATTCCCATTTCCCAGGCTATACAGAGACTCAGCTTCTCTCCCCACTTGTGGCCACAGAGACAGTCTTGTTCTTCCTCTGTGTCTCAATTTGCACTTGATAACTGTACTAAGCTGGCTCACATGCCTGCCTGTATTTAAACCATTGCTTGCTGTGGAATGTGAGTTGTGCAGCAAGCAAACAGTCTATTACTCACAGAATTATAAAAGTGTTGGTTAAAACAGCTCTCTGGAGATTCTTAGTCTCTTAAGCAACAACTCTGGGTCAGGTCAGGAAAGGGCTTTGTCTAACCAAATCTTGGAAACCTTGCAATTAGCTCACTGCAAGCTGCTTCTCCTGCTATCACTCTCTTTTCCCTTCATTTCCAATCTCTCACATGAAATCAGTCCAGTCTCTTGTGCTTTTCTCTGCCAGACCCTCCTCATGTCTCTCCTAGTGGTTGCTGTGCTTCGAGCCCCACTGCTAGGCTGTGTATGGTTGGCAAGGTTCACCTCTCCCACTCTGGTAGGACTCCTTACTCTTTCTTTCATGGGTGCCTTCTACAGAAGACCAAAGAACCGTGGAGGAACCCCAATTTGCAAATCGCAGAAGATTTCACCACTATTTCCCTGAGACTTGGATCTGGAATGCATACTCTGTTGGGTAAGTGATTCCTGACTTTACAAATGGACAGAAGGATGACCCTTTGCCATAGAGACTTGGCTGACTTGAATTTGTGTAAAAGAAGTGTAAAGAGATCTCTGCATGCAAATCATGTGTCTCTTCCCTGCATTTTAGTGTGTCAAACTACTAGACTTTGAGATGCAGAACTGAAGTGTACACAGATTTAAGGAACAGGAGTACACATCCAGACCAAACCACCACGAGTGTACAGAGCTGGAATGCTTGGGCAGTGTCTTGCTCAGGAGAAGGACATAAAGCCATTACTGATGGCATTTAAAGAGAATGGCTCTAGGGAAAAAAATTGCTGAGAAATGCCTTGCTGTGGGCCACTGGAGCAAAAGTCATTGGCATACAGCAGAGGTTGATCCAAGCATGAGGAGCTGTGTCACCTCCCTCAGCAGGACCGTGAGCACTCCCCATTGCATCTCCTCCCCTCTCCACTAGCAGATGAATCTCTTCATGCAAGTTCTCTCTTCCTCCCAGCTCCAATGGCAGCAGGAATGTCTCAGTCACAGTGCCTGCAGCTGCTGCAGAGTGGAAAGTCAAGATGTTCTGCTTGACTGGGAGGGGGTTTGGCCTTGCCCCCACCACGAGCCTCAGAACAGTTCAGCCCTTCTTTGTGGACATGATGCTGCCATATTCTGTCATCCGTGGAGAGACCTTCCTGGTGAAAGCCACTGTCTTCAGCTACCTGCAGCAGTGCATACAGGTGTGGGCCTGTGCCACAGGGAACACTGTGTGGGACAGGCCTACTCTGCCCTCCAGTTTTAGAGCTCATTGTGCCAACCCATCTCACCTGAGCTGCCCAGTCACTCACCTGTATCTGTCATTCCCTCAGATCCAGGTGGCCCTGGCTAAATCCTCAGACTTCCAGGTGGAGCCATGTCAGGCTTGCAGGGACAAGGAGTGTCTGTGTGCAGAGGAGCCCAAGACCTTCATGTGGAATGTGACAGCAGTCCAGCTGGGTATGGCAGCAAAAAGGGACAGGTGATGGGGAACCCTAAAACTGAAGTGAAAGAGTATAGGGGGTCCAGAGAAGTTGGCAAAGCCATGTGTCCTCTGAATCCTGAAGTTTGTCCTTAATGGTGCAAACATGCAATCCATTTTGTTTGCCTTCTTTCTTTCTTCTTAAACACACCAGAGAGGGCAGGAACTCCTGAAGAGAGGGCTGGGGAGGAAGAGGCTGCGTGGATGTGGGTGGAGGAATTTTGTATTGCTGGTCCTTTGCTTCATATGCAATGGGAAGGGCATGCTGAGCTCCAAGGGCTGCTGGACCCTCTGTTGTTCAAATCATATTGCAGTGCAGTGAAGTCACTGCTGGCGAGACCTTACCGAGTTTCCTCATGCTCAAGGTGTCTGAACAAGCTGTCAGAACTGGCTGGCTCACCTTTACTGGCCAAACCACCGAGACCATGAAGATCAACAACCCAAAGCATCTCAGGCCACTGTTGGTTAAAAACAGTTTACTCCATTTGGCCACAGGTATAAGAAAAGGACTCTGTTGACTTTATTTGCTAGGGACTCTGAATATCTCAGTGAGGACAGAAGCACTGGACACCACGTCAAGGTGTGGGGGCAGGAAGCCCTTGCCAGCTGCTGTGAGGGGGAGGCACACATTCACCAAACACTTGCTGGTCCAGGTCAGTATGAGAACAGCCTCACTTCTGTCTATGATATCCCTGCCCAAGGGGGAAGGTAGGCTGGGGTGGGATAAATAGTTTTATCACCTCAAATTTTGGCCAGCAATAGTATACCTAAGCTGTGGCTTAGTTCACTTTATTTCTCTCAGGACCTAGCCAAGCCTATTCTCACAGTACTCTTTCTTGAGCAGCATTCCCACGTCTGTGTTTCTCCCTGTACCTTTCCCAGCTTCACCCGAGCTTTTGTATGTGCTCACTGGCCAGAGAGCCCTGTCCCTCGGGCTTACTCTTGATCCTTTGAGCAGTGAAGCAGGCAGACCTGCCAAAAATGAGGAGGGTGGAGTCCCTGACCTCTGAGTTCAAACTTGAACTTGCTCTGAAATGTTGCTGTCATTTGAGAATTTTATGCGTATTTTTGTTTCTCTTGTCCCATGTGCATTGTTTGGGCCTTGGCAGCCAGAGGGTGTGTTAGTGGAGAAGTCCTACAGCTCACTTCTGTGCCCAAGAGGAGGTATGTGCCTGAGACGAGGTATGTGCACAGCCTGAATGGGTTCTGCAGCCTGAAATAACTACACCTGAAAGTAGAACTAAACTGTGGGAGGCTTCATGAAAGAATGTTTTGAAATTATTTTTCACATAGGAAATTTCACTTCCTGTCAGACATGAATGAATGAGAAATATTACTCCCACATGTGCTGTCATACTGAATTTGCTGCTGAGTATAAATGGCAAAATCCTACTCTGTAGTCTCCTTCCCATAGAGCAACGCTTGGATGTTCCTGGGGCTTGATAGTCATCAGTGAGAGGTGCTCCAACCCTCCCACCCCATCCCTGCAGCACTGCAAGTCTCACCAGGATGTCCTCCAGCTGAGTGATGTCCAGCTGTGATTCCTGTGAGCCTTCTGAAGTGTAGTGACTTGAGATGAAGTGAAGCTTAGTGGGCCCTCAGCCCCACCAGCAGCTCTCATGTACAGCCCCATCTGAAAAGTTTCCAGGCAATGCCCCTTGGTGCAATGACCAGGACAGTGGGTGTGAGCAGGATGTCAGCAGTGTCCCACCCACCTGGGCCAGTCTTGTCTCTCCATTTAGAGGCTTTTGGCTTGGTTTTTCATGCTACACCTTTTACCCTACTGTTAACAGGAAACATGGCTGAAGAACCCGTTTTCCTTCGCCTCCCTGACAATGTAGTAAAGGGATCTGCCAGGGCTTCCATTTCTATCACAGGTGAGTGACTTCTAATGTGGGCTCACAGACTGCTGGTACCAAAGAGCAAGGCTTAACTTGGTGTCAGAGGATCCACTTGACACGAAACTGCCCAAAAGAGAGGATGCTGTGTTTCTATTCTCTGCAAACACCAGGCTTTCAGAATTTTGTCTTTCATGGGAAGGGTAATCTGCACAGGAGAATAATCCTTGTTATTCCAGCTAGGACCTTGGAGCAGAGACTCTAAGACCTTGTTCTATTTCTGTGTAGATACAAACAGTAAGGCTCAAAACCAAGCAGAAGCTCATGGAGAGAAGAAATCTTTCTCAGAATTATAAAGTTGCAAAAGAACACTTTGGAGAGGGTACTGGAACTGGCCACACCTACCATTAAATACATCTGTTGGTATTGCAGGCCAGAACTGGTATGAAGCCAGGCCTGGCATAAATAGCCATTAATATTGTGTAACAGAACCCCAACAGAGGAAACAACACAAGGCTTTTCTGAGTGGCTGGAGGATATATACACCTTCACACCATCTGACTATCACCCCTGCTGGCTTCCTCACATTTTGATGCTTGACATATGGCCAGGCCTGGCTAAAAACCAGAAGCATTTCAACCTTTCCCTGAGTGCTGTTATATTTGCTTGTCTAAATGACACAGACTGAGCAGATGCAGCTCTACTCATAGCTTTTACAAACAGTATTTGTTATAGCTGGACCTCTTCAGAATGCAAAAGCTGATAAGTGGAAGCTCTCCAGGGAGTCCACAGTCATGATGCCAAGCTGGAAAAGGCAAAACAGTCACCACTCTCCATCTTACACTCAGTTGCTTACTCTTTCCTCCTTTCTCCAGTGCTTTCCCCGTGCTGAGATAAAGCACTATTATCCCCTGCTTGGCTGAAAGGGCACCTCAAATCACACTTACACTTTCTTTGTTTCTTACACCCTTGCTTCGAGGTGACCTCATGGGGGTGGCACTGCAGAACCTGGACCACCTGGTGCAGCTGCCCCACGGCTGTGGGGAGCAGAACATGGTGCTGTTTGCCCCCATTGTCTATGTGCTGCAGTACCTGGAGAAGACGAGGCAGCTGAGCCCTGAGATCAAGGACAGGGCAACAGGATTCCTGCGCAATGGTGAGAACAACAGAGCCACCCTGCCCCTCTGCCTTCCCCCGTGTCCAACATACCAGTAACTCTTGCCCTTGCACCCACTCTGTCAGCACTGTCCCCTCTGTGTTACTGTGCCATATTCATCACTGTTCCCATCTCCCCAGGGTATCAGACACAGCTTCTTTACAGGCACAGAGATGGCTCCTATAGTTTCTTTGGGCAGAAGGATGGAGAAGGAAACACTTGGTAAGCACTGCAAGCATCCTGCACTTCTGATTTTTCCTGTCTGGATCAGAGCACCTAATGTATCTGAGAAAGCTGACAAGATGTTCCTTCTTTGGCATGGAGACAGAACTCTGACAGGGACAGTCTGAGCCACTTGAGCCATTTGAAAAAACAGTCAGGCAGGACAGCAGAGTTTCTGGGAAAGTGAAAGGTCTTTTTTTGGTTTCTATGTCGCTGATGTTGGCCCACAGACAACACCAGGTCATGCTACTGGTGACCTGGCAGCCAAGAGGGGTATACATGTCTAGAAAAAAATCAGGTGAGAGCAATAAAAAGTCCCTTCCTCAGTGAGTGGAGAGGAGCTGCCTTGGCACAGCTTACACCTATGGTGCTTGGCTAAGACAAATGGAGAAAGAAAGGGAGGAAGAAAATGGGGAATTCCAGATTGTCTCTAGTAATTTGTGGGAGATGAAGTGGAAAAAAGTAAAAGTAGGTAAAAGTGAGGTAAAAGTAGGAGCAGGAGGGTTTTCACCTGTGAAATGACTGGGTAAAACACTAAATAGTACGTAAGTAGTATATTTGTGGAGACAGAGGCAAGAAGAGGAGCCACTGGGGTGGGTCTTGTGGACCATTTCCACTTTTAGATTGACTTTATGAAAATTACTCTTTTTTGCACCCCCCACTATGTCACTAGTCCAGGGACAAGCACCAGGAGGCCTCTGACTTTCTCTTTGCCTTTTTTTTTTTGTTTTGTTTGCCTCCTTTTCTCACATCTCATCCTCTTCCTAGGTTGACAGCTTTTGTACTCAAAATTTTTGGCCAAGCCAGAAAATACATCTACGTAGATGACAAGAACATCCAGGATGCCCTACGCTGGCTAGAGCAAAACCAGCTCCCCAGTGGCTGCTTTGTCACCAAAGGGAACTTTTTTCACTCCTCCTTAAAGGTAATGGTGGGCCAGGGCAGGTAGCAGTGCTGGGGAATGACTGGACAGATTTGTACCAAGACCTAAAGGGAAGGAAAACATGAGAGCAATGCTTTTCCTTCTGAGGAGTGGGCGCTCCTAACACCCTGTAAGAGTGAAAGATGTGTTCCCTTCACAGGGCAGCTTGGATGATGAAATCTCTCTGGGGGCCTATGTCGCTGCAGCCCTCCTGGAGATGGGTCTGCCACTGCAGGTGAGCACACTCAGCTCGTTCCTGCTCCCTCCTCCTCTCCTGGGGATTACCACGGGGATACTTCAGCTTGTGATTCTGGTGCTCTCCAGGCCATGAACTGGGAGGGAACTTCTGGGACTGAGTCAATGTTTGGTCAAATGATGAAGTCATTCCTCAAAAGAGCCAGTGTTGTGAAACTGGCCTGATGCAGTAGTGCTTGGTGGCAATGGCTCCCAGTGCACACTGGGGCTGCACTGCCTGTTTCCTGAAGACAGTCTGTAATTTAATGGGTTTCTCTGGAGCTGTGTTGGGAAGGAAGACAAAATGTGGCTCCCTGGAATGAGTTCCTCAGCCCCCTGTTTCACCCCTGTCAGAGTCTGGCACGTGTCTCCTCCCAACACAGGGCAAGCTGATGCAGACTACTCTCCGCTGCCTGCAGAAGGTGGTTCACAACATCACCAACATCTACACAGAAGCCTTGCTGGCCTATGCCTTTGCCCTGGCTGGGGACTATGAGACAACCCAGGAGCTGCTGTACAAACTGGAGGAACAGGCCATCAAATCAGGTGCTGCCTGTTGGGATTCTGGACTAATGCATGCCCAGCTACAGCAGTCAGAAATTATATATGTGTTTATACATATTTCTTGTATTTGTGCACTAACTGCATTTTGTGACTGAAAATACAATAAGGTATTTCACAAGCTGTGAGGGTGACTTAGAAATAGTTTCCTCAGACTGGATGATTTCAAGATCCCTTTGAGGGAAGAGGTATGTCTAACTAAACTAAAACAAGAACTAAAACAAGGTGAAGCCTTGGTGAATAAATTCAAGTAAGCAGTCCTGGCCTGAGTACAGGGAATGTACTGAAGGAGCCCTGAAAGGACTGTGGGGTTTGTTTCCTCTGAAACCCAAATTATGTCCCCTCTAAATAGCCTTTATAATCCTTTTCCTTCTGCAGGAGGACAAATCCACTGGAGCCCCAAGCCGAGCTCTCCAGCCTCCACAGAGCTGTGGCCTGGTGCTCAGTCCGGGGACATAGAGCTGACAGCCTACGTGCTCCTGGCCTACCTCTCCAAGCCACGGGTGCACACAGGGGACATGACAACTGCAGCTGCCATTGCGGCCTGGCTGAGCCGGCAGCAAAACGCCTACGGGGGTTTTGCCTCCACCCAGGTAAGCAGCAGCTCCCTGTGGACCCTTCTGTACCCTAGGCTGGCAGCACAAGTCCCCTTGAGGTCCTCCTGTTCCAAGCCAGTCTCATTTCGGCTTTCGGAGGAGCGACTGTCTCTGTCTCTCCCTCTCCAGGACACGGTTGTTGCCCTGCAAGCCTTGGCGAA
Source organism: Sturnus vulgaris (assembly GCF_052056855.1). Lineage (NCBI taxonomy): Eukaryota > Metazoa > Chordata > Aves > Passeriformes > Sturnidae > Sturnus > Sturnus vulgaris. The sequence goes on from NC_142244.1 coordinate 33,646,151, forward strand.
ATACGCGGCGAGGGCGTTCAGCGGGTGGGGCCAGGCAGTGGTGAGGGTGAGGTCCCAGAGGGCCTTCGGGAAGGCGTTCCAGGTCAGCCGCCACAAGAGGCTGCTGGTGCAGCGGGCAGCGCTGGTGGAGATCCCGGGGCAGTTCCTGGTGCAGGCCCACGGCAGCGGCTGTGTCTTCGCTCAGGTGAGGAGGTGGAGGGACGAGCGTGCAGGGAGGAGGACTCTGCCTCTTTTCTCCCGCATGAGATCTCCAGCCTGTCTTTTCTGCTGCTGGCCCTTATCCTGCAGACAGTGCTGAGGTACCACGAGCCTTCCCCACGGACTGCTGTGACCTTCACGCTGCATGTCAGCACGGAGCTGGCCAACTGCAGCCAGGCGAATCCGCCCGTCCTCACCGCCCGCGTCCTCACCAGGTGACCCACGGGCCCCTTCCTCCTCCAGCAACAGGGAGTGAGCTTGGGGACAGCAGGCAGGAAAGTCTCCGGGCTCTGATGGAGAGACCCAGCCCTTGGGGTGAACAGGAGAGAGGGTGAATCGGACAGGTGGAAGGCTTGGATGGGGAGGGGCTGGCTAATTCCTGTGGGAGGGACCAGTGGCTGCCATGCCCCAGTCCAGCTGGCGTGGTGGTAGAGGGAAGAGGGGCTGGCAGGGCACTATCCTCACAGAGTCAGACCCTCTGTCTGTTTTTTCTTTTCCAGCTACATCGGGAGCAGAGTCACATCCAACATGGTGATCATAGAGGTCTCCCTGCTATCCGGATTCATCATGACTTCCAGATCCAGAATGTTGGTAAGGACTTTGGAATAAGAAAACCCATCTGTGGTAAATGGATCCTGCTTACTTACTCCTGTTGAGAATTGTTCATTTCAGGCCAGGCTGTAGCTGAATTTGCAAGGGACCTTTGCTGTTGCAATTGCACCACAACGTTTTGTTTTCCTACAGCCCCCACAAGGGAGATCAGAGGTGGTTCAGCTTCTCCCACTGACAGTATTTGAACTTGGGCCACGAACAAAGTGTATTTGTTTGTCAGAAATTCTAAGACAGGATTTCTCAGAGATATTCTAGGTCTAGCTAAAAAGATTATTTTGTTTTCCAATTAAATCATAAATTAAACCACAGCCCCCATGCAGGTCTTTAAAAGCAGTGGAACACTCAGTGAGATGAAATAAGAATCTCTACTAGTGCCTGCACCCATTTTCTGACCAACGTTTCAGCCATATGTACTACCGACACAGCCTTTGGTCCCCACAGAGGGAGATTCCTCTGCCCTGGGCAGTGGTGGTTCATAGATGAGATGCCCACAAGGGATGTCCAAGAGGGACCACTGAAGCCCTTAGGCACAGTTCCACACAGAGACCAGCTCTATACCTTCCCTTCACTAAAATGCTGGGTCCCTCAGGTCAGGAATCCCTAAAGAAAAATGCTCACGAATTTAATTCTATTATTGTTTCCTATCCCAGCTGGAGAACAGAACCATTGTGAAGAAAATAGAAGTGAAAGCTAATGTGGTCTACATTTATCTGGAGAAGGTAAGTGAGAACAAAAGCATTTGGTGTTGCCCAGTGAGAGCAAAAGGTCAGAGGACAAGGAGCTGTGTGAGAAGCCTGAGGCTGGTCGAGGTAAGAAAAGAGCACAAGTAGAACTGGGGGCAGAGGAAGTTTGCCCGATTTCATTGTCATTGGATTAGAACAGTGCTATTTACACAATACTCAGTTTTAAAGTCCAGAATCTCTAATGGATTAGAGAAATGTAATGCAAGAAAACATTCAAATCAAGGAAAATGAAGATGCTGTGACTTCTTTTTCCCCTTTCTTGCTAATTTCCTTCCATCTCCACTAGCTCAATGATGAATCTCAGACTTTCATTCTGCAACTGGAACGAGTAATTCAAGTGAAGAACCTGAAACCAGCCAGCATCAAAATCTATGATTACTACCAGCCAGGTGGGTTGGAGATTTCCTACTGTTCAGGAGTGTGGAGCTGGGTTCCTGACTGTCCAGCTGGGAAAAGACATGGATGCTCTGTGTGCATCTATGTGTAATCACCTTCCTCACTTCCTTTTGCAGAGGAGCGAGCCTTGGCTGAATACCGTGCTGTCTGTAGTTGAGGTAGGCAGCAAGTTCCTGTGTGACACCAACAGTGGCATCAGGCATGGTGGGTCTTGGGTGGGAAACACAGAATACAAGCCATGACAGGAGGGGGAATGTTAGACAGTGGGGAACATGTTCCCTGCTAGAAACAGGAAGTATCTGTTTCTAGATCTATGGATCAGGTTTTTTTTTTCATGCTCTATCTCCTCCTGTGCACAACTGCACCTGGAGGGACAGAGTTTTGTGAACATGAACATGAAAAGGTTTCCCCAGCTACTCTTAAATGCAATTTTCCTGGTTTGGAAGAAAAACAGTAAACCTGAATAATTACTCAATCAGACAGTTCTAGTCTTCTACTTTTAATAAGATGCCACACACAGTCTGAGCCTTCCAGAAACTAACTGCTCAGCAGGAAATTCCAAGCATTTTCTCTTTTCTTCATATCTCCATGTGGTGACAGTTGGCAGGGGTAAAAAAGGACTGACAGACAGAGACTGCAGAGGGGGGATCTATCCCTGTTCCTGTAAAGACAATAAAGGGGAAAAAAAAAGGCTCCTGAAGTATTAAAACGAATCATTGGGAACTTAGGGGCCTTTTTTGTACCTTGTGACCAAATGGTACTGTCAGGCCAAGGACAGAGCTCTTATCACCCAGAGGGTGGCTGGGCACTGGAACAGCTTTCCCTGGGAAGTGGTCATAGCACCAAAACTGACAGAGTTCAAGAAGCATTTGTACAACGCTGTCAGGCACAGGGTGTGACTCTTGGAGTTGTCCTGTGCAGGGACAGGAGCTGACTCCATGATCCTTGTGAGTCCCTTCCAACTCAGAATATTTTGTGACCTAAGATTCTCTCCCACTTTATCTATACAAAGCCTATGTCAGAATCTCCAGTATAGCTGTGGAGGTTGTGGCAGACATCTCAGGACAGGGCCATGTGCCTCCCTACAGGTGAGTCATGGAGCAGGTGGTTTTCCCAGTCTTGTGGGCTGTGGGCAGGAAAGCATACAGGTGTAAGGAAAGTTTAGAGCAGGGGCAGGTGTTGGTCAAGCTTAAGCTTTGTCTTTGCTCAGCATGGAAGGAGGATGGGCAGGTGTCCATTCCCTAGTGTGGATCAGAAGCCAGGCTGAGATGGAGAAACTGCATGGCCTGGCTCCATTTCAGTGCCAAGCCTAAAGGTGAGCATGGCACTTCGGGTGCATAGGATTGGAAGGATGTGAAACTACAGGGAAAGTGCCAGGAAAGGGAATTGTGGTGACTTGAATAAAGTGTATTTGATGCAAAGTGTGATAAAAAACTGGTGATAGCACTTAGTACATGCAGTTCTTGTTTTCTGGAACATATCTCCAACTTTGTCATGATCTTGTCACATCAAATCTTCTACTTGAGTTCTCTTCCCCTCAGTTTGACCACTGGGATACAGGAACTCACCCTTACTTGGCACTGCAAATTGCTTTCTACCCTGGACCTGCAGTCTGGCAAGTTTCTTTGCCTGCATCTCCCTCCCTTTCCATATTCTTCAGGACCATGCCTGTGATAACAAAAGAGGTGTTGGGCCCTCACCTCACTCGCATGGGACACTGTAGCTCATCACTGCAGTTTCTTCTGGAAGACAAGAAAGAAAGTGCTGGTGAGACACATTGACAAAAACCCACAGAAGCAATCCAGCACTGTGCTGCTGTTCCTAGGAGAGGTGCTCCCTCAGTTTACAGGATACAGCTCCCCTTTACTTGACACATGAAACCACTGGTGTGTGCCCATGACTCTGCAGCTGGTCAGGATTCATCCAAGGCCTGAGGCTGCAAGTCCCAAAGAGCTCATCACAGTTATGAATTACTCGCTTTCTGAAGGAATAGCAATCCCTGACACATTTCTAGCTTTTCTTCCCACTAGGAATCTCACAGAACTGAGGACAAGTTGATTTTGGTGTTATTCTTCTAAGAGGGCCCTTACTCTTCTGAGTGCTCCCCTTACTATGGTCTCTCTGCCTTTGCTGTCTCCCACAAAGTAAGTGTTCAAAAGCACAGCTCCTTGTTGGGAGAGCCAGACCCTCAGTGGTTCTACATGCCAGCTGCAGGCCTGCAAGTTCTGCAGCCAGAGAGAGGAGGACTACCATTTTGAAAACCAACAGGTTAAGTTCATACCTAGAGAGCTTCTAAGGGACAGTCAGATAACCATGTCTGAGATGGTATTGTCTTAGACTCAGCAAAATTCAGGAATTTTCTTTCCAGTAGTACATTTGGGCGGTTTTTGCAGTACAGCATCTGAACTCACCTGGCATATAGTAATCATAGATCTTGATATTAGCTGGTTTATGATCCTTCACTTGCATGTCCTGCTCCACCAGGAAAGTGTAGGTTTGAGGCTGTCTAGTCAGCTAAGACCAAGAAATGCAAGGATTAAAAACAGAAAATGACAGAAAAGTCGTGTAAGACAACCCCTTTCACCTACTTGCATTCAGGCTCTGTGGAGACGTCACCACTGTTACAGATCTGTTCTGCTTTCTAGTCCATCCCAGAAATATCTTTTACTTCCCATTCTGTGACTATCTCCCCTTTTTGGTCACCAAATTTAACTCAGCTCATGAGGAGCATCAAAAACCTACAGACTCAGTGTGCACTACTAAATGGAGTTCTAGCATTCCCCACCAATCCCACCTTCCCATCCAGCTCTACTCTGAGCTCCTTCATGCACCTTGCCTCAGTGGCTACTTCTTATTCACAGTGACATCAGCTCTTATTCTCCAGTCTCACATAACCCTTATCATTAACCAGACCAATACAAGCTGTGGATGAACATCTGCTGTAGGGTAGTAGTTATGTGACCTGCTGTTGATTGGGGTGCACCTTGTGATTCCTGGCAGCTTGAGCTGAAATATTTCTCTGTATTGCCTTTCTGCTCTGTGCTGTAGATGTAATGAAAGCAGCAGCTCTGCAAGTCTACTGCATCTACACGACACTAACCCGCTTCCTATGGGGCCAGCTCAGCTCAGCCTACTGAGAGAAACTGAGAATGAAGAATCACAGAAATGCTCCTTAAAAATGCCGGAGTTTTAAATACATGCCAGGTCTCATTTCTGGTGCTTTTTAGGTATTCATGGAACTAGAAAAAGGCTGGAGTGGTTGTTAATCTGTTGATTCATGAGGCTGTGGAGTGAGCACTTCTGTTCACACAATCATCTGGTTTAGTTTCAAACTATCTTGGCAAAATCCATGAGCAATGCTGCATGTTCTCTGCTGCATTCAGGTTGCTTAAGAGCTTTCTAAGATTCAGGCTTGCTTGGATTTACTAGATGGATCTTATTACTCCTCCCCAGTCCTAATCAGGCACCATATATATGAACTTTCAATAGTCTTTGAACTAGGCTTAACATGAGAGATTTCCTTGTTTCACTCACGTTAAGTAGCCCTGTAAGTGGCTCTACAGATGAACAACTGCTGATTGACACTTCTCCAGATCAACAAATGTGACTGGTATGCAGGAACAACAGCTCTGGGTACTTAAAATAGTAATGAAACCAAATAAACAAGAATAAAAGCTGTCAGTTCATAGCCCCTTTAAGCATGAGGTTAGCCCAAATTACACTCACTTCCTCCAGGTAGAGAACGACTTGGTCAGCTTTGCTTTCAACTTTCTTCACTAAAGGCATTTTCTTTAGCTGAAAATAGGGGGAAAATATCAGAAAGGCTTTAATAAAAAGAAGTAGTATTCAGGGGTATTTGTCCTTTTGAGAGTATGGGCAAAATATTTACATGGCCAGGGAAGCTGTTGCTGTAGGGAAAGGCAAGGTGCAGCTTGGAAGAGACTTTGAGTATAAGGATTTCTTAGGAAGAAAATAACCCTGGTTTCTCTTTCATTCCCCATAGGAATGATCACATTTCAGCATACAGTCCTGTATGATGGACATCCATTACTGTTCCCATCCCAGCTGGACACAAATTCACGGTCTCACCTCTTCCAGTGAACCTGCCACGGGGCTGTATCCAGACAGCAGCTCCACTTGGATCAGGACCATGTTGGTGGACACACGGTTCCCTGTGTAGCTGCAGCAGGAACCCAGGGGACAGCACTAACGTTACTTTCTGAGCCATGATCTCCAGATACTCCAGCCCAGCTTTGGTACTCAGGTGGAGGAATGTGCCTTTCTTTCCAGTGTTTCTCCTGTCAGCATCCCTGTTTCTGTACTGTAATAAATCTTTATGCTTCCCTCGATCTTGCTTTTAATTGTGCCAAGGAGAATAAATTCCTTGGAAGCCTTCTGGCGTTACCTTCTTTAGGCAAGGCAGGGAATATGACATCCTATGCCTGTTCTCTTGGCAGGAGTGCAGCAGAGGAGAGTGGTGTGACAGTCAACTGGGTGCAGAGGAGGGAACACTTAGGAGTATGTGTCAGTCCCACAGGACCTTCACAGCATTAGCGTTTTGAGACCTAATCCTAGAAGGGGGTGAGACTCTCAGACCTTGGGAGAATTTGTGGTGAGGGGCATGGGACAAGACAGGAGTACAGCCTGAGCCACCCCTCTGGGGCCTTGTGCCTCTCATCCAGCTGGGGAGAGCACAGCAGGGTCACCTCAGCACTTGGACCCCACGAGTGAAGGGGAACCCTGCCAGCAAGAGGCCAGTGTGGTGCCATGAGCCTCTCAGCACAGGGGAGGAAAGGGGCAACTGAGTGTCACCTACCGAGCACGAATGGTGACAGGGAACCGGGTGGCATCGGGCACGGTGCACTCCGTCTGCACGGATATGGCAAAGGTGGCCTCGCTCCTCAGTGGAGGGATGTGGTACCTCAGGATGGCCTGCCAGGACAGAAAGAAGCTGGATGGCAGAGAATAGCAGGGCTTTTTGCTGGAGACTATTCTTGTCTAGACTCAGCTACTCTGTGCTGTCTTGTATTGGTGTTAAGAGAAAACTATGTGGCAGAAGCAGAGGTTCTGCTAGTAGTGCACTGCTCCTGGTGGATTTCTTGGAGGAGAGGAGCTGCTCTGGCTGAATGGAGATGATCCAGATTTCATTTGGGGAGTAGGTATTACCTTCCTGTTGGATCACAGTTAGCCCCCCACCAAGTCTTGAAGCCCAGATTCTTGCAAGTTACTACAGCAGTTTGTTTTCACTGTTGGCTAAGTAGCAAGGCCAGATGTTCTGTGGCTTTCAAGGCTTTTCACCAGACAGACTTTTTCCTTCCTGGCTGGGCTTACCTGCAGGAAAAGACAGCCGTGGCCCTGCACACGCAGGGTGTAGTCTTGGGGAATGGCTGGCAGCTCCACGGTCTGAAGAAGGAGGCGATTGCTTTTGTCTACTCGGAAGTTTTGGCTGAACCCCTTGGAAGTGAGAGAAACCTGAAGATCAGGGCTGTCCTTGCTGAAGATGTTGGTTGCATACAGGGCTAGGGCTTCCAGAGCAACAACTGTGTCCTGAAGAAAGGGAAAAACATCAGGAAAAGTAGGATTCCTGCTTCCTATACATGCCCAGTCCTTAGCCTTTCCCACCTTCATACTGCAGCTATTGCACAATAAAGGTTGAGCTTTCCCCTTTGGCTTTTAGCATGGGATTATCCATAACTCCCAGGACCAGTAAATCCATACATCCTTTTTTGATTTATTAATTTTTCTTTTTTTACAATGGGCTGTTAGAACCCATTGCTCTCAAAAAACCACAAAAAAAAAAAAACCCAACAAAAACAAAAAACCCAACAACAACCACCAAAAAAAAAAAACCAAACAAACCAAACAAAAAAAAGCCCAAAAACCCATCAAATCTGATGATGATGGCTCAGGGGGATTACCTGGGTTGAAGCAAAGCCTCCATATGGGTTTTGCTGCTTGGTGAGCCAAGACACAATCTGGGATGCCTTTTTAATTTCATCTGATGACAAACTTGACTTTGTAAGGTGAGCCATGAGGATACTAGATGTCAATTCCACATCAACAGATGGAGCCCGATACCAAGACAGGGAACCTTCTTCCTGTTTGGACTGTTGACTCCAGAATATTTGGTCATCTAGAGGTGGAGTGAGGGCATTTATGGAGTGGTAGCTGTATCTAGTGACCCTGGAGTTCTACTTAGCCTCTGTATATAGGTACTAAACAAATATGTACATTGGATATAATACAGTTGGACAAGATATATGTGCATAGCTCCCTATTTTCTCCCCACACCCTGTTTTTCCCAGCAAAACCTTAGACCTGCAGGCTAGGGAGGAGCTCCACAAGCTCCCCTGGTTTGGGTGACTGGGAGGCCAGGACTGTGAGATCAGCCACAGAGACAATCCGTCTCACAGTGTGGATATAACCTGGGACAGCTTGGCAAAGTGAGGCTTGGATAGCCAAGATTTGGACTCCCCACAAAGCTCTGGCAGTATCCTCCCACCCCCCCACCTACTCCTGTCCTCCACTCCCATGGTTGTTCAACCCAGGGATTTCCACACAGTTCTGCCAGTGGCCCTCCCTCCTGCCCCAGAGTCCATGGTACCTGATATTATGGCAGCCTTATCCAATCTTCTGAGGATTTTCTGCCTGAGGGCCTTGTCACCTGCCACTGCAAAGGCGTTTGCAGCCAGTGCCAGGCTGTACAGGTTGGGACTGCCAGGATCAGCATTGACCAGGTCCCTTATACATTTCAGAGCTTTTTCCACGACAGGGTCCTAGGATACAATTGAAAGTGCTCTCGTTACGGGCAGGGTGTTTGGGAAGGGAAAGCAGGTTTCACGTGTGCAGAAGAGGGTGGAAAGCAAAGGCAGAGCCCAGGCAGCGCCTGCGAGAGGCTGCCCACACAGCCCGCTCCTGCTGCCGCTACTCACGGAGTGAGGCATCCCCGAGCGTATGAGAGCGATCACGATCACAGAGCTCAGCCCCAGGCCTTCCTCCACTGCACCCTGCAGACAACACAACACACACAAGAGGAATGCTGTGAGAAGGGAGAGGGGAAAGTTTTCCAGTGCCTTCTGGTCCCCTAGCAAATGCCAGCACAGGCAACATTGCTGGTCCTATTCCTTCTCCTAAGGAAGTGACAGGACTGATAGCCACTTTTAAAGGCCCTGCTTACCAGAGCACTTCTCTGCCAGGGTTCCCTAATCTCTTCTGGGTAGCTGAGTCCCTCCCTCTGCTGAGCACATTCCCCTTTCCCCTCCCAAACATAAGATTTTCGGTAGCAGATTTCAATGCCAGGGGATGTTCCCACAACCCTGCTGCAAGCTGGCATGCTTTTGAGATGAGAGGTAGGGCAGGGCACTGTTTCAGTTCCCAGGTGCACATCATCAAATGCAAACTTTCATCATTGATAACTTGAAAAAGTGCCACAGTGACTGGACAACCCTGAGCGTCACCCAAGGGTGACCCTGGGCACTTCAGAGCCTTCCTCCTGCAACAGAGTTCATTTTTCTTGGCACCCAAACTGGATTAGAAAGTGAAGGAGCTCTGAGGTACCTAATGAACCACCAGGACATGTCATACCATCAGACCATTGTTGAAGAGCTTCCCCACACTCTTGAAGCAGCCAGATGGAGTCTGACTTTTAATCAGGGCACTGGCAGCATCCTTTATATTTTGTTCATCTATGTGGATGAAGTCCCGGGCTTGGCTGAAGGTCTTCAGGACAAGAGCAGTAAGCCTAGAGCCAAAAAAGGAAGAGGGAAATAGAACTGAACTGTCACTTGATACATGTGTCTAAGAGGAGACAAGAGTCTCTGGGTCTTCTACTACATTCTCCCTGTAGAAATACCAGCAGGCCACAGCCCCTGTGCACATGGAGTACTGGAAGCAATGCACATGAGCTCAAGAGGTCAGAGCCATCTGCAGCAAGAGAGAAAATATTCAATTCTTCAGACCTTCAGAGCTCTGCTAATTCCAGCAGGGTGCTTTGTTGCCCTGGAGGGCTGACATTTAGTGAGCTCACTTCAGACCCATTCCCAATCCTCTTTAGGCACCAAGCATTCTGAAAACCTGCAAAGAAGGTTCCTTTGCTGCCAAGTTTCCAGAATCAGTCTCGTTTGTGGTACCCAAGAACAAACAATCCAACAGGGGTACTTCAAGTTACTTCATCGTCACATTTGACAGAGGTGTTCCGCAGACTAAGAGAAAGATTTTGTATATTTATCGAAACAGATAAATAGGAAAGTGATGGCCTATTGGGGAGTATGAAACCTGGCATGACATAAATGTTATGGAGTAAGAGATGCATATTGCTCTGGTTTCAGCTAGAGTGAAGTTAATTTCTTCTCAGTAGCTGTTATGGTGACATGTTTTGGATTTGGCATGAGGATGGTGTTGAGCGAACAGCTGTGTGGTGCTTAATTTCCATCTGGGCTTAAGCCATGACACCTTCCAAAAGGTCTCAGGAGCAATTTCCATTCAAACCTCCAGACTGCCTCAGTTTCCCCAGACCAAAATCCAAGCCAGCTCGAGCCTGACCAGGTCAAAATGTTGCTCCTCAGTTATGTCTCGATATCGTTGCTTACCAAGTGTTTCCTGGCTCACTTCCTTCCCCAAAGGCACTGTATGAGCCATCTGTGTGCTTGTACAGGAGCTGCCGCTGATATCCTGCAGGAAGAGGCTGGGGGTAGTGAAGATGCTGTGTGCTTGTCCTGTTCTCCAGGTGCCAACCTGCCCCACCAATCCTGCTGATCATTACAGAGAGCATTATCTCTCAGGAATTTAGCAGAGGTGGGTCGTGCACCGCTTGTTCCGCTGACATGCACTGGCCTGATTTACACTGCCACAATTACCATGGTGTCAGGCAAGCGATGCTGCACAAATCCTGCTCAGCACCAGGCCTCTGCTGAGCCTCCTTCCACACAAGTGCTGTAGTGGACATCACCAGCTTAACAAGCAGAAATCCACTCACCGCTTTCCAGATAGCCAATTGCCTTCTGTTTGATTTCTGGAGTCAGCTGTCCTGTTTCTTCAAGGTATCTTGTGATAAAGACGTTTGGGGCAAAATGAACCATGTTCTGCTCACCACAGCCACTGGACATCTGGAGAAGCTCATCTATGTTGTCCAGTGCTGTTCCCATAATGTCACCTGTAGGACAGAACCACAGCTTTGGGAGCCATATGTATTTTTGCATGTAAAACCATTCTGGTCTCATAGATTCTCCAGACGACCTGCTAACAGTGATCTCAGTTCACCTCTGCTTATGTGATGTCTACAGACTGTAGGAACAGTGATATGGTACTGGGCTTTCCCCTGGCTTGGTGAAATTATACATCCATCCAGTGCCACTTGTATAGGAGAGGTAGGATACTGTTCTGGAAGACAGTACCACACCTCTCTGTACATATTCCCTTTCATTACTTTGTTTGCTAAAGAAGACACAGTGGCACCAGAAGAGATGTGTCCTGCAGGGAAAAATATTACTTCTCAAGACTCTTCTAAAAACTCACCTAAGAAAGAGATGTAGGCTCTCTCTGACCCAAGGACAATGTTCTCTGGCATAGTGAAAGAGATTGTCTCTGAAGCTGAAGTTCCTGCAAATGGCAAAATCATCAGAACAACAGGCATGAGGAAGATGGCAGAGTTACAGGTGACCCCCAGGAGATGGTGTAAACAGGTCTGGGATCACCTCATCAGTTGGTGACATCAGCATTTAAGAGAGGATGACACAGAGATCCAGCCACCCACTGATGAAGGTCTGTGATGTGGTTAGACTGTGGCTTGATGTTGCCAGGAGCTTTTAGTACTGAGTAGGGATGAATGGCTTTGCCTACCCATAAAAGCTCCAAAATCCCTGACTTTCTGCTCCCTACACAGCTCCAGAGAGTCCTAGAGTTGTTCAAACACCACACTGCTTCCATCTGATCTCCTTGTTCTGTGCACAAGCACAGCCCCGGTAAGAGAGTATGTGGGGGCCTCTGCACCTACCTTCAGGGCACAGGAGTGAGGTGTGAGTCTTTTCCTCCAGCTGCCCCTCTGCCTGGTGGGGAAAAGAAGGGAGAAGGGTAAAATCAGAGAGCAGCCGTGCAGCACCTTACCTTTGTGCAAGCACTTTTCCATCCTTGTGGGCCTTGGCAAAGGGCATCACACAGACAGCAGAGACATCCATGCCAACAGTGAAGTTGTACTGGCAAGCAGGTTTCTAAGCTGCTGCATGGCCTTTGACCCCATTGCCCTGCCAGCAAGCAGTTCTGACATTTCTGTCCCATCCAGTGGAGGAGCTCCAATCCAATCTACCATTAGAATTGCTCCTGGACCAGTCTCCCTGAGAAATGTGCCCAGGGAGTCCTCAGCTGACTCTTCCTTCCCAGAGCCACCCACTAGACTGTCTTGAGCCTGACCCAGCTCCAGCCTTGCCAGAATCCTGCAGTGCAGCCTGACCTTGACCAGCAGGTGTTTAACCACTGTGTCCTTCCCTCCGGACTCTGGCACAACAGCTTTACTCTCCGTGCAAACATCTTCCCGCTCCATTGCCTCAGCAGTGACAGTGAAATTCACCTTCCCTAAAAAACAGAACATCAAGAGGCCAGTTGGCACATCTATACCTCCATTTGCTCAGCCTCGGGCTGCTCACTCATGCTTTGCACAGTAGGCCAGTCTCCCTTCCAGCCCAGCTCTGGCTTCTTCAAGCAGCTCTGCCAGTGCTTCCCACCCCTGCCCCTCCCTTGATCCCTTACCTAATTTTGTAGTCTTCACGTCCCAGGAAAATGTTTTTGCTGAATCAGGGCACAGACAAAGAGTGAACCTGACATTTTCATGCAGAAATTCAAAATCCCTGGAGTCCATCAGGCTAAGCTGGAGCTAGAGGTGAAACAAAAGGGAGTTCAGGTTACATAGCTGCTGCTGCTGCTGTGTGTTTTCATTCAGGTCTTTGATTCAAATAACAATTAATCCCAGAAGACAGGGGTGAGCATGATGATGGCCTGTTGCAGTATCTACAGGAAAACAGCAATGTCCTATGGACATGCAATCATGGAAGATTTGGCTTCTGGGAAGGGATAAACTGGTCAGTGATGGCTCTGTGTGGAATCAAATTGAACAACTTCTTTGGCGTCTTTTGCCCAGGGTCTAAGCAGGCAGCCCCTTTGTTTGGGTCTCTATTAATAAAGAGGTTTCCATGCATTCCTCTGCTCCAAATCATCCTGGAGGGAGCCACTCACCGCCATGCACTGCTTCAGGTAGCTGAAGACTTTGACTTTCAGGGGAAATGACTCTCCCCGGAAAACAGAATAGGGCAAAGTGGGTTCCACAAAGAAGGGCTTGAAGCTCTGTAGGCTGATGGTCTCCGAGATTCCCAACCCATGGCTCTCCGAGGTGCAGAAGGACATGGCTCTCCAGTCTGTGATACTGTCAGGTACTGTGACAGCTAGCTCAGCAGCCCCTGAATCACTGAGGAGAAAACAGAGGGAAAGAGGTTTGTCTCCACCCTGGAAAAATTTCTCATGGGGAGAAAAAAGCAGAAATTCAGACTATGAAATGGAAGTGCGTATGAAGGTGTGGGGATTCCTGGCAAGTAGGACAGAGGTATAGGAAGGATAGCAAATAGGTGGGCAAGGAATGACTTGAGAGGAAAATGCAACCCAAAATTTGCTTCTGAGCAGTGCTGCACCTGAAATTCTTCTTTTGTGTGGGCACAGAGGGCTCTGTGGGGGGGTCTGTGTTATACACAGAGTCTGTGCCATGCAGTATAGTGTGACACTTCCTATTGGGAAGGTGTGGAGACAATGGGACATGTCTGTTCTGAGGTGCATATTGACAGGATAAAAGGTAACACATAGCTGGAACATGGGAGATTCTGACCTGACATAAGAAAATACCATGAGAATGGTCAAACATGGAAACACAGTTTGAGGAATCTCAATCCTTGGAGATACAGAGTATTTTACTACAACTTGATTTAAAAGGACCTGCCTTGTATAGAATGTTGAGCTATGGATCTGTGGAGGCCCCTTACATCCTGCAAGAGTGTGTGATGTTAAATTCCTAGAAGCATTTGGAAAACTTCAAGCAGAGACAGGAACTGAACCAAAACTCTGTTGTCCTTATCCACTTCTTCATAGCTCCCTCTTTTACTTTGTGCACAGAAGGCAATAATGCCCTGTCTCTGCTCCTGCCCATTCCCTCTACTGTGTCAGGTAGAAAGTCTGTGTCCCTGTGGAGCCACAGCCTGCGATTACTCACTTGATGGGAACCAGAGTCCAGATGAATGTCTCTGGGAACCAGGTACGTGCTGGTGCTGACTCGCTGCCCAGCTCGGTGTGCTCTGCCTCAGCAGCTTCAACAGCAGCATCTGGTTCTGCATACAGGCTCTCCAAGTCTGCCAGCTCATCAAAAGCTATTGGGAATGCAAACATTCATTCAAAGGCAGAGCAACTGTGAAACCAGGATAGAGTTCAGTCAAGAAAAGCTCAGTTCTCTATCCCTCCCACTCTCAGCCCAAACCCCCTTATCCTCTCCATGACACTCTCAACTCCATTATTGTCTTCTGCAAGACAACCCAGGAGGCCAGGGGAATTCCAATATATGTGTGCTCCCCCATGAGATATTTTACCTGCTCAAAGTTTTGCTCTCATTCCCTGCAGAAAAGCCTAGATACTGCCCAATGCCAATCTTGGTTCATCCTCTGGTTTCCAGAAAGACCTTTCCTGGTCTTACAAACAGATTTTCTTTCCTGAGACAGATGCCTCATTTCCCTCCTTGACCATATTGTCTTCCTGCTCACCAGCTGAAGCTTCCAAACAGGTTTGAACCCTGCAGCCACCCCTCTGCCTTCCAGCGCACTGGACACACTCATGCCAAGGCCTTTCCCGTCTCCCTGTGGAGCACAACTCCTGTGCAGCCTCCCACTCGTCTCTGTAAGCCATCCCCATCTCCTAAGTACACTGCATGTTCAGCTGCCCATGTGCAGCCTATATGTTACCCGTGATCTCCAAAGAAACAGGAAAAATCGAGATGTACACATGTAGTCGCGGTCAAAAGTGTCCTGGATGCGGCACTCAATTGGAGACTTGATTTTAAGGCTGGTTAAAAATGTTAGACCTGCATTCTGGAGGAAAGAAGGGGAAGAAAAGAAGGTATATTTCTGTGGAGGGGTTGGTGTGTCTGAGGGTCTGTCTCTTCCCCTGCCTCCCAGCATATCACAGGTACTCTGTGCTGTTGCACCTCAGTACAACCTGCAAATTTATACTGGGAGAGAAGGCAGAACTGTCCTGCTCCCAGAGCCTGCTCCTCACGCCAAAGGATTGTGGGGGTGACCACTTGCATGTGCGTGCCTGTACACAAAGTCATTATTTTGGCACTACAGTTTGCTGCCCACCCTAACCCCGACTTTTCTTTATCCTTCACTGCCATTCCTTTCTGCTATTCTTTCTCTCCTTTCTCTGGGTCCCCCTTTTCTCTCAGGTACTTTGCTTTTCCAACCTCCAATTTTCTCTGACACAGGCTGACAATCCTCTCTGCTTCCAATCCCTAGAAAGTCTAAAGGGGACTAATGGGGAGTTGGATTCTAGGAATCTGCCTGATCAATTGGAATTTATCATGCTGGGAACATAGACTGTCATTGATCTTTTAGTTCAGAAGCTTAGCAAATTCAGATCGTGAAGTCACCAGCATTTGCAGGAAAGACAATCTGTAAAGCTACCCAGTGCTGGCCTGGGATACAAAAGGGGTCAGCTTTGATATTTCAGACTTTCTGGAAATTAGATTTACCTTCAGAAGTTCATAAACATCTGGTTGGGACACTGCATAAGAGTAACTGTTGTACATGAATGGTGATATCATTCCTGGTGAAAGGGTGGTCTGAGAGGCATCACTGATTCCTGGGCTCTTGTGGATAGTGCAGTAGTCACTGTAGATATCTGTGAGAGTGCTGAGCTGCTCCTGAGCATAGCTGAACATATTATACACCTGTAGAGAGAGAATGAAAACAGTACAGGACAGGGTGAGAGGTGGGAAGAATTTCATTTCTATCCAGAGATTTTCTGTGACCTCAGAGGTTGAACTCAGATCCCACCTGTCACAAAAAAAAGCCAGCCTCAAAGGGTTTTGAATTTTATGAAGAGCCTCCACAAATTTTGGAGGTATAGCACCAGAGAAGAACATGAGCCCTTCTGGGGTATGGCTGCATAGTTGTGGCCACTTCTAGCTTAATAATTGTACCTGTGCACTCAATGCAAACGCTAAGGACACCTTCCCTGCATGGGGGGAACACTGGACATCTTCTTGTCTGGCTGAAGACACATCCTGGATGCACCAAGACAGTGTCAAGAGGCAATTCAGGTGTCCTTAGACCAAGGTCTAGAGGAGAAAAGGGACCCTTCCACTTCCAATACACCACTTAGAGCCCACTCTGTGAATGGAAGGCCTGTCTGGTTCATGTGAGCTGGAACAAAGACATGGAGCTTATCCCACACTTGGCATTTTTTTAAACACTTTTTTTTTCAGAGTGCTGCCATGGATCGGTTCAGGAGATGGATGCCTCTTGCCTTCTGCTTGCCACTGTGGTAAAGCACTGTAAGTTTAACAAGGATGTGACTTCAGGCTGTAGCTGGGGGTGGCAGTGGGTTATTCTAACAGAATAACCCACTCTCTGTAGACACTGGAAATTTTGGCTGGTGTTTGGTGTTGGCCTTCACTTTTTCTCATTAAACCATGCCCTGACCCCATTCAAGTACTTGTTGGTATATCCACCATGCCTTATTAACTAGCAACAGTCAGCACTGAAGTGACTCACACTATCCTTGGAAAGCTCAGCCTCTGGCCTCAGGAGAAGGACGCTTTTGTCTACTGCACGGATGCTGCACAGGGAGCCTGGTGCAGTCTGCAGATGGAGACGGACAGTCGACCCTGGGAGAGCCACTGTGTCTGAGAAGCCAAGCTTCACCTGAAACAGCAGAAGAAAGGGGGACTGCAAATACTGAGAGATGAAGGAAAGGGGAAGCTGTGGTTGTTGGGTTCTGCTGGATATCTACTGCCAGTTTGCAGATCATTATCCACCCTCTAGCCTACCTGCCCCTGTATGTTTTATGCACTGCTTACATGGTTCCTGAAGCAGCTGGAGCCTTTCAGACGGAAGGTGTCAGCTGCCACTTGTCCCTCAGGGAAGGCAATGTAAACAAAGAGGACAGCCATGGATGAAATCAGGTCAGTGGGCAGAGTGATGTTGAAAACCCCACTGTACTGACCTGAAGGAGGAAGGAAAAATTGAAAAAGTATGGCAAGATACAAGAAGTCTGCAATCCAAGGATTACAGCAGTAACGTGCTCTTCCTCTGTAATATTTCTGTACAGATTCTTGGATAAAAACTATTCTGCCTTGCTTCTGGGGAGACCACAGCTAGGCCAGGATGAAGGTTTTTATAGCAGTGACCTTATATCACGACACACCTTGGCAACAGTGAGCACCTGGAAGACTTTGTACTTGAGCCCAGAAAGACTCCATAATTTACCTTGGAAGTCTCTGATAATTTCCTGCTTGGCAGACAAACTCTGACAGTTTCATCATTTGATCAGCATTAAAAAAAAAAAAAAGAAGGAAAAAAAAAGAAAAAAAAGGAAATTAAAAGACAGAAAAAAGATAGCATATGTCCTATAGGTTTTTTTTGTGCCAGCTCTGTGGTTTCTGGTAGTCTCATATCTCTGTTCTTTCCTTGTCCATCTAGGCTGGAAAGACTTTCTCCTTGATTTCTTAAACTGTTCCTGGTAGTCAGATGCTCTTACCTGATGGTGGATCAAGAAGCACTGTAGTTTGGCCATGATGCACAAGGGACCCTCTGGCCATAACCTGAAGGGTAATGAACAGAACAGAGGGTTGAGAGTGCCTCTGCTCCACGTTTCTGGGCCAGCAAGGGGCCCAGTGCTGACACAGACCCGGCGCTGCCCCGCACTCACCAGGTGGTAGAAGCGTGCTCTGGCAGCCCTGTGGCCCAGCTCTGAGGCCAGCATGTGGTAGTGCACGGGGACCTGCTGCACATCCCCGCAGGCTGGCATTGCCTGCACTGGCTGGATCCTCAGAGAGCTGCGGCTGGAGGAGTAGAAAGCCCTGAGCGGGAGCGATGCGGTGCCGTAAGACACCTTCACGTTCCGAGCGCTCGAGTCCTCCGGCTGCGACCTCGCCTGTGGCACAGGAAAAAGCGTCTGAGCATTTCTTGCAGCTCCTCCTACGCCAAAACCAAGACTGACTAAACAGTGGGCTGTGAACTGTCCCAGGGTAAGGTGTCTATTTCCACCTATGCCAAGTTCAATCACTCCCCTTCTGTGGAGCCTGGCATTGTCTGCTGTACCACACTCTGGGATAACCAGTGCCTAAACAGGAACAGGGAGCTGTACACGACTAGGGCTTTGGCTGCAGTCTGAAATTTTGCAATGCTGCTGCTACCCTGGGAGCAAGCCAGATCATTTGACTATGTAAAGTGGCTTATTAGTCCCTGGATCAAACCACTGAGCCCTTTGCTTCTGTCCTGGTATATGTGGATAAGTATTAGCATGGATCAGCCCTTATAATGCATTTCAATTCTAGTTACTTGCTTAGCTGCAGACTGGTTTGCAGTAACTGGCTCCTAACCTGCAGTATAACTTTACTGCTGTTGTCCCATGCTGATGTGTCCAAGACGAAGGAGGCCATCCCAGTGTCATCCGTGAGGTAGGTCTTGGTCTGCTTCCTGCTTCCATAGGACACTGTAAGAATCACCTTCTTGTTCTTCAGGTGTGTCCCATTGGCACTTTTGAGTTCCAGCTGTAACAATGCAGAGAACAGTCAGAGAATTGGAGGCCTCGGGATTGAAAATTCACCTCCCAGTAGAAGTCCCAGTCCCCCTCTCTGCAAAGGGACTCTCGGTGTGAATTTTAACCTCTCCAACCCTTCCCCATTTATGCAGCAACCATCTCATCTGGCAAAGCCACAGATCCCGCAGTCACACCTTTGGATAATCTCTTGGTAGATATGTCAAAGGAGGGACTGGCACAAAGGATTGTGCTGGCAGCTTTGGGAAGCGCAGAACAAAGGGATCCCCGGGCACTTCTGTACCTGCCACCTGGTTAGGCTCAGCCCCTGGGCTTTCCATGTTTCTTCTTTTCACTCACATTTCCATAGTAGGGAGCTCCTTGCTGATAGTAGTAGCTTGTCCCCCAGAACTGGAGAGTTGTGATATCAAAAGTGACCTTGCAGTTTTCAGTGGTGTTGAACTCCACCCCTGGGAAAGACAGGGGGCACATGCAGGTAAGTATCGTGTCTAAGCAGGCATCAAGATTGGATGAACTCAGTTAAGGGGTGGACTGTCCCTCACAGAGGATTGTAGTTTCTCCATGCAACTTCAGGAGTCACTTAACACACACACATATTCAGCTGTAGTGCCTCCTACGTTCTGATGTGACAGAATGACAGCAGTCTATCTGGACGTCTCTGCCAGACATTTCTCACTCTTTCCCACTTTAAGATGGTCCTACTCATAACTGTCCTCTTCCATTCTCCTTCCCTCCTCACAGCAGCCACCAGAAGGCAGCATTTTTCCTTGCCTTTCCCACGTCAGTTCGCAGTCTGATGTCTTGTCCTGTGTGTCCATCTGAAATCACTGCAGTTGTTTGTTAAGTAAATGTGTGTCACTGTTTCTGGCAAGGGGCTGCAAAACATTTTCTTGTAAGAAAGGCTTTGCAAAATCTTCTGAGAGAACCTTATAAGAAACCTTATCTTCCAATCTGGGGTGTGGAGATAAATTTAATGAGGAACTAATAACTGTACACATTCAGGGTCTTGGTTATCTCTAGTTGCTCTGAATAACATCTCATTCCAATGGATTGTCCTAAAATAAGGTTTACTAACAAGAGAACCTGGCCTGGCCCACCTCTGCACACATTTTTAATGTGATGAGGACAAGAAAAAGCAGCTCTTGCCCATCTCTGTTAAAAGGAAATGACTGCCAGAGCAGGCATCAAGACTGGATGAACTCAATTATCTTACAGATAAAAAGTACATTTTATGAGTGTAAAACAGAAGATTTTCCACTAAGTGTATAATCAGTTTTTTCTACCTGTTCCACTTTCTTTCAGAAAAGCCTCAGCCTCCAGGTTGAAATCATAATTATCACCATGCTTCCGGTGGAAAATCTTAGTGCTCACTTCAGTGGAAAAGCAGCCATCCTCATTTGTCTGGGAATATGAAATTATATTTGTTAACCAGTCATGAAGGCAAAAGAGTATTCTGTCTCTTTGCTCTCTTCCGTCCCTTTTGCAAGAGGGGTGGCTGTCCCACGTGCTCACCTCGCCAGTGTAATCCTTACAAATACTGCGCTTGGCTTTGGAAGATCTCCGGTTATAGCGGATGTGCTTGCGGCACACCACAGCCTTCACACTTCCCTGGACTGCTTTCCCATAGGTGTACCTGGCAAAGGGAGCACAGAGGACTCACATTCACACAGACACATTGGCTCAAGAGTGAGCACTGTCAGCTTTATCCTGTGGTTTGCAGCTGTACAGCCCAGCAGCCTGCAGGATATTCATGGGTCACCAGCGCAGCAGAGGAGGCCAAGAAGTACAAATGACCTCACCAGACTGAGACAAAGGCAGTGGTGAGGGAGTTCTCTCCAAGCCAACACCAGTCCCACCGGGCAGGGCTAGGGGACATTGTGCTGGCCACAAGCTAAGCCATTATTCCTGCAACTCTGTCACTCACAAATACAGCAGAGGTGCTGCATTGTAGGGCACTTGCTACATTGAGGGAATGCACTGCCACACTTTCAGACTCACAGAGAAAGCAGAGAGAGAGAATATGGAGAAAGGTGAGAGTCCAGGAGAATTGCTTAGCAAAGGATGCCAGGGTATCAACTCTTGGGGTGGGGGTAGGGTTGGCAAAGACCATTCTGAGCTCAGTTATTGATGGCTGTGCATTTTCCAAACCAGTAAAAATGCACCTTCTGCCACGATAAGTCAGCTCACATGCCACAGACGTGGAGAGGGAAGTTTTCCTCTAGGATGGTGACCACCTGAGGCATCTGGATGGAGACACTGAACTTGGGCAGCACTGTGTGAAAGCAAGAGAAATATAATTCAGTGAGAATAGAAAGAATTAATTTGCTCCAATCCTTCCTGAGTGGCTGTTTACAGAAAAAAAAAATCTCTCCTTTCATTCTCTGACTACCAGCACAGGGCCTGGTAGGAATATACCAGCAGCCCAGCTAGGAGAATGGGATGGGTTAGGCAGCTTGCTTCCTCCCCAGAGCACAGCTGTGGTACACTGTCTCGGTGCCATCCTCAGGACATGGGGCAGGAGAAAGCCAGCAGGCCTGGGTGAAGGTCAGTGATTACACCTATGGGCAGGCAGCTGCACCTCCCAGGAGACAGCACAACCAGCACAGCTGTTCACAGCTGCACGGCCCATCCAGCTGTGTGTGTGTGGGGGGAGGGGGGGCTGGAGGCTGGCAATGCACCTTTCTCTGCTGCCACCACTTCCTGAGACTCTTACCATACTCCTCTACCCTGAAGGTGCGTGTGAGGTCAGGCGTTTTGATGGTGTACTCTCCAAGCGGTGCTTCTGCAGCCAGCGGGAAGGACAGATCCACAATGCCTCCCACAGGTGTAACATCCAGCCACTGTGCAATCCGGTTCCCTTTGGGGTCCTGCACAGGTGTAGTAGACAGTAGTTATTTTCCAGTGCAAAAAGACTCTCTTGCAGGTTGTCCAAGATACCAGGGCCTGGTCTGACCACATATTCCCTTCTCCTGAGAGCCCAGGTCTATGGCACAGCTACAGTGCTCAGGTGAGTCCAAGCTCAAAGAGGAAATGACTTTTCTCCCTGTCTCGTTGACAAAGTAAATCCACCATATCATTGTTCCCTGGTGGCACTGCCATCTCTGACTGCTGCAAAACTGCTGTTTACTGCCTGCCTGTCTCATTAAGAGAAAGAAGTGGTCCTTCTTAGAGATCTCTGAGGTCGCCTGAGCTGGCACAGCCCACAATGTCACTGTGGAGACATTCTGCCTAAGGCACCAGCTACTGGGGAGTGATTTCTAGGGACTGATGTCTTGAATCCCCAGGAAAGAATGGAAAAACTAGTCCAGGACTCCATGCAGGGGAACCATTGAGGCCCAGTCACAAAGGACCACTGCTGGTTCTGGGAGAGCAGGATGCAGAACTCTGGATACAGCCACACTGCCCAGCCAGCAGGAGCTCTGTGATGAGTTGATGTGGAGCAAGTGGGCACTGCTGTTGGAAAAGGTGAAGCCAGATCAGAGCGCTACATTTGCCTAAACTGGCACGAAGTATTGCAGAGATGTGTCAGAAGCCATGTGTTCATGTAACGATTCTTTGCTGGGTATGACATGTACATTAACTACTGCTCATTGCTAGTTGGGACTCTGACCTTTCTGAATGAGTATTACAAACCCCACCATCACTTTCACATGTCTTTCCTCAGCACAGAGATGACACTAAACAGATTTTAAGAATAATAGCCTGAAAGATGCTTTAGGAAGTGTTTCTAGCTGTGTGGTCACAACACTAACTGGTGAAACTTTTGTTTTTTATATGGTAATTGTAAAAGTCTCCTTAAGGAAACTTCAGGATGTTTACAAGTCTTCAATTCATAGGCTAGAGGGACTAGAATTCCAGTAACCACTCTAGGAAGGTTTGCTGGTTTTCAGTGGCACCCATCATTTACTGCAAGGATCCCTGTGTGATCAGCGTCATGACACTGCTCTGACAAACTTTTGTGGACATGGAATGAAGGAAGGTCAAGAAGTCAAAGACTGTTCCTATTCATTCCAAGGTAACTGACCTTCTGCACTCGTATTTCCCTACCACCATCTCCAAACCTGTGTCCTACCCAAGGTGAGAAGAGTTCATCACTTCCAATAAAGTAGGAGCTTTACCTTCAGTTCCACCAGGCGCTGCTGTGGGGAGGAAACAACAGTTACTGGTGGGATGCTCTCAGGTAAGTTACCATCCACCTCCCTGGGCTTTTTATTTCCCCAACCAACCAACCATCCACCAGTCTTCTCTAAGCAATTCCCAGGGATTGCCCATAACCCAACATCATGAGCAGCTCCTGTCTTGCAGGTGGTGCCCAACACTGTAAGCACCAAAAGCAATTTTGAGACCACCTGTACACACATCTCCTGGCTGGGCCAAGCACTGATCTAGAAGACATGCAGGCAGCTGATAACATTTCCAGACTTCGGGTACCTTTCCTCTTGACTTACTGTTTCACTGCTGGCAATAAAGTTCCGATCCAAGGTCACAATCCGCAACTTGACTATAAATCAAAAGAAAACAGGACTGGCTGAAATGAAATCAAGTCTCTCCATAGTAAATAACAAGAACACAAGGCTAAGAAAGATGTGTACACATGCTTCACTGAGAGGATGTGGGCAGCAGATAGAGCCATTTAGGGCCCTGATAGAGAGTCATGGCTTTGACTGGAGCACTCATGAGTACAACACTGTGACTTCTAAACCTTTTCTCAAGCATCAAGGAAAACACACAAGCCCTTTTCACAGTGTCACATGGCACGCTGACATAGGAGAGATATTCCCAAACCCCTCAAAGTCCAGAAGGAAGCCTGTGGCCCATCTCCCCTCCTGAGCAGGTCCTGCTCAGAGGACTAGAGAGTACCCCACATTTTGTGGCACTGTCTCTCTCACAAGATATAGGCATTCTGTCCATACCAATCTGTCCAGGTTTGTACACAGGTTTGTCTGTCTGGATAAAAGTCTTCTTGTCTGCGTGCTTGATTAGGACTTTCTGTTTCTTCTGGAACTCTGAGTTGGCTTCCAAGACTGTGATAACAACAAAAGCCACTTCATCAGGGTTTCCAACAGGAGAAGGGACCTGCAGGTACAGTTATAACCATCAACCAGGGTGGATCTCCTTCACTGATCCTGAGGGTTTTGGAATAACAATTATGATATTACTTTTGGATTGCTCTAGTTTGTCTTGCCTGAAAAGACTTCATGGAACATTTCAAAAAGTTTTCTAGAAGGGTAAAATATCAGTGAGGCTACACAGCAAAAAGGACACTGGCAGACCTATGTAGGCTGAAGCAGAAGGTTCACTGGCCAATTAAGATGTCCTCATGGGAAGACCCAATTCTTTGCATTCCTGCCAGCAAGAGCAGAACTCATGCAATATCCACCCTAATGAGAGCCCTTGAAAGTATCTTCCTTACCTGGAAGCTTGTGCAATGAAAGAAGGGGAACTGAGAGACGGATTGAGTGATCAGAGTCTCATTCCCAGCTCTGCTTTGCAAGGTGACCGACACATGGATTGGGACTGCTTGCTCTCTGCTGAGCTGGAGACATACTGTCTCTGAGAAGGGGTAGTAGAGCTGAGATGGTATTGCCACAGCATAGTTTCTGTTGGGAAAAAAGAAAAAGAAAAAGAAAAAGAAAAAGAAAAAGAAAAAGAAAAAGAAAAAGAAAAAAAGAAAAAAGTCAGGTTAAACTGACTTTCTAAGAGGGCAGGTCTTGACCTGCATTTAGGTACTTCCTAACACACTTCTGGTCTCTTCATTCCACTGTCATGATACCAGTGGGACAGGACTATTCTTCTGTATAGGTACTGCAGACATTGGCAGTGAGGCAGCACTATATGCTGCACACACATATAAAATCATAAAGTCACTGCTTTACAAATTGAAAGTGAAAATAAGCTGAAGGGACCTCCCCATGTCACCCAAGGGATCAGCAGCAGCTTGGCTCTCCTGCAGGTTTCCCAAGTCTTGAGTGTTTTCACTGAACCACACTACATTATCACCATCAGTTTTGTTGGCAGGTTTTCCTACTACTCTTGGGCTCAGAAACAATGCCCTGTGTGAGGGACCCAGTGTCCCAGCTTCATGTCCCAGCCACAGAGACTCACGAGCACCTTCACTTCAGCTCCTGTCACTCTTGTCCTCTTTGCACTCCTCCTGCTTTCCCATCTCTGCATCTATTCTCAGCTGCCTCCGTAACACCAAAAAGCTGTTCACAGTTTGTTTGTTTTCATCTTTTACTGTATTGTAGCATCTAGGACCAACAAAAAGCCAACATTCAAGCAAATTTCAAAATTGTTATCACTGACTCTTCCCACTCATGCCTCTGGACAGGCTCAGCCAGCAGCATGTTTTGTAGGAAGCAGAGGGCAGGGCCTGGAAAGATCAGAGAAGCAGGAGGAAGGGAGGTGACCTGCTGGCAGTTCTCAGCTGGAGCTCAGCACCCTGGCGAGAGGGAGTCAAAGTCCTGCTGGCCAGGAGCCTTTGACTGCTGTCACACTTGAGTGCTGCCAAGCTGCCTCAAGGATCCCAAAACACACACCAACAACATTTTGTTTTTCCTACTTGAGCTGACTCATGGCACCTCCCTCCTGCCACTCGTGCCAAAGGATGGGATGAGCACTAAAAATCCACTGCTTGAAATATCCCCTACCTCCCCTGCTCTTAATTATCCTTTACTCTGGAACATTTTCTTACACCCCTTTAACAATTCATCCCTTGTCCTTGCCTTCTGAGCTATAAAAGCAAGAAAGAACATCTCTGGGGCTGTCATCCAAGATCCAAGTTGGATCATGAATCTACAAAAAAAAAATTGGAATACAGGCAGGACAGCAGACACCAATTAAGCAAGTGGTATTTCCATAAAGCAAAGCTTCAAG
Organism: Sturnus vulgaris; assembly: GCF_052056855.1. Classification (NCBI taxonomy): domain Eukaryota; kingdom Metazoa; phylum Chordata; class Aves; order Passeriformes; family Sturnidae; genus Sturnus; species Sturnus vulgaris. The sequence goes on from NC_142244.1 coordinate 33,671,779, forward strand.
TGAAGGTACCAGGGGCAAGCAGACAGCAGTGTAGCACATCCTTTGCATGGGAGCTTGTCAGCCTATGGAACGTGTCCTAGAGGAAGTACTCCCACTGGAGAAGTTTCTTAAAACTGGGCCTGTGCATGTCATGCCACAGGCAGCAGGAGGGAACCCACTGCTGTATTTTCACTGTAACATCTCATCTATTGTTCAAGCACAGTCATGCTTCTGTTTGCATTTGTGCCATGGCTGCAAAAGCAAACGCCTTCAAAAAAGCAAGAACAAGTTCACAAGCCAGGGCATTACAGCAGTGCCTGCTGGAACAGGAGTTGCATTCCTGACAAAGTATATGAAGAGAAGCTGTGCTGGGAATTGTCCTTGACAGAGGTCTGAGAAAAGGCGTGGTGGGAGCAGATGGCCAAGACTGAATGAACACACTGCTTTACCAAGAGCATCCCTACCAGATACCTGGGCTCATGTTTGCTCACTTTGTAAAGACACTCAGCTTTGCTGACTAAACTATTAATGGTGACCTATGACTCTGGGAAGAAGCTTAGCCCAAAGGAAACATATTCTGGAACACAGCAGGAGACATGATATATTGGCAGGCCAGAATTAAGCACATGCAGAAAGCTGGCAGAGTTGTTCTGCCTGAGTCCTCGCTGAAATACACGGTCTACATCAAAGGCACTAAAGGAAGAGCCAATTAGCAGGGGGAATGTGGGGAAAGGGCATATGGAAACCAAGGAAAACCTTGGGAATGTGAGAAATTATTTCTCTCTGGGAAAACACTCCTCACCTCAAGACTTCTGTCCCATTTCTGTCACACTGCGACCCCCCGCCAGGATCCCTCACAGACCAGAGCACATTTGCAAAGTTCTTACAGCATTGCAGGCATCCCGGCCGTGCTAGGCAGGAGAAGGATGCAGCCCCACAGGAAGATGATCCTCCACATAGCCGATTGCAGGTCGAATTCCTCCAAGGAAAGCTTAGCCACTCCTCAGTACCCCCTTCACCCCTGCTCCTGCTGTCTTCCTTCTCCCCCTCATCCAGAGCAGAAGGAGCACGCAACTCCCGCCCTGCCTAGACACCCGTTCCTCCCTTGGCTCCAAAACCAAGGTGGAGATCAGGCTGCTGGTGGCTGGAATGTGGGCGGGAGAAAGGGGTGGCGACAGTGTTTACTGCCTACAAACCAGAGGCAGCTGCTTCCAGACTTTGTAAGGCTTGTTGGTGTTTTTCTGGGAGAGGGCTTGTCTGCCCTGTGCAGCACAGCTGCTGGCAGCAGTACTTAGTTATTACATTTGGTACAGGGGGCCAATTTTAAAATATTTTTTCCCAATTTTTTTGCTGGGACGTCATCAGAAACATTTGGACACTAATTCTTTGTGATGTCAGTGGATTTTTCTCCGTGGTTCTTCTTCTGTAGAACTTCTTAGGCTTTATTTGCTTCTGACCTGCAGCCTCCAGCTAGACCAGTGCAGGCTTCACATGCAACTCTGCCAGTGTCCCCATTCCTCCCTGGAGGAAGGGAAGAATTTTGTTATCTTTTAGTTGGCTTTCTGTGTTTTGTGTCTCTAGTTTAAACTTGAACTCAAACCCCATTTTAATTTTGGAGACTCAAATATGCTCCCAGATCAGTGACATGCAGTGCTTTAAACCTGAGGTTTATCTGCAATGTCAGTGCTAGGTTAAAGGCTGGTGTGTCACTGTTACATCAGACTGTGGTCTAAGAGAGTGGGTGCTAAGCACACAGATGGGGACTGTGCCAAAGTAAATCCAGGGGATTGCTTCAGCCAGGAGCAAGGCATGGGTAGATGGCAAATTCTCTCTGTGCTTGTGTACCTTTGGTTGTGCTCTGCTAAAATGCAGCAGGGGCCAGGACAGAGTGAGGACATCCACCTTCAAGTGAGGTTGTAACTAGAAGGCAGATTCATCCAAGCCCTGTGCACTTCACTGCTGCCACTCAGGAGATGGAAACACAAGGGTGCAGTGCCTGGGAAGAGTCTGGAGGAGATGGGTGGTGGTGTCAGTGTAGAATCACCTTATGGCTAGGGGAATCCGCCAGAAGACTAGGGATCCATCTTGGATACATGTAAAGTAGAGATTTGATAAAATATGTGTGGACATAAAATGTCATGCTTTATTTGGAAAGGTCTAACAGTGAACTATGAGAGGAGTTGGCATAGGTAGCAGGAACTGCCCTGGAAAAGATTCTGTACCCAGGAAGATCAGACATGGCTGGGATGGACGGGTGGACAGAGGTAGTGATCACTAATGTTGCTGTTCAAAAGTTGAGGATGCTTTTTACAAGCTGAGTACAGTAGCTGATGTGCAGATTTGTCTCTCATCAGATACTACAGCCAGGATCCAGACCAACCACAGATGAGATGAGACTCCCAAGTCCCCTCCAGCCTGAGTTAGATATATGTATTTCTGCATATCCCTTCTCAGTGTCTTGGCACCCATGGCCTGGAATACCACCTGAATGTAAATGTGGGAGGAGAGCTGTGCTGTGTGACCTTCACTCTGCTGTTGGTGGGAGCAAGTAAATATTAGCTAATGTCATTAGCCTAGGAAAGATATAATCTCCATATATTAACTCCCCTACTCTTTGAACCTAAGAGTATCTGAGGGGGTATTTAGGATTGCTCCAACCCATCAGTACACGCAGTTTTCTCCTCCAGTGTGGATCTTGTCAGCTGTCTATCCCAGCCCAAGCAATGGGAGCACCACTGCTCCTCTTAGCCCTGACCCTATTCCCAGTGGCAGCTGCAGCAAGCCTGGAACCGTGAGACTCTCTCCTTTTGATTTTGGGGCTTGGTGGAAAGGCCTGTTGCTGAAGGGTGGTGCTGAGGGGCTGTGATGCACTCTTTGGCATCACAGAGCTGGATGGTGGGGGCCTGGCTCCCAGGGAGGCTGGAAGCAGAAGCAGCTTCTGCAGAGTCTCAGGCATTGAGCACTGCTGCAGGGGCAGCCTCCTGTGTTGTTCCTTGTGCAGGAACTGCACTGCACACACCACAAAGCTACAGAAGCCACAGGAGTTTTGCCTCTGTTCATGCTGTGCTGGTGCAGCTGAAATCTGGCGTGAGGATGGAAGCCTTATGCCTCAGCCACTGCATATTTGGCTTCTTTGGCTTCCTCATGCAGCCTTGCTCTGTGTACTTACAGCTGGAGCATCATGGACTGGGCAGCTGTGTCCTGGCTGATGGCAGGGAAATTGGGAGTTCTCTGTACTGAGCATATTCCTCCTTTCTAGTTTGGAAAGGAGCTTGAAAGCGCTAAACTTCCTTCAATGAAGTCCTCCAGACATTTCTCGCCTTTGGTCTACCTCTTCATGAAAGCAGCAGACATGGATTCTGGCCTGTCCACCTCAGCCTCTGACTTGGTTTTGAATATGTACTGCTCTTTTCTAGTCACTATATGGTGGTGTTCCCTGCTATCATTCAGCAGTCCTGCGAGGAGAAGCTCTACATTCACTTCAGCTCCCTAACTGAGGCTGTCCACCTGGCTGTCACCCTGCAGACAAAAACCCAGAATCACACACTGGTGGAGCAGGATGTGGAGAAGCCAGGCACTTTTCAAACCATCACCTTCCAGGTGAGTGTAGATGTGGCTACTGATTTGACAGTGGATGCTTTCACGTTCACACAAGAACACGGCATTTCTTGGGGTACACTGTCTGTTTCCTTGCCATAGGTTCCAAGCAGGCCAAGTGTATTTCCCTACCAGTTCCAGGCAAAATACAACGGTGTCCTGGAGTCTAAGATAGAATCTTTCCTGTGTAGAAATAAATCTGTTATTTTGATTTGTATCAGCATATTTCATCCTGCTTAAAGTGTGGTGCCTAAACATTTATTTTCAGTTTACTCAGTGTTTTGTCCCTAAGAGTGCTTCTGTATCACAGCAAAAGTCAGTATATTGGGAATACATTCTTTTCATCCTTGTTTCCTCAGGAGCCTGCCCCTTCAGCTCCAAGAGGACCATTCTGCTGTAAATCTGCATCTACATTGCCAGATGTAGTTGCAGCCTGCATAGCCAAGCATTGAGCTTGCTTTAAGTTAGCAGTGATGGCACTGAACCCACAATGAACTGAATTTCACCGAGGCAGTCTGGATATTTCTGGAGTGGCTTGAGTTCCTGTCATTGCTAACTGCTGTAGTTAGCTTATGCAGTCCCACTGACTACAGAACCTGCAGCTGTGTTTCTGGAGAGCTATACTGAGGCTCTACAAACTGCCCCTGTCTTCCTCAGCACTGCACAAAGGCACTGTGCCTATGCCCTGATTGCCCTGCAGACTCAGCAGAAATCAAGGAGGGGCTGTAGTCACTTTTGGTTTTTACATCAACACGACAATGATTAACTAAGAGTTTGGTGCCAGCCCTTAGGAGAGAGCAAGTCCTGGTTCTGCAAAGCCGAGGAAGTCTGCTGTTAGCAAAAATTTAAAACCACCAAAAAAAAATCTTTCTTCTGCTGAACTGAGTCTTTCTGATGCTGAGCTGTCCCGTGTTTGCCTCATCAGTATCCCATCTCCCATTACTCCATGACTTTCCTATGGTTTTACTTAGTTCCATAAAACTCTCACATTTGTGTTCAGTGGGAGAATGACATGTTGGTCAGTTTATTATTAAGGTCATGAACAAGGCAGTGACTGCTTCTCCCTAGAATCACAAGTGGGTTACAGAGCTGTACAGAAGAACTCGGACTGTGATGTTTGGGGATTTTTTAACAGTGAGATGATGTCTTATATCTGTGATAAGACACAAAGTTTCTATGAATTTTTTTCCTTTTCCTTGTGTCAATCAAACTAGGTGCCAGACCTCATGTTAATTCCCAAGAAAACAGCTGATTCTGGGACACAGGTAGGATATGTCTCGTCTGCCTTTCCTCTTACAAATAAGAGGGCTTCAGCCTTTCTTGTGCCTGATCCATGTTGATGCTGGAGATGCAGGGTGGGAAAGATAGTAAAGAGGAAAAGTAAATGTGCAAAGAGACAAACGTGACAAGCAGAAAGGCAAAGAAAAGAGAATGAAGTAGATGGACAACAAAAAGAAGACTATGACTAGGGAAAGGAGAGACTTAAATCACAGGAGATGAAAGGAGGAGGGAGACATTGGAGATTTTGGAAGGACAAGTGCCTCTGGTTCTCTTTCAAGCTCTTTGTAGTCTGAGGTAATTGTTTTTTTTTTAACCTGACAGCCAGAGGAGGTGGCTTTTCTGCATATCCTGATCCACAGTGGAGACAATGTGCTCCTTAAGGGTCACAAGAAAGTTCTGGTCAAGCCCAAGAAGAATATAATTCTGATAGAGACAGACAAGGGCTTATACAAACCTGGAGAAACAGGTAAGGCAAGAAGATGGCATATGGAAATGGAGAGGGAAGGGTCAAAATAGCAGCCACACCTGGAGGAAAGATTTCACCAAGTGCAGCAAGCTAAGGTTGTTAGAGATGGAATGAAGCAGATCTCTATTATCCAGTGTTTCTAGGAACAGTCTGAGTCAGCATGTTCCCCTCCAAGGTATGCAGCACCAAATTCCTACCCTGCTGCTCCTGAGTGTTCTGGTGTCATATCTCTAGTGAGACCTAAAGGGAAAGCCAGGACTCTCCAGGACACTGGACAGCCTTGAAGACTGTTGTTCATATTTAAGTAAAACCTAGAGTGTCTGTTCCAAGCTGTAGAATTACAGAGTCCCCACAGTCTTCACAATATGAATGGACTGCAGACAGACCCCACTATAGACAACCCCACTGTTTGCCCCAGTTTATTATCTTTCTAGGGAAAGGCAGTGGGTTTCTGCAGCATACTGCTGTGTATAAGCCTCCCAAAGCCCTCTGGGGTGGAAGATGCTGGGAATGGCTGTTTGGGAAAAAACCTGAATACCTCTGAGGTAAACAGAGAGATATGAATACTGGAGCATAGAAAAAAGGAGAAGCAGGTTTGTGCAAGGACATGTTGCAGCCAGAATGCTTTACTATGTTTTCTTAATATCTACAGTGAAATTTCGAATTGTGAACCTTGATGACAACCTTAAGGTCATTAAAAATGAGGTGAGTATCACCTTGTGCCTTTCTAGAAGTAGGAGCTTCAGCGTGAGGCACATTAAGAGGCTCATGAAGAGATATCTTCCTTCATGCCTGTTAAACCATAAGAATAAATTGTCTTATGAGGAAACCACTCATCCACTGGTCCCTTGGAGAAAGACCAGTGTAAACTGGCACAGAGGGAGGAGGAGATGTGGGGTCTGGATGGGGCAGAAATTTCTGCTCAGGAATTTCTGAACTGTGAGTCAGGCAGTTCTTTATACTGGTCCACATGGATGCTGTTTTACAAAACTGAGATTGTGTTCCTCTTGTTTTTACAGTATTCCCAGATATGGCTGCAGGTAAGTGGCAAAGAAGGCACCAAAGGGATATATCTGCCTCTTCTACTGTGATCTTTTGCTCCCAGAGTTGTGCCACAAATGTAACTTCATGAGGTTATGGCTATATTTCAGGCTCAGCTGAAGGTTTTTATGTGTGGTCAGCCTGGGTTCTTCTCGGACCAGTGCCTCTGTGGTGCACATAGCTCAGCAAAAGAAGGACAGTACCAAACCTCTGCCCAACACCCTGGCTGCACAGGGCACAGGGACAGGTGCTCAGTAGATGCAGCACAGCTGCTTCTCCTGCCAGTGGTGTTATGATATTGCCATTTCCCAGTAGTTTTACTCTTCTTGGCAGTCTTTGTAACTCCAATATTTACTAAAATTATACTGGAGGGAAGTGAAGGTATATCTCCTGGCCATCTGGAGTCCTCTCTACTGGGTCAAGTTTAAGCCCTTGTAGTGCCCTCTTGTGCCTGAGTATGGCTGGACCTGCCAGGTACATGTGTTCCCAACGTGACTCATGGCTCTGCTTGTCCTTTCCCAAGTAGGATCCTGAATACAACCGTATTGCTGAGTGGCTGAATGTAAAGTCAAATCATGGCATTGTGGATCTATCCTTCCCCCTGGCTTCTGAAGCATCCCTTGGGAAGTATACCATCTCAGTGCAGCAGGACATGGCTCAAAGAACCTTCAGTGTTGAGGAATATGGTGAGACTCCAGCATCAGAGGGGAGGGAGAAGCAGTGTGGGTAGCTGGAGAGGAGAACAGGGTGATGCAGCTGTGTTCATCCCACCTTTTGCCTTGGGAGAACAACAGAATGGGGACAAGGATGGGTGGGTCTGTGTGCACACCTCACATGGGGCTGGAGATTCTGCAGCTCCATAGGGTACAAAGGAGAGGCTGTGGGCTGACATCTCACTCTACCTGCATCTGGGCCCTGTAATGAGCACATTTTACTGCTCATTGTCACCCTTTTCTGGGCTACGTTTGTCATCCACTCAAGTCAGCTGCTATAATGGGAAGTGGAATCATGTCTTGGTCCCATTAATTGCCATCAGTAAAGACAAAACCCTGTGCCATTTAAATGTTTAAGCTTGACTGAGCTGGAGCAGAAAGCAGTCCCATGTGCAATTGCAGCAGCAAATACAGGGTTGTGTGGCTGGAGGGAGTAACTCGTTTGCAGCATTGTGATGAAGAACTGGGGACATCACTGTCTTTCCCTCATCTGGACTGCAGCTATAACACAACTTCTGTCAGTGTCCATACTCATCCGTACCATCCACTGTTCTTTTCCTCAATCCTTGTCTTACTCTCTTCCATACAGTGCTGAAAAAATTTGAGATAAAAATTGAGCACCCTCCACATATCACTACAGCAGATGAGGAATTTCTGCTGAGTGTCTGTGGCAAGTGAGTACATGATACTGTTGTGATCTCTGACCTTTGATTCCACTGTCACCTCCAGATTTGTCATAAAAAAGACGTGGTCTTCCACTTGTCAGTATGACCTTTTTGCATTACCCTGTGTCTTGGGGAGACAGATCACTCAGATCACTCTCTGGAATGGGCTCCTTCTCACGCCTGGTCACTTACTGTGAGGCTGAAGGCCATTAAAGAGGCTGGGTATAGTGGGTGGGAGGGATGCAAAATGATTTTAAAGGATGAGCTAAAGTTCCCGAGCAAACAAGGCACAAAGTAAAGCTCTCCTGGCTCCACTTCCCCTGAGGAGGATGATTGTCCTATATCAATATTCTGCTGACAGTCAGCAGACTGTCTTTTGATTAATGTTTCTCTCCTTTGACATAGGTATACTTATGGGATGCCTGTTCAAGGGAAAGTAGAAATTACTGTTATGACATTATCCCAGGCAGTGGGAACATGGAACGAAAGGGAAAGCAATTCTACAAGTTCGGTGATTCAGAAGCAAGGCGGCTGGGTAGGTGAACAAATAGGAGATCACAAAGCATTGTGCTGGAAATGTCTTTCTGCCCCCTTAACCGGCCTCAGTGCACCTCAGATGGGCACCAACCCGCTCAGTCTGTTGCCTTCCCAGCTGCTGGACACGATCAGACCATGGATTCCGCTCCCCTGTAGCTTGAATGACTGCTCTAGCTGCACATACCTGACTCTGTGCTTCGGGAGAAGGTGCAAGCTATGGGCAGCAGGGGTGCCTGGGACCTTTTCCAAGGGTCTGTAACATATTGTATGCAATCAGATCACCCCATCAGGTGGGGCTATTCAGATCACCAGACTATTGAGCCCTGTGACCACTCCCACCAATAAGCAGGCTATCAGAGCATCACATGGACTGGGATCCATGTCCTGTTTCTTGCTCTATCCCTGCACAATGGGTCATCTTAAGACTGCTAGTGTCTGGTCTGAAATTATGTCCATTGCTGGTTACACTTTCTTCTCATCTGTGTCCATTATTTTTTTGTGGTTCACATTTGTTTTTTTCCCACGGGTTTCAGATGCAGCTCTTTTGGCCTGAGAGCCACAGGAAAATATTTCTAAATGTCAAATGAGCCAGCAATGAGCCAGAATATAAAAATCTAGCTGGAGCTTTTAAAATGCACTCCAGCTGGAATGCTGTGCAGTCTTAGCTGTGCAAAACATCAGATGAATGCCAGCTCCACATGGCATGTAAGAGGCCCTGAAAGGTTCTCAGGAGCACTTCACAGGCATGGCTAGAAACACTGGCTATACCCAGTCTCTGCCTCAATGATTGGCAAAGCTCTTGCCATCTGTACCTGGCAGGATGCCTGTGTTTAATATGGCCATGTCACAGGAATGGTCATGTCTGGAAAGCCACACTGTCAGGCTTTATTCATCAGGGCCTTAGCATTTCAGGGAGACTTTTAGCTCACATAATGAAATTCATGCTCCCTCAGCTAGAGGATTCAGGCTGAATCCAGACTCCTGAGTTTCTCCGTGACATAATTAACCCTTACGTGATTTGCCTTAAGTACTTTTTTTGCCACTTTTTTTTGCCACTTTTTTTGGTGATAGTTTAATCCAAGAATATTGATTTTCTTTTCTGCCTAAGGTATCCATGATGAGTTTTTGCAGTTAGGATTTGGGAGCTTTCCTCTGTTCCAAAAATATCTGGAAATACTTCTTTAGGATTGCCTGGCATCTATGGAACAGCTTGTCTTCCTCCACACCACACTCTTTCTCTCTGTTCTCTCTCTGCAGACAAATAAGGATGGCTGTGCTACTTTCACAATAAAGACAGAAGCTCTGGAAATAAATGAAGCTGACATCTATGTAACTGCAGAAGCAAGACTGGAGGAAAATGGAACAGGTACTGGATAATATGTGGAGCATTGCCTTCTTCACAGGCAACATTTTTGGTTTTGGTCTTTATATGGCAGTGGAATTTATTTTGGAAAAGTAACTTTAAGGTTTCCAAATCTTCTATCATGGTAATAGTCTCTATTCTAGTACCTCTTACATTTGTTTCCACCAGATTTCCTAATCCTCTTCACCATTCACCTCCTTTCACATGTGTATAACTCTTTAGTGGTTGCTGGGACACCAGGGTGTTTCTCAGCCAGTTGTAAAATGCTGGACTGTTTATAACAAGGCAATCATCTCGTTTCCCTTTATCTTCAAAAACATAAACAAATAAACATATAAATAAACACTTATAGGCTATGATGCATCATGTAATGAAGCAGGAAGCCCAGAAAACTTGAGAGAATCATATCCTAGAAGGATGTATTTTCTCTCCTAAATTTAGAGCTTGTAGATGTTGTAGGTACTGCTGAACTGCCTTTTTTTCTTCTGCTTCCCTAAGAGCTCTGCTTCAGATTCAACAGATTTTTCATCTCCCCATACAGGAGTCTATTCTGTGGAAACAGCTCTAATTCCTGTTGCAACAATAAGGAAATCTGTGGTGTTTATCAACCTCCATCCATTCTACAAACGTGGGATACCATACACAGGGAAGGTAATATTCATGGATCCCTTCTCTGCTGAGAATGCATCACAGATATAACCTCTTGTAGGAAGAAAGGAGCAATCTCCAGGAAAGTAAATGCTGCTCTGCTGGCACCCAGAAACTAGGAGTGAAGCCTCCTGAAGAAGAAATTTTTTTCTCCCCATCCTAACAGTGTATTTCCTGGACTGGAATTCTGGGGCCAGCTGCAGTTTCTGGAGGCTTCCCCAGGAGTATCTCCTGAAACCAATCTGTGCATATGGGATGAGGGTGGCGTCAGCAGGCACATAACATTCCCTTTGGATGAAAGCTCATGGTAACTTGGCAGAAATCTCTAAAGCCTTGCATATCAGTTCACTGGCAGTCATTTCTGACTCAGGTCCCTGGGGTGATGCTAGGACTGCTGTCCTGGGGCTAGAAACACTTTCACCTGGGCCAGTACTGAGTACCTGTACATGGAGGGCAAGAAACATCAGGAATTAAGTTGCTGGGGATAAATCTCTTTCTGATCATCAAAGATCCTGCAGCATTGTCCAAGAAACTTCTCAGGATCTGAGGAATTCACCTTTTCTCCCAATAGAGGTGTCTCATTTGCCTGTATTAGCATTTTGTTCCAGTTCGAATAGCTTCAAATTGTTGGTTTCGTGTATTTATTGGACTTTTATTTGGATCCTTCCAGCTGGTCTGAAAGCTAGAAGGGCTGAGAGAACCCAGTGATAGAAGCAATTAGTATTAAGCACTAGCAGTGCCTCAGAGTCTGGCACAACAGGGCATTAACTTCCTCCCCTTCCCTACAGATGTTCTGCCACAGTGAAAAGTCTCCCCTCAGAAATGAAACAGTCTATCTAATAGTTGACGTCAATGATGAGGAGACAAAGCTGTCATTCCTCACAGATGAGAAGGGGGAAGCTCACTTCACACTGGATACCACCAGTTGGAACAGCACGATGGTTTCTCTGAGGGTGAGTATCAGCCACTGAAAATCTTTTGTCTGGTGTGGGCTGTTCCCCATGAAAAGATAAAAGAGGAAAATGAGATTGTGATCAAATCTACTAGACTTATATTTTTAAAGCTTTGTAAGACAAAATCTCATAAGAGACTTTAAAATGACGTTTCAACAAATTATTTTAAGCATACAGATGTGCAGTCTGCCATCAGCTCAGGTGATAACAGAGTTTCAGCAGGTGTACAAGTTCCCTGGCATCACTTAATACTAATTATATTTCCACCTTGTGTTTGTGTGCTTGGAAGGGTACCTACAACCCTCCAGGTAACAAGAGTACATTTCCTGGTGAAAGTGAAGGAGACGATTTCCACTGGCTGAAACCTTTCTACTCTGAGAGCAACAGCTTCCTTGAGATCAAGGCCAAGAATGATGTGATGTCCTGTGATCAAGAGCAGGAAGTGCAGGTGGATTATATCCTTTCCCAAAATAAACTTGGCTCTGAAGAAGACCACATTGATTTCTACTACTTGGTGAGCACAGAAGACAGGTGATTCTCAGGGCAAGGTTATGCTTACTGGCATTTTACCCTTTTCTCACAGCACAGAGATACTCAAAGGAAAGGCAAAGCTACTCCTAGACAGTCAGTTTGTGACTTCTGTTCTGCCCAAACCTCTGCCTGCTTTCCACTTCCTGGACCTGCTGCATTGCTTTGTTATCCATGTCTTGACCTATGCTTGGGTGATAGATGCCTGCCATTTGCCCCACTTTCAATTATGTCCACATGGATGGCAGTGGAGGGCTAGCCCGAACTCTGCCCAGAAGGTGTGCCCCAGATGTGTATCTGTGTCTGGGGCAATCTGTCTGAGAACTAAGAGGCAATTTCTGGGGCAGCTGACATTCCCCCGCCTGTATCTTTGCAGGGAAAAGCTTGAGAGGCCCTTGCACAGGCCTTGATGCACAGCAGAAGTATGTAACAGTGTTTTGATGAAGTCCATTTCAGGAAAGTGAGTCAAAGCAAGGGTGTGACTAAAGCCTAGCCAAGAGGTTATGACTCTCTTGATTACTGAACTGGTCTCACTTGTACAACCAAAAAGTACTGTATCCTAGAAAGGCAAAGGTCAGAGTTCACTGGGTCTTAAGAGCAGCTGCCCATAGCTTCAGAAGTACCTCTGGCTTTGCAAGCAGCCCCACCTTCTCATGGCCTAACCAATACCCCTCAAGCCCTACCCAGCTATGCCATCAGCATCTCTGCTGCAGAACTCTGGAAATCATATCCTGCCAGAAGAACTTCTGGGACAACATTTGTCAGGCGTCATTCTCTCTTCTTATGTTCTTTTCACAATCTCCTCATGCTCTTGGAATTCAGACCCTTGAATGGCATTTCTTTTTGTTCTTCAGGTGATAGCAAAAGGCAAGATCCTCTTCAGTAGAGAGAAGAAGGTGCCAATTACTCAGCACGAGAGTGAGTAAAAACATGAGAAGTTAGGTGTCTCATAACACACCCTAGAAAACTGACTGCTCTCCAATGACTGTCTGCAGGTGTTATTCTTATCCACAAGTGGGAAATACTGAACTGAGTTCTTAGTGGTGATCCTTCTCCTAAGACCAACACAATATCCTCTCAATTCAGTGTCTTTCTAGGCAACTGTCCTCCTTCTGTCTTGTCTAATTGATCTAATATCCAACTTATGACTTTGCTGCTAACTTGTACTTTTGGAGAAGACAAGAGTCAAAGAAATGGCTGATATGCTTGGTTTATTGTTAATTTGTGACATTGTCTGTGTGGGGTGTTATCCATGTCTTGACCTAATTTTGTTCTAATCTGCAGGTAGAAGTTATTAAGTCCCTCTTTTGATTCTTAATGTGTGTCTTACTCCAATGAGTTGATTTGTTTGGATGTTGTCCCTCTCTTCCTTGCTGCTGTTTTGTGCAGATATGCAGGGCTCTTTCTCATTGACTCTGCCTGTTGGCAATGACTTCCTGCCTGACATCAACCTTCTGGTGTATGCCGTCTTCTCAGACGGAGAGGTGGTGGCTGATGTGGAGCAGTTTGAAGTGGAAAAGTGCTTTAGACATAAGGTGAGCAGAAATGACACAAGGAGTGTGACAGCATCCTTGATGTGCTCTGGTCTGCTGCAGTTCCTGGTCCTATTTTATCCTTGCCCAATTGGTGTAAGCTGGATATGTGCAAAACCAGATGCCCAGTATTTTGGGTAGGAAATGAGACAGGTAACCTCCTTCTCCCTGAATGCTTAGTCCTTGCTCAAGGAGTAAACCAGGTCCCCTTGAACTCTTTTTTGCCCCCATTCCCTGTTACTGACTTGGGAACACACTGTCCCTCATAAACTCCCTAAAACAGGAGAGAAACCTGTCTGTTTAGCTCCCCGTGGTAATTCTGGCTATGGCTGTGTGCACTGCAGCCTCTTTAACCTTCCCAATGGATTGCCAGGATGGCCTGATTCCCCCCTCATCCCCTTTCCCCACCTTATTCGAAGTCTTTGCTTCTGCTACCCAGACGTATGAGAGTCACAGGGTCCCACCCTCCAAGGCTAAGCTCCCAGACCTTGTCTTCTTTTGCAGGTGGAACTGGAATTCTCACACAAGGAGGAGGTCCCAGGATCAAAAGTCAGGCTGAACCTCAAGGCTGCTCCAGGGTCCTTGTGCTCTGTGCGAGCTGTTGACAAGAGCGTCCTCCTGAAGAAGAACCAAACCCTAACAGCAGACAGTGTGAGTGCAGCGTGCTGTGGCCAACCCCCTAATGCCTGCCATGCCCCTTCTTCGGCCTCTTTGGAGCAGTTATGGGGTGGTCTTGCTCCTCATCCTCAGCTCTGTGCTCTGAGGCTCTGCCTGAAGGGTGGTGGATGCTACATGGCACTGCAGGGGTAGGCAGGGAGAGCTGCTTCAAGGAAATGCTGGTGCTTTCTGCCTGAAGGGAGAGTGCTCAGCAGCCTCCCTCACATCCACATCTCTGCTCTACCACCTTCCACCAACCAGTGAAGTTAAGCCTTTAAAATGGAATTTTGCCCTGGCACGGTGCTCCTATCCCTCTGCCCCAGCCACTGCTGAGTTATAACCATGTGACAGATCAGTGGTTCGGAGCAGTTCTTTAGAAAACTGTAGCTAGACGAGAGCACCCAGAGAATACAGTGGCTGGTGAAAAGTGGTCAGGATTTTGTCAGCCCCCCGGTGGATTCTGAGAATCAGAAGGGTTGGAGGTACCTACCTTGAAGCAGCTGTGTGTTTCAGAGGAATGAATTTAAAACTTGGAGCAAAAATACTGCAAAAATTGAAAATCCGAACATAAATCCACAATGTGTACCAGAGATAAAGCAGGTATATGCCTCTTGCAAAGTTGTAAGTTAAATTATAGGAGTACAGTGTGCTACAAAGAACCCTCACTAAATCCAGGGGGATGCACTACACCTGTTGATAGAGCCCACAGTATGATCTGGTGGTCCATTTCATAGAAATGCTGTTCTAGTGCAGAGCATTTGTGTCATCTACTAACAGGTATTTAAAGTAATAATCTTTAAATATGTAAGTCAGATGTTCCAATGCCTTGTGTTTAAACTGAAGCATTTTTATCCTAATTTTGCACCCTTGTGTTGAAAGGCTTGAACTGTCTTGCAGCCTAAAAGCCACTTGTCTACATGCACTGCTTGGATTTATGTCCTTTAGTATATATTATCATATATGTGTCCTTTATATTACGTCCTTTAGTGTAAGCTGGGTTGGTGCTAACTTCCTCAACTGCAAAGCTCTTCAATATGTAATAGAGGCCTACAACCCAAAAGTCTGATCTGTACATGTGCTTATTGGCCAGCTCTGTTTGAAGACCTGTGCTTTTCCATTGCAGTTGTATGAGGAATTCTTCGAGGACAGCTTCACGGTTGGAGGACGGGGCTTGCCTTACCGCCTGGAAGATTTTGAGGCATACCCTTGCCTGCCCCAGCAGCCCAGCCCCCACAGAAAGGCTCGGATGGGTGCACCATGGTACCAAAGTGAGGCTGATGTCTATAACCTGTTTAAGGTGAGTGCCTACACCTCCTCTAAACTTTTCCTGAGCTAGTGAGTTCCAATATTCCGTCCTGAATGCCTACAAGAAGTCGTCTGTTCCTTGTTGATCAGTGTAGCCACACTCCTTTGGGGCCTATGGGGAAGGCTGAGTAAGCATAGTACAGACCACCTAATAAGAAAAAGATAGTGTAAAAATGAACAAATTTACTTCAGGCTCCCATAACTACAAAGGGGTTATACCCTTTGTACCCTCAGCAGTAATACCTGAGCACCTCACCATATTCTGACCAATCACCACTTGGCTATTATTTCATTTACAAACTACTCTGTGTTTCATTGAGTGTCTCCTTACTTATCCTCAGAGCAGTTTTAATAAAAGACAGTCTTTCACAGTTTGGCTTTATAGCTAACTGTCAAGACAAACAATGAAAAAAACGAAAGCGCTAACAAGCATGATAGCCAGAGAGGTGTTAACATGTCTGCTAACTGAAATGCAAGAAATGCTGCTTCTGGCAGTATGCTCTTTAATAAAATATATGCAAGTTGAAGCACCTCAAAATAGGAGAAGAGGGTAACAACACACTGAAAGCAACCCAAAATATAGTCTGAATTGCATGAGTTTCTTAAGTTGACAAAACTCTGCCATACAAATATGGACCCTGATTCCCTTCAAAAGGCATGTTACTGTGCTGTCTCCTAGATGCTTATTCTTTAGACTATGTGTCAGTGCTGGGGTC
Organism: Sturnus vulgaris; assembly: GCF_052056855.1. NCBI lineage: Eukaryota > Metazoa > Chordata > Aves > Passeriformes > Sturnidae > Sturnus > Sturnus vulgaris. The sequence continues at coordinate 33,687,760 of NC_142244.1, forward strand.
AAGCATATGAAGTGCATATTTAGTTGAAATCTACTTGTATGAGAAGTAATATTTGCTCCCAGTATTCCTTCAAAACTTTCCTTTCCTCATGTACTGGTCAGAGTCGGAGCCTGTAAGATTATGCACATAGATATTATGCATATAGATATAAATAAGCAGCATTTAAAAGTGTTTCACCACTGGCCACCAGCCTTCATTTGATACCCATGATCACAAGATAGTTTCGACATTCCTTTTTCTCTTTTATTTATCAATGATTTACTGTCTGTACTATTTTCCCAGAAACTGCGCATGAAAATATTTACCAACACTAGAATCAAGAAACCTGTTTCCTGTGTGCTTCCAGGCTTTAAAAAAAAGATAAATCTAAGAAAACTGTCTATTGTTGGTAAGGAACAGACATGCCCAACTTCCTGAGTGAAGGGTCTTCCCTCTCCCAGTTCTGGCCAGCCTGCAGCTGACACAGCTGACCCCCATCCTGCTGTGTTTCTTGTTTATGTATAACAGCAACAAAGCTTGTGTCCATTTCAACAGACCTGATTTACAAATCACAGGTAGAAGCTCAAATCTCCATGCTTTCTTGGTGTCCCTGTGTTGTGTTTTTCATACGAAGTGTAGTGTGCTCTCTGCCATCACTTTCACAGATTATTTAAAGGAGTGTGACTCCATTTTAGCATGCTGTCTCCTCCTGGATCCAGACCAAATTTGGATCCGTCAGACTGAGCCTTGGGCTAAACTCTATCCAACTCTGTCTCCCTAAAGCTCTGTTCCCCAAAGATACCCACACCTGTATCAGATTCTTATTGAAACACCAGCCCTGCCCACTCATATTTTGTGTCACAAAACATTTGTGGTTTGTGTTAGTTTGCCTGTGAATGAAGAGCTAGTTTCACCTGTAGCTATAGATGCTGTTTCCTGAGATATCACTTCCTTTCTACCAGGCATCCAAGCTACCCATGCTGATTCTAAACCTCTCTCTGATGACAAGGAGAAGCCAAAACCACGGACACTTTTCCCAGAGACCTGGATTTGGGATTTGGTCTCTGTCGGGTTGGTAACAGCCTTGGCCTTCCATCCCCAGGGACACTCCTGGACTGCTTCTAAGCAAGTCCTCCTCTTCTGCTTGCTGCTGTAGGGGTGATGGACAAGCCTCTCTCCAAGCTGCTGTACCTGACACCATCACAGAATGGAATGCCAACACCTTCTGTGTTGCCGATACTGGCTTTGGTTTCTCGCCTCTGACCTCTCTTAGGGTCTTCCAGCCGTTCTTTGTGGATGTATCAATGCCATACTCTGTGATCCAAGGAGAGACTTTCAGCCTAAGAGCCACTGTCTTCAACTACCTCAAGGACTGTATCCAGGTGAGTTCCTCCAGGTGAGTTCCCCCAGTTACATGGCCTCTGTCAGAACAAAAACTTGAGCCCAAAGGCAAGCTCTGAGCTCCTCAGGAGCCCTAGGTGCTGGTATCTGGGTCATAAAGCACAACCTCGCACTTCATGACCCAGGGTATTTGCTGCTTGGTGCAGCGCCTGTTACTAACACTAACCCAATGTGTGCTTGTGCATCCAACCACGCTCAGATCCACACCACCCTCACAGAGACCCCAGAATTAGAGGTGGATGCCTGTCCAAGATGCCAGTTCACCAGCTGCCTCTGTGCCAACGAAGCAAAAACCTTTGTGTGGAACGTGACGGCGACCAGGCTGGGTGAGGCTGGGCAGAGGGATGTGTGGCAGCTCCTGGGAGAAGGGCTGGAATTTGCCCACGTCTGCATGTCTGGGCCTAATCCTTGTACATAGAGCTGTCTGCTGTAAGTGCTCAGCACTGTGTCCCTGTGCTCCCTGCAGGCAGAGTGAATGTCACCGTGAGCAGCGTGGCAGAAGAGTCACACAGTCTGTGTGGTAACAGGATTGCTGTGACACCTCTGCAAGGAGAGAGAGACACAGTGATAAAATCTCTTCTTGTGAAGGTTGGTCACATCTCAGGGTGGAGAACCCCTGGGGACAGGGGTTTGTCCCCTGGAGCAGTCAGCAAGATGCTAAGAAGAAGTTTAGCCCCTTCTTGGACATCAGACAAACTTGCTAAGGCAGGGTGATTTCCTTTCCTGTCTTTTCTATCTGAAATACTCTTTCCCCATCTGCAGCCAGGAGGTGTCCTACAAGAGAAGACCCAAAATGCCATTCTCTGTCCTGCAGGTAGGGGACAAAAATTCCTAACTGCCATTGATAATGAGACCAGGATGGAAGGGACAGGGTTAATGTAAATACCCAGAGGTGGGGGAGAATTAATCAGAGAGCAAGCACTGGTGGAACCATCCTGCCTGGGAGAACAACCACTATAATTTGTCTATGTCTATGTCAATCAAAAGATTGTAATTTCCTGTATTGAGGCATTTGCTCGCAAGTCTTGGCTCCTGTGACTTAATGTTACATTATGCTTCACCTGGATCTCCTTGGATGCTACACTTGTATGAATGGCTTCTTCCATGGGATAAATGTTTCCATTCTGCCTTCCCCAGATAACACCATCTCTGAAGAGTTCTCCCTGACTCCACCTGCAGAAGTGCTGGAGGGATCTGCCCGAGTCACATTCTCTGCGATTGGTGAGAAAGGCTTTCTCTGCTCTTGGGTCTGTAGTGAAAAATCTTGCACAAAGCTTTGGCCTTGACCCAGCTCCTAATGAGATCATTTGTAAGGGGTGTGATGTTGGCCTCAGAAATGTTGATTAAGTAATCTTTTCCAGTATTTACTCCTCTCACAAAGAATGATTCTCAGTGATCCCCAAGTGTCTGGAAGAAAAGGCACAAAACAGGATATCCCCTCTGACTCCTGTCATTGCCATCCGCCTAAGTGAACTAAAACTATCCCTGCATCTTTCCACCAACATTGTCTATGTAATTACTTTCCCACCTTGATACCCACCCAGGAATGACAGCTCTCTTTACCTTTCTTAAGACCCCCTCAAGCTTCCTTTCCTCCTCCCAGAACCATGATGGTCTCCCTTCTTGTGCTGGCCTAATGTAGCAGGGGGCACCAGAAATCTCAATCATGTTTGTTCAGGCAGGGACTGGCTCTTTTTTAGGATCCCAGCAGGGTCTAGGGAAGGCAGCAGTCCTTTTGTTTCACACTGCTCAATATCTGTGCCTTTCCTTTCTCGTGTCTCTTCTCTCAAATGTAAGGTGACATCATGGGTCCAGCACTTCAAAATTTAGACCAGCTGCTAAGCATGCCCTTTGGCTGTGGTGAACAGAACATGGTCCAGTTTGCACCAAACATCTTCATACTCCAGTACCTGAACAAGACTAAACAACTGAGCCCAGAAGTTAAGGATAAAGCACTGACATTTCTGACAACAGGTAAGCATTGTCCTTCTTCCTTCTGCTGCAAAATGAAGCTGCTAGAAATCAAGAGTGTGAAGCACAGATCTGCTGGGGAGCTGAAGGGCAGGAGTGGGAGCGACTGCCAGAGCTGTGACAAAGGAAGGTATCACAGAGAAAAGGGAAATGTCTCATGGAAAGCAAAGTTTCTGAAGAAAGCACAACTTGTCTCTGCCGGTAATTAAGGTACTAAGTCTGCTTTTTTTGAGAAAGGTGTAGGTAATTAGTGCTTTCCATCATTATGTGATGGCTGTTGATTCTCTTATCAGTCCAAGGCTGACAGAAGAAGCACCTTGTGAAAATAGGGCATCAGCTGCTATTACATGGAATAAAGAGTAGCCTTTGGGAGCAAATAAGAGTTCAGTACCTTAATGTTTCCCCATATTTTAGAAAACATATTTTGGGGTCATGTCAATTCTCTGCAGTATAATCTGAATTTAATATAGTGCCAGTGTCTGTCTCATGTTGTAATGTACCTCATATTTCACCTTGCCAGTCTCTTTGTCTGGACAGGATTTGTCTCCTTTTCTTTCCTCCTTCCTCTCTGGTGCTGCAAGCATGTACTGAGCACATATACATGTATCTGGGGGGGGCGCTACCAAGAGAATGGTGGTGGCAGAGAGGAAAGACAAAGGATAAACAATAAGGCCATGAGGAGGGTGGAGAGAGAGCAAGGAGATGCAGACAGCATTCTGCCCTCAGAGCTCAAAGGCATGGCCTTGTTGCCTCCTGTACATGCCATAAAAAGTGCTTTCTTGAGTCCCAACACGGCTAGGAGAAGTGCTGAAAAGCAATTAGGGTTTCATTTGTGTCTCCTCTAGGACAAGTCTTCCCCCTCACTCCTGCTGCTCTTTTTATTCCCAGCTCCCTGGCACATGGGGAGCCATGAGGTGGCTGACCATGTCACCTTTCTGCAAAGCAGCAGGGCAGGTACCCACAGCACTTGCTCCAGACAGCTCCAGTGATGCAGAGCAGCAGCATGGCCACGTCAGCAGTGCTGTGCCACTGCTTTTGTCACACGGATGCTGTGGGATGCAGGGGAGCTCTGGGGGGTGTGCTTGTCTCTGCAGCTCTCACTGTAGGACCTGGTGAAGCCTCTTGCTGTGAAGCAATCTCCCCGTGGCCAGGACACAGTTTGAGGTGCTACAGGTGCCCACAATCAGCCACGTCCTGTTGTCACAGGTTACCAGCGCCAGCTGCTCTACAAACATGACGATGGCTCCTACAGTGCCTTTGGCAAAGGGGATGAGCAGGGCAACACCTGGTGAGCGACCAGAATTGCTATTGTGTCGTCCTTGCTTGTTCATCTCCTGCCTGTGACATGGATTCCTCCGTGCTCTGCCCACAGGCTGACAGCTTTTGTAGCCAGGTCCTTTGGGCAGGCCAGCTCTCACATTTACATCGACAAGGACCACGTGCACAGCGCTCTGCGCTGGCTGCAGGAGCACCAGCTGCCCAGTGGCTGCTTCCAGAGTGTGGGGAAGCTCTTCAACAATGACCTGAAGGTATGGCTGCCACATGGGAGTGGGAGCAGGAGGAACTCCGTGTGAGGTACAGGGTTGCTTCCTCAGCTTTTCCACTGTGAGCAGTAGCACAAAGCAATGTTCCATGGCCTAGCACAGCTAAGGCATCTTCCCAGAGCTGAATGAACAACATGGCCTAAAACAGCAGTCATTTCCTCTGTGTGAGGTTTTAGACTCTTGCTAGGCTTTCTTAATTTTCACTTTAGCCAAAAGACAGCACAGCTAATTGTGCCAAGGCACTACAAAAGCACAAGGAAATGAGAAACATTTTTATATTTTAGTGCTTGTCTAGAATATCTCGGCTGGATTCTCCCTCTTCTCATACCTTACAGTGCACAATACTTTATGTACTCTAATATAGGATTGTCTGGAGACACAGTTGTCCCTCCACTGCCCCAAAATATGATTCCTCCTGGAACTTGGCATCCCCCAAATGGTCCCTGCAGTGTAGCTGGAAATGCACCAAACTCTTGGTGAACATGCTTTAGAGCTTAGGTACCGAGCAGTACATGTACAGTATGGCAATACTTGGGTTAATCGCCTTTGTAAAGGTACAAATAATCCACTCTGGTCAGATTACAAAATTGCCCACATTAAATACAAGGCAAATTTATGAAAGGAAACAGGCTGCTACATTCATAAAACAAAGGGTTACACATTTTTTCCTAAAATTTGTGTACAAAATAAAACCAGAGCGTACATGTAGAGTGTTCATCCTTGTCTGACTGTCATTAATTTCCCCCACTGAGCTTTCTGTCTGAATAGAACTTTTTGGAATAGGGTTTGCACCTCCACCTGCCTCACAAAGTTTCTTCTAGTCAGTGTGAATGACACTTCTTAGCATCTTAGCTCCATTTCCCCCTCTCATTTTAGATGTATTCTAGTCTCATTTCTGAGGATGTAAGCAGAACCTCCCAGGAATGAATGTCCTCTGGGATGAAAAGCAGCTCCTGAAAACCTGTAATGTGTGTTAACACACATTAACCTGTAGTTTCTCAAAGTCAGATGACTTATATGTAAACTTGCATAACTTCCTGTATGCAAATCCTGCATCATAAAAACGTTATTCAAGTGTACAGTGGTAACATATTGAATAAAATAAATTGCTTTATGGTTTCCTTCATGCCTTTCTATGAGAAGGAATATCTAGACTATACAAACAACGTGGCTGAGACTGCCCTCAACAGCAAACTTTCAGAATGTTCAGCAAGTGAGCCTGGAGGGCTTTCCTGTCCAAGAATGCCTAGAAGCACATTTCTGTTGTCTCTCAGATGCAGTTTTTGAGGCTATACGATGACAGGCAAGCAGTGGTTGTGTTTTTCCTTTTCTGATGACTGTCTGTGTGCTTGCAGGGCGGTGTGGATGATACAATCTCATTAACAGCCTATATTGCTGCTGCACTGGTGGAACTCCATCTGGAGAGGAATGTAAGTCACGTCTGAACTCCTGCAAGGCTTGGGAGCATGCTCCACCATTCATTTGTCTCCTGGCTGGGGGCTTCAGGGAGTACCCAGCTTGAGCTGGTGAAAGGTTCTGTCATTCCCACCTTGCTACACAATATGAAAAACAGGAAAATTTTAACTTGGTGAGGAGTTCTTAATATAAATGGCCTGATTTGCAGCAAAGCAAAGCACTTGCTTTTCCCAGGTCATCTCAAGGGAAACAATTGTGTCTGAAAATAACAAAGGGCTTACAGGGAGAGGCAACGATTTTCATTAAACTGATCAACAGAGCTAAAGGAAAAAAAAAAGACTACTTTTCAGGTATGCACTATCCCCCCTCCCCCCAAATAAAAGCAGTGATCTTCAAGACAAGTGTAGACTGTTCTAGAAAAAAAGAACTGATATTCCAGGCTGAATGGTACAGTTCTAAAAACATCATGCTTTTCAGGATCAGACACCCACTACATGTGTGTCTGACAATTCTGAGCCAGCACATTACCAGATGCTTCCTACAGCTGGATTCTCCAGTGTATTAGCAATCCCCCATCCCAATGATAAGTCCAGCACACCTTTGCTTTCAACCCACAGTCAGTCATGCTTTGACCACTCTACCTCATGCTTCACAGTCAAGGATGTGTCTGGGATAGGTGTTCACTACGACATGCTGTTTGGTCAGAAGAAATTGACTTGGTTTGGATTCCTTTTTCAGGATACCATGTTGGATAATGCCTTACATTGCCTCAAGAAGGTAACACTTGATGAGACAAGCCTTTATGTCAAGGCTTTGATGGCTTATGTCTTCACGCTGAGTAAGGACATGGAGATGAGAAAGCAGCTCCTGGATATGGTAGAGAAGGAAACTGGTAGGTTGTTCCTTTGGGGTCCTAGAGATCATTATTGTGTTCAAGATCTGATCTCTGTAGCATTTAATTGCAGCATTCTGGGAAATTTAGCTATTCACAAATATGCTTTTGTATCAAAAAATCATAATTTATTCAAGCCATTAGAATCTCTAGTTTTCTCAGACCCAGGAAACAATTCCTAATCAAAAGCAGCAGAGGTGATCTATGCTTAACTTGTGCAGTTAAAATGCTTATTTGTGTCATGATGCTCCTGTCATTCTTCAGCAATTCATACATAGTACAAGAGATGTTGCAGAGCAAGCTTGTTTCATCATGTCTGTTCAGCTTCTGGTCAGGACATTTACTTGAAAAATTAGAACCTTTTGACTGCTTCCCCATTGCTGCTCTACTCAGCTCAGGGCCCTTGGAGGGGGGACCTTTACTGTTGTGCTGCTGAGTTTGGTTCTTCCTTTTGGCTCATTAGCTTGGGGAAAAACAGACTTCTGTCTTGAGTGAGGATGCTAGAGTGGGTGTTCAAAGCACCTAAGCCTATGGTTAAGCAGTTGGTAATATTATCTAAGTTGGTTAAAGTAAGTTCTTCCCCACATTTGCTTGTCTGACAGTGTGGTGAACTACATTGGGGGATGAAAACAGGAAAAAGAGGGAAAGAGGATTTTTCAGTCTGACTAGCTACAAGTGTTGAGTGTTGCCCACTGCATAGCCACACAAGCTGCCAGCTGGCTCCACAGGAGAGCCAATGGGCAAACTGGAAGGAGTAGATTAGCACACATTCAGTGCAGTACTTGTTCAGAGTTGCCTCTGTGATAATACACATGGAACAAGGGAAAAAACCTTCCACTATGATAAACATAATGAAAGTTCTCTGTAGAGGGCCTTAGCTAAATTCTGGACTCTTGAAGTTGGTATTATGCAAACAAGTGATTTGCTGGTTCTTCTTTCAAAAGTGAGGGTTTGTTCTGAAAACTGGCTTTGAATTTAAAAGCATTTAAAGTTTTCACACTTGTACCATTGCAGAAGATTCCTACACAATTAAGCCTCATACAATTAAGCTAAATTCTTAGCTGAATATGGTTAGTCCCCTACTACCATTGCAGCGAAATGTTCAGCTGGACTCAGATGTATTCAGTGCTTGTGAGCTTGGATCTGAAGTGGGAGCCCAGCTCTTGCTTTAAACTGCCCTTCATTATGCACTGCATAGTGAGGATGCCAGTAAAGTAAGTTGGGTAGTCTTGGGTAGTCTTTCTCCTCCAGTAACTTTACAGCAATTAGCCCTCAAAGACTGAGCAGTTCTTGTACAATAGGTACAAGTGACTGGAAATGAGTCCTAAAGCTTTTCAGCACAGGGGTCCTGTTACTCTGTGCTAGGCAAATGCAGAAACAGAAAAAGTGCTGAAGCTTGGAGACATAACTTTGAATATACAGGGATCTACAGTTCTTCTCTTCCAAATATTTCTTTCCCCATCAGCACAGCTACTGACATCACAATCTGATGATGAAAAGTCTTCTTCCATGATTGAGACAGTAGCCTACATCATCCTGGCTCATGTCTCCAAACCAGACTTGTCACTCAGTGAAGCCTCGGTGACCAAGCTTGTGCGCTGGCTCAGTTCACAAAGAAATGCCTTCGGAGGATTTGCTTCCACACAGGTAACAAACCAGGGAAAATCATGGGGGAAGGAGTTGTTGTGCCTGGAGTGATGTGCACATGTCTCATGTGCATGTCACTCTAGACCCATCCTTTGCAGACAAAGGTATATGAGCTGTGTTTGGGAAAGGGAGTGCCATGGGGAAACTCTTCTCTGTGTGGTGTAATTGGGATTACCCAGGATCTCTGGCACTGCTAAGCCCAGAGCTCACAAGCTGCCCATTCCAGGTAACAGAAATCATTCTGCTGCCTGTGACATGCACCCTACCTGTGCACTTAGTGGGATAGAGCCTGCCTGTGTCAGAGTGTGAATCAGGGCCATGAGGACTGTAGTTCTCTGCAGTCCCTGAACTGGTGTGCTGGGTCTTGTCCTGCATGGCCCCACAGCAAAGTGACTCTGACTCTCCCTCCAGGACACGGTTGTCAGCCTGCAGGCCCTCGCTCAGTATGCAGCCCTGATTCCTCAGGACATCAGAGATGTCAAGGTGGCAGTGAAAGGAAAGGGGGCTTCTCCACTGGAGTTCCATGTGCACAGGAACAACAAGTTGGTCCTGCATCAGGCATCTCTCCTTGCAGGCACGGGGACCTACACAGTGCAAGCGACAGGCAGGGGCTGTGTTTATGTCCAGGTGCGTATGCCTAAGGAACAGAGCTCTCAGGTTTTGCCTCTGACTACTGAAGTGAAGTTTGGCTTTAAGCAGGTACTATAGCCTCAAGTTCTGAGTAGGATTTTGCCTTCTAGGCAGAATCATGTCAAATTTGAAAGTACTCAGGTATACTTTGTTGACAGGGTTTCATGTAACCATCTCTGGTATCTTCTCAGAAATGTCTCAGCTTTTCTGTCCTATCCTGCAGAGGCATGCCATTATTAAGAGACCAGTAAATCTGAAGTCAAGAGTAATGAGACACAGAAGAGCACTTGCTCCTATTTTGAATGTGTATTGTTGATGTCAGGAGCTGGATACTGTATATCTTCTGACACAAATTTATTTGGGTTGTTACCACGTGCAGAGATGAGGAGTGATGTGGTACAACGGTCTTCTTATTCCAGTACACCAACACAACTGGTCCATCAGGAGGATACATCTTATTTTTTCTGACTGTTTTTATAGTCATCTCTTGTGAGCCATTCATGCAGCAAAGAACTCAAGTCACTCCCTGTGGAAACCTTTTTTGCTGGGTCACTTCTGTTCAATGATGCCTACAGAGAATCTTACGACACAGAGAATCTGCAAGCAGTGTGTAGTCAAGAGGACACAACAATTATTAATTGTTAATGTGTGTAGGAGGTATCTAGAGCCATACTGCTAGGCTACACTTGTGTACAGTCAATGAGCATAAGACATCTGATGAGCACATGCTGGGGGGGCAGTCAGTCTCCACCAGGCAGGTGGAGGAAGATTGACCTATGCTGCTCTTTGGATGAGTGTGATCATCCCTCCTGCTGAGTTGTCTTCTTCCAGTTTTTTGTTCTTCTTTCTTAAGGTATTGTAATTGCTTTACCAGTATTTTCCCCTTGAGATCTATGTCAAGAGTTAACAGTTACACTTCTTTCTCCTTGTGGGGCAGTATTTTAGCTAATGTGCTTCCTTGAACCTTAACAGCATTTTTTTATGAGACTGAATGAGGCTTTGAATCACAGATAGCTGAGTCTCCAAGTTTTTGGTTGCATTTGACAGGTGTATCTGATGCAATGTGCTAAACAGCACATCTCTGAACAGAAAGTGCATCTGATTCCAGCTGTGTTAGCCAATGAGTCCAACTGTGTTAGCCACTGGCTGCCAATCTCTTAAAGCTGGAGGCACAGGTAGTGCTTTACTCAGGGAAACTGGGGCACTTCACAGAGATGTTTTCTCCCCCTCCAGACTACTTTGTACTATAACATCCCACCACCAAAAACAGAAGAGGCCTTTGTCCTGGTTGTGGAAACAGTACCAAGAGATTGTGGTGGTGTCAGGAAAGAGTTTGACATCCATGTGTCTGCCAGGTATGAGATCCCTCGAGGCTCTTTCTTCAGTGAAAAAAGTATGAACCCAGTTGTATGACTGGAACCCCATGAAAGCCTCCTGTAGAATCAGAGACACAGGATTACTCTCTTCTTCTCCATGGATCCCAAAGAGATTGTTAACTGAGAATTAAGGCCTGGACAAGCATGGCTGTGCACTGGTAGTGTCTTGCAGAACCACAGCAACCATCTCAGGCAGCATGGAGATCTCAGGAGTCTCCAGAGCACCACCAGCTGAGCTCCCATGTTGAGGGACACTTGGCATCCTGGGCTAAACTGGCCCTGAGGTGGTTTCACATTCCCCCTGAATGTGAATCTCTGCTGGAACTAGACAGGGGACTCCAGTCCCTACCCATATTTTACTTACCTGCATCTGTCTAGGATGAGAGTCTTGATCCATATTCTCCATGCCTTACTGTCCTTACTGAAAGAGAACAACAGCAGCACTTCCACTCTCAGTCTGTAACAGCAAAGGTCACTTCCACCTGGTGGAGAGGGCAACAGGAAGCCATATTATTCCCATATTATTAACCATAATGCATTTGCTGCACAATCTGTGTCCATATTAAATGAGTAGATGGGGACTACTTTGTTGTCCCTTTGTACCACATTTAGACATGCTGCTGAGCTTTCGTATCACTCTAGGGCAGGGCAAAGTTTGGAAGTGTCCATTAATATCTCCTAGAAATGCTGTGCTGCCTTCCACATCTAATGTGCTTTTCTCCTAACCCCCTTCAGATATGTAGGGGACCGTGGGACGAGTAACATGGCCCTGGTGGAGGTGGAGATGCTGTCAGGGTTCATTCCTATTCAGAGCTCTGTGAAAGAGGTAAGACTTTTCCTTCGGCTTTCCTTGAAGATATCAAAATCTGTCTTCCAGATGTATCTCAATCAGAAATATCCAAACATTTAAGAAGTGCAGGAGAGTGGTAATTACAGGTGCAGGTATAACAGGCTATTTCACAAGGCAACTTTTCACTTGCACAAGTGGTTGTGCAGTTTTTCATGTTCACAGTGAGGATTGCATACACAGGAAAAGGTCAGAGAGATGATGAAAAAGCACCTAGTCAGAATCACCTGGGGTGCATTGGGCCCCTTTGCAGTTACTGGAGCCACTTTTAGGGATATTCCATAAAGTGATGTTGAATCCCATAGAGTTGTTCAATGACATGCTGCAGTGTTCCACACAATAGCTAGGAAGATCCAACATAGCCTCGTACTAACCAGTTTTCCCTTTGCTACAAGTGATGAAAGTAGGAACACGGCCCAAGGATACTTGTACCAAAACTGAAAAATATTTTCTAAGGCTTGGTATGCTCCCAACAATCTCATTGCTGAGGAAGGCAAACCTGGCTAGTCCTCAGGCTAAGCTAAGTGCTTTTATCAACAGTGGCTCACTGACAAATACCAAACCCACTGTGAAACAGGGAAGGCAAATAAGCTGATGTTAACCAAGCTCATCTCTTGCCTTCCTATACAGCTGGAGAAGGTACCCCTCGTGAAAAAGACAGAGATAAAACCAGACAAAATCACAATCTACGTGGACGAGGTAAGAGGAAGATCACAGGAAACTGCCCATTCAAGTAATAGCAACTGAAAGACTTTGCATGGGGACTTTTGCAGACTAGAAATACAAGTCTCTAGGCTGGTCAAACAGGATAAACTTTTCACAGGAGAGGAAGAGGGTGGAAGAACATGGAAAGATAGAAAAAAACCCTCTGATGCAGAAGGAGTAAAGTTAGTATGTAGAGGATTTTGAGATGATCAGTGCATTTCTGCTCACTTCCGTTCTTCTCTCTCCAGCTGGGTGAGAGTTCTCTGAAGCTGAACATCTCAGTGGAACAAGATATTGAAGTGCAGAATCTGAAAGCTGCAACAGTGCACGTCTATGACTACTATAAGCCAGGTGAGATTTCACTGACATTGACATAAAGGAGCTATTGTACCCCGCACTCAGACATAATTATGTCTGTGACCCTAATTCCCGTTAACTCCCTTATTCCAGTGCATGTCCTCCTGCAATTTCAAACTTGAGTTTCCTCTGGACAAAAGTTCGAATATTCAAGTAGCCACTTACCTAGGAAAGTTTTTGAGACAAGGCTGCCTGACACTATGATTATGTTGTGGGGTGTTATGTGTTTCACGACTGTGTTTGTTTTCCTCCTCTATCTTCAAGCTAGAAATCTCTGACGATTTCCCATGACTTCTTCAGCTTCTTAGCTCTCTTGAGAATACTTAGGCATTTATTTAAAATCAGTTTTACATAGTGCTACCCAGATCCACTAGAAGGCAGAGTTTAGTTGCATGCATTTCATGTATAGTGTAATAATCCTACCATCCATTGTGTCCTGCCATGTCTCGGAGGATAATAGGAAAATAATTTGTTACTCTTTAAAGCTGTAAATTAATTATTAGCACAGAGAAGAGAGATCTTGATGATATTTTGAGTCTCTCTGATTATTCTGTTCTCAGTATGAGACAAAACAGCGGATGGAACATTAAGAATTATTTTTTTTTAATTTGAGAACAAAATGGAAAAACTGCCTCTGGATATTTAGAAAGCAGCACTACATGTCATATACTAAATTCCATTCTTGTTTCCCCCTCCACACCATGGCAAGAAAAAGGCACTTTTTAATCCAGCTATTACAGAGCTAAATATTGTTGCCTAATATGCTCTCTCTCTGCTATTTCATCCTGTACAAGTATTTTTGTGCTTAGTACACACAATTTAAAGAGTGTTATCTGTCTGAAAATACTAATTATCAGTAAATAAGCAAGGCTACCAGGACATGATGTGTTTATTTACAAGAAATGTCCTTGCATTAGAAGGTATCACAGTGATCTTTTACAGCTATATGGGTTACATGTTGGGGGGACAGATTGCTGGCCTGACCACTAGAGACGTTTCTTTATTCCTTCATTCACAGTCTGAGGAGTGACAAATTAAGGTAGTGGGATGGTTGTGCTACTGATTAAGAAGTTTGGCACTACCCCACCATGCAGTCCTGCAGCTCACCACCCTTTCCCTCTTGTTTTTACAGACGACCGCACAGCAAGAGAATATGCTTTCCCTTGCAGTTCAGGTTAGTGTTAACAGGCTTCCAGCTGGAACAGGGCAGAGAGCTGGTGTAAGCAGGCAAGGCACCCCACCTCTGCTCTGCATTTAATCCTGTCATGTGATGCAGAGCCTTCTTGGACTGTAGGTTGAATTGGGATCGACTTACTAGTTGTTGGCACAGTTTCTAGCCCAGATATTAATCTCAATGTAGACTAAGATTTGAGCATACCATGGAAGGTTAAAATGATCTTTTTTTATTTCATTTCCATACAGTCCTCACAGCATCCCAAATCTAAGTACAACTGGAAATGCTTATGTCAGTGATAAAAAGATGTTGCAACTCATCTCATAAGATCTCTTAGTCTGCAGACACCTTCCTAAAAATTCATCAGGCACTTTGCCTTTTCTTTCCTCTTTCTTTCTACAGATGCTTCAAAGCAGGTTTCCTCCTAGTATGCTCTGACTCTGCAACTTGAGTTTTCTGCCTCCATAGGGAAAACTTCATTGCTCCAGCTCTCCTCTTCCCTGCTGTGTTGGAAATACCCTATTTCCTTTGCCCAATGTTTCTATGTGAAAACTGGCTTAATACACATGAGTTTGGGAGCAAGTGAAATAAAGTATGTGGAACCTGGAAAGAAGGCAGTGACTTGAGAGTTGATGAATATCTCAGTGCATGAAAAAGAGGGAAACACCGTGCATGTTATGTTTACATACTTTGCATTTGGTCACCATAGTGCTTTAAATCTCTTTCCTCCCCAAGTCTTATCTCTGAGATCCCTTTTCAATTCAATTAACATGATAGTTGATCTGCAACCAAACTCCAAGCAAAAAAAAACAAACCTCATTTTAAACCCTGATCTGGTTTACTACCTGACCCTGTGAGTCATTTTTCTGTCACAACTGAAGAGTGAGAACAGGCAAGGGAATGCTAGGGAAGAAATGCTTTACCAGTTCATTCAGACAGAAGGACTGTACAGCAGTCTTATGAAGGGAGGATCTGAAACCAAAATAACACTCACTCCAAATTCACTACATGTTTAGACTCTGACAACACCTATTCCCATCCTGTCAAGACATTAACCCAAATGACTAATCCTTACCTGTGGCACTACTTAAAAAAGACAACAATCTGAGGAATTTCAGCATGCAGCACATGCAACAAGACAACAGAGTGTATGCAGATGGCTCAGCGGGATATGCAGTGCCACTAAGAAGACAGCACTCATAAAAATGGGGATACTAGATATGTAAAAATGAGTACTAGTTTTATAGAGCTGATTGCCAAAAGGTAAATTACCAGGACAGTCATGCCAAACATTTGAAATAAGGTATGAAGTCAACATGCCCAGGGGCAATGGAGAAGGAGACAACAAGATAAGCTGGGAATTTGGGAAGGAATGGCAGCCCTTCTAAACAGGAAGTACTTTGGGAATAAAAAAAAGGGGGAAAAGGAACAAAAAATGAAGCAGGTCATGTGACAAGCATTGCTTGGCTTATCCCTGTGTAGTAGCCCTTTGCCTGATCAACACAGCTTGCAAAAGGACAGCAAATATATTTTTTTCTCTCACCATTCAGAACAATTGGTTCATAAAGTGGGCAGAACCAGCCCTTCCACACGGGGACAAAAGGAAAAATCTCGCAGCAGTGCTTAACAAGCATTTAGGGGAGGTAGAAAACCTGAGGAACCAAGTGATACATTCTGTATACAGCAAAAAGCAGACAAGGTTGAGTTCAAGGAAGCAAAAATGTGAAAGAACTGAGCAGGCCTCCCAGGACTGTTCCCTTAGCATTGTCCCTTCCCAAGACATTACAGGACTCAACAGAGACTCTTCAATAATGCTCTGCAAAGGGAGCAAAGCGAGACCTGTTGCCTGTCCCGATTGCCTTCCTGGCAAGTCTCTTCCTCTGGATATTTGGGCTGAACTGGAAGAGCTTTGGGGTCAAAGCCCTCTATCTGTTGAACGTCAGATAGGGAAGTTGTAAATAAAACCTGAAGCCTGTAACCCAGTGTGCTCATTGTGCCTGTAAGTCAGGCTCTCCCATCTCTAAATGGACATGTGCCAAGGGTCTGCTTTACACTTCACAGGCTCAGATTGCCATGGAACTAGATCTCAATAGAAGCAGGCCCACCAAGATTCCTCTGCTTCTGATGATAGGATGTCTCGGCACCTTGTACCTGTGTGAGGTAGATAAGTGAGAAAAACAAGTGTGTGAAATATGAATACAAACAGATATTTCCAGGCTGTGGTTTCAAATCAGATAGATGTTATTTAGCTGCAGATGGGGAGCTGAGGAAGCTGGCAAAGCAAAGAGCTGAAAAAAAGCTGCTGTGTGGCAAGCTCCCATAAGATAGGAATGTACAGTAGAAGTCAGTGAGGTCTTTGCCTCTTGAATTAAATATTAGGGAATGCAGTAAGTGGCTGGTCTGTGCTGGACGGGCAATCTGGTGCTGGCTCAGTTCTGTGGCTATTGAAAAGTGCTCCCTGTCCTTGGTGACATCCATAGGAAATACCTTCCAGAGCAAGAAAGAAACCTTTGTAATGTGTAAGCAAAGGTAGGACTTGTGGCCAGGAGACTTTCTTCCACCACCTCACTACAAGTACCTTGTGTGGGTCTCGGTTGCCCAAATGGTCTGGAGGCAACTGGGAAATTTCCTGCGAAGTTTTGCTGCTTTAATCTGTTAAAAAAAAGGTCCAGAAGAGCATAGGTGGCAGCTAACAGGCAATCTGGTCACCAGAATCTCAGGTAGCAAGGGATTTTGCTGCAAAGAGAAGCTCTTAAAAGGAGTGGGAAGTAGGCCCCTTAAAAGAAGAACAACTGTAAGCACACAAGATGGTCCCAAATGGATTCTGACCTTGTTAGGGCACTATTATAAAAAATAAATGGCATATTTAAAATCTGTACGTGAAAAAGATAGTCTGTACATTGAACAGCACACCACAAGAAACAGGATTTTCCTTCTGAAGTACCTGAAGGTGATGGTCTCACTTCCAGGCTGAAGTGAGTAAATGGGTGTGGGAAAGGGAAAGAAGGCAAGCGCAGTTACATAGACTCCATGTCTGTTCATATGCCTGTACTATAAGGATCTGTACGGCACAGTAAACAGGCTCATGTTTATGCTACACGCTGTTTATTCATCTGTGTGTAAGGTTAATTTGCTACCACTGTCTTCCTGATAAATTGGAAAAAAAGCCGTGAGCTCGGAAGGTGCACTTTTCCTGCAGGGCCACTGAGTGTCACCATCGCTCCGTGGCTTGCTCTGCAAGATGCCGTTTCTCCGGGGAATAAACCTCCTTTTCTAAAACGGGCTGGAATGGAAATAAAACAAAAAACAACAAAAACATTGGAATGAAAATCGACTGCTTCTTGCTTCTTCCTGGAGCTGGGAAGAGCTGCACCTAAAATGTGAGCTATCTATGAAATGAATTCTGCCTTATATGTAGGCGAAGCATTTGATAGGTTTCCAGCCAGACCCTCCAAGGCAGTCTTACAATTTGCAGCATGATCCTCAGTGACAATTATGGAACTGAACAAGTGCTTTATCGGGAGGCATTAAAAAGGCTGGGATCTCATCACTTGGTGGGCAGAATGAGCAGAATTTGTTGAAAAGATGAAATATTGATACTTACAAAAAAAATGAAGGTGATGGATAAAGTGAATGGAAAATTGCTCTTCAGCAAATCTTTACATGGCAGACCGATGTGATAAAACTAGTTAGTAAGCAATTTAAAATAAATAAAAAAGGTACCTTACACTATAAAAACATACTGCTACAGGAGTTACAGAAGCTGAAAATATCAGGTTCAAAAAGCTCATAGACAAACTAATGGAAAGCCAAAGGGAACAGGCTGTGGGGTATTCTCCACCACTCCTACTACCATGCTTGGATATGAACAAGGAGAATGGACTGTAGATATTGGCCAGGTACACCCGCTTTCCCTGAAAAGTATGAAGGGCAGCTGAACCTGGTGGACTGAAGGTTCCAGTGGCTTCCTTTTTTCCTAGACCAGTGGAGGTGAGTGAGAGCTTACTTGTTTCACACCCCAGCAGTAAGTGTGGCGTGCAAATCCACAAAAGACATGCACACATAGGTTAACGCTGACAGGAGACAATACTTCAGAGACACCCATATCAGCACAGTGTCACTGGCTGGATCCTGTTCCTAAGGATCAGCACTCAGAGAAATGCATTTTCATAGGTCTCAGGTTTTTGTCCCTATAAACCTTTCAGCCTCCTTGCTGACTAGACAGACCACATGCATGCAAAAAAGACAGAATAACATGGAAACAATTCAAATAATTTATTAAAAATGTGCAAACATACTGATTGCATTTGACTGGCTTTGTTTATCCCTACTTTCTCTCAATTTGATCCACCTTGACCTCTCCATTTCCCTGCCCGTGATTTTTACCCCAAGCACACCAGTGCAGTTTTGAAAGCCCTAAAATTCTCTTTATAGGTTGCAACATCCCCCGACAGCTGCTAAGGACTCCCCCTCCCCTCCCCCTAAGTCCTAAAGCCTCTTTATTGCAGTATTTTCCCCTAGTCCTATTGCAGTAACTGCCCCTCGTTTGCATACATTCCAGGGAGTTTCCTCCTTTGAATCCACTTCAGTGGGTTTTGCAATTGGGACAAATGGTTAGTCGTTCATCCAGTTGTTGGGGCTTTTAGGCGTGGTTGATTCACAGGGATTACTCTTTGCTGGATTTCCTGCTTTGTCATTGTTTCTTTGTTCACTGTCTGACCTTTTCTTTTGAATAACCTCAAATATCTTCTTGAAAATCAGCCAGACTGTTTTCCATCTGAATTGAAAAAGAACCCTCAGCATTTAGAGCAAGTATGTTTGGTAACAGCCCAAATGCCCTCCTGCACCGTGTGTTTTGCTGCTTTTCAGGCGGCAGCAAATAATATTCTGTAATTCTAAGTCAATGGGAATTGACTGCAATTCATAATGGAATTTTTTTTTCCGGTGAACTGATAGCCCAGCACTGTGATTACGGGGCCAGATGCAACTTTCTTGCAATGTGAAGCTCAAAGATGCCATTTGCAGGAGTATTTATGCTGCTTATAGCCTCGGTGGTGCTTGAGCTTCTGCACCTTGTACACGTAGCTGGAGCGTGACTCTTTCTTGTTTGTCTTTTGCTGCGTACCACTTGTCCTTGATGCACGTGATGGCATTCTGAAAGGAAACTCACCAGCTTTCAAGATGAGCCACTGGTCTGAAAATTAATGGGCATTAATTTTCTTAGAAACAAATATGTTGATCATAAAATCATAGAATGCTTTGGGAAGGGACATTGAAGATCATCTAGTTCCAAACCAATAGGACATGGGTAGGGACACCTTCCACTAGACCAGGTTGATCAAAGTCCCATCCAACCTGGACTTGAACACTTCCAGGGATGGGGCATCCACAGCTTCTCTGGGCAACCAGTGACAGTGCCTCACCACCCTCACAAGAAAGTCTTCCTAATACCTAATCTAAACCTGCTCTTCCTCATTTTGGAGCCATCGCCCCATGTCCTGTCACTACATGCATACATATTTCCTCTCCACTTACCATCTAAAGATGACAACATTACAGTTAAAAATTCAGAAGTTTACCATAAGCAACCACTCATACCCTATAAGCCAGGCAGCTGGCAGGCAACAAACTGATGCTCTTTGAGAGCAATCAAGAGAAGCAAGGTCCAAGTGCCTGCACAACACAGCTTCTCTTCTAAAAGCCGCCAGCAAGCTCTGGCACTTTGTTTTTTTTATCCTGCTCATGCAGGTTTCCAGTGTGCACCTCTACGTGTGCGCACACGTGTGCTGTGTCTTGTTTGTTCATCAAAGCTTGTTGCAGGTACCAACACAGTTTACAACCTACATTCTTCTTCCAGGCAACTAGCAACAGGACGAGAGGACGGTAATCTTTAGCTGCGCCGGGGGAGGTGTAGGCTGGACAATAGGAGGAGTTTCTTCACAGAAGGGGTAATTAGATATTGGAAAGATCTGCCCAGGGAGGTGGTGGAGTCACTGTTCCTGGAGGTGTTTAAGGAAAGACTGGATGTGGCACTCAGTGCCATGGTCTATTGACATGGTGGTGTTCAGTCACCAGGTTGGACTCGATGATCTCAGAGATCTTTTCCAACCGAACTGATTCTGTGATACATAAAACCTTTAACCTTTAACAAGGTTGATCAGCCTCCAGAAGGAAGGACGGTAAAGCGAGCCCCGGCACAGGGGACACCCGAAGAGCGCTGTGCGCCCACCGAATACCCGCGCTGTGACTCTCGCCAGCACCGAGACGCCCCGGTGCCACCCCGCGGGCACAAGCAGCCGCGGGCGAGGAGCGGGGCCGGCTCGGGGCAGGGCCGGGCGCCGCTCCCGCCGTTCCCGCCGGGCTCCCGCTCCCGTCACCCGGGCAACGTGCAAGCGGCGCCCAGGGAAGGCACCACGTGCCCGGAAGCGCCTCGAGGGAGGAAGTGACGGAGCGCCGGGGGAGCCCCAAAGGCCGAGATTTAAAAAAAAAAGAAAAATAAAGAAAAAAAAAAAGAAAAAAATAACAAAAAAAACCCCAAAACAAAAAATAAGGAGAAAAGAGATTAAAAAAGAGGGATACGGGGAGAAGGGCGGGCGGAGCGCTCTCGGGTCCCGCCCCTCCGGGGCCGCCCCGCCAGACCGCGGCCCCGCCGGAGCCGCCGCCAGGTCCCGCCCCCGGCCCCGCCCGCCCCGACACCGGAGCTGCCGCCCCGCCCCGCCCGCTCGGCCGGGCCCGGCTGCCCGCGCGCGGGGGGCGTGTCGGGCGCGGCGGCGGCGGCGGCGCGGGGGCTCCGGTGCGGCGGCGGCAGCGCGGGTCCCGCGGGCGGGCGGGGGGCGGCGGAGCGAAGCGGAGCGGGGCAGAGCCGCGGCGGCTGCAGGTGAGGCGGGGCCCGGGGTTAGGGTGGCCGCGGCGGGGAGAGTTCCCCGGGGCCGGCGCGGGATGGAAGTTGACAGCGGCGGCGGAGCAGCCATTGTCTGCCCGGCCCGGCCCCGGGCAGCTCCCCCGCGCAGCCCCGCTCCCGGCCCCGGGCAGCCGCCGCCCGGCTTCGGGCATCCTGCGGCGCATCCTGCCTCCTGCCTCCGTGGGGCTGCGGGCACGGCGCGGCACGGCACGGCACGGGCGGGCAGGGCGCCCGCACGCCGTGTCGGATCAACTTTGCTGCCGGAGTTGCCGGCGGCCTGGGTGGCTGCCGCCGCTCTGTCCCCTTCCACCCTCCCCATCTTCCATCCTTCCTTCCCTCCCTGTCTCCCGCCGCCGGCCGGGCGAGGCGCTTGGCGGGGAAAGGCGGGCTGGGCACCGAGGGGTGGGGACCAGGTGCTGCGAGAGTCCTGCAGTGCTGGAGCGTCTCACCCACTGCTGCTCCAGAGCATCCCAGAGCAGTCACCGTGTCCCGGCAGTTCCACATCTCTGCTGGTGTGGCGTGGAAACTGTTGTAGAAATATGTAGTAGCAGCAGCGAGTATGCTGTAGTACGGGATGCTAATTTTTCTCCCCGAAACCTGTGGTGTAAACCCTTGCAAATCTTACGTGTTTCCTAACTTAGTTTCTCAAGGATGAAGTGACAAAACCGCTTAGAAAGTTAGAAGATGTTCTGCAGGCAGCAGTCAAGTCCCGGGGGAGTGGATGGGATGAGCAAGTAAAACTTTTCAACCTCCTACCTAGTGCTCAGTGATTAGATTATTGTTTGGCTTGACTTTTGTCTGCCCTGGTGCTTGAGAAAGGTCAGGAACTTGTAGATGGGCCACCTGTGGTGCTCTCGGTGTGTGCTGAGATCAGCGAGAGTGGGTTAGGCTCTGGAGTGGCCCATGTTCTCATGCTTGTGCTGCTGCCTGAGCCAGTTTTCTCCCTTCTCCTTCCCGTCCTTTCTTCTGTGTGGTCATTCCTGCCACAGTGCTAAAAAGCTTTTGTATCCTTCTGTGTCTGCCTTTTAGAGGTGCAGTTCTAGCTGTTGTTCAAAGGTTAATTTCCAGTAATGGCCACATTTTAACTATGTGTTGGTTTTTTTGTTTGTTTGTTTGGAAAATCAATGGTTTAATAATTTTTTCTAGGTTATCCATCTCATGGAGCAGCTAGCTGAGTCAAGTGATGTGATAGCCCAGTGATCACTAGATTTTTGTAAGAGGAAGATGCTTGGGGATCCAGTTGGAGGAGGGGAGAGTGTGTAATTCTCCTATTTTGTGTGGAAATGGCCTGTGTTTGGATCGGATTACACTGACATGGAGCTGCATTCTTAGATGAACTTGCTTGGGGAAATGCTGTGCCTTTTCACTTCTGTGTTTGGAAAGGGTTTTGCTGGATAACTCCTTGCTGTGAGTGACTTAAAGTTCTCACCACCCTTCTGTAAAGGGAGCACATGCTTCTCTTCTCTATCCTATCCACGTCTCCAAAAGGCCTTCTGCCAACCAAGTTTTTCTACGCCTCATGTCAGAGGTGTTTCAGTAAGATTCTGTTTATGCTAGGACCTGATTTTAGTAAGATCTAGATCAATATGGTACTCACCAATTCATGAGATTTCCCGCATTTTTGAGATGCTGCTTACTGAAGAAACACAGATTGATTGGTGGAGCAGAGCACCAAGGCAGAACCCTGATTTCTCCTGGTGATGCTGTTGAGGGCAAGGGTATTTGTTGTAGCTAAGATGAGCATTAGTTACATCCTTTCTTTCCTCTCTCATGATGCTTGTGGCATCACAAGGTAATTCAAGCCAGTGATTTGGCAGAAAATAGGGTTTTAGGGCACCTTTTCTGCAGTTAGGAACTTGATCTAATGAACACCAGAAGCGAGGTGAATGAGAAGGATCTGCATGGGGAAGTTGAGGGTGGGCAAGGGAACATAAATTGTCTACTAATGGCATCTGAGCCACTAGAGAACTTGTTGTAATGTGCATAGCTTCATGTGCATTTTAACCCCACTCAAAGTACTTTATTTACCCACCACAGTTTCATTCTTTCAAAAAGTCTGTATTCTCTCTCAGTGTTTATTTTCAGGCTTGATTTAATTTTGCTCCTCTGGGGAAGATCTTTTAAGGCAGTTGCTTCTCCAAGAGCTTTTATATTCTAGGTAGATTTATTGACCAGCTGTTTCTAGCTGAAATAGGGTTGTGCCTGAAGACAGCAGTGGCCAGTTAGGAGGAGTTGTGTCTGAGTTGAGGAGAAGGTGGCCACTGCTGAAGCAGTGCAGGAAGCCAATTTTGGATCAGTAGGGAGATGCCTGGGCAGGGCTTGAGGGCAGAGGTGAAGATGTATTTGGAAGACCAGACTGGAGCAGCAGCACTCTGCTTGCCAGTTACAGAATTTTCCAGATTTTGAGGAGCAGGTTTGAAGCCCTGATTTGGCCACCCATCCTCTGCAGTGTTAATGCTGTTGCCCTACTTTAAAGTCATATGCCGTCCTTAACACCATTTCAGAATTTAAAAAGTTGTCTGAGTTGGCTGAGACTATTGTTGCACCTCTTTTTCTGCTGCACTGGTCTGTTTGCTTATACACCTGGAAAATGTTTGGTGAAGGTTGTAATGCTCAGAATTTTTGGATTTATAAAGGGCTAGATAAAGGGGCTGTGCTGGTGCTCTGGCTCCTGGACACTCATTTAGGGGTCTCATTTAGAAGTCTCAGATATGCTGCAGGGGAACCACACAGAAGAACCAGCTGGTATTTTGGAAACACATAAGCTGTCAGTGATAATAAGACTTAGCAGAAATATATATTTTTAAAAATCTTACATGGAGTTTTAACCCTCTAAAAAGTCAGGGTTTTTTTTTTTTTTTTTTTTTTTTTTTTTTTCCAGTGGGATTCTGTTGAATAATCACTTTTGCTCCCTCTTCTGACTCTAGCCCCTCCTGCTGCTACTCCCTGTGTAGCTCATGTTTCTTGCTGCAGGAAACTCCCTGGTCATCTCAATATGCTACTCTTCTGCTAAGCACTCTCTTCAGTCTCACTTCTCTTCCTCTTGGCTGATGAAAGCCTTCTCCAGTCCTTTCTCAGTCCTGCAATTCATTGCAACTCATCTTTCTGCGGGTGGAAGCTCTCCCTGGTTCTGCATGACCTCTTCAGCAGCTTTTGCCTCACAAGTGTTGCCAGTGAACACTTCATCCACTCTGTTTCTGACTCTGTTCCTCCTGAAAGGAGCTTGCCACCACAGACACTAGCTTCTAATCTAATATTCAAGTTAAGATCTGTTGTGAGCAACAAGTAGCTGGAAAGTTCGTGTCATCAGAAGAAAGGGCTAGGGGCTAAACTGGGAGAAAGAGAGACTGAGTTTGTATCAGTAGGGCATTGGAACTGAGAGACTGGGGGAAGAGAGCATCAGAAATTGTGAAAATGTGTTGGAGGACTGGAAGCACAGTGCAATTTGCATCAGTTCACTAGTCTCTCTTGAAAGGAGAGGTGGTCAGGTCTGTAACCAAAATTATTTCAATGAGCTGCAGCTGCTCCTTCACTCCACTGCCTTTTTAAGAGTTCAGGATACTGTAGATTCCAACTATAGCATGGCAATAAACATATGAGAGCATGTGCATTATTACATTTCTGATGGTGGTAATAAAAGATTTAAACTGTGAATAAGATTTTGGGGTGATTTCAGAATCCCGGCTTCCCTGGTCTCTGTGGTGTATCAGAGCTATGCAGGGAGCCTGGTATTGAGATATTCCAGTGAAATACAATGTAGTGAAATACAGTTTGGTTCTTTTTGTAGCCCCATTTAGTTTCCAGTTCTTTTGGTGTAGATCTGGAGTCCATCTCAGCCTGAGCTCCTGGGATCCTGTCGCCATGGAGACTGAAAGTGAGCAGAACTCCAACACCACCAGCGGGAGCTCCAGTTCTGGAGGAAGCACCCGTCCTCAAATCTCACAGATGTCTCTGTATGAGCGACAGGCAGTACAGGTGAGACACGGATGTGCTCTGGGATGGCAGTCCATCACTGGAAGGTGGTGATGGGCCCTTTTGTGTTCCTCTTCCTTGGTGTGTGTCAAGGTGGGACCATGCTCAGAGGACTGTCATCTTTTCAGATTTAGAAATTCTTATGCTAGGCCTGATGTTTAGTTCTTGTAGCCTGAGGCTTCATATTTTATAGGTTACTCCTTCAGTGTCCAGCCTCCTACAGATTTAATCTGTACTATGATCCAATAGATTGGTTTTAGCCTGCTGTTCTAGACCAAATCAGTTTGCCATCCCAGTTCCTCTATGCCCTTCATACACAAACTTCACAGGAGCACTTGTCTGCTAGTGTGAGCATGCACATCTGCAGACTCCTGAAGTTTATTAAAGTCTTGCAAGTGTGAGTCCCACTGTTCTAGAATACACATGTGTTTCAGTGTGTCACCAAATTTGTAACAGTACTATAGATTTGGATGTGCTAATCTGGTCCCTGCTTTTTCGTGTTGTCTAGGGATGTTCTCACAGCTGTTACTTCTTCATTGCTCTCTTCAATTACATTTCAACAGCATGTAATTTTTGACAATTGGGTTTTCTTCTTTATCTAGGCCCTGCAGGCACTCCAGAGACAGCCCAATGCTGCCCAGTATTTCCATCAGTTTATGCTCCAGCAGCAGTTTAACAGTGCCCAACTTCACAGCCTGGCTGCTGTCCAGCAGGTAAGTTGCCAAGAGGCAGAAGGAGAGGAGTTGGCTCATTCTCTGGGGAAGATCCAGAGGTTCTGTTTTTACACAGTGCCTTGTGCACCAAGTCATTCTGATCCCTGATGAGACAGTGAGTCTCTAAACACATTGTTTAGAGTTAATACAAACAGCCAGTCAACTAGAGGCCTGAAGCAAAGATTAATTTGGTTTTTTGGGTACAGAGCAGGGGAAGATAAAATTTGGCATCCCCATCAAGGAACTGGCACTTCAGAGGCCTATGACTATTCCCTACACCTTCTTTCAATAAAAGATGGGTGATTAAATCAGGAGTGGATACAGAAGTATTTAAAAACTGTATTAAAGGGAACAGTGGGTTATTACTTCTGTGAGAATAAACGTTTGTGTTTACATGAAATTTCAGGCAGCATCCTCTGAAATTTCTGTCTTGGAACTTAGTAGCCATGTTTCCTTTACCAGCAGGAGGGTAAACCTGTCCAACCAGGAGGTTGTCTCTAATTGAGACATATACAGATTAATATAAGTCAATATATATTATGATATATAGTTGTTGAGTGATTTTTTTTCTTTATCAACTTTGCTTACCTACTAGGCTTAATCATCAGTTCAAAATGGATTATGTGTGACATTCTGTTTGTGTAACTATCTCAGTAGCTGTATTCCTTGATAGTTAGTCCAGTATGTCATTGTTCTCAAAATCTCTGACTGCAGTCTTATAGTATAGAAGAAATAGAATCCTCTCATCAGTTTTGCACAAATCTTAGTTACAAAACTAACTAAACTCATGCAGGGGAATTCCCATGGCATCAGAGAGGGGGAAATAATTCTATCAATATTTATGTTCTTCCACAAACCATATGCTCTCTAATCTGAATTTTGTTACTTGGAGCGCTATCATTGCGTTGCTACTAAACTGCCTAATTAGCCCAACAAATTGCTAATATTATGGGGAATGTCTGGATGTGAATTTCAGCATCAGTGTGAGGGTTGCAGTGTGTAGTATGATAAGCTGAGTAAGAGTAGTGCATGTACCCATGAGTGGAAGGACTGGAGGTGATACACTCTGGGGGTAAGTTCTGGTAGGTGTTCTGACAGAGCCAAATAATTGGGCTGGGTTCAAAAGTTTGTTCAAGCACTCATATCTCTGCTGATCTCTCTTGCAGGCTACAATTGCAGCCAGTAGACAGGCCAGCTCCCCCAACACAAGCACCTCCCAACAGACCACCACCACCCAGGCTTCTGTAAGTAAAACTTCTCTCTCTCACACAAATCGAAGCCTCCTTCCCACCCCCTGCCTTGTTCTGTCTCCTGCTTGTCTTTTAGGATGCACACAGCTTCTAAGAATCAACAGGATGCAGACAACTTTGAGGATTTGGGGTGCTGTCGTTATTGGTGGGGCTTGAGGAAACCAGATAAGGTTTTTGGGTGGGAGAGGTCTCTTAGCTGGAAAGGTAGACATAGATCTCTGTTTGCTGAGGTTTTGGGGATACATTGTCATGGGTTAGAAAAGGATCAGGACTTGTAAGAAGAAGTCGTGAGCAGCTTTTGTCTTAGGCAGAGCAGTAGTTTGTTGAATGAGAGGATGTCTGGTTTTGTAGTGAGTATTGAGCAACTTGGATTTGCTCAGAGTAGATGAGTTGGTAGAGAAGGTTTTGTGGGTTTTTTACCTTTACTTGGGAGGCTGGAGAAAATGATGTATTTTTTTGGATCTCTTATTGCAGTTGCATGCTAACAGTGATTCTCAAGCTCAGCATACAAATGAGGTCAGTATTCAGGGCTTTGGCTAATTTAGATTGTGTAGCCTTAGGACAAGCCCTCTAAGACAAGAACTTTCTTCTTGTTGGTCCCCTGTGGGATACAGGAAAAAACTGTAAAATGTCTGTTCTGCCTGTACCCCACTAAGTGTATTTGTACTTATTCCTTGGCCTCCATCTCTTCATATGTGATTTAAAGCTCTTTTCTCTTTTAAGATCAACCTTGCCACCACCTCAGCTGCTCAGCTGATCAGTCGGTCGCAGAGCGTGAGCTCCCCGAGCGCCACAACGCTGACCCAGTCTGTGCTCCTTGGGAACACCACCTCACCACCTCTCAACCAGTCACAGGCACAGATGTACCTTCGGGTAAGGGATGTGCATCAAAGTCTGTCCTCACCATGAGCCCCACTTACCTGCCACTGCACAGGGATTACCAACACTTATGGACTAACCTAGCTTTAAGGATATTGCAGTATATTTTAAAATTGCATGGGGAAGCTCTCATCCCTGAAACTACAAGTTTGATTCTGGGCTCAGCCTTCGAGATAGATGAGCTTTGTGTTGTGTGGCTCACGTGAGAATGTTAACAACTGTGTGTGTCTCTGCTCTGCATAGATATTAGAGGTTCCATAGCACCTCTCACTAGACTGTAACTGAAATATGTGTCTTAGACTTGAATGTAGCACACAGAAATAAAGCTACTCTTCTGGTTCAGTGCTGGAACAGATACATGGTAAATTACTCTTACTGCTTGCCGAGCTCAGGGATGCAAGTCAGAATTCAGTAAGCCTAGACAAATAAATCAATGTGAACAAATGTCATCTTTTAAAGTGCTTTGAAGTGCAGCTAGGTAGAAAGCATTAAGCTTGGCTGTGGAATTAGTCTGGGGTTTGGTTACCTACTTGCAAAATAATTTGTTTTTCAGTTGACTTCAGGTACAGATTTTAATCCCCTTCATTTCAAGCAGCACTAATCTTGGATGTATTTTTTTTATCACTGTTGTTCAACCAGTTCTAGATATACAGCCTTGGGCAGTCTGTGGGAGTTAGCTCAGGCCTATGTTTGATAGAAGAGTGCTTATTTCCATAAGGAAACTGTTCCTAGTTTCCTGCTTCGGAGGGTTGTGTTCAGTGTTACAGTGCAGGGAGGGTTGGTGGTTTTGCAATGTGTGACATTGCAGCTTAGTGTTCCTTTATAACCTGTTTGCTTGTGGTTTTTTTGTCTTTCTTTCTCTCTTCCACTTCCCATTCCTTTCATTCCACTTGATCCCCAACAGCCGCAGCTGGGGAACCTGTTGCAGGTGAACCGGACCCTGGGCCGCAATGTGCCTCTCGCCTCCCAGCTCATCCTGATGCCCAATGGGGCTGTGGCTGCTGTCCAGCAGGAGGTACCACCCACTCAGTCTCCTGGGGTCCACGCAGACACAGACCAGGTCAGTGGCCCCCTGCTAGAGTCCTCCCTTTCCCCTGCTTCTGCCACACCACACTCTGGTCTTTGTCTCAAGATGTCCCTGTACAGCAGATTAGAGCTATTTTATGCAGCCCATGTCCCCGTGCAGGCAGGAGATTTTGCCACCGTGTTTTCATGTTTGCTTTTTGCCCCCAGAGATGAGATTAATTTCTGCTTAAAATTTCTGAGGTGAGCACGGGCTGGATTAATCCCACCTTCACAGTTTCTTGGTTGTGATTGTGTGAAAAGAACTCTTTCAGTCACTCTGCAATTAAGAGTCTTTGCCAGAGGTAGTATTCCTTCATCCAGGTGATTCATTGTTGTAAAAATGCCAAAGACTTGTCTGAAGTAATTTTTTGAAGAAAAGTCAGCTGTGATCAAATTTTGGACATAACATGGCTTTTGGAGTAGAAGTAAATGCAGAGGAACCGGTGAAATCAGAAGGGGTGTGGGCCATGAGTAGATGTGTGGGCCTGGGGCAGGCAGGTGGCACAAAAATTGAAAAGGAATGACTGGTCTTTAAAAGGGGTACCTCGGTGCTTCTACAGCCGTGCTGAGCTGGGTCCTACCAATGCCAGGGTATGGCAGGCAGGTCTGAAGTCTGTCTCATGCCCTGGAGACAGACTGTCCCCACAGATCCTGTTCACAAAGCGCAATGGGATCTTTAAATTCTATCAGAGATTGGGCAGGAGAGAGTTGAGGATAATGTGCTTCCTGGGGAGGGCCATGCTGAGCTTTGCCCTGCAGTGTTAGCAGCTCCTCACACAAGCCCTGAGGCATCAACTCGGCCTGCATCCCAGCAGAGTGTGTTGCTTGTGCCTACTCTGTCACACTCCCGGCAAGTACCGTGTGTAAAGCGGATGGATTCTGTTTGGTGTGTGTGTCTCTAGGTGCAGAACTTGGCTGTGAGGAGCCAGCAGACCTCCACCACTAACACCCAGCTCCAAGGCTCTGCTCAGAAGACAGCCCTGCCAGGAAGCTCCCAGGCTTCGGGCTTACCGCAGGCCAGCAGCGCGGGCCAGACCATGGCAGTGGCCCAGGCCTCCTCCAGCGGGGCGGGCCAGTCCCTCAACCTGAGCCAGGGAGCAGTGGGCAGCAATGGTGTCTCCGGGGCTGTGGTGGCCAGTGGTGGGAGCCAGCCCTCACTGGGACTGAGCCAGAGCTCCTCGGCAGGTGCCGCTGGCAGCTGCCAGAGGAAAGGCACTGGGGTGGTTCAGCCATTGCCGGTGGCGGCTGCCCAGGCCGTGACTGTCAGCCAGGGGAGCCAGACAGAGACGGAGAATGCAGCTGCAAAGAAGGGTGACACAGACAGTGGTGGACAGCAAACGGTGGGCATGAACCTCACCAGGACTGCTACACCAGCACCCAGCCAGACACTGATCAGCTCAGGTAAGCACTCACTTATTTCTTTCCTCTTCAGAATCATTGGGCCTTCACAAGAATGACATTTGGAAGCCTGGTGATAAAAGCTTTTCCAACACATCTCCCAGCTTCTGTCCTCCCAGAGACTTGTCTCAAGGGGTTATCCCTTTCTATTAGCACAAGCAGTTGATTATCCCTCGTGTCCTCTTCAAGTAAGCTGTCAGTCATTTTGGA
Organism: Sturnus vulgaris; assembly: GCF_052056855.1. Lineage (NCBI taxonomy): Eukaryota > Metazoa > Chordata > Aves > Passeriformes > Sturnidae > Sturnus > Sturnus vulgaris. The sequence continues at coordinate 33,718,087 of NC_142244.1, forward strand.
GTTAATGTCTCAAACCAGTGCAGTGGCTACCTTATTTTTGTTGTTGTTGTTGTCAGCTGCACTGCTGCTAACTTTTGTGCTCTGTTTTTTCTTACTCTGTTTTTGTATAGCAACGTATACGCAGATCCAGCCACACTCACTGATCCAGCAGCAGCAGCAGATCCATCTGCAGAAGCAGGTGGTGATCCAGCAGCAGATAGCCATTCATCACCAGCAGCAATTCCAGCACCGCCAGTCCCAGCTCCTTCACACAGCCACCCATCTCCAGCTGGCTCAACAGCAGCAACAGCAGCAAGCAGCATCTCTGACCCAGCAGCAGCAGCAGCAAGCTCAGCCTCCGCAGCAGCAGGCTCCCCCTCAAAACCAGCAGCAGGCACAGACCCTTGTGGTGCAACCTATGTTGCAGTCCCAGCCACAGCATCTACAGCTCCAGCAGGACAGTCCGTGCCAGCCAGCCACCAAGTCACCTGTTCCTATTCAGTCAAAATCTCTGGTCACCCCCATCAAACCCCCTCAGCTTGGGCCTGCCAAAATGTCAGCAACACAGCAGCCTCCGCCACACATCCCAGTGCAGGTAGTGGGCACTCGGCAGCAGGGCTCAGGCCAAGCCCAAGCACTGGGCTTGGCTCAGATTGCTGCAGCAGTGCCGACATCCCGGGGAATGCCAGCTGTAGTCCAGCCTGTTTCCCAAACCCATGCTGCTTCCCCATCATCATCTTCAGCTCCAGCATCCTCACAGGAAGCTCCCCCTCTCACTACAGGGGTGAATTTGGCACAAGTTCAAGGCACAGCCCACATGGTGAAGAGCCCAGCTTCCTCTCCAGTTGTGGCTCAGATGCCAGCAGCATTCTACATGCAGTCTGTCCAGTTGCCAGTAAGTGATACCATTGAGGAGAATAGCATATGGATTCTCTTTGTTCATTCCTAGGACACCAATCGCAGTCCAGGCCCAGGTCAGTGGGATGGGATGGGTAAGGGGTTTGGGGAAAGGGATGTGGAGACTTTTTTACCCACAAAAACGCTAATTCCAATCCAACACCTGGGGTTACTGCATTGACTACAAGCATTTTTCTTCCACATTATCATTGAAAGGCTTGCATGAAGTTAATAGGTGAGACTCAGAGCCCGCCCCAGATGGGGTAGGTGTCCACATCACATACTGAATATCTCATTTAACAGTGCCGTTTAGTTGACCTTAGTTGACCTGGCTGCTGGATGACCACCAAGTTGCTGCTCCATCACTCCCCTGTCACAACATGACAGGAGGAGAAAAATGCAGTGAAAAGCTTGTTGGTTGAGATAAGGGATGTGGAGATCACTTTGCTAATGACCATCATGGGCAAAACAAATTCAGTTCATGGAATATATTTATTTTACTGCCCGTTTAGTGTAGGATAATTGGAAATAAGAAAAATGCAAAAAACACCTCCCCCCTTCCTTCACAGGCTCAACTTCACTCGTGATTCTTCTACCTCTTCCCCCTGAATGGTTCAGGAGGACAAGAAATGGGATTTGTGGTCAGCTCATAAGATTTTGTCTTTCCCTCATGCTTTTCCCTTGCTTTAGCATGGGGGAATCCCTCCCATGGGATACAGTCCTTCACAAAGGATACAGTCTTTCATAAAGTCCTTCTCCAGTATGGGTCTTTCCCACAGGCTGCAGTTTTTCATTAACTGCTCCAGCGTGGATAATTCTGGGTTACAGATCCCGTGGTGCCAGCCACTGACTCTAGGCCTCAGAGGATCCCCTAGCAACAGGCTATGCAGGGGAAAACTCAAATTCCATAGGCCTTGTCCATGCTGTTGTGAATTGTCCAGCTAGGGCCTACCTGAATCCTGAGACAACAGTATTTTGCCAGCTCAGATAATGGAATCATAAATAATTAGAGTTAGAAAGAGCCCTAAAGATCATATAATTCCAACACTCCTGCCATGGGCAGGGATGTCTTTGAGTAGACTAGGTTGCTCAATCCAGCCTTGCCTTAAACGCCTCATTAGCTAGTTGCTGAGACTAAACTCTGTCTGCTTTTTCAGGGAGGTGTTGCAGGATTTGTCTTGATTTTTAGAGCAGGGGGACAATTCCGCTCCGCGTGAATGTGTGTCCTCTTCTCTTTCAACTCTCCATTGAAACTGATCTGATTTATCCAAAAATCCTTTTTGGAAACTGCTGGGTGAATGCCATTCCGTTTCTTCCTGCAGTAATCCTTTGAGGTTCACACAGTGTCTTGGTTTTATACCAATGTATCAACACGACTTGGGACACCAGATCCTAGTCTGTGGCATGGTAGTGAGTCTTCTCAAGCTTTGTTTCTTGCTAGGCAAAGGCTCCCAAGTAGAGGTACGTACTGAGGGAGCTAGAGGCATATTTTTTGTTTTGTTTTGTTTTGTTTTGTTTTGTTTTGATCTGGCTTGTTCTTTGCTTTGGAGCTTTTCTATCTGCTTATGTGTTCCTCTTTATTCATGCAGGGCAAATCTCAGACCTTGGCAGTAAAGCGCAAGGCAGAGTCAGAGGAGGAGAAGGAGGAGCCTCCCAGTGTCACCACGCTCCTGCCTGCCAGGTCCTCTCCCGTAACAGACAGCCCCAAAAACATGGAGGAGAAGAGTGGCCTTGGAGGTGAGGTACAAAGGAGAGCTCTGCTTGTGTGTGCTAATGACCTGAAGTAGATGAAGCAAAGGTAACTGACTCCTGTGTTTGTTAACTTTCCAGATAATTCTGATAATGCTGCCATTGCAACCTCAAATGCCACATCAAGTGAAGGAGCCTCAGCCACCCCCACCTCTTCTTCCACCCCAAACCTGGCATTGGTGTCACGTCAGATGGGAGACTCCAAACCTCCTCAAGCCATTGTCAAGCCCCAGATCCTCACACACATCATTGAAGGCTTTGTCATCCAGGAGGGAGCAGAGCCCTTTCCAGTAGGGATTTTTTTGTTGTGGGGGAAGGAGATGTAGCACTTTCTTAGGAGGGTGGTGGGCTTCCATCTTTGCATAGGAGTATCTTTCCCCATGTTCCAATTCAGCATTTTTAGACTGAGACACAGGCAATAAAGAGGAAGGGAAGGGAGGTAGGTGTCATGAATGAAGCAAGGCATTAAGAGGTATCATTAAAGAGAAGGGGTTTGAAGGAATAAAACAAGTGTTGCAGCAGCTGCTTACTCCAGTAGTCACCAAAGCAATAATTAACGCAGGAATTGTAAGGAGGCTCTCCTTTTTGTGGGGGAAAGATGCATTTTGAACAGGCAGCAAGTGAAGTTGAAGTAAATAAGGGGAAATAGAGTTACATGGAATTGGACATTATTCAAGGCAGATAGTGCTTGGGGATCTTTAAATGAGCAACAAGGCCTGTGAGTCAGGAAGCAGTAATGACTTTTTGCAGCATCTCTCCTTCCCTATTAGGCAGAGAGATTCTTCTGAGTTGAATTTTGAGCTGCATATGCCTTGGCAGAGGGTGGTGGACATAGGGAATCCTTGACTGGTGGGTCCAACTCATTCTCTCTCTATCCAGGTGGGTTGTTCTCAGCTGCTGAAAGAATCTGAGAAACCACTGCAGGGAGAGGCTCCTTCTGGCCAGAATGAAAACCTGTCCAGCAATTCTCTGGGAGAGGATAGTGCTTCCATGGGTGAGTTCCAGGACCAGGAAGACTAGCTAGTGTTACTGAAAGTTTCTGCTCTGTATTACTTAACTTAATGCATTATGTATTTGTATCTCTTCCTGACTTAGAGACTTGAGCTATGGAACTAGGATCTCATTTTTTGAGTGCTAGAAGACTGACAATGCTTTTTTTAATGCAAATATGATCTAACACATCCTGTAAGTAAGCAGGAGATTCTGAACTGTACCTGTTTTTAATAACTGTAGGCTGTGAAGGATGTGTGGACAGAGCAGAGAGAGTGCAGTGAAGATTTTCTCTTAGCCTTGTAGGATGTGAGGAATACATTATTGTTTGCTTGTTCCATGAAGTGGTACTAAACAGGAGAAAAAAACTGCTCTGTTCAATATCCTGGGGTCCTAATTAGAAGAGCTTGTGCTCCTCTTTTCCCAGTTGCTTCCCTAAGCTAACGACTTAATAGATTCAGTAGAAGATAGTGCCTGGAATCTGTCTGCTCAGAAGAACAATGGAATGGGGAATCATTGGGTGTGTGATGTGCTTCAGTTCAGATCACCAACTGGTGTGTGTCTCTGTATCTCACTAGAGCTTGACAAGAAGGCAAATTTGTTGAAGTGTGAATATTGTGGGAAGTATGCCCCAGCAACCCAGTTCCGTGGCTCCAAGAGGTTTTGTTCCATGACCTGTGCTAAAAGGTAACAACAGTAAGATGTAATATTCCTTATCTCTGCCTCCTATTTGCTGGAACTGGGCGTGTGCCCCTTCTCCAAGTAGTGTACGACCTTTCAGTACATCTGATCCTTCCTCTGTGGTATGTACTGGCCACAGAAATCCTTTAGCACTCTAAATGATTTCTAAATGCTTCTAGGTCGGGAGAGGTGGATGTGAGGCCGAGTATAAACAGGATGTCTGGCTTCCTCAGAAAATGAAGTGGGAAGGGGGAAATTCTCGGGCTATAAAGAGCCTGTTTTCAGAGAAATGTACATTTTGACTGACTAAATAAATGCATACTGGTAGCTATCTGATGCATTGGTATTAGACAAAGACACAAGGGAGCATTGGGGAAAAAACTGGGGAGAAGTTAAGGCTAGTCATTGCTGCCTCCTCTTGATAGCAGAGTGCTTGTTATGGGTCTTTTTTCCCTTAAGGGAATGACTTAATTGACCCTTCAGATGTTAGATCAAGACTGTGGTGTCCAAATATTGCTTGTGTCAGAAGTCTGAACTGGTTCCTTCCAAGGGGAAGTCTAAGAAGGAGGAGGAACAGAACTTGATAGTAAAGAGGAGTCTTATCCCCATCTAGAGCAAGGAGAAGTAGTAGTTTTAGATAGTTGCTGCTTTCTAACTGCTGCTCTGCTTCTGCTTACTCGAGGTACAACGTCAGCTGCAGCCATCAGTTTCGGCTGCAGAGAAAGAAGATGAAGGAATTCCAGGAAGCCAACTACGCCCGTGTGCGCCGGCGGGGACCACGGCGCAGCAGCTCCGAAATCGCTCGAACAAAGATCCAGGGCAAGCGCCACAGGGTAAGGACAAGCACCTGTCAAGGCAGGTCCGTGTAGAATTTGGCCCTGCTGGCTGTACCACTTTGTCACAGAGGATGCAGTCGTGCAGGATGTGCTGAGGGCATGCTTGACGCACTTGTTACACAAGGCACAGGGAGTTCTAACCCCTCATGGACTGCAGGAGGTGTGTTCATGTGTTCGCGTTTGTACTTGTTCTGTGCGCTCTGTGTTCACTCCCGTGTGCATCTTGAAGGTCTCGGTGAGTGAGACGAATTGACAGCCTTGGCAGAAAACAATCCACTTCTCCCATTTAATTAGCAGTCTTTCACATGACTTGAATTGGGCTATAGAAGAATTGAATGAGCCTCAGGTCTAATGTGAGGAAGAAAGGGAGCTCTTGTGTCAGCTGCCCCTGGACCAACAGCCCGAGACAGTTGTTCCATACTGTTGGGACAACTGCTACTCCCAAAGTCTTGTTTTGCAGCTTGTAACTGTCACTTTCTTACAAAACCCCTTTTCTTTTCCTTCTTTCCTATGGGCTTGTAGGGCCAGGAAGACTCAAGTCGAGGCTCTGATAACTCCAGCTATGATGAAGCTTTGTCCCCTACATCTTCAGGACCCCTGTCAGTAAGAGCCAGTCATGGAGAGAGGGACCTGGCAAACTCTAATATAGCCCCTCCTACCCCAGATCTACATGGCATCAACCCAGTCTTCCTGTCCAGCAATCCTAGTCGTTGGAGTGTGGAGGAAGTGTACGAGTTCATTGCATCATTGCAAGGTGAAGTTAAGATCCTTTCCTGCACTCCTGTGATCCCGTAGCATGGGGAGATTGGGCTCTCTTTCTGGAAAGAAAATGGTGTTAGTGGTGCCTACTGCTTTTGAACATATTTCTGAATTAGAGTAGATCATAGAGATGGAGTCTCAATATTTATTTCTCAAGTAGCCTGCGTTCTTAAGGATACTGTGGACTAGAGTGGGAAAAGGGGTTGGTTAGATTCCTAGCTTGTTTTTCTGTACATGCCAGAGGTGCAGAGAAGGAATGAGGGGGAGTGCCCAATGCACATGTGTTTCTCACTGCTTTTTTTTGTGTGTGCTTCACAGGGTGCCAGGAAATTGCTGAGGAATTTCGGTCACAGGAAATTGATGGTCAGGCCCTGTTGCTTCTGAAGGAGGAACATCTCATGAGTGCCATGAACATCAAGCTGGGACCAGCTCTCAAGATCTGTGCCAAGATCAATGTCCTCAAGGAGACCTAACAACACTGAAGCCTGAGGTCTCACTTTTGCTCTGACCCCAGGGTAGCTGCCAGTTTTGGAGCGTCCTGCTGGGGTGGGGAAGAATGGGACAGTCCCCTGTGGTCTTGCATTCAAGAAGAATGAGAAGGAATTTAACTGATTGAAACTGCCATGCTCAAGCCTATCTCTTGGTCTCTTAATGGTGCTACACGGTTGAAGAAAGCTGTCACCTGGGGCCTTTAAACAACTTTCCTTCTTCCTGATTTTGAATATGCCTCCCCTGTATACACCACATAATGATGTTAAGGGGATCTCTTTCCGTCTTAAAAGACTTCTGAAAGGGAACTGCCGTCAACTCTTTTTGCCACAGCAGGTCTGCTAGATCTTAGCTTTGGTTATCATTGCCAGAATTCAAGGCATAGGAAGAGCTGGCCCCACATGGACATTGGGAGCACCTGTGCTTGGGGCTTTTACGAATGGGAACTAGGAAATGGCAAGTGACACAGGTGACAAACAAGAATTTGAGCAAAAAGGGCCGCTGCTTTTCCACTTGAAAAATACCTAGGCTGCTCATGAACTGGGTTTAATAGCCATTCCAGCATGCATACCAAACTTGAAGGCCTGTGGCAATAGGAGCTGTCTTGTCTTCACTGCATGTCTACAGGAGACAGTAAAGCTAAAGTGTTGTGGCAGCTATTCACTCCAGGTGCTCCTCTCAGAACCAGAGGATTTTTCCTGAGTACTTAATGACAAAGTGATGGGAAACTCAGAGGGGAGGGGATTGTTTTACATTGGGGAACCTTCCAGCACTAGGTTCGTCTTCCCATTGTGCTAGAGCATAATTTACAGATCCAAAGCAGTCTCCAGAAGCACCAAGGCTCTTCATGAAATGGGCTGGGGTTTTGTTTTGTGTGTTTTCTTACCAGTTTGTGTTCTTTTCTTTTTGTGTCTGTCTTCATTATCCTCAGGAGAGCTTACAGGACAAAATTTAGGCTGGCTGGCAGGAGTGTACTGCTTGCCTCAGGCCTTTTATTTTTTTCTTTTTTGTTTGTTTGTTTGTTTTTTGTGTTGTAAAAGAAGTATTTCTCAGTTCCAAGAAACCAAACACACACCCTACAAGAACTGAATGCTAATCTTTTAATGTGGCTCCTCATTTCCAAAGGGTAGAATTTATGTTATAGGCTGATTTTCTCCTACTCAGCCCCTCAAGGTTTGGTTAGGGGTTCTTCGGTTGTTTTATTTTTAAGGGCCAAATGTGGTATTTTGCAGTTTTGTAGCCAAATTGCCAAAGGTAAAAACCTGGGTAGAATTATTCTCTTCCACAAACATCTCTGCTTCAAACAGGCAAAATACCTGAAGGAGTTACACAAACTGTGAAGAGGTAAGTGCCCTCTAGAGCCAAATACCTGAAAGCAAGATGGTGTTATAAACCATATATCTCAGCTTTTCTGTTTTCAGAAGTTTCACATGAATATTTGAGTGAAAGATAACTGTTCTCTGTGTTAAGCACCTACTGTTGTAGGAAGCCTGTAGTGGCATGGGAGAAAGCCTAATAGCATAGGTAGGAAAACATTAGAGATCTTTGAAGTGGGCTCTTTATTGACCCATATTAGAAGAAGAGGAAGGAAAGCGCTTAGATGGATAAAATGATGTGGCAGCAGCTTCCTAGTCTTAACCCTGCTGCTGAATCTCACTTTTGTGACATCCTTGTTCATGTGAGAAGACTTCTGAGGCTTTTTGAATGCAGATAGGCCCAAAGGAAGCTGCCCATGCTTGCTTGCACCCTGGTACCACAGTTTGGTCTGATGTAATTTGGGGACAGGGGAGGGAGAATCAGCAGTGAGCAGAGCAAGGCTGCCCTTAAACCATTTTATTCTTAAGTGGGCTGGGTGTGATAAAACTCTTGTTTCGTTTGACACGTGGCAGGGCAGGCAGGCAAGGTAGCCTGCCACTGTTACCAGCTACTCCTGAGGACTGGACTTTATTTCAGTCAAATGGGAAGGCTTCACTTCTTCATTTCATGTTCAATGTTCTTAATAAAAAAAAATGCTTGATCAGGCTTTGCAGGTCTGGCTGCTTTTTAACCCCAAAGTGTTTGGAAAGTACAAACTTCATTACTAAGTTATTTTTGACTGTCATTTCTGCAGAAAAAAGCAGAGTCATCCATCCATCCATAAGTACCTGAGCCTGTAAAGTTTCAGTTTTGGAAGATTTGGATAGCCTTACCTCATAGGCCTGAGAGGACCCGGAGTGAAACAAGGTGGCAGCAAAAACCATGAACTACTAAGAACATTTTCATTACTGGCAAGAGTTCAGGCACAAGGCACCACACATTAAGGACCCTTTACTTTTGGGTGAGAAAGATGCTCTGGCACCAAAGCAAGGTCTTGCTACATCAGCACACTTCACCAGGATTTTTGGTCACTTTATTTTTGAAAGTTGTGTTTTGTACAAAAAAAATCACCTTAGACACCAAAACAGTAACAGACTTACTGACTTCCTATTTTTCCCATGTTATGAGAAAGATTGAGACTGTAAGTCAAAGAAAGCAGGAATTGCTTGCCCACTCCAAACCCAGAAAGAAAGCAGGGCCACCCCTTTTCTCTCAATGTCTTAAATACATTAACCTTGTCTGTACTCTGCTGTTAAACCAGTGTGGCTTGCTTATTCAGTCTCTGCCCCCCAGACTGAGGGCAGTTCTCTGCCAGTCCACAGTAGGGTAGAATGGGATTGCTCAGTCTAGCCTCTCAAATAAAAAGCAATTTAGAATCAAGGTGCGAAGTTCCTGAAGGTTCCCATTAAGTCTACAACTCAACTGCACCTGCTTTTCACCAAGGCCCAAGGAGGTCTTTCTCACTCCCAGCCAGTGGCAGTATGTTAAGTACCAGCTGCACAGGGCAAGTGTGTTAAGACTGGCCTGCACCATGCTTATTGGGACAGTGATTTATGAAAGCTGACCATGTAAGAGTCCCGTATGCAGTTCTCAATGTGTTAGCATTCTTAACTCGGGCTTCCGTGGTTCCTTTGATATAAAAATAAATACTGACTGCTTCATAGGAAAACCCTCTACAAAAGAAGGAACTTCTGGGGGAGCATGAAATCACAATGCTGACAGTGACTGAGGTGTGTGGGCAGTCACCTCAGGAGGCTTGTGTCAGAAGTCAAGTAGCAGCTACCTGTCTCATTTTGTCTTGATGTCACTTTCAGTTTCAGCAGATGTTCCTTTTTCTTAGCAGCACATCTTTTCCTTTTGCTTCTCACTGATTGAGAAGACTGAGTCAATATTTTGACTGAAGTCAGGAGACTCCATTTAACTCCTATGTTGTTTTAGCATTGCCCCTCTCCAGTTTGAGAGGATGGCCTGTATCCCTTTACAGCTGTTGGAAGGAAACTGTTGAGAAGTACACACTACTCTGCCATTAGGGAAAACAAAAGATTGCAGAGGTGCTAATGCCTCTTCACCCCCAGAGTCTGGCATAGAGCACTCTGTGCCAGTTATGCTGGCAGAAATTGTATAACAGCGCAGAAGCTAGAAAAGCTGAAAAAGCGTTCAAAGAAAAATAATTCCAGTGTCTTACAGATTCTGTAAACCCTAGGAAAAAAATAAAGACACAAAATATCCCTTTTACGGTGTCAGTTGTTTTAACCCATAACCTTTTCCCTTTCTGCACCCATCCATGCCCTTTTTCCTCTTAGTGATTCATCTCCCATTCCTGCTCAGTGCTGAACACTCATATTGCTGTTTTCTGCTCAACTGTCAACATTTCTCCCCTGAGCTCTGTTGCACTTTTAAAACCTAAGCCAGCATTATATTTTTAAGACATGCCATTAGGAACCAGTGCTGTTGACATCCAGAGGCATCCATGGGACTTGACACACCAGAGACAGCGGAAGCAAACAGTGTAAAGAAAATCAGAAGTGAGAGAAGGAGAACTGGCTGGGAGGCACCTGGCTAAACAAGCACTGGGGAGATGGGGAGAAAAAGATCTGGGTATGGAAAGCCTATCACATGGGCAGCAAGTGGTCATCTCGTTCTTCTGACTCCTCTCCCAGCTGGTCATCCCCCACGCCGCGGTATGCGGCTGGTGCGTTCCGAGGCTTGGAGCGGCACACAAAGTCACAGCCATCCTACGAGCACAGGACACAGCACCAGCATCAGACTGTTTGCAGTTGACTCAGCATCCAAACCTCACAGCTCCTGAGATTTCTCTTTTGCTAAGGGATTAAGCCTATCCCTGTGCTACCTGAAACACCTCCCCAAAACTTGACATAAAAACATCCTACTCAATCTTAAAAGCTCTGGACAGTTATGTAGCAGTATCAGGCCAAGGCAAGGATGAAGGATACTGCCTAAAATGACCAAGGAATGATTTCACCGAGTCCAAAGTATGCATTTCACAGTCTCCAGGTGAACATTTCTACCTGGAAAGTGTTAACTCCTGAGGAGTACATGTTCTAATTTGTTATGTAGCAATTGCAGGACAGAGGCAGGGAATTGGTCTCAGCAAGGACTAAAAAATGGAATACTCAAGAAAAAGGAAACAGATTCCCTCTTCTTCTGCTTCAAGGTACTCCATCCTGGTGGTAGGTCTACCTAAAACACAGTCAATGCCATTTTCTCCTACCATGGGCCAGGCTAAGAATACATAAGAATTTTTACTCACTGCCACCAAATTGCCCAGGTCTTGCCAGAAGGCAAAGTGAGGAATCTGCTCCATGCCCTTTGCTCCCACAACGAGGCGCTGGTAGAGGAACCCACCAATGATGTAGACTGCAATCAGTGACACAAACCTAAAAGGCAGAATTTAAAAATAAAAAATAAAGGAAAATCAAAGCTGAGGAAATCCTATAGAGAATCTCTTCTGAGCCAGCTACCTGCCTCGCATTAGCATTGGAATAATGCTAGCACCACTCAAGAACAGAGCTGTAAACAGAAATCAGACCGTAAAAGGTCCCAAGTTATCAATTTACTTGTATAAATCTTTTAGCAGCATTATGTGAAGTAGTGCCTCGAAGCACAAACACAGAAAAGGAGTCAAGACTCCTGGTCTGAGTTCCTAGCTCTGGCAAAGAGCCATCATACAATTTTAGAAGTCAAATCTCCCATGTTTCAGTGCATATGTCTGTAAGCTATGAATGAAAACATTTACTGTGAACAGACCAGCCCTGCATCATACCTTGAGCAGGATCTTTTGTCCAAAATGCTCAGAGGCATAGTAACATCTAATGGTGGCTGTGGGAAAATATACTGCAGTAATTTAGTCTTACTATAGCATTTGCTATGTTTCTAAATAGCACTGGAGATTATGACTCAGGCACAAACAGCTCTTCAAATGACTCACGTGATCAGCAGAATGGAGCCAACACTGAGGTGGGAATTCTCAGCTGGACAAGCCACACTGCTGTCCATTTCAAAGAGGTAGAAACACTCCTGCTCCTTTTCCCGCTCTTCAGAAATAATGCTGAATGAACTCTGCAATTTGGGAAAAGTCATGTGAAAATATGCCCACGCATACTGAACTTTAGCAGGAGACAGTATTATCCCTGTTGGTGCAGCTGGGCACCGGACACTGGAGGCCAGCTCGCTGTCCCCTCAAAACCTCTCTGCTCACAACCAACCATTGGTCTGGCAGCCTCCTGATGCTCTTTCACTCCAGGTGTCACTCACCGCTGTAACTCCCCGCTTGCAAGAAATCATTATCACAGCTCGCCTCTTCTCACCACTGCAGTGCCTGCCATATGAATCACCTCCTTTATAAATCAGCATGATCCAGTCACCTGCCAGGAGAGAAACAATATAAGCTACAAATCCAGATCAGGAGGAGAAAGGCAGCTACTGAGTAAGCAAAGTATTGAGTGGAATCGTACTTCCATTGAAGACCTGGGTTTCATTGATTCTTCCTATCACCGTGGTCTTTCCATTCTGTCTATCTATTTGCACGAGGCCACCAAAGTCGTGTGAGGTGCTGTTGACCTCCCTGCACACCCTGAAATGGTAGACGTAGTTTTCTGTTTTGCCTTTCTCCACAGTCACGTTAAACCTGCAGCAGGGAGAGGACAGAAGAGACAGCCATTGGATTATAAAGAACACTCAGAGAGAGCAGTGGGCACTTCAGACCTGAGAGCCAATCAGAGACCATACTAACAGAGGGAGTCCATTCTGCAGTCTGACCCAAATCCTCCCTTCACCCGGCCCACTGTGCAGCCCTGAAGCCTGCAGGGTGTTGTGCTGTACCTCATGTGGCTCAGGGGCTCCAGTTTCTTCAGCAGGGCTCTCTCCATCTGCGACTCACTGCTCTCATCACCAATCACATCACAGCTCCTCTCTTCTGACTGCTCGGCTCCCGCTACAGCCAGGGCCATAAAGACCAGCAGCAAGGTAGAGGTATGGCAAGGTAGTGACATCCTGCACACAAAGCCACAGAGAACACAGAGGATTCACTTTGCAAAGGATTAGTTTCAGCCCCCTGCAAACTAACTTCAGGGTCATGGAGTCAATGATTAGCCACTTCCTCAGTCCTGACTGCAAAAAGGAGAAGCTGAAATCTAGAAACAACTCACAGTTCACAAGAGACACTTAATCTGAATCTCTTGTGCAGCCAAAGATAATTCATTGGGCTGATATGGGGCTCTTTTTTGAATTTGCCTTGAGACCACAAAAAGTTTTGCTGCTGAGTACATTAATTAGCTGCCAGAGCAGAGTCCAGCAGGCTGAACGCTGGAGTAAATTTCAGGCATAATCCACTGTTTGTTATGGCATTGCACTGAGAAGCCAGTCAGCAGAAAATTATTTTAGAGGTCTCTAATCAATAATCTTCACAGCTCTCACATAATGAGCTCACAGGGAAGAGCCACTGTGATTAGTCAGGCTCTGTTTGTTCACGTGCCTAAGCTTTAGAATGATCCTTCCAGTTCTCCTTTAGCTGAAAATCTGAAAGACAATAATGCTAAACTGCAACTTCACAGAAGAGTTTCCTTCTTCCTTTCCTTCCCAGTTTGTAAAGGAGGAAAGCAAGGCATCTTATGCAAGAACCAATCAATGAAGCAGTAATTAAGATAATAATAGTAATAATAATAAGAGCAATAACCATAATAGCAACAACAATAATAATTATCTATAAGAACTGGCTTTCAGGTTCATGCTAAAATCACATATGACACATTCAATGATGGCACCAGTCAAACAAATCAGTGCAACATATCCCCTCCTCTGCTTCTTGTGCAGCAGATTTTGGTAAAAGTCGAGTCGCGGGTGGAGAGCAGACCCTCCATTAAATAAGCACCTGGCTGCAGGCGGACACAGAGCCCGTCTGACGGAACCCAATGATTTCCCCACAGCCCCCACCGCGACAGCTCACAGCTGCTGGGCGGGGGCTCTGCTCGCCATGGGGCACCAGAAGATTTGGAGCGCAGAAAGCACAGAATGGATAAGGCTGGAAGGGACGACAGTGGGTCACTTGGTCCAACTTCCATGCTCAAGCAGGGTCACTCCAGAGCACGCGGCCCAGGTCTGTGGCCAGACGGTTCTGTAATATCTCCAGTGAGGGAGACTACACAACCTCCACGGGCAATCTGTTCCAGTGCGCGGTCACAGAAATGAGGAAGCCCGTGACACGAGGGCTCGTGACTGCTCTCTCCCGAGGCCAAAAGCAGGATCTGCCCTCAGCCCGAGACACGGCTTCTCCTGGGAATTTGCCGTGCGGCTCTGGGAGCGGCCCGGCCGGGCTCCTCCAGCCGGGGGCCGCTGCCCCAGACCCGCCCGGGACGGAGCGCGGCTTCGCCCCGCGGCTTCGCTGTGCCCCGCTCCCCAGCCCCGCGCACCCACCTGCGGCCGCCCGGGGACCAGGCGCCGCCGCCCATAGGGAACAGAGACCCGCGGCTCACGCGCATGCCATGCTGGGCGGCCCGGGGACCACAGGCACGGGCGGCACCGGCCTCCTCCGCGTCCCGACCGGCTCCCTCGCCCGCCCCGCCAGCCGGAAGCCGGGAAGAGCGTGGCGGAACTGGCACCCGGCGCCAATGGGAGCGGGGGAGCGGCCGGGACCGCCCGCCCAGGAGCGCTGCGGAGCGAATGATGCGCAGCGGGGGTAAGGAGGGCAGGGCCGCTGGCGCCCCGGGCCACGCCCACTTCCGCTCCGGTGGCCAATGGGCGATGAGATCCTGCGCAGGGGCACCCCGCCCCCCCCGCTCGCCTCTCTGCCAATGAAAGGGCGGGCACAGAGGAGGAGCCCTCAGTGCCCGGAGCGCGGCGCCGAGGGGAGCTGCCCTTGCAGTGCTGAGGCGGCGGGAAACAGCCCTGCGGGATGGACATCTCCGGGCTCCCGGCTGCACATCTGCTCACCCAAGTGCTCTGGGACTGCCCCTCGCTGGAGTCGCGCTCTCCTCTCTGCTGTGCCCCGCACGGGTTCGGAGCAGCCGCCGGCCGGTGGCCGCACCAGCAGGAGTGGAAGGCTTCTCGGCATCTCCATTCCCCGCGCTCCCGCTGCCGGAGGCGGCAGCAGTCCCTCCGTCCTTGGGCTTTGCCATCCACACCTGGTGCCTCCAGAGTGACTTGTGTTGCGCGAGCAAGGGGTCTCGACCACTTCACAAAACTGCTTTGTGGCCTTGATCCTTCTGATTTTGTCTCCACTTTGTGTCTCTGGTGGATTCTCTCTCATGTTTTGTTGTTACACTTTGGAATAAAGGTGCCTCCCCCAGCTCCTGCAGGTTTTGCCACTGTAGAGGAATTCCAGGTCCAGCACACAAGGTTAGTGTGCTTGAGCACTTTGGATGTCATTAATAAAGCTATAAATACGAGACTGGCCTTTTCAAAGAACATCTCTCTCCTTAAAATGTGCTCCCAGAGCACATCCTCTTTCCAGGAATCTGTTATTGAAAGGGACAGATGTTCTTTGCCAGAGTTCTGAGGCTTTTGCATCCTCTAGTTAAGAAACAAAATGCTGCATATAGTGAACATACCAACATGCCGGAAAAGGTACTTGTTTCAGAGAAATTTGGGAGGTTTCCTTGCCGTACACTGCTTCAGTAGTGAAGAATTGGGGAAGAAGTGCTGCTGGCTCCTGGAAAACTGATTGGTTTAGTCCTGCTGTGACTCCATACTGACAGTATGGCACAGCTGCAGAAGTCAGATTTATTTATTCACACTTCAATAATAACAGAGTTGCCCTCACACCTTCTACAGTGTGATTCCTCCCTCTCTACTTCCTGTCCAAAGAACTCAACTTACTGCTGATATTAGGGGAAAAAAAAAAAAAAAAGGTAAACCATATTAAAATAGACCTTTCTGTTTTTCCCCCACCAGCTTTCTCCAGTTCTGCAAAAATAGTGCTGTCTTTGTGGTCACTCTGGGCCAGCAGGCAGCCTGGGCACTTAAAAAGTGACAAAACTAGCAGGAGTTGGGAGAGACACCTTTATTCCAAAGTATGACAGAACATGGACATACTGGAGAGAATCTACCCAAGAAATACAAAGTGGGGACAAAATCAGATCTGCACACTTAGGCTGTGTCTGAATCCTGTTAGTTACTTTTCAGCTATACAGATTGTATTCCCAGCTAAACTATCCCTTGTGAGTATAGGAAATTCTCTGAGTTTGAGAGCTCTCTTTAGACTTCTCTGTTATTCATTTGAAGCATTTAGGAGAGACTTCCTGCCTTTTGTCTTGTTTTGTTGTCTTATGCCTTCCCTTTCCTTTCAAACACACACTCTCTGTCTTGCTTTCCACAGGTCCTACCTAGGATTGGAAGGAATTTTGTGGGTGCAATATGCCACCCTTATAGGCAAGTGGAGAAATTTGCAGAAATACCCAATCCCTTCCCCAACATGTGCATTGTAACAAAGTGGCCACTCTGTGTCAGGTAAGCATCCTCCCATGCAATAATTTATCGAAGTTAGAACATGTCACCAGAAGGGGGAACAGTCATCCCTGTTGGAGGGTGCAATCATCCCAACTCCTTTGTTGAGCATGCCCAAACAATTACTGGAAATTAACTGTAGTGTACTGTGCTAAAGAAGTGCAGCCTGAGCCTGACCCATATCCCCATTCTGAGCATGAAATGGAAAGGATCAGAATGTGGATTAAAACAAAAACCAGCCAACCAGCTAAGAGCTGCAGCTAAGAGCTTTCTCAGGGTACTGGAAGCATCTGTACTCCCCACCATAGAGTCACAGAATCTTTTAGGTTAGAAAAGACCCTGAAGATCATTGAGTTCACCCATTAACCTGACACTGGGAAGCCCAGCACTAAACCATGTCCCTAAGCTCCACATCTGTATCTTTTTAAAATACTTTCAGGCATAGTGACTCAACTACCTCCTTTTGCAGCCTGTCCCAGTGCTTGATAACCCTTTTGGTGAAGAAATTTTTCCCAATATCCAATCTAAACCTCCCATGGCACAACTTGAACTCTTCTCATCAATAGTCAATACTTCAAAAGAAAAGTAGCCTTTCCTGTTGTTGCTGACCACAGAATCACTAAATGATTGAGTTGGGAAGGGACCTTTCAAGGTCATCTAGTCCAACTCCCTACTCAAGCCAGGCCATCTACAACCTGGTCCACCTACAGCCCAGGACTGTATCCAGGCCACTCTCCATTGAGGGACACACCACAGACTCTCTGGCCAACCTCTGCCAGTTTTCAGGCACTCTCACAGTAAAAAAGTGTTTCCTGATGTTCAGAGGCAACACCTTCTGTCTTTCAGTTTGTGCCCATGGCCTCTTGTCCTGTCACTGGGTTCCACTGAAGCATTTGTACCCTCCCTTCAGGTATTTTTATACATTAATTGGATCCCAACCAAGAAGCCTTTTCTCTAGGCCAAACAATCCCAGACCTCTCAGTCTTTCCTGCCAGGACAAGTCTGGTCCCTTTATCTTCTTTGTGCCTCTTTGGTAGATTCTCCTCAGTTCGTCCCTGTCTACCTTCTGCTGATGCTGTTGAGATGTAGACTTGGAGAGACTTGAGGAATGCCAGCTCTCAGTGCCTGCCTTGTGTCTCAAGCGTGGTCACACTGGTATTTGGTGTAGACAGAGATCCCTGTCCAAAGCTCACAAGTCTTCCTTTTCAAACCGTGCTGTCCACCTCTACTTCCTATTTGACAGCAGTTGGGCCGCCAGTTTGCTGTAGACATTGCTTATCCCACTTTTCACCTTGTGCTGTCACCATCCCGCTGCTTCTGCCCTGAAGGAAGCCCCTCAGAGCAGCACGAATCCTCCCAATTGCCGCATCTGTAAAACCACACCCTCTTGCATTGGCAACAATTAGAATACCCTGAACTTTGTGATTAATCACCTTTTCCATTTAGCAGCTGTTCTTGAGACATCCTCCATCAGGTTAGAAAATGAAAGCAGCTGCAGTTCCACTGCTCTCCATTCCGTTGTAAATTTGGTTATTTTTGAGCAGTTGGAGATAGAGGTAGCAGCTTCATATTTCTTGTCTTCTGAATATAGCCTCAGGTTTCCTGTTTCACAGACGTTGAGCCCTGTTATTCAACAGCCTAATCAAAACATCTTTTTGTGCACGCTCCTTGCTTTGGCATGGAGGCAAGCAGATCAGAAATTTCTGCAGCTGAAGAGAGCGAGGAAGTAACATATGCTTCTGTCAAATTCTCTCAGACTCCTCTGCCAAGGGCCAAAGCTCCACAGGAAAAAAGAGGTGAGGAAAGATGGATGAGGTAGGTCAACGAAAAATTTTACTTTGAGTGAAAGCAGTATTTGAGAGAAACACTGTGAACTGGCCACTGATTCTGAGTGCCAGCTTAAAGAGCTGTTGCTTTGGTTCTAAAATTACCATGGATATTTTGATGTAATAAAAACTGATGAGTTAGAGACTCAGCATTTTTCCCCTCCCTCTCACTGACCTCCTTCAGTGTCTACTCCTGGGAATTCAACCCAGGCATCCTTTTCTTTAAAACTGGTTTAAAAGTTGTTTGCTTGTCAGCAGCAAGACGTTGTGAGCAATAGTTCTTTGAAGGGCAGGCAAGATGTGAATACAGATAAATTAGAGGTGCATGCTAATCAGAGATCAGAGACAGAGAAAGCATATGAGATCATCCAGCCTCTCTCCTGTGGGGCTTTGCAAGATTCTTTTGTGATTTTTTCCTGTTTTTTGTGTTCTAGTGTTGCATACCTCCCAGTGAGCAAATTTTCAGCTTTTGCTGCAAAACAGTTCTTCAGAGCACTTTACTATCAGGAAGATTTTCTTAGGGCTTTCCTTAAATTTTTTTCTTGCATTATTTCCTCTCCATTACCTCTGATTAGACCTGCAAATGTCGCACTGAACAATTCCTCTGCCTGCTTAGTTGAGAAATACCCTTCAAAGAGTCAAACTTTGCATTGATGATCATTCTTTGTAAATACTTCCTTCGTGCAAAATGGGGGAGGGGTTGGAACTAGATGAGCTTTAGGGTCCTTTCCAATGCAAATCATTCTATGATGCTATGAAATGTCACTGTGCTTTAGATGAGTTTCATTTGCATTTAGATGTTGCATTGGCTGCAACACTAATGGTTGACCTTAAATTTTCACAGGTGTTACAGCAAAGGGGACTCTCACTGTGAGATGCAAGATTTCTATACCCTAATCAGAATAATTTTGTATACCTGTGGTGTTTACTGCTGCCTGGTCACTTGCTTCACTATGGAAACAAAGCCAGCACAGAAACTCCCCAGTTCCTCTCTGGTACTCACACTCCATCTGTTTGGAAGGCAGTCTTGCTTTTGCACACGTTTTTTCACCAGAAATTATGTTTTCTGTTGCATCAGAAAACACAGTAACATCCTTTCATTCCCTGCCATTCCTGTTCACCCCCACCCTGTTGAAAGGGGATTAACCGATGCCCTCTTGAGATGTTTGCATTTTTCTTTTTAACATCTCTCCACATTCTTTTATGGAGCCTCATCTTTTTGAGCTAGGGTCAGACAGCCAAAAATAAGGAAGTTGATTCTTGAACACATTTTTTGTGCATATTATTTGATTATTTCTCAGCTGTCTTCAGCATGAAAGAGATTCCTAAGGAGCTCACTTCAAGTACTTTTCTTTTGAAGGTCTTTATGTTCAATTCTGTCCTTGCCTCCATCACTTCTGAGTGATGTGCTCTCAAGTGTTTTTCCTCTGTTCAAATGCACACCCTTGCTGACTTTGTAGGCACAGTATCACAGATGTATAGATCAGTCCTCTGGTCAAACCAACAGGTTTTGGTGCTTATGGACTCCTCAAAAATGAAGAGTTGCCCTGACTGTTTCTTCTGTTTGGCTTCCAGAGAGCCTTAGATATGTTGCAGGAGCTGAGGGGAGCTATTTGGGACAGTGCCATGTCATTCTTCTGATTGTCCTAGATGAGTTGAATTGTAAAATGCTAACAGCTTTCAATTTTTGAATTGAATCTGGACTCACAAACCTAAAAATACTGGGTTACGTTGCTTGCAAATGAATGGAGAGTATCAGAGTAATTTCTCCAGAGCACGGAGAGATCTATCGGGGTGTTTGTACACAGAAAGTGGTAATGATGGATATTTACCGTAAATGTCCACCAGTCCGCTTTCCCCCTTGGATAGACTCTTCCACAGTTCATCAGACAACTACATGGAATTATTTCTGGATGCTCCATTCAGATTTTTCTCCTGTTACAAACTCATCTTAGGTACTTCTACTATCCACTCCTACAAGAGCTTCACATGTAGTTCAGGGGCTTAGGATCAAACAGAAACCCTTGAACCTGTTTTTAAAAGTGTGAACTACAGGGACTCCTTTTTGCAGCACGTAAAAATCCTGATTTGTGAAATGTTTTATTCCACTTCTCTGGATTGATCTCTGCAGTTCAAGTGCAGCTTAAATTCACCTCAAACACTTCCTGTTTTCCCATTTCACTTTGGTTTTTCTTCCTTCCAAAATTATCTAATGCCATATTTTTTAAATTTTTATGAACTTTAGTGACTCTCCCACTGCTGGGGTTGTGGAGGTGCCCTGGGATTTTGTTTTGATGATGAATCACTCCCTTTTTTCTGCAGTTGGTTTGAAACAATAGAGAGTGAACGTCTCTGTTTATTGCTAGGAGGCACCAGCTCCCTGCCCAGTGCTGACATTTAAGGATTAACCATTTTGAAGACTGCCATCCTGATTGCCTTGTCCTGGCAGTTTTCCCTAAAATGTAACAGTAATCTAAAGGATGAAGGAGACAGCTTCTTTTGAGAGGCAAGAAGGAAGGAAAACAAACATACAAATGTGATTTCAGAACTAGGAGTTATGTTTCATCCGATGTTTATTCCCTTTTGCCAACTTTTCAGTCATAATTTGCAGAGAAAAACCTCCACCCTACTCCTTAACTTTGGGCTGACTTCATTCTCTCGAGGCCTAATCTCATGACAAAACCCAAGCTGCCAGGGATACAAACAAGAGGAATAGAGAGCAGAGTCAAGTTTAAGTTCCAGACCCAGTCCAAGTCCTTCAGTTCTCCCACTGTCCCTTTGTTTGAAGCTGAGGAGTAGGTTGTAACTGAAAAGTCTTTCTGTTTTTTGTCTCTGGAAAAAAGATGGGATTTTGTTATGTAAGAATGATTTTGAAAAATAAGAAATGTCACTATTTTTAGACTATGATTGGGACAGCTAGAAGATCCTACAAGCTTCAGGAAATCTGAGAAAACCTCTATCTTAGAAAAGATCTTTCTACCAGAAGAATGGTGCTTACAACAACACTCCCCCATGATCTCCTTTTGTTACCGTAGAAACTTCTAGGTAAAACCACAGGCCTAAGTGTGTTGCTATAGATGAGAAACTGCCCTTAACATAAGTAAGCCTGCAAACTGCTCAAGATCAAAATTAATTAATTTTTATTAATTTACTGATCTGGTCTACTTTCTGTATTTGGACAAAGCTTGCAATGTTTAAAGGAAGTGTTCTTGTTCTTAAGTGGAGTCCCTTCACCTTTTGTTTTCGCACTTTCTTTCTTTGTCTTTCTCACAATACTCATCATATGTGATCTGCATTTGTTTTCAACTTCCTCCAAGAGATCAAATGTGTTTCTTTGGGTCTCGTGACATGACCAAGAGAGAAGCACCTCAAATTTCATGAGATCCTTGGGGATTTTGTTGCTAGATTTGGGTAGAAAGCTCTGGAACATCACAAGAGCAGGATGTGGTACGTAAGTTAGCTGCACGTTTACTGCTTCTTAGGCTGTTGTCTGTGCAGCTATCATACTGAGATTAATAAAACAAACAAACTAAATTCCTCTGGAACTCATCCTTGCCAGTGTCATCCTCTCTTCTGTCTGGGAGAGAGGAGAATTTAGAGCTGAGATTTCAAATGTTTTATGCAAAGCGAATGCCTCTCAGGTCAAATGTGCCTTCAGGAGATGGCAATGGAAAAGCAACATGTAGCCTGGAGGTTAACATATCGTGCTGTACATAAACAGACCTCTACAGGCCAGTCCTGACCAGCCATTTGAAAGTAAGCTGTGTTGGACTACAGTGGAAGTTGCCCCAAGGACTCGCCCTCTGCCATTGGCAGCCAGTGAACAGCAAACGGTGGTGGTGAAAGTGTAAAGGGGGAGATGTCCCAAGGTCTTCAAGGCTGGTTTTCCCATCCTGCCACCCCACCATGGAAGATGAAAATGTAGAACTGCCTTGGGAGTATCCTGAGAATATGTAGCATGACCATGTGTCTAAGCCCGTGAACAGGATGCTGATATTAATCCTGTTGTTGCTGGGAGAGCTGGGGGAAAAGCTTTGTATTTCTTTTTACGTGAAAGCTGGAACATGGTGGCTGTAGCAATGCAGCTCTGTGGTTTCCACCCCAAGCTTCAGTGCTGAGGCAGGAGTGGATTTGTTGGGAGGCTCCTGCCAGCACGAGGTGTCACATGGTGCCTAAGTGGCTCCAGCTCACCTGTGGTAGGTGCTTCCTCTGCTGGGGTCAGCCACCACAGAGGCTGGACCAGTGGGCGCTGTGGCCAGGGCAGAGCTATGGCTGATGTGGAGAAAGGTATCCCCTGGGAGGTTCAGACAGGAACTGGTGGCCCCAAACCCAGCTGAAATGGGGCCCTGGGCTGATAGGCAGGAGTATGGGGAGGCCCCAGTTAGGCTGGGCAGAGACAGTGATGTCCACCATGTGCAGAGTGTGTACAGATACAATGCTCTAAATAGTGCAGTTCCTTGTGGAAATGCCCAAGACATAAGCAAACTGTAAAACCAGTCAGTTTTCATGTGGCTTTTGTTCACTATGGTTTCTTTTCTCTTTTACAGCTCCCTGTCTGTGGTCAGCAGTTCTGAAGGGCTTGGCCATAGGCTTTGGGACACTGAGCATCTCCCTAGCAATTGTTTTGATTTGGAAAATGAGTAAGTGTACAAAGGGCTGCTGAGCATGGGCAACCAACAGCAAAGGACCAGTGACACATCTACCACAGAAACTCCATTATATGGAGTTAAAACCAGAAGCTATTCTAGGTTTCTACCAGCCTTAGGTACCACTGCCTATCCAGAATATTTTGAAGAATATATTCCTTATGCAGATTCCAGGAAACCCATTTCAGATCCTGTGGTAAAGAATAGTTTGAAGTCTTTGTAGACTTGCCTAGTAAATGGAGTGGTAAACGGTAGAACAAATAGGTCTGTAATATATTTGCATACATGCAGATGGTGCTAGACCATGGGGAGGAGCTTACTATTAGTTGCTTAAAATCTATCCACCTAAGGTGGAGTGTGATCACACCATACCCACAGAGTGTGATCTGTTTTCAGATAGCCAGTTAGGTATTATTTGGTTCAGTGTTCAGAGTGGTTCAGTGGAAACCTGGGGGCAGGGTGAGTGTGTGCATGCTTGCCATTAGCATCAGAGTGCATGTGACTATTGTAAGGTTTTGAAATTACACTTTATTTTCAGAATCTTATCCTAATTTGAGTTTTCTGCGTTTCAGCTATCCAAATGAGTTGTTTTTCAGCAGGTCCTTACTGACAAGTGTTTCTGTTGGTTAATGGTAGAGAAGAGTTACAAGTATTTTGACGTCTTTACAGGTGACTGCCACTCACACTGCCCTCAACAGTGGGTGGCCTACAGAGGGAGCTGCTACTCCTTCTCTACGGAGAAGAAGGACTGGAATTCCAGCCAGGAATCCTGCAGGGCACAGGGAGCTCACCTCCTGGTGATCAGTGATACCTGGGAGATGGTAATGGTTTTCTTTGGCTTTAAGGAGCTCTCATTTCCTTGCAGATACCTAAGTGACTGACATACAAGCAGTGCTGTCACTTCAGCAATATTTTGGTTTTAAAGGAGAGGAAGGATTTACGACTGTGATGTTACACATCACAAAGTTTGCAGGAAGCAGAGAAGCAAAGGGGAGAAAGGAGAGATGAGGGCCACTGTCCGGTACTCAGAATCATCCTATGAAGGATGGTAGGAGACAGCCTTCTCCATGGCTCCTCTCCACCTCCTCTCCTATTCCCAGTAAGGCTGATATGAATGATTACAGGAAATGACCATGGCACTGAGCAATCATTGTATTCATTGCATACAAACTGATGCATCTCCACTCTCAAGGAATGCTTCCTTTGTAAAAGCAATACTTCTCCTCCCTGTACAGCTCCAGCTCCTCCTGCTCAGTGACCCATTCCATTCCCTGTGTTCATGCTTAGATATTTCTTTCTTTCAGTGCTTACTTCCTCTCTCTGCCAAAGTACCTCAGCTGTGCTGGTGAAATAAGGAACCATGTGTTCCACTGCAGGTGCTCTCTGGGGGCAGGGGCATGTATGGTCACTAGAGAAATGAGTAGTGCTGATTACTGGGGTGCTGAGGCACATCTGCTTAAGTAGAGCAGAAACCTTGATCCGGTTTTGCTAAAGCCAGGGCTTATTAGCTCAGGTCCAATGAACGTGGACAGCTTCCAGTCCCTGGACAGAAGTTTCATTGTGTAATGTTCTCTGGAGGATTACAGAGCCAGGTCTCTGCTTGACTGGGAGTATGTACCAGGCTCTCACATTTGCTTAAACAAATCCTGACTCCTTGAGAAATAGGTATCTTCTGAAGATTACCCATTTCTCAGCATAAAGAAAGCCTTCCTGTTCCTGCTGCTTTCTTACTACCATCTCTGCCACTAGAGTGTCACCCATTATCCATGCTCAGACTCACCCATTTAAACAGGACTTTCCTAGCTGTCACTGCCTTGTACTGCAAAGTCTGTGATTGCTCGACCTCCAAGTGTTAGGGAAGTGCAGTCATCTCCAAACCACCAGCAACACGCCAGTGATTCCTCAAGCTGCTCCTACTCCCACAGCTTTACCAAGCCAGCTTTGTTAATGCTTCTCTCTTGAAGATATCGTTTCTGAAGCTTTGTTTGTGGTAGCAAGAGATAAGGATGGAGCCCAGCCATACCCCTGAAAAGTTGCTCTTCTTTGGTTGCAAAGTTGGAGAAGACAAACTTACCTCTCTTTGCTTTGTCTTTTTTGTGGGGAGGAGGGTTGGAGATGGGAAATTTACTTCAGGCAGAATTTCTGTTGCAGGCTTCACCTTTTAACAATAATCAGAGATTAAAACTTAGCTAAAAGGAAATAAACATTGAAAACACATAGGAGGAAAATATGTATGAAATTTAAAGAGCTTTCGTAGTGAGTTTGTTACACAAATCTGTCAGTGCCTGCACTTCCTGCCCTACCCTGCCCTTCCCTGATTTTACCTTTAATTGTTAGTACTTCATATTAGCTTGCTAGTTAGCTGTCTAATAGGGTGTTAATATTAATAATAATAGCATACCTTCCTACCTAAAGCTCTGTGCAGGAAACTCCAGGAGACTGGGGTGCAGTTCATAGAATCATAGAGTCATAGAATCACAGAATATGCAGAGTAGGAAGGGACCCATCAGGATCATTGAGTCCAACTCCTGGCCCTGTCATTAAAAGGTGTGGGAAACAGTATTGTCAGTCACTTAAGGAACAGTGAGGTGAGGGGATGGATCTTGCTCTCTGTTCTCTTATCCTTACCTCCATTTTCAGGCTGGCTTTCATTAGTCACTTTGTAATTCATCATCATTTCTAGGATCTGTTCAAGCGTATTCAAGCAGAATGTTTCTGGATTGGACTGAGGAACAGTACAAGCTCTGGATGGATTTGGGAGGATGGCTCTATATTCAATGATACCAAGTGAGTTTTGTTCTGTTTTAAAAACAATAGTGTTTATTCAGGTTGCTTGGTGTTCCAGAACAGCCAGAGTTCCTTCTCCAGATGTTAGGAGCTTTCTTCCTGGGTAGATTTTCTTCTTCCTGTCACCTGTACTGCACTAAGCTCAGCAGGGTTTACTTTTCACTGCCCTGCACCTTGGAAGGGCATGTACCTGTGAAAAGCAGGTTGAGTGTTAGTACTCTACTCTCCAGTTGCTCAGACTAAGGGCTTTTTTACCTGCACCAGCACACAGACGCTTGGTCAGAAAGGCATTTGGCTTTACTGGGTTTAGCCACCTTGAACCCATTCTGTTGAACGCTGGTGTCACTGGGTGTGAGGACGCAGCCCCTTCCTGCTCTGCTGCTGCCAACCTAAGCCAGAACCCTAATCTCATCTGAGTCTTTACTTGGACTAAAGTCAGTGTTTTCCATGAGGGAAAACATGTTTTTATGCAGTGACTTTTCCTGGCCCTTTCTTTTTTTTATGGCATTTAAGGCATTGAGTCAGTTTCTAAAGCCTCTCCAACAAGGAAAGCTTTTCCAAGATCTCACTCTATCAACAGGTCAATACTCTGAGCACTTGGCTTAGTTCCCTGGATAAATCCAGCTTTCTGTTCCTACAAACTCCCTGAAGGCAGTTATCATTCCATGAAACTTTCACCACTGCCACTCACATGCTGGTGGGTATCGCTGCCACTGCAGGGTATTGTGTCTATGTTTGGTTCTGATTTGGGTTGTATGATGGCAGAATTACTTAGCTGTGGCAGGTAGATAGGTTCTCTGGTGTACATTTGATTTTCTAAGAGCTGCCTTTTGGATGTCAGGTTGTTTCTCTTCCTCTGGGCTTCAAAATCAGATGTTTTTAATTTGTCTCCAGGAGACAATCTCAGTATTTTCTTTTGTTCTCATTACTGTTCCATGTCTCTTGTAGGATCCACTCTAACAGCCCTGTGCAAAATTGTGCTGTCCTGATGAAAGATCAATTTCGTGCCTCCAGCTGTGACTTTTGGGCTCCATGGATCTGTGAGAAAACTCTTAGATAAATCCCATGTGCTTTTTCATCTCACAATGACCTCATCAGTGGTATGAGTTGATCATTGTCCTGCAAACTGAAGCTTCACACAAGAGCAAGGACTTTTCCATACCCTCACTGAAGTGTTTTACAAGGACAGGTTTGTTGCCCTTAAGGGTGAGTTACTCTCAGCAATAGATCTATTCTCAGTCCACAAGTGTTGGATTACTGCTGTTTGTGACCAGATGAGACCTGGGACATATTCCCTGGCCTAGTCTTTCCCTTATGTGTCCTATAAGGGCAAATAAAACTTTATCACAACAGGTGTCTTCAGATCTCTGAGGGGGACCTAGTAATTTTCCTTTATTTTTGACCATCAGATTTCATTTCCATTCCCTGCATCTCCATTGATATCAGAAGGACCAGGAAAATGAAGCCTGCTGTTAATTAACAAAAACATATAAAAATATTTCTTCCAGTGGCAGCTTCTCCTCTTGCATCCCAGTGATATGAGTGGGAGAAAAGAGGGTGAAATGAAACAACAGCTTCTGTAAATCCAGCAGTGGAAATAAATCTCCAGGACTGCACTAGACCAAAAGTGTGTACTTGTGCCATTTCTTCTCTCTGTTGGAATGAATTAGGCAGGTTTGACCAAGCTAGTCAAGAGACTGGAGTTCTGGAGTTAAAGAAATAGTGCTAATTCTGTGTAATTATTTAATGCACCAAGAACCTGTTTTCCTCCCCTCTTCTGCCTTTTCACACTGCAGATAGAGGAAACAGTGGACAAACCCTTAATGCAATGATCTTTCAGTTCAAATAGAGCAGAGACAGGCTCAGAATTTGAATGCCATAAAACCACAGTGAATATTTGGGAGCACTGTCTTCAATTCTGGGCTGCTCAGTACAAGAGAGACATGGACATGCTGACTGGAGAGTCCAACACAGGGCCACAAATATGATGAAAGGACTGGAGCATCTCCCCTATGTGGAGAGGCTGAAACAGCTGGGATGGTTTATTCTAAAGCAGAGAAGGCTGAGGAGAGATGTTATTCCTACAATCATAGAAGCACAATAACCGACTTCCACATTTTAATTCAGACTATATATATTTACTTCATATTGTTATTATAATTACAGGAAATCCTTACCAGCTACCAGTGGCATTATCTTCCATCTGCTTAACAGGATGCTACACATGAAGATGTCAAGGTGGATAAAGACAAAATTACAGATCTTAGCATACTTAGCTTAGTGGATGTCTACTGAGCCTCATGTAGAGTTCACTGAGATGAGGGTCTCAGGTGAGAATGTTTTACAGCAAGGATGGGTCTGCTTTTCAGTAACTATGACTGCAACAGGCAGACCTGGGGAAACTGCAGCGTGGTAGGAGCCCAAAACTATAGAGTTTTCATCTTGGGTTTGTCTGGGTTACTTTGGGTGAGTCATTTTATCTGAGAAAGAGTTCATTCAACTATCAAAAGATAGTTGTTCTACTGGAAACCCCTCAAAAGTTGACAGACACTATGAAATAATGCTGAACACTTTGCTTGCTTAGTCAAAATGGTGGTAGCATCTGTAGAAGGGAACCTACCAGTTATCTTACCAGAGAATACCACTGAAGAAAAAGCTTCTCATATTATCATGATATCTAGGTGGGATGAGCATGGTGGCTCTGAGCTTGCCTAGTTTACCTTGCCTGGATGGATTGAAAACATTTCTCTTCAGTTTTTGGCTACAGAGCACACTTTTGACCAAGGTCCTAATGATCAGGAGCTGGCTTGGGAGCCATGTGAGCTGTTTGCCTTTTTGACAAAAAGGGTAGATCTAGCACCCTCTGCCATGTGCAGTTCTGCATCTCATCCTGTCGTGTTTGTGTTCCATCAGTCCAGCTCCTGACCTTTACCACTGCAAATTATCATCTTCAAAAAGGCTTTGACCAGCCCATATGTACAAATCCTCTTCTCTGTGGGTGAGGCAGACTTTCCTGGGTTATACTTCTTTTGGGCAAGCAAAGCCATCATTAGGTATCAGATGCAGATGGAAGAGGACAAATCTGAACTGTCTTTTGTGCAGTCCCCGAGGAAATTGGACATTCACTACTATCCTCTTTTTTCCTATGCAGGTCACTGCAGGGCAGAATGAGGTCTGTAATGAAGGCTTGTTATTGCACTGCACTTGGATTTCTTAACTCCAGAGCTCATGAGCTTACCAAAGTTTTGATTATTACAGTAGGAGAAGGGTAGGACAGACAGAAGATCATTTTATGCTGTACACTTTTTAATCTGAAAATTATGCTTTACATCCTCTAACATAAATCACCATTCTTTGGAGTTTGCATTAGAGCTGTAAGACAGATAATCTACTGCCACTTGCAAGGGTAATAATTACCAGAGCTATTGATCCTCCTGCTGCAGACCAAGCAGAGATAGTGGTCTAAAACCCCATTTCCCTCTATGGTACAACATTGCCCATCACAGTGCATTACATGAATTTGCACTTAATCAAACCAGGATGTCTCCATCAAACAGCAATAATTTGATCTAGATGTACCAACAACTTGACCTGGAAGAAGAACCAGTAGAAGGAAAGTAAGATCTAGGCCACATATGTTCTGCTGTTTGAGGGCAGCTGCTGCTCTGGGCAGCTGGTTAATGTGTTACATGCTGTTAATGGGTTGAACTTTTGGCAGCTTCCCGTCATGTCACTGTCCCTGTTTCTGTCAGGGTGAAGGCCAGATCATTTTAGATGACTTGACTTTCCAGGCACTTTCAGGCCTCTTTTCCTGGTATTACCTTTGATGGGATCAGGAACAGAGAGCAAAAGGGAACAGTGTGGGTGGAGAGGGAAGGTTTTTACATTTTCCATTCCCTGTTTTCGCAACCTGTTAATGGGAGTTAGACACATCCACACTTGTTTCCCAAATCATAGCTCAATCTCCTGCTCCCAGTTTGAAGAGCGCCTGCTCTTCCAGCAAGCTCCATGACCTGTGCTATGTCAGCTCCATACAGAGAGCCCTGCCAGAAATGGAGGCCTCCTCCTCATGCTTTGCTGTTAGCCCTTCTTTCCTCTTCCATTGCCTCTGTCCTGCCCCAAAAGCGACACAGCTCTGGCCTGCCGGGAACCCTCCCCTCCCTCTCTCCCCCGGCACTGGCCTTCTGCCCAGACTTGGAGCTGCTAGTTCCAGCTCCTCCTTGCTGCCTCTCCCTGCTTCCGGATGGGCCCTGGCCCCCAGCCCTTATCTCCTCCAGCCCCTGGGCTGTTTGCAGAGGAGAGTATAAAGGGGTTGACTGGGAAAGCAGAGGGGGAATAAAAGCAGCACTGGACCACACTGAGTGTCTGCTTGATTCACCACATCCTGCTCTGTACCATGGGAAAGAACGGGCTGCTTATCAAATCAAGCATCTTCCTCCTCCTCTTTTTCCTTCCAGGAGAGACCTCACTCATCACAGAGCCGTAAGCTATGCTGGGGGGTCTCTGGGCAGGCAGGAGACCTTGGTTGTATTCCTGTGTCTATTTCTTTGTCCTTTGCGTTCTATCTAACTTTTATCCAGGGATAAAGACACCAGGGCTGGGTAAAGTGCCTTCTACAAACAGGAACTCTAGTGCTTGAGAGAGATGCAAAACAAGCTGTGAAATTGAGATATCAGTAAAACTTCAGGGGATTGACAGGATTTCAACAAATTTTATGCACTAAATTAGTTCTTTTGAAAGACAAATTTTCATAAATGTTTGTGCAATGAGGTCTTCTTAAGAGACAAACTGTTTTGAAGGGACCATAAAAGGTTTAAATTTGGGTTGACTGTCCTACTCCCAGGTTGAAATGCCCAGGACTTGGAACTAGATTTTTAAGATGATAATGAAAAGAAAAGGAACAAATAGCTCATCCGGCATGCTCGGAAATGGCTTTGTTTTTTAGTTTGCATTTTTTAGCTCAGCCAATGGAATGAAAATTCCCTTCTCGCCCAGGGTAATGTGACACTGTAAGACTATGTCTATCCAGGTCTGTGAGAGTATATTGTTGTGCCTCCCTTCTTCACCCTCTTTTGCCCCGTTTGTATGTGAAGAATGTTTGTGTTGTGTGCATGTGTGTACATGTGTGGTAGGAGCAGCACATGAAGGGTCCTGACATCCCAAAGACTTTCTCCTTTGGCTTTTGGCAATGTCTCTTCCTCCCCTGCAAAGCACGGGGGAACCTCACCCATGACAAAGCTGCAAGGGGTGCAGGGGAATTTCTGAGCAAGGCTGTGCTGTACTGCTTTCATCAAATGTAGGGGAAATGGACAATGGGATCTGAGGGCCCAGAGCTTGATCCTTGCAGACCAACTAATGGACAAAAAGGTGCCAGAGCCTTTGCTACTGCTAAAGGGAATGCTTTGCCTTTACTGCTGTGGTATTGAGGGCTCTTCTATCTGCTCACTGCTCTGAGTATGCCCACTGGAGGCCAGTCCTCATCCACAAAAATGGGAGGACGGTTAGTATTAGGTGGATCGGGCTTGATTCCCAGATGCAGTGTACCGGGACACCACTGGCAAGTTGCCACGCTGGGAAGGAAGGAGGCTGCTCAGGGCTGAGCAGGGATCCCCTGTTGAGCTGGGACAACGGGGCTTGCTTCCCTGAAAACCTGAAATTTGTTTGTGTTTTTGTTAAGATCTGGCACCACACTGTGGCAGTTTTGAATCTCTGCGAGGAATGAGAGATGCTACAGACTCTTTGTAGTGTGTAGTCAGTGGAATTAATTCACTGGGTACTGGCATTTGTGTGGCTCCTGAATGCTACTAACAATGTCTAGCAAAGGTGGCAATTGGGTTCCCACCCGCCTTTATTCAGGATCCCAGGAAGAAGTGCTGCTGTTGTGTCAGAACCTAGGAAAACATATCCTTTCCAGATGTTTGTGTGGAGGATTTCTTCTGATATTTTACATTTGAGACCAGCCTCTCTGCTTTCCCCTGCTTCTACAGAGGTGCTGGAAATCTTATTACACTCTTAGAAAATGCATCCTTCTCTCTGTGCAGCAAAAGCTGTAGTCATCAGATTGGTTTGTTTCTTCTTTATGCACAGCTCCTGTTACCTGTTCGTACCCCTCTGACCTATCATTCTCTCTTGTTCCTAGGCAGTACCTGGTGCTGGTGCCCTTTCTGATACACACGGATTCTCAAGAGAAAGTCTGTGTTCAGCTGACCCACCTGAACGAGTCTGTGACACTGAGTGTCACGCTCGAGTACCTTGGGGAGAACAGGAGCTTGATTGAAGATGTGGTGTCAGAGAAAGACGTGTTCACCTGCATCCCTTTCTCTGTGAGTATCTCATCCTTGTGGGATGATCCTTTGTGCCAGGCATAAAATGTAAAAGCACTGAGAAGTAACGACCAGAGTAACACTATGTAGATATTCACTTCCCTCTTGGCTAAAGGTGTGTTTGTGTCCATCCTCAACACCCTCTTACTGCTGAGATCTCTTTAGTATGCTAAATGACTGTGAGATGCTGAATCCTAGAAAGCCACCTCTTTTCTAGGACAAGAGAAGAAAGTGGGTTTAGTGTATTGACACTCCTGATGGCTGTTTGGTGAAAATGGCTTTCCACATCATCCTTCAACATCCTCATTTTGTCACTTGAGTGCCTTCAAATTGTAGTAGAGCTTTTGGACCTCAGATACTTTTCACCTGGTGTATACTGAATTAATGTAAGAACATAGAGCTGTGATTGCATGTATCTGAAAAAAAACATCAAAGCAGAAAATTTATAATTTAATGTTATTGAAAGTCACAGAGACTATAAGGAGTTGTAGGCAACTAGGAAACCTGATCATTTAGCTTAGAGCGTAGATTAGGTCTTTGGTCTAAAGACTGAGGAATTGGTCTTCAGGATACTGAAAAGGTTGACATTTTTGTCTTGGTTTGTCAGATGTAGGCTGAAGATTGACTTAGCCACTTGTGAAAGAGAGGTATAGATGTCTGGCATGTCTGGTTTGGAAAAGGAAATGTTCTGCGAAGAGTAGGGACATAACCTGAGAAGGACAGACTATTCCATTCTGCTTGTAAATGTCAAAAGGAAAAGGCTGGAAAGGTTTGGTCAGGGCAGCAAGAATTTTTAAAAATTGGATGCTAGAGCTAGGAGTTCCTTTGCTGCTCAATACTTGCACAATCACTGCACAGCAGGACGAATGGGTAGGAATATGGAACAAATAAAAAGTGGTCTCTTGTTCCTGATTATAGTTCCTCTCACTGCTGTGTTGAGTCCCTCAGGATTATATTAGAGCTCTTAATTCATGAAGACTAGTTCAGTTCAGAAAGCCTTTAAAGGTGGTCTGTTACATAGTTTCTTTCTTACTTTCCAGCTTCCAAAATCAAGATTCCCATTACCAGCCATGTTTCTCACTGTGACGGTGAAGGGGGCCACGCTGCAGTTCAGCAGCCGCAAGTTAGTGGCAGTCCAGAACTCCGAGAGCTTGGTCTTCATCCAGACAGACAAACCCATCTACAAGCCCGGACAGACAGGTACCAGGAAGGGGGTGGAGATTTGCATTTAAAGCAAACATTTGTACTAAAACTGTTGGGTCATGCTGGCCAGATATCGGTTGCTTTTAGTGGGGGTCAGAACTGCAACCTCATGACTGAGACTTATGTCTTTATTGCTCCGTATAGGGAAAATTTGAGGAATCTTAAGGTGTATGCACATATCTGGGGCACCTGCACACTCTCCCTCTCTCACTGTGGGCTCTGTTGTTGTGGTCCATGCAGTTAGGAGGTCTGTATTAAAATCAGAGAAAGACTGAATTTTTATCCTATAGAGAACAGGGCCAAAACTCAGACTAAGTAATGAAATAGCTCCCAAAGCAGCAGCTGATTTTGCTCAATGAAGACAGAAAGAATTATGTAAGTTATTTATTTCTTCTGGGCCAGTGATCTCCTAAATTTGGCCTGGATAAAAAACAAATGTCCTAAAAGAGGTACTGAATCCTCTCTCCATCCAGAGCCAACACAAACTTGCAGCCAAGTACTGAAGTAATTTGTTTGCCTCTGTACTTCCTAGGAAGTCAGTCTAGTTATGAGACCCATGTGAATTCTGGTATAAAAATGCTCCATTGCAAAGTAGACAAAGGCAACTTAAATTTAACTTTAGTCCAGATTAATGAGATTTTGATGCCCGTGATCAGTAAGATGTTCACACTGCTATGGATTTTCCCTTAACATCCTCTTATTTGTGTACCCATAGTAGATGAGTAACCTTCTAGCATGACCTAGCATTCTAGTAAATGGAATTTCCTTAGAAGAGAACAGCCCTGTTGTCTGTAACACTATTTGTTTTTGCAACTGATTTTCCTGGTTACTGATTGCACTGTGGAACCTCACTGTCT
The DNA here is from genome assembly GCF_052056855.1 of Sturnus vulgaris. NCBI lineage: Eukaryota > Metazoa > Chordata > Aves > Passeriformes > Sturnidae > Sturnus > Sturnus vulgaris. The sequence goes on from NC_142244.1 coordinate 33,751,925, forward strand.
TTCTCCATCAGTCCTGTTCAGAATTGTTTCTCTGGATGAAGAGTTCCGACCTGTGAATGAAATGGTAAGCATGATACTTGTTTTTCAACTTACTGAGCCTTAAGTCAAATGTGGGTAAAGGGAGGAAAAATAGTCTCTGTTAGGGAGAGCTCTCAGTACACTGAGATAATTGTGAAAATTCTGGGTCACCTTAGATCTTTTTAACAGGATCTGTTGTCAAATTTCTGCACAAGGCTGCCTTCTGCATTCTTGGAAAGGTTTGACAAACTGCAAATGGACAATGCTGGTATAAACAGTGAGCAACCTTCCATTACCACAGTGTGCACCTGTTCTTATTAGCCCTGCAGATCATCCAGAGTCAGTAATTAGTAATTTTGCTGTCTTTTGTGCCTGAGACTAAGGATTTTCCTCCTCTTCTCACATCCCAAATGTTCTGATGATCCATACCAGATACCTTTTTCCTTACCCTATTGGATGATTAGCTTTTACTCTGAAATGTGGTCATAGCCCTAGTCATTTGACTGTGTTGCTTGCACTCTATCTAAACTTTCTGCTTCCTTTCTTCTTTTTCTAGGTTCCACTGGTGTATATTGAGGTATGTAAAAACATTTAATTCACATTCACATCTGTTGCACCTCAATCTGGGCATAGTAAACAGTTGCCTCAAGATGATTCTTGTTTATTTTTGTATTAACCTGGTCCATTGCATTAATTCAACTCTACAGAATTTTAACTCTTATGGTGGCTACCATGTATCTGGGCCTGGGTTACAACTCCTCTGTCATCCTGATGTGTAGTTCCCCCAAAACTCTGCTAGTGCCCTCCACTCCTGGCCTGCAGTCTCCTGAAATACAGGGGCTGTCCCTCCATTCACTGCTTTTGCTAGATCTCATTGCAGATTCCCATTGTTCTCACAATCTCCTTGTGATCACATTATCTGTAGGACCCAAAGAAAAATCGTCTGTACCAGTGGACGAACGCAGAGTTAGAGATGGGATTTATACAGCTGTTCTTCAACCTCACCTCTGAACCTATGCAAGGGACCTACACAGTGGTGGCACAGAAGGCCTCTGGGAAGACAGTTCGGCATTCTTTCTCTGTGGAGGAGTATGGTAACTGTCACTGCAATTTCAAGTTCCTAACAGCTAGTCCCATGGGACATAAAATCTGAATTGAACAGCATAGCAGATCTGACCGGGATGTCCAGCATTGCTGGAAATTTGTTTCTGTGCCCTTCATCTCCCAAGAATCATCTCTTTAGGAGGAGGAGACTGAAGGACTTGAGTGACCTATCTCCACTCCTCCCTAAGCCCCAGACATGGAGTGCAGCTCTTCAGAACGCCCACCTCAGTGAGGCTCCTATCAGGAGGAGCAAAGTGCTTGGATCAGTCTGTGCTGACAGCCACAAGCCTTACCTCCTTTCAGAGGTGCTTTTAGGCCACAGCCTCATCTCCAGTTGGCAACATACCTGTCAAATGTCACGCCATAAGTCTGGGTCTAGGTTGGGGCTGTCTAGGCTGTAAACTAAGATCTTGCCTTTTCTGCCCCACAAGCTAAGCCCATAGCTTGTGTGATTCTCTAGTGCCTTAACCTCCCTTTGGTGCTCTCACCTCTATGCCAGTTGGCTTGGCTAGAAAAATGGTATTGCAGTACACACTGGCATATGATCACAACCAGCATATCTTCCCACCCCAGCAAGCCAGCTGCAGCCCTTGTTACATGGTCTGACATGACCTGGCTCGTGCAGCAGAGATGCATCCTGGCAGATGAGTCTTGAAGTGCTTTGATCTCAACTTGCACAGTTACAAGACTGTGCTCTGTCTTGTGCCCTGAATTCTGTCCTAGTTCTTCCAAGACTGTCACCATCCACTTCCCCTCCTGCACCTAGGTGTGAATGGGATGTCACCCTGTGCTATATCACTGGAGAAGCCAGGATATCTTCCTGTTTTGAACATTGATAAGATCTACATACTTTGAAAATGCAGAGACCAGGCTGCAGTCTGTATATTTGTGGAAAACCTCTATTGATTTATTTCTCTGTTTTATTGTATCCTACTGCTGTGGGACTGATAACCCATGCATTACCTATGAAGCTGCTGTATTTTAATAGCTGGTGTAATAATCTTGTCATCTTACCTGGCACAATGCTTGGCTGAGGGGTTTTCAATGATTTCAGTGGGATGTGCAGGTGACAGAAGCCTCTAAACTCTGACCGTTTAGACGTAAAAAGTTTTTAGGTAATTTGTAAGAACAGCCTCTGAGCGCCTTCATGTGTGATTTTGATGTTATTTCCTACCACATAGACTGTTTTCCTTTGGTTCTGCTGCAGTGCTGCCAAAATTTGAAGTGACAGTGAAAATGCCCAAGGTGATCAGCATTCTTGATGAGGAGCTGAAGGTGACGGTCTGTGGACTGTGAGTGTCATTCTTTCAAGTTCTTCTTGGTTTCAGTGTTTTCTTGAGTTGCTGATCAAAGTTCAGTTGGGAGGCTGAGAGACGAGACTTTATTATATTTCTCAATCCTTTTGGGGTCCCAGGACTAAGCAGACTAAATCTACTATTAGACAAAAGACAACAGTTACTGTTTGATACACTTTGTATGTAACATATATAAATGTATTTTTGATCTGGTTTTTTTTATGAGAGTGTTTCTTTCATATTTTTTGAGTCATTGAGGATTTCACACCAGCTCCCTGTTAGCGATGAGGTCTTTAGTTCAGTTTACCCAGGAATGATGTTTTAGCTGTATCTCCTGCTTGTTGTTGTGCAGAGGAAACCCTAAGAGATGCAGCTGCCCTCTTTCCTTTGGGCCACCTCACTGGATTCCATGTTGCAGTGTTCTATAGATGCTGTAGGGAGAGCCATGGCTTGGGGTGAAGAGTAAAGACCCAGTGCTCATACATACATAAACGAGTTATATCACAGTTGATAGATTTGCAAGGGTGGATGCTTGCAACGTTTTCTTCAGGATGAGAGGGACTCTCAACAAAATCAGCATTATCATATGGTACTTGATTACTTTCTGGTCTTCATTTCCTATGATGACACTATGTATCCTGGAAGCAGCTCTGGGGAAGACAGCTGGCATCCATAGGGATGAGCCTGTAATTTTTCTACATCCCTCTTACATTCCCAATGTCTCTGTTTTCCTTTCAATCTTCCCTGCTTGTAGATACACATTTGGGAAGCCTGTTCCCGGCCTCGTGAGCTTCCGTGTCTGCCGGGAGTATGAACATGCAGCTGTATCTTGCTATGGTGAACAGGCTAGAGCAGTCTGTGAGGAGTTCTCTGGACAGGTGAGTCAGGATTACTCTAGTGGGTAGAGTGATTGGAGAAAGTGTTATTAAACATGCCTTGTAGGCACAGGCCGGCTCTGAGTATGTACAAACATCGTGTTAACTATGAGCTTAACACCGGTGAGGCACTGGCACAGGTTGCCCAGGGAAGCTGTGGATACCCCATCCCCGGAAGTCTTCAAGGCCAGGCTGGATGGGGTTTTGAACAACTTGGTCTGTTGGGAGATGGCAGGGGAATTGGAAATGAGATGGCCTTTAAGCCCCATTCCAGCCAAAACCATTCTGTGATTCTGTGAAAATCCATGTATTTTTAAAGAAGGCTGGAGGATGAGAGAAGATTGGGTGCAAGACAAAATTTGAAAGGTAAAATTAGAGGGGAAGGTCTGAGCAGTAAGAGCAATGTGTGTAAAGGCCAGAATTTGATGGAGAATTAAGAGATGAAATAACAGACAGGTTAGATGGAGTATAGAGACTATAAGAGCAAAGTATGATAGAAAAGCCATGAGCAATGAGAACAGAGTTGGAGTTGGCTTACACTGGAGACAGTGTATGGGGACACAAGCTGGTGCTAGAGGAAGGAAGGGAGCAGAAACCCAGAGAGAGGCTGATGCATTTTGAGCAAGAAGGAAAGAAATATGGGTTTTGCAGCAGTGGTTAAGAGAGACAGAAAAACCCTCACTTTTTTCACCTTCTAACTGGCAAGAGCAAAACTGAAAGGTGTTTGGAGCACAGACAGGTGCAACGATACTGGGTTAATTGACAGAAGTTGGAGTAATAGCAATTGTGGAAATATGCCAGGGGAAGAAAGCATATAGAAGATGTTCTTGTGGTCCCCTGGGCTCTGCTACAGCATAAGCCACATGAGTCCACAGCTACCTCTAGCCACTAGTGTTGTTACCCATGTCAAAAGAAAACAGAAATACTGTGGTGCTAACCTCTGTTCCAGGCATCTCCTCTGTGGAGACTTCCCTTGTACATGAATTTACTGAAGAGAGGTGACGAGCTTTGGAAATACTTTTCCAGCTGTCATCCGCTTTCTACAAATACACGGGCTTTGGTTTATGCATCACTCATATGGCTTACACATTTTAAGTAAGCAGCTTTATTTTCTAACAAGCTTGATGCCTGACAAACATTTCTTATGTGGCATACATTCACTAATTCCCTATGTACTCATACCAAGTGTTGGCAGCTTCAAACTTCACAAACATACAAAAAAATTTTTGTTTGCAAACTTTTTTGCTCTAATGTTGCTCTAAGTACCTCAACATGCTTTTTGCTAAGTTATTTATGTCTTTTTCCAATTTTGCTAAAAACAAGAGAGGTAGATTATCTGTGACGTTATGGGCTTCTCTTTCAGTTTGGAGTAACACACAGTGATGGATTCATTAAGTTAAATAAGCATTGTATAAATGAGAACATAATGGTCTTGCTTGTTTTCCTCCAACAGACAGACATCTATGGCTGCATTTCTGAAGTGGTAAAGACCAAACTATTCCAGCTCAAGAGACGTGGATATAAGAATAAGCTCAATGTGGAGGCTAAAATTAAAGAGGATGATACAGGTATGGATCATCTGAATGAAAGAGCCATGTAATGGGTTCAGGAGAGGCCAGCCGAGGGGCCTGCCCTGAAGGATTGGGGGATAAAAGAAGACTCTTGCCGTTCTGGAATCTTAAGAGTTTTCCTGCCTCTAGTCCAGGACCATCAAGAAAAGAGTTTGTCCAGCAAAGGAGGGTTGGCTAGAGTAAAAGGAATTCTAGTCAGGCAGAGGCAAATTAGTTCTTCATGCTTTTCTGCAGGAGTGGAGTTGACTGGAACAAGCTTCTCTGAGATCACACCCACCATTAGCAGAGTCACATTTGCACTTTCAGATACTCACTACAAGCGAGGAGTCCCCTTCTTTGGGCAGGTAGGGAAACCATGAGAATGTGTTGGGAGTTGAATTGTTCCCTTTTCTTTCTTTGGAATTTTTCCCATTATTATGTCAGTATTTGTGGCTACACCTTAGTAGCAATAGTTTTCTCTCGCAAGAGGGTGGGGACAGGGGGAACACTGGAAAAGGAAAGGTGGGACAGGGGGGCCGGGGCGCGCTCTTGCTCTCGCTCGCTCGTGGAGTGGGAGGCAGACGGCCGGGGCATCCTGGCATCCTCCCCGCCATCCCAACGCCGGGAGCCACGTTCCCTGCTGTCGGACATGGCAGTGCTGCTTTCCTGCCTTATCCTACTGCCTCCGGACACTCTGCCGAGCACCACGACCGACACCGTGAGGGGGAATCTCTCCTCCATCCCTCTCAGCCCTGGGCCCTGCCGCCATCACCCAGCCCCTGCCCTGCCCACAGCACCGGGAACTGAGCGCAGGGAGAGAGGGCCTGTGGCCAAAAGGGACTGGAATTGAGCTATACTGTTCTGTTTTGTTGTCAGTTCTATAGCTGTTGTTGTTTCTGCAGTTTGCCTTGTTAGATATATTAGTAAAGAACTGTTATTCCTATCCCCATATCTTCTGCCTGAAAGCCCCTAATTTCAAACTATAATAATTGGAAGAGAGGGAGTTGCACTCTCCATCTCAGGGAAGGAGTTCTTGCTTTCCCTTAGCAAATACCTGTCTTTCAAACCAAGACAGAATGGAATGCCATGAGTGCCAAGCAATGATGCTACTGAGCCTTCTGGTCAGATGTATGCCCCAACTCTGCAAGGATGCTGGGCCTCAGTGCTGCTAATCCCTGTGAGTCTCCTTTCTTCTGAAGGCTCTCAAACTGGGGAACAGCAGCTGAGAGCACAGCCCTCATTCTGTCCTTATGCTTCTGCCTCTCCAGCCCCCTAAAATTTTCCTTCTACAGTCACCTGTTTAATGTGAGAACATGTCATTCTACACATCCACTCCTCTGACCCAGAGGCAGAGATAAGAAAGAGGCAGAGAAAAAGTATTCAGAAAATTTGCAGCTGTCTCTGAAAGTGATACATGTAAAGTGCTGTTGAGGCTTCCTTGCCTGACATGGGCTCAACATCTTTACCTTGGTGTTCTACCAGTCTTGTTCAGGTGGTAGCCATCCCTCTTCTTCTAAACTGTACTGGTTTTGCTCCTTCAGGTGAAACTAGTGGATGGGTCTAATGCTCCAATTGTCAATGAAACTGTGAGAATTTCTCTTCAAGGAGGACAGGAACAAAACTATACAACAGATGAAGAGGGCATGGCAGAGTTTGCCCTAAACACTTCCTCACTGGCCCTTGAAAATGTTGGAATTAGGGTAAGTCCTTTGGGCAGAGAAGGTAATGAAGTCCCCCACAGGGCTGAAGGAGCTCTTAAGCTTCTACTATATATGCAAAAGTAGTTACATTATTGTTCCTTGTTGTTTGTGTGAACCGTGACACCAGTTTGCTGGAAACAGTCATACAGCAGACTGAGGTTCCAGGTCACAATTGCACTTACCTTGTAAATATTTGATTTCTGTTTGACAAATGCAATAGAGGGTTAGAAGGAACATCAAGAGATCATAGATTCTGCTCCAAGGGAGCACCAGCTCTACCCAGTCAAGGGTGGGTCTATCTCACATCTGCACATCTCAGAGTATAATTTAGCTTTTCAAGCTTCTAAGTATAGCTCCTGAGTTGTTTTGGGTGGGGGGGTTGGCTTTTATTTTTTGGTTTGTCCATTTGTCTTTGGTTTGGTTTGTGGTGGAATTTGTTTGTCTGGGACAAACAGGTGCTGCTGAGCATCCTTTTGTTAGTGGGAAATGCAAGTTGTTGTGTAATATGCATATTTTGTAATAACACATCCTGGAGTAGAGGAGAATATTTATGTCTAGAATTATATTTGCTCTTCTCCCTACAATTCCCTTGTCGTAGATTAAAACCATTAAAATTTTTCCAGAAGTTACTACTAGGCACTTGAAGTTTTCAGATTTTTGCAGGATAAAGAAAAGGCAAGAATTCCCAAGTATAATGAGAAAGATAAAGAAAAAAGGGCACACAAGGCACATCAAATGCTGAAATAGTGCCCCTTCCCCTTGCTCTCATTTTTAAGAGGACCTGGGCTCTCTCAGCTCCTAAACTTCTATTCAGTTTAAGTTTTGAATTATTAGTTGGAGATTGTCCTCCTTTTCTATAGCATCTGTAGTTTGTTCTTGGGACTGGTACTATCTGAACTGAACAGCACTATCCTTTCTTCAGTGCCAATGATAAGGAAAGGAATGAAAATTGGCTTTTTTCCCCTTTACACTAACTAGAATATTAGAGAGGGCAAGGCATTAGTGTGAAAGGCCCTTAAAGTGACACTGTTAGTAAACAAAAATCTGATAAGATTCAGTTTGTTTGGCACAAACTCCACCTTCTCTGGGAGTGAGATCATTCCCAATGATTTGCTAAAGATACTATGATCCTATCTTGCACTTTCCAAAGGCCTCACGTGTGGGGGTTTTTGTTTGGTTTTTTGTTTGTGGGTTGTTTTGGTTTTTTTTTGCTTTTTTTTTAAATTTCCTTTTTGCTTCAATACCAAAACAAATACTAAAGCCATAATATTAAGCCATGAATTTTTGTCTCCACTTTGGCCACCTGTATTTGAGGATCTATGTGTGTATTTTCTCCTTTTCCAGGCAGTTCATAAAACAAACACCTACTGCTATGAACGTTCCTGGGTCGCTCCATATTATGAAGAAAGTTATCTCCAGCTGAAGCGCTTTTACTCGCCCAGTAATAGCTTCCTCAAAATTGAGCCCAAGTCCAAGTCACTAAGCTGTGGCTCCTCCACAGAGATCCGGGTGCATTATATCCTTACTCCAGAGGCTGTAGGAGAGCAGAAGAAAATCACCTTTTACTACCTGGTGAGTTTGCACCTGCCATACAGTGAAGTTGTCACTGACAGTTATAGGGGTACTAGAAATGTAAGCTGTGGTTCGTGGCAGCAGTCTTTAAACACTTTCTTGTCATCCTTCATATGCTCTTTAGAAACAAAAAGGAGGGTCTGAGCTGGGAGTAAAAAAGTAAGGATGTCCCTCTGCCCTCTGAGTGAGCACAGGGATTCTGCTGCTGAGAGGCAGAGAGCTGGGTGTAAGCAGCAGACATGCAGCTCAGTTGCTCACTTTGCAGGGTCCCTCACTTTCAGGTTTGACCAATGCAAAACCACAATCAGAACAAAGTTTCTCCTTCCATTCAGGTGATGGCCAAGGGAAACATTAAGCAAGGAGGCACTCACATTCTGGATTTGGACCAGGAAAGTGGTGAGTTCCTCTCCCCCACCAAATTGTCACTCTTATGCGGGGCTAGGCAACTGTGGCAAACATACACTCTACTTCCATGTAAATACAGGGATCGACATCTGCATATCCTCCAAGATCTGGGAAGAGTCTGGCCTTTATTTTCTCTGTCTTTAGGCTTTTCACAGATTTGCCCTAATCCCCTGTGCCACTGTCTTTCTTCTGACACTGCATTTTCTGGGGGTCCAGTACTCCTTGGAGATACATCTGATAGTCTGTTTTTAGAAGCTGAAGCAAAATTCAGCGTACTTATGCACTGGAAAACGGACCTTTTCTGTCAGACAGGGAGACTTACACATCTCTGTGAGCACCAGTTCATCCCACTTGGATCCCTGGAATTTCATAATGGCTAGGATAAAGTTCAGCATGAAGTCAAACCTGCTCTGAGAGAGTTTTTTGTGCCTTAACTTTTTGCCATTGTTTTGTTTGCTAGACAATGGTGTCTTCTCACTACAGCTGTCTGTACAAGCTGAGATTGCTCCAGTGGCCCAAGTGCTTGTCTACACCACAGTCCCCAGCGGGGAGGTGATTGCTGATTCAGCCAAGTTCAACACAGAATTATGTTTCAACAATAAGGTAAGTGTCCGCTTCCTGAGGGAGCAGCCACCAGACTGCAGTGTGTTCAAGCTCACTTATTTTGATTTAGCCTGGTTAAGCTAATTTATTTAGATACACTAACACTGGACAAGCAACATATCAATTGTTGTAGGCAGCTTCACGGCTTACTGGTTTGTGCTAATGTGGAGGAGATCAACTTCTGGAAAAAGAGTGCTAGCAGGGGCTACACTGATAAAACCCCCTTTAGCAGCTGGTAAAAACTGCTGGTCCTGCAGATGGTCCTGGCTAAGGAAAAGAGAACAAGAACAAGGTTTTTGCAAGCTGGTTTTCTCTCCACTTACAGTTTTTGGGTACAGTACTGTGACTGCTCCTAGTTCAAGGACATGCTCTACTGTCTGATCACGTCTAGCTCCTACGTGGGATTGTCTCATCACATTCACAATGACCATAAACCCAAAACCACCTTAAAAATTGTATGAACAATTGTGATGCTTAAAGTTGCCAAGAACTCTTGGTGCTGATTCCTCTGGGACTGCTGGAAAGGAGCAGTAGCCCAGAGGACGTGTAGAGGGAAGTGTGCATGCATATGGGGACCTTGTAAATTTAGAACTGAATGCACTCAACTGGAAGGAAAAGGCCTGTTAGAATAGGGCGTCTGTGACATAGCTTTTCCTGTGGTTACAGGTGGGCTTGAGCTTCTCCCCTTCCGAAGGCCTGCCTTCCTCGGATGCTCACTTGCAGTTCCAAGCCTCCCCGAACTCCCTCTGTGCTGTGCGTGCTGTGGACAAGAGTGTTCTCCTCATGAAGCCAGAAGCTGACCTGTCACCCACCTCTGTAAGTTCTTGGTCTGTGGACCAAGTTGGAGCCTGGTCAGAGCAAGAGCAGCCAGAGCTGGAGTGGAAACAGAGAACAGTCCCTCTTGTCAGAGCTGACACAGGGAAGCTCCCCTGTGCTGCTTCTCATCTTCTTCCAGTGGGCAAAAAGATGAGAACTGGGCAGCAGTTGTTTCTTAGGGGTTTTGTGTGATTTTAGGAATGGCAATTAGAGAGCCCTTTTAAGGGGCCTGCTTGTCTTGGCCAGACCCAAACGCTGTTGTGTGTTTGATGATAATTTTTCAGTTATTCTCCTCATGCTTTTTCTTGGGGCAGCATCTGGAAGTGTCAAATAATTTATTTGCCAAGCAGAAAATGACAATCCCTGAATAAGGACAAAGTATTACAGATGGTTTGACCAATGTAATTTTTTTACTTAATGTATGTAATTTTTTATTTGAGCTATAATAACCAGAGTAACATGTAGAGAATTAAAAAAAAAGAGACAGTATCTCAAATTTTGATCCCTTTTTTGATTCCCAAACACTTACTGCTTTCAGCACAGGGAGGACCATGGCAACGTGGATACATGTGCTGGTAATGTGACTGTTACGGTGCTTGCATCCAACTCCCTCAGTTGTATTTCATAGCAATGGACACTAAAGTGCCAAATACTCTCTCTTTCTCTCAAGGTGTATGACTTACTTCCAGTGAAGGAATTTCATGGCTATGTCCATGGTTCAAACGTAAACTTGGAGGAGCCCCTGTGGAATTGTGTGACCGTGGAGCCAATAGTTCGGGATGGGATCACCTATGTTCCAGTAACGGGGGTGAATGAAGTGGACACTTACAGCATCCTAAAGGTATATCCCCCCTGGCCTGGTTAGGGAGTGGAATGTGAGAATGGCTGAGAATGCTTAAGTCTTCTGTGGCATCATGGAACTTAACAAGGGAAGGGTTTGTGCATCTGAAGGATCTGACACTTCTTTTTATCCAGAGGCATATGCTTCACACTTGGTGTAAAAGGAATCAGTCTCAAAGTTTTCTTACAGGAACAGGTTTGAGGTTGACTTGAAGTGAGGTTCTAAATGGAGGTAAATGATCCCATGCCATTATATTTACCTCAAATAAATCAGTATGTCCTTGAGCTGCATTGTAGCCACAGACATTTAATTCCAGAGAGAATTCAGGATAATCCTGATGCCTAGGCTGAAATTAGACTGGAACCTGTGTCCTAGAAAAAGAGGGGATATATCCTTTGATCTCACTGAGCCACCCAGGCACTCAGACCCAAGGACTGGAGGATCATCTTAAGGTCCAATCCAAACACAGTAACAGCTTCTCCATTTTGAGGCAGTAAAATGCCAATGTCAAGTCTGCTGTGTAAACCTCAACAGGATTCAGTAATAAAAATATGTTTGTTTTTTCTCCCATAGGAAATGGGTTTAAAGGTTTTCACAAATACCAACGTGAGGAAACCTCGGTTTTGTGGCCCTAGTAATCACATGTATGCTGCCCATCCACCACTTGCCTTAGGAGTAGCTGGAGCCATGCCTGAAACACCCATGTATGCAATGAGGACCAGCGGTAAGGAACTCGGTTTTGTTATTGCTTCTGTTCTGAACAGAGATCCTGTTTGTACTTTGGGATGAATACTTAAACAAGAGCTGGGGTTGTGAATTGAAACCTTGGAACTAGTACTGAGCCTATGGATTTGCAGATTCCAGCTTCTGAATGAGTTGTATAGGTCTACAGACAAGCTTTGGTAACTCCACATTAGAAATCAGCAGAACCAGAAGTGGTCAAAGACTGGCAGAGCAGAGGATATTATCCTGCTGATAAATTCTCTGTTCATTAGGCTTTTACAGTAGACTTCTATTCCTAGGTTATTGCTTACAGAGTGTCCAATACCATTTTCAGGCTGTTTTTATTGACTCAGCCAGTCTTATGTATGGTCAAAACCATGAAGTGGGTGACAAATTTTTCAGTGGTGAGTTGGTAGACTTTGGGAGCTCAGCATGGTAAGACATATATGGTAGAAGTCCAGTCTGAAATGGACTCATCCTATTATCCTATTTTTAAAGACTATCTCAAATCTTACACTGTAACAGGCTAGGCAATAGAATTGGCCTTATCATCCTTCAGTATCACACTAAGGAAAATATTTTAGAAATTATAAGTTATTCTAGCTGGATAGCTGATTCAGATAGTTCTCCTTTGGCACTAGAATCTGTGCTTTTGTATGTGTCCAGTTTGAAAACAATTTCAGCTTCTGACAGAAGTTGCTAAGATGCAGGATAGATGCCTCTTAATTATTTTAAACTGAAATAAGCAGCAGTAAGAAGACTGAAATACCACAATATAAAAACACAAGCAAGCTGCCTACCTCTTTTGCCAGGAGCAATGTGATAGAGCTCTGATAGCATCTTTTCACCTGTCCCTGAGACCTTCTCAGGCTCTGGAGATGCCTGTTGCACAATTAGTATGAATACTTGTTAGCTACTCAATTGCTATCCAAATGGAAAAATTCATTTAGCCAAAGTAAAGATGACAAAAATTAGAATTTCCTGAAGAACTTTTCTTATTTTTCTGCTTGGATGCATTTCTCTTTCTATTTGTGAATGCCAAGCAAACCAAGTCCCACCCACTCCATTACAATTATTGAAAAGAAAAGTAAAACAAAATGTTTAAACAAATTTCATCCCAAACACAGAATATTTTATTTGGAATAAATTTTGTATGTAAAAACTTTGTTTTAGTCAAAATGGCTCTTTTTACCCTTCCTATATGCCAGCTGCATGTTTTTATTTTGAGCATATTCAGCCTAGTTCTTGAGGAGGCCATAGCTTTGACAGGAGTTGGTACTCTGAGTCACAATGACCCTACAAAAACCACTTCAACAGAGGAATGTTCCATTGCTAGCTGGCCTGATTAGGATGGAGAAGAACATCACATGAAGGCTGCACCTGAAAGAGAAAAGGCTGCTTGCACAGAAGGTCCTAAATAGGTTTTTGCTCTAAATCCTTTTTTTAAAGCTTGTAAAGTGCTGGCTTCCAGACTTTGAGGTCTGCTGGAGACCAGCAGAAAATAATGGAAGGCTAGCTCTTCTTGCCAATATGCTCTGGCCCTGAAACTCACTGCTGTTGGTACCATAGCTCACTACAACCACAAGCATCTGCTTCTGACTGACACTTTCTCAGACTGAAGCAGGGTGCTGATATAGGTCTTGCTTGTTTGGAATTATCAGTAGTTGATTTCTTTTTCATCTCACCACATTCAGATATTCTGGCAGAAGGATTTTCTATGCAGTTGAGCACTCCTGAAGAGGTGACAGAGACAGTCCGAAAGTATTTCCCAGAAACCTGGATTTGGAGTTTAGTACCTATCAGGTAAGTACCTTGGGCTTGCTCATTCCTTTTTAATAAAACCGGATCTATAAGGTGAAAACATGAGTCCCAAAGTGTTTGTCCTTCATTGTTTTCAGAGACCATTTGGCAATCCTCTGAGATGAAATTATTTTCAGCCATAGTTAGGTTTGTCCAAAGAGTGAACTGGAAAATGGTGTGGTAGGAATGGTCCATCAGTAGCAAATGTACTGTGCCCCATCATTCACACAGCAAATACTGTTCAGTAGGCCAGAAGGGGTACAGGTAGTCACCAAAATGCTGTAAAACTGATCCTTCTGTCCTTGCTATCTGTGCTTTACCAGCTCTGAGGGAAAAGCTGATCTAGAAGTGACCATCCCTGACACCATCACAGAGTGGAAAGCCAATGCATTCTGCACTTCAGCGGACACAGGCTTTGGGCTGTCCCCAACAGCGTCCCTCAGAGCCTTCCAGCCCTTCTTCGTGGAGCTCACCATGCCCTACTCTGTAGTGCGGGGGGAGTCCTTCACACTGAAAGCCACCGTTTTCAACTACCTGCCTGCCTGCATCAGGGTAAGGGAGGTTTAAATTATTCTCTGTAGCTGTGTGCCTTCTTGTGCACCCCTTGCCTTCTCCTAGCCTTCACACCTTATCTCTCAGTAGCCCTAGACCCTTTGCCCCTGATATTTTATGTTATTTCTCCTACATACTCCAAATGCAGAACCCACAACTCCAGTGCCCTGCTCCTTTGCTATTGAATAAATAGTTATTGCTATGGCTTCCTAGCTGCCTGTCTCTCATGATCACCTTTTCTTAATTGCACCTCTCTCTACAACTGGCAGGTCAGTGTGGCTCTGGCTCCATCTGCTCATTTCCTAGCTACTCTGGTGGAAAAGGAGAAAGAATCTCATTGTCTCTGTGAGAATGTGAGGAAAACCGTGGCTTGGCTGGTGACTCCTAAATCCCTAGGTAAAGGTCTCAGGGTACTGGAAACTGCAGGAAGGGTTTCTTTGTGCTGTTTTCCCTGTTCAGTATTTGATATTAGAGCAAGACATTTTCCTGGGAAGCACTTCAGTTGAGTGTGTCTGATCTGGGGGGCAAAGGCCGATATTTGGGAGGCAAAGACTGGGCGACTCATGGAGTCTAACTGTGTGTCTGGCATCACATGCAGTACCATCAAGCCTTACTGCCCTTGGACAGCATCTCCTGAGGCCAGAGACATTGATGGCCAGCAGAGATATTCTGTTAGTTTTATTCCTTCCTGAGATTAGATGTCTTCCCCATGGGATCTTCACATTTTTTTTTCCACTGTTGGTGTGGTAGCAGCTGTGGTGTGCATGCAGGGCAACACTGTGCTGAACAGCAGTGGGGCTGGTCACACTCAGCACTGTGGTGTCCTAAAAGGTTCTCTAAAAGAGTCCCCTTTCAATGACAGCCCAGCTTGTGTAGAGAGCTTGTTTTTTGTGGGCAAGAAGCAGGGCCCAGCAGAAATCTCTATCCGTGAACCTGCAAGTTGAAACTCCTGAAAGTAGCAGTGAATCTCATTTCCTGGCTCTGCCTGGCAGGGCTGACTGACCCCTGTTTCCTCCAGGGCAGGTGGAGTTCTCAGTGACCACTGAGGCCCTACAGAACCAGCAGCCCTGCGGGAACTACATCGTGGAGAGCCCTGAGAAAGGACGGAAGGACACGGTCATCAGACAGCTGCTGGTGGAGGTACGTGGGCTGTGGGAAAGGGAAGTCTGAGCTTTCCTATGGGCTTTAGCTTACACAGTGATACAACCGGATGGGATGCTAGATAATCTCATCTAGCTCCCTTTCTTGTTAAAGGTTAGACCACATGATCTTTTGAGATCCCTTCTGACCTGGTTTGGTCTATTATTTTATGGGATCACTGTGCAGCATGGCAATATGATGGTTGTACATCATCTTTGTACTTTTACAGGGCTACATTAAGACTTCAGCTTAGTAATGTGCCTTGTGTCTCCTGGTACAATAAATTTACCCTGTCTTCTACTGTAACAGGACTCCTACTGCAATCCATCCTTCCCTTTAGCTCCCATTTGTCACCTGCTATTTCAGTACACTGTCTTTACAGCCTCTCTCTTTTGATGCACCCCCAGTAAATGTGCCAGTCAGCACATGCTGCCTCTCAGCTAATTGAGTGGCCAAGCAAACTGCCTCTTAAGCTGAGTGTTTTGCCATTATGGTTTGTTATTATGCCAGTCTATGGCACCAGGATGAAGGTGAGGGATTCACCTATGGGAATTTGATCACTGTAGAAAAATCTCCTTAAAACTACACATGAAAACGTTGAAATTTTGACAGCTTACCCATTTCTTGTGGCAGGAAGAGTTGCTGATGTGATGTGGAACACAAGGAATTCCTATGTGGAAGTATTGGATAGCCTTTATAGGAAATTGTTAGTTTGTTATATTCTGAGGGTGATAATCTGGCAGTTAGGTTCTATGTTCTGAGCTTTCTTCTGTATCATAAAACCTCCTAATATTTGCCCACCAAGTGCTATCAGTAGTGTCACCAGATACTACAGTGTACTACATCCTTCCTTCCTATGGTTAACATACACAATTCTTCTCCCTAAAGCATCTGCAGCATTACAATAAATAGCACTGCAGACTTCTCTTCAGCACAGTTCTCTGTAATGCTGCAGTCCCTTTGTCACAAAGATGTTAAGTGTCTCTCACTGTGTGCAATAGTTGCAGGTCATCCATTTGATGGTCCTGCAGTGTTCTCTCCTTTTCCGCCACATACAACCATCAGTTAGGATCACATTTCTTTTATTTGCTTAAATTATTTCAGAGCTCTGTATTTCAGGGAATGTTTGTGACTGTTTCTCCTTCTTCCCTTCCCTCACCTTTCTTTTTGCATATCCCTCTATTCTTGTGAGGATTCCTGTCTATATTTCCTGTCTCACTAATTTCTCACGTCTCTTGTTTTCCTTCATCCCATCCAAGCCTGAAGGAGTTGAGAAGGAAACAACCCAGAATTCTGTACTCTGTGTAAAAGGTAAAGCACACTCTCTGTTCCTGTGTGGTTTGATGGGTGGGATGTTGGAGGCCTACCTCTATCATATTCCATGTAGTCTGACACTTTTGGGTAGTCAAAACACACCCCATTGATAGGGAGTTTGAGACATAAGACAGAAGAAAGTCCTAAAGAATTGACCACCCTGCCTAAGCATCAGGGTATGATCTAGGACGGATTTAGCATGGGTGTTTGCATCCCTGCTCTCTTTAGTTCTGGCACTGGAGTTACAAGAGCTCTTGTTTTCCTGCACACTTAGGAGGAAGATGTAGACACATGATCTGCAGTGCCTAAAAGTGACTGGGAGTGGTTTCATGCAAAGATTGTATTACAGCCAGGGAAATATGAAGTAACTGAAATCAGGGCATTTCTGATAGGAAGAGTTCCTGTTGTTTCACTGAGTTCTCCTCCCATTCCATTAGCCATTTCTTCGAACTGCACTGAAGTTGTTTGGGTCTTGTTTCTCAGGAGTGCCTGCGAAAGAGGAGTTTTCCCTGTTGCTACCTGAAAATGTGGTACAAGACTCAGGCAGGGCATATTTCTCAGTGCTGGGTGAGTTAACAGCCTGACAGAAGAACCATGTGCTGGTTCTGACTCCTTGTGTTGACCTCCTACCTCATAGCTTTTTCCCTTGGTTTCTAGCACAGCTCGTTCTTGTCTTTAATCTCTTCTGTCCTGAGCACTTTCTCTTCTGTTTGTGCTATTTATTTTCCCTTTCTGCAAACCCTTTTTCTTAGTCTTCTCACAATGCCCTACCTTTTGTCTCATTTCCCGTTTTTCTTTTTCTCCACTGTTCTGTGTTTTGTTCCAGGACCTTTATCAATCCAGATTCTTTTGTTCTTCTCTGATATCTCCTGCATCTGTCATTCAGTAGCTTCCTCTGATTCTCATAGCCAGCCCTAAATATTGCTAACATCTCTCTGGTATCTCCTGCTCCTCAGGTGACATCATGGGCACTGCCATGCAAAACCTGCACCAGCTCCTCCAGATGCCCTTTGGCTGTGGGGAGCAGAACATGGTCCTGTTTGCACCCAACATCTACGTCCTGGACTATCTGAACAAGACAGGGCAGCTGAGTGAGGAGATCAAATCCAAGGCCATTGGATACTTAGTGAGCGGTGAGCTGGGACATGGCTTTTGCTTCTGCTTTGGCTTTCTTCTAGATCCTGCCTGGGGTGGGTCTGTCAGATGCTGGCCAGATGTTGAAAGAGGTCTTCTCTCAAACACAGATGGTCTCTGCTACATGCCTGAGGGGGCCTTTTGCTGCTTTTTTATTATTTTCTGTTGCTTAAGCATTAGTACCTGATCACTGCAGGCACTTTTCTTATGGGGTGGCAATACAGTGCAGAGTTGTCACTGCCACAGTGACTCATTCATTGTCATTTATATGTCCTGCCATCCTTCTGAAGAAAGGCAGGTGCTGCTTTTCCTCATGCATGACAAGCAATGCATGGCAGTGGGAATGTACCAGCACTTCATACTGGTTAGGATAGGACCAACCTATGCCTCTTTCATTTGTTTTTGCTGATTAAGTTATTTTTCTATTTCCCCGTCCCTCAGTAGACACTTTCTTGCATCTGAATCTTGCCTTATCTTTCCATTGCAGGTTATCAGAGGCAGCTGAACTATAAGCACCAAGATGGCTCTTACAGTACATTTGGACAACGTTATGGCCAACCAGGGAATACCTGGTGAGATTTCAATGCCACCTATCCCTCTCCAATATGCTCCTCTTTCTCACCCACACATTTATAATAAATACTGCCTGATAGTAAATAGGAAATGCTGTTGTAGACCAGCAGGTTTTCCAGAGCTAGTGTGGTCCCTATGCTGCCTCCTTCTGAACAAATAGGCTACATCAGCCAGCTAGATGGCTGAAGTGCTTCCTCCCACCAGCGGCTCTGAGGACCATTACAGACTAAAAGGAAATGGAGATAAATTGAGGAAGAAGGGAGCGGGGATTTAACACCCTGACTGAAGAAGGATGAAGAGTTGCAGTGGTAGATCTTCTAGACTAGCGTCTGCTGGAAAAGATGATTCCATATGGAAACATATGAGGAAACACAAGTAGAAAGGTTGAGAATCCAAGAGCAGTGCTGAATGTTTTCTTTCAAGTGCTTGTATGCTACTAAGCAAAGACAGGCTGGAGGAGCACGTGTGTTGTGTCATTTTGACTTATTGAAAAGTTTTGACTTGCCCCTGTATATCATTGTCCTGTGCATTCAGTTTCAAGTAAGGATAATAATGGAAGAACTCATCACCCTCAGTTTGCTTTTAGTTTCTGAAATGGTAATTGGCTTTTGACAGCATGTTGGCTTCTTACTGCATGCCTACTGCTTTTCCATAACTGCTTGCAAAACAAAACAAAAGCTTAACAAAAACTCTTTTAACATGTTCTGCTTTACTTTGAAATTGTAGGGGAGTTCTGGGAAAACCATGAAGCATGGATTTACAGTTTAAGAGTTCTACCAGCAGACCACGAGCTTGTGGGAATTTAATTATTCTTCCTTGTAATTTTAAGTACTTCTGTTATGCATATTTAGCTAATTGGCATGCAATTGCCCATATTTTTCAAAGAGTTTTTTTTAAAGACAGAGCAACAATCATTGTCCTTCAAACTGTAGCCTCAACACAAAGAGATCACAGGAAAGTGAGAGACAAAAATGAGAGACAAAAATCAAAGTGTAAAGCAGTTTTTTGACAGAATTTTTTGAGGTGAGGCTATAATATAAATAAGGTCTGACTAATTGGTCCACAGTTCCTCAGGCCTTCTTGCCTGTTTCCTGATTGATGAAGTGCACATGGGCCCTGTCAATTGAAATGGGCAACAGGCCTGCTCAGGCCCTTTCTTTTTCTCCCTTTCAGGCTCACAGCGTTTGTCCTCAAGTCCTTTGCCCAGGCCCGGCATCACATTTTCATAGAGGAGAAGCACATCCAGGACGCTTTGCACTGGCTGTCCTACAAACAGAAGGAGAATGGCTGTTTCCAGAGTTCTGGGACACTCCTGAACAATGCTATGAAGGTAACAAGTCTGCTTGGTTGTTTCTTTGTGAGGCCATAAGTCAGATGGGGTCAGCTGAGTTTGTTCAGCACACAGGGAGATGGGATATTCCCATGCCAATGTCAAACACTGCGGAGGGAGCCATGCACAATTCTGTGCTTATTGGTGACACCTTCACATCAGCTGCAAGGGGAAGGAGGCAAGCTAAAGGTCTGCAATGCAGAACAGTGCATTGCTCCTGCTGGAGTGGGAGAAAAGACTGAAGATATGAAGCAGGGTGGGGTCAGCATCTCCCTTTGTGTTTCCCTGCAGGGTGGAGTGGACAACGAGGTCACACTGACAGCCTACATCACTATTGCGTTGCTGGAGATTCCGCTGCCCGTGTCTGTATGTTCTGCATCCTGACTTGAGCCAGTTGTGCAGTGTCAGTCTATGACAACGCAGTATTAACCAGAATTTGCTCCTGATTGGAAAAATGACTTGGTTGTTGAGCCCTTTGATATATTTGCTGTATCTGGGAGACATTGTACTCTAGGTGTTTCTAGACCTCCTTCTGGCAATTCCCTCCTGAAAGTTCAGTGGGATGATATGCATTTCGTGATACAAAAGTCTCATTTCTCCCCACCCTTCTAAGCACGGGCTTTTTCTTCTCAGCACTCCGTGGTGCGGAATGCTCTGTTCTGCCTGGAAACTGCAGCAAATCAGGAAGAAAACCATGTGTACACCAAGGCACTGCTGGCATACGCCTTTGCCCTGGCAGGCAACAGGGAGAAGCGGAAGGCATTGCTTGACTCACTTGAAAAGGAAGCTGTGAGAAAGGGTGAGTGTTCCTGGTGGGACATGGCTTTCCCCAGCCTTGCACCTTCCCTCGGTAGAATGGCTTTTGTTGGTGGGGCAGTGGCTGCAGGCACTGGCCTCTGTGGGTAGGGAAAGGTGGAAGGAGAGGAAAGACTTGTGCAAAGGGATTGCTTTCTGGAGAAGTCCCTCTCAGAGCCCCGTCCTTCTTCTCTGCTCCGAGGGAGCTCAGCAGGAAGCACCAGGCACCATCCCCTTGGTGCAGATCCCTCGGGTGGCTCTGCTCCAACCTCTCCTCAGCCCACTCCTTTCTCCACGCCAGGCACTGCTTAGCACAGGCTTAGCAATGCTCAGGGACGTTCCTGCCTTCCAGGGCATGGGCTCAACACAGAGCACAATGCACATCAGTCTGAGAAGAGATGGGTGTGCTGAGAGAGAAAATGAGCATACAGGGCATTTTGGAGGCCACAGCACAAGTTCTGAGTTGTAAAAATCCTGTAATCGCTTGGAACTAATCTGCCTAAGTCAGGCTGGACAGCGGGTTTGGCCAAGCAGTGGGTAGTGGAAGTGTGAAGGGAGTATCTCCCACACCTTTTGCCTTCTCCACCTGAGGGTGATTGCTAAGCCCTGGTCACATTCTTTGGGCCATTTGGCCTCGCAGAGTTTGTCACTGCCGGACCCTGGCATGTCTACTCACAGAGGGAAGGAGTGGCATCCTCCTGAGGTCTCTGGTTCCCTGCAGTGCCCAAGTCCATAAGTGTCCATGTGAAAGTGGTGTCTAGGCCTGAGGCTCAGCAGTCTCATGCTCATTGTAAACCTGCAAAACGTGTAAACCCGACCCTTCCCAATTCACCCGGCACGACAGACACGTCCTGGAGGCTCCCTCCCCCCAGCTGGAGCACAGCAGGTGGAGAAGTGCCTTGCAGTATTTAATAGTAGCAATTGCTTGTTGTCTCTCTGGCTGCCTCCTGTGAAGATGGGTCTGTTCACTGGCAGCGGCCTGGGAAGGAGCCCGAGGCTGATCTCCCGTACTATCGCTCCCGAGCTCCCTCTGCGGAAGTGGAGATGACGGCCTACGTGCTCCTGGCTCACCTCACCTCGCAGCCAGCCCCTGCCCAGGAGGAGCTGTCCTTTGCATCCCTTATTGCAAAGTGGATCAGCAGTCAGCAGAATCCCAATGGAGGCTTCTCCTCCACCCAGGTGAGCTGCTTCCCTCTGGCCACCTCACACATCCAGGTCACAAGATGGGACATGTCAGAGAGCCAGGTGGGAGCACAGGAAGTTTTGTCAGGAAGGTGGGAACGGCAGCCCTGCAATAGATCCATGCAGTACCTACGATGGTTGCAAGTTCTTGAGAGGCTAGAGACAAATATTGCAGGTAGTGCTCCTGGGAAGGGAAATGTGCTGAAGCTGCTCTTTCCTCTGTCTTTTCTTCTTAACGCTGCAGAAAGTGAAGGATGGAGGGGAGGGTGGCAGCTGATGGAAAGGGCGGCCTTTGGGAGAAGAGACTGTGGAGAGGCTAATTGCATCCCCTGGGTGCTGGACTGATCTCTTTCAGGACACAGTGGTGGCTCTCCAAGCCTTGTCCCTGTATGGAGCTGCCACCTATGCCAAGAGCGGGGCAGCTTCCAAAGTGGCCCTGCGATCTGGAGGGGGTTTCCAGCAAGACTTCCAGGTGGATCCCAGCAATCGGCTGCTGCTGCAGCGCGTGCCCCTTCCCCAGGTGCCAGGGGAGTACAGCGTGGAGGTGTCTGGCGAAGGATGCGTCTACCTGCAGGTGAGGGTGATGGGAACAGGTGGCATCTGGGAGGGCAGTCCCTGGCCAGGCAGGACCAGGGAGAGGACAGGATCACGGAGTCATCCAGGTTGGAAAAGACCCTGAGATCACTGAGTCCTTCCATTGAGGTAGAGGAGAGTAAAGAACGGGAGAGAGGGGAGAAGTGGAAGGCTGTGGGTAAAGGGAAGAGGATAAAAAGAGTAGAGGAATGGGGAAGAGAGAGTGGGAGAGAAGGAGGGAAGGCTCTGCAGTGTGGAGGAGCTGTGAGAAGTGGGGTGGCTGGGTGGGGAGAGGGTCCCCTCTGTCCCACGTTGAGCAGGCACACCCACGCTCACACGGAGCTGCTGGCTGTCCCCTAGACAAGCCTGAGGTACAACGTGCAGCCCAGGCAGGAGGAGGCGCCCTTCATGCTCCATGTGCACACAATCCCAGAGGAGTGTGAGAACTCCAAGGCTCACAAGGTCTTTGATATTGGCATCAATGTCAGGTGAGTCTGTGTTTTGGTCTGAGCTTTCCTGTCGAGCCGTGGGTGCTGGGGGATGTCTGGTTGTCCCTGTGCTGAGGCAGTTTGGAAGCCCTGGGAGTGCAGCATATTCCTGGGAAGGAGGGCAGGAGGCAGCTGTTCTGTGAGGAGAGGCTCTGGAGGAAGGACTTGTCCTGCTGTGTGTGCAGCCCAGGGCTGGGCTAGTGGGAGCCTGATGACTAGAGGAACCTGGCACAGCAGGAGAAGAAGAGGCTGGACTGCCAGGACTTTGTGGGGTGCCAAGTGTTATGGAATTGCTGGAAGTGTGCCCAGCTTTGAGTTGATGTTCACTGAATCTTTGTTACTTGGTTCCTCAGTTACACAGGGGAGCGCAATGTCTCCAACATGGTGATTGTTGATGTGAAGATGCTGTCAGGATTTGTCCCATTGAAGTCCTCAGTGAGGAAGGTAGGAGCATGTTTGTCATACAAGCAAAATTGAATTATAGAATTCATTAAGGTTGGAAAAGATCTCCATGTTCAACCTTCCTCCAAATGCCACCATACCCACTTATTGCCATATCACAATGTGCTTTGTCTACTCTTTTTTTTTAAACTTCTCCAGGGACAATGACTTCACCACTTTCCCACAATGTCTGTTCCAATGCTTAATCCTTCTTTCAGTGAAGAAATTTCTCCAAATACTCAGCATGAATCACCCCTGCTACAACTTGAGGGCATTTCCTCTTGTTCTATTGCTACTTGCCTGGGAGGAGAGACTGTCCCTCGCCACGCTGCAGCCTCATTTCAGGGAGTCGTAGATAGCAATGAGGTTCCCCCAAGCCTCCTTTTCTTCAGCGTAAACAATCTCGGCTCCTCATAAGACTTATATTCCAGTCCCTTTTCCAGGATGATTGTCTTTCTTCGGAGTTGCTCCAAGGTTTAAATTGAGGGGTACAAAACCGAGTGAATAATTCAATGTGCAGCATCACCAGTGCTGAATACAAAGAGAAAACATCCACTTTCTTACATTCAAGACACCTTTCAAATGTCTGTAGCAAATGACAGAATCTCAGCTTGATTTTGTCACTGTCATTTGCACATTTGACATGTAGAGTGTTCTCTTTTCATACATGGCGTAAGGCCAGCAAAAGGGAAGACGATGTGATTAGTCTAAGAAAAAGTAGAATAAGTAACTTTTTCTTTAGACTGATGATGGGCACTTTTATTTTCACTGTGTCCCAACAACTCCCCAGAAACATTATCTGTGGATAGTACATTCAAAAATACCTGTTTCCTTTTTCCCTTTGCTGATCTAAAACCATCTTATAACATAGTGACTCTTTAGGTGTTTGAGATGCTGAGTAGGTGCATGAACTGGAAAATAAAGGCTATAATAATATGGTGCAGAATTAGCAAGCCAGAAGGAACATATTTTCATTTAATTGTTCCATTGCTGTGCTTGATCAAGGGCTAAGGCTCTTCTGGAGCCAGGTTGTACTTCCTTAGGCAGTCTGCTGAGGGGGAGGGCTGGAGACAATGATATTTGTGTGGCACACCCAGTAACACAGCAGTTCTGTGCTGCTGACTAAGTTCCCTGAGTATTGCAGTATTTCATCCAGGGTACATCCCACCCACAGGGCTGTAGAAGGAGCACAGGGACACCTCCATCAATGCAGTAACATCTTGTTCTTCTTTCTTCAGCTGGAAAGCTACCCTGTTATTGAGCGCACAGAGCTGAATACCAATCATGTTCTACTATACCTGGAAAAGGTGCGGATGGGGCAGAAACACAGACATTGGGACTTTTGGCTACACAGAGCAAAAAATCTGGGACTCAAAACTACCATGGCTCTGCTAAGAATGGGACTGAATACTTTACTGTCTTTTTCTGACTACAAACTCTAAGTTTTTAGACTTAATGCTACTTCTCTCCCAGCCCTCCCAGCAGGCATTCCCTACACCCTGTGCACAGATCAGGCCTTAATTTCCCCACCAGCAGAGCCTCCCCGAGGGTGGGGAATGCGCCCAGGGTTTGCCCCTGCCCCTCAGCCAGTCCTACAGCCCTGTGTCCCCCACAGCATGGGTGGCCAGGGACAGTGGGGGAGCCTGGGGTCAGTGCAGAGGCACAGGAGAGCCCCTGCAGTGCAGAGTCCCCCTGAGCCTCTGCTGCTTCCCTTTCCCAGCTGGGCAGGGAGACCCTCAACTTCTCCTTCACGGTGGAGCGGGACATCCCCGTGCAGGGCCTGAAGCCAGCCCAGGTGAAGGTCTATGACTACTATGAGACAGGTGAGTGCCAGGAGTGCCCTGGGAGCGAGGGTGGCCAGTGGGACACGTGCAGGGCCACGGGAGCTCTGGGGACACACAGCTGTCGCCAGCCTGGCACTGCCACCCCAGCCCTGCCCTGAGCTCTGGGAGTGCAGAGGGGCAGGGACAGAGCCGTGGATGCTGGGGGTCCCGTGGTCATTTCTGGCCCTGGAGTGTGGCCGTGCCTGTGCTTCCAGGCAGAGCTGCTGCTCCTTGTGCCTCTGCCGTGCTGCCTGCTGTGCCAGGGTGGCAGTGGCAGAGCTGTTTGTCCCCACCTCAGCCCAGGGTGCTGGGAGGAGGTGTCTGAGCAGCCCTTGGGTACACTGGGTGGAGATCTGCAGGAGCTGCCTGTGTGGGTGGCCCTGGGAGAAACTGGGGGTGGTGGCACCAGCCTGCTCTGGGGGCCTGGGAAAAGTATGTCTCTGGCACCCATCCCTCTGCCAGCAGTGCCAGGGCTCATGACAGCTCACTCTCTCCCTTCCCTTCTGTTTTCCAGATGAGTTTGCCACACAGGAGTACAGTGCTCCCTGCACCACAGGTAGGTGCATAGGAACAACTGAGATGCTCCAGCAGGGACTGTTGAAAATTGTCTTGAACTAGAGTCTTTGTAGACCTTGTGTTTCCTTGGCCTCTGTCTACTCTCAGCATTTTCTTCACTGTAACTACTGCAGTCCCCATCTCAGTGCAGAGACAAAAAGCAATTCTGCCACCCGACTTCCTCTGTAAGATCAGATACAGCTTTCATTTTCCTTCCCTGAGTATAGCATTCTCAGTGTTACTGCCTTTGTACAGTGGCAATTGTCATTTTCTCTGTGTTAGTGTCACTTTTTGCAAATTAGATTCAAGTCTCCTTTGGGATGGAACATGACACTCATCCTTTTGTGTCTCTGGCCTTTTTAGGGCCACATCTGATATGCTGCAGACACTGAAAGCTGCTGAGGAATCGTTTCCCAAATACCTTAGTGAAATGTTATTCACATCTCTTTAACGAGAACCTTTCAAACTCCTCCCTGGCTTAATTCTGCTTTCCCATGGGAAGTGCAGTTGCTGAGAGAGAATGTATGCTTGGATAGCTCGTGTATCTTCAGGATGAATCTGCCTCCCCTCTCTGTAGCATAGATATTTTGAATGTGTCCAGCCATTCCCATTCTGTTATCGGTCTGCAACTGGGCATTTTCAGGTGAAGCAGTTTCTCATAGTTTAACAGGGCTTGAACTCACATAGCCACCAGAACACAGAGGCTGGACTCCACAGGGTCCAGGGCTCTGGATACCACTCACCAGAATATTTATCTCCCTTTGTCCTTTTCCCACTTCCAGTCAAGACTGAGCAAGGAAATTCCTGAAGAATACATCTTGTTGAAGCCTTGCTGTATCAGCTCATGTGTCTCTGCCCCTAGAAGATCTTTTTAAGGGAAATGTTAAAGGAGGACACCTCAAAAGCCAAAAGGAAGAAACACTGTAAATAAATTAATTCTTGATCTCATCAGATGTCTCTGGCCTTGTTTTCTGTTACTGTTACACTTGTCTTTCTCCCAAACCGTGTCATGGCCTGAGATTTCAATCCAGAGCTATCCATGGCAAGGTGGTGTTTGGGAACTCCTCGGGAATACCAGAAGACAGACAGCTTTCAGCAGTTGGGAGATTTTTCTCCATATTTGTCAGTTCTCAAAGGAGAGACAACATTGCATCTCATCCATTATGCACTGGAAGCCTGTCTCTCTGCCCCACAGACGGTGTTTTCTGCAAGGTGATCCTTGGACATAAAGATCACATATTGCCTTTGATTGCACTGGGAAATCACTGCTGTGAGGTGCAAGGACACTGTGAACCTGTCCAATCTGATCTTTTGCAGCAGCCCAGATAGAAGTGAAGACCTGTGGACTTTCCCATTCTAGCACTGTCTGCTTATTTCTAAACAGCTGAATTGAAGTCAGGGAGGGACTGGGACCTTAACAGTGTCATTCACAATTTTTTAGGTTGAAGAAGGCTCTAAGGTCAAGTCCTACCATTAACCCAGCATTGCTCAGTCCACTGCTAAACCACTTAGTGTTGCATGGGGCTGTTGTGACCCAAGCACTTGGCCTCACACCACTGGCCTTGACCCATGGATCCAGTCTGTCCATATTCCTCTGCATTGCCCTCCTACCTTCCAGCAGGTCACCAGTCCCACCCAGCTTGGTGTTTCCTTCAAACTTACTGAGGGAGCACTAGATCCCCTCAGGTCATTGATAATTAAGCAGGACTGGCCCCAACACTGAGCCCTGGGGGACCCACTAGTGACCAGCTGGATGTAAATCCATTTACCACCTCTCCCTGCTCCTGGCTATCCAGACAGGTTTTTATCCAGCAAAGAGTGCACATGCCCAAGCCATGAGAAGTCAATTTCTTCAGGAGAATGCTGTGGGAAATTGTGTCAAAGGCTTTACTGAAGTCTGGGTAAACTACATCCATAGCCTTTCCCTTATTCATTGAGTGGATAAGGAGAAGGAGATCAAGCTGGTCAAGCAGGACCTGCCTTTCCTAAACCTGTGCTAGCTGGCACTGAGCACCTGGTACTCCTGTATGTGACACATGATGGCTCTCAAGATAATCTTTGGCAAAATTTCAATCAAGAACCATATTTTGAGTGCAAACCCCTTGCATTTTTCATAAGAACTTTATCCTCTTATCCTCAGTGGAGGCCCATAGACCTCCTCTGGGTTTTCTGAGTAATTTTTAATACTTTTTTTTTCTCCTTCTCAACTAGCCTTACAATGCTTCAGCAGATTTCAATGGGGAGAGCCTGGATTCATCTCATAATTTAGGTTAAACATTTTTCATGTAAATTTTCCAAATGGTTGTGTTTTCTCTGGTTTAGATGTCTCATAAGGATGCAGAGGCAGTCAGCCTCAGTTCAAGAGATCATATGGCACCATGTGTGTTTTACTTACATGTTTCTATGTGCAGAGGTGCCTTTCACCCTGCTGATGTAAGCTTAAGCAAACACACCTATAGGAGTCCCTCACGTAGTTTATTTCACAAATACAGACCCTCCTTTCTCTGGAAAAGCAATTGCCTCATGGTTGAAAAAATAGATGGTTATATTATTTCTAATTCAAAACAAAATGCAATTTAGCTGTATTAGAAATTTTGCTCAGCTGTCACTGAAGCTGGTTCATTCCACAGACTCCTCTGAATATGAGGTGTCAAAAGGCCTTGAGTGTGTAAACCCCAAACATCACAGAAGACAAAGTGACATAATGTTAATATCTAGCAAAATAGATGAAGAATTTTATTTGTTCTCAATGATGCTGTTTGTACAGGCAAGCTAAACCAAAAATTGGATGGAACAGCCAACTGTGCATACTTTGGATGCACAACATGCCATGATACCTAAGAAGAACCATTTCATGAGAATAAACAGTCACATTTTTGCATTCAGAAGTTAAAACCACAAATTCATGAGACGAAACGAAGAAAGGGAGATCATTCCTGGAGATGTTTAAGAGGCCTATCCACAGTTTCATGAAAGTAACTATATGATTTAAATGAATGTACCATTTAAACTAGACTTAGGCAGGTGAGTTAGTGGCAATTGCCATTAGCTTCTCATTGGGAATCTCCCAGAAGTAGCAGACATGAGATAATGGAAATTTCCACAAGAAGGCTCAAGCTTCAGCTGGAGAGCAGGCCATTTTAAGTTAGCAGCTGAAGGCATAATGCATGCACACATCCCTCCTGCCCCCTGGCACTCTCTAATCATTGAAGAGGACAAACTCTGTCTCCTTCCACTCTTCTACAAACAAGAAACAATCCCAGGAGGGGTGCCTACAGGGAAGGTCACAGAGGCTGAATTTTATGTAACGTTAGTTGATCTGGAAGAAGCCTCATGGTGGGAGACATGGATAGACCTCTGCACAGACCAATTCAATCGAGGTTATGGTTTGTAAGCCACGGGAGAGAAATTGTTCCCAAGAGCTACCTATCCTTCTCCATTGGTTAGACTGCATCTCAGATGATAAATTCAGAGAACATAACACAGAGACAGATGCATTAGAAAGGCTGACCCCCACTTACATCATTCTGTCCTCTTTTTCTTTCCTCACTTTTTAGCCTTATTTCCCTGCACATAGGCATTGTTAGATGGGTTACTCTTTAACCTAAGAAGCCAGGGAGTTTAAAGCTGTGACTGAAAGATGAACAGGAAAAATCAGAATTGGGAACAAACTGTTCAAAAATCATTGGTGAGTACAGTTAATTTATTTGTAAAGTCCACTTTTCCATTCCATGCAGGCATTATTAATATGTCATGCTGTGGTGGTAGTGAGGCAGGCGGGTTCCATCATCTGGGAATGTTCTTCAATCATTTCCCTGGTCTACTTCTTCTGCAAGGATAAAAAAAGATGGGAGGGAACAGGAGTCAGAGAGATATGTCCATTTGCTTTCTAAGGCTGAGAGGCAGAGGGAGCAAGATGTGGATGTGGGAGCCAGGTTGTGTGTGAAGCACAGTACAGGAGAGAGAGTTGCTATTTTACCAGGGTGGAGGGTCATCCACAGCACTCACTACCTGTGTCACCTTCGAGGCAGTGAGAGATTGAGAGAGGGCTGAAATTCTCCCTGAACCCCTGGGAGAGATAAGCAGAGTGGCATTTGTCACAACTGAGATCTACACAGGAGCACAGTGCAAACGGGCAAGGCTGGTCGGTGTAGCAGTGAGACATGTTCTGCTTATTTCTCTGCAAAGCATGGAAGAAATCTACTGCACTCTATTGCTCTACTATACAGGGTAGGGAAGGAAGCTTGGCAACTGAGATCTGCCTTTTAGTCAGTGCAGGCCACCTTTGTACATTTAGACTAGTGGATGAGCCTCTTAACTAGCAATTTCCCATCACCTTTTCCAAGGAAGATAAAATCTCTGCCTTTTAACAGAACTGGGGACAAGTAACCTAAAATCTAAGGTCTCCCAGTGAGTCTCACACTGGACAACCAGACCACACCAAAATAACCTTGGAAAATGTTTTACTCTCCACTCAATGTTTGGACTTAGGCACATTTTTCCATGAAGGGAGGCTATAAGTCCAGAATTAGCAGAAAACAGCTGTACCTATGGACACAGCCCAGATTAACAAGCAGTATGGAATAGAAGTGTGGGAGTTCAGACATTTTTCTTCTTTTTCAGATAAAAATACTAAAGATTATAAAAGCCACCATTTACCACCAGCAAAAAGCAAAGCTTTTGCCTTCTTCAAGTCCAGATCAGTCTTTCTCTGTTTTCAGGTGTCCCGGTCAGGTCCTGTGAAAAACCATTTCCCAGGAACTCTGCTTTCCAGAAGCCTCCATATTCCAAACACCTGAAACTGGGCAACAGATGGAAAGCAAGACCTGCCAGTCTTCATATTGGAAGACTCCATATAGGAGAGGAGAAATAACCTTGGTCAGACTTTTTTACAGAAGTTTCTAAATTTCCTGCGCTCCAAAGCTGAACACACATGGCCTTGCATTGCAGAGAATCCCCCAAAGATGACAGTATTCTGTCCTGCCAGCTTAGACGCCAAATCAAGACTGAGGGCTGGTTTACCAAGGGTCATGAGGCATAGCTGCCTCCTGAGAGACCCTGGGGCAGCAGGAACCTGAGGAGGAAGCAGAGCTTGTTCCTCCAGACAGTAGCAACCAAGGGCAAACTTGCCATCTCTGTAACTCCCATGCTCTCTGTATTATGTGCAAGATCTCTGCCTGTAAGTTGGGCCAATGTCATCCAAATTCAAACAGGAAGAGACAAGTGCTTGCTGGAAGACTAAAAATACAATGAAGAAGATGTAGAGAGCAGTGAAGGATGCAGTACCCTACCTGTGGTGCAGGGAGCACTGTACTCCTGTGTGGCAAACTCATCTGGAAAACAGAAGGGAAGGGAGAGAGTGAGCTGTCATGAGCCCTGGCACTGCTGGCAGAGGGATGGGTGCCAGAGACATGCTTTTCCCAGGCCCCCAGAGCAGGCTGGTGCCACCACCCCCAGTTTCTCCCAGGGCCACCCACACAGGCAGCCCCTGCAGATCTCCACCCAGTGTACCCAAGGGCTGCTCAGACACCTCCTCCCAGCACCCTGAGGGCTGAGGTGGGGACAAACAGCTCTGCCACTGCCACCCTGGCACAGCAGGCAGCACGGCAGAGGCACAAGGAGCAGCAGCTCTGCCTGGAAGCACAGGCACGGCCACACTCCAGGGCCAGAAATGACCACGGGACCCCCAGCATCCACGGCTCTGTCCCTGCCCCTCTGCACTCCCAGAGCTCAGGGCAGGGCTGGGGTGGCAGTGCCAGGCTGGCGACAGCTGTGTGTCCCCAGAGCTCCCGTGGCCCTGCACGTGTCCCACTGGCCACCCTCGCTCCCAGGGCACTCCTGGCACTCACCTGTCTCATAGTAGTCATAGACCTTCACCTGGGCTGGTTTCAGGCCCTGCACGGGGATGTCCCGCTCCACCGTGAAGGAGAAGTTGAGGGTCTCCCTGCCCAGCTGGGAAAGGGAAGCAGCAGAGGCTCAGGGGGACTCTGCACTGCAGGGGCTCTCCTGTGCCTCTGCACTGACCCCAGGCTCCCCCACTGTCCCTGGCCACCCATGCTGTGGGGGACACGGGGCTGTAGGACTGGCTGAGGGGCAGGGGCAAACCCTGGGCGCATTCCCCATCCTCGGGGAGGCTCTGCTGGTGGGGAAATTAAGGCCTGATCTGTGCACAGGGTGTAGGGAATGCCTGCTGGGAGGGCTGGGAGAGAGTTGTCTCCTATGAGACAGACAAGGTGAATGACTTATGTTCTGTGTTTACAAGCCTGGCGATGTTAGCACTGCTCTCCATCTCCATTTGTGCCACTGTGCTGCAGAGCTCCACGTGTGCCCCACAGCAGCCCTGGGTTATTCCTCACCTGCTCAATGTACAGCAAAACATGGTTTGTGTTCATTTCTGTTCGCTGGATCTGGTGAAACCGTGTATTTGAGAGCTGGAAAAAGGAGATGGGGAGGAGGTTGATGATCTGAAGGGAAGTTAGCCAATCCTCCTTGGTTTCTCCCCACCACTGAAATCTCGTCACCATGTAGATGCTGAGTAGTAAAGCACAGGAAGTATAATTCCCAGAGGACTTGTCAAACACTTGTATGAAGCCCCATATACTAAGACTTCCCTCAGCTCCCACCATTTCAGGCTCTTTCAGCTTCTTGACACAAAAATGGAATGAGGGACCAGCATTGTCATGGCTGTCATATATCTCTAAAGGCTCCTGAGCCCCTGATATTAGACCTGATGTTCTCCTTCCAGCTTTTGATCTGAGGCTAAAAAGCACATATAACTGCAAGCTACCACAAAAACTTGAGGAGTAGAAAGGGAATGCTGTTGTTTGCATCCCTCATTCACCCCTACTCCAGAGCTGAGGGGTGGGAGACCTGGAGGAAATCATGGACAGGTCGAAGAGTGGAGAAGATACCGAAAATAATAAAATGCTACTTTAAATAAAGAATTTGGTGCCCCAGATTAAAAACAAATATACTCAAAGAAATGCTTCACACAGCACCCTACCTTCCCCACTGAGGACTTCAATGGGACAAATCCTGACAGCATCTTCACATCAACAATCACCATGTTGGAGACATTGCGCTCCCCTGTGTAACTGAGGAACCAAGCAACAAAGATTCAGTGAACATCAACTCAAAGCTGGGCACACTTCCAGCATTTCCATAACACTTGGCACCCCACAAAGTCCTGGCAGTCCAGCCTCTTCTTCTCCTGCTGTACCAGGTCCCTCTAGTCATCTACACAGGCTCCCACTAGCCCAGCTCTGGGCTGCACGCACAGCAGGACAAGTCCTTCCTCCAGAGCCTCTCCTCACAGAACAGCTGCCTCCTGCCCTCCTTCCCAGGAATATGCTGCACTCCCAGGGCTTCCAAACTGCCTCAGCACAGGGACAACCAGACATCCCCCAGCTCCCACGGCTCGACAGGAAAGCTCAGACCAAAACACAGACTCACCTGACATTGATGCCAATATCAAAGACCTTGTGAGCCTTGGAGTTCTCACACTCCTCTGGGATTGTGTGCACATGGAGCATGAAGGGCGCCTCCTCCTGCCTGGGCTGCACGTTGTACCTCAGGCTTGTCTAGGGAACAGCCAGCAGCTCCGGGTGAGCGTGGGTGTGCCTGCTCAACGTGGGACAGAGGAGACCCTCTCCCCACCCAGCCACCCCACTTCTCACAGCTCCTCCACACTGCAGAGCCTTCCCTCCTTCTCTCCCACTCTCTCTTCCCCATTCCTCTACTCTTTTTATCCTCTTCCCTTTACCCACAGCCTTCCACTTCTCCCCTCTCTCCCGTTCTTTACTCTCCTCTACCTCAGTGGAAGGACTCAATGATCTCAGGGTCTTTTCCAACCTGGATGACTCCGTGATCCTGTCCTCTCCCTGGTCCTGCCTGGCCAGGGACTGCCCTCCCAGATGCCACCTGTTCCCATCACCCTCACCTGCAGGTAGACGCATCCTTCGCCAGACACCTCCACGCTGTACTCCCCTGGCACCTGGGGAAGGGGCACGCGCTGCAGCAGCAGCCGATTGCTGGGATCCACCTGGAAGTCTTGCTGGAAACCCCCTCCAGATCGCAGGGCCACTTTGGAAGCTGCCCCGCTCTTGGCATAGGTGGCAGCTCCATACAGGGACAAGGCTTGGAGAGCCACCACTGTGTCCTGAAAGAGATCAGTCCAGCACCCAGGGGATGCAATTAGCCTCTCCACAGTCTCTTCTCCCAAAGGCCGCCCTTTCCATCAGCTGCCACCCTCCCCTCCATCCTTCACTTTCTGCAGCGTTAAGAAGAAAAGACAGAGGGAAAGAGCAGCTCCAGCACATTTCCCTTCCCAGGAGCACTACCTGCAATATTTGTCTCTAGCCTCTCAAGAACTTGCAACCATCGTAGGTACTGCATGGATCTATTGCAGGGCTGCCGTTCCCACCTTCCTGACAAAACTTCCTGTGCTCCCACCTGGCTCTCTGACATGTCCCATCTTGCGACCTGGATGTGTGAGGTGGCCAGAGGGAAGCAGCTCACCTGGGTGGAGGAGAAGCCTCCATTGGGATTCTGCTGACTGCTGATCCACTTTGCAATAAGGGATGCAAAGGACAGCTCCTCCTGGGCAGGGGCTGGCTGCGAGGTGAGGTGAGCCAGGAGCACGTAGGCCGTCATCTCCACTTCCGCAGAGGGAGCTCGGGAGCGATAGTACGGGAGATCAGCCTCGGGCTCCTTCCCAGGCCGCTGCCAGTGAACAGACCCATCTTCACAGGAGGCAGCCAGAGAGACAACAAGCAATTGCTACTATTAAATACTGCAAGGCACTTCTCCACCTGCTGTGCTCCAGCTGGGGGGACGGAGCCTCCAGGACGTGTCTGTCGTGCCGGGTGAATTGGGAAGGGTCGGGTTTACACGTTTTGCAGGTTTACAGTGAGCATGAGACTGCTGAGCCTCAGGCCTAGACACCACTTTCACATGGACACTTATGGACTTGGGCACTGCAGGGAACCAGAGACCTCAGGAGGATGCCACTCCTTCCCTCTGCGAGTAGACATGCCAGGGTCCGGCAGTGACAAACTCTGCGAGGCCAAATGGCCCAAAGAATGTGACCAGGACTTACCAGTCACCCTCAGGTGGAGAAGGCAAAAGGTGTGGGAGATACTCCCTTCACACTTCCACTACCCACTGCTTGGCCAAACCCGCTGTCCAGCCTGACTTAGGCAGATTAGTTCCAAGCGATTATAGGATTTTTACAACTCAGAACTTGTGCTGTGGCCTCCAAAATGCCCTGTATGCTCATTTTCTCTCTCAGCACACCCATCTCTTCTCAGACTGTCGTGCATTCTGCTCTGTGTTGAGCCCATGCCCTGGAAGGCAGGAATGTCCCTGAGCATTGCTAAGCCTGTGCTAAGCAGTGCCTGGCGTGGAGAGAGGAGTGGGCTGAGGAGAGGTGGGAGCAGAGCCACCCGAGGGCTCTGCACCAAGGGGATGGTGCCTGGTGCTTCCTGCTGAGCTCCCTCGGAGCAGAGAAGAAGGACGGGGCTCTGAGAGGGACTTCTCCAGAAAGCAATCCCTTTGCACAAGTCTTTCCTCTCCTTCCACCTTTCCCTACCCACAGAGGCCAGTGCCTGCAGCCACTGCCCCACCAACAAAAGCCATTCTACCGAGGGAAGGTGCAAGGCTGGGGAAAGCCATGTCCCACCAGGAACACTCACCCTTTCTCACAGCTTCCTTTTCAAGTGAGTCAAGCAATGCCTTCCGCTTCTCCCTGTTGCCTGCCAGGGCAAAGGCGTATGCCAGCAGTGCCTTGGTGTACACATGGTTTTCTCCCTGATTTGCTGCAGTTTCCAGGCAGAACAGAGCATTCCGCACCACGGAGTGCTAGAAGGAGAGAGAGAGAACTTGAGGTGGTCATATTGAGCTCCATCTGAGAAGAACAGGAATTGGGATAGTACCTGTGGACCCTTAGCATCCCACTCTCTGGTCAGACAAAAATGTTACCATTGTGTATCCTTTCTCTCCAAACCTAATAATTCCTAGAACAATGAATTATTGAACCTACTTGAACCTACTTTTCTTTAACATGTCTTGTAATGGTTTTTCCCAATTTGATTTAAAGACTGTGAAGCAGGGCTCCAATCCTTCTTCCTCGAGAAGAATTACTGACCTGATTGTGTTCTCAGGTAAGAGGAGTTCTCTGAAATGCTTCCTTGCTTTAGGTGTACTGAATACTTGCTTTCTGTGCTTTCACCCTCTGCTCTATCCTTTGCTTTTTGTTTGCTTCCCCTTTTCCAGGGCATTTGGAAAAAATGCCACTTGATGGAAGTATTGTAATTTCTGGTTTGGTGGTGAACTCTGTCTCCGCACAAGAAAAAAAAAAAAAGTGTGCTTTTTTGTATTTTCTAGAATGTTTGTGATGTTCACATTAGCAATGCATGTATTGGTTTACGAGTGCAATCACTACAGCAAAGTAAAATGCAGCTATTTTACGTGATCTTATGACTAACAGACACTGTTATGCCACAACCTTTCAGCAAGACACGACTACTCTTCATTTATGATGGAAAAGCTGCTATAAAATTGAAAAAGTAGCTCTGCAGTAAGAGTATGCCATGACCTGAAAGCTAACAGCATATTTACAGATTAATAAAGGGTCTAGAAGGAAAATGCATATTTTTCTGTTGCTTTGTGCTTTGACTTTCACTGTGTGTGTACTGGAAGGCGAAATATTTTGTGATCTTTTTTGGAGAAGCAGTTCAGCTGGTTTTAAGAAAGCAAAGAATAAAACCAAAACTGGTTGTGTCTATACCTACTACTGTTTGTAAGGGAAATGTTGGGGAGGAGTGAAGTTCAATGACAGGATGTGACAGTAGACACAAATGCTAAGGACAGTGCTATTAAGGTTTTTATGAGGGGTTAATACGGCTTATTTTACTTAGAGATATACTCTGTGTGAGCCTTAATTACTTAAGGACTGTGCTAATCTTAGCTCATGCAGCTGAACTTGAAATGCCCCCATACCCCACTCAGATTGTGACAAACCCCTTCCCTAACATTCAGTGGCAGGACTGAATGGACTCAGGGAGCTGGAAAACATCCTCGTTATCCAGTATGGCTCTGCTTGAGAGCTTGGCTTCTAAACAGCCATATAACAATGAAAGAATGCTCTTCTGGTGAAGATAGTGCCATCCATGCCACCTTATTGCCAAAATAATTACTTCTGCTCGTTCTTGCTACACAGGAAAAAACTTTGAACACAGAACATTCCCTACTACATTTGGAGCAAAGGGATTGCAACAGCCTGGCAGCCACACTGGCCCAGCAGCCCTTCTGCTGTGATTCCTGCTGCAGTTTTACCTGCACCACCACCTTGTCTCAAAGTGAGGGGACCAGAATGACCAAACCCACACTGGTCTTCATAGGCCTCAGGCTTTTCACAGACTACCATGATGGTGTTCCCTATAGGTGTACCTTATTCTTCAAGCATTAGGGACGGGGATTTCTCATAAAACCATCTAGAATAAGTAGAGAAAATGACAATGAATGCCTGAGTGTGCCATTCTTTTTTGCAGACCTGTGGTGTTGTACCTGCCCAATAGGCCCAAGAGTGGTTCAACAAGATTGTACTATTCTAAGAAAAAAAAGAAGATTTCTGTAGGTGTAGAAAACCTATTTGGCTCACTTCAGAGAATTAAATATTATTTAACTCACTGTCAATCCAAGCTGTATGGAGCAAATCCATTATCACCCACAAAAGAACTGAAAAAATGTTAAGTAAAATGTGTATATAGGATGGGACAGGGGAGGAAAAAGGAGGAAGACATTCCTTCAGTCTAGGCTTAAATGGTGAGGCTATTCAGACAGGATTTCTTCTTTCCAAAGGTAAAGGGGCCTGATGATCTGGGCGTGGGGACACTAGTAGGGCAGGTTAGTACCATCTGTGGCTCAGGTTGGGGTGCAGACACGTACGGTTACAGGCAGAGGAATCTCCAGCAGTGCAATAGTGATGTAGGCTGCCAGTGTGACCTCGTCGTTCACTCCACCCTGCAGGGAAACACAAAAGTACTTGTTGATCCCACACAGTGCCACTGGCTTCTCCCTGTGCTACATATTGACATCCTGCAGGGACAAATTCTCCCTGGCCTTCTTTTCATGCCGAGTCCTTCAGAAGATGCTGCTGACTTCTTCCTGCTTCTGTGATAGCCCACGTGTATAACTCCTCACTCCTTCCCACACCCCCACACTGCAAGTGCTGAAATAACTCTGTTGATGCCAGAGTGACTTATGGTCAAGTTCCAGCCTGACAAAACCCATGTGGAGCCAACCAGGAGATAGGTTACCTTCATAGCATTGTTCAGGAGTGTCCCAGAACTGCGGAAACAGCCGTTCTCCTTCTGCTTTTGAGTAAGCCAGTTCAAAGCATCCTGGATGTGCTTCTCCTCTATGAAGATGTGAGGCCGGGCCTGGGCAAAGGACTTGAGGACAAAGGCTGTGAGCCTGAAAGTGACAGAGGGAACCAAGACATCCTGAGCAGGCCCTGTATCTATCAGAGGTCATGGGGCCCATTTAACTTCATCTCCACCTCCATTCCAAACTCCACAATGGCCAAGTGCAAGAGAACACTGAGGAATGAGAGGGCATAAAAAGCAGAAACAAAAAGCCAGAGGTACTGAAGTCTTACCAGGTATTTCCAACTTGCCCATAACGTGGCCCAAAGGTGCTATAAGAACCATCCCGGTGTTTGTACTTCAATTGCCTTTGATACCCTGAAGTGAAGAGTAAAAATGTATTTCAGTTGCCACAGTGCTTTTCAAGGAGCCATGCAAAGGAAATGCAGCAGACATGGGACACACTGTCCCCCTTGCCTATGGCACAAATGTGTCCTATGCTGCTCAGTATTACAAAGAAAGTTCAGGGAAACCCCCAGCTCAGAATATCTCTATTCTTGTGCTCTTCCTCTCTCCAAAAACACCTGGAAACTGGCTATCTGTGGTCATTGCTGCTCTCTGCCCAAGACTTCATGAGGAGAGGTAAATGCATCCCAGACTTGGGAGAAATTGGAGAATTGTGCCCAGAGGACAACTGATTAAAAATGTGAGTCCTCACAGGATAGGAATGCAGAAAACAGGATCATTTTCTTTGGAGGAAATGCAATTTCCCTGCAAAGAATAACTGAGTCACAGCAGCCCCTTGCTAGTCAGCAGGTGCCCACCTGATGGTACTGATGTTGTGTCTGTCATCACGCCCAGGCTAATGTGGTAAAATTCTGCCCTGGTCAAAGATGAGCAATACTTTCTACAGCTCAGTGCTAAGGAAAATTGTAGACCTACATAAGTAGCTGACATGATTAATGGTTTTATATGTATTTCATATAACCCTTTTCTCATGGAGGGCAATCCTGAGTTATTGCCAGCCCTGGACTTTTTCTGTGTTCCTGTTTGGATGCTGTTGTCTGTCACCCTGTACCTGAGCACAGAATTCCTTCTTACAGATACTGTCTTGTATACCTCTAACCTGCCAGTACCCTGTTCCTTTCTGGAGATAGCCTCCCACAGATCATTCAGGCCAGGGGCCAACAGTGTCCTTATCCAGTAGCCAAGGGAAGGGATGAACAAAGGCAAAAGCTCACCGCTCACTAAGTATCCAATGGCCTTGGATTTGATCTCCTCACTCAGCTGCCTTGTCTTGTTCAGATAGTGCAGGACGTAGATGTTGGGTGCAAACAGGACCATGTTCTGCTCCCCACAGCCAAAGGGCATCTGGAGGAGCTGGTGCAGGTTCTGCATGGCAGTGCCCATGATGTCACCTGGGGAAAGGGACAATTCTCAATGTAAATTTGCCATTAGGCTGAGCACAGCCTGAAGCAGCAATGTTTCAAAACAGCATGTGACACTTTGAGGATGTTTCACTTACCTAGCACTGAGAAATATGCTCTGGCTGAGCCATCCACCACAGTCTCTGGGAGAGCCAAGGAGACTGTCTCTGACACTGACTCTTCTAGGATAAAAAGCAGATTAATTTGGTTACAATTCCAGATGTATCTATAATGCCCGGGTAGCAGCTCTCCATGGGTGAGACACTATCCCCTGAGGAGGTGTTTCCTGACTTCAACAAGTCCATTCATCTGTAATTTTGCTGATGAAGTTTACCATCCTGCAAATTTTGTATTGGGCTGCAATACCCTCACACAGACATTGTCGTGAACTTCTACATGGCACCATCAACCAGCCTTGACTGACAAATATACTTTTCCCAGCCTATTTTTCTGGCCTTTTCTGCTTTGTTGGGCAAACTTGTCTTACTGCAGAGTCTGGTTTGGGATTTTACATCTGCTAAATGAAAGGCATTAGAGATAACTGTATAAAATCCCAAATACAATCTCCTTGTATTGACCTGGCCAGCCTCATTTCCTAAAAGAAGTGCTTCTGCCTCTCAAATTGTAGACACTATCACATCCTCAGCTCTTCTTCAACAGGAAGAATTGTTTTTACTAACATGCATTCAATTTGTTCAATTTTATCAGATCCCTACACCTTTTTTCTCAGAGTGGAGCACTCACAAACCTTTTATTCCATCTTTGCCTTTAGTTTCTACCTCAGCAAAGAAAGTCTTGGAAAACAAATGGCTCTTACCAGATGCACAGAGCACAGAGTTGTACGTGGTTTCCACTTCAGTCCCTTCCGGCTTGGGGAAAACGGCAAGGGAAAAAAAGCAAAAGATGAGAAACAACAGCAACAAAGAAAAGGAAGAAATATCAGAAGGGAAAGTAAAAGGCACTCTTTGAAACTTGCCTGGAAATTTTTTTCCTTCATGTGCTAAACTGAGGACTGTAACACACTGGCTAATTACAAGTATGAAATGCAATATATTTTCTTTTCTTTCTTGTTCCTGAGAGAGGAGGTCCTTTAGCTTCCCAGGTTGTGATGGAGATAACATGCAAGGGGATGTTACCAACAGAGACACCAAGCTGCCACTCACTGTGGCCCAGTGTAGCAGAGCTCTCCAGGCTGGGGTGATGGCTGAGTGCCTGGCACACTGGGAGGATATGCATGCAAGAACCTTGACTGGCAGCTAGAGCACGCCAATGCACCTACAAGTGACATGCTACAACAACCAAAGTTTAAATAGTCAATTGGTTTATAAGTTCTAATCTAGTCTTTGAAGTCAGAGAAGAATCTCTTTTTTTCTGTTGAGATGGGTGAAAATATTTTGCAGAAAACTCAGGAATCAAATGTTTATTAGAAAACTTTTAAAATCAGAATTTATTTTGGTGAGATCCCTGCACCAATTTTTTAACCTCTAAATAGGAGAGTTCCCATTGTTTCACTACTGGTTTCTAGCTATTGCCAGCTGATATTTTTTCCCAGCACGTAAACAATGGTGTTTTTGTCTTCACTTTCTCACAATCAGAATAAATTGTCTCTCATTCTTCAGTACGAAAAGACAGAAAAGTATTTAAAAAGCAGGGAAAAAAAAGAGAAAAAAGAAAAAGATTTTTGGATAAACTGTGATGGAGTTAAATGCTTCTTTTTGAAAAGGCATCTTCTTGTTTGTTTCAGTTTGTCATTCTTACATGCAACTAAATGGAAATCCATTGTTTTGTTTGATTTTCAACATACAAACTTTAATTGTTTGAAAGATTTTCCTTTCCAGATGAGAAATTTCTGGGTGAAAAAAAAAATCCCTTTTTCCAAAGAGCTCCAAGTGAGGCTTGGTTTCTCGAGGGGCAGAAAGATGTCCTGGGGCCTCTGGCACACTGACTCCTGTCTCTCTGGGATGCACTGCCTGCTGCAGGGAATATTGTCATCCACATGCTCAAGGCAAGGCAGCTTTGTCCCAAGCATGTTACACTGTATCCATCCCTGCTAATTAATTGTTCAGCCTTGGAGGCTAATCTCCAATTCAGTTCTGTCAGGGCTTGCTGTAGATTAATTACCACAGTAACAGGATAGGATGAGCAATCTCTCAGACACCCTGACAGAAGTAACTCTAATACTTGTTCAGTAATTTACATTCCTCTGCCATCTGCGAGGAAAGACTTTACAGTGCTCTATCTTCCTGTATCTTCAAAGAACAAAACAGTCTTTTTCCTGAAGGGGTATATGAAATTAGGAAAATTTCCTGAAATGTTAAACAGTTGTTCATGTATTATACATCCAGATCCATTTGTAAATAATTAA
Organism: Sturnus vulgaris; assembly: GCF_052056855.1. Lineage (NCBI taxonomy): Eukaryota > Metazoa > Chordata > Aves > Passeriformes > Sturnidae > Sturnus > Sturnus vulgaris. The sequence continues at coordinate 33,793,284 of NC_142244.1, forward strand.
AAAAAAAAAAAAGCCTACCAGCTAGGATTGTTCTTCCATCATTACATTCTGGCTAGCAAAACATTTCCTGAAGCTACATGAATCCTAGCTCTGCCTTACTGAAAACTGGAATGTCTGCAATCTAAGGAGCACTTATTGTTATATAGATTTTCCTATACAATAAACTGGTAGTCTTTGCTTGCTAATAGCATCACTGGGAGTCTTATACTGTGAATTAATTTCATGTCTGGCAATTTATCATGTGAAAAGCTATGTTTTTATCATTACAAAATACTGCTTAAGAAAATAAGAGTACAAAAGAATGTAAAAATGAAAGGTTAGTTACACTGTTTTGAACATTTTTAGAAATGTAATAAAAACAATTCAAAACTTAGAAATGTAATAAAAACAATTCAAAATGGTAGCCTTGATCAAATATTTGCAGATGGTAGTGACTGCTCTGTATTCCAGAGTACAGGCCATGGGCTGGAGGAGAAGCATAAGCTTTCTGTCTAGTGTTTCATTCACAGCCTATCCCTGTGATTTATTACAGGCAAACCCAAGGATTTCTCGTTTATCTCTGATATGATGTGTCTCAGAAAAGCCTGTCATTATTGCCTGCCTTATTATTCCTGTCCCTCTATGTAATGTAAGACTCTGCTTTGACTGTGAGATGGCAACATTATGAGTTATGGGCTCTATTGGCCTGTGTTGGATTTATCAGTGCTTCTTTTGTAAAAGCTTGCAGAATAAGAGTCCCACAAGCCATTATTGCTGCTCTCACGGCTAAACCAGCAAACCTTTATCATGCAGCAGCTCTTGCTGCTGCTGTTGCTGCTTTCCTGTGCCACCAAAATGAGCAGCCACGTACCTCCACCAGCAGCTGTCTGATGACCGTGTCCTTCCGTCCTTTCTCAGGGCTCTCCACGATGTAGTTCCCGCAGGGCTGCTGGTTCTGTAGGGCCTCAGTGGTCACTGAGAACTCCACCTGCCCTGGAGGAAACAGGGGTCAGTCAGCCCTGCCAGGCAGAGCCAGGAAAATATGGGTTTGTGTTTGTGCTAGGAACTCTGTGATGCATTACAGAGAAGCTTTTCCAAGAAGAGAACTACATCTAAGACAGGGTTTTATCTTGATCCAGATGCAACCTCCTTTGTGATGGCCACCCAAGCAGGTGTTAGTCCATCAGCATGAAGAGTACTGATGGGGAAGGTCTCATAAATCAAATAGTTTTTTTTTCTGGGAAGCTTCAGACAAAGCAAGCTTTGATTAAAAATTTTCAGACCCAAACACACTAAGACAAGACATTCTTAGCTCCACAACTGGAATGTCTGAGTTCTTTCCATGCATTAAGGGAATTTGTGATCTCTGTTAAAATGTTGGGAAAGCCATGGCCTGTAACATGTTGTTGGTTTAGGACCTGGAAACACTACACATAGTGTAGTGTCTCAACCTCATGGCTGGATTTCTGGTACAGAGAAGATCCTTCCAAATAGGTTTGGAGTCAGCTAGCTCGTCACACCAAAGATCTGATGCCATACACTGATGTCTGATCCCAGCATCTTCTTGTCATCTGATCTCTTACCTAGAGATCTTGGTGTTACTGCCCAAGCAGCAGTTTTTCTTTCGTTCACACAGATGCAGTAGGATTCTTCCTGTTTCCCCACTGGTACAGCCAGGAAATCAGTAGATTCAGCCAGAGACACACTGACCTGCCAGTTGTACAGAGAGGGATCATGAGGTTTGGGCTTTCAGAGAAGCTGGAGTTATTGCAGACAATGAAGTACATAGGTAGTGGAGCTGGTTATACCATGGGACTGAGGACATTATGGGTATGGCAGAGCAAAAACTGCCTGATAAAGGAGGAAATTACTGAAATTTGTACAACTGTAGGAGATCAGGGAGTAAGTGTAGAGAACAGGATCTTTGGGAAGGAAATCGATTCTGGGAAAATGAATAGCGCAGCCCAGTTGTGCCATGAATTAAAGATCTCCCTCGTGATTAGTTAGGTGGAGAGATAAAACATCAGCAGTGGGAAAGCTAGTAAGGGAACAAAGAAAAGTAGAATAAGGGAACAAGGAAAAGTGAAATAAAGAGCCTGAAAATAGCAAACAAATAGGAAATACAGGGACATAAGTGAGTGCATTGGAATGACTGGATAAGCCTCTCCCTGTTTCAGGTTCATTCATTTTAGAATAAAAAATCTGTATTTATAAAAAACTAAGCAAAGGTGATTGAGACTGTCTACTAATCCCTTCCCAAATTTTCTCTTGTCTTTTTTTGTTAGAAAAATTGCAGATAAGAATGGTGAAACTATATAGCTCTCCTTAGTGTTTGAGGGACAGATGCAATAAATTACAGGACGTCTGCACATTCCAGAAAATTTTCTGTGAAGTTTTGTGAGATGATACTAAAGGTAGACACAAATATCTACCCTGGTGAACCTGGAATTTCCATTTGGGTATGCAATGATTCTCTGATCTGTGAAGAACTCAAGCTCTCTATTTCCATAAAACAATGACATAAATTTGTGATGACAAGGCTAGGGGGGGTCTCAGTAGCAGAGCTTCAGGCTCTGAATCAAATGCAGCTGTCAAAACTTGGTCAGGAAAACACATTCTCTCTTCACCGACTACAACAAGGATTCGTACATTTGTACAGCGATATTAAATTACATTTGCACATCAATCATCTAGCTGGAGCACCTTGTTAGAAAAGGCCCCCTGTAGTCTCCCCATGGCTGTTAGGCTGAGCAAAGCTGTGACATCCCTTACCCTGATGCAGGCAGGCAGGTAGTTGAAAACGGTGGCTTTCAGTGTGAAGGACTCCCCCCGCACTACAGAGTAGGGCATGGTGAGCTCCACGAAGAAGGGCTGGAAGGCTCTGAGGGACGCTGTTGGGGACAGCCCAAAGCCTGTGTCCGCTGAAGTGCAGAATGCATTGGCTTTCCACTCTGTGATGGTGTCAGGGATGGTCACTTCTAGATCAGCTTTTCCCTCAGAGCTGGTGAGGGACAGAGAACAAGATTTCTGTTATATTCTGGTGTTCCTCTATTCTCTTCTCAGCCTACTGAGCAACATCTGCTGACAGCAAACCCCTGACCAGCTGGGATATAGGCATTGGCTTTTGCATGTTCCTCTGAAGCATATTCTTAATGTTCTTAAAAAATCCTTTTGTCTACTAGAAATACTCCTCTCACTGAAATACTGATACATCCACTGAGGCTTTAACCTAGCCCAAGGTTTTGGCCTAGTGACCACACTCTACATTCCCTTAAACACTTACTTCACTGAAACTATGTCCCAGATCCATGTCTCAGGGAAATACTTCCGGACAGTCTCCATAGGAGTGTCATCAACCATATCTTCTGCCATGTCATAAGCCAATTCTTTATGCAGATTCATTGTAGAGACTATCAAATGTATTCCAGGACAGGAAGAAAGGAAAAGATGTGTCAAACTCCATTCTACACCAGGAATATACTTTCCCTCCAGGCAGTTGTTATTCTTAGGTCAAATTTTAAAATTGAAAGAACAGCTTTAACATCTTGGCCACTGCAAACATTAATTTCTCTGTTGCCATCTCAGTATTTAATTTTTCTTAATGTTGCTGCTCTTCTTACAGAGATTGGATGGAGTTGAGCATTTTTCCCCCACTGCCAGCAAACTCCTCATGCCAAAAAAACATGCATGATGATGTTATTGAGGATCTATTTCTACAGCAATACAGAACCAAATGTGAAACTTACTGTCCCCAGATATTACCACGGCACACAGTTTAATAATCTGGTCGAAGAACTGATTGCATTTAAACATGACCAGAAACAGAAGCCACACTTAGCCCTCCTTCTAGGAATTCTTAAAAAATGGGTCTTTACATCTCTGGCCATTAGCAAATATACAGGAAGATGCTTTCTCACAGTGTTGCATACTGTTGTGCCTTATGAAAGGCTTTTCCATCAGCCTTAGAAGACTTTACATCTTCTCAAAGCAGACTGTGATGAGCCATATTCTGATGACAAATCCTCCATTTCAAAACCAAAGATCTGATCTCTTATGAGTAGGAGGCTAGAAGCTACAATTGTTTAATTTGAGCTGGGGTACTGCACCATAAAAGTCAGTAACTGGGAGTGATAAAGGTGAGTCTTTTATATAGCCTTTCTAATCTCAGATCTCTTTAAGGAGACAAGCAAACAAAAGCATTATCATTCTCCTACATTCACAGTCACTGAACCTGCAGAGAACTGACATGTCCCTAGCCCCTTCTAGGCATGTAACTGGGAAAACTGGGAACAGTACCAAATTTCTCAGCTCCCAGTGGTAAAATATCGACCCACTGGATTGTACCACCTTCTCATTTGTCATGGCCCACTTTAGCCCTAGTTGTTCCTCTAGCTGTTGCTTAGAATGTGGCTGCCTAGAAGCAAATGCCCCTTTTTTAGGTAGGGGAATAGCTGGACTCATCTTATGGCAACAAAAACCCCACTGCTTTGTGCTGAAAGACTCTTTTAGTGCCTACAAGCCCTCCCCTGATGTAGGGGCTGGCATGGGAGTCACCAAGCACAGAGTTCTAGCCAGGCACATCTTCCCAGGAAGATGCAGGCAGAGGTGGATCAGTTGCATATTTCAAGACTAGGTCCAGAAGGGAGGCATCCTGAATTAGGTCAGCATATCTGAACACAGTCAGATCTGCCTGTGTAATTAGTATTCAAAGAGGGAAGGAAAGAAGCAGGGTGGAAAATTTCAGGAGGTTTTGTGAGAGGTAAAACCAAGAAGGTACTAGAACCACTGTAACTCCTTTCCATCATGTGTTCTGGGTAATGCTCGCAGAGTTCAGGCTTATGGATCTTGCTGCTAGTGAAGACTTTTAAGCCCAATTCCTAGTAAACAAAGAGAAAGAAGAACAAAAAAAATATGCAAAAAAAAAGGTTTGAAAATAAACTTTATTTAGTATGTCAAGATTGGATGTACCTAAGTCTGGTATTGATCAGAGTAACAAAGACTTGTATGTACATTCCAGATAGGTTTGACACAGATGTGGAGTCCCTGTCAGGTTATTCTCATACTAAGGCTAAATCCTGGCATGATCAGATGGAAAGGTAAGGCCACAGGCTTACCTTGGGGACAGCTGCCTGGTTGAAAATGGCATGTGTGAAGTATGCTGGAGTGAGGGTACCCAAAAAACTTTGTGCAGGACATTTTGGATGGGTATGTATGGATTGGTGGGCTATCAAATTAACTGATACTTTAATGAATACCTACTTAAACCAGAGAAAGAAAGCATGAGTGAATGAGGAATTTCTATTATTACGGCACTAGAGGTAATTTCTCAGGACTGTTTCCTTACCCAAGCCCATTTGCAGGTGTCTCTACTATGAGGAGACCTTTCAAAGTTTTAATGGTTTAGAGAAGCACTCAGTTACTATTTATGGGCTAAGTAGATGTGGGAACTGGGCCTGGTTATTTTCTTGCATACAAGCATGACCAAGTTTACAGCAAATGAGCTTATTTTTTTTTTTTTTACAAAAAAGCCCTGAAGGGCAGGTGAGAAGAGAGGAGACTGAATTCAAAAAGGGAACAAAAGAGAAAAATGAAGGGCTGGCACTTACTTTGAGAATGTCATAGGCATCCCCTTCACCATCAGAAGAGATGGGTATGTAGAGAAATCCATTTAATGACAGATTGTCAAGTGATACACATGGATTTACGTTGTCTTCTTCCAAGTAGTAGTCCCTGAAGCTATAACCCTGGCTTTCCTTCAGTGGAAGAAGATTATACACCTGGGGAAGTGCAAATAACAGGGAACAATGAAGCAGGTCAGCACTTACGGGGACAGACACAAACTAACACTCCATTGGTAAATGTCAGCTTCTGAAAAGCAAGTGTAAGGAATACAAATGTAAAAACACATAGGCCCATGTCTGTAGTGTTGTGAGTACTTGCTTGATTTTTGTCCTTGCTCATTACCAAAAGCAGCCAAGACTCACAGAGCTGGGAGAAAGCTCATTTTCAGGCTTCATAAGGAGAACACTCTTGTCCACTGCACGGAGGGCACACAGGGATCTTGGAGAGGTGTGGAGCTGCACGTGTGTGTCTGAAGCAGGAAGACCTTCCTTGGGTGCAAAACTCAATCTCACCTGCAAATCCAAAAATAAGTTTAAGCAACCACTTTTCCAGACACTGTTACGTTATTATTCTGACACTTAGAGCAGTGTGAACTGAGGTCTGCTGGTGTCTAATGCATATTCATCTTGGGTCAATATAATTAATAAGGATGAGAGATTCTCTTTTTGTTTCTGTCTTGCCCCACTTTTTATTTTCATAGCTTTGTAGCTTATTCTGGTCACCAGTCCTCAGTCAACATCTGGTCAGAATGTTTCATGAACCCATTGTGAATTTTGCCTTCATTCTGGAAATCTAAACTGAGCTGCTGTCCTCAAGACAAACATGGGTTGCATAAGCCATGACTTATACTCACTTTATTGGGGAGGCACATTTCAACCTGGAAATCTTCTGAGCTGGCAATGACTTCCCCACTGGGTGAGGTGGTGTACACAAGCATCTGTGCCATGGGAGCAATTGCTGCCTTGACAGGGAAGCTCAACCGAAATGTCCCGTAAGCTAACAGTGAGAACAAAAGGCTATTCAATATGCAAGAGGTTCCAGGATATGCATTTACCTTCCCCAGATAAAAAAAAAGTCAAGTTCACTCATGCTGAACATTTTTAGTTATCATAAAACTGACACATGACTAAAATTTATGGTTGCTACTGAAGACACCTGCATTCAAAGACTGCAAATTGACAAAAGACATGAGTTTGGAGGGCCTCAACCTGCCTTCTAGATTTTCCCCAGTTAACATGTGGCATAATTTCCTTATGGTCCTAGCCCTTTCTTTCCCTCAAGTGCCAACATCTACAAAAAATTAGTTGAGGCAAAAAAAAAGTAGCAGACCTGTTGCAAAGGGTGACAGCAGTCAAGGTTGAAGAGTGGCTGAAAGAATAACTTGACAAGGTTTCTGCTAAGCAAATACTTATCTGGAGCACCAAACTATTGCTCCAAACATAGTAGAAAATGCCCCTCTGTGCTGGAAAACTCTTTCTATCTGAGCCTGAGCTTTATGTCACAATCTACACAAGGTGACAGAACATCCCTTGGTACCAGCCCAGGTGGGAGTTTAGTCACTGCTACTAGTGAGGATACAGAACTTTGTACAGCACACGAGATCTTTTACTGCCATAATCTGTTAACATCCACTGCAGTGCAACTTCTCACAGACTTACAAATTATCTCCCTCTTCTAATTTTCAAAAGACATTTAAAGTTGCATTACAGCCTGTATCTGTTACTGAAATGTGTAATCCTTGGACATTTATGTGAATAAATCTAAATGTGTTGATTAGAATATAGATATGCATGTGTTTGCATGCTTACAAGGCGGGAACAATGCAAAAAAAATTAAGCAAAGTGGGATAGACAAAGAAATGGAGGCACACTCTCCCTGCTTGTTGTCTATGTAAGTCTCACAACACTGATAAGCATCTACAATCAGAATAGGGTAGAGTGACCATCAGAAAGTGTTGGTTTTAGGAAATGGCCAAAGCATTATACTTATTTTTGGTTGAATTTTCTAACATTTTCTCATTCAAAAAAATAGCACCTATTGGAACTCAGAGAAAATAAAACTAACCAAAGCTGAAATTGATTAATTTTGAAAATTCAAACATTATGTGCAAAGTTTGAATGAAATGTTAAATTCAGTGTTTGAATTGAAGTAATTTATCTCCATCCCCCCTGCTCTAAATTACCATCAGAAATGCTAAAAAGGCATATATCTGCTCACCATTTCCAGGATTCACAGTCAGATCATGGGTGTCAGCTAGTACGATTTGTCCCTTGGCCATCACCTGTGTAACAGAGAAATCTTCCTGGAATTGTTGTTACCAGTGTTGAAAGCAGGAGAAGGAATGGTCACTGGATTAATTGTAAGAGTGTGAGCAACACCAAGAAGATGGTAAACAAGAGCCAGGCTGGAATTTACTGGGTCTCTGGAGACAAAAATATTTACTTCTAGCAAGACCACGTTGATCACACTTATCTTTACTTTTGTACATTTTACATAAATAGATCAGGTTGAAATGCATTTTGCCTCTAACCATGCATAACTTTGGGAGTCATCTACACAGTCTTTCTAACAATTTGGAATAGACTGGAGGTCAAAAAGTCTCCTCATTCCTCTCTCAGTTGCATCATGAAACAGTATGAAGAAACAATTCACCAGGACTAGTTTTATAACTGCACAGACTTGAGACAGAAGACCACAGGCTGCAAAGAATAAGAGCTTGAACAAGGTACCTGAAGTCAGGCAGCAAGCAATAGCCTAAATGCTTCCTGTAATTCCCTCATTTCTAGAAAAATATTTCTTTTGCACAGTCAAAAATGCTTTTAATTCAGCTACTTTTGATATGGAATATTTATTCCGTAACACCATATATGAATTTCAAGATGTGGGTTCCACATCTATAAAAATGGAAGTTCTCTCACTGTTTGTTTACCCTCTGTATGTACATACTTAAAATCAATTTTCCCAGGCAATTGGGATAAACAGGTATCTTGTCCTTTCATTAATCAGTAGCAGTCTTGAAAATAAGCACATAGACATCTCTAGCACAGGTTTCTGTTTTCTTTTTTGAATATCAGCCTAAGTCCCCTGATGTTCTGTGCATTCCACCATAACAGAAGTGTCTGTTCTACTGATATTTTTATTGTTCTGCAAAGCTACTCTCATCTTCTCTGCTAGTGTCATTAAATGGGATACCCAGAAAAACAAATTTAGGGAGAAAAACATTCTAGTTGGATATCCATTTGATTCTTCCTTTCTCCCAAGAGAGGCTGACATGTGATTGTTTGGTCACAGCTCAATTAATCTCTCTTCTCTGATCCCCAAAATGAACAAATTCATAGTTCTTAATGCCAGAATGTTACAGTCTGTTCCAATTACTGTGGTCTCCCAAAATTCTGCACACAGAAGACAGAGGAAAGAGAAACATTAGGGAAGTGTATTTCGATTGCATGGTTGCAGGACACACTTTCCATTTCAAATGCTCTCCATCACTACTGGCCATCTGGCAGTGCTCTGGTTGCCCATCATGGAACACAGCTAGAGGTGACAGAGTATTTTCTGTGGCCATAGATCAAAGTAACCCCAAAGAAATCTTACCAAATAATAAATGACAATTTTCTTCTGCTCTCCTATGGCCTCTGGCGTGAAGATATAGTGCACCTGGACCTCTGCTGAGGAGCCACAACTTAATGCCTCAGGCTTTGGTTCAATCTTGAGGAAGCTCTTACTGAGGGAGTAAGAGCGAGTTACTCTGCGTGTGGCATGCTCATAGGATGGTGTCATCCAGTCACTGTCATAACAGTTCAGTTCAGGTTTATGATCTGCCTGAGAAAGAAGAATAAAAGGTTCATAGCCAAACAAAATCAGGTATATAGTCACATAAAGGTCCACAGAAAAACTGGGTATGTTCTGTATTTCACGTTCTTAGGAGATTGTGGATAACATGCAGAGAAGGCACGGAGAAGTGAGATGACCCACCAAGAAACTTGCCTTACTTTCCAATTGGCAGAAAAGACTGATAACCCATGGACAGACATTTCCCCTGTTGAAGAGAAAGACAGAGGCTTTCCCCTGTCACTGCCACTCACTCGGATTTCCAGGGAGAGTTCTGTGAAGCTGGTAGTGTCTATGGAAAACCAGGATTGTCCCTGCTCATCTGTAGTGTAATTCTCTTTGTATTTGTTTCCACCCACTGTAATTGTGATGGTTTCATTGGCAAGTGGAACATCAGTGCCATCAACCAGCTTCACCTAACAAAGCAATAACAAACTTCAGGTTTTAGATTAGCAACAAAAAGCAATTCCCAAGTAATATATCATCTTCCCTCTTTTCCTCCTTGCCAGGCAGGATATTTCTTGATAGAGAAGAACAAAGGAAAAGAATGTGGAAAGGTGAAAGGCATGCCCTGAGTTGTCTGAGGGAACAGCTGAGAAAATTCTCAGCAAAACAACCCAGTCAGCCCATGGAAATTATCTATTAGGATCCTAAGTTCCTCAGTAGTTTAAACTCCCCCAGCCAGCTTCATTTGGGACCTCCACCACGTATCACCTGAACCATGAAACCCACACACCCCACTACTCCATCTAATGGGATTGTGCACTTGTGTGTTTGCTGTGCCATTCCTTGCCCATGCTCTCAGAAGTTCCCTACCATCCCAAAGAGTGGGATCCCTGGTTTGTAGGCATAGTCCAACAGGTCAAAGCGGATTTTGCCCATGGTGGATGTGATACCACAGGAGCCTGTTCCAGTCATCTCTATTCCTAAGACAGAGCACAGTAAAGAGGGACTATTAATGAATTTCTAGTCATGTTACTCCACCTTCCTCATGTTTGCCAGTTGCTCCTCTTATGGCCTGCCATCACTTTGCCTTCTTCATGTCCTACATACCTGTGCCATCTTCTGTGATTTTGCCTTGTACCTCAATGCTCATCTCATATCCCTTGCGTAGGAGCTGGAACCCCTTGGTCCTCACCACACTAGAAACACACCCACGAGCATCTGCCTAAGCGAGGGATTGGAGAGAAAATCGAAATTCTGTCAATAAAGTTTGTGCCTTGAGGAATGAGAATGGATATCCCAAACCCAACATGCTTAACTTCTGTTCATGAAATTCCAGAATTTCTTCAAGGGTTATGTCCAAGACCAGATCTTATGTTCAGCCTATTTCCTAGTGTTTCATCCATACATTTTGTGTGTTCTGTGAGTTACCTGATACACAGTTTCCCAAGGGCCATACTGGTTTCCTTGTTAATTCTCTCCTGCCTTAGTTCTGTTTTTTCTTCCTATTTCTTCCATTGTCTTCTCTCTTTATCTTGTTGCTCTTTCTCCTCTATTTACCCCCTATACAATACCATCTCATCTTTGCTCCTTAATCTCTATACAGCCTTCTTGTTTTCTCCTCATCTTTGCTCTTTGCTCACTCAGTCCCTTTCACAGTTAAAAAATTCCTTCAAAGATTCTTTTCTCAGTTTGTGGAACAATACCAAAGACCTCATGGCTGGCAGCTGGAGATTTGTCACTAGTTACAATGAGGTCAGGTTTTCATAATCAGTTCTGTTTCCATTTTAATGATCCCTCTGTTAAGAATGCCTTTCTCTGAGATTCTCTGCTTTTCTCTGGAGAGAATGCTACCTCTGATGCCCTATTGTCTCCCAACATATTTGGTCTCTCTTGAGACAACATTGCCCACTAACCTTCAGAAAAAACACTACATTTTGATCTTGAGACTCACCCGCCTAGTGAATTCTTCACACACAGATTCTGCTTCTTTTCCATAACAGCTTGAAGCAGACTGGGAAAATTTCCGGCATACTTGGACATTCACCAAACCAGGAACAGGCTTCCCATAGGTGTACCTAATCACAATGTGTTAAACAATGTATCAGATAGGGAGACAATCAGTCACAGTCACACTCAGACACATCTCCTTAAAGACTTCCGTGGATGATTTCATAATAACTTCTTAAAGACTGATTAATCAGACATTTTAATGATTTCCATCATTTTCATAGTGAGATTCTTCCATCATCCATGGAAGATACATTCATCCTGTTCTAGGTGGGATGTCTCTGAAGAAAAAGATTGACTTCAGAAAATTATTTCAGCCAGGAGCATTCCTGTATTGCAAACGAAGAAATGGAAAGGTACTCAGGTACTCAGGAGGAGTGATTTATGAGTTAAAAATGGCAACACTGGATTTGCATCACCAATTTAAATGATGTCTGATCTGACATATTGGAGTATTTGAGGGTTCAGTATTGGCAGAGAAGCTCTAACTCAAAAAATATAAAGACAGAAAGAGAAAATGTGAAATAAACTGGGAAGAGAAAGATGCAGATTTGTTTGATATAATCTTTTAAAGAACACAGGGAAGACTCTTCACTTAGTCTGTTCAGGCCAAGCAGCAGGTTCAGGACTGACAGAATGAAGTAAGTGTTCACTATATGCCTGGGAAAAGTTTAAAACCCTCCCCGAGCACTTCTTTTGGTCCTCAGCAAAAAGGCAGAGTGAAGGATAAGCAAGAGAGATTTACTGGAGCTCTGTGACTCACAGACCACAGACAGACACTGGAAGCTCGTTGTCCTTAATAGTGATCATCTTCGGGACCTTCACCAGGACTTCAAACCTGGGCAGCACTAGATGGAACAGAGAAAGTCTGGTATGAGAAGAGTGAATGAGACCTGTGTACTACATAGCAACCCAAGCATGGAGCCACGATCATCTTCATCTTCAACATCTCTGTGGTCCTCAGATTTCTACCCCTTCCATAGGTTTTCTCAGCCTTCCCCACTGTTTGGGTTCAAAGGCAAATAATGAAGTTTATAGTCCTTACCTTTCCTTATTTGCAGCACAGGCAGCTGAGCAGATCCCTCACCTGTGTCCATTCAGAAGGACACACTGGTCCTGTGTGTTGTGTTCACAATGCATAATTTGCAGGTGGGACTTGGAGCAGCACATTCACCACCTTTGTAATTTACCACATTGAAATGCCCCAAATCATTGATTCTCTTGGCTGATTCTTACCGTCCTGGAGATCCAGAGTTGCTCCTAAGCTCACTAAGATGCACCTTGGGATATTATCCTGCATACCCAGAGAGCTCAAGTGAATCTAGCCACAGACTCTCAGATCTATATTTCCAAGTGGAAGAGGCAGCACAAAAGTCCAATATAAAGGGGTACAAGTAAAACACATATTTCTCTCTTGAGTACTAAGTTACATCCCTCTTCCCATATTGCATCCTGCAGCCCTACACCACCAACTCCTCATGCCCAGGACTGGACTGAAGCATGTAATGTCCTGCTTCCAGGTGGTGCAGCTGAGGTTTTATTCACAGTGCAAGGAAATAACAGCAGAGTGGATGCACATCCATTGAATGGAAAATAACCCTGGGTTATACAGTTTATACATAAATTTGCTTCTAAGATGGGAGGCATTTCAACCTCAGGGCACATTTCCTTTAAAGACTGTAAGAGAAATAGAAATAGGAGAGATTCACAGGAAAAAGACTAAAGGAAAGAAAAATCAGTTCAGTAGGAGGCTAACAAAGGGACATAATATCTTTGATTTTGTGGAGCATTGAGAATGGTATTTGTGGGAGGAGGACCAGGCCATCCATCACCATGGCATGTCGAAGCCTGTGACCTTGTTTCTGGTCAAATTATTCACCATGCCTGACTTGAAGCCAAATAAGCCATCTCCCATGGACTTGAATGGCAATCTATTGTCTGCATATTCCAGAAACAGCAGGTCCTGATCAATATTTGGTCTTCATGTAGAGTCAGTGGAGAGCCTGAGAGTGTGAAGCACTGGCCAATCAGCCTTCTCAAATGTGCACTATGGTCAGAATACACATCTGTGATCACCCCAGAAGTTTTGTGAGAGAACTGGGGGTTAAAAGGCTCCCTGCAGCACCATATTCCTCCTTACTCAGTCTCTCCTAGCAGTCTGTTTGTAACATTCATGGATTATTCTTCAATCACTAATTTTCTACCAAACGTGTTTCTAAGCTTTGACAGAAGCAAGGAAGAGCAGAAATAGAGAGGACTACAAATGGAGAAAGAGACCTTATGCAGATGATGAGAGAAGCAAAATAGAGTCACCAAATACTGTCATCTCTTACTCCATATCTAGTGCTACTTGCAACAAGCTGCTGGACTGGAACCAACTGAGACAAAGTCAGCTGAAATTGGTGCCACAAGCCATGCACAGGAATTCTGGCATGTCCTGTGCTCCCAAGAGCACTATGAGCAAATACAAGCTCAGGCAGGTTGCAGAGATAAAGTCAGCAACCACTTCTGAAACGTAGCACATTCTGGTTCAGCCCCCATGAACCCCATTGCCTGTTATATTCAGTCCCTCCCTTCTCCATGTTGTTCCCAGGAAATTCCAAATTAAACCATCACAGTAAAAGGCATTACTGTCAAATTCCTCTCCTTACCAAATTCCTCCACACTGAAGGAGTGCTCCACATGGGATGAGAAGCTCTTCTGCACAACTATTTTGTAGGAGCCTTGGATGGGATCCGAGGTGAGGGGGAAGGAGAGCTGTGTAAAGCCTGTTTCTAGTTCCACTCCCTGCCACTGGTACACACGGTTCCTCTGGGGATCCTGCAGGGGACAGTAATGGTGTCACAAGACAGTAGAGGAGAGTGCCAGGGACAGAGCAGTGCAGAGTCCACTGTATGCATATTCCAGCTGGGAAATATCTATCTGTAATTATTCAAAAATCTGTGAGGTTCTGAAAGTACTTACCTGTCAATTCTGCATAACTTGCATGCGGGAAAGCTTTTAAACGCTTTTCACGCCCAGGGGTGTTGTTTCCCCCTCAGCTCTACTTGCAAAGCATGGGGCCAGGAAGCTAGGCAAGACAGGCTGGCAGGGTAACAGAAGGGAACAGAACTGATATCAGAAGTAAGTGGAGCACATGGAGAAAAGAGGGAAATTTCAGCGTCCTTGAAGGGCCATACAGCATGCAAAAGTTTTGGTTTTCCCCTGCCTGGAATGAAGACTGCTGAAGTACCAGTACACAATCTGCTGAGGAATCAGACACTTGACTTATCTACGGGACTGAGAAATGTGCACGTGTAAGAGTCCTAAGCTAGTGGTGACAGGAGCAGAGGAGAGTATACTTCCACACAGAGGCATCCAGCTTAGAGCCCTCCCTTGTGTCTTCATGCTCCTAATGCTGGAGCTGAAGTCTCACCCCTACTGCATTTGTGTATTGCTCATTATTAACTGACTATCAAGAATTAATCCCCTCAGCCCCAAATTTCTTGTAGAAGTCACTGAAACAGCACAGTGGTTCTGCACAGTATAATGCATCCTTTTCAGGCACCTCAGCAGCATGGTTAATGTTTATAGTCTTTCATTTTCTGCCTGCTCTTTACATTGTACCTTGGCTGTCGCCAGAAGTTTATTTACTCTAGATAGGTGTGTGACTCAAGGTATGTGACTATGTGCATTTACTTCACTGAGATATTATCTCAGGGCTTAGAGAAAATGGAGATGTGAATGACATCTCCCAGCTGGAGGTCATCAGTCAGGGGGCAGAAGAGGGGGCTGTGTTCCCAAGAAGCCACCTGGGAGGGTGGCACAGTCAGAAAAATGCATCTCATGGCTCTGACCACATCCTCTTCATCATCACATTCCAGCCCTGATGAAAAGCTCACCACCCATTGTGAGGGACACCACTGGGCTTCCTTGGAGGAGGAATTCAAGAAAATGTTTACATAAACATTTGCATTTCAGGTTGGGCTTGTGAACTTGTTGCCATTCCTGTGATGTATCTATAGGGAAAGCCTGAGAGCCAGTTTGTTTTCTTCCTCAGAAAGGTATTCTATTTTTTTAAAATTACACAAAGGTTATGAAATTATTCAGCTTGTTAAGCAAAGACATATTTCTGGAGGCAGTGGAGAGGACATACTTGTTCTTGCTGCTTCCATGAAATTTCTGTACTAAGTTAAGTATCATCTCATTGAAAGGGAAGGGCCCCCATGGGACAGCCCTAGCCAAAGGTGGTTCTGAGCTGCCTCCCCTCGGCCTGCTAATCCACACCTCCCACTGTCTTACTCTTCTTTCTCCAATATTCACAGATCGTCAGTGGCCCACCAGCTCTACAGCTCTTTTTGGAAGTTTGTTGATGGGAAGAGTGAACGACAGAACTCTGAAAAGAGGATACAATAAAGGGGCACAGCCTGGTTTTGTCCTACCTTATGTCTCCTCTATTGTGAATACTCTCCAGCTCTAGACAGAGATGGTGCAGAATGGATACAGCAACCCCATGCAGCAAGGAATAGTAAAAGGACTGACTACACAGGACTCATTAATCACGTAAACCTAAATAAAATTTGTGGACACTAATTTCAGGGTCTCTCCATGAGCCCTCATCATTAGTTTTTCAAAAGAAGATAGCCCAAATAATAATTGTAAATTTTGGGTTCTCATCTGAAAAAGTGAGTGCTTGAATCATTGAAACATCCTTCCTATTAACTTTTGCCTGCCACAGAAGTTCCCCATTAAAAAAAAAAAGACAGACAAAAAGAACATGCTTGCAAAGACAGGGGATATCTACTTACCTAATTTTGTTTCTTTGGTTTTGATAGCTTATTTAATACTTGTCTCTAATTTCAACCACACTTGGCAGACAGAAACTCTGTTCTGACTGGGAAGAGGAATAAGCCGTTTTGATGACCTCTAGCCAAGTGTAGTTCTGTTCACAGCATGGCTTGTAATGGTTAATTAGTTTTCTCCTAGAGCTCATTCTGTGACCAAAGAACCATTGTTGGAACTTATTTTGATGCCCAACTACTCAGCCTTCCTTTAACCAAAGGGAAAAGGTCACACACCCGTGATTTTCCCCTTGACCCTCCTCCTGAAAACACCACTAGGGACTGGTACCTCTGTGCTTGCACATTCTTCTGCAAATAATAATGTTATTTTCCACTCACCTGAATGTAGACAAAGGGGAACTGTGGGGAAAGAGCAAAAGAAAATCAATGTTAGAAACATTAATCACACAGAAGTAATTTCCAGATTTGGACTGAAGGGCAGAAGAACAAACTTCTTAGAAGTCATTTGGGTTGTTCCTTTCTGTACTTGCTCTATTTCCTTGGTTCTTGATGGCTAAGGGAATCTTTTCTACAATATTTTAGGGCCCTGACCTTTTGTCGTACCACAGTATGGAGATGTGATGAAGCATGGGTTTTCAAAGAACTTGTCTCCATGAGGAACTGATTATCAAATAAAATAAAAGGTGAGCTTGCACCCCTGACCAGTTCCATAAAACCAAGTTCTTGTCATGCTGCTCTCTATGGGTGGGATTGCACCCACTGCCAGAAACAACTGCACACCTGTCACTACCAGTGGAAACTTGTCCCACACATTTTTTTCAGTAATGAAATTCCTGACCACATGCTTAGCCACATACATAGATTTACATATCTGGCTTTAAACATCTATATGCTTCTGAAAAGGGGGATGGTTTTTTCAGCCAATAGAGACAGATGGAGTGTGTCCTAGGATAGAACATTGTGTGAGAGAGTATCATATGCTTTAAAGGCTGTCCTCAGTGGTTCTGGATGATGAAAACAACGGTGTCAATTAAGAATTAAGTCTCCTGGCTAACAACAAGGAATTAAGGCTCTACCTTCTCATTCAGCGGGTAGAAGTCTTTATCCAGAGAGACGATCCGAAACTGAACTGAAGAGTGTCACAGAAAAAAAGGAAATTCCACTGTTAAATTTGTAGCCATCACCAGGAAATATAAATATTTCAATAATTTATAACTCAGATTCATTCCACAGATCAACAGGCTCTGAATTGAGATGTCTAAGTAATAGAAACAATTACTCCAGGCGCTTTCTCTTGCATATAGTGAGGGGCAGATAAATTTAGAAGGATAATCAGGTCTTGGCTGAATTTAATTATCTCTTGGGAGTGCCTGTCCTGCTTTGTTGATTCTGGTGCAGCCAAGGGAGACTCTGCTTTGCAGTCATCCCAGTTTTGTGCCTCTACTTAAGTAGAATGGATCAGAGCCAGTACCTACATCTGGTTGAGATGCTGTGCCTGGAGAATGAAGACTAGGAATGATGAAAGTGCCATGAGCTAGTCCTCAGGTGACAGAAGTAAGATTTACTGAGTACCTTAGATCCCCCCATGAAGAAATCTGAAAACTTTAATACAAGTATGGCACGTCTGGATAATGGAGCCCTTAAGATTTTATGCTGTCAGAGTCAACACCAGCCCAATTCCTGGTACCTGTCTGTCCAGGCTTGTAGATGGGTTTGTCTGTCTGGACGAAGACCAAGCTTTCAGAATTCTTGACCAGCACTGACTTGCGGCTCTTGAACTGCAGTGTGTCCCCTGTCACCGTCACCGTGAGAAATGCCACTGATGTGCTATTGGATTTTGGAAGCTAAGGAGAATGAAGAGGATAACTGCTTTACTGATTCACCCCATTGCACTGAGTGTTGAAGGAAGAAGTGCTAGCTGGGTCAGAAAGTTCCCTAAAGGGACAAAAAAAACTCAGTGAAGGGAGCAAGAAAATAACATGATTGCCTTCTGTCATTTATATACTTTTCTTAGAGAAATATTGAACCTGATCTTATTCCATCACATGATTTATCAAAAAGAAAATTAACCCAGATTCATTAATTAGGGTATGGAACCTGTTGTTTATATTACTCACCAGCCAGCCTTCCACAATAAAAAATTGTGAATAAGCTCCAGAAGAAGCCATGTGACTTCATGGACCTCACTGTCTTTAACAATTCCTCACCTTTTCACTCCATGCTGATATTTTTCATCTCAGGCTTACACACATCAAACAAACATGGGGCACATTCTGTCAGTCAGAGTTACCCAAGATATCTCTAAGACTTGCATGCAGAGAAGTATCATGTGGAACATAGAAATTGATAATGGGGGAAAATTAGTCCTCGTAAGACTACCACAGTCAGTGATCCACATTAAGTTAATTATTTTGTTTGACTTAGCTTAGGGGTCTCTGATTGCAGTGTGTATTACTTCTCATTTCTGGACTCTTTGGATCTACTATGCCACATCAATAAACACAAGAGATCATCCCACAAGGATGAGATACTCACAGAGAAAGGGATGCAGGTGAACACGTCTTTCTTTGACACCACATCTTCAATCAAGCTCCTGTTCTCCCCAAGGTACTCGAGTGTGGCACTCAGTGTCACAGACTCGTTCAGGTAGGTCAGCTGAACGCAGATTTTCTCTTGAGAATCCGTGTGTATCAGAAAGGGCACCAGCACCATGTACTGCCTGTGAAGAGAGGGAAACCAGAAAGACGAGAAATATGCAACAGTTTTAAGGCAACAGTATTAAGTGAAGAGAAATTAACAAATCAGCATGCCTAATCCATTGCCATCCCTGCGAATTGTAGTGCATATAACATGAGCATTCATTTTATTTTGGGTTTATACATATTAAACGGTCTTACTAATTAGCCTAAAAGCAAGAAAATGCTTGCAGTTGAAGGAACAATTTCTATGCTAATAGAGAGTGCTTTACAAAGGATGTTTTGTTTGGCTTCACAGCAGGGAGTAAGGACAGTTTGAAAGGTTTCAGGCTGTTAATTGAATTTTGTATATCCCACAATCTCCTTTTAAGACTCAAAGGCATTAGCTAAAAACAGTTGAAAAAAACCCACCCACTTGTCTGGCTGCTCCAGCCTTTGCCTATCCAGGTTTCCAAATCCTTCACATGCTGAGCAAAGATGTGAGTGCTTGCAGTTTGGACCTTATTAAGACAGGCACACAAAGGATTTCAGAGTGTAGTGTTTTATTGCAACTCAAGTGTACTTGCATCTTCAAAGAGCTTTTGACAAAGGTCCCTCACAAAGGACCCTTAAACTAAGCTGCCATTCAATAAAAGGGATCATTTTACTAATAAATCAAATTATTAATTCTGTCCTGGATTAAGTGGTTGAAAGAAGGACAGAAGGGGTAGGAACCAGTGAAAACTTCCAGAGTTTGTGTTAAGACCCCTGCTCTTCTGTACCTACCTAAATGATCTCGGAAGTACAATTTTCTCATAATTGTGCAGGATAAGAAAATTCTAAAAGTTAACTAACATATTTGTGGAAAGGATTTTTTGTATGATAGAACTGAGTAGCAAAATAGCAAATGAACTACTCATAAAGGGAAAATAATAATCGAGCTCCTACCACTCAGACTTGAGCACTCTTGGTCAGTCTTGGAAAATTCTCAATCAGTAATAATTAACAAACAGACTGTTGGGAAGTGTTCAGAAAGGACTAGAGGACAAATACAGATGCATCCGTTCAGAGCTACATTTTTGCCTGGGCTCTGAGCTTTCTGGGGAGTCCTAACGCTATTGAGGAGGCAGTGGGATCCAGGCAGTACCTGCATTTCCTTCTCCATGAGGCAGCACTGTGATGAAATGCGGTGAGGAGCCTGCTGCCAACTCTGCTCAGCCAGTGCTGCTTCAGAAGCTGTGAAAGGAGGGAACTCCAGCCTCCCAGAGAGCGAGTTACAACTTGTGACTCCCTGCTTTCTCCAGCATTTCCTTTCTTCCACAACCTTCTTACCACGGCTTCAGCCCATGCTGCCTTTCCTAATGCCATTCCCCCGGCCCTGTCAGTGGCACTGGCAATGTGACAATAACATCCAGTCTACAGAAAGGACAGCATGACCTAGTTTGTGGGGAATTTGGCCTCATTTCTCTTCCTGTTCACTGTTCTGCTGAAATTTTGGCCAACTTGCAGAACTTCCCCTTAGGCTGGCTTCCCTGCCTTTGAAATAAAGATGTAAACTATGCTGTTTAGAGACCTCTCTTTAGGTGTTTTGGGATGTGTTGTTGAGAAGAGACCGATGAATTAAATTATCATGAGCGTTTTAAGTAACTTTGGTCACAAAATCCATGTATAGACATTCCAGGACAAAAAGCATCTGGGCTGACAAAAGAGACCTCAGCATGCAACGAGCTGTTCTGACAAGAGTGGCAGTGACTCTGACAGAGGCATGCATCAAGGAGGAATAGGAGACCCTAGAGACAGTGGCTGAGAGTTAAATGGTGAGTTTGCCTATATAGAGATGGTAAAACTGGAGCTTAAGGTGGAATAATGTGTGTCTGTATATTGACTCTCACCTACTTGCTAGAATAAGCACCCAACCAAAGAAGGCAGTGACTTTCATCAGCCCAAACCCATAGCTGCCAATTCAAGTGTCATTATCACCTCACACTTATGACCAAATGCAGAGTACTCCCAAGCATGTCCACTCCACTGTAAAACAGCTTACATGCACAACCAGAGTAGGAGAACAATATTTTTGGCTATATTCCTCATAATCATAGAAATTTTGCTTACAAAAGACCTCTGGACGTCTGGAAGTCCACCTTCCCTCCTGGAACAGGACTTCTGCAAAGGACACCATAGATGGAGTTTCTACCATCTATCTGGGTCACCTGTTCTGGTGCTGCACTAGCTTGATGAATATGTTTTTTTCTAGCATGCAATCTGAGCCTTAATTGTGTCTCCTGTCCACCTGGCCACCTCTGGAACAGAAATAGCAGCAGCTATTTCTGCCCAAAGGAGTGATACCCCTACTTGCATAGGGCACAGCAAGCAAGTCTTGGTTGGAAGCTTAATTTTTGTCTTCAATTTAAGGGTTGCTTCCTTTCTGTGTTGTATACAGCATCTTATCTATCCTGCAAGCACAACAAAACCACTTATGCTACCTAGAAGTTCACTGCTCAGAACTGCCTCCCTACTGGGCTCCTGTCTTCCTTCTGTGGACCCCAACAACACCCCTCTCTCTCCCACCTCTCAACCTTTCTTTGTTCTTCCCTCCCAGAACAGGGCTCAGGTAAGGGACAAAAAGTAGCCTACAAGAAAGATGCCAAGGGACAGGACAAGGGGGAGTGGATTAAAACTGAAAGAGAATAGGTTCGGATTAGATATTTGGGAGAAAATTTCTTCCCTGTGAGGGTGGTGAGGCACTGGCACAGATTTCCCAGACAAGCTGTGGCTACCCCATCCTGAAGTGTTTAAAGCCAGATTGAATGGAGCTCTGAACAACCTGGTTTAGAGAAAGGTGTTCCTGCCCATGGCAAAGGGTTTGGAACTGAGTGATCTTTAAGGTCCCTTCCAGCCCAGTATGGTTTCATTCCCTTTCCCCCTGATGTTGGGCAAGATGAATTAAGATTACTTAATCTTCACTATTTAGTAACATCAGATTACTGTAGGGGGACTAGAGACCTCTGCCTGACCCCAAAGCAGACTTGGTTGGCTGATCTACTCCAGAAGCACCCAAACAGGGCAGGGATTGATGGTACAGCAAGGTCCAACCCAGCCAAGGTCCCACCCAGCCTAGAGGCTTCAGAGCAGCACTGTCTGGTGGGCAAGGCTGGGTGGGCAAGGCTGGGTGGGCAAGGCTGGGTGGGCATGCTGGACTCGTGCCGTGCCAGGCTGGCCCTCTCCCGGGGCCAGGGGCAGAGCTCAGGCTGTAGCCATGCTGCTGGGCTGCACAACCCTGTCCTGGAGGTCCAGGGAGGGCGCTGGCACCAGCCCAATCTCCATGCCGGAGGAAGAGAATCTGGGTCACAGATCCTCTCTGAGAAAAAGTACATCTGATGCTGCCAAGGGAAACAAACTGGCAGGAGAAAGGGGAGCAAACTGGCTTGAAAGCAACAGGAGGATAGGGAGAAGTAACTCAGTGATTGAAACAAGGATACTCTGGGAAAGGTAAGCACCTGGACTCTGGCATCATGCCCACAACATCCCAGGCCCTGAGAGGCTTCTAGGTAAAGGTGCTGTGAGGATCCAGGCTGGGACTGTCGGGCAGCTGCAGGGCAGGACCGCGGGCACTGTGGGCAGAGACTGGGGCTAGGGTGAAGGAAGGTGGCCACTGTGCTGGGGAGGGGTCCCAGGGCTGGACAGCCAGGGATAACAGGATGGGAGTGGGGAGCACTGTCAGAGCTCCGCAGGAAACTCAGGGCTCGGTTGTTAGTGGGAAGAAAACCGAAGGAAAAAGGGAGCACTTAGACCTCCCTCCCCCCTCCGCATGTGTAGCTTACGGTTCTGTGTTGAGTGGAGTATTTCCCGGAAGGAAGAAGAGAAGAAGGAGGAAGATGTTTGGTTTGCTGGGCAGCTTGTCCTTCCCCATGGTGCAGAGCAGGTTCGTGGAGAGCCAAGCAGTGCTGCTGTTTTCCTGCACCTTGTAATTCTCCTCCACTCTCTGCTCTCTCAGCCTCTTTATAGCTGCTCTCTGCAAACAGCCCAGGGGCTGGAGGAGATAAGGGCTGGGGGCCAGGGCCCATCCGGAAACAGGGAGAGGCAGCAAGGAGGAGCTGGAACAGAAGGACAGCATTTGGCCAGAGACTCTGCAAGTGGGGGAAGGGTATTTATTTGGATAATGCTTATATTAGAAAACTTTGAATGATTCATACCCTCTTTTCCTTAACGAATCGTAAATCTGCAGTGTTGAGGATATGAACTGTGTTCAGCACATGGTAATATTCCCTGAGGGTAGCATCCAATCACAGCAATCTGATTTAAATTTCCACAAAATTTCCCTCACAGTTTGTCTTCTTCAGAACTTCAAAATATATTGTTTTGGGTTGGAATGATTGTCACAAAAGATTAAATTAATAAGTTAATACAGACCATCATAAATATTGATAAATTCCAGTCTCAGCATGCCTCATTCTGCAAAGTTTCTTCTGAGCCATACAGTCCTCACTGCTTTGCCTGGCAAAGATGACACAGAAATTTGATGTGTCCTACACCTTCAAGTTTATGACCACTATAGAAAACACATTTTCCCTTGAAAATAAAGCAAGATATTGAGCTGTGTAAATTTAATCACCTTAACCCAATTCTGGTATAGTTTCCTCTGATTTCTTTTCAGTTTCTATTTTTTAGCTTTGTAGGTGCCTGCCAATTGTCCAAAAACAGAGTGTCTGCAATTGCAGGAAGAAAAGGTATCTGTGGTTGTGTGTAAATACTCTCAGTACTATAACAACAGTGGTATATGTGGGAATCCTTGTCTGTTCCAGAAGTCTGAAGCAATTTTGGAACCTCTGCCACCAAAGGTAAATAATCAGAAAGACACTTGTTTCTCTAATATGATCCTGTTCAGTCTCCTTAAGGGCTGTAGCATAATGCTCAACCCTCTATGCCAAAGTCAAGCAATAAAGTGAACTTTAACTTTTGGCTTTGAAGAACAGGCATGTTTGAAAAGAAAAAGCCATGGAAACATTTCTTGAAGACACTGGTTTCATGCCTAAGGTGGTCCATGTACTTTTACCTTAGAACTCCTGTTGGAAACCAGCAGCTCTAGCAAAGGAATATCTCTCCTTAGTCCCTACATCAGCTTTGTGTGGTGACATGTGAAAAAATAAAAAACCACTGGAAAACCTAAGACTTATATTAACAGCTCCAGCTAACAAATTGTATTAGGTGTTCAGCTAAAGGCAGAAAAATATTACAGAAGAAAAAACAATCGGTATTGTTATTTTAAAGGAAATCCAAATTATGATATTAGTTTTCCCAGCCTGAGAATCTAAAGCAAACAAACCCAAAGCAATTTATTTCATATCACAAAAAAGTATGATGGGAAAAAGTACTCAGATAAATCAACAGGAATAACAGCAACACCCAAAGACATAAAAAGGGGTTTGTCATTGCATAGGAAACAAAATACTTCAGAGACCACAGGGAAGGGAAGGTCATCTATCAGAAAGCTTCAGACAATCTGAACATTTTACAAGTTGCAGCAAGGAGGAACAGGAAGATACACAGTGAAATCAAATACCACAAAACGGCTTCATCAGCTAAACTTCAAATGAAACTGAAAATGTCAGAATGAATAAAGATTATCCACTTTAGTTGCTTGTTGAATAATTTAATCTGAGAGAAGGGCCTGATGGCAGATGAACTGCCTTTCCCAGACGTGGACAGCTGGGCTGTCAAATACAACTCATATTTCTCTGCTGTCATGAACAAATGAGTAAATTCAGGCATGGCAAAACCATCAATGAATTATTTTCATTTTAATGCACTTTGTAGATTAAATTTCAAACCAGATTGGTACCTGAATTTTATAAATGGTCCTGTGACCATATTTTGTGTGATGTGAGGTGGCCATCTGTAGGGTAAGCCATGTGCAAGGTACAGAAATGTTTTCTGTCTTTCTCAGCTATATTGTAACAAACATCCACATTATGTGTAAACTTGGTCTTGCCTCAGAAGAAATTTATACAGTATGTTGCAAAAAAGGCTATAAACAAGGCATGAGAAATCTACAGTGTGTCTGTTTGATACTTACAGTACACAGCACATACAGAGTAGGATAAATTGTTGAAATCCCATTATAAAATCCCTCTAAGGTAACTAGTGAATGATATCTAATAATTTTAAAATGAATAAACAGGAAACTGCTTGCATGTTAGCAGATATTTTTTGGATATTTCAGAGACTTGAAGATAATCCCTGATGTAGTAATGAATGACAAGCTATTTTAATTTATACTTTTGTACTCCTCAGAATTTTGCCAAGGAGGGAGATAGAAAAAGCCAAAACATTTACAAATGTGTCTCAGGACAGCAGTCAGGACAATCAATTACGCTCTTTTTGAGTCATATGACTCTTCAGATTAAAATTTACCATATAAAAATAAGTATTAAATGCATATTGACTTTCTGTTTAGCTTTGGCTGCTAAGTTATTGTCTGGGCTGCCTCTCTCCTCAGGTACAGGCATCTTATGAAGGTTCTTCTGCTGGCCCTGAGGTTATGTTCAAGTCAGGTTGAACAGTGTTGCAGCCAGGATTTCCTCAGCGGTGCACAGTGGCAGGAACAAGGGCAATGGGCCAAGCTTCATACAGAGAAACGATGAGCACACAGAAGGAAAAAAATGTTTCTCCCAAGGGCTATGTAACAACAGAACGGGCACCCACAGGTGCCTTGAGACATCCATCCCCAGAGACCATCCACACTTCATAGCACAGGGCCAAGAGAACAAGTGCCAGTGTGGAAAAAACCCATACTCACAGTGTGTAGGCATTTCAGAGATTTCTCCCATTTAGACTTAAAGTTCACTTAGCTATAAAACAGTAGAACTCCAGATCACTGCCTCCCTCTGGAGGGCTGCTCGAGGACGGCAGCAGAAGGCTGTGCCAAAGCCACCTCCCTGTGGCACAGCCCATGCTGTCCCCACCTGGTGTGACACCCACCTGCTGCACAGGTGTCTCAGCAGAGGCTCTCACTCCTCAGCCCTGTCTCCCAGGGCTTTTGTCTGAGCCCAGGTGGCCAAGGGGAAGGGCTTTGAGCTTAGCTCATTTCCTGACTTGCTGGGCAACGTAATGCAAGGCCATCGGGCTCTCTCTGTGCTACAGCTAAGCCTGATGTTTGGTATCCATGACATGAGCCTTTTCACAGTGCAGAGAAGAGCTGGAGCTCAGCTGGTGTCCAGATTTCTCCAGGTTTTTGAGATAGAGGATGCTACAGGAAAGCCAAACAAGAAAGTCCTAGCAATACGAGGCAAGGAAATCAGATATTGTCATGCTTAATCCTTTCCCCTGCACCTCTGCTTTGCTCAGCTTCAATTTGTTAGGCAGGGCAGAGCTGACATTTCAATCAGGGGAAGGTGTGTGAGCCATGGCAGTGTAACACAGCTGGAGAACACACTATTTATCAGGAACCTTTTGAACATTTTTTCTCTTTTGAACATTATCAGGATATTTTGAACACAGTGTCCTGCTACAGAGCCTGTCCTGGGAACAGGACAAGACCTCTCCTAAGCAGCTATGGGCTCTGAAGAGAGAGCCAGCTGTGCATCCCACAGGACTTCCCAGATGTGCTTTACCTCGGCACAGACCCTGGGGACACACCTTGCCTTGACAGCAAGGACAGCAAGGGGAGCCAGTGGGACCTGGAGCTTATCACTGCTAGAGAAGTGAAGTAGAAAACATCTGGCACCGTTATGCAATTGCTTCCAGTAATAGCCCAGCCTTAACTTCCCCATGGGCAATGAGTCAAAGGGTAAGAGGCTGAAAAAATGTGTGAGGTTAGCACTTTAGCAGCATGCACAGAGTCCTGTCAGTAGCCAGTGGTGATTTTTATTCCCTTCACCTCTGACTGCCTCATTCGTATGTACCCTCTCTTCTCCCTCAAACAGGACTTTTTAAATCTCCCAGCTGCCAGGTTATATATGCACAGTGTGACAACATGGGGTCCAGAAGCCCTGCTGAAATCATATTCTTAAGGGACATCCTGGTTTGCCCAGCAGGAACAGTGGTGTGTCAGAAAGGAGATCAGTGTGCTGAGCTGCAGCAGTATCAGAAAGGGGAGGAGTGAGACATGCCCTCGAAGGAGGCTATTAGGTCCTGTATTCAATGTAATACCTTGCTTTTAGGATTTTCTTGGCCCTCAAAAGGTGACCCTTTACAAGGTCAAGCAGAAAGAAGCTTTCCCTTGCTGTGAGCTACAGGATTAGCTTACATTATGTTGCATTTACACTTAAAAAATCCTTGAGGAAAGTTTTCATTGTTGCTCTGAATAAAAAATTCAGATGTGTGAGTGATGCTCCTCAGGAAGTCTTCTCTGACACTCGGTGTTTCACAGCCAGTGGTGCCAGAGATGTGACCACACTTCTGTGTCACCTGACTGATGAATTAGATGGTGGGGGACACTTCAGTGCAGACAAAGCCCTACATCCGTAATTGTCCACCAGGTACAAATGAACTCAAGGTAGAAATAATTAGACAACAAGGCTGCGTTGTCTCCTCAGAGCAATTTGACATGGTTGTTTGTTGACTGAAGGGTCGTCTGACACATTTGTGGTCTTCTCTGACCATTAGATTGGTTGGCCATTACTCACACTTCATATTTGATACAGGTACTGAGAAGAAGCCCTGAACATCTAACACACAGCTGGAGGTCTTGCTGTGCTGCTGTTAATAGCTTGGCACTAATGCCTGTGACACTGCAGGGATCACAGAGGATTTGAGTCAAAAGGTGGAACAACCAAACTCCCTGGACTGAGGACCCCTTTTTCTGACCCTAGCTAAGCATTTGAGAGGCCTAAGCAAGAGAATGATTCATTCTAGAGCTCATTTTTCAGGAGAGACCCTTTTTTTTGTCTCTAGATTGTGCATCCTGCTGCCTGCAGGATGAGACTGGATGAGACTCATCCTCTACTGTAAAAAAGTTTATGTTCACTTTTAAAAGCAGGTATGGTCATTATAAGTCTTCTTCTTAACTGGGACATAATATCAGCTTTCTGCAGATCCTTGAGTGTGGGCTCCACATGAGTAGCAAATCAATTCCCATGGTACAAATAAACTCTACAAATAATTATTTAACATAAAAGGGAAGTAAGCTTGACAGAGCATTTTAGTCAAAGACACTATGACGTGATAATACTTCATTAACTCTTTTTATTCAATAAGAACTGCATTTCAGAACAGTTTTTAATGTACTTCTAGAAGAGCCATGCATGGACCCACAGGACATCTAGAAGCTTCAGAGCAGGTACAAGGACACTGGCAGACCCCCACAGTGAATCTGAGAGTTTCCCATTTATTGTAGTGTTGCTGACAGTGTCCTGCACAACAATTTCAGCTTTTTTAAACTGAGATGTGCAATACCAAGCACAGTAAGCCAGTGCATGTGCCTCAGCAGTATGGGACCTCGTAGCAGCTCTTGGGCCAGTGAGCCTGATTTTATTACATTTGGACAACACACTTTGCTTAGTCTGTATGTCTGAAAAATTACAGTAATTCTACTTCCTGAGGCCTGGAACACTCCCCACATCTCTGGCACTTCAGGGTTGTCAGATGACAGAGGAAGAAATTACATTCAGTCCAGTGGTGTCCCTGTCTTGTTCAGTCCACAATTAATATACTTGCTTCAGTTTCAGGTGTGTGGCACAAAACCTAGAGCTGAAATATGACACCAAGGTTCCAGACATCTTGGAGGTGCTGGAATGGGTTTTAAGAATATTGCTGTTCCCTGTGGGAACAGGGAACAAGCAGGGAGACATGATCTAGATGTAAAAATCTGGAGAGAATGTGAGCATGGGATATTTATTAGATCTGACTGCAGGCAGCAATTATCTGTTTGAGTCGAAGGATAAAACTGAGTAATAAATGTTATCTTTTCAGCACACAAAGGAAGAGATTGCAGTGGGAAATGGGCATTTCATGTTTTAAAAATCAGGTTTGGCCTAGCAGGAAGATAAGGTTTCAAAGGTATGATAAAAATGCATTTTCTTTCTTTTTTTTTATAGGACCTTGTGTCTTCCCAGGAAGCTATGTTTGGCAGAACAGAATAACATGTTTCGCCAGACCTGAGGGCATTTTTATGAGTTCCATATGAGATGCTGAAGCCACTGATGCTTAACTGGCCTTACTTTCCTCAGAAAGATATACACCCTCTATCCACATCCACTCACTCTGCCTTCCTTTTCTCTTCTTACTGTAACTATTGATTTCTATTGCTTTAGTCCAGCCTGATGCTGGATGCTTATGTAAATCAAGTCAGTTGCTACAATCTGTGCTGAGTCAGGAATGCAAAATTCACAGCCTTTCTTGCTTTCCTCCTCTTCCTCCTACTGCCAGTGATGTTTTAATTTTGGAATTCTGGATGGATATCAGAATTGTACCCAAAGCTATTTCATAGCCAACAAATTCTTCATCTGTGGAACTTAAGAAAGTGGCTTTTTATAACTTTTTTTTAATAACATATTTTTTATGCATTCAGTATCATGCATATCCTGCATGGTCGGCCCTGTGGAGTTCTAAAATTCAAATTGTTTAGTTCGTTTTACAAAAAACTTGATTGAAGGAGAGGGTTATTCTGTGTTGACCTGATGATTAATTTTCCCTGGGAAAAAACCGCAAGCCCGCACGCAGCTTTTAGGAAATCACTTGGTGGAAGGGATCCTGTCGAAACACACCCTAACCCTCGGCACTTCAGTCGTTTGCACTGAAATTCTTGCTCGGGCCCCTGCGCCACGAGTGCCGCTGTCCCCCCGGCTCCACGCCCGCTCCGTCCCCGCTCCATCCCCGCTCCATCCCCGCTCCATCCCCGCTCCGTCCCCGCTCCCTCCCCGCTCCATCCCCGCTCCGTCCCCGCTCCGTCCCCGCTCTGTCCCCGCTCCATCCCCGCTCCGTCCCCGCTCCGTCCCCGCTCCGTCCCCGCTCCATCCCCGCTCCATTCCCCTCTCCGTCCCCGCTCCCGGGATGCGGCGGAGCGGAGCAAGGGCGCCGGCGAGTGGGGACCCGCGGCACTGGAGCCCGGCGGGACGGGCGAGGGCTGCCGGTGCCGTTGCTGCTCCCGGAAAAGAAGAGTAGCATCCGTGTTTCCTTCCCTCCTGATGCTGCTCTGCCAGCGTGTTAATGTTTGCAGAAACCACCGCGACTCCGAGCGTGACCAAGTAGGGGATGACAAGAGGTGCGGGAAAACGGGGAGGCTTGCTGCTGGTGGCTGGAACCATGATCCATCGTGGCCTGGGTTGGACAAACTCGGGCCAGATGTGTGGGCTGGGAGGCCAGGCAGGGTGAGATGGAAGATGGGGGCCCAGGCAAGCTGCCCCTTTCCTCGCCCTGTCCCTGCTAAGCATGATGCAGAGTGATGTCCACACCTGAACCCCTACTCTTATGGCACCGGGGCACAGGCAGTGCCCCCGCAGGGCTGGGGAAGGGTGAGGGGCTGTCCAGCAGCCGTGAGCAGTGGGTGCCATCTCTGGATGTGTGTTGCAGTAGTGGCCAGTGGTTGTCAGCTGTAGCAGAGGGACACTGCAAAGTGCTGCAGGCAGGACAAGTGTGTTCCTCTCCTCATCATCCTTCAGCCAGCAGTCATGACACCTGGACTATGATCAAAATGCCTGTTCTGTGACACTGAAAAAAAGGCAATGCCCAATGTAAAAGGGAGGTTTATTGGTGGAAAGCTATATGATTATGCTAGAAAACTGGAGAGATGTGCTGTGAAAGGAAACCAGAATCAGACACTAGCTCAATCAACATCACAGAGTCCCACTCTGATTCCTAAGGTGCAATGGCTCTTTCCAGGACTTCATGACAGAATAAAATAGGGTGCTTGATCACTTGTTCAACATTTACGGTGCTCCTGCAAGTGAAAATCCAAAAGAAAATAACCTCAGTGAGAACAAACCAATAGCTGCAGGTTACAAAACACAGGTATTTTTTTTCAAGATACGGGGTAGTCAGTATGTATGAAACAGAAAAAAGCTGGACCAAAGTCTTGCAGCAAGGTGTGCCTGGATTCCTCAGAAACTGCTCATAAGATAACAGCCAGCAGAACTTCTGTGCTGAGCAGGATGCTGACCTGACCTCCTCTGCAGCCATGCAGCATCGTACATCTGACTAGTTTGTGCACTGCCTCCATGATTCACGTGTTCTCCTCACATAATGTATTTACTGTCCCAAAAAAAGTTTCTGTTAGTCCATGTGGAAAACCTTACTTGGACCTGGGAAGCATAGGTTCCAGAGGGAAGACTTTCAAGGATGGCCATGGGTAGATGGTTCTTTGCTACATATCTGTGCTTTTGAGGAAACTTTGAAGGAATTTCCCAGTCTTTCCATTATTCTGCACTTTGCCTTTCATTCCAGAAGCTAAGCTCTTCCCATGAAGAGTGAAGTGGTCCCCACTTGGATTCCAATGGTGTCAAGGGACAGGATCTGGCCACAGGCTCTCTGAGAAGCCTCATGGAGACTTCATTCCTTTGAGAATTGTTACTGTTCTACTCTCTCTTCTTTGATGCTTTATATTTCAGTTTCTTGTTTGCCTGTTTGGTTATTTTCTGGCTTTTACTTACCTTTTTGAATCCTTAGTCCATTTCTGCAACAACCTCTTTGCAAGGTGATGAGTATTGAGCAACAGCATACTCTTCTGGAGAAAAAGGATAAAAATATTCTTGTTACCCTGGAGAACATTTCTTGTGCCTTTCCCTGGAGGTGGATATAACCTATGCATTTTTAAACTGGAGATCCTTGAAATGTTCTTTATTCTGCTGCATGTATTTTCACAACTTTCTAGTCACGCCTATTGATCACCTTGGGCATGAGACCAAGGTCATTAAAGTGAAATGAGTCTCATCCCTGGCCCTAGATTCAGGTGCTGGTGGAGTTCAGAGGAATGCTGGTTACAGCAGGCTGGTTCTGGGTCTCTCTTAAGGCACACAGCGTTTCTGCTGTCCCTGTCCCTCCCCCACACTTCACGTGGCTAAAATCAAAGACATACCTGTTTCATAGTAGTCATAGATCTGCACAGGTGCTGGCTTGGGGTGGGTCACTACAAAGTCCTGCTCAACCGAGAAAGTGATTTCTTTCCTTTTCTTCTGTGAGATCTGGAATGGAAGGTCAGAGATCACATCAGTATTTTTATTTGTACAACACCATCTAGAGCAGACAAGGGTGGTAACTGACCACCCTTGCATATTCCAAATCCCACTGATGCCACACCTACAGATATGGGACAGCCATTATCTAAATATGTTTGGAGAGTCCAAAGTGAAACTGAACTGAAAAGCTGATAGATTTTCTGTCGTGCTTGTATCACCTGATTCTGTAATTATTACATATCCAATTGCCAGAGGTGGGAAAGCTGTCCAAAGGGATTGAGTTTCATTTTCCAGGATCTCCCAATGGCCAGGACAATAAAGTCTGGTATTCCAGTCCCTCCCATTTCAGATATGGGCATTATGTGCCACCAAGAAACTGGGAATCAATCAACAGTGTGCATCACTGGGCTATTGGCTTCTTTTAGCTCTACAGTGCCCTGAGCAAATTATTTATTAAGCAAATTCTGATTCAGGGATTAGAGTACAAGCAAAATTAGCAAAATTTTGCAATGATGTAGTGTGAGAGAAGCAAATAAGATCTTTCCAGAGGAGAATGAAAGCAGTATTTCCTGTCCTGTTGGAAAGACCAAGGTTTATAAGAAGTCTACCAAAGAGACATACATACAAGGGAACCTCTTTTCTGGTATTTATCTGGTTTTTACTGAAAGGAGAAAGAATTTTTATTAATTTCAGTGTGCTTTTTTTTTTTTTAATTGACTTTTTTTGTCTTTTAGTTGTTGGTAGTAGGACAGGTGTCAGTTGGAAACTGTCTGGAAGGTTGGGAAACTGCATGCAGTTTGGGAAGTAAGCAGCCTAGTGATTACTGTAGAAAACTGTTGAGGAAGAGAACATGATAAATGCACCATATAGGGTATATCCGTGTTGTGGTTATACCTATTACATGCTGTTTCCATCCTTTGTGAAAATCAAATAGACAGTGACCAGAACTTACATTTTGCAGGTAAAGGAGGACGTGATTTTTCTTGTTTTCTACTTGCATCACTGTATGACTGTCAATGAGCTTTGAAACAAGAAAATGGAGATAAATATTTGTAAAACATTACAAAACAAGTGCTGGCTCAGACCCTACTGCTGCATGTCTGTGGTATTCATTCTTCTCCTAGTCAAGTTTCAAGGGCTGGTAGTTGGCTTTTAGAGTCCAAAAGTTGCTGAATAGATTGAAAGGATGGAAAAAACCTATCCCTTGACCTAGTTGTGGGTATGAGTTCTTTCCAAATGCACAAGTCACTGCAATTCACTTGGGGATTTCTGCCTGACTCTGGTGGGATCTATGTTTCAGAGCTAGTCTGGGAGAGAGGTTGCCCACCCTTTCCCTACCTGGGCAGTGCCAGCTCCCAGTTGTAGCTGCCAGCTGCTCAGGCTTGAGCTGAAGCCCTTCCTAGTTTTAAATATAGGAGGGTCTGTGTGTTTGAAGCTCCCTGGGGGGCATTCCCTCCACCCAGTAATGAACATGGTTCTTAACCATGCCGTTGGTGTTCTCCTCTGTCCCTGTGGGGAGTAATTTTGCCTTGCTCCTCTAAGCTTACCTTATCCAGGGAGGACTTAATAGGAACAAAGCCAGAGATCATCTTCACGTCAATAATGAGCATGTTGGAGCTGCTGCGTTTCCCTGTGTAACTGAAACAACAGAGAGCCCTGTCAGCAATCTTTTGGGATACTGTGTCTTACAGGCTGATATCATCAGCATATTGATCAGTTTGTGGTTCAGCTTATGAGCTGAAGTGAAAACACACAGCAATGTTCTCTGAGTGTCTTATCATCAGCACAGCTGGTTTGCTGATGGCACATTACCTGCTTATGAGGATGATATCAAATTTTGCTGGTCTATCCTGTGGGCAGGAAGCATTTGATGTCTGTACTGAAAGTTGAAATCCAAAGGACCCTTCTGGAAGGTGAATGTTGTATCTCAGTGCTGTCTGGAAGACGAAAAAACTCTTTTGTTCAAGAATGGCAAAGATTTTCTTTGCATTCCAAAAAGACAAGTGTCAGATGTAGTGAACTTTTCTGGCAATGCTGCACTTGGTTTTATGTAGAAGATCCTTGCTTGCATCAATGATGAGCACATAAGACTTCCACACTTTAACAATGAGGGTTCTTGCACTCAGAGTCACCTCCCAGAAAGAAAACAGATGTTGATCAGAAAGGACTCTTTTTCCATGCCAGAACTTCCCAGGAGTCAGAATGTGGGATGGGAAAAAGAGTGTTTAAATGGTTTAAGGAAATCAAGGAATTAGGAAAAATAAAGAGAAATCAGCTAGAAAATCATCAAAACAATGACTATCTTGTATGCAAAATGTGAGACACAATGAAGAAGAAAGCAGACATTTACTTGCATAAATACACATCCACTGCCATTCATTGTCAGGCTGTATTTCCCAGGGACCTCTGGAAGGGGAGTCTGTTGCAGCAGGAGCCTGTTCTCATTGTTGACAATAAATACCTTCTCAAAAGGCTTTTTGGAAGTGATCTTGACTCTGTTTTGTGAAGCAGAGTTGTAGGTGGCCTCACCATAAGCAGCGAGCGCTTGAAGGGCAATGACTGTGTCCTGAAGAAAAAGAAAATAATAAAGACAATTGGCTACACAGCGTGACCAGTGCAGAGGAGACCAGCAGTTGCTTCTTCCTGAATTTGTGTGTAATTCCAGGGTCCCCATACAAAAGGAGCCATTTGATGCTCTCATGTATGCTTTAGGGTAGAAGAATCTCTCTCCTAATACAAGGGTCTCAGAACATAAAATCTGAGCAACAGAGTGCACTTCTAGAGTTTTTCATAGTGGTGAAGCCTGTGTTTTCTGAAGACCTACACAGAGCTCATGGGTCATCTAACAAATAGGACTTGGTGTTTTCTAGGTTCATCCCCGACACAAATATCTGTATTTATTGCTAGTCAAATTACTCTTGTATGGT
Organism: Sturnus vulgaris; assembly: GCF_052056855.1. Classification (NCBI taxonomy): domain Eukaryota; kingdom Metazoa; phylum Chordata; class Aves; order Passeriformes; family Sturnidae; genus Sturnus; species Sturnus vulgaris. Next base: position 33,828,161 of record NC_142244.1, read on the forward strand.
TTTAACCTTCCCATAGTTAAATTGAGGGGGAAAAAAGGTATTTTAGTCTCCTAATATAAAGGTTTGGTTTCTCTCAGACACAGCAAGTAGAAAAGAGAAACAGGACTAGCTCTGCTGGAACTCTGAAACAATGCCCTGATTCCTAGGACTAGCTGTGGAGTGGAAGGTAGTTTTGGCACCTGGGTAGAAGAGAAACCTCCGTAGGGATTCTGCTGCCTGCTGATCCACTGCACAATCCCCGAGGCCTTTGTGAGATCCTCTTTATTCCGGTTGGGTTTGCAGAGCAATGCCAACAACACGTAACTGGTGATCTCAACTTCAGCAGAAGGGGCATGGTCAAGGAAGGAGGGAGATTTGTCTGATGGAGACCTCTCCTCCTGCTCCCAGTGCTGTGAGCCATCTGAATAAACAAAGAGAGGAGCCAGTACTGAGTGCAGGTGTCACTGCTCTGTACTGCCTTGGAGTCTCTCACTGCATCCAAGCCTCTTCCTCAAAAGGACTCCCTGCACATCAGTGAAGGCACTGCAGGTTAACTCCAGGGTTATTTGCACAGTTTGGTTCATGTGCCCACACTCTCAATATTGTCAAGGTTACACCATCAGTAAGATCTGTTCCATATTCCCACTTCCCAAAATCTCCAAGTGACTGAAACTCACCAATTTCCTTTGCTGATTTCTGCAGCTCTTCAAGGAAAAATTCACATTTTGCTGCCTTGCCAGCTAAGCAGAAAGCATAGGCCATGAGTGCCTGAGTGTAAACTTCACTGATACTCTTCTCAGATGCAGTCTCCAGACAAAAAAAGGCATTTCGGATTACAGGGTACTTAAAAACAAAAAAGCATAGGGGTCTAATTCAGGACAGTAGTCTTCACCTGCTCAAAAGTCTATTTTCTTTAAATTTGTTCCTCATCCTGTCACTGTCACAGCAATGTGAGTGGGACTTCAGCTTGTATAATGACTTCAGGAGAAAGAATACAGAATTCTTCAAGAGAGGATTTTGCAGGAAACATCAAACTAATCAAATAGCTTTCAATGGTGTTCTTGATGAGATTGGTCTATATATTTCACAGACAATTCCTGCTTATCTCCATGATAATTATTTGCTTTGCATTTCTGTAGTCAAGAGTTTGTTGTCTTGAACAAATCCAACTTAGTGGTTTCTATCTTCACTGACTTTGGTGTAACTTTAGTTCTGCAATGTTGTACCAGGTTTACACACAGAAAAAAAAGTACAATTTGACTCTGTGTCCCCAGAAGGGATATGAGAAAGTGGAGGCAAACTCGTGTATTGAAGGCCAGCATCTCCTCTGTAGTTGCCTTTGTACTGCTAACTTTTTGAAAAGGACAGATCAGCATTTACTCTGATTTTTCACATTTGTTTTTCCAACATATCTTTTAGTTCCATCTGTGGATTTTATAGAGTTACCTGACACAACTAACTTTCTTTACTGGGCTGTCTTTGAGACTAAGCCATAGTGGTGTGGGTTACTACCTGTCATGTGTGGGTTTCTACCTGTCAAGTCTTTTTATTGGAAACTAAAGGGTGTCAATAAATGTTTTGTGTCTTGCAAATAGAAGGTCTACTCCCACTGAGGTTTGTACAGTTTCTGCTCGAAGACTGGTGGTTTAAGAGGTATAAGGATGGGGACTTTATCACAGCAACCCGTGCAGATACAGAGCATGGTCACCTACTCTGGGAGCTTTGTCTTTCTCTCTCTTTACTACCTAGACAATTTAGCAGATGCTGAACCCAGGGCAGCAACTGGGGATCAGTTCCATCTGGATATCAGGTAAATCTCCTTACCAGACTAGAGTGCCCAGCTTCCAGCATGGCAATGGTGATGTAGGCAGAAAGGGACAGCTCATCATCTACCCCTCCCTGAAAACAACATGGAGAGAGGAATAATCTGTAAATGCCACGGATGAGAGCCTTTAAATATGAATTGCCACATCCCAGCTGAGAGAGTGTGGACAGTTCTGGAGGCAGCCCAAAGGGAAGAAGAGCACTCACATAGTTCTTGAATAGTTCACAAATTCAGAGAAGCTATTAAATCCAAAAAACATCACTCCTTCAATTTTATAATCCTGCAACTCTGTCTCAGGTGCACATAACATATAAGGTAGGTGTACAAAAGCTGACTGAGCTGAAAATAGTCATTATAAGACGTGGAGAATTAACCCTTAGGAAGAAGACAGGCATTTGGAGTGAAACAAAATTTTTGTCAGCAATAGGATAACGTATTCTTAATTAAAAAATACAAATTTGACCAAGTAGTGATTCTCTGCTACCTTCAAGGCATTGTTGAAGAGTGTTCCAACGCTCCTGAAACAGCCATCTAGCTTCTGTTTGCTTGACAGCCATATCAGGGTTTGAGACTGGACAAGGTCATCAATATAGATTAGGCGACCAGCTTGTGCAAATGATCTGTACACAAAGGCAGTGAGCCTGCAAGGGAAAGATGAAGCTGTGAGATGAGTGCTGGAAGAAGCAGAAGAAATCAGCCCTCCCATTCGTGCTGTTGAAGGGCATGAAGAGTCTCAGCCAGCATGTTGGTGGTTTGCTTTCTCTTTGTGTGCTCCTCAGAGAGAGAATAGTTAAAGGACTAGTCGCTAGATGGACATGGGAAGGATGTCCAGCTCACTCTGGCTGATCCTGCCTGCAGAGCACCACAGTGCCATGGGTTTCATTGGAGACAGCAGGAGTATCAATCAGAAAGTCAGCTGTGTCTTTAGGGGTCAACTTCTTTTCATGCATCTGGCCTGGCAGAGGATGGAGAGATATTTCCTTTAGTACTTTCCAAGACCCAGTCCTAGATAGTTCTGTATATCTGATTCAGCCAGTGAAGCTGCCTCTTACCTCCACCATAATAATTGAATGTAAATTCATCTCTGAGCCAATTCTGCTCCCAGTCACTCACCAGGTATTCCCTTCTTTATCTCTGGTGCCAAAGATGCTGTAGGACCCATCAGGATGTTTGTATGACAGCTGCTTCTGGTAGCCTGAGAGAGCATGGAAAAGGAAGTGTTCTTGGATGTAAAAAATCCTTATTTTGTTTGCTAACATATTTGTCTGAAACCGCAGTGGGGAAGAATGGAAAGGCAATGTGTATCTACCAAGCTGGAGGGGAGCTCTGAGGAATCTTATAAATGGAAATATGGAACATCTTGTCTTGCAGAAACACTGAGAGAATGGGCAGACCTCTATCAGCTCTATGCTCCAACTAAACATACAGGACCAAAATACAAGATGTGCCTGAGTGGGAAAAGAGAAGGGGACTCAAAAACAAAATCTCAAAGGAAACATGGTAGTTGAATGTCAGCAAAAAAGGCATAAGATAAGAAGATAAAGTAAAAAATGTCTTGTTCAGGGCAAATCCTTGAGTCACTGGGCTGTCCTCCATCTGTGATACCATCTGCCAGGGTAGCTATGCTGCTGCTGCTGCTGCTGCTTCCTCTCACCAGCCCTCAACAGGAATTTCAGCATTTACACATTGTAAGGGAGCCACAAAGCTCTCACCGCTCACTAAGTATCCAATGGCCTTGGATTTGATCTCCTCACTCAGCTGCCCTGTCTTGTTCAGATAGTCCAGGACGTAGATGTTGGGTGCAAACAGGACCATGTTCTGCTCCCCACAGCCAAAGGGCATCTGGAGGAGCTGGTGCAGGTTCTGCATGGCAGTGCCCATGATGTCACCTGGGGAAAGGGAGATGAGAGGGGAGGATTAGCACAACTCATGGCCACTGAAATTACCAGTAATTTCCATTCCACAGGCGGAGTCATAAAATCCGAGCAGGGGTTGGGAGTCTTCTGAACAAACTTGAAGTTCTCAGTGCTGAGTTCTATTCTGCTTTGCAGCTAACAAAGAATCCCTTTCCTGCCTCTCCTTACATAGTCTAAATTGCCCTTACCAGAAGCACTCCTTATTTTGGTGCCACTTTAAGTAGATATTTCTTGTTGGAAACAAAAATAACTTACAGGAAACTTCGGTTTCCAGAGGATGGAAGGGAATAGCCAGAGCTATTTATTGCAAACATTTATTGCAAAATTAACAGCTAATGCTGCAAAATGACATTAATAATGCAGATGTATTACAGACCACCCCTTAATTGTTATTTCTAGGAAAGGTAGCATAGACTCAACAAGGGATTTCTGGAATGAGCTTCTAAAAGTCACCAACTTTGCAAAGCAAGGATTTTATGGCTAATGAATCATGTACCCAAATCCACGTCCTGAAAAGACTGAATAGACTCTACTGGCATCTCTGATTTGTAGGTGGGTGTGTAGAAAAATGCCTTACTGGCATGAATCTGGCTGAGGTCATAAGTCAGAACTGTGCTGCTGCTTCAGAGAAAGGCTTCCAAATGCACTATATTTAAACAGAATAGTGAAGAGTGATGCAACTGATATGTAAACTTCATCTTGCTGATGCAGAACATTGCTGGACAAGATGAGAATCAGTCTCTTTTCTCAAAAGTTTTCCACACTAGGAATGGAAACTCACATTTTGAATCTTGAAAGAGCTTTCATGTTGCATTTTCTATATTTTCTTTTTTTAAGGTTTTATTAATGATATATTTACCAACAACAGAAAAGGAGGCTCTGGCTGATCCTTCCAGAACATTTGTAGGTAGCTCTAGGGCTATATCTTGAATAACTACATCATCTGTGGAGAAAAATATTTGTCATTTGTACAGGAATACTAATTATAGCAGTGAAATGCTCCTGGTACAAATTGCACACAGGAGACAGCAATAAAGTGAAACTCAAAGCATTCACCAAGAACATGAAGAGAGAAGGGGGCACAGCAAAATCAAAATTGTGAAAAACAGATCAAGTAGTGTAGTCACTGTCATTGCTCAGTGGAAAACAGTAAAACAGAATAAGGTTGGTGCTCACAGGTTGCAGTATCTGTGACCCTTGGGGATTCCTTCAGTGACATAATTGGTATTGTGTCACTGAAGGAATTGTTCTGAGGCTCAGAACAGATTTTTTGCCTCTTTTAGGCCGGTCAGGAAACCTTAGGAATTGTTTGCTATCAGCACTGAGATGGTGTGGAAAGGAGCATTACATTCCCTCTCCCATTCCCACCAGAGGTGGAAAGCTGTAAGCTACAGGTGCCCATTGAATAGAGGACAGCAGGCGACATGAGTGAATGAAACACAGGAAATAATTTGCACAGAAAGGCTGTTTCCCTTTGAGAGCTCCATGGCAGCCTTCCTGCAGCATCTGAGCACATCTGACCAAGGCACAGATGCTGCCTCAGTGATGTGTGCCAGACCACACAGGAGTTTGGTAGCAGGAAATTGAGCTATTACACTCATACCAGCTGCCATACAAAAAACTCTGGGAAAAAGGGAAGGGAAAACACCAACAAACACTGCAGGAAAGAGTGCAGACTCCTACCTTCCTTTCAGTTCTTTTCAAGACAGCAGTACATAAGACACTTACCTTCTGTACAAATTAAGGAGTTTTGAGTCTTTTCCCTTCTGATTCCTTCAGGCTGCATGGAGATGGAAAGAAGAGACACATGGAGTGAATGAGACAAAAGCATGCAGAAGACATTCAGTGACAAAAACGCCACCCCTTTCCCCAACCTCCTACACCATAAAACAGCTGGATTGAAGCAACAAGTTTACAAGTTCATGTATGACGTGGCTGCTCCTAAAAGGGAGATTACATCAGATGGAGTCCCTAATTTCCAGTTTCTCCTCTGCACGAGGAAGACATGCACTTGTCAACACCCACTGATCCTCATGGTAGAGGACATCAGATGGGAGTGGACTTGGTCTTAGATTGAACAGCCAGACTCTGTCCCAGCCAAATGAAGGTGGAGCCACACCAGGAGTTCTTTAAGGAACCTGAAAAACTTTTATTTGCTTTTGGTACTTCTGCTGTGTTCTAGTTTCCTCATGAAAGGGAGTACAGGACGAGAGTAAGAGCTGTCAGCAGTACCTCAACCAGCAGTGTTCTGATCTGGGTGTCCCTGTAGGCAATACTGATGTTCCTGGGAGCTTTGTCTCCACAAGCTTCATCATCCTTGGTCTCTGCAGTAATGCTGAACACTACATTACCTTAAATAACAGCAAAAAAGGAAGAAAAAATGGACCTCTACCGTGCAGGATGATTGACTAAGCAAGAAATTTCATCTGATGAATAAGATGAAGCAGTTCAACATAATGCATGGCCAGTCACTGTAGGTGAGATGTATGGGAAGAGAACTGATCTCTGAAAATGGCAGTGATAAACACACTGAAGCTGTGGAGAAGCTCTTTAACCCAGATAACTGGAAAGAACAGTGGTAGACCAAGCTCTCCAGGCTGGAAAAAGATTAAGTTTTTTCAGGTGAGATATAAATTAGTATCAATCTTGGAACAGAAAACCAAGGAGATTCAAAGCACTTACCAATTTCTTTGGGGAAAATATTCCAGACATAGGTCTTTCTTTGCTTGGCACATACACATCCATCATCCTCTGGGGAGATGAGTTTGGCTTGATAATCAAGGGAATTCAACAGTGAAACATTAATCTGAGAAGAGAAAGAGTAGTGTAATGGGACAAAGGTTTTGTACCATATTGCAAATGGTGCTTTATTGTTAGAGGGGCTCAGACACTATCTGCTTACATCTAGAGTAGATCTGTAGAGCAGATTTAAGGCCTCAGATGATGACATTTGATTAATCATCCATCAGATGTAACCTGAACAGTTTTCCCTTTTGCTTCTCTCAAAGGTCTCACTGTTAACACAGGATGTTAAGTGTCCTATGCACACCTGATCCTTAGGGAAAAGGCCCCAGTGAAACCATTGATGGCTTGCATAACTGTGGATAATGAATGATACTCTGCAAAGCACTTGTTTCCTTTCTCTATGGATCTTGAGACAGTTGTTTTACAGACCTGCCCCAGTCACAGTTCACAAGATCTCCCTTTGCTCTGTACTGGTTTCAGAGGACAAATCCAGTCAGGATAATCTGTTGTCAGCTAGAATGAGCAGTGCCTCAGTTAAGAGCAGATCCAACCACCTGCACCAATCATTTTTCTGCAGCTTCTTTGGAGATGGGGTAAGGTCTAAGAATGTGGGCCCAAGTACACACCTTAATGCACTGGTTAAGGTAGTTGAAGACAGTGGCTCTAAGCAGGAAATCTTCTCCTCGTATGATGGAGTATGGCAAGGTCAAGTCAACAAAGAAAGGCTGCAAGGCTGTCAGGGTGGCAGGCACAGACATGCCAAATCCAGCCAACTCTTCCACACAGAAGGCACTGGCTTTCCATTTGGTGATGGTGTCAGGGATGGTGTATGAGATGCTGGCATTTCCAGTAGAGCTGATGGGAATGGAGAAAGGATGAAAGTTTTAGAAAGGGTAAATTTCAGATAACTTGCTTCTCAGTAGGGACAACAAGCTTTGAAAACCAGAACTACCCTTATTTTATCTGCAGAAATCCCACATACAATCCCTGGAATTTATCACTAATATTTGAGAAAAGTCCATTTCAAAGTTCTTTTGCCCATCATATCCTTGACTTTGGAAAGACAACTCAGAGTTCTTGTTCTGCAAATCTACATTTTAAATAGAGGTGTCCTCCTTCTGAGGAAGGGGGTATGACTCATGGTACACACATTGTGGGAACAGGTATCTTTAGGGACATCTTTGGTAATTTGATCATGGAAAGGATGGGCAGCTGATGATTGAAAAACTAGGTCTAGGGCCAAAAAGGAAGAAGAGTTGGCAAGGGATTGCCACCTTGCAGGACATCAGAGCTTCCTAAAGCAAGGCAAAGATATGAAAGAAGTAGTACTCACTTAATTGGAACTATATCCCAAATCCAAGCTTCAGGAAAGAATTCCCGAACAGTCTCAAGGGTGAGGGTCCTCTCTCCTTCCTCCCTACCATCTTCAGCTGGTAAGAGATAACGACAACTTAGTAAAACCTGGTTCATACAATGGAGAGGCCCAGAGAAGACAGGTTTGAATGCACATGGGCCAGAATGAAGGACAAGTGTTTTAGCATTTCCTTCTAACTGAGACTATACATAATGCCATGCAGATATTATTAAATATTACTAATATATTTCTCAGGTATAACCTGGTGTCAAAGGAAAAAGAAAAAGAAAACTTTGCCTGAAATGTTCTGGTGTCTTATGAGCATGGGACCTAGGGCTAGAACTCAGGTCACTTGGCTCTTATCTCTGATTACTGTTCACATTATCACACAGCCTTTTTCGACTAGCTCTGGCCAGAAGGGGATCAGTGTCAACAGTGTTAGTTTTGTGTGACACTGCCAAGTGCCCACAATTCCCAGCGTGAAACTGGACATGAATCAGAAGTGTAGACCTGAAAGACTCTTTTGGACACTGGCCATTAGCTTAAGCTATCTCATTCTATGCCAGGCTAATATTTAATATCAAAACCGAAGTGGCTAATGAGTACTGTCCATGTCCATATAACAAGAATACTTCTTCCTTTAAGGACAAAGGTAAAATCTCTTTCTTGTCCTCTGTATTACCTGTTGATTTGACATGGTGTGCAGAAGCCATGTGTCCTGCATTCATTACATATGGTTGACGTCTTACAGTCTCACCAGTGCATACAACTGGTTGTCGAACCTTTGAGTTGGTAAAAAATTTAATTCCCATATCCTGTAAAAAACACAGGCATGTTTTTTTAGGGTTAGCCATAACCAGTGTAGCTGAGGTCTGTTCCATTCTCCCCTCTTTCCCATTACTGTGTTTCCACCACAGAGATGCCCAGAGACATGTGTGAAGAGACTTTTGTGAGCTTTGTGTGTGCTGGAAAATCACAGTAGGCACCAGAATCAATTGAGAATAGAGGTCTAAAAGAAGAGTTTGTCATGTATGAGTTTTACTAATAGGATTGTTTGCAGAATCTAACACTACATAAGCAGAAACTCACTTCAGCATATTTAGGTAATGTACAGGACATTTACCCTGAGGAATTGATACACATCTGGGCCTAATCCAAACATTACAGGTGTGTAATACAAGCCTTTGTGAAAGATGTGGTCAGATGAGACACAGGGCTCTTGGGAGTCTTCTTCTAGATTGAACCCATGGAAGACATAGCCTTGAAAGTCTTGCAGGGGATGCAGGCTGTATACCTGTGAGGGGTAAGGAAAGAGGAACTGTGTGTATGGAAACATCACCCTTACTAACAGTCAAATACTGCAAAACTGAGATGACAGCCTGTTTGACACCATGCTCTGTTTCCTGGGCTGAGAAGTGGCTGAAAGGCTGGGGTTAGAGGGCAGTGATCAGTGGCACAAAGTCTAGCTGGTGGCCAGTAACCAGTGATGTGCCACAGGGAGCCTCAGTACTGGGTCTAATCTTGCTCAGTATCTTCCTTGATGATCTGGATGTTGCAGCAAGGGTCCACCCTCAGCAAGTTTGCTGATGGCACAAAACTGGGAGTAATGGCAGATATGCTGGAGGGCTGTGCTGCCAGAGACCAGCCACAGATTAAACCAAATCCCACATGGAAGAGGAATGACAGTCCACAGGAAACAAAATGTGTTTATTGCCTACTAAAGATGGCTTATGACCAGCACATGCCAGAGGCTGTAGAACCCTAAATCAGTCTAATGATCTCAAGTGGAGAGACACTGTAGTGGAGGAGGAAGAAGTCATTTGGCAGCTCACCATTTCCATGGACAGCTCTGTCTCTGGCTTCAGGATCAGCACACTCTGGTCCACTGCCCTCACAGCACAGAAGGAGTTGGCAGCAGCTTCAATGACCAAACTGACATTGGAAGCTGGGTGCATCTGCTTTTCAGAGAATTCCAAGTGGACCTGAAATTCATCACACAGATGTCGGCATGGGTGAGCCATGCTGCTGGGGCTGCTCTCACTGCGTGTGTGAGTGGAGAGTGAGAAGGAGAGTGGATGGATTGTCTGATAAAGCACAGAAGATCTGCTTGGAGGAGGATGTCTGGTCTCCATTGTAGCTCTTGACCAGGCCTCTGTTATAACAGGGACTTAGGCAAAAATCACACTTAGATTCCTGTAGTAGCTTAAATGAAGCCTACCTCAAGTAATTTAAAACAAAGTGTGATTCTCTTGATGTCATTGTTGAATCAAATCAAACCTTATCATGACTTGACTATATGCAATAATCCCTACATTGAGCAGATCATATTTTTCCTAGGTCCATGGCCCATCTTAGCAAATACATAAAACAGATTTTGAATCTATTTGGAACAAAATCTATTCCACTTTTTTTTTTCAAATAAGAAGAAAAAAATAGAACAAGTAACTAGAAGTGGGTAACTAGAAATATTTTGTTTAATGTCTCTTGGTTTGTCTTGTTCTATAGTTTCATGCATTTTAGTTTTTAGGAGCTAAAAATTAGAAAAATTTTACTGGTTAAATCTGAGTTTATAATGATGAATGAAAATGTACCATAAAAAAAAGAGGAAGAAATACTTAAACCCCAGACTGTTACTTTGGCTTTCTTTTCTATGTGTATTTAGTTCTGGTAAACCTAAGCTGCATTTTTCAACAACAGAGTGTAAAAAATTAGATTGAATGATGAAGTAGGATAAGTCTAAAGTGTTTTCACTATGTTGAAGAGTAGAAAGTCTAAAAACTGAATGGAAAACTGGTAGAGTTTAAGAGAAGCAAGAATCATTTGGGGTTTATGTGGGTCTCCTGAAAAGTTTTTAATGTTAAAAGAAGATATATCTTTTGGCAATAAGGCCAGGAGGTCGTGGTAGAGGAAAGATATAAGGCCAAAGAGAAAAAAGAAAAATGACAGGAGTAATGTAGAGAGAAGTGGAAGGAAACAAGAAACAAAACTGGAAATCTCTTTTGGATGAATACACAAAGAATTTGTGTTTATCTGACAGTAGGTAAGGCTTGCTATATCTTAGTGCCTCTCACCTTGTTTTTGAAGCACTTCTCAACTGGCAATTGAACACTGTCTGCCACCAGCTCCTTGTCAGGGTGTAAGGTGTACACCAGCAGCCGAAGGGCTGGAGCCATTTTCTCACTGACCACAAGTGGAATGGTGAAAGTGCCATTTTGGCCTGTTAGAAGAAATAGAAGAAATAACAATAAGGAAGGAATATCAAAGATTTACTGTAGTAGTAGCCAAACTCAACGGGTGTGCAACTGTACCAGTCAGTGGAGTAATCTGGACTTAGATAAACAGAACAATTTTCCAGGAGGTGACAGGCCTGGGTTTAATCCAGGTGGTCTCAGATTTATTGTACATTTGAACATATGACCATATTCAGATAGGACCCTAAAGCAGACACTCTGCATTCCCTATGTCATCCTTTGGGAAGATCTTTAGAGAACACTATTTGACTAATATCAAATTACATAATTGCTGGACTAAACCTGACTTTATAGTGATCTTAGTGATAGTGCTACTATCATGCACACATGCATGGCTGGAGAGAAATATGGCCCTCCCTATAGCTGCTATATTCAACCATCTGGGTGTTTGGTTGTTTGGTTGTTTATTTTAATGCAAAAATATGAATTGGCAACTGAACTTACCAGCTTGGATATTAATTTTAATTTCTCCTGTAACGACAATCTTGCCTTTTGCCATGCCCTGTACAGAGAAGATCAAGACATATATGAGTTGGCAGAAGGTGGAGGGAGAAAGTAGCAATCAGTTCATTGTGCATCGACAGTGCAATCTACAATGAGATGGTCTCAAATGCTTAAACATAAGCCTTAGGGCATGCTGAATGCTCCCACTGCTGCCGGTGACAAAGCAGAAGAAAAAGGAAAGGAAAAGGGGGACAGAGAATGCCATGAAGAGCACTCACTGCTGCAATTCCTGTGGATGGATTGCTAGATAGCTGCCCAGTGAAGCCCTTTCAGCAATCCACCTCACAGCCTCATACTCACCACATAGTAGAAGTCGGTGGTATTGATTCTTTTGTATCCTTCTGTGTTTAAGACATAGTGCACAGTGATCATCCTCTTCTGCCCACATTTCAGATCTTTCCACAAGGGCTCAATCCTCACAAAACTGCTAGTCCAAGAGTAGAAGCGCTGGACAGAGTGAGATGCTTCTGGGTAGTAAGGCTCTATCCAGCCTTCATAGTGGCAGTGGTCACTGGTTTTATAAACTGCCTGAACAGAAGAGGGAGTGGGGAGGAAAAGGAAAACAAACATAAACCACATTTGTCATCACATTCTGACATCAGAATGATTAGTTCATGTAATTCATATAGATACGAACTGCATCTAAAGCCAAACTGGTAAGAAAAGAGCAGCCTTGCAGCAAGCCATTGCCTTGCAACAACAGATGTTTTCCTCATTCCTCTTATGGTAGTTTTTGAGAGCTCTAGGCCATGAAGAAAGATGAAGAAAACATATTTTTATTACCGGAATTAAAACCTCATCCCATCTTTTTTTTTGGTTCAGTTTGAGAGCAGCCTTGTTTCATACTCACTTTCAGACTGATCTCAGGATCAAACATTTCGGATGTGTCAATGCTAAACTCAGCAACACCATTGTGATCCGTGGTGAAGTTGTCTGTGTTCTTGTTATTGACAAATAGCTGAATAACCTCATTGGAAATTGGGGAGTTGTCTTTGTCTACCAGCTTGATCTGTAAGAGAGAATGTGAAACATGTTGAGTATATAATTATCTTTCTTTATGCAGATACAGCTATTTTACACTCCTTTGCTCTCCAAACAGCAGAATTACCTTTTCGTCTTCCTTATCCAATACTTGACAATTGAAATGTCTCTCTTCATTTTCTGGCAACTATCTGAGCTATCTTATGAGTTTGAAGTGGGAGCTTCCTCAGCATCTGCCACACCACTGATAATACCCTTTTGTGGAGCAAGAGGTTTCATGTCTCAGCTCTTTCCTGATCAGTCCCTTCTGACTATACATTTCCAGTTAAAAATTATATTTTCTTTTCTCCCTTCCTTTTTTTCCTTCCTTAGGCTTGAGAGTCTGCTGCTGTTACTTTCAATGTCTGAAAACTTTTTCTCCACATCTTTGTTTTGAACATTTTTCTGATTCTGTCTACACTGTCTCTACTGTTTTGTTTAAACAAACAAACAAACAAACAGCAAAATAACAGATCCCATTAAGTATATTGTGTGTTGCTAGAAATGAGCATTCATTTCTATTTTTTTAAGAAAAAGAACAGAGTGGAAATGGGAACAAAATAATAATGTTCTATAGACTTTACAGAGGGGGAAAAGACCCCCACCCTTGAAAGACAATGTCACCTCCTTTCAGTGCTACTGGTCCCCCTTGTCCTCACTGACAAAAGCTGAACTGAAGGAGAGAGATTTATCCCTACCCTTTAAACCACTGACAGAGTTATGTGGGTATTATCATAAAACAAAGTAATGAAAAACCTTTCTGAGCCAGAAACTGTTGATGTTTCCTTGATTTTTTTGTGTGCCTTGAATTCCTTTCTTTCTTTTTTTCCCCTCATCCACCAGTTTTTATTAATGTCTGGCTGACTTGTGATGGTCAGTTCTGAAGGAAGAAGCAGTGATTTATAGCAAGTTTAAAATGCAAGTTAGAGAAATGCTAATTAATGAATTGTTCTGACTTGAAGTATTTCTGGCAGAACCAAACTCAGAATAAACTAATAGTCTTCAGTATTCAGAATTACCAGTAGGACATTGCATGTAACAAAAGAAGACTGGGGAGAACACTCCTACCCCAAACAGTCCTCTAGATGTTGCAATCACTGTTGTTTAGTGATTGCCTGTCAATCATCTGCAATACAAGCCGTCCAAGCTCTTGCTTACCTGTCCAAAATAAGGAATTCCTCTTCTGTAGTGGCGATCCATGTTCTCAAACTGTATGGTGCTCATCACCTGAGTTATGGAAATAACCTGAGCAGCTGTAAATTGCAGGCCTGGAAGACATGCCCAGAGTCATGAGAAGACACACTTTCTCCTGCACAGAGCATCCTCAGAGTCTGCCTGGAGATGGTCACTGTGCTTGTGAAAATCAGGGAGACATTCCTGTGCTCAGCAAGCAGAGGCTATGTCCTACTCTGCTTCTTGACCACACTGCTTTTGCTGTTTCTGTCTGTCTCTAAGTGATTACCTGTTCCTTTCTCAGTCACCGTGGCTTTCACATCCAGGTTCCTCATGTAACCAGTGCGATGCAACTCAAAGATGTTGGAGCTGAGGATCTGGGAGAGGCAACCATCTGTCTCCAGCTGAATAGGGAACAAAACAAGTCCTGTTGTCAAGGATCATAGCTTGAAAAGCATGTTGACAGTATACAGGACACTTCTTTAGTCAGTGAAGACTTTTCCCAGTGCTTTTAACATGATTTATACATGTTTATGAGAAACAGCCATGAAGAAGAAACATGTCAATCCTTCAGGCCTGCAGGAAGCCAAGAAGAGAAATGAGGTGCCCTGAGCTCCTTGCTAATCACACAAGCAAAGAGATGAGCAGGGTGAAGAGAAGCATCAAAGAGAGAAAGCAAAGTGTGATGTGCAAAGGGAGAGAAACAAGAACACAGAAGAGAGGACAAGAATGAAGAGGAATAATAATTATGTATCATACATTTTTGGTAAAAGATTGACAAACTGGGCTTTTCTTGCACCTCCCATATGAATCAAAATCCCTGCACACACTGAGCTTGACTTTCCCTTCAACAGGCTGGCCATAGGTGTACCTAGGGGAAGAGGAAATATGATCTGATGAGGTCTATGAGCTAATGCTTGAAAAATAATCTTAAGCTAATGTGTACAGGAATAGATTCAGGACAAGCAGTGAGCTGGGAAGCCAGAGCATGGAATAGTTTCACAGGTTTTTACTAACTCGCCTGCTTTAACAAAATAGAAAATACAGCTCAGAGATCAAAATTAGTTCTTTTTCACACCTAAACCTATAAAACAAAGCTAGACTTTGAATGTAAAAACAAATACCTTTATAATGAACAGATGTGGCTACTGACCAAATTAAGACTGTTGTCTGCAGTCTTCAGCTTAAACTGGAGTTCCAGGCTCACTGAAATCAAGGCAAAACTCCTCATATCTGCTAGGGGATGAGGATTTCAACCCTAGATTCCAAATTACAAGACCTTGGTGTTGGTGTAAGCAAGGTCCTTCTAAAGGACCAAGTTTGTAGGGGGAGTTAGCTGGAACCATAACATCCCCACTAGAACTTAATGGTGCTCTGCTTTATGAAGGTCTCCCTTGAAGTGGGCTGTTGGGAGTGGACACATCCTACTTTACCAGGGAACCTCTCAGAAGATTTATCCACCTCATAGAACACCATGTGGAATCAAACTCTTGTACAATAAAATGAGATGAGCACACCAATGAATGAAAGCTCCAATGACCAAGTCAACCCTTACCAACCTCTTCTGGAGCCCTGTGTATTTTGGCTTCTTCTCTAAGCCCTGGCTCTTCCCCAGCCCTTGGGAAGTTCTTCCACCTCAGCATATTTCCTAACAGCTCTGCACGTGGTACTTACAACCCACAGACTTTCACTGTGAACTCTGAATCCAGGACTGTAAGGCTTTCAGGTGCAGTGACTGTGACATCAAATTTTGGCAACACTAGGACAAAGAATGAAAAGAAAAAAACCCAACACTGACATATTGTAAATTTGCAGACCCTCCTAAGATGAAAGCAAAAACGAGGATATATCTTCTTGTTGGTCATAGAGGGAATGGATCTCAGAACCAGGGTGGCAATATGATGAGGAGCTGGCCTGATCTGCAAAGGCTTACTGAAGTACTTCTGCAACACTTTGAAGGGAAGACAGGGTTTCTGAAGTGAATCCTGTGATGTCTATATGCCTTGCAGAGCTTTGGTGAAGAAAATTGGACATAGCTGGGAAAAATTTAGTTTGTCTTATTGAAATTTGCAATCAACTTGCTGAATTCTTATGCAGATTATTTTCCTGGCTGAGTGTGTGAAAAATTGTAAATGTTTCTTGTTTTGTTTGGTTTTTTTTACTATTCTCTTTCTTTTTTAATTTCACCAGTTCTTAATGACAACTAATTGAAGCTGCATTTGCCAGGAAGCTGTTTGAAATTTTAGCAGTCAAAAAGGCTGTTTGATATGGGCTGATCTCTAATAATGTTTCCTACACTGAATAAAGAAGATGGGTGATATTTACCATATTCCTCCACAAGGAATGACTGATTTGTTTTATCTCCTGACTTCTTTGCTACAATAATTTTGTAGTTCCCCAGGACAGGCTCTTCAGTGAGTGGGAATTCTAGCTGAATAATGTTCATCTCCGACTTCACATTTTGCCACTGCATGATCCTGTTGCCCCTTGGATCCTGAAACAAAAAGAATACAGACTCACCTTTTTTTTGTCTTTGAAATCTTTTGCTACTAGCACACAAAAACAGCAACAAGAAGAAAACAGAGCATGTTGCTTTAACTCGCTGGAGAAGCTGCTTAATGCATGTGTATTGAGTTAAATTGTGCCTTTGTACTCTGATTATTCAAGTTATTATTAATGTTGTTAGATTCTCATCTATTATTCCCGATTTAGGCACTCTCTGCCAGCCTACTTATTAGTCTCAATCATCAGGGAAAGTTCCACAATACTGCTCTTTCCTGCTCTTTAGTATATTTTGCTCTAGATTTGTGTCAAGAGGGGAGAGAAAGAAAATCTTCTTTGTGCTTTCCCTTCAGCCAAGTTTATCCCACACAAATCTTGGCCTTTAGCAACCCCAGCTTTTTTTTTTTCAGCTGCCAGAAGAAGGAAAGAAACCTTTCTTCTGCATTCAGTGGAGTGGCATTTTCCTCTCAGCATATGTTATGCTAGCTAGACTAAAGAAAACTCATTCACACCATTTCCTTGACTCTCTACAGCAATGGCTGGAAGAAAAACATGTGGAGGGCTCAAAAGATGTATGTTCTCACTGCAAAGAAAATAAAGTCCCCTGACTTCACAGTGTAACGTGGAAACTTGTAAGGATGCTGTCCAGACATGAACTGCAATTATTTTAAAAATCACCAGAAAATGCCATGAAAGTACTGACATAGTTATTAGTTGCATTCAAAACCTATATTTCTTTATAGTTTTTAGCAGCACTAGAGCTACAAAGAGATATACCCCAAAATAAGGTGAGCAGATTGGGGGAAGGGGAGGGCAGACATAAGAACACTACAAATTTTGACTACTGAAATGATTATAGGTGTGCTTTCCATGTCAAGCTCAAAGAACATCCTGGTTTTTAGTGGAGTTTCTGTTAATTTCTGCTGCTGTACTCAGCAGCAAGATTTGTTTGTGTAAAGACACATTCAATCCCATGTAAGGACACGTGCCTGGAGTAATGCAGTACAAAGACATAAATTTCTTACCTGAATTGCAATCAAGGGGTACTGAAAGAGGAAAAACAGAATGGAAGAAGATATTAGGTGGCTGATTAAACACAAATTATTTTTCCTCAGGACTGGGAGAAGTATATAACCAATATTCAGTATAAAACCATTAATCAGAAGTCCTCATCTCTTATATTAATCAGTTTAATAGCAATTTTACTTCAATAAGAAGCTTGCATAAAGGAGAGGGATGAAATGAGAATGGTGGGACATGTAGTGGTTTTAGTACAATCTCAGAGCATACGAGAGAGCAGAGTTATAAAGGTGCACACAAACTGTGACTGGGGCTTCTTAGCACCAGCTCTTTTGCTACCACTGTGCTGTCCCCTGCATTACAAGAGCAGGAGAGGAGGCCAGTGAAGATCTTTCCATTCATTTCCTTATGCATTTTGAGCATGAAGAGAGACTGCTGGCAGTGGAAAGAATACCTCTGAGGAGATAATTAATTGTGGCAGCAACTTTCTCTTTCATTTCCCGAATTTCTAAAGCAGGCAAAGTGCCAGGTGGATGATTTACTGATGCCTGCAAGCAACATTTGCTGAGCTGTAAGAGCAGGAGACTGAACCGTGGGCTTTCTGATCAGAGCTAAGATAATGTCTATGGTAACAAAGTGGAGCCTCTTTCCCAGCAATAACAGAAGGTGTTGTGACAGGAATTCAAACTACTACAAACTCCTTGTCTTCCCTTCGACTCTAATGAAAGGGCAGATTACAGCATGTGCTTAGGAAATCAGGTTAATTCTTTGGCCTTTAGTCTCTGCAACATCTTATTTTATCCACAGCAATCCTTTGTGTAAAATTTGAGAAGAAGTTGTCTCCCAGCAATTTTAAATACAGGGGAATATCACTGGTCACTCACCTTCTCCTGCACAGGTTTAAAATTGAAATCCAGGGCAACAACACGAAACCTCACTGGAAAGGCAAGGAGCAGGGTGTTAGCATTGACCATCGTTTGTTTGGCTGAGCATGGTGCTTTGCATTCATTAGTACTCCTGGTTTCACAGGATCTTCCAACAGTCCTTGCACAAGATGCACATAATAAAATGCATCTGGAGGTGGAAGAACCCTACACAGACTTTGATTAGGGGTCTTTCCCCTCGCATCAAGTTCTTGTACTCTTTTGTAAAAGCTTCCTTTAATGTTAGTAATGAAAAGTTTACTTTCATAAAAGTTTAACCTCACAGAAAGGAATGACTGAACAAATAAGAACTGCATTAACTTTACATAATTTGGTTGTGTCTGATGTTTGTGCCAGCTCAAAACCAAGCCATTTGAACAATAAAAAGCCCATATTAGACACCTTGGTGGCACCAAATTCCAACTGGAAAGCTTTTCTTCATACTATGTATCTATGTAGATAGAACTCATCCTAACTAAAGTAAAACTAATCTAGTCTAATGGCTGCATTATGTGAGCAATCTCTGGGAAGAAGGTTTCTTCTGTTGTTTCCTATAGTGTGTGCTAGAAACCTTAAAGCCTAGAAATGAATTGAGGAATGGATCTAGAAAAATGTAACTCTGCTTGGTGGCCATGTGAGAAGCATGGATAAGGGGATAGCATAAGTGCAGTAATACTACATGAAAATCTAAAGTCCAAACACTTTGGAGGTCAGAAGGTAAATAGCATGGTTTTGTCTTTAACAACTTATAATTCAGTTTAAAGTATCAGATTTCACTCTTGTTGTTTGGACTGTTTTGATGCTGACCAGCACCACAGAGGGAAGCACTGTTCTATGCCAGGTATTGATCTCATCCCCTATTCCCACTATCCTGGCCTGCCATCAGTAATGAAACAGCAGCAGTGATAGCTTCTGTCACCTGGGAGGAAGGGATGAAGAAAATAATAGTGATCACGGGATGACAGTCTCCTGACACCCTGAAGATGGTTCCCTAAGCTCCACAGCAAATAACTGCAATAGTTTTAACAAAAACCCTGAAGAAACTGCCTGGAATGTAGCCCAGCCTGAAAAACACCAGACAGAGAAACTCTGTCTTAAGGAGTTGCCCCCTAAGGCCCACGTTACAGACACAGTGGACATTCACCAGTCTGTCCTGGCTTGTAGATGGGTTTGTCTGTCTGCACAAAGACGATGCTGTCCGTGTTCCACATCAGCACTGACTGCCGCTCCTCCAGGCTGACCGTGGTGCCCTTGGCAGAGAAGGAAATGAAAGCCAGTGGTGCAGACTGGACAGGAGGAATCTGTGAAGAAACAGGAAAACATGGGGAGGTTGTTAGTCTTGAAGTAATTTGCTCCAAAAGCTGTTGAACAGCAATACCTGTGGCCTGGGCTTCTACAACAAGACACAATCTCACTTCTACCAACTTAATCACCTCTCTTGGGCTTTTTCTTATTACTTATGTCTACAAAAAATGCTTCCTTGTGTCTTGTCTGTTACTGTGTTAGTCTCCTATGCTTCCTTTTTCCTTTAACAAGTCTTATTTCTTTCCTTGATTGTTCCTTTCCTGTGCTCTCTGCTTTAATTTTCTTGTCCCTGTTTACATTTCTTTTCCATGGGGACATAAATTAAAATTAACTCACCTTGAACGTGAAGCATTGCAGACCACTGCTTTCTGTCACGGTTTTCTCAAAAATAGTGGTATTAACAGAGCTGTATTCTAGGATTACTCTGACGGATACTGTCTCGTTGAGGTTAAGGAGCTGCAGGCAAACCTGACCTGGAGAGTCATTTTGGAGGACAGCAGGCACCATCAGAACATACTGCCTGTGAAATCCAAACATCAAAGTGATCACTTTCACATGTAAAGGAGAAGCAGCCTCAACAGGATAAAGTAAACACATAACACTTACTATCAGTACCCACCAATTACTTTAGATTAAATAGGACACATTGCCTGTACTCCTCACTCTGTCCTGCAGCTCTGAACTAGCCCAGTCCTGCTATTGCCCACAGCCCTGGTATTGCCCCCAGCTCTTGCCTTTTGCCCTTTATCTGAGCCCTGGGCCCTCCTGGTTTTAGCAAAACACCCTGCTGTCAGTACTGCTGTTGCCTTTTCTGGACACAAGTTAACTTCCATGGAAGTTCTGCAATAGGTGGAAAGTCTGATAATATTAAATGAGAACGATTCCCTTGCCATCCTCATTCCACTTCAACTCTCCAGCTATAAAAGATGAGCCCTGGCAGTATTTAATTTTTAAGGGAAAAATTAATAACACTGATTAGCATGGTTTTTAAAGCCCTCTCAGAAATACTGATAGTAGTAATAGGGTGGTTCTTACGGCTCAGGTTCCTTTGCAGCTGTCACATGCCAGAGAAGAATAGCCAAAAGAAACTTCAGCCACATTTTTCTCACTGGGAGACAGAAGAAAGAGATAAGTTCTCTTCTCGTGATACAATTCCTTGCCTACCAGTTTAACAGCTCTGCAGCATTCTCACCCAGTGCTCCAGAGGAAAGGAGTTTGTTCTTCAACTCCTCCCTGGCTCCTTCCTTTGATGTTAGTGCCTTTATAACTGCAGCCAGGGGTGGAGATCCCAGTCTGTCCTACTCCTTTCAAGAACCTCCCCTGCAACCAGAATCAACCCACCGTCTCCAGACTGTAACATTTCACTGCACTTCCCTGAATGTCTGCACAAAATCCCTTTAGTGGTCTTGTTTTCAAGGAAAAGGGCTTTGGGTCTTACACAGAGACTGGTCACAGTACTGAAAAGCACAAAGTGACCTAAACACGAGTAAGTCTGTCAAACCAGATTAACATTTGAGGGTTTTCCCCATTTTTCTTGGAATTTACCAACCGGACTGACAGTCTGGGTGAAGTAGACCAGTTTTTTATACTTTGTCACCAGATTCTGGCTAAAGTAATACACTGACCTCTCTTTTCTCTTGCTTCATAGGCATTTTGAAAATTGACGAAATGGAAAAATAGAGAAGCTATAAACAGAGAGAGATCTAAAAAGCCTTAATTACTTCTGCCTTAGCCATTGAGCACTTGACAGTGTTGATGAAGTTTGATTCATTTTAGCTCAGAATTAGCCAGCCACTGGGTCTATGGGAATTTATTAGTTCCCCAGGTTTCCAGTTTTCACACCTGTGTGGAAGCTAATGGAGTTTTTAATTAGGGAGAAGTAAGTTCCTTTGTTCTTTTGTACTCTGAAGAGAAAACAAAGCACTCAAGTGGGCTGCTCCCCACAAGAAAAACAATGCTGGAAAGCAGTTATTTGATAACTGTAAATATTTTTTCCCATTATAAGTCTGTCTGGCATGAAGTCAGCTTTCTCCACAGTAGCCTGCTATGCTTTGCATTTGAGGCTAAAACAGTGTTCATAACTCACCAGAGTTTTGGCTCTTGCTGAAGAGTGCTTACAAAGTGTCACCAGTTTCTTTGCCATCCTTCCTGGAAAATGGGATTGAGTGAAAGACTGGGTGGCTGCTTGGCTGCCAGAGATATATGGGTCCAAGGGCATGTATGGGACCATGGCTTTCTCTAATATCCTGGTATGTTTTATGACTGTCTCTTCTTGCTAGTCTGTGAAACTTTCTTCAATAGAAGCATAAGGCACATAGGGTGGCTATGGAATGTTTTCCCTCATGCCTTTAAATTTTTCACAGAAGTATCAAACCACGTGGAAATGGAATATGGTGGAAGCAGTAGGTGGTTCCCCAGAGGTCTCTCTGTGGCATGGTGTGGATGCTTAGGGCACAGACAACAGACTGAGGTTCTGTCCTAAAAGCCCACCTCACTGTCATTTATGTTTCAGAGGATCTCTACATATTCTACAGTTAAGAAGCTTCCCTAATAATCAGGCTTAATTTTCTCTGCAATGGGATACCCATACCAGGAGCTGCCAAGAAGAGAAATTCACTGACAAGGGCTTGAACTTGAGCTGACATTGTGGAAAAAGGAGATGACCACTATTGCAGGTTCTTGTTTTTCTTGGCTTTCTCAGGTAGTTATGAATTTATTGCAACATAATGAAGTATTCATTCCAAACAAGTCAATTTGATAATCATCACAGTCCAGAAGCTTTCTGAGTCTACTTTTGAATGTTTAATCAGAAGGTTAAGTGGGTTGTGTAGAGGTAGAGAAGGGTAGTTGTGTATAACTTACTGTTACAATGAGCAGGCGTTCTGCCCCAAGAATAGGCTGGGATTTGGCTTTGGTCAGAAAGTGCACTATTGTATCTCCAAGAACTGGCACCAGTCACAACGTCTCCTCTGCACATGTACCTTCTGAAGAGTAACCAAATGAAGGACCAAGATTACCCATGTATCCTATATCCAGATAATTCACTGCACTAGTTTAAAACCTCCACTAATCACAATGAAGAAGGTGCATCTAGTAGGAAATAAACAAATAAAAAATTGCAATAATCTGTAATAGAGAAGCCATTGTATTAATAAGTTTGCAACCAAACAAGTCCCCTGGGTGAAAAAAGTCACTGTAACCTTATCACAACAAAGGAAAACAGAGGTCATCCCATCTTCTTGGCTATAACATATAATAACTTGTCTTTCACAGGAAAATCAAACAACATTCCACTGGAAACAACAAAAAAGTTATTTTCAGGGCAAATATTTATGAAACCATTGTCATTTGATTTTTATGATTTTTTATCATTATTTGCTGACTGCATATCTTTGCTTTTCAAATCCATTCTTTTAAACTCAGCTGCATATGTTCAAGAAGCTTGTGAAGTTTGCTCTATGGGGAAGTCAGAGAGATGATATTTCATCACCAGGTCTGTATTTCATAGAATCATGGAATGGTTTGGGTTGAAAGGGACTTTAAAGGTAATTCCCTTTGCAGTGGGCAGGGGCACCTTCCACTAAACCAGGTTGCTCAGAGCTCATCCAGTCAGACCTTGAACACTGCCAGGGATGGGGCATCCACAGTTTCTCTGGGCAACCTGTGCCAGTGCCTCACCAAGTTTACAGTAAGGAATTTCTTCCTAATATCTAATTTAAATGTGCTCTCTTTCAGTTTGAATCCATTCTCCTTTGTCCTGTCACTACAGGGGCTTTTAAATAGTCTCTATTGTTCTTGTAGCTTCAGGTACTGGAAGAGGTTCTTGGTTTTGGGAAATGTTAGAGAAATGTCTGTATACAGACAGATTATCTTGCATTCTTGACTCAAAAGGAGGTTTTTGCCAGCCTAACTTTGAGTATTACCCAAGCCATAACTTCAGACCTCAATCACTTGTGCTTAGCTGTAGCACACAGAAAGAGATCTGTGTGTTTGTAAATGGAGAGCAATGAGAGGGAGCCTTGGCAACAGTAGAATGAGCTGTTTTGATTTAGTTAAATTTGATTTAGTTATCTTTGTAAAAACATGTCCCACCAGCTAAGTACAGCTATCTTTCTGCCACTGAAACAGTCCTGCTGCAGCTATAGATAGACACAAAAAATTGTGCCTTTATGGTTGTGATTTGGTTTATTTGAGGCACTAGATATGTTCTACCAGTACAAGATTATCTTTACAAATAAAATCTGTCTTGCTGTAAGAAGCTATAGTAATACTACTCAATGGCAATTAATTTTTTTCATATAAGGTTGCTCAGTCACAGTAATTTCTGTGTCTTTCTGTGTGATTTCTTGACCTCAAATTTCACTCACTGTTACTGAAAGAGCCTTTCTTTCCTGTGGGAATCATCAAATGGCTTTAGGAAAATTACAACACTCTCTAGAGCTCCATGGTTTTTTCCTGTTTTTGAAGCATTTGTGGCTGCTAAAATTTCATATAATTCCAGTACTCCTTCTCACTCACACAGTCTAAAGCCAGCCTGGATGTGTCTGCAAGATCTGTAACCATATATTAGTGGTGTAGGCACTGTCAGCTTTCTTGTGGACAGGTTAATTGCTGCATTCAGAAGAAGATCAGCACAAAGAAACTTGGTCATTACACCTACAAAAATGAGTTGAAAAGCACTGAATCAATCTGTGATTTTGGCTATGACTGCTTCCTATAAAACCCTCTGTAAGAAGATTAGATTGGAACGATATGTTTAGACAGTAAAGGTCGAAGTGCTTGGTTTGGCCCAGGTGTTTGAGGAACAATGCTGAAACATGGTAACTACAGATAAAGTTCTGCTTGGTCAATAGGGTCTCTAGTCAAGCATGCAAGATTTCTTTCATTGTTCTAAGATATGTGAGCCTTGGCAAAGTCTTCCAGCAACTAAAAGGATGGTGAGGTCATAAGAGAAAATACATACATCCCTCGTGGAATAGTCACAGGTTGCAGTGATTTTGATGAGTGATGGAATTTTTTTCAACAAAATGTGGTGGTGAGGAGGACTGCAGTTTATTTCAGTGGTGGTCTACAATGCCTGGAAAAGGCAGCCATAAAAAAGATGAAGGTAGTTGAAGGTCAGTCAGTTGCCAGGCATCAGTGACTCTGTTGAGTGTGGATGGATCATCCATAACTTGTTTTCAAAACTGAGACCTTTCTCTACACATGTGTAAAGGCTGAGATCTGAGAAGGAAAATCTGTGAGCTGAAGTATTAAGCCTGTCTTTGCTGTCAGTTTTGATGACAAATGCTGGTGAAAGATGGGTGAAACTGGAATCTGAGTACTGTCACTGCACCTCCACAAGCCTCAGAGTGAAAACTAGTGGATATACAAATGAAATTATCTTTCCTAGTTATACACAGCTTACCTGGAAGCTTTCAGGCTAAACCACAGATATACTGCTATAGTGAGACTAATAAGAGTCTGCATTTCTTTTGGGAGTGCTTTGCAGTTTTACTGTCCTTGCAAGACCAGGAACAAGAGTTTTTCAGCCCTCCTTTCTTTGTGGTCTTTATAGGCAGCATCAAGGGTTCAGTTCAAATGTGAAGAGGTCACCAATAAAATACCTGAATAAGGCCCTCAAAAAATCTCTGGTACTTAGTAAGTTCATTCTTCACAATTGAAAATAAAAATCATGTTTTTATTAAGGAGGGAAAAGAAAATATTTAACAATGAGTATCAAATGGGGAATATTTGACATGTAATCCATAAAATGTAACTAGTTAAGGTGGGAAAACTAGTCTGGCTGCATGTTCTCCCCTAAACCTCCCATGCCAGCAATCAGGTCATGACTGGCAGAGAGGAATCATCTTGTGTACCAAGAGCTGATGCAAGCTGCACATGATGTTGTCATGTATTGTCTTTTCTGGCTACCAGAAAGGTGCCTGAGACCAGCCATCTCTACCATGCTGAGGGATGCCCAAACTATTCTCTGACCTCTTCACCTCTGATCAAACCCATAACCCTTTGTTTCTACTTCACAGCTCTGCACAACCATCCTCTTTTCATAGCTGCATCTTCTGCACTCTGAAGGTAGGAGCATTTGCTTTCATTTCAGGTGACAACTCGTGACAGGCATATGTAGAAAAAAGTAGCTTCTCTGAGGCATTCATATAGCAATGGCTTTTCTCTGCTTTATGGAAAGCCTGTTCTTTAATTTCTTTCTGAAGAAATGACTCATAAATGCATTGTAATGACAGATTTGTAAGTGTTTGAGGCCCCATTAGTCCCTCTAATTTTCTTCTCCTTCCCTCCATCAGTTTTGAGTGGAACAGCCTTCCTTGGCTGGTTGCCCTTCTTCTCTGAATTGACTTGAGAAGGTCATACAGTTCTTCTTTCCTTGAGGAATTCAGCCATCAGCCTACAGATCCTATAAGGGTTTTACTGAGGTAATCATACCCATAAAGCCTTTTCCTGCAGTTTCAGAGACTGTTGACATGAGAGACTTGAATCATCTGTCTGAACTGCAGGTTGGTCTGTGAGAAGAGAACTACAGAGGAGCAATGTTTTCACATGTGTCTTGGATGCAGCTTTATGGGCCAAAGGAAATTTCTTGGACATATTTTTTGGGGAAATGCTCTATGTCTAATCCGAGTGCTCTGAGAAAGGAAGGGTGGATCTCACTTCAAGGCTGTAAAATGATGTTATCAGAACCAAGAGATCATAGGAGATGAATGCAAGACATAAGACCTACATCTGTTAGAGCAGGGACTACCTCTTCTCATTTCTTTGCAGTCTGTCTTCAGTGTAGGCATGATACTGCGAGGACTTGAATGGGAAAGAGAATTTCGGGTTAGGAGTCTCTCACAACTGCTGATAACACTGGATGTTGGAGGCTCAGTCTTTTTTTGAGTACTTTGATCTTTTTGCCATTGACCAACATCTTGCTTCTAAATCCATTTTTTGTTGTTACAGAGAATTTTTCTTTCCACTACGACATCCCAGAAATTGAACTTATTCCAGACACATTATGGAAGGCGTGCAAATGCCATTCAGAGCCTGCAGCTTTCTCTCCCTTTATCTGTTATTATTATCTACTTGGCAGCAAAACAATACTCTTGTGTTACCTGATATATTAATTGCACTACTTTAAGTACGCCCCCCAGGGAGAGCCTGTTTGTGCCTTCAACCCTTGACCTTATGCCTGAAAAGTTTTTTGATTCATTCCTCTCACATAAAGGCTATTTCTGCTTTGTCTCCAGGGAAAATATATTCTGCAGCTATATATCGAACTGCTGAGCACTGTACAGAACAAGCTGGAGGATGTATCCTTGATGAAGACTTGTCAGCCTTTATTATCTTTTATTATCTTCCTAAACAGTTGAGGTTTCCAAGTTGTCTCAGGGCAAATAAGCTGGCCTCAGGCAAACAGGGAATAAGAGAAAGTCCTGATTGTTCTCTTTTGAAGAACTAGGGGTTTTTATTGTTATTGACCCATAAATGACCAGCACTAGGCAAAACTGCCTGCTGGAGAGCACTGTGTGGAAATGAGGGAGTGACTGAAGCATCACATCCATGTCTAGTGTCACTCATAGTTGCTCATAGCACAAGTGTTTTGCTATTACACACAAAACAGTGTCAGAGTCCTGGCAGTTTATATCTCTAGGAAAAATTTCCAGTGCCTGTCCTGGCACATTCCCATGGACTACGGCAGACGAGTCCTGTAGAAACTGCATCTTTTTGCACACTGAAAGTGAAAGAGAAGATTGATTCATGGCAATTTTAGAGTTTTAGAGCATCTTTCTAACTACTGCAATCAAAGAAAACTCACTGTAAATGTATTTGCCATTTTTGGAGATGGGATATGGTCCTTGCCATTTTCTGATTGATTCACATGGTCCTACAAGCTCAGTATCTGAAGCTCCTTTCAATTGTTACATCTTTTCATCTGACTTGCATTGAGGTTAAACAAACTGAATTTGTGAAGCAGCAGCTTCATATGATGCAAGCTCCGTGACAAAAAAAAAAACCAAAGGGTCACTAGCTGCACTGCAGTTAAAAGAGTTAAAGAGGTAAAAGAAGGCTGTAAAATGCAGATTTTGCTAGGTACTGCTGGCATTGTTCCATCCACTCCCTCTCAGCCTAGTGTTTTGGAAATTTGTAGTAAAATTTAAATGCTGTGCTTTTGAAAGCATCTGCATTTCATATCAGTTTCCATCTGACCAGGCTTGCAGTTGGCCATTCACTGGAATGGCATTAAACAAAGGCTTTTGTTAGCAGCAGGCTGAGTTTACACAGCTGAGGAAGGTGGATTGAAGTAGCCTGACTGACCCCTCTTGAAGCTCACAATCTTTTTTGCTGACAGGGATGGGAGAGCAAGGGGGAATTTGGGGTCAGTTGGCCCCTTAACATCTTCAGAGTCATAACTTACTTCTCAGCATGTGTCTGTCTGTAGCAAAAGTCGCCACAGGTCTCATGCAAACATGAAAACATTGCTTTCAGTGTGATTTCTGGGTCAAGGGTTGTGCCCAGGGGCTGCTTCTGATGGGAAGAGAAATGCTGGGGATAGAAACTCAATGTTTTGAGCAGAATTGAAAGACTTGAAAGCCACTCACCTCACAATATATTTTTTTCTCAAAAAATGTCATTGTCTTTTTCACAAGGTAGAAATGCCACCAGAATTGTCAGGGAGGAAATTGTTCTTGTTTCTCAGTAAATCAAGCTTATATGCAACTTAAAAAGAAAAAAAAAAAGCAAGAGGAAAAAAGCTGAGAACTCCATTCCCAAGTTTCTGTCCATCCTAAGAGAATAACCAGAAATATAGGTGGCACACGTGCTCATAAATGTTGTTTTATGCATCAACGTGCCCCTTCAGGCTCGCCTGCATGCACAGTGCTACAGCATGAAAAGCTGCTCTGTGCCTGATGCTTTCACATGCCAGGTGGTGTATTTAGAGAGCTGAGAGAGTCAGGGCACAGGGCCAGGTTCTCAAGGGTGTTAAGGCACTTAGCTCACATTAGCCAGAATCTGAATTCACAAAGAGCCTAGGTTCCAATGTCAAATTCCTCATCCATTTAGAGCAACTCTCTAGCTGCTTCCCAAGGTTTTTCCTGGGTCCTGGTGTTGCTGAATTGCTGAATTGTGCTTTTTTTCCCTCGACCCCAGTGTCACTCTCAAGCTGAACATCCTTCTGCAGGTTAGTTTCTGTCTGTTAGTTTATTGGAACAGGAAGATGCAGTTGGTGTCCACCCCAGGTCCTTCCAAACCAATATTTATGTTCTCCCACAGCTTCCAAATTTCTTTTGCATCTTTCTGGGATTACACTGAGCCTGAGGGTCTCTGTCATGACTTCTCCCCATCACAGAGGGTCCTGCACTGTGAGGCAGGATTAGTTTCACGTGAGCTATCTCTGGGCAAGCCTGACATCCTCCTGAACAGTGCTCTCAGGATGTGCAGTGCACTGCTCCTCTCCCACCATATCCTGGGCTGCTGTGTTCACCCAGCTCTGGATAGACCAAGGAGTGGAGACTGGGACAAATACCATTGCCAATAAGAATGTTTTATTACAAAGAACAGTAAAATATGAGATGCTAATCTGAAGAAAACATTTCTTTCTGGATAGAGGCAAAACTTGCACAAAAGTTGTCTTCCTGTGATTAGAATTCTTTCATCTGTAGATGATGCAGTTCAATTGCTGAATAAGGTGAGGATGAAAGTAATTTCTTCAGATTTCTTCAGATTTCTTTCCTGCTGGATAGTGGAAAGACCAAAACAAGAAAAATCTACTTGAGAAGCAGCAGCAGCACATTATTCTCTGAGATAAGGATTTCTTAAGAGGAATCTATGGCCCAGAATACACATTTCAAGTGTACCTTTACACAAATCTCCCACTGGAATATGCCATAAGTTTCAAAACAAGATGGATGGTCAGAGTCAACAACTGCACAGTATCTCCCTTTCCAGGAAAAGGACTTTATCTGCAGTTTCTAATCCACATTAACCCCAGTTCTTTTTGAAGTTTGGGCCAGAATGGGTCATTCTGATCTACAGCAATATGGGATTTGCTTATTCCTCATTATTCTACATGCTTTTCATTGTGCTCCCAGCAAAAAAAAAAAAAATTCTCTTATCCTCTTCTCATTCTACAGCTGCTTGCCTGATACTTTCTGATTCATTACCTCTTCTGGCACACAGCTGATTTCAGTTGGAAGATGGGGAGCAGGGTGTGTTGTACTCTGAAAGGGCATATTCATCTGGAAAGAAGAAAGGAAGAAGACATTTGGATGAGAGCGAGAAATCATTCTGACCCCAGACTATCTGCACCTGTCATTAACATGCTACAAAATGGAAGACTTTTGATAAATTTTGGGATAGACTCCCAACTGCCAAGGCACCCAGTTACAAGGGTGCATAGTCAGAGACCAATGCACTCCGACCATGCTTGTCAGGACACAAGATTGCTGTCACCATGCAAGATGGGGATCAGGTGGCTGAAAATACACTCCAGGGTCAATTCTCTGACTACTGCTGCTGCTAATTTGCTAGGATTCAGTTCAAGAAAGGTGGTCAGGCACTTATTTTTCTAGTTCTAATTACTTAAACTCCTCTTTTGTTAAGTGGGACTGTCATTCCTACCTAAGTATTGAAATTCCACCAAGGAAGATCTTTTTGCTGCAGCTTACTACGACAATATTGAGTAAAAAAAACAGCGAATGCAGGGAAGTCAGGAACACTGCTGCCTTTGAGTTACTGATTTTAACCATCATGTCCAAACTGTGGAAAGAAAGTGGAACCACATGTCTTTTTGTATGTGTTTTGTAAAAAGAAGCTCTCATGTATCACTTTCTTAACTGCTTTATGTTGAAATGAAGCAAGAAATGTAAACACACAGGAGAGCAGGAACTGTTTATGCTCTGCAAAACCTTTGCAGTCTAGCAATCAAAACCAGCAGAATGGCTAAGTGGGTCTCCCATTGTCTCTGCTTTGTCTCTCACAGGCTTTACCAAGGTCTGCTGGGTCACTTACCTGTTTCATAATAATCATATATATGTACAGGTACTGGTTTGATGTCTGAGACAGGCAGGCTTTGCTCCACACCAAAGGAGAAGCTGATTTCCTTCGGGGAGACCTGAAAACGGCAAGACAAGATGATGCATCAGAACTTTTCATAACTATCCCTTAAGGCTAAGGTTGCACAGATTCATTTCTGAATCAGACTGTGTGACAATGTGCCATAGTACAGTTCCCTCCAGCTTTGTAAACTTGATGTTAAACCCAATAATTGTTTAAAAGCTGTTGCTAAACATGTTTTGTTGCTAAAATTGTGTGCTCTTTTCTTTCTTCTTCTTCCTATTTCCATTGCCAATTACCCCAACCTAATTCCCTGTTAGTGTGGTTTTCAGCACATCAGCATTCATCCTATAATTGAAAATTGCTGTTAGTTTCTTTCTTTGCCTTTTCCCACCTAAAATCACCTTCAGTACCCCTAAGAATCTCCTCCCTACTTTTCTCCCTTTATTTACTTTGATCACAATATCTCCATTATCTCCTGTGATACTGGATTGAGTGAAGTACCTTTACGTCTTTAAGGCATTGGTATTGTTAATACGCTACAAATAAGATTTTTTTATTTATCTGGGAGCCTGTTTTAAACCTCCAGTTTAATAAAACTGAAAAGAAACCTCCCAAACTTACCTTCTGAAGGTAGAAGAGTATGTGGTTCTTCTTGATGTCTACACGATCCACAACAGAATTCTCGTACCGAAGCTTTAAATGAAGCAAAATACAGCAATGTTAGCACGGGGGACTTGCCAAGGAGACTTAGAGATTCCACAGCAAAATGCGTTTAAAGTGGCTGTCCTGCTCCTTTATGCCACCCCGCCATCTAGTCGCCAAAAAAAGAAATGCAAGTTGAGTGTTTTTATAACCTGATGCGTGCAGACCAGTTACAGTGGTAAACAGTTCCACCTGTCAGCTTTGATACTCCTGACTTTCATCATCGACCTAAGAAATCTCTTATTTCAAAGAGGATTTATAATTAATTTCTGCAGTTCAAGCTGACTCAGTTGCTACTCCATTATATGCTTTAAATAAAAGTTTAAAAACATTTAGAAAAAATATGAACAAAATTATTTTAATATCAAAACATACAAACCTAACATATTGCAAACTTTAAAAACCAGCTATTTTCCCTGAGTGTATATGAAGAGGACTAGGATGCCAAGCAGAATAGCATCTTAACAGAAAAAAATCTTCCAAAGAAAATACATTCATTTCAGGCCTGAATGCTGAATGATTAAAAATACACAAAGGTATGAGCAGACTTTACAAAGAATTTAATTCTTCTTTTTATCTACTTGAAAATTACAGCTCATGACTTGAAGGTTACTCATCTATTTTTGTGAACCTAAATTATATTAGGAACCTAATATAGGTGCTTATCAGTGTTGTCCCCAGAATTGTCACCATCATAACCAAATTTCTGGATAGTAAAGGAGGAGGATCAATAACCTCCTTTTTTTGTTGTTTGTTAAACTGTACTGTAAAGGAAGAAATAACCTTTGTCAAAGGGATAATAATGCAAAATGCCAATTAAAGGAATTTAACTATGGCAGAAGTATTTCTCACATAGTTTCTGTTAGGCTGTGTGACTGCAGAGTTACACACAGACAGTAAGGAGCTCAGGGAAACCCCAGTAACCTGAGCAGAGCCACTGGAGCACTCTGATCCGCTTCCCCTTGGGGCTCCACAGGGCAGTGACCAGCCCATTGTCAGTGTCAGACCCACCAGGTGAGCCAGCAGCAGAATATCCCCGGATCACCTTGCAGACTGAAGGGGAATGCTGCCTAGAGACCGTGGGGCTGAGAATGGGATGCTGGCACTCAAGAGTTATTACGGGAGTTCAGGGGAGAAATCAGAAGTAGCAAAGAGAGGGATAAAATCCAATTGGAAGGAAAAAGGGTGGAGAATGAGATAAAAGAGGCCAGTTGCACATGAACAGGCTGGTGGTCGACACACTTGTCTGTCCCACACCTGGTCACCGCAGCCTCTCCTGCCTTCTTATTAATCTCTGTTCCTGGCAATTTTCCAGGGTGAAAGGCTCTGCATTCTGTGGGAACGTGTGTGTAGGGAGTGCAAGTCAGTGAAGAGAGGATCAGAGGTCACAGGGACAGTGTGCCTGGAGTGCCATCATCCTGAGGCACCAGACTTCAGGCTTGTAGTGGCAGGGGTGTGTATGTCAGCATGTGGTCACTAGGGATAAACTGGAATAGCAGCCAGCTACTGAGACAGGCATAAACCTGACCCAAATGTTGGAGACACCAGAGGATCCAAGGCAGCTGCCAAAGGGACCAGGGTGTTTGAGTGTATTTCTGGAGAAACCATACAGTCTTGGAGGGGGACATTGGTCTGGAGCAGCTAGTGGAGATTTATCTGCGTGTCTCTGTGTGTATCTCACTGTGAAACCAGGGGACCCCAGCTCATGTGCTGCAAGTTAAAGAATGCTTATACAGGCCCTCACCATGCCTACAAGTGGGTGATGGGGACCTCAGTTCCAAGCACTGAAGTGGGGCTCAGGCCTTGAAGGAGGCACATGTCCAGGTGCCAGCAACTCAACAGAACAAGGGTCCAGAGGCAGCTGCTGGGCAGACTGAGTGCCTGGGGCCAGCTACCATAAAGAGCCACACTGTGTGTTTGCATGTATATATGTGCTTGTGTATATTTATGTATTTATTTATTTCTCTTTTCCTCAAATGAGCTTTTAATCTGATTGGGCAGAAAAGGGAACAGGATAAGGCCATTTGTGCTGTGTTTGTGAAAGTGCTGTCGTTCCTGTCTACTGATTTGTGTGGCACATATATTATGTACATATGGATATATACGTGTAGTGTGTGTGTGTCTGGTTATTGGGAATACACACTGAACTTTGCTGTTGGTTGGACCTGGGGATATGAAGTCTTAGCTGTCCTGGGCTACTGGATTTGTCTTTGACACATAAACAGCTACAAATTGGAAACACAGAATATGTGAGAGAAGGCTATGCCCAGGGACTTTGCAGTATTTCCATAGGCTCAAATTTGCTAATCAGAGACTATATTTATCATCTTTCTATTTTTTTAGGCTTTATCATTCATATTGGTCCTATTTTTTACCTTTTTCAGGGAAGACTCTTCAGGAACAAATCCTGAGAGCATTTTCACATCAATAATAGCCATGTTGGAGATGTTGCGATTTCCTGTGTAACTAAAATGAGAAAAGTTCTGTTAGTCTGGTCTGCAAATGGAAAGGAGACCAGTGAATGACATTTTTAGCCCCCAGTAACCCCGTTTTTCTTCCTACAGCTGCAGAGCAGCAGTTAACTACCTGTACTTAGATCCTTTCTTGGATGCTTTACCAAACTGTGATTGCAAGGGGATAGGACAGTAAAAGGAAGTTACCTGGCAGAGAGGACAAGGTCAAACTTTGGTGGAAAGTTGCCTGTGCAAGACACATTTGCTGTCCTTACAGACAGGGAGAACCCTGCAGCTTTTTTTGGCAAATGGATGTTGTATCTCAGGGTGGTCTGAAAGAGATAGAAAGTGTGAGATGGTCACAGACTTAAATGAGAGCATGACATATGGAGAGGAATAAAGAATGCAGAGCCCCCTGCTTAGTTCCCAGATGGTGGTGCTGGGTTCCCAGCTTGCTTACCTGCACATAGACACAGCCAGTGCCATTCACCTCCACACTGTATCTCCCTGGAATAGTGGGTAAGGAAGTCTGCTGCAGCAGGAAACGGTTCTTGTCATTCACCTGGAAACTCTTACTGGGGGTCTCCATGAAGTGGACTTCGACCGTATTAAGACTGTTTTTGGAGAAGGTGAGATATCCATACTGGGCTAAAGCTTGGAGAGCAACCACAGTGTCCTGAAAAGAGTAACATGATCCCCAGTTAGATACCCAGGTGTAAGATGGTGTGTGAGATTAGAACAGCTCCTAGTTCCCTGTTGCTTGGTCAGTACTCATGAATGCAGGGGGGCTTTGCAAAGAGCCAAGGAGACAAGACACAAGTTCTTGTAGAACTCATCCTGGTGGACAAAAAGCTGTCCTTGAGCCACCAGTGTGCTCTAGTGGCCAGTAAGTCCATCTGTGGTGCATTAGAAATGGCTTTGGCAGCAGGTGGAGGGAGTTGATCCTGCCCCTCAGCCCTAGGAGGTGTATCTGGAGTGCTGTGTCCAGTCAGGACTCCTCAGTACAGCAGAGACATGGAGCTCCTGGAGCAGGTCCAGAGGAGCATCATGACAAGAATGATTAAGGGACTGGAGCATCTCTTACAAGGAAGGGCTGACAGAACTGAGACAACTGAGAGGGGATCTCACAAGTATCAGAAGGGAGGGTGTCCAGAGGATGGATCCAGGCTCTCCTTGGTGCTAAGCAATAGAAGAAGAGGCAATGGGCAGAAACTGGTGCACAGGAAGTTCCACCTGAACATGAGGAAGAGCTTCACTGTACGAGTGACCACACACTGGAACAGGGTGCCCGGAGAGGTTGTGGAGTCTCCCTCACTGGAGATACTCAAGAACTGTCTGGACACAATCCTGTGCCAAGTGCTTTATGATGACCCTGCTGGAGCAGGGAGGTTGGACCAAATGACCCTCTGTGTTCCCTTCCAGCCTGAGCCATTCTGGATTCTGTGACTCTGGAGCAACAGATTTTAATTGTTGCAGAAGACCTGGGATAGTGTTGTGTCAGCAGTGACTGCTGTCCATGGCTAACTTGGAATTCAGGTAAATTCTCATTGCTTAAAACCAAATTATGTGTAAAACTATGAAGATCATGGTGTGCCTTTGACCAGGCAAGCACCAGTTATCCAGTATTATTCAAATCCATATGCAGTCAGAAAGATTTGTCATTTGTCAGCTTGCAGACTGTACTGCTCCAAGACACTTTCTTTTTACCACACCCAGTTGTTACCTGGCTGGAGGAAAAGCCACCATATGGGTTCTGTTGTTTGATGAGCCAGTACACAATTCGGGAAATATAAGATAAGTCTTCTGGAGTGTGTTTGGTTCTGTTGAGCAGAGCCAGGAGCACATAGCTGGTCATCTCAATCTCAGCAGAAGGGGCACGGGAATGGAAGTCAGGGAAACGTTCTGCTGGTGGCTGGTTTTCTCTCTGCCAGTGAACAGATCCACCTGAAAACAGAGAAGTAGGGTGTAAAAAGCATAGAAAAAAGGAGTTTTTTCAGATCTTGGTGTCCTGAACTGAGTAAGTTTTACTTCCGAGCTGGAAAAGAAAACAGGAGGGATGGAAAGGGAATTAATAAAACCATTAATTAAAACATTTAATTAATTAAATTAATTAAAGTGATTAAATTCATTAAAAATTAAATTAATTAATTAAAAAATAATAAGACAAAGAGGGATTTAAGTGAAGGCAGTGTAATAGAAGGATGCTAAGGCAGTTGCAAACAGGAGCACATGACATAGCCAAGGGAAGTTTGTTCAGCATTACAAGAAGAAACTTATTGGAAAATTAGGTACAATCTTTCAGTACCTTGGGCTGAGACATACAGGGGATGCTCTCTCCCCCTAAATTATTTCAAAATTTCATAGATCAGGCCACAGCTCAAACTTTTGTGAAGCGAAAAGAGATAGAAAGAAGAACTCCTAGGGATAAATTCAGTAGCAGAGCAGGCATGAAATGGGAAGGGAGAGCATTCATGACAAAACTGTGCCTCAGAACAGCTTACAAGATACAACAAGCCATCAGCATCAGCCATCACCAGCATCAGTTCCATCAGCTGCACTGGCTCTGCCATGGCCATGCTGCACTTACCAGCCCTGACAGCTGCCCCATCCAGCTGCTCAAGGAAGTACTGGCGTCTTTCCTCTCCTCCAGCTAAGCCATAAACATAGGCAAGGAGGGCCTGGTTATACAGGTTGTGGACCCCACTGTTAAATGCAGTGTCCAAACAGTTCATGCCACTCCGAATGACAGGATGCTGGTAATGCAAAACACAGCAGGGTGTCAGGTACTTGGATTTGTGTCTCCTTTTTAAACACTTTTTAAATACCTCCATCACTGTTTAAGCTGCAGTCTCTGACCCTTCATGCTAGAAATATACATAATCCATGGCATGTTTAAGGGCCTACAGAGTGTATCCTGTAAAAAAATGCCCTTTCAGTCATGCTGCCTCACTTCTGAATTTATTTAGAGGCAGCATGGCCAGAATAAGAGAGCACTGTTTCTTTTCCTGACTCATGAGATGACCCTATTCTAGTGAAACCTTTATCTCTCGGTTGCTTTAGCAATAAAGTGTGGACCATTTTTACAGAACTATGTAAAGCATATTGAAACCTCATGATTAAGCAGACTCTCTCAAATGGATATTGCTCATTTGCTGGCTATAACTACCAAGGTAACTCTTCAGGCCTTTTAGCCTCATCTCTGTGAACTCTTCTTCATCTCAGGCATCACCAGCACACTACTAACCATGTCAGGTCTCTGCAGCTCCA
Source organism: Sturnus vulgaris (assembly GCF_052056855.1). NCBI lineage: Eukaryota > Metazoa > Chordata > Aves > Passeriformes > Sturnidae > Sturnus > Sturnus vulgaris. The sequence continues at coordinate 33,865,152 of NC_142244.1, forward strand.
CTTAAACTTCTGGCACCAGGTTTTGGAGATACTGGAAACTAAATTCATGTTGCTATAGAACTATTTCATTCTGTACAATGTTTTCATCGTGTTGGGCTCATGTACCTTGATGGTGGCCCACATCCCATGTCTGAGGGATGTTAAAAAATCAGTACATCTAGAACATGTTTGTCAGATCTGGAAAAATTCTCCTCATTCCCATTATATAAAGAACAAAGTCAGCATAAAAACAAGGTCACAAGGATATGCAGGAAATATATCACAGAGAACAGAACTTGGCTCTCATTTCCCAATGCCTTGTACTACAACAAGCAGCTCATCATTTCCTTCCATTATTAAGATTTCCATAGGGAAGTGGAAACACAACTTGGCACTAAATGCATAAATTGAGTTGGTAGACTGAAGATTTGGATAACTTGAACTTTGGACTGGGAAAATTCAGAGAAAATTCCAAAGTGTACTCTGGATGGAGTGGGCAAATTCAGTCTGGATTTTACACCTACTTTGCTGATCATTGTCTAAAATAGCTGGATTCCTCAGGGATGTTTCAAGTGAATCCATAGGCACTGGATATGTAACCGATTTGTAACACACATTAAATACTTGCAGGGGACTGCAGGGTTCTGAAAATGTCTACAATCAATTCCTGTCCTACAATCTGTATTCAAGTTCCTCATTGTAAAAGAACACTGATGTGAGGACTGTGCCTTGTGCAGTTTGACAAATGGCTGACTGGGCTAACAGCACCAAATACCTACTGCAGCAGAGTGTCCAGCCTCCAGCAATGATGCCACAACATAGGCTGTGAGGGAGTACTCAGCTTCTTCTCCACCCTAATGAAAAACAAGCAAAGAAATGGTTAGGACACATGTCCTAGAAAGAAACAAGATATGAATTAATTAATAGTTCATATATCAGTTAGATTTGAAATCAGCAGTAATTTCTGTCTCCCTGTGTGCACAGGAACAAGAAAGATCAAGTTCACACAGGATAAAGGCAAGGTAATTGACTGCATCTTCTTGACTTCTGTATGTGTGCAATAAAGCAGACTATAGCTTGTGGCTGAGCACACAATGCAGTGGTGGAAAATAAAACCTGAGACTTATAATTCAGAAACTTCTGCTTGTTTTTACCTCATCATCAAGAGCACACATAAGATTCATGCCCTGCTTGCATAGGAGAGACACGAGATAACAGTACTAGGAAGACTAAGGGTGTGGTGAAGACTAAGCTTGTGTCTTAGCCAAATAAATCCAGATGGCAGGACTGGAACTTTGCACCTATACTTATCTCAGTTACCTTCAAAGCATTGTTGAAATGTGATCCAGCAGTTTCAAAGCAGCCATCTGACTTCTGCTTGCTTGCCAGCCAGATCAGAGTTTGAGACTGGACGTTGTCATCAATGTAGATGTAGCGCTTGGCTTGCTCCAGTGACTTGTACACGAAGGCAGTGAGCCTGCAGGTGATCCAGAAACAGAAAACAGGTATGGGGTGAGCAAGGCCAAGGACATTTACCAGTGCATAGGATGTGCACAGAAAAGGATATAAAAAGAATTTCATAATGTTTGAGATAAAAGAAGAAAGTGTTTTCTAAGTTTGAAATAAATAATATACATAAAACCCGATAGTAAAAATTGGCCTGTCTCCATTACTGAGTTGAAACCATTCTTTTAGAGTAGTCACAAAGTATGGTGTTTGATTGATGTTAGCAATTTCTAGTCTTAGTTAATTGAATTACAAAACAAACCAGGTTGGAAGGGAAGTCTCCTGTTCAACCACCTGCTTAAACTAAGGCCAACTTCTGAGCTTTGTCAGGCTTCTCAGTTTTTGTCCAGCCATGTGAAAGTCTCTAGGGCTAGCGATATCCACATCCTCTCTGGGCATTTGTCTCAGTGCTGTAGCTTTCTCCTGGGGAAGATTTTTATTCTTTATGCCCACTTGGAGTTGTCTCTGTAGCAACTTGAGTAAGGACAAACTCTTGTCCTTACCCTGTGCAGCTCCAACAAGAGTCTAACCCTGTATTTCCACAGTCCCCACCTAGGCAGCAGAAAAGTTTATGCAGGTGTCCCGTTAGCTTCTTCTTCTACCATTAGTCATTAGCTTCTAGGCTAAATAAACCCAGACCTTTCAGTTTCCTGTTGAACATTACATACTCCAGCTCCCAACCATCACACCATCCTGTTGTTGCCCTCTTCCCAGTTATTAATTTCTCCTTTACTAGGGCATTCAAATTAATTGAACTATATTCATTTAGTCTATAAAAATAAGAATCACTGAATAGTTGTATTGTTTTACAAAGCCTAAAGATCCTGTGCTAGGGGAACTGAGAGTGTCATCACTTACCATACACTCCCTTCTCCATCTCGTAACCCAAAGGAGCTGTAGGATCCATCCCGGTGTTTGTATGAGAGCTGCTTCTGGTAGCCTGAAAGCACAATAAAGAAGACACATCTTCTAATCACAGAAAAGGTTTAGTTCTGCTTGCTGTTTGTTCAACCGAAGCAGTAAGACTTTTGGATTTTTAGTATCAATTAATCTATGTCTGGCAAATAATGCCAACCACTATGAATTCCAGCTGCTTTTGCTCTTGGAAGAATGATATGCTGCTTTTGGGGTGCTCTCATTGCTCCTATGCAATTATTGTGGTACTGGAATTCAGAGACATCAGTGCTCACCATGTAGAAGAGTTCAAGGCAAAATAATCACAATACTAAACTACAGAATCACAGTTTATTCTGAGTTGGAAGGGACCAACAATGGTCATCAAGTCCACCTCTTAACCATGCAAAGAACCCCAAAAATCACACCATCTGCCTGATAGCTTTGTCCAAATGCTTCTTAAACTCTGTCAGGCTTGGTCCTGTGACCATTTCCTTGGGAAAGAAGATGGAAGAATCTGAAAACCTCTTACCTTTGGATAAATAACCAGTACCCCTGATTCTAATCTCTTCAGTCAGCTGCCCAGTCTTATTCAGATAATCCAGGGCATAGATGTTGGGTGTGAACAAGGCCATGTTCTGTTCTCCACAGCCATAAGGCATATGGAGGAGGTTATCTAAGTTCCTCAGGGCTGTACCCAAAATGTCTCCTGAAGAGTGAAAAGTGTAAGAAGTCAGCTCGGTTCAGACATGTTTTTATTACATAGCATTATACATTGCTCTATACTTTCTTATTATGAACCCAAGGGCAATGACTAATATAATCATAGTAATCAAAGACACATCATAAAATAAAAATGCTGAACTGCCCCCATTTTTCATATCTTATCTGGATGATGGACACCTGGGAGAAACTGAGAATTTGGGAGAAAAAAATGAGTACCAACATTGGCTGGCATGGCTTCTGAGAACAGCTATGGATCCTTGGAAGGGTTAGATTTTCCAGCCTTTTACAACCTGCTTCCTGTTTTTGCACGCACGTGTGAAAATGTTGTGTGGGGTATGATGCTGATGGGCTGCAGAGGCTGTAACTGCACAGCATCACACAGACACAGGCACCCAAATCAACTGTGTTTAGAAAACAATCTGAGTTCAGAACCTCAGAAAATTTTCACTGAAGAGAACCTTCAAGTCTTAACAATGACTTTCAGATTACTGGAGTCGATTGGGACCTGAAACTTTTATTTTATGGGAACTTCCTGACTTACAAATGTTTTTCATTATGTAAAAGGATAAATTTCAAATTATGCAGTCAGCAAAGTTCTGAAGATTCTTTCCAAGAAATTAAGATAATTTTTTTCAAAGAAGTCTGCCTTATGCTACTTTTCATCTGAATCAGCTTTACTGTACTGAACTGGATATGCTAATGCAATGTAATCTGAAATGCAATATAAATGGAAATTGTTGGACCATTTTGTCCTCTCTTGATATGAGAGAATTGTGAGTAAATTTTGCCTCTCACTGCCATTTTGCAAAGTAGAAAACTTACCTTCTAAAATTGGGAATAATTACTTCTTCAACTTTACATAAGGTTTGTGTGTGTATACATGATGGCACTTGGTGCAGCACAAGAGAAATTCCATTTTGCATTTAGTCTAAGTGCTAAACTTACCAATGACAGAAAAATAAGCTCTGGCTGATCCCTGCACGAGGTTTCTTGGCAAGCTGAGAGACACTTGTTCAGAAATCGTTTTGCCTGATGAGAAAATGTGAAAAGAAGAATTGTTAAAATTATGGGGTTTTTTACAGAAGTCTTCACTGTTATATGCTTCAGTTTGGGTAAGGAAAATGCCACAGAGACTTGCCCAGTGAGCCAAAGGTATCTGAAAAATCCTGAATTTTAGCCTAGCACCCTGGCCCTGTGTCCTAGTCACCCTTGGACACCCTGAATATCTCTTTCCTCCCCTGGAAGGGTCTCTGGTTTTGTAGGTCATGATCTACAAGACAGTGAAGCACTTAATTCCCTGGAATGAATGAATGAATGAATGAATGAATGAATGAATGGATGAATGAATGAATGAATGAATGAATGAATGAATGAATGAACGAACTGGCCTTACCTTTTGCACAGATGAGGGAGCTCTGAGTCAACTCTTTTTTAATACCTTCAGGCTGTTTGATTGCAGTGAAGTGGACAGGAAGAGAAAGAAAAATGCAGAACATCACCATGAAACCATGACATTTAGCAGTGTAAGACAGTGTGTGAATATGGCTATCCAGACCATGCACTTCTTGTACCCAGTCCTACCCTAGCTCCACCAGAATATCTCTTGGTCCATGGCTCCTTCTCTTACCCAACATCCTTTCCAGACCACCTTCCAACTCAAAAGCAGTTAAAAATAGGTATTTTGAACCTCTGAGAGAGACTCTGTCCAATTAATCCTATGTAGCTTTTGCTTTATGATACTCAAGATAGACCCTTTTCCTTTTATATCTTCCTCCACCCTCCTCCCTAGTATTCGAGTCACATGCTAAAGGTGCCTAAAAGTAAGCTATGGAATCTCCTCCCTTCTGGCAGCATGGGCTGTCAGGACATGTGCTCATGGTCCCAAGAAGGAGACAGTGGGAGGAGGACAGTGGATACAGTGGCCATCATGATTTTCACTCTTATTTGGGTATGGAGAAGCCTGCTGTACACAGGTACTGCATTCCCTACCTTCCCTCCCTCCTAACTGCTTCCAACCCTCAGCCCCAGGAATTCCAGTTTCCACGAGGCAGAAAGCACCTGCAGATTTCCTACTGTACCTCAACAAGTAGGGTTTGAAACAAGGTGTCCTTGTAAATGGTCTCTTCCGGAGATGAGCTGTTTCCAGTGCCTCTGGTGTTCAGTCTGGCCTCAGCAGTAATCACGAATTTCACCTCACCTGGAAAGCCACCCACCAGCCCAAGAAAATGAAGTTATCCTCAATGTCTACAACTACCCCTGGTTTTGACTGCCTCTTCTAGGCTGATGAACTGCTGAGAAATGTATTTTCTCTAAAGACAGCTCAGTAAAACCAAATTTCATCAAGATTCCATATCTGTTCATTGGAGGAAAGGAGTGCTTGCCTGGGGCCTCTAGTATGAGGAATGAAAGAGGGTCATCCTGGCCAAAAACAGACATTCACTACCAATTTCCTCTTCTTCTTAGCCCTGTTCTGAGTTTTCTCTGGCCTAGGGCAGTGTTGCAATAGTTTAACTATAGCTCTTCTGCCTTTATTCATATTTCAACTTTTGGAGCACATGCAAGTAATTACAACTGCTTTTAAAAAAAAGGACTGTGGACTTGAAGGCAGTGCAGATTAACACAACTATAAAACTGGGAAGGAGCAGTGTCCTTATTGCCCATTGAGAATCCAGTCTAAAATTATTAGCAAATTTATTAGCAATTAATGGAGCTATCCAGAAATGCCTGCTTGTGGATTATTGATGCTGCCCTAAAGGGTGGGAGTAGAAGGATCAAACAGGTACACATCAAGGTGGAAAAAAGACAGACTTACCAAGTTTTTGGGGGCTGACAGCCCAAATATATGTTTTTCTTTCATTGGCACACACTGTTGCTGTGTTGCCCCCCGATGAAAGCATCTCTGCCTCATAGTCACTTGACTGCGCCAGTATGGCACTGATCTGAGACAAAGAAAGAAGGAGCAAGATTAGAAATGAAAGAGAATGACCTTAAAATCAGGCTGCAGAGCAAAGGAGGCTGCTGCATTACTCAGTATTTATTGTGTTTTGCCCAGCACAGTACCCATACCCTCTGCTGAGGTTCCTCCTTCAAGGGCAAAAAGATCTCTGGGGAACAAGCAAGTCACATGGGAAGTAAAAGGGAACTTGATATACCTGGACACACTTGTTGAGGTAGTTGAAGACATTGGCTATTAAATTAAATTTTTCCCCTCGAGTGACAGAGTATGGCAGGGTGAGGTCCACAAAGAATGGTTGGAATGCTGTCAGGGAAGCAGGTGAGGAGATGCCAAAGCCAGCATCATCCTGCACACAGAAAGCGCTGGCTTTCCATTCTGTGATGCTGTCAGGAATGGTGTAAGAGACATCAACTTCTCCTCTGGAACTGAAGAAAATAAGAAACACAGAATCAGAAATGATCTTTGGAATTTTTCAAGACAAATTATGGAGCGGGCTTTCTGCTTAGGTTAGAACTTCATCTCACTTTCTACAAGGTACCTTTCCATATATTAAAAAAATGTTACAGTGTTTGAAGTAAAGATGAATGTGTTGGTTAATTACATGTTAAAGCACTCAAATACTCAACTTTTAAAATTTAGAAGCACCAATTATTGAAAAACCTGAAAAACCCAACCACACAGATTAGAATCAATAAATTTAGATTAATGTTCTACAACAACATCTGAAGGCACAGTTAAATGGAAATATTCTCATTGCAGATGCTGTTATAGCCTGAAAGATAATAAAATAAACTGAGTTTTTTGCTGCTGAATTAAAAATTGGATGAAAAATAACAAGCTCTTTCTCTCCCCTTAAAAAATACTTTATTTCACTCTTAGCCCCTATTTATTTCTCCCCACCAGAAAGACAGGGAACAGGGCACAGATTATTTGTCTGCAACGGTCATTGATCAAGATAGGAAAGGTAGACCCACATTTACAAAGCAAACGTGTTCCATGGCTCCTTCCTAGAGTCTATTTTAGCTAAATGAATCGACTCAAAAAAGAAGAAAGAAGTGAAGATAAACACACTTACTCAGTGTTAACCAGTTCCCAAATCCAGGTCTCAGGGAAGTATTTCCGAACAGTGCTGAAACCACCACCCCCACCAAAAACCACTGATTCACCTAGAAGTGGGGATATCATCAAAGGATAGTATTAGAGGCATCATGTGAGAAAAATCTGAACTACTGTCAGACATGCTTCACCGCCACAAATGAACATAAGTATCCTGTTTGAGCATTTTTTTATTTCCCCCCTCACCCCCCATATAACGGGGAAGAGTCCAAGAGATATGAGGCTACGTGAAGAAACAATTTCTTATCTATTCTCTTTTCCCATGGGAAAATACTGCAAATATTAGCTATTTTACAAGACATTTAACTTCATTTCATACTGAAAGGTCTTGTCATTCAGTTAGAAAACTGCATTCCCCATCCTCTACAACTGGCTCTCTTTGATTTGCAAATGGGCACCAGCAGCCAGTATTGTTATCAAAGTTCATAAATGCTTTACAATGACTTAGAATCACAGAATCTTTGAAAAAAACATCTAACTAGGGAGCAACCCCTGTAATTCTCTAGTTCAACTTCTTGAAGTAGGACTAACTTCTAAGTCAGATCAGGTTGCTTCTTGTGCAGCTCAGTTTGGAAAACCAGCAGTGATGGAGATTCCAAAACCTCCTGGAGATCCCCTTCTAGTGTACTACAATTCTCATGAGGAAAAGCTTTTTCTTGATGTTGAATCCTTTCCTTTGTGGCAACTTATGACTGCTACTTTTGCTCTTTTGCTGAGCAATCTGACTTGATGGGGAGATAATTGTAACTTTTGCTGAGCTATAAAGGCTTTGGAGACTATGTGCTAAGTGTGCCACACGCTGTGTATTTAATTGAATTATGATTTGATGAAAGGTTCTGACCTGAAAACCCCTGAAAAGCCAATATCAATTTATAAAATAAGCAGCACCACAGTATTCTTTTCTATATGCACCTGAAACAAAACTGATTCTACTGCAAGGACTCCCAGAAGGAAATTACAGGATGCAAACTGGGACACACAGGCCTATTTCCCAAACCCCCCCAATATACTGGCTATTATTTTATACAGGCAACAGTTTTAAAGACCAGGTAGACTGAGACTGGAGATACAGAAGAATGAACCTTCTTTTACCTGAGGCCTTGAGATTGGCGTCATAATAGTTAGAAGGGTAATTTTCCTTATCTGATCTCTCTTCATTGCACAGAACTGGTTTCCGTAGCACAGAGTTGGTGAACACTTTCAGACCCATATCCTAAATGTAGGATAGAAAGAATTTGATAGAAAGAATCCATCAAATCACCCAGGGCATTCAGTAACTGCTAGTGCATACCACTGATTATCATTCCTCATTTTTCCCCTCTCTCATCCCATTTAATCCCATTCTTTCAGCCTTGAATGTCTCAGCTCTACCTTGGCAACTTCTGTATTTCTTATGGAGCAGTGACACCTTGTGTTCTGCAAAGAGCAGTGATGATGAGTCTGATGCTGGCCTTATGTCTTAGGGCACAGGGCCAGTGGCCAGGGGAGTCCAGTGTGTCAGGAACCAAGTGGCCTGCATCACAGACACAGATCCTTAGGGAAAATGCCTGGAGTCATGAGCCAAGGCCATGGTCCTGCTTAGGAAATGTCTACTGAACTATGGGCGGCAGCCCAGTGATTTTCCAGCAGTGATTTTTAACCCTCCTGAGTAAGTGATGAGGGAAAAAAAGGCAGAAATTGGGTGATCAGAGGCTTTAGGCAGTTTGATGCACCAGCTGCCTTCTCTCAGCAGTAAGAACCACCACTTGGGAAAGTTGAATGCTAATGCAGATGGATTCTCCTGGAATCTTTCCCACTTAAAGAGCCTCCCACAGATCACATACCCTGAAAATCCTGTAGACATCTCCATCACGACTGACATTCACAGGTTCAAAGTACAATCCATCAGAAAAGATGGTTTTGGATGGGGTACACTCCTGTGGCCCGCCATCTTCCAGGTTGAGCCCATTGTAGTAATAGCCATATAAATCACCCCCACCAAGCTGGTAGTACACCTGGAGGTGAGAATGACTAGTGTAAGCACAGGGAAGGTCTCAGGCAGGTACAAAATCACAGCTATTCAAGGCTTATGGTGGTTCCTGAGTAATCCTGTAGACTTTGGTGGGCTTAACTAGTGATGCCAACCTAGAAATGAATAAGCAATTTGGACCGAACTGTACCCTCCTCCTTCTGAGCTGCAATGGTTTTGTGGAGTGAACTTGAACAGAAAGCATGGAGATACACTCTTGAGTTAAGCAAAGAGGAGACAAGCTTTACAAGACACTAGCTGTCATTTACAGCTTTTGTTCTGAACCTAAGGCCTGTCTGAGCCGAAAAAATGCAATATTGACATAATCACTCCACAGTGAGGAAAAATGCTATCAAGAATTTACATAAGGCATATTCTTGGGATATATGTTACACTGCCGTGCTTCCCAAAAGCAGTGTTGTACAATCAGTTTCTGTCTTTGAAGCGTACAATTGCCTTACACCTTCCTTTAATCACAGATGGTTGTTTCCAAAGGAAAAATAAAAACACAGTCAGCAGCAGAGACATCACAGGTGGGAACTGGGCGGTTCCTGGCTCAAAAGAGCACAGGACTGGGGATGTGACTTACACTCTCGGCTGACAGCTCCTGCCCAGACCGAAGAAGGACTCCCTGAATGGCCCGCAGGGCACAGTAGGAGTTGGCAGCAGCTTCCAGGTGGAGTCCAACTTTGGAGCCCGGGAGACCCTGCTTCTCAGAGAACCTGAGCTGGACCTGGAAATGAGCAAATCCAAGACAACCGCACGGAAATTAGGTGAATCGGAACGGCACAGAGATCCAGATCTCATCTTTCACCCGCACTGTTCCCGGTAGGACAAAGCTCCCAACACTAGATGGCCCTTCTGGATCCCTCGTGAAAATTCACATATCCCCTCGTCCACCCTGCTCTCTCCACCGTGTGCAGAGTTTGGTCTGAGCCTGACCGTATGTGCCAATCCCAGGGACAGCTTCTCATGATCCCAGACATACCTGCACATTTGCCACTCCTAAATGCCATCCCCAGTGCAGGGCTCTTGATGAGATAATTTCCTGACCATTTTTCAGCAAACCCTGATATATCCTTTAAAAAGAAAGCAAAAGTTCCCACCTTGTTTTTGAAGCATATATCACTGTGTATCCTGGAGCTGTCAGCCACTATCTCTCCGTGAGGATGCACTGTGTAGAGCAGCAGTCTGGAGCTGGGGCCAAGCTTCTCAGTGACAGTCAGTGTGATGGAAAATGTGCCTCTGGAAGCTGAGGAAAGAGCATGGATCAGGAGAGGACAAGCCAGCAAAAGAGCTTAGACAAACCTCAGCTTTGGTGGAAGGACCACATTTTATTCATAACCTACAAGCACCTTTAAAACCCAGGGAACTGGATATCAGAAGATGCATCTCTCAGTGGCTGAGGGACAGCTGCCATCAGCAAGGTAACAGAGACAAACTGGAGGATCAGGGTGCTTTGCAGAGAGAGGTCTACACTGGGAAGAGGTTAAACATGGAAATCTGTGCCCAGTTGCTATGAGAAGAGTGTAACATTGCCTTTGGGTCTCAAAACTAGAACCTCCCACACCAGAGGAAATACAGCGATATCCCGAGTTAAAGGAGAGTTCTCTTAACACTAAGAAATATGAAATTCTTCTCTACATGGGTGAAAACTACAAGGGCATGGACAGGGAATTATGCTTAAGACCAAAGATGGTAAATATGAAACAAGTCCTATATATGGAGAAAGGCTTACTTAAGCCACCTCCTGAAGTGTGCAAATAGACCAGGTTCTACAAGAAAAGTTATTTTTAAAAATGAAAGAATGACGGTCAGGATCACTGTCATTTGTGGGTATTTGGAGACTTCTGAAAGGCCAATGAATTTCAAGAGTTGACTGCTAAATATCCCTTTCAAATGGGACACCTATTATTCTAAACTTTAAAATGTAGTTGGTGAAGACTAAGATGTCACACAGTAACTGTGAGACCGTAAATACTCCTTGGCATTATAAAATAATACAACAAAACAGATGAAGGTTGCATTTCATGTGTTTGGTCACAACAAAATATCTTTCAATAAAATTGATTATGACATGAAGGGTTGGCTAGATGCTGCAGCAAAAGAAAATTATTCTGTGAGCAGTAACAGGTCGTGGGATTTAGGAACTACTACCTGATTTAGCCACAATTCTTTGTTTTCATCACTTGCAAAACTTACTATGCTCTGAAGTACAAGTAGTAATATGGTCTGGAACTTACCACCAGAAATAATGACTTGCTTCTGACCACTGAGAGTAATTTTTCCTTGTGTCATCACCTGGGCATAGAAAAATCTCATGAAAGGGGATCAAAAGCACCTTTTCCCTTCCACCATGAAAACATTTTGAGCATTGTTCTGAGAAGCCTTGAAGGCCATCAGGTTGAGCCATGATCCATAACCACTGTCTGATCACAAGATTTCTGCCTTAGGAGCAACATTAGGACTTACTAGGTAGTAGAAGTTTGCGTGAGTGGTGTTGCTGTAACCTTCTCTGTTCAGGACATAGTGAACATTGATTGTTCGTTGCTGGCCACAGCTGAGCTCCTCTGTCACTGGCTCAATTTTCAGAAAGCTGTTGGTCCGTGAGTAGAAACGCCGGACTAGGAATGAGGCTTGGGGCTCGTTATCAATCCCCCAGATAAAGTCTGCACATTCATGTGGTGCCTGTTTGACCTACGAAACAGAAAACCATGCATGTGGAATCAACAGCGTGGAAAAAAAGAAAATGCAAGGCAGGTGAGAAGCAAAGGCATCTTTTCTGTAAAATATTCTGTTGGGAAACTGATTTTGTGAGGCTGTTTAAGCCACGAGCAAGAAGTGGTGTGGAACATTTTTGTTTCACCAATGCAGAGTGAGCAGCTTTCTGAACACCATTAGTCATCCAGATGCCTGTAGCACATTGCAGTAGGGGGGTTATTTCATTTTTTTTCAGGCTTGGGACCAGTTGCATAAAATGCTGGGACTTACACTGAATTAGAATGGCTTTGTTCTAAACGACAGACTTTTTCTCAGCTCTTTCCATCACACCAGAACAAAGGCATGACCATACAAGAAGACCATGTGATGATAATAGGCATGAGTTTGTGCCAGCAGAAATGCAGGGAAGCAGTCAGCAGCAGTGAAAGATGCTGGCACACACCAAGGCTAGGTGGGGAAGGCAGTGCAGTCTCTGAGGAAGGTCCTCTAACACACTGAATAAAGAGAAGGAAGATGAATGATAAAAGAGCTTCTGAGGGGAGGGAAAAGCAGGGAGGGACTGAAGATCACTGCGACCCAAAACCACAGCTGGGGTGCAGTGTGCCTCTTCTCAGGCACTGGTGTTTTCTCATATGAGTTTTGCAAGTTTACAGGTATTCCTTCTAAACCCTCTCTCCCGTGAAGTATTTATTCATGAATTAGACTGTAGCCTGTGTTTACTTACTGTCAGTTTCAAGCTGGGATCAAAGAAGTTGGACGTGTCAATGGAAAAAGCAGCAGTGCCGTTTCTGTCAGTGGTATAGTTGGCCAGATAATCTCCATTGAGCTCCAGCAGGACAGTGCTATTGGCAACAGGCTCACCATTCACACTTGTCACAGTGATCTGAACACAAGAAATACCCGAGGAATTCAGGAAAAAACAAAGAACAACAACAAAAGGAAAGCTCTGTTTACTGGAGGATGCTCACTTAAACACTGAAGACTGTTGCAGGGAGTAGAAATCAAGAGTGAACTGTATTGAAGAGGCAAATGCTCCTCAATATTTTGAGGGAGCAGGAGTTCTGTAACAGGAAAATTCCCACCAGTGGGAAATTCCCATCGGTGCAGAATAAACTATGTGTCACTGAAGAACATTGATTAACACACCTAAAACAACTAGATGGCTTCGTGGCCACAGGCAACCTGTGGAGGTCAGTAGCACCTTTCAACTCCTACACATTTTTGCACACCCACTGTCTCCATTGCCTGTCAGGATGATGCTGTACAGGTCATCATCCTTTTGGTGCCTGGTTTACCCTGCATGTGTAGGTTGCTAAGAAGAATGTGCTCCAACATCTATTCTGCTATAAGTAAACCTCCCTGGGATTCTGTGATGCAATACAGGGTGAATTCTACCTTTAGTTTAGGCATAACCATTCCTAAAGAGTTTTCTTGGAGACTCCTCTTCCCCACTCATATGACCTTTCACTTATTCACTTTTTAGGCATCCTCTGACTATAGCAGAAAAGAGACCCTGACATGCCAGGTGTGACACAATTTTCTTTTTTTCTCCAGGAGTATCAAGAGAACTATGCATTCCCTGTTATGCAGCATTATCATGGGAAGCTGACAGCACATTCAGGTGACAGCCATACATGGGGCAATACACAGATCATCATGCTGGACCTCAGGGAGTTTGGGTCTAAATGTATCCTCTCATGTACCTACCTCACCATGGTAAGGAATTCCCCTCTTGTAATAGGAATCCATGTTCCTGAACAGCACTTGGTCATTTTCTCGGTTGACTGAAACATAGTCATAGGCCTTCATCTGGATACCTGTGAGACACAGCCAGTACAAAGGAGAGGACACAGAAATCAGACACGGGCAGAGAACTGTTTCTTTTGATAAGCTGTATGGAGTGGTGATGCTCTGGAGGGAGAGCTACACAAAGGAAACCATAATTGCTGCCTGTTTGCCACACAGATGATGAGGCAGGGGACTCCTCTCAGGAAGATCCATGCATTAGCTTTAATCAGTTACTCCCAAAATCCACCTGGTGTTACCTGTCCCATTTTCAGTGACGATGCTTTCTATGTTGAGGCTGGCATACATCATGGCATAGCTGCGGTAAAGCTGGAATTTTTTGATGGAGATGACGGTGTTGAGGCAACCATCCTTTCCCAGCTGAAATAACAGCACAAAGGGGAAAACCCATTTTTCTCAAGGTTTGCAAAATTGCTCCTCATTATACATTAGTGTGTCTCTGAAGAGCTCCCTGCCGACCTTTCTTGCTCCCCAGCTCCCATCCCACATGACTACTTTAGTATCACTTACTCTAGCACCTGGGAACTTCCCTCCTTATCCCCTCTAGTCTTCTCTTTGCTTATACTCCTTCTTAAACCCATCTTGCATGATTCTTGTGTTCTGTGACCACAGCACATAGAGTCTGAGCTAGTAGGAAATTAATCATTCATTTAATATCAAATGTTCTCAAAGACTTGCAGCAGAGACCTGGTGATTAGATTTGGTAAGAACACAGCCCCAGAGTTTCAGAAATTATTACAAATCTACGGTTTCATAAGCTTCTCTCCTTCCTGATTCTTTCTGAGGGAAAAATCAGTCTTTTAGTGAGGTCTTTCAGCATTGGCTGTGAGACAGTGAGAAAAACTACACCACTGAGATTGTCTCTCTGGCATTCCCTTGGAAATTAATGAGGCCACTGAATACTGTTCTACATGTTAGGTAGTAAAGCTGACAGGGAAGAAAGGACTTGTTATGTATCATACCAGTCCGGTGACAGCTTCACAGGTTTTTTTCCACTTTTGTTCACACAGTGGACTATAAAAGCGTTGCTGACAAACATTAATTTGGGCATTCCCTTGCACTGGCTGGCCATAAGTGTACCTAGGAGAGGGAGAAACATGAAAATTCAATCATGTGGATTTAACATGAGATCTGCAAAAGTTGCAGAGCAATGCAGACTCTAAATCCCTCTGCAGTACCCAGAGCACAGACAGAAGAGCAGTTGGGAATTTTAATCAGTCAACCATAGTAGAATTCCCTTCTACCATTTTTAGGCTGTTTCTGCCATTTTGTTAAAAAAAAAACAACCTGTTTCCCCATTGTTTTAGTGCAGTCATTCTTTAAGGTCTGAAGCTGGAAAGTGGTGCTGGAGTCAGGATATTATTCCCTGCAGCTTTTTCTTCCTAGTACCTTACACGAGGCAGAACACATTGCAGAAGGACCCTGCTCACCCTTTTAGCTCCTGGCACCCTGCACTTTGGCAACATCACAGCCAGCTATTGTAGTGATAGACTCTCATTTTCTGTAATAATAAAACACAACAGCTAGCAAGTAGGAAGTGCTTGATTTGGACACACACAAACTCTCCTGGCTTTAATTCTGCTATGTAGCAGGAGAGGAGTTATCCTATTTTATATCATAAAAGTCATAGTTAAAAGGAATTGCTCTAAGCCACATTCTGAACCAGCAGCAGGATCTCTCCTTTCCAGCTCAGCACACCATCCAACACCTGTACTATTTGTTGTGCACAACTGTGTTATTTTCAGCTCTGATACTCACGAAGCACAAACGTTCACCCTGACTTCTTCATCAAAGAAAGAAATCGTCTTTGGCCCAGTGGTTGTCACTTCAAATTTTGGCAGCACTGAGAATGTAATGTGAATATGACTGATCAGCAATTGCATGCCATACACAGGTGTGGGTGGGTGGGGGTGTGGGGGTGTGTGTATGTAAAACAGTAAAAAAAGTTGGCAAAGACATTTTCACGAACAAGGGAGAGGAAATGGATCAAAGAAGAACCTAACTGGGAACTGGCTGTAGTATATTACAATAGAAAAAAAGAACCTTTAGTGGCAAGATGAGTAACTTCTTTAAAATTAAACAATAATCATACTAATAACTATAACAGCCACAGCAAAACCCATGATAAATCACTTTAATCTCTTTTCTTAAAGAAAAATGAGTAATGCCAATATCTTGAACTAGTTAAGCCCCAGAGAACAAAAGTTATTATGCAATCCAGTTGCACTGAAGGAGAAAGGCAAGAGATTAAGTGAAATAATAAAATCAAATAGATTGATGACACCACCTCTCTTCAACTTATCTTTTATCCCAGGTCACCAGCCATAATGACAACATAGCTGGGAAAGACCTGTTTCTCATCATGCATCAGTCCACCCAGCTCTCTCCATGTCTTTCTTTTCCAGGTATAATGTGGAGAATTCAAAGGACTTAAACTATGCACTAGCAGCTTTTATCTGACTTAGGCAGAGCCTCGCTGCTAGCCCAGGGTAGTTTATGAGCCTTTGCTTACCATATTCCTCCACTCTGAAGAACTGGTACTCTTTTTCACCTGAATTTGTCTCCACAGTAATTTGGTAAGACCCCAGAATAGGCTCTGGGATTAGTGGAAAGGAGAGCTGGACGATTCCATGCTTTGATGTTACCTCCAGCCACTGGAAGATCTTATTTTGCTCTGGATCCTGGAAGAAAGAGATGTAGCAAAACCTTTATCACCATTTCTTGCCCTTCTTTCAAGGCCTGTCTTCTGACATACTGGCTAAATGTATGGCAGGCTAAGAGTGCTTTGGGGATGATGACGTGTGCTCTGACTTTCCATCTCTGCTTGTGGATTCAACAAACTTAAGTTTATGTTTAACTGGGGATTAGCTACACTGACAGATGGCCTCAGATCATTCAGAAACAGTTCCTGATTGGGACATAGGTTGTATATGGGACACAGGCTTCCTATCTATAACACTGGTAGCATAAGTCATTCTGACTCAACTGCCTTTGAAAAGCAGGAATATTATGCAGGCCTCTCCCAGAAAGTGCTTGGAGATGTAGCGATGTGAAATGTGGTAGAAGATGATTCATTGTTAGCCCATCCCCATGAGAACATGGCATTTCAGAAAGTCACTATTCTTATGCCTGTGTATGAGAATGAGGCTATTCCACCAGTTATTTGTTGTAGTCCTCCCAAAGTAAGCCTGGATAGAAAACTCTTGTTTGAGCTCTAATGAAAGGCAGAGCAGCAGCCCCACTCTGTCTCTGACTAACAGCTCCAGTTCTGCCGATTTCTTCTCCTCTGGTGCTTGATAGAGGATATTGCCACTGTTCAGCCTCAAATCCATTGGCCTTAAATGGTGTGCTCTGGATGAGTCTCCCTCAGCTGTTAACTCTATGGGGAATGATGAAGCATAGTCTTTCCAAAGGAACTTGTGCTTTAATTTCATTTTGCATCTCTTACCTGAATGATGATTCTGGGATACTGGAGGAGGAAATAAAGGGAGAGAAAAAAATTATCAAAACAACAGTCTAACAGTGGCCATTGATAAACTCTAGAACATAAGGAAAACTGTGAACAGCTTTATCTGGATAGAGAAGACTGGGCTAAGGAAACAATTTACAACTCACGTCTGTAAAAAAGAGAGAATTTTAAAAGGATAACCTGTTTGTGAATTTATCTTTTCTGCAAAAATATCCAGTCTTTTTCTACATATCTAGGACTACAAAATCTGCAATCTGTGAGAGATTTCCACAAGTGCTTTCAGAGCTTTGCCCTCTACAAAGGCAGGGAAATGGTGGAGTGCAAAGGTAAGGAGTTACAACAAATATACAAAAAACACAAAATATAAAAAATATCAGGAATCCTATTCCAGGCCCTTCTTATTCACTATCTAAGTAAGAGAGTCCCAGTTAAGAGGTATCTCAAGAAGGTAGTTGAAAAGTTTTGCCTATCACTCACACTTACCGTCTCCTGAACAGGTCTGAACTGGGTGTCCAAAGTGACCACACGAAACAGCACTGAAAAAGACACAGGACAAAAAAGGATTACAGAATCATCAAGGCTGGAAGAAATGTCCAAGACTGTTTAGTCCAACCATCAACCTGGCATCATCAGATCTCCAAGTGCCACATGCAGATGTCTCTACCATTTATTTTATTAGCAGTGATAAATAATTTTCAATACAGAGCTTTGCCCAGAATTTTTTGGAAAACTGAAGAATGCCCAGAGAACAAGAAAGGATTATCTTAGCCAGTGAAAAAAGAAAACCAAAATAAATGTCAGCTGAAATATTTCAATTATTGCCCGCTTGAACTAAAGCAACCGCTGTAGTAAATGCAATTTACTGCCTTCAATCTTGAAGGACTCCATTCTTTGGAGCATTTCCTAAAAAAATACCTGTTTGTTCAAACCAGTTCAATGAAAAAATCATAGAGAAGGAAGAATTTGTCTTTCTTCTAAGTGTAGACTCTGTGCAGCACTGAAGTATAATTATGCTAAAGAGAAAACTAACTCCACTGCAGCTAGTACTGTCATTTAAATATTGTGATGGAATCAGCACTTGGAAATAGATCAACAGTTAAGGAGAAAGAGTTGTTGACAGGAAATGAGGTGCTTGCTTCATTTTTATATTCGCTTCAAACTTAACCTATTTTTTTCTGTATTTTTAAGGATACTTTTTATGTGACTTTCCTCAAGTAAACCTGACAGAACCTGAGACGCTGTACATTTAATTAACTAAGTACAAACACATGAATTCTACTACTTTGTTGCACTGTTGTGAGTTGGTTCTATTCTTCATTAACTTTGATGATCCCAAACTCAGATGACATTTTTATTCCACAAGAGTAAGTTTCTGTCACCCTTGACCCACCCTTGCACTCAATTTCTCACTTTTCTAGCTGCCTCAAACCCTTCATCCACCTGTTTGTCCTGGCTTGTAGAGGGGTTTGTCTGTCTGGATGAAGACACCACCATGCATATTCTGAATTGCCACTGATCTTCTCTCAGCTAAGTCGACTGTGGCACCTTTGGCTGAGAAGGAAATGAATGCCACGGGATCAGAAGTAGCAGGAGGAACCTGGAGAGGAACAAAACCCGAGAGGAAAAGTGATAAATGAGGCGTGATGAGAGTCCCTGATGCCCAGGGTTTTAGACTCAGGTACTGTCAGCTGAGTCATAAATAGCTTATGGAAAGTCATGAGAAGCCCCACCTTTGTCAGTGAGATAATTTCTGGGAATTTCTGCCGTGGAAGGCCCGTAATCTGTCACCAGGTAATAAGATCTGAAGCTGTGCTCTGCTTACATGCATTTCCCTGCTTAGATGCAGGTTGCCAAAGCCATATACCTTTAACTCTGAAGTGTTTTCTCCTCCTGCATTCTGGAAGATCTCACCTTGAGACTCTTTTTCTTTTGTGTACAGATCTTGTGTGTATACAGTCATGGGAAAGGGAATAACTGTGACCCATCTGGGTTCTCTCGCTTGATACTTAAACAGTTCCATAAGGAGCATGCACCTGTGATGGCAATCTAAAGCTTTTTTCTATTCACTCTGTGAATGCAGATGGAAAGTCTTTCTCTAGCTCCCTTCTACAATCCATAGGTCTTTTTTTTCCTATTTTGTTAGCCTTTCCAACAGTTTATCTTATTTTAAACCCTTTGTCTTCTTTCCTCCACTGACAAGAAGAGTTGCAATCAGAATTATTTCCAGCTACTACACCCTCTTCAGTAATTTCAAAAGAGAAAATACCTTGAACTCGCTGCACTTGAAGAAGTCATTCTGTGTCATGGGCTCCTCAAAGAGAGTGTTTTGGACTGTGCCATATTCCAGGACGACTCTCAGGGACAGAGGCTCGCTGAGGTTGTGGAGCTGCACACAAGCCGTCTGTGGAGCGTCGCTCCGCACAACTGACGGGACCAGCAGCACATACTGCCTGTAAGAACACATCACAAAGTCCAGTCGTGCAGGAGAGACAGAGCAAACAGCAGAGGAAATGACACAGAAGTGCCCTAGGTGTGAAGGAAGACATGACACAAAGCTTGCACAAACCAATGCAAGGATTTCAGTTTCTTTCGATGGATTATAAATAATATGCTAGGAAAGTACAAATGTCAACTTTTCAATCCCTCACAATTCTTTCTGAGCTGAGGGACTGGCATCATTCTATGCAGTGTCTTACCAAGACATACTGCACCTCTCCATTCCAGGTATTTACATAGCTCTAATTAATGAAGTGGCTAAAGCATAGTTGTATTTGTCCTCCCATGACTTAAGTGTGCACTTAAACCTCTGCAGACTTCCCTAAGGAGGAGTGATATTTAGCTTCTTCTTGGGATCAATGAGAAAAATACTAGTTAAGGGTTGCAACAATCTTTAAATTTCTCATTCTCTGAATATCTCTCGGATAAGAACTGTCATAAGTCAATCCACATAATGCACAAGAAGTGATCTTGCTTTTCTATTTTGCAGAAAATTCTGCAAGCTCAATTCTGTTTCCATGCTTCTCCCTGTGTTGTTTCCTTTGTTTCTTTCTTCCATTGAAGTTTTTATTTATACTTTTTCTTTCTATAATCAGGGAAGCCTTCCTTCCTTGGAGTACTCCTCTGAAAAGTATTCCTTCATATTTGCTGTGTTTGTCTAAAACTCTGTTGCTGTCCACCAGTTTGCTACCCAAACAACTCTTTCCAAACAATGCATGACAGAATTCATGAGTTGGTTTTGTAGCACAACGTGAATCACATAATTTTTTCTTTCTAATCTGATCCTTTCCCGTTCTTTTCTCCCACAGCTTTGCCAGCTCATATTGCCTTTATTTTTATTTTCACTTGCCCAGTTCAGGCCGCATTAAATTCAAAGACCAAAATTAAAACAATTAAAACTAATAGTGAATTGGAAAAAGCTAAGCTGTCTTACATAGCGCTTTCATTTAGAATTTTTGAGAAGAAGGTTTAAACTCTAATGTTGGTGTATTTTTGAACACTGTGGCTGAAATCTTCTGTCTGTATAAAGCCATGGACACTGACAGTGCTAATATGAATAATTATTGTACTGGGTTTGCCATTCAGCATGATCTTAGTCCCAGGCACTGTCTGGCCTCTAGCACCTTCCCATACACCCTGCTCTCTCTGTGCTGCTGATGCATATCAATCCTAATTATTAGTATTACTTGTTCATCTAGTCCTGAGTCTCCTTGCCAGTTTACCCATGCACATCACACTTCAGCTACTCAAGTTCCAGGTTTCTGTCATTCACACCACATTTCACAGCAGTTTTATGATGGAGGGCACCATTCCAAACCATCCTTCAATGCCATCTACTTCCAAGACAACACATTTAAGGATCTATGTCTCAAATATCCTGTTTATTATATAGTGGTGTCCCAGAGGAAATAAGCTGGTGGGGAATACAATAAAATATATTATCATAAAGACACAAAATGTGTGACCACTTACGTTTCAGATGACACTGTGGAAAACCAGTTCAAGGACAGAATACAGAGAAGAATCCTTGACCACATGTCTGTGCACGAAGAAATAGAGAGACTGATCTCCAGCTGACAGCCTGTCCCTGGTTTTTAAATTGGCCTGCAATGATGCTCCTCCTCCACAGCTTCAATCACAGTCTAACAAAAGATATTTGCATAAAATTTGCATACGTTCAATTTCCTCACTACTGTCTGTTCTCAACTCCTTGAACTCCCAAGCAACAGCTTTGGAAAGCTCTTGTATTTCACATAGCTCTGTGAGGTATTGCCAGCCAAACCGGTTCCTGCCTATATGATTGTTTCATTGAAGTTTACCTCTTTGATTATCATGTCATCGGCTGAAGATTCTTTAGCTTGTTTCCACTTGTCTCAACTTGTTAATATTTGCCACTGCTTAAGTATTTCCTTATTCTGCAAAGGTGTCCTGTAGACACATCACACAACAGAAATAATCACAGCACACTGCTTTTTCATGTCTGCATGGGAGCCAGGACGGGTTAAAACATGCCAATACAGCTACAGTTGCATTCAGAATGGCACTAAAGGAAACTCCTAGTGGTAATCCGGATTTCTTACTGCAGACACAAACATTGGGCAAGGAATGATGTTGGCTAGTGGTCTACAGTTTTTGCCAGTGGTCAGGACAAGTGTATTTCTAGGGAAAGGAATCTGATAGCATCACTTCATTTGTTCACTCATCTGTCTGTCAGTCTACTTTTTCCCCCCTCATCCCTGCTCCCCCATTAAATGACTTGTAAGTTTGTTGGTGAATTTTAGTAAATCTGAGAAGTTTCAGAATAATTAACATATAGAATCACAAAATAATTTAGATAGAAAGGAACTTCCTGACATGGTGTGCCTGAATCTCTCATTTTAAGCAGGGCTAGCTTCAAAGAAGTCATGCTTTGAGTATCTGGAGGAATGGAGAGCCTACATCATCTCTAGACATCTGCTCCCATGCTTAACCATCCATGCTGTGAACTTCTTTTCCTTAAATCAGAATTTCCCAATTTATAGCCTGTGTCCACTTTTTCTTGTCCTTTCACTGTGCACCTCCAGGAAGAATCTGCCTCTTTCTTCTCTGTAATCCCACTTTACATTGCAGAAGACTTAAATTATGTCCCTACGTAGCCTTTGTTTCTCCAGGCTGAATTAAATTAGTCTGTTTCCTTCTGTAGGTTTGTCCCAGTCCCTGATCATCCCAGTGACCTTCCACTGGATTCCCTTCAGTCTGTCAATGCCTGTCATTTTCATTCCTGAAGTTCTGGATGCAGAACTTCATTGTGGTCTCCCAACCACTGAACAGAGGGGACGAATCAGTTTCCTAGACATGTTGGCTAAACTCTTGATAATACTACCAAGGAAACAAAATAATCTATAGTAATTGGGGATTGGATTCACACCCTTACATAGGAAATGGAAAAAAAAAAGAGACAATCTGAAACAAAATAAGGTAGGCCAGACAAAAATAAACTGCAGCCCTGGGGAACTAACAGGCAATACCCTTTCTACTTTGTCTTCTCAACCAAACAGATGATGAATGGGAAGAGGAAGCTGAATATATTCCAGGAGTAATTAGGAACATTACAAAGAGCTGGGGCACTGAAAAAGGTATTGAGCAATGTAGAGAGAGCATGAAATTATATCAGTGGTAAAGGGTATGAGGAAGAAATGAGGACTACTATAGCAATGTGATGTAGAAATTGATGTGTGCCTGCTAAAAGCCAAATTCTACCTATTTCAGCTTTAATGGTAAAATGTATTCTTTCAACCATCTAGCTGATGATTCAGCCACAATTATTTATTATTAAATAATAAATGTAATAAAAAATTAAATGATTGTTTCCATCAGCATAGATGATGCTTAAAACTACCTATGCCTAATCAGGTTACCTACTCATCTTTCCTAAAACCTTTCTGATGACCAAGTTGGGACACAAAGGAAAATACCTTGGTTGCTATTGCAGCTACTATTCCCACTGTGTTACCAGTGAGAAACGTGACACAAAGCTTCCCAGAACGATGTGGCCTTACAGTAACAATGCTGAGTGGCAGGTGTGTGCTGTGCAAAGAGGACAGTCACCCTGAAGGAAGCTGCTTGCAATAGCTGAAATGATGTCAGAAGACAGTTAACAGTATGTCATAGATATTTGCAGCTTTGAAGTGCCTCAGACCCCATCTCTTACTTTAAACGGGTGCTAAGTAACAGGCCAAAAGAATTAAGGAAGGAGGAGGAAATAGCAAACAACCCCAGGGTCCTAGCTTACATTGCTCCAGAAGCTCACCCTTTATTTAAGTGCAGTGTGCCTTCAGCAGGATGGTAAGAGGGCTTTCTTGTTAACAACCAGACATGGAAAAGAAAAGGATTAAGTGTTTGAAAAACTGAAATCCTGGAAGGAACTATGTTCAGAAAAGCACATGTTTCTCTGGAAACAAGCTGTTGAATTCATTACTTTAGTCAAACTACTGATTCCAGGGGACCTCTTTGTATTTTAACAATGTTGTGATAAGAACACATCAGTACCAAGACAGGCATAAAATTCTTAAGATCCCAGTGCAAGGAGGAAGTCTTTGGTAGGAAGAGAAAAAGAAGAAATTTTCATTTTTATGATTAAGAAACTAGGAGCCAGAGAGGATAAATCTAGAAGCACGGAGGTCAGGATTTAAGGTGAAGAGACAATGAACCTCACACTATGAAAGACACACAGAAAGTTCCTTGATACTGGAAATCTTAAACCAGTCTGTGGACTCACTTTGTATTGGCATAACAAAAGATGTAACTGGATATCATAGTTTGGCTAGAAATTTGATGAAATGAGGAAAAGTGTCAATTTCAAGACCAAAGCAATGTAAATACAGATGTATGCTTGATTTTCAAAGTAGAATCCTGTCACATGCCTTTTGGACAGCAGAAAATAAACATGTCTTCAAGTCACTCTGTACAGACTTCAGAAAGTTACTGCATTGGCTCTCTGTTATTAAGCAATTTTATATGCACATATTTCCCCCCCCTCCATTTTTTTTTCTAGATGAGTCAAAGTGGTGATTGGAGTTGCATTGAAAAGATGTTTTTCACAAGTTAATTTTCTTTCAAATAAAATTGAATTTGTCAATCCATTTTATCAGACTAAATGCACTTGCCTTCTTTTCTTTTTCCAACTGGGCACACATACAGGCAGGGCAATGTGAAGTTTTTCAACCAAAGCTGAATCTACTCATTTTCTGTGAGTATTTCAGTGTTTAGTATGTGCACTGCTGTAACAGAGCATTCTGTGAGCCTGTGACTCGACACATACAATACCCCAAATTAGCTTGTGTAGGCTCTGTCAAATACTCCTACACAAACATTCCTACACAAACATTCCTACACAAATATTCCCAAAATGCCCAGCATATCTGCATATGCAGAATCTAGGCACTAGATACAGTCACAAATTAGAAAATAAAGCAGTTGAACAATATCCATCTGGCATGCAGAATGCTGCATAGTCTGAATGTGGAGCTGAGACATTCAAATTCTTGGTCAGTAAGGATCTAATTCATGCCTGTTTCCCATTTTTGTCAGAGAATCAGCAGGAAGTTAATGAGAAACATGAGCAGCTTTTAGCAGTGAAGCCTTGGATTTTCCAGACGAGTGAGTAATATATAATTACTTGTTTCTGCACTATGGCTTCACTTTATATTTGCTTAACACTGCATAGCAAGGACTGTAAGTACTTTCTAAGTCCTAACTTCACCTGAGATGACGTGCAGGCAATCCACCACACCCCATACATTATAATACCTGTTTCATTGTCTGATTTCTTTACCTGCTAGAGGTGGATATGGGAGCCCCAGCTCCCACTTGATTTAGGCAAACACTCTCACAACAGTCCCAGGCTATTTACTAAGATGTGATTTACTCAGGAAATTATAATCTGATACATGCTTTCCCACAACACATTCATCAAATGCACTGTGATGAAACATCTTGTTTTAAAAAGCCAACATATCTCTGAAAAAGGTTGTACATGTCTTAAAGTTTACATACTTTGGATAAATTTGCCCACACAGCCTTCTATTTTTTCCAAGGCATATCTTTTTCTGCAAGCTTTTAGGTTTGCAAGTGAAAGTGTTTCTCAGAATGTTCGCTGGCAAGAAGCCACAGTGTGATTGGTAGAGTACTCTGTATCATTTCATGCTGAATGGATGGAACATTTTTCTGATATTGCTCATTTTCTGTAGTAATAAAGATCGGGTAATGTTAAACATTGTAACACTGTTCTGTTGAGAAGAGCAAAACATAAACTATACAGTACCTGAAAGGTCTTTTTTGCAGATAGACTGTTAGTAAATTAACTGCTAAGCTTTCAACACCATATTTATTGAATATGTTTTAGTTCTGCTTCTGAAAAATCAAGTATTGCAGCCCAGTATGTCAGGAAACATTTGGAATACCAAACAATTTTCTTTATCTATAAACTAATGAAATGCATACAGACATTCTTGCTGTATCTAAATGATGGAAATAGTAGAGTGTAAACATAGCAGGCCAGGCTAAGAAAAAGAAATATTTAAGAAAGACCAGCAAAGACAATCAAAATCAGTCATCAGTCTTTCTACAGCAACAACAGAAATAGGAAGCCTGCCAGAGAATCCACAGGACCATGTAATGAGAAGAATAGATGAGATCAAGCAGAGTGCAGGAGCAGTGCAAACAATCACTATTGTTACTTATTAGTTAATAATTAATCTAATTATTAATTAATATTACTGTATTTAAATTAATAGCTTGACATAAAAATAATTTATCATAAAACAAAATACCCAAAAATCTGTGAAGAAGACAATTTTAATACAGTAATTATTTTGCTAACATTCTGAATTAGCTCAAAATCTTGAAAAAGAGTGACATATTCAATGCTAAGGTTTGATTGTTACAGACCTTTGTCGTAAGAAATCATGAACATGTATTTTATTTGATCACAAAGGACAAAAATGCGTGACAGTGAGTCTTTTAAAGAGTAAAAGTAATTTTTACTTCAGTAGAAAATCTTTCCTGTCTTCACTGTTTTCCTTGCTCCCTTATTCATATTGTTCTGTGCTTTAGGTCAACATGGGCAGGCTGACTCACGAGGCTTTAAAGCATCCAGACAGTAATGGAGTTAAAATAAAGAAACCTATTTGAGAGCTTCCTTTTTGAAATGTCATCATCTCAACTTGTGTGTTCTGATACAAAGAAAATGAACCAGTTCCCTCCAGATTGAGGTTCTGAATAATCTCCTACTCCTTGTACTTAAAAGACCTCATCTGGGTTTTACATCTTTTTGTTTTTTAAAGAGAGCAATACATGAGCCCCCACACTAGTCCACTCAAACCCCTCCCATTTCATGGAATCCTCTGGTTTTACCCTTTCAGAAGCATCCAAACTCTACCAGTCAAAGCAAGAGTTTGCAATCTTAGAGAACTGAAATTGATACCCCAAAAACCATTGCTGCTTTTGCTTCTTTGAGTCAACCCAGTTCTGGGCCCCTCAGTTCAGGAAGGACACTGAGGTGCTGAGCCATGCCCAGAGAAGGGCAATGGAGCTGGTCAAGGGTCTGCAGGGTAAGTCCTACAAGGAGTGGCTGAGAGAGCTGGGGTTGTTTATCCTGGAGCAAACGAGGCTCACAGGAGACCTCCTCACTCTCTACAGCTGCCTGAGAGAAAGTTGTGGCCAGGTGGGGTTGATCCCTTCTCCCAAGCAACCAGCAACGGGATGAGAGGAAATGGCCCCAAGCTGTGCCAGGGAAGATTCAGGCTGGACATCAGGAGGAATTTCTTTGTGGAAAGGGCTGTTAAACATTGGAATGTACTGCTCAGGAAAGTGGTGGAGTCACCATCCCTGGAGGTATTCCAGAAACAACTTGACGTGGCACTTTATGCCATGCTCTATTTGACAAGGTACTGGACAGTCGGAGGTTGGACTCGATGATCTCAGAAGTGTTTTCCAGCCTTAATGATCCTGTGATCCTTGCCAATAGATATTTCACAAGATCTGCTCAGGCTGAGGCTGTAGTTGGTCCACGTGCCAGGCAAGATCTGCTCACCCTAGAGCATCAGCTAGAATTGAGTTGGAACAAGAACCTGTGGGCAACTATTCCCCAGCTGCAAGGTCCACAGAAACAAAAGGACAAGGGGACTATGCCATGCAGGTAACCAGGCATCTTGATCAAGAAACTTCAAACTGTAAACACTACAAAGACCAGATCATATTATGGATAACCTGAGAACTAGTTTACATGGTCTTATGTGCTGCCAGTTGTTCAGGAGAACTAGTAGTTCAAAGACAGAAGAGATCTTGTATAAAGTGAGGTGATCCCTCTTTGTATGTTAAGACCTCATTTTTCCAGTCTTTTAAACAATGCATGGCTCCAAGACAGGCCTCTCAACTCCTAGATTTCCTTTTAGTACAAAGCATTTTTCAGGGATGTTATTTAATCTAACAAAGGCTTATAGGCTTTCTTCTGGTAATGTGAAACAACTGCCACATGCAGTTTCAAGTCACATGCACCTGCTTGTTGTCTGCTGTAATTCTTCAAGGGGCAGCACTTGATCTAACTAATTTACAGGCAAAAGAATGCTGGAGAAGGCTTTAAGAGTGACTCTTCAGGCAGCACAAATAAGTCTTTTATATTCCTCCTCATTTTTCTGAAGAGCCAGTCATTCGTCCAGTGACCAGGGACCAAAGCCTCTGCAGATTGAATCACTTCGTGTGTCCATCTCACTTTTTCCAACTAGTAAGATCACACTGTAGGTCATTCCCTTAAGGACCTTGCATTTTCTATGAGAATCACTTTTGGTGGTACAAAGCCCTGGCAGCTGTTGATGCCATTTGGGATCATGGGAGTGATCTGTGTGTCTGTGTAGAAGATCTATGTGGTGGCCAGGCATTTATGTGTATCTATGGTGTGTGTGTGTGTGTGTGTGTGTGTGTGTGTGTGTGTGCAATGTGCCTACTAGGAATAGCATCCTCAGCCTCACTACGAGCTGCACCAGGAATTTCACCTTTGTTGGCTGACAGATTCTGCCTTCCTTAACACTCTTCTGCACAGTGTCCTTTAAAAGACACATTTAAGGACTCAAACACAAGAAGAGGGCTCTGTCTTCTATCTGATTAGGGAAGACATTTCAGTAGAAGGGATGTTGAAGACATGATCAGAACTTGAAAACACGTTACACTGTTTGGAGACTTCTATGTAAACTCATTATTCCAGTCTTTTCCTATGTGGAAGAGAAAATGAGCAGAAGCACCGGTGTCCCAGTCTCTCTATTTGCCGATGTACAGGGCCAAAAAAAAAAGTTGCATAAATTAACAAAGAAATGCTTTGATATACAATTTGTATTCAGTGCTCCTGGAGATCCTCACATGTAACTGCATGACTGAACATGGGGAGCCCTTACACCGAAGAAGACCACGTCTCTGGAGGCAGCATTATAACTAAGTAGGGGCTTTACATTTCTGTTGCCAAGAAACATGTCAAACCTTTGCAGCAACAAGTGGAATAAGAGAATAAGTGTAGGTATGGCCCAAACCTGCATTTTTAAAATGCATCTTTACTTTTACTAAAAGTGCCTTTAATTGTATAACCAAGACTCATTCCCTTCACTTATATTAGTAATTGCTCAAATTTTCTGTGAGCCTGAAGCTGAAAGGAGCAAATGATCTTTCTCTCAAAAAAGTGAATACACTTCAATCAATGCTAAAAGCAAATGCTTTGAACCACTTTGAGCTTAAGGAAAGATTGACTATACCAAGAAGTGGCCTATCTCACCTTCCAGTCTAAAACCAATTTTTCTGGGTGCTGGTGCTGCAGTACAAGGAGGGTATTTCTACATGCTCCTGTTAATGCCAGATGTATACTTATTAAAATCCTGGATCACATTGCTGTGTTGCAGCCTTCTGACCCTAGTTCAAATAAAACAGAAGAAGAAAAAACTGTTCCTGAGTGAATACAAGAACAAGTCCAGCTACATAGCTCAGGACTCTCTTGAACAGCTGGGAATGAGGTCCTCCAACCACAGACCAAAGCAGAGCTGGTTTGGAGAGGATTCTGCAGTAAAGTCTTCTCCAGACCTAGTGAACCACACTAACAAGGTGTGCAGGAATGGTATCAGCTTGGGAATATAGTCTCTGGATGACTACCTAGTAATTAATAAGCAATCATGCACGGCTCTTGAAACATCCCCAGCCATCCTGGGGTTGTCAGGAATCGGGAGTGGTGGCCATGGGTGTGGTGAAAATGCAGACAAGCAAAGATAAACTAAATGCACGCAGAACTGCCAAGGCCAAAAGCTGATGTTAGGCCTCAGTTTACCTTGGCATTCCCCATCCAAAGCCACAAAACCAGAGCTCTGCCTCCACTCTAACACCTAACCACGGAGGTGACCACAGCCAGCAAGAAAAAGGCCAGCTGCCAGCTAAGGCTTACACAAATGAAGTGGTCAGCCCTGAGAGCTATTGCTATTGACTTTTCTAGTCCCACCCAAACCAGAGGTCTCTCTTTAACACCGAATCAACACTATCATCTGAGCCTGTTGAAAGGTTACAAAGTCAAGATTAGGAACCTAAATGCACCATGACACTCTGCAAGTCTCCCCAAATAGAGATACAAAATTGAAAATATCCAGTGAGTATTCCCACGGAAAGGTGCCAGAAAAGTCTTATTGGCTTTTGCTTTTTCGCCTGTAGCTCTTCAGCAGCAGCACTAACACTAAAGGCTATATGCTTGCCTGGCCAGCTAAGTGTGCAATCACACTCTCTGACTTCAACAGAGATAGAGCTCCAAAACCAAAAAGGCCTGGTGACTACTCCAACACAAAAGGTGACAGAACAGCTGTTCCTGGCCATGTCCTTCCCCATATAGCCTTTCAACAGTGCATCCAGATGGGAATATGAAATTGCCTGGCCAGCTAAATGCATCATCACACCAAATAAGGCCAGATACTCAAAACACCTGGCGATGACTCCAAAACAAGAGGTGACAGATCAGAAAGGTATTGCTGCCTTTACCTTCCTGCTGTAGCCTGCTCTTTCCCTGTGCATCCTACATACTGCAGCACTGACACTGGAGTCATGCACTTTCCTTCCTGATTTAAGTGCACAATCACATTTTTTCAGTTTCAAATGACTCGTGGTACTGGGTGAGTTCACCCGGGCTCTTAGCCTGTGCTGGTAGAGCAGTTTACAGCCTGCAACAGGAGAATGAAAGCCAGCAAGAATTTTCTCTCCTGGCACTTTTGTGTGGGAGCAATCCATGAATGTTTACCATTTCCAAGCTTAGCTGCTGGCTATTGAAAAAACAAACAGGATTGCACATTTAAGTGAGAAGGAAAGTGCATGCCCCACTGTTTCTGGTGTGGTTTACAGCCTGTGTGAAGAAAAAAAAAAGAGCATGCAACGGCTTTCTGGCCTGGCAGCTTTTCTGTGGGAGCAGTGGCTGGACATTTTCGGTTTTGGAGCTGGAATCTGACACGAGTAATTACTGCTATGTACACTGAGGTGGGAAAGGAGAGCACAAAGCCCCAGAGCGGGTGGAGCAGTTCACAGGCTGCAGTGAAGAGTGAAGATGCCGGGATGTTTTCTCGGGAGCAAGACGCGCTCGGCTTTGGAGCTGCCCTTGGGGTCCGTAAGGGAACATCGCGGCACACGGAGTTCGATATGCGAGTGCCTCGCCCCATCTAGTGGCTACACCGGGCGGAGCCGAGGGCAAGGGAAAATCCAGCAGCAGCTTTCGTTCTGCAGCATCTCCTGGGGCTGTGCTGCAGCTGCTGAGCACCGCAGCAGCAGAGGCAGCAAGAACGCCTGCCAGAGCCAGGGTTTCCAGTGCCACCCCAGCAGCTACCGTGCCTGCTAGGACAGCAGAGGCAGCTGGACAAGACCTTTGAGTGTCTTCCAGTACCTAAAAGGGAGTTTCAAGAAGGCTGAAGAGAAACTTTTCGCAAGGGCAAATAGTGATGGGACAAGGGGAAATGGTCTTAACCTGAAGGAGGGTAGGTTTAGATTACATTACATTCCTCACCTTCCCTAAACCTTCCCACTGAAGGTTTTTGGAAAATTCTGTCAAAATCTGGGATAAGTTCAGAGGTGAGCAAAATGATTTTGCATGGTGCTTAAAACGATTGATAATAATAATGTTGTTATTTCAGTTCCTGCAGTACATAATCACAGAATCAGAACCACAGAATGGCTTGAGTTAAGAAGGGCATGAAAGATGATATAGCTCCAAGACCCTTGCCTTTGGTAGGCATGACATCCACTAGACCAGGTTGCTCAAAGCCCCATCCAACCTGGTCTAAAACAGTCCCAGGGACAAAACAGACACAGCTTCTCTGAGAGACATGTGCCAGTGCTTCATCAGCCTCATAGGAAAGAATTCCTTCCTAACGCCTGTTCTAAACCTTCCTCTGTCAGTCTGAAGCTGATGCCCCTCGTCCTGTCACTCCATGTCATTGTCAAAAACCCCACTCCCCTGCTTTGGAGCCTCTATAGCTACTCAAAGGGACTCTAGGGTCTCCGTGGAGCCTTCTCCAGGCTGAACAATCCCAACTCTCTCAGCCTATTTCTATAGCAGAGGTGCTCCAGCCCTCTGATCTTCTTCATGTCCTCCTCGGAACTCGCTCCAGAAGGTCCATGTCCTTCTCTCGGCTGGGGCAGCAGAACTGAACAGTTCAGTTTTATGTGATTCTTAGAGTGTCACATCCTCTTGTGCAGTTCAGACCAAGGTAGGTCCTTCCCAGGATCAATGATGAGTGCTCTGGAGCAATCTCTCTTTTCAAATCTCCTGTCCTTTGCAAAGCCTTTCTTAAAAAAGATATGTTATGAGACTGATCCTATCACACAGACTAGTGTTCCCTGATGGTGCCAAGAATTATTTTTTGTTTCCTCCCACTGAGTGCACCTCTGTGTTTCTAACAAATGAGCTATTGTAATTCACACAACTCAGGTTTAGTCAGCACACTGTCAGACCTTGTTTATTGTGCCTGAGTGCTGTCAAGCTTGTTTATTGTTTTATGTCCTTTCAGGCCTTTTGTAGGAAGGCACAAAGAGCCTCTCTTTCAGCACGTACACCTCTCTATCAACAAAGCTCTGAGTAACACTGTCATCCTTCCTCTGCCTGGTGGCTTGTTAAATAAAACTCATGTTTTGCCTCCATAGATGAAGAAGACCCAGAGAAGCTGACACATTTCTATAATACACTCAACACTAAAATATGTTAGTTTGCATGACTTTTCTCAAATTTAGGTCAGCAGAGACTCAACAAAAAGTCATTTATAAAGAAAAAGGTTTTATATATTCTTTAAAAATTTTTCGTACTAGTCAAGGGTTCACTCTGAGTAAATGCTTCAGAGGAATTTCAGTAATCACTTCAGCTGTGCAAATCTTTTGAGTCTTGCTCAAAGAGGCAATGTTGAGATAAAATAAAGATTTATTTTTCGAGGGATCTACGGGTCCTTTCCCAAAGCTACCATCAAGATTTGGGCAACTTCTTGAGATAAAATAGAAACACACTCCTCATCCCCCGCACAAATCCTCCCATCACTTGCAGTGGTGACCTTTGAAAAGTGGGTTTGGAGAAGGATGGCTCAGAAGTTTGGCAGCACATCTGTGCTGACCTTTACTGAGATGCTGCTCGCTGTTGAGCTGTCATCACTGTGCAAGTTCCCGCTCTTGGTGCACGTCAACTGCCCTGGGAGATGCTGGGGCTTAAATCTCCCCTGCACAGCTCGTGTCACAGGGCAGCTCTGCTCCTGCACATTAAGAACACGAACAAGCCAAGAACCAGAGCTCTAATTCCCTAACCACCCACTTGAATATATATAACTGTTTGCCTAAGGGCTTTCATTTAGGGTTTGACCCTCTGTGCTAGTGGTGGTATTCATGCACCTATTTAGCTTTGTGTGCATGACTGTCTGATGTCAATTAGCTCACTCTGATAAATGAAGTGCAGAACGTAAGTAAATGATTGCAGGAAGAAAGTTTAGATCCTGTTTATATCTTTCTTGTCTTTGAAGGAAAATAAACTATTGTCTCATAAATCAGTCTCTATGAAAAACTCATCATATCATTTTGTCATTGTGCAATAATATTGCTGCTGCTGCGGCAAGAGGTCACAATCTGAGGGCTTGAGCCCTCATTCTACATTTAAAACTGGGTCCAAAATGTCCAGAATGAGGAAGAAGTGTACAAAGTTCAGACATTGGGAAAAACTTTTGTGACATTCAAATTAGAACTTGATGCCAGAGTTTTACCACTGCTTTTGGTTTTGAACTTGTTAGAAAAATATGTTAGGTTACCAGCACGTAGTGTAAAGATAATTTCATGAGATGTAGAAATCAGGTGGAATAAGGGCTATATTTCTTCTTGAACTATGTTGAAGTGCTCTTTCTAGATGTGGCAGGTATTTGTAACCCAAGAGGTACCATGCACCTGAAACTGTGGTCACCCATTTTCTGATGAGACTGATCTATTTTGTCCCTCTCCCTTTTCAAGAGGTCCATTTAGCATAATGTTGTGAAGGACAGAGAGGGAAGTAGTTTACTGTATTAATCCCTGCTTTGGTATTTTAGTGAATGGGTCAGGGTTATAATTCCTTTTCCATACATACAGTAAAAAAATCTTTGCCTTCTCTAAAGACTAATTCTATTAATTGCTTTGACTTTTCTGTGTTGCCCTCGTTTATCCATTCAACTTCATTGTAACAATATGGTAGAAGGTGATTTTCAATTGATTTTTAAATTCCTTCTACCTTAAAATTAAAATAAAATCCCTTTCATCCCACTAGTTTATTAAATACTGTATGTCAAAGCCAGGCAGTAACTATTCTCACTGTTATGAATTTTTGTTTTGATGGAAGGCATACATGGAATTTCTCTCCTGGTGCAGCTTGAAGAATCCAACTGATTTATAGTGACCTAAGATTCTGGAAAGTGTGTAATCTTCTCTTCTACATTATCATCCTGTCCTCAAACCTTCTACCTACTCAGTGCTAATCATTTTCTTGCTTAAACATCTGGTCTCTAGACAACCAGAAATTGCACTGAAATATAAGCTGTGAGGTTGCTCTTCAACCTCTCACATTATCACTCAATAACAGATATCAGAGAGACTTTACTTTGAATAAATATTGTATGTATTGCAATGTCTGGAAATCTTTGTCCTTTGCTAGAAAGTAGGAGATACCCAGCTGCAAGACCAAAACTGTAAATATTTGAGACTAAATTGCAGAAGATGTGCTATTTGAATGGTAATGGTGGGATTTGCCAGATTAAATATAAACATATTTGATGGTGGCATTTGTGTCTGAGCTCACTTTTTTTGTTGCTGGAGAGAAAGAGGCACTTTCAGAGACTGATTGTAGAGGACTCTGATCCAGAAATTGATCTTTATTCCATACAATATTATAGACTGGGAAGGTCTGGAAGAAGTTACCTGAGCCCCCATTCAGTCTCCTTGGGTGAACCAGGCACTCCTGGACCTTCCTTTGGAAAGGGAAAGACCAAGTGCTGTGTCTAGTTCAGTAGAAAAGACATGCACAGATGGATAATCCCTCAAAAACTGATGGTTCTTTGTATCTGACTCTTCATTTCAGCTTCTGAAAAATTATGTACCTGCCTTAAGTTGTCCTACTATTGGCCACGGAGAGAGAAAATAATCTCTAGAGATCATCCTTTCTGCCCCCAAATATGTTAAACTATTTCTTAGTGATGTGACTCCACTGGAGGTATCTCTGTCTCTCTCTTGGTTATAGACCAACACCTCAAAATATCGACCCAGCTTTAAGAAGGATGGAGCGAGATGGGATTAAATCTGACCATTATCAGACCAAAAATCAGACTCCATCTCTGAAAAAAGATTTTCATAAGATGACCCTGAAAGTGATCAGATTCCAGACTTAATTAGTTTAAAATTTTATTTTAAAAAAAGTTTTAAAAAAAGGAAAGTAAAAGAGAAATTATTCTTTACCAAAATAAAGACTTAGAACGTGTTTCTGAACAATGTGACCCCGTGTAGTTTAGGTAGAAGAGATTACCTACATGTAGGGAAAAATATCTGCCAGTGACAAGCTAAGATCAGATTTCCTTAAATGGTTAATTTGATTCAAAAGTGACATAAAAATTCTTCCAAAGGTAGAGAGAAAATGGGAAGACCTAATGACCAGAAGATCATCAGTCTTCTCTCCTGCCTGCTATTATTATTTTTCCATCAGAGCCTGATGGATAAAATGCATCTTAAAAATTCAACACTCCACTCTGATGGCAACAGGAAGAGTTTTCTTTCATTTGCAGTGTACACCAGGATATTATCTTGACTCTCAGGATTGTAAATGCTGCTGCTGTCATATCACAGCTTTAATGGGCACTTAAAGGGACTACTTGGGTAAGCTGAATTCTGTGTTTGAAAGGCTCTTTGGAGTGCTGGTTATGTCACTAACTACTCCAAGTGCATAAGAAAGTAAATATTGTGGAAAGGAATAAGGGGACAACCATGTGTAAATAGGGGAATTGCTTATGTGTCTAAAACACAATTTCAGATGACCGATTGTTCAGTATTATTATTCAGTTCCTACATATCATTAACAGCCTCCCTTTGTAATCTGCATATTTTTCTAATATAAGAGTCCTTTGATCATACTCCACTCTATTATGGTTGGTTATTTTTCTAATTACCAGAATCATTGCACCATTATTTCTGCTGTTAATGATCTGTGATTTTTTTTTCCTTTTGGATGTTTTTCCCAGCACAACACAACACATTGCTGTAATGGATAGTATCATTTTGAGAACCAAATAAATTTTTCCAATAACTGTTTCCTGATAATTTCCCATTTTCTGTTGAAGCCCAGACACAAGTTTGTAATCTCTCTTGGTTTCAGAACAGTGTCTACATGTTCTGGAATTGCTGAGACTGAACACATTCTCCAGTACCAGTGGTGCAATGATTTATACTGGATCCTTTTAAGACTGACTCTTGGTGCTTTGCATGTGCTCAACCAGTTGTACTTGAGCTTAGGTGAGTCTCATGTCTTCTTCAAATCTCAAGCAGTGTTTTAGAAGTAAATGAGATACTTCAAGCAAAAAATGGCACATTTTGAGACTGGAATGCCAAAACTAGAATGCAATAAACCTGAATTCATTCAGGAAAATATCTGCTAGGAGTCAAAACTGAGAAAAAACATTTCCAAGCACAGACAATAAGAGAAAATAGAAGAGCTTATAAGGAAGAATATGTATGGGTTTTATATTGTTTATAAGAAAACAAACCCAAATACAGTGTTTTAGATATCTCCTGTATGGAAGAAGCACAAATCAAGTTTGGAAGCACAAATCAACTCTTAGTTCAGTCTTTGAAATATGGATCAAAGTCTGCACGACAGAGGCATCAACTAGCTCTGCTCTGCTTATATTTCTTGAAGGCATCTGCTTTGTATCTCATTGAGACTCCTGCAAAATTGTTTTCTGCTATAAATTTGGAGTCACTTTTTCTTCCCCTGAAAATGAAAGACGTAAGGTGCAACTTACTAGCAAACCAATAATTCCTGGGTCTGGCTAAGACTGTGCTACTCTAAAGAGTGACTGCTTCTTTCTAGAATAGAGCTGGTGAAGCTGTGGTCGATAAAGATTAATCCTATCACACATATTGCTGGTTCAAATTATCAAAGTAGAAACAGATAAGTTATATCAACTTGAAATGAAATTTTTAAGCCATTTTCTGTTGAGGTGGACAAATAAAACAGTTGAGTTAACTGTACAATCTGATCTATTTAGATCAGAAATCAGTAGAAACCAAAGTGAGGATTATGTGCCACTCATGAAATGGAAGATTAAGAACAGCTCAATATCAATCCCAGGGAAAAGGAATTCCTTGGAATAGAGAACAATAGTTCAGATGTCTCCAAGTCACTTCTAGTGAAGGGAGCCCCATTCCAAATTTTGGATGTGCCCTCAGTGCTCTGTGCCATTCCCTGTGCTGAGCTGGATGGAGGACACAGGCAGCATCTCAATCTCTTCCCCATCAGTTAGGCATGGTGTCACGATCCGCTATTAATGCAGAGCGGGGGTCGTGATGGTTCGTTTGATCTCAAAGGTGCAAACAGGCAAAATGCAGGGGACAAAATCAGTTTATTCAACAACAGCAATGCATTTTCATTAAATACCAACAACTCAGTTGCGATAGAGGGGAGAGATATAGGAAACAAAGTATAGAGAGAGACAAAGAAAAAGAAGGGGGTGGGAAAATAGCTACCAACAGACGAGATGGGCGTCCTCACGGGCCAGCTGATAGACGAGTCTTCGTCGGTGGGGAGATCTCAGGGGTCTTCTCCAGGGGGTAGATGGGTCTTCATCAGTGGAGAGATCTCAAAGGGTCTTTCTCAGAGGGTCCCTCTTTTATAGTCCTTCTCCAAAGCGAGTGGCCTCTGGCCAAGAGGTGGGAAGATTTATGGTCCATTGTGTGGTGCTGCAGGAGACAGGTGCGGTCGGGCAGTACATGCAGTCTCCAGTTGGTACAACACAATCTCTGGTTGGTGCCACAACAGCACAGTCCAGTGAACACAATACACCAGCTCACAGTCACCTGACAAGCATCCATCTTGGCCAGGCCAGGTGTCCAGAGTCAGCCTGGGTGGGGTCCTCGAGGTCTCCTTGTGACGGTCGAGAGGCAAAAACAAGGGGAACTTCGGACCGACCCTTACACATGGTTAAGAGGTTTGTGGGTTAAGTGCCTCTGGAATCCAAGTACAACTCCAAGGTTTAAATATTATTTGGGACACAGAAACCTGTTTTTCCTTCATAAAGCTCTGTCAGAGAGCTCTTCTTCAGGATCATCCTTCTTCTCCAGCCTGGATTCATGCTTGGAGATGAGAGCTGGGCATCAAGATCATGAGTCTGCCTCCCTGTGCCTTTCTTTGGCATGAGATCTGGATCCCTGGACCAGGCTGCCCCATGGCAGCACCTCCATCAGTAGCCTCTGGAAAACTGTCACATGAGTCATCATCAGTCATCAGTGATATCAGCAGCTTCATGCTTGTTCTCTATGGTTATTCATGCAAATTTTCATGTTGAAACTTGGCAGGACACACAGCCCAGGTGAAACCATGATTTCAAGGCAGCCTTATACATATTTTTAGAAAAAAATAAATAAGCTCTCTTCAGGCTTGTTAGAGCTATGTGTCTATGCAGTGAGGCTTCTTAAGTTCACAAGCTGTGTGACCAAAGCTTAATTTTTCTTCGTCTTCTCCCAGCTGAGTAGGATAATGCACAATGACTATTCCTTGATTTTGCTGAATGACACATATGTGAAACCACATAAGTGGTTCTGGGATCATGTTGGCACATTGGGTAAAGTCAGTAGGATTGAGGCTGTGATTCTCCTCATCTCCATGGTAACCTCTCACAAACTGATATTTTACCCACATGCAAATGCTAACAAAGAGCATATGCAATTCAATGGTATAGGGTGTTATGGTAAAAAACCTCCTATACAATAACCGTGGTTGTTCCAACTGTTCCAGTTGGAGTTCAAGCTGATCAGCTTTTGAAATATTTTGAAACTAATTTTCTATCTCAGGTGAAATGGGCTAAAAATATCCATCTGTTTCCCCCGTCCCCATAACAGCTTGTCAACGCACTGGAGGAAAGGGATGTCAACCAAAGGGACCTGGTCAGACTGACGAGGTGGATTTTGTGAGCTTTGTGAAGTTCAACAGAGACAGGTGCAAGGTCCTGGTCTTGGGTGGGAACAATTCCATAGCACAGACAGAGGCTAGGTGGAGAATGGATTGAGAGCAGCCCTGAGCAGAAGGATTTGGTGACACTGATGAACAAGAAGCCAGCAATATGCATTCACAGCCCAGAAAGCCAGGCACATCCTGGTCTGCATCCAAAGCAGTGTGGCCAGCAAGGCAAGGGAGAGGATTCTGCCCCTGTGCTCTGCCCTCATGAGACCCCACCTGGAGAGCTCCATCCAGCTCTGGGGTTCCCAACACAAGGACGTGGACATGCTGAAGCAAGTCCAGAGGACGATAAGAAGATGTTCAGAGGGCTGGAGCACCTCTGCTAGAAAGATAAGCTGGAGTTTTTCAGCCTCGAGAAAGGAAGGTTCTGGGGACACCTTAGAACTCCTTCCAGTTCCTAAAGGGGCTGCAAGAGAGCTGGAGAGGGACTTTTGACAAAGGTGTAGAGTGACAGGACAAGGGAAAATGACTTCATAATGAAAGAGGGAAGGTTTAGATTGAAAATTAGGATGAAATTCTTTCCTATGAAGGTGGTGAGGCACTGGCATGTGTCTCTCAGAGAAGCTGTGTCTGGTTAATCCCTGGAAGCATTTAAGGACAGGCTGGATGAGGCTTTGAACAACTTAATCTAGTGGAAAGTGTTGAAGCTAGATTGCCTTTAAGGTCTCTTTCAACTCAAGACATTCTATGACGTACCTTTGTGCCTTATCAACATGAGAGCCTTCAGAGATCTTAAGCAAGTACAGTGTATGTACAAAAACTGTTCTTCCCCCTTCTGCATCAATAGTGTTCTATTGTCTGGTTTGAATTTGGAGTTCCCTTTGTGCTCCTTTAGCTTCCTCAATGGGTTCTCAGATTTCCTGTCTGACTTGGCATTGGTGCCCTGGCTGGACTCTTGCCACCCTCTGCCAACCAAAACCCCACATGGCCTTTTTTTTGGTTATGCCATCAGTTAACCTTACCATGAAAACAAGCTCTCCAACAAGCAGAACCTCTCCAACTCGGGATGTCAGGTAACTGCTAGTTAGATGTATTGGTTAGTCTTCAGGGTATTTATTTCTCTGATGTTAATTATAGATTGCTGTTTATTTCTACTGGCCTGGCTAAAGCTGCCAGTTTTTAGAAATTGAAGGTCTGAAAACAGTACAAGCAATACAAACAATACAGGGAAATGAGAAATTGACTGTGAGTCACAGCTTCTACATTTAGTTTCCACCTACACTGCTACACTCAATTAACTCCTCCAAGGCTCAGCTTCAATACCCTACAAGAGCCCAGTAGTGACATAGGAGTGTGATGGTTTGGGCAACCTTAAGAGAAAGGGGCTTAGATATTCAGACACTAATAATTAAATCTGTAAATAAATGAAAAAATCTGGATTAGTTGTTGATTTCTACTCTTCCATAGTGATGGCAGGTACTTGGTTTCCTCTGGACCTCTGCCCTCCCAGCAATAAAATTAATGTGAGCTGTGATTCAAGCCAGAATTGATGGGAAAAATTAAGAACAGAGATCCCTCTATCTCTGCAGTGAGAGCCACCTGAACAGGGAATGAGGACACAAGAGAAGGGAAGCTATTCCAGAAGGAAGGGTGCTTAGTTTGCCTTGCAATCACTGCCAATAAATGGGTGGAGAAAAAAAATGGTGACAACAGGGAAAAGAATAAACAAAATGTCCTCTGCCCTATGTCCATATGCATGCCAGTCTGCACGACCTGGAATTTTTCAAGTAGAGGCTGAAGACTGAAAACTACCCCAAGAAAAGAGAGTCTCCTACTTTACATAATCTTTGCCTGCACTCCAGCCAATTTCTCATGCCCATTTGGGCATTTTCCAGGCCACTCTAATAGGGACAATCCTCCCACTGTGAGAAAAATGTAATATTTGTCTTGTTAAATTGACTATCACTTCTGAAGCTGATAATCAGGGAACTACTTATTTGTTAATCATCCCAGTCAGGAGTAGGCAGCCAAAGATTCTGCTTGAGTTACATTACTGAATCAGCCAAAAAAAAGTCTTCTGTGCTGCTCTATGGCTCATTTTCACCCCTTCCAGCCTGTGTTCCCTCTCCAGTACACAGAGAGCAAAAAGCTGTGGTCTGCACCCTGGGACTGCTTAAGCTTGTCTCATCTATCTCTGTGCTTTGCTGGAGTGTAACCACAATATTGTAGAGAAAACAAAATCCTGTGGAGGCCTGGGTCACTCTTCCTCAGTGGGAAAGAATAGACTGCACCTAACACCGTCCTTAGGCTGCAAAACCTAAGGCTTGCTTCTTCATCCCAGGCATCAATAACAGCTTTCTCTGGAGCATTACTATCCTGCAAGTACCACAGCTTTCTCCAGAGCCCCAAAGGGAAATGAGGCTGCTTGTGTTGACTAATCAGGGGTGATACCTAGCAAGTCCTCATCCCTCACATCCCAGCTGCCCATCAGTCCAGCTGCCCTGGGTTTGTGATGTTAGCAGCAATCTTTGGACCATTTTGCAAACCACATATTGTGAGGCATGCTAGCACATTGTGCTGCCCTCTCTGAGGCAGCTCCTTATGCAGGATAAAAGCAGCATTGGACATCAGAGCAGTCTATCTGGCTACTGAGTCATTGCTGCCAGCCCGAGGGGACCAAGGGGCTGCATAGCTAATTCCTGATTTAATGGAGTGCTGTAGGACAGCTTCATCACCTCCTGCCTCTTCAGCCTTCGACTCCACTTTGGGCTTCTCTGTGTAGAGACGTGGTGGGGATGAACTGTCCCTGCCTGGAGCTGTGCCCATGAAAGCTCCTTGGTGGAAGCTGTGAGCTCAGGTACACGAAGCCATCCAGATCCCAAACAGAGCTGGTTGGAAGCTGACCAGCTCAGCACCAGGGTAGAGCAGACACACAGCTGTCTGTACCCATCCCTGCAGGGAACCCTCGGAGGGGCCAAAGGGAGCTGCTGGCAGGGGTTGTCCAGTGCCTTTTCCACAGAAGCATTTTCTCTGGCACAGCATTTGTCTGGAGCAACCCTTCTCAAGCGGCTGTTTCCTTCATGGAGGAATGTACTCATAGCCTGATACAATGTTGAGTTATAAAGACACGATTTATGGCACATGTTACTGCATGAAAGGAAAACAGCACCACCAGAGGTGCGGGGGTCTGGGGAGAGCAGGACTTATTCCCTATGGCTGTATCCAAAAGCCAGTGTTACATAGATATTGCTAGACAATGGAAAGGTGCTTTCTCTCACAGAATCCTAGGATCCAGCTTTCTTCTGGCAGCCACATGTGTGCTTTCCCAACCTAAGAAGGCTTCCCAAACTAAGAAGGTGACCAT
Organism: Sturnus vulgaris; assembly: GCF_052056855.1. NCBI lineage: Eukaryota > Metazoa > Chordata > Aves > Passeriformes > Sturnidae > Sturnus > Sturnus vulgaris. The sequence continues at coordinate 33,907,391 of NC_142244.1, forward strand.
GTGGAAGACAGAAAAATACTGGGAAGCCTCATTCCACTGAGCTTTGGAGGAGTAGCAGATTGTTGGTCTGGTTGCTAAACTGGAAGCCTCAAGTTTAGCTTCTATTCCAGGAGATCCAGAGAGATGAGGAACGGCTGTTACAAAAAAACTCAGGAAAGATGCATTGAGATCAGTGCAGTGACCATGCCTCGTGCACAATTTCACCCTTGGCCAATGCAAAATGCATTTTGTCACAAATATAGTGTGTGAACTACTGATGCACACTGCAGGGTGAGAACAGTGTGCAAGCTAATATTTACTGTACATGGATGCTTCAAATGGAGTTACCTTGAGCAGTTTCTCTGTGTCCTTGGAAACACTTATTCAGGTCCTCCCCATCTGTGAGAAGAACCAGGTCCTGCTCCTCTCCAACCATTTTTGTTTGAGTTTGACGGGAAGATTTTCAGACATGTTTTGATACACAGGACAGTCCTGATTCCTGCAGTCAGTGGGACTGTAATATGGACAGGTTCTCACTTGAAGAATCTAATAAAAATGTTCCATTTTCTCTACCTAGGTTCAAAGAGCACACTGATTTATAAATTAATTTTATGTAGGTTCTGATGAAAAATCTTTGAAAGGAACTTCACAGGTTTTTAAGTTATCACTGCTGCTTTTAAGTCCTTTACATTTGCTACAAATAACACACTCCATGACATGTTGGATAAAAAAATGCTTTCAGCTATGCTTGGTGATCTGAACCCTTACATTGTAGAAATCAAGAGGTTCAGAACATATTACAATAGGGAAAAGAAATTCCCATGAGGATTTGACCTTTACCTTTTTAATAGGGCTGTGGTGGTGTTTTTATGCCTGCACTATGAGCAGCCAAGACTAGGCACCATTTTCCCTTGGTCAGAAGTTTTTGAGAACAGCTGCATTGTTGACACAGTGCCAGCCCACAATTCATGTTTGCCTGCACCCTTTACAGCACAGACTTGACTGGTGCTGTAATATTTTGACACAACGAAAAGACTGTCCCAATTAGAGTAGTTTTGCTTCTAGTCAATATTACTGGTAAAAATTTAAATGTTCTAGAAATAATAAGCAAGGCAGAGAGGCCTCACTTCTTGGTGAAATATGGGTGCATTAATTCCCCTGACCTAATTTCCGGCACACTCAAATATGATACAGTTCAAAAGTTCAGCTTGGGTTTAAATTTTGTTGAATTTATGTTCTGTTTGAGACAGATGGCCTGAAACAGATGGGAGAAGTCCAGTGAAGTGGGAGAGGAGGTCAGTGTTCAGGATGGAGTAAACAGAACAGCTGGGAAAGAAAAAGCAATGCATACATTAAAAGAATGAATATTTTGTACAAAGCCTCACTTTTGATGAGGTTTTCCCCTTGGTGTCAGCAGCTTTCACCTCGGTTGTCATCTGAGCACAGTACAAAAAGTTGGTGGGTACATGGAACCTGGTGAGCATCACCTGCTGTCATCAGCTGTCCCATACATGCTGTTGGTAAAACAAAAAGTGGGCACCAATGGCAGCAGTGCTTTCACTGGTGTGACTGAAGCTATCCTACCAAAGGGTTTCCCCCAGTCAGGAACCTGGATATGTTGTTTTAATTGTTCTGGGACAATTTTCATTCACAGAACAAGAAGGATTTAGGTACTCAGGCTGGTGTGAAAGCCATCCAAGATAATTAGAATTGTCTTAGAAGTCCTGAATAATTTACATTTCAACATCTCCAAGTCCAAAGTGATGGGAATGCATCTACTCCTTTCCCCAAAAGCAAAAAGCCTCTTCCAGGAGGCAGACTCCGCTGTGTTCCCAAGGTTCAGGATTGATCCCAACATACATTTACATCTGTGCCACCAGTGAGAATGTAAAAATCCACCCAGCATTGGACTTACATTTTCTGTGTGTTTCTTCCTGCTTCCCCTCTGGTTCAGATTTTCCCTTTCTGTTTATATGCTTTAATTCTCTCCCTTCCTCTGTGAACTAGCTCCCACAACCTTTTTGTAAAGGTCCTGTTTTTCACACCTTTCCCGGTTGCTCCTGGATCCTCTCTGAACTCTCTCACAGTGTCTGGCTGGAAAACTTCGCCAGATTTTGTAACGTTATCCTTGAGACCATGGCTCTTGAGGAGCAAACATGAGAGCTCTGCAAAGCAAGACAGCACAAGGCAGATAGGAGCAGCTGCCACGGAGTTGGGTCCTAATAAATTATCCCTAGTCAGGATATTAATGATACTGGAGATAGTCTTAGCCTGTCCCATTTGTCAAGTAAAACACGAAAATGTTTTAAACTGCTTCACAAGCAAGGAGAGGTGTAGAGAGCTGTGAGGTCTTGGCTGGTGAACAGATTGTAACTTGACCTCGTTCATTTACAGTTGAGGTATCTTCAAAAACTGCACTGGTTTAAATAGAAAAATAAATTTCATGACTTCCCAATGTGGATAGCATATTGTGGATTTATTTCCAACTTGTAGGATGTCTGAAACACTGCAGTGGAAAAGCAAGAGAGGTTTGGATGTTTGTATAGAAAACTTAGCTATGTCCTAGGCATGTATTTTAGGCTTTATTAATTGAATAAAACATTTTTATTATTATTGGAAGAGGAAAGACAAGAAGATCTGCTCATTTTATTTAATCCAAACAAAGCAAGATCTTTCTTTGAGATAAGACTTTATTCCCATAACAACTCTTGCACAAGACCAGAATTGCAACAAGCAAGTTGTGAAAGAAGAAGCAGTAAGGAAAAAACACCCTTTGGTTGATGAGATGCTGAAAGCATTGCTCCAGTAAGCTATTTCTTTAAATGTGTATCAGTTGGGTACTCTGGTAGGAAACATCTCAAAATGCTTTGTGTGGGTGAATCAAGAGGGCTACTGAAAAGTAGTTGGAAGTACATGAGGCAAACCAAATGGAGTGACACATTCTCTGGTGCACAAACGTGATGTCATTGCACTTTTATTGGATCTGCTGGAAAGCTTCCTTATGAGCAGCCTAAGGAAGCAGGAGGCAGGAGAAGTAAACAAAGAGGACAACATGACATTGGGTGTTCACAGGCAGGGAGCTGTGCAAAATCTTCTTTGATGAAAGTTTATTCTGATTTCTAGTTTTTGTTACTTTTTAAGAGAGTAAGCCGACATAAGACTTCAGAGATCAGGTTTAGCATATCAACCAGTTGAGGCAAAATACTTGGAGCCTCTGTTTATTGAATTAATTCTGACTTCTTATCCAACAGTGAGCTCGACTGGATACTTACAAATCGTTGCCTTTCAGATACCCTGGGGTGTGCTGATGTTGTATTCCTTTATGGTGGCACCTTCATTTTATCCTTCCTCAGGGACTTAAGTGCCTCAAAATCTGGGCTATAGAGAGAGACAGAGCTGACCACTGGTGGTTCACATCCATAGGCCTTCCACAAGAAACACGGTGACTGAAAGCTGTGGTGACTTTTCTTTCTCTTCTCTCACACAGCCTCATGTTCAGAGCACCACGCAGAGTATGGCACACCATGGCTCCGTGTTCCCTGCAGGAAGGAAATTGCTTTAAGGAATACATCAGGAAATATGGGAGGATGGTACTTCCCAACAGTCTTGTCCAGGCTCTTCCCCTTTGCTTCTGCAGTCCCAGTGGCCAATTTGTTGTGTTCAGTTCTCCAGAGATTATTTAAATGCCCAGTAAGGAGCGTAACATTCTATAAATGGAGCAAAAAAATGAGGATAAATTGATAGGCTCCAGATAGGGTTCCCCAAGGACTGCCAAGGAAGGCACCACTTGGGGAATAGAAAACCAGGGTAGGGAGGAGAACTGGTGTGGTCATCTAGGCATGGAGTTATCATGGCAGGTCTATTTCCAATTGCACTTTGTATGGAGCTTTTCCCAGCAGTGATGCTTTGGCAAAGTTTACCCACTTAGGAGATGTGGTACAGGGATTCTCAACATGACAGCCCTGGTGGGGCTTGCACAGTTATAAATGGTTTTGTGCTCTGTGTGGCATTTCTGAATATGCCAATGAACATACTGTGAAATTCATAGGTAATTTCTACATTAAACACAGTCCTCTGCAGACTTTACACAGATGGAAGAATCAGCAACTGTACAAGGGCAGTAAAGATTTATATTTTGGACTAGAAATATCTAGAGAGGTAATTAAAGCACCTGAAACTTCACCTAACTGAGCATCATTCTCTCCAAACAGCTCGATTAAGGTGTGTTTGGTCCAGTTCAACAGTGCAATAACTTGCCTGATGTCTCTGGTGAAACACAAGGGGCAGATTAAAGGAAACATATGGTCTTGGATCACATATGTACAGCAAGAAACATATGCTAAAGTCTGTTACAAGGAGATTTTTCCGAGGGTAAACAACAATTAATGAAGCTGGAGGTTTAAAATTCCTCAATCTACTACTCTTGCCAGAATTTTTTGTAACATTTTAAAGTGAAAGGCAGTGGAGTCATAAAGCTTGTAAGTATTATAAGAAAAGCACAAATTACAATATAAGTACTTACGATGGAAGGAAATCTTATGATAAAAAACATTTTTAAACTAAAATCTTACTTGATAGGTTTCTTCTGGAATTTCATATGTTTACTACCATTATTTTATTTTATGCTCTTCCGGTGTCCCAGAATTAGTTGGAGTGTAAAACTATGAAAAAAAGTACGTAGTTTCAACGGCCTAATATTTTTTTTACTTTGTTTTGTTTTATTTTGCTTTGTTTTGTTTTAGTGATAGCTGGGAGGTATGTTATTTAGGATTAGCTGATAGAAACATTTCCTCATCTACCCTTGAACAAAGATAGAAAAAGTAAACAATGTTGTAATCATTACTTTATTTTATTACATAGGAATGTGCTTGCTGCAGTAGGAATATCTGAATTAAAAATGAAGTTCTGGCCTTACAAAGGACACATTTCAGAACTTTCATGGAAAATGTTGAAATTATTAATTTTAAGTTTTAGCTACAAATAAAATGAAATTAAAATAAAATACGAAATGATAAAAAAGGAAAGGTGATGTGAAGTCATGATGTGAACTCAGGCTTCAATAATCTGACCAGCTCTGCCCACATGTGACATCATCAATCACTTTTGCCATCTCTGGACACTTCTACTGTCAAATCCCTTTCATCAGTACAGGGAACTGTACTGCAAGATACTGCTTGCAGGCTCTGTTGCTTCAAAGTTTCTCTGCTATCTGTTCCTCACCTAAGAGCATGACCCATATCTGTTTTGCAAAGGTTTGGAGAATAATTCAAATTGGAAGGAGTCTCTGGAAAACCCAGTCCTGCTGCCTGATAAAAGCAGGGCCAACTTTACTGTCAGAATTTGTTGTTCAGGGCTTTGACCTGAGGAGTTTTGAAAGCCTACAAGGATTTTCCAGAGCTCAGCCTCTCTCATTATTAAGGATTTTTTCCTTATGTTTAGTGGGATATTCTGCAGTTGCAACTTGCAGTGGTTGTATCTTGTCCTTCAGCTGAATCCTTCTGGGAGGAGATGATGCTGTTTTCCTTGTAACTGCCCATCTAGTCTCCTTCTCTGGAAATATTCTAGGTGAATCTGCTCTAGCAGTGTGGTTGGATTAGACTATCTGCAAAGGTCACTTACAGCCTGAACCATTCTGTGATTCTGTGAGTTGTATTCCAAAATCCTGGTTTAGCTATTCTTTCTCCTCTTCTGCTCGCCTCATCTCTTCCAGACTTTCTTCTCTTTATTGGATCTCCTTCCTGAAAATTGAGTCCTTCTCTGGTCTTGTCTCTGGCACCCTGGACTCCCTTCTTCCCTCCATTTTCTGCTACAGTTAGGAACAGCAGAGAGGAATCTCCTCTGTAGTCACTTCCCAGAATGTTTCCTCACAAAGTATACTGCTTATGAATTGGAAAATCATAGAATTACAGAATGTTTTGGGCTGGAATAGATTTTAAAGATCATCTAGCTCCAATCCCCCTGACACAGGCAGGGATGCCACCCACTAGGACCAGTTTGCTCAAAGTCCTTTACAATCTGGTTCTCATGGATGGGGCATCTACAGATTCTTGGCAGCTTGTGCCAGTACCTCACCCCCCTCACAGTAAAGAATTTCTTCCTCATATCTAATCCAAATCTCCCCTCTTTTAGTTTCAAACTCTTCCTCCATGTCCTGTTTAAAAAGCCCATTTAAAAAGATGCTCTCTTTTTTTATGTTTCTAAGTATTGAAAGGCTGCAATAAAGCATCCCATGTGTCTCCCAAACGTGTCTTTGGTGGAATGACTGTTAGACATGGACAGAAGGAGGAAATCTGGGAAACCAGCTTGGCTCTGCAATGCAGCAGAACTGCCATGAACAACAGCTTGGGAGAAAAGTGACTCTCCCAGTGTTGCAAGACTGTTCCCTCATTTTTGCCAAAACTTTCATTAGTATCATGTTGCATCAGCCTCCAAATGTCTTTCCTTTTGAAAGAGTGTTACACAGTCTGGCAGGCCCTCCTCAGAAAATTCTTCTGTCTCTTTTTCCTCCTATTTCAGCTTTATCCTATTTCCCTGATTACTTTACACTTCAGGCCACCCTGCATGAACTGATGATCTCCTCTGTTTTCATGCACCACACACTTGTAAGTAGCCAGCATGTTGTCTAACCAAGGTACCTGTGTCTCCTCCTGCTCTGCACAGCTCATCTCTGACTGCCTCTTTGCAAAGGTTTTTTTAACCCTTTCTATTTGATGCTCTTCAGTTTCCAGTTACACTTCTCCATTCCCCTTCATGAAGACATGAATTGTACTCAAACTCTCTTCTCTACTTCATTTCCCCTCCATATTTCACTTCTTCTATCATCCTTTATTTCTCTTCCATTATCTGTCTCCTAGATTCTCTTCTCACCTTTCCTCTACAAGAGATTGGGTGAAGCTTCACAGATCTTCTTTAAACTCTTGGGGAGATGTGGGCAAGTACCTACCACTGCCTGTTTCTCTAAAGTATTTTCATTTCTTCTCTTCTCAGAGGGAATTACACCTGCACTTTGTTTTCTCCTTTTCCCATTACTCACTCTGAGCACTTTCATGGCTCTAAACTCCTCTCATTCCTCTTTTTTCTTGGAAAAATCTATTTGGACCCTCACCAATCCAGGACCCGTGGGACCAAAATTTGCTCTGGCTGCATAGTTGCAGCATTGACAGGAAGCTGAAGACTACACTTGATTTTTACTCTTTTCTTGTGTCTGTTTTTCCTTTTTTCACTCAAATTTACCCACAATAGCTGAGGATGAGAGTGAGAGTTAACATAGTCCTTCTGAGGGCAGACTACAGGGCAGAGGAGATGTTGACATTGCTGTTTTTCAGATCTTCAGATGCTCCAAACAACTCTGGCAGAGCAGAACCTATCATTAGAAAGCTCTGAGTGAAATAATTGTATATACATCTGGACAATCTAATGTTTTTTTTCCTGGGGCTTGTATAGGACATACCACAGAGCCTTGGTTTTGAGAGGAAATGGAACACAATTTTCAGGAAAATGTGACTTGTTTCAGGGTTGGCAGGATGCAGGCTGCAAATTAAGGTGTCTGAAATGAATCAATGATCACTTTTAAAAATCTTGATCAAACTATTTCACATGAAATAGGAATCCACAAACAGCAACACCACAGGCTATTTGTTAGTACAGATGATTGTTTAGCACAGGCTGTTCTAATTTAAGTTAAGCAAGGCTAGTCCTGAAATGATCTATTTCTGAATCTAGCCTTGTGTGTCTGTGCCTTTGCACATATGTGCACAAAGAGAATAGGTAATTGTTTATGGAAACTAATATGGCTAGAGGACACCTTTCTTCTTTCTCATGGAGATGCAGGGGATCCAAGTTTTGTGTCGTCTTTTTTCTCCCCAGGAAAGTAAGAGGGTATTGAATGACATGGGGATTAGATGGAATAGGAAAGCAAATGCTTTGGGCTCCCAAAATATTAGAAGGCATTACTGTGTTGTATTCTAACCTACTGTGGCTAGTTTAGGGCTGAGTAGAGCCCCTGCAGGGAAGTTTGCAGATAGAGGACTGGTACTCTGTTAGGATACAGAGTAATTTGCAGAAAAAAAGAGGGTACTTTGGATAAAAAAGCCCCAATGCTTCTGGAAACTGAAACTTATTTTCCATGGATGGCTAACCTGAGTCATGACTTGCTGAGCATTTAGGGTCTCTTTCTGTTTCTAGTTTTTCTAGCACTCCTAATGTTTAGAGTACTTTTATCTACCTGACACCAAGCTCGTTTAGACTAGATGTTATGTAGAAATTCTTTACTCAGAGGGTGGTGAAACACTGGAACAGGTTGCCCCATTCCTGTAAGTGTTCAAGACCTGGTTGCAAGCTTGTTGCAAGGACTTTATGAAAAAGCAGTAAATGAGTGTGTAAATTCTTGCTTGCAAAATTCCAGTTAAAACAGTATGTATGATGCCTACTTTCCTGGTGTCAGCTGGGAAAGGGTTAATTTTCTTCTTTATTAAACCATGCCTCCAACCTATTAGGAAAATGGAGCTGACTGGTGGGAAGATGTGTAATGTGCGAGTAACATCTACATTTGATGCAAGATCATCATTTGGTATTTGAGCTTCTTGAAGACAGTAACAGACAGAAGAGGCAAGAGCTGGGGCTGCCAGCTACAAACCCCCTATTTTGATGCATAATATAATGCAGGGCTCACGTTTCTCCCTGTTTTTCCTCTCTGCTATTTTATTAACGATTTTTTTTTTCTCCTTTTGCTCCTCATCCCATCCAGAATAATAGAATTGACTGGATCAGGGTCATGTCACTTCTTGGTTGATTGTACTTCTAACATAAAAATCCAAACAAGCCATGTTGCATTTTAGTCCTGAGGCTTATTCTTGAGAAAACTGGTTTTGCTCCTAGGGAAGTCAACGGAAATCTAATTAGTGCCAGATGTTTAGTAATAACAAGGACTTCCTTTTGGGAGAGCCAAACAAAAGCTGTGTGAAAACTATTAATCAATTGGGTTTGAGTCTGTCATCAGGTTATTAACTAATTCCAGCCATGCTAGTCAAGTTAATACTGGCTCTGAGAAGGAGATTGTCATGCTTGACACAAAAGCCATTAATTCAGTGTGGGCAGATTAATCTGTGTCTGGGCACACAGCTCAGAGTGCCTTCACACCAAGGGAAAAGCTCAGCAACTTCAGCATTGGACTTCCAACTAGTTCCTGGGATTGCTGCTTGTGCAATCTACTAGACTAGAGACTAAAGACTAGACTTTATTTCCCCACTTGAATAAAGGCTTGAGCTGATGCTTGGCTCAAGTGTGGGCTTTTGTAGATGTTAAATCAGGCCTCATTGCTGCTGAGGGTTTGTGCAAATTTGTAGAATGACAGTCACAGAACGGTTTGGGTTGGAAAGGATTCGCAAGACCATCCAGTTCCAACCCTGTTGCCATGGGGAGAGACACCTTCTGCTAGACCAGGTTGCTCAAAGCACCATCCAACCTGTCCATGGGCATTTCCAGGGATGGGTCATCCACAAGTTCTCTGGAAAACCTATTCCAAATTTTTGCCTACATCTTCAGTAGATCTTCTTGCTCTCCATTGGTTGCACTCAAAGATATGGAACAGCTGTCTCTTCTTCAGGACCAGAAGGTGAAGATCTAAGGTGGAGTCTGAACACCACAGGAAAAAGAGGAAGGCTTTTCTTTTCATCTGTGGAGCATTTCAAACTGGTGATTTAATATATTCACAACCCTGTGCTTTTTACAAAATTCAAATATGTTTTTTTATTATATAAAATTCCACAGTGAAATCTACCAGTCAGTTTCTCACATAGCTGCTTTAAAAATAGAATTATACACCTTTTTGTAGTGTGTTAATTTTTACATTCACTAGCTTGAAGAAACAGAAATGAAGCAGCAATTTGAGTTATTCACCTGGACAGGTTTTGATTTGACCTCTATTTCTGTATGCCTTACTGTACAGTTTGTGACATTAACAGAAGACCTGATATAGTTACTTTTGAAGCCATTGCACCCCATTAGCAGGTCAGGCTCCAACTGTTGGTGACCTTTTCTTCACTTTATAAAGGGTGAATTTTCTGTCGGGGTACAGAACAAAGTATATGTCAGTGTCAACTTTTAGCAATGCAGCATGTTAGCTGTGTTAGACTCATCACAGAATGAGGATCTACATAACTTTTCTTACAGCCCATCCTCTAGACTATAATCTATTTTTAGGGTGACACAGTGAACCTCTGATCTGAATAATGGCACAGGACTAGATTTCCTGTGTATCATCTCACAACGGTATCTTTTTGCAGTCTAACCTTTCATGACCTTTAAAAATAGATATATTATTCTTTTGTATTGGAATGCAGCTGTACGCTGTGAATTTCCTTACACTCTTCCTTAGAAATGTAAGTATTTCAGTCCAATTCTAGCTGGTTGAAATTCATTCTCCAAGATTTTTCTTTTGCAAAGTATTCACCCCAGAGATTAATTTCTTCACATTATACCCAGTTAAATATGTATTGCACATGAGAAGCAAATTTCTCCTCTTTTAGTTAAACTGTGGACCTGTGACCTTCTGAGCAGATCTGGATAACACATCAACAGTTGTTTCATGCTAGAGATTTCTTTTATATCCCTCATGGGTACTAAATGCCAGAACTAATCGACCTCATCTTCCTCTCATGTCTTGCCCCAATGACTGGAGCAGCAACCTAATAAATAAAATGAGATATCCAAAGAGGTTCCTACCATGGTTTCCATGGTCAGCTGTCTAAATGGTAGGCAGGAGCACAAGGGACACTACTTATAATTTCCATTTGGGTTTGTTTTGTTTTGTTTTTAGCTAAATTCTCATTGTTTTGGAACTCAAGGGGAATTTGCAACCAACTTCACTGAGTGAAAATTGTGTTTTGACTTACTCTGGCATATCTTTGTATGATTTCAGTTTAAGAAGGGTGAGGAGATAACCAGCTAGGTAAAAGCAAAGCTCAGACCAAATCGAAACATCTTGTGGGGGCACATAACTTTGAGAAAGAATTTACTAATTGGCTGAAGGCATCATCTGAGCTTAATGAAAAGTCTCAGGTCTCAAGACCTTAGAGGCCTTTTTCTTTTGAGCTGGTTTAAATTACACATCCCTCAAAAAAAACCAGCAGAACTTTACAGTGGCCTTCTAGCACTGTGTAATCTTTTGAGCAGATCTGCATGTGAATGAAGCAAGTGCAAAACAGAGCAAATTCCCCTTCCTTTTCCAGTCCCTGCAACCCAGACCACTATAGTGGGACAATTCAGGGGCACTTCAAAACCATCTTAAAATCCACAGTTAAAACTCAAAGATGAGAATTTTATCCTTCATTTCTACACAGTGCCAGGATAGCATCTGATTTCTTCAGTTTTCAAGGCATTTTGTGTTCCTATGCTTTAAACTGATGGCTAAAGTTTTTCCTTCGGAAGCAAAAAAATGAACCCACACCAATGATGATCACAGATAAAACTAATACAAATGTTAATATAATGAGGATGTTGATTTTCTTCAGATCCTCTTTTTCACAGTCTTCTGGTCTAATGTTTCCAATGTACATTTCTTCCCCATACCCGAAGCTCTGAATGTACTGGCACGTTAAGTGCTCCACGTTGGGGATATGGACATTTTTGTTCTGGATCATTGATGAAAGCCAGGTGTTTCCACAGCAGTTGAGTGGGTTCCCAGAGAGATACAAGTTTTTAAGTGAATTTTCTAATGCTAAAATATTGCTGTCCTGTAATGTACTGAACCTATTGTTCCTTAGGTCTAGAACTTCCAGTGGAGAGCCACTACCCCACTTAGGCAGCCAGTTCAGCTGATTTTCGGAGAGGTTTAAATGTTTAAGGTGACTGAAACAAGGCAAGTCAATATTTAAATCTATCAGGCTATTGCCATGTAAATGCAAGTATTCCAGAGACTTTTCCAGTCCTGCTAGTGCTTTAAGTTCTATTTTCAGTCCAGGGTTCATGGAGAGGTCCAAGACAAGCAGTGGAGTCTTGTAGAAGGTGTGTGCTGGTAGGACGTTCAGCATGTTGTCTGCTAGGTACAAGTACTGGAGAGCAGGAGAATTGACAAATGACACACAACCACATTCCTCCCCAGAAAGTCTTTGCTTAGCTAATCCTGAGTACATGTGGCAAAGGCTGATATTATTGCTCTGTAGGTTAAGAAATCTGAGGCTAGGAAGACTGGAAAAGATGTCAAATTGCAGGGTCTGTAGGTTGTTGTTTTGAATATGAAACTCCCTCAAATTTGGCAAAGCACCAGCATCGAGGAGAAGGTTCTGCAAAGCATTGTAGCTCAAGTCAAGCACAGTTAGGGAGATCAATGCACTGTCATAACTTACTGCAAATGCCTGAAGACAGTTTTTGCTGAGATTAAGGGTGTGAAGGGACAACATTGCCTCAAAGAACCCATCTGGAATGGATTTGATTTCATTATAACTTAAGTCTAAATATACAAGCTGGGATAAATAAAGAGAGCTCATATTTTTACTTCGCTTCTGATCAAGAAGATGAAAAGAAGCATCTAGCCATTCATTATCCATGTAGTCCATTTTATTATAAGGGGATTCAGCAGTGAGCTGGATTAAATTATTTGATAAATTCAGAGTTACCAGCTTATTTACCCAAGGGAAGACTGGGAAGTGAAGCAATTTGTTTTCACTAAGATCCAGAGATCTTAAGCTATATTCATCATTTGACTTTGTGATGCTGAAGGTCTCAATGCTATTCCTGCTAAGGTCAAGTATCTCCAGCTGCCTGAGGTTGAAATCAGAGATGCACGTAATTGAATTTGTGGAGAGATTGAGTTTAGAAAGGTTTGCTAGAGTCTCAAAAGCACCTTCTTCTATTTCCATGATGATATTTCTCTGAAGATCTAACTCCACAAGGCTGGGACATCCCTGAAACATCTTGTGTGATATCATTACAATACTGTTGTCTGCCAAGGAAAGATACCGCAGTCTTGGAGCTTGATTAATGAAATACTCAGCCATCCCATTGTAGAGATTGTTGTGGGATAAGTCCATTATTTCCACCTTGGGCAAAAGACCAATCCCCTCTGTCCCATTCTGAGCCAGCCCATGTAAATGATTATTGGCTAAATTTATTTCCAGCAAACTCGTCAAGTGTGCAAACACTCCAGACGTGATGAAGCTTATCTGGTTGAAGCTTAAATCCAGATACTGGAGGGAAGTGTAAAATGATAATGGTGTTTCAGGGACGCTCTGAATCAGATTTCCAGACAGATCTATTTTGTTTACATTCAGATGGAGTTCGTGAGGGATTTGGTGGAGGTCTTTGTTGTGGCAAAATGCCTGTGAGTTTGCCTGCCAGAAAAAGAGAGAAAAGGGGTTGTCACGTGACAGATTTAAGACATTTTTTGCATTATATATATCAGGAAAATAACATTCAAGATCCAGGCAGAACCTCCTCCTGAAACATTGATCTTACCACTTTATCTGAGCAGTCAGACAGAAAGAACAACAATCCTAACACCTCTCTGCACCTAACAGCACTCTTTTCATTTTAAAGGCATCTCTGACTTAAACAGTTGATCTGTGTTTTATCTGTGTGTGATACCTACTGAATGCTCTCCTTTTTGTACCTTTCTCCTGGAGTCTTTTTAATAGTCCCAAGTGAAGGACTTTACCCTTCTTACATTGCAATCAAGCACCATTTCTTCATTTTTCTTCTGATGGTTAATTTTCTCACTTTCATCTCTGCATTAGATTTTTTGAACTCAACTTGCAAGAGTAAGCAGTACTTGAAAAAGCTTCACTCTGTTGGCAGTGAGTCCCAAAGCAAGGAGCTGGAAAAACATATAAGGATCCTACATCACAAAACCTCTCTCCCTCATAGTCACACCCTCAGATATTCAATCATGTTTTCCTTTAGCTATGGCTTAATTTAGTAATGCTCCTTTAGCCACAATGAGTTATTCAACAACTGCAATATTTCTGATGTAAATCTCAAAACTCTTCCTGCTTTTACTACCCATGTTTACCCTTTTGCTAAGGTAACAGTCCCCTTCTTCTTGCATGAAGAGAGAGCCTTGTGAAACAGCTCTGACAAAACACACATGACACATCATGGAAAAGACAAATTCTGTAAAGCCAGCACTTAAGAGAGAAAAAAACTGTGAGGTGCAGTGAGGGTCATACATTTTCAGGCCAATTCTCAGCAGCAGATAGAAAAATAAAACAAATGTAAGAATCAAATCCATCTTCCAGAAGCAAAGCTTTTTTAATTGCAGCTAGGACTGAGATTATGTCCAGGCCAAATTTGGAGTGTGTGTTCATAAGGAAGATTGGGAACATGAACAAGAGCATCCTTGCATAAATATCAAGCTGTAATTTGTTAATAAGGAGAACATACAGGAGTGTGAGGAAGTGGAATGTGAAAGACTTAGGCAGCATTTAATTTACTGGAGAAAAGTTCTTGTCATTAATATATTTGTGTGTTTGGGCCATACAATGAAAGATCAGAAAGGAAAGAAATAAGGAAAAAATCGAATATTAATTTTTGTGTAGAAGCAGGTTCCCTATTCCATGACACAAAGTTTTTCAGATATTAAAGAAATATTAAAAGTAAAAAATATTAAAACCCATCTATTTTATGTGAACTTTGAGGTGACTGAAGTGGCACGTCTGCTTTGGAGAATTGTGGCACTAGTCAGTCTTTTGTGAATCTCTTTTGCATAATCTAAATTTTGGAAACCACGCAAAAATGTGTCAGAGAAGTACAAGTGCTCATCCAAACTCTAGATATAGTCAGACTGCCCCACATAAATGTATTATTCCTATAATACATCTTTCCCAAAAATCCCAAGTAAATTGACTACAAAAACCTGAATCCCCTTTTTTTCCCCATTCCAATTCACTTAAATCTCCCCCAACTAAAAATATGATAGAGAAAGATGGAAATTTTCTGGCTCCTCCCTGACATTATTTCTTCCCTGCAAAGCCATAGTAGAATTGCTCATTTTGAGCTAAAATATGCCTAGAGTTGGGCTTAGCTCCAAGGCATGAGAAGGAAGCCTTTTTTATTTGGTTTGTGTAAGAGGCAGAAGCCAGGAGGATAAAAAAATATCCAGAGTGAAAAAGTAGCAGGTACTTTGCAGCCTAAGGCAGATGCCAGGTTTCTTCAGACACTTTGAGCCAAATCTAAACAAGTGTAGAGTCCCCTTCACTCCTTCTGGGAGAAAGTATCTTAGGAAAGTTCCAACCCAACTCCAGTCAATGCCAGCCAGCTGGTTTTCACTGCTCAGTGGGTGAGAGGTCAGCCCCAGATCACCATGTATCTTGGAGGACTTGGCCTTTAATCTGCATCTATGGAACTGTCCCAGGGATAAAAGGGGCAGATAAAATCTATACTTCCCCCTGTCTGCCATTTGCTCCTATAATAGCTCCCCTCCCATATTTCTTTTAAAACCATCTTTCCTTTTCACTATTTTGATCCTCACCATATTTCTTATTTTCTGCACCTTCTTTAACCCCCTGAGGCTCAAACTGCATGAATTTCAACCTTATCAGGAATAAGAAGAATAGATAAAGCACGTCTCAGTAGGATGGAGCATCTCTTGAGTATATCTCCTCTCCTCCCACCTCTTAGCCCAATGAGTTGGCAGCCTGAGACTGGAAAAGATTGTTTTGCCACTCCCATGTTCTGATTTCATCTTTTTTGCCAGTGCTGCCTTCAGCTTATTTCAAACCCATTGTCAAGAAGTCCTGCAGGGTGAGGAGCATTTGGTCCCCTCAGTATCTGGTCCCATTCATTTGCTGGCAAAAAAAATGATCCAACATCTCAAAAGCTGAGCATCATTTGGTTCTTGTTTCAGTTCTTTACTGCTCAGCACTGGCAGGAAGTTGTCATTCATGTTTGTAAGAGCCCTACAAAAAAAAGCAGCAGGATCCAAGCCTCCACTCGTATTCTCCTTTGTCAACCCATGAACATTTGAACTAAAGAATCTGGGCTGCAGCCACTTGGCACTGACCTGCACCTGTGTGGTGCATTCCTAGAAGATTCCTAGAAGAGCTGCCCAGTCTCAGCTACAGAATCAAACCTCAACAGTTTGCTCAGGTACCCCAAATCAGCTGACCTGTGATAACAGGTCCTTGGAAGGCAACATGAGTTAGGAAGAACCTCCTGACATTTAAGCTGTGCCTTACTGTCTTGCAAACAAGTAGATATGCCACAACTTGTATAATCAGTGCAACAGTGTCAAAGGTCTGGTAGGGATTGCTTACTTCCTAAAACCTCTTCTCGGGTTCTTGTTCAATGACAGGAGCACTAGTGGTGAGTCAGAGATGGGCACAAGTTTCTGACTCATGCCTCTTCCAGGAGATTTGGGATGAAAGTATTAACTTCTGAGCCCTTGCTGTTCTAAAGGTGTCGCCTTTAGAACACCAGTAAGGGAAAGTACCATGTGAAACAGTGAGATTGTGATGAAAAATAGTAATGCAGGACTTCAATGAACCCAGCAGCTAATCCAGTAGCTCTTTCTTTAAATGATGTTTGGATTTACGCACGCCTTTCATTGGAGCAAACATCCAGTGGAGGAACATGATCAGCATCGACATCTGCAATGCTGAGCTGTTTGTTTATTTGAGATGAGCATCCCAGCATTGGCTGCAGCTTTCTGTCAGAGCTAAATTTATCTCAGTTAACTGCTTAGAGCATTGGGTCATCGGCTTGATGAAACCAGTTTACGGTGGAGTGGTGGAAACCAGCCCGTGTTTACTTCTCAGCAGTCAGTTGGGTCTGTGACCCATCCAAAAACTAGGATGGGACAAATCTCCTTGGATTATTGTGTGTCTTGCCCAGCCTTCACTTCACTGTGCTACACAGGACCCAAGCTTCATCAGTCTTCCCTCTCCAGCCAATGAACTGAGCTACTCAGTTGCCTTCCCAAGATCATTCTATATAAACTAGGTTTAAATTTCTTTGGAATTCAGGAAGTGCAGCAACACAGCAGGTGGGTAGGAATGCAATGAGTCCCATAAGGGAGTTGTGTACAGCTAGTAGATAGGGTTTTTTTCCTATTTTGGAAATTCTTGAAGATCTGTGCTAAGAAGTTTCGATTTTCAGGGGGAAAAAAGGTATTTTTAAAAGCCTGTTACAGTCAGAAACACTTTGATGTGGAAGGGAGAAAGTTCAGGTCTAAATAACATTTATAATATTGTACCAGGTGCTTGCAAAAATCCAAGGACAAAATTTTTTATTAGAGCAAGAGGCTTTGTCACTTCTTTTTCCTCCAGCAGAAGTCAGGTGCAACTTCCCTGGCAGCAATGCTGTGTCAGGGCAGAGGAGGTCAGTCTCCCTGCTATTACAAAAAGGCTGGTATAGATATAGTTCACAGAAAATTCTTTATTTAAAACACAAAGAACTTAGGCCTGATAGAAAGGAGTTGATTTTAGGTCTAAGTCTTTTCTCTGTCTCAGACCCAGAACCCCTCTATGGTCTTAGGGAAATCAGGTCAAATTTCTTTGAACCAGCTCCCCTCTGGAAAAAAGTCCCTGAGATAATGACCCTTCTTCCCACCTCACTCCTCCTCCACCCCTCTTATGTGCTGTCACTACAGAAAGGACATAGCCTGAGAAGTGCCCACTACCCCATCCCCTAAGCCTGCAAATCACACTTCTGCCTCCACAGAAAGTCTGGTCCTGGGGGATTCCCCTTTTCAGAGACTTTGGCTCTTTGCACAATGCCTGTAACAAGGGTGTCCCAGCCTCACTGCAGATCCCAAGGGGCCTGAGTAGGAATCCCTCCTTACCATTTCACAGGATGTCCCCTCTATGGGATGATAGTTAGAGGTCCCTGTGTTCACCACTGCCAGCAAGAAGATGATGTTCAGTTTCATGGTTCTGAAGGTAAAAGCAATTATGGTTAGATTTCAAACGGAACACAGAGGTCGATACATGTGAAAGCTGACACCTGATTGTCACCTAATATGGAGATGGACATAAGCAGTGCAATAAATTAACCTGTCTCTGAGCCTACTATGCCTATGACCTACCTGTGTAGCTTTGCATTCCTTTGAGCCTGGTGGAAAAAGGAAGATGCAAGGCATTTAATGTGTTTGTGTAGTTCCAGATGCTGCCTATATGATATCCAGACCACCCAATGAAGTCCAGATGCTCACGCTGGGCATCACGTGGAAAGAGCTCTCAAATGGAAATTATTTCTGTTTAGATCCAGCAAATTAAGCTGAGGCTATAAGCCACAACTGGACACCACCCTGACAGACGTTCTTCTGTCATGCAGAAGATGATTTCAGATGGCTTGTGAGTTCGAGTTTGTATTTATTACTTTGTGCTGCCCTCTAGGGCTGAAGCAGTTGTCTAATTGCTGATTTCCTCCCTTCTCTCTGCTAACTAAGTACTGCTGCTGGAAAGCCCACCTTTACACAGTTTTTCCCATTGCTTTCTCTCAGAGCCACAAGCCTGAACTGTTGCAATGCAATTTTCCCATGGTTGCAATAATATGCCGAAGATCTGGACTTTTAACACCTCATTGCTTTGCAATGCACTCTGGAATGAGAGGCATAAATCACGGAATCACAGAATCACAGACTGGCTTGGGTTGGAAGGGACCTTAAAGATCCTCTGGCTCCAACCCCTCTGCTGTGGTTAGGGACACCTTCCTGCAGACCAAGTTGCTGGTCTAGCTGTGAAAATGCTATGAAAAGACAACAGGGGAGGGTATGATTAGGTGCAATGGATAGAAAAATTCACTAAAATACATGTTAAGCTCTCAAGAGAACAGTCCATCAGCGAGATTGTCACAACCCCAGACAGGCTCCCCTTGACTGGGCTCTTGTCAGACTGGTTTTGACCATCTTCCCAAAAACACGTAGTGTCTTGAGCTTCCCTTGTCTGGAGCTGGCTGCAGTGCTGATTTTGGCATGCTTCCTGGACTCAAACTCTCTATCTGCAGCCTCCTTGGGGTGAGCAGGGGACTTATGTTGAAGCTGGGGACTTCTGTGGTGTCCAGAGGTTTAAATTCCTTTCAGATACTCTGCGTTTAGAGTTTGCCTTGTCAGCAGTGTGCAATAGCACTTGCAATGCTCAGACACTTTTCCAAGATAAACCTCAAACATTTGGGGCCTCCATGAGAAAAAAATAGATATTTTAAAAAATAGGATATTTTGATTTAATTTAGAGATGGACTACTAATATCATGCCTGTAATGAAGAGCAACAAGTGACCAGGATGACTGCAGCTTCGCATTTTCTACACATGGATGTTCCGAGCACTTTGGGAAGTTTGTATTTGCAGGGATAAAAATAGCAGAGATTTTGTTGGTTGTGCTTTTTAAAAACCCAGTTCAGCTCCTCAAGCTGTTTTACCAAGTGACCAAACAGTTGTGCCAGGTGAACTGTGAAGAAGAGCCTGGGCAGAAACAAATGCCAAACCAGGAGGGAAGGGCATGCACTGATTCTGCTGCTCTGGACTTTGCTTCATTAAAATCACAGCAAAGTCAAGTCTGCATACCAAAATGAGGACTCCTACATCTCCTCTAACCTCAACATGGTTTTTCTTCTGTCTTTTGAAGATATTGCCTTCCTTGTTTCTCACTCTGTCCTCTCTCTACTTGCACCTGCATCGGGTGTTTAGCCAACAGAATTTCCCCACCAGAAATCAACATTTTCAATTGATTGAATACATGGGGTTTAGCCAGATTCCCTATTTTAGTCACCTTTTTTTCCCCCCTACTCCTCTCTCTCTACAGGAAGGAAAAAGAAAATAAAATGACAATAGCATGAAATTCACTGGGCTGGAGACTTGCTGAGAGAAGGGGCTGGGTGAAGGGACAGTAGGAGATGGGAAAATGAAAACACTTATATCAGCAGAAAATGATTTGCAGATTAAACTCTCTGACCATGAAAACAAACTATCTCCCTGGAAAACACAGTTCCCAGGAAAACTCAAATTCAGGAACTAAAACATAATAATTTCTCATATTATTTTAGTGCAGCAAAAAGAGAAAAAAACAGGCTTTTAATTCAGCAATTTATTTACATTGATAGTGGAATCAGCATCTGGGAAAAGATCTATTCAACTTATGTGATCCAACAGGAGGAAAAATGAGGTAAGGATAGTTATTTCTAATAGATCTGATTTCATGATCGTGATAACCCCTTGAATCCATCTATCACTATATTAGTAAAAAGCAAAGCAGTGATACAATCACCGACATGAAAATACCTGCTTTAAAAAGAGATTACTTGCTGTGAATTTCTATCACTGAAAATTAAAGGATTTCAGCACTTTAGAGTAACAAGTTGATTTTAAAGTTGAAATGATTGCATCTTAGTAAAAAAAAAGCAACAAACCACAAACAAATGTCTACTGTTGTGGAAAACCTAACTTTTGACTCTATTTAAGGAAACATATTTGCACTTTTATAAAAAATATACTTTTATCAAAATACAACAGGCTTTATAAATTTACCTGTGACTTTTATATAAATAAGGATTTTCTAAAACTTTATCAGTTCCAAATGCTGTCAAAGCATTAATTCCTGTGGTAGCAATCCAGATGCAGCAAAACCCTCTCAGTAAGTCATTGTTCACCCAAGGTGACATTCAAGCTGCCAGGATCTTAGGAGTAGCACAGTAATGCTGCCATCTCACACCTCGTGCTCCAGCAGGGAGAGCTCAATGACAGTGCCGATGGTAAGGAGAGCAGAGGAGCCAAACAGCCTTTTTGCCCATTTTACCCGGGGGCTGTGTGATTTGCCCAAGGCTGTGTCAAGACTCAGTGTCGGGGAGCTGGCTGAGTGGCATTTAATCAGTGTACAAGGCTGATCTCTGCAGCGCTCCTGGTTCAGAGCGCTACAATGCAGCAATTCCACGAACAGACTAAAGTCCTGTAAAGAAAGAAAAAAATACCCAGACACGTCCCCATCTTTCACTACTGTAAACGCAGAGAACAATAACAAACCTGGCGTGTGACAGCTGCATTGTTGTGAACTAATCGGTGCCTCCTTAACATGAGGGATCTGACTCGCTGCAGCGCAAGCCCCCGATGGGTTAAATACACAGCTGGGTGGATAGAGCCATTTACACATTGTGTTTAGCCAGTTCCTCAGCCTATCCATAAACACGGTATATTTTATTTATACAGTATCTTCCTCCTCCCTGTTACTTTTAAAGGCTGTAGCTCTAAGTCTCCAGAGCCCCCATTTCTCCTGCAGTCAAAAGCTCAACTTTCCAGCATGCTCCCAGGTCCGCAAGCATCTCCACATACCTGCTCTGTGGCTGGAGGAGAAGGAGGAGCAGGATTCACCTCTGCTTGCAGCCTTCTGTCTCACGGACTCTCCCAGCAGCTTTTCCAGGGCAAGTCGAGGAAGAGTTTCCTTAGGGAAGTCGTACCTCTATTGCATGCCAGCTGACTAAAACTCTGTGAGCTCCGAGAGAAGTTTGAAGTCACAGGGAAAAAATACTCCCCATAGACTGGTCTGTGAATTCATTCCTTTGCAGTCACGATCTCTTATGTATTCCCAGGCTCCCACAAGCATGTGAATACATACCTCCGTAATTGTTTTAAAATGTGTGTGTCCTCTGCGCTTCTCTTTATTTTCCATTTCGCTCATTCAGTCTTGGCTTATTTCCTGCAGTTTCTCAGCTGGTAATTACGCTCCTCTCATATTGACACATGAAACAGTCTGTAAATTCCACAAAAAGATCCCCTCTGCAGGCTTTGCAGACACGTGCTTGTTTCTGAAGTCATCCCTGCCTGTCCCACAGCTGTCAGCTTGCAGATTCCCAGGGCATGGAGTGAATCAGGGAAGCTGAGCCAGCTACAAAC
The DNA here is from genome assembly GCF_052056855.1 of Sturnus vulgaris. Classification (NCBI taxonomy): domain Eukaryota; kingdom Metazoa; phylum Chordata; class Aves; order Passeriformes; family Sturnidae; genus Sturnus; species Sturnus vulgaris. The sequence goes on from NC_142244.1 coordinate 33,929,182, forward strand.
CCAAAACTCCAAGTCCGTGCAGAATGGGCGGCATAGGAAATTGGTATATGGGAGGGAAGTAGGGACAACACTTACGTTTGGTTTCCCAACAACTCAGTTGTGTCTCTGTGGCACAGCAGTGGGATGGCCAAACACATCCTTGGGGGAAAGCATAAATTCAATTTAATGCTTGAATGGGAAATAATGTAAATGCCTTCCAGAAAGGGCAGTGGGATGGATTTTTCTTTCTTTTCCTTGGATGTGAAGCTCTCTTTTATTTCAGAAGCAATGAAGTTGTGTAAACCAGTGGGGTACCTGAGCATTGCCTGTGTTGTCTTTTTCTGCTTAGATGTGCCCTGGTACCAGGGATGCATTGGCATCTGCATGATAATTTGCAGCAGTGCAAACCTCTGAGAGAGTTTGGCCAGCTCCACAGTGGGTGTCTCAGGACCAAACTGAGTGTTGGGCTCACCAGCCAGGGCACAGCCCTGCCTGGGCCACCCCACCAGGGAGTTCCCACAAGCATCAGAGACCAAAGCAAGCATCCCAGGGATCACTGCAAATCTTCTTCCCTGGATGCATGAAGAGTATCTCAATTGAGTGACTTTCTGCTTGGAGGAGAGTTTTGCCTTCAGCATTGTGTGTTTTCCCCTCTTTGCACTGACATCTGCCATTATGGACAAAGATTTTGGATGGGCCAAAAAAAAGAAAGGCGACTACTGGCTCCCTTCTACTGGGCAGCATAAATTCTGTCCAACCTTCCTGGATGTGTTTATTAAAATCAGATAAAACCCCTGTCCTTTAATAGCTTTGTAGATTCTGCTAAGCATGTGCCAGCTCCTCTGCCACAGGTTACTGTTCATTCTCTTTAGCACGCCAGCTCCTGACAAGGTAACTTCAGATCTGCACCGTACTGGGAGATTCAAAATGAGAATGTCTACAGATATGAAAGATGTGGTGTGTCAAATGTTGCAGAGTACATTTTGCGTGTGTTACTGCAATAAGAAAGTAACAAGGATAATCAATTTAAAAGTAATGTGTACGCTATGGCAAAGAAGAAAGCAATAGTGATACATGTTCTTAATTATATCATGCATGATAATGAACGTGTATAGCTGTATTATACATATTTTTTAAAGGCCAAATGATTTAACAATTAGTAGGGGAACTGTTTCTCATTGACTTGTCCTAGCAACAGAAGTGGATCTGGAGGAGTTTGCTTGTGTACAGCAGCTCCAAATCCTTTATTGAGGACCTCAGAATAGCACTTCTATGGGACATAGGTGGTCCAAAAAATACAGCACAGTATCAAGGAGTGAGCATGTGGTCTGAAAGCCCCCACAACCCTGTGCTGTGCCTAAAGTAGGAGCCCCTGTGGCTCTATCTTGTGGCGCCGTGCCTCATGACAATGGCAGTGCTATTTGGTTTGGCATCAGCTTGACACTGATGTGTCCATGTCCATCTCCCACTGAAGCTGTGCCTCCCCTCATGGTCCATGCTCTTATGTGGCTGGGACTGACAGAGAGAGATCATCAAGGAGATATTGTCTCCCCTCCTGTAATCAGACCAGGGCAACTTGCTGGCCAGCTCCATGTCACAGCAGCCAAGCCTGGAGGATGGCTGCATTCGTGCTGCTCAGAGATATGGGGCCAGTTGTATTATCCAGGTGGTTAAAGGTATTATCCATGGCTAGCTAAAGGAAAATGGCCTGTCACAGAAAAGATAGGAAGTCTCCTAACAATGAGTTTCAGACTTATATGGAAGCAGAAGAAATCATTCACCCAGATGCTGCTGTTGTTAGATGTCTATCTCTGGTGTGTGGGCTGCAGAAACTTGGGTCAACCAATGGTTGTTACCCTATGACACCAGAGTGCTGATCCTTCTTCAGTTACATCTCTCCCAGTACAGGGATCTCTCCCAGGGAGTGATCCCTGGCTGGATCCATGCAGACCCTTCCCTTCTCTAGAGCAAGCTGACTATTCCCAGTGTGTAGAACTCAGATATGTCTCTAGATGGTTCCCCTACAGCCCTGAATTTGTTGTTTCACTGCTAGCTTTCTTTCAGAATACCTTGAATATTGTGGGGACAGCATCCAAATCTGCTGTTGGAATAGTGTGGGAGGACTGTGTGGAGCAGAAGCAACCAAACCTGATGCAGGCCCTGAAGGAAGCCACAGAACTACAGCCAGCTTGGAGGGACCAAGCTGGTTTTGTGGGAAAGGGTGCCCTTGGGAGAGCTAACCCTCAGTGGGATTGACTCTGGGGAGCTGGCTTATCTGAGAGCATCGATGCACCCAAGCATGTCCCATGAAGGAACCTGAGGATACCAGGAGGGACACCACACCCTGAAAACTTGTAGGATCTTGCCACCAAAACTGCTTACAAGCACCAGTCCTGAGATAATCTCTGCTGCTATCTGCCATGCACAAATCCTACACGCCTCCATACTAAGGCAGCAGGATGTGGCAAACCCCACCTGGAAAAAAAAAAAAGCCACAGGTCAGTTCTGGTGGCACAAAGTCAACCCTGGGCTCTCTCCTTCCTTTCTAGCTGTCACAGGATTCCCACTCTTCCATGGGAGAGGGGAACAGGCTTGGTTAGTGGGGCTGGCGTGGAGACAAGCAACAGTGTATGAAGAGAAAGAAAAATTTCCGGCTACCGAGATGCTCCAAGACATCACTGCCAGTAAAAGCATATTTATCTTGAGTTGACGTTAGCCCAGTTGCTTTTTTAGAAATTGCACTAAAAAAAATAAAACTCCCCCAACAAAACAGTCAGGAAGAGAACTGGCTGGTTTTAATAACTTGCAAAAGATTAGAAGCTGACCATGTGCTCACCTCACTATTAAAATAAGTCATATCTTGTCAACAAGGTGCCCATCTTCAATTATAAATTATATTTTCCCAGCCTAAACAAAGTTTGATATTTATGCTCCATTTCCTCTAGGTCTGATTATAGCCTCTTGTTTTTTAAAAAAATGCATGAAGAACAAGTGTTCCAAGAACTTTGCTCTAGCCACTCTTCTATTTCTGCTGCTGTTGTTGAGGGAAGTTTGTTGCTGGGATGATGCTTCACACACTGCTGCTGACACAGGTGGTGAGCTGAATAGTGAAGTTGTCCTGGTCACCAGGTCAGCTGTGTTTCCTTTCCCATCTCAGCACTCATCACATCTCAGGATCTGTGGCTCTGCAGATCTCAGGAACTGTGATTTTAGCTGAACTCAAATAGGACGTTGCTCTTGGCATTTCCCCAGACTAGATTTGTGTCTTTGCTACCAATCATAGCCTTCCTCGGGTGCACATGACAGGTTAAAAATGCATTTCCAGTTGCCATGGGACACTCCACACTTACCAAACCAGATGTGGCCAGCTGTGAAGGAGTTAGCTGCAACCATGTCACAATGCAGTGATTTGAAGGATGGACAAAGTCCTGACTCATCTGATTACTCTTGGATGCCAGGTCCTCAAACACTGCTTGAAGCCTAGGCAGACAGTGCCAGAAAATTGAGAAAGAGAGCAAAATGCACATAACGGTGCAAAAAGATATCCCTGAGAGATATTGTATATCACTTGGAGTGGCAGATGTGGTGGAGACTCCCAGCACAAGCAGGTATCACCACAGGATATAGATGGGGTGACTTTGGTGATAAGGGTCTTCTGCAGAGTCTTCTGAGAGAAGATAACACAAATAATTTGGGGAGAAAACAATGCCTGATGGGGAGAGCTGCTGGGGCTTATGGCAGTGAGGCAGTAAGAGAAAAAAGAGAGGGAAACCACGTGGGAAAAATCTCCCAGACAAGTAAACTGATATGACAGGAACTACAGAGAGTCTAATAAATTTTTTTTTTGGGGGGGGGGGGGTGGTGGAGGGCGGTTTGAAATGGTGCAAATGGAATTTGTGTTTGTATTATGGGGAGCCAAAACAATCTCCAGACTACTCTGGCTTTATTTTCCAAACCCTGTGGTCCTCAGACATCCTCACATCCTCATCATTCTGTGAGACTTTGAGCTATGACTTGCGAGCAAAGTCAACAGGTGAACATCTCAAGAAGACAGAAATAAGGGCGGAGATTTCTGCCCTGCAGTTGCCCTGCTCCAATGGTTGAAGGGAGCCTGCCTCCTACCTTGATTTTTGAAGTGTCTCTGGGTTTTTCCTTCCCTCTGCTAACTTCTCCAGGGACATCTTCTAGCCTGTGCTTGAAACATCCCAAAGCTTTATCAACAGGTTCAGGAAACTGTGCTGCATGTGACAAATTTGATTCATCTTGAAATGCAAACCAAATGAGATTGATGTGGTTTCCTCTTGCAAATATTTCCTTTATCTCTGCTCTATCACTGCAATAGCAGAAAGATCAATGCATCGGGTGGTGTGGAACAAGCTGAAGAACAGTTTACTCTGTGTTCTGTGCTAATGGGGCTAAAGATCATGTTTCTCTCTAAATCTCCTGTTTAATTTAAAGTGTGTAATAGCATCCATTCTTCCTCCTTCTTGTTTTCTTTTGGTTGGTGCAATGAAAAAGGTTGGTCTCTCTCCCCAGCATTTTCAGTCCCTTCTATTGAATCAGACCTTAAAAAATTACTCTTATTTATCAACCACCATTCAAATAATGAATTTCCTCTTTTTGTTGTCCCTTCTTTCCACCTCTTTCCCATGTTTTCTTTGGGTAGGTGGTGTTTTACTGTAATGAAGCAATAGTGAATGGATTACAGGCATTATATCTATAAAGCTTGGAGCTGATCATGATACAGGTAATTTTCAGCTCTTGCAGAAACAACAGTTAGTGGAGAGTATAATCTACACTGTGTTTTGCTCCTTTTAGAATGTTTTTTAGGCAAATGCTGAAAAAAAAAAAGAAGGTTGGAGTCATAGAGAGAGAAGAAATGAGTTAGAAATGCTCTATTTTTGTCATGTTTCTTACACCCTTTGATCCTTCCCACAGCCCCCTGATCCATCATTACGTCATCACTTACTGAAATCATGGGGTTTTTTATAGCCCACAGTGGGATTCTGGGTTATTTCCAAAATGTCTTTGCTTACTGCTCAGTGTGTTGGCTTTTCTTGAACAATCTAATTCCCACCCCAAATGATGTATTTTGGATACTTTTTTTTTTTAATATGGAGAAAAAATATTGACACCCTTACTTAATTCCTTCAGGATTCTTGCTGAGCTACTACCATACATCCTGAGAGCTCCTGTGTGAAGTGTTTTAGGTGGAACATATTAGTGGAGAAGAAAAGTAGCTGTACCATCTAAAAACCCCTCTGAACCAAATGATGAAGTAAGGGATACATTGGGAGACACAGGGGGTATTGAAGTTATTTCTGTCGAGAGAGAAAGCAGACATAAGGCAACAATCTGTAAGAAAAGATCCTGACCATCTACCTGTTTTATTTTTCAAAGCACTGAAAGCATAATTTGCTTCTGATCATCTCCTTCCAGATTTCAGAACAGGGGTGCACCTCAGATAAAACTTTGAATCCAGCGCATGGGCTACATTTCCAGAAAGTTTAGTACATTAAATGGTAAAATATGGGGAATACAGAAGCAAAATTATGCTCACACATGTATCCCCTGCCAAGCCCAGGTGGAAGCATTGAAGAGCTGAGTAAACTCCTGGTCTCCTTTTTCTCATAAAAATGTGTAACTCCAGAATGATGTCGTAGGTGAAAAAAGATGAGCTATATTCAATCAAATGCAGACAGCTGCCAGGTTGGGACCTATCAAATGAGCCACTGATCGTGATATCCACCACAGCTCAGGGAGGGAACTGAAATCCTGCCTTGCTCATGATTCATCTAATTGTCCAGAAGATGAGTCACCTCCACAAGCTCTGCCTTTCTCTTGTGAAGAAGAAGGGACTGGTGCGTGACTACTGCAGACATAAATTCAGAATTAAGGGAAATGAATCCCTCTTGTCATCAGGAAACAGAAAATTGGTTTATTCTGATGGCTGTGAGTATACATCCTGCTTGTGTAAATCCCAACTTTCCAGCCCAGGCCATAGCAGGGTCATAGCAATCCCTTAAAATACTTTCCTGGTTTCCTCAAGTGAAGCACTTGGGCATGGTATTACAGGATGTAATTATAAGCAGTTCTGCCATTCTGTTGTTGTTTTGAGGGTCTGACATCCACCATCCCATTGAGCAAATCCCTGAACAGGATTCCTGCCCTGAGGGGCCTCTGTACCCCCATAAATTTTCATCTCCTTGTACACAATTGTAAAGATCTTTTTGTGAAATTGGGATGAAGCTTCTGGATAAGATTGTCCACCCCTTTTCCTCCTCAGGTCAAAGGCACTGGGTTTTAAACAATGATCTTTATGGATCTCATGACCCATAATACCTAGAAGGTCTGTCTTTGCCATATCATAAGTATGTCCTGATTGGAGGAATGAACTTTTAAAGATTTGTTTTCTGGCATCAAGGCTCATGTGTTTTTATCCCCTCTACAGCACGAGTGAAAAGAGAAGCTCTTCTTTGTCCATTGTCTCTTTCCAAAAGCTCCTGGGACTCAGGACTGTGAGAGTGGACACATTGGTTCATATCAGCATTGCTAGGTTTAGATCTTAGACAAATAAAACAAAAGCTAGCCATCACACTATGAAATACCAAGTAGCTGAAAGGGTCAAGATTCAGGACAAAAACATTTTAGCAGGCCTATTGGGATAGAACAAGGGGTAATGGTTTTAAACTAAAAGGTTGGTTTACATAGTAAGGAGAGGTTTTATGCAGTGAGGGTGGTAAGGCACTGTCACAGGTTGCCCAGAGAGGTGGTGGATGCCCCACCCCTGGAAACATTCAAGGCCAGGCTGGATGGGGCTCTGAGGCAACAGATGCAGTTGAATGTGTCCCTATTCACTGCAGGAGGAGCAGATTAGATGAGGTTGAACAGTCCCTTCCAGCCTAAACTATTCTATGATCCTGTGATTCTATGATTCTATGATTCTATGATTCTCTGATAAGTAAGTCATTGGAGATGGTGAAAGAAAACGTTGGTGATACCCTTCTGCCCACTGAGCAATTTGCTCATTGACATGTGCAGGGAAGCACAGGACAATTAATTTTCATATTCTCTGCCTGCCCTCTGGTGGTGAATGGATGCTGCTTAGTTGAATGCATACATATACATTCATATGCACACATATGTATATGTATATATACATATAGGCACAAATGCATTGACATATGCAGCATAACATACATCTGAATATATCTTATATCTGAATTGAACGTTGAATTAGAATGTTACAGATTAACATGTTATCTGTCTCATTGGCTGTGGTTGGTCTTTTTAATGCTGAAGATTTTCCTGTGATTTTGTTAAAATTTAGTTCAGTTAAAATATTTCAGAATGACAATAGTAGAGAGTTATAGTGAAATATTTGCTCCAGCTCAAGAGACCAGCAAGGTCTTTTCCTCTCTATAAATAAACTCTGCAGAAACCGGGTGAGCTGTACAACATCAAGAGCAAAAGGTTTTTCCAAGACCAGTTCTTAGCAAAGAAAGGACAGGAAAAAGAAAACTGCTGGAGTGTGGATGTTCCTTTCCCTACACAATGACAGTCTGGGATAGCAGGAGGACACAGAAAGACTGGTGAAAATTTGGAAGACATATACTCACAGAATCACGAAATATTCAGAGATGGAAAGAATCCATAAAGTCATTGAATATGATTCAGGGACCAAATCCACAGCCTTGGCATTTTTAGCACCATGCACTAACCAGCTGAGCTAATCTCAGTACTCCTTCACCCTTGATGAGGGTTTTTTTTGGGGGGTTAGCAAGAATTGAGCATCATATTTCAACTCATTTTCCCTTGTATCTGCAAAGAGCAGAAGGATTTGCCATGCGGCCCTTCCCAACTCCTAGAAAACTCCAGCATGTGGGCACGAAATGGTGAGAATAAATGCATTCAGCACTGCATCCTTCAGGATTCACACAAACATAATAGGTGTTGGCTGAACACAGTGTTCCAGCATTTTCTCTTTGGATATTGCAGTGGGAAGGGCAGCAAAAGTGATATTCACATTGATGGGCTTTGTCTATGTCCAGAGGGAAGTGAAACAGGAAAACTTCCCATCAACACCTTAATTCACCACTCAGTGCTTCCAAGTGAAATCACAGATTTCCCCTCAGGGAAGGGAGAGCAGCCTTCAGCCCTTGGAGCCATTGAGATCTGCAAGCCCATCTATAGATTACCATCCTGATTACACATTTGCCATGGGATTTGTTTTGAAGCTATGTGCAGGGATGGGAACACTGTGTCTCTGGGTCCCTGTAGCATTAAGCAACATGGGTATGCTGTCCATAGTCACAGATCCCCAGGGATGTGGGCACAGCCACTTCAGATCCTTTTCTGCTGGGCAGTTTTCCAGCCACTCTTCCCCCAGCCTTTAGCACTGCCTGGAGTTGCTGCAATCAAAATTCAACAGTTGGCCTAGTTGAACCTCAAACAATTGGCCTCAGCTTATTGATCCAGCCTGTCCAGAGCCCTCCTTCCCTCCAGCAGATCAACACTCCCACCCAACTTGGTGTCATCTGTGAATTTACACAGGGTGCCCTCCATTCCCTGTTTGTCCAGAACATTGGTATAGATATTAAGCAGGACTGGCTGCAATACCAAGCCTTGGGAAACACCACCTGTGACCAACTGGATTGAACTCCATTCCCCACCACCCTCTGGGCTCAGTCATCAGTTTTCCACACAGAGAAGAATACACCTATACAAGCCATGAGCAGTTTCTCCAGGGGAATGCTCTGGGAAATGGTGCCAAACACTTTACTGAAATCTAGATAGACAATGCGAATCTGGTTCTTCTCAATGCTTAGGCCTCCCATTATTCCAGATATGGGGAATGATTTGGTGGAGATCTCACAGGATATGAAAACTCTTGTCCCACCAGAGCTGGAGGACTCCCAGTTTGGGGAGATTCTTCACTCAGTTCCTTTCTATCTGCCCACCTTCTGCTGGCTGGTTCCTCTCCACTCACACCAGTGTTGGACTGTCTGTACCCACCCCAGTATGAAACACAAGGACAAAAGTACAGGGATTGAGAGGAAAAGGTTTACAGGACAATCCCTCCATGGCTTGAGAAATGGAGCTCCCTGGGACACCCTGCAGATTGGACTGAAGTCTTGGATCCACCATGAGTATCAGGTTGTATTTGCCTTTTGTCCTGACTGTGCTGCAGTCCTGACAGGTGCAGTCAGGCAGAATGATATGAATAATGATGACATGAATAAATGAATAAACTTTGAATAAACTTTGAATCCACTTTGAATCCATGAATAAACATTGGCACCTTATTTGGATAACAACCGGCAGTTGTTCCCTCCAGTGCTTTTTATTTGCTGACGGTGTTTGGGGAGCTAAGAGTCACAGATTTGGCTGGGCAGGCAGTCACCTCCTCAGGGAGCCCACACAAGCAGGTTAAACAAAAGCTTTATTTCCACACAGTGTTGTCGGGACACAGTGCCAAGATATCACACACAACTCAAAACAAGGAATGGAAAGGAATGCTGTGCTCCTCTCACGCTTTTTTATTGCAAACAGCCCCGTGTCACAAAATGCATTAAAGCAGTTAATTGCAGCACATCTGCTATCAGATATTATTGTGTGATGTTTGGATAGTGCATTTCTTCTGGTGAGAAAAGACCTTGAGGCCAGACATTTAGCCCTACAGAGTCTTTTTGCTGCCTACTCTTCCTGCCCACGTTTTTCTGACTAGTGTGGAGAAAGGTCAGTTGGTTTCCTGCAGTATTTCAATATTTTGAAATGCTATTTCAGTTCCAGCTTTTGAATGAAAAAAAAAAGAAAATAAAGGAGGAAATTGTATCTAGAGATTGGAGCCGAGGCATCTGCCTCCAGGGTTGCTTTAGAATCAGTGCCTGTAATAGCCCAGCAGATGGACAGCTGAGGTGTCTGGCAAGCAAACTCTGAAAACCAGGCCATTTTCCACTTGAAAACTGCAGAATGTTTTCAATTCGAAAAATTTTAACAAGAGTAGAAAATAAAAAAGCTCAAACATTTAATAAATGCCTTCTGATCAAGACCAGCTGGGATTACATGCATGGTTTTGCAGTTTTCATCTGGCATCGGACCTATGTAGATATAACATATTTCAGTATTGGTCCTTGGCTCTTGATCAGATTTTCCTGAGCTTCTCTGTATACGTTAATGAACATGTTTCAGACACCTAGATTTCTGAAAATGAGTGCATTTACTTTCATCATCTGTTGTTTTTTTAACTGTGTTTAATGCCTGTGCTATCAAGTCTGGCTCCTGGACAGCCTCACGTTGAGAACAGAAAATGGCAAAAGTAGTGTTAATTCCTTTGAATAAAAGAATTGTAATATGTCAGTGAAAGCAGTCGATAAAAGAGAACCATCTGATAAAATTTTCTTCACTTAACTGGTCCTGTGCAGGAAAGAATGACACTTTGTACCAAGTAATGACAAAATGAAGGGGAAATGTCATGTGGAGTCAGGAAGCAAAGCAGAGAATTGCATTGTCAGGATGCATCATGTGACAACTTTTGTGGGTGGTCCTCGCAGTCCCTCCATCGGGTCCTGTGCTGTTCAGCAGAATTTAGAGATGCTCAGGGAAGGAAGGAGAACCACGGGTTGCTGACATCTGCAAATATCATGAAGTCAGGTTTGGGAAGGATTGTGAGAAATTCTAGTGAATGAGGAAAAAGCTGGTGAATGAAATTTAATACCAACAGCTGTAAAGTAATGAGCATCAGAGGAAAGGCATTATGTGCGTCTTGCACTGCACAGAACATGGATTCTGTTTCAATTGCTTCAGAGAGCTGTCTCCTGTGGTCATTGTAGGAAGGCTGGAGGAGTACTCTGGTGTGGGATACATCCAGAAAAGCTCCCCTGGCTTACCTGTCTCAGTAGTTGCTGGCCTAGGAGCACTTTGTGTTGCTGTTGACTCTGCAGCTGCAGGGGGCTGGAGAAGAGGACTGCAATCACTCAGGGTCTGGAAATAATCCTTAGTGCAATGGGTCTCTGCATTTTGGGAGGTCTGTTTCAACTCCATGTGCTAACCCAAACTTCCTGTATATAAAACTCTGTATCCTACTGCTGACCTAGCAATCCTATAGCTCTTCATGAGGCTGAGTTTTACCTGTAAAAGCTTTCTCTAACACCACCATTTCACACAGCTTCCGTTTGTGTGTGATGAGCTGCAGTTTCTCTGTCTTCTCCTGTGTGCTCTTTTAATCTGATCACTCTTTACAACTACTTCAAAGGAGGTTGTATCTGGCTGGGGATCAGCTTTTTCTCCCAGATAAAAAGCAACAGGACAAGAAGAAATGGCCTCAAGTTGCACTAGGAAAGTTTCAGATAGGGTATTAGGAAATATTGCTTAATCGGAAGGGTTGTCAAATGTTGGAACAGGGCAGTGGTGGAGTCACCATCCCTGAAGGTGTTTGAAAGACATGAAGATGTGGCTCTTGGGGACATGGTTCAGTGGTGGACTTGGCAGTGTTGGGTTAATGGGTGGATTTGATGACTTTAGAGGTCTTTTCCAACCCAAATGATTCTATGATATAATTCTATTATATGATTCAAGCCATTATTTTTAACACAGATGAGGCTGGTGATGAGTGCCACACTAGGGATTTGAGGGGAAGGCTGAAGGGGAATGAAAGGATGTGTGGCTAATTAATTACAGCAGCAGGTAACCTTAGCCCACCTTCACCAGTGGTGCATCTGTCTGCTGACCACTGTGTGAGAGTGGGCAGGTGAAGGCAGGTAAGAGTCTGCCTGTGCACAGGACCTTGCCAGACCATGCCCAGTGCATGGATTTAAAGGAGCCAGTTAATGTGATGCCTCTCATGCACCAATTTGATGGATGCATTGCTGATGGGAGGATGGAATCACAGAATCATAGAATTATCCCGGGATTACTTACCATCAGCTTTACTCCTGCATTTACATGGCTCTATTCCAACCCCCAGAGGAGCATCTTCATATTTTTAAATGAGAAATGTGCTGTGGGGAGTGGTATTGACCCCTCCTCACATTAGCATGCCCTGTCATGGGAAATTTTCCCAGACTTGGGCCATTGGAGCTGTTTGGGCACTCATGCACACTGTGGCTGCTCCATATCTTCCTTGGATTCTTTTGCAGCTCACATTTTCTCTGCCTGACTGTCCTGCCACTGGCTTGTGTATCTCGAGACCTGCTTTTAAGTTACTGTATAATCCAATGAATATGTGGAAGGAGGTCTTCATAGGTGCCTTATCTTCACAGGGAGATGAAAAGTAAGCTAAGTCATCTGAAGGTAGATATACAAACTAGAATGAGATTTTCAGCTGGAGGGATAGGTCTTCAAGGATCTTTATTGTCATATGCTATAAATTGACTGCTAAAAATACTGTATGAAATACAAACTGTATTCAGATATTGTTAATTATATGTAAATACATTTTCTACAGCTCTCAGTGGATTTGCATGATTACATTAAAATTCACTCTATAACAGTAGTGGTGAAACTTCTGGCAATCATGTGGTAGGTTCTCACTGATAATGGTTACTACAATGTGTGCTTCCCTACCCAAGAATCTACCAAGGGCCTTGTCCACAATCACCCAAGAAGTCTGATGTGGAGCTACAAAAATTTCTATTTGCTGCTTCCAGGCCACATCTTCTTCATGACAACATTCTAAACACCAGTTTTAGGGAAAAAAAAAAAAAAGGCATGATACAGTAGTCATAGTTTGTATGAGAAGAAATCTCATGAGTGAACCTAAATCTATCTAAACAAAATAATACCAGGAAAATATTAATATGTTTTATATACTCGTAACACCAGAAATAATCACACTCAGGGATGAGTCCTTGGCCTCTTCCTGTTGAAACTAAGAGGAAAAATTACCACTGGCTTCAAAGAGAATAAAGAATTCTCCTGGGATTACTAAACTCATCAGTGACTAGAACTTTGCTTCTCTTCTACCCTTTCCCACAGATTTACTATCTTAATTTTTCAAAGAAATTCAAAGAATGTTGTTTATTTTAGAAGACTACAGGCTGAAGAAAGAATTCAAAACTGTGTGCAGAAGTGTGGGTTGAAATCTTGTTTCAATCATTTTCATGGAAAATTCAGATTGATATAACCCACTCTGCTATGTAACAGGGTAGGAATGATAGTTTTTCTTTTTTTTATGGGAAAATAACGGAAAAGACATTAATTATGCAGAAGTTGTTTGATTTTAAACCCATGTTTGCACAGATCAATCCAGACAACATTCCTCTCTGGAAATGTACTTTGAGGTATATTGTGTCAGAATTACCTGCCCCATGTCTCTTCCATAGGATTTTTTTTCCTGAATGAATTTTCAAATAGAAGGTGAGCACAGGGCAGAAAGTGAAGGTTTTCCTAATCCCTGTTTGACAGCTTGAGCGTTGTATGAGCCTTTTGACAGATGTCCCTCAAGGGCCAACTTCTCCCACATGGAATATTAACTCACCACTAAAAAAGCAAAAGCTTATTTTACAAAACCAGGTGCCACAGAGTAAAAGCTCACCATTAAAGAGCATCAATGAATTTCCCTTCTGTTTTTGCTTTTTTTATGCTTCAAACAGATATTACTTTGATAGTGCACGTTTTATACTTCATACATTGAATTAGTTGTGAAAATACTGTGTTCCTTAACTCTGTGAAGTCAGACTCACCTTGTTTCATAAAGATATTTTCAATATCCAACAGAAGTTTGCCAAGAGTCTGTTGATTCTTATTTATTATCTGAATGGTAAATATCTGTTTTGGTTGGTCTAATGAGAACAGTTCAAACTGAGCTTGAGAAAGGTCTCAGTGTTCTCAGTTAACTCCTTCTGGTGGAAATACTGATTAAATTACCATACCCACTCTTCTCTGCAGCTTTGCAGAAGAGAAAAGAAAACTCCCAGAGGGTTTTTAGGAGCCAGATGTTGAACAGGAGTAAAAAACTTGGGAGAAGAAGGGCCCAACACCAAAATTATTTGACTTTGAGGAAGTGTGCTCTGGAGGAATTGCCTACAGGTCAAATGTTGACCCTTTACAGAAAATCTTCTACCCACAGGACAAGTGGCCAGAGACTTCTTAAGACACTTATAGACAAGTGCCTTAGAGACTACTTGGAAATTGGAAGGGAAAAAGAGTGATGGGTTTTAGGCTTTGCACTGCTTTAATGATGTTCTCTTCATTCCCTCAGCCCCTCTTTCACAGGAAAAATGTTCATATTTTATTAGTTCTACTCAGCTAATGGAACTGCCTCTCAGTTTTGCAATATCTTGGCATTCCATTTTCATCCTGATTTGGGATGAAAAGTGTAACTGTTTTATATATCCTGTCTGTGTGTATAAAGCAATAAAAAGGTTCTTGCAATTTAGATCTGGATTTGCAAATATGACATATTTTGACATTTTGAGCAGAATCTCATTTTGGCATTTGAAACAAATATTGATTCATACCAAACTGTTTCAATTCAAAACTGTTATTTCATTTTGAAAATAGCATTAAATTGGCATTTGCAGCTGAAATGTCAATTTGAAAGAAAATATTTCAGCTTAAGTTGACATACAGGAACAGAACATTTTTGATTCAAAATTTCTGTGGGGGAGTAAAAATATTCTTTGTTGTTGTCCAAAATGTTTTCTTCTCAATTGCACTCATTTTCATGAAACTAGACCTTCCCACAATAACAAGAAAACAACTACTTAATGTAAAACTGCTCCCCCAGTGCACCCCTTCCCCAAAACACACACATATACAGCTCTGAGCTGGTGCCCAGTATCACAAGAGACGATGATCAGGATTCATCTGCCTGCTCAGGTTTACCCTCAGCAAGAGCTAAGAGGCTTCTAATGGGGAGAGTGAGCTCTGTTGGATTGGCTTCAAGGCATCCCTCCTGATCTTACTAGTTCTTTGTCGTGTTCTTCTCAGATTTCCTCCTCTCCAAAACTAATTCCAGCCTCCTTCATGCTTCCCAGCTCTCTAAAGTTTGCTTTCTTAGTGTTCTCTTTGTGTCCTTCAGGACAGATTTTAATTTCCTGGTCAATATGTCTGGCCAGTTGTGGCTGCAAAACAGAGAAGAAAAGAGGAGTTAGCAACTCTGCTCACCAAGGCATGACTTTTCATTCAGCATCATTTTGTGTCAGCCAAAGCAGAAATGTTAAATGGTGGAGTTGAACTGGATCTTTTGCTGTAATACTTCATGAGTTCATCAAGCCTGGTTTCTGGGCCCCCATCTGTTGGTGGGTGCAAATTCATTATAACATAATAGGGTTCTCAGAGACAAAATAAACATCGAGGACTTGTAAGAGGCCAGAAGCTCAGCAAATGGCAGGGCTTTAGGAAGATCTCAAGTCTAAAACTGCCCTGTCATGGACAAAGCATCATATGGAATAAGATTTACTGTGTATAATAGAAGAAAATATAATTCCAACTGTTGTAAATCAAAAAGAGCTAAATGCTGATCTCTACTAATAACACCATTGCTATTATATAGAGATTAGACAGAAATTGTTAATAAATAGTTGTATATATACATAAATGTATGGTTTAAACATTGCACACCATCATTGTGTGCAATGAATGTGCAATTACTTCAGAATAGAAATATATGTTAAAAACTGACTACATTAAGCAGGTATCCTGTAGAAATAATACAAAGGATAATGGTTTCAAACTAAAACAGGTTATGTTTAGACTAAATATAAGGAAGAAATTTTTTATAATGAGGATGTTCACTGCAAGGGGGATTAGACTAAGTGACCTTGAGGGGTTCCTTCCAACCCAAGCTGTCCTATGAGTATATGATTTTATCTGCTGGTCAGCTGCACCTTGCTAGCCAATGGTTTGGTCAGCAAGCTGTAATTGTTTGGATATTTACTGTCTTTCCCGAGAAAGAAAGAAAGAATGACAAGAGATTTCCTGTCACTAAGCTGAGTTCATGGGATGAGAGGTCAGAATGCAAGGAGAGTCAAATCCTTGAGGAAAAAAAAACCCTAAAAAAACCCCCTCTGTGTATTCTTTTGGGTAGTCCCAGGCTGTTGCTTTAGTCTGTGCAGGATACAGGATATACCACCTGTATGCTTACACATCTAAAAGTCAGCAGAGAGCAGTACAGATTGTACTAAGATTCACATACAATGGGTCCCTCCATAAATGCAGCCACTACCAATCACATTGGGGTGAAATCTCACCCCTGAGAACTCCACAATGACTTCTGACTGACTTGCATGGGGTCTAAGTCTCATCTACAAACTGAGACCTATCAATGGATCCTAGGGAGTCACTGACCTCACTGTAACACAATTCTCTGTTGTTATTTTGAAGTGAAAGAGAGAAATCCCTTTCTCCTTTTCAGAGGTATTGTAAGGTGCTATGGATGGGATTCGTCTGCCCAGCAGCATTTGATGCCATGGTTTATTCTACATAGTCTTCAGCTCTTATTTCATCTACCAGCCTTACACAGGTGTCTGTGACAGCCATGGTGCTCTGGGCTGAATCCCACTTGCCTGAGGGGGTTAGAGGCCCATGTTATGATCACAGACCACAAGACATAAGATAAGGGTCACTAATGATGTAGCCCAGACATTTATGTTCAGGTAACTGGAGGTGCACTCTGGTGTTCCTCACACTTTGCTGAGTGTTTTTATCAAGACCCAGTCAGAACCATAATTTCTCTTTGAAATCAAGAATACATCAAGGACAGCAGAGTCCACAGCCACTCTTTCAAGGTTAAAGAATTGACTCCTGACCAGGAGAAGCAGAGTCTTGACCTTCCTCGAGACCCCAGGCCAGATGAATACTCTAAAATACATAATTACTCCAAGATGGGGATCCCTATTGTACTGCAGCTAGAACCCTGTGGGACTGTCAGCATTCTAGGGTCCCAGACTAATAGGACCATAAATTGGATGAATGAACTATGGATCACTGCATCTGAGATCCTTGTATAATGTTCCTTTATTACCATCAAGGAAAAACAAGATTATTGGCAGCATAGTCCCTTTCATCAGAAGCATCTAAGACAGATTAGCTGGAAACATCACTAAACCACAAAGCAGGCATATGGGAATAAGTGGCTGTTGAGGACTTAATTGCCTTCATTAAAAGCTTCCTGCACACAAGAAGGATTGAATTAGGACCATTGAAAAGATCCAGGTATGAATGTCTTATTGATTTTTCCACTATTTTCAATAGATTAGGCCAAGCTGACTAATGAGGACCTTCTGTTCTCCATAATATACTGCTGATCAGCCTGCTTCAGTGTGGAAGTCTGTGTCTGTGGGTGACATATGGGCTAAATACTTATATATCAGTATTTGTGCAGGTTTGGTCAAACAGGGCTAACCCAAGTGTGAGATCCTCTTTGTCTCTGGCCTTGGAAGATTAGCTGGTACCCTTAGGTGTAAATCAGCAGGGTGGTCTTCTGTGCCTTGGAGCTTGTATTTAGCAGTGGGTGTTCACATACAGCAGTGCTTATGCAGGTCTCTTCAGATTGTGTCCCATATTAAAATAATCTTTTAAATGAGGATTTTCTGCCCTTAGGTCCTTGATAGGGAGAACTTCAGACAAAAATTTAAATATCGATTAAGAGAGATAAACCAGCCTGGTAACACACCCTGAATCTTTAAAAGATGTATTTGGGAAAAAGGAACACAGCCAACAGTTACCTGCTGGGTTTTGTCTGTGTGAGAAAATTGCATGGAGCTTTAGTCTTCGTAGCAATCTATCAGCCTGATATGTTGTGTCTTTATAACCAGCCTATATCTAGGCACTCTGAGCTTTCATCCACCCCTCCTTTTTTAGGGGAAATGAAATACACATTACTCCGGAGGAGTTGAGCTGAAGCACTAACACTGTTTTTAGAGATATTATTAAAAATCCTGCACATACATCATTTTCAGAAGACACACACCTGTGCAAGTGTGGCTGTGCATGCTTCTGTGCCAGCTTTGCTCTGATAATACCTACTTGATCAGGTCATGCTCTCATATTCCTCTAACTTCCAAATTCCACCCAAACAATAAATCCATTCTCTCTTGTACCCATCAGTACTATAATGATGAATATCAAAGGTGCATCCTGTTTCTCATGAGGTATAGAATTACACTTGGCAGGAGATGTACATTGCACAAAAGCAACAGTAGGCAATTTGGATTTTTCCAGGCTTGAACTCCAGTTTTATCTCTGTGTTTACCATGTACTGGGCTCTTCCTGGCACCATGAACATCAGCATAGAGTAGATTGATAATACACTGCAGATAAACATAGTAATGTCTTTCAGGAATTAATAGGATACTAGGTTACAAATTCACTAGGAAATCACCCAACAAGGCTACAGCTTTGCTGCTGTTCCAAGCACCTCTTGAATGAGACATATTAGAATAATAACATATAAAAAAAATTAGAAAAGGGGAGAAAAATACAAGGAAAGGGGGAAAAACGACACTAAAACCAGTAAAATACAGACAAATAACACACAAGCAGACACTAAACAGCAGAGCTACATGGGGACTGTCCTACAGCTACTACCTCAGATCTAGGCCCTTTTGCCAAGGAGTTTTTCAGCTTTCCTCCTTTTGAACTCTGCAATTTCTTCCGGGAGTAACCCATGAGCACTATACCTGCAGTGAACAGGTAGGCCATTAGAGAAAGAACCAGTTCAGTTTCATCTGCAATAAAGAACAGACTGTAATGGAGACTGAGGGAAAGGTAAGTGTCTTCTGGTGAGAGAAAGGAAAACAAATATGGATCTTGGTTCCGGCTTTATTAATTCTTCTCTTGTACCACTTAACTTACTGCAAAGGATGAGGTCAGCTAATTAAATTTTAAGTGTCCAGAGAGCTCTTGGCACTCTTAGACACTTCTGCCAGGACAAGAGTAATGTCATTGTTGATTGAAGAGTACAAACTATATCTTTATCAAGGCTGTTTCCAGAATCTATTAAATAAGATGAATCCTGGGAGAATGATTCCATTATTCTACTGATCCTTTCCCATATTCATTAAAGGGAGGAAGAGAACAAAACAGCAGTGAAGACCTTGCATTTGGATAGTTCAGTTCCTGCTTCAATGCCTTTTGATCTTCCAGGGATGTTGCTTTCAGAAGCTCTCAGCTCACTAAGCTGTGGGCACATTTCCTGGTGGAAATCCTGTTTAAAGTCCCTAGAAGAAGCCAGTTGTCTCTGAGTGCTGAACACAAATTTAACAGCCTTTCCTGAGGGAGATTAGAATCAAGTTTCAGGTCTTTGGCCAGTTCTGCTCTACAAATGGAAATGCCTAGACAAGTTGTCCTCCCATGTCCTATCTATATCCTCAGCTCTGGGGACATGTTTCTTCTTTTTAGAAACATTGATCCCTGTTTATAAACTTCCTCATGAGTGATAGTGCCTTCAGGGCTGGGTCCCAAGGACAGGGAAGCCAGGAGGATATAATCCTGATGGGTTCAATGAGGAATGACTTCTGGGAATCTACAACTCAAGTGAAATTTAGCTCCTGGCTATTTTTTTTTTATCTGCAATTGAGATGTCTCCATCTAAGCCAAATATCTTGGGTTCTATCATGAGCCAGTGGAGGGAAACTGGTGCTGCTGGACCACAGCAAGAGCTTATCCCAAAGCAAAAGATCAACACCAAGAAATGTCTGTTTCTCTGCACTGAATCTTGAAAGACACGCAAGGTGACCACATCAGATGGAGGTAAATAACTTTTAATAAGATTAAATCCTACCTGTTGGATGGAGAAAAGGAATCTTTGTGTCCAGACCCTTTATGGAAGAAGCAACAAAATTCAACCACACATGGGTGAATATCAGGGGTTTGGTTTTTGATTCCACCTCCCCTAGAGGGGAGTGGAGGGGGTTGCTGCCTGTGCCTGCACCACAGTGCAGCAGGTTGTGACCCACAGAAGGTGAAGGCCTGGCCAGGGAATTTGGTGATCAAGCACGGTATCAGAATGCCTGAGGTCTACCTCCAGACACAGCTCACACAAGTATCAAATAACTGTTTGGCAGTGACTTGACTTTCTTCCACTGCTCAACAGCAAAAAGAAAGATCCAGTGTAAACAGAACTTGCACATCTCCTGAACTCACAAATGTCTGAGCAACTGGAGAGGTCTGGTTCTGCATTATCCATCCCAGCCTCGGGCAAAACCCTTCTTTTTGGAGACAGCTGTTATTTTTCCAAGGTCCTCTCTTCCCATCACCTTGTTCACAAAACCAGCAGGAGAAAATCTGTGAAGTTCTGACTTTGCTTCCTTTCTGAACACTGCATTTAGGGTTTCTTGCTATTAGTGCGAATTCTGTAATATTCCAGTCAATTCTCCCAG
The DNA here is from genome assembly GCF_052056855.1 of Sturnus vulgaris. Taxonomy (NCBI): domain Eukaryota; kingdom Metazoa; phylum Chordata; class Aves; order Passeriformes; family Sturnidae; genus Sturnus; species Sturnus vulgaris. Next base: position 33,949,485 of record NC_142244.1, read on the forward strand.
AAACTTCAGCTTGCTCAGGAAGAGCTTGTTTAAATATAAAAGCTGGTGCAATGACATGATAAGTCAAACAGTCTTGTTGAAAGGGAGATGAGTCACCAACTTTCATTCCCTTTCTCATCCTCCATCAGATTTCAGAGAAAAAGTCTTTCTCACTGTCATTATGCCACAGCCATGATCAGAATATTTCTTCATTTTGCTGTGGTGTTAGACGGTCAGAAATAGTTTGAAAAGAAGGGATTTTGAGTGTGAAGCAAAACACATCTGTCCTGACATTGCATGATGAAGCCTATGAGACAGAGGATGCTTTGATTTCCCTGAATAGCTCTTGTTAAATGTTATATAAAATTTATTTAGGAAATATTTTTATGCTGTTGTATAATTCCAGCTATGGGAGGACAACAAGAGATTTTCACTGCTGTTTGGTCTGCAAGCTCTTTTATTTTTAATTTAAAAGTGCATTTGATGGACTTCAAATAGGAGCCCAAGTGGAAATGCTTTCACTTTTCTCCTCAGAAAGACACATCAGCAGCAACAACAGCACTAGTGACTCTCTCTCTAGATCCATTCTACCAGGGTGCTCCAACACAGACAAAGCAATGACAACCTTGTACCGGGTAGAAGAACAAAACATTTTGTCCTAATGAGTTTTTGTTTTCCTGGCTCATAAAAAGGTGTTCTCACTTGGGGTTGGGAGATGGATTCTTTAAGCATCCCTTCACTGTTTTGCACCTATTTATTATCTCAGTGCTTCCTCCAGGGCTGGCCCTCATGCATTTGAGGATGAGAGGGCCCCAAGACTCTCACCTATTCCTGGCTGCATCTTTGGTCTCCAGTGATGTCACACATCAGGTTGCACTTATCACTGTGGGTGGTAGTGGGCTAGAAGACCCATCAACCCTTCTGGACTTAAGACTTACTGCATGAATTCATACAAGGTAAGGGATCTGGGTTTATGTAAAAAATCAAAAACTCTCATATGCTCTTTACCTAGGTATTGGGTTAATGGTTAAGAGCCTTTGAGAGGATCTACAATATGTATCTTTGATGAATTGTATTAATTTATTTCCTCCAGTTAACTTTTCACAAACAATTTAAAGAGAAAGTTTCTGAATAAAACTACCTGCTGGGACAGAGGACTTCTGATGCTTTCAAACACTGTATTTAGTACCAGAGAAAAAAATTTCTAAATCAGGATGGTAAAAGTTGGAAATTCAGAAGACCAAGAATGTCACTCATCTCCTTGAAATGGCAAATGAAAAACATCCTTGCTCTAGGTTTTGTTCTGGTTTGGGGTTTTTTTGGTTGGTTGGTTGTTTTTTTTTCTTTCTGAATTTCTTTAGCCATTGAATTTTTCCTAGTGTTAGATACTTTTTCTGCACTTTGCAAAATGAATCTGAGATTTAGTCCAGGTCAGGCTTGTGTCTGGTAGTTTTGTATAACATCCTATCTTTTCTGCTATTTTTGGACAAGATGAGTGCTCCATTGGAGTTGAAAATATGCTGCCTGTCTCAAAGTATAACAAGATGCCAACTTCAAATATCCCATGTTTATATACTCACAACTTTGTGCTTTTTCCTTGTCTGATAATTCGGCCCCCCAGACAGTCACCTGATGTACCCTCAAAGAAATTTCACAGCCTTCCTTTAAACCTATCTGACTGGAATCTCAAAATATCTATCCTACAGGTAGTCTGCTGCTTGACTGCTTGACACGCTTGGTTTTGTCTTCATTTTGTCTCTTAATTTTGTTACACATTCTCTATGTCCAGTCTGCCACTATTTCCTATGGCAGTACCAGGTGTATGTGTAGAAATCTGCCTTGAAGCAAAGGCAAGTCTAGAGCAGCTATAGAACTGTCCTGCACTGTTCTATGTCATGCAAAATTAACCCAAAGCCCCCATGAAAACCAGGTAAAACTGAGATTTGACCAGACCAAGAAAGAAGGATTTATCCTTTGAATAGGGACTTCAATAACTTCCACCCATATGATCTGACCCTTAAATTCATGGTCCACAGGTTTGCAATTCCATAGCACAAGCATAAGACCAAGCATGATGTACTAACTTTGACTTAGCAGGAAACACCTCTCAGCATGGCCACCACAACTGCCCACTTGTAGATGTTTAGGCTACTCAAGTCACAATATAAAGCATGAGAAAAAAACAAGTCCCATAGACCTCATGGTAAAGAAATACCCAAGAGAAGATAAGGTGCCTCAAGACAGAGTGAAAAAAATGAGTAGAAAAGGAATTTATCAGTATTTCCTTCTTCAGATCAAAAGCCTGCAAATCAGGAAATCCCTGTGGAATTATATGAGGCAGTGACTTGAAACCATCATATTGGCCAACTAGAGAGAAACAACTTTCAGCCTCTTGATCTTGTGCCAAAACATGAATCATCAAGATAAGACTGGAGAACAGGACATAATGAACTGCCTCATGCATAGGCTGTGCTGTCTGGTAGCAGCACAACCTACACATGAGGCAGTTCTTCAAATATTTGCTTTGCTTTAACATCCAGTTATTTCTTTCTGTATCTCGACATTTGATTTCTATGGGATATAAGTTTCATTTTGCCCCCTCGCTAGGACAGATACAGTTTTGTGTAACTATATTTTTCCCCTCTGATTATTGCCAAAATCACTCAGCCACTGCATGACCTATGGGGACAGAGATACTGTGAAAGAACAATGAAGATCTGGGCCTTGGGACATGAGCAGATCACCTCTGTCTCTGCAGGGTTATGGGTGGACTCTCCAGAGGTTACACATGGATGCTCAAGATCTTCTGATCCTGAGTATGTGGGAAAACGGGGAGATTTTTTAATTTACTAAGATGGAATGAGGCCATACATAGAACGACATTGCTCTGAAATCAGAGCTACATTAAAACAGACCTTGTTTGCTGTCAGGCATTGATCTCTGAGGTAGCTACTTTAGGACCTCAACAAAACAGGCATCTTGCAAGGGCCAGTGGAATCAGACCCTTCAGCAAGCATTTCTCTTTATTGTTTATAAAGGGAGTCAAGGCTGACTGTTTTTAATGTGGGTGACCACACTGTTCTTGTCAAACAAATCTGACTCCTGTTTTTTATGTCCTGACCACAACATTCTTTTCAGGCATACAGCAGGTGACAGCTCGACAAGGGAGTACTCTTTTTGCAAAGTGAGGCATTGCAAAGTTAGAAAATGTCTTCATGAATTTTGAGTGCTCAATCTTTGCTAACCACCATCTGTATGGAGGCAACATCATTAAATCTTCAATTACATAAGAGTGCCATAAATTTGTAACACAAACTTTTGTTATTCTTCTGTTAGAATGAAAGGGACTGAAAGGGAAATGTTTATATGTTGAAAGAGGTTGATGTTTTCAGCAAGAAATTGATGGAAGGGGAGAAAAATCTTGAGTGTCTCCCTTACACTCATGACACCAGAGACCTGAAAGTGTCCCTACCCATGCGTCTCTTATAAGCACACAGAGCAGGAAGGAGATTTAGGGAGGAACTCCTTGGTGTTCAGTCTCCAAGGGAGTATAGGGGAGAAGCAGCAAGTCTCCATGTCACTTCTTGGGAGCTGTGAATAAGGAGAGGTGCTGAAGGAACCGCATTGCTTCTGACTCCCAGTACTATGCCTGAACATGCAAGTCACCTAATGAATAAGATATAGGCTTTGCAAACAGATAACATGGACAGACAGATATTCAGCCTGTGAGCTCCAAAAGAGACCTTTTAATGAATGCCTCGGACAGTGATGAAGTCACACTTACCCTGGCCTTATTTCAGGAGGTTTAGGTAAGGGCTTCTGGAAGCCTTTTTTCCCAACCAGCCAATATGTCTCTTCTACTCCTTTACCCTAAAAAAAAAGCAAAAATCCAAATAAGAAGCAGCTTTCTGACTACCCTCTGCTTGATATGTAATTTCCCTTACTAGGTTTCTCTGGCTTCATACATATCCAGAGACAGACCATGTCTGGAAGTCTTGGGCTGTCTTTCAGTATGGCTCAGGAATTATTTGAGTTTCATTTTCCTGAAAGAAGATATTAATTATCCTTGTTCCAACTGTCATTTACAAATTACCCTCATCGATCTGGGTCATTGAAACTACACAGCTGAACAGAAATTGGAAACTACAGGATCACTAATCATCTTATTTGGCAGAAGCAGCATTATTAATTGAGAGATTTTACAACTCATTCTGAACTTAGTATCAGAATAATAACTTCCTCTCCCACCACTGATGATTTAGCTTTTAAGCTGTGATGCATCTGATGAACTGTAGGCACCTACATGAGAGTCAATCACCCTTGACTGAAGAAGGGGAGGAAAACTGACATTCATCTTCACATAAACTAGACCCTGAAAGTACTTCAGGTTAATAATTTCCCAAAGGGCCAATTTATCCCTACTAACTATGTAAAGGCTTCTTTCCACTGACTAAGCCTGGAATATTTATCCCAGATCTCCACTTGCAGACATATGAACTTGGATGATTCCACTTGTCATGCAAGATTGTTGAGGGACCTGAGGCCATATTCAGACATTTTATTCTAGGTATTTAAGGCAAGCAAAGCTCCTACTTCTGTCTATTGACGATGTAAGGGTAGAAATTATGTTTGAATTATTTAGAACTGTCTCAACTGGACATTGAAAAGTAGCAGCTTCTGTCTAGCATGGACTAAATAGACTATTATATAAATATATAGAGCACATATAGCTGATTGCTTGACCTCACAGTCCTTCAATAACCACCTAATGTATTGAAACAAATGAAAGGGACAATTTTGGAATGATTCAGCTGAAGATTGGTGTATGAAGGTCAAAAAAGATCTTAACATAAAAATTCCTCAAGCAAGATATCTCCCCTGTGAAGTGTTTCACACAGCCCTGGCCTTCTTACCCTCAGTTCTGTTTTTCCCCTGGGTATGATTTCATAGCCTTCATTCAGACTCCGAAGCGTATCCACTGTACTTTGGCTGACATGAATTCTGTAAGCTGGGAACAGAAAGCAAAGCAGTTGGATCATTGTACTGCACACATGCTGCAAATTCCCCACTGCTTCATCCTGACAAGGAAAAGTGCTCCAAAGCAGGAGTGATCCAATTCAGGTGTGTGGCTGGTGTAGCTGTGTGGTGCTCCTCTACCTAGAGTTTAATGCTGACTGCTGGATCCTTCCAGGCAGGGCTGTAAAGAGCACAGGGGGAGAGGAAATCTACCCTGGGGGCTTCCTGGAGAAGGATACCAAATACACCCAGTGTAGGAGTCCATCTCTTCATAAAGATGGTAAGTGGTCTTCCAGTAACATTGTCAGCTAAATTGCTGTTTTATCTATTGCCACAGTATAACTAAGGAATGAGAAAGAAATGCCCTGCTCCAGACACCAAACATAATTTGAAAGCTGGGATGAAGAGCAGAGAGATGGAGTTTGCAAGGGAATATAAAAAAAATGTGGCTATGCATGTAGATACGTCTGGATTTTTAGTAATTTATTCCACACAGAGCTGCCATTTAGTCTATGAACAAAAAGGGCAAAGGTAGAGAACTTTACTGAATTCCCATCTTCCCCAGATTGTTTTACGGCCACTGCTGGAACTCACTGTTTGTGTGAACAAACCAGGAAATATTTCTAAAACATTTCCCCCCAAAATAGTTTTTGTTTTTGTTGTTGTTATTGTTGTTGTTTGTTCTGGTTTTTTTTCGTTGAGCCTTTATTTCTGTTTTGTCAATCACATTGCCATCCCCTTTGAAGGATGGGGTATGAATTGATTAACTCTTTTTCCATAATAATAAGAAAGAAAAAACATCAGTTTGAATACGTAGAGGAAGACCACACAGCTATGAGTTACATTTCCTGAGAGACTAACCTACAATTTTCCTATTTATCTATATGCATTTCTATTAATGTGTAACAATGTTTTTGTACCCGCAGTGCTCCTGCTGCCTCCAGCCTCAGTGGGACTTTCTATGTCCATGGGTATGATGGAAGCAATGCCCACATGGGCTCCAAGCCTTGCTTTGTACTGGTCATGAAAGATAAATGCATCATTTTACTGTGCAAGAACAGCTTTGAATTAAGGGTTCTTAGCACTGACTTGAAAGCAAGATCCAAACCATATTGGAGGAAAGTAGGGCAAGACTCATGTTGGTTTTGGTGGATGGGATTCAAATCAGAGGGTTGCAGCTGAAAGCAAGGTCCTAAAGGATGGCCTACAATGGCAAAACTGGTGCCCTCTCCTTCAGGCTGCTTTGGGTTCTGCCTTTTGACTTTCCCCTTTGTGTGAGGGTCCCAAATACTCACGCAGGCCCGTGGACTCCATTCTTGACGCCGTGTTCACCGTGTCTCCAAAGAGGCAGTACCGAGGCATGGTCAGCCCCACCACGCCGGCCACACAAGGCCCTGAAAGACACAGCAGCCACGTTCCCTGGATTCTCTGACAAACAAATCTCATCTTCTCCTCTGACACTCAAAAAAACCTACTGGGAATACAGAAGGCTTTCTCAAGATCTCATTGGCCGTGGTGCTTGCTGCAAGCAGCCAAAAGTTAAGCATTGCTCTGGATTTCACACTGGTGTTTCATGTCTGAGAAAGGCCGTGTGTGGTAGGCCCTTAGTTCTCCGTCATCTGGGGGAAATTTGCTCAGAGTTCATGGAAACTCAAGGACTACTGTAATCTCATTTATAAAAGGTCTTTTTCCATGCGAGAAAACGAAAGTTTAGATGCTGTGACATGCCCTGTAATTTGCTGAAACAGGATTAAAAACTGTTGGGAGTGCAGAGGTGCTGGAAGCACTCGAGACCACCCTGTGTCCCCTCCTTGGAAAAGAGGACACTGTTAGCTGGCCTGTCTAGTCAAGACCTGTTTTTTTCCCTCTATCTCATTCTTTGTACAAGAACCATTCTCTTCCTAAGTAGCTTCCAAAGAATTGTTTCCAAGTTGTCAGGGAGAGGTATGTGTGCAGGGTTCACATGAACATGCACAGACTGGGAGATAAAATGTGTGGAAGCCAAACCACACAGACAATTTTCATCTGGGGCATTTGGCTTAGTTAATGTTTAGACTGGACTCTGATAGAGGAGATGCTAAATTTCATTGCCTACAATAGAAAATATCACGCCTGCAAATAAAGTACAAAAATAAAAATACAAAGCAATGTGATAAGGTGAGGGGCTTTCTGCAGACAAAAGGCAGGATTCTCTGTGTTTTCCATCAGATGCATTTATGACATATGCCTTTTCAGGCTTTGCCTGCCTTTTCAATGTCATGATCCTTCTGAGTTAAGATTCAGTATAACTGACATCTAGGAAATCTTTCCCCATGCAAGATTACAAAAGATGTGAACATTGTACATCATCAACAACCTGGAATGATGCTATAGATTGAGGTTTTCATAATATAAAAAGGTTATAGGTTAAAATGTAGGTTTTAAAACAGTAATAATATAAATAGTAACAATTGTAGCCTAATTTAGAAGTGATCAGTTACTTAGTTTAGTACAGTGCAATTTTATGCTGATTTTAGCCTTGTTTTTAAAAAATTGATCCTTCATATCGTTTTCGGATCTCTCTTAAGGACAATGAAACTCCATAGTTGAAAGCTATGGGGAACAAGAACCCCTCTTGCTGTGACCTCTGAAAAGTTGTTGCTGCCCAAAGTTTCCAGATTTTAAAATACTTCCCGAGGATGCAAACTCAGAGGTAAGACAGATATTAACTCCTGCCTGATGAAGCATTGCTTGATAAAATATTTTTTAAAAAGAGAGAAGAGGAATGGTTCATACAAAAAATATTACAAGGACATGAGCAGCATGGATCAAGCTGGATCAAACTGGATAAAACTGGATAAAACACAGCAGAGACTGCTGGAGACCATGAAAACCTGATTTAAGGGGGTTTCTTTTCAACTGTCTGTTTACCCTGGACAAAACACTGTTCCTCAGAATCTCTTACAAGTTAATTCTCATCCTTACCATTACTCTCTAATTTATAGCAAGCTTTTCAGGAGAGGAACTCTTTTCTCTAGAGGAAGTGTAATTCAGGTTTTCATCTATAGGTACTGTCATTAGTCTCAGCCAAGGACCTTATGGTTCCCGAACTGGTCTTTAGTGTGTGCATGCTAATGTGACATATACACAAAAAAATGGTCTTGTTGGAGACTTCTTATTCATGCTTCAGTAAGAGGTTTGCCTGAGAAAACACCACCTCACAAAACACTGCCTCTCTTCTTTCTATGGCGATAACATGACAGCAGCTGCCTGAATTCTCACTAAGAACCAAAGCTCCTTCTGTAATAGGTGTTGCAAGGACACAAAAAGGTGGTTCCTTTGGAAAAAGCAGCCCTCACTGAGGAGGATTTGAGCTCCATTGGTTAGAGCATGGTGCTAATAACACCAGAGGGCTGATCCCTCCACTGGATATTCACTTGAGAGTTGGACTCTATGATCTTTGTGGGTCCCTTCCAACACATAGTATGCTATGATTCTGTGATGCCATTTTAAGAAGAACAAATAAAGGCAGATGAGCTTCTACTGTAGTCAGTGGAGACTAAGTCAACGTGGTCAAGTGAGCCATAAGAGCTCCTCCACTCCTGCAGCTTTATGTGCTTTATGGGATTCATTTACCTGTCCTCAAAATGAGTGCAGGCTCCCTAAAAGTCCTGGAAACACATCCATGTGGGTGCCTGAATTCAGGTTCCCTGCTCTGTCAGTGCAATCACCCAGCCATTTCTGCAAAGCTCACAATATAGGAGTGGCAAGATTTTTAGGGCGAGGTGTTATCTTTCTAGAATACTGCTTTAAGCCTGTCCCATTGCAGAAAGTTCTCAGGTCAAAACCAATGCTACCATATAAGCATTCCCAAAATTACACATTCTCTGTGTTGAAAGCATCCAAGACCTAATTTGCTCACTGCCTTCACCTCTGGTATGTGTTTCCCCTTTTCCAAACAGCTCCAGCAGAAGGCTGAGAAAAACTCCCAATGGCAAATCTCCCACAGTTACAAGTTTCAGAGGAAACCAGACACCCTGTGATGAGGACATTGTGGCCTAGTTGTTTAATTATACAGGTTCATAGGTTTGCTTTGAAGTGTTTCTTTGCCAGGGCTTGCAAGGATCAGTTAATGAGAGGCTCTAGCTAAGACTCTGCAAGGACCATCAGCAGTGCTGCAGAGTTTAAGAGTCAAGATCAAAGTGCAGGGCTGAATGCCAGAGAGCCTGACTGATACACAAATCATCTTCAGTCTCTGTGGAAAAGCTTATCTTCCCACCACTGCTCTCACTGGCTCTCTGCTCCAGCCCAGGCATGGATAGCAGGGAAACAGCTGAGTCAGCTGAGCTATCCTGGACCTGCAGTGAAGTCAAGAGAGGACAGCCAAGATTCCAGGATGTGTTTAAAGCAGGGGAGAAAATGCAGAACAAACACTGGTGGTCTTGTCAAGTGGGCCATGGGCATGGACCATCAGAAATTCCCAGAGAAGCAGCTTTCCCTTAGGGTATAAAAGACTTGGGCAGCCTATGCCCAAAATGCATTTACTGCCTTTTCTGAGAGGGCATCATGAGTTCTTCTTGGCACCAGTATCCAGAGAGCAGCTGAAGTACATGACTGGGGGTCACACCCTTTCTCCATCCTTTCCAGTACAGTGAAAGTGTCAGCCAACTTCTCCTCTCCCCCAAGAGCTTCCCCAAGGCTTTCATGATGCTGATCATTCCCTCTTCATGCATCTTTTCTCAGGAGAAACAGGGTCTAGGGTTAATCAAACTCTGCTGTCAATTCTGTGGATCAGAGAGCTGGTTAGCTTTGGAACATGTGTTTGTGGCTGCTCCCATGACAGTATGATGCTGCCAGATCTGTGCAAAACAAGATCTGCAGAGTCCTCCCAACTCCTCCTCTCACATCCAACACAACAGTTCATAGCAATTCTGCTTTCTAGATATCCAGGGTTCATAAAAACAACAACAAAAAAATTGTTATTATCCCTTGCAGACATCACCTAGGGATATATTTTCTGGCCAACTGCATGGGAGATACATTGCAGAACTGCTGTCAACAGGCAGCAGCAGATGTTGCACAGAAAATTCCTTTCTTTCTATGTTGAAAATATGCTGCTGGTGCTCCAGAGACTCCTGCTCTGGGCAAGACAATCTGTAGCCATAATCTCATCTGATTTCTGACTGAGTATAAAACACACAGTGCTCCTGCAATCATTCCTTAATGCTTTACACTTCTGTGAAGGGTCAAATAAAATCACACACTTCAAAGAAAACAGCAGGGAGATGTGTTTTAGAGATAACTCCAAAAGAGGATCTTATAAAGTCTAGGATTCAAAATATTGATTTTTAACTCTGCTAAAGTCACAGCTCTGTTCATGGGATATTCTGACTGAGATTTTGCCTTTACTCTGCTTCTGTCTCCCAATATGTACATCAGGGACCAGGATATTGACATCTGCAAAACACTTGCACGCTAAAGCTGCAAAAGTGGATATTATCAGATAAGCTGAAGGATAAAACCTCATACAATATTGGGTCAGACTCCTGGACATTCTTAGTCATTGTTTCGCTTCCCACAGTGGGCAACACCTGGTACTTTAGAGGAAGAGGCAGGAAATCTGGTGACAAGCAGCTGGGAAAAATCTATCAATGGTTGACTAAAAAAATGTATAAAATTCTGAAGGTTCATATATCTTATACAAATACTGATTCATGACAATAGCAGATGTGTTTTCTTACATTTAAAATACTTTCACCTACATAATATTTTAGTTCTACTGTTTTGGGGGTTTTTTTTGGCTATGTTTTACTTTGAAGTTTAAATGCATTTTGTAATATATATATATGAAAGGAACTTCCTCCTTTCATTTTAAACAAGCAACTTTTCTGTTGATTGAATGCATTATGACTTCTACATCAGAGATGTTTTCTTTATAATATAACTTTTTCTTAGGAGCTATATTACATTTTTCTTCCAGTATATCCTTCCCATAATAAATATCTCTAACCTTTTTATTCTTTATATGCCAGTGTTTCTGTGTTTTTTCATTTCAGAATAGAGTTGCAAAGACATCACTGAGTGTCTCGATATCCCACCTCTGAAGGTCCTATGGCACATTAAGGAGCTATCCATACAATTAAACCCTTGCGTCTAACATGCCAGATGTAGTTTCTGGCTAGGACAGAATATAAAATCTCTCCTTAAAATGGTCCTAAGCCATTTTCCTCCACAAACCCTCTCTGGGTTTTGTTTTTCCGTTTCAACTCCCTTGTTGATGCAGAAGATTTTAAAAGTGTCTTGTAAGGGTGTTTTTAGGAGGGCAGACATGAAGAAAGCATTCAGAGGTAGCAATGCAGTTGAGAAGGAGTTCTCTGATGCTCAGGTGCAGGTGGGTGCTGTTGCCTACCTGTGTGCAGCCCAATCCGTATCCTGAGGGGGATGTCTGGCATGTGCCTCATTTTGAATGTTCCCACAGAGCTAAGGATGTCCAAGGACATGTTGGCTATTTCAGCTGCATGCTTGTTTCCATTCCGTTTGGGGAGCCCTGAAGCAACCATGTAGGCATCACCAATTGTCTCCACCTAACAAATAGTGTTACATTAAGAAAAAAATATAGAAATTGAAAAAGATGGGAAGGAAACACAGAAAAAAGTTACTTCTCACCTTGTAAACATCATGGTTTCCAAGAACAGCATCGAACAGAGAGTAAAGGTCATTCAGGAGGTCAACTACTTCAATGGGTTCACTGAGGGCTGAAATGGATGTGAAGCCCACAATGTCATTGAAGTAGATGGTCACCTGGTCAAAATACTCCGGTTCCACAGTGCCACCAGTCTTGAGGGCTTCTGCCACTGAACTGAAATAGCAACACAAAAAAGATAGCAGGGAATAAACCCTTTTCTAGCACATGCCCAAGAGCTCAGACTCTTGTTTTTCTGTGTTCAGATCTTCCACTAAATAGAAAGTTCTATATGGCTGTAACTAGCTCTGATTAGAGTTTCTTACTTCTTAGTTGAAGGTGCTTGTCAAAATTGATGGTCAGGTCTACAATGTTGCTTCTAGGGAAGACTGTTGTCCAAGCTATGGATTTGTTTTGGGGTGGTTTTGGTTTGGTTTCCTGGGGAGCTATTTTACCACCTAAAGTACCATTACTTACGGTGGAAGCATTTGAGACAGCAGTTTTTCTGTCTTCTGTTTTTCAACCTCTAGCTCTTCAGTCCGCTTGCTGATTAAGTCTTCCAGGTTGCTTGAGTACTGCTCAAGCATTCTGAGCATTGAGTCAATGATATTGGTCTTTTTCCCTTTGTTGATGGTTTTGAACTGGAAAATCAAACTGGAGAGTTATTTGTCTGTCTCTTTACACCACTGTAGCACCCTGAGTTTGGAAAGGAACAAAAAGCAGGCATTTTTTTTTGAAGCGTCAGTGCTAAAGACTGGCTTTTTTTTCAATGGCAAGAGTTAAAGGATAAAGGAAAAGGTGAATTAGAAGGTGAATTTGCAACAGTCAGTGAGAGTTAGATGAAACATAACCTTATAGTAGTTGTCAACATGTACATTGTTACCGAGTCTTGTCAGGCTGCAGGTTTGCAACCCCCTTTATCCCATAAACAATCTTTAGGGTAGTTTGCAAAACTTTGCAGAGGCACAAAGTTCAGGGTACTAGCAACACTTACAATCTTTTTTCGTGTTACTGGACTTAAATCCATCTTTGCACACTAACATGCATGTGTACTGCCACCTTCATTCCCAGTTGTTCATTGAGTTGTGCTTTCTCCTCCTGACCTGAAGTTGAGGCTCTGGAACTTTCAGATAATTTGTGGCTTTAGAGGCTACCTTAGACTCAACAGCAGAGCCACTGGATTCAAAATTATTCACAGCTTCATAGAACCAAAAGGTAAAAATTATGGGTATTTGTTTACCTGGTTTGAGGAAATGCCCTAAAGTTGTGTCAGGGAAGGTTTAGATTGGATATTGAGATTTTTTTTCACTTTAAGGGTTTGTAAAGCCTGTTTGGAATAGACTGATCAGGATAATGGTGGAGTCGCCATCCCTGGAAGTGCTCAAAAAACGTGTGGATGTGGCATTTGAGGACACGATTAAACAGTGCACATGGTGGTGGTAGGGGGTTGATGACTGATGAACTTAAAAGTCTTTTCCAACCTTAATGAGTCTATGATTCTATGACCTCATAAGAACTACATTCCTTAATCAGAAAGGGGGATTATTTTGCCAGTACCTGTCCATGAGACTGGCCAGTAGCAGATATCTGGGAAAGCTGTTTAAACAGGCCTCAGGTACAGTCTCATTTCCCTGGCATATTCTCCAAGCTTCCACCAATCTGGAATTGAGACACCTCCTATGCCAAATGTTGTATCTTTGTCTTTAACAGTCTTTGGTGAATTTTCCTTATAGTCACCATTTAAACACTTTAGAAGATAAAAAAATTAAAAATTGATCTGAAGGTGCATAATTTACAAATCTTTCATCTCCATGAGACCATCTCTGCAGGTACACTGCAAATGTGAAGACATCAAGCTCATGTCCAGGATGCTTCATTACCCCTAAGTCAGGACAAGCCTAGGGCTCTGCAACTTCTTTATTCTTTAATAACTGAGTTAGAGCCAAAAAAAACCAAAACAAAACAAAAAAAACAAACCACATAAACAAGCACAAAACACTTCCCTGCCGAGAACAAACAAAGGGATTACACCAGCTTCTTTATTTACTAACCTTATGAAATACCTCCTCAAAGGTTGGACGCCGTTCAGGGGCTTCAGCCCAGCATTGCTTCATTACCTGGATGCATGTCAGGGGGGCTACTTCAGGAGCTACATTTGGGCGGCACAGAGGAGGGGGCTTCTTCACTTTCTTTATAATTTCTGTGGCAAAAAGAAAAATGGGAAGCACATTGTAAGATGGAGGGCCTTTAAAGGGGCAAAGGATATGGACCTTTTAATGTGTTCCTTTTCATGTTGCTCCTTCAGCTGTCACTCTTAGTCCTCAGCACCCAGTGTCTGCTCAAATGAAGCTGGAGATTCCTGCTTTTCTCTGCCAGGAGTGTCTTGAAGGATTTAAAGAAGATTTATCTGCCTTCTTGCCCCTGGAGAACCAGGTTATGACTAATAAAGTGGCTGGATGGGGGCAGGATGTGTGACAGATGGATGCGTGAGCCTGCAGGCTTGTATTTAATGAAATTGCTTCTGACTCCCTTCACTAGGGCCTGCAGTCTTCTAAGACAGCAGAGGTTTATGGCTGAGCCAGACAGGAAGGATACCAGCCTCTGATACTTCATCAGAAACTAGGAACCAGGACGTAGGAGGTTGATGGGAGTGGAGCAGAAAGTATGTTAAGGGGGAGAGATTGAGTTCAAAACAATGTCTGGGAAATTACTCCCTGTCTAGAGCTCCCTTCCTAGAAATGAGGCTCATAAGGAACTGGGTTTGGGTTTTCAAATCCTGAGAAGTCAGTCCTTTAACATCTACCAAAGTTATTGTATTTGAAATTTTATTTTACTCAGTGCAGAGCAGTCAAATGCAGTGAAAATCTCTTTCTCTGGCAGGAGTCCTGCTGTTGCTGTGAGTACCCAAAGCTTTTCAGCATTGACAGCTTACTTTAAAGATCTTTGGCTCATTCCCCCACACTCTGCCAAATGAACTAATCAAAACATCTGGACCCAATATTTCCTGGGGCAGCCAAAGGGAAATGCCTTCCCCAGACTGTTTTAAAGTTCACACCACAAGTGAAAGCTCCTTAGGATTGAGAACAAATTCATCATTTTATCAGGTTAGAAAACAGGACTGAGCTGTGTTCAACATTTGCTGGAGGTTCTGCAGGGGGGTGAGGTGGGGAAAACTGCTAATTGCATCATAATCTACATCATAGGTCCAGCTCTGATTCACAGAGTGGCATACATCATTAATATAATTGTCATTGCATTGTGACAGCACAGAAAGGTCAGGTCCCCATTTTTCCAGCTGAACTGGCAGACACTGAATTGTTATACCCTACCTGATGATTGTCCAGCTTAAAACATGTCGAGAATGGTCTGTCACTTAAAATGGCTAATTTTAGATTGTTGTCACTCTCTCCCCATTTAAGTGCTTGTGACCTGACCCTGACTGAGTTTTTTCTTCCCATGGATGCACAACATGGTTGCACCATGAGCAGCTCCTAAGGAATTCACCTGTCTGTTGTTTCTTATACATAAGCAAAAGGATGCATCACTTCCACCTCTGTTGAAGACAGAGTCTCTTTGAAAAGGAAAGGATTAAGGAGAAATAAATGGACAGATGGACAAAATAGGATGCTGGCAAGGGGTCCAACTCAAAAACTTCAGCCTCCATGATGCACAGAAAAAGCAGATGAGTGGGAAGCAAAGAAGTTTCTAAGCTATGGGAAATTCTGCTGTCAGATTTCACCCCATAGTGTGATGAAAAGTCCGAGTTTGGACAGGGAACTGGAGGTGCTGCAGAGGCCTTAAGCATCCTGGGGAGCACCCAGAACCACAGTCCCAGTGAAAGCAGCGATGAGACATGTACTAAGGCTATGATGAGAACTATTTTGATGTTTATTATGAACGTTTTGTTGAAAGCAGACCTCTGCCACTGAGAAAGGTCATGAGACTAATACATTATTGCCTGATTAATAAGGGGACTTGGACAGATCTTTTTAAGTGTTCTGAACAAAGCCTTAAAAATATACTGTAGTAGTTGCCTACCTTCAGCTGAGAGTTCTGATGTGCAGTAAGGTGGACCCCGAGCAACCACTTCTTGTAGGATGATTGCAAAGCTGTAAATGTCCCCTTTGATTGTGCCTTTTCTGCACATGTCTGGGTCCCTCAGTAACTCAGGAGCTGTCCAGAGCAATTCTAAAAAAATTCCAGAGTATCACATTCCTTACACTTGAACTCAGACGATTGCAAAGTAAGTGCTTAAATGAATACCTTATTTCAGTCATTTGAGGAAAAATTGGAAAATACTACATTATTTACTGAATCAAATATTTTACTTCTTGTAGTGTGTTAGAAATACTAGACTTTGGTACTGACAAAAAGAAAGGATTTTCCAGGTTGTACTCTATGTTTTTTTTTTTAAATTGCCACTCCAACTTCAACATAAGAAGTCATCTCACCACTGCCAGAAGTTTTAACACCTTTTTTTTGACTGAAAATGTTCCTGAGATAAAATGTTGGCTCCAAAATGTTGGCATTCTTGTTAGTTGTTGCTCTTTTACATGGCAACAATTAACAACATGTTTTCTGTAGTTCTTTTTAGTGGAAAATAGTTTCTGTAAAAGCTGTTTGCGAAAATCTCATTCATAATCTTTATAATCCAATACTTCAAGTGACAAAAGACACAGTTATAAAACATATCCAGCCTCATCAAGAAATGAAATATTGTTACCCTGGTAACTGTGCATTCTGAGTAATAGGGATAGGGAGCATTTCTGCCACTGCAGAATCTGCCACTTATCTTCTGTAAGGGAGGAGACAATTGCCCTGGCTGACACTGGAAAGGTATAGGCATCAAATCCCATTACAGAGGGATCAAACCACTACATACTACTTGAAATCAGGTTTCAAGAATAAATTGGGATACCAGAGGAACCCCAAAGCAATGGCCAAGTGAAAGAAATCCTGTCGAAGTCTCCAAACCTGGTCCCACAAGGGCTGTTCTTAAATGGTGGGAATCTCATGTAGCAGCCTTTGGTGATTGGCATGTAAAAGACCTATTGCAAAGAGCAATTTTGTTTTTCAGATTACTTATTGAAACAAAAAAAAGTGTTTTTGCATTTGGGCAAACATAAAACTCTAAATATAGGATTGGGTCTAAGGATGTGAAGCCATACTGGTCAGTACCGATAAGATTTTATGGACAATTCAGTTCTCCAACTGCAACAAGCTGAAGTTCTGTCACTGCTTACAGGAAAATATATTTTCTTTACCATGTCACTCTGCTATTCACTTCACTTTCAGGAAGTCTGAAAAAAGCCTTTACTTACACTGTCTTATAACAATGCATGATATGGAGGAAACTAGATGTAGCGAGATTGAGCATGAAAATCCTTGTGTGGCCACTGGCCTGAAGTTGTATTAGGACAAACATATGTTAAATCAATGGACAAAAAAAAGAAATCAATCCTCATCATACCTACCTTCTGGGGCTGGCTGAATATAGGGGCATTTCTGTGCCTCTAAGATCTCATTATAACCATAGTCAGTGATCTTCAGGACAAACCGGCCATCCACAACACAGTTACGAGACTTGAGACGTCCATGGGCAAAATCTCTGTGATGCAAATATCTGATTCCCTATGAAACATAGAAAAAAATCCAGGTTGATCCTTAAGAGTTATCTTACCCATCAGCACTCAGAGATGCTAAGCCAACTTGTCACCTCAGATGGCATCAAATGTAGCATTGCCTCTACGTCAAATAGAGTAATGCAGTAATGATCGAAACAAAAAACTATGAGAGAAGTTTAAAAATGGATTAGGAACATGAAATAGGTTTGTCTGGACCCTAAATTAATATTGGAAAGATCTGATGACTTTAGGAAGAGTCAGATGCTTCCCTATGTAGCTCTATATCTCACTGGACCGGGAAGTTCTGCTTTTAGGCAAGGATAAGAAAGCGGACACAAGTGTTACCAAATAGTTAGATGAAAGGAAGAGCTCGGTACCCCTACCCATCTCCCTTAAGGAAGTTCAGAAAGTGTTTCACAGACTGCAAGAATAGTTCTGGAATGGAATCCACCTGTCCCAGACTAGCTGTTCACCATTAAGACATGAAAACATGGGACATGACTGGAAGTGTGAATGTTGCTAAAGGGACCATATATGCAGCCATCCCGTGGCAGGGGATGGATACTGTTTGGTTCTGTGGTGGATGCATTTCTGCAGAAGGCAGAAGGGCCTTTGCAAAGAATTAATTTGTCACAAAAGTCTGTTGTTCTAGGTAATCAGTTGCAGCCTGATAGTTTTAGCCTCTTGTCCTGCTGTGTGGTTGTAGTTCTACTGCCCCAAATGGTGCTTCCCTCAGATGGCAACAAAATAAGTATAAGAGGTCTCCTTTAAAGACTGATACAACTACATCCAGATTTGTTTTCCCTGTGTTATTATAAAAAACCCAACGTTCTGATTGAAACATCTTAGTCATCATGAAAGTCCCATTGAGATCATGCCTCAGCAGGACCAATGGATTTACTTTAATTAGATCCATCACAAGGGAGGACTTGAACATCCAGTCCAGTTTCATATCCTCGTTCCTCAGCAAGTCCTCCAGGCTGCCTCGTGAGCAGTACTCCGTCACTATGGCAAAGATGCCACAGTCAGAGAAAAAGCCCAGGAACAGATTCACATTTTCATGATGCAGATCTTTCATCTGAAACAAGACAGTGAATCACAGTGAGACCAGATCAGCCAGACATCTGCTTGGCAGCTTCTTGATAACACTAGATACCCTTTCCACACTTGTACTCCCAAACAGCCTTCCACAGAAGGACGGGAACACAAACAACTCTGGTGCTTATTTTTGGCTATTCAACACTCTTTTCAAGCTTTGTTTTTCTCTGTCTATCCATTAAGACAAACAAAGCAAGATAGTAAAAGCAAACTAAGCAGAAGTTTGTGTTTTGTTTAGACAAACCGGATGAATCTTTTTTCTAGGCCAGAATGCTGGGGTAGATTCAGCTCAGCATGTCGATCTTGCTCTGAACTGGAAAGCAATACCATACCTAGAGTCCAAAGTCATCCATCAATGGAGACATGCCCTGATAAATTTGTTGCTTTTGTTGCATAAAAATGCCATTGCTATGTTAGCAGTAGCTACCAACAGCTAATGGCTTTGAATTTGGAAAACAAGTATTTTCCTTCTCTTTTGTAACAATAAAATTGAAGACCAAAATGCTTATCTGAGAGGCATCTTAGCTGGAAACACAAAGCAAACTTCAGAGAAATGCACAACCTTGTCTGTCACACTGTCAACATATAACATATGAAAATATCTACCAGTGCCTCACACTGTGCAGGGATGAGTTCCCCAAATCACTCTGCCTTTGCAGACAAGGTCACTTGAAGGACTCATTGTACATTTAACACTGCACCAGTTTGGAAGTGGCAGGTCCAGGGTGAGGTTTTACAAGCTGCTGACTGACGTATGGTAAATTTATCAGACACAGTCGTGCATGGTCCACTCTACCACATTTCACCAGACAAGACTCATTGACAACCACAATTCATGATTTAATGGGTAAACACAAGACAAGGACAGCAAAAGCACCCTGAAGCCAAAAACATCCCCTGAGAAACCTTCCCTCCACATCATCATCCTTTATTCCTACCTTCCTTAAGATGCTGGTGGAGCTTTGCCGCACATTGTGAACTGCTCCCATCTCAAATTTTTTCAGCCACACCCGGTCTCCCTGTCCACAATCACAGAATCAGAGAACAGTTAAGGTTGGAAGAAACCAGTGATGGACCATAGTCCAACCTCCCTGCTTAAGAAAGGTTATCCTAGAGCACATTGCACAGGATTGTGCCCAGGCAGTTCTTGAATATCTCCAGTGAGGGAGAATCCACATCCTCCCTGGGCAATCTGTTTCAGTGCTCGGTCACCTGGACAGCAAGGTCCTTCCTCATGTTCAGGTGGAACTTCCTGTGCATCAGTTTCTGCCTTTTGCCTTTTTTTTCACTGAGAAAAGCCTGGCTCTGTCCTCTTGATACCTTCCCTTCAGATATTTAAAGACATCAGTGAGGTGCTCTCTCAGTTGTCTCTTCTTGAGGCTGAACAGGCTGAACTCCCTTAACCTTTCCTCTTAAGAGAGAAGCTCCAGTCCCCTAATCCCAATACAGGTGGGTGAATGAGAGAGCAAATCTCTGAGCAACAGTTAACATTGGGATCTAGATCTGAATTTCAGATCCTTGGCTTTGAAAGTGGCTGGGGATTTTTAATGTTCTTGGAAACAGATAATTTATATACTGAACCCAAATAAGAATATCCACAGCAAACCCTTGCAAAAGGGGTGAGGCAGGACCTTCACCTGGATCACAACTTCATACCTGGAAGGTGTCTTAGTATCCAATAAATGGTAATAAATTGATTAAAAAGGAAAATAACTCTGGCCAGAGTTTTTCTATGGCATTAATGCTTATTAGTGTTGATCATTAACCTAAGGAAAAGTTACCATGCCATTTTTTCAAAAAGCTTCATTTTCAAGAAAGAGCTGATGGATGGGTTGAGTTTTCTTGGCTATTGCCTCTGCTTAAGCTCCATAAAGTCCTATTGCCACAAAAGGGAATTTGAGCTTCCATTTGGAAGCTCCATTTGGATCCTGTCTTGTATGAAAGTTCCTTATTAGAGATGTCACCAAATAAAGGCTATCTCGTAAGAAAGGTTTTTCATGGTGCCACCACCTTAGGTGGTGACTCCTCTGACAGGACCAGACTGGCAATGTTACATATATATGTTGAATATTTCCCATCCCACATTACTCCAAGTGTCAGGGTGAGGGTTGGGACAGAGTCACCTTAAACACTGCTAAGTCCATGCCTGGGAGTAACTTATTTTCATACTTAGGGTTTGTTCAAACTACCTCCATTCCAGGACCTACAGTACAGCAGCCAAATACTTTTCCCCCTGGAGCAGTCCAGTGAGCAGAAGCAGGGAGAGAAGGCTGCATGAGGTCCCTACCTACCTCATACAAAGCCACATTGGATGTCTCATGGGTGGCAACGGCGCTTTTCAAGGAAGCAGAGCGGGTTACGGATTTCAGACTTCTGCTCTTGACTGCTATGCTGTTTGCATCAGTCAGACTGTCCAAGGTCAGCCTCTGGAAAGCAAGGAAAGCAGGTGCTAGGCAGCTACCACCTTTGGGGGAACCTCCATTCCAGCTCTGCCTTGCAGCAGGGATTTTGGGGTAAGGAGATAATGGAATCATCCCCCAGCTGATCACCAGCTCTGGGTATGAGCCAGAATGGACCAGGAATGATTCATGGTTCCCAATATATTTGAATGCAGACACTTTATTTTGGAGGGTAAGATGATTTTTCTTATTGGACATGCCCTATGGTGCACTATCCAACCACAAGAACAAGGAATAAGCCTTGGCAGCTAGAAGAAACATAATCAAGGCTACTATTTTGCATCATCATAAAAGCCCTGACATCTAATCTGAGACTCAAAACCACTCAGCATATGGGAATTTTTCTAATATGCAAGGGAAAATGACATGAAGAAGTGAAATGACCCTTCAGGAGCTCCATGAGTATGAAAATATCACACAGCAAATCTGTTCTAGAGTGTTCCACCAGATTCCTTTCACAAGTAGAAGGACTCACCTTTCTATGTAGCTCTGGGTTGATGAAGACGAGGTCATCCAAGGTCAGTATTATCTTGTTCGGACCCCTGAAAAGCTGATTGTTCAAGATACTCTGCCTGCAAGAGTTGGAGAGTCATGGTTATCAATTTTAGGTGGTGTATTGGGTCTGACCGAGGTAAAGTTCACAGCCCTTACATGCTGTGCTTTGCATTGGTAACTGGATGGGTCTGGTTGATAACAGAGCAGTGTTTTGCCTGCTGCCAAGCAGCAGTGTCCTTCTGACATCCCTTCCCCTCTCCAAAGGGGGTGGGAGTGGGCAAGATCCTGGGAGGGGACACAACCAGGCCAGCTGACCCAAATTAGCCAAAGGGATATTCCATAGCATATGACGTCAGCACAGATATGTAAGCTAAGGAAGAGAGGAGGAAGGGAGGGGCATTTGTGAGTTTTTCAATGTTTGCCTTCTGGAGGAACTGTTATGCAGCTTCCCAGGAAGTGTCCCAACATTGCTATTGATGGGAAGCAGAGACTGACCTTTTTGCCTCTCTTAGCTCTTGTGTGTGCAGATCTCCATTTGTTTCTTTCTTTCTGCTGTAATAAAACTGACCAGCCTTATCTCTGCTGGTCATTCTCTCTCTTATTCTCTCCCCTGTCCCAGTGTGAAAGAGAGCGATAGAGCAACTGAGTGAGCACCTGGCAGCCAGCCAGGGTCAACCCACTCCAGGTAGGTAGCCAGTTCACAGCTCCTCTGAATTCCCCACATCTGGGGAATTCCCTGCACTATTAGACCCTGACTGCAGTGCTGCATTCAGCTCTGACTTAAAAAGGTTGTGGACCCGTTAGAGCAGGTCCAGAGAAGGCCATGAAGATGATCAGGGGGCTGGAGCACCTCTGCTATCGAGACAGGATGAGAGATCTGGGGCTCTTCAGACAGGAGAAGAGAAGGCTTTGGGGATTCCTTAGAGCACCTTCCAGTTCCTAAGGAGAGGGGCTACAAGAGAGCTGGAGAGGGACTTTTGACAGGGGCATGGAGTGACAAGACAAGGGAGAATGGCTTCCACCTGAAAGAGTGCAGGTTTAGATTAGATATTAGGAAGCAATTATTTTCTGTGAAGGTGCTAAGGCATTAGCCCAGGTTACCCAGAGAAGCTGTGGCAGCCCCACCCTTGGAAGTTCAAAGCCAGGTTGAACAGGACCCTGAGCAGCCTGGTGTAGTTGAAGGTGTCCTTGCCTGTGGCAGAGTAGTTGGAACTAGATGATCTTTAAGGTTTAAAATGGTGTGGCAGTGGGGATGAGCGTTGTTGAAAACAGTGGACAAATCACAATGCCCTGGCTTGGACCCAAATCCCAAGTCATGAATTACCCATTTCAACATGGATAGCAACAAAAGATATCATTTCAAAGGGTCTTATCAAAATAGACAAATGGATTTAATCTGCTTACAAATATTAATTGGATGTGTATGTAAGGCATATTTTGTTTTTCTTGCTTTTATTTGCCATATCCCAAATCATTCTCCGTTAGGAGACAAAAACAAGTTTTATTATTTTGGCTGGTCTGGTCACGAGCAAACCACATTTAGGCACACCAGCCTTTCTTAGGGACTGAAGCTGAACTGTAGTTAATTTATAAGAGCTGCCTGGACAGAAGTTACTGTCTAAACATGCTGTCTGTCTATATTGTAGCATGGTGTGTTATGAAGCACAGAGCAAGATGTGCCTTGTAATGGTCACAGGTTTATACAGAGAGAAAAGCTACACAGGATGAGCAGTATGGCACACCTGACATCACACCTCATCATTTTGACCCCTTGTTTCAATGGACATCAGGGTCTAACACTGAGCACAAAGCAGCAGTTATCTATTAGACAGTCAAAAACTCCTCAACCAGGAGCAGAAAAGGGGAGAAAAAGCTCCTACATTGCCCTCAGTGTCACTTCTTTTACTTAAGGAACTTTGTTAACATTACAGCAGATGACTGCTCTTCACTCTCCTAAGTGTTTCCTGGATGAGGTGGACAATAGGATGACTTTTGCTAATGCTACTGCAGAAGGACACCACCACATAAAACAACCCTAAATCACCACAATTCACTTTTCCTCCCCATGTGTCATTCTGGACATTTTAGAAGACCACACACAATCCTGAACATTTTAGAAGAGCACAGACAGCTTCTTAAAGGTGAGAGGAAGCCTTGGCCACATAACCACAGGCTTTACTTGGGATGACATTTTATAATATTTCTCTAAAGACACTGTCTCAAGCCACTGAACTCATCCTCATGAAAAAAAATCCTCCCTTATGTACCTTTCACAAGTCCATCTGAAAAACCTTCCTTGATTAATCACATCCTCTCCCTAAGCAGGGAAGAAAGCATCCCTCTGCCAAAAGCTAAGCAGAGAGAGTGGAGTGACTCATTTAAGATCATGCAGCAGATCCCTGACAGAACTAAGACCACAGCTTCCACATTTCAACTCAGACCATGCTGTGGTTTAAATTTAGTTCCAGACATGCCCCTTCCTGATATAAATCGTTGTCTGAATCATACTGGACTTTTTCTTTCCTTGCAGATGGCCATAAATGTTTTCTCATGACCAAGTCTTCCCAAGCACAGCTTGGTGCTTGTGGAAGAGCTTACAAATAGAGTAGGCAGAAAAATTGTCTTTTATTTACTAAATTGTAGAGGCTGGTGGCCAGGGAACAGAGCAGGGCTTCAAAGTGTGGGTGGATGGAGGCAACCTCATCAGTGTCTGCAGTTCTATCAGAAGCAGCTGTGTGCTGAAAGTGGGGGAGCTGTTTGGGGTGTTGCTTGCTGGGTGGCCTCATATCTGGGTTTGGAGGGATGATTCAGGAGCAGAGACAAAACATGTCTGGGAATCGTTTGAGAGGCAAAGCTGGAGGGAACGATCTAGGAACTCTGCTGAACTCATTGCTGCTCAGTAAATATGCCTTCTATTTTCACTCCAAGTTCGGTCATGTGGACATTAATAATTAGAGACCAACTACTCCAGGGGCTATAGTGACCTTGCCAAGAGCAATCCATAGCTCTTGGACCAACCAATCCTTTCTGGCACATTTCTACCTTGGATAGAGAATTGGGACATAGATGTGACATCCAATTATGGGAAACTATTCCTTCCCTAGAAGACTACTGCCTTTGCTCCAAATTCTCATGCCCAGATCTATTTATATATATATATAATGGGAATGACAAGGGAGCTGAACCTCAGTTCAAAACAGAGAGCAAACCAACTTGGCAATAAAGATGTATCTAAATATTTGCTCCAAATTCTCTCCAGAGGAATTTTCTTTCTCTTCAGTACATGGAGAAAATACAGAGGGTCAGCCTCATGTGTTTCATAGGAAATATGGTTATATTAAGGACAAAAGTCCAGACAAGAATGACCTGGAGTAAGAAAAATACTTGGTTTCAACCCTTATGTTCTCATGACAGATTCCTGTCTTTGGTTTGCATCTCATCCTTTGTACTTTTAAAGTAATAACCACCTTCCTAATGCTTCAGAAAATTCCAGCAACAGACTTGTGGAGCAGGGCAAGGATGTGAGGACTCCTTCCCCTCAGGAGGAAGGAGCAGCAGAGGCTATGTGGGATGAACTGACTGCAGACCCCATTCCCTGGCCCCGTTGCCACTGGTGAGGAGGAAGTAGAGAATTTGGATGTAAGGTAAGCCTGGGAAGAAGGGAGAGATGGGAAGGTGTTTTTAAGATTTTATTTCTGATTATCTGACTCTGATTTGATTGGTAATAAATTTAATTTCCCCACATCAAGTCCATTTTGGCTGTTGTGGTAATTGGTGAATCATCTTTTCCTGACCCCATCTTGACCCATGAGCCTTTTGTTGTACCTTCTCTCCCCTGTCCAGCTGAGGAAAGGAGAGATAGAATGTCTTTGGTGGATGTCTGGCATGCTGCCAGGACCAATATGCCACAAATGTGAAGAGATATGTGGCTGGAGAGCCAAGAGCAAAATCAGACCGTCTGTGTGTGCATAGTCTAAACTGCTGGCTAAAGCACAAGCCACACAGAAGCTAAAAGTGACACCAACTCAAATACATGTTACCATTCTCACCTGATGAGAGAAGCCAGGCCCACAGCACACAGCACAAGGACAAATAACAGCATTACTCCCAACAAAATGACTGCAGGCTCAATCCCTGTGCGAAGGTGGGAAAAGAATCAGTGAATTAGAAAATCATTTTGATTTAGGCAATAATATTAAAAACATCAATATCGGGCCATTGGATTACAAACTCAAATATTCAGCCAGAAGAATGCTGGAAGACAATTTTAATGCAATATTCATTTATGAATACACAAATACTTACTAATTTGGTGTACATTAGACTTCAGCTATGCTAGTTATTTATTTCCATATACTTTTTTTTCCTAAACCAGACTTAGAGCCCTGGATCAGTGGAAAAATAGTTTTTTTCCAAGTAAATAAATAGACTCACAGGGAAGTATTAAGTTTTAGAAGAAGCTTTTGAAAAGTTCATAACTTTTTAACATTTGTCCCTTCTCTCTTGAGGAACTGAAATGCTGAAAAATCTTTATCATGTGATACCAAACCAAGGGCCAGAGTGAGTCACTGGCCCATCTGGGCTTTTTCATTCTCTGCTGCAGATTTCTAATGCTGAAAAGAGAAGAAGAGGAGGAGCAGCCAAAGGTTGATGTTCTCAACACATCCATCAGCAGAAAGTACTGGAGACAGATACTTTGCTGATGAATGTGTTTACTAGAGAGCTAAGGGAAACTGACATGACAGCATAAGCTAAATTCCAGTGGGAAATGTTTGCTGTGTCTGTCTCTTCTGTTTTCTAATTTTTCTGTTTTATTTTGTTTGCATCCAGAGATCTATAAATGCAAACAAACACAGAGAAATTTGGGTTGATGAAAGATTCACAACTCTGTGTTACACTGGCACCTATCTGCAAGCACTGAGAGCAAGAGCTTTCCAGTGAAAGCTGAATGAATTTTTGAAAATTGGTATTTGTTTCAGGAAAAAGCAGAGCATTTTAACTGAAATTTCACTGTTTCAGTCTTGGCCCCCAGGCCCTGATTGTCCTCACACATACAAGGAAGAAGCTGTCCATGGAAGCTGTGGATGCCCCATCCCTGGCAGTGTTCAAAATCAGGCTCCATGGGACTTCAAGCAACCAGGTCTGGTGTGGAGTTGGAATAGATGGCCTTGAAAGGTCCCTCCCGACCCATACATACTTCACAACTAAACAGAAGTGAAAGTAAGCTAATTATGAGCTTATGGGAAAGAGCAAACTTACAGCATGCTTGAGGGAATTTATGGGATTGAGTTAAAGTGATTAGGGGATGCTTTAAGGGAACGGTGGGAGTACATGAAACTTCTTACAGGATCTTTAAGGGAGAGGGCAAACATGGGTAAAGGGAGAGCTAGATTGGGCCAGGAATGCTCAAGTATGTGAGAGGATGGGGATACTAGTCACACGTAACCATGTTGTGCATTTTTTCCAGGCAAACCCTGCACTTGATCAGTGCACTCATTCCCACCTTCTTAACCCCATCTACATTTTTTTTCCTGGGTAGTTGTGCTCTCTGACTGTGTGTGATATTTACAGACTTAACATCAACCTAACTAACAGGGAAGTCCTGGAGCCTGCAACTCGTGAGAGACCACAAGTCTGGAGTCAGCTCCTGCAGAGACTGAAGGGTTTAAGGGATGGCTATGGGGGAATTCAGGTTGGGACCATCTACCAGAGGATGCATTTGTGAGCCTGCAAGAGTTGAGGCTGTGAGATCTGGTAACAGGCTTGGAGCCTAATCATGAGGTGCATAAGAACAGCACCAGCCCATTTCTGATGTCCATGTCCCAGCAGTGCTGGTTGTGGGTAGTGGTGCCTGTAAAGACATAACTCTCCTGTATGTGTTACTCTGCCAGTGACTGGCTGTGTCTGCAGTTTGTGTGTGTGTGTGTGTGTCTGTGTCCTGGGAACACCAGCTCAGCCCTGCTCCTGGTGAACCTGGAGTTAGGAAGCACAGCAGCCTGACAACTTCACATACAACACCCCTCCAAGCCTAATTTCATCCAAAAGCTAGAGTGAGGCTTATATTTAATTCTAGCCATAAAGTTCAGTCTCTGAAATCCTAGAAATCATAATAAATTACTGTTTAATTGACAGATGCCTGAAGCTTTATGCTTTTGTAAAGGTATGAACATAAAATCTGATCTCTCTAAAAATCAGTGGGATTTTTCCATAGACTGCAATGAGATTCAAAATTGCTATGTTGTTCCTAGAGGCAGTGCAAAATTAGATATATGATAGTATTATACTTTTCTATTGCTTGCCAGTTGCTATAAGATCAGTACATCTCCAGTTTTCATAGAATGACACTGATTTATGTGTCCTCTCAGTTATGGCTAAGCCAAGGGGAATGATTTTCTCAGCTACTGAATGAAATATTCCACAGATGTGGTTAATTTCATCTGTTTAAGTCATATCCTGGAGCAATAGGTGTAAATGCTTAATACTATAAGTAAATATGTCAAGAGGAGGTTAAGTACCCTACCCTGAGATCTTGGCTTCCCTGTGAACTTTAAAACTGCACCACAGTTGCCTCAAATTCAAAACAATAGGTAAACTCAGTGCCCAGTCTGACAAACCTGGGAAGCAGCTCAGGCATCTCTGCCCCCAGGCCTTTGATTACTATATCTGTTATCTATAATAGCTCAAATTATTTTGAGTCATGATTATCATTTTTTCTCAGTGAGGTGAGCTCTGATGGTCCTTCCCTCCTCATTGCTGAATAAAGAAGCAGGGGTTAACAGGCAGGATGCTGAGAGCATCTGCTTTTGTGCAGCTCTCTTTGTCTTCAAGGCAAATCCTCTTAGTGTCCTGTCCCTCAGAAGGACAGAGACACAGCGCTGGGTGGAGCCTCTGTTACATAATGGTTACTATTAATATTGGCAGGTGTTGAGTGTTAGACCTAGAAAACATTTCAAGCATGTAACAGTGGTAACAACCTTATTGTTCCAGGAGAGTAGTGGGATTAATGGCTCTGGAATTGCTGAAAAACTTGTGTAGAAGTGATATTTAGTGGTGGGCTTGGCAGTGGTAGGTTAAGGGTTTGATGATCCTAGAGGTCTTTTCCAGCCATAATGATTCTATTATTCTATGTCCTAACAAGCAATAAGAGAGTGTTGTGGATCGATGGTGTTAGCTCTGCACAGGACTCCCATTACAAGCAGCATATATCAGATTCTTGAATTTAGACTTTTTTGGGTTGGAGAGTTCTAATTTAAGGGGGTAATCACTTGGAGTGAGAGAAAAGATGAAAGAAATGAGAAGCATGAACTCAGTGCCATTTCACCTTATTTTTAGTTCTTTTTTTCTTTCTTACCTTCAGTGCAAAGAACATCTGGATCAAACCAACAGCTGGAGTCTGGTTTGGGTGGAATTTCATTGGGAAAGTGGATGGCCTGGCCTAGGGACAACACAGAGCCTGAAGACATGTCCAGCAGGTGGGTTGGGAAAAGCTGGTTCCCATGGCCATCTGTGTCCAGTATCACATAGTTGTTCATCCCCTTCCCACAGCTGTCTGTCTCTACCTGGTGACTAAATCCAGGGAAGCTGAAGTTTTTTGTGTGCTCAGCTATGTTGGCGCCTGAGGCTCTGACTCCTTTCCTCCTTGCACTGTCCATAGCCATTGCCATGAAGTAAATGGCATCATAAATTGTTCCAAAGAGTGGAGAAACCTAAAAACACAGGAGAAATTGAGGATGAACTGCTCCTAACCTTCAGTTCGAGATTGGTGGCAAAAATATTTTCCCCCTGGCTGTGTTGTAAACTTAAATACTGAGACACCAGAACATTAAGGCTCACAGAGTAATGGGTTTGCAGAATCTTAGGTTAAAGGTAGACCAAATATATGCATAACTTTGAATGTCTGTCTTTTTTATGATGGTTTCCCAAAATGCAATTTCAAAATATTTTTAAAACCTCACAAAATTGCCTTATGATGGGAAAAGCCAGGATTCTGAGCCTGATGTTTGCCTAAGTTTATCACAAGTTTATCTGCCTGAAAACATTACACTAAAACATATTCTACAAATAAGAGATCAAAGAGGCTCCATACCAAGACAGAAAAAGTGTAATGCCCAAAGAGTTGTTTTTTTTCTGTCAGAATACTATTTGTCCCAAAAATATAAAAATCCCACAGTAGAACAGCAAACTTGTTCTGTGGGGTAACAGAGCCTTTTCTGCTTGCATTGCTCCCTTCCATACCAGACTTGATTTAGGAGCCTTTAACACAAATGGTGATTTTTGCAATCACATGGTCATTCACAGCTGGTGGGTGAAGAGAGATTATAGCCATATACCTGTGAGAAAAATGAGGAGTGCTCTTGGGAGCCACAGAATATGACATTTGTGGGATTAATTGATCAGATGTAGATATCTGCAGTGAAGAACCTGGCACTCAATTCAGTTAACCTGGGCTCTCATTAAAGTGAAGGGAAAGAAATTAATGCTTTCAAGACATGATTCATCTCCTTCTAAAGCAGATCTGTGCAGATCTGATAAATTATGCCTTAAAAGTACTTGTAATTTTTTAAAATGTCATAGGGAGATATGAAGTATAGCTCAGCTGAATCCTGTATCTCTTCACCAGTATAAGATTCTCCAATTCTTGTAAATGTTCTCAAGGTAAAAACTGATTTGGTTTTTAATAGGCTACCAGTGACTTTTAGATAATTGTGCTGACAAAGAATAACTTTGACTATAGTGCTAAGAAGAATACAACAACAGTGGTCTTAAGCATCCATTATTTCTTTAGTCTGTCTCATCCCCTCAAATTCTCAATCATATGGGCATCTTATTTTGATTCTTTACAAACTCCATGGACTTCATCCACCCTAAGAGATACTTCTTCAATTCAAGTCCATTGCATCTAGCACACAGCAAACCAAATCTGAGAGCCTCAGATACAGCCCCTTTCTCTTGAATTCCCATCATGGTCCTACAGTTGAACCAAGTGAGTTATATTGCCAGACATCTGGGAAATGTGCTCTTTCATTTCTCTCAAAATGAAAGTATTTTTCTCAAAATGAAAGTGTGCAGGCTGGATTAACTCTTCCCTGTACTTTTTCTGTAACTATTGCTCATGTTTCCTATTGAAAGGTCCCAGAAAACCCCAAGAGAAAGAATATTTACCTGTGTGGCTTCCAAATCCCTGATTATTTCACCACTTTCTTTAGCTTCCCTGAATGCATCATAGAAAGTCCTTTCTCCAGACTCCAGTGTGATGGTCAGCACAGCATCATAAGCTTCCTGGAGCTTGCTGTCATTATCAAAGACACTGAATGAGTTGTTTTGGTAAGGGAGGCTGTAGAGCAAAGTGTCATACGGAATAAAGATGTATCTTCCATCTGCTAGTCCCATTTCCAGAGCTTTTGTGAGCAAGGCAGCCTGTTCCTGCCCTCCAATGAGAACAGAATGCATGCACAGGAGTATAACTGGAACACAAGGACAGTGGAGAGTGTTAGTAATTTGTCTGGGGTTTTCAACACAAAATAGCTCTTCCCCCCCCCCCCCCATAAAGAGCTGTCTGAACTACTCTATCAGGTCAGATTCTGATGTTGTTTGCTGAGGAAGCTGAGAGCCACACCTATTTTGTTCAACCTCTAGAGGTCTGTAACACCTAATAAAGGAGGTTGTGAGTATAAACCATTTCTGGAGCTGTAAAGAAGGAATGAAGTTTTGACAGAAGTGAGGGACAGGTCAAGATGACGGGCAGTTGTGGTCACTGCTGTCATTGACTAAGGCTTGAGATTTCCTCCTGTGTGCCTGAGCTGACAGACACCCTGTAGCTGTAAGCAGTGCCCAACCTCCACATGCTCACCCTGCCACCTAATATACACATTTTAGGTCAGACACTGTGTTGTGTTTAAACATCTGGTCCATGCCTGACTGTCCCAAAGTCTGTGCCTTTTCCTGCAAAATGACATGGAGCCATGGGAATGGGGAGATCTGAAATACAGGACACAGCATCAAAGCAAGATTTTTTATATTGACATTGATCTTTGATATTCCACAATACAAACCACCATTAATATAAAACCTATCTATAAACTCCTCTTTACACAAGCCAAGCACAGAGAACCATCTATGAAATACTGGGTTTTTTCAGACAAGCTGGACCCAATCTTTCAGGTTGTAGTAGATGATTTTGGTCTATCTTCATCACAAACAAAACCCCCAGCATTCTATTATATGAAGCCCTGTCTACATTAAGATCAGAGATAAACCTCTTCTTTACTTAAATCACTAAGTTTTCATTCTCTAAAATATGGGCAGTGGGTAGCAATGCAGTCCTACCCTGGTGAAAAAATTTTAAAAAAAGGAACAAGACTCAAAGCACTTACTTTTAATGTTACTAACTTCTTTAATCTTGTTCCAGGTGTCTTCAATGCCTTTTTCTCCCTTATTCACGGATGTAACAATGCCTACAGGTAGCCCGTGGTTCCTGAGCACAGTTGCTGACTCCCTGGCTGTGTACATCCAAATATCCTCACTGGATGCAATGATGCCAACATGAGCCCACTTAAAATATTTCATTATTGTAAGCAAAATTTGGATTGGAGAGGGCAGGGTTCTTGCAAATGCATTATGGTGGATGGTGGAATCCAGTTTATGATTGATGCACATCCATGAGAAGATAGCTTTATTCCAGTTTTCCCCTAAATGTGCAGCCACCTCACAGAAGCCAGGGTTTAGAGGGCCTACAAAAGCTGAGGAAAGTTTTCCAAAGTCAACAAATCTAACCAGAGCTCTTGGTGTCTCACATTCTTCTTGCAGGATCACATAATCCAGCCGGTGGCCAAGATCTAGTGAAGGGTCTCTGCTTATTCGTCCCACAGCTAACCTGGCAGCCACATGGGGAAAGGCTTTGGAAAAGAAGGGGTCACAGTTCCAGGGTCCAAGCAGTCCAATTTTAAAGACAGAGCAATGTGCTGGGGAACAAAGTAGGATTACTCCAAAGAGCAGCCACCACAGAGCCTGGATAAATGTCTTGAATGAATTTCCAGTGTTAAAGTGATGCCCTCTGATGTGCCTCGACAGCACCCAGAAGAAGTTTTTAGGACACCACAGGAGAAATGACATTGTTTTACGGCTGGGTAGATAGATCTGCACCAAGTTCTTCAGGAAGCCAGGCAGAGCCTTACCAGATGCTGGAAGGAAAGTAGATTTCACCATATGTATTTGTTCCGTGCATGTGAGTACAGCTGAGTCAGCCCAAGCTTCGCAGCAGCTTTCAAAGCACAAGTCTTTGAGCAGCCAAACCCACACACAGACGTGGCCATGCACCACACGAGCCACCTCACCACACAGAAAAGTGTCCAATCAGTGTAGGACGTGCCATAACCCCTAAGTGCACACTTGCATAAACATTTTAATATGCTTTGCAATACACTATGAAACCAGGCAGTGAAGAGTGAGTCTGCTTTTTTTGCAGCAGCAGTATGTACAACCTATGGACATATTGTGCATCTGGTTCCTAAGAAAGATAGTTTCAAAGTCACACAGACAAACACCTATATAAGAAAATTAAAAGGTGAAATGGACTAGGCCATCAGTTTTCCTCAAAAAATCCTCAGTGGGTTGTGAATATGAATCAGAGCCCATACAAAGACAAAAACACACACACACACACACACACACACACACACATATATTCATATATTTAGGGATATGTATGTATGTGCACACAATTTTAAAATATTCTGGAAAAGTTTTTCAAGGACGGCTCAGAGTCTCTTAAACCTGTCAAATTGAAAGGTGGATAAATAGATAATCAGAAAATGAGGGAAAAGGAGTATTATGATTTGAATTTAGATAAAGAACTGCTAAATAACTGTCAGGTCAAAAGCTTTGTGTACGCACTTGGTTTCAGATATTCTTGGTAAATACTAGAAGCCATAGGGTTGTCTGAGTTTTTTGAATTACAATCTCCCCCTTCACAGCCAAGCACAGAAATAGCAAAGCCACAGCAAGCTCCTCTCCATCTGCAATGTCACCCCACGGCTTAGAAAACTTTGCTGATCCCAGCAAGTTTGTGCTCTATAAATAGCAGACCCCTTACTCCAGCTTACCTGCTCATTACTGGGAAAGTATTTTTATCCTGGATGCTCAGGCACTGGGATACACAGCACAGAGCACTGCTGGGCACCACGTCCTGTAAATGCACCCACAGCTCCTCTTCCTGATGGAAAGACACATCCAGAAGGAGCCACCTGCAGCAGAGCAGCCTCTCTCCAGTGTCAGTGGCTGTCCTTGGGGGTGGGTACCACCATGAGGATAGGTGATGCAGGGTCAGCTTCCCCGGCTTTGGTGCCCACCTCCTTCAAATTCTTGTGTGCACAGGCCATTCCAGCTGGGTGGGTGCTCTGGGATCCTCTGTGCCTTGCCAAAATCTTCCTCTGTCCCTTTTGGTGAGGGCCATTCCTCTCCTGAGGGTTTCACAGCTTGGGCTGTAACCTCCCAAGCCCTTAGTTCCTTGAAAGTTTTGCCGAGGTCCAAGCCTGCCTCACACCGAACTGTCTCAGTACAGATGGTACTCCAATCTAACCCAGCAGTTGCAGGGATGGCATCTTAAAGCTCTGCCTTGGATTAGTGGGATTTAGCTCCTGGGATCAGCCCCTGCAGAAGAGCTCTTTATATTTCTCTATACCACAGCAGAGATATACACAAAAATTTTTACATTTGCATCCAAGTCTTCTTGGGGGTTGGACTAGATAACCTTTAAAGGTTTCTTCCAGTGCAAACTATTCCATTATTTAATAATTCTTGGTTATTTCTCTGGGTCCTGCATATACCTCCCTACAGCTGAGCCCTCCAATAACCCTTTCCCAGGCACCTTCCCCCTGGACCTGGCAATACAATTATCATCCTGGAAAAGCCTCAAATGTCTCCATGCCTGTCCTAGCTAGGAAGCCCCTTGCAATAATTTAGCTGCAGTCAGAGGCCCAGAATTTGTGATCCAGAGGGACTAAATTGTAATTCAACCTTTTAGCAGTATTAACTTCAACTACATCATATAAATTATACACATCTCACTGGCATGAGTTCAGGAGCAGCTTCTCATGACTAATGACTGAGGGAAGCCACAGAGGCTTTCAGATGCAGTGTGGAGAGCAGCTCTCGCTGTTAATTTCATTCATTTGCTCCCATTCATTCATTTCCTTGCACAGCCCAAATCCAGGGAGGTTCCTGGTCATGTGCTTCACTGGAGGCTGTCACAGCTCAAGATAGTTATCAGGGATTATAAAATAGGTTCATATTTGGAAAGTGCCTAAGACACACTCTAATGGCAAGCCTGAACTCAGAACATTGCTTTGTATGCTGCCAGTGCATTAGGCTTTGACACCAGATTTTACTCAAAAAATAACATTAAGTAAATTTTTTTTAAATGGGAGTCTTTTATTAAAATTTGAACTTATAAGTTTGATTTATCCACATACAGATATACCTATATCTCTATCCACATGTCATATGCTCAGTGCTGTCTCATTTCTTTCTGCATCAGCAATGGGGCTGCACAGTTTAATTCCACTTCAGGTCAGCAGACTCAAAGTCTCCAGGAGAAGCTGCAAAACTCCAGTGACTCACTTCTAGAGGATGTTTGTTTTTAGCATTCAGATCCCAGCAATGAAAGATTAAAAAAAGTCTTGGCAGTCTATTCATTAGTATAATTACTCTGTCCTTAACAATTCATACCTTTCCATAGCAAAGTGGGGTTTTTTTCCATAGCATACTGGCTTTATCACTGTCTCCATTTTCTTCTCCTTTTGATTGTGGATGCAACAACCCTCCTTCCATTAGGTAAGGCAGTAATCCATCCTCCACAGCAAAAGCTGGTTATCCCAAATGGTTCCAGCACATCTCTCCCATTCTCAGGGTATCCAAGACTAGGGATAACTCTCCTACTTCTGCAAAACAAGCTCAGGTCCTGGCACTGCCTGATTGGTTTCATTAATAAACAAACAAGGTAAATCAAGCAGCTGAGGCAAGACTCCCCCAGCTATTTGTGTAACCCTATTTGTGTAAACTATTTGTGTAAACTATTTGTGTAATCTGGCTGAAATAAACATTGCTTTCTACTGTGCTCGTGGCAGTAATGATAAGCTGTAGATGTGAGGAATGAAAGCAAGGCTTGGAGATATAGGCAGGGTTTCAAATGTCAAAGATTTCCTTGCAATGCTGTGTTATTTGCATACTATCAGATTAATTCCCAACACTCTTCGGTGCTCACTGAAGTGTGTAAGTGACACAACATTTCCCATGGGACAGTTAAGCCACAGCTGTATCGCTTTGCTTTTAATTTTTGGAGCAGGAGAGGGTGCTCTAATCTCTCAGTCTGACCTCCCTCATCAGCCTGGCCAGGCAGCCTCCTAGGAGCTGCTGCTGCCCTGAGCTCTTCCAGCATCCTGGATACAAAATGTGTTTTGTAGTTAATTATACCAGAGGGTGCCACTGAATAAAGCTGATTTCTCTGGAAAATCTCTGCTGTCAGCAGAGAGAGGCAGGGAAAATCTTGATTCATGTTCTGCTCTCCCTGAAGAAAAGTCTTATATCTCAACTGATTATAGAGAAAATTGAGGGAGAGCAGTACAGCAACACTCACATTAGGCTTTCTTCACGTCCTCTGAGCCCTAATTAAAATTACAACCTTGGAGGATCTACCGGGTTCCTATGTCTATTATTCCAAGAGCTAATTACCCTCAACATTAAAAATACCCACTTAACATCTACAGTGTCTGGCTTCAGCTTCCTGCAACTGGCTCTCACTCTGCTTTGGCTTGAGAAAAAAAAAACAAAACAGGAAGCACAATAAATATCACCTTCCCGTAGACATTTGCACACCATAATTAGCTCACATCCTAGTCATTCTCCGGGCAAAATAAATAAACAGCTTGTTAAGACTTTTGCCATAGACCACACTTTCAGGATTCCATCCTTGCAATGCTCTTTTAACATTCATTTTTAATTTTCTTTCCTTTGGCTAAATTAAAACAGTATCAATTAGTAAGCCTCACTACTTAGTGCTGAATATGGGAGTAATTGCATCCTTTATCACCTATTTGATTTTTCTCTGCTTTAATTCTATGGCTTGGATGAAAACAGTTCCAGAACCACTGTTTTTATGCCCTTTTCTGCTCTCCTTAGTGCAAACATCTGCCTTGGAAGCATGGTATAAATTTGTCTTTCCAGATGTTTACAAACCTATCTGATTTAGTAAGTGTTTTTCAAATATTTCCATTTAATCAGAGGTCCAGATCAATTTGCAAATTATATGAATAATGTTTTTTCTCTCTCTTCCACGTAATATGGTAGAGATGTTGAACAGCACTGGGGGAAAAAATCACATCCCAGAGGCTCCACTAGAAAACACTAATAAAAGAGAGTCCTCATCTACTGTTTTATGTCAAAATAGCAATTAATCATTTTTTATTTTTTCTATGATGCAGACACACTGACTGTGTAACACTAATTTTCTCTTCAATATCACCTTTCAGTAGGATGACAGTTTGCAGGTATTTAGGAAGACAGCATCACCATTTGACTTTACATGCCAGAATTGTGACTTAATCACAGAAGTTATATAAAGTCTGACTGACAAGATTTATTTTCAGTCCAGCCTCATGGTCTGGCATTAGTAAACATTCACCCTTTCATTCTTTTGAAGTTCCTCTCCTCTTTGTCCTTTCCATGACATTGAATTTGCATGACGTCAACCCAAGCTGAGCTCACCTTCCCGAATCTGCAGCAGAGGAAGTATCTGATGTCCCATGGTTTTTGGTGGGACTGGGATTTTTGGGAAGGATTGTCCTGCTGTGGCATATTATCCTGTTTGCAAGATGCAGTCAAGAATTTGGAAACCCTCTTTCTCCAGATTTTCACCAGAACACCAACAGGTCATCCCTGAGTCCTGCAGAGTCAAGTTCAAGTGAGCCCACTTCTTTCCCAAAATGGCTAGATTTATTTGATTTTCTTGGAAACAGATTTTGTAGCCTGTGAAATCTGATGTCTCTGGCACTGGCATTAGTGGAATATATGATGTTGCAGGCTTAGATAGTCAATATTAGAGCTGGCAGGAAAGAGTCTCATAACACCGGATGAGATATTTTGACATGTATTCATTTAGGCATCAAAACCTGTGTGTTTGACAGCCTTGTTTCCAGAAGCTCATTATACAGCAATACAGAGAGGAACACTCCTCTTCCAGGGGACATTTCCAAACCTCTTAGAATACAGTTATGATTCAGCTTAAGAAGTGGCTACTGTTCATAGTCTTTTTTTACATGAGGCTTAGCCAGGCTGGACTTTTAATGAGCAAGTTAAAGCCATCTACTGAAGGAGATGCCTTCTCATGGGCAGGCAGGTACTCAGCCATTTCCAGGAGAGCAGAGCCTCATCACAAATAGTGGTGACTTGGGCAAACATCACTCCAGATGTCCCTTCCTTCCTCTTTCTTCCTTTCTTTATACACTGAGCATGATCTCACACTGTCTCGAATATCCCTTTGGTCATTTGGGGTCGCCTGTGCAGCCTGTGTCTCCTCCCACCCTCCCAGGCACCTCCACAAGCATGGCAGTATGGAAAGCAGAAAATGCCTTGGCTCTGTGCAAGCCCTGCTCAGCAGTAACAAAAACGTCTTCAGATTATCAACTCTGTGCTCAGCACAAATCCAAAACACAGCCTCATAACAGCTGCTGGAATGAAAGTTAACTCTACCCCAGCCAAAACCAGCATGCTCAGTGACAACTTCAATTTCATTGGTGGCCTTAACACAAAACCTCGGGGGAACAGCAAACCCACACAGCACTTGTAGAGTTCAGGAAGCTTGCCATTCCTTGGATACTTAAAAAGTAAATAGCTTAAATGGAACGTGGCAAAAAAAAAAAAAAAAAGTAAAAAATATATCCCAAAACTGAACAAAAACAAAATAAAAGAATATCACCATAAATCTTCTGACAGACAAAGAATGATGGGTTTTGGCCAAACCTGCACACAGTGAATGATAATAAGACTTCCAAATGCGTCAATGGACTCATGGATTGCTGACGTTTTGCATGATGTCTTACCCTTTGCTATGTTGCAAACTTTCCCATAATCACATAATCTCACTGGAGTATTTGTCAGATCCTGACAGATCTGATAACTGGAATTTATCCCTAAAATAAAGCCAGGAAATGACATTGAGTTACATTTCCTTTGCATGAAGGCTTTACAAACCCCATAGAGGAAATTATACCAGAACATCTTCTATCCCAATAGGTCTTTCCCAGCCTCTGGCATCTTTGGCAGCTTGAAGAAAATAACCAGTTTTACAATCTTATCTAAATATCTGAGCTTTCAAATGTCTGCTGGATAGACTTTAACTTGGATACAGAACCACAGTACAGGCCACCCAATCAATATTGGTATTATTCCTTCCTCCAGCTCTCACCTTACTTATCAGAAAATTTGTTCTCCATTATCACCATACCCAGCTGTCTAGCCATAACTAGGAACTACAGAAAATCCATAAATCACTGAATTAACTGATTAATTACTATGGATCACGAGCTAGGTGTGAGCTTCCCTGGGTAGATGGAAGGTCTCAGCAGACAGCAGCCTCCAGCAACCTGATGTCTTAATCTCTTCTGCTTCAGCTATGTATATAGATATATACATATATATCTTCAGTTCATAGATTCATGGTATCATAGAGTAGTTTTTGCTGGAAGGGACCTTCAAGACCATCTAGTTCCAAGTTCGCTACCATGGGCAGAGACACCTTCAAGCAGATCAGGTTGCTCAAAGCCCCAACCTGCCTTTGAACACTTTCAGAGCTTCTCTGGGCAACCCATGCCAGTACCTCACCACCCTCACAAGGGAAAACTGTCTTACCAATATCTATTCTCACCCTGCCCTCCATCAGCTTGAAGCCATTCCCCCTTGTCCTGTCACTCCATGTCCTTGTCAGAAGTCCCTCTCCAGCTCTCTTGTAGCACCCTTAAGTACTGGAAGGGGCTCTAAGGGATCCCCAAAGCCACCCTTCTCCAGGTTGAACAACTCCAGTTCTCTCAGCCTGTCTCCATAGCAGAGGTGCTCCAGCCCACTGAGCATCTTCGTGGCCTCCTCTGGACTCACTCCAACAGGTCTACTTTCTTCTTATGTGTATGTTTGTGTGTATATATATATATTTATGTATGTATGTATGTATGTATGTATGTATGTACGTATGTATCCTCTGGGCTGCTCTTGCAGTGCCTGACAACAGCTTTGCATTGCATTGTGGCAGGAGAGTCACCACCTTCCTGCACCCTGGGTCTGTTGACTCCCTCCAGAGTTCTCTTCCTTGAAAACCTGTGCTCAGCTCCAGCCTTCCCACTAATCCCCTCTGTATCCACAGGGTTGGAGCAGTGCCTGCTCAGTTTGCTGGGATGTAACTGGTTTTATTTCAG
This sequence comes from Sturnus vulgaris, assembly GCF_052056855.1. Classification (NCBI taxonomy): domain Eukaryota; kingdom Metazoa; phylum Chordata; class Aves; order Passeriformes; family Sturnidae; genus Sturnus; species Sturnus vulgaris. The sequence goes on from NC_142244.1 coordinate 33,989,275, forward strand.
ACTGACAGAAAAGCTAATCTAAAGGATTGATGGCATTTTTAAAACTGTATTTAAAGCCCTTCTGACAGCCCTCCCTCTTTAAAGGAAATATTTTCATAATTTCCAGAGTCTGGACGAAGCTTAATGAGGGTCAATGTACCTGGTTTCAGAGCACACCTACTTTTAGTGCCTATTAATTGTCATTTATAAAGGCAACCCTTGACAGGGGGGATGTCCCCTATTTCCAGAGGACATACAAACCACATGGAGAGTTGCAGATGGTTATTTTGTGGTGCTGCTCAAACTCAGTTAACCCATCTAGAGCACCACATCTGTTGAACACATGCTTTAGCTCTTCAGCAAGACCAGAGGCAATAGAGCAAAACGCATCCCAGGTTCACTTTTTCTTTGCCTTCTGGGATTATAGAAGTAATCAGTCCTAACTGTTACCTGAGGAGCAATACCTGCAATTCATCTAGCCACAGAAGGGAGAAAAAAATAAAATTATCAATTGTTCGTATCTTCCTTTATGCCAACAGTGTGAATTTTTTAAAATGGAATTATAATTCAATGAAGATGTTGACAGAAGCAAGAGAAAGGATAAACCTTGCCATATTTCAAACCTGCTGTCTGCAGGAGTCCCAAACAAGCCCCTAGGTATTAATCCCTTCATCTGAAGCACGCACATCCAGGCTAACACCTCACTAAGTCCCCATTAGCTGCTGCTACACAGCATGGAATGCTACAGCAGGGCAAGTGAGGAATGCCCTGGGAGAGGAGAGGAAAACAGATCAAAACTGTTGGTGGAAATAAGCACTGACCCAGCAGACAGACTGGCGTTTTTAAATACGAGCAGCCTACTGTGTCCTGGTACAGCTTTTCCAGGTGGCCATCATGAAGGGTGCCTTCCAGAGCAGTGAGAGATATAAACAGCATGTTCCTCATGGAAAAGAAAAGCCTTCAGAGAAATTTTGAATTTCTAAGTACATCTGTGACTGAAAACCAGGGCATTAACAGTTGGGGATCAGTATGGCATCACTGCAGTTTGTGGAACAATTTATTTCAGACAGGATAAAGAAAGAAAGAATCCCAAGAGCTCCAGCTCATCTCTTCTGGTGCCCATTTAAGGGAATTGATAATATCTTTGTCTATTTGGATGTGAAAGTGTCTCTGCTGATTAAAATTCCCTGACGACCTACATCTCCTAAGCTGATAATAATAAGCCTCTCAGGCTGACGGTGTGCTGCTCTGATACCTCCAGGGCTGCTGTGGATGAGAGCAGACATGAGGCTCAGGCAGTGATTGCTGAGAGCTCTGCAAGCCAGAATGGAAATCTTGAATGCTCAGAGCCACAGGAGAAGAAGGGCAGCATCCAGGTCTGGGAAAGCAGCAAAACTGCCACCGTAGGAACCACCAGGCTTGCCATGGGCAGATCCAGCAGTGTGGACACACACATTTAGAGAGCTAAGGAATTACGGCTTGAAAATTCTTTTTCAGGCCTGAATTTCTCCTGACTCTCAGGTCCATTCCCAGACTGATAAGCTGACTATGGCTTCAGTTAGGGAGGAAGTCTTTCAGGGTGATAATATGGTGAAAAACAGAGTGGAATTCATAATAAAGATTAACACCTGGTGTCTTTTCTGTGGGATACATCCTGAGGTACTGTCCCATAGATGTTTTTCCCAATTGTCCAATGAGCTTCTGTCCTGTCCTAGCTGCATGTAACATGCTTTAAATACAGGCTGTCCGTACAATTAAGTTGGCCTTTTTTCCCTAAAGAGGTTCGTGTGTGTTGCTGGCCTTGCTCTCTCTCTCTCTCTCTTTTTTTCTAGCACAGTAACCACACAGTGGCACAAACCTCTGCAGGTATTTGTGGAGAGAACTGCAGGGAGATTCATCACAGGAGAGTCAGAAAAGCCCTGTCTTAAACTGTTCATGGCTCTCATGGGCTGTTTCCAACTTTCCATGGTACCAGCTTCTTTGGCCTTTTCTTCTCATTACAGATCAAGAGGTTCCACAAGCATCTGAGCCCAGACTCCAATCCTTGCCAGGGCAGTTCTCATTTGTCCTTTCAAACCACATCAGAGTGTGTTTGTGAGGCTTGCAGTGCTCAGAGTTGGGCAAAACAGAGCAGTCTGGTGAGAAACCACCTCCCCAGGTTCTAGTACTGCCTCCTTCTCAGATGGATTTAGTAGGAACCAGGCACTGGGGAGGACAGCTTGTCTTTTCCTACTAGCACTGCCAGCATCACACAGTGAAATAGGGACACAGTCCTTGCCTCCTTTCTTCTATCACTTTACCTTCTGCAGCTGTCTCTAAAGCAGACCATGTGGTCTTGTACAATAAAGCACAGAACCTGGATTACCTTTTCCTGAGTTTTAAAGAGCACAAAACATAACCGAGCCTGCACCTGGATCAACACCACTTTGAGTGACTGAAAAACCAAGTGCATAATGCAGCAGGTGCAGCAAAGAGCTGTCACTTCTGCTTCTTCCCTAAGACCGTAGGCGTATGTGCAAGCCATGTTTTACCCCATCTTGAGTAATTTATGCTGCTTTTCCTGAGCACTAGACTTGTTTAGATGAGGATCTGCCAACTTATTTCCTATCTGGTTGACTGGGAGGAGGGGTGTTGAGAAGGAGTGTAAATATACCAGCAGTATTCCATCTGTATAATATATATGGTATCTATGTAATATATAATGTAAATATCAGTGTAAATATTCCACCAGCTTTCAGCTGGTGAGGAGTAAAGATGCTCACCTACAGCAGTACCAAACTCTGGCTCTGGTCCTATCCCAACCTCTGAGCATTATCATCTGAGTGGAAAGGCCAAGGAGAAATTATCCTGGGCTAGGAAGTATTTCAACACAGTAAAGTATGCAAGCATACTACAGTGAAGTATATAAGGATATGCTTAACTGTAAGAATCAGCATTTTGCACATTAGCCCAACTCCATGTATTGGATCTGGGCTGGGAAAAGCTCTAGTTGTCTCTCTGGGGATTCTGGTGACTATTTCCCAAGTAACAAGCTACAAGGTAAGAGGAAATGCCTCAATTTGTGCCACGGAAGGGTTAGACTGGATATTAGGAAAAAAATTCTTCCCTGGAAGAGTTCTCAAGTGCTGGAACAGGCTGCCCAGGGAAGTGGTGTGGTCAGATTGCTGGAAGTGTTCAAATCCATGTAGGTGTGGCACTTGGGTTCATGGTGTGCTTGGCAGTGCTAGGTTAACGACTGGACTTGATGCTCTTTCAGAGTTTTTCTAAACTTAACAATTCTGTGATTCTGTTCTAGTTTCTAAACGGTCCCGGGCCATGAGATGCAGAAGAGATGGTTATGTGGGTACAGTGTGAACACAATTCTTCTCAGTACACCTAGGCAGGTCCAAAGAGGTGGAGGGTACTCCAGGAGTTGTAACAATTTTTTTCAGTCTATTGGGCTTTGTCATAGGCTTTTTCTAAGTCCAGAAGCAAATTATTTCACCCACCCAGCAAAGACAAGCATGGCTGTCAGCCTTGAACAAACCATCTTGTATCAATTAACAGGCTCTTCTTCTCATTCATCATCTGTGTTTCTTCTTCCTTGTGTTCACCACATTCTCATGACTATAGGCAGAAGAATATCCACCGTTAATTGCCTGGTCCAGTTGCCATCCTCAGCTGCTGGCTGCTTTGCCAAAGCCCCAGTACAGAAGAATTTAGCAAACCCAGTATGTCTGTGCCTTGTGGCTAGCTGTCCTACAGGCTTCTGCAATTCACAAGCCCCCAGCCAAGGGTATGTGACATGTTGGACCTTACCTTTCATCTCAATTGGCCTCCAGCAGCACAGTGGGTGCCTAAAGTGGCTCTGACTCTGAGGGGGGCTTATTTGTGTTCCTTCTTCCTCGGTTTTGCAAGGAGAAAATCAAAACAACCTGACATCTGGTTACACTTAGCTGCTGTGCTGGTTTATGTCATGCCTTTCTTCCCTAGTCTTTATTTTCTTTATTAATCACCCCTGAGCCAACACCGCTGACACACGCTCTCCTCACACTCTGCATAGCCCACAAGAGAGCGCTCCTTCGCTGGCAGACTGTGCATTTTCCAACTGGTTAGACTGGAAAACAATTCAGCTGGGGTAGTTTGATCCCTGGGCTCCCCTCTAATCCGCTGCTCATGCTCAAATTCCACCAAAAACAGCTCCCTGGGAATCAGACACAATGCATCAGCATCGGGTCTGTCAGAGAGGGATCTTTTTTCCAGGAAAGAGATTTCTGCAGGGTTCAAGCACTAGCTAGCAAAACAAGAAAGCATGACAAGGGAGAGGATTTCTGTTATTCCAGTCACACATTTTTCCATGTGCAAGTGTGATTTCTCAGTTCATCATCCAGACTAAACTGTCACTAGCAGGATTTTGATCCTTAGACCAAGCTGAAATCAGTGCTGGTAAAATACATTTCACTGTCCTCAGCCTTCCTTCTCATATTTCTGTCCAAAAAGGCCTTGGATGTTCCACTAAGATGCTGGACATCATTTGTTTCTCCAATTAAGCATGCTCTGGAGAGAAGAGTGTCAAGCCTCTCTCAGAACCTCATTGTAATTAAGTTTCCCTCTTGGTGAACGTCTGACTATGACAAACTATTTAGAGGAGTTCCTAAAAGCCAAGCTTGTAACCAGTCCTGATTTTATGTTATTCTGAGGATTTTTCCCTGCTCAGACGATCACTGAGTCTCCTCGTGCTGTGCGTGCAGCAGTCCTGGTGCTAATCAGCGAGTCAGAGCTGCAGCCCCTCATCACTGCACCCTGCAGCTGCAAAGCAATGCTATAAAAACATTTAATGAAGCATGATGCCTGAAAAACACCTAGCTCATTCCTCCAGGGAACGGGAATGCCCTCAGCCATGATCAGAGTGATGCTTGGACCCACTGGCTGGGGGGAGGATGGTTTAGTCTGCCTGGTGTCCTGTGTCTTTTGCATGAAGCTCTGTGTCAGATGCACTGGGAAAGGGCAAGAAGTTCTGTCTTCTTCAGAGCAGTGCAGCCAGGACATTAGGGATGGCAAGGCAAGCAGCAGCCACAAAACTGGGGAAGATGAGTACCCCAGCACCCAGCACTGGGTGTTGGGGCAGCCCTGGGCTTGGTCCCTTTGGATAAACGCCTGGTCGAAAAATCAGGTCCTCCAAAAATGCCTTGGACATTGAGTTTTTCCCAATATCCCCTGAAGTTTATTTTCTTCCCTGTAGCTGTAAGAAATTCCCTCCCAGCTGTGCCTGTCAGCAAATGTGTCCCCTGCAGTGTCACTGGCAGGATTCGAACCCTCTGGCTGATGCCAGGCTATGTTTCCATGTCCACACGGTAACTGGACTCCAATGTAAGTGTTTATGGAGCCATTAGGGAGCTGGAAAGTTCCCACTAAAACATTGGAGAAGCTGGGTAGCCCCATTCAGCTCCACTCCCAGGTATATAGTGACATACATGATGTCCTCTGGGTCTAACATATCCATGTGCTGTCAGACAGGCTTTAGGTAGGAATTACAAGTCCTGCTGGGCCTTCATTGCCCTAGACCATCTTCTGTTCCACACCAGAGTGGTCTCACAAGTCAGACCTTGATCCCTAATGCCTTCTGACCTCCCCAAAGTGTCTCACCTGGCCTTCCACTGACATCTAAAAAACGCCAGCAGTCTCTCAAAGGCTGTCTCACCTATCAGCAGCAGCATGCCCACAGAAGCTGCAGGTGCCCCATCCCTGCAAGTGTTCAAGCCCAGGCTGGGTGAGGGTCTGAGAAACCTGATTTAGTGGAAGTTGTTGTTGCTGTTGGGCAGAGGGGTTGGAACTAAATGGTCTTTTAAGTCCCTTCCAACCCAAAACATTCTATCATTCTACAAAGTACAGACTCAAATGGAAAAAACAGAGAGGGATGGCTCAGCTGTGGCTGAGAGCAGATGGGACATGGCAAAGCCTCTGGATCCCTGTGCATTGGGACACTCAGCCTGCTGCCCTGCTGGGAGAGTAACCAGCTACAGTGCTCATATACGAAAATAAACTATAAATTCATAGAAACAGGGGTATAAATAAGAGGTTTATTCTGCAAATTACAGCTGCAAGCAGCCTATCTGTGTTTCAGAAGGCTCATCTTCAGATTTTACCAAAACCACTGTGGGGATAAAAAAGGAGTCAAATGTTAATTGCTGAGTTTTTGGGGGCATGGGGTTCAACACTGAGGGAATTACTGTAATTTTCTAATTTCTTGTTCATACAGTGCTTTAACTTATCCTTTCAAAGCTGAGGGCCCAGTATGTGCATGGAAATTTTTGTTTGGATACTGCCTAAGGTGAGGGTCTGACACAGGTTAGTTGCCCATAAGGAGGAGTTTAAAAGGAAACCCTACCACATACTACCTTGGGTGGATGGAGCTAAGGGAGGGATGTCACCACAAGTTAATCTTGAGATGGTGGCTCCAGGTCCAAGCAGACACAGGCATGTGGTTACTGCTGTATCTGAACAATCAGGAGGGATTGCTTTGAGTCAGCATTCAACTCTAAAATCTTCCAGAAATGCTCAGACATCCTCTAGCCAAGATTTTCTGTCTCTCAGAACCTTGCTTAGACTCCCTTTGACTCATAAAGCACCTTCCACCTTCAATTCCCCCCTCCTGAGCAGGGAGACACTGGGATGGGGTGCTGGTGTCTGGCTCCTTCCCTGCCATGACCCAAGGTGTGGAAATGAATGCATGCCTTCAATTGGGTGATAAAAGAGGGGGATTAAAACACATCTGGCCATGTCTGTAACATGTGGACAATATCTCCTCAACTCCCATGGTTGTTGAGAAGAAAAAGATGTAAAAATGATGAGACACTCCATTGCTATGGCAACAGGAGCCATTGAATTATGGGTGGATGTAGTCAAGTCAAAATAATAATGGAATTGCATTTGTGTCTCCTGCTCGCTGTTTATACAGGTCTTTTTCCACTGGTGTTCCCATTCTGTGCTATTCCAGGACCAGAACACAAAACATTGTCTCCCACAAGGCTTTTATGTATCTTTATCAACATTCTAGGTTTCTGAGGTCTTGTAAAATATACACGTGTCCCCCACGGTTTGCTTAGTGCTAACCCCTGTTATTTCATTGTCTGGCAGAAAAACAGATAAACAGAAGAAAGGCAACTAATTCCCCTGAGTGGACATCTGTGCTGATGCTGAAGGAGCTCCCAGCCAGGAATACAGAAAGTGTTGTGCTCTGCTATCAGTTAGCTTTTGCAGTAGTAGTACTGTGTTAAAGAATCTGTTTTGCACAAAACGTGTCCAACCCTCACCCCTGGAGCTGAACCCTCCATCTGGGTGGACATTTTTATTTACAGCATCCATTTCATCACAAGGAAGCCTTGTTCTAGGGAAGAAGACACATTGTTCCAGGGAAATGAAACCTTGACACCAAGCAGTGACTAAGCAAAGATGAGGTGTAGTAATGGAGGAGGATAAAGTTTATTGCTAATCAGATTTTGGCTGGCATGGTCACAGTGTCAAAACCTGTGTATTTATACTCAATTATAATTTAGTTGAGTTCAGGGGAAATGAGGTCAGAGAACTGACTACATGATGAAGGAAACTAAACAGCAGCACCCTCGGGCTCAACAGTGTTGGCTTAGACTTCCATGCTACATGAATGTGATGCATGAGGGCAAATATATCAGGCTGAGGTTTTTGGGTCTTTTTGGAGGCAAAGATAGTGGCTCAGGCATACTAGCAACATCGAGATTTCCTTAGGAGCTTGAACATGGCACACTTTGGATGTTGGAAATACAGGAAGAAGGAAGGAGCTGAGATGGAAGAGGGGGAGAGATAAATGTCCTGGCATTGCCATTGGACACAGTCTGAGCAGTATTATTTGGCCCCAGAGGTGAAGAATATTGCTTAGTAGAACAGGTGAAGCAACGTAGGCCAAAGAGATTGATGGAAAACCATCAAGAAGATGCCATATCTTCCTAGAAGTTTATAGAAAATTCAAAATTCAAATTCAGCAGAAAAGCCCCAATCCCACAAGAACTGGAAACTCATAAAGCAAGAAGGCAGAAAGAAACAATGACATGTAAATATGTAGGAATCAGGCTCTGATTATGTTTTTCAATTTACCCTTTTTCCTGTATGAGACGATGGATTTCCACTTAACATTGGTTAAAGTGGGTCATATCTCTAAAGAGCAAAGGATAAATGCCTATTCCTGGCTATCAATGCCCCATGCTGAGAGTTGTTTTGCAGACTTTCTAAACCTCTGCAGCAATTTGTTATGAAGTGAACACTTATGCTTAACTTTTAAGCAGCATAGATCTCCATATAAGCCTATAATATATGCAGAGGATCATTAAATTTTTATTGTGCCATTCTGGAGGGGGAAAAAACCAAATTGAAAACAAAAAAAAAAAAAGCTAGCAAGCAAAATTTTGAATATAAATGGGGTATGTTTATCTAGTGTGATATTTTTACTAGAGATGAAACAGAGGTGTTTTGGAGCTGTTTGCCCAAAAGAAATTTAAAACAGGCTTGTGTAAGAGGAAGAGGGTGAAATCCCAGAAGCCTTTGTTGACACCCTCAAAGCATAACTTTCCAGATGCTTCTAATAAGCCTCAAGCTACATAATGAATACAGTTCTGCAGTAACACCATCGGCAGTATTAGAAAGCCTCATCAGTTTTGGTCTGATGCATTTTCCTATGGATACAGGAGCAGGAGGCACAGCATAACAGCAGTAATGGATAACAGAGTTGGAAACAGATGGCAGCCATTGGAGCTCACATCAAGAATTGAGCAACGTGGAGGTTCGGCAGGATTGGATTTGGCTTTGTGGCTTGGCCCGTTTTACAGAGAGGCATTGTTTGCAAAGATCCAGTGTGGGATTAGATTTCCAAACTCTTCAAAGTCTGAGGGATGCTTGGATAGAAAACAAAGTTCTGGGCTATTTGCTAAATAATAATAACAGCAGCTTCTGGTTGCTATGTTTGATCCAAATATTTCCTTGGAAACAAAACACAGTAGCAGCTTTTGCCAAGTCAGATGAAGCTTGTTTGAAACCCATATCCAAATGTAAATAGCAATAATCATTTGGAGGGGAAGAAGGTTACCAAAATCCCAATTAGGTGATCTGCAGGGGCATTTATTTACCTGGGCTGCTCTTAGGATCATCATCTGTACCACCACGAGTGGTGCAGAGAAGGGGAAGATTATTCACGGGCAAAGAATGGACTTCTGACAAAGCTCCTGGTGTCAGGTTTAAAACAGGCAGGAGCTGCATGTTTCTTTTTCACTTGGTGCACAGAAATCTGCTTCTGTATGGCATAAAAACCCCCATGTGTCTTTGGTAGCTACACACAGTGTAGCCCATATTCAAAGTCCAGCTCAGGAGGTCTTTAAACGACCACTAAAAGCTGAGAAGGTCTGTTAGGAAAGCTTCACTTTTTTTTTATCCATTGCACCTTATACTACATGTTCTTGACGTGTCAGAGAAAGGACAATTTGACCCAGAAAAAAACTTTCTTGTGTTTTATTCCAAGTTTCCAAATTTCTCTCATTCCCAGAAATTATCATCCAAATCACTACTATAATATGAAGAATTAAAAGTGTTTAGCTGTGATAAAAACTTATGAGTGATGAATGCAATGTCCTGAGAGCTGTCATTCCAGACAATATGTGTCATTCTGTGTCACAGCAGTGAATGTCTGAAAATTCTGCCAAAATGAAACAGTCTGGGAAGACATGACCCCGATGGGCAACTGCCAAGACCTGGGAGGATGACTCTGTAGTTAATAGATGTAGCCATAATTTTGTTAATTATTGGTTTCCCTTATGAGTCTGACTCCACAATGTAGCATATACTTTTGAAAAGAGCATTGCTTGAATGTAGGAAAGAAATAGTGAGCAAGCCTTTCTTCAGCTGTAATAAAAAATGACATCTTGGTGTGATTGGCAGCTGACTGGTCAAGCTAGGCTTTGGTTCACTCTTCTAGACTCTCACATCCTCAAATAAACCCACACAATTGTCACTTTTGTCTCTTTAGATCACCTGCCAGTGTAGTTTTATCCTATTTTGCACACCAAGGTGTCTTGTGTCCAATTAGAAACTAGCATAATTGGTAATTATTATTAATGATGGCCATATGTTTCCATCAGGAAACAAATTATATTCTCTGCAGCAGAATGAAGCTGCTGCTTCAATGTTTCTCCCTGCTCCAGCTTGAGGGTTTACACAGAAGTGTTTGCAGCTGCACAACCACCTCTTCCAAGGTACACAGTGGAAATCTTGTCCCCAGGTGAAGTGTTTTTCATCCAATCACAGGGATGACTTTTTGACGTTTCATTGAGCATCTCCTATGCTAAGGAGAGGTCTGAGTCAGGACAGAAATGGTGAGTCCAGCTGCAGTAATAAGTGCAAGGGGAAAGAATTTGCTCTCAGGAAAGAATGACTTGAACAACCTTCTCAAGAAGGCTGCTAATACACAGAAATATCTGTGATCAAATTTTCCCATTTCAGCACACCATGGCATCATAATTCCATCCCTTCACCTCTGTTAGAGGCAAGATCTGAGATGAAGAAGCACATATATCGGTTGTGCTTTTTAAGGGCTCCCTGCTGGTTCTTTGTGTTAATGTGGCACTTTGATGTTCCCGCAATTCAGTAGTAAAGGAGACACTTATTTCCTGGTTTTGGCTAAGAAAGATGTAGAAGTAAGTACCTGAGGCACTAGAGAGTACATGGCACAAGTGATTGTAACACACAAGCTCATTTGCAACAAGACCAAAAATACATCCCTGTGTAACATACCTTCTTTCTAAGGAAGGACTGCTCATCATCTGTGCTGCCTTGACATCCCTGTAGCAGTTTCCCTCTACAGTGATGCTCAGCAGCTTCTGATCTGGCAAGCTGCACAGTGATTCCTGGAACTGATGTGGGGCTGTCTAGGGACAATGCTATGAAACGTCACCATCTGCCCAGTCTTGGATTTTTGGCCATGAGCCTGTTTCTCCTACCCTGTGAAGGTAGAGGTCTCCATGCAAACATTGTCCTATTCATTCAGCCCATAATACAGGCTTTATTTAAAGCTTAATTTGTTCTGTGCTGAAACGAGAATAAAATTTCAGGATTTGATGGCAATTGTTAGAGCAGTCTGGAAACAAATTTTTGGAAAATGTTTTCTCAGCTTCTCATTATGTTACGCATTTTATAAAACACTTCTCCAGTGTTATTGCCTGGGAAGTTTAGATAGAAATAGGTCCCCTGTTACTGAGGATTTCATCTCCTCCTGTTCAGCATCAGATGTCATGTGTGGTTACTACAGCAGTAGCTCTTTGATGTTTGCAGATGGAAGATGGCAGTGCACAGCAGGACATAATAAAAAGCAATGGAAATGTTGTTTGCCCTAGTTTCATAGGGAAAGGAGCACTATGCAATCATGCTACCTTGGTGACTGCCTCCCTGTAAGTGTCTTTGTTTGCCTTTCAGTCCTCTTCTTTATTCCCCAAGTACCTTTGAACATGCTTCAAAATTTCAGTCACTTTTGACAGAAAGTTGGATACCTCAGGGGTACTCTAGAGCTAAAGATTTTCTGCACATAGTCAATGAAGAAAACATTTACTAGTTGTCCAGAAGGAAATTCTGTAGAAAAGCCTGAACCTTTACAAGGCGTAAGAAGATCAACCACAAGACACAGATCAATAAGCAGGAAGGTTTTGGTGACACCACATGTTGGAGAGAGTGATCACTGTAATGAATACGGCTGAAGGAAAGAAGTACAGAAGTACACTGGGAGCTCTTGGCTCCACTATGGGAAATGGTATGTCCAAGTCAAATCACCTCAGGCAATATTAGCAGTTTGCAGAGACAATTCCGTATTTTGTTTGGGGTTTTTTTTCTCATCTGTGAAAGTCATTACAGTGGATCTGGAGGATCTTTAACTCAGTGGTTTTTTATTAGTATTGTGGTACATGTAACAAGCCCCTGCAATCCTAAAAGAAATGTGGTACAAACAGAGAACTGATAAAGTAGCCTTTGGGCAAAAAGCAACAGATAAATATTGCATGGAAGGAGGATGTAAGCAGTAATGTGTGCTCTCAGCCCAGAAAACCAACAGTGTCCTGAGCTGCTTCAGGAGCAGCACAGCCATAGCAGGTCAAGAGAGAAGATTCTTGCCGTCTGCTCTGGTGAAAACCCACCTGCACTAGTATACCTCTAGGACTCCCAACATAAGAAGGTTGTGGACATGATAGAATGAGTCCAGAGGAAGCCATGAAGATGATCAGAGGGCTGGAGCATCTGTGCTACGGAGACAGGCTGAGAGAAGCTCAGCCTGGAGAATGGAAGACTCCAGAGACCTTATTGTGGCCTTCCAATACCTGAAGGGGGATATAAGAGAGCTGGAGAGGGACTTTGGACAAGGGCATAGAGTGACAGGACAAGTGGGAATGGCTTCAAACTGACAGAGTGCAGGTTTAAAGCAGCTATTAGGAAGAAATTCTTTATGATGAGAGCGGTGAGGCACTGGTACAGGCTGCCCAGCCTCACCCTTGGAAGTATTCAAGGTCAGGCTGGATGGGGTTTGGAGCAACCTGGTGTAGTGGAAGATGTCCCTGTCCATGGCAGGAAGGTTTGGAACAAAGTGATCTCTAAGGTCCCTTGCAGCCCAACCCACTCTGCCCTTCTCTGTTTATCCTGGAGCTGCCCTGGCCAGCAGTAAGTGAGTAGTTTATGGCTCCTGTGAAGTGACACACTTTGAGAATTTGGTTTGATTTTTATAGAGCTAGTTGATGTCTACCTCCAAGGCAAGAGTAATTCCTTGTCTGCCAGTCCTATACATGACATAGAGACTAACTCCAGCCTTCAAGGGCTGTGGTGAGTTTTACTTGTAAAAGTTCGTTTGCAGGGCATGTGTGAGACTCTAAAGGTGGATATTCATATTGCATCTCCCTCTCTCTCTCTTGTGTCATGCTGCTGCTCTCCTGAATCCAGATCATGGGTTGAAGAAATGGAGGCCATGTGGCAGAGGGGTGTCCATAGGAATATTGTTTTCTAACAGCAATCTCTGAGCATCCATCTCACACAGATCATCCCCTTGTCATGGCTTCTGTTGCTCTGTGACCTCACAGCCCTGTTCAGCTGCTCAGATAGCCTTTTATTTGTGTCCATGGCATCTCTCATTTCGTAGGAATGCCCAAGAGATTTTTGTCAAATCCATCCAAGAAGCTGTGAGGCCACAAAGAGCTGTGAGAGATCTGAACTGAGCCGTTCCAGCACTTGCATCTGCAACGCCAGCCTGAATCTTCCATCATTAAGCCCGGCATAGCTCTGGCCTTGGATTTGCATGCCCACACAAGACATCCATTATTTAGTGTGTTGATACAGCCCTCCCCAACAGACCCTCACAAGGCTTTCTGGAGGCTTTCAACAGTTCTCCAGGATAATTCAGCTATGACAAATCCTATCCAGGAAGTATGACCTCATGTTGGAAAAGGTGGAGCCATCCAAAAGTGCTTGACGCAATTTTACTGAGTAGCACAGGGCAAAACAACTCAAAGAAAATCCTTTCCACCCAAGAAACCTTGCTCAATGTGATGGTGAAAATACAACATCAGCTTTTTAAAATTTCCTTTTCTGAGAGTTTGTAAAAGTTTGAAAAAAACTTATCTCACCTCCCAGCAGTCTCCTAAGAGATCCTTCGAGGAAAATGTGTGGTGCCTCTGCCCTCTGCCATATAGCATGTACTAACCCTGGGCTACAACGAGGGAACTGCAGGAGGGAAGCCAAGGGACCAGGCACAAAAATTGAAGCTGTGATTCTTTTTCTATAGCTATACACTATTTTTATATTCTATATTCTTATATTCTTATATTTCTATACACTATTCTTATAGTGTAACTAGCCCCAGGCCATCTCCCACACATCAATGCAGAGAAGCAGAGGTGCACTATACTTCTTTGTCAATCCTTCATGCAAAGCAGATGTGCTTTTTTCAAAATCACCTCATACTAGGAAAAAAGAGTGTGAATGCAGGTCTTTTGAATCCAATTTTTTGTCCACTCCACTAAGACATTATTGCTTTAAGAGGCTCCAGGGACTCTGATCAGCAGAGCTTCTACTTTTTTGAGGCTGTTTAAACACCTAAAACACTGACCAGAAGAATGTCTTGGATTTAAGGGCTCTTGACCATCGCCTGGGACAGAGAAGGGATGGCACACATGGACCCAGGAGTGGGGGTCTCCTGCTCCCTGCAGCCTCACACACTCAGCATCAAAGGATTTTCAGGCTCTCAGTTCTCTCGTCTGGTCCTAAGCAGTCATCTTCAGCCTTTGTACACTGCAGACCTCCTGCAGGCCCACCAGGATCCAAGTTCATTGGAACCAGCTCCTGGGATTTTCCCAGACTCTCATCCATGTGCCTAACAGGTTCCTGTGACAGCCAGGTTTAGGGATTTGTCCCCAGGCAGACAGAGTGCTTTGAGGAAACTGGTTTGCCATTTGTCTATGTCCACCTGTGGCAGCTTAATGGAGAGTAATGATCCTCCATGGACCCTCTAAATGAAAGACATTAACTGAACTGATGAGAGAAATCGAATTATTGTCTCACCCAATACTTCCAATTTACCTGAGAGTTCATCTTGCCCAAGATGTGCTGAACATGAACATACTCTCTGTCAGTCACCAAGTTTCAGGCAGAGAGAGAAATCCTTCCTTGGCTTCCCAGGAAAGTAAAAGTGTGTTAGCAAAGTCCTTGGTCAATTGCTGACTGGCTTTTATAACTCACTTTCTGTCCCTTTAATCTGACCTAGTTTGAGGTTGATTTTTTCCCCTGGTGATTTGCACTGACAGCAAGTGTGTCTCCCCCCAAGCCTGCCCCTGCCTGAGGCTGAGACCACACGGTGGGTGCAATATCAGTGGTCACAGATTCACCCACTGGGTGAGTTCATGCTGTTTTATCAGAGGCAGCCTGACACTTTTAGAGAGTCCAAATTGAGGTGACTGCACAAACATTAAACATGGAAACATCAAGACAAACTTGAATACATGGCTTCCAGGATGTACATGAGCAGAAGATCCTAAGTTCTCCCACTACTCAGCATCACCTCAGCACTGGCAGGCAGCATGGCAGACTGGAAAGGAGTCTACCTGCAAATTTCCCAGTTTGAGGCAACATCTAACAAGTTAGCATCCCAAAATCTGGGATACTTGCAAACCAGTTTGATGCCCAGAATACAGGGGTACCTTGTGAGCACTTACTGCAAAACACAGAGGACTTAAAGCAACTCAGCAATGTGTAAGAAGCCATGTCTTTTTTTCTTACTCATCATGCATCCAACTATGAGCAAAGGGGACACTTTTGTCCTTGGTGATGTTTGATGAAGTAGATTTAATCAGACAGGACATTGGTAGTGTTGTGTTAGCCCATCTATTATTCAGGTTTTGTTTCTGCTGGTCCCTAGATAGATTGGTGTGTCTCCTAGATGTTCTTCCCTGCTCGTGTGATGTCTTTTAGTTTTCGTGGTCGATAACCTTGTACCTCGTGTGTGCAAATCTAATTATATTTTGGTCTAACAGAAAATGTCAGCTTGCATATACTTCTAAGAATGATGGATATCCTATCTCTGGAAATAGCAGAGCCACAAATGGGAATTATCCACAGCTGTGAAGTCAACATGGTCTATTTGCAAAATGGAATAGAAATAAAATAAAAAAATGAAATGAAATGAAATGAAATGAAATGAAATAAAATAAAATAAAATAAAATAAAATAAAATAAAATAAAATAAAATAAAAATACCCAAAGCACAACATGGTTTTATTCTTCCCTTCTGTAAAACTGCAGCAATAAATGGAAAATGGCAGCAAAGAAGGAGATAATAGTGCATAGATGAGGCGTGAAGGGAACACAAAGATAAAATCTCAGGTTTAGCTCCTACTGTTTCTTGCTCTGTGATCTTGGTAAGAGTTCATTTTAACCATCTCTCTTCTGTGCTGGCATTTTCCTGCCTCTTCCTCCTCATCATTCATTCTGAATTCATGCTGACCTTCTCCTGCTCCTCCCAAAAATGCATGGATCCTCATCAGAAAAGACCACCAACCCTGAAATATGATCTTTTGCACTACTGCCTGTCTCCATCAGTTGTCTGTTATCTTAGCCCAACAAAGACCCTCTGTTGGGGCTGCTTGTGTGCTTAAAGCACGTACAAAAGTTTTTGCAAAACTTGGGGCTGGTGCCATCAGGTGGTGCAAAGGAAACACCCCAACACTATGGACACACAATGTTTTCAACAAGCTCTGCCTGCTTTCCCAAAAACCATGCAGATCTCTCTGAATACACAATTTTAAGTAGGTTTTATTTAGAATTACTGCGATTTTTTTTTTAAATTGTGTTCTCTCTTTCTATAAATTTTCTGATAGTGTGGTGGCTGGAAAGGCTCTTGGTGCTCATATCGGAAAATGCGCTGTGTATAAAATGGGATGTTGTTGACAAAACTTACAGATGACTGAAGCTCATCAACAGTAGCAAACAGCTGGTGTTAGTCAAGATGCAAATTAGTTTACCATGTCAGGAAAGAAGGCACAAATAATCATCCCAAAACTCAGCAATAAACACCTACTTCTGTCATTTAGGTTCCCGTACAGCTCCAGGACATAAAGCCTCCTGAACTTATGGGAATGACTTGGTGCAAACAACAGCTCAGCTACGGTCTCTTTGGATTCAGGATTCCTCGCATTGATTGCCACACTTAGGACGAAGCTAAATGAGTAAAACTGAATGACTGGGGTCTATGGAGTGTGACTCTTTCATCTGGTAGCTCAAGAGATCCTGTTCAATTTTCACTGGCCCTTTAGGTTCAGATGCCACTGGAAGGTGGTGGCAGACCCTAATTATAGACATCTGTGAGTAATGCATTTCACAGCTGTTGTGCTATAATGGGCAGGGAGAAGTTCAGGCAGCAGCCAACATTTTCACGGAGTGCCGGATGCGGTTGCCGGGTCTCGGCTTGGTGCAGAGCCTGTGGGTTGCAGCTGCTCAGGCTGGGAGTCAGGCAGCTCCTGGGGAAGCACACCCCACAGGGGAGGCCAGTGCTGGTAGAAAGATTCCAGCTGTACCTGGAAAGAGAAGGTGGTGCTCAATCCCAAGGGAGAATCATCCTACTAGGCCATAACAATCACTGTCTCCAGAAGCAGTGGAAATGTTGAAGAAGAAATTGAGCTTAAAGAGACAGGCCAGGAGACAGAGAGAAGAGTATTGCAAAAATAAAAGACCCTGGGGGTTATTCCAAGATAGTTCTTCTCCTGTCACCACGGTCAGAAAGTGAACTCCATGAAGCAGGATTGACAGATGGCATCATATAGAGGGAGCTACTCCCTCACTATCAGTTCAGTGATGGTCCTAAGATACCTTAGTGCCCTGTCTGCCCTCTGCATCTCTCCTTTGTGTCAGGCTTTCTCTTTGTTTGTCCTCATAGATGTTACACTTCAAACATATCTGGCTCTCTAGGGACTCTGGAAGCAGCAAATAGGTCTGTGGAGTTAGAAATAGGAGCCAGCTATAAATAGTGTGATAACAACCTGCAAATAAACTGAAGGGCCAAAGTGTAATGGCAGAGGAGCTGTCACCAAGTGTAGGAGATGTTGCTTTCCCTGCTACTGGCAGTCCAGGAACAGTGGCTGTGGACTATCCGTGGAAAGCATCCAAGTTGCCATGTGTTCAGACAGGGAAGAATTCAAGCTCAGCCCCCATTCCTCACAGCCCCTGCTATTTCTATCTCCCTTTCATGTGTGTGTGTGTGTGTGTGTGTGTGTTTTAAATAGATACAATCTTTAAATAGTCATGACTGCAGATGGTAGTTTTCAAATAAATTCAAGTGAAGTGCTCTGGGGCAAGGTCTGGCTTCTCACCATAGGCTTGGTCCTAGGATCCAGCTGAATCAAAACCAAGACCCTCAGGATACAACAGTTGAATTGTTTGGTGCTGGGCTTTGCTTTGCATTGAGTAGCTGGTTACAAAGTCCTTCCAAATTTCTGCCCAGGCAGACAGAGCATCACCTGGGTGAAGCACAGCCATCACAGTGTACACTTGAATTAAAACTAGGCTTGTTAAACAGAGGTCTGAGTCTGTTCTCAGTCAGTTTCTGCAACATAAAACAGGGACAAGAGAGAACAAACACTAATAGCTTCTTGTAAGCAAAACTATTTTTTTGCCAGACTTGATCTTTGAGTCACAGGACCTGTCCACGTCCCCCTATGACCATCTTCCAACTTTTTGGTCAGCCACTGAAAATACATTTGAGGCAAAAAGTCAGCTCACCCTCTCTGTTAGCTTTGCAAACCTGGTCTTTGAGTGATACAGAAGCTGAATTAAAATAGGGTTGCAGGCTTTAAAGTCTGCAAGATGTTGCAGCTGTTAAAAACATCTGCATGCCAGAAGAAGGAGGATCCAGTTTTCCTGGCCAGAGCATGATGCTGACTGGTCTCGATGCAAATGTTATTATGTGAAATGCTGTCCAATGTGATGAGGTGCTCAAGTCCCCATGCACAAAGTGCACCATGCATTGGCTGATGCATCACAGTCCAATAGGACCAGTCTTGACAATTTCTAGAAGTGGGATTTAGATTAGAACAATATCTGTAAACTGTGCAGAAGTGGCTGCTTGGTTTGGTTTGGCTGTGTCCCTGATTCAATAGACTTGGTTCAGAGCTGAGATCTCACCATAAGGCAAATCTCCCTGCTAGGGTGGGGCAGGCACATATTTTTTACATGACAGCTACGCAAACACAGCACTCTGGTAATTCATAAAACAGGGATAATGCAAGAAGTCATGAAATTCTTGCCTTCTGGCAGACACACTGGATAGCATCATGCTGCATAACTTTATACAGCCAGCCACGCCTTGGCCCCACTTCCCTATGGGGATAGATTTTAAGGGCAGTTAGCAGCCAGGAAAGGGCACTGGGATTCAGCATCTTTTCAGCATAAGGTCCATGAGAGCAGACATGTACCTGTCTAGCTGTACATTTGGTTCCCCTCCACAGACAGAGACCTGATTCTCTAGTACACAAGGGTACTGTGTGCCTGAGGCTATGATCAGTTCACTCCTGCTAAGAAAAACAATGAAAAGCAGCTGAAGGCAAGTCCTGTCAGTCCCTCCTCTTCCTCATACAACCACCAGCTAAAAAGAGTAGAACTTTCCTTCCCTTCTGGTGAAAGAATGTCTTGGGTTTAATCACTGCTTCCTGAAAACAAACATAATTCATTTTCAGCACTTTTCACTGATCACCTCAAACCTTCCACAACACCTAAGTGCTTCACAGAGACAGATTTTAGTGCAAATCCAAAGATGAGATTTGAATCCCTACCTGCTGATCTCAATAGAGCTTCATAGCTCTTCGGAGCTCATTTGCTCAGGAACAGGCCCAGTGCATGTGAGACCTTTCCAGACTGACATTTGCTTCCAGCCACTACACTCTCCAACAGGGCATAAGGTCTGACACAAGGGGTTTGCAGCTCAGGAGTAGGACTGCATGCCCTAAACACATAAAGGTGATTTATGGGCTGCCTTTTGAGTCACATCCTCAGCTGACCACGTTCCACCCATGTGTATTTGCACATTCCCATAGGATCTTTTGTCAACACAGATTGCAGTTCTGAAGTGGCCATGGATGCTCCCTCCTCATCACCAGATTATCAGTGCCTCAAGGAGCATGCAGATGTGGTGCTTAGGGACATGGGATAGTGGTGGACCTGGCAGTGTTTGATTAGTGCTCAGACTCAATGGTCTTCTGTGTCTTTTCCAACCTTGATAATCCTGCGATTCTCATCCATGAGCTTCTGGGCAGCCCTGACCCAAAACCCACACAAATGGTGCTGTGCCATAGCAGGAAAGAAAAATATCAGGAACGTGATCCAGCTGTAGAGCCCAAGTCCTGCTCTGATTTGGTCTTTCTTGTGTCCAGAGAACACTGCATGGGCAGTGACTTCATCCCTGTTTCCACACACCACATAGATACACCCAGAGTCACTAATTAAGGTCTAAATCAGGAGAGGAGTGTAAACGTTTTCTTTCTAGTATCCTTTCATCTCTTCATTCTCTGATTTACTTTCAGTCAAATGGGAAATAAATCATCCTTCCAGCTTCCATTGGAGGACCACGAGGGATTCATAAGGCAGCAAGTGTCAAAGCTTTCAGCAGGAAATCTTCTCCCACAGATCCCACAGAGCTGCACCCCTGTTCTGCACACACACGATGGGGAGCTGCTTTACTCTGCAGAAGTGGAGACATGGCCCCCAGCATGACGTGGTGTTGGAAATCCTTGTCCTAAGCTAGCCCAGCCAGCTTTTCCTGGAGAATACCAGCTCCACTCAGTTAAGTAACTCCTGTTACTTTATGCTTCAGAGATTTGAAAGCCCTCTCCACCACACTTCCCCCTCACCAGATCCCGTGTTTCTGAGGGCCCCTCCAGTGTTTCATTAGGTTTCCTTTATTAAAGCTTCACGTACAATGCAGGACTTTGTAGTGAGGTGACAGAGTGCAGCCAGTTCATGTGGGACTCTTTGTCTCAGGTTTTGTAAGAGCTGCTATTGTGAAAGCATTTGACAGGCCCACCAACACAAATATAAAGACAATTTAATGACTTACTACTTTTAATTGGGGGTGTGGAGAAGGAAAATAAAGAAGAAAGTGCCTGGCTGAATTGGTGCCAGAGGGCTCAGGTGGGAATTTATTGTAGCAGCTCCCAAGACTGCCAATTGCCCATAGCAATGCATTGTGTAGGAGCACAGCCTCCACCATAGAGGTGATTAAGGGTCCAGAGATGGAGAAGGAGTGGTTGAATGAGTTAGAGAGGGAACAACTCCAGGTGGGCTCAAATCCACACAAGAAGCTTTTAGGGGAATTCTGTAGGAAATCAGGGCAGGTTATGGAGGGGAATAGAGATTTCCATGCTCCCTCACTGAATGCTTGGTCTGCAAAAATGTTATGCAACTGCCCTTAAAACATGAGTTTCTTCCAACTGTAAAAAGGTGGACAGCACAAAGCCACCACTGATCTTGTTTTGGCAACATACAAGGAGCCAAAAGCTGTGAATTCAGCTTTGGCTGTAGTGGAAGTCTAAGGCTCAGGATTGGGAACATGGGATATAATTCAGAAAATCTATTTTGATGCTCAAAATCCCCTCTTCTAGCCCTGAAACCTGTGGTCCTGCAGGTCATCGAGCACCATGGTGGCCTCTCAGAAGCAGAACAGCAGGCAGAGGAGAATTATCTCATAGCATGCAAAAAACAGTACAGACTTATTTCAAGGCAGCTTTTGCACCGAAGATTTTCAAGGGATAGAAAGTGGTGGTGTATAGATACTTCCAGGAAAACAAGCTTGTCTGTCCCCAGTGATTCTTGAAACAGAGGTGGTTGATAGGTGTGAAATTATATTTACTTGCCTAAAACCAAATATTAAGTGCATTGGATGAGGTAAAGGAAAATACAATTATTTAATGCCTGCTTGCCCTCCCTTCACCATAGAAAAAAACAAAAAACAGAAACAAACAAACAAAACAAAAACATCAATAACAAAATGCAACCAAAAAAACTACCCAAATAGAACAAAAAGAGACGTTTCCTGTGACTTTATTTCATGCTTGGGAAGAGGAAAAACTTTAAGGCAATCTTCTTGGGAGGTCCTGATGAAACAGGGCTGTCAGAGACAGCAGTCAGTTGCCCTTCTGATTTGAAATCCAGCTAATTAGCTCGGAAGCACAGTGCCTCAGATCTGAGCAGGGCACGAAGCTGCTGAGTTTGATATTTCCAGGCCTGTCAGCCCGTGCATTAAAAAAAGAAATGAGCTCCATGGGACTGAGGGAGCAGCAGCCTTAATGAGGCACCCTGGAGAAATTCGGCAGAGCTGGAAAAGGGACTGACCACCTTGATGGCAAAGCCCTCCTCCCAGGGCTCCTGATGGGAGCCTGGGGTACAGATTGGTGCTGAATCTTCCTCCCGAGACCCCCACAGGGATTCACAAAGGTTGGCACCAGGAGGCACCACCAAAAAGGAGGGGAAGATGTGCTCTGAAGGAGCACAACTGCAGAGCCAGGGCTCTGTCTTGTAGCAGCAGCCTCTTCCTGGCATGCCAGGGCTTTGAGCTGCAAGAGGATGAGATGCCATGGCCTTCTAAGGAGGCAGAGTCATGCACAGATGTTGTTCCTGTCTCTTGTGCCAGGCTTGGGTAGCATCAACTGCATTTGTCAGCCTTTCTCTGAAGGTATCTGGATGTGGCAACAGCCCTGGGGCAAACCCCTGGATAGAGCCACAAACTGTGTTTGAAAGTGCCTGAAACCAGGACAAAACCTGCATTAAGAAGTGTCAACACAGACTGTCTCCTGTAAGGTTGGCTGGGCACAGCTAACTTTGGGTGAACTCTAGGGAGACAAAGGCTCATGGGGACACACCACCTCCAGGGGCAGGACATCTACCCACAGAGAGAGAACTGAGGGGGACAGGTTTTATAAGATACGAAAGATAGAAATCAGGAACCTAAATCCTATTTGAAATTCAAATTTCTCCAGCATACAGTTTATCACATCTGGTGAAAAAAAATGGCTTTTTGTAAGGACTATTGCACTGGCATCACTGAACCTCAGAGGTTGTTATTCAAGCTCAGTTAGCAGTTGCTCAAGTAAGCTCAAGCTTAGCAGTTGTCAAACATGACTGCTTCAGCTAGGGTCCCAGGACTGATGCAGAGATTCTCCAGGTGTTTCACCAGTAAAATGGTGTCCCTGCAGCAGCACATACCAATTTCCTAACAGGGGCAGGAAGCTACTGCTGTCTTTAAGCACTCAGGTTTTGAAACTGCAGCATCCTGCAATTTGCAATTTTTCCAATCCCTGGAATGCAGGAGAGCCCAGGGGAGCTCTGTGCTGCTCTGAGGATGTGCTGCCTGTATTCAATGCAGCCACAGTAAAGTATTCCTGAGTTTGTGCAAACAGCAATGCATTTTAAACTGGGACAGTGGAAGGTGGCATCCTCCTTGATTTCTTATATATGAGATTTTTTACATGCCTCTTTCCTATTTCAAACACTCCCTAAATTTGGGCAAAGGATCATGTTGTTGGGCACAGAAGAAATGTTCCCTTTGCAATCATGTCTCACACTTGCAAATCATACACTAGTTTGTTTACCTCTTAGCCCTAAAGGAAGAGATAAAATAGTGGAAAGGGAGAGAGTATTGATTGTGAAAGTCCCTACAGCAGTGTCCAGCAAGGCATAATTTTCACTTCAATGCCTCACTAGAGAAATCTGAGCTCAAAGAAAGGGCTTAGCCAAAAGAAGCCGGAAGACAATATTATTCAGGTAATCTAGCATTATGCTCCAGAGAGCACGAGAAGTTTACATGGGAGGGTGAGAAAGCCATTTTTCACATGGTTGAGGATATTGCACAGCTCACTGGCTGCATCCTGGGAAGAGTCTCCTCTTCCCCGTGAGCAGTTGCTATCTGAGAAGACAGGATTAACTGGAACAATGGTCTGACTGGACCACTGGACTGTAAGAATTGGCTCTGTCTGGGTGCCCATTCTCTTCATTTGCCTTCCACTTTAAAACATACATCAAGATAGATCACGGGTCTCTGTCTCACTGAACAGAGAGGTGTGCCACTGCTTGCACTAAAAGATAGGGCACACACAAGCAGAAGTCAAAAGTGATGAACCTGGCTTCAGCCAGGTGTTTGCACTGCTGTGAAAAATCCTGACATTTAGCACAGCTACTCAGCTAGATAAGGACAGAATCATTGGATGGTTTGGGTTGGAAAGGACCTTAAAGATTATCTAGTTCTAGCCCCATTGTAATGGGCAGGGCTGATCCCTATGTCTAAAAGCAATGAAGGGCACTCCTGTGTTAGTATTGCAGGATGAACTCACCCTGCCATGATGGGCTTTTTATTAACAAAAAACCCTACACTTCAGATTCCACAGTGCTTCTGGTGCAGTCATATTTGCTTGGTCAGCAATGCTCTTTCATTCCTCTGCTTTGCCTTTTGCTGCAGAGCAAACCGAAAATTTTTCCCAGGAAAATTTAAATCTATTCCTTAAATCCCTTGATTTCAGTCATGTACAACAAGTTTGCATTTTCCTTTAAGCTGTGTTTCTTTCTCTGCCATAAATTCAACCTTAAAAAAAAAATTTCAGGGTGTTCTGTTCACCCCCATTTTCTGTTGTTTAGGATGTCTTGTCTAGTTCCCATCTTGCTCCTTCCAGAAGCAATAATCTGTGTATGCAGCATTGGTGCAGCCAGATAAATATTGCCTGAAAGATTTCAAGGCTGAGCTTAATCAAAACCTGTAGGGAGGGAACTTAACTTTTATTAAGCCAACTACTCTAGCTTGAATAAAACAGAGGAATTCCCAGGCACATCAACCATTTGGCCTGATGGTGGATGCAAACCCAGCCACCAGCACCACATTGCAGTGACAGAGTCAAACACCGACCTGCTCCAGGGCAGGCAAACAAGATAGATCTGGAATAGCACATGAAATTGTCCAGAATTTTAAAGAGCCAGGCAGGCCAGAGTTCACAATTCCTTTCAGTGTGATTTGGATGTCACTGCCTCCCCAGTACTCTCTATTCCCTTATTTCCTAATGCCATCCTGGTATAAATGAAGCCACTCACACAGCATGGAAGGAGCCCTGACCCCAGTCTCACGTCTAGGGAGGTTGTTTTATAAAGTGTGTGTTATGCTGAAATTACATTGGGAATATATAAGGAAGATAAAGGAAGGGTGGAATTGTCTACAGCTCCTGGTACCAGCTGAGACTGCATGCCCAATGTGCAAAAGAATGTCTGGATGGATTTCACATTGTCCAGAAAAAGAAGGAACACGCAGAAAGAGGAGGAGGAAGGAAGAAGGGCTGGTGGACTCAGGGCATCCTCCACACGCCTTGATGAGGAGAAACTCATCCCTGATAAGGAGGTTTGTATGGGAACACAAGAATGGAAAGAATTATGACCTAAAGTACCTTTATGGGCCCATATTTTATGCTTATCCAAAACTAAGCAATAGGCTAAAATACTGAGTCTTGGAGGCAAGGCTTCCAAGCATGTTGCATGTTCCTGATCCAGAAATGATGTATCTGATATGTTCTCCTAGTAAAGACTTGTGGAGTTTCAGTGATTTCCTTGGCTCTCTTGTTCATTACCTGTAATGTCTTAGGACATTACATTGGGACTTGCAGTGGGACAAGTCCTGACTTCACAAAGCCATGTAGCTTAAGCAACTGAAAACTTCTCCTTCTATCACTCTGTTTTTGGATAATATATGAATATCCAAGGCAGCTCCTAAACCTGGCACCCCCACAACCACTGGTCCCCAAGTGACCCTATCCAAGCAGGTGACCTCTCACAACAGCCAAGTCTTGGGAGCATCTCTGCCCACTCTTGTTCTCTGCAGCTGTTTTGCTACATGTTTTTGCATGATGGGCACATCTTGGACACCAAACTCCATCCAGTAGTGGATTAACAGCAATTAAGCAGTGCCCATTGACCTAGTCCTAACTGGACCTCCCCTGAAATGAACAGGAGCCACACTGGATCTTGCCTCTTTCCATTTGTGGGGCTAATTATTACCAGCTAAACAGCACTAGGCTTTCCCTTTTTCTCTTTGCCATGCTTGTTAGCATTGTTTCTTCCAGCAGCTTTTCATCTCAATGGAGGCAATTGTGCCTGGCTGACATTTTAATTCTTTCCAGCTGCATCTGAACAAAATGACACAAATTAAGTGGAAGGGCTTGGAGAAGAGGGGGAAGGAAGCTCCCAGCCCCCACAGTCTGTACTACAGCAAGGGTTTTGTGCTGAATGCAGCAGATGCTCAGAAGATGCCACGAGTAGAGGCTTTGATTCCACACTGGCAGCGTGGGCCACTCCCAGGGATGCTCTGTTGAACCAGAACCTCTCTGGAACTGTTCCCCTGAAAGTTTGGTTGGGAAGTTTAGAGGTGAAGGATTTTCCAGATCTCCCAGCAGGGCAGTGGCACACATTTGCCCTAGCTTACAGAAAGATACCTTGGTTTAGGGCCCCCTACACTCAAGTAAGTGAGATTGAGTGAGCTCCTGACCACTCTGTGAAGGGTCTGCAGCTGAACTCTGCTGGTTAAAGACAGATTTAGAACAGACTGCCTAGTTGCAGATTTCTTCAGCAAGACATGGAAATCCCAGCCATGAACAAAGACCTCTCTGGGTAAGATACTGCATTAATACAGAATAGAAAGTCTGCCTATACCCTATAATTAAGGAGAGTCATTAAAACAAGTGTATTAAAAATTGCTCTTGCAGGTCTTAGGTTGCTTTAGAGATACCCACATAGCTTGTTTCAGAATCTAAGCTCTTTAACCCAAGTTAGGACAAAAAAAGAGATATCAAAGAAAGAATTAAATGCAAAAAGTCTCTAGCAGTTAGCATGAGCCACAGGGAACAGGATCAGACTAGTACAGTAAACCACAGAGCAACACAATCAGGCTGATGCTGGATTAAGCCAGCCCTGAAGAGAGAAGAAGAAACCGGAGATGTTTGCTTGCCACATTTCTGTTTTTGCAGCCTCATAGTAGTGAGCAGGAACAGAAAAGGGTTTGGGCCTTTCAGTGATTCCAGTGTAAGCACCAGGCTCACAGTCACAACTCAGCTCCCAGTTTCCAGGCAACAGGAGCGTTGCCTCCTTGCTCGCTGCTTGGACATATCCCCATCACATTGGCTCTTCTTTACCTTCAGGAAGAATACATTTTTGACTTTTGGATACTTTCTTTGTGCTACACAATGACAGATTTTTCCAGGGTCTTGCACTGCCTAATATTCATATTCCTTGGTTTCTGTTCACTTCAAGCATTTAAAATAACCCAGCTCCTGCCTGAGAGCAAATAGGTTGTGCTATGGTCTGAAAGTGCAGCTATGATTGTTTTCAGAACTAGCATGAGGCTACCTGGCTCAGACTCTGTAACTACATACACTGAATGGTCCAAGGTCCAGAGGAGCTTCCCATTTTGGCACACGACAAGAAGCAGGAGCTGGTGGAAAATGTGTAAGGAATTGGAGATCAGGGGGAGTCCAAAGGACCAGAGGGGAAATCAGATGAAAGAGGTGAAGAAAGTAGGTGGAAGAGAAGTGACAGGCACAAAACAGTCCCCAGTGAGCTGCTTGTTGTTACCTGAAATCTCTGTGATTTCTCTGTCCTGGCTTCCAAAAGAGTAGCACCACTAGGTCTGCAGAGGGTATCCCAACATTTGATACCAGACCTAAGTGCCTACCTGGGAAATTAAACAGCTCAAGGTCATGTTACAGCCTGGGTCATCTCAGCCACACTCCTGAACAGTGATCTTGATCTTAGCAGTGTCAAATCTGTTTCTGGAGGCACCGATTGATCTCCATTAACCACAGAATTATAGAATCAGAATAATTTACATTGGAAAACATCTCGAAGATCATCAAGTGTAACCATCAACCTACACTGCCAAACCCACCTCTAAACCATGTCCCACATCTACACAACTTTTAAATACTTCCAGAAAGAGTCAAGCACCTCTGAGATCCCAACCCACATGCCTCAGGAATTTGAGCTGCTTTTACTTGAAGAACAAATAGCCCAGGGAGGACCATGCCAGTGAAGGAGAAGTGAAGATGTTTTCCAGAAAGTCTCACTGCTAAATTTTTCAGCTGCCTCATAGACTAATGTGAGCAGCAGATTCTCACTTACAAAAAAAAAAAAACCACACCTCTGTGCCATTCTTCCCCAAAAGCCCTGGAGTGCAAGACCCATTTTCCTAGGTGATAAGAGCTCCTTTCAGGTGGTAGAGTTGGTGCTTCTGATGCCAAGAACAAAATGTAATCCTGGCAGGTTTTCAAAGCACTGATCCTAACACCTGAGGAAATGTCATTGGGATGTGCTCAACTGAGAAACCAGAAGCAAAAGCAGAGAAAAGCCTTGCTTCAGCTTTTGCCATGATTTGCTTTTTCTTTAAAGATATATTTGAACAGCTCTCAGCAGGAGCTATGGATGCTGCCAAGCTTTGAATCCAGGCAGATCTAAAATATTTGTAATCAAAATTGAGCTCCAGGGCACTTGTCTATTTATTGCAATAGTCTACATCTCTATATGTCCCCATGACTCCAATTTTTAGAGGATGAGGCACAGAAATGAAGAGAGGGTGACAGAGATAATAAGCATTTCCTAATTTATAAAGGGCTGTTTGTTTGTGCTTTTTTGTTTTATTTGCAGAAAGGATCTCTGTCCAGTAAGCCAAATTCCTGAAGGGATTTAAAGGAACATGATACTGTTTTTTTCAATTAGAGGCCTTACATTTCGTTTTCCTGATACATTTTCTTTTGTGATAACTTCAGCTTGAACAATTGCCTCCCAGTCCTTGTCCCTTACCCTCTCCCAAGTGTTTGTTCCTACAATATCGTGGTGTAATACCACAAAGCTATGACTGAGTAGGGTAAGATAAAAAGAATTAGGGAAGCAAATGATTATCCCCAGTAAATCTGGTTTGGCTCTGTTGCTTTGTTGGATCTGTTCCCCAAACCAGCGCTCAGCAGAGCAGCTGTGCTGGCAGGGAAGAAGGGATGGCAAGCAGCAGCCTGACTACAGGATTGAGAGGCAGCAGAGGGAGGGAGGGAGAGCAGAAAAGCCATCAAAGACAACATACCTTGAAGCTAAAGACTCAATTAGTGGCTTTTCATGCAGCTGTTCCACGAGAAAAAAAAAACCGCATCCTGCATCCTTCCCATCACCCAGCAATGCCTGGAGCATTCCCAGTACCGATGCAGAGCCCTTCCCTACCTTAGGGACTCAGCAGAAGAGGAGGGAGAGCCAGTATGCCTTGAGTTCTACACAAGAAAAAAGTTTGGAAAGACTCAACTTGAGACCACTGCACCTTTAAGCCACACCTGGGCACTTCCAAGCTGCAGTTTTAAGGAAGATTTTGCAACAATTCATAAGGAAAGGGAAACAGGGTGAGCACTGTGAGCCTCTGGAAATCTTTCAAAACTCCTAAATCAGTGTAGAAATAGTCTTGACTATTTAAAACCTTCGGTAATGTGGAGATAAATGGATGGTAGGAGCTGCAGGGAAGAAGGGTCTCAGGCTGGTATCAAGTCCAGTGAAGGGCACCAAAGGATCAGGGTATGGAACAGAATGAAAAATAAGAGCACACAGCAGGCACGTGGGCAGTTCTGATTTAGGTCCTAGGATGAATGAGACAGTGGGGGAGCTATCTGAGGAGAGGAAGGACTTTCTTCTGGTCTTTCAGTGAAGAGAGGGAAAAGTCTGGAGGGGTAAGGGAGCACACCTCTGCAAAACGCTAATGACACAGAGGTGATACTGCTTTATATAGAGCTGAATGTGCTAAAGGGACCCTTCAGGGATGATTACCCGAAATTGCTTTCAGAAAGCACTACTGAGACACTTCTGGCTCTGCACAGAACACACAGCACAATACATCTTCATACAGGGAGATTGACACACGAGTGAGGATGTCAGCAGTGGAGGAATTCCCTTTAAGGAAGGAATGGTAATTAATTTTGGAAACGAGGACTGGGTCTGAATGTACAAGGGAATGTTGTGTATAGGGCTGGACTCAAAAGGAGATGGGTGAGATGGGTTGTCTCCCTGTCCCAAAGCCTGCCATGCGATGCAGAGTTTACAGTCACATCTTAGGAAATTCATTAAGTCCCATTTCTGACCCCAGTAATGAAAGTGGATGGTCAGGGGTCTTAGTCCTTAGCTTCAGGTTCAAGCCCTAAAGCTGCAAATAACTCAAAGGGAAGGGAGCCTTAGCATGGCAAGGGACAAACTGCTGTGCATCTGTTAGAGGAACCACGTCTGGGTATTCTTGAGTGTGTGTTTTACAGTTAACACCTGCCTCATTAAAACACACAAATACAGAGAGAAGGAAAATACATGATGCCCTTCCATTTTGCCAGAAGCCCAGCCAGACAAGCTGTTTGTCTAGTAAGTACCTCAAGCTATCTTGTATATGTAGTCATAGCTATAGGTGCCAGCACAGAGTTTGTGCCTGTGCTAGGAGGAAAAAAACCTCCTTCACTCTACACACCTTATCAACAGCTGCAAGTTGTTTTTGAGACTTTACTTTAGCTGCAGCACCACCCTTACTTCAAACCCAAATAATTTTGCTTCCAAGTCCAATTTGTTAAACTAAGCAAGAGCAGAATCCAAACACTTACAGGGAGGTCCTTCACAAAACACAAGCATTCATCCAAATAAGTAAGGATAGGCTAATATCTTGCCCTACCACCTCAGAAGAAAAAACTCATTGTTCCCATTTAAGTTCAAGGAGTGTGCTTTGCTGTGATGCAGTATCATGGGGAGAGAGAAAACAAAGACATACTGGGTAAAAACATACCATATTTCACTTCAGGATACATGTTTTAACATCTTGTAAATCAAAAATGCCTTCATTGTTTTTAGTGTGTTTTGAAACCAGAGTTTTCCTTTGCCTTTTGTTTACAACCCAAATTGATTTTGAAGCCAGAACTACAAAGAAGTAGTAATACTGGGTTTTGTTTCTGAAAGGTGATTATATCTTTGCTTGATGGATGCCATTTCCTGTTCGAGATTCCTGGCTGGTTTTGGTGGCAGCCCTGACACCCGTGGTGGTGGGCGGACATAAGGAAGACGCTGTTCCCATTAACAAGCTGTGATTACTGCTGATCCTGACAGCCCTATTCAGAACACCTATTGTCAAGCCTGCTCATGTTCCAGCTCTGAATTGCCCCTGTGAAGAGGTCTCTTTCTCTCCACTTGCCATCCGTGTGACCTAAGCATACAAACTGAATTCTAGAGCTGACAGCAGAAAGGTTCCTGGCAAAGATTTTGTGTCTCTGCCTGCAGGTCTTGAAGGCATTTGGTTAATGCACCTGGAGATTTCTCCTTGTTTTCTGCAATCTCTGTCAGTTATTTGAACAGATGTCAGGCTATGATTCATGTCCCCTAAGTCTACACATTTACCAAAAGATGAGCATTTAGTCCACATATTCTCTCTATAGGTAAGGGAAAAAGATGTCCAGAGGTTCATACACCTAATCCACTTGGGACACATAGATCAGGGTAATTTGAGTCAAGCTGCACTGCTGCCTTTCCATGCACTGGAAAAGTAGCCTTGGATACTTTGACTAGTGGCTTCCAAAGACAAAGGTATTTTCTATTCTGGTATTGTACATTTCCACAGACGTCTAGAAAGCTATTACACTACCTTTCTACCTAATTCTCCTTTCCAGTTATTCTGTGTACTAATGTAGATAGATAGGCTTTATTTTTAATGGTGAGCCAAAAAAAGGGAAACACTTCCATGTAACAGCAGGCCTTTTGGTTTAGAAATAAAAAAATTTATAGATTTCCATGGTTTATAACAATGCTGTGGTTAAGCTTATATTCTCGTCAGTTCTCTCTCGTGTAGTTCATCATTTGGAAATTATTTGCTTTTAGAGAGAGGATGACCAGACTACATTAAAATCACAGGATTATAGTTCAATTCACTTTAATTCAATTAACTCTGAAGGCTGAAGCAGTTTATGTCAGTCGGGGAAAAGGTCCTGGCTCAGATACCTCCTTTAGAAATCCATGACTAAACCATCTGAAAAGCAAGCTCATCTGAAGAAGCTCCTCATTAATATGGCTGAGTTTGAATGCCCAGGACCAATCTGCTAAGTGAACAGGGGTGTCAGGGGGGCAATGCAGTCAAGGTCTGCAGAGCTGTCAGCAGAAACTCCCAGCAGTGACAGGAAAGCCAAATTCCATTCTGACATCTTGGCACTTCCACATGGAGTTCATCTCGGATGGATGAAGCTGGGATTTCAGACTTCAAAGCACAACTGTCCTGTGCCTGAAGAAATTGTAACAGGAATTGATTCATGTAGGGTCATCTATCTGGACACCCAGCCTCAAGGTGATGGAAGCAGAATTCTCCATTAGTTTGGATTATTCTGGGAACTTGGAGTGACTCCAACATTTCTGGTGTAAAAGACATGAGACTCTGGTCAGTCCAAACTGGTGAGGAAATGAGACCCATCCCCTTAAAAGACTCCCATCCATGTGACCCCTAAGTTCAACACCATGTTCAGTGCAAGCTCCCTTCACCCTTCTCTTCATGCAGAGCCAAATCCCACCACATGCTCTACACCATGCAGCAGTGGCAGCTGCACCCTTTTGCTCACCCCTGGACTTCCTCTCTGGATCCTATGCCATGAAGTTCTTCCACTTCCTATCCATTTCAAACACTGAAGTCCAACAGGTTGAGGAAGGTGATTTTCCCCCTCTACTGCACTCTCTCTAAGAACCCACCTGGAGTATTGTGTCCAGCTCTGAGGTCCTCCACATGGGAAGGACATGGAGCTGTTGGAGCAAGTCCAAAGGAGGCCACAAAGATGCTCAGAGGGCTGGAGACAAGATGTGAGTTGGGGTTGTTCAGACTGGAGAAGAGAAAGCTCCAGGGAGACTTTCTTATGGCCTTTCAGTACTTGAAGGGGGGTGGTAAGAAAGACAGGGACAGTCTTTTGAGCAGGGACTGCTGTGTTAAGATGAGAGGGAATGGTTTTAAACTGAAGGAGTGTCAATTTAGATTGGATATTAGAAAGAAGTTTTTTATTATGAGAGTGGTGAGGCACTGGCACAGGTTGCCCAGAAAAGTTGTGGATGCCCTATCCCTGAAAATGTTACAGGCCAGGTTGCATGGGAATTTGGGCAACTCAATCCAGTTAAAGATGTCCCCGGTCATTCTAGAGGTGTTGGACTAGATACCCTCTGAATGTCTCTTCAAAGCCAAACTATCTATTCCATGATTCTGAGCTGGATATTTATTGGTTCCTGGAAACTGTCTGAGACCTCCCACCTTCATAGTACCCACGACCTAACCAACAGCCTACAAAGCTGCAAAAACACTCAAATACTATTTTTTTTAGCTAAATAGCAAGCTTTTCCAGGCTGCCCTTCATACAACACCTACCCTCTGGATATGCAGGCATCTCTTCACACAGAGTAAGGACTCCTTATGCCTTTGAAAGAAGATAAAAAAAGGACCACACACATTTTTCATTGAGCTCTACAGTATCCAGGTATGAAAGGAACAGAGCAGGGGGCACTGGACTCTCTATGTGTCCAGTGCTGAATGGATGGAGCTGGCAAAGCTGGATTTCACCAGGGCAGAGGCTTGCTAGCAGCAGCTACTTTTGTTTATCAAGTTCCTTGTAACTATGTGAATTAGAGACTGGATCATTAGCTTCACAATGAACCAGAATGCTGATTTATTTAATGAATGTAAATGGTCTTTCGTTAGCTAATTAAATTAGGGAAATGAGAACTGTTGGCAATAAAATGGATAGTAAGGAGTGAAAAAGCTTCTGTACCCCAGCAACAGCTGTAGTATAGGTCTTTCCGTGGCCAAGCCCCTCTGTAAAGTTTTTGTCCTTGAGGGCAGCCTTTTACTACATTATCTCTGGCCAGACAGGGTTTATTGGAGGTCTCTAAAGGTCCTGAGCCAAGAGAGATGATGCACTGTGCTCCACTTTGGTGCACCCAGGCTAAGCTGAGCAGTCTCCTTGAGTTTGTCAGAGTAAATACAAGCATTTGCATAATAAGTGCCTATTTACAGTAATTTTCACTTTTATCTGCCATGAGTCAGTTCCTCAGTGGTTTGGAAATTCCCTGGGTTGAAAACTCTGCTGTTCCAAACCACCTGTTTATGAAAACACTCCACGGTCCTTCTGCAATCAAGTCCAGCATCCAGTAAGTCCAGTCCTCACACTGTAATTCCTAAGCCAGAGAAAAAAAAAAATTACCTTCACACAAAGGCTCATGCTGGTGGTTCCCAGCCACGCATTTCAGATCTGTAAAAGACCAGGTACCATATCAAGAATGGATTTTCTGTGTGTTGTAGCAGTCCTCATGTGTTAGGACAACACTGTGGAGGAATTTGAGTCAAAGGCACCAAAACTCCTCACATAAACAGTATCTGGGAAAATTTCCCCTTTGCTATGCTGAATTCCCTTACCCCATAGACACTGCTCATATCAGGATCCTCTTCGCCTACCTGACAGAACCACAGCAATAACAGACTTCTTCAATTTGGCTCCTTGTGGCCAAATACTGGACAATAAACCTTACCCATTCCTTCAGATGAGGCATGGGTATGTTTAAGATAATAGAGCTCATAGAGGAATGGCATTAATTTCCTGACAAAGAACATAACTAAAAGCCAAAGTGCTTTTTGACAGGTTTATAATCCACTCATGTACTGCCATCCATGTAGGTCATACATTAGTCTAGCCATATCTTACTCAAAACTCCTCTTAATATGCAACTTAGATACTTTTAACAGCCTTTTTTTAGACTATTAGAGAGTAAAGCAATAACAGAAATGGCACAAATCATGGTCCATCCAGAACACCTGTGAACAGATTGTTATTCTCAGGAAGTAAATCAAATATAAGACTTCAAGCATCAGGGAAATAACTTCCATCAATTAAACCATGTAAATGACCTAATTCTTAAAATCAAATTAAGCCAGCATAAATAAATCATCACAGAAGGCCACTCCTTGGCCAGAGGCTATGAAGGAAGTCACCACATCTGTAACTGTTATTAATAGGAATAAGTCTGTAAAGATCTAGAAACACACTTGAATTTTCAGGCCTATATATCTATATGGGAGGCAATAGTTGGAAAGCATAGATGATTAATATGCCTGATTAATTGCACTATCAGAAGACAGGCAATGCAATTACAGAGTCTTTCAGACATGCATGATCCTACACTCCATCACCAACCAAATAAAACAAACACAAGCAGAATTAATCAAAAGAAAAAGGAACACTGAATTTAAGTAAACACATGCAAAACGTCAAAGACACCTTCATTCTGGATTGCTCTCACTATCAGCAAGAAAAGTATAAAATTAAAAAGGTGAAAGAGATAAATTATGCATTCCTACCAAAATTAAGGGAATTTCCCAGCACAGGCTCTTGCAGCTTCCTTTGGCCTGCAGCCTGGCAGTGTGGAGGGAATACAAAGTGGATAAAGTCACTCTCAGGACAGGATGCAAAGTGCTTGTGGTTGTTGCCACTGGCCATGACTAATCAGGACTTCATCTCTTCCCAAAGCCAGCCTCTCAAAGACCTTTGGGCTGTGGTTGACCCCACTCAGTAAGCCAAGACTGCAATCTATTCCTGCTGAAAAGAGGTTGCTTCCCTTCATCATCCCCTATCCCTCATCTCCCTTGCTCCTCACCAAGAGGGCAGAAGGACTTCTCTCAGAAGCCAACACGTTCTCTCAGCTTTGTTTTTGTTGCTGCAGCAGATGTAACCCCTCTCTCTCCACTCTTCCCCATCCAAATGGACTTTCCCCAGCTGGCTGCAGGTACTACTTTGAGCCATTCCCATGTGACAGGCTGGGGTCTTATGTTAAACCCGTGGATTGATCCAAGTTAAAAGTAGTTTTGCCAAAGAAAGGAAAGCACTTTAGGAGTGTGAGAGGCAGCCCATGGAAGGGAGTGGAATCCAGGGGAAGGGTGACAGCTGTTGAAGCCAGTTCTGGCTCCAAAGTAAGTGCCTTTGAATCTACAGTTCAGCCAAGTTAATGAGAGTGAGATGTTACATGAGGAGTAGGGGCTTCCCATGCCCTCTGTACAACCACCTCCCACCGTGGCAGGATCTCTGGAGAGGCCACAACGAAACAGAGAGCAAAGCCAAAACCTCTTAGCTATGAGAAGAGCATCTTCACAAGAAGACATCACACCAGGGAGCCCTTCTTGGTGAGAAAAAACAGCACAACAAATAGGTGACTTGATGGGAACTGCTACCTCCTTCTTGGACAGAAGCTCATGGTATCTTTTTCCATCCCAGTGCACAGCCTTTTTCTCCTTATTAATCCATGTTACTTTTCCTTCTCCTCTCTTCACTGGACCCTGACCATGCTAATACTACACTTTCCAAAAATATTAAACATTTTTTAATTTTTTTTTGGCCGCTAGGGTTTATTTAGTTGACTGATGTACATATTCTATCCTGTGGTCACAAGCAGTGGCAGCAGCTCTCAGCCAAGTTCTGGTACTTCTTTTTGTATGTTATTTTTTTACAGCAGGATTTGAGTGTCAGTTCACAAACCTAACTTTAAAAGGGGGAGGAAAAGCAAGAAAGAGCTCCTCAAATCCACCACTTCCTCTGAGAGCATTTTTAAAAAGGACTATTTCCACTGTCAGGACAACCTGATGGCTTTCCCAGAACATGGGAAGCTCATGGGAACATGCAAATGCAACATGTTGAATTTTTCACTTGGAAACTGGTTCAGCCCTACTGTGAAGTCCAGAAACCACAGAAACTGACCCAGGAGCACCAAAGTGACCATCAGAGTGATTTGATACATCAAGGACACCTTCTATAGCCAGACTGCTTAAAGCTCTATCCAACTTGGTCTTGAACACTTCCAGGGACAGGGTAGCCACAGATCAGTGCAGCACACTTGAAGTGTAGAGTATTAAGAGTGGGAGTAAATCTGGTTCCCCTCTCCTCTGAGAGGCACAAATCCCAAAAGGCATTCCAGGAGGGACTCATCCTGAAAGCCTTTGGGGGTCACTTATATTTGCTTTCACATTCTCATGTTCTTCAAGTTATGAAATTAATCCCAGAGTACAGATCTGGACTCCAGTGCAATATAGTTTTCAAGTTAAAACCATGGAATTTGGGGATTTGGAGCGACCAATACCTGTGAAAACCAACAGCTGCTGCTAAATGTCATGGGTGAGATTCAGGACAAGCCATGAATCCTCTTCATGTTGATTGATCTCTGTGTTTATGCAAAATAAATGGTCAGCAGGAAGGACTGCATGAGTTGCTGGTTGGTGTGAGCCAATGGTGCTTAAGGTGAAAGGGACATATTCAGATCAGCCATTCCAGCCACCCAGTGGGGCTTTCAGACACTCTGAGTCCAAGTCCAAAAGAACAAGGACACACCTCCACGTGGATAGTTCCTCCCCAGACACCTGTGATGTCCCTCAATCTCCCTGATGGGATCTAGGCTGGATGCAGGACATGCTGCTCTAGAGGTCTCAGTGCATTCGGTGTAGAGTGGTTGGTGCAGCTCCTTGGGCAGCAATGTGCCCAGTGCACCCAAAAATCTTTGCTTCTGTTTCCAGCATATCTGCCAGGATCCTGGAAAGCCAGACATGCCACTGTTGGCCAAGCATTTCTTTGTCACCAACAGCTTTCTCAACAACCTTACCTACTGAGAGAATGTCCAGAATCATAGAATCATTTAGGTTGGAAAAGTCTCTGAGATCACTGAGTCCAGCTATTAACCTATGACATCCAATCCCACCACTAAGCCACATCCCCAAGCACATCTACCACGATTTTTGAACTCTTCCAGGGATGCTGATTCCACCACTTCCCTCTGCAGGAGGCTACAGCTACTCTGTGGACCTCTGGGAGATTAGGACACAACAGCCTGATTCTGTCAGCCCAGACTCCCTAGACAATATATGCCCTAAAGCAGTATCCTTGGACAATCATGCTGTATCACAGGAGAGGAAGCCTTTTGCCAGTGTAGCTGGCATTCATGAAATTCCTTAAATGCTTTGAAATGCCTTAGATACTTGCATATTGCTCCCTGGCCTTGTTTAGCTGCACAGTAAACAGGAGGATGGGCTCTTCTTAATATCTGGGCTTGATCTGGAAGGATATTGCAGTAATAATCATCCAGGGCACTGGCCCAAAATACTGTGCTGAGCCAAGCAAATTGGGACTTTTCCCATCCCAATCATTCAGGCTGAATCAGCCCATTTCCCTTACCATAGTGTTTTTGTCAGATGCTGTGCAGGGACAGTTGTGCCAATACTGGTGATTTGGAGGAACTCTTCCCTTCGTCCCCCTGCCCCATTCCACAGACTGGTTCTAAAAGCAATCCAAGTCAAAGAACTCTGGGCCCTTGAAAAGAATGGGAAATTTTCTGATTATGGGAAATGGATGTACCAAAAGGAGGTTGACTGGGTTAAATATTGTGCATGAAGTGATGGTACAAGTGAGGCTGAGGAAAAGGAAGGGAAATAAGAGCCATTCACATGGAAAGAAAGTGCTCACTGCCAGCAGGAATATGTCAAAGGAGCTCTCTGTTTAAAGGCATGAAGGGACTGTGCAATTATAAGACCCCTGTTACTAAAGAAGAGAATTTATTTTGTATTTATTTTGTTATCAGTATTGGTTAAAACCAACAAGGAAGGATTTAGCCTGAAAAAGAAAGTTTTCTGCTGGTTTTTTCAAGACCTTTCTGGAGCTGGGCCATGTTTTGTTGCACTCAGTTTTCCCCATGGGTGCAAGCTTTTCTTTACAGGAATATAGCACTTCCTGAACTCCCACCATTCCCACAATGTTCTCACAGTCACGTTCTCCTTTCCGTGTTTTTGAATCTCTCACTCGGAGGGTAGCAGTCAATGACAGGGAGGGTCACACGTTTATAGGCTTGAGTCCAAGTTTCCAGCTAATGGTTTGAACAGAGGTAGAGCAGTTAGGGAAGGTCCCTCAGAGAGTGATGCTGGAGCAGCAGCAGCGTTTTGCCAGGAAATCAAAGGTGTGAGACTCAAGTTGAAATACAGTCTAGTGAACCCCCATGAGCAGGCACTCAGCTATGAACAAGGGAGCCAAAGGTGTTATGTTGCTCATCCAGCATCTCCTGATGCACTTGGCTACCATTTTTCCTTAAGGACATATCCTTGGAAGTTGTATTTGAGAAAGACATATGAGTGCCCAAGCAAGGTCTGCTGATCTAATAGGAATGGATGCACTAACCTGAAGGTAGAGACAGAAATAACAAAGAAGTGGTTAACTGTTGGAACACATGAACTTTTCCTTTTGGAAATTTAAAGCTGATATTTTCTCTGAAAATCTGCTTAAGCCAGTTATAATTTACTGGGCTCAGTTCATAAGTAAGGCAGAATATACCATTGCCTATGGAATTCCTATGAGACGAACAGCACTGGAACAGGCAGCCCAGGACAGTGGTGGAGTCACTATTCCTCAAAAGGCATTTAAAAGGCATTCAGATGTGAACTTGGGGACATGGTTTAGTGGTGGGCTTAGCAGTGTTCAGTTAATGGTTGGACTCCATGATCTTAGAATTTTCCAACAGTAATGGTTCTGTGTTTCCATGAACACATAGGGAACCAGGGTTTGTTTCCATTTCCCTGGTGTTTTGCAATAAAGAACTAGGGAAGTGTCTGATCTCTCACCCAAAGGATGGGAACTGTCAGAGGATGGGAATGGAACTAGATGATCATGAGTGAAGATATCATGAGCATAAAAAGAGCACCACAGTCCATTCTTTCTTTCAGATAATACAGGACCGATACTGGTTTTTGGGGGTTTTTTGGGTTTTGGGGATTTTGTTGGTTTTTTTTTTGGTTGGTTTTGGGGTTTTTTTGTTTTTGTTTTTGTTTTTGTTTTTTGTGGTTTTGTTTGTTTTTGTTTGGTTTTTGTTTGTTTGTTTGTTTGTTTGTTTGTTTTTAAAAGGCAGTTAAGTTGTCAATTCTTTAACATAAATTTCATCTGACCATGCCAAGCAGCCACTAGGGTTAAAACCTAATACAGCTCCAAGTTCTTCCCACTGTACTTGCAACAAGAAACTCTCTCACATCCCAGGGATGTGGCTACTCCGAGACAGCACAATCCACAGTCAGTCAGGGCTTGATTTTGCAAATCCTTCTCTAACCAAAGCTCTCTCACACAATGAATCCTTTGACCTCACTGGGCTTGGTGACGTGTGTCCAGGCAATTTTTGATGCCTCAGCCCCTGACCTGCCAAAAGCATGGGAAAGCAAATGCTGCCCTCAAGGGCATTTCTACATAGGAAGACTAAGGGACCTTGAATGCTACGAGAGGGCCACAATTTTAACACTGAATGAAGTCTCTGTCGACCATCTGCAAAGAGCACTCTGACATCTCAGGGCTTTGCTGTCGTCAGCGTAAAATTAACAACTTCGTCAGACAGATAGTGTATATTTGTCCCTTTTCATTTCTTTTTTTTCCCTCTCTGAATCCTCACTGAGATTTCATTAAAGCAATGTTAAACCAGGGGTGTTAGCTTGCAAAGCTGAAATAAGGTATTTGCTGTAACCTTGGCTGCTGTACTGAAAGACACTGTGAGCATATTGTCAGAGAAATACTGCATGGGCTGTGGAAATTACGATTTTTCCTCTAAGAGCCTGTGGAAGCTGTTCTTTGTTTGCACGAGGACTTCTGGAAAGTGTGTGTCCTTAATGAGCAGATCCCTGGTAATAAATCAGATTGGGATCTCCCACATTTCACAGATCCCTGGTAATAAATCAGATTGGGATCTCCCACATTTCACAGCACCATGGGCAGCCTGCCTGCTGTATGACTGATGCTTAAGAAAAGGGAAAGCTGGGGGCTGCCCGTGGGTACATTCCCACTGACTCCTAGGTGGAAGCTGAGGAGATTTAAATCCTGAGGGCATTAATGCATTGGGACTGTATTCAGGGCACACATCTTGGAAACCAAATATTCTTGACAGCCAGGGATGATTCAGACCAGACTATCTCTGCCTGCCAGCTGGGGTGAAGCTAATACCAGCCATGAACACCTGAAAAGGCATTCGTAGTGTATTTCCACAGGCTTGTATCCACCCCTGCTTGGAGCATCAAGTTGGACTGGCACCTCCTGAGGTTCCCTGCAGCCCAAATTCTCCTATAATATGGAAAAAGGTGAGACCTCAAGCTGAATTTCTTCCCTTCCCACAGCTGGATTTAGGCATGTCCTGAAGACACCAGAAAGGGTGTCATCCAGTATCAGCCTTATAGAGTGAGGCAGCAAACCTGCACAGGAGCTTATTGCTGCTGGTGGCTACAGAAAGGCGTGAGATGACAGCTCTTCACAGCCCCCAAAGGAGTCTGGGTCCTGTACTGTACATCTGCATTGCACAGACACAAAGGCAAATCCCTTCTGTGCTCCTCAGGCTGCTGAGTCCACAGATATGGGCTCCCGAAGGATCAGAACACATGTGGACATAATCTGATGTTTCATTTAGGTTGCTTTTTTGATACTTAGCTTAAATATCTTCGAAACAGTTTGCAGTTATTTTGTAAAATATTCCTTTGGATATGTCTCATTTTCCTACAAAAAAAGTGCTTTACAGCAAAAGATATTCTGTAGGCCCACAAGTTCATTCCTAGTGGTTAAAGAGATCTCTACATTGTCATCAAGAATTGCAAATGTGCTATTCAATTTTACATTGAAGTTTTGTCCGAATTTTCCCTTGGCTTTCCAAAGAAGAAGAACACTGGTGATACACTTTGATGAACTGTCCTGACAGGGCAACTGATGGTTAAACAAATAGGACTTCCCAGAGTGACCTTGCAGAGGAAAAAGTCTTTGTCCTACCACTTCATCAGCAGAGCTGCCAAGCAGAAAAAACCCAGCATGCCCAGATCACTTGGAGCTTTGCAGCCTTGAGCAAAATGCTATATTTACAACCACTTTATTGTCATCTGAATGTCTGCAATACAATTGTTTGATGTTCAGACATGTCATTGACCTGGCAACTTATTACTTAGTAGTCAGTAGAAAGTAATGGGTGGCTCTCAGCAAAGGGAACTGGTTGCTGTACGTGACAGGCAGCTGATAAAACTGAATTTTGCTATTAGTTCAGAGATAACTCCTTTTATTACCCGAAAACCTCTGCTTCTTGACCTCTTTTTGAGGACTGGGCTGTTGCTCAGTGAGACTATCACAAATTAACCTTTAATTTGCTCAGATCTCACCAAGGCATGATGTGCCTAGATGTCATCAAGAGTCATGCAAAATGAGTAGGAATGTCAGCTAGAGCATGTGTGCTGCAAGCCGAGCCACCCAGCCTGGAACTGGAAGGAAACACTTGGAAACCACAGGGTCATAGAATGGTAGAATGCTTTGTGTTGGAAGGGACCATCTAGTTCTAATCCCCCTGCCATGGGCAGGGTTGCCACCCACTAGATCAGGTTGACCAGGACCTCCTCCAGCCTGGCCTTGAACCTGTGGGTCAACCACAAGCTCACTGGGCAACCTGTGCCAGTGCCTCACCACCCTCACAGTAAAGAATTTCCTCCTAACATCTAATCTAAATCTCTCCTCCTTCAGATTTAAACCATTCCCCCTTCTCCTATCACTTTCTGGACATGTAAAAGTCACTCTCCATCTTTTATATAAGCCCCCCTTAGGTACTGGAAGGTTCTGGAATGTATCCCTTGAGCCTTCTCCTCTCCAGCCCCCTCAGCCTGTCTTCACAGGACATGAGTCCCTCGTGACTGTGTGCTACAGTCCAGGTTTTAAAGCCTATCTCTTTGCTCTTTTCACCCAGAGTAGGACACTTTAGTCACTTCTCACCTAAATCCCACTTGGCATCTTGACAATTGTGGTCACAAAGGCAAGGGCTGAAGATTGACAGAGGTTAATCTAGGTTGTTTTAACAGAGTTCAAGGCACGCAAATGACAAGGAACACCAGATCAGCTGAGTTGGAACAGGTTTGCAACATGAGCATTGCTTTATTACCCAGCTGATATAGCTGACACAGCAAGATGTTGGGTGCACCAGCTTCTCTAAGGCTAAAGTGAGAGCAGCAAACTTTGAGAAAAAGTGTTATACATTTAATCAGACTGTACAAATTAGACTACCTCCTACCTATAGGCACCTGTAGGGTAGAGTTGAGATTAATGAAGGCAAAAAGGTGCTTATTTCCAAGAGATAAAAAGGGTATATGGAGAGGAAAGCTGAGATTGTGCTGGCAAGCCAGTTTAAAAATGCCTGTTGGGCTGGTAGAGTAGCTAGTGTTGCATAAAATTGCATGATTGTACAAGACATATTTTCAGTGGGAATCTCAAGAATAAATCTTGCTTACTCATAACTTTATTTCTGTCACAAAAAAACTTGTTTGCCAGAGAGCCAAGGGTGTGACACCAGGATTTTCTTATCTAGAGTTTTATAAACTAGTCAAAATATTCTCTATATCTCTACACCTACATTTTTTTTTCCTTCCCTCATGACTATCCAGGTATTTGCATGACCTTTATTCTTCTCTTACATAAGTACTTTGAAAGCGTTTACAAACTCACTGATAGTAAAATTTTATCTTGGCAAAGTGAGCACAGCAGTGATTTCACATTCTACTTTTATCAGCTGACTTCAGTCTAGAAACTTCGCAGCCCAGGGTTAATCATAAATCTCATGAACTTCATAATCTACAGGCAATGGGTCAGGAAAGTTCACAACCATTTTTATCAGTGTGAGTAAACGCAAAGTTCACTACTGGAAAAAAAGCCAGCACTGAAATAGAGCAGATACAATAAAACAAGGCTCCTGAAATGAGTTCCTTCAGGACTGTTTGGCTACAGAGGGGGATGGAAAGGGTAGGAAGCATTTTCACACCAGCTCTTCTGATTTTATCCTAGTGTCTAATGAGCCTGTAGGAATAGCCACAGGAATCGCTCAAGGATAACTACTACATGGGTAAGACTAGCAGGGTTCAAAGTAGCATTAGGCATTTTAAGGGGAATGAGAAATGACAGAACTGCAAGATTTTAATAGGGCAAAATGAAAAGATACCAGAATGATTTCAAAGTGAAAGATGAGAGATTTAGATTATATATTAGGAACTAATTCTTTGCTATAAGGGTGGTGAGGCACCAAACCATTCTATGATTGTATGAAAGTGTGAGATCAGAGGTGTGCAGAAAAAAAATAAGATGGACAAAATTTCATAAGCACCATAGATATTGATACACCTTGGGCACCAGCAGCAGCCTCTGTGCTGCAGGATCTGTTCTCTGGGTAGACTGTTCTGGCATTACACTCCAACTGAGATCTTCAGAATAGCCAAAAGAGTGAGGAGGATCTTTACCTGTGGCTCTTGATTCATGCAGATTTCAGTAGTTTCCAAGAGGTAAAGGTCCTGACCTGTCATTGCTACCTTGAAGGTGCTCACAACAATAATGGTATTGAAGAGGAAACCCCAGACAGGATCTGTATATCTGAATTTATCTCCTGCAGTGGACCACACATCTTTTTTGGGAGATGGGGCTGAATTCCCAACCCTGCCACAAGTCTTTTCTTGCCCCGGGCATCCTTTTTGCCACCAAAGCCTCCAGACATTTTCCATGCTACAAATAATAACACAGCTCCATGCTTGCAGACCCAGGCTGTCATACTAGACCAAGTGGTATATGAATTCCCAGTGCACCTGCAAAGATGTGTAATCACTCCTAAGTAATTTTTCCTGAGGGCATTCAGGGAAGGAAAGCATGGTCCCACCTAAAATTTTCCCGCTTTCGGCAAATTCCCACATATTTCAAAGGGAGGAAAAAGAAATCAAAAGGAGAGATTAATATTTGCTTAATGAATCTGCAGAAGTACATTTCTTTGTGGGAAACTTATTAAAAGTCCCTTCCTCATGGATATGTGGCTGGTGAGTAGGTACTTTGTCAAGTCTGAAAGGAAAAAATCCCAGATCGGAAGTCTAATCACATTAAAACCATATGTGCAGCATATGTCAGCAGTTACAGAGAGCTTTAGAAAAAACAACTACAAAACCTCGGCTTCTGACTTCAAAGGGGTTTTAAAAGAGCCAAAATGTTGATCACTAAATTTCTGCCCATTAGGGAAAACTCATGAGGATTTGTGTGTGTGAGTATGTGCATGTATGTGTATGTGTGTGTCATTGTGAATGGTTTTGCTGCAGAAAACTAACTAGAGATCCCAACCACAACAAAAAAAAACCTACCAGAGCTGGCTTCCTCCCTGGGACCCTACAGATCTCAGCACATACTGAGTCAGTTTTTTCCACAAATCAGGGCTCTGTTTTAAAGCCCAGTCCTGCCTCTGAAAAATGGCTTTATTCAACAACAGCACCATGGGGCTCTGTGCTTCC
The DNA here is from genome assembly GCF_052056855.1 of Sturnus vulgaris. Classification (NCBI taxonomy): domain Eukaryota; kingdom Metazoa; phylum Chordata; class Aves; order Passeriformes; family Sturnidae; genus Sturnus; species Sturnus vulgaris. The sequence goes on from NC_142244.1 coordinate 34,034,183, forward strand.
TGCCTCCCCTGGTTTCAATATGACATACACATTGTTTGCTCTCAGAGGGTAAATGGTCTTTCTATCAGCTGTTGAGACTAAAGACTCATTGTGGGTTGGAGGAGTTAACACAGGCACTTTCCCTTTTCATCTACAATCATCTCTGAAAACACTTCAGCATGTAGGTTGGTGGTAACACCCCCTTCACGGCCTTGATCCTCTTTTTTACTGCTATGGAGCACCTTTAATGAGGGAAGGCATGAGCTCCCAGCACAAACTGGGAGTTTGTTGTTGTACTGGGTTCTGCAGAAAAAGGGGTGAAATCCCTAAGCCAGATACTTGGAGACCTAAAGGCAGAGTGGGGGCAAGCACTCCTCAGCTCGTGGCTTAGCTGTCAGCACATGCCAGCTGTGTCTGCACTGCGAGAAGTCTTTGGCAGAAGGGGTAAGGGTTAAGTCCTCCGTGGAAGCCTGTGCACTGCTAAAGCAAACTTGCCACTTCTGAGGCCCCAAGCAGGAGAAGGTGCATAGGGAGACCCCAGCTCCCCCATCAGCTACTAGCTTTCCCAGGGAGAAGAAAACTCCCCAGCAGGGTTTGGGGATAGCAGAGATGTGAGAGACATGGGAAGGTGCCAGCACAGAGGTGTTAACAGCCCAGTGGGATGCGGCTCCTTGGGGAAACTGGTTCTACCAGGATGGTGCAATCACCTTAGTTCACACACAACCCTTTTTCCTCCCACCTGCTCCCACCATGAGGCTCCACTGGGCCAGTTGCATTTGTCTGTGAACTGGAAAATAGCAATCAGAAGCTTCTTTAGAAAGAGCTGGTGGAGAAATCAATGCAGGTACATAGAGCATCCAGGGAGCAGGCTGCCTCTGTGTACGTGGGTGTGTGGATTCTACATCACAGAGCTGTGGCAAAGGATACATTCGGGAGGTCACACCAGAGCAGACAGGATGGACAGGCAACAGAAACTTTCCTCCCAGGCAGTGCCACTGAGACACTTGGCTGACCCTGACCCTGACTCTGCTCTATTGAGTAGAAGATGGATACAATTCAAGATGGAGTTCCTCAGTCCTCTGTACGGCAAAGGGGTGCAAGGAAAGGCCATCTTCTCTCTCAGGGGACAGGGCCTGGGAAAAGAGGTTCATGTGGCAGTTCTCCAGCAAGGCTCATGCACCATTCTCTCCTCATTCAATGGCTGTCAAATATGAATGTCCCTGATGCCCCAGATAACTTCCCTCAATACACACCTTTTAAATCCCTACACAGCACACACCACAGGAGAACTCCATTTGATCCTTACTTCACCTAGCCTTCAGCTTTGCTCCTAACACTGACCTCCAGCACACAGACCTAAAATATCATTAACATCTTCAGCCCAAAATAAGGACTTAGTGATTTAGGATTTTCTCTGTTGCTGTTTTCAAGGCTCTTGGGAAAGCCTTCAAGTTGAGAAGCTACATAGAAGTGTCCCTGACATGTACTACCTCACCAAAAGTACTTGTAAATTCAAGCTGGTGGGAGATCTGAAGTGCCACCTCATTCAGCAAACTATATTTTGTTTAAAGATACAGCTTCTTGATCATCTTGAAAGATTTACCTTACACTTGGAAAATGAAGGATATATCAACCATTGAAAGCCACTGAAAAAAAATTTAAAGAAAATTCTTGAGAGCCCTTATAACAAGAAAGACATTGAGGTGTTAAAGTGTGTCCAGAGAAGGGCAACAGAGCTCAGGAAGGGTGAGGAGCACAGGTCTGATGAGGAAAAGCTGAGGGAGTTGGGGGGGTTAAGCCTGGAGAAAAGGAGGCTCAGGGGTACCTTATTGCTGTGCACAATTGCCTGGCTGTAGCCAGGTGGGGGTCAGTCTTTTTTTCCAAATTACAAGTGGCAGGACAAGAGGAAATGGCCCTAAGTTGCAGCAGGGGAGGTTTAGATTGGCTATTAGGAAAAAAATTCTTCCCCAAAAGGGCTGCCAAGCTCCAGAGGTGTTGATGGAATTTCCATGTCTGGAGGTGTAGGTGTGGCACTTGGGGACATGGTTTAGTGGTGGACTTGGCAATGCTGGGTTAGTAGCTGAACTTGATGATGATCTTAGAGGGCTTTTCCAACCTGATTAATGATATGATTCTATGGTTCAAGATCTTGGTGAAGTTTTAAAAAATAGTATTTTCTTTCCACATTCCTGTTTTTGTAAGGAAAAGCTATTTTATGGTAACCTAATTCATGAGCTCAATGCACTTAGGAGCTGAACACACTTCAGATTTGGACATTGTCTGAAAGATTTCAGAAAGAGATTTGAACCAGCCCAAGGAAAATGAGTTAAGAACAATAGTTGTGACTCACATGAATTCTAAAAATGATTTTGCTTGTTTGGCCTAGAGAAATAAGAGCAGATTACACCACACAATCACTTCATGTACAGGACTGTAAGCAGAGGGAGAAGGGCTGTGCAGGTTTAGCTGCTGTGGATCGAGCAAGGAAGGGGAGATTAAATTTAGCTGGCTATTAGAAACAATTTCCTGAGAATGAAGACAATTAGGCAGTGGAACTGTTTTGCCTAGTGAGGTAATTACTGCACAAACACTGGATGGATGCAAGCCAAGATGAGATAAGTATAGTGGAAAATGTAGTACAAGGTCTCTCCTGATGAGCCCAGAGGGGCTGGCTTTGCTGGCCGTGTGCCCAGCCAAGCAGTTGCAGCAAACTTTCCCTGGAGTGCTCTTGAGACAGCAGGGGCTTTACTGGGACAGGGACTGCAGGATCAGAGCTGGCTCATTTGTCAGGGCAGAGAGGAACAGAGAGCAATGCATCAAACCCCCTGCCATAAAAGCCCACAAAATGTCTGAGGAAGTTAGGAAATGAAAGTTGAAGGAAAATAAATCTAAACAGTAACTTTTGTGAGGGAGTATGAGCCTTTGTTAGGCTTTGTAAAGTTCCTTTTTGTTTCATATGGGGCTTGGATGTTTCTGCACTTGTTGGTTCATGTTGGGTTTTTCCTCTTTTCACTGACACATGTGGAGTGTTTGCTGAGTCTGGAGCTGGGACAGCTTCCAGAGAAAGGAGGCAGATTTTTGGAAGAGTCACTGGGCTGAGAGCAGAACACTTGAAATTTTGGACTCCTTTAGCATCTCTCAGAAGGAGGAAATGGCTGAGTCCTCTCCAAAATATATTTTCCGCAGCTATGACAATATAGGGTAACTCCTTCCCCTGTAATTAGGATAAGGAGATGGGAGAAAGACCCTGTCCTGCTGACAGACAAGGCTTCATCTCCACAGAAGATGGTACCCCACATGTGGCTCTGTACCATGGCTGAAGTCTGGAAGAAAAGGCAATGTGGGAGAAGGAGTAAGCAAGTAATTTTGGGCTGAAAGTAGCACAGAGTGATGCTCTTGGAGTAGCCATGGAATCCATCTTGGTGCCACACTAGGTAACCCAACCCTGGGGCTAAGCTCATCCTCACATGTCCCTGAGAAGTCCCAGGAAGGCAACAGGCACTCCTCCCCTTCACCAGCTACTCTCTTATGGGAGCATTTCTGGACCACAGCCTGATATAATCCAGTTGGAGGTTATCCCAGCTCAAAAACTAGCTCTGTAAGACAGAGGAGAGCATGAACGTGTAGGACACCCACCCATCCACCCCAAAAGATGGAAGCAGAGCAATGCTCAGTGTCAGCCTGGGTTTTATCTGCCAGCTATTTACTTAATGCAGTAAGTTGTCAGGTATTTCACACTGGAAATTAGGCCACTTAATCAAAATGCTGTGTTGTCCAGAGATGTTTAATAGTATATTTTCCCACCATATTGGTAATAAACCCCTTGGTTTATTTATCTGCCTCATTAAATAAGTGTGGCCCTTTTTAGGGAGGGGACAGAGGCAACTATTGCCCACCAGCATCACCAATATCACTTTTCTGTTTAGGGAAATTCCTCCTGAGTGGAAAAAGCCAGAGCTGAGCAAACAGGGAACCCTGCATCATCATGCCTTTATCACTTTTACAGTACCATCCCAAGATTTACACATGGGTTATTCAACCTGTGGGCTGGAGCTGCTACAGGGAAACCTTCAGGTTAGAATCTTAGAATCATTTAGGAAGGAAAAGACCTCCAGGACAATCAAGTTCAACCATTAACCAGCACTGACAAGCCCACCACTAAACCATGTCCCACATCTACACAGCTGTCACATTTGAGCACTTTCAGGGATGGTCATACTCCCACTTCTCTGGGTAGCCTGTTCCAGTGCCTGACAACATCTTGGGGAGGAAATTTATATAAAAATATCCAATGTAAACTGCCCTAGTACAACTTGAAGCCATTACTTCTGGTCCTGTCACTTGTTACTTGGGAGAAGAGACCAACCCCCACCTGGTTACAACCTTCCTTCAGGGAGGTAAAACTTAGAGAAATCTAATCTCCCTCCCCACGCAGCAGTGCTGGTTACAGCAGCAACAGCATGTTGACCATGTCTAATTCCAGAGGATGCTCTATCCCACAGTCCTGACACTCCATTACCTTCTACCTTCAAGCTCAGACAATGATGAAGAACTCCTGTCATCACCTATGGTACAATCACACCAAAGTGCCTGGGATGTCAAATTGCCCCTCCAAGCAGGATAGAGCACCATTTAGAGCAGTTAGCACCAAGCATCTAATGTGCACTGCATTGCCCTCAGAATGCAATCCAGCTTCATCTCTGCTCTATTCTGCTCCTAACTAAGGCCTGTTCAGACATTTCAGGGATATTTTTACCGTGACTGCAAATTCCTTTCCTGGTTAGTAGCTCCTTTTGGCCTTCTTCATGTAAAGCAGATGTTTCCCACTCCAGTGCATTAGTCCCAAATATTTCAGGGGCTAGATTCATTCATTTTGTCTGTGCTGCTTTCTGTTGATGTGCATCTCTTGAAACCAGTGATGTTACTCCTCTTTAAAGTGCAAAAACAAAGTTTATGTGACTCCTATGAAGTTAAATCAGGTTGAACACTCCAGTGTAAAGTACCAGGATAATTGGAGCTCAGTTCACAACCTCTCAAAACCCACACTGAACCTCATTTGCATGCCCTGGTACCTCCTTCCTGTGACTCTGCATTCCCAGTCTGGGGTAGCCAGGAGAGGGCTGCATGAAAAGTGGAAGGGACCTCTGCAGTCACCCCCTTTCTATGAATCCTTCATTTCTCCTGTGCCCCATCTCACCACACAACCCATCACCCTACAAGGCAGAAAGGGACCTGCAGGACCTGAGATTGTTCTTCAATCATTACCTCGTTAACCTGTGTTTTATTTCACTCATATGACACCCATAAGTTAAGTCTAGACCTAATAAACTCCTCTGGAACACGGTGATGCCATGACCAGGCACGGTCAAGGCAAAAATGGGAAGCAAAGTTCATGCGTGCTTTGAAACCCTTGCAAAATGTCCTGAAGCTGCTTACATAACAAAGCAAGAAATGCTTGTTCATTGTGGTCACCGTTCGTCACCACTGCCTCAGCTCTGCCAATTTACAACCCAGGGAGGCCAGATCAGAGGCTTCAGGCAGTACAGGATGTGAACTTTACCTAAGCAAATACAGGCTGGGATGAATAATTAACAGAACACTGTAATATTGAACTGTCCTATGAAGAATAGGAAGGGGCAAAGAGAATAATGAGAGAATATCACTCTTGTAAAAAGCAGCATTTTTTCTGACCTTCACTCTAAGCCTGGCCTCGATTTGTTCTGCTCTTCTCTGATCCAATCAGTAGCTCTCCTGCAAGGATTAAATTTGAAGAGAAACAGAGAATGTTTTTTTGAGAAGAGCTTTGCAGGACATCCAGTGTGTGGATGCCAAGTTTCCCCTGTGCAAAGAGGCACAAAAAGGAGGTGTAAAGATTCTCAAAACTCAATTAGTTTAGACACCCAAGTTCACATTTACCAGCTGCTGGTGGGGCTGAATACCTTCTTCATTCCTCTAGAGAGCTTTTTCCTGAGCTGAAGTTCCTGCTAAGGTACAGCCAGGAGGTGCCTGCTGAAGTCAGCTCTGAAAACCTATTGGCATGAGAGAAATTCTCTCTGCTTGAGCCAAAACCACCAAGCCAAATATTTTCCAGCTGTGTGCATTGTGTCTTTGCTCAGTTGACTCAGAGCCATGGTTGTCCCCCACAGCAGAAGGAGAGGTATCTATTTACCAATTCAGAACAGCCTGGGAACCCCTGGTGAGCTGCTTGCCATGGTTTGGAGAGCCCCAAAACTTCCACAAGTGTTTATGACAGAAATCTGCTGTAGTTGAAGAAGGCATCTACCCACCCAGCAGAGCAGTTTGGCTCTAAATAGCGCTGAGATGGGCAGGACTTTGATTTATATAATAGACCTGATCTATTGGAATCTGTCCCTGGCAATGGCAGGAGTTTCAGGACTAAGTGATCTTGAAGGTCTCTTCCAACTCAGGCCATTCTATGTTTCAATGATTCTATAGTTCTATAGTTCCATGATTCTATGGTTCTATGACACGAGAGCTCACACACCAACCTTCTGTCACCCAAACCATCCAAAGGTGAGCATGTTTCCCACCTTTGGCTTCAAGGCCTGTGTCCCAGGCTTTGACTTGGTGTCATCTGCAAATTTCCTGATGGTGGACTCAATCCCCTCCTCCATGTCATCAATGAAAATATTGAACAGGACTGGCCCCAGCACAGAGCCCTGAGGGACACCACTGGTGACTGATCCCCAGCTGGAAGCAGCACCATTCACCACCACTCTCTGGGCCCGGCCATCCAGCCAGATCTTAACCCAGCAAAGAGTGCTCTTGTCCAAGCCATGGGCTGCCAGCTTGTCCAGGAGTATGCTGTGGGAGACAGTGTCAAAGGCCTTGCTGAGCATCTCCTGAGATACCTGACCCTCCTTCCAATGCTAATACACCCTTTTTTTTTTTTTTTCCTTAGTTCCTTCAAAAGCTCCTTGCCCATCCAGGCCAGGGGTTTCCTCAGCAGTTCATCTTTCAACACACAGGGACAGTCTCTTCCTGTGCCTTCAAGATCTCTGTTTGGAAACATGCCCATCCTTCCTGGACTCCTTTTACTTAAAGGGCTGCTTCCCAGGGTGTTCTCCAAATAAGAGAGGCTGTTTCTTGAACAACCCAAAGTCTTCTCTCTAGAAGTCCAATGTGGAAGTTTTATTTATGCTCCTCATTGTTTCACCAAATATTGAAAACTCTGTGATTTCATGACTTGACAGTAAAAAACAATCAAAATAAATAAGGCAAGTGAGAACTCTATACTTTCATTGGAGTGTTTTACCAAAGAGACATATTCAACCTATTTACCTCCTTATTTCAGACAGACTATGGGCTGGTAACCCTACACCTGCCCTAGCATTTGGTGGTGTATGTTTTCAGCTTGGGTATTTGATTCTGTTTCACCACCTAAACAAGGCATTCCGTTTGGAATGGAAGGGACCAGCCATAGCTCTTCTCAGATTTACGAACCTAAGATTTGCAAATATTTTCTATAAAGAAAAGCAAGACCCTGGTGTAAGAATTTTCTAGTGTTTGTCTTAACACTTCTACATATGTGGAGCTGTACAGATTAGTGAAGGGTTTTGATCTTGTTTTACTTGGAATCTGGGTGATGCAGTCAGAAGAAATAAAATCACAATTGCTTGTGGTCTCTCTCTTTTCCTCCCTCCCTGCCTTTATCCATCTACCTCTGTATATACACCAATCATTTGTGCTGTTCTTGCAGCTAGTGAATCCTTTCCCATGAATTCAGTGGCAATGGAGAGGTTCCCAGTGAGTGTCCTACAGTTATTGGAAGGATTGATAGGATTAAAATACCTCCTGTGGTCAGGTTCAGAGCTTGTTCATTAATTTCGTTCATTTCTTGATAGGTTGTTTTCCCAAAATCAGCCTACAGAGTACATTCATGTTTTACAGATAATATGTATCAATTCTTAGACTCATACAGATAACAGGAGGATTTTATCTAAGATTGTAAAGCAAACTCCTTGCTGCTGGTCAGATGAAACTTGTCTGGTGGGAAGTCCCCCACTCTTGTGTTTGAGGGCCTCCCACTTCTGTCTTCAATCCTGTTCCCTGGGGAATTTCCACTGCTCTTCCTATTTCCTTCTGGTCTGAATTCCTCACATTTCAGTTTGGCAAACTAAACCCCTTAACAAGAGAAAGAGCTTGCTGGGATTGGTATCAGTTTACACAGAGATGCCAGGGTAAAAAACACACATTGTTTGAGTATTGGAAAGAGCAAGGACTGGTGTATAAGAGGGGTCAGAGCAGGGTCTAGTAAGGAAACATGAACACCAGTTTGTTTTTCTTTCCCTCACTGAGAAATAGCACTCGAAGGAATCAATGAGAGGTGATGTGACTCAAAATGCATGTGCAGAGAGATGCCCCAAACTTGGAAATAGACCTGAGGGGGCTCTGAGATGCCCAAGTCCAGTAGAGATGGGCTCTGGCCAGGCTCTGTTGGTAACCAGTGCTTAGGGCTGGAGCTTGGTTTTAGAGTGGGATCCAGTTCTCCCTTAGGGCTGCAAGAAGGGATGGAAAACAACAGAGAGACCTTCCCTCCTATTCCAGCTAATCTCTCCTCTATTGCTGCACTTTTGGCACTGCATCTCTTCTCATTTCAGATCTTTCTAAATATGAGCAAAGGGGCAAAAAGGCAGAGGAGAACAATGGTGGGAATGGTGTCAGTATTGGGATGCAGTAGGGAGGGAGGAATGTTGAACATCTAAAGCTCTTTTCCCCTTCTAACACACAGTGTCTTAGGAGATACTTTACATCACTGGTAGTTCTGGACTTAACAGGAACGTCCAGATTGAATCAAATATAAGCCCTGTCCATCTGGGCTTTTCTTCATGCATGTCCCCAAAATACCCATACACACATCTGACTTGCCTCCAGGGTGCCAGGGATTTGGTATGGAAATGCTTAGGTCCTGCTTTTTTCTCTGGGACGTGATGAGGGAAGGTCAGTAAGAACATGAAGCACAGGAGGGGGGTAAGAAGAGAAGAGAACAGTGAGCTTTAGAGGAGATGCAAGGAACTCTTTGCAAAATTTTGTGGCTGCAAAAGCAGAATATCTTTGTTTGCATTGGCCTCAAAAACAAAATATGTGTGATTGTTTGTCATTTATTCTTGATTTGGTGTCTAGTGGCAGCTCTGGCTCTGTGAAAAGCTGGGAGCAGTGTTCCTGCCCCTGGTATGTGAAGATGAACTTGTGGTCGAGGGCCAGGCCAAGGAATTTGGCTCCTCTGCCAGGCCCTGAAGCAGACTGGCTGCCTCAGACTCACAGCACAGCAGTGAGCATCCCTGTGCCTCAAAACGTTTAACCATCTGGGGGCATCTGGCTCCAAAGGGAGTGAGGAGAGGGAAGGGGCATCTTGGCCCTACCAGTTTGGAAAATATTGAGTAGTGAATTAAACAAAGCATTTTCCTGGTCTGTTGGACTCTTTAATGGTGAAGATTCACAGCACCTTTGGATCAAAATCTTAACCAGCACGTGTTCTGACTTTGGGCCTCATTAAATATAAGAGAAGACTCACTCTTTGCTCTCCTTGTGAAGGTCGGAGTCTAAGCTCAGTCAAACGCATCAGATACCTAATTCTCTTAGGCTCACCCACCATTTCCTAGACCCCAACCAGGTTTTCCTGGCGACATCCTGGTGCTCCAAAGCTGAAGGGATCTAGTAGAGATTCTGAGAGATGCTGTATTGTACTTTATGTATGTATTGATGTGTCATCTTTTGTCCCATTAATGCTTGCAAATGTCTTGAGACCCTTGGGAATAAAAAGGATTTGGGGATCAGGCGATCACACACATTGCCTATAAAAGTTTGCTGAGCAGGGAACAGATTTAAGCCCATATTTAAGGGAATTCTAGGCTTAAATGCATTCTGAAGGCATCCCAGCTTGTTGGTTTTATGCAGTTCTGCTGGGATTTTGTTCTCTGCATTAGTCAGGCCGAAACTTAGGAGATCCTCATACCTGTAGAGTAACACAGGATGGTATTTTTATTTTGGTTTCTGTTTCAATTCCTCAGTCTTCACAAAAGGACTCGTGTAAAGCCTGTTACATGAGGACTGCAAGCTGCAGGCTGCCTACCTTCCTCTCTTGCTAAAAGCACCACTGTTATTCAGGTAAAGCTTTCCTTCTACACTCTCTTGCTTTATTCCATGTCAGCAGCTGGGTTAATTTTGAAGGGTTTGCTCTGCAGAGAGGTGAAAGCACACAGCCACGCAGTCAGAGAGATTTCTGAGCATGGCAAGACAAAGCAATCTCTTTTTTCTGTATGCCTTCCTTGGATTTATTGTCTGCATCAGCCAGGCTCTTGGTTCCAGCTGCAAGTTTTATTATTCCAGGAATAATCATTTGGCTAACAGAGACCTCTCCCTGCAGACAGAGGGAAGGATCAACCCAAATTGATATTGCAGGTGGAAGTTTGCTTGGAACAGATCACAATACCAAAGAGAAAGCAAAGGGGTTTTAACAGAAGCATCTACCTTTTTTTCCCTGGTTGGCCTTTCTCCCTTCTCTCACCCCCCCATCCACCACCTTGAAAAAAAAAAAGAAACATAAGTGCAGAACTATATAGCTGAAAGAAAAGCAGCATAAAGACAGACTATCAGATTCCCTAAAGTGCAGATTCAATTCCAGTGGCTTATAACATATTTGGGTCAGGTCCTTTGGAAGAGTTGGAGAAGATACACAAAGGAGGCACCTACAGCATCCCTTTACTCACCCACTCATGGGCTGTGAGTCCTGAAACGGCTGATTGGCTCCTCAGCTTATTGAGCTGAAACGTCAGAAAATGGGGTTTGAAAATGCCCTTATGCCCCAATTTCTCACCCATCAGGTGGGAGTCATCACCAACAGAGAAGTGGGCATGTAGGAAATAGGAAGGGCACCAGTTAATCTGGGAATTAGGCAATATGGGAGATGAGAACTGTCTTGGACATAGAAACATTACTTGGTTTTGTTTGTCTTTCTCTAAATACTTGGTTTTACTGACGAAATTAATTCCCTTCTCTGTACGAGGTTAGCATTAATCCAGAGCAGCAGTGCTTCCCCCCATGGGGCATAGCCAGACTTCTGCCATTGTCCTGGGGAGCAGAATATATGCCCAAAGCACAATGCCTGTCAGCCCCAAACAGGTTGCTCTGCTGGCAAAAACACCCAAAACTTCACTTTTCCAAGAGCAGCCTATAGTGTTGAGGTCCCCACTGCTCAGTCCTGGTTATGGTTGCTAATATGAACTCTACACTTAACCCACAGGCCCCAGCTGCTCTCCACAAGGCATCCAGATGCATTCCTAAGCTCCACACACTCCACTTTTCCACAGTCACAACTGCATGACTCAGTGCTGCACAGCAGTTTTCATTTCCAAAGAGTTTTGCAAACATGAGCTGAGTAAGCCGTGCCAGACCCCTTTCCTTGCCAATTGTATTGAAGGGGCCTCTGAGGAGAAAAGCTGCAGCTCAGCCCAGAGGTGCAATTTCATTTTCAGTTGTATAAGCATTTGGGGGGAGGTTGAGAGACGAAAAAGTTGTTGTTAGTTGTTGCTGAGATTTTATGCTGATTTCATTGCCCTGTGTTCTTATTCAGGAATGCAACAACATCCTGGGTGCTGATAACAACCTCACCTCAGAGCATGGGACTCCTGGGCCTTGAGGGAAGACAATAAAGGTGATAGTTAATGTCTCTTCAGTGTTAAAATCTGGTGATAGTTAATGTCTCTTCAGTGTTAAAATCTGTGACTACAGGAAAGATGATAAACTTTCTAAAACTGTACGTGATCTTCCTTATCCCACCTCTACCCCTTAGTCTGGAGGGAATTAGAGCAGGGGCTACAGTTTTCACAGATCAAAAACCCTGGCTGCAATAAATTCAAACAAAAAAGCAAGTTCTGGTCTCTCAATCTTTTCATGTCATAGGCTTCTCCTCTCATATGAACTACCTAGAGCCCCTCTTCATGCTGCAGTCAGGGGTGGCACCACACAGACAGAGGGGTGATTCTGGGAACAGAAAAACATGGGGAGAACATCTCCATTACATGTCTTCACAGTTATTGCATTGAATCACAGAACCATTTGGGTTGGAAGGGACCTTAAAGTTCATCTAGCTCTCAGCAGGGACACCTTTACTAGACCAGAGCTCCACCCAAGTTGTCCTTGAACACTTCCAGAGATGGGCCATCCATAGCTTCTCTGAGAAACCTGTGCCAGTGCCTCACCACTCTCACAGGGAAGAATTTCTTCCTAATATCTAATCTAACCCGGCTCTGTGTGAGGTTAAAGCCATTTTCCCTTGGCAACAATCCCTGCCCAGCTCTCCTGTAGCACCTTTAGGTACTGGAAGGGCTTCTAAGGTCTCCCCACAGCCATCTCTTCTCCAGGCTAAACAACTCCAACTTTCTCAGTCTGATTCCCTGAGAGAGGTGCTCCAGCTCTCTGAACATCTTCATGTCCAAAGAGTCTTCTTTGGACTCGCTCCAGCAGGTCCATGTCCTTCTTATATTGGGGGATACAGCACTCCAGAGCAGAGAAGAAAGGGAAAATCATCTTCCTCAACCTGCTAGCCACACTTCTTTTGAGGCTGCCCAGGATACAGCTAATTTCAGTCTTCTAACTACTAGAGACAGCCTAAGCTGCAGTACACTGAACTGGCATAAACTTTGTCCCCCTGGTTTGATGTAAAAATTTTAGAAAATTAAAAATTTGGATCAGTCCTAGGGAGTCTGAGATGGAGATAGAGTTAAATGCTCAAATCCCAGAAAAAGAAATTCTTGATCTGTAGACCAATTACTTTTCAACTCTGCAATGAGGTGGAAATTTCCAAGCCTTGGAATTTGTATATTGACATCTGTTTTGCTAGGAAGCAGGTACCCAGATGCCCATGAACCTCTTTGAAATGCTCTACTTTTGATGCTAAGCTTTATCACTTAGCGTAGTTTGAAGGAAAATGGAAGTGAAAAGTGTCACTGAAGTCACTTCCTGTGGAATGCTTGAACATTCCTCTACTCACAGAAATCACACATCAGCATCAAGTAGTGCTGAGCTACCAGTGCTTTGAATATGGGAGTCCAAATGGTCAGGATGCCATCAGGGCCTTCAGCTCTTACCTGCATTTGTTGGGACAGCTCAGTTTTAGCATCTGTGAACTTCAGCTCAAGAAAATTGAAGTGTCTGTTTAAAACACTGACATAAGGTGTAAATCCATCTAGAAGAAAAGCTCAGTTTTATCAGAGAAGACTTGGCCTGGGGAAGAGCTAGTCTAAGCAAACCATGGTCTGGCCTGTACCATCTTGCAGTCCCAGCCAAAAAAAGCATCTGTATCTTGGCTTTACAGGACATGGCTCAGAAACACAAGTCACTCAAAGTTATAATCAGAAAAGAGCACTCAAGAAAATCACCAGAAGGGGAAGTCATATGTTGGCATCTCCCCAGTCTGACCATGGTTTTACTGATCATAACATCCTATAGAGTAGTCTTGGCATTTTGATAAATGTCATTGATTTTCCTGAATGCAGACTCCAAGCAATGTATCTTTGAGAACAGTCTATCAGTTTCTCTCATAACTAAGTGTATTTCTATGTAGGTATTGACTGTTACTGTAAGAGGATGTGAGTCAAGAGTGAAAGTGCTTTAGAAGAAATGCTTTTCTATAGTCAGTCCCATATTTGTGAACTTCATAACAAGTGAATTTTTACTGCTTTAATTATGCAGCAGATAAATTTAAATGATCATGGTAGATCCTTTCAGCTCTGGGGTCTCCAAATCATTGTAACTTAGGCTATGGTTGGTTAAGCATAAACATTAGCTACAGATGGTTTCATCCTTCGTTGTCCTTTTTCAGCCCTGGTTAGTCCCAGAGCAGGAATATTTTAGCTGTTAAGGAGGGAAGGTGATTTGCAATCAATAAACACATTGGCATTAGCAGTGCACAAAAAAGAACTAACTCTAATCACAGAAAGATCACAGCTGATCTACATTCACACCAGTCATTTTTGATGTACTTCTCTTGAGAAACACCAGTTGCACATTGATTTTTCTACACTGAATGTGATGAAAGACGGACAAAGATGCTCTGCTTGTCACATTTCAACTCTTGCCTCCATACTGTGCTTTCAGGTGTGCTTCAGTTGTTCAGAAATGCCATCAGGGATCCCTGGTCTTTGTGGTTGGCTGAGCACATTGAAACCTACAGTCTGGGATCCCAAGGAGTATCTATCTGTGGGGATACCAGTTGGGGCTAGTAGGAAATCCTCAGTGAAATTCTTTGGGAATTCATAAAATCATGGAATGGTTTGACTTGGAAACAGACCTTGAAGACCACCTCGTTCCAACCCCTCTGCCACGAGCAGGAACACCTTCCACTAGTACAGGCTGCTCAGAGCCCCATCCAGCCTGGACTTGAACATTTCCATGGATGTGGAAATGGCCCTGAACTTATTAATTTGCACAACAATAGATGGTACCACAAGGAGTACAAAAAAACCACTATTCTGGCCATATCTCATATGCTTTTGCAGTGGTTTAAATGACAAAACTAGGAGTAGTGCAATGGTGATTTGGGTTTGGTTGTTTCTGGGAGAATTCCACAATCAATTACTAAAAATTTTTATTGAGTGTCCATTTTTAATCAAAACTCTTGATGTTTTGGGATGGTAACAGAAGGTTAATTTAAGCTGATGACATCATTCTTTGAGGCAGCTGACCTCCCTGTTGCCCCTTGGTGAGGCACATAAATGTCTCTGTGGGCACATGAGGGTGCACCACAACCTGAGGAGATTTGGTCTGCACAGTCTGTAGGGTTGCAAAGGGATTCAGTGGCCTCTAAAACCCAGAACCTTTGTTTGGTTAGCTGGATCTGGACTAAATTAGAGGCTGAGCTAGTGGAAATGAAAACAGCAACAGCCTTTTGAGGTGGTATCAGGTGTCTGACACATCTGTGTGGTGTCAGGTGACATGATACAAGACCTGTTCACTCCTGTGCCCCACGGGAGTGGCAGCTGTAGGACAGCAGGAAAGCCCAGCCAGCATCTCACACAGAGCTGGATGGTTGTACCTGGGCAGCAACTGCAGTTCCCTGCTTTGGGAAATCAGATGTGCATCTCACAAGGAAACATCTAATGCAGACAACCTTAGGTACTTTAATTTCAAACTCAATCCAATCATTGTATAGCCTTTTTGTTCAGTGTGTTTTCTATCTCAGGATATTTTAATAAACATTTTTCCACATGTCTTAAAAACTTAGACAAAGACAGGTTGCTCCTGTGCTAGGTTACAGACACTTGGCTTCTCCATATTTAGGTGATGGATGGCAATGACCCAAAAACAATCACATCAAATATTACTAAATAAAATGTAATGAATTTGTTTAAGGAAAAAAAAACCTAACAAACAAAACAAATCAAATCAAAAAGGTTGTATAACTTGCTAAAGAAATTCACTTCAACATATCTGAAGTATGTAAGTAGACAAAAAGTCAGATTTTTAAGTCAAAATAATCTAAACTTTGTTTGTTGAAGACAAGATATGAAAGTGGCATTGATACTCATGCCAACAAGTCCTGCAAAGTATTGTGAAGCTTTCACATATAACAGACAGGCATAAGCAGGTATTATATCCATAACTTGTTGCAGGAAGAGTTTTGCAGTCCAATCTGACTGATGACCCAAACACATGGCATCATGGAGGTTGGAGGGTGGCTGAAGACACCACATGGCTTCTGGATGGGCACCTGGACCTCCTTCTCACTCCAGAGCAGTGGCACCACAGCTGAGCAATACATCCACAGCTGCCAAACCAGACACCCTGGGAACACAGGTCATTTGGATATCATACTTATTTCTGGGTTTGTTTGTTTGTTTGTTTGTTTGTTTTCACATATGAGTAATATTGGATCTGTAAGCAAAAAGCATAAGGATTTCTGTGAACAGGAAACTCATGGCTGAGAGGATCATCACAGCAATATTGACTGCAGCCTACAGTGATCTCTGCCTGGCTGTGATTTGCTGCTATGCACCAAAACAAGTTGCAGGGAAGGGAAAATATAAATTTTATCAATACAGTGTCTGAAACAAGGCCTCAGTTTATGAAGCAGTTATGAAGGTGGAAGTTGGAAACATAGAGGGGGGAAAACAAAAATAAGCAAAAGAACATGCTGGGTCCTATGGGAGGAGTTGGGCAGGTAAGAAGTTTAAGTAGTTGATGTGGGGTGCATAGTCTGATCACTGGTGGCATTTGGATCCCTCATGGATTTGCGCTGGCTCACCAGCTGGTTACTCACTGAAACAGATGGACCACATGATTATCTGGAAAAGGCACAACAGAGTCACTGCTGGATGTGAAAGTCTATAGTGATGCTGAAGGGCAGCAGTGATCATGAATTACTTATTGAAAAGATGACGAATGCATTAAAGCCCAAGGGAAAGACGGGTGACACTGGAGTTAAATTTGATCCTGCCAAGTTAAAAGGCAAGTCTTTGAGAGAGACAGAGGAGGTAATGCTTGGGGAGCATTTCAGGCCATTACTGTGGAATGATAAAGAATTCTCAGTAGAGACCAGATGGGAAATATTTAAGGAAGCAATAGAGAACACAGTAGGGAACTTATTGGGAGGCCTAAGCAAACAAGGAGGAGCTGGACAAACATCAAAACAAAAGCATTAGAGGGAAAATGCAAACAGAGCCAAGGATTATGGGAAAGTGGAAACAAAAGCACAAAACAAAGCAGAGGAAAATTTCCAAACCCAAGTAAACCTCTTTAGGTTATGGAGAAGCACCAGGAAAACAAGGTGTGAAATGAGATGGAAGAAAATTATGATTATTGGGAACAACAGTGTGCCTGTGCTAAGAGCACCAAGAGGAATCCTGATGACCTGGGAGAAAATGTAAGAGAGAAGGTGGAGCCATGGAAAGAGCAATTGGCTGAACACTCTTATCACCATTCTTGGAGGGATTTAAAAGATGTGTAGGTGTGGCTTTTAGGGATATGGTTTAGTGGTGAGCTTGGCAGTGTCAGGTTAAGTTGGCCTCAATCACCTTAAAGGTTTTTTCCAACTAAGGGATTCTGTAATCTACCTGGATACAATCACCCCAGACCCCAGAAGATTGAGAGTTTGGCTTGTAAGACCAAAAAAAGGCATAAATTCTGAGCCAGGATAGTCTGAAATAGGAAGGACTATGCAGCAGCTTTTCTATCCTTTTAGCAACATACATCACCACAGAACTGTTAGAGAACACCCTACAACTAAGGGAAAGGGTTCAAAACTAATGCACCTTACTGCTACAGTGAAGATATAAAGACATACACTAAAGCACAGTGGGGAAAAACAATGGAAGCAATTGAGGAATGGTTAAAGCAAATTGCATAGGAAGCAAGTGGTGAAAAATGGTAAAGTGTGGGAAAGGATTAGCTTAAATATCCATGCTCTGACTATGAGGATGAAAAGAGTAAGGATGATGATTAAAGGTGCTTTTGACGATCTTTATTTTGAGACACGCACCATGGAAAGTAAGAAAATTAGACATTTTTCAGCTAAAAGCTTTGTAACTACAGTTGCTCTGTGCAACAGTAGGAGTAGGGAGGAAGTTAAGTAATGGCCTCAAGTCAGAAGGCTGCTAACATTTCCTCATCTTCCCACATTGTGTAGTAACAACCCAAACTGAGATGGATCTCATGACAACGGGTGTTATACTATTAAGATCCTTATCTTATGCAAATGACACCAAGCAATTACACAAGCATGCAATAATCGCTGAAGCGACTGCTGCAAGAGTAAAGACAGCAATTGGAGGGAGAAAAATGCAGGGAGAGAACTAAAAGATTAATTTGTGTTTCTCAGGCAGCACATGCATACCTGAGATCTTCCTCCAGAAGAGATTTTTAAAGACACATTCCTTTGGTAACTCTGCTATGTAGAAAATCACAGCCAATGCAGGCTCAGAGACTAAGATGTCTTCACGGAGATGTATCAGTCTGAGATACCTTCAGCACTGCCCTGGGCAACTGGCTCACTTGCCCTCAAAGAAACATGTATCAAACAGAAGGAACCACGATGTCTTTGGGCAAAAGCAGATGCAAAGCAGAGCCATTTTTAAGATGAATAAAGAAAAGAAGAGAGAGGACTCGGGTCAAATGAAGAGAAGGACCAAGGAGAAAATTGGAATAGCTTTAAGAAACCTTGGTCTCAGCTAACCACTTATTCATCCAAATAATGCCTAAAAAATTAACAATTTGGACAATAGAGTCCAGTATCCTCACTAAAGCACTCAGTGGGAGAAGGTTATAGGCAGATCCAGCAGAAAATCATTGTATTATTCGGGGGATGAGATAACCTGTTAAGCCACCCAGCTTTGTTGGCAATGCAGCCTCGTCACAGCTGGCACAGACAAATGCAGTTTCAGATTAGCAGGAATGATAATCACAAGCACCACCAGCACAGCAAAGTGGCACTTCAGGTGTTTATATGTCATTCACAGTGCTGCTTCCTGGGAACGTGCCTCCCAGTAAAACAGAGCTGCCTTATATTCCTCGGCTTTTATCTTGGGATAACTCAGACACTTCCACTATTGCCAGAAGGGAAATGCAGGTTTTGTCTCCCACGGAGTCCACTCTTTGCTGTGCAGCTCTCTGGAACACTCTGAGTCATCAGTATGCTTCAGAGGAAACCAGGGGGCTTAGGGTTTGGAATTTGGGATTTGAGATTTGAGATTTGGGTAGAGAGTGATCTCCTGGGGAGCTTTGCTGCAGGCAGGAGGGCAGAGAAGGAGCAAAAGGAAGTGAAGGATGGAGATTAAACTGACCAAATAGGTAGGGTTTTGCCCACAGATATGAAATATGGTAATCCTCAAAAAATCAGCAAAACCTTCTGGGCCATTAGATCTATGCCTTGCTAGCTTAATCCCACAATTTGAGACAAAAACATCATGTTTCCAGCTATAAAACATTTCTGCCCCATTATATCCAGTTGTGTGTAACTATATCTTGTGTTACAAAGGCAGCTTTCATCCTTCCATTGCCAGTGATTATATCCCCATACATTTAGGCAGGGCAACTGTGTCTTCATTCAGCTTCTGTTTGGCAAGAAAAGTCAAGCAAGACTCACATCTTCGACCTACACGTTTACCTCTTGAGTGGGAGTGGATGAATAAAAGGAAGGCAGCACACCAAGCTCAGTGCTCAGGAGGGAAAACAAGAGGATCATTTTTTGCTGCACTATGAAACCAGCTTCTCATTGCTGGACTTCCACAGGTCACGCTTGTCAAGGCTGGTGTTAAGTCAGGACGATGTCAGGGGCTTCAGCAAGCCCTTTTCTTTCTGCATCCTCTTCCCATCCAAAGATGTGTGTGCCTGTTCCTGCTCTTCACAGAAGGCACCAACACTCACTAATCCAGCTATCATGTCAGTGGAGGCTTCTGCTGCCCTTATCTCTTGCAGCAGAAATAAAGTCTACTTGTTGATGAGGGACTGCAAGGCTGGAGACAGGCTCTGGTAGCAGCTAATACAACCCCACACATCCTTCTGTGAGGAAGATCAGCTTCTAAATTTGTCATTAAATCTTGGGCTTTCTCTGAAGCTCACACTTTGTAATACCATAGAATCATAGAATGGGGTGGGTTGGAAGGCACCTTTAAGATCATCTTGCTTCAACCCCCCTGCCATGTGGGGACACCTTCCACTGCACCAGGTTGCTCCAATCCCCATGGCATCTTGGCTTTAAACAGTTTCAGGGGATGGGGCATCCACATCTTCTCTGGGCAGCCTGTGTCAGTGCCTCACCACCCCCACCGTAACAAATTTCTTACATAACAAATATCTAATCTCAACCCATCCTCGTTCAGTTTAAGGCTGACGTAAATCCTCCAAGCATTGCTGACAACTCTCTGCTTGTTTCATTGCTACCCCATCCTTGGGTTCACAAGGTTTCTGGTATTGATGAGCATATATTTTGGACCATGAACAAACAGCCAATGGATCAATGTTCGCTGGGACAAACTTGCTGAGATGAAATATTGGCTTCATTTGTTAAACTTTAATGATTGACCTGCCTGGCAAAGCCAAGAGTGCAATAACTCCTATTTCTCTAGCAAGTTTAGCTATTGAGTAATTACACTTTAAGCTCAATGAACATTGTTTCTTTAAAAGCATTTCCTTTCCACTCAGTTAAAAGTACCTGTAATTAAACCTCAGAGGAACACATCACAGATTTAAGGTCTGAGGTTTGAATGACAGTTTCCAGCAGCAGCTTCTTCCCACATGGAGATGCCAACTCATGGAGTCAGCATTTCTATGTCCTTTGGGAAAGTGGGCAAAGAGAGGAGACTGCAGCCTAAAGAGAGCATCTATTAAAGCAGGAAAAGATGCATATGTCATCTTGTCTGAGATACATACCATGCTCGGTTACCATGGCAATGGACATTATAGGTAGCTTCAAGGGAGGGGGAAGAGTGATTAGCGGGCAGATAAGGGGGAAGACTGTGCCGTGCCCTCTCAGAGTATTTTCATTAAAATTACAAGAAGCAGGATCTAGATGGTAGACAGTAGGTGTTTGCATTCTTTTCCTAATGTAACTTTAAAAGTATCAGCCACAAGGGCATCCCTTGCTTCCCTCAGCAGGCAACTCCACCAGATGAAAGATTTTCACAGTATCTGGCCTCCTGTTGTCTTTATTTCCCACTCTAGTGCTTAATCTTCTCAATTGACAAGCTGAAGCGTGCCAAATCAATATTTTCTTTTGAAATTTGGCTGTTCAAAGGCTAACTGCATCAAGTAATGACTTTATGCTTTGGGCTAAAAACTTGCTTCGAAGGCTTCAGTGCACAGGTGAATTTTTCCTTTTAAACTAAAAGAAAAAAAAATCATAATCGTTTTAGCTGAGACTAGATAAAAGCAGAAGAATAGAAAAAAATGCTTTATTGTGACTTTTATTGGGAATGGAGTTATTTTGGTCCTTTTGCCTGGTTTGTGAACAAAATTATGCCTATATGGTCTTTTGCCTAGAATTTAAACATCAACATTTTTAAGCATGTTGGCCATTACCACCCACTTTCAGAAAATGGGAGTAGGAAGTTCCTACAAGTTTCGTTAATATCATCGACCAGGGAAAAGGAGAATTCAGGGCAAATTAAAGGAGAATTAAATGCAAATTAATCTATCTTGATGGCTCCCTTAATGGAAAGGCAATTTCTTATTCATCCTGCAAGGCAGCAACCAACTAATAAGCCAGAAAATACCTACTGGTCCACCAGCCAGTGCTCAGGGCCCTACCAGCGTGGCTGTAGGTTGTCCTTTCCTGACCAAAACTGTAGGGGACACTGGGAGAACTGCAGCATGCAAATGTTCATGGGATCAGTAAACCAGTTTTCGTTGCTCATGCAGCAAGACAAGTATGTCAACAGCTTCCTCCAACAACAGCATTTTTTAAAAAAATCATCTAAATCTCATCTATTGTTTCCTTTTTTTGCCACAAAACACTTTGCTGCAGGGCTTGTTTCAGCAACTGAAACCACCATTTAACCCACACATTTAACAAAGGCCATGGGTGTTTAGTGAAACCCATGATCCTCCATAATTGTGAAGTCAATGGAGCTTTAACAAATTCAAAATATTATGTGAGTTTAAGACATTTCTGGGATGAAAGCTGGACTTTGGAGTCTTGAAGAACTCTAAAGGTCTCTTCCAGCCTAAAGTTTTCTTTAAGTTTGGATCTTAAGATCTGTGTCTGCAGTCTGTATGCACGGTACAAAGCTCTTACCTTATTCATCCTTGGTTCTCACCTTGTCAATGTAAATTAGCCTTGTTTTACAGACCAGAATTCTAGGGAATTTTCAGGTCCATTTTTTCTGGATAAAGGACCTCAACCCACGCAGCAATATCATCTTTGGGAATGAGATGTCCAAAGCATCTTTCAGCATCGAGTAGGGTGTGAATTCCCTGAATGCACCACTCAGACTCTTTCAGTGAGGATTGGGTGATTAAATATGGGCCAGGCAGTCTAGCTTTGACTTCAAAGATTTCCACCTTCTCAAAGGGATTCTGAGTCTATTCATTTTGTGTGGGAAACAGAGACAAAAAAACTTCTGAGTATTTAGGATCTAAAGATGGGGAACTGAGCAAAAATCTCAACAAGGTGTTGGAAACATGCAAATACCCCTTCAATTTACAGTTACAGGTTGATTTCTTGATACCAAATCAAAGCAGTTCCAGAAAACTGAGAGGAAAAACAAATATAAAAATCCCTGTGTTTTCTATCCTTCCTTGTGTGACCTTATGAACCTTCATGACTCCAGGTAGCATTCAACACAGCTGAGGATGTGACCTTCCAGTGGCAGAATGAACTCAATCTATCAATATCATTACAGAAACAGGTCTTGAAAGCATGGCAGGGTTTTTCCACTTGTTGGCCTCAGAGCTTAACCATGGATCATAGCAGAAAAATCTCAGGATACATTGATTTGAACCAAGCAAACCTAAATATTTATTAATTGAAGAGCTAAATATTGACTTCATGTCAAAGTGAAGACAGTATCTGCAATGACAGCCTCAACATTTATAAAAAAGAAACAAAAATTCCAGTGAGCAGCTTGCTAGGAAACAGCCACCCACTTCCAGGAGCAGCTAATACAAGCACATGGACAAAAGCCCACACTTCTCTTAGGTGGGCTATTTAGGCTCCACAATACCTGAAAAGAAGATGCTTGGGCCCAGTGTGGGAATAAAACTATCATAAGTCCTCAAGTCTCCTCCACTGTCCATGGAGAGAGAAATCTAGTACAAGAGCATGCAGTGACAGGACAAGAGGGAATGGTTTTAAAATGAAGGAGGGCAGGTTTAGATTAGATATTAGGAATTCTTTACCATGGTGAGGAACCGCACAGTTTGCCCAGAGAAGCTGTGACTGTCCCATGCCTGAAAGTGTCCAAGGAGAGGGCTGGCCTGACTTTCTGATGCTGAATTTTAATCAAGATGCATAAAAAAGGTCTCTCCAGCTCAAGGGAGTTGAAATCCATAGACCCCACTAGCCAAAACAGTGTCAAATCCACCAGGCTATGGAGCAATTGGGATGAGGGGGCAGCAAGGGATAGGGACTAAACAGTGAGGAAGAGGGTCTCTTCTGTTCCTCTTGGTCAAGCTGGGTCACCAGGCACTAAGGAGAGCAAAATTCATGAGGCCAGGCAGAAAGAATGAGTAAGAGGAACCTTGACCCTTGCCAACAACCATGGAGTTTCCACCAAGAGGAGCTGGCTTCTGCCTCTTTTCCTCAATATGTGTATTTTTCCTACTGGCTCTCAATCAATACAGATATAAATCAACATGGTGAGCAAAGAGGTGACAATTTTCCATACCAGTACACTGGTCAATACAGACCAAGCAAGTTGACTGCAGTTAATTACTGATGGGGGGGCTCACATCCACAGGATATGGTCCAGTGACAGAGGGGGAGGATGGACCTACAGAAAAACCTGTGATTTTTACCAAGGCTGTACACACTAGAGTGCAAAGTGTGTCCAAGACTGCCACGCTCTTCTGAGCAAAATAAAAAACCACAGCAGCAAGTAGTTGTTTGTTTGTCTTACTTGTTACAAAAGTTCAAAAAATTTTGCTTCTAATTCTGAGTTGCTACCGGACTCCCACAAGGATGGGAAACATTCCCAGAGCAGACAGGTAGACCTCCCTGTTTCATGTTTTCCCAGAGGGAACTGATGATGTTGTTTGCTGTTGTCATCAGTGTTTTGTTTAAACTTCTTGCAATAACTGAACTCTTTCACAAGTAATCCTGCTGGCTGCTGCTGTGGGTTCTTCCTTCTGAGAAATCACATCAATGGCAGTCGAGTTTGGACAGCTTCTTAAGCCATTTCTTCCATCTCCACCACAAAGGAGAGAGTTCATGAGCAATCCCTTGCACAGCACAAGGGATGGTTTCCTCCTCTGCAGGAGTACTCATGTGGGGGAGGACATCAAAGTTAGAGATTGCCAGCACTGATCTGGCTTTGTGGCTTTTCCCAACAGTTTGGCACATGTAAAACCTCCTTTCCTGGGATTGCATAATTAGAGTAAGGGAAATGAGATCTCAGGGAGGGACTCAGAGATCATGGGGCACAACTCCAACTCTAACTCTTCTTACTAATCCCGTTTATGTCATCCTCATTCTCACTTAAACTTCTTTTCCCTGACACATCTAATAGATTCATTCAGGAGAAAGTCAGAGTGACTCAGACATCTTTCCTTTAGCTTAAGAATTCTTTGGATTTTAACAAGTCAAACCAGCCATGATGTTATCAGACATTGAGAAACACAGAACTGAGCTGGTGTCTTCTGGGAACAGAAGACCTCAGCATGGTCCTGGAAGAACCTAACTGGGAGAAGATGTCCTATGGTTCTCAGACCTGCTAGAATCTCGGCAACAGCAGTACAGGAGGGCTATTTGGAGAGAGAAAACTGAAGTTCCATTTCCGTCTTTCACCCTCCCCTGGTGTCCCAGGCAGTGAACTGTTTGAGACAGATGGGGAAATTTGTCCAAACACAGCATGGCTGGTTTTGCACAGGAAAGTTGAGTCCATGGGACTACACAATTCTGGGGAAACCCTGTTTTATCTTTACAAAAATATACTCTCATGTGTAAAATATGTAAAAAGAAATAGAAATAGTGATGGTGGGAAACAGGACCTTATACTAAACGTCCTCTAAAAATGGTGTTATCATGATAGTTAACTCTTTGGTCTGTTGGTGGGTGCTGGAGGGCCATAAAGATGCTCAGAGGGCTGGAGCACCTCTGCTGTGGAGACAGGCTGAGGGAGCTGGGCTTGCTCAACCTGGAGAAGAGAAGACTCCAAAGGAGACCTTAGAGCACCTTCCAGTGCCTAAAGGGGCTAAAAGAGAGTTGGAGAGGGACTTCTGACAAGGACTTGTAGTAATAGGACAAGGGGGAATGGTTTCAAACTGTCTGACAGAGAGGAGGTTTAGATTAGAATTTAAGAAGAAATTGTTGTAAGCGTGGTGTGACTGTGGTACAGTTGTTTATGAAGCAGCTAAGAATCAGATGGATGCATAACTAATTCTGTGCTACTATCACATCAGATCTAATCCTTATCCCCAAGTCACCCAGAACTGCCAACCCTCTCCTTGTCATGTTTTCAGTCAACTAAATCAAACTGGGCAACATATATATATAAGTACATACATATGTGTAATATATCTAAATATATATCATATATAAATATTATATATTTGTATCTCAGCCAAAGGATTTAATTTCCAATTTCTTCACCTTTGAACTGGCATTTTGCTTTACTGAGGCCAACTTTAACGTGGCAAAGGCCTAAAATGAGGCATGGAAAAAATGAACAAAATGGAAAATAAAACAAAAGTTTCCAGCTTAACAACTTCCCCAACTCAAAGGTATAAAAACTGAACAGTGTAAAGAACCTCTGAATGGATCCTTACAAGAGACGGTTCATGTGTGGAGATATCAATGTGACAGTTACATGGAAAATCACAATCTAGACTAGGGGGTTTTCCCATGGTTTTCCCCAAAAAAAGCATTTGGCTCAGCCGAGTCCTGAGCACACATTTCCTCTCCCTGGCTCCCTGGGGCTGCTCCTTGGCAAAGCTCTCACAGCCTGATGGTAATTCCCAAAAAGCAGCTCCTGAGACAGGCAGAGTGAGTACATATCCTGGAGAAGCCGCACTCGGAAATGCAGAGGGTGGAGAGGAACAGCTGTGACCCCTTCCTGATGCCCCCATACCTCCTGCCTCGAGCCTCAGCCCCTCTGACCAGAGCTGTGTTTGCTGGGTAAGGAAGTCACCCAACAAATCTTCAAGCAGTGATGCTCTTGGAGAAAACAGCTGAGCAGAACAAAAACAAATCAAACTCCTTTCATCACTTTTTCATCACAAAGAGATGCTAAATACAAATCTCAGCACCAGGCTTGCTTGAAGGTTGTGGTCTGAGCAATATGGGGTGAATGGGATGTTTCGGTGCTACAAAAAGTAAACAACAGGAAATCTGATTGTATTTCTTTAACTTTTTAAGAAACAAGCAACCACACATCTGAACAGGCCAGTAATACACAAGGGGTGCAAGATGCTGAGTATGAGAAGCTGTAGCCAGCCACAGGACATGTCCTGTGTGACTCATGGACCCTTGCAGTCTCTTTTGCCTTTTCCAATGTCATGGTATCATGACATGAGGCAAATGACACCCTGAGATAAGCTCAGTCGGTTTGGGCCTAGTGCTCAAAAGCCAAGGTTGTGGGTTCAGTCCCTGTATGGGCAATTCATCTAAGAGCTGGACTTCCTTGGGAGTTCCTTTCAACTCAGAATATTCTGTCAATCTGTGACTTCTGATTCCCTTTCCAGTACCACTATCTTGACTAAAGCCACCACTGGACCCTTACATCTAATGGCCAAGAAATTCTGATGCAGGGCTGCTCATTCACAGCCCCAGGCACTGCCTATCCTCCAGTGATGGGGTTCAGACTCTCTGTTTCCCACACTGTGGATTAATATCTGTTTTTGTTTGGTTTGTCTTTTATTTTTTCTGTTTTCTATTCCAAGGGTTGCACCACACAATTTGTAAGCCCCAGTCTCCTTCCAGCTGGCGTTGCTCAAACGTTGGTGCTGCCTTGTCCTATCGGCACCCCGGGGTGCTGGAGCTGACCTTGGCACTAAACGCCAGGAAAAGTGAATGAAAGCGGTGTTCAGGAATAGAACTCACGTCTGTAAATACAGCCCTGCAGAGGTCAGGGCTGGAAACAAGGTTGTGCTGAAAGGGCAGCTCCGGCGTGATCCCCAAGAAAGCAAAAGGAAAGACAAGGAATTTTAGCCAGGGGGGATGAAAAGCAGCAGCAAGGGCCACTGTGTATGTGTGTGTGTGTGCAAAGCTGTCTCGACATCTCCCCCCTCCTTTTCCCCTGTTAAGGGGGGTCTGCCAGCTCAGGAGTGGCACAGTCTAGCGCAAGTCCTGCCTCCTTCCTCCTCCTCCTCCTCCTCCTTCCTCCTCCTCCTCCTCCCAGATGTTCCCTTGTGTGCAGCCATCTGTTGAGCTCCCTCCTCCTGCGGGGAAGGGGACAGCCAGCTTGCCCGGCCAGCTGCACGCCTTGGACGGGGAGGAGGAGGGAGAAGGAGGAGAGAAGAAGGGGACAGCCGGCCCCAAGCCCTGCCGGCTCTCGGGGCTCCCGCTCCCGCCGTGGGAACCGGCCCGGCGCTGGGGACCGACCCTGGCCCCGGTGAGTCCCTCCCTCTGCCCCCACCTCCTCCCTGACCCTCGCATCCCCTCCCTGACCCCCACCCCTTCCTTGCGCCCTCCATCCCTTCCCTGGCCCCTGCATGCCCCTTCTGCACCCCCCTCCAAACTTCCCCGGGTGTGCAGAACCGTGGGGCTCATTTTTGGGGAGGGGGGAAGCTGTACCGCGATGGGCTGAGCCCTCGCTGCCGCCTCCCCGGGGATGCGAAGGGTCAGCCCCGGGAGTCCCTGCTATGGAACCCTCCATAGCCTCAGAGTGCGAAAACTTTTTTTGGTGGGATGAGTTTTTCCTCGCAGAGAGGTTCAGCGACCGGGGGTGCAGGGTAAGGGGGAAGGACAGAGGTCTAGGGTGGAGGTAAACTACTTTTTCCCCACCTCTGGTTTTTCCAGAGGGGGAACTTTGAGATGCGGTGTGTGCCTACGAGCCCCCAGCCCGGCTCCCCGCCCGGGGTAAAGCGTTTCCAGCTGGAATCCCTTCTCTTCTCGTTCCCCCTGTGGAATGGGGGTTTGTAGAAGTCTCGGGATCGCCACGGCTGCAGAGTAATCCGAGCAGCAGCTGGAGGCTCCGTACCGCCTCCCGTGCCCGGCTTCGGGGCTTTGATTTCACACAGGGCTCCCTGTCTCCCCTCCTCTCCCTCCTCCTCCTACTCCTTCTCCTCCTCCTCCTCCTCTCCCGGCCCTCCCCTCAACTCTCGGGAGCGAAGAGAAGCTTTTTGGTGGCTTTATGGTGCTGGGAGGCTCGCAGGGTATTGCAGCTTACTCAAGGTAAGGAGAGAAAGGAGAAGGAAAGGAAAGCTTAGAGGGGTCGGCTGGATGGGGTGAAGAAGGTGGAAGGTGCAGAGGGGGGGGTCCTTTCCCTCCGGGCTGTATTGATAAAGGCATGGCAAATTCCTGCCTGGGAATTTCCCATCTGTAAGTGGATTAAACTGACGGGGAAGGTGTGTTTGGGAAAGGGGGAGAGGAAACCGAGCAAGATTTATTCATTCTCTCATTGAAAAAAAAAAAAAAAAAAAAAAAAAGAATGAAAGAAGATGCTGGGTGTGACTTCTGAAGCAGGAGGTCAGAAAGCCCAGGGCTCCCCTGACAATGCACACACCCTGTAAACTTTTAAGCAGCTCCCAGGAAACTTATTATTAATGCTGCAGTCATTAAAAGGCGCAGCCCACGGCAGATTTATTAGCTCAGTAAACCACAACACGTGCCAGGCTCTCTGGAAACAAAAGGGTCTGTCAACTTTCCTCCTCTTGCCTGGGATTTGAGAAGGCTGGGAGGAGAGCGGTGGGGATGGAGCTGGTGGCTTTTGTCGCGGGGAAGTGGCATCGCCTCCGTTAGCCGACGCTCGCCAGCGCGGTTCGTGAATGCAATTCCGTGGCAGCGAAGACATTGGAGCACGGCTGTAAGGAAAGCACAGCGAACCCTGCTGAGCTCACAGTGCTCGCGGCAGCGGGACGAGCAGCCCCCGGTCTCCCGAATGGAAAGCTTTCCCCGTGTGCCTGCCATGATAAATCAGCTGCCGTTCGCCTGAATAACAGCATTCACTGAAGTTACAGTAGGAAACTTGTCTGGGTGGACACTGTGCCATTGCTCTGCGGAGAGCAGCCGGTGCCGATCGCGGCGTTGCGCTGAAATATCGCATTGATTGCCGCTCCAGAGCTCGGCTGGCAGCACCGGGATATTGCAGCGGCGAGGAGCAGGGCGAACACCGGGAGAAGAGGCGCCGGGGAAAGGCAGGGCTGGACCACCTCGCCGATCTCTCCGGGAATAAGAAGCACGGGATGTGTTAGATGCCGAAAGGACCGGAGGAAGCTGGCACGTCGCTGGGAGGGTTTGCAGGCTAAACTTGGCTGGGGGCTCGCTGTCGGCAGCCGGGCGCTCGCAGGCAAAGCCGGTCGGTGTGTGCCATCGCCCTGGCGCGGGGCATGGCTCCCGTCCCACCGTGACCCGAGGGAGCCACTCCCAGTCCCTGTCCTGGAGAGGAGGTGGGAGGTGCCTGCTCACACGCGGATTATAAATGGCCCGGCGAGGAGCTGCCGCTTCCCTCCTGCCGAGGCGGTGGGTGCGCGGGGTGAGCGATGCTCGGCGCTGGGGCAGGCAGGAGGCTGGGGGGCAGCGCTCAGACGGGTTTTCCCTTGCGGCATCCTGGAGCAGGGCAGACGCTGCTGGTTTGTGAATGAATTTGAGCAGCTGCTGTCAGAGACAGTGGGGAGCAATAACAAAATGCCTGGAGGAAACGAGGACGTGACAGACATCCCAGGGGACGTTAATTTCTGATGGCAGGATGGCAGGAAAGGCTGCAGAGTTGGGGTGAGGGTTTCCTGGACCCCTATTATTTACAACTTAGTGCGAGGAATAAACCGGCATTGAATGGATGAGAGGAAATTGGGAGAAAAGGATAAAAACAGAAGTTTATAGGGGGTTTTGTGGATTTTCTTTTTTATATAGGGAAAAGCATCCAGTGCTCCCCCAGCCACACAGTGAGCAGCAGTGCGTGTCACCCCTGTGCAAGACCGAGCTGGGAATAAAAGGTGAGCCACCGTCTTCTGGAGGTTTAGAGTTTTCCCTCCATCCCTAACTGCTTTTTTTTTTTTTATCCTCTTTCAGTCTCTCCTCCTTCCTCCTCCTTCTTCTCCTCTTTTGTTAGCTGGCTGGTGGGGAGAAGCAGAGTCTGGAGGGTGGGATGAGACAAGGCGTCCTTGTCCAGCAGCCCCCCTGACCCCTGGCACCCCCGGGCTCTGCACGGTAGCCGCAGCACCGGCCGCCTTGGCAGGCTATCAAAAGAAACTTCCCAACACTGAGATGTTGAGGGCTGGGAAGAGATAAAGCCTGGCTTGAGCAAGCTGTTTCTTGTCTTAAAACTTGGCACCTGGACCTATTGAAGTAAATGTATGAACGGCTCAGCCATTCATTGCAAGGAAATCTTGAGATTTTATTTTTTATTGTAATTTTTATAAATTTTTGTTGTGGTTTTTTTTTTTCCTTTAATTTCCTGGGTGTTTCTATCGTATTCATGGTGTGCAGCAAGGGGCAAGGAAATATGTACTCTGGGAATCACCCCAGCCTTCCCGTCTGCTTGCAGACACTGCAAAAGATTAAACCATCCTGGCTGCCTTAGCATGGGACATTCCTGAGTTGCATTAACCAGGCTGGAAATCTCCTGTCAGAACAGCAGCAAACTGGAAAAAAGCACTTTATCTTCACCATAGCAGACAGAGGGCCATGTGCTGTGTGTAATGTCTGAATGCCAGTGTCTCTGGGGTTTCTTTTCCTTCCTCTTTGTCCCTTCCTCATTCTTTTTTTGCATTCTTTTTCTTTTTCTGTGTATCTGTGATGGTGACTCCTTTCCCCTGATTCTTGCCAGCAGCTCAAACCCAGGGGTGGGGAAAGAAATCATGAAATAGTTTGGGCTGGACCTTAAAGATCATCCAGTTTCAACACCCTGGCTATGGGCAGGGACAACTTCCTCTAGGCCAGCTTATTCAAAGCTCTGTCCAACCTGGCCTTGAATACTTCCATGGATGAGGACTGTATTTTCAATGAATGGTTTTTTTGTTTGATTGGGTTTTTTTACTTCAAATAAGATGATCCTCCTCAGGAAAAATTGAGACTTAAACTCCTATTGTGACTGATGGGACAAACCAGATGTGATTCCTCAGCCCCATCATGTCTGAGGTGATACATGTCCATGGGGCTTGTGTCACCTGTCTCCAAGTGGGACAGGTCCCTGACCCCAGAAGTGCCTCTTTCCCTCCCATCCTTGAGAACAATGTCTGTAGCAGTTGGCATGGTGAGGCCAAACTGCACAGAGCAGGACAGATGAGATCCTTTCTCCAAAGCACTTTAATCCTACTGCAAAAGTTCAGTTTGTATCTGTCCAGGACCAAAGCATTGCAACCGCTTGCAAGCGATCTCCAATTCAACAATTATAGGATCATAGGGTAACTGAACCTAGCCAGTCTCATCCATCCCCTTCCCTCTCCCCTGGCCAGGCTGCCCATTTTGCAGAGGGCAAAGCAGGGCTGCTGATCCTAGAGTGTCCAGGAAGGCAGGAGCTGAACATGGTGCCCAAGGACAGTGGTAAGATTTGGCTGGATCAGTTATGGCAGTGGCAGTGTTGGGTGGGAACTTCTGTGTGGGGTGAGACCCACAGGCCTTGTGCTCCCTTCCCAGTTAAACTGGTGGGAATTAAACCTGGGCAAGGTACCCCCATCCCCACACAGGAGTGAACACCTCTCAGACTTAGTGCTAGTCATCCTTAAAGTGTCAGGAGGGAAACTGAGGCACTTAAATGAGGACTCGGGATAGCATCGGTGGTGAGAAATTGGTCATGCTGGGGAAATGGCTCTCTCAACCCACTTCAGATGATCCTTCTCCAAAATCCTCCACCAAACAAGAGGGACTGGATAATCCCAGGCCAAGGAGGGGAGGAAAAGAGCTGAGGAGATACTGCACATCATGGGGGCAATGAAGCCCCCCCATCTGCAGTGGGAATCATGGTGAGGATGACACACTGCTGGTAAACCCTTCATCAGCTCTACCTAGACCCCTTCCCCTCCCGAAATCCCCCCTTCCCAAACTTTGTAGGAAACCCACTGAGTCTAGTAAATGTCCCACATGCTTCACTGGGGTGGGGGCAGCTCCCGAAGCCCCAGCTGATGCTCTACCAAGCAGTTTCACTGGCATTCATTGTTTACAGCATCACGGTGCAAGAATTATTGGAGAGGGGGGCAAAGAAAGACCATGAGAGGAATGAGATGGGAGCCTCCAGCTGTGCTGTTTGCAACAATAATGGTCAGGATTGTATTTGTTATCTCCTCAGTGGAGGGTCTGCAGCTGCACGCTGAGAGCCTCAGACAGCAAAGAGGCCCGGAGATTATTGTGCATGGAAAAAAAACCAACCACAAAAATAAATAAAAAGCCCACAAAGAATCCCTGGGCCAGCTGGAGCCGTGCCAAGGGGCACTCAGCTTAACTCCCAGTCTCCTCGTTTTGCCCTTCTCACTGAAGTCAGCAGCCCCGCAGGGCTGTTAGGAGAAGGGAGATTGGCAGCTACTGCCT
Source organism: Sturnus vulgaris (assembly GCF_052056855.1). Taxonomy (NCBI): domain Eukaryota; kingdom Metazoa; phylum Chordata; class Aves; order Passeriformes; family Sturnidae; genus Sturnus; species Sturnus vulgaris. The sequence continues at coordinate 34,066,455 of NC_142244.1, forward strand.
TTCAGAGAGCTAAAGCTGCATGGGGTCCTCTTAAAATCCTTCTGCCAGGGCTGAAGGCGTTGCCCAGCCAGGTTGAATTTCTTTTCCCTCTGCTTTCTCATGATTTTTTCCAGTGCTGTCTGCACCATGACGAATGCATGCTGTTGGAGGCAGTACTTGGATCTGATCTGCAGCCACCTCTGTTGTAGTGGATTCAATTCTCTTAGAGGTCTTTTCCAGCCTTAATGATTCTATGATTCAAGGAGAAAGAGCTGGAAAGCCATTAGAGATAGGACGATTAGGCTGTGATGAGTTGTTTGCTCTTGGTAGGATGTGTCTCACCGGGAAGAGCAGAGGCATCACCCTGGGATGTATCACCTTCTCCTCCCTCCTCTCTCTTGTTTCCTTCCCCCTGCCTAGCTCATCTTCTCTGGGGGAACCCATCCATGCATACCCATGCAGCATGGTCTCTCTGCAGCACAGGACAGCCCTCTGGGGTGACAGGAAGCAATCCAGATCAGGAATGTGGGGTACATCCATAAGCATCACACCTTTCCCTCATTGACCAGAGAGCTGCTGTTGGTTCTTGGCAACCTGTGCTTCCCTGACATGTAACATGGTGCATGCCATCCCAGGGATGTGCATGGCACGTGGCATTTCCCAGCTTGGCACAGAGACATGGGAGATCAGCCCTTCTAACAGCTAAAACCAAGAAGTATCTGTTGTGGGTAGGAGGTTTCCTCTCCCCATGCTGCACCTCTTAACGTTCCTCGCTGGCATATGGTGTTCATCCTGGAGTGCATTCCTCTGGAATTATATCATGTCTCTGGGAGCTGGAGTGCAGTGAAAAAGTATCATCACAGCAGGAGCCAGTGCAGGAACCGTCTGGGGTTGGCTGTGTCAGGTGTGCATTGCCAAGGACTGAGGCTCCAGGAGAAACTTGCTGAGATAATTTTTGCTTGCAATAATTACCTAGTTAAGAGAGAAGGAGGGTTTAATCCTCTCAAGGTTACTGCTGTGATTTGGGTAAAGCCTGGGTTTACTTGCAGGCTCCCTTCATGCCTCACAAGGAATTCCTGGGCACTGGAGGTGATGGGACAGGTAGCTTCACCAGACCTTTCCTCAGCAAAATTCACTAGGACTGGCATAAAACTCTGTGTAAACCTCTCCTTTGACTATGAAGCACTGTGTTGAAGGGCTGGTCTGTTCCTGAGTTTGTGCCAAAATAACGGAGACCTCCCATTCTGGGACATGTCGCTATGATAAAAATTCTATTCGGGCTGAGTTAGAGATCGTTAAGAAAATATTTGTGTTCTTGGCAGAGATGAAGTCTCCCTTATACTCAGTGAGTGCCAGGATAGTGAGGCCTCCTGCTCCTGGAAATGCTCACAGCTAACAAGCAGAGCGGGGAGGGCGAGAAATAGCAGTTGTTAGGGGTAAAAGAATTCAGGGTCATGCTGGAAGTGATTCTAGAGCAGGAGAAAGTCCTGAGCTCTTACATCCCTTGCAGGCACCTGTTTGACTGATTCCATGCATCCCAGGCTGCTGGGAACCAGTCGAGGCTGCCAAAGCTCCCAGTTTGAGTGGTTCTGCAGCTGGAATAGCCAGGAGGCAATGGTGGGGCTGGGATGCTCTCATGCTGTCTGCTCCCAGAAAACCCTGTGAATCCCTCATCGTGCTACATCACTCCAGCACCTGCCTTCCCCTGCCCCCAGCCACTCAGGAGGCCTGGCAAACAATTTCCTTTTGGGAATGCCCCCTCTGGGCACAAGCACAGCTTGACTTGAGGCTGGAGAGCAAAATTGGTTTCAAAAGCCACAGGAGACTAATTCCTCCACCTGGAAATAAACGGCTATTAAGCTGACAGCTTTCTGGGCTGAGCAGAGAAGCAGGAATTTTGTGCAAATCCCGATGCCACAGTGATTTAATTCCTAATTTTCCTGTGCTGGATGTGGCAACAACATTTTCCCACTTGTGGAAAACTGCCTGGAGTTGGGCTGCTCTTCCCTCACAAAATGCATCTTTTCAAGGCACAAAGCTTTTAGTGTGGCAGAAATTCAGCCGTGGATGTAAATGAGCTGGAAGTTACTGTATGGGCTGGTAGACCTGCCTGAACATGTTTTCCTTTTGTCAGATCCCAAAATGCGCCACCCTGCACCTTGATTTCCTCCTCCAGGGGGAATGAGGGATGCCTGAGGGGGAAGATTGCACAAGTGGAATAAACTACTAGCTGTTTAAGCACTAGGATGATAAATTATCTGTGGCCTCTTGCAAAGCAGATGGGAATTCTGACATTAACAGTTGTAACAAAGTTTCTTTTAATAGGTCTTTTTATTTCTTTATTAAATAAAGGATTTTCTTTTTTCATTTAAAAAAAAATAGAGCAGAGACTTTCAGCCAAGCAAGCATTTCAGTGCCTTTTCCCAAGTAACAAGCAATAGGACAAGAGGAAACAGCTTCAAGTTGCACTTGGAGATGTTTATATTGCAAATTAGGGAAAATTTCTTCACCAAAAGGGTTGTCAAGCATTGGAACAGGCTGCCCAGGGAAGTGTTTGAGTCACCATCCCTGGAGATATTTAAAAGATGTGCAGATATGGCACTTAGGGATATGGTTTAGTGGTGGATTTGGCAGTGCTGGGTTAACAGCTGGATTCAATGACATTCAAGGTCTTTCCAAATCTAAACGATTCTATATTTAAAAACAGATCCATAGTGTGGCACTGTAGGGCTTGGAGGTGCTGGGTTCCCTGTAGATCAGTCCCACACATCTTCTCTGCAGCCCACGTGGTGGGTTGAGGGGCTGCTTGGCTTTGCCTTTGGGGCTCTGAAATGCTTTTGATGTTTTTGATGCTTAATTTAGCTTTGCCTTTGCTAATCTTATCTATCCTATCCCCTGAAACATCTACAAAAATCTCCCTAAAGGATGGGGAACGTGGTTGGATGCCGGAAAGTCATTGCAGTTTTGGCTCAGAAATTTCTGTCCAGAGAGGAGAAAAGCAAATGGAAATAACCAAGATGGAAACATGTGGAATGATATCTTTGTTTTTTGTTCTTTGCCCCTTCTCGCTGTCCACAACCTTTATTCCATGGGGTTTAGTGAGATTCAAGTGTTGCAAAGACAGACTTGATTCAGAACAGTGAGGTTCTTGCCCAGATCAGGAAGTAGCATCTTGTTTCTGTTTATGCAGTTTCTCCACTCCTCACTGGTTTCCACTTGAACATCAAGCTGTTGACTTTATCTCTTGAAGTGTGACTGTCCAGCCAATTCCTTATCCACTGAGTCATCCAACCATCAAATCCATGTTTCTCCGTAGAGATTAAGATGTTGTGTGGATCAGTGTCAAATGTTTGCACAAGTCCAGGTAGATAACCTCAGTTGCTCTTCCCTCATGCACCAACACTGTAACTGTGTCATAGAAAGCTGTGAATTCCAGCAGGATGTGTCCTTAGTGAAGTCATGTTGCCTGTCACCAACTACCTCCTTACTTTCCATGTGCCTTAGCAAAGTTTCCATGACAATCTGCTCCATGATCTTGCCAGACAAAATAATTAAAGCATAAAGGAATTCACAGCAAAATCTTCTTTTTTTTTTCTTTTTGCATTCTTTCAGTTTCATTCTGATTTTTCCCAGGGAGCAGGAACATGGAGCAAAAACTGTTCAGGCACCTGCAGGATGCCTTTTCACTCCTGCTCAAGCCCTTGGCATCTCTTTACATTAAACCATAAGGGCTAAAGTCACCACCCCAGTGGCTGAGCTTCCCCTCATCCTAACATTTGCATGCACTAGTGAGGGAAATTGGGTTGCAAATCCCTGTCTTTATATTCTATTGGAAAACTGGGGATAGCTCTGCTGTTCTAAGCAGCTTTGCAAGTCCCACCAATAAAACCATCAGTGTGAAGTGAAGGGTGATAACTTATCCCCTAAAAGTGACTTGTGCAAGGTCTCCTGATGGAGGCCTCCATGAAATCAAGTGCAATTTGGAAGAGCAGAGGAAATAATTCTCAACCTGCTGATAGAGTTACACCTAAAGTAACTCCACTGAACTCTCTCAAACCTATCTAACAAATGCAGGATCAAACATAAAAAAAACCCAGATACTTCTTGGATTCCCATTAGCTCTCCTCTCCCTAAACCCCAGAAGTCTCAAACACTGAGTATAAAACCAGGACTGTTTGCAAAGTGTCTCCCAAACCAGCAAACAACAAAATGTAACAAGCAGGTCAGAAAACACTGTTCCCATTTACACTAACATTTTTTGGTGAAGTTTAATAATATTTATCAAGAGCTCTTTGCAGCATTTTTGTAGGGAACACTTCTGCAGGAAGAGCTGGTCTGAAGCAGGCAAAGCAAAAGCCTGAATGACCTTTACTTTCAATAGATTCGCACAAAAAAAAAAGCCAACAAAAAAAGAGTAACCTTGTCAGCAGCAGGCTCTTTATTATGGGAGGGGTGTGTGTCTGCAGCAAGGGTTTAATGGTCTCTGGCTGTAGGCTGGTTTGAGCTAGTTTTGCTGCCTGCTCAAATTGGCATATGGGATCAGGAGACCCGACCGCGATTGCATCTGTGGCGTCATTTGGGCTCTGCCGGGAGAGTCCACACTGGAAAAGTGTAGCTGCTGCTAGGGCTGCACTTTAGCCGGTAATTATTCTAATTTTACAGAATAATTAACGGGTGGAGAAGGGGAGGAAAGGTCTCTTATGCAATTTTGTTGTCGAGAAGCAACTCTGGAGCATTCTGGTGCTCTGCAGCTTCTGTCCCAGCTGTCACTTAGCCTTCAAGATATTTAAAAAGAGAGAGAGCCAATTTTTTTTTTTCCTTTCCCTTCAGTCTGGAGGATTTATGGCCCCTATCATAACCTATTCACTTGTTTTACTTTCCAATAACGTTCCTTTTCCCCTGACCCCAATTAGTGCAAGCAGCCAAGTGGGCCTGGTGAGCTTTGCTATAAAGACTTTGTTTATTTCTTTACTAGGCTGATAAAAGAGACAGAAGACAATCTCAAAATTTTCCTCATGAAATATTGTTGCTAATCTAACTCTTCTGTCCTTTGCTAGAACAACAACTCTATTTGGGACAGATGGAGTTCAGCTCTGTCTTTTTGCCTTTTTTCTTTGAAATTTTCTCTATTCACTGCTAATCCAGAATTAATATTGGCAAGAAACGTGGAAATTACAGATTCATGTCATCTCTGATCTGGTCTAGTTGTGGGCTGCTGTGGAAAAGAAAGATTCTGTTTTCCCCACTCCTGTGTGAGAGCTGGTAACCCTGTGGATGGTCACCTGAATTTATTGGAAAACTGACCCAGCAAAGGTGAAAGAGGAAGATCAGAGGGGTTTTTGTTGGGTCAGTGAGCCAAACTGGTTCATCCAAGTGCACCTGGTTTTTGGGAGGGATTAGGGTTTGGAAGATGCAGCCAAGAATGGTGTGGAAAGCAGGGAGACTGGGTATCCTCCCTAGTCTCCATCATGGACGAGGGAGAGAGGGACATCTCCAAGGATGTGTATGGTCTTAGGTTGGTTTCATCCCCTTCTTTTCTCTTCACCCCACTGTAGAGACAACCTGGTCTTTTGGGGGTTTTTTCCCACTTCTTACCCATGTGCCTCAAGCTTCATTGGTCAATTTGGGCCTTTAGCTGCAGCCCAGCTGCATTTCAGACAATGGTATGTTCAAAGGCATGTTGAGGGAGGCTGAGGGAATGAAGAATGGGGCAGCTGATTCCTGACTCCATCAAACAGCAAACTCTAAAACACCTCCCCTCGTATTATTTCTTTAATTAGTCATTGATTTTTTGCTATGGGGAATTCCAGCTTGGTGGTTGCCAGGGCAACTGGAGGTAGCCAAGGTAGCATCCTCTTAATATCCACATTCCCAAAGAGGGGGACCAGTCCCCAGGCAATGGGCTTTCATCCAGGGAGGGATGTGTCAGCTGATCTCCCTAATAAGTAAAGTCTTTAAGGGAGAGAAGAAGGAAGAAATCAAGTGCAGTGAGAAGCGTGAATTTGCAACAACACCATAACAAAGCTTTCCTCTCTCCCAGCTCATTCCCTGACCATCACCTGAGGCTTGGCATTACCTCTGCAGTCTGTTTTTAATGCTGGGGGCTTTTTGGCTGGGAAATCTCAGAGTGAGTTTTCTGTGTGAGTCCTGCCACACAGCATTGCAGTGGATGAGCATAGCAGGGAGAAAGCATAAGGGTATCCGCAGACTAAAGGAGAGATGTGGGATCTGAGGAGAAGGCTGGCATCCTGCTAGGAGCTCGGTTCAACACTGGCTCAATGGACACAGACTCTCCTTAGGGTTGTCTCAGAATATCTGCCCTGCAGAAAGGATGAGCAAGATATAAAGACCAGAGCCCTGCAGTCACTACAGGCACCTGAAACGTGGGGGAAGATATCGCACCCCCAGCAGCTCCCATTGCAATCAGCGGGTATAAAAAGACCCCTAGAGCTGCCAGATCATCAAAACTGATCCCTGGGATCTCTCCACACCTCAGTAGTCATAGAAATGAAGAGGATCTGGCTAAACCAGCCCCAGGGTGGGCTGCCTTCGCCTGGTGACTTTTCCCTCACTATCCTAAGTGATGGGGCCAGTTGTTTCTTGTTCGTGGTGTTTCCCTAGGTGAAACTCCCCAGTGCTGCAAGAGGATCTAACTCCTCTTCCTTTTACAAGGAGATACCTTGGCTTCCTGCCTTTATCAACAAAGCAGCTTGTGGGCAGCAATCCAAAGGCATTTTGGTGCAGTTTCAAATGCACACTGTACACAGAACTGGAAATGCCTGCGGTGTGTTTCTTTCCCCATTTTAAAGAGAGATATCGATTGTTCCATACAACAATAAAACATGCCTGTACCTGACTAAGCTCTTTGCCAATTATGTGGCAATGTATGAGTCTCTTTCTTGGACTGGAAGATGACCAATAACTTTATTTCTCCTATCTTTTATCAGAGCTATTAACCAAGTGGCATGTTAGCCTATGATGCTCCATGCTGCTCCATAAGGGAGTTTCTAACTGGTACTAATGGATTGTATCCCATCTGCAAAGCAATTGCAGAGCCAGTAAGAGAGAATTTGTGGCATTGCTGTGAGGAGAGAAGAGGCAATAGACGCTGTGCAAATACTTCAGCTGAGCTTTGTGTACTGCATTTCAGCTGTGTAATGTTTTGTCTTTACTGCTGGCTGAAGTGATGGATGTTGCAGTGAGAGTCAGCCCTATTCTGGCAATCACTTTTGAGGCTGATCAGGAGGGGAATTCCCATGTCAAAAGGGGTGGAGCAGCTGCATAAACCAAAGCCCAGCATCAGTTTTCAATCTTCTCTCAATTCACAGAATCATAGAATAGCTTGGCTTGGAATAGACCCTTTAAGGCCACCTAGTGCAACTCCCCACAGTAATCAGGAACATCTTCAACTAGTCCAGAATGCTCAGAGCCCCATCCAACCTGGACTTGAATGTTTCCAGGGATGGGACATCTACCACCTCTCTGGGCAACCTGTGCCAGTGTTTTACCACTTTCATCACCTTTTTCCTTTGATCTAGGTCGGACTCACCCCTGTTTTAGTTTAAAACCATTATCCCTTGTCCTACTCAGGCCCTAATAAAAGTCAGTTAAATTCGGACTTTGGATTTTGTCCTCTTTTGTTCAGATGTCCCAGAAGGAGCCAATGAAGGTTTTAGCAGTGCTCAGAAAGAAAAATTTCACACTGGTGTGTCTTTGGACTTCCTGGTGCATGAGCCAGCTCCCACCAAAGCTAAAACAATTCCATGAGGAAATGAGCTGCACTTTTGAAAGAGAAGTTGGGAGGTCCTTTCCATATAGAGATACCAAGTGGGAATAGAATTTGGGAGAAGAAATACCAGTAGACTGCACTGATACCAATGCAGGTACTTCCCTGTACATGAGATATTTAACATTTGAGGTTTTGCAATTTTAGTTTACAAGGAGCTCCCCACTGATGTAACTTCCCATGGTAATAAAACATTTCAGTGCAATCCAAATGCAGCTTCATGAAAAAATAAAAATAGTTGTATTTCTTTTAGGAGGGACTGCAGAAGCAGAAAGCTATGTCTGTCTGCACAGAACCAGAGGGGATCAGCCTTGATGTCATTAGGAAAGGGATATCTGGAAAAGTGTCTGCAGAGAAGTGCCCTACTCCCTATGCCTCCTCTGCACACATATGTGTTTTCTCAATAAACAGTTGAGATGGGCTGAGGCTAGGGCTCATCTTACCAATTTTCTATTGTTTCTATGGAATAAAGGACCCCAAAGGATTCCAAGCTGGCCTTCAGCAATGGTTTAGTTGCAAGCAACTTGGCCAGAGTCCCAATCTCTGCTCTCTATTTGCAGGAGGTCTGGGAGACACTGCCATATAACTTACATCAGTAATCAGGATGGTATTTTTGCAACATTTTTCCCCCTTTGCGATTTTTGCACATTGGCAAGTAAGCCCCAGTCAGCCTCCTGGGAATGAGAGCAGGGCCAAGAAGACCATGCTAAAAAGGAAGAGAAACAGATGACAAAGGGTGAGTGAGGGGAGATGAAGTGTGAATTTCTAGGAAATTATCTTGGGGAGGTGCAAGGACTGTGAGGAAGGAATCTCAGCCAGATCAAAGGGTGTATGGGAAAGATGATACTGCAAGGAAGTTGATGAAGTGCTTTTAAACAGTGGTGGGAAAGGTAATAGACCAGGGAAGCTGAGGTGGGGATGGGAACATTAATTTAAAGGGATTTCTTTTACTTTTTTTTCTTACTGAATGAGCAGTTGGCATGTGAGTGTCTCTTTATGGCCAGCAGCATAGTCAAGGACCACTGCTGCTGGATCTGCTTGTCTGGTTCCGTGTAATTTTTTGTTTCCAGCCTTCTGGAGACCTTGTTTGTAAGTTATGAAGAGGCATCACCCATGACTGCAGTAGGAACTAGTGAGGACAGTCCTTGCTGCCTCTGCTGACCTGCAGGATGCTGACATGCTCCTGTGTACCTCTCCAGAGACGCAGAGCTAAAGATTCTTTTGGCTGTCTCATGAAATCATGCAGCTGTTGTTGCCCACTGTTGTGTGGGTGAGTTGTTAGGATGCCATCTGAAGAGGTTCAGCAAAGCTGGAGGGTGCAGATCAGCTCTCTGCCTCTCTTGTGTGAGATGATGGAGAGAAAGAAATGTCTTGGAGGGAGGAAGGTCAAAACCAAAGCAGTAGAAAGAACTCCTGCTTACTGGCATTGTTAATCAAGAACAATACTTCCTGCAATTAGCAGAGGGTCCCCAGAGACTCCATATGAAGCAAATTGTCTCTCTCCACTGTGCAGGGGGCTGAGCCCACCACAGCAAAGGCTGGGTTAGACTGAGCAAGCCTTGGTTCCTCTGCTCTGGTAGAAGCTGCCACCAGGGCAAGGAGGGTTGTTTTTAGCCACCTGATAAAAATCCAAACTTCTAAAATTTGCATCTGAAGTCCAAGGAAGGGAGATGTGATGTCCACTTGGGCAGTAAGGAGCTCACCTTTTCAGCTGTTAATCCTGGATGTTGTTTTGAGGAAATCTGCATTGAATTTTGGTTTCTCATCTCTCAATAACCTTTAGATAAATTCCTTTAGATACCTAAGGCTCCCACAGCCTTAATGATTTATCCAACCTGTCAATGCAGGGTCTTGAAGTCAGTGCTCCCAGATCTCAGGATCTTTGACATGAGACCTCTGCGTGCTGAAGCTTGCCAGGTTGTAAAATGACTCAGTGTTTGAGCTGTCACTTAGCTTCTTCTGTAGTCCAGTCAAGAGCAGATATGTTTGATAGATCATGCTTTAAGGCAGCCTACACCTCCTTTCCAATTTTGTCTTAATTTGATTATGTGTATAATGACTGCAGACCCAATTTTTTTTCTCCATTAAGTTCCCACTTCATGGGATTCATAACATGAGAGAAAAATCTTTGGGATATCCATGCTATTTAAGGGTATGCTTAATCTCTCCCTTTGTAAAGAGAAAGGACAAGACTGCATAAGTCAAATAGTAACACATCCTTCATAAAGTAATTTCTACAGCAATTAAATTGCTTTTCTATTGTCTTGTTTTCCAGGAGAACAATGCATTTCCTGGCCTGGTTCAATTTGCTGCTTCTCCTTCCTTGTTTTGGTACCACAAAAACCTGCTTCCCTGGCTGCCACTGCGAAGTGGAAACCTTTGGTCTCTTTGACAGCTTTAGCTTGACTAAGGTGGACTGCAGTGGAATAGGCTCACACATTGTTCCTGTCCCAATCCCTCTGGATACCTCCTACTTGGATCTATCATCAAACAAACTGGAAACAATAAATGAATCGATGCTTACTGGCCCTGGATACACCACCCTGGTGAGTCTCGACCTGAGCTACAACAAAATTGCCAAGATTTCCTCCACAACATTCTCCAGGCTTAGGTACCTGGAGTCCTTGGATCTGAGTCATAACTCTCTGGAAGTTCTTCCTGAGGACTGTTTCTCCAGTTCTCCTCTAAGTGACATAGATTTGAGCAATAACAAACTTTTGGGTATAGCTATGGACGTTTTTGTTTCAAAAGGTCAAGGCAAATCCCTGAATGTGGATCTATCCAATAATATACTCAGCACAATTACAAGGCACCATGAAAAGAGCATTCCCAACATCCAGAACTTAAATCTTTCTGGAAACAGGCTGACATCTGTACCAAACCTTCAAGGCATTCCTCTCCGATATTTAAATCTAGATGGAAACCCTCTGGTTACGGTTAAGAAAGGAGACTTCACAGGGCTGAAAGACTTGATTCATTTATCCCTCAGTGGCCTGCATGGCTTTAGAGAATTATCTCCTCACAGCTTCAAGGAACTCCAAGCCCTCCAGGTTCTGGATTTGTCCAACAATCCCAACTTGAAGTCACTGACTGCTGAAGTTATCTTTGGTCTGAACTCCCTACAAGAGCTCAACCTCTCTGGGACAGGCATATCATCCTTGCCAAAGACTTTGCTGAAATACCTGCCTTCCATCAAAAGCATCACCTTAGGGAAGGACATACAGTGTCTTAAGACCATCAAAGAAGGACAGTACCACCGACAAATTGGGCTGACCAAAAAAGAAGTCCTCAGTTGCTACGACAGCAATGGATCTGTAGCAGCAGCACCTTATGTTTCATGATGAAAGCTGGGGAGAAGAAGGGGTGGGGCAGGGAGGGTGGGGGGACATGGGACTTGTACAGGTGTCGGACTGAGATGGCTTGCAGTGTGCCTTTTGTAAAACTGTCAATAATTTATATATTTGTATTTGCCAATAGTTGATTGTTTGTGGATTTTATAAACTCTCGAATCTCAGCCCGCGTTATCTGCAGGCTCCAGATTTTACCCAGTGCATTGAGGTCCTCATTCATCCCGTTGGCTCAAGAGCAGTGGTGCTGGAGGATGTGGGGACAACTCGCTCTGCAGGTCCCAGGGCAGAACAGTCAGTCTGGAACAAGCCCTTCATGCCTCAGACATGTTTATAGGTACATCTCTGCAGAGCACACACCAAAATGTACAGCTCTGCAGCTGCTTGCCTACAAACCCATGCATCATCCTTCTTTCAATTAGTACTCCCCAAAATGTGCCTTCTGGATGTTGCCTTCATTAGCAGCACCCTGTTTTCTGTCATGCACTTTCAGTCTTGAAGAAACATTTCCAGACAAACCTGAATACAGGGTGCACCTAATGTGTTGGGTTTTACATGTTATTTGCATAGGTGTGCAATGAACACTAAGTCGAGACATTTTCCCACCAATTTCTCCTTGTTTTCCCACCTTTTCATGTCTAATTAACTTAGGTCCAGCTTTGGCAACCTCCTGTCTTTTTAACCTCAGTCAGAGATGATGTGCAGCAGAGGAAGGGAAGCAGAGGGGTCTGCTGACAGCCACATCTCACCCCAGGAACTAGCCTTCAGTGAAGGAGGTTGCAAAGGGAAGAGATCATGTAGCCTAGCTCAGAAAAAAAGAAATGGAAAATAATCCCTCCTCCCTTTCTGGGGAAGCTTGGAAGGAAACATTGACAGGGATTCTTTCTTGATGACCTTATGAAACCAAGACACAGTCCTAGAGGATATGAGAGGAAGTTGTTTCCAGGCTGACATTCCCCATCTGAACACAACATCTGCAGCTCATCTGGACATATGTGAAGCAACTTGCAGTGCCAAAACACTTCTGAGAATATGCCAGGGGCAGAATTAACACTGATGCCTGTGGCCCTGGAGCACTTTGCCTATCAGAGAAAAGATCTTTGGTTTTTTTCCCAGAGTTGTGGCATTTCCTTCTCTCACACAGCTCCTTGGTTGCCAAGTGAATCTGATAAACTGAAATCTGATACAAAGCCTGGTCCTCAAAGTTTTACACATTTTTTCCTCTCCATTGCCAAAATGCTGACAAAGGGGAACCCCTCTGGAACCTCTTTTTCTCCAGTCTAGGAGGAAGTGGGAGAAGGCAGCACAAGATGACTCAATGCCATGTGTGAAGCCTTCAGCTTGCTTACAGGAGCAATGGAGGTGACTGCTGAGGTCTGGCATGCTCTGCCCGGGGGGATGGGATGTTGTGAATGAGGGTCCTGCTCAAGCTGATCTGAGGTTTGATCTCTAAACCCAGCCCTGCAAAACGGCCACCTTCAATTCTTCATTTAGGGAGATCACGTAAAGGTGATGCAGATATAAACTCATCTCACAGCTGTCCTTGGGAGTGTTGGAAGAAGCTCAGGTTTTCTCCTCGTACCCCCAAAAGTCCTGGAAAGTGGAAGCCCTGTTGCCCAAACCCACTTACTCCATACAAGTCAGAGTGAACACCTAACTTTGGACACTGAAATTTGGTACTGAAATACTCCCACATTTCCATCTATATCCATTTCAATAATTTGTTTGGGTAGCTTAGGGTGGGATTTTTACCCAGTTTTTTTGTCCTTCAGTTTTGGGGATTTCTTCCTCTCTACTGAGCCTTTGCAACATTTGACCAGCCTTCACAATCACGGGAAATATGCTGATTTTCTTAAAAAGGCAATGGGGCTGCCTATGGGCAGAGATCTGGAGGGGAACAGAAACAAACTGCAGTGCAAGACAGGGGCAGTTTGTGAGGAAAGATGTGAGGGTTTTACTGGATCTTGCCTTTTTAAGAGAATTATTTTCTGCTGGCAGAAAATATATTTTTTTTAAAGAAAGCTTTTTACTTTTTTAAGCCTGTACATAGATGAAACACTACGGTTATCACCTACTGTCAAAGTTACTGTCTTCTGTCTTTGCAGCACTGTGGTAAATTTAAAACCCAATGTGACAATCTAATTGAAGACTGCAAGATTTCCTTGTGTAATCTCATGCTGGCTGCTAGCTAAACTAGTCTTAGCAAAAGCTGGCAAATACTGTCGCTGTGTTTGTTTTTTTAAAGAACCTCTGCAGCATTGTAAGACTTTGTGATTACTCACAATATAATAAAGTGATTTGGAGGAGAATAAACCCAGATCCCCCAGATTTATTGCTTTAGAGCTGAGCAAGTGGCAGCTGTCACTGGGTCTGAAGTGCAACACAGCTTCTCTCCTTGCTCTGCTGATCCCCACCACCCTCATGGGTGCTGCATCTCCAAACTGGGGGCAGGATTTGTCCCACAGTGCTTGGCTCACTGTGCTCTTCAGTGATGGAAAGGCTTGAGAGCTCCTCTGGTTGACTAGAAGGAAATGAGGAACACATGGCAGTGAGGCAGCAGAGAGCGTGTGGTGCAAATTCCCTGCTCCACGACCTGCTCCAAAGCTTGTAGAGCAGGTGGAGATTTGTTCATGGATTTGACCAGTCTGGGGCATGGTCTGCTAGTGTTGCAAGGCTGGATTTACAGCAGGTGGGGTGATGTGGGGAGACACCACAAGACCGTGGAAGTGTTCCAGAACATGTAGATGTGGTGCTTAGGGAGACGGTTTAAGGGTGGACTTGACAGTGCTGGGTTAAGGGTTGAACTTGATGATCTTAGAGGTCTTTTCCATCCCTAAGGATTCTGTGATTCTGTAGGGATGGAAAGGAGCAAAGGGGTGCAGAAGTGATGCCACAGCACAGGAAGCTGAACACTGCCAGACAACAGAGCTTCTGGCAGTGAGACACACGTAATCCAGTCTCAGCACCCTCCTCTGAGGAGCTGGGGCTGCTGCACAGAGAGCTAAGACCATGCAGAGCCATTGCACCTAAAGAATAAATAGAGACCTTTCTGGAGGGGGTCTTCCTGCTCTTAAATAGCAACTTTAATTTTAAATGCTTCTTGGTGCTGTGTATAAAAGTGGTGCAATCAGAGACCCACTGAGAAAACTGCCTCTGGGAAGTTGCAATGTTCCTGTTCCTCCCAAGCTTGAAGGAACAACTGCATCTTCCACCCAGGCTGTTGGTTTTTTATCTCCCAAAATACCCCGTCCTCCAGGATGGTGTACAAGGTAGTCAGGTGATAGCCTAGGGTGTGAGATCACCAGGGAAGGCCAAATCTTGCTCATAGAACTATTATGGACTGTAGGGGAAAAGCCACCACCAACCATTAGAAATGACTGTTCCTCTGATATCCACCACAAGGTAGTGACCATGAGGCTACACCACCACACCCTTTTGGGGTGGAATCACTTCTGCCCTGGGGTGTGGGCTTAGTCAAAGTGGTGAAGAATTGTCCTCCTCTCCTGGGGAAGGACAATATCCTGGGACCCATGGGTCTGAAGCTGTACTCTCCCACCTCCTTGTAAATGCCCTATATATGTGATGCTCCAGCACTGTGATAGGTCTTGTCCCTCCCAGTACTCCTTTTCTCCCTTGCCTTAACATCTTATTTGGCAACAGCTTTTTATTCATTATTTAATTAATTACTTAATTTATTATTTTGATTATTGTTAATTAAAATATTGTTTTGATTATTATTTCTTATTTAAATAGCCTTTCCAAAGTCCTCTGAAGGGAAGAAAAAGGCAAGCCTCTACCAGCAACATAAGACCCCACATTGCCCATGTATGTCCCCTCTGCACCAGGGGGCACAAACACCTGAAACAACACTGATGTCCCCACAGAGGAGGAAGGGCACACCGGGGCTGCAGGCTTGGATGAGTTGAGGAGACCCTCATTCAAGCTTCCTGTCAGCTTGATAACACAGTGTGATGGACACCTGGTGTCAGGATTCAATCCCCACCTGTGCCAGGACAGCCACCTGTGCCAGGAAGGTCAGCCAGGAGGGTTAACTGCAAGCTTTGGCTGTCTCCACAACCAGTTCAGCTCTGTGGCCAGATATGTTTGCCCTGGCAAGCAAGATGGGCGTTTTAATTATAGGCTCAACATTTTTAGAAGCAGGAAAACCTCAGCAGAGGCTCGGCAATAAGGCCAGGCTGGGTAAGGGAGGAGGAAGAAGTGAGTGAGCTTGCATTTGCTTGCAGTATTCTGTCTGCTGGAGAGTTATCAGCATCTCATCCCTCCTTCACAGCACGTGGGGAAAGAGAGTGAGGGTCATTTCCCCCATCTGCCTTGTGCCCAGGGAAGCACAGGACAGAAATTCTTCTCTTTATTAGAGAACGTGTACCTCTCAGTACCCAAAAACTCTCATTTTCTTCTCATCAGTCTGCTGGAACCATTTCTCCTGGCAGTCAGCTGTCAGCCCACAGAAGTCCCTTGCTGACTGATTATGTGGCTGACTTCATAACAGCAGTAGGTGCTGTCCCTTTTAAAAATAGCTGTTCCTCTGTACATTTTCCATTTTGCAGAAGGTTTTTATTTCCAGCACGTTTGTTTCACACAACCCTGGCTTGGTGAGGCAGGAAAGCACGGATGCACTCTTTCCATGCCAGAAAATAATGTAGCATGGCTGGGCATAATCCTCTGCCTGTCCTGGGATCTGCCTCCTAGGAAAGTTTTGGGGCAGCAAAACCCCTTTTTGCCCCATGCATGTTTATAGAGTATTATTCCTGCATCATCACTCTGAGATTTCCTTTTCCTTCCCTTTTTGAGTGGACAAGGAGACCTGGGAAGCTGATTAAAAGGTGGAAAATTGGGGCTGAAACTAGGCCATCAGATAAATCCTTTCCTGTAATAAGCAAGTAGTTGGAGTACCATCCCTTAATCACAGCCTTTGTTTCCCAGCATTTGTATGCCTGTGTGCACCCATCCTCACCGCCAAAACAAACCCACCCCCTCCTGCCCCATCCCCACCCCTGCACTCACCGCCTTCCATTAATGGGATTAAAATAAAAGTGGTTCATGCTGCCACAGAGAAGCACCCTGGAGAAGGCAGCAGCACACTGAGGCAGTGCCAGGCACTGAGCATCCCTCAAAAAACCCTGCCAGACACAAGGGGGTTTGGGCAGGGGGATGTGCTGCCACCCTGCCCAGCTCCACCTATTCCAGTGGTCTGGCCTCTACTCTAAGTGCACCACAGAAGGGTTAATCAGCCTGAAAAAAAAAATCCTGGTAACTTTCCCACCCCCCTGGTGATGTCCTTTAACCCCCACTGCTGCCCGTCTGGACCTCTGCGCCACATGCTCCCCTCCCTCCTCTTCCTCGTTAGCAGAAGTGTCACAGCACTTGCTGATAATTGACTGGGGCCGTGCTGGGAATTTGAACCTACATTTCAAAGAGATTGTTAACCTCCTTTTCCAGCTCTTTGAACTGCTTTGCTTTATTGTAGGTTAAAGGAAACACACGGCTTCTTCCTCCCAGAGCCTCTTTTGATGGGAGTGTGGCACATCAGAGCTGGTGGGTTTTTCCCAGCAATGATGTTGGTAGCATGGTGCTGCTAAGTGGCATGTCATGATGCATTTTGGGGCAATCAAAGTGACATCAGTGTTCTGACATGACAGGAGGGGGTTTCAGCCAGTGGAGAACCTAGGAAGGACCACAGGTTAAGAGCTGCTCACCCACAAACTAGGTTCAAGACCCTCTGCCATGCTGGACTTTCTGGATGGGTTTGGATACACAAATGACAATCTTTATGATGTGTGTTTGAATGGCTGGTTTAAGTTACCCTGTGACTGCAGGGCAGTAGAAAGAAGTTGTCCTGACCTTCCTCTACATTACACAAAAGCTGGAATTTGTGTAGCCCTTGAAAGTATCGAAAAAAGATCAAAGACCACCAGTTTTCAGGCAGATCAGTGAGCTAAACCATCCCATCAGGCCATACAGTCACTAAAAATAATGCACAGCTAGAAGAGGATGGTTGTCTGCAAAATAAGCACTCCAAGTCCCTCTTCCCAATAGTAACTGGACTCTATCACTCCATCACTCTGGAGTGATGGCTGCATCCATCTTAGGTTCAAAGCAGGTGTTCTGAAGGCTCCCAAGTATCTCTCAGCATCTTGCTTACTAATAACCTAAAACTTGGTCCTGGCTGGTCTGCTGTGAAGATAAATGTAGGTACGACTGTGAGCTGTTGGACTATTAGGTTAGAAAGTGTCCTGAAAGACAAGCTCTGCATCACCAGACCTGTCACCTGCACTGGTAGCTCTCCACTGACCACAGGGGTCATCTTAGGCCTGTGGTAATTCTCAGACGTGTTAATCTGCTGTCTGTATCAAAGGTGAGGAACTTTTGAAGAGGGCATAACTTTCCCTGTGCGATTCACTGCAGGAAACTTCTGGTTTGGTCCTTACCTGCAGCCTTCTTTCCAGGAACATAAGGGGCAAGGTTTTCCCCTATTTTGTTCCTAATCCTAATTACTGGTATAAAAATTCTTAATTTTCCCCAGATAGATTCATTAATGGAATTCTTCTCATTTAAATTTTTAATGAAGTGATTGTTTGCCTTCAAACCCCTCCCTCCCCACACAACAGCTCCCTGTTTGTCACAGTGCCATGTGCGACCTGCATGCCAGAGACTGCAGAGGTGAAAATCTCCTTGAATAAACAGGAAAGGGGCAGGGCATGGAACATATACCTATGATATCCCATGAGAAATGCCTGGATAATCCATGGTGGCAATCACGTCACAATGCTATTTTTACCACTGTTTGTTAAATGTCCTTTGGCAGCATCCTCAACCTCCCAAAGCAAAAACTACACCACATCTAAATTGGAATAGATCCTGTCCCAGGGATCTTGCAAACAATATCCAAAAAGGATATTGTCACAGAAAATATGAGATTAT
The DNA here is from genome assembly GCF_052056855.1 of Sturnus vulgaris. NCBI lineage: Eukaryota > Metazoa > Chordata > Aves > Passeriformes > Sturnidae > Sturnus > Sturnus vulgaris. Next base: position 34,084,509 of record NC_142244.1, read on the forward strand.
TAATACTGTGTTTCAGTTAGTTTTCCCCAAAACTCATCACAGTGTTGTACTTTTTCCTTGCTCGTTTTAGGAACCCACCATGACTCCATCAAGTCCATATCTACTTGGCTTAAGACTGCCCTAATGGTGTGCCAAGCCTTTTGACAAGTCCAGTGGTCTTCTGCCTTTGGAATTTACTTCCCAGCTGGGTTTGAATTTCCCAGTGAGATACCTTTTCAGCCTATAACATTCCCCATAAAAATATTCTTGTCTCTACTTCTGCTCCTCAGCTCCTCAGCACATAGAAATCTACATTCGTATGCAAATCCCTGCTCCACAGAAAAAGTGAAGACACTTGGTGATGCCAGGGACAGAGATGCTGTTCTGGGAAAGAACACTACCAGACTCACAATGGGTTTGGGGTTCACTGTCTGGTGGGAAAAATAGTGCTTTTCTAGGGTGACTCTGCAAGTACCGTTCACTGGGTTTCAGCAACCCAGAAAAACAGTGGTAGAGTCATAAAATCCAAGAATGGTTAGAGTTGGAATGGGCCTTAAAGATCAACAAATTCCAACTCCCCTGCCATGGGCAGGGACAATTTCCATTAGACCAGGGTACTCAGAGCCCCATCCAGCCTGGTTTTGAACATTTCCAAGGAAGAGATGTCCACATCTCAGGGCAACCTGTGCCAGTGACTCACAGCCTTACATCTTCCCCCTTCCTGAAGCTAAAAGTCAGAGCTACAAAGTCTGCATTTTTCCAGTATCCCAAAGCAGAGTGGAAGCCCCTCAGCTGGCAGGCATCCCATCCCAGTGTCACCAAAGGGATGTTGAAATTACAGTAACAGCCACAGCAGCATAATGGAAATGAGGTGACAATTCCTTTCTTTTGTCTCTACAAACCACAGCAGAGGAGAAAGTCTCCAGGACAATCCTTGTGTTCTTATGTCCATTTCAGTGCCACAGATCCCTGCATGATCTGTTGCAGAAGAGAAGTTAGTAGCCCAGTCTGAAGCAGCAGTTTCACATGGCAGAGCAGCTATGTAGTTTCCAGCAGAGCTCTGGAGCCAGCCAAGCACCATTAGCCTAGTTTTTCAGCCAAGCAAGGAAGTCCTGGCTCCTGGCAGGCTTATTAGCTTTGGCACTGAGCTCCTCTGACACCCAGCCAAGGCATTCTGGCTGCAGCTGCACCCGCCTGGCTTCTGTCCCACAAGTTTAGGTCTCTCCTCATCACACCTCCCTATGCTCTTGGTTCAGCTTGGGAAGTGGAAGATTGTGTGCCTGACCACCTGGGCAATGGGGATGGCTACAGCCTTGGGATTAGAGGGGCTGTTCAGACTCCAAACCTCTCGTATATCCAAATTTCCCTCAGATTCAAACACTTCTGAGCAAAACACTTGCTTTTCCAAGAACAGAGATTTTCCTTCCATCTTAAAAAAGTGACGCTGGGCACAACCAGGGATTAGTTTGTTATATTTGCTGTTATCACTTACCTTCCCTCCTTCAAACTCTCAAGATAGGTTTGAAAGCCCAAATAAAAGGTGCATGGCTCTTCACAGAGATTGAGCTAATCTCAGAAGGAGTTGGAAGAAAGGACAAAATCCCTGAAGCGGACAGGCTCAGGAGATCTTCTTACTAGATCTTCCCTGATGATTGTGAAACTCAAAATCGAATCATAGAATGATAGAATGGTTTGGAATGGACTTTAGAGATATCTTAGTTCCAGTCCCCCTACCATGGGCAGGGACACCTTCCACTAGACCAGGTTGCTCAGAGCCCAAATCAGCCTGACCTTGAATATTTCCAGGGATGGGCATCCACAGCTTTTCTGGGCATCTTGTACTACTGCCTCAACACCCTTATAACAAAACACAGTTTCCTTATGTCTAATCTAATCAACTCCCCAACCTCTCATCTGAATCTTCCCTAGCTTCAGCCTGAGCAGGCAACTCCTCGTCTTCATGCCTGCAGAAATTAATGACTTAGAAGGAACTGTGCTGAGTTTCAGCTATGTGTGAACTGCTGAGCCCCTGCTGAAGGCTGGTTCTCTCATTAACCACCTTCCAGCCCCAGGAACAGCCTGGGATGCAGCAGATAGCGTTTTTATCAGCTTTGCAGAAATTAACTGGGGGATCTGCTCTTCTCCCACGTACCTGCCACATGCTGCAGGTAAAACGGGGAGCAGACAGCATGCACAGAAAACAAAGGGGATGCTCTGTTGGGAAGAGATAAGAACAGGAATTGCCTCATGGTGGTGATCTTGGTCACAAGTTGCCCTGTCACCAGGTTAATACTGCTGGCAAGAGACAGAGCTTCTGCTGATCTCCCTGTACTGGGGCAGGCAGAAGTGAGATTCTGGAGGGAATTAAGGTCTGGTTAGGGTGGCAGCCTCTGGATCGATCCCCTTCACAGCCACAGCAGCAGAAGTAGTGCTGCCACATACTGAGCTGCTAAGAGGGAGCTGTGTCAGGGTGACACAGGTTGTCACTGCTTGTTCAGAAGTTGCATGCATTCAGGGGGGGCAAAGAAATTGTTACATATCACTTCTTTTCATAAATAATGAGAGTTCTTCTGTCCTTGAGATGACTTTGTTAGGAAACCATAACACTGCACCTCCTCATGGTAGTGGGTGCCATTTTCCTGCCAGGAGGAGGGTGCAATGTTAACATCATCAGGGATGCAAGTCATTGAAAAATACAAAGCATGGCAAGTCTCTGGGCATTCCCAAAGCAAAGCCTGGAGATCTCATATGAGTGTTTTCATATCACCTGGTCAGCCAGTGCCTGTCAATTTCCTGTAATATCTGTATTGACATGAGTCAGCCAGACCTCCAGACAAGTAGCATAGCCACCAAATTCATCCGTGCAAAGATATGGCATTGCACCACAGAAGAACACATCTATTAAAGCTAAAGGCAATGGCACTGGGAAATGAAGGGGATCCTCCACATTCTTTCCACCCCAACATCAGCCAAAAGCCTTTTCCTTATGATCTATTCTGTCCAAGGACGACTGATTTTTCTGGGGACAGGGAATGAGTTGCGATTATGATTCAGCCTTTGCCTCAGGTTAACTTCTTCCTGGCAGAAAAGTTTAGGTGGGCATGGGTGTAAATTACTTTAAAGCCAAGCTCATTCAGTATATCCTTGATGGGGCAAGGCAGTCTGGCTCAGGCTCTGAAAGCTCCAGGCCTGAGGTTCAGAGGCATCTTTTTAAACATTTCATACATACAAAGGGAGCATAAGGTCAGGATTAGGCCGATCACTGGATGTGCTCAGCAGGATCACAGGCACTCACTCAGAAATCCCTGACAGACCTCTCTAGTCACTGTTTGGAAGAATGCATCATAACAAGGTGGATGGAGCTGAGAGTTAATGATCTGCAGCAAGGGGGGATGGTCTGCTGTAATGGCATCTGCCAGATCAATAGGCCTGGATAACTCACTACCAGGAGCCATCAAGAGGTGACTCAAAGAGTCATCAACATGAAATCTAACAAGCCTTGGGGAACCACAGGGAAAAGGAATGGGCTGGCATAGGGCTTAGGTCATAGCAATATTGGCAGAGTAGAAGGGGACAACCAGAAGGGTGAGCACCATCAATTCTTAGCAAAAAATAGCTCGGTTAATTTGGGATTTCATCAACGGGCTTGCAATCTGGACATATGTCTATAAACAGTCAGATGGCAGAGCAGGAAACCTTCATCAGCATTCATCACATTTCAGCCTCTGCTGATAAAGGCAGCTGTGGCAATGTCATACCTTGTTGTTCCTCCAAGGTGTTCTGCTTTTTTCTTCTAAACTGCATTAGATGAGATTAACAAAACACACATTAAATGGTGTCAGAACTGGCCCCTTGACAGAACTTGAAACGTGTCTGTAAAGGGATGGGGTTGTAAACCTTTTCTTAACAGACAAGGCTGAATGTGGACAGCCATGGAGAAGCAGATAGAAGCAAGTCCAGGCGTGGAGGATTAAAGTGTTCAAAGCCTGGAGGCAGGCTCAGGAAGAGGGCCTGGGGAGGAGGCACTGAAAGGCAGTGCAGAAAGATTTTAAGGGGACTGAGAAGCAGATGGGGTTTGCAGCAGAAGTTCAAAGGTCTGTGGGATGGGAAATGTACTAGACTGATATATAGGTACATCCACAGTAGGAGAGAGAGTCAAGAGGATATCAATCTAGGAGACAAATACCCTGACAGAAGCTATTTCACCCCTAAAGGGTGAGAGGCTGCCTTGAACTGCAGCAAGCTGGGGATAGATGAGTGCCAGCCAAGCTGATGTGCCAGAAGAGGCTGACAAAGATCGTGGGGCATCCAAAACAAAGAAAGGTCTCACAGAAAGGACTCCTTCTTGCCTTAGTAGACAGCAGGCAAGGGCTGCTGGGAGGTGATGGGTGAATTCTGCTGGTCATACACCAGGGGCTGGGGAACTCACAGAACGCCAGAGATTAGCTGCACACATGTCAGCATAAGGATTTAGGAACATAACCTTATTCATCAAAGAGAAGGCTGAAAGGGATCATTACCTATGGGTATTTACTTAGGGAAAAGCTGTCTGATAGTGAGGCAGAGAAGGGGAGGTTCTTCAGCTGCGCTGATAATGAGAACAAGACATGATAGGTGGAAGATAGAACTAGATTAATTTGGTCTTTGAAGTGGACACCAACTCACTGCTATGAAGGTAATTAAATATTGGAAAAGCTTATCAGGGAAGCTGCCAAGTCACCAGGGCTTCCTATGTTGAAATAAAGATTAGATATCTACAAAAGGAGATGCTCTAATCCAGTTTCTGGGAAAAGTCTGTTTTCTGTATACATAAGGTCAGATAAGATGATCCTTGTGGTGCCTTTTGACAGTGCAGTCTGTGAATTCAGGAAGCATAAATTCCCCTGTGGAAGGAGCCATCTTCACATCTTCATCTGGTACATGACGTGTCAGGCCAATCAAGGGGAAACACATAACACAGGCTGAGATCCCAGCTCATAAAGCTGAGAACATACAGCCAGTGCTGGGGAAGAGAGCTCAGAAATTCCTGGCTCTTTTCCCATTAGCCTACTGCAAGACAGATAAGCCTCCACATTTCTTCAAACATCATACAATTGCAGAACTACTTAGAAGGGGTTGGTTTTGCCTGGTAAATCTATTGCAACAGCAATAAAGAGATGCAGTCTGACTGTGCTGAATTGATAAAGGCAGGAAAGGGTCCTCTACCTCAAAAGTTAAAATATTGATGAGGATATGAGAAAAAAGGACTCACTTTCCACTTGGTAGGAACAGCACCAAAACACAGTCCACATGGAATCAGCAGTGGTTGCCACACAGGGTGACATTAACACGTGAGACATTGGAGGTGAGATGAACTCCAAAGAGCCAGAGGAGGCCCAGACTCAGGAGATAGTTATTTTTCTAAGGCAAAGGAAATTTCAGAGAGGCTGAAACTGCCCACAAAACCAGGTTGCTCTGTGGTCTTCTACACTGTCTGACTGGAGAGGATGCTAAAAAATCCCAATTCAGCCAAGTCACAGATGAAGTGGGGTAGCCAGAAGCCCAGACTGTTTTTCCCCTTTTTTTTTTTTTTTTTGTTTTTGTTTTTGTGGGTTTTTTCTTGTTTTTTGTTTTGTTTTTTTGTTTATTTGTTTCTTTTAATGATATATCTCTGAGAGGAAAAAAAAAAGGCAGGGGGAAGGTAAAACATAAGACATGCTAAGCAATGCAAATTAAAGCCAAATTGTTTCATTATGGACAGAAAGTGAATACCAAGCATTACGCCACAATGAAGTCACTTTCAGTGGTTTCTATTATTTGGTAGATTTTTTTAATCATATCACCAAAACCCCCTTGGAAGACCCCTCTTGCTTCAAACAGAAAGGAATTTTTATTTTATCTTTTTGATATCAGTCAGTGAAGCACAAAATCCAATTTCAGTTCAGGTTTCTTAGATAGCCCTGGGCACTGGCTGGCAGAGGCCCCTCTTCACTACACATCCCTGTGGAAGCAGGAGCAGAGAGGGGAACACACACCTAGTGAACACACACACTCCTACTCACTGCAGGAGTGGGTTTGCAAGGGGCAAATCAGGCAGGGTTAAAACCTTTCCCTCCTCTTCTGCTGTCTCAGGTCCCTGCTCCCAACGGGAACAGGATTCTTTTAACCCTCTTCTGCATGATTCCACACAGATCTTTCTCCATGGGCTGAACCTGCTGCCAGTGACAGCACAAAAGGGACTCTGTGTTTGTCAAGGGCTGACCAGGACAGATCCCCAGGGGTGGGCCAGTGGCAGCAAAGGACAAATAAGAAAACGTATTGGCCAGATCAAAAGTTCCCCCCTTCCCCCCAAAAAATGCACAGGAAGAGGATAAGTGCTGTTTCCCAGAGTGATTCCTTGACTCCAGACACATTCCTGGATTCTGACCAGTTTCCCATGGGATTTATGTGACTTTGTCACATTGCCATGGTTCTTCAGCAAAGAATTACTCACTGCATGAACAACTACCTGTGTATGAGAGAGAGAACAGTAATGAAGAGAGAGGAAGGAAGGAAGGATTCCAGGAAGGATTCCAGGAAGGATTGGAGGAAAGAAAGGAGGAAAGGAAGGAAAGGAAGGAAAGGAAGGAAAGGAAGGAAAGGAAGGAAAGGAAGGAGGAAAAGAAGGAAAGGAAGGAAAGGAAGGAAAGGAAGGAAGGAAAGGAAGGAAGGAAAGGAAGGAAAGGAAGGAAGGAAGGAAGGAAGGAAGGAAGGAAGGAAGGAAGGAAGGAAGGAAGGAAGGAAGGAAGGAAGGAAGGAAGGAAGGAAGGAAGGGAGGAAGGAAGGGAGGAAGGGAGGAAGAGAGAGAGAGAGAAAGAGAGAGAGAGAGAGAAAGAAAGAAAGAAAGAAAGAAAGAAAGAAAGAAAGAAAGAAAGAAAGAAAGAAAGAAAGAAAGAAAGAAAGAAAGAAAGAAAGAAAGAAAGAAAGAAAGAAAGAAAGAAAGAAAGAAAGAAAGAAAGAAAGAAAGAAAGAAAGAAAGAAAGAAAGAAAGAAAGAAAGAAAGAAAGAAAGAAAGAAAGAAAGAAAGAAAGAAAGAAAGAAAGAAAGAAAGAAAGAAAGAAAGAAAGAAAGAAAGAAAGAAAGAAAGAAAGAAAGAAAGAAAGAAAGAAAAGCCCCTGTCACTCTCTCTCTGTCCAGGGCTCTCTGCCACAGCAGAGATGGAATTACAGTGCTGGAGGAAACTCAGTGAAATAATGATTACCCTTTGGATTTAATTAGCACATAGCTGAGGCGCTGTTGAACAAGCATGTCTGTACATCAAAACATTCCTCGTGGCGCCGGGGAGCTCAGACCCAAACCACTCATGCCTGCCGGGCTCAAACCAGGAATGGAGGGCAGAGAACTGGCTGTTTGCTCCCTGCCCATGGTGCCAAGCCAGGCCAGGGCACGTGCCTCACCAAGGACGTGGGGTCAGGGGTGGCCCTTCAGCCTCCAGATGGGTCTGTGGCTGGAGAACCATGGCTGATCCTCCAGGAGCACTTTGTCATGCTGTGCACTGCACTAACTTACCAAGGGTGCCATGCCCACTCCCAAAAGACTGGGTGCTGCTGAAGGGAAGACCATCTCATGTTGGGGCTTCATGTCCCCCATCCTTCAAGGTATAGTTCCCCCAGAGAGATAAAGTCCCTCCCCTCCCTGCCCCGGGGCCAAAAAGCCACCTGTTATTGACACTTCACGGGGAATGAATAAGTAGGGAAGTATTTCCATGAGAGAACCATCTCTGAGACATCCAACCTTCTCCAGCAACAGAGTGGGAAAAGGACAAAGGAGAGGGCTGGGAGAATGCCTCAGACATGGAGCAGGACTGTAATAGAGGCTCAGGAGGTGGTTACAAACTCACCTCCTGTCTGAGCATCCTTCTATGATTTGATTCTAAGAAAAGCACTACTAGGAAAGCTGATTTCCCTCTTCTTTTGGCCAGGCTTTGTTTCTGGTGCAGGACAAGAGCTCGAGTGAAGAGTGCTCAGGGAGGCTGAGAAAACCCAGCATGACCAGGGAGTTCACAAAAGCTTGATATCCTATGTTTCCAAAGCCAGTATCTTCCTTTTCCCACTGGGGAAACAAAGGCAGAAAGCACAGAGCTAGGATCATCAAGCCCTCATAAGACTTCCCACTACAACAAACAGCATCAGGAATAAGATCCTGCCGGTTCATTCACAACAGACACCTTGCACACCTGTAATTATAAGGGCCAGTAATGGGAAAATTTGGAGGTGAGTAAATTAAGGCAGGATTGATTCACTTGAAGAGAGAATACAAATACTCAGAGGGACTGGCAGATCTTGGTTTTCTCAGCAAGGTTGCTGAGACCAAGAGGAGAAACATAGCTCTTTCAATTTTAATTAACTTTTTCATTTTAAAAGATTTCATGCTATTAGCTATACTTACACCAAGAGCTCCTGCTCATCCACAGTCAGGGATATTTTAGAAATTGTTCCTTTCAGACCTCTGGAACAGGAGCTCAGCACTTGACCACTTCTATCCTGATTTTCTGTCCAGTCCCTGTGTCATAGAATCACAGAATCATGGAATGGTTTGGGTTGCAAGGGACCCTAAAGATAATCTAGTTCCAATACCTCTGCCATGTGCAGGAACACCTTCCACTAGACCAGGTCACTCAGGGCCTGATTCAGCCTGGCCTTGAACATTTCTGGGGATGGGGCTTCTTCCTTTTTATTAGAGTTGCATTTGCCCTGCTTGTAAATGCAGGTAAATCCTGCAGGTATTTATGGTGATTTGGGCAGCAGTGTGCAAGCACCATCCCCTAAATCCAAAATTTCCCTGCTCATCCTTCCATCACCTGGACATACTTGTTGTGCTTGGCACGGATAATTACAGTATAAATTATGCTGCTCAGCTACATGTGCAGCCCCTGAGATCCTCACACCACGATCACAACACCAAACAAAATTAATAGGACCCTAAAACTACTTCTTCATCCCTCTTACCCCAAGGATTTCTTTAGGATACACAGAAAAGGAATGTTTCCCACAGCTGGTTACCAGGGGGCTTGCAGTAACAAGATACACACTATTAGGTCTAAATGAATAACATTGCTGGCTACAGGGTCTGCTGAGTACTGGCAGCTGATCTCAGATGGTATGTAGCTGTGGTCTTAGGAAAGACCATTAAAAAAGTGTGAAAAAAATTACAGCTAATTGTACTGTCATAACATTAGCGCTGTAATTTCCAAACACGTAAAACTAAAGGCTATTGTCACTTCTGGCAGCATTCAGCATCATCAGACAGGGCTGAAATGTCCAAATTTTCCCATTTAATGGGGCTCTGTGGAGTGTTTTTCATAGCCTGGCCAAGCATGACTCTTCTGCTGGCTTGAAACAGCAAGGGGCCAAGTGTGATTTCTTGGTTTTTGTTGCCAGGGAAGATATGCAGCCTTACCAGAGGGAAGACAGCCATACTCAGCTCCAGAGAGATTAAATGAGCCAAAGTTACTGACTTTTTGGTAAGTGGGAAACTAACAGATTAAGGAACTCACTCCATTGTCCTCTCACCTGCATGTCCAAGAGACCAGCCAGTCTCTATTAAACCCTTCTGTGTACAGATGATTTTTGCTCTGTCCCATGGTCTGTAAGCAGAGGAGCTGGAGCTGGAGCTGTTTCTCCTCTTTCAGCCAAGAGAAGGATTTTATTCCTTTAAAACAAACAGCTGTCTGCCTTATTTTCCAGCCTTCCATGCTCCCCCTTTTAGAATAAATAGGAATCCACCCTTGTCCAAGATGAATCTCAATAAGCCACTCCTAATCAGAAATGTGTTCAAGAGAAAAGAGGAGGCATTATCTTCCTCGTAAATCATTTGCAATGAAAGGGGTGGGGAGGCTAACAATTTTAAATTGATACTTTGGCTTTTCCTTTACTGAGAACGAGGAGGTAATTACATTGACCTTGGAGATCACATTATTCTCCTTGAGCCAGAAGAAAGAAGATATGAAGGATTGCCCCAGCTCTTCCTAAGCAAGGGGTGAAGTTCCTGAAGACTGACATGTTCAATAGCTAAATAGGTATTTAATAATAGGTAATATCTAAATGGGGCATTTGCTGTGCTGTCTGACTCATTTGCTACCTTCTAAGTAAACCATAGAGCCATAGAATATGATGAGCATGAACGGGACTGCAAGAATCAGCAAATTCAACTCCTGTCCCTGCACAGGACACCCCAAGAATCACACCATGTGCCTGAGAGCATTGTTCAAATGCTTCTTGAACTCTTGCAGGAAAGTGTTCTTGTGCCTGGTTTTCCTTGTCTTTTATTTTATGGATAGGTTAGGGCCCTTGGGTTTGATTACCATTCCTTCTTGTGGAGGCAAATGCAATGGATTGGAGATAGGGATTTGAGCTGTCTTTGCACTCAGAATTTTATCCATAAGCCAGTGGGCCTTGGTGAGAGCTGCACAGTGCAGAGGCACAGGAGTTATGCCCTCAAACCAAGACAGTCATAGAAAGCAGCCTTCTGTGTTTTGTCAATGGAGCAAAGTAGAGAAGTCCTCAAGGTTCACCTCTGAGCCTGATCCAACACCTCATGTAATCCCAAAGCTGAGTTACACCAAGCAGAAGTCTTTCTGATTTAGAACCACTCAGTTATTTGAGAAGACATCTTGCTATGACTGTCGAGGCTCTCTATATCATGAGGCAGCTGAGGAGGTTGGACCAAAAATAGAGACAGTTCAGGAGCTGGGACAAGAAGCAATGGCAGAAGGAAGGGATTTGTTTTATCATATGTGGGTATCCCCATTCAAGCTGGCAGCCCAGACTCAAGGGAGGAGACTGCTCTGTGTGAATTAGTTCATTCAGGGTTGAAGATCTGAAGAGAGAGGATCATACCAGAGAAGTATTTCTTTCCTTCCACTGATTATTAAGGAAAGCCATGGTGACCAGCTCCATGATGATCCAGAGAGATGAATCAAGTCCCACCATGGGGCTGTTCAGAGAAACAATTTCTATCAGAGCAAGTGCAACAAGAAATTACTCCCATTGTCCTTCAGATTCCAAATAGTTCCCAGACTTTTCACTGTTCTACCTCGTTTTCCATGTGGAGAAAAGGCACAGGCAAAGATGGAAATGGGAAAAAAGCTATGGACAAAGCCAATCTGTTCTCTCCCTAATTGGTGTCTTTGCCAACAGCTACCAAAGGTGGGTGACTGGAGACAGAAAAATTTAAGAAATGAAGGAAAACTGTACAGAATCTCACTGTATGATTGACTGTTTCAGAGACTGATGCTCTGGGCAGGTTCTGTCAGACATGTGTCTTAAAGGTTAGGACTGAAATTCTCCTCCAGAAGAGCTAATTTGCAATTTGTCACACTGAGTTCTGCTCTTTCCCCTATCACCTGGAAACGGAGACACACGTCAGCAAGATCTGTCACCTCTGCTCATTAAAATAGCATCCAAATGAATTGGAATAGTTGGGCAGCAGTAAGGTCATATGGTAAAAGGCACAGGCTCTGATGGAAGCAGTACCTGCTACAGGAGGGTAGAGCAGGGTCACACACAAGCTTGAATAATAGATAACATGAGCTACAAGAAAGTCTGCTGTTAAAGGTATGTGAGAAGAAGTAGATCCTTGCTCTTCTGCCATTTATTTTTTTCTCCCAGGTTGCCCCATTTATGCCAGAAACTTCCTAGAGAAAAATCCAGTTCGGTCTGGTACAGACAGATGCTATGATGGTCCACACAACATTTGAGCTGTGTCTAAATTTGCCTGCTGACCCCTCATATCTCCATCCAAACAAATTAACTCCTTGCTTGGCAACATCCCAGTGAGAACCACTGTTTGGTATAAATAAAGCCCAAAGGAAGTTGTTTAAGAACTGGAAAGGGGAAGTTAAACAAAACTATGCCATTTGAGGCTTGTGAAGGAGATTGTGGGTTCGATGGGATAAGGAGCTGCTGTTCTGCAGTGTAAGTGGAAGAGAAGACTTGGCTCTGTGGGAATGTGAGCTTGCCACTTTTGCTTTTCATTCACACCAATCAAAGCTCAAAGATCTTGCTGTGGGAAGATCTCCACTGCCAGCTGTCTAAATACTGAACACTGAAGACCAAGTTAAGACTGTGCTCAGGTCTTTGTCCAAAATACGATCTCTGAGAGGTCTACAGAAGAAAGAGGGGGCAGAAAAACTGTGATTAGCTAAAGTGTAGGAGCCTGGAGCAGAGAGAACCATAAGCACACAACCAGCTTGTTCATACTGTACAGCTTCCTTCCTTCTGGGCTGGACAATTCCAAAGAATGGCCTTGCTGAACCTGGCCGTAGGCCAAGGTAATTTAATTGATTGTTAACACAATTGCAACTGTTAGCAGGAGGCCTTTTCTGGTCTCCCTGAAGGTCCTATGGCTCTCACCCATCTTCACCTACCTACTGCTGCATCTGGGTGGTCACACCAGCCTGCAGCCCCCCATCCAGAGGTCTCTTGCAGCAGAGCTTGGAACAAGGGAAAGTTCCCATAAACCTTCGTGTTTGCAAGTGTTTCATTGATCAGGCTTTGTCCTAACAGGAAAAGAGCCCAAATATGTGATGGAGTCGAACTGGGGGAGGTGGGATGTGAGCAACAGAACAGAACAAGGCTCAGGAGTTTTAAGAGAGGAGCAGAAATAGGGTGTGCAAATGTGTGGTTTGTGTATGGTAGGTGGGAAAGGTTTATGTGGAAGAGAAGAGTGAGAGCAAACACATGGCTGTGGGAAGGAACAGCATTAGAAGCACGTATTTGAAGGAAAGCAATCCCCAAACACCATCCCAATCGGTTTCACACAAATTTCTCCTCACACTTGTTAAAAGGGAGCTGCCCTCCAGCATGTGGTGGCAACCAGCCACTTACACTGAATTTGTTCAGCAAGCCACCAAACAACTCCCCCAGGGAGGACAATCATTGTGGATCTAATTAAAGCTTGTCACGCTGCTCTGCTCTGCTGACCAGTCTCTGTGCGAATGAGATGACCTCCATTAATTTTATCTGACAATGATCATTGCATCAGGGCCAAATCCCTACATGGGACCTGACACCCGCCAAGAGATGGACAAAACAGCCAGAGCTCTGGAGGGGCAGGAGGGAAGAGGGACATGGAAACCCCAGTTATGCACTGGAAGGGTCTGGCTGTCCCCTGTCCCAATGGACTGAGGATACTCCCTGATGCCACATTGGTGAGACAGTAGCTGTCAGAGCAGAGCAGGCAGAAATGTCTGGAAAACTGGGCCTCCTCTGCACAAAAGCATCATCAGCCCTCTTCTAGGAGCATGGGACCAGCTCACGCTGTCATTCACCTCCACCAGAGCAGTCTGTCAGAGAGTAGGTGGTTATTATTAAATGACAAATCTACTTGGATGTGGAACAAAAATCTAAAGGTATTACCTACAGTTTGTTAATAATCACTGGGCAGATGTTTCTACCTCCCTACCAGCTTTGGGAAAGGATTTTGAGGCAGATCCTCTCCATCCATGCTCCAGGGCCCCAAGGAGTACAGCTGTGCTCCTGTACCTATCCTCTGCACAGGGTTGTGTCAGGACTCAGTGCTGTACTAGCCATGTCCTGGCGACAGCTTGGAGCACCAGGAAAACAGCAAAAGGCTGGCCTAGGAAGAGCTGTCCAGCATGACAGAGAGAGAAAGAGACACTGTGCTACAGCCCTGCATCTCTGCTTGTGCTCCCTGATGGTCAGCAGATGGGGGGTGAATATCACTGCCCTCATCTGCCTATTGGGAATGGTTCCTGCCCCATGTTATCCCTTGAAACCTGCTCAGAAACTGAGCACAGATGTGATACTTGATACTAGATACTTGAATGGTGCCCCAAACCCCAGAGAAAGCCCTGACACTAGTTAATTGATTAACATGGAAAAATTGGACCAGATCTTTGATCAAATTGTCCTTCATAAGATCTCTGAAGGAATGAGGACTTCGAGAATGAGAGAGCAATCTCATTAACCAATGTAATTTATTAGTAGCGTTTAAATAATCACTCTGAAGACACAAACACCCCTTAGGAACATCAAAGAACTGGGAAACTGCTATGCATCTTCGGGTGGCAAACATGGGTCTGGGTGACCTCTGGGAATTTGATAGTTCTGTAATGCATCTAAGGTTGAATCAGTGTGATTGACTTTAAACTGCTGTAAATTTGCAGGTAAATAACCAGGAACACACACACACACACCAAAACCACACACATTTCTCTGTGTGGCAGCAAGAACCTCTAAGAGCACCTGACAATATGAGATCTCAGCTTGTTATTCTGTTGTCAGAATCTAATTCCCTTTTTAATATACAAACTTTTAAAATAATTTTTTGTAGCCACAATGTGAAGCCCATGTAAGTCAGGATCATCCTCCACACCAGAATCCACAACTCTCTCCAATCAAAACAAAAATATGCACTGTCAAAATCCAACATTCGTACTAGCATGAGCAGTTAATCAGCACTTATGTCCCTGTGATTAATTTAACAAGTGTCTGTTGTACTGCAAACATTTCACTTGCTCTGGTTCCTCTCTGTTTGCAAAGTACTGTTTGTGGAGGAGCTGGGCACGAAGTCACTTGACTGTAGCAAGAGTTTTCTGACTGAGTCAACCAATCTGAGATGATCCTTATGCAGCTGTACAAATCCAGGTATTTGCGAGGCAGAGAAACAAATCCAGGTATTTGTGAGGCAGAGAACAATGATTAGTGGGTGCTTTGATGCTTCTGAAAGGCATTTTAAGAAGACATGAAAAACCTGTTATTGAAGAAGGTTTCCTGAGAAGCCAGCTTCCAAGAAGGTAGACTTAAAGCTCATTCCTTGGTGATGGTGATAACCAAGACAGAAGACACCCAAGCTGAGTGTTTGATATGAAAACAAGTAAACAATAATCAAAGGAAAGAATTTGTGAGGGAGGCAGAGGGTTGTTTTGTTGCTTTCAGGCTGCTGACTAGGAGATGGTCTCAGGCAGGAGATTCAGGGTTGCCACATTTTTAGTGTAAAGACTGACTCTGTTCAGTATCACCTTTTCTAGTAGCACCACTGAATTTCTGTTTGTGCCTCTGAATATGAGGAATCTGGTTGTTTTTCCTTAGGCTACATTTTCTTCCCCCAGCACTTCTGCATTGTTTATTGCACTAATTGTCTCCTGTCAGGCAATTTGATTCTAACATTGATGATGTGCTACATCACCTCAAAATAACTTTACCGAAAACTATGGACTGGATTCTTTGTTTAATGAGAGCAAGACCCCCAGTTAAGCCAATAGGTGTAGCTTTTGCCTTAGTGGTAAATCAACCAACTTACCCCACCTGCAGATCCAGCTATATGATTTTATATGAGGCACCAAGCCACAATACATCTGAACATCAGAACATCAAGGCCACTTAATACTGTCAGGTTTTATTATGGAAAAAAAGTTCTTTTGAGTTGGAATTGCAGCAAAGATATTCATGTTCTGATCTGACTCTCCAGCTCAATGTATTATCTCTGGAAAATAGAAAGATAATAATTCTATGTGTAAAGAATGTCTGTCAAACTGCCAGGGTTTGGAGGTTCTTTTTTTTCCCTTTTAATTACTGGAAAGTAAGATGGGGAGCTGGTTCTCTACCTAAGAACTGGAGCTAAAAGCATTTCATAATGAGAAATAACTTAAGCAAACATCTTTCCCCTATCTCTCACAGTTCTTTAGGCTTGTTTTGATTTATTTTTCTTCTTAAGACCGAATTCTATATAGTTAATAAGCAGAGTGATAAAAAGAAAGCAATGCTCCGTCTCCAAACTGATGTATTTCTGCTCTGAGCACAATTTTACTAGCATATCCCTTAAGGTCTCACTCAACTTCTCTCCCCGTTTTTTATTTCCTTTGGTGGTTGCACATCAAACAAAAGGGAGAAAAAAGAAAATCAGGCTGAAAGGTGGGATGTCAGATGTGAAGAGGTAGAGAAGGAAAGGTACATGATATGGTCCCTGTAGACAGACTGAGGGAGAGGCAGCAGGGGTCTGCAATTGGCATTGGTTTGACAGTATAAGAATTTCACAGTCACTGCATTTACCTCCTATCCCAGTTCAGTCCCAGTGTTTAAGATCTCAACCTGCCATGACTCTGCCCTTGGGTTGAAGGGGCATTTTATATCATTATTGATGCTATTGATCGAGCCTTGCACATTTCAGCTTTGAGTTCCTCTGTATTATCAGTGCTTGCAAGAATAATACTTCCCCTAGGAGCAGGAAAAACTTCCAGACTTAAAGGGATGAGCTCCTACATGGTGTGAGGAGATCACCCCAATTTGCTCCTCTATATGTCTACCATGAAGGTGCCCAAAAAGTAGTTATTGGTTTCAGAGCACATGAGCTAGGATCCTCTACGTGAGGACTTAGACTCCTTCTTTGCTATAGCTTTCCACACCCAAATAAACAAGCAGCCACAGATGTCATGTTCCTAATGCCTGAAGACACAAGCACAAGGTCACATTACACTGTCTTGAGATACTGCTCATCAGCAGCTTGTAGATAATGAGAGGTAATCTAGTTTAGGCTCATCCTCTCCACTTGTGATCTAAACTAAGACCAATAATAGTGCTTTTGCCCGGCAATGAGTTTACATCCAAGAAATTGCTGTGGCTCAGCTGATTTGTTGTAATCTGCTCATGCAACAAGCACCAACCATTTCCGAGGCTGCTGTAACAGCTTGCTCCAAGGACAGCAGTTACAGCTTGGCAGTGAGACCACTTAGCTTTAAAGCAAAGGCTCCTTAAAGAGCACCACTGCCTTTAAGGCTGGAAGCAATAGGCTCTTGATTTAAGGCTGGAAGCAATAGGCTCTTGACCTCCATTTGGTTCAACAGCCATTGCTGAGAAGAAATAGGACTCTGCAGCAGGGATGTTTATAAAGCAGGGGGTAACACGTGGAAATGTCACCCCTAGTTTAATTCAGACCATAAAACCAGCAGATTCCTGCTTGCATTTTTCTGAGCAGGCATTCCTGACTCAAGCAAATTAATGAGTTCCATGTAGTTCTCCTGCATATTCCACTGTCCTATGGCATTAAAAAAAACTAAAATAACTATGTTGGGTGGTTGGTTTTTTGCAATCTATGATATTTCCTTTATCTTAGATTTCACCAAAAGTTTCCATTTGTTCAGCCTCTTAAACCCACCAAAGGGAGACATTTGAAAATGCTGTTGTGCCTTGCAGAGCTCAGTCACAATGGATTTCACAGGCCATGCTGCCCCTATAAAAGAGGAATGGGATTTGGTCTCACAAGGCCTTGCTGAAATACATCAGTTTAATTAGGTAATATTTTGCAAAGGTGAAAAATATTCTGCATACAAAGTAGAAATGACCAAAACTTGCCTCATTAATGTTGATTCACTGTAGCCAGCACACAGTGAGTACAGGCTGGAGCCCCCTGATGAATGGCACTCCCTTCATGCCAACATACTCTGCATCCATAACGGCTGAACAAGGCTCATTTTATGGGAGCAGTGGTGTGGAGAGGAGGCAGGACCATGGGCACACAACCTGTACATGGACCAACACCTGTGCAACCCCAGAGGCTGGAGCTTGGGTCATCTCTGAGGGGATGGTGCTTCCCACTCACTGCTTCCAAACCCTTCCTGGATTCTGCTCTGGGAATCAGGCAAGAATGGCAAACGAAGGGAAGGGAAAAGTCTGGGATCAAAATTGGGGATTGTCTTCAGTGAGGTCTCAGCTGCCCTTTTATTGCCACTGGTCTCAGATAAAGCTTTTCCCTAGATCAGGTATCTCCAATCACGCTGTCAGCCTTGGCCCCTGGTTCAGGAATGGCACATGACCCACAGCACCTTTCAGCAGCAGACACAGGTCACAAGGGGACGACACAACCCCACCCCACACATGCTTCTCCCAAATGCACAAATCAGTGTGTCCTGGGTATACACCTGGAATGACAGGGAGAACCAACATCATGGAATCTGAATCCTAAGGAGGATAGGGTTTGCTGTCATCAACTGACTTTGATGCATATGTCAGGACAGCCCAGAAGAGGACATGTCTGACAGAGGTGTTTGACCTGTACCAGACAAATTCCTTCATGGAACTACAGACTCAGGTGCAACAGTTGAGATGGCTACTCAATGTTCCTACTCTCCATCAGCCCTTTGGGGAGGTCCCATGGACTCACCAACATCAGTAGACCAGATGATTAAACTGCTCTTGTATACTACACAGGGGTGTCACCTGCAGAGACACCACCCAGGACCTCTGGGGCTGATTGTTGTGCTAAAACTGATTTTTGTCTACATTTTTAAATACGTGGGAGAAAATCCTCTTGCTGCTTCGGCACATGAGGCTTGGTGAAGTTTTAGTGGGGATGTGTCTCAATCCTTTAAAACTGGCATAGCCAATCCAAGTCAGCAAGGGGTTGTCTCATTTTATTTAGAGCCACGATACATCACTTGACTTATCCTACGGCAGGCACCTAAAATGGATTGGGAAATTACATTAGCAGTGGCCATTTCTTTTCTGTGACTAAAAATGGGAGCTGAGGGTGGCTCAATCAAATGGAGGGGAGATGTTTGCATTTAGATGTGTGAAGGAAAATTAAGTTAATCCTACCCAGTGATGGATGTGGCCTCCATATAACTGCACGAGGATGCAGGAAAAGGAGACTCTTGTATTGTATGTGTACATCAGAGAAAAAGGTGGAGATTGTGTTAAGAAAGCAGAGGAAGAAGAAGGAAAGAAGAAAAGAGCAAAGCCCCTGCTCTAGGTGATCCAATGAGCCAATGGATCATTTTTGGAGCCCTTTACCATTCAAATTATTGCATCTGAAATTCAGTCTTAATAACAACCAGGGGATCTTTATGACCCTTAATCAGTGGTTACTTATTTATTTATTGTATGAAATAGTGTCACCTTCTGCTGCAGCACAGAAGGAAATGTCTCTATTGCAAACTGGTTTGCTGGGTATCAGTTTTCCTCCCTTCTTTCTCCTGAATTTAATTCAGCAAGAGACATCCCGAATAAAGACCTGCACAAGCCTTGAGGACAACTGAAATAAGCAAAGAACTGTACTCTCCTCTCAGTACCAAAGTTCATCATACTCAGAAAAACAAAACTCGAGGGCCATTTTTCCCCAGGGACTGAGTGTGATCTGAAAGACTGGATCCTTCACAAACCCAAGGGTGAGTAAATGCCAGGCCATTCTGACAAAGAAATCCTTAGTAGTAAAATAAAATCTTCCCTGAGCAAAATGTTCCCTAGGAAAGAACCACTCATTTTCAGTCTAGTGGTACCTTTTGTTTTGTTTTCTTTTTGGGTTTTGTTTTGAGTTGTTTTTGGCTTTTTGGGGTTTTTTTTGTTTTGTTTTGTTTGGGTTTCTTTGGTTTTTTTGGGTTTTGGGGGTTTTTTGTTTGGTTGGTTTGGGTTTTTTGTTATATGTAATGGTAAAGAAGAATAAAAATAGGGAGAGCTTGGTGGCTGCACTTATAGTGAGAAGTTTCTGATCAGCTGTCTGTCTGATGATCTCTTCAAATGGATATGCCCTTTTGGAAAAAGCTACTTTTTCACTTATACCAAGGAATGAATCAGAACAGAAACTGCATTTTAAAACAAGTTCTTTGTAACTTCCTTCCTCTGGAGAGAAGGAAACCAAATTTTTTTGTGTAGGCAGTGATCTATAAACACAGAGACATCCAAAGCAGCAAACAACAAACCGAGCATCTCTAGTTTTCAGGCTCCACATATCACAGTCATGTGTTCAAAGATATCCACAAAAAAGAACAATTTTCCATCCTAGAAAAGAGCTCTCTTTCTGACCTGTTGGGAACCACGTGGTGCTGGCAGGCCAGCGAGGCCCTTTTCATCTCAAACATCTACGTTTCCATCTCTTTGCACATGTAATTTTGCACCTCATTGCTCCTAATTGAGTGGTTTTGAAAACCCACCCCGTAGAGCTATAATTCTCTGCCATGGCCACAGTGTCAGAAAAAATAAGTTCTCAGACACTTCTGCCTATAAATAATTCTGCTGCTGTGAGTTTATCCACAGGGAGTTGACAACTATCTCATTACTAGCATATTTCTCCCTTTGCAATCAAATTGTTTCTTCCCCCAGCTTCTTCCCAAAAAGCAAAGGTGGAGGATTGCAGGGCTTCCTAAACACCATTTTCAGTGTCTTCTTCCTCCCACGATGGATATCACAGCTGTCGTGGGAGGTGTCATCTCCAGGATGGGACTCAGCAGTGAGACTCATATTAACCTGAAATCTTTCACAGCAATTTTCTGGAGTGAAAGGAAGTCAGATCTAGGTCTAGTCACAAAGCCAAACTCCAGCTCGGGTAATTATATCCTGCTAACCCAAAGCCCCTCTTACAGTTTCAGCAGGACATGAGTCTTCTTGCTAGTACTCTGCTGTGGTTTATCTCAGAGACAGATGCATTTTGGTGAGGAAGATGATTTCTGTAGATCTGGCCATCAAAACCAGTTGTGAGTTTTGGAGCAAACACCATAATGTTTGTTTTTCTCAGGTGAGCATCAACAGCCTGGTTTCCAGCAAGGAAGAGTAGTTACTGAAATGGGAGCTTGGAGCAACAAATAATCCAAGTATTCATAGTAACTACTGAAGCGAACTCAGAAGCTGAAAGTGGGTAGATTTTGATTGGATATTAGAAAGAATTTCTTTACTGTGAGGGTGGTGAGGCACTGGCACAAGTTGTCCAGAGAAGTTTGTGGATGCTCCACCCCTGGGAGTGTTCAAGGTCAGATTGGATGGGACTCTGAGATCTAGTTGTCAGGATTGTGTCCCTGCAGATGGCAGGGGGGTTAAAACTAGACGATATTGAAGGTCCCTTCCAGACCAAACCACTCATTGAATCTATGATTCTCAGCTTCAAGGTCATAATATTTACTGTCTGACCCAAGCAACCATGCCCCAGGCACTGCAGGCAAACCTTCACCTCTTTCTGTCACTTCCCCACAAACTATCACCATGAAGCAAATAGTGCAGCACAGATTAAAAGGTTCTACACTGCTTTTGTGCCAAGTCATCAAGTACTTGCATGCTCTGGTTTCTACCACCTTTATATTCAGTCCATAATTAAACAGGCAAAGGACATAAATAGGTGACAGCTTAAAAGCACCATCTTACACTCTTTTCCTTGCTTTGTAAACACAGATCTTACTTCTCATATAAACTACAGAGCACAGCTATAACTCACTATCACTAGGCACTGCTGGTTTTTGCCTGAGTCCAGGGTATATTGTAATCAGCTGAAATGTTTTTAATTTTTTGCCTTGAAATTTGTCTTTTTAAGTCAAAGAAAGCAGCTTTGCCCATCCTGAGGATTGCTGGGTACATCTCTGAGCTGGAACAGAGTCCTGTCTTAACTGTGCTCAGGTCAAGGCAGTGCAAGAATTTTTATTCCAATATGATGTGAGCCACAGTTTGTTAAGAGTAAGTCAGAAGAAAGAACTAGTTCATCTTCTCCAGAACAGATCAGCTCTGATGAAATAAGTTAGTATGTTTGTCTTAGTTTGGACATCCCCCTACCAAGGAAAAATTCTGCTGATACAAAAGGCCCTGGCAGATGAAGGGATGGATGGATGGATGGATGGATGGAGCTGAAAGATGTCAAAGTGAACATCTATGAAACTTTGTCTTGCACATTTGGCTCTACAGAAGATTCAAGGTGCAGTGCCTGGAGTAGGAAAGCCCCGACTAACTAGGTGCTTCTGCCAAAGTGCTCCTGCCCTGGGATATAGGGCAGAAAAGCTAAATGTGGGATCTTTGAGCACCATCTGCTGGCACATTCCCCAGGAAAGGAGCTGGAGCGGGATCGGAGATTTCATCATGGCCAGGTCTGGGAGCAGAAAAAGGCTGCTGAAGGGACCCCATGATCTCCTTTGAGCTTCCATGGGGGAACAGAACAAGGGATTCCAGGATTTAGATATCTAAATTAGATGTCTACATGTGCTGTGTTGGCCTTTAGGTGCTTCATAGCAGCTCATTCTCCATAGGGCATTCTCAGTAATTACTTCAACCATCTTTTCTCTCCTTTGTTGCCTTTCCATGTATCTTCCACCTGTATCCTCTTTTAAAAATCACAACCCCACAGGCCATAGGCCTTGAACAGCAGCTTGGCTCTTAAATCCTGAAATAGTCTCCTTTGGGGCAGATCAGATAGGAGAGATCTGTATAGGGGATTCTTGGCTGCTGGATCCCATCTTGTCCCCAGTTGTGGTTCTCACCTCTTTCACCACACCTCCAGGACAGAGGTCCAGCAACACCTTACAGCTGAGCTGTATGGTCAAAATTTTATTCTCTGTAAACTCATAGAATCACGGAATATCCTGAGTTGAAACGAACCACAAGAATCATCAAGTCTGACTCTTGGCCCTATACACGACAACCCCAAGATCACACCCTGTGCCTGAGAGCATTAACCAAGCACTTGTCAAACTCGGTCAGGCTTGGTGCCATGACCACTCCCCTGAGGAGCTGTTCCAATGCCCAAACACCCTCTGGATGAAGAACCTTTTCCTAATATCCAACCTAAACTTCCCCTGACACAGCTTCATGCCATTCCCTCTGGTCCCATCATTGGTCACCAGAGAGAAGAGGTCAATGTAACTAGAAAGGATATCTTTGTCCATGAGGACCAGTATTATCTTTTCTTTCATAAGTCCTTTCCTTGCACCTATATGGGGACATGATGCTGGAGCATTTCTCATATTCTTGCAGAAAATAATGTTTTGCTGGAAGGAGGTAAACTATCTGCATATAATAGCAGAGCAGAAGTGACTGAGATGACAGTCAGAGATATGTAAGTGGCATATTGATTTTTATGTGCTGCAAATAGCAAGAGGCAGTCATCTTTTGATACGCTTGGATTAACAAAGAGCAGCATTTGGCACTGCTGCCACAAAGCAGAAGATGGGACCATAGTCTCTCAGACTTAGACACAAAGCAGGCTGAAGGAGTTAAATGCCTGCAGTCCCATGGAAAGCTGACTGTGAGGCATTCATCAAATATGAGTCACCAAATCATCCTCTGTTGAGCCTTTCAGTTTTCAGTTATCTCTGTCTACCATGAATCTAACACTGTGGGAAGGTGAGGAAGCAGTGCTAGAATTGGGGTGAGTCCCAGCTCTTGGGATTGTTCAATACGGGGGATTCTTAGTCTGAAGTTTTAAGCACATTTCAAACTGTCGTAGCTTGGGGGGAAAAAAAAGAAATTCAAGAATCTATCTCTTTCAGGGAAAAGAAAAAGGAAGAAAATTCCCAAATAGTTTATTTGCCCTAAACCAGAGAGGGATAATGAACAGCAGGAGGAATGCAGGGTAGGAACCACAGCCTCATCAGAGAATCACAAAAAATGGCTAGGGTTGGAAGCAATGTTTAGAGTACAACCTTGCTGCTGAAGCACCCAAGAAAAGAAAACTCTAGAGATGCAGAAGACATCTCAGGATGTGGAAGATGCCCTGAGATGCAGAAGATGCCAGGATTCAAAACCTGATGTCTGAGATAAACCAGCCCTACTCTAACCTATGCATGCTGCAGGATCCTCCTGCAATATGGATGAGACACTTGGAGTTCCAGCATTGAAACAAACGCCTCATACAATAGGAATCTATTTTCCCAGATACCAAGCAATAGGACATGAGTAAATGGTCTCCAGTTGTGCTAGGAGAGGTTGAGATTTGATATCAGGAACAATTTCTTCAGTGTAAGGGTTGTCAAGCATTAGAACAGGCTGCCCTAGGATGTGGTAGAGTTAGCATCCCTGGAGGGATTTAAAAGATGTGTCATGTAGCACTTGGACACATTGTTTAGTGCTGGGTTAACAGTTGGACTTGATGATCTTAGAGGTATTTTCTAACCTTAATTACTATGGAAATAATGATCCCCTGTGGCAGCTCCCTGTTAGCAACAGCATGTGCAGCAAAAGGAGGAAATTGCAGGGCATTGCTCTTAATTTTAGACACCCACATAGCACAGAACAGAAGCTTGTCTTAACTACATTTTCAAGAACTTTATGTAGGAACAAGTGCCCCTGCAAAGAAGCACAAAGACACAGGTGAGACGCAGGTGAGGTGACACAGGTGGAATTGGCAGTGCTATATTAGCAGTTGGAATGGATGACCTTAAAGGTATTTCACAAACTAAATGCTTCTATGATTCTATGATTTGTGTCCTCTTTTCAGACAGCAAGCACAGCTTAG
Organism: Sturnus vulgaris; assembly: GCF_052056855.1. Taxonomy (NCBI): domain Eukaryota; kingdom Metazoa; phylum Chordata; class Aves; order Passeriformes; family Sturnidae; genus Sturnus; species Sturnus vulgaris. Next base: position 34,108,665 of record NC_142244.1, read on the forward strand.
AAACTGCTTCAGCTTTAGAGCCAGACCTGTTAAGCACCACTCAGCACCGCTAAAATGAATGAAATCATGAGATAGGTATTAAATAGAGAGGAGGCAGGTTGGGATGTGATGCACAATGCTACCTTTTTGGTTTGTGCAGTGCTGTCCCACCTTTGAAAAAGTAGGTCTGCTCAGATGAGCAACCTGGTCTAATGGAAGGTGTTCCTGTCCATGGCTGAGGGGGTGGAATAAGATGATCTTTAAGGTCAATTCCAACTGAAACCATTCTGTCATTCTATGATTTAGGAGCACATTAACTTTTTAAAGGGGTCATTACAAACTGCAAGATAATCTATTTTCTTATCTTCTCAGAACCCCTATAGAATAAATCTTGCATCCTAGACTGCTGAAACAGGAGGTTTCCTGCCTGCTGGCAGCAATCTCCTTCCTCCCTCTCTCTCTCTTTCCTTGCCTCCCAGCCCAAGGTCCTTCTCTGCACTTTCAAATCAGGAGGTATGTCAGGCTTATGGAATCAAGCCCAAACTTTCCTGAGAAAACACACCAGAGTCAAAGGCATGTTTTGAAAATAAATAGCAAAGCTGGCAAGCAAGGGTGATGGAAGACGGAACCTGCATTGTTAGAAGCTGGTAGGAGTAAATCAAGGAGGGCTCTGCATAGCAGTTTCACACAGGACTCAGCCTCCTGCCAACAATATCTGGGTAATATTGCTCAAGGATCAAAAGAATGAGCATTGAGTCTTGGGAAGGGAAGAAATTAGAAGTGTCTGTCCTGGCCACTGCAATTACATGAGGAATAATAATAGAGTGAGAGAAATAAGAGTGGAGCAAGAGTTAAAAAATACAAGGAGAACCTGGGCAAGAGAAAAGCACATCAGAGTTATAAAAAGAGACAGAGAAGGGAATTTTATTCATGAGCTTTCCAAACACATTTGCCATTATCGCAGGCATGAGAATATTATTCTGCTGCTGTCAGGGGGCATGTGATGGGGCTCTAGCCATCAGAAAATCACTGCCAGCTGTCAGAGGGCCAAGCCATTAAGGGCCATGGGCCAACACCAATCACACTGTCAAGAAATACACTTGCTTGTCAAGGGATTAGCAGTCTGGCCTGCAAAGCCTTCAGAGAGCATTGGCTTCAAAACTGGATACAGTCATGTGAATAGCACGGTCCCTGACAATAGAAGCAGTGGGTAGAAATACTCCTTTTAAGCACAGGAGTATGGAGTAAAAGGAGGAAGGTGTTCAGCTGTTTCTGGTTGGCTCTGGTACATAAGGAGCTCTGGTAGTAGAGAGCATCTTTGATTTGACAGCATTTAAAAAAAAAAAAAGAAATTCATCCAGAAGCACTGCTTAGCCTTTGACCAAATGAGCTGATGCATGACAGTGACCTCTGAGTGCACTGCAGCATTCTTTGGGAAGACTGGCATGAGAGACCAGCAAATCTGTGCTGGAGTCTCACTGAATTTTATTCCTCTTTCATTCAGGCATCAGCACTACTCTAACCTATGACAGTTGCAACTCTTCATGAACAGGGCACCTGGTTTGGGCAGCAAAACTGATGCAGACAATTCGGTCCCCACCCTTGTTCAGCAGTGATCCCAGAGAAAAGCCAGTCCTAGAACTGGCAGGGCTTATTCTGTGAGTGCTTTTCTTACCTTACAGGTGATGAGCCTAGACTTGGCTTTTGACCTCTAGCCTGCAAAGAAGTCACTGTATCCATTTCTCTGAGACAGTCACACCCAAGGTTCTACCAGAAAGCCACAAAGCTATATTAATGTAGATCAGAGAAATCACACAGCATTCATGGAGGGTGCTCTACAGTTTGTGTTAAGCATATTGGGTCAAGTTTAAACCACACATAAGCATTGCCTAACTTTTAGGTCACACCTACCATGGCATTTGAACTCAACTGCTGAGTGATTCAGACTGTCCACAGCTGCCATGCTCAGCAGTTAGTGCAGGGAGAAATTGCCTGAGACAGGAATTCAGTAGTGTATCCTATTGACTTACCATTGCAGTCATAATGCTTTAACACAGGCAGAATTCAGTATATGATTCGTACCCATGATATAGCTTCATAGGTTATAATCAGGTAATTCACATCACCATTCAATAATTATGTCACACTTCTGGATGAACTTTTTCAGAAAAGTGTGTCATGATGGACCCACTCTCGCCCAAAGTTTTGATGTGACACACCTATGAATTTTGGTGCGTCATAGAATCAAAAAATCATTTAGGTTGGAAAAGACCTCCAAGATCATCGAGTCCAACCTTTAACCAAACATCACCATATCCACTAAACCATAGCACTACATGCCACATCCTGTGGTTTCTTGAATACTTCCAGGGATGGTGACGCAACCACATACCCTGGGGCAGCCCATTCCAATGTTTACCAGCCCTATCAGTGAAGATTCTTCCTGATGTCCAAAATGAACCTCCCCTGGCACAGCTTAAGGCTATGCCCTCTTGTCCTGTCACAAGTTGCCTGAGAGAAGGGGCTGACCCCCACCTGGCCACAACCTTTTTCAGGTAGCTGTAGAGAGCGTAAGTTCTTCCCTGAACCTCAGTTTCTCCAGACTGGACACTCCCAGCTCCCTCAGCCACACGACTCACTCTCTAGACCAAAGGTTCACTGCCCTTCTCTGGACATATTTCAGCATCTCAATGTCTTGTCCTGAGGGGTTCAGGACCGAACACAGGATCCGAGGTGCGCATAAGTTCACGAAGACAATCATTGCCCTGGTCCTGCTGGCCACACTATTTCTGATACAGTCCATGATGCCATTGGTCTTCTTGGCCACCCGGGCACATGTTGGGCCAGCTGGTTGTCAAATAGCATCTGCAAGTCCTTTTCCACTGGGCAGTTTTTCAGCCACTCTGCCCCCAGCCTGTAGCACTGCCAGGGGTTGTTGTGATCCAAGGGCAGGACCCAGCACTTGGCCTGGACCCATGGATCCAGCCTGTCCAGATCCCTCTGCAGAGCCTTCCTGCCCTCCAGAAGATCCACACTACCACCCAACTTGGTGCAATCTGTGAACTTACTGAGAATGTCCTTGTTCCCCTCACCCAGAACATCAACAAAGGTATTAAACAGGATTCTCCCCAATCCTTTCTCCTGCATTACTGAGGATCTCTTCTGCTCCCCATCTCTATCTACCAGGTCAGGGGGAAAGTTGTCCTAAAGATAATTCGCCTTACCGTTAAAGACTGAGGTGAAGAAGGTATTAGGTACCTCAGCATTATCCTCATTCTTGGTGACAATGTCCCTCCCTGCATTCAATAAAGAATGGACATTTTCCTTGGCCCTCCTTTTGTTGTCAATATTTTTATAAAAACATTTTTTATTACTTTCACAGCAGTGGCCAGATTGAATTCTAGCTGAGCTTTCGCTTTTCTAATTATCTTTCTACATGACCTAATGGCATTCTTGTACTCTTCCTGAGTAGCCTGCCCTTCTTCCAAAGGTCATATACTCTCCTTTTTTTCCCAGAGTTCCAGTGAAAGCTTCCTGTTCAGTCAGGTTGGTTTTCTTCCCCAGTTTAGACTGGATATCAGGAAAAATTTCTTCACCAAAATTATTGTCAAGCTTTGGATCAAGCTACCTTCTTCCATCATATGGTGTTCCATCACCATCCCTGGAAGGATTTAAAAGACATTGAGGTATGGGACTTAGGGACATGGTTTATTGGTGGCCTTGGTAGTACTGGGTTAGTGGTTGGGCCTGGTGATCCTAACAGGTCTTTTCCTTCCTAAATCATTCTATGATTCCATGACTCACTTCTGTGACATCAGCTCCACTTCTTGATAGCTGATGCCACAATAAAGTAGGGTCCTTGGTAGAAAAGCTCCATAAAATGTCCTTCTTTCCCTGTCTATTAATGAGCTGTCCTACTGAGGCAGCTCATCAACAATTTACTGTGGAAATGGAGAGACACAAGTTACCCCAGAAAAAAGTGGGAAGTGGAAACATATTATTGTATTTCTTTGTGTTTCCTTTCATCCCCCTTTAGTTAATAGGTCTGAAATATCCAAGCTATGCTAATAAAGTAAATTTGAATTGTCTGAGCAGGCTCTTCTATTAACAACTTGTTAAAGAAAAGAGTCTGGCTGAGGTGTAAGTTGATTAGCTCACTGGTAATTAACTGATACCCAGAAAAGTAACAAAGGATTTTGTCAAGTAAATAATGACTTGATCTTTCCTTTCCTCCTCCTTCCTGTAGTAAATGAAAGAAATATAACATTACATGAGCAGAATGTGCTTCATTTCCAGGCTAAATAGAAAAATTTGCATATGCTTGGGGTAAATATGCCATTTTCCTAGAGATCAAGGAAAAGAATAGCAGCTGCCTTCCCTACTGTTGGTGCAGTACAACTGAAGATATTTCAAAATTTTAATTTTTTTTAGATGTTTGACATTTTAATATATGTGCATCTGCTTACCACTGAGACTTTGCTTGTTCCTAGTGGTTTTCTCCTTTTGTTCCAGAGATTTTTTGGAGAGTAGCAATATAAGGAAATTGCTTTTTCTGTCCATGAGACTAAGTGACAAGCAGTGCACAATTGGATGGACAGGGTTTATAGAGTATGATAAATCACCTTTCATGTTCAGACACTAACTGATTCATTACACAAAATACAGGTAATGAATGGTTTATGCATGCTTTCTTCCTTCAACTGAAAGTTATAAGAAAAGGGGAAATACTGGCAACAGCTAATTATTCCAAATACATTCCTACTGCTGGTTTTTTAAAAAAAAGTTTCAGCCCTTCTCCCTCACAGGCCAGATTAGCCTGTCTTCCAGCCAGTTTCTTGCTTCTTGACAATATTTTTCCTTCAAAATTTGCTTTAAGTAATCTTTATATCATTGGGACTTCCATTTCTGCAGTAGGTGGTCACTGAGCTGTCCTTGACCAACCTCCAACTGATCATGAGAGCTGGGCAGGGACTTTTTACAGGGGCATGCAGTGATAGGACAAGGGGAGATGGTTTTAAACTGGAAGAGGGTAGGCTTAAATGGACAGTAAGAAGAAATTCTTTAATGTGAGGGTGGTGAGGCACTGTCACAGGTTGCCAGAGAAGCTGTGGATGCCCCATCCCTGGAAGTGTTCAAGGCCAGTGTGGAGGGGGCTTTGAGAAACCTAGTCTAGTGGAGGTGTTCCTGTCTCCCATTGCAGGGGTGTTGGAACAAGATGATCTTTAAGGTCCTTCCAATCGTAACCATTCTATGATTCTATGAGCCTGTGATCATACACTCAAATTGGCATGACTGGGAAGGACAGATACACACCAGCAGTTCACACCTGAAATCAGTGATACCCAAAAATTTAGCAGTGTGAATATAGATGGGAGAAGGCCTCAGCTTGAAAAGCCTTGGCAGGACAGGTTAGCAAACTGATGTTGACACCCTAAAGCTTGCTACTGATGGCCACCTGCCTGCACAAGGTAGGTGCTATCACCAGGAAATAGCTGCTTAATCCACCCAATGGCTTTGAACACTGTCAAGTCACATAAATCATGAATATAACAAAATATTTCCTGCAGGGTTGAAAACATGTTCGTTGGAATACAACTCTCTTACCTCTGCTCCACAGCAATATCATGATACTATGTATACATTCTTACCTTAACTGCAAGCTGCCAGCACCCTCCCTTCTCTTCCCCAAAAGGAGCTGATTACAAGAGAAAACTAGTGATGTGTTCTCCTCCACACTCCTTCTTGTCTCCATTCATGGGAAGGGAGCTAGGATAGGAACAAAAAGAGAGGAATGTTGCTCCTGTTCTCACCATCCAAAAAGTGCAACTGTCATTTGCATCCCAAATGGACTCAGTGCTGCCTGTTCAGGCACTGTAGAGTGCCCATGTATCATGACTCTCAACCTCCAGGATCTATCTCCTCCCGGATCTCAAACAGAATTTATAATTTGTCCTAGGGACAGGTGACTGCAATGAATGGTATAATATCCAGAAACAACAGGGAAGTGGTAGAATCTCCATCTCTGGAAGTGTTCACAAAACCTGTGGATGTGGCACTGGCGGACATGGTTTAGTGCTGAGCATGGTGGTGGTAGATTAATACCTGGACTCGGCAATTTTAGAGGTTTTTTCCGACCTTCATGACTCCATGATTCTATGATTCTAAGTAAGACTGCTTTCCATAAATGCCTCGATTCCAGCCAGCTAAGGTCAAAGCAAGTCCAAGACCAATTAGATAAGTGCCTTCCATGGACGCTATGAGTATAGAAAACCTAAGAGGAGCTTCATTGACCTCAAACCAAAGCAAATTCTTTTTCAGGAGAGAGTAAGGACCTGGGATTCATGACCTTACCTGACGTCATCCAGCCAAAACGCCAGACATCTAAGCTTAATTCCGTTCATAAAATCATAGACATTAAGTGGCCTTGGAGACAAAGCACCTGAGCACCATATAGGACACAACAGTGGATCTAGAGAAGTTCCAGTGATCCCAGGGCATCCTGCCTGGCCTTCAGCTGTTGCTCGGAAAGAATCTCTAATTCCACAAGATGCCAGCATTTCAGAAAGTGAACTGAGCCTGTAAAGTAGGATTCAAAACACACTTAAATATTGTTACAAACTTCGTGTGAGTCTCTTCATTTTGAGATCTATGTATGTAAATTAGCAGGCAGAAAAAGCTTGCTATGCTTTTTTCCTAAAGAGAAAACTGTTTACAAGTGTAAACCATGAACTGTTATGGTATTTGCTTCTGCTATTTTAAAGCACTAGAAGAATTCCAAAACACAAAGGCAAACCAATTCCCAGACTCCTTTGAGAGTCACTGAGATAGAGGCACATGCCATTTGTGCTTTTCAAAAGTCTCCTTCTCTTAACATATTTTCATTTGATGTTTCAGCTTAAACCAGCGTACATTTACCATAGACATTTTGCAGCTGGTAAGGGCTCTGATTCACATGTAAGGGTAAATTAAGCTCTGATAAGTGGAGAAGAGCTCTTCTTGCACAATTCTCCCTGTGTCAACTGCTTCTCCCTCGGGAATGGATGAACAGCAGGTTTATCTCCTCCCTTACCAATTTCAACCCTGAAAATTAGTGCAAAGTGACATGAATTTTACTTCATATAGTACAATGGGTTGAAAGCTGCAGGTGCTTAGAGACACCTACGCAGGCTGTGTGCTTACAGAGCAGTAACCACCAGTGCATAAAAGCTTCAGCTTAATCCACTGCTACAAGAAAGCAAATATCCTCATTTTGGTAAAATAGGGCCTGCTGTGGATAGTATCACCTACCTCAGCTTTTGATTTTAAAGGGTTTGGGATACATCTTGATAGACCTGAGCAGACAGGCTTTTGCTGAAAAAGGGTGGAGGGAAGAAAATACCTCCCTAAAAACTGCTTGGAGGATCAGTTGTAGGACTGAACCATCCTCTGCATGAGGAAATGTTCTGTCCCTGGCAAATCACACCTCCTTCCCTAAATATCTGCACTCAGGAACCCCTGTTTCCATCCCAATCCTTTATAACACTATTCAGGTGGTTGTATTCATATCTGAGCCCATCAGTGCTGGGTGCTCACAGCATCCACAGAGGTGCAATCTGTGATGCCGTCATTCACCACTGCAATCAGTTGCCAAAATGCAACAATAGCCTTCAGAATATGACTAAGAACAGCCATATTACACTGGGGAAATTATGAATATTTATATAGCTCTAGGACGTGAGTCCCCTTGATGATAATTTACAAATGCCTGACTCCATTTAACTCCAGCACAGGCATTTCTGCTTTACCTAACAATGAGCAGGCAATCAGATCTGTTAAAGTTTCTTGGATCAGATCCTTCTTCATATCAGGAAACAACTTCTCTTTTTCACTCATTCAGGTGCCAATAACTTACTATGATATTACTCCAGGCGTAATTATCATCATCTCGGCACCAGTGCTCACAAAGAGCCCTCAAACTTCATGGCACATTACAAAGAATCTGATTCAATCTCTAATAATCCTACTTTTACTATCTTACTCATGATATTTGCATATAAATCAGTGGGGTAAATTACATGTTACACAGGATTGGGCTTGCAGAATCTAGAGGTGTTTATGCCCTTTTCCTGTAACCAGTATAGACTAGGCAATTCAGAAAGTTGCCAATAATGACTTTTGGAACTGCAGTATTTAGAAACCATCCTTATCATGGAAAGTAAGACTTTAGAGCTGAGAGGCACGACTCAGGATTCCACACCTAAAATGGTGGAAATGCTATGACCCAATAAAAAAAGGCCTTAGAAGAGGAACAAGATGCTTAGAGACCTGGAGCACCTCTTCTGTGGACACAGTTTGTGCGAGTTGGGATTGTTTAGCCTGGAGAAGACTCCAGGGAGACTATTGCTCCTTCCAGCACCTAAAGGGGCTCCAAGAGAGCTGGAGAGGGACTTTCGACAAGGGCATGGAGTCTTAGGGCAAGGGGAAATGGTTTTGAACTGGCAGAAAGCAGACTCAGATTAGATACTAGGAGGAGATTCTTTTATGTGAGGGTGGTGAGGCACAGGAACAGGTTGTCCAGTTAAACTGTGGATGTCCATCCCTGGAATTATTCGAGGCTTTGAGCAACTTGGTCTTTTAAAAGGGGTCCCTGCCTACGGTGGGGGTGGGGGGTTGTAACTAGAGGATCCTTAAGATCCCTTCCAACCCAAACCATTCGGGGGTAATCACCTGTAGAACTTGAACAGGCAATATACAAGACAAAATTCAGTTTTATTTTTGTGACTGGTATCGCTATTTTAACATTATGAGAACCAAGCAGTGAAAACATCTTCAAGATTTTACATCAATTTTATGTTCCCCTTTGCACACATATACTGATAAGAGGGAACAAGTACAATCTTCCCCAGTATATGTCTCCATAACGAGTTCTAAACAATCTGCTTATTAGGTCTCATTTTATGCAGAAATAAAACAACCGGCAGCACAAGCCATGATAAAGTGTTTGCACAAGGCAGAGAGAGATAAAAGCCTTCCTCAGGTGTCATTACCTGAATTTACCTGATCACAAGGAGCTGAATACGTGCCATTCTTCAACAGCAGTCTTTTCCCATTGCCAAGCAAAATTCTACTGGATCCACACACTAAAGTGACAGGACATATCCCTCTAGTGGTGTAAACTGACATGATTCAGTTACTCACTGATCAGTTAAACCACAACGTTTCAGGGCAACATTAAACTGGATGGAAAGAGGATCCTTTGCCACAGGAAACCTGAGGCCACAGGAAACTACTCCATCGGCATGACAAGCACATTTTTAGTAATAGCAAAAATAAGCATTTCAGTAGCTCTGTTTGGTTTTTCCTATTTCAGAAACAAGACATTTCCTCCATAGATTGTACAGATCAGACAAAGAAAACCCAATGCCTGGACAGAGGTAGGTTTGATCCTATAATCAGATAGACCACGTTTAGATGCAAAGAACTTCAGGCTGTCACATTATATTCAGTGTAGTAATGGACAGAACAAGGCACAGCTCAAGGTTACAGAGGAAAAGTACTGATTTTAATATGTATTCTTGTAACAGCTGAAGCAGTCAAAGTTGGTTTTATGGAAGTCAAGTTTTACCTCTACAAAACATTCTCAGGGGGGAAAAAAACCCCATCTATTGTAATAGTTTGGGGCTGCCTCTTCAATACCATCCTTCTGAGTGCAGTGACTGAAAGGTTTGTCGGAGTTCAAAAGCAAAGAATCAAGCTACAGAACAAGTCAGAAGTGAATGCATATTGTGATGGAGAATACTCCAGAAACATGCCAAATAAATAAAAATTCCCTAGTGATTGAAATTAAGGCCTAGCTTTGAATTTTTCTTGTATTTCTGTGGAAATCAGAATGGATGATAGCCTACATTACTGGTATCTACCACATAAAACCCTTCATTAATTTATCTTGCCCAATTTTAAAGCTAGTTTCATGTCTGACTTCTTTTTCTAGTGTGGTGGCAAATCTTCTTGTGGCCAGCATGCACATGATGAGAAAAGAAACAAGCACCAATATTTTTAATTATTTATTTAAAGGCAACTGTAATTCAATATTATAAAAATTGCCTACATTTTCCCATGTTTTTGCCATTTTTGCTCCTGGTGAATAAATATTTAACTATTAGTTAATACTTTAAATATTTCACAGTTCTCTCCTTAGTTTCTGAACAACTGCGATTTCAAATTTTAAATTATTTTTCTGTCAAGAACTTCTAATCTTAAAATGGTTTATCATGAGAACAAAAATCAGAGTCCTACAAACTTCCTTATTATATAAACTGAACCTTCAAAAGTCTGAAAAGCTAAAGTGCATCAAGCAGGCCAGAATTCTCCTCACTGTTTACAGCTGGTTTTATATATCTCGATATATCAGTCTGGTACTCTTCAGACCCCAATCTTGAAAATCTAAATCTGTGGAAGTAATTTAGGTCTGAAAAATATAGGAAGACAGGTCTGCATATAAAAATCCACAGGGATTTTGATGATGTTTTGACAATTTAGATATATTGTCATTGCAACCACTAAAATAAATTTCATTTTAGTGCTTTATAGCATGATGAAAGGTAGAGATATGTGTTAAATACATCTCTACCTGATGCTGGAAGCAATTATATACAAACTGAACTTCAGAAGGCAAGATAGTCTTCAAGATAGATGTATACATTCTGAAACTGCAGTATTTACAGTATAAAAGGTCTGTGTTTAGATTGGCATGTTTTAGCTTACAGAAGGAAAGGTGAGAAGAAATAATATGTGGAAAAAGAAGTCTGTATTTTTATGCAGTTAAAATAAATTCTGCAGGCCAGCAGGGTGTAAGCACTGTGTACAGCTCCCAAGTTCTGCCCGAAGCTTCTCTTCTAGTCTTTGGATTGCCTTCTGAAACACAAAACACACACAGTATTATCAGGCCTTTACTTGTACACTTTATTCTTTTCCCTTGTGTCTCAAGTCTTTCCATTTTTAGACTGTACTTGCCTCTGGATACCAACTCTGCTTGAGAAGCACTTTGCATATTATGGGTGTAAGTATAGTACGCATAGTAAGCACTGAGGAAACTAAATAAGGCATCAGAGGAGAGGAAAACCCCCCTTTAGTAGGCAGTGCTATAAAAAACCTCCTTCCTTCTCCCAGCCCACGAGTACGAGGAACGCTTCTCTCTTCATTGCCTTCAGGAAGAAATTCTTCAGTGAGAGGGCGGTGAGGCACTGGCACAGGCTGCCCAGAGAAGTTGTGGATGTCCCATCCCTGGAAGTGTTCAAGGCCAGGCTGGATGGAGCTTTGAGCAACCTGGTCTAGTGGAAAGGGTCCCTGTCCATGGCAGAGGGTTGGAACCGGATGGTCATTAAGGTCCCTTCCAACCCAAATCATTCTGTGATGTTGTGAAGCTGTGCTTCAACAACATGAAGGCAGCACGCTGCCTCGGTCGCCTTACAAACCCTCCATGAAATCTGTAAGGAAAACCGGAGTGGAAAGCTGAGGGAAGAAACTTCCTCATTGCCCCCGCACCAGCTTGAAAAGCGAGTGTGGAGAGCACCGTGATGTTGTTGCACGTCCCGCCTCATCCTCATAGGGGCATCGCGCGAGTTCCCCGAGAGCCAAGCATGGCCCATACCGGTGTTTCCCCACAGACTTTCCCCATATCCAAGTTTTTCACCACAAAGTGCTTCCCCGACCCGGTTTGCCCGTCCGGCAGGCCGCAGCCCGTCCCCATGGCGACGGCGGCTCCTCCCCGCCGGGCGGGCCCAGCGCCGGCCCCGCCCGCTCTCCCGCCGCCGCCGCCGCTGCGCTCCGGGCCCGGCGCCCTTCTCCCTCCGCTTCCCCCGTGCCCCGGCTCAGCTCTAGCCTGGAGCGGGCGCCGCGATGGCTCCGGCCGCCGACCGGGAGGGTTACTGGGGGCCGCCGACCTCCACCCTGGAGTGGTGCGAGGAGAACTACGCCGTCTCCTACTACATCGCCGAGTTCTGTGAGTGGCCGCTCCGGCCCCGGTTCCTGCCCTGGCTCCGGGGGCCGCGTCCCACTGCCGCCTCCTTCTCCCTGTCCGTAGCCCTTAGTGCTCTCTGCCCGCGGCGGGGGAATCCCTCCTTCTCCTTGGCCCCTCTTTCCTGCGGGGTGGCGGTACCGCTACCCCTCAGCCAACGCTGGTGGGTGGAAATGGGTGTTTTCCACCGCCTTCCCCCACAAATCCGTGTCGGAAGCACGGGGTGGTGCAGCCCCTCTCCCCCCAGTTGTTTGAGCCCCCATTCCAAGCGTGTCCTTTCGGCCTGTGTCCGTAGGGATGGCAGGGCTGGGGCGGGGGTGCCGGGGGCCTGCGGGGGCGGCCGGGATGGGGTGGCCCGTGAGGTGAGGTGGGTCCTGAGGGTTATCCTGGGGAGCTGGGGTGGCTGTGTGGCACCACAGGCATGGGTGAGGAGAGGGCTTCTCGCTGGAGTCGTGCTTGGGGTGCCACGCTGTAAAACCGCACGGGTCTGCTGCTCTGCTCCCCTTGAGGTGGAACCATCTGCCCAGCCTGTACGGTCAAACCAGGTGAAACTGCTCAGGGAGAGAAAAGGTACCTTCCTATGCAAGATGCGTCTTCATCCAGGGAAGACACCTTCCTTTGGCCTTTGGTGCCTTGTGATGACCAGCATCAGTCAGCTGGCTCTGCTGCAGGTGGGGGGAGTTAAGCGAGGCTTGAAGGGTCGCTCCGTTTCACGTGGTTGTCTTTTAGAATAGCTCACAGCACTGGCAAGAGAGCAGGCCATTGGTTTGAACTCAAAACTCTGTTATTCAGAAACAGTCAGGATTTAGCATGTTTTAGGGAAAGAAAGAAGGGGCTTCAACTACAGGGTCATCCATCAGGTGCTTGAGAAAGGAGTGTCTTGCAGGTGATAAAAGGTCAAGCCCTCTGTCCTGAGGTTTTGTTGGAGAACTAAATGTTTTTGTATCCTGGGCAGCGATTTTAAAGGGTGTAGTAGTTATTATGTGTTGCTGCCTGGCAGACGCCCTGTGCTACAAAAAACTTTCACACGTTTAAGGTAGGTGGCTGCCTTTGAAGTGTTGGGGCCCTGGGTGCTAAAGTGACCAGGCTCACCTACCCTGAAGTGCTTGAAGTGGGCAATCTGAGAGGCCTCTCACATAGCCGGGATGCTTCAGCAGCGGTTTGGAAGAGCTTGGCGTGCAGAAGATGGAGGGTTCTTGGTATCCATGCCAAGCTGTGACTCCTGGTTGCAAACAGTGACATGGGTGAGGATCCAAAATGAATAATTGTGAAAGAGGCTTCAGAGTGTAGGAATAGGAAGGAGAATAGGATCTGAAATGAACAACGGCAGCATAAGCAGCTTAGAAGCTCAGAGGAAAAAGGAAGTTGGTGTGTAGATTTATGGCTGAGAAGGGGCACGCTGGCTGAAAAGGAAACAAAATTAAGTACTCTTAAAAAGGGACAAACTTAGAAGTTTAAATAGAATGAGACTTTTGCAGAGTATGTATTTTTGTGTTTCCTTGTTGTCAAGCATAATTTGTGAGATAATTCTCATAGGGAAGAGGAAGTTCTATTTCTTGACTAAGGTAAAAATAAATTTGACTAGCATGTAAATTTTTTAAATAATCCTTGCATTGTTGGCCTTGTTAACTGATACTTTTTGTCTGCTTTTGGATTATTCAGGAGAAGGGAGATGAGGATCAGAGTAATGGGAGGCAGAAAGACTTGCATTCTGAAGAAAAAGGGACTAGCTATACAAGGTCTGGTCCCTCCTTATGGTTTTGGTATTTGGGACCGTGGTTTGTTGGTCTGTCAGTGACATTGAAAAAAAAAAACCTGTGTATAAGGGCTGTGCTGTAAGATAAAGCATTTAAATGGTGTGAGTTTAAAATGCAAAACAGTAAGTAAGCCTGCTGTGGTGTAGGGTTAGCTTAACAGCAGCTAATTTCAGTCCAGATGCCAAGATGGGATAGATTTTCTCCAGCAGTGCTTCTGTAACAGTGCTTTCAGGGTCTGAGGCAGTAAGTATTGTAGAGATACTATTTGAAGTTTTACCTTACAGAAGAATGAAAATGAGTTTCTGACTTGGTACCACTCAGGTAAAGTTGATTGTATGTAAAAATGTTTGCATTAAATGTTTGTTATTAATAATTTATAAGAAACTTTGGAGGCCCAAAGATTGAAGAATACTGGTAGGTCCAAACCAAATAGGTTGCAGGCTGAAGAACCAAACAAAAAGCTTGTTGTGCAAATTACATTTTTGTGCCATTTAGCAAGTTGGTTTCAGCATGCTACTTTTAGTACAAAATTGCTACATTGTGTTCCAAAAGCCCACATGCGGTTCCTTGCCATTCACTCCTTAAAGAACTAGTGTAAATGATGGTAACTTATCAATTGTCTGTAGTGAGCCATGTGGAAGTGGGGTAAGGTGGTGGTGTAGCATTTCATACTTGCATTTCCTTGATGTATCCCAAACACAATGATATGCATTCAAAAGTTCAGGGTTTTTTTTAAATAATGAAAAATGGTTTTTCTTCCTTTGTGAGTCTCATCTAGTCAGTTTTTCTCCCCTGTGGAGGTGGATGACTAACTGCTCTGCATTCGTCTGTAGAATATTAAACCAATTGACATGGAAAACCAGTTGAAAAGAATTGTTTTGCGAGCTTAAGTCTATTAAGCCTTAAAATGAGTCCTATGTGCCCCACTGATCAAACCTATTGCGTGGTGTAGTAATCCCTTTTTCAGGGTTTCTCATTGATTGACTCCTGTGTGCTGGAGGGCTAATAGGCATGGTTTGGTTTACTTCCTCCTTTAAAACTAAACCTTTCCAGGTCCCAGTGCTTGAAAGCTGAATTATCTAAACTTTTGTACACTTGATTAAGAAAAATAGTAAAGGATAAACTCGCCATCCTCCCACATAAGCAAATAGAAAAAGGGCAAATATAGGTTCTGGTTTTTAGCATTTATCGCTCAAATGTTACAGCTTACTCCTTATTTTAGCAGGGTTGATGTTTCAGGCCAGTTTAGCCCACGTGGCATTGAGTTTTGAGGGTCTGTTTTGATGTGAATGTCTGTGACAGGAGCCTTACTCTTCTTGCATTCAGTCATTCCTGTAAGAAGACTTTCTCCTGTAGAATATGATGAGTGAATACAACTAATCGTCACGTGTTTGCTTTGCTGAAAGCATGTAGAGTAGTACCAATTCAGATAAATATTTTAGATTCAAAGGAGCCCTGTGTGATCCATGAGGGCTTATAATTCTCAGTCAGGAGAATTACGGGGGCAAATTTGCTGTTGTTATCAACGGAATGCTGTGTTCCAGTTTGGATCAAACTTGAGTCATGTTTCCAGTTATGTTGCTTTGAGCTATCATTGTCCACAAGTAATATGCGTCATCTACAATATGACTGGTTTAGAGATAGTATATCCTTATGCTGGCATTTACAGCAGCAAGCATCTAGAACATTGCTTCAGGCTTCTCAAGGATTGGTGAAATTGTTTCTTTCTTGGCTTCTGGTCTTGTCTCAGCACGTTCTGGTATCTTTGTATAAGAAAATATTTTTTTTATTGTTATCATTACCAGAGTTAAATCCATTAGCTTTTGGTTTTGTTAGAGATCTGGTAAGTGACTTCTTGTAACTGGGATTTCCTTATGGGACTCTTATTTAGGAAAAAAAATCTACTCATGTCATGAGAATCTGCCCATGTTTCTAGCTATTTTTGTTCCACTTCCTTAAAGCCTCCTGATTTTTTGCCTCAGACAAAAGATTGAGATAAGATTACTGTTACTTGTGTTGTTCAGCGTGAGATGTCTCATTATCTCACATCTTGGAAAGCATAGAGTGCCATCCAGGCATTCTCTACATTGTGAACATTGGCACAAAAATACTGTTGTTTCTTTTTAGGCATTGCTCAGAGAAGACAGCTGCCAAAGATGCACAGATCTCTGTTTTCCATGGGGTCATTAATTTAAAACATGAAAGTTTGCAAAATTTACTTAATTTACTTCTCTTAATGTAAAATGATGCCATTAATGTTGAATTTGTACTGCCACGTATGAACTGTCACTTGTTCCTCGTGGGTGTCCTGTTACATTTTGCCTTTTTTGCCAGAGGCTTTGGAAAGCATCCAGAGACTGTTGGACTAGGTACTCTCTATGTGAGAGTAAGAAAACTAAAATAAAGCCGACTGTCTGCCTTCAAGAGCTCTGCCTGTCCTTTCAATGATAAAGTGGCAGATGAGAGAAACATCATCAAGTTTAATTGGGTGTGATCAGCCCAATTGCCTGGCTGAGATGGAGTGGTTTAAAGATGACGTGACACAGATGAGTTCTAAAGAGTGTTTCAATGGAAGACGATGTCACAGGCCTGTAGACTTTAAGACTGAAAGGGATTTGAGTGTGTAAATTTAACGACTGTGTTGGAGGAAACCACATCACAACTTTCCTCTGGAAATTTATCTGGCTTCTCGAGGGAGCACCCTCAGCTGAGGAGACACTGCAAGCAAAAAGGTTAAGGAAGCATTAAACTAATTGATGGCGAGTGTAAAGTCAAGTGGAGTGTGCAGAACAGTGCTCAGCTGTGCTGTGCATTTTAGGATGAACACTTCTAGCTTTCTTTTTGTGCTGTGGACAAAAAGAAGTTGAAAGAGGGTTTCCTTTCTCCAAAGAATAATATAGCAGAAGCAAAATCATTAGCCAGATGGTCTCTGCTGTCATTTTTTTTCTTTCTATTTGATTTTGAATCGGTGGCAAATACTGATGCATTAATTTATTTCCTTTCCTAGACTGTAAAAGTACATTCTTGGCTTAAGCCTAAAGATAGTCTTGTCACACTGTTTTGATGCATTTTGCCACCACTAACGATTTATATATTATTTTAAATTCTTCCTTGCTTTTTATCTTTCATCTATGATGCAACTCTACCTTTTATCGCATGACAGTTTAATTTTCAGTTTTCCCACCAGCCTTCGTTGAAAAATGGAGTTGAAGGCTTTTACAAAGTTGGTTTCTCCAATCATCAGTCCTTACTTACCTATCATGTTATAGATATGCTTAAAACCTGGCAGATGCTGTGCTAATGGACCACATGTGTGTTTATCTACTACCAGTGTGTCGTTATTAAGCAACAATAAAATTCTTAAATATGGTTTAACAAAGCATTTGATTACTCTATAATTAGTACTTCATATTCAATACTTGTACAGCTGGTAGTTGGACATCTGCCACTCCAAATGGTAACAGAGCAGTGACATTTGTACAATGTAATTTTTCTTATGTGCAAACTGAGGTAGGTTTATAAACTGCATGATATGAATTTGCAGAATATATATTTGTAGCTAGGAATAGGAAGATTAATTTAAAATAAATGATTGTAAAGGAACACTGCTGACTTTTAAGTTACTTTTAATGAGCTTTTAGTCACAGATTAAAAACTTTTGTCATAATTGAAAGACAAAGAGCCTTCAGTCGGTTTGTTGTGTCGTGTGTGTGAAACTGCTGCTTATGTAATGCATTTTCTGTATTTGCTGGTGCCTTTCACAGATAAGTGGGAAAGATTTTTTTTTAAAGAAGAAAGATTTAATTATCAATGCAAACATGTTCAAAGGAAGTCTGGTAATTGTCTCCAGTCCCAACAGCTCGGCAGTGTATGGTTGTTTTATCTTGTGACACGTGTGAGTGCTCACACACTTGGCTGTTTCTCAGACTACGTCAAGAGGATCATGGAAAGGTTTGTGGCTATGAAAGGCTAATAAAATGCAAAGAGTTCTTTTAATTCAAAATGTGTATCAAAACATGATATTATAATGCTAGAGGAGAACCCACTTGCAAGTGATTGTCAGGGCAAAGCTACAAAGCTGCCTACCTTAGATTGCCTTCTAGCTGGGGGGCTCTTTGCACCTGCCTCATTAATTGCACTCATTCTTCCGTCCCTTAGCAGAGAAGCTGAGCTGCTGCATGAATTAAAGGTGTTTAGTTATTCTGTCTTTGTGGAAGTACTACAAAGAGCAAAAGAATATGTCAGGAAGAGAGAAATTCTAGAGAAGGTTGCAGTAAAAAAATACCCAGAGCTACACTGCTTTAGTGTCAATCATTTACCATTAATTGATCTGAATCTGCCCAAAGAGGCAAGCTCAGTGATTTTGCTGGTACTGTTTAGATTTAAGGTTTCAGGCAGAGACCCTTCTTTGTACTTGAAAATGCAATTATAAATTTTCAGAGTTTTTGTGTTAGCTTAAAAAAAAAAAGAGTGTCTAACGGTGATTTTTTTTTCCTGTTTCTAAAAATTAATTTCCTTGAAGAAATATGCTGCATGGGCACTGTGACCAGTGTCTGAAAAACAGATATTTCTAAATGATCATTGCAACCATCATCTCTAGGATCACAATCTCCTTTACAGTCAGGTCCATCATCCTCTGGCAGAGTACGTACTTCAGTGTGTCTGGAGTTTGGGAGGTAGTAGTTGTTCTCTCTGTCAGTCTTAGTGGAGAGATTGCACCCTTTGTGCCCCTTCCTCAGCCTTACAAGATTCCACTTCAGTTTTTTGCCTCTCCACCAACTGGTGATTCAACCTGCCCTGCACATTGCAATGCTTTCCTGAAGGAAATTCCAAACTTTATTTCAAATTTGAGATTAGTCTCCAGCGGCATGTCTATTTCCCAGCTGTGTCCTGGGGCTTTAGTTTCTTAAATTTGGTTTTGCATTGTTCCTTGGTTCCTTTGGACATGATTTCTGAACACAGTGTCCTTGGTGTGACCCTGAAATGGTATGTGCAGAGTGTGTGTCTCTTAAAGGATCTCTGGCTGGCTTTGTGAACAGGAAGGTATTTCCCCTTAGCCAAGTTCAGGTTATAATGCGATTCTCCTCTCTAACCAGAGGAACTGGAGAATGGGACAAGAGTGTGGTCTGATTAAGCTGGGCAAGGTTCTAGATGTTAGTTGAGACTTAACTTTTATATTTGAGAAGGCAAGATTTAGACTTCTTCAGGCAAGAAAGCAGACGAGCAGAATTAGGAAAAGACATGCTGTTATGAGTGAGCTGAACATCTATATGTTTTGTATGAATTTTATATGTATTCCAACTAGTAGGGTTTCAAGGTATCAACTTAATGGTCATAAGACATGACCCTAGAAGCTCTTGATTTGTACAGTGCTTTAATGAGCTCACTACTTGCAGTAAGCTCATGATGCCACTGCTCTGTAGACTGGATTTTTAGTAATTGCTAATTCCAGTTGGATAAGGATTTTCATTCGAACAAGAATCAGCATCTGGAAAACACATACAGTTTTAGCTCAAAGAAGTCCTTTAGAGCACTGAGCATTAAAATTAGTCTGGACACTTTCAGTCTTGGGACAGAGATATGTCTGTGTTAAACTGATGAACAAATGACATCTTTCTTCATCTTTCCTGGTCAAGACCATTTGTTTGTTCAGGCAAAGACCTGCTTCCTGACTAGAAAGCATGCTATTGTGATCCCTTCAAGCTTCATTGAGGAAGCCCAGGGATAACTGAAAAATTACTTGTATGTCTTTGAGAAAGAGGATCTGCAGTTCTGGCTTGCTTTGAAATCAAATGGGTCATCTGCAACAGGAAGCTGAAATGACCAACAGAGCTGATGAACTGATTCTGTTGTCACAGAGAAGAGTTTACATTTCTTCTGGGTAAAATGAGCGTACGCTTCTTCTACAAGTACTTACCCTTTCTTGCACAGCAAACCTTTACATGTTTGTGTAAGTCTCATTACAGATTTGATTGTTCTTGGAGGGAGTCTGTAGTGCTGCCCTCCTGCCAGGTGCTTCCAGGTCTGGTGCTGACCCCAGACTGCAGCAGCCACACTGCTCTGGGGTTTATTCCACACAACTGCAGAGTGTATTTCTACTGATATTCCAGCATTCCTTCCACAGGATACAGATGTTATTTTCTTAGATGTTTGATCTTATAGACTTAAGAAAAAACTCACAAATATATAAATGCAGAGTTTCTCCAGGTAATATTTTGTTAATGAATGAAAGCTGATGTCCTTGTCTTTTTTTTTTATTATTTTCTTTTTTTCCAAGTCTCTTTTACAGTTGTGAAAATGAGCGGTATAAGCAGAAAGAATAAACTACACACGATGTGTTGACCCCAGTGTGTGAGTCAACAGCCTGGAAAATCAGAGAAACAAAATTTTTTAATTTATTTTTTTCAATTTATTAGCAAAAATGTAGAGAAAAGGTTTGCAATGCGCTTCTGTTTGTACCAGTTTAATGACATCTCCATAAGCTGCTGCTAGCAGCAGCAGAGTGGAAGTTCAGGGCTTTCTTTAGAGATAGCAGAGCAAAAACCAGAGGATCATTGCTGGTTTGTGCTACTGGTGAGTGCAGTGTCTCTCTAAGAATCGTTTCAATTGAATTGTGTCAATGCCTTGGAAAGCAGCAGAGAAATGCACTGTGGTAGTGAAATCATACAGCAGATGTTGTTTTCATTCACTTAAACAAACTGCTATGCCTTTGTGATCTGTGATACCACAGTTGCTTTTCACTCGGAGTTTTGGTAGCTGTTAAGTCTTTCAAGGCCCAAGTTTTATAATCCTCCAAGGCTCTTCAGAAGACATTCTTCTGCACAATGCATAACATCAGTGCAGTACTGAAATGCTGAAACTCTTCAGTCTATCTCAATTTAATTTTTCATGTCATTTTCCCCCCTCTATTCTGGGCTGCAGAGAAATATTGTAAAGCAATTTCTGTTTCTTAAATGCATATCCTTCCAAGCTCTTCCATACTGATTTCCAGTTGAGTTTTGTATTTTTTTTTTCTATGCTTGTCTCAAGCATTTTCTCTGAAAGATTTTATCTGCCAGCCTTTGGGCCACCTTTTGTGTTGAGAACATGGTTAATTTGTACATGGCTTTCAACTATTTTGTATCTTATTCAGTAAAACAGATTTCTGCCCAAATTCCTGCCATCCACCTTATGAACTATTATTGTGTAGGTACTATATTAATTTATATTTATAACAAAAAGACAGTGTTTAAAGCTTGAACCTTCCATGTATTTTATATCTCTTCCTTTATTTGGTTCAAGACTGTGAGATACTTAAGGTATGGACTTTGATCTTACTGTCTCTGTGGAGAAGCTTCATTTTCCCTCCAGATAAATAGCTTTTTCCAAGGTTTGTGCATGATAGGTGATTGCCAATCTTTTTCTTCTCATTTTTCAAGCATGAACTAGAGGGTTGTCTTGAAATGGCAATTGGACAGTGACTAAAGAATACAGTTGGAGTTAGTTGTAGACTAGGAGTGACAACCTTTGAGTCTTGCATTACTGAATTAATTGGGTGCTGTTGAAAGTTCTTGCTGGAGGTTGTTATATTAACTGGAAAAAGTTATGGAGACTTTGGAGAAATTAAGTACCTACGTAAAAGAGATAAAATTAGATATTTAGGAGTGAAGATGATGACTCCAGGTCATTTCTGTCATCAGTTTAGTTGCCTGTCATCACATGTTCCAGGTAGCCTTAGGGTCTTTCATTTAAGGCAGCCCTGGAAAAAAAAAAAGAAATGGTAATTTGCAGAAGGAATTTTTTATTAATACTGATGATAAAAGGGTGGATGTCACCAACCAGTATTTGAGTGGCTGTTGTGTGTCTGAATCAGGGTGTGGTTGCTGACCAGTTTCATCATCCTCATGTGTTCTCCTAGAGTTCTCACATAGCATCTCACCTTTCATTTCCTGCCATCCAAGTAGGGCAAAAGAATGGTATGAGTCATTAGTAGGAGAGGCTTTATTTGTTCTGGACACCTAGGGGAAATCCATATTGATAGAAAGAAAGGGAAGAAGGCAAGAGGATTTGTGTTTTGAAGATAAGAGCACTGGCACACATTATTCTCTGCTGCTCACCATCCAGTGAGCATGTTGGGCTCCCCTAAGGCTCAGCTCTCCTCTGTCACTGCACAGTGCCTGGAACAGTCCTAGCAGAGCCTCTGGGCTGATACTCACAGCTTCTGGCTGGCTTTTCCATTGTAAGGAGGACTGACAGATGCTGGGTTGGATGTACTTGGTAGGTCAAAGCTGTCAGCTTTGACCCAGTGCTTTCTGCTCTGGGTAGACCCTTAGAGCAGTTGGTGCAGACACGTAACAGGAAGCCAGGATGCTGATACCAGTGTAGGAGAAGAATGGCTGGAAGGAGCTAAGAATGATGAAAATTAAATGGATGATCAGTGTAATATATTGGTCACTGCTTAGTTTTAGCAGGGGCTGAACAGTAATCTCCACGTCTGTTATTTCCTTCCACTCTGACATCATCAACCTTCCTTAAAATAACATTTATAATACGTTTTATTTTGTTTTCCAGTAAAGGATATAAAAGAAGCAAATCTGCCCTTCAGCAACAAGCTTATTGCATGTAATATTCCAACTTTACATCATCTCAGCCTAATCTCTTTAGACTTTGATTGCATTTTCCAGATGTAAGCACTTGCTTTTAGTGAGCTTTCTAGACTGGTATTTCAAATGATCTGCCTATGTCAACTGTTTTTACTTTAAATTTGCTTTCGAAATCCTTCCAGGTGTACTTCAAAGTAATTGGTGTGCTTGCTATCATCTCAGATTCATGTTTATTAGGGAAATTATGCTTTCTTTCCATGTGGTTTCCCATACCCCAGGAAACAATATTAAAGTATGACAGGATGGCATAGAAGCTGGCTGTAAAATGCAAGTATATTTCTTGCAGTCTGGTTAATTGTGAGCTTCTTGGATTGAGAATAAAATGTCCTGTAAAGAAGATATGTACTATACCATCATATTTGTCCAAGCTGCTTCCTGCAGTCTCAAAAAATGGCCACGAATAGATTGTAGTCTTTATTATTATATTTCTAAATACTGTTATTTTTCACATAATGGTGCATTCAAAATGCAAAAACCATTTATTCATGTTCCATGATGCCCTGCACTTGTGACAGGCATTGGTGTGATAAACATATAACTACAGTAAGATAACAGGCTTCGAAAGAGAGACAGTATTTGGCTTCTTAATTTAGGTGTTATAGTTATCCTTATTCTGGCCCATCACCTCAGAATATTTTCATTGAATTGCTTTCATAATTATCTGTTAAACTTTGCAACTGGTCCTCTATGTTTTGAATCTGCCCTTTTAATGCTCTTCTGGGAAAGAGTAGTTCATCCTGATCTCAGACTTCACTCATTAAATGCTTTGAGACAGATCCCTCTGAAAAAATCAACAGCCACCCTTCCCGGAAAAAAAAAAATCAATACAAGTTCTGGGGCTTTAGAGAATTTTTTTTTTTGTGATAACCTTTAAGAATTCCAGGAGAAGAAGTTCATTATGTTAAACATGAGAATTGGTAACAAAAACACTGTTTCTGGAAAGTACCTAGCTCTTACTGTGACTGTACTTTCTACTTTGAAGTTTTCCTTAAGAGAAGTGGTGTGGTGAACTCATTCATTTTTATTGTGGCAGCTAAGGATGATCAGTGGCTAGCGCAACACACTGGTGTTTGAAAGTCCTGACTTCAGTTTTATGCAGGTTTCTTTGTGACTCAGGCAGCTTTATCCAGCCTGTCTTGCAGGGATATTGAGACAGGAGACTGGGGTTGCTTAGACCCTGCAGTAAAGGAGCCTAAGTAGGTGACCAATGTGTTTTAGATTTGAAGGGAAAGAGCCAAAATTTTTTGCCCCCACAATAAATGTTTCACTGTCTAAATTTAAATTTGCACTACAAATATTGTATTTCTGGGATTGCAGGGGTATCTTCAAGGGTATTGATTTCTTATGAAGGAACAAGTGGAGCTTTAAAATGTGAATTTGTTAAGTAGTAGCTTTCTCTCATTTATTTTTAGTATAATTTGCATAAGAAGCAAGGTGAGTGTTAGTATAGTCTTCAGTTAGGTTGTAGTTTTTGAATGCCTTTACTATACAGTAGCAAAGCATTTTGCAGAGATGAGTGTAAGGGAAAAGATAGCTTAATTGTAACCTAGGGCAATTGAGAAGCAGTTTATAATAAGGGCTTTTGTAGGATGTGCATACTAAATAGGCTGGTGCATAAGAAAATACATCCACGCTTTGCAGGTTTGAACTGAGCTTACTTGTGTGTGTTCTGTTGGTCAGCAGTGTCAAGAGCTTTCTCTTGTAAATACCTTTTGATTGTTTTGAGGAACATAAGTAACATGAAATAGTGTAATCAGGCTAAAACCATCTAAAATATTAGCTGGACTAGTATGATGAATGCCAAGGGAATGAATTCTGCAGCTGGAATATAAAGTACATAAAATCATAAATAAGAATGTATCGCTTGACACAGCATATTAGAACCGCTTATAAATGTGCACTGGAAATAAAATCAAATTGTGTTGTTAATAATTAATTTTTTTTTCTAAAATTGCCTTTTTACCCCTCCCCAATCCAATGTATCACTGAAATGGTTTGCCTTTTCAGAAGGATATCAACTTACATATCCTGTAGTAATGGGGGCCCAGCAAAGGAGAAGCAGCCTAGAAGGTCTAGAAGTGCTGCCCTGCATGCTGACTTTAATCACTTAAATCTTCCAGCTGGCCACCAGCTCTGCAGCAGCAATGTTGCCTTCAGTTTTTTTGGCCTTGTCCCAGCACTTGGATTTGCTGGAAGCAGCTCTGCTGGGGCTGAGACACGTGTGACTGGAAGGCAGTGTGCTGACACCAGAGGTATGCATCCGAGATGGTGCTGGCCCTGGGAAGGAGCCTCAGTTCCCAACTCATTTGCCACCTTTCTTGACCCACGGTGCATTGTTTTCTTCATGTATCTTGCAGTGTGTTGTCCATTCTGTTTGAGACTCTTCCAGGATTCGTGGTTTCTTTTGGGAGATGTTGCTGCTGCCAAATGCTAGATTTCTAGATGTCCTACTGAAACTTCCCTTTTCCTTGGTTCAGCCTGTTAGTGCTCATCAGAATGCTTTCCTTAGTAATGCAAATAATATTTCTTTTCAATGCTTCCCCCATGGAAATCCTTTGGATTCCACGCTGCTTTCTTGTAGCTTCTGCCTGGCTGAGATTTAGGTAGCTATTCTTTCTTTTTTCAGATCTTCCTTCTCCTGTGTAGTACTCCTAGTTGTTATACCTACTCCTTCCCTCTCATTTGTGCCTTACAGTTTTTCTCATAATAGTATGAAAAATTCTATACAGAGCTAGATTAATGCATCATTCCTTTGTAATGCACTTCATTACATTTTCCTGTGCTGTTTTGCTTTTTAATTTTATGATTCCTATGATCTTTGTGAACTTGGTCTAGTAGATCTTCCTCGGTATTTAAAATAATATCAGAAATCTATAGTCTCAGTAAAGATCCATTGATTTGAGTTGTGTGTACTCATTTTTATAATTCCTCAGGAAGCTTTCACACACAGCTTATACAGTTCAGTAGTTCCTTCAGTATTCGTGTCCTTCAGTATTTTTCCTATTTAGTTATGAGAAATGTGTTGGCCAATACAAGTTGCAGCTAAATTGCTGAAGTTGTAACTTCAATTAATGTCTCAGTAAGCAAAATCAAGGCTAGCTTAGTATTTGGAAAGGAAAATTATACAACATAAGAAATGGATCTTGTAGCTTAAAAACAAACACCCCACAATCCCATTTTTTAATATTTACTTTATAATTTTACTTTTAAAGTCAGCACTGGTCAAGTGTTCCAGCCTGCAGTAACACTGTGTTGTATTTCACTGAATGACAGGAAGTTTATATTGATCCTTCATGCACATTAGCAAGTAGGGAGTCCAGTAATTACATATTGGCAAAATTCCTGTTGGGATGACTTGGTTTTCTCCCCTTAAGGTCCTTCTGAAATATCAAATGGAAACAGGAATTTTCATTTTCTGACACTCTGAAGTGCAGTTATTGTAGACTTTGAAGTGGAATATATTAAATCTGGCCGGTGGAAGTGAAAATCTAATTGCTGCTCTGCCCTCCTGGTGATAAGCCATAAGCGAAAACATTGTGAAGTTGAAGTTAGTGGCCAAACCAGGTGATTCTGCATAGTTGGTTCTTCTGAACAAGAGAACATACCTAATGGTAGATGGTTATTCTCTCAAATGTGCCTGAATTGCATTTCTTTGCAATTTCTTGAAACTTGGTAAACTCCCTAACAATGACCTGTAGTTTGCACAGGAGCTGTGGGAGGTGATTCCAGAAACAAAAACATGAAATAGAATTCCTTATATCTGAAAGCAGATAGAAGGATGAATCAAGTTCTGCATGATGCCATCTGACAGGTTTTGTTTTTTATATAATTATTTTTCATTTCTTCCTGCAGTGATAGAAAAAGAAAAAGCTACATGATCCAGGAACTGACTGTGCAGAGCACCATGATATCCAGACAATGAAATGGATGTTTTCAGCCTCAAAACCTTATTTGTTTGCTTGTGTGTTTTACTTAAAGAGGTACTTTGAGTCTATTACAACTTAGGAAAGTGACTGTTATTTTCTAAAATATGTACCTTTCTCCTGTTTCACAGTGGGATGCAAAAATCTTACTATAAAGAAAAAATCTCACTGCTAAAAAATCTTCTTGTGGTGAATCTTGTGTTTGTTCATCTGATATTAAATGAGCTCTTTATGTATAGTCAGTGTTTTAAACAGCAGCTGTTTTCTTCTTTCTTCTCTGGGGGTAACGTTTATTTCTCTTGGTTTTGAGTCTTGTGGAAACCATAAGAGAGTGGAAAGTTTTCATTTGTTTGACAGAGAGAGCAAGAACATTTTAAAATTTAAAAAGATCCTTGTTCTTGGTAAATCTTGCTGTCATTCTGTGTACAAACATAGCAGAAAGCATCTCTTAACACAGGATAAGTCACACTGATATGCTTGTCAAAAGTTGAAGGTGATAATTTTTGCTTCTTTTTTATGATAGCACTTTTCCTCCCTCACTGAAAACAGTATCTTTATTCTAACTCCCAGCATTTTCCTTATCTTTTTGCATCCTGTTTATTATTCCTTTATGACCATGTTCTTTTACAACTTATTTACAACTTTTTTTTTTTTCTCCTTTGTTGCTTCATCCAAATTTATTGTAGCAATTACTTTCTGGTGTGGAATTAACTGCATATTTGAAAAAATGGAAATTTTATGAAAGGTACTTCAAATTTGTGTCCTTCCCAACTGCGTGTACAACGTCTGTGCAGCAGTAAGCTCTTTATTATACCTGTATTTGCCTGTAGAAACTTTTCCCCCCTTTAAGTTATTTTTCTTTGTATTTGTGGTCTGTCTTTGTACAGATGTTTGTGTTAATGATAGTACACATATATTTAGGGCCTGAAGATGACGGTGAATGTACATGCATTAGAAAAAACTTGTCAGGTTTTTGCTGCTGTATTTGTAGAATGGGAAGCAGATGTGGTTTAACACTCATACTGTTCTTCTTCCTACAGACAGAAACTTGTTGAAAAGATGTTTTGCATAAATTTGATTTTGTTCTGGTACCTTATGGCATTCTCTTAATGAATAAAACATTACTTTGAAACAATGGTTTGCATTAAAACAGTCTTGAAAGACTTCTATGGAAATTTGTGCAGTTAGTCACATTATCACGATGAGACATTAATTTAGCCCTGTACCAAGTACCATGTTCAGCCTTTGTGGACGTGCCCTGGTTTAGTACTCTGATAGGCTACTGCATCATGTAATCTGATTGTGGAGCTTCCTCAGCTCCACCCTGAAAGCAGATTCATTGTGTTGCTCATTTCTGTTGGGAAGCAGTTGTAAATATTTCCTCTCTAATCGGAAGCTTTCCTCCTTATTCTAGCCAGCATTTATTTAGGGTTAGTTTATATCTATTTAGTCATTGTCAGTATTATCCTTCAGCTCAAACATCTCCCTTTTGTCTTTGGCACTGACCCACAATGTCTTTACAGAGCACAGTTTTGCTCCATCTAGCTGTTGTTTTGTTCAGTGAGCTGAGCAATTTTTGTCCCTTCTGAAATTGTAGGCTCCCATTCATCACTCCCATCTGAGTGGAGCTTCTCTGCACCTGATGAGCTTTCTCTTTTCTTTTATCAATAACTAGAAAACAGTATATTCTACTGTTGACTTGCATGAAGACATAACTATTTTCACTGCTTCTATTGGAAATAAATTTAAGGGGGTTTGGTGTGTACAGTGATGGTTTATGGTCAGTTACGAGACAATCCAAATTCACTTTTCTGCCTCTTCAAATAGATTTCTTCTACATATGGAATAAGGATTCGTATTCACATTGAAAGGTGTGTTCGTGGCCTGTTTTAGTCCTGTTCTTGTCATTTCAGTATGCAAGTTCATTCATTTCTCCTTCAGATAATGTGGTTTGCCTTCCTGTTGATGGACATGTTGAAGATAAAATGTTGAGAAGCAGTCTTTGGTCACTAAAGAAAAATTAGGTCACTCCCTGGACCAGTATTCAAGGAATCCAGTAGGGAAATATAAGAATGCTGTACAGAGTTAAGCCCGGGTCTATCCATGTGCATTCATCAAATTTCTGATGTACTCTATTTCTTATAGGCATAACCAATAATTTCTTCTCTAGTTATTTTATGTATCTTCTGCCTCGTGCCTTTCTCTGTCTCGTTGCAATTTCTCTGTCATCTGGTTTTCCCATGGAGTTCTGCTGCATTATGTTCCCTCCATTTTAAAAAAAGGAAATTTAGTGAAAAAAATGAGAATTTTTTTGACAGTTTGAACTGTTTTCCCATTTTCAACTTCCACATTTATTTCCTTCCAAGCTTGTTTCACTTCCTTTTTTGTTAAATAACTTTAGCGTTATGGGTCTGCATTGTGTCACCTTTTTCTTCTTTCTTGGTATTCTTTGCTAATCTCTGTGCATATCCCACTGCCATTTTTTGATGGAATTGGTAGAAATCCCTTTTAATGAATTTATAAGCTATTCTGTGTGAGGATAATCCGGTAAAGACTAGCAAGACTTTTATGAAATATGCATTCCTGGGGACCTTGGGTTTGCAGGAGTCCTTGGAGTTTTTGTTCGTGAAAAAAGTAATTTTGCTAGCAGCATGCCAGAGGACTTTATTGTTCCCCTGCCCCCATTTCCCCTTTTAAAAAAATGTACACAACTTTCATTAAGTATGTTTGCAGATAGGCTTGCCTAATCCATGCTGCAAATGTTCTGAATAATGCGGGCCAAAAAGTGCAGAGGAGTGGCAGGAATGTACAGCTAGATTAGGTCTATGGTATTTCCTCTCTCAGCAAGATGGTCCCAGATTAAATGCTCGTAAATTTTCAATAATTTAATGTAATTATAGCTTTACAGGAAGTGTTGAAACCTTCCCTTCCCTTTCCTACAGAAAGATCTGTTTTCTGCATTCTTACACCAGTCTAAGTTTGTTATCCTACTGCAACTCTCTTCCACAGTCATGTGCCTTCCAATTGTGGATAAACATAATGGTATTTCTTTTGTTTGGCATTTTCGTATTTGAATTTTTGCCAGGCTTTTGACAGTTTCATAACCAAGTGACCTCAAACAGTGACGTTTATATCGTGTCTACTGACTTCTATTGAAAATGGGCATAGTTGAGCATTGCTTTAGAAAGCAGAAGTTTCACTATCCAGACTATGTAACCTTTATTCTACTTTTCAAGGCTCAGTGACATGTTTCCATGACTTACAGGAGGACGTGGAAATGGTCAGTGTATCACACAACAGCATTTGAGTGAATTTCTTCCAAACGTCATCTCTGTTCAAAGTGAATCACTACCCATTGCAACGCTGTGGGAATGTGGTAAAAGGCAAATGATGCCACGAAGAATTTAAACATGAAAAAGGCCCTTTTATATTGGTATAAACTTGTATAACCTTGCAGAAGGGTTTTTGTTTTCATCTGGGCTTCTTTTACATGGAGGAACTTACTTCAGAGCTGACTAGAAGAGTGAGATCTCTGGCACATCTAATTTGACTCGGTGAAATTGGGCAGGATATGATGTAAAATCAGTAAGGAAATGATTTAAAGAAGTTATGATAAAAATCAGATGAGATTTTTAACTGGTTGAGAAGACTGTCTCAAAGTGAGATTTGTATGTACTTTGTGAGAATATAGAAGAGCTACCTTGCTCGAAGGAACTAGGTACACTTCTGCTATATGTGTTCTGGAATAACCTTTTTTCCATTTGAGTATGATTTTTTTTTAAACTGTGAAGTATGAATTTTGTTTTTAGAGGTGCTGCAATACCTTATGTTTATGTGAACAATATGGTATGTTTTGCTTTTCTTTTGGATGGATCTTGGCAAGTAGGACTCCTGAAAAATAGCTGCTTGAATTAGGTGTGTGATTCAGAATGGATCTGCTCACTGTTGTTCTTTGTTCTAGAATGTGAAATGCTTCTGGGATTTTCTGCTGAATAAAAAATACAGAAGTAGAGGGGAGTTTGGTGTCTTCATAGCATCATAAATTGGATATTCCATTGGGATATTTCAAATTAGATTTCAGTTTTACATATGTTTAACTGATGGTGTGTGAAAATGTGCAGTTTATTTTATATAAGCCTTTTTAAACAGATTTGCTCATTTCTCCAAATTGTATGGCATTTAATTCCCATAACATAACTTCTGTTCTCAAAATTATGATTTGTGGTTAAGCTAAAAGGCTGAATCTGCATCCCTTGTGTTGAGAGATGCACCATTTCCTTTTGTTTCTCTTAAACTTTGCAGGATTTCATTGCACTTTTTCTTGGGTCAGTGCAGTTTGGAAAAGAAAAGCAAACTGAATCTAAATCAGTGTACAAGAGCTAGGCTCTAGGCTTTTATTTTGGCTTTTGCTCTCTGCAACACATGTCATTTCTTTGCATTGGGTAAAATGTAGGATAGAGTCCTGGAAAGGTTTGGGTTGGAAGGGACCTTCAGGACCATCTGGTTCCAAGCCCCTTGCTGGGGGCAGGGACACCTTCCACTACACCAGGGATGGAGAGCAGTGGTGTCTTGCTGAGCCACTTGTGGATGAAAACTGTTGAACCTGTCCCTAATGAGTGAATGTAATTCTGTTAGGTTTAGTTAAAGTGCATAGTACCCAATTCTAAATCTCTGCTTTGTGTTTCTGTCCTACAGGGAACACAGTGAGTAACCTGATTTTCATTCTACCTCCAATCTATGGTGCGATTCAGACCTATAAAGATGGCCTTGAAAAACGGTATTTAGCTGCATATTTGTGTCTTACAGGTATGTGTAAAACTTAATTTGCTCTTTCATTATAAAGAGGGCTCAGATAGGCAATGGAAAATATATCTAGATATTAATAAACCCAGAGTTACATCCAAATATTATGTGTGAAAAGTGGACCTCAATTTGCTACGCTTCTTAATGTTTACAGAAAATTTATATCTGTTGGAGAGACATGAAATTAAAATACATTAAGTAATTCGATCAGATTTGAAAATAGTCCTTTTCTGGCTTTGGGTCCTGCTCAGTGCATCTTGCCTTGCTGTGTGCTTTTCTGATGATTTACAGAAGGTGTCTTGTATATTCTACTTATAAACAGTTTCCCACTATTTTAAAATTTTTGTGACATTTGTATGAGAGAGTAATAGAAGAAGTAACTAAGATATAGAAGGAACTGGAAAGGCATTCTTTCATGACTTTGAATTTGTTTCCAGTTCCTCTTTGGCATATATCACCCAGCCATCGTGTCTGGGAAGTTTTGCAAGAATGGAAGAACAGCATGATATTCATGTTTAGATCAACTCAAGGGAAGTCTGTCCATTCTAAAATAACAAAATTCAGAAAAGAACCAACTGCCTTTTAAATGTTAATTGTGTGACTAGAAGTTTTGTTCCTCATGAGAAAAGGCAGTTGAAGATGGTTCAGATTTGGCACTTGGGTCTCAAAATTAGATTTCATAGAATTTCTGAGTTTCACAGGACTTCTGTGTTTGCTCTTGTCTTTATGGAGATTTTCCCAGTCTTTGCAGTGGTAAGGGATTGATAAATGTTACTTTCAATAGTGGCATGTTGTTATTTAGGCAGACGTTGTTGAAAAGCACATATCCATATGCTAAACGTATCCTTGATACGAGTTAAACTGTAACATATACAAGCTGCAAATTCACAATTTTTAGTTATAGCAACTTTGCTGAGCTATGTGAAAGATAGGCAGCAACAATGCCTATCAAATGCTGCAACTGCTTTGCATATTGTCTGAGCACTTTCTAAGTAGCCATTTGTAGGCTTTCTATGGTTTCAAGTAATTACTATTTTTTGTCTCAGTATGAAACAGAGAGAATTCTTAAAGGTCAGGGTTTACTTTTAAAAAGACATGGTAAGAAATGGTGTGTAAATGTTTGCTGAAGTTGATTTTGTGTGTTCTTGAATCAAAGTGTCCATACTGCCATTCTTTTTAAACTATGAAAAGGAGCCCCTTAAATTAAAATTCAGTTTGAAACTGACTTCACTGTGATTTTTGGCTACCTTTGTCAGTGACAGTTTATGATGGACAGAGTGTGCTGCTATCTGACCAGAATGTCAGGCTGTCACACCAGACGGGCATTTCTCATATCTTGATGTTTAAAATATTAAAAAAAAACAAAAACAAAAACAACAAAAAAACCCAACAAAACAAAAAAAAACCCTCTCTTTGATGACACTAAATACCTTGGACTTCAGTTTTTCCTCTCTCCGGTGTTGCTGCAGGGGAGCTCAGCCAGCATTTAGACAACAGTGCTGGAAGGCAGTCCTGAGTTCCATCTAGACCCTGCTCATGTGTGACTGAGTTGGGTTTGATTCCTGTCTGAAGTGATAGATGACTTGATTTTTATCTCATATGTTGGAACCTAGCATTAAAGGTCTCTCCAAAAGCATTTCCCTTCTGCTTTGTGTCTGCTTCAGTATTTGTAACCCTGTTTTACAGCAGTTGAAAGATGTAAAGAAATGTGGAAGACTTTCTAGTTTCTCAGTGAAAAACAGGAGCAAGATGATTTTGAGTCACAAACCACTTAACATTTGCTCTACTACAGAATAAAAGCAGTGAATGAGAATATAAAAAAAATTAAATATGGTTTAAATGTGTCAGGAATATTGGCATTCTCTCTGTGAAC
Organism: Sturnus vulgaris; assembly: GCF_052056855.1. Classification (NCBI taxonomy): domain Eukaryota; kingdom Metazoa; phylum Chordata; class Aves; order Passeriformes; family Sturnidae; genus Sturnus; species Sturnus vulgaris. The sequence goes on from NC_142244.1 coordinate 34,141,637, forward strand.
GTGACAGAACAAAAAGCATACTGAAGTGGAGATAGAGTAAGTGTACAGAAAATTCTTTTTGTAAGAAAGTACCAGACAGAATTTTTTCCACCATATGAATTTTATTTATTAATAGGTTTCACTCTAATTTGTAACAAGTAATTGTAGACTTAATCTATGAAAAGGTTGTGAATTTAACACAAACTTGTGATTTCACTTGAGGCAGCATGCTTCATTAAAGACCGTGCAGCAGAGCTTCTAACTGAGGGTTGTTTTGTCAAAGTAGAAATTCTTTAACAATTCTGCTGTGAAGATGGGGGTGGAAGGGAGGGCACTTTAGTTAAGTTTTAACAATTTTGAATAGTTACTGAGATTTTTAGAAGATACTAAAAGACAGCTGTCAAAGCCAATGTTAAAATTAAATCTGTTAGCATTTGAGAATGTAAGAGGAGTTGTTTCTAGACATTATTTTGATCCACATCAGCTGTTTCTTTTGCATGCTTCCAGACATTTAGCTGATTGTCACTTCCTTTGTGTTTTACCATGCCATGTTTAGTGCTTGACTTTTATACCCACAATTTCTTTTGTTGCCGTTTATTTCCTTTTTGAAGTAAATGCATTTTGAATTATGGAAGCGCTGTTTGTTTCACATATACGTGGTAAGATCTTGGCAGTGCAACAAGGGGTATTTCTAAATAATTGTTCAAATAATTTTTTTTGTTCATACTGGTGCCAAGACTGAGTTAACGCTTTTCAGCAAGGCCTTTGAGATACTGTACACTGTTCTCAGCCCTTTTTTCTGCTGCTTTTAAGCATAAAGTGCATGTTCTCAATTATCTCAGTAGGAACTGGATATGATTTTAAGCTGTAGAGAACCATTTAATCAGTGTATAAATCATGAAGAGTAATCTTAAGCCATTATTTCAGTATGTTGTGGCACCTGAAGAAGGTGGAACAAATCATCAGACCATTACTACCTCAAGGAATAAGCAGTTGGTTTTGAGCAGTTCCTTATGATTCTGGGGTATGGTATCAGGTTCTACACATGACAGTTCCTCATGCATCCTGGGAAACTGTGGTTCTGAAATGGTTTCTATTCTAGAAGGGTCTTGATTTTTAAAAAATTGTGTGTATGTATATATATAGAGAAATATATGTAAAGAAGTGTAGCTTCTGGACCTAAGGAAAGGAAACAAGAACGCACTCAATGAAGTAATGTTTGTGAGATGCTTCACTTAAAATTTTGAAGTATTGTTCTGATTTGTATTTCTTTGGCCTGTTTAATAGGGCTCAGTCATTCAAGCAGTGCCAAAGCAGAGGAAAGAAAAAAGGTGCAAAAATTTTTCTATATTAGGCATAGCCATAGGAACTCTCAAGCAACTTATTAAATTTAATTTCCAGTGAAACTCTGAGTCTGTGAAAACAGTTGTTAAAACCTCTTCAGTCAGAGTTAATTCTCTTCCTCTTACCTAACACCTGTAGAGAAGCTCCCAGGGCTGTGTCAGTGTTGGTAAATCAGCTGTGGTTGGGAACATTCCTGAGTGCTGAAGCCAAGCAGCGTGAAACAGCCCATGTCTGTTCATCTTAGCCTCCAAAACAAGGTGACCACAGATACAGATTGCCTGCTGAGTGTTGGCCCCAGACTCTGCCAGCTGCTGGGCTATGCCTGGAAGCTGCTTGGGGAAAGTGCTTGTTGGAACAGGCCAGATTCATACTACAGACTGTTCAAACAACTCACTGGTGCAGACACTTGTACTGCAATGTCTGGGACTAGTACCAGCCAAGCTGGAGTTTAATTGTAGAGCTGTACCTCTGGAGTAACCAGTGTCTCTCCTGTCTTTTATGTGGTAGAGGGAAACCATTACAACATTACAAAATAATCCATTAAAAAGGATTAATTTAATTCTACTTTGTCATCTTGCTTTATTCTTTAACTTTTAATGATGCACTGTGATGTTGTTAGTGGTCAATTAAGTTCTATCATTATAAAAAAATAAAATGGAATTCAGCTCCAAATTTAAACACCTAAACATATGTGTCTACCCATGCAGAGGGTTCTGTCTGCTAGTGCAGTCAGTAGAGCCAGGAGAATCATTTGACTTGTTCTAAAATACCTGTTTGGCCAGCTGCATTACTCTTAATAATGACATTGTCTAAGTGGAAGCTTTGACACCTAGTTCATATGTAGATATCTAAATAAAGGTGTTTGCATCTGTGAAATCCTAATAAACAACCTTTTCTGTAAAGGATTTAGGTTCATAATGATAATTTTGAGTGCTGATGGATAGTTACATCAAACTGAATTATCACTGATTATGTGATGTTTCTGATGCATCCTAAAACTATTGAAAAAAATCCCTCTGGGATTCAAATCGTGAAGGGTTTATAGGGTTAATATATAGAGCTGGATCTTTTGTATAATATTAGCTTATTTCTAGCCATAGCTATTGCCTTTGTTTTTTGACAGTACCTGTATGAAGTGAAGTTTGTAGATACATTGTTTTTACATCATCCTCACACCACTGTTTCACCTGCTGGCAGTAACCACACAGAGGGTGTTTGCTGCAGGACAGAAAAACTGTTAGTCTACATAGAGCAGCAACCCTGACTTTCATTTCTACTCTTCTGAAGTACCATTTTAATCTCATAATATTGTGACTTAATGTATATTCTGTGCTTAGTACATAATTTATATATATCCCCTGTTACTTGGGAGGTTCATTGATGTAAAAATGCTAAATAAATGACTTGTAGTATTTGTAAAGTATATGTAGTATATGAAAAGTAAGTTATAGTAGTTAGAGAGGAAATGCTACTTACTGCTTCAGATGGTGTTAAAGCTTCCCAACGAATATGCAGCTTTTACTGAGTTAAGCTCCTTTGCAAAGGAAACACCTAAAATATGAAAACTGTAACCCCTGCTTACAAGGTAGGAGCAAATTTATTGTTTGATGTGTCAGTGGCTGTATAGGAGAGTTACCTCTCTTGAAAACTTATGTCATTGCAGTGATCATGATCACTTATATTTTGAAAAGTACAAAGCTGGCAGAATGTCTCCTTGCAGATGGTATTTGTGAAGTAAATATTTCTTAGAAATGTCTCAAGCCCAGAACCATAAGATCTGTCTCTGTAAGCTTTTCTTCTTCCAGATATCTGTTTTATATGGATAGATGCTATAGGTAAAACATTGTTCTACAATGCATAGTAAAATTTTGTAATCATGGAAACAACAGATGTGATTATTACACAGAAGGGTTCTATTCATTTTAACTGTAGAAATTAACTATAGTCATGGGATTAATGACTTGAAACACTAATATCTGCAGCATTCTTGATTTTTTCAAAGACTGAAGAAAAATTAATCTAGAAATAATTGCTTCTTATCTTACAGGCAGAAGGGAAGTTCAGTTGCTGATTGTTGAGATTTATTAAGTCAAATAACATTAACAAAAACAAACAAGAAAACCGCAACAACGTATTTTGGTAATTTAAAATCTGTTGAAATTTCTTTTGCAATGATTTTGCCCATACTTGAAAATTACATTTGTTACAAATTGTAGGAGCTTGTATTCTTTGACAGCCAGGATAATGGATGGTACTGTTTTAATGATAATCTTAATGGGGTTTTTTCTCCAGAATGAACAGTTGCCATCATATGTTCTGTATACATAAAAAAATGGCTATGAGACTTTCTCATTATAATCTCAATGAAGGTGAAAGCAGTTGTTGCTTATTGTTTGGAAAGATTTTTCAGAAGCAAACCAACATAATCACAGTTTACAGAAGTGCATGTGGTTGTTTATTTTCTGGTAGGACCTGTGCTTCATTTTCTCAGAGAAATAATGACATTGAAATGTTTGGTAATACCTTTTGAAATGTTGCTGTATTACAGTTTTGTGTTTCAGTAAAGCAACATGGTTAGGTATTTAATTTCATTAAGTAAGTGTAATAATCACAGTTCTAGTTAATAACATCGAAGGAAGCATCTCCAGACGTGTCTCTTGACTGTCCTGGCGATCCTTTACAGAGTGCACAGAGATAGAATTCTTGTTTATCCATCAATGAAACTTGACTGGTGTGTAGGCAAGGTGATACTCTAGCCACAAAATATGGCAGCACTACTCAGTGATCAAGGCTTGAGTGCAAATTACTTGGCTTCCTCTGAAACTACAGTCTGAGGTAAAAAATAATTTCTTGCAGGAAGATAAGACATCACTGTACTTGTCTTGCAAAATAAAATTGAGCTGGTGCTTAATGAGTGTTTTACTGATAATATTTCAAAGTAACGAATGATGCATTAAATACTGTACCAGCTTTGCTCTAAACAGAGAAATCCAAGAAGCATTATTCATTCCTGACTGGAAAAAACTGTATAGGCAAAGCATATGTCTCATAAAGTAATTTCAGAAGTCAATTCAAAATGTGTAAAGAAAGTATTTCAAATAAATAGTTATCATTTCTTAGAAGCTCATCTTTCTATAGAGAAGGCCTGGAAATGGTGATCTCATTTCGCAAAACGAATCCATCCTATGTGAGGTTGGTTTGTTTACCTTGAATTTCTAGTTCTGAGTTCTAGTAGCAATTCACTTCTGCTTTTGATTCACAGAATAGTCTGGGTTGGAAGGGAGCCACAAGAATCATTGAGTCTAGCTCTTAAATGAACAGCCCCTGTGGGGATCAAACCCAAGACCTTGGTGTTATTGGCACCATGTTTTGTGGAGACAACAAAATGCTTCTGGTGAAATACATGTTTTAATATTGGACAGTAGGCAGAAATACTGAGAGGCTTCTAGGAGTACTAGTTATTGAATGATGCTTTCACTTATAGAAGGGCTGGAATAGAGAAATCTTAATTTACTTTAAATTAAAAAAAAAAAGATAAAAAGATAAGTTGATATATTTGATTCAGTTTGAGCTCCCTCTGCTCCTCTCCTCGGTGAGATTGCACCCAGCTCATAGGACACAATATTGAGAGGAAGTAAAGAGGACACTCACACCCTTTAAAGCCCCTAAATTCAGGGATTTCATTGGTGATTAATATATAAAGTTGAAGGCTGTGGAAAATTTGGAGTTTGGCAGCGGAATGCTGATATTCTAATTTCTTTTTCACTGTTGAAGCATGCGTTTCATGCATTTAAGTTAATGTACCTGAAAATTTTACATGTGTACTATTATGCTGATGATAGTTTTGATTTGGTTTCAGCTGTGGGATTGGGATCTTGGTGCTTTCACATGACCCTGAAGTATGAAATGCAGGTGAGTACTGATAAGTAGCTGTGAATCATTTTCTGTGTATATCTCACTGTACAGTCATTTTGCCCTTTCTTGGCTAGATGAAACTTGTACAAAATGACTTAATCTGCTTTAAGTATCATTGTACATGACTCCTGCTCTCAACAAGGCAGTAATGCAGGTCTTGTTTCAATACATATTTTCCACTGATTATGTACAGAAATATATACTTGCATCTAAAATAAGAACTATCATCAATTGCTTATGTTGGCAGAGGATACTTTATCCTTTGGGAAATCATGTTATATTTTTACATACGATGTTAATTTTAAATTCCCATAGCTTTGGCATAATAGCAAGCAATATAAACTAGAGTTACTGCTATTTATTGTAAATTTTCTCATCTTTATGTTTCTATTTATCTAGATGTACCTGTAGCATTAATACTGAAATCAGTATCTCCTGAGTAACAGTAATTGAGTCATCTTCTCTCTTATTTTCAAGCAGATAGCATTCTCTAACAAGTCACAGGACATAGGGATTTTCCTGGTATTTCCTATTTTCTAAAGGGACACTGGAAATCTTGTCCTGTTGTCCTCTGTTAGGCCTGCAAAGATTAAGGAAATGAATCTTTGAATACAAGTCAGGATGAAGTGGGATTTTGTTCAAAACTAAGAAACCAACATTCAAAAGTCTGTGTTCCCACCACAGCTAATGGAAGTACAATTAAATCAGTGGAGTGGAGAGAGGTGGTTGGCTGGACTGAATCATTCTACAGACTCCACTGGCAATCTTTGCTCAAAAAGGATTCATTTGTCTAAACAGAGATGTTTAGTGTTATTTTAGACCCTGTGAGTGTTCTCTCAAGCCTCCAGCTTCCATGCCACAGATGTGCAGGTTTCTTAGACTCCCATCATATCTGCCAGTCTTGAATGGGTGTATTGGAGGTGACAGAGCATCTCAGATGGCATTACATGTTGCTGATTGTTTGATGTTTGCCTCCATAATGCTCAGATCTGTATCTCTGGCATGTGGTGGAGACTGTCAGCTTCCACAGAGCATACCATTGTCACCATGCAAGAATATTTGGTGCTTTTCTTGGCATGAAAAAGGTGGTTTGTAAAGCCACTTCACCATTCCCTCCCAAATTAAGTTGCCATTTGCCTATACTTGGTGGTGAACCTGCCTTGAATTTCTACCTTTTTCATACTACTTCCCTCATCTGCTTGTTCCTATCATGGCCAGTGTTTCAAATCCTCTTTCTTACGCTAATGCAGAGGTGAGCAAGGGCACCCTGAAATCGCAATCATTAAAATGATCCATACTTGAAACCTTTTATGAAGGGAGAGATTGTGGGGTTTTGTTTGTTTTGTTTTGGGTGGTTTTTGGTTTTGGTTGGCATTATTTTTCAGTTGTTGGAGGCTTTGTTTGTGTGTGTGTATGTAGAGGCTTTATTTTAATCCAAGTCAGTTTGCTGCTACTTGCCCAGTAGTTCAGGTGTTGCATCAGAACAACTGAGGGGCGTATGAATTGTAGTAAATAAAGTGGGGCAGAAGCAGATGAGAGGGAAGCCGGAATGTTTCTCATCATCTTGTTAAGTGATGTAAAAGTCTTTGTGTGAGGCAGAGAAAGTACATTTATTTTGGCAGCCAAGTGAAATCCACAAGTGGTCCATAGTCATTCCAATTGTTTGCTTACTGATCACCATGGAGAAAACAGTTTAACCAGTAAATAAACTTTTCTTATTCACTTTACCTCTTGTTATGGTTAAAAATCAGCATAGCTATTCAAGGAGACTTTTTTACATTTGTTTTGCAGTCTTAATACTGTAAACGATTGATTCAATTTGCTTAATTAAGAAAAACAGGGAAGTTTCTGTTCTTGAAAGCAGTTGTTTAGACTACTTCTGAGGAAATCATCCCTTTTTCTGTTATTTTTATGGGAATCTGCTTAGTTGGATTCTTGAGGAATGCACTAAATGCTTATTTAGCCAGTGAAATCAGCTCCGTGAGTTCCCTTCTTTCCATGGTTCTTCATTGTCTAGGCGTGTCTTTGACAGTACCCCTAGAAACATTAATTCCTTTGGATACAGAAGTCATTGTCTTCTGCGTGCAAATTCTAGTTAAGATCTTTTGAGAGGCTCTTTGTTGCTGCTGTAATGTCCCTGAGATGCTGCCAGCATATGAACTTAAAAGTGTAATCATCTGTCCAAATTTGAAAAATTTTCCTGGATTGTATTTCTTGTTCTTCCCCCGCCTTTTTCTTTTATGAGGTGTTAAATGACTCAGAGTCTTTAACAGACACGTGAATTAATCCTGTAGCTAATTCCTATCAGACTTGGAAAAGCACATCTCTGCATTTATAAAATACTATTACTATAAAGCTGAATTCAGGCTATTGCTTCTATTTTGTCCCCTCTAAGGCATCACAGCAAAGAAAACCTACTGTGAAGGCAACGTGCCACCGAAGGTGCCTGTTAGCTTCAGCTGCTCCAATGTTTCTGATACTGCCTTTGTGCTGCCTGTTGTGGTCCCTGACCCTGCACAGGTGCTGGGATTTAAACCTTGCTCTGCAAGGTTGGTCATGTGCTGGCTCAGCACCTGGACCTGGCTCCCCATAAGTCAGAGCAGTCTGATCTCCTCGCTGGAGAGAAGCAGTGGCAGTGTGGGGGAAGCAGCAACATCTGCCCTATCAGTGGCAGCTGGGCAGCAGAGCTGTTTAGCATTCTTGTGAAACAGTTCCTGAGCTTTGTATGCCCAAAATCACAACAAGCTAATACTTCACACTCAAGATAATACATCTCTCTCCTTCTGTAAAGAATTACATTCACTTTTTAAAAAATTTTTCAATAGGAAATTTCAAAGCTGAAATGAAATTTTTAACTGTGTGTTTAGAAAATTATCCCAAACTGAGCAGAATCAGGCTGGCTTTATAAAAGTGTTTGAGTAAGCTCCTTACTGCTCTTAAGTAGTCTCATTGTTCAGAATAACATAGTTATGAACTTGTTAAGTACCCTGTAGCAGTAGTAGGAAAGCAATTTCTTCACAGGCACAGCCACCAAGAACTTTGAGTAATGATGGAAAAAGGTCAAAATCTTTTTTGCATCTAGTTCTTGTTTTTCTTAAAAGTCAAGCTCTAAAAGTTCTGAAAGCCCTAACTATTAATGTTTGCTTAACATATTAGAAACCGGAGGCTATGGATCTTCATTGATCCATTTGTATCCTTGTTCTTTTCCATGATTTTCAGTCCTTCTTAAGAGGAGGTAAGTTTAACTGTATATTTATGAGCAGAAATTAATGAAAGTTCTTTGATGAGAAGTTTTACAAGAAAATTATGCTATGATTATTTTTCCTTCAAATTATGAATGGCAATTTTGAGTGTAACTGCTATTGAGAAATCAATTCTCTTGTGATTGCAGTTTTAATTCCATTCTATTAAGGTGGCAAGTTCCTGGAGAAAAAATACTTTAGCTGTAACACAACTAAAGTGTCTTCTCCCAAAGTATAACAATTATTTAAGACAATAAAACATTATATGTTTCCATAATTTCCGGGGGGAAGCCCAACAAAACAGCCCACAAGAACCCCACATCAAACAAGCAAAAATCTGTATCTCTGAATTAAAACAACATAAGAAATTTCTAAAATTAGGAAGTAAACATGCAAGCATATTGCCCATCCTAATACGGTAACATTTTATTTGTGCTATGGAAAAATTACACTTTAATTTCCTTGTCAAGTAAGAAGATGCTACTGACTGTAAGGTCATAGATGGGATGGTCTTCTTCAGCCTGGCTTTACAGAACTAAATCCTACAAATATTTTAAGAGGTATGAGCAGTAAAAATGCCAAGATTCTTTGAATGTGTAGGTGTTTATGAAGCATAATATTCAAAAGATTCAGAGCAATAAGCTTTTTAATGCAGCAGCTTCAGTAGCTGAACAGGGTTTGACAGTGCTATGTGTTAGAGTGCAGTCAAGAAGATGGATGTCCAAATGACTTAAAAACTCCTGTTTACTTAAGACATACCTCTCCTTAATTAATTTAGACAAGCTTGTGACTTAAAAGTATCTTTCATGTTTTGATGTCTTTGCTTTTTATAGCTGTTGGATGAACTGCCAATGATATACAGTTGTTGTGTGTTTGTCTACTGCCTGTAAGTATTTGTTAATCTTTTTCCTTGAATATTTATGAAATGTTCACTTTTGAAATGTAGTCTCTGAAGCCAAATTTAGCATATATAGAGAGAAAGCTTCTACTGCTTTCAGTGAGATCTGTTTTTGTATAGCATTATGATATTAGAGTGCCAGGCTGGCTTTAGTCCTAGTCTTTGCTAATTTAGATGTATTTTACCAGTTTTTCTTTTAGTAAGGATAAAAACCCACTCATTAAAGACTTAGTGTAGTATACAATCAGAGCTCAGTGCTACGTGTATGAAAACAGCAGACATAATAAAATCAACTTTAGTAATGCCTACAAAATTAGCAACATTATAATTTATTGGAGCTGGATTTCTATCATGTAGTCTAGTTCAAAATGCAAATTTCGGATTTCTGGCTAAACCTGCTTTTCATTCATCTGGAAAATTAAAGAGACAAGATTTTATGAGGAGTTAAATGCATATTTTGGGGAAAGTGTCTTGGAACATGCATGACAGCTTAATGCAATGCCAGGATGTGTTCTCCCATTTAATTTTGGGAGCAATGTGACATTTGACAACTGTAAAGATACACTAAGTTGTTTTTTTCTTGCCTGTTGCTGCAAGATCTGGATTTAATATGATTTGTTCTGTCACTTGGCAAATCCAAATGATAAATTAGCTTGTTGCAGACAAAAAGAGACAAAAAAGGTCTTTTTGCTTTTGAGCATATCAAATATTCAGCTGTTGAAAATTGTGATGTCTTGGTGAAGATTACTGGTAGCTTGCAATGGAGATGGGATGCTTTAGGACTAAACCCCTATCTATGGAAATTGCCCTCAGTTTGTGGCTAATACATTAGTGTGATTTGTTCAAACTCAGGACAAGAATCATAATGCCTCTTTTAGTGGAAATATTTCCATTGTAGCTCCCTATCACCTTGAAATTGCCTTTGCATTTGTCTGATTTGAATGTGATTGGAGAAAAGGATGAGAAGTGGCTACAAAAATCTATCTGAATTTTTTTTTTTTTAGTGCAGTGGTTACTTTGTTACCTTCACAAGCACTGAAGTCTGTTACTGCATTTATAGCTCCAATAAGATTCTGTGTAGGTATGTGTGGTAGCAATTAAAATGCTCCAAAAATGAGCTAATGTGTAATTTAGGAGGCCTTTAATTGTTTTAGTTTGCTTGAAGGTAGGTTGCAGGTGGTTGTGCACAGGACATTCCCTTATACATCATTCAGTCCCGCTGATTCTTAAGCTGCCATTTTGCAATGTCACACATTGTGCTGCCTTTAGACTCTTTGTTTCCCATATGTGTTTTTATTTTATTTCTTATTATCAGTTCATGATGGTGTCTATTGCTCCAAGTTTATAAACAAAGGAACTAGAGAGATGTAACTTGAACTTACATAGACAACTTCTTCTAGCCCTGATGATAATGGGCTTCTCAAAATTCATTTTTATGGGGTTTTTATGGACCTTTTTTCTGATGGAGAGACAGTCTGGGATGTGTGTGTATTTCCATCACAACTAAGACTGAGATACAGTGTATAGATTGTGAAGGTAATTTCAATTGATTGTTTTACATGCTGGGAGCAGTCAGGTGGTTTTACCTTCCACTTCTACCAGTACCCAATCTAGCAAATTTACTGCATTGCAACTGTAGTGAAGCCATAAACAATCTACATTTTAACAGATCCGAGTTCACTGTTTTGCAAGGCAGTCCTTTTCCTACGCTGCTGTTTGCTCAGTAATGTTTTTGACAGCTGTGTTGCATTTTAAGCTAATTTCTAGTTTGCCATCCGTTATCACCCTGTAAGCACCTTCTAAAAACACTTCTGCTTTACAAACTTTTCTAAGAGTGGGTTATTTCTTGGCATATGCTTTAGCTTATTGGTGTTAGGGCTTTTTTGCTTTAGTTTTTTTTTTTTTAAACATTTATTTTTAAGAGCATGATTTTTTTTTTTTTTAATAATGTATCTTTATTGAAAGAGTTAGAATTTCTTGAGGAGCCTAAGGCTAATTTAGATCAATTTTCTCACAAATTTTTTTAATATTATATGTTGGAAATTGCATCCATTATATGGTAAGTGTTGATTGTTATCTCTCTCCTTTATCCTCTCTTCCAGGTATGAATGTTTCAAGTACAAGAATACAGTCAATTATGCACTGCTTTTCTTGTTAATAACATACAGCGTCGTAGTCAGCATAGTAAGTAACTTTTTCTAATATGGCATTTTCACCCTTAGGTTGGCAGTTATTCTGACAGTGGGGGAATGTAATAGAGGCAATACTAAATCTCTGTCACTTCCAGTCAAGAAAGAAAAATTATTTTTATGTTGGGAAAATTATGTTGCTGGCCAGAGGAACCTGAAACCTTTCTATCTAAACCACTGTGTAGAGTAAATAAGGAAGAAAAGCAATAATCCAGTTGCTAGAATAGGAATGTGAGAAAAACAGTTGCCACTAAATTGATATGAGACCTTGGATGACCTGTGTTCCTCACCTTGTCTCACTTTAATTCATCTGTAGAAATAAGAATCATTCTGTTTGACTGCAAAAAAGTGAACTGTGGTACCCTGTCTAGGATGCAGACTGGTGTTTTAAAATAGGCAGAATAAGAGAAGAACTTAGCTGTTAGTTTAAACGGTTCTAACTTTTTAAGACACAGCTAACTTGACTCCTTTTGTCAGTGGAGCATTCTTCCTTTATGAATAAATTCAGTTTCATGCTGGCTGTTGATAACCATTTCTTTAATAATTAAAATATTTTTTTAAGTCATCTTCAGCTGCCAAAATACTTGCCTCTTCTGTTTCTTCTAGAATTTTTTACACTTGTGTCACATTATGTCTAAGATCTAGTGCCCTTCCCTCTTCAAAAACATAAATTGAATTAACTGTATTATGAATAGGAAGAACTACTAGCTTTTTGTAAAATGAATTGAAATGTTACATTATTGTCAAAAACAATAATAGCAAATCAAAGTTGAGTATGTTTTCTTCTTGTGATGCGTGTTGAGAACATATGGTAACTGCAGCATCTTAATTGTTTTTGTATGTGTTCAACTCTACTAAACTAAAAGCCTTCTGTCAGATGTTAATGTTTCTATTTCTGCTTCTTAGATTAAAATAATTCCACAGTTAAAACTTCAGGTTCTGCCAGAGGAAACTTCAAATGTTTGACCAACTTTAATGGTGCATGGATAGGCATTCATGGCTTGATTCTAACAGGACAAGCCTTGGCAATATTTAGATGAATAACGTTATGATGGTTCTGTTGCAAATTATTTCTCTTTTTTAATCTTTCCAGGTTTACCTAGATTTGAAAGAGCCTGTATTCCATCAGGTAAATCTTGCTCTGTTGGAACAACTAATTTTTGTATTTAACTATGCTATTTTAGTGGAACGTGTTACAGTATTTTACTAGAAGAAAGATGGAAGGAAAGTGCAATTTGTCATTTGCTTTTTCTTTAACCATTATTGCTGCCTGTCATGTCACCATCCTCTTACTCGGTGACCTGAAAAACTAGAATGCTTCAATGTGTGTTGCATTTTAACTTTTGACCTAATATTTCCTGTGGTTTTCATCAGTGGCAAGTGTAATGAGGTGACTCTAAGGTGTGTGAGAGAGGAACAGCTAAATGAGTCTTTTTCTGCTGCTTTCCATTAGCAGCTGCTTTGAAACTATGACCTTACATCATAAGATGGCTTGATTGACTTAGCACCACATTCTTCTCTCTGCTTTAACACATTAGTTTATCGGGTTTTTTAACTACTCAGTCTTACTTTGTGGAAATTCAAGGTGAGTTTAAGCACAGAATGCCTTTTAGGGTTATGTAGCAGACTGCTTTGTGCAGGCTTAATGGCCTATTTGGTACAGGCTCATTTTGTCGCAGCCCAAGGGTATTAATATGCATCCCCTGCCTGTGGGGATAGGACTTGCATGGCTTACCTCTTCACAGGAGGTTAGAGATGATGCTCCTTTCTGTATGCCATGGGTAGTTTTCCCTCATTTATTATTTTTTGATTAGGGATAACAGCTGAAAAATTGCCAAGCAAAAAGCACTGAGCTCTTTGCAGGACAGAGCTTTAAAGCCTTAATTTTTGGAATTGGTAGTGCCACTGCTTGTCAAAACATGCCTGCTGCATCAGCAGTTGTAAAATGATACGTGGCTCTTGTTGGTGGATTAGTGAAGTGCTGAGCAAGAGAATAAATTTTCAGCTGCTACAGAAAATCTCCCCTAGAAACATGAATTGTTATCCTACCTGTAGATTAAAAAAAAAAATGCAGTGTGGGGGGTTTTTTTGGTGATATTAATTAAATCCTTTCTTTTTTTTCTTACTTACATTTCCAGCAGAAAGATACTGGTTAGGATGAAAGTGACAATTTCTGGTGCTTTTACTGAGCTGGTCATAACTGGTTTTGAATGAAGTGACTTAGAGTAGTTTTGTTAACAACAGTGGCAAAATTTACTATTTATAGCGAACTTTTATCTCTTAAATGCAACTTGGGCAAATAATTGATTAATTGGAATAAATACATCACGGCTTCACTATAGTCCAGTTTGAAGTATTGGCATAGGTATTGCCCCATGTCACAAAAACTAAAACAATAGATATCGTTACTTTTTGGGAAAGAGGGAAATAGGGAAACTTTAAACTGTTGTCACAGTCCTTTAATTTTCTGCATCTGGTTTCTCTTAGGTTCAGAATATGAATTCCCTATTATAATTTATACATGAGGAATCAATGTAGAAAATATTTGGATCCCATAAAAGTGTTGGACTTTTTACAAGAATTCTTTGCAAATTGATTTTTATGGAGAACATACAGTTATGGCGGAATTCCAAATGTTCAAGTATTGTACTCGTTTTTTCACAATCTTTGCCAAATATATTGTAAATCCTGAGGAAATATTTCCCTGACCACACAGCTGAGCAAGGTTATTTTCTTAATACTTGTACGTTATTTTAGAGTGCATTAAAAAAATGTTAAATAATTTCTGTAAGCGTTTTCCAGCTGAATAGGTCACTTAGACTTGAAGTAAAATTAGATATGCTTATGCAATCATAGTTTAAATCACAGGCTTTCTGACTGGGTTAAAAAGCAGCATCAGGAGATAAAGCAGCATTTGGTTCCTCTAGGTGTTTGTGATCATTTTAAGTTGTCAACCTTGCAAAAGGAGGAAGAATTACAAGGATAGCTTTTTATTGTTCATTGTTTTAGTATGGATTGTGGGGTTTTTTCCCTCTGGAAAGAAGCCAGTAAGAATGGAAAAAAGGATTCTATTATATTTAGCAAGCAGGATCCAAGCCTCATTTTTCCCCAAATTACTTTCTACTTGTCTTTCCAATTTAGACTCATAAATTGCCAGCTGCCAGCAGGGCATAAAGGTGATTTCAGTTTGTTATCCATGACACAGTGGCAACAGAGACCAACTTCTTATTCTGCATCCACATATTAAGAGAGGTCTTTAAGGCTTTTAGTGCTTCAGCTGTAGGAGGGATGAGATCCATGTTTTGGGCTGTTGAGGCAGCACATCATTAGAAGGAAAAAATCCAATTCTTGCCTGACAACTGTTCTACTATTTTTTGCCTCCTCATCAATTAAATTAAATATATTAATGGACTTTACAGGCATATATTGTCTTGTTTATGTTCAAATCTCTCAGGCTAGAGTACTGTTAGTCCTAATTTTCAAGGTGCTAAACAACCCTACATCCCAGCTGCCTGGTTGTTTTTAAGCCAGCATCATTGCCACAGAAAACAGCTGTGCCTTTCCCCTCTGTTCCATCTGGCACACAGATTTATTTTCTGATGTGAATTTGATTGGGAAACGCAACAAGTTTTAACTCTCCTCAGAATTAATTTTAAATCAGATTAGTTGTTCATCCTGTTTACCACATGTATACAAGGAAAGGGGCAGGGGAAGGATGGCTGCTAGTGCAAAGTGATCCACAGACATACAGAGACAGCTCTGGAAGTAGAAGTAGTTAGTCTGGAAGTTAAACTTTCAACTCACATCTTACAAGTAGCCTTCTTTCTAATATGATGAGGCTTAGGAAGCTGGCACAAACTAAGCAATGTGTTCCAGCTGGATTTGTCTGCTTGCTGCATACTGTATGTGATCACTTGTAGTGACCAAAATACCTCGTTCAGCTAGCAGGCCAAGTTATGTGAATAGCGAAATAGTTCTGAAAACCTTTTTTATTTGTGTAGTCATCTGCTCTGACAGTTTGAGGTAAATTTTAGCAAACAAATAATTAAAAGGTTAATGGAAAAGTAGATTAAATAGCTGTTTCTTCTACATTAGGAAATGTGATGTAAAAAGTAGGTACTCTAACATGTTCTTGGGGTGTCCCATGAGAACAAGCCAACTGGAGAAGCAGATCAGTAGGAGAGTTGCAAATAGGGTAAGGTAATGACTAGTGAAAAATGATTAAATGAGATTATGAAAAGGCCTGAATTTTCTTGGAATCAGTAGTGGGATTGTTTTGTTTGGTTGTTTTCCTTTTTAACAACCTGTAGCAGGTAAAAGAAGCATGTACTGCTGGTATCTGTAATGATACAAAGTTCAGAGTTATCACTGGGTACTGGGGAGGAAATGAAGAGATAACTGAGAGGCCCTGAGGACGAGGATGAGGACTGATTCAAAGTGGAAGAGGTGCAGTGATGAACAAATATAAATTATTCTTGTTCTAAACTGTTCACAGATCACCAAAGGGGGGGAGGGAGTGCCTGGATGTGTTCACTGTTTACAGTGTAACAACATGACCAGGGATTTTTTTTTTTTTTTTACTTTTGATAAATGTAAAATACAAGTATTGGATTTACATCTCCAGGTGACTTTGAGTAAGAGGAAGAAAGTAAGAATAGCAGGAAAAGGTATTTAATTTGCCTTAATGCAAAATTTAATGGATTTTTTTCTCTAGGGGTGTTTTAAATATACAAGTGCAAAGAAGAAAGTGAAATCAAGATAGATGTACATCTAGAAGTATGTAGGGGAGCCTGGAACTGCATGAAAACTATGTTCTGTCCGGGCACAACCAGATTTGTAGGATTCACCATTTTGGGGAATTTATGTGGATCCACTGGATGTCCTACAGCTCTCCAGAGTCCCTCCTGCTGCTAAGGCAATAGTTGATTGTAGGCTTGTGGCTAATATATTATACCTTTTAGTGGAATGTGTTCTTACTTCCCATAAGTTCAGGTTCACCAGTATTCTCTTCAAAATGACCTTTTCAAGCGTGTCTTCACCACAGAGCTTTTCCTGGTGTCATTGTCTTGCTGATGAGCACGTATAAAACTAACTTGAGTGATATTTCACTCTTACACAGCTCATTTGGGAATGTCTTCCCAAGCAAGTACAGCTTTCATTCTAGCTGGTGCTTCTACCTGCACAGTAGCTTAGGGAATGAGGAAGGTCAGCTCTACAAGTCACTGGAGGGGAAGCTTGACTTTGCATGGCAGACAGTGTCCCAGAAGCTCTACAGCAGCAGTGACTTGTGAATCATTTTTGAATCATTTTGCCATCACATACATGCATCTAAACAGACCAAACCCAGTGAATCTGATTTAGTTCATTTGGGAGCTGTCAAGGCAGCCTGTGGTACTACACAGCTGTAACTATGCTGAGTTACTTGTTGTTTCACTGCCATCTTGGTTGTCTTTCCTATTCCTCCCAGCTCGGATTTTTTCTCCAGAAAACCAAACCCATGTAGAACTCAGTTTTCTTTGTTGCAAATTGCAAATACGGTTTCTACATTCAAGTACTTAAGTATTTATCTTTTGATAGCTGGTTGGGGTATTAGATAAGCTGGTTGCCAAGAACCTGAAATCTCTCAGTGCAGTGCCCAATGTGTATACTAATATTTGAGGCTGATAAATTGACTTTATTAACCAAGCATGAGTAGAAGGCCAGGAGTACAGGAAACAGAGAAGTGGAAATAGCAGGCAACTGCTGCTTTCTGTGCTAGAAGGGTAGATGAAGAACCAGTTTTGTATGCTTCCCTTCTCAGTGTGGAGTATCAACCATGCTTCTTACTACATAAGTGAATTTATGTATGATTTGTTTAATGGCTTCCACATTAAAAATGCTGCCAGACATTGAGCCCTGAAGTGCTTACTTCCCATTTGTGAATTAGGAATTTCTTCATATTTGGCCTTCTTATGAGGTAATCCATTGTGTATTCATCAGACTTTGGGTTTTTCCCTCAATTGCAAAGATACCTTCAAAGCTGAGAAATACAGAGCTTTATTTGCATCTGAAACAACAAAGAGGGAACTGTCTAGTGGTAACAGAGGATTGAGATTCTGATCTTTCCTTTTGTTTTCATTGCAGTACAAAGATGTTCTTTGGCTTACAGTTTAATGGCAGTGTGAGAGAAAATAGCAGAAAACTTGCTTGGGTTGTCATCTATCACTTAAATGATGTGTTAGTTAAAGAAAAGAAGGACAAAGGAAGCTAAAGAAATGGAAAAATTTGAGTTAATTTGAATAAGGCAGATTTTTCTTTTTTTATATAATACTGTATTTTGTCATTCTTTAGGTGGATGAGTAATACCTAATAAAGTTTTACCATGATAAAAATAGTAAAGCCAGGATGGTAAAGGAGATAAAGTAAGCACCGCTGCCTGACATCTGAACTAAGTTGTGCAGTTTGGTGTGTAGCCGAGTAAGAAACAACTAGTAACAAACAGCTGAGGGAGGCGTGCAGCCACAGTCTCTGTATATCACAGCAGAACCTCCTGAGTGCTCACCTTCAGCGAGGAGGATTGGAGTGTGCAGAGCAGAGCAGCTTGTTGTTCCAGTCTTTTACAGGCTTTTAAACACAAATGTGTTTTACTGCTAACAACCTGTTTGCTTAGGGAAGCGGAAAAGGCAAGAAATTGAAGTGTCAACTATTGGGCATATTTTTCTTATTTTTCTTCAGTCACTGCAAGGTTCTTTATTTTTTTTTCCTTCCTCCCTCCATTAATATGTCCTCTTCTGCAAGCCATTAACTCACTAGGAAATGCTAAGCTGGAAACTCTGCAAAGAAAGCTTTTCTTAGCTTTTGCTCTTTCCTGCTTTTAGCAACTGCTGAAAAACACAGCATTTTACCTGGGCTCTAGGCATAGTCTGACACTATTGAACTCCTTGTACAAAGAATCCAAAAGCAATTTGGATATAAGCATAAGGGTGGTCACAACCTCTAATGTGTATGACAGAAATTGATCCTAATGGATAGATTTTTTTTCCCCATATCTCTACTGCAAAGTAGTACTTTAGCGATGGAAATTTTAAGAAGATCGGTAAAGAGAGATCAGCAAATCAAACTGTAATTTGGATTCTGGAGGAGCTTTTCTATGAGTATATTCCTCTATACCATCCCTCTCTTAGAATAAATTGCTGGATTTGATTAGAAAAAATGAAAAGGGCTTTTTCAAATTAGGCTGATAATGTACTTATATGGTGGGATCTTTTTAGGCAAAATGTCAGCAATGAAGAATTGTACCAGCAGACAGCACCTAGCACACCTGAGCACTCCTCTTCCTACCCTTAACTTGGGACTGATAAGCACTGGCTGTGTCTACTAGGTTTTGTTGGTTTTCTTTTTTTCCTGGTTTATGTGCTGTACCCCAACAAGGGGACTGGAATTAACTAACAACTTCGTATAAATTGCAAGCCAGAACCAATTAACCTTTCAAATAGTTTTGCTTTGTTTAGCTCTACAGAGCAGAATACACAGTAGTAGTAGTTTATTTACTGGAGTTCTTTAATCTTGTTCTGAATGCAAATGAAGAGCTGCTATGCTGACTGACTTTGAATAGTCAGTACTTTTACCTATTGTCAAACATAAGGGCTCTGTTGTCTGTCTTGTTCTGTATAGGTGCACTGATAACACAGCATGTGCTACTAATCTCATCCCTAAAGCTAAAAGAAATTTGTAAATTTGCCTTTATTGACTTTTGGAAGGCAGGTTTCACTTTGCATTATTACAGTAACCTATTTTATGTGAGATGACTAGACATGCTTACAGGATAGTAGGATCTGAACACCCCATTTACAGCAGAGTGAGAGGCAGTCCCTGTCTCAAAGACAATAGAAAAGAAGGAGGGTATGAGGTGGTCAATAGAACATGGTAAGGACACCTGCTTGTAAGCACACTTCTTTCTGGTAGGTGTAGTGGCTTTTAAAAATAGACAGCAAAGGTTTATAATTTTTCTTTTTCATGTAAAATAAAGGCAGAATTAGATAGAAACTAACTAGAAGCAAGATGAGAAATATAAGTCAGTGAACAAGGAAGAAAAAAATACTGGGAGGCCTGGGGGCCACTGGAAAGAGGCAAAAAGAGCAAGGCACAGCTGCTTGGAACAAAAACTGCCTTTTGGCAGGAGAAAACCAATGTTCAGAATAAAAACTATAGAAAGTAATTGAATGTCACCAGTGTCTAAAAATCTTCCCTGCTGCAGTGACTTCTGCATCACTCTCAGGCATGACTGGCCATATTTTTTCTCTTCTTTAATCTGTACGTCTTGGAGATGGTGTTACATGGATTTTAAGTTTGTGAATAAAAAAAGGAGAGTGATTTCAAGATCACAAGACAAAAAACAAATTATTACTTTGACTTTTTATAAGTCAGGTGATAGCATTCAAATTCATCAAGTCTTCAGTGAGTCAGATTTTGCTCATGGATCTTTTCAGAGTGTGCAACCTTCCCACTATATAATTTGATTGAATCCAAACAATCTGTAATAGTTGTTTTAAATGCTTCCTGGAAAGTTCTTCCCCATGCTTAGTGTGGGAATAGTCTATTCAGGTGTTTGCTTTCAGGAAACACATTAATCAAGTATCAATGAAAGAAGTACAGCTTTCAAAAACAGTTCTAGCTGATGCTTATACAATCCTGGGCTAAAATGCAAGGAGAGAGAAGAGATAATAGGGGTTAGTTACCGTTTTTGATTTCAGAATGCTTTCCGAGTGCCATCTAGCGTTTGCTTTCTGATTCAGAGCAGTGGAACCTTGGTTTTACACAACTGACTTTTCCTGTAATTGTATAAAGGACATGCTTTATAATCATACTTTTATTTGAAACTTGAACAGAAAACTTTCTGGAGATGAAGTTAGAAGGAATGCTGTTTTCCTGAGACTTAAAAATAAAAAAAAAAAGAGGCTCCAAAAATGTTTTACTCTTGTAGTATTTTATAAGGTCTCTTGAACCCAACTGCTGAATTTTATCTCTTTTTTTTTTTGTTTGTTTTCAGATCATGTATGGAACACTAGTTTCCATCATAGTTCTAAGATCTGTTTATATAGTATTATGGTAAGTAACCATTTAATTCAACATTGTGAGTTACAACATAGCATTTGCAGCTCATTTTTTGGTCAGCTTAACATGAGAAATTGGCAATGGGAGAATTTCTTTAACTAGGTACATAATGTCCTGGGCTCCCCTGGGTTGAAAGAGAATGGCTCATCACCTTGCACTTTCTTGAAGCCACTGAGATAACATTAAACTAAACTGGGATTTCTACACTTATGATCAGTGTCTATTGTCAGGTGTTCTGCTGGTGGCTTCAGCTCTTAGCCTGGGATTTTAACAGAAATGGAATTTGTCTTCATATTGTTGTGTAGTGTGAAATCTGTTGCTAGTGTCCAAACTCTAATGATAATACTGGGAGAGTTGTAAGACTGCAGAGTGCAACCATCACTTAGTAATTTCCTTTTCCCTTCACAAGTATTTAAAAAATAACACATGATAGTTTTTCTTACAGTTTTGATTGGATAAAGTTAGACATAATGTTATGGAAATTGAAATCACAACTGTAACAAATAAAAGGTATTAAAGGTGCTAGGAGACATTGAAAAGCATTAGAATCATCAGAGCAGACTTGACTTGGTAGCTAAAAGGGAGGAAAATGGAATTTAATCAGTAAACATACACCTTTACCTCTCAGGGGCTCAGTTGATGGCCCATTTCTGTCTGTCTCCTGTGAACATTTGGTGTTCTCATGCGTTTGGGGATCACTTCTGAAAATTACTTATTTCTTCTGTCGTCTTTTTAAATGTGCTTCTTGTTAAATTTTGTTTCAAGTTCCACATGTGTCTGTTCAGGAACACAAAGAAGAATTTAACAAAATGTGAATTTGAAGTATTATAGACTCCTCAAATATTCTGAGTTGGAAGACACCCACAAGGATCAAGTACATTCATTGAATCACCTTCCAATTGCCATTTCAGTTCATGTGGTTTGACTATCCCCAAGAAATTCCCACAGACCAAGTGCAAATGTTCACAGACTTTTTTATTAAGCAATACCTTAAAACTGATAGTGTGTTGCAGCTTTAGAAACAAACATCAATTTAAAGGTACTTTTCAAACCTATGGACTGGAAATTTTAATCTTCTCCTAGAGATCTTAAATGATACTGCATTAATTCACCTCCAAGGGGAACTAAATTGAATCAAATTGATGTCATTTTAATTTTGTTCTTATTCAAGGATTTAGCACGGTTCTAGTCTCTTGGATTAAATTTTTCTGTCTGTGTAGACAAACTCTTGAGCCTGCTGTTTTCCTACTTCTGCAAATTCCACATAGTTATGCATTCTCATTATTTCTGAAGCATTTCATAGTTGTCTTTATCAATAACATCACTATCTTCCCTCCCAAAGTACCATTCATTGTTTTGCTCCAGCAAAGTCTGTCTCTGAAATTCCACCTACTTTTCGCTTCAGTTTTAGGGACTTGGAGTGTATATTCTTAATTAGCTTGATCACTTCATTGCAACAGGGCCCTACAAAGACTTATTTCCCTCATTGGTGGTGTTATGCCAATTGGGTAGAAAGTTGGGATGGGAAGAGAAGTAGGTTTAAACTAATTCTACACTTTAACTAAACTACTACTAATTTTAAATTAGTTCTGCTATAGAAGCTCTGCCAACTTGAAGGTACCCTTTATTTTCTCTAAAATTTATACCCAAGCACACTTTTAGGTTTACTTTCTCTGCACTGCTAGAACATTCTCCTTTATTTCCATCAGTAGTGCTAGCACTTCACCAAACCTCTTCGAGCTCACATACTGACCTTGAATTCTGCTTGTTTTTTCTTACTTCACTTCCTATCACTCCTATTTCTTAGTGTGGGCCTTGAAGTCACTCTGAGATTAGAGTGCAAATTCCAAAGAACAGAATGTTATTCCTTCCACGCTACTGCCTCATCCTGTCCTCACCAGTTGTTCCTCTTCCTGCCTGTTTTCCCCACACTTTTCATCTCTTTGTTAGGTATGCTCCCTTCCCAAGATTACAACTGGACAAATGTTATTCTCTGTTCACAAAGCATGTTCCCTATTAATAAGTGGTGTGAGCCGATTCCTTTACAAAACACCACTGTTTATTCCTCAACAATTCCACCTATAATTATCTAATTACCAGCATGTTTAATATACCATTTAGTGCTCTGTCATGTCACAGTCTGCTTAGTCTCTGAAGCACTGAGGGGGTCATATTACACTGTAGTCTTGGCCAAGTACTGCATGGTGCTCCACACATTTATTGGACTAAACAAATAATAGTTTTGCTAGTTTATATTGGCAGTCAATTTGTGAATATGTACAGCTTATATCTGGTTAGAGCTCCCTCCATTGGGCAAGCTACCTGTTGTGTTTTGCACATTTTGGTTCCCAGTGCTCACAGCTCTGAAATGTGCTGTAACACACCCAGTGGAGGAACAAGCAGCTCAGGAATGTGTTCTAACTCAGAATCTCAACTGTGCGTTCATAATGATTTAAAATAACTTGAACAGTATTTCTTGGCAGCCTTTCAGGGTTGGATTTGGGTCTGCTTTTGGACTTGTCTTATTAGTGGGAAAGCAGCCTTACATGTAGGAAGTTTACAGTTTCATGGTCCAACCTGAATGTAGGGAAAGTTAATTTATTAATGATGCACTTTCTTGCATCTGATTCTTCAGTGTGCTTTCCATATCTTAAAGGATTTTTTTTTTCTTCCAAAATTAAATTAACATTTTTCTATTCCAAGTAGTATTCAGCTCAAAGATGAACATAAAAGTTCTGGGGTTTAATACCATTCATTTGGTTAGTTGTTGGTCATGGTGGTCTACATTCATAAAAGAATAATTTTGAAAGACCATATTTATACAAATTCCCTAGTACAGAGGTATTGTTTCTTGACAAAGACCCTCTTCTTTTGGAAAAGAAGGTCCTAGTTGGTAACAGGGCCTTTTTTCTTTTTTTTTTCTTTTTTTTTCCTTTTTTTTTCTTTTTTTTTTTTTAATGAAAGAATATGCATGGGACTGAAGAATTAGTGTATTTTAGCCAGCTTTGCTCTTCCTGCTTTTTGGTTTTGCTTGGAGAGTGCAGTATTTAGGAAAAGAATTAATATTGTAGAGGTAAAAGAACAGTCTCAGAGAACATAAGATCAAGATAGGGGAGAAGTAAAATACAATATTTAAACAGATGAAATTTGAAGTTGGTGTTTTTTCTTTTTGGGAAAAAAACAAACTGATGAAGATTTCTATTTACATATAACAGCATTTCTGTATGTTACACATATTTAGTGTAGTATATGTTAGCATATTTCTGTGTCTTAAAGCATTCTGAACTAAACCTTGCTTTATTTCTCTCTCTAGGGTATACCCATGGCTTAGAGGTCTAGGCTATACATCTTTAACTGTATTTTTAATGGGATTTTTTCTCTGGAATGTGGACAACATTTTCTGTGATAAATTGAGGTAAGGTTTTTCACTTGTCTGGATAGCTCTAGTAGCCTTTAAGTATAAAGATTGGATTATTTCTGAGGTGGGTATTAAAGTCCATCTCATTATATGTATTGTATGCTGTCTACAAAACACTTTATCCAGATTGCTCATGACTAGGGTCAGCACTCAATATGAGGTTTTTAAACTTTTTTTAACCATTTCTAGATTTATTTTTTGTTATTTCTCTTTAACTTCAAATTAAATTGAGAAAAATAATGTCACTGAAGTAATTTTGAGGATCTGTGGCTGACTAAAGCCTGTTATTCACACTTGATTTCATCTGAATGTGTTTTTATCCTGCTTGATTGGGTTTTTTTAGGTTCTGCTCTTGCCATTTCCCAGGAAAATATCAAAAACAGTAATTCTGTATTATTGTTCAAGAAATACCTATTACAATATCCATGTTACCAATAAACAACACTTAGTTGCAATTCACGTGTTGCTCAGCAACCTAGAGGAGACGGAAAGGTTAATTGCAGCATTGAAAGGTTAATTCCAGCATCCAGAAAAAATACATTTTTGACAATTTGAAACACTGTTATGCCAAGGAACCTGTGTTGTACAGAATTGTCCTAGGAAGCTGGCTTGTCAGAGCCAAACAACAGTGTACCATAAAGAAGTCTAAAGTTTTCCATCTCTTTTGGCTCTGCAATCCCTGTGCTAGGTTAAGCCAATTGAAAATTAATTCCAATGAAGTATTCTTGAAATGTTTTTTAAATTAATATAATACATGATCCTCATCCCTAGGACCACTTGATACAGATGAGATAGAGTAGATATTTGGCAGCACAAGTGATTGGGTTTACAGTTACTTTGCAAATATTGGCATCAGGGTTGATTTTTGCAGCTGCCTCATATCACTAGTGAGATCATAACCCACAATTCACCAAACCTGCTGAGCTGCTCTGGGTCCATGGGGCTTTTGAACTGATTCCTAAGCCCAAAAATGACACCAGCTGCTGAGGCACTTTTTTTCCATCCTCATTTCGTAAGGGGAAAAAATGTTAGCGTGTTTTCTGTAATACTTGTTTGGTTATGGTACTGGAAAAAAAAAAAAAAAGCTTGTTTACTAGCTTTAATCAGACATCTGCAGAGCCTTGGATTTCTCTGGGAGGTATTATAATTTGAACCTTTGGAGAAAATACATTTCGATTCCTTGAAATTCTTTATTCTCTGAAGGTCTAACTTGTGAATCATCCACCTACCTGCTTTGTTTAGTTTTAAAGTTCAAACCTGAATTTTGATTCAGGGTGTTTTGTTCCATATTTCATTAAATCTGCAGCTTATTTAAAAAAAAATTAAAATAACAAAAAATCTGTAGCACTCAGTTTCTCTGGTTGGAACCACACACTTTTGAATTTAAGCTTTGAAATTTCCTGCTATCAAAAGGCTCAGAAGTTGTGGTGGATTGACTGTCTGCATGTTCCCGTGTTATTGCTGGGCTGACTCAATTGAAGCTCTGTGCTAATGTTTGTGACTGAGCAGCTTTGGATGAAGCACCATAATATCAAGCAGTAAGGATATATTCCAGGAGCTGCAGATTTTTCTTCCTTAACACATGCAGTTGTTGCTTTCCATTTTTTGTTTTGATAAGTGAAATTAAAGTGAGAATAAAAGACTAGGAGTTGCAAACAGTTCCTCCACCATCAACCCAAATAGGCATTATCTGCAGAAGCCTAGTGAGCAGGAGAAATAGGAGCAATGTAGTTCCTTCTCTTTATTTCTTTATCTCCATCCCTTAGCCCCTTCCCAAGTTGCTCACATCCCATAACTACAAAATTCTAAGCATGTTGGTGGAGTATTTCAGACCCTCTACTTTAATTGCTTCCTCATTGAACACCCATTTTGTCTCTGTTTTAGAGTCCAACAGAGAAAGGCAAATTGAGCTTCCATAGACCTGCAGAATAGGTGGTTTGATTGCCAGATTTAAAGTAATGATATCTGATAAATCTCATTTCCTCTCTTGGACCTTAAACTCAGAATTTCATCCTATTGACAGTAGTTCACAGGGTTTTGGGGAGGAGAATAGTAGAATTCATTTGGGACTGTGGGATGGCATAATATATATTCCCTGAAATTTGTATCCAGAAATAATTGATCACTCATCATATGAAGAAATGTCTGTTTTCTTTAAATGAATAAAAAAGTCGATTTGCCGATATCTGTACTGCTCTGTACTGGCAGTGTGAAGTATAACTCCTGCTCTTCTGAAAGCCTGACTCCTTGAAGCCTCACCTGTCAAGCACATGCCTGAGATACAGAAACAATCATGACAATCCAACACTGTGATTTGAGATTGCTTAGCTGGGAAAAAATATTCCATTGCATGGTATTTCTTTCTTTCTTTCAGAGCATTACGAGAGAAGATGCCTCCCGTGGTGGGAGCTGTGACACAGTTTCATGCATGGTGGCATATTCTCACAGGCCTTGGTTCTTACCTTCATATCCTGCTGAGGTAGGACATGTTTTCTAAGCTGGATGTTCACACAGATCTTATGAGTTTTCTCAGGTTTGGACATACTTCAAAATGTTGTACCAGAAGAGCAGGAAAATTACTTATTAAACTGGTGTACGGTTTTCTTTCCTCCTTGCAACTCATATAAAAATTCTCTAATACTAATTTATATTCTTCAAAATGTAATCACTAGTCTTTAAATAGTCATGGTTCTTCAAGAAAATTCAATTCAGAAATGGGAACTATGTGGCAGTTAAACCAAAACTATTTGACAGTATATTAATTTCAGAATGTAAGCCATTAATACCTGTCTGTTCTTGAGCAGCAATCCTGAGGTACTTAAACATGTTTAAATTTAGCAGCTTAATGAATTCTTTGATAGGTACTGTCACTCCTGAAAACCACCAGGCATCTTGTTGTCTTGCAGAAGGGTGATGGCTAAAGTAGTTGTAGTGGAGCTGTTCCCAAAAGGGCAGGGTATTAGTTTGAGGAAGAGACTTAAACAAGAATGTAAGTTCGCAAGTCTGTAGCCAGCAGATTTTTGTCTCATTTTTGCTCTATACCACCATCTAGTGGAACCAGGGCAAGAATAGGATGTAAGCTGAAATCTGTGAAGAATTTCTGCTGTTTGCTCGTCATCTAATGAAATAATATTTTACCACTTAATCCATCACAGAGAGAACGTCTGTTTTACATATACATCCTCTGTGGTCGAGAAAACTTGATTACATATAAATTTTTCTATATCTAACACAGTATTTACTTTTTTTGTCAGATGTTAAAATACCAAATAAAAGGAAAATGCAAGAAAAATAATTACATTTCTATTAGATGATCTGATAGCTTATAGTTACCTTTATGTGTATATATATATGCAAACATATTTACCTACACATATGTAAATGTATATATTCATACATACATTATTAAATATTGCAAGGTATATGGAAAACAGTTGCTCCACTTTGGTTTACAGGTTGTCTGCTACACTAAAGAGCTTGAGATAATATTTTAAAGAAAATTCCTTGCAGGAATCAAGCACAGGCAAGGTTTTTCCAACGTGCCACAAAGCGGCATTACCACTTTCAAAAGTGAGGTCATTCACAGGAAAAGATCTACTGAGAGGAGAAAGTGTCTAAGAACAAAAATAAGATACTGAATCAAGCTATGCTGCTTTTTCCCCTCTTTAACATCTGCTGTAATTTGTGGTACACTGATTTAGTTTCCTCCTTCTAAAATGACAGGTTAATTTTTTTAAATTTTTTTTTTAATTATTATTTTGCCTCTCAGGGTTTCTTTCTTTGCCCACATAAATGATAGGGTAAATTATTTTGTTGATTAGTCTGCTATAGGAGGATCTACTGGAAGTTAACGTCTCCTATATTGACTAAATCTAGGCAGAATGGGTAGCTCTGCAATCACAGACACAATTCTTTTCTAGTTGGAAAATAAAACTAGGATCAGGACATCTTTATTTTATATACTGTTTTATACTTGAAATTTTAAGCATGCTTTTTTACTTCTCCTCAGTTTATATACAAGGACACTTTTCCTGAAACACAGGCCGAAGGTGAAGGTAAGCAAGCAGTATTTTGTGTTTATTAATGTACATTTGGATATCTTGTGCTTTGAACTTTTGGTGAGGCTCAGTAATTGTTCCTGTTAGGGTACTGTCTTTGACTTCTGCTTACATCCCAAGAAATGCAGTTGAAATTTTCGTAGAATCACAGAATGGTTTGGGTTGGAAGGGACCTCAATGATCATCTAGTTTCAGCCCCCCTGCCATGGGAAGGGACACCTTCCACTAGACCAGGTTACTCAGAGCCCCCAGGCTACTCCAATCTGGCCTTGAACATTTCCAGGGGTGGAACATCCACTGCTTCTCTGAGCAACCTGTGCCAGTGCTTCACCACCCTCAAAGAAAATAATTTCTTCTTAATATCCAATGTAAACGTACTCTCATTTTAAAGCTATTCCCTCCTTTCATTTTAAAGCTGTCCTATCATTAGATTATGTTTAATAGTGTTTCATTTCTGTTCCAAGAAACATAATATTCCAAGGAATCTTTCTCCTATTCCTATTTTTCTTTTGACAGTTTGTTTTTGGAATATGGCCTGTTCTGTTTGTGGAGCCACCCAAGAAGCTTTGACTGAGCCCTGGGCAGCCACACGTGATCACCTGGCCTGGCTGAATAAAGCATTTCAACAGTTACTCTGGCTGAAGTGTCAAAATTATGGATCAGTCCAAGTACCATTGCTATTAAAGGACTTCTCTGTGCTACGAGGCCAGTCGGCCAGAACAGAGCAAAGAGCTGGCACACTAGGGAAATAGCACTTAGTGCAGCTTTATTCTAAGTTGTTAAAACAAAGATTAAGACACAAGGGTTTTATGTATATATTGTATAGCTGATGATATTGAGGTAATATTTCGTGCTGGTCACAGAAGACTAACCAATTTTGAAGTGGATTGCATACATTTTTTCATTCAGTTTTTTGTTCTTTCTGTCGTCTAAACTAATATTGGTAACTGAATGACAAAACCAGGCCATTGATGGCCAAGCTAGCATTTGTGTGGCCTATAGTGAACTGAATGCTTAACCCAAACTACTTTAACTTGCACTTTTATACAATTAATGAAGTATGTAACGGTTGATTTAGGCCTTTATTCTACCTTGCTTTTCCACAGCCTCCTTTGCAATTTATATTTTAAGCAAAATGGTTGAGGTACCTGTGCCATTTAGTTAATTTTGTACCAAGCTTCCATTTTCTCTTTAGTCCAACCGAGAGGTTCATCATGGAGGATGTTCCAAAGTGTGACCTGCAGAAGACACTGAAATGGTGCAGCCTTATAAGTGTTCCTGTTTGTGTTTGGGAACTCAGTTCCTAATTTGTTTGACCAGTGATTCATCACAAAACTGTAGAGTGACTGCAGAAACATAAGAAATACTCTTTTTTTATTTTTTTAACTGTAATTTACATACATTCCTTTTCTATCCCTTTCTTTAACTTCCCATTTCCCCATTCATACTACAGATTGACAAACACTTTAGATGTGCTCTAGTTCAGCTTTGAATTCATCTTTCTCTTATTTTACAAATCTTAAATATTGGTCTGACTTTCAGAAGTGTCTTCTTCTTGAGAAACTTCAAAGGAGGAGTAAAGAACAAGACTGAGGTTGAGGATATCCCCAAATACAAGTAGCAGTGCTTTGCTTGATTTTAGTCTATCACGTGCTTAGTCTGTGAGCAGGCTGACCACCTTTTAAAACCAGACTTAGGGGATTAATGGGGGAGACAAACACTGTTTTCTGCAATTTTTATCTACTCAGCTGATGAAAGTTAATAAGTAGATGTAAAGAAAATGTTAAAGTAACACAGTTTTTCAAAATATACCTCATATGAAGACTGTAGTTTTGATGCTCTTGATTTTGGGGCAACTAACAGAGTCTATCTCTGTGCCTACTTGCTGCCATTCTATGCAATTTTTGTCTGCTTTTGATGCTCTGAGACATTTCTCCTTCTTGCTATGAAGAAAAAAAGGGAAACACTCAGAGTGATCCAAAATCCCATTCTGTATTGATTTACAGAGTGCTCACAGCAGCAAAGCATGGTAATGTAGCTGTAAAGCTGTCTCCCAGGTGTCAGAGTCCTGTTGAACAATCAGTGCTGGCTAAAATGGTCTCATCCCTTTAATATTTGCAGTTTCTCTGCATCTTTGGCATCCATCCATAACTCTCCTACTGATGTGAACCTCCAAATAAACATGTGGCTTCTGTTATGTGATGACCCTGGACCTTTGAGATCAAATAACCCCAAACTGCACTGGAAAAAGATACTTAACCTTAAGTGAGTTCAATGAGGTTTAAGGATGTGCTGATAGCAGCGCATTTCAACCTGTACACCCCTATAAAGACACCTGAAGGGTAATTTGAGAACAGCTTTGGTATCAGTAGACTCCAGTTCCATAGATAAGGTCAGCATCTGTGTTGGCAAATTTGAGTGCACTTCAGATTCAAAGAAGTTAGCAGAACTAGCACAGAGGTAGGAAAAAGCTGTTATGGATCAGGTGTCTTTAATTAACCATAAGGTATATTTTTCGTAAAGAGATTTGAGAACTGTTTCAAAAATGTAGCTTGAAAATAAGTGCCTGCCTGTTCACCTTCAG
Organism: Sturnus vulgaris; assembly: GCF_052056855.1. Taxonomy (NCBI): domain Eukaryota; kingdom Metazoa; phylum Chordata; class Aves; order Passeriformes; family Sturnidae; genus Sturnus; species Sturnus vulgaris. Next base: position 34,172,357 of record NC_142244.1, read on the forward strand.
GCTTTCTCAAGCATTTTTCTGCACACTGTATCCCATTTTCTTATTTAGTATGTTTACATGTGTTCTTGAGTTAGGGAGGGAGTCTTGTAAGATAAGCAGTGTAGCAGCAAGACATACCAACTGTCACTTGTGACATCTTCTTGGTGTGACATTATTTTTATGGAAATTAAAAAAACCCTTTGATTTTAGTGGCCTTAGTTTTGTTACTGAAGGATCTGGGGGTTCTGTTTATTTTAGTAATTGCAAGAACCAGAGTGTCTTGAAAAATCATTTTCTTATTGATCAGGCATCTCTACATTGGTATATTTTAAAGAAATCTGTTGATTCTTCTACGCATTTGCAGCTAGGAAGTCTATGATGGGAGATTCAGATCTTGTTGAATTGTCAGGATTTAAAAGAAAAGTTGGAAAAGCTCATATTTTAATTTTATACTGCTGTTAGTTTTTCATTCATGTATTGTTTGTCATTGATGTTTGGTTTTTTTTAATAATATGCAAATTGGCTTCTTCCTACATTCCAAATGACCAAAAACATGCACAACTCTACCACCCTGCCAGCAGCCTTTCTTTCAACAGGTTATATTACACCCTGAAGAATGTAATTTACCTGTGTATCCTTCTTAGGATAAATAATCTAAAATCATGGGTGCTTTGGTTTGACTGCCTTACTGATCTTGTGAGTGATATTAAAAATGACAAGCCAGTTTTAACTGCATGTCACTGAAATTCAGACTGGCTTTTCTAGTGCCTGGAAGGACATACATTCTTACTCCTGTATTGTGTTAAATGCCTGTTAATTGATTTTTATTTATATTGCTTGTATGACAATGTTGATTTTTTTTTTTCTAAAGACCTTAGAGCAGTATATCCCAAACTTTTCTTGCACTGCATCTTACCAAGTCATGTGATCCTATTATTTGAGTAGGATTCAAACAGCAGCTACTTTAAAGAGAATTATGGAATAGATGGTGTCATTTCATGTGAGTTCTACAGGTTGTGTTGGACTTGATAGCAATGAACTCTTCTATTGCTTAACATCTATGAAGAACCAGGAAATCTGCCACCATACAACCATCAGTTTGACACAGATAAGCAGCAAGTATCTCTGCAGTCCGTGAGCTTAAAAATTCTTTCTTGGAAATAAGAGGAAAAACTTCACAATTACTCTCACACTACAGATCAAACCCATTCCTTATTCTGAGAATTTAGATTTTTTAGATACAGCTCAAGACATGCATTCGCCAGAACTGAAGATGTGAGGAGGAATCTTATCCATGTTTCAAAGGCAGTGTTGTTGGCAGTATTAGTGATCTCCAGACTTCATCTTAATGGTTTATCTGTTAGGGCTGATGTGCTGCTCATGAGTGTTTAAAAACTCCCCCCTAGTCAGAGTTGGAATATGCAGTGTTACCACTTGCTGGTCTACCTCTGTCATGTATTGTACCATACCTGTGCCCTTAATTACATTTGCCTGAATGTGTGCACATCAGAGCAGCCTGACTTAGACCGTGCAGCCCCTGGGAGTGGCAACAGTGTTGTATTGGTTCTGTTCACTCCCTGCAAACATCCTCACTTGTTTGGTGTCTGTCACTGAGCTTGTGCTCAGTCTGCTGCTAATCTTTGTGTAAGTCTGGCTGCTTTAGAGAGAGATTTGAGTAGGAGGACTTCAATTCAGACAGGTGGAACAAAATCTTTCAGGAGGGATATAGTGGAAAATATTGCTATATAATTAGTTTTAATTCTTTTTTAATCCTGTTCTGTACTGTCTTCCTTGGCTAAAGCTGAATTGTACGATTTTAAATGTAGTTGATTCTTTTGGCCATTGTGGATTTTTAAAACCTGTTTCTCTCTGTGGATATATTACACATGTTAATAGCAGGTGGTGAAACAATTCAGTACAGCACTGCTCATTCAGAGGAGCTGTAATAGAGAAGCACTGCTGTTTTCTTTAGGAGACATCAGAATTTGGGAACACACATCCATTTTGGGGAAATGTGTGCCCCATAATTTAGATTAACATATTCAGGTAAAACTTTTGGTGTACTTTAAACTCCATCTGCACTTTGTAAGTAGGGAGTGGGAGGTTTTAACTGTGAAGTGCTGTTTGACTGTGAGACTTTTTCATGAAGAGGGATAAATGATGGTGTCTTTATTACACATGAGCAGAGCAAAGCCAGAAGGAGATTAAGAAATCTTACATGAAACGACAGTAACAAAAGATTAGGCACAGAATCCTGTAGTATTACGTCAACCACCCTCCTGGTATCTGCACTTTAGATACTTGAATATTTTGCTATTTATACTTTTAACTTTCCATGTTGACTCTGCTCTCTTCACCACAGAAGTGATGTAGTTTCTGTTACATTCAGTTCATTGTAGATGACTTAGGGGCTGTTTTATGAGGATGGAACATGACACAGATTGTTTTGTACATGAATGCATTTCTGACCTATCTAGAATGTTCTCTGCCAGCTTTGTTTGAGAGTCTAACCTAAAGACAGAGAACATTCTGTGTAACTATTAAAATTGGGTTTCTTTGTTCTGTTTCTCATGCACAACTGCCTACAGCTGCCAAGTGCCTGATCTCATTGTTACAAGGCTTTTCTGAGAGCTGGATCTGTGTTTTCTTCTGAGGTCTGTAAGACAAAGATTTTTATAGGTGAGGGTCAATTTTTGTTAAAAATTCTCCTTCTGCAGGAATCACAGCACTATTTTTAGTGGCTTTCCAGTTATCCAATACATGTCTGCCTCTGACTCAAACTTGAGCCTGACTAGCCACCTTCCTGATGCTGTTGCATCTTTCCAGGCTTTGAAAGCTGGGCGAGGGATTTACCTGTACAGGAGGTGTTTATTTTGGGTTGTGTAGTTCAGTGACAGGCAGTGTGAGGGCGCAGCAGTCAAGCAAGCACTTTATGTGGAGCTCCCTTGTTGGAGCTCCCAGCTGGATGCTCTAGCAGGGCTGGGGACAGGGGGATTCATATGTACAGTTTGAGAGGCAGCTTTGATGCCTGGACCTCTTACTTTACTGCAGAATTCTCCCATTTTACTTGTTGAAATTGTTTAGGTTTGACTAGGTATGTAATGGTAGATTTAAGAAGAACCAAGAAGAAGAAGAACAAGAGTTCATGTGAGACCCTAAACCAGTGCCTGCAATTTCTTTTTTTTTTTGCACATATATCACACAAATTGAATCTGCCTGATGTTTAAGAGCAGATCGTTAAGATTTTAAAAAATGTAAAGATAAAGGGCATTTTGCTTATTTGTCCACAGGAATAGCTATAAGCACAATCTTAGATTCCTCCTTCTGTCCCCAAAGCTCTGGAACATGTATATGTTTCTCCAAAGACAGTGCTGAATAAAATGGCTCATAGCAAGTTATGTACCAAAATGTTTCCTACATTAAAGCTGTGGAAGAACTTTGTGTATACTATTGCTCCCTGGATTTTGGAAGAGAGGGTTTCAAGCAGCATAAGCAGTAGTTACTCCTTAGACTGAACAGAAACTATTTTTTCTCTTGATTTTCCAAATTGATGGTGACTGTTTCATGTTGGTTGTTGATCTCAGCTTAATGTACAGATGATGTTACAGTCTGATCAAACACGATCTGTCCACCTGGAGTGGACATGGAATCTGTTCATTACCTGACCAAACTTTCTAACATTGACACTATGAGTTCTAACATGTGGGTTTCTCTTCCTGAAATTCAGTACATTATTGCAGATAGATAACAACACTGTGACAGATGAGTAGCAGTTGACTTGTAGAGCACAGATACATTGAGAAATGCTTATCGACAATTTTGATACACAGAACTGACTCTTCCTACCAAACCAGCAGGTATCTAACATTAGGCTTATATGTATCAACATATCTTGTTTTTCCAAACCACAGTAGCTTTGAAATATTTAATATGTTTCATTTGTTATTCATGCTGCAGTCAAGCACTAATTTGTGTCTTTATAGTACAAACTATTAAAGAATTTTGTTTTAAATACAACTTTTCCCAGGTGGTTCTTGGCTTTGTGCTGCACAGGGCTGGCTGGTTCATCTGGATGCTGTTCAGTAGACGGGTGGCTGAACATCTTGGCCAGTGGTGTGCAAGTAGAACAGCAGGATTTGTGTGTCCTGTGTGGATGGGGAAGCTGCAGCCAAGAGCCTCCATGGCAGTAGGGTTCCCCAGTCCTTCTGCCTTGTGCTGGGGCCCTTTGAGCACTGGGCCTTGCTCGGAGGTGTAGTGTTGCCTGTAAATTCTGCAGGACCATCTTCTCTTCGAAGCCTTCCTCAGCACACACCACTTAGAAGGGACTGCAGGTGGGAGAGGAAAAGGCAGGAGTCAGGTGAACGTGCAGGCAGCCCAGAGCATGCAGTTTGCACACCCTTTACTTCAGCCTTTTCCTGTTCCTTTCAGTGAGAGAGGAGGATAATCACTGCAGGGCAGAACCTTTCCAGGCAGGAATTGTGGACAGCCAGGCATTAATCCAGCAAGTCTCATCACACCCCAGCAGCCAGAGTTCGGTAATGACCATAAGGTGTTTTCTCCACTTCTGGCTGCTCTCCCAGCTGCTCAGAGACCCCATTTTCTTCTGCTTATCTCTCTCAAAGCTGTGTCTCTGCAGGGACAACCTGGACTTGACTATTCAGGGGCCAAGCCACAGGGCAGCAAACCTCAGAGCCAGTGGTATAAATGGCTGGGACAAGCTCTGCCACCTCCTCTCATTAGTGCTGTGTACAGAGGCACATCCAGACTCTGCAGACAAGCGTTGCCAGAACTCTGGGTCTGGGTGAAATCCAGCTTTGCATATTGAGCTTGTGGCTGGTCTAGGAACTGAGTAATACTTCAAAATTTCCCGGGGGATAAAAACATTGTGATTCTGTCAAAGCCCTTCTCCCAAACAGAAAATTGAATTTTGAGCCTGTCAATTCTCTTTTTTCAGACTGCCAGTTTACTTGCAGCTTTATTAATTTCTCTCTTCCCCCCCCGCCTTTTTTTTTTGGTGGGGGGGGGGGATTGGGGTGAGGTTTTTTTGGGGGGGGAGGTTTTTTTTGTTGGGGTGAGTTGGTTTTTGTTTTGGGGTTTGTTTATTCAGCCTGTTCGAAGGCTAAAAATGAAGGTCTATACTTGCACCACCTAAGTCCCATTGGCTCTAATAATAGATTTGGCTGTTCATGGTGCTGTATGGAGAAAGTTGCTTCCAGTTAGCAGGGGAACTCACTATCCAGCCTGGATATTTGTTGCTAAGTTTATGGAGATGGATGAGACAATGGAGTCACTAATGAAGCTGTGCTGGGTCTATCTCTTCTATGGATCACTTTTGAGGACTACTCTGATGGGTCCCCATGGGGACATGGACCATGGTTGTGCTGGTATGGGAGAGGATCAACAGAAGCAGGACAGGAACAAATGTCTGGATTCAAACTCAGTCATCCAAGAGGAGATTATGAGATGAATTCAAGAAGAGGTCCCTTGCACACTCAGCAGGATGATGTCCTCATTCACCTTTTGTGTGTGAGGGACACATAAAACTCTGTATTTGCCAAGACAGAACTAACGTTGTGTGAAGCACTGTGTGCGATGGATAAAACGTCCCAACCTACAAGCAGAAACTTTGTGGATTTACTTTAGATCTAGTTTGCAATCACTATAGTTAATTTAGCATCCTGACTCCTAAACTCCTTTCCAAGGTGAGTCACCCCCAAGCTGGATCTCTCACCTTGCTCACTTGCAACACCCAAGGCTCTCAGTGCATGACACTTTCCAGCTGCTACAGCAATACAAATAACCACTAAAAACATCCAACCTCATTAATCACCTTCGCTCAGACTGACTTTATAATGCATGCAAGAGGCACACACCAACATAATGAAATTAGCAGTAATTAGTGGCCCTGACACACACGTAGAGCCAACACAGAGACCAGCTGGAGCATGGGGTGTGCAGGTCCCGTGGACCTCATGCCCACGGCACAGCACCCAGCAACACCTTGGGACATCGAGGGTGCTGACTGTGATCTGGATCATCCTGGAGATCAGGTAGGTGAATACTAATCAACAGCAGCTCGCATGATCCCACAGAAATGGAATTAAGTAAGTTACTCTGCTGATAAAAACTGATGTCAAACCCCTAATATTTATAGGCTGGCTGAGTATCAGAGCTGCAGTGATTTATGTGGATGTCTAACCTTAGCACTGCTCTTTCCTCATAGCTGGTGTGTTGACTCAGTGCCGAACAGCGGAACGGAGTACATTTGTTAAAATATTGCAGTATTGTAGAAGCCTGAGGACAAATCCAACTTCACAGGTAGGAGAAGTGATGAACAGAACAACCAGAACCCCTCTGCAGCCAGGCAAACCTGTCCAGGCACTCGTGAGTCATTGCTTCACAAGGTATTATTGCTTAACAGGGTTTTGTTCATTTGGAGTCCTCTAAGGGTTGATTTGTTCTGGGGTTTTTTTCTTCTATTTGTTTAGGATTTTTTCTTTAATCATCTCATTTTTAACATCCCACCTCAGCTGAAATGAAAGCAAGATTAAGTGCTAGTTACAAAATGAAAAACAACAACGAACCTGCAAGCCGCAGCATGAAAACAGAGCTGCTACAGAAGGGATATTTTTAACAGGTTATCTGAAAAGCAAACAAACTCCAGCTGTTTTCTTGCTGCTGACATTAATGAAAGCAGGAGGGCTGATTAACGCTGTGGACTTGTTTCTGCTGAAAATCTCTCTGCCACATCCCCCTGGATTTGACAGTTCACTATCAATTTGCTTTGCAACCAAGGCACTCACGCACATCCCCCCAGAGTGGTTGTGGCTTTTCAGTAATGCCCAGGATATCTGATACTAAGTGGCTTTGTCCATATGCTCACATCGTGTGGTGTTCATATTCAGGATGGATTAAAAAGCCTTTTTCCCATGCCATGAGCTGTGTTACATCCCAGCAGATCCCTTCCTCTCCAGTAAGCATCACAGGGCACATCAGCAGCCCCTTGTCAGGTTTGTACAACCATGACAGTTACAATACCAGGTCCAAGTCATGATGATCAGGCTTTAGAGGAAGTCGATGTTTAAACATACTAAAGGCAGAACCCTAAATCAAAATAAAAACCTGGCCATTCTTGTCTTAATTAGATTCAACAGTGCTAAACATAGCGCTGGAGGCAGTTACCTCCAGCAAGGGTGGTGATTTATGTCTGGAGTGGAAACATCCTCATGTGGGAAGTCTGGAGCTAAAGAACATCTCTTTACAACCTTCAATTTCAAACGAAATCCAGTTGTTATTCTGTCTGAATCCATGGCCAGCTTGGCTGTATGCTTAGAGAGTCATAGTTTAATTGTGTGTGTGTATATACATATATATATATATATATATATATATACTGTCTGATAATACCAGAGATGGCAGCTTGAAGCTTCAAGCTCCTGAAGCCTGAAGCTGGAAGTCAGCAAATTAGAGAGGGCAGAAGGAGTCTTGTTTTATTCATTAAATTGTGACAGTAGTTTTAAGTCTCATACATGGGTCCTGGAAAGGAGCATATATCTCTATGAGCTATGAAGGTACGGTTCATGTCAATGTGAAGACTAAAACTCTACTGCTCTTGCATTAAAGGATAGTTTTTTTCTCTTGGCTTGGCTAATGAGAAATGTGATTCCTGCAGTCACTTGCACTCACCCAGAAATGAGGCTGTGGGACCTCTCCTGACAGAGACCCCAGGCTGCCAACATTAATCTGTGGGTACGACTGGAGCAATGCCTCTTCTAGTAAGGTGTCCAGAGGAAAGGACAAGCCCTGTGTCCCTGACTGAAGTGTCTCACTGGTTAACTCACCCTTAGATCAAAACTGGCACACAGCCATGCTGTAGCAAAAGCACAGGGGTGTTTGTGCCTGGGACTTGCCCTGTTTTCCCTTGGGGAATGAGATGAGCCAGTGAGGGCTGGCATGATGCTCCATCCCTACAGCTGACATGTCCTAGCACAGCTCAGCCTCTTTGAAACCTCTGCCGACAGGGATCCTCCAGCCTCCCCTGCCTGCCCACTCCAAAGGTAGGCTTGGAAAGTATTCCCCAATAGCTCAGCTACATACAAGCCTTGTCCCTCCTTGGGCTTTTTACCTTGTAAGAAGCTGAATGCGAAGGGGAATTTCATCTTCCTTTTTTCTCTAAATTATTGATGCCACTAAACTGGATTTTTTTTTTCCAGTCTTCAGAGTTGAAATATAAACTTTTGAAACACTTTTTCCTCCATCTCCTTTCGGATTTAATGCCTTCTTTTTGGCAAAGGCATCTAACAATGAAAAGACATTTCACTGGCCGTGTGTATCATTAGCCTTTAAAACACTATATGCAAAGATGAAGTAATCTAGATGCTTTGAGATGGATTTCTATCCTTGGGCAATATGATTTCCCAGCCTCATACATAGTGATTGGTCTTTCTGTGCTACATGACTACTGCTGGGTCTGTTTTTTACTCTCTTTTTCCCTTTTAAAATACAGAGATATGCATGTGAGACAGTGCCGTCCCCCAGGGAAAACTTTGAGCAAGATCAGGAGCTCCCAAAGGATGCAACACCCGGGTCACATATCCCAAACCCCTCCCACAGGCCCCATGAAGCAGAAATTATCTCCTTCCACAGCCCAGACTACCTGAGGTCCACTATGAACACTGTGGCAAGTCCTGGGCATTTAGGTTGCAAACACTTGCCCAGGTGAAACAAGAGGCTCCATGGAGATTTAAAGGTAAAGCTATTAATTTTGTCTTTCCTTTTCCTCATCAAATGCTTCACACAATTGTTTGCTAATTAACACAACTGGAAAGTAAGTAAAATTACTTGAGTTACTGAAAAATAAGGAGGACTTCAGATTGCAAGGAGGACTGCTGGCTGCTGTCTCGGATTGCTAGCCTGTATATTAATTATTTTCCTGCTGATTCAGAGGGAAAATAGCCAAGCTGTGAATCAGCCCTACTTCTTTTTGCAACACCTATCATTTCCCTAGATCTCCTCTCTAAGTCTCAGCCAGGTCTGGCAGTGCTTTGTTAATGAGATCGGTAATTGCAGCATGAGCTGTACAGTTGCAGAGTCAGGAGAGAATTGGAGTAACTCTGCTTTCTTCCACATTGCAAGGAAAATGCTAGCTTTGAGCTGGGTATCATTTTCTCCAGAAGATGGATTGATACTTACTTTTTTGCAGGATCAGAGGGATCCTGATTTCTTTACCACTGCATCCAACAGACTGTGCAACACCAACTCCTTTAAAAAAAAAACCACTGAGAATCTGAAACACAAAAAAAGCCCAGATTCCCAGCTCCTGACCAGTGTCCAGCAGCCTCCTTGTGGGAGTGAAAGTAGATATGACACAGATTTAATGAGGCAGCCGCTTCTTGGCAGCACCACAGCTCTCCTCAGAAACAGTATTGTTATTTGTTTTCTTGACTAATGCAGTTGTGTTTTGCAAAAAAATGGGAGAAAGCTATTTGGAGGGCCAAGTAATTAAGGTTTGAGAAAAAACCACCATACCTAAATCAGCAGGGTTTGCTGAGGTTTAGGCAGGCTTTGGACATATCATAGTTTTGGGGGTAGTGGAGAAGCATTTCTGGGAACCCTCTGAAAACTTAGGGGGCCTTGTCACCACGTCTGCAATACCTGAGGCTGCACTGGTTATACAGAGCATCTAAAATTAGAATCATGGAATGGTTTGGGTGTAAGGGACCTTCAAGATCATCTAGTTCCAACCCTACTGCCATGGGCAGGACACCTCCCACTAGAGCAGGTAGCTCAGCACCCCATCCAACCTGGCCTTGAACACTTCCAAGGACGGGGCAGCCACAGCTTCTCTGGGCAAATATAATTGTCATATTCTCCTGAAGACTGAAACATTCCTCTTCTCTAAAACTTTGTGAAAGAGGGGAATTGAGGTATATAAGATGCCACTGGTTTAATTAGCATCCAGATTACTGGTGTGTGAGAGGACTCTCTGCTGGTAAGCACCAGTCTCATCAGCTGTGCTGGATAATTGCTGCTTTTCCCAGTGCATTTTTAAAAAGCATATCTGGAGCTTTTAAAATTATGCTTGAGTTCGTTTCGCAGACTGGCAGCAATGAAAAACTACTGGTGTCAAAGATCTCTGAAAAAAGAACATTTGGGAACATCTCCTTCTCCTACATAGCCTTTTTGGCTACAGCACAGTATTTTTCCCCTAAAACATAAAGCTTGGAGGAGAGGAAGCAGCAGAAGTCAATCACCAGACACTGCAAGAAGGGAGGATGATTCTGAGCAAACGTTGAGTACCCAAGTCAAGGCTCTTGTGCACTCCCAAGCAGAGCATCTCAGTTACAGTTCAGGGCTTAGATGAGGATGTTAAGAAGTGCCTTGCTCCTAGGGTTTTCACTAAGAATTACATCACTATTGTCTTTCCCCCACAGCCTACCTTTCCAGCCTGTCTGTACTGCAGCAAATAAATCTTGACTGTGCTGATGGTTTTATGCTTGCCTTGTGTTTGAAGTTCAGCCTGGTTGAAGCTGAGGTGTGGAGGTGACCTCCAATTAATACCCAAGCAATTTCCCCTGAGCTCTGTAATCAGAGACACCTGGGAGCAGATTTTGGAGTTGGTTTCCTCACCAACTGCAGGAGTCAGCACAAGTGCTAGAGTTGGCTGAATGCTGACGTTAGGTCAAGGTTAGGCTGATAAACAATACATAGAAGGAACTACTCTACAAGACTCCAGGACATGTCCTAGAGATGTTCCTTGCTGAAGAAGAGGTTGTAGAATGAAAATACCTGCCTTGGAGGTGATGGGGAAATTCACAGGTGTCAAATTCCCATGAGGTGATAATGATGATAAGATGCAGGCATGGTTCCTGGTGCAGGAGAAAAAGTGGATTGTTGGAACACATGGCCACCGTGGCAAAGTATCCTCAGCCCCTCCAAAGCATCCATTTCCTTGAAGTGCAATGGATGCCAGTGGCCAATCCATGGGCCCTGGAGTATGTTGGAGGTAGCTCAGTAAGAAATATATTGCACAAAATTAATAAATTCCTGGGGAAATTTGTCTTTTCAGATCCACTGGCTACTCATCTTATTGTCTTGTCTTGCAGGGAATAATCTGAGTCACATTTGTCTTCTTCTAGGAGCTTTACTCCACATTAGTGGTAGCAAGGACTTGGCCCAGGTGTTCCCATGAGGTCCAACATTTGCCTGCTCCTCCTTCCCAGGTGTGGCCACTCCAAAAGTCAAGGAAGGCAGTCGAGAGTAATATCTGAGGATCACTGCCTGGAAGGACAAAGTCTTCTGCCACAGGAACAAGGCAGTGCTTTGTTACACCTTATAAATGGACAATATTGGTAAGCAACTGGGAAACAAGGAGAAACTCAAAACACAGCAGGGTTTTCCAAAATGTCCTTAGGAAAAGCAAATTCTGCCTTTCTGTGAGTCCTTCAGGAGCATGCCACTGCTTTTGCACAGAGAGCATGTCTGGTAGGAGAGGGAAGCTTTTATCAAGCAAAACTAGGTCTCTGTTTTACCAGTGTAAATCCAAGGTAATTCAAGTGATCCTAGGGATGATTTTGGCTTGTCAAGGCAAGATTTTATTTGATCTTATATCACAACAAGATGTTTATCTGCAAGAAGAGTTTTGTGGAAGAGCCTTGATATGCAGCTCTGCCTTGCCCAGCTCAGGAGCTGCTGGAATCAGGAGTTTCCGTGTCTTTCTGCTGGAAGGTGAAGGCAGAGACGGCGGCAGAAGGGGAAAAATAAACTTCCTTTTTTTTTTTTTTTTTTGAAGAGTAGGATCAGCAAGCAAATTGCCTGAAAAATACTTGTCAGGACTGTTTGGAGTCAGCATTTGTTAGAGTGGCTTCTGACCTGTCATAAACAAAGAGCAGTTGAGAGGACAGCAGTGCCATTTGCTCTTTTCATTCCTCTCCACTCTAGGGAATGTAGAATTGCTGGCAACCTGCTTGTTTTCCAAACAGTCTTGCTTCTCACTGTGGAAAATCCTGTGTAAAAATCAAGGTCATTGACTGAATTTCTACAACACTGTAGGCTCTCAGGCAGAGGTGCACTCCTGCCAAAGCAGCTGAGCCCTGGCCCCTCCAGGAGGGTGGTCATGGCTGAATGATGACCAAAGTCCCGGAGGATTTGTGGCCAGGAATTGTAGAATGGTTTGTGTTGGCAGAGAACTAAATGGCCATTTAGTTCCAAACCCCCTGCCATGGACAGAACACTTTTCACTAGACCAGGTTGCTCCAGGCCCTCATCCAGCCCAGCCTTGAACACTTCCAGAGATGGAGCAGCTTCAGGTTCTCTGGACAACCTGTGCCAGTGCAGCAACATCCTCACAGGAATGCATTTCTTGCCAATATCTAATCTAAACCTTCCCTGTCACTTTGAAACCATTCCCCCTCGTCCTATCATTCCATGCCCTTGTCAAAAGTCCCTTTCCTGCTCTCTTGTTGCCCCTTTAGGCACTGGGAGGTGCTCTAAGGTCTCTCTGGAGCCTTCTCTTCTCCAGGCTGAACAACCCTAACTCTCTCAGCCTGTCTCTGTAACAGAGGCCCTACCCATCCCTGGGTGTGTTCAAGGGCAGGTTGGGTAGAGCTTGGAGCAACCTGACCTAGCAAAAGATGTTCCTGTCCATAGCAGGAGGGCTGTTATTAGGTGATCTTTAAGGTTCCTTCCAACCCAAACCATTCTGTGGTTCTGTGAAGCACTCACGTAGGAGACCAGAGTGATGCAGAGTAGGAAAAGTGTTAGAGTAAATCCAGCTCTCTTCTGATTATGCAATGCTGAGCAAAAGGCTGCTCACATGGCCATGACTGGGGACCTCAGCCCCATTTCCTGTGCCTGTGTCACCTGGTGTCACCCCTAAGGAGAAGGATTCAAGAATTATTCAGGATAGAGAAGAAGACTAAATGCTTAAGCAGCCAGGTGCTCCCAGAGCTTGGTTTGTGATATCTGAGTTACCCTCTATAGATACAATCCCAGATAACCTTTCCTCTGCTGATTGACCTCACTAGATTTTCAGGGAAAGGCCGCTCTGAGCATCTCTCAGGGCCACGGCTCTCACCCTGATCTCAGGTGCAGCATCAACCCTCTCCTCCAGTACAAACCCGATGCCACGATTTCATTCCTCTCATCAAGGAGCTTCTTCCCGTTTGCCTTCCATGTTGCTTTACTAGCAGACAGCCCTTTAGGGAGCTGCTTGATTTGTGACTGTGCAGAAGTGAGTGCTGATAAAGACAATTAATTAATGGTATGGATTTCCCAGCAGAGTTCTCAATTAGCGTGAGCTGTTTGCCAACTGGCCGCGGTGCGGATCACAGTGCTGTGCACCCTGAACCGTGGCTGATGTATTCAGTGAGGCAGAGGGTGGGTTCCATCAGGAACCCTTATGGTTTCCACCTTGCACTGTATGCAGAAACTGGGACTAAAGGGGTCTTTTCATGATGAACGGTTCCAGTATGGATCTTTAGGTGGAGATGTCATTGCTGCCATTAAATACTTGGCCATCGTGTTCCTGCTGCTCTCCTGGGGATGGTCGGATGGTTGTGCTACAAGCTACAAAGTGAGGATCTTCTGGCTGCCAGTGACCCTAGGTTATTCCTACCCAGTTTATGAACTGAATGTCCTACTTAAACTGGTCATAGACTTACTGAAGTTGGGAAAGTGCTCTAAAGTGACTGAGCCCAGCCATTAACCCAGCATTGCCAGTCTAAATCATGTCCCTGGCAGTGCATGGTAGAGGAGAATGGAAAGGGAGGAGAGGCCAGACCCTAGGCAGTCTTAAACTAGGAGGAGAAGGGTATTACAAGGTCTCATAGTAGCAAGAAGATGCCGATGAAGTTCAAATGGAAAATGAGATACAAGTATTAGCAGAATGGATATGCAAGTTCTGAACCAAGAGAGGTGGCAAAATCTCAGGCAAGGGCCTATCTGCATGAGTGACCAAAGCTATCCCCAGGTATCTCAGGTGCCCTCTGAGACGTCCCCCCCCCCCTGCCAAGCACCTCCCCAGCCTCTGGCAAAGTTTTTTTGTGGAATGAGCATTGCTGAGTTCAGCCCTGAGACAGGCTTTGAAAGGGGAAAGTCCCCCACCCATGCTTTGTGGGGTTCCACAGGGTCTTGCTGAACATCACAACATTGCCTTTCAATAGCCTCAACTTCTCCATCGTGGTCAAGGGCAGCAAATTGGCTTCTCATCCAAGACCTGCTTCTGCCAAAAATACAAGGAGTCACTACAGTTTGCCTTTTTGTTACAACTGCTGGTCCTTTGGTCAGGATGACCCCCATAAATAAAAGAGCTAATTAATGCCCATCTTCTCCCACCAGTGATTGACTATGACCTTGAGTGACCTTGCTTAATTTAACTTTCTCAACCAGCTATTTTTGACAGCGAATAATTTAACATCCTTGTGACCCCAGTCTTGCGCCTCTTCTGCCAACTGGCTCTGCAGTTAAAATGAACAGCAATAAATAAATACATATCTGCAGAGGGACCTAAATGACTCCCATTACTGGAGCATCTGAAGGCCTGCTTAAATAAATCAAGTGAGTAGGAGATTATGCTGCAATCATGTGGAGAGGGAAAGGAGAGAATACATTACTGATATTCCAGAAGCTGCAACTCAGGGGCGAAAAACTTTGCAGAATTCAGAACAATGAGGTTTAATTCAAGTGCAGATGGACAAACAGAGGCTCATTTTATGATGTTTTCAAAGAGGAGCAGCAGACTGCAACTTGATGGGATCATCAGAACTCTCCCCAAGCAGCTCCTACCTGGGGGATGGGGCTACTGGAGGTTGATCCCTGTATCTCTATGGCATGAAAGTGAGGATACCGGCACCAACTGCCCACCTGCAGTCATGGTCTCACTTTCCTCACCCAAACATGCCCTCAGGAGGGAAAAGCTGGCATTGCAGGAGCAGAGATGGCAGGATTGAGCAGCCCTTCAACTGCCACTGCTTTGGGCAGGCAGACACTCACTTCAAACCACCCCAGGATTAAATGTTAACTTTGGGGTCCCCTGCATGAGAAGGAAGAACAAATATTCCTGGGAGGAAGGAAAACCTCACTAAGTCATCTGCTTTGAAATCCCAGAGTGAATAATGATATTCTGTTTTTTGGAGGTATTACCGGCTGCAGCTTTCCTCATCCACTTTGCCTCTGACCTTATTCTTACTCATTTTGGCGGTCTGGTTTTAAAGCATTGTTATTTCTTCCTTTCCCTGCACAGCCTTCATGTCAGCCCTATCACTGTGGCTTCATTTGCATGACACTGAGGAGATGTGAAGTGTTGTTATGAATCGTATTTACATAATTTTCCTTCCCCCGCTGAGGCTGAAATCGAAAATGCAACTAAGTTAATCAGGAAGATCTGGGTCTGCCACGAGTGCAGGCTGGGGCTCCACCTCCCTGTGGGGCAAGAGGAACGTCTGGGGACCCACTTGCTGCTTAAATGCCGTGGAAGAGCTTTTCCCTAATGTTTTCCAGCTTTTCCCTAGTGCTTTCCAGCCTGCTAACAAAATAAAAGCCAAGCTCCTGCTGTTGATTTGTCTCAAGGGTGAGTCCTTTTTCTCTTTTCAATTTTCCTCTTTTTAATCCTTTCACCCAGCTCTGCACAGCATCACTCATCACCCCTGTGGGTGACAAACTTCACCCTGTGCCCCTCTGTTCCCACGTCTCCAGGAGTGAAATCCTCCCCCTCAGCAGCTTTGGGGTCAAAATGGTCAAACAGGTCAGTAGGAAATTACTTTTTATTAAAGTAAGCCCACAGTGGCTAACTGGGCAAGAGATACCTCTAGTGGTGAGAGGAAGGGTGGACGATCATATTAATTAATTTACACTGATGGAGTGTCTCTCAATTAAAACACATCACAAATCAAAATAGGCCCTATGCTCTCCTTGCCCTCCCAGGGGGCAGAAGCAGCACCATCCATCCCTGCCCTAGTCTGCCTGGCAGCTGGTTTTAAGGCTATTAAGGGGATTCTGGGGTTGGAGTCCTTTTTAGGGTCTACTCTTCCCCCTATAAAATCTTCAGAGACTGCGGGTTTGTCTTTTATTTTAGTTTTTGCCTTTTGCTGCTGGAGTTTCCCACTGTGGATGGGTGATGGTTCAGCACTGCACATGGACAGGCTTGAAACCTAAATATAGCAGCGGTTAGGGTTATTTTCTTGGGTGATTTTGATGAGAGGAGAGAACAGAGGTGTATGAAACACCTCGTTTTGAGCAGCCCTGAGATCTGTGGGGGAGAGGGGAAAACAAGCAAAGAGAAGGAAAATGTTAGAAATCAGCTTTTGCTGCCAAACAAGGCTTTCGTGGAACTACAGATTTTTGGCCATCCTCTTCATTTAACTAATAAATTAATTAAAATAATTGTAGCACAAATGTTGCTTGAATTGAATAACAGGAAAATACCTTAATATGAAAAGTTCAGAAGGTTTTCAGATAATGAGAAACTGGAGGAAATGGCTGGTCCTAGAGGAGGTGAATCACTCATGTGATTCGTGGTGACCATGTACAAATGCAGGTGACACTTCAATGGGAACAGAAGCTTGTGCCAGGCCAGTGCTGCTCTGGGCATGGCCTGCTTTCTAATTTTATCACCAAAATTTCACTGCATTACTGCTAATGTGGCAAGCAGATGTCCTTAAGTATTCACGCTGTCGCTGGCAGGCAGCAGCTAACCCTTAGCCCTGTTTTTTTGTTGTTTAGAAGAGTCTGACCACCCATGATTTTAAATGTGAGAAGTTTATTCTTGTCACTTCCGAATGTTTTTTTTCAATTGTTCTTCCCTTGCCATCTATTTTTGGTTTAAATTATGATCAACCATGAACACCACCAATAAAGCCTGTGTGTCAAGTCAGTGCATCTGATCAGAGCTGCCTCTGACAGAGGGTCTATAAAACCTCACTGGTTCCTTCCTACTGAGGGGATGAGCTTTTGTGTGGCTCTTGTTTGGTTTTCCCCTCTCGAATGTTTTTTTTTTTTGTGAGCTGGGAAAGCTTTCCACCAGTCTGGACACCTTGGCCCCACGATGCTTGTTGCACATCAACCTCCATGTGCAGGTGGGCCAAGTACGTGCCCAGCCTTTGATTCCCCCGCTTCCCTCAGCTTCCCTCTTACAAAAGAGAAAAAGGGATTAACTTTGGTCTTGGGCAGGAAAACACATCTCCTCAACTGCTGTCATCATACCCCATGCTATTTCTTACAGGGGATGTCCCCTTTGCACCCAAATCCTGCAACTTCTGATGACTCTTCCCTGCACCCTCCATGGGTTATGTCCCAATGCCTCCCAGCTCCCTAGTGCCTAGGTGTCCCAGCTGGAGGTCATGCATGGTGCTCCAGTTTGTCCAGTTCCCAGTGCCAGGGCAAGGTCCCAGGCAGTGCCAGTGGGACTTTGTGCTATTATCCAGTGCCAGGGCAATGCTGGGCCACGTGCCAGTACCTGGAAGGTCCCAGTGGCTAGTGCCAGTGTCCAGGTATGCAGGTGCTGATCCCAGTTCCAGTTCCCAGCTGGTGCTGCTGGTGTCAGGGTAGCCCCAGTTTCCCATTCCTGTTCCCTACCCAGAATAGTGCCAGCTCCTGTTCCCACTGATGGGCCCATTTCCTGGATGACCCTCGGTCTTGGTGGCCGGGCAATGTTGGACCTGGATCCCGGTTCCCAGTTCACCAGACTGGTCCCCAGCTCCTGGAACAGCACCAGCTGGAGCTGTTCCCATTTCCCACTACCGGGTGGTGCCAGTCGCCATTCCCAGTAGGGACCACAGCTCCCAGCAGAGGGGAGCGCCGGTTTCCGGCGCCGGTTCCCATTCCTAGTGAGAGTTCCCGGTGCCGGTTGGCTGTCCAGTTCCCGATCCGGTTCCCGGTTCCCAGTGCCGGTTCCCATTATTCCCGGTCCCCCTGCCGGTTCCCCCGGCGGTGCCGCTCCTGGTTCCCGGTGCCACTCGCAGGTTCCGCGGCCGGTTCCGCGGCGTGTCCCGGGCTCGGTGCCGGTTCCCTTGCGGTGCCGGGCGCAGGCGCGGTCCCTGCCCGCCCGTCGGGGCGGTGCTTGCGGGAGGCGAAGCGCTGCGGGCAGCGGCGCGCCCGGAGCGGCACCGGCACCGGCACCGGGACCGGCACCGGGCAGGTAAGGTGGCCCCCGGCCCCGGGAGGGGGTGGCTCGTCCCTGCAGCCCCGCCGCTGCTCCCTCCGCGGGGGAACAGCTCCGCGCCCCGCCCGGGGGTCCCGCCGCCTCCTCGGGGGATGCTCGGGGGCACCTGTGGCTTTAGGAACCGGGCAGCACCTGCATCCCGGGGCAGGGCAGTGTGTGTTTGTGTGTGAGCATGTATGAGCGTTAAGGGGTTTTGGGGAAAAGAAGCCCGAAGCAGGCACCCTCCTCCTCCCCTGCGCGGAGCTCGCTGCTGCCCTTGCCTTCAACAAGCGCTGGTGTTTGGGGGTGCTGGAAGTCGGGGTACTCGACGGAAAGTTGCATCCCGGATGGTTAAAACCCCACAGCTACCCCCCCAGTTCAGCTTGTGGAACCAGGCTGGATAGAAACTTTGAGCATCGAGGCCTCGGCGCTGGCTGGAGAGCAGGATTTCTACGCTGAGAAAAAAAATCCTGAGGTTTCAGTATTGTTCTTTGTTCCGTTTTTTTTTTTTTTGGGACAAACGCAGGCTCTTTTAGAAAGTCTCCTGGAAAGTTAAGGCGAGAGAGAGCTCCTGCTTGTAAGAAACCTGCTGCTGGGGTGCAGGAGACTGATGGCTTTTGGGGTTTCCAAGCAGAGATATGAATCTGTATTTCCCCAATCCCATCTTTTTCTCCCTTCCCTAAAATAACGTTATTTTGAGCTTGAGACACCAGCTTGGTGCTTTCTAGTAAAGCGTGTCCCGTTGGTTATGGCTCTTGTCTTCTATCCCTCTCCTCCCACTCTGGTAGTGGCAGGTGAGCTTGGGCTGCATGCCTGGCTCTGCAGACCCACCCTGTGTCATGCTTGGATGTATTACCAGTTATTTTTCACTAGTTACCATTTCTGCCTGGATGCTGTGTTAGCTCTGAGCTTGGTAGGGGGTGCAGCCACGGCAAATGGAGCTGGAAGCAGAGCAGCGAGCTCAGTGCATCGTGGAGAATGCTTTTAAATCCTGCTTGTCTTCTGCATCCAACAAGGACCATACTGCAGGCTTTCCCCAGGACACCTTTTATCTCCATCCCATCTTGTATCTTAGAGGAATCCTCCTGCCAGGGTCAGCCTGGGCTCCAAGTGTGCTGAACCGGTGTTATGCTGGAGGGAAGGCAGCATGGGGTCCCTGGAGCTGCATCTCTCACCCCTTGCTCTGCACATGGATAGTGGGTAGCCCAAGGTGCAGGAGGCCTGGCTGGCCCTGCTGCTCAGGGTAGCAGTGAATTGAGGAGGAACAAGTTTTGAGATACAGGTGAGAGCAGGTATCACCTGTTGGCAGCATCCTTGGGGCAGTGAGGACTAGGGCAGGGCAAAGGCAGCAGAGGCATGGATGGAGGTGCAGAGCTTGATCCAAATGCTCACCACTTAGCTCCTGCTTGGTGCAACATATTGCTACAGGCACATCTGCCCTGGTGGGATCTACTTCTCCCTGCCCTTCCCAGGAACATCAGCTGCCTCCTACTTATTTAAGCAATTCTTTCATGTGTATCACCTGGGACTCATCTCCAGCCCATGACCCAGGCAGTGAGGTTGTAAAACCTAAGGGCTGCTCTTTCAGAAACCTTTTCTCTACCTTTAGGAGGGGGATGTGAGGTCTAAACCCCTCCTGCAATGGGTGCATGTGTACAGGTGCTGCTGCATGCGTGGAGGATGGCTCACTCTGTGGCTGATGCTTGCCAGCAGCCATGTGCCAGAACTAGTTGGGAAAAACTTTCTTGTTGGCACCACAATTAAGGATCAGGTCGTGAGCAAAAGGAAAAGCAGGTTTTGAGGAAGCCAGTAGTGCTTGCTCTAGCAGGCCCTGCTCAGAGTAGAGATCAAGTCCCTTTGTCATGTTGTAAGGACACCGCGGTGACACGCAGAAGGAATAATGACATCTGCAAAGCAGTGACACATGAAATAGGGGCAAAGTGAAGTGACCAAGGCACTCAGGAGGTTTGTGGCAGACTCAAGTCCACCCTGCTCCCTGCCATCAGCACCCCATTCCTTGTATGAAATGACTTAGGTGTGGCTTTGACACGGCCATTAGCCCAGGAAAATCTCAGCTGCTGTCTCCACCATGGCATTTTCTGTTCCAGAGAGCTTTCAGCTGGTGATGGACAAATACTACTCAAGCTTCTGAGGTGAGGGGAGATGGAAACCTGGAACTATTACTGAAGGGGACTGAGCTGTATCTGTGCTCTCATTTTTTTAGGGGAAGGAGATACTCCAGGTCTCCTTTACCTGGATGTGCCAGCAGTTTACACGGTGCATGTGGGAGATTGTCAATGGAGAAGATTTCTGCCGGGGAGGGGGGGCTGGGGGAGGTGACAAAGGGCACTGCTGGACAGATTAAGCCCACGCAGCAGAGCTTAAATCTGCTTAAAGCCTTTAAGGGAGGATCTGAGCTCGTTCTCATTTTTCATGCTGAGATTAGTCTCCGAAACCAAGCTGAGAGGTGGATGAGGTGCTCAGCCAGAGGGGAACAGCTGACCTCAAGGAGGGGTTTCAGGCTATGGGGATGTCCCCTAAGTTGTATACCAGCCTATACAGTGGGGCACGCTATGCCTGGACTTTGTGCTGCGTTTAGAGATTGAATCATATTGGGATAGGCGAGACCTGGGGGTTTCAGGGCTGTTTTGGTCCTGGATGCCCCTGGGGGCATTGCAAAAAGGCAAAGGGAAGCAGGGAAAGGCTGTTTGTGGGACATGGATACGGAAGAGTTAACTGGAAAGACCAGGCTCTTCGATCTGGTGCTTGAGAGGGATTAAGTCAGCCTGGAGCAGGTGCAGGGAAAGGGCTCTGAAGCTTCTCAGAGGGATGGAGAGCTATTATACGAGGCTATAAAAGCCCAGCGAAACAAAGGCAGAGAGGGGATGTGCTTGCTGACTCCAAATACATCCAAGGGGTGAACTCCAGGCAGGCAGAAGAGCGATTTGAACTGGGGGCAGTGTTGGTGCTGGGGTGTGAATTCATTCTCTTTAGCTTAGGAGGCTTATCTAGAGACTCTGCAACTGTGCCATATCAGAGGGGAGAGTGTGAGTTAGAGCACATCACCTCTCTTGCAAGGTGCTTGGTTGTGATACAAGGAGGTCTTAGCATTTGTCAGTGTAGGAGGCTGGGACTCTGTTGTCCAGACACCCTGTCCTGGTGTCTCCTTTAGGAAGGGCTGTGTTAGCCAAGCAGGTCTCACCATCTTCCCAATGTGGGACCAGACTAACCATGAAGTCCAGCTGAGATAATTTTTTGTCTTTCAAAATGCCTCAGAAAAATGAATCCATCTCTCCTTTTCCTGGTTGCTGCGTGGACTAATAACAAAGCATCCATGCTTTAAAGAAGGCTTTGGCTCTGATCCCAAGAGGAGATTTAGGCAGCGTTTGTGCTGGGGTATGATGATTTGAAGAACGGGTGCATCCTCTAAATCTGTTCACACTTGTGCATTAATTATTGGATATTTTTGGCTGTCCAGAGATGCCAAGATTCTTTTCCTAATGCTTTCTCCAAGCAGGGCAGCATCAGGTTAGTACAGAGAGAAGGAGAAGGATGCAGCTGTGCCTTGAAGGCTGGGATTGAGCACTCTCTCTCTCCTTCCTCACTAATCTCCAGAGGTGTCAAGTCCTTTCTCTGCAGATGTCCAGAGGTGAAACCCCTTCCACAGAGAAGCCTCCTCAGCGCTCACAGAGGTGTTTGTTCTCCTCTGCTCATGCTGTGGTGGTGCAGGGCACACTTGGGTACCCTTTACTTACACTTACTTATGTCTTCACGCCTTCCCTGCTCTTCTGAGGGGCTGTAGGGCACAAAGGCTGGGCTCTGTGTGCTTGTGCTGACCTGCTCCGGGCCAGACGGTGCTGCTGCATCTCCCAGCCCCGCGGGCAGTGACACGGGTGGGGAATGAGGGGCGGTGACTGCTCCGGCTCTGCTCACTTCCAGCTGATTACCCAGGGAGAAAGGGCCAGGCTCTGGGCACTGTACAAAATGGACACAGACCCCGTGGCTTCATGGAAGCTATGTTTTTCACCGGTCGAGCATCTGTCTGGCTGCATTAACCCTTTATCTGCTCTGAGCTCTCCCTGTCACACCATGGAGAATTTTCATCCATAGCTTATTCCTACTAAATTGGCTTACACTGTAGAAGGCACCCCTTCGACATAGGGGTGACTTCCTGAGGTCGTGGAGGGAAATAGGAATGGTTACCATTGAGTTTTTCACCCTCTCTGGGAAAAAATCCTTTCTGCTCCACACTTTGTGGCCAAGGAGACTTCACAGTTTTTGCTTTTCTGCATGATGCATTGTTTTTTCAGCCAATATTGCAGATCCTCATGCTTTGGGGATCTTCCTGGACTGGAGCTGTGACAGATGATACCCCTGCAAAGCCGTGCTGGGAGCCCGCGGGGTTTGCAGCATCTAGGTCAGAGACTGGCTCCTTTGGGCCTGGTCCAGCCCTTCAGAGGGGCTGGACTGAGCTCCTCAGCCCCTGCCTGCAGCTTTTGTGTCCCAGTTCAATAACACTTTGATGCATTTTGCCTTAAAATACTCCTTTGGCAGAGAAAAGCTCTCCCTGCCCCTTGGTTTGCCCTTGTGCAGAAATGACCAGTTTTAGTCCTTCCACCATCCATCTGAGCATCAGCTCTGTTCCCTCCTGTCCTGTGACTTCCATCCTTTGGGGACAAAGGTTGAAGGGAGAGGGGACTATAAAGCATCCCAACCACCTTAAGTCTGCCCCATACTGGGAGGCTGGAAACCTTAATATGAAGCTCTGAAATGTTTTGTAGGAGAGGGCTCCTTCTCTGTACCATGCAGGTATGGAGCTTTCTCAGCTCATTGTGGCCCCTAGCAGAAGGCAGATGTGTTGGAAAGGCACCAGGAGAGGTTTAGGTTAGAAGGAATTAGACAGAATTTTTAGAAGAAATTCTTTCATGTAAAGATACGAAAAGCTGTGGCTGCCCCATCCCTGACAGTGTTCAAGGCCAGGTTTGATGGGGTTTTGAGCAACCTGGTCTAGTGAAAGGTGTCTCATGGCAAATGGGTTGGAACTAGATAATCTGTAAGGTCTTTTCCAACCCGAACCATTCTATGGTTCTGTGATTCTATGAAATTTTCTCCTTTGCCTAGCTGCAGCTCATCCTTATGTGAGGGAGACTGCAGCCCTGGTTGATTCCTTCAAGGTTTCTCCTGTAACCTGGGCATAGCTATCAAACAAGGCTGCAGCAGACCAGGGCAGGGCCATGCTTTTGCCATCAGGAAAGGTACAGAATACTTACACAGAATATTGCTTACATGTAGCTACAGCATGACAGGCAGCAGCAGGGCTCTCTGAGCTCCAGGTGAAAAGGGCAAAGCTCCAGCTCTGCTCCTGCATTACCTTCCCTTAAACCATGATGCACTGTGTTTTTGTGCTTGTTGCTGGAGTGTTTTTGTTACATCTCCCAATAATCCATACAGTGATTTCTCTGGGTGACAAAAGGCATCCCTCCCTTGCAGTGAGCACCCTCCATCCCAGTTTTCATCACATTTGCACTGTTTGGAGTTCCCCTGACTCCGTGGTGCAGGATGCAGGTGGCTCTGCTGGACTCCATCCCTTCACAGCCCCTCCTGGGCTGTTCCACCACTTCCTCCAGTCCTGTATAGAGAAGGACACATGTCAGTTTGTCTCTCAGGGTTTGGGATTAATATGTTTTATTTTTTCTGAGGCACACCCTGGTAATCAAAAGCTTCCTATGAAATGTTTGCAGGCTTGTTGCTCTCAAATCCTTGAAGAGCTGGTCCTACCAGTTGTCTGAGCATGTGTAAATACTGTGAGGATTGCTTAGGGGTGATTAAGGGAGGTGATTTCTCTGCTGAGCAAAGGGAAGCCTTGATTTGATAAAAGCTGCAGCTGCAAACTCTGCTTTTTAGAGCCAGACCACCACTGCTGCATGAGTGCAGGATGGGGATGGTGGCTGCTGGCTGCTTGCCCAGCACGTGTTGCCTTTGGATCCTGGCAGGTCTTCATGCAGGAGCAGGAGAGTGGTGATTTATTCCATATAACAGGGGGCTGTGTCAGGTTCCTGTCCCATGCAGGGGTGTGTGAAACTCCTCCCTGTGTCACAGGGTACATCTCATACATACTCTACAACTCACTGCTCCAGCTCAGAGCTGCTGCAACATGAGAGTCTAAAGAGATACAGAGCAAGGACTCGTGGCAGGGCAATGTCTGGGAGAGGAGGAGGGGGCTTATTCCTGATCCCAGAGCAGTGTGCTCAGCCCACACTCTCCTGCTTGCTGCTCACTGTGGGTTAGGAGCATCTCTGAGCCACCTCCTGAAGACAAGCCAGGCCGTGCAGAGAATCCAGACAGGCATCAGAGCAGTGATGGGCATTTTTGTTTGGCTGAAAGCAGAGTGATGGATCTGGCTGCCAGCCATGCTGGGCTGTGGCAAAGCAAAAGGTCTCCATAAAAGGAGGAATCTTCGTCTGAGAAGTGAGAGGTGTACCTGTCCATGGCAGAGGGTGTTGGACTTGATGCCCTTTAAGATCCCTTCCCTCCCAAACCATTCCATTGCTCTGTGATCTGGAACAGTGAGTGTAGAAAACATGCAGTGCTCAGCATTGTGACCTGTATCCATCTCCCTGGAGCAGGGGGAAAGCTTATGTCCAGTCCCTGCCTGGAGAAAGCAGCAGCCTTTCTGCTCCAAGGGTTCTATGGCAAACTCTTACCTCTGTGTTTAGAGAAGGGCAGCACTGCTGAAATGAAGGAATAATGGGGGGAAAAGTTGGCTGGAGGTTGGGGGAATTGCAGCATCCAAGGCAGAAACAGTTTGAAGAGCTCAGATTAAGATAGTGGGAACTAACATTCAGACCTTCCAGCTTGTAAGAACTGAGTGGATCCAGTGACAAGGATTTCTAATAAATATCACAGATTTGAGGTGGTCCAATCTGCCTAAGAGAGGCCTGGGCCTCTTCAGAAGCACTAACACCATCAGTTGCTGCAAGCCTTTAAATATTACTTTCTTGTTCATGGTGCTTTAGAACAGTCAAAGAAAGAAAAATTCATTTAAAGCCGAGGGAAAAGGAGGTAAAATTAAATTTACAATTATCAGATGCCGGGTGATCCTGAAAGTTTTACAGACAAGGAGAAAGTTCTTATCAGTCAGTACCCAGGTGTGGTGATATTTGCTGTTGTGGCTTTGGAATTTATAGGATGTAGGTTTCAGGACATGATTGGCAAGGTTGAGGGCCTATCAAAGAGAAAACTGAACGTGGAGGACACAAGTCAGAAGTGGACCAGAGTGCTTTGATGCATTTATTCAGGTTTGGGTCAGGCAAAGAGAAAATCCTAAAATTGTTTCTTAGCGAAAGTTGGGAGTCTTGGCAGAGATTTGAGACCTGACTTGAAGCCAGCAGCTGTAGGGCTGGGGCAAAGCCTGTGGTGTGGAGCCTGTTGTCAGAAGCAATGGGGTGCCCCCCATCAGCTGGAATTGCAGGAGATGATCCCATCCTGCTTGGTCAAGGGATACATTTCTGGAATGGCCAGGTGCCTCTCAAGAGGAGACCTGAAGGACTTGGTTGTCCCTCCAGGCCTCTGCTGGGACAGAGTTTTGGGCTCTGCTCAGCAAAGGGTGAAGGTGATGGAGAGAGAAGAAACCCATTGCCTTAGCATGGTGTTGTTACAGAATCACAGAATGGTTTGGGTTGGAAGGGTCCCTGAAGACCATCTCATTCTAGCACTCTGCCATGAGCAGGGACACATCCCAGCTTGCTCAAAACCCCATCCATCCTCACCTTGAACACTCCCAGAGAGACAGAGCGTGTTGTGAAGTGATTGCATCCTGAAGCTGCAGGAAGGATGCTCTGGGTCAGCCAGAAGGACAAACATAGCAGCTAGCCTGGGAAGGATGATCTTGAAGGATCCAGCTGCCTCTCCTCACTCTCCTACAGAGTAGCTGCAGCCCCCTTATCTCTTCTGCTCCTCCCAAATGCTCTATCTGTGGTGTTTGAAGTTCAATTGCTTTAATCATCCCGGAGGCTGGGGAAGCTATTGAAGGCAGAGCATTTGCATGGAGACGTGCTGCATTTTATCTGCACTAATCATGAGTTTTCTGAATGGAAACCTCAGCCTCTTAAATAAGCACCTCTGTGACCCACAATGCCCAAGAAAAGGGCTCACATGGCTACGTCAATCAGTGTCCTGTGACTCTTCTGTCCTTCTCTCTGTCCACCTCATAAAGGTACAGGCCTGCCTTTAGACCATAATTTTTTTGCCCAGCTGGCAAGAAAACCAGCGTGAGTGCATTGATGTGGTGCAGGTCTTCCAGTGGAGTCAGTGTGACTGGATTTAAAAGGAGCTGGTCTAGCTGTTCAATTAGAAACACTGAATAAACAATAAAAATACATTCTCAGTCCAATCCTGCAAAGATAGCCTCCTCTCCTCTCCTCTCCTCTCCTCTCCTCTCCTCTCCTCTCCTCTCCTCTCCTCTCCTCTCCTCTCCTCTCCTCTCCTCTCCTCTCCTCTCCTCTCCTCTCCTCTCCTCTCCTCTCCTCTCCTCTCCTCTCCTCTCCTCTCCTCTCCTCTCCTCTCCTCTCCTCTCCTCTCCTCTCCTCTCCTCTCCTCTCCTCTCCTCTCCTCTCCTCTCCTCTCCTCTCCTCTCCTCTCCTCGTGATCGAAATGGATGCTGAGAAGGGTACAGCAGCTCTGTGAGCTCATGGGGTGTGTGGCTTGTGTTCAACATGATCCTCATGTGGGCTGACAGCCCTCCTGGGCTAAGCAGGAGCCATGTGGCTGGATGACCATAGGTGCAGGTGGCTTGGTTCTGTATGTGTGAGTCTGCTCTTCCTAGGTTGTATTTTTCCAGTGCCTGAAAACCTTCTCTGCATGAGCAGCGTCATGTGCTGGTGAAGATTCCTGCCTTCTCCTGCACAAAGGTGTTTTTTTGGAGGCTGCATTGGCTGCTGAGTGAGTGAGCTGGAAGTGTTTTGGTGTTGCTGGCACTCTGTGCTGCTGCTTGCAATTATTAACCAGGGTCAGGGTATGCTGAGGCATGAGGGGTTAGTGAAGTCATGGCTGTCCCCAGGGACTTGGCATTGGTAAAGCCAATTAATTCGCCTTTTGTTACTTATCCTGCAATTCCTGGTGATCTCCAAGGGTTTTTAACCCTGCTGTGGCCTGGGAAACAAGCCTAATATAACACAACCAGTCATGCTGGCTCAGGGATCAAACTGCATGTGGAAGGTACCCAAAACTTAGCTTCTTGTTCTCCCCAAACCAGGAGTGGGTTGGGACCCTGAGTGGTGAATATATTCATCACATCTCTGCTTTCCCTCAGCCAAGGCTGCCTCCCTGGTGGCATGTTACTGCCTTGCTCTTTATTTACACTGCTTTTGGGTATGTCTTTCTGCCATCATCTTTTGCTATTGTTCCACCCCTCTCCCTGCTATTCCTGCATCCCTCCAGCCTCCTGCATTTTCTGATCCAGTGGGAGATGCTGCCAGCAGCTTTGCTTTGAGCTTGTTACTCCTTCCTCTGCCAGGATGCTTTCAGACATGTGTCCTGGTCCCTTCTTAGAGTCTGTGCTGAGGGAAGGGCCAGTCTGGCTGGTGCCACTAGCCCAGTTTGTGTGCAGAGCTCTGGCCAGGCAGAGCTCGAGCCGGCACAGGGTTATGAGAGTGTTCCCAGTGTGAGGCTGCCTGTTCTCCTGCAGCTCCAACATCTAACTGTGTTTGCAAAGGGTGACTCATAGCTGCAAGGAACCAGGAACTCCCCAGTCAAAGGCCTCTGTCCCAGTGTGAGTCATCCAAGCAGAAAGGGAGCTCCTGGTCAGCACCCCTGGCTCCTGAAGTGAGTGTTCAAGGATGCCCAGACCCTCCTGTTAACCCTGGCCTTCCCAGGAAGAAAATGTCCCAGTCCTGCACATGCAGACCCACTGACTGGCTATTCATCTCCCTGTGCTGTCCTCTTGCTGTTAAGCAATAAAGGAGTGATGTTCTGGTGAAAAAAAAAAATCCAGAGGAAATAAAGCAAGTATGATAAAAATCACTGCATTGCCGGAAACAGCCTCCAAATGTGTCATCTTATCTCCAGCTGATTTTGTGCAGATGCTGACAGCCAGGCGTGTTTTGGTGATATGGAGTCACTTGCAGTCACTTTCTGCCAGGATGTGTGACCCTGCCCTTTCCCTGGCCCGGGTGCAAATGCACTTTTTGATGAAAGATTGCTCTTGATTCATACAACATACAGAAGGGTTGGGGTTGGAAGTACCTTAAAGACCTTCTAGTTCCAGCCCCCTGCCATGAGCAGGGACACCTTCCACAGACCAGGTTGCTCATCCAACCTGGCCTTGAACACTGCCAGGGATGGGACATCCACAGCTTCTCTGGGCAACCTGTGCCAGTGGCTCATCACCCTCACAGGGAAGGATTTCTTCTTGATATCAAATCTAAACCTACTCCCTGTCAGTTTAAAGCCATCCAGATTGTCCTATCACTGCATGCCCTTGTCAAAAGGACTTTTTTAGTTTGTTTGTTTATTTTCAGTAATAGCCAGCTGTTAGACAGCATTTTCCTTTGCAGGTCTTGGAGTGCTTTGCAGAAGGGACCAGGATCTCTGCAGAGGGAGAATGATGCTTCTTTCTTGCTCCATAGAGGAGGAGAAGGATTCATCAGGAAGTATTTGCTGTACTTATATGCTTGCAAAAAGCCAAAGTGTTTACTCAGAATAAACAGCCATTAGCCCCATCAGGATGTTTTTTTGGGGCTAAGTCCACCACACTGATTTTCTGAGAGGGAGCAGCTAGTCCCTGTGGTTGCTCATGCAAGATTAACCCTCAGGCTGAAAGGTGCCATGTTAAGGTGTCCTGATTTGGATGCCATCTGTGCTGTAGCAAATCACTGATTAAAATCAGGGCTTGATATAAACATAATCCAGGGCAAAAATTATTATTTCACCTTTAGCCTAGTGGAGCTTTTAACGCTTAAATGAGAACAGAGATATGACTTGATGAAGAAAAGAGATAAAGGCCAGAAGGGGACATTCAGTGCTCTGTTCATCAACAGTGTTGTTTCAGCAAGTAACCACTGTAAATGTTCAGTAATTTGCATTTTGGCTAAAGCAGCTGCTCTGTAAAGATGTCAAACTGTGCTCAAAAACATCTGGACATGAGCTACCTGTAACTTCCCATGGGAATTAGCTTCCCTGGTTAACCGCAGGTAATTTGAGAAGAAATTATGTCTTGTTTGCTAATTTCCATCAGTGCGGTTTCAGCTTCCCCTCCTTGTGGACATTGCTAATGTAGGATGCTGCACTGTGCTGCTGGCTCTGGGCCATGCCATTTGGGGTCCAAAGCACAGCTATGGTGCATGCACAGCTGGGAGTGGGAAAGGGCTTTGGGAATGGCACAGGCACTGGCACAGGTTGCCCAGAGCAGCTGTGAGAGGAGGGTTGGAACTAGAGGATCTTGAAGGTCCCTTCCAACCCAAACCATTCTATGATTCTAAGATGACTTGAGGTTTTTTGTTCATGGGTGGCATAGAGTTGTTGGCCAAGAGGTGTGGAGTGCTTATCTTGTCTTCAGTATAAACAGTGAGTGACAATTCAACTGTTTCTTCTTCCCTGGATCCTGGAGAAACAGTGTGTAAAGCTCTCCTTGCATTGACAGGGTTTCCTCTGCTGAGCTGGACTTTTGTGCTGGTAAGTGAGAGGTTAACCCTGGTGTTGCCATATGTATGTCAATAGAAACACCCAAGGAGGCCGTAAAAAATTATTTAAATTACATATTTAAAAAAAGCCTGCCTGCTGCTCTGAACACCCCACTGCTGAGCCCCATAACATTGCACCTGGTTGAGGACTGGGCAACCACATGCCTGGTTCCTGCTTCCTCTTCTCCTTGGCTGATCCTGTGCTTTAGCAATGTGGTATCAAAGCCCTCTCCTGGCTAGTGGGAACAGAGCTGAAGGGCAGCAGAACCTGTCCTTTAGAACAAAGTGCTTTGTCTGACCTGGAGGCAGACAGCTGTAGGCTCTACAAGCAAGGAGGGTTTGCTCCTGACCAGGCTGCAGCCTTGTGATAACACAAGCTTGGTGAGCCCATGCCAGCCACCAGAGAAGCCTCTGAGCTGGGAGGCAAGGAGAGGAAGATGTTTGGAGGGGAGGAGAGAAGAGCCTTTCAGCAGGTGTTTGGTCCTGGCCAATGCAAACACTTTCAATCCTTCTCCCTGTTGCAGTTCTTAGAGCCGTGATTGTCACCAGCTGCCAGGAGCTGGAGCACCTGGATGATGCTGGAGGTGAAAAGGGGAGTCCACAATATCCCTGAGTCATAAGTCTGGCTCAGTCTTCCAACAAAGTAGTTTCTTCTTTAACCTCTTCATGGCAGGACTGAGGTTGGGATGAGACCACTGTCTATAAAAATTCATGCTAAGAGTGTTGAGTGCAGATTCCCCTCCCTGCTCACATGCAGACACACGCATATGCAAGTGTAGGGTTGTTAATTCAAATCAGGCATGAAAACACTCAGTTCTTGTGCTCCTGGAGCATCTGAGCTTGGTCCAAGAAGGCAGAGAGTAATTAGACAGCCTTTGGGCATTTTAATGTGGCAGAGGTGAAGTTCAGCCTGGTAAGCATGAAATGCTGCAAATTAGACAGAGTAATGAATTTTAACACTGCCCTAAGAACATTCCCTCTGCCCCTTCCTTTTAATTATTTTGCAAGGTGGGGTTTCTTTTTCATTTGTTTGTTTTTCTAAATGATCCTGAACAGCATCCCTTCCCCTTCTGCTTGGCATTTCCTTTGCAACTCAAATCCATCTACACTCTGTCATGTGAGAGTAGCCCTGCAGCGAGGACAGATGGCTGGCAAGGTGACAGTCGCTGTAGGGTGGGATAGCAGGGCAAAATTAAGGCAAATTCGGGCATCAGAAAGGCTGGAACTCCTTGGCTGAGATGACCGTAGTCCTGTTCTCATAGGGATGGACATTGCACAGGGTGTCTTGTGCAAGTCAGTGTTGCAGGGATCATTGGAAAGCACAGCTCCAAGCTGCAGGGTGTAGCAGTAATTTTATGAATGAGCAGCCAAGTGCCAGCCCTTGGCCATGGTACAGGCTGCAGAGCAGCATCCAGCATCTCCTACATTAAACCCAAAACTCCTGCCTTTAACTTGAGCATGGCTTTTAGAAAGGCACCAGACCTCCTTCCTTTCCTCCTTTCCCTGCTCCCTTCCTAATTTCTGCACAACCTCCCATAGAAATACCCTTTCATATCTCTCAGCCCAGTTCATGCACCAGTCCAAGCAATTAATCTCACATGTCAGCTAACAGCATCTTCTTCCTCCCTCAGCCTGTTGTATTCCTGCAGAAGGCAGTTGCCAACCATCTTTTCCCAGCACTGCTGCTTTCCCCGTGTCTCTCTGTAGCCATGAGTGCTATCACTGTGAAAGTCTTGGCCTGTTTGTCACTCAAAAGGAGCTTGTTCAGTGCCAGGATGTCCCCATGACCTCCCTGGGTACATCTCCCTTATTTTTCATCTCTTCCTCTGCTGGAGATCTGAGGCCAGTGCCTTCCCTGACATTCCTAGCAGGGTGGATTTGACTACTGGGTGCATTCCCTGACTGCTCAATGAGGCTGTCAGCCTTTTCACAAGGAATAAATTTGATGTATTATTTGGGGTTTATATCAGGCCATTTATTTTTAAGGCCTTTCTGAGGGCAGGTGATGCACTTGGGCCTCTTTGTAGATCTGTGATGCTACAAAGCATCTGGTACTGATGGGAGGGAGAAAATCCCCAGGAGCTGCTTTTGCAACTCCTCCTCAGTAGCACAGACCTGTGGAGCAGTGAGCAAAGGGATTATTTTGGGTTCACTTAAGCTCTGAGTGATGAGCACTTGTGCTGCTAATCAAGCTGATAAACGTTGTCAATTAAAACTTGTGCTTTGCTCTTCAGCTTTCCATAAGTGAAGTTTTTTTTGTGTCTCCCAGAGGAGAGAAGGCTGGCTGGGTGGGCAATGCTCCTGGAGCATCAGAATGGGCATTAGTTTAGCTCTCAGACACTTAATTTCTTTCAGCTAATCCTAGTGGTTCATTAACAAGGAATGTGACACTGCTACTTAAAGTGGTTCCAGCCATAAGTGATCATATAATCCTTGGGATTTTGGATGTTTACAAATTAGCTGCTTCCAATTAGCCATTATGACAACTTCATTATCCCACCACATGTTATGGTACCACAACAAGCATATGGCTTCTATATGTCTCACTGGGAGGGGTGAGAGGTCAGCTTGCACCCACTGGATGGGGCACCCTTAGTTCTGCCATGTTGGAGAATAAAGCTGGGATTATGTCACTTAAGGATGTGCTTTAGTGGTGGACTTGGCAGTGCTGGGTTAATGATTGGCATAGAGGTCTTTTCCAACCTCAATGAGTCCATGCTTCCATGGTTTTGTGGCACACACATTCCCATTTCTTTAGGAAACCACACTAGAAATTTCCAGACTGAGGTCACTAATGGTCAGCTTTTGAAAAATGACATCCTGTTTTGGGAAGAGATAAGTATAGTACATGGCTGTTATAAATAAATACAGAGAAACTTTAGGGAAGGAGTTTTGAAAAAAGTCTGTGATTAGGTAGTGGGGAGCTATGCAGAACTCCCCTTTTCCTTGTGCCTGAGCAAAGGGGTTGGTACCCAAAGGAGTGACCAAAAGGCAAGGGTGATGGAGCAGTGGTGGAGAGGTGCTGATCTCTCTCTGGGGGGCATTTGAGCAATGGTTTCCTGCTGTCTGGATTGCTAAATTCACATCTCTGCCCTGGAAGGAAGACGCTTGTCAGGAAAGAATAATTAACCCAGAAACACGTGGTGCTGTGCCAGGAGACCTTTTTTTTAATTAAAACCCGATCAGATAAAGTCTGGTGAGAAATTGGCGTCTCTGACAAAACCATGAAAAGCATGATTTTGTGAGTTGAGGCTCCATGATGGGGATTCTCTGGGTAGGGCTCAGCCCCCACCGCTGTGCACACCCATTGTGCAGGGGGTGTCTTTCCCTCCTTTGCCTCTGAGGGCTGTGTTTTTCCCAAATGAGTTACAAATTTGTTAAGAAGCAGGACACCTGGTTTGGTGTTGTTTGGCCGGCTTGGGGGTTAAATGGGAGTTCCAACCCGGGGAGTCGTCTTCAGCCACGATGTCTTGGTGCTGCCGCTCAGATGCTGCAGAGGAGGATTGGGTGTCCCTGGCCAGACCGTGGCCCGTCTCATTCCTGCTCTGCCTGTCCTCCAGAGCCGGTGGGGAAGGATGTTTTCCTCAGTGAAGCCGTACGAGAACCAGCGCTACGCCTCTCTGAAGAAGGAGTGCCAGCGGCGGAAGCAGCTCTTTGAGGACCCGCTTTTCCCCGCCAACGACGACTCGCTCTTCTACAAGTCAAGGATCCAGGGCATCCAGTGGAAGCGACCCAAAGTAAGTGCACCCATCCCCTTGCCCCTCAACGCTGCTCTCTACCATCTCTGCTCTCAGACATTCCTGAAAATGCACAGTGCACCCTTCACCAAGGCTGGCAAGCCCCAGCTGACATCTCCTCCCCTCAACAGCATTTATTTACCCAGACGTGATGTCGTGAGCCTCTGGGGTGCCAGGAAAACCTGCTGCATTCAGGTCCAAGCTCTTCTGCCTCCAGTGACGTCCAAGAACAAAGGAGGCTTTTCTGTGACTCAGTTTACCCGTGCATAAAGCAGAGAGATGGTTTGCAGCTGGGTATTATTGTACTCCTGTAAGGCTGGTGGGTCCAGCAAGGCAGAGTGTTACCTCTGAATCACAGAATGGTTTGAGTTGGAAGGGACCTTAAAGATCTAGTTCCAACCCTCCTGCCAATCCACTAGAATACTCTTGGTGGTCCATTTGGAAAGGGAGAAGAAGATAAGCTTTGAGTAGCTGAGGTGGTTTTGGGATCTTTGGGGAAGAGGGTGGTCACACCCCTCCTTCCTCTTCTGTGCGAAAACCTTGTCCTCTGCCTCTCCTCCATGCTGCTGTGTCTGTCATGAGGGCTGGGGATAGCATTGCCTGTCCCCAGTGTTATCAGTCCCTCTTCTGCTGCCCTCAGTGCCAGCCCAAAGGATACACATCAGGACCTGAGGGCACTATGGGGAATTTGTATGTCTTGTTACAGCCATCTGCTTGGGGATGACTATGAGAGCAGTGCTCTGACTGCCTTGAAGCACGAGGAGTCCCAGGTAGCAGTGATAATTGTGGTTGGGAAGGGGCAGTATCCCAGCATCTCACACACTTGGGTTTCCTTCCTTCCCTGTGGGGAGCAGCAGCCCTCCCTTCCCAGCCCATGCTTTTCCACACATGACTTGGTGACATTTGAGTGTTGTAGGGTTGCCTGAGCTGCCGTCATCGCCTTCGCCCCCGCTGACAGCCCAGGAAATCAGCTGGCTTTCCACAAGACAGTGCTGTGTCTGTCTGGGCGAGGGCAGTCTGGAGGGGGGTGGACAAAAGGCTTTGTGTGAAGGGAGAGATGGAGCTGAACTGACTCGTGTTGTGTGGCCAGAGGGGCTGAGCCCCCAGCATCCCACCGGGCTCCTTGTGGGAGGAGGCCTCGCTTCCCTCTGCTCTGCCTTTGTCTTCCACTCCAGCTCTGCCTGGACACTGGGTTTGTGCAAAGCCCTGTGTATGTGTGAGTTTATCCCCCTTGTCTGCTGGAAGGAAAAGAGGTTTTGTGCACAGCTGCCTTCTGAAGACAGGGCCGACCATGGTTTGGTCTCACTGTGGGGGCCAACGTGAGCACACCTTGCACGTCCCATTTATACAGCAGACAGGTGATAGCTGAGACTTCCTAAACAACTTTCTCTGGGACTAAAAGTTGGGGATGTATTTGAGACCTTCTTGTTGGTTTGCAGTCAGGTCACACACATTCCTTCAGCCCCATGTCGAAAGACAGAGGGTTAGATCCTTTTGTAGAGAGATGAAGATTGCTTGTGTTCTGCTGAGCATCTCAGAGCTTTTCTCCATCTGCTTTTCTGGCTTTCATCTCACTTGCAGCCCTTGGTGTTCAGGCAGGTGTTATCCTCTTATTGACTTGCCTTTTAGAGCGTGAGATCTTTCTAAGAAAGCTTTCTGAACTTCACCTGCAAGGTGTCATGCTCACCTAGTCCAAACCCATCCCTGCTGAAGCATGGAGTGAATTCGGATTTTTTTCCAGCCCCCCACCTCTGCATCTTCATAGGATCATAGTACTGTTTGGGTAGGAGGGGACCCTTAAAACAATTAGCATGGAATGTTGGACCAGGGCTCTTTCTGGCCTGGGCTGTCAGTGGGAATGGAGGCTGGAAGTGGGTCCCATGTGCCAGCAGGGTCCCGAGGCTTAACAAGACACAGAGGTAGTCCTTGTTTTGCTGCCTCTGCACCAGATAAAGGGAACTTTGCCAGCAGTTTGGGCACCAGAAGGGAATGCATGCTGAGCAGTAGCAGACTCATGATGCCACTGTCTGGTAGGATTGTTTGATCAGACTTACTCAGCTTCCTTGACCACAAAATAACCATTAAAAAAAGAATTTGAGCTCACACCTGCCCTGTTTGCTGCTAAAGTTTCAAGAAGCCTCTTTCTCAAAAGCATTTCTCTGTTTTTTATTTCTCAGTTGTTCATTTCAGTAAAAGTAACTAAATTTCATGGGGGGAATTGCTTTGTGCCAGCAGACAATGCAAACTGACATTTTTAGTTGCTGGAGCTGATTCTGCCTGAATTCATACTGGCTTTCTGAGGGAGAGTGTCCAGGAAAAATCCCAGCATCTTCTGCAAGAAAGCAATCCCTATCAGCTTTTCCAAGTTAATACAGGATTCAGTAGAGTCCAAAATATCCGTGAAGTTTAAATCAACTATTCTACTTGTGTGCTATTAAATGGCATAGTGCAGTTATTAAACCACAGCATCTTGTTTCTATTACAACCAGAAAATCTTCTCTTAGGCAATCACAGTTAAATCTCTTTCAGAATAAAGCCAATAGTGATACTCCCAGCTTTTCGCAGATGCTGTTTTGGGGATTTCCTTACCAAGAAATGGAGTCCCCAGTCCCAGGGATACTGTCTGCAGGGAAGGGATAGTGTGTACACACTTTTATCTCTCAAGGCCATAGCCATGGGTTGTTTTTGAGAGTTTCAGCTAAAACTGTGATAAAACATAAGAGTTCATCTTGTCTGTAGCTTTGCTGTGAGAATAGAGTGGGTGGAGAATGGAAATAAAAGCTGCCCACTAATAAAAACAACCACTTGCTTTCTCGGAAAAGTTGTCACTTGTGATCTACAGAAAGAAATCAGACGTAGGGGATAAATGGGAAAGCCCTGAGAAGCTGTAGCTACCCTATCCCTGGAAGTGTTCAAGGCCAGGTTGGATGGGCTTTGAGCAATGTGGTCTAATGGAAGGTGTTCCTGGCCACAGCAGAGTCATCAGAACTAGGTGATGTTGAAGGTCCTTCCTAACCCAAACAATTCTGTGATTTTTCAGATAAAGCACTTGTATGTGAAAAGTAACCATAGTGAGCTCTCTGGGGTGCTGGGATTATGCTTTGGCAGAAGCAGGATCTTATTTCCATATACTTTAATGGTGCTAGTGTGGATTTAACAGTCCATCCTCCTTGTTTACATCTCTACCTTCTCAACTCTTCTTCCAGCATCCTCACTGTTCCTGCATGCACTCCTAAAGCTTGAGGCTGCTTTGGCAAAAAAAACCAACAAAACAACAAAACCCCCAATCTCTGCAGTGCTTTTCCTTTTGCTTGAGGTTTTTCTGGGCAGAGGGAAAAAGAAGAGGCTGAGGAACAGCTCGGGTCCCTTCCCTGCTCAGGCTGTTTGCTTCAACTTCCTCCTGCATCCGGCGCTGCAGCCTTTCCTGGAACGGGCTCAGCCTTATTATTTCCAGCAGGGTGTCCTCCCTCCCTCCCTGCTTTCCTTGGCCTCCAGCCCTGCTCTGGATGCCAGATCTTTGCAGAGGAAGCAGCTGTTTGAGCCCTCTAATCGTGTTTTGGCTCCGGTGGTTGTTTGCTGGACGCCTCCGTGATGTGGCCCGGCAAAGCCAGAAAGCCAATTACTGAAGGAGGGAGGGAAACCACAGCATCAGCCCGAGCAGGGAAGGGGGTCCTGAAGAGCCCTGTTCAGTGAATCCACTTAAAAACAAAGCTGGCTGCTCCTGGGCTAGCCAAAGCAGATTTTGGAGATCACTCAGGCAGCATCAGTGGCTCCTTTTGGCAGCAGCACTTGGCTGCTGCATTAGAAATTAAACAGAACTTTTGAGCTTAGACCAAATCCCAACAGCTTGCTTGAAACTTCTTTCCCTTGTGCTCTGTATGCTGCTGTGCAAAGGGGAGTGAGATCTGTACCCAGGAAAGTAGTACCACTCCCAGTGGAAATTTCAGCCTGATCCTCAAGATCCTCAAGATCCTCTGAGTTTTGCCCTCCCCTTTTGGGACAGGAATGCTGGCAGTGCACCTTGGAAGCAGGAAGTTTGGTCTGTGCATTGGGTGAGCTGATCTGGATATTTGGGACGGGGGTAAATAAGAAGGGGTGGCACAAAGATGAGTAGAAGGGGATGGATGAGGTGCAGGATGGATGGCAAAATTAAGGAGACATTTGGGGCATCTGCTGTGTCTGTTGATCACTGGTGGAAAAAACCGTGCTTGTCTAAGGTGGAAGAGACTCATTACGCTGTGGGAAAAGAGTTAATCTCTTCTAATCATCATGTCCCAGCTGTGTTCTTGGGTAGACAGTGCTTCCAGTGATGCCATGGGATTGCTACAAGCTTCAATTAGGGTCTGTCTTTAATACCTCTGGGCCTTACCTAGGGCTTGTTTTCTCTCTGCAGCAAGAGGGCCACTTGGTTCAGGTTCAGCCCACCAAGCTGTGACCTGCTGCTGGGACATGTCACCAGCCAGGACAAATTTGGGCATCACTGCACCTGTGGGAATCAGATGAAGCCTGGTGAGAGGCTTGTATCGTGCACAGGTGTGGTGTTGAGCTACACGAGCTGCATGCTCTGGTCCTTCAGCTCTTCACAGGGAGCAAGGTTGAGCATGGAGATGGTTTTTTCCTCCCTGTTCTGGGGGGTGGGTGGCCTGCTGTGTGCTGAGTGCATTCCTGTCCACAGCAGTGTGCTGCAGGCTATTACAGGTGCAGGAGCACCTCATGGTCATCCCTAAGATGCTGAGTGGCTGGGACACGAGATCACAAAGATGCTTGGAGAGCTCCAGGTGGGATATCCGTGCTGAGCTGTGCCAAAGGGGCTGTAACAAGCAGCTGTGACAAACACAAGGGTTTCCAAGCCAGCTGTTGTCACAGTGACTGTGTGGCTTGAGGTGATGTGTGGTTGTTGTTGAACCTGAGCTGCATCCCTGCACTGTGAGTTCAAGTCTGGATGGTTGCAACCACCGGAGAAACTCTCTTGGATGAAGTCTACAGCTTCCCAATCTTCAAGGGAAGAGTTTTTCCCTCCATGCCTGTTTCTCAGTATTTTTATCTCTCTCCAGTATTTACTTGCAAGTGCTGAATTATCTCTGCAGGAATTAATTGTCAGGGGAGATTGTCACTGATTAAAGAGCATAAAGGTAGATTCTTGTCAAATGGTAATACTATTTTGTCTGCATGAGGGTAATGTCATTTGGAGGGGAAAGCCTGAGAGAGTAGTTGTGGGGGAGAGAGGCCAAGTGTTTTGGGAAATGTTGTGGAAGCAGGAGATCTTAGGGCACTAGAACCATGGCATTTTCAGCCCTACTATGGCACTGGGGAGAGATGCTCTCAGTCACAGCCCTGAGGTTTTTTCCCAGATAGACAAGAGAAATCTTGTTTTAGAAACCAAGAAAATAGGATTTTTCAATAGCCATTCCCTGCCCGGTATATATCTACTGTGACTTGTGTATAGGGGTTTTGTCCATTCAGAGAATCATAGAATGGTTTGGGTTGGAAGGGATCCTAAACATCCTTTAGTTCCTTTAGTTCCACTAGACCAGATTGCTCAGAGCCCCATCCAGCCTGGCCTTCAACACTTGCAGGGATGGGGCAGCCACAGCTTCTCGGGACAACTTGATCCAGTGTCTCACCACCCTCACAGGGGAGAATTCCTTCCTAATATCCAATCACTTTAAAGCCATTTCTGTCCTGCAGGATGCATTATGTCCATTGTCTCTTGAACTGGATGCTGTTGTCTTTGGCAGAGGTGTTGCAGGATGGGAGAGCATCTCTTAGCTCCACTTTTCTTTACATTATTAAGCACTTAGCTCTTTTCTCTTGCTGAGTGAGGATTATACAATCAATCTCCTTAGGGGTTTCCTGGAAGGGGAAAGGAGTCAATGACCTAATTCACTAAAAGCAGGACCAGCACTTCCCTGCCCACAAGTTTCTGCTTTAAAAGGCCTTTTCCCCAGTGTGTATTGCAGGTTGGGAAGCTGGCACAAACACAAGAGTGAAGATAATGGGGAACACAGAGGTTAGGTTCTTGCAGTTCTTTGCTCTCCAAAGCTCACCAAGAGTTTAGCAGGGAGGCACTTACATTGGCAATGACCACTGGGTGCAAAACCCCTCTGGTGCCCTGCTTGGAGGTGTTTCTTCCAGAAGGACTAAAATACTAACTTCTGTGCTCCAGGGGGGTCTTTGCTGAGCTTTTTGCAGTCTCTCAGCCTGTCTCTCTCAGTTTTGGTGTCACTCAAAGAATCCTTGGGGTTAGTGTTGATACTGGGGCTCCTCTGTGCTGCTGGATTGACTGAGGGATCATCTCCTCTGAACAGTCAACAGACTCTGTCTGGGGTCCATCACGGGTTAAAATCCTTCCAGACCTTTGCATTTCTCAGCTTAAGAATTTATGAGCCACTCGCCTGTTAATTTATCTGCTGTTTTCAGTAAAAGTGGAGCTGATTGCCAGTCTGGCTGTTCCTTGCCAGGAAGGGATTTGATCATCATTTAATGCAATCTCTGAATTGACCTTGTTTTTACATTTTTAAGCCATTCATAGGCTACCCCATCCCTCAAGGATGAACAAGAAATTCATTGTTACTATTTGTACTCATTTTAAAAGGTCTCTGCTCCCATTAGATGCGATGCTGACCCTGGCTGCATTCCAGCAGGTCTTGCCAGATCCTCCCGGGGCCACAGCCTCATGGTGCCAGGCAAGCACACTCTCCCCCTTAGCCCCAGTGAGGACTGCACTCGATAAGCTACTTGGCACTATTGCAGCCTTTGATAAGAAATTTCCAGCCAGTCTGCTCTGTCCTCAGCATCAGAAGAACATGGCCTTAAAAGCAAAAGTGGCAGTAAAATCCCTGGATTAGATTCATTGTGTGCTTCTTAGTGCATCTGTGTGTTGGTGACAAGAAATTATTGTATTGGTAATGAGGAAGAGCAGCACAATAGCAGAGGGTGTCTCAGAAAGGAGTCACTGCCTCTGAGCTCCATGGGAGGGAATGTGCAAATCCTCCCAGACTGGGCTCTGGGGTCCTGGAGGGGCAATTACAGAGCTGCTTATCATAGAACCACAGAGTGGTTTGGTCTCAAGATCACCTAGTTCCAACCTCCCTGCCATGGGAGAGACACCTTCCACTAGACTTGGTTGCTCAGTGTTAAGGAAACTTCCCTGTCCAGCCATCCAGGAGCCACTCTGGCAGTCACACTCCCACCACCTGAGCTGGAACCAAAATTCCTTTGTAGCAGGCAGCTCCAGGGAGACATCTGTGCCCCACTTGACTCCCTGCTCTCACAGTCAGACCAGGTTTCCTTACTGTGACCCCAGCTTCCCCAAAACAGAGTCTCAGACATCTGGATCATTAAAATTATTTCATCTTGGTGCAGTGATAGAAAAATGGCTGAAGCTGGTGCCTCTGAGGAAGGACTCCAAACAAAAGGAAACCTTCGTTTTTTATCCTCTCACAATCAAAGCATGGGGAAGCCTGGAGAGTCTCTGAGTGTCCAGTCACATGGATGGGACACAGATGTCCTTTGTTCTTTGGTCAGCAGTTCACAGCCCCTTATTTCAGGCTTGGGCTCCCTCTCCCCAGAGCTCAAACTGCAGCTGCTCACTGAGATACCTGCACTGGATGTGTTCCTCACCATTCAAACTATCCAACCTGTCCTGGGGATGGGACATCCACAGCTTCTCTGGGAAACCTGTGCCAGTGCCTCACCACCTTCACGGGAAAGAATTTCTTTCTATTGTCTAACTTAAACCCGATTTTATTCAGTTCAAAGCCGTTCAAGCCATTCCTCCTTGTCCTGTTAATTCATGTGCTTGTCAAATGTCCTCTCCAGCTCTCTTAGAGCTTCTTTAGGCACTGGAAGGAGCTCTAAGGTCTCCTTGGATCCTTCTTGTCTACATACTGCACAACCCCAACTCTCTTATCCTGTTTTCATAGCAGAGCTGCTTCAGCCCTCCGAGCATCTTCGTGGTCTCCTCTGGACCTGCTCCAGCAAGCAAGGTCCATGTGCTCCTGATGGTGAGGGTCCCAGAGCTGGATGCATTCTCTGAATCAGCCAAGGCTTTTAATCTTGGTGCAAGCTGGGAGTTTCTGCACTGCCTGTGAGCTCTAATCTTTGAGCCCTCAGAGAGGATGGGATTTTGGGGTGATTTGCATGTGTTAAGGGCAGGTGCTCCTGCTGGAGCAAGTGTCTTTCACTGAAGCCCTAGAAAAGACTTGATCAGGCATGGTGCTGCCTCTTGCAGAAGGAAAGTAAAATACAAAGAGTGTGAGTGTCTGTGTGTGTGAGTGTCTGTGTGAGTTCGTGGTTGATTGCGTGTGTGAGTGGGAATATAAAACAATGCTTCTTTGATATTTCTGGATCTTTGGGAAGAAACCACTGCTCAGTGATGAATTCTTCCCAGTCCCCATCCAAGAAGGAAAAGGATGAACAAACCATCTTAACGGAGAGTGGTCATGGATGGTTAAATTTTGACTGTGGTCTGATGCAAATGCCACTGACAGAGTTACATAAGAATTAATGTCCCTTCTCCCAGTTAGCAGAAGCTCATGACTCCACATCTCTAGAGGGTGGTTTTCTCATAAAACAGGATTCTGTTTGCAAAGCTACACCCATTGTATGAATAACCAGAATAGGCGTAGGCTGAAAGTAGTTTCTTTAAATGGCTTAAACTCATGATAACCTCATTTTTCATCATCGTTGCATAGGCAGGGATTAATTTAGATTATGGTGAGGTCAAGTCTTGTTTTTGAATGGAGGTGCTATGAATGGGACACCATCACAAACCAAAGGGTATTTCCTTGCCCTGGGACAAGGAAATGGAGAGAGTGTGGCTCAAGGGGGTGTGGGAGGTGTCCCCACAGAAAAGCAGTTTGGAGATTTTGATCGGAGATACACACAATAGAGTGTGGAGGTAGTTTTCCTTTGCAGCTTCCAATTCTTCTTTTCCCATCAATAACTTGACTCTTAGGTTAATTAAAAACAAACAAACAAAACCAACAAAAAGCACTGCACAATTTAGATTTCTAAATCCTGTTTTAGGAGATTGGCTTTCAGTGGGACACAGGATTTGGGATTCAGGCAGGGCAGCTGCTGAATTATGTTGCTTGGAGGCAGAAACAGTGCAGCTGAGCTTGTGGCCACATCAGCTTGCTCCAGGATTTCATATTAGCTGTGTGATGAATGGCTGGGTTTGGACCACTCCTCCTGAAATACTGTAGTTTTTCACAGCAGGACTTACTTGGACAGGCTCCTCCAGCCTGGTCCTACCTCTGCGTCCTCCAGCGTGGAGACTGATGGCTCAAAAGTGGTGCAAGATATGGAGCATCCCCAGGGCTCCTGCCTGTCGTTTGTGGCCCCTCACTTGTACCTGCATGACCGTGATCCTCCAGGTTTGGGGTTTGATGCTTGTAGTTTCAAGCCAAAGCAGTTCCTCTGCTTGAGGTTAAACCCCACAACTGAAAGTGTTGGAGCAACTGAGAGCATGGTGTGCCATGTGAGAGGACAGGCTTTGGAGCATGGGTGTATTTTAAACTCACAGTGCTGCCAAACCAGGGTTGGTACACCCTGCAAGTCCTTCCCAAGGGAAGCTGGTCAAAGGAGATCTGTAGGAGAGTTCAAGACTGATGTATGGTGGAGGATGGGGGAGCTTGGGCGAAGGTGGCCAGCAGCACTGTGCTGAGTCAGAGAGGTGTGTCTGTCAGAGGGTGTTAAACAACCTTAGGAGCTTATTTTTTCCCTCTTCCTCCTCCTCTCTGGTGTAGCTCCCTGGAGCTGTGCCTACATGGACCAGGATTTAGGGAAAGAGATGCAGGTGGAGCCATCTCTGACAGCTGCATTTGCCCAGTGTCCTCTCCACATCTCAAGACTGTAGTTGGGTGCAGCTGTAAGGCTGGCTCAGGTGATGCAGCATGAAAGGAAGCCAGGTGACATCATTTCTGTGAAGGAAGGATGGTTCCCCTGGTGACTGGGCTGGGCTGGGACTGGAAACCCAGAGGGACCATTTCTGCTTCTCTGTGGGGTGAGCTGTGGCACATCACCTCACTGCTCTGAGCATCCCATCCCCCAGTTTGTTAGTGAGCCATGTGAAGACTTTCCAGCTTTGGCAGTGACTTCTGCAGACCTCAGGGCTGTTGGTATCCAGGGAGTGGTTTTTTTTCTTAGTGACTTTGCCACCAGACAAAAGCTGTAGGAGGGATGGCTGGGGAGGGCTGTGTCTGGATGTGTGGTGATGCTAAAAGCCAGGCTGTGCCAGCCTCTGCATCAGTCTTGGCTGGGTAGAGACTGAAGACGTCTTGGGTGGAGTAATGGTGAGAGTTCCCAAGAGTGCATCCCTGGAAAGGGCATGTGGGAGGAATGACAGGTCTGGGGTCTCTGTACTTGTGCCATTCTGCTTCCAATCCCTCTCCATCTGCCCCTGGGAAGTGCAGTACTCTCACAGCCTCTTGTGTCTCTCCACCTCTCATTGCTTTATCCCTTCTTTGGGTGCCTTTGTACTTTGGATACCCGGAAGATAAAATTGCAGAGGGACCTGTCGTGGTCCTGCAAATTGACCTTTAGATCTTGTTTGCCTCTGTCCCTGCTCTTCCTGGTGCCAAAACAAACACTGCCCCCAGTCTTCCTGGTGCCAGAACAAACGCCATTGCACGGTTCAGCAGTACACAAGCTGAGTCAAGGAGTTTGTGGGGAGTGTGTGTTTTTGGATGCCTTCCTTCACAAGCAAGTCCTGTTTGCTGTGGGTGGAGTGTCCAGTGCCCTCTGCATGGTGTGGGAGCTGATAGCAATACAAATGTGTACACACCGAGATACTGTGAGTGGATTAGCATTAGGGATACCTGACTGAGGCAATACAAACCCCCACAAACAGTTCTGTAGAGTGTAGATACTCCCAACCAAGCCTACCCTTCCATGTGTGTGAAGCTGATCCACCAAGTACATATCTTTTAGTAGAGCCTGTAGTGACAGGACAAGGGATAATGGTTTTAAACTGAAAAATTATAGATTAGAAGTAGATATAACAACAAAATTTATTTAGCAAAGGTGGTGAGGCACTGGCACAGGCTGCCCAGAGAAGCTGTGGCTAACACATCTCTGAAAGTGTTTGAGGCCAGATTGGATGGGGTTTGAGCAACCTGCTCTAGTGGAAGGTGTCCCTGCCCATGGCAGGGGGTAGGAGAGAGATCATCTTTAAGGTCCCTTCCAACCCAAACCACTCCATGATTCCATGATTCTATATTAATCCATCTGAAACCATAGACCCCTGGTATTCTAAATTCACCCCATTTCCCTTTCCTCTGTCACCCTCATGCAAATTGTATTAATTCCCCTTTTTGCAGAATCGCATCCCAGTTGCAGGAACGTGGAGCAGGGCAGCACAGGGACCTTTGTGTCTGCTGTGTCACTGTTGCTCGCCATGCTTGGGTGC
Organism: Sturnus vulgaris; assembly: GCF_052056855.1. NCBI lineage: Eukaryota > Metazoa > Chordata > Aves > Passeriformes > Sturnidae > Sturnus > Sturnus vulgaris. The sequence goes on from NC_142244.1 coordinate 34,217,300, forward strand.
CTTTTGCTCTCTTGTCTGTGTGAGTGACATTTAAGACAGGATCCTTTCAGTTCCCAGCTGCCTAGAAGGGAGGGAGGAAGCGCAGCCATGCTAATAGATTATTTTGCTGATTCTGCAAGTCTGAGTGAAGGCATTGTTCTGAAACAGCCAGGCTCTGCAGTAAAATTAGACTAGTCTGTTCCTTACAAAACCTTATTAGCAAAAAACGGTCCTGGCACTCAGCAGATGTTGTGTCTCCCGTGGTTATTCCTCCTCCTACCGTAGCTTTTTCCCTCCCCACATCTGGTTTGACGTGATCCAGATCCCCAGTGAATCTGAATCTCAGAAACCTGCACCAGGAAACATTTATGGTAAAACAGTCATCAATTATAAAGCAAATTAGAAAGTGATTTTCTCCTTGCAATCCTGTGTGGAATTGGACTGGCTGGAGAAGGTGAGGAAGATATTTTCTGCTTTAAATGCATTTGGAAGAAAATTGTGTGCATTTTGGGAAAGTCCCAAAAGGGAGAGCAGAGGGACAGACCACGTACTTTTGGGTGGGAAGCAAAAAGTACAAGATCATTGCTCTGTCTGGGTATTTTTTTTTTTTTTAATTTATTTTTTTTTCCTAATGAACTTCAAAAACCCAAAGCCAGAGGGAGCAAGCTGTCCCCATCTGGGCTCTCATAAGCCAGACCTCTGCAATCAGCCCCTCATTGACAGGGACCTGCTCTGGGTCTGTTCTCTACCTCTGTCCCACATCCATTGGAGGAGGGAGGATATGAATCATCAGAACTCTGAATCACTATTTTGGCCCTCTCTGTGTTATCAGTCTGAATCTTTCCATGGAACCATCTGCACAGGCTTTCTCTAAATTGTGTTTTGTTGCCTGGAGCTCAGCAGGCATTTCAGCAGACAATTTTAGGGAGGGCAGATGATCTCTGATGGTGCTTAGGATCCTTGGAATAACCATCTCCAGAAGTGTTCAAAGAACAGGTGGGAGTGGCACTTGGGAACATGATCTAGTGGTCAACATGGAAATGTTGGATTAATGGTTGGTGATCGTAAGGGCTTTTCCAGCCTCAGTGATTCTGTGATTCTTGGGATCCTCCAAAATAGGTTCTCCTTGAGGGTAAAGAGACATGGATGACTCCTTTGGCCAAGGTAGAGTTAAGAAGCACACATTAAAGTCATAGCTTCCCTGCAGCCATAGCTTTTGGCTTCCTCTCCCTGTTCCTTCCTGTTGTCCATCTGTGTCCAGACTAGGAGTAACCAGGACCCAGGATGTGGCTGTGATAAATGAAGGACAGGATGGACTTGCTGTCTGCTCAGTGGCCTCAAGTGGCAAGAGGCAGTTTGTGCTGGTTCTGTGGTGGCTGAAGCCTGAACCCAGGAGGCCCCAGGGTGTGTGTGGGTGTAGTTGTTGGTGTGCTGCCCTCCTCTCTTGTGGTCCTGGTGCTGGGAGAGTGATGTGGTGTTTGCTGCCTGGATAAATGTTATTGTTCACCTGGATTCTGTCTGTTGCATGGTAGGGAGGGGAGGAAACCAAGGTCATGACCTTCTCTGATCAGGGAATCTCTGCTTCTCTCCTCCCTTTGCACATGTAAATCCCAGGCCCTGTAATTTCATCCGGCTGCAGAACAAGCTTCTTATCACTTCCAGCACTTTTTACAGGAAAAGGAACACGAAATGTTCCAAAACTTTTATTGGCTTTTTGACCTAGTTCCCACTAATATCTTGTTCATTAACCACCTCTGCACGTGGGCTTGGTGCTCCATGGCTCCAAGTGTGCATTGCATCACACACCAGGGCCCCTCTGTGCTCCATGCAATGCTGGGGCATTGCAGCCTGGCTGAAGCAGTGCCTTGGTCTTTGGCTCCCAGCTCTGTACAGCCACAGAATACAGGGAATGTCATCCCAGTGGACTGAGGCCACACAGTCTAGACCAGGTACAAAATACATGAGTGGAAATTCAGCAGCTTCAGTAGGGACTGAAGAATACAAGTCAATTAATATTGGTAAGCTCCAGTCTCAGGAATATGGCAAACCTTCCCAGGGAGTTTTGCTGGGGAGACTGAACCATGGATGAGACCCTGATAGAATCAGTTCCACATTAGAACAAAGAGGCAGTGCTGTCTTCCCCTTTACAAGGATTGGATATTAAGAAAAATTTCTTCACTGAAAGGGTGCTCAAGCATTGGAACAGACTGCCCAGTGAAGTGGTGGAATCACCATCCCTAGAAATATTCAAGAAGGGTACAGATGTGGTGCTGAGAGACATGGTTTAATGGTGGACTTGGCAGTGCTGGGTTAATGGCTGGATTCCATGATCTCAGAGGTCTTCTTAATGATTCTGTGGTTCTTCACTCTGGAGAAGAGAAGGTTCAGGGGAATCTTAGTAATGTCCATAAATACCAGATAGCTGGGAGTGAAGGAGACAGAGCCAGACTTTCCAGGGGTGCCCAGTGACAGTGCAAGAGACAGTGTGTGCAAGCTGAAAATAAGGAAATTCCATTTAAGCATGAGAAAAGTCTTTATACGGTGAGGTCAGTCCGAAAGCTGGCACAAGCTTCCCAGAGAGGTTTCAAGTCTCCATTCCTGGAGATATTCAAAACCTGACTGAACACAGTCCAGAGCAACCTGCTGTAGCTGACCCTGCTTTGATTAGGGGGTGTGGACTGAATGATATCCAGGAATTCCTTATAGCCACGTTGATTTGGTGATTCTATGTTTAGGATCACTGGGAGTCCACTGGGCTCAGTCCCGGGGCTTGAGCATGGTGTGTGGTCTTCTGCAGGGAAGCGTGGTAGCCCCACTCTGCACTTCAGGACAGACCTTACTGCAGCTTCTCAGTACTTGAAAAGGGCTTATCAGAAAGATGGGGACACACTTTATAGCAGGCCCTGTTGCAACAGGACAAGGAGTAATGGTTTTAAACTGAAGGAGAGTTCATTTGGACTACCTATAAGGAAGAAGTTTATTACAATGAGCATGGTCAGACACTGGCAGAGAGGTGATCAATGTCCCAGCCCCAGGAAACATTCAAGGTCAGGTTGGACTGGGCTCTGAGCAACCTGGACTGGGCTCTGAGCAACCTGATCCAGTTGACAATGTCCCCACTTATTGCAGGGACTTGGACTAGATGGTCTTTAAAAGATCCCTTGCAACCCAGACTATTTTGTCGCTCTGTATTTCTCATGATTTCATGTTCTCACCTGTCTGTAATATCAAGCAACTCCTTTATTGTAATCCGCTGATCCCCCCCAAGGGCAGAAGGGGCAGCTGTGGTCTTCAGATGGGATAAAGAAGGTGCCTCTGCTCCCCAGAGCAGGATCTCACAGACACCCCCACCACCAGGCACATCCCCCTGGATGCCGGGTGCTTCCCCGGTGCTCTGAAACAGGAGCTGGACCCCGCTGCTCCTCTCGCATCCCTGTTTAGCGATGCTGAGAGGCACAGGTGGCTCCTGCCTTTGCTGGTGTCGGCTTGCCTCCCCCTAGCGCTCATCCCAACATCCTGCACCTCCAGCATCAGGGAATTAGTCCTTTTCCTTGGCTCTGATCCTGGCCGGTTCGTGCCAGGTTAATTTTGAGGTATTTGGTGCTGGCTGGGCTAGGTAGGAATAGCAGGAGGTCCTTATGGTTCCTTTTCCTCCCTGTGATGGGGCCCTAGGCAACCTGGCCTAGTGAGTGGGGTCTCTAGGGTTTGGAACTAGGTGATCCTTACAGTCCCTTCCAACCCAAACCCTTCCATGAATCTATGGGTAGAGGTAATACAAGTCCTCATATGCAAAGTCGGGCTGGGGTATATTATTCTGGGTACAACCAGCCTGAAAAACTGGGAGGTGTGGGGGAAGAAGGATAATCTGCTTTTCCTTTTTCCTCTTCAAATTAAATGTGATAACAAAGGTGGAAAGGTTCTTTCAGCTCTTTGTCTCATCTGCTCCCAGCCTCCAGCTGGATGTGAACTCACAAACTGGATTGAGCAGGAGAAAATACATTTTTTGAAAAGCAGTGTGTCACCTGAACCTTGCTCAATACCCTCTGTTATTTAAGTGCTTTCTTGGCCAGGCTCTAAGTGGGAGGGGGAAACAGGGCGGGCAGTCTGCCAGAAGCCAGGCAGAGAAAGGCTGATGGTCTTGGTGCATGGTTGGAGGGATGAGCTTACCTCCCAGCTGCCTCCTACACAAGTTTCTCCATTCATGGTGTCTATGCACAATCCATCATCATGGTTTTATGGCAGGATGAGTACTTAATCCTTCTGGCCCAGCTGCAAAGCTTTTGGCTCACCAGATTTTTTTATCTGCTGTGCTAGAAGCTGGAAGAGCAGATCCCTCACCCTTTGTAAAACAGTCATGGAGTAGAGGCATCTGAAAGAGGAGACTTAGGAGGGCTGTAATGGTGTGAAACTGTGCTATTATCAACAGGGATAATTATAACACTGATCTGGGACAGAATGGGGAGTAGGTCTTGTGATGCTGCCCATGTCCTGGTGAGAGCAGAAGGCAGGACAGGGTCCTTCTGCCACCAGCCTGATGAGCGAGGGCAGCAGAAAGCTGCAGGTCAGGTTTACATGGAGTCTGAGGAACAGAGGAAGTGACTTTCCTTTGCCAGGAAGCCCTGCTCCTGATTTCCCTGTCTGCTCACTGACCCAGTGTGTCTGTTTTCCTCCTGTCCCACAGGAGATCTGCAATGATCCACGTCTCTTTGTGGATGGGATCAGCTCCCATGACTTACACCAGGGCCAAGTCGGGAACTGCTGGTTCGTGGCTGCCTGCTCCTCCCTGGCATCCCGGGAGTCTCTGTGGCAGAAGGTAAGTGTTTCCCCGTGCCATGGGAGAGCCTGTCAACACCTTGGCTTTGTGTATCATGTTTGTCCAGGTCAAAAACTGGTTCTCAGGAATGCCTCATGTCCTGAAAAGCTGATAACGTGCAAAAATCTCCCTTAGAAGACTGACTTGCAAAGGGCATTAGTCATCATGACTGCAGTCACCACACTCCAGCCAAACCCTTGGCCAGTCCCTCCTTAACCAAGTGGATCACATCCCATCTTGTTTTTCAAACAAGACCCAAACAAGACCAAATTTGATCCTTTGAATTCCAAAATAATCTAAAAATTAACAAGAAGAACAAAATTCAGGATGCTCAGCTGAAGTATTAGGCCCCGTTTCCCTCATTTCCATGGTGAGACACCTCATGCTGGGCAGGTAGGTTGATTTTAGGGTGTTAGCATCTCCCCCAAGTCACTGCTTTCCCAAAGAATCCATCTCTGGCATGTCCCATGGCTGGATGGCACCATGTAGCAGTGTTCCTTCAAGCGTGGGATCCAAAGGGAATGTGCTGTGGGCCAGAAAGCCACCAAGGAGCTGCAGCAGAGCAACTTGGGGAGCAAGCAGAGAGGTACAGGGGGAAGGAGGTGCTCAGTGCCACATCTTTGGACAGTCTGTGCCCATCTCCACCATGGCCTCAGCCTTGTGAAAGCCGAGGCTGGGCAGGAAGACTTCAGACTCTGGTGCAGGTGTGCATCATCATAGGGACCAGCAAGCTGCGAGCAACTTTTCCCAGATTTTCCTGTAAAAGGCAGCCAGTGTGCACAGTGTGCACCACCTTCTTCCCCCACAGCCTCCTACAGCCACGGGCCTGAGACAACTTCTTCCACTCCATTCCTTTACATCTGCTATGTGTGCTGTGGTTCTTCCTGTCTCTGCTTCCTGTGGGGAGCATGAACACCAAGCTAAGGGATTTCTTGCAGCATCGCCGTTTTCTGTTAAAATCAAGGTTTTTCTTTATGTGGGAACAGGATAGCTGTTGTTGCCTTCTAGATAAGCATTAAGGCTTCCTGCCATGGTGGCTGTGGTGACTGCTGTGGCTCCCCTTACGAGGGTGATGCACAGGGTTGTTCAGCTTGTTCCTCACCGTCAACACCCCCCAAGTTGTCATCCTTCCTCACCATCCACTTCCTGCTCTGCCCTGGGAAATGCCAACCAAATAGAGGCTGGGTCCCTTTGGACACTTCATTATTTCAGTTTGCTGGCCATTGCTTTCCTCCCTTGGCAATTTTGCTGTGTTTGTGACATCTCATTTTCCATTACTTTAACTCTCAGAGGCGCTTTTTTTTTACCTGCCCCATCTTTTCTTTCAGAAAGGTTTGATTTGTAGAATTATATAGGTTGGAAGAGACCCTAATGACCATTTAGTTCCAACTCCTCTGCCATAGGCAGGGGCCTCTTCCACTTCCAAGGTTGCTTAAAGTCCCATCCATCCTGACCTTAAACACTTTCAGGGATGGGGCATCCACAAATTCTCTGAGCAACCTGTGTCAGTGTCTCGCCATGCTCACAGTGAAGAATTTCCTATTTACTGAAGATCTCAGAGACAGAAATAATGGACCCCTTGCTCCTAAGTGTGGTTACATGTGCAATTGTGATAACATTGCTGGACACTAAAATGTCTCTATTTGGGATCTGGAAAGAGCTGAAAAAGCTGATGCAGATTTTAGTATCTCTGAAATAGCAGTCCAGGAATCTTGGCCCAGATCACCCATAGCCACTAGAAAATGTATTCCTGATGTACACCAAAATGTAACATAGGCTCTGCATGTCCCTTGCTCCATTTCACACAGTGAAACTGTCTCTCTTAAGTGTGGGGAGGGGGAATACCTTCAAGAAAATAAAGCAGGCCAGCACATCCTGTGTATCCCAGGAGGTTATTTTATTGAAACATTTTCTTCCACCTTGTTTTCTCCATGTCCCTGCTTCCCATTGTGCCTGTGTGGTGTGAATCTCTGAGTGAGAATGGGGTACTGGAATTTAGTTGAGAGCTGTTTTCTAAATTCCTGAGTCTTGGATGACTCTACATGGCTCTAGGTGTGATCTGGCTCTGTAACACCTTTCATACGACTCTTCAGATGTGTCTAGTTTTTATGAAAAGAAATTGAGACATCAAAATGGGGGGCAGAATCATGCCAGGATGCTGGTGCCGACTTGCTGCTGGAGGAGCAGTGTGGTGTCTGACTCCTGCCAGCTGTGCAGTCCAGAAAAGGGCACCATGGTCGTGTTAGTTTGCTATTCATTGGCTTTGAGTCAGTTTGTCCCTTGGGACCTTCATGTCCTTTTCTGGATGGGACAGCCTGATGGAGGCCACCAAAATGGTCAGGAGGAAAGTGGGTTTGTGCATCCATGAGGAGAGAAGGTAAGAGGGGAGCTTATAGCTGTGTGCAGCTACTTAACCATGGAATCATTTGGCTTGGAAGGAATCTTTAAAGGTCATCTAGTTCCATCCCTCCTGCCATGGGCAGAAACACCTGCCACTGGACCTTGTTGCCCCATCCAGCCTGGGTAGGGGAATGTGGGCAAGATGGAGCCAGGCTCTTTAGGGGATGCAGTCAGAGGACAAAGGACAGCAGCACAAGCTGCAGGTTATCTTCAGCATAAGTTCAGTCAGACACTGAAACAGGACCCAGAGAGGCTGTGGGACCTCTGTCTATGGAGATACTCAGAGATGGACTGGATGAAGCCCAGAGAAACATGATTTAACCCTGAAGTAAGTCCTGCTTTGAGCAGTAGATTGGACCAGACTCCTCCACAGTCTCATTCCAGCCTGAATTAACTATGAAAAATACACTCAGAGAAAGCCACTGCCACTCATCCCTGCCAAGGTGGCATCCCTGGCTTTGTTTTGGGATGATGAGCCATGGTTGTCAGGGAGGTTGCCAGGGAGGCTGACATCAGACATCCGTTCCCTGTAGATTATCGTGCACAGCAGCACCAACAGTTCTGAATCTGCAAATGAGTCGGGAGGGCGCTCAGGGGAAGCCCCAGAGGGGTCTTGCGTCACTGGCCCAGGTTGCCTAGCACTGCTGGGACTGTGGAGACAGGACACCAGCTCCAGGGGCCTGTCTGATCTTTCCTGCTCCTATCTGAGAGCCACACACTGCTGAGGACAGAGCAGAGGAGCAGCCGGGGGATGGCAGCCGAGGCAGGGATGCTTGAGCTGCCCTTCACCTGCGACGAGCAGCTCACCCGGCGCATGAGGCTGCGGTTCCAGAGCCTGCAGCAGAAGAACGGGAGGCCCCAGGATGGTGAGAAGCTGCTGCGTCCCAATGAGCACATCTACCGAGTGGATTTCATCCAGCAGCACAAACTGCGCTTCCTCCGCTGGGACGTGCAGCTGGACAGACCTGGGAAGGTCACGATGACGGGCACCTCCCAGCACTGGACTCCTGATCTCACCCACCTGATGCAGCGGCAGCTGCTGGAGCCAGTGGGCATCTTCTGGAAGAAGCTGGGGGCCAAGGAGGTGGAGTGCAATGAGGCGGATGCCCAGGAATTTGGGGAGCGGATAGCAGAATTAGCCCGGATCCGCAAGGTGATGTATTTCCTCCTCACTTTCACTGGCGGCCTCGAACCAGCTCAGCTGAAAGCCTCCATTGTTTTTAAAGTCTGATCCCCTCTTGCTCAGCTTTTCTCACTTCAGCTATGCTTCTTTCAGTTCAGTTCTTTGTTCCATTTTTACACCTGTTGTTTTTGTGGTTTTTTTTTCTTTTTAATGAGAGACAGCACTGTGGTAAAGCAGAGAGCAGCTCAGTGCTTCTGGAGCCCCTCAGCCCTGTGAAATATTCCCCAAATGTACTGCCCTCTGTCTAAATGTTGAGGAGAAGGGGAGCCATGAGCTTGCTGCTGCATTTGCCTGGAGTATAAGACGGTGTGCTTGTGAATTCATCAGGGATTCATGCAAGGTCTTATTGGCTTGAAAATACAAGGCTGCCCTAAGTCTTCTCACTGTACCAACTGCACACCAAAAACCCTCTGGAAAAATAAGTGATTGCCATACCAGGAAACAGCAGGGATCCATGGAGCGAGCTGTGCTATCTAGTTTCCATCCTATCCATTAAAAAGGGAGGACTTGTTTGTGATGGAGTTCCTCTCCTTGCAAGGTGCTGAGTGCTTGCAGCCTCTGGTGACTTGTGCTGCTGCTGTGGCTGCTTGGAGTCTCTGAAGACCAGTCCCACAGAGAATCCACCTTGCTGTGAAGCTGAAGTACATACACTTGGACTCACTGTATTCTGCAGATTTTAAACCCACTGAACTAATGGGGAGGTTGGACCAGCCTTTTCTGACCACTGCCACCATTTCTTACTGGGGGGAGGGTGGAATTTGTTGGTCCAAGATGGGTTGGAGCAGGTGTGTGTGGGCAGAGCCAGCAGCTCAGAGCAGCCTAGGCCAGCCATGAGTCCTCTGCAGCAGAGCTAATTTCTGCTTTGTTCTGTCCTTAAAGCACCCATGAAAATATTTACTCTGAAGTGTCTATAGAGAGCCATGAGGCTGCAGAGCACTTTGCAAGCCACAGAGCAGGAACTTGCTGCTTCTGTTCCTGAAAAGCAGTGTCTCCTGCCCTCTAAAACACAGGGAAGGGTGTCTGGGTGACCATGAGAGCAGAGGGGAGTGGTGCATTTATAAGTATTGGAACAGGAGTGTTTTGTGCCCAGTTTGCCCCATGACTGCAAGTAAGCTACGAAGTTTGGATGTTTCCTTTTCCTCCACCAAAAAGTGGAGAGTACTTCAATGAAGCTTCTTGAGACACATAGATAGAAAAGTCCCTTGAAAGAGCCAAGTATTATTACAGTGGTCCTTTGCTCAGATGGCACTCAAATGTGTGAGTACTCCTCAAGGTGTGGCCTGACATTGTCCCAAGATGACTAAGGAGAGAGCAATGATGGGAAAGCCAGAGCAAGGTGACTTTGTAGCTGTGGCCTGTGGACTTTTGCAGACCAGCCCCAAAAAGAGTCCAACCTCTTCTACAAAACCTCTAGAGATGCCTATGCCTTCCTCACCCCAACAATAGTGTACAAAATTATATGCACAAGTTATGCCAGGCAGAGAGGAGAAAGAAAGCAGATCAGCTGCTGGCTGGAGAGATGGTAGGAGCTCTGTGAGTCTTGCCCAAAACCAAAGCCCAGCAACCACCAAATCCTACAGCCATAACATGGCCATTGCCAGAGAAGTTGATGTCTTTGTTTAGGCCCCAAGAAATTCTGGACTCAGTGAATAGAGAGAAAAGTGGGTGCATCTCTGCTTGGCCAAACACACCTCTAGGATCCTAGCAGACTTTCCCATAGAAGACCCCTCCTTGTACATCCCAGAGCAGAGTTCCTGACTACAAACTGCTTTAAACCAAATAACAGGAGCCACTGGCAACATCCAAAGGGGTTTTTGCATGCTGAGTCTCACAATATGCCACTGCTACGTTGCTAGGGTAGAGTTCTTGCTGCAGATGTCGCATTGGGTATTGGTGTACCACAGTAAATAAAAGCCTAGGCAATGGATTCTCCCTAAGGACTGAGGCTGTTTGTGTCTTCTTCATGCTCCCTTTGGAAGCTGCCCTAATCCTACATGCAATAAAGCACCAAATTTCAACTCAATATTGGTATCCTTGATCCCCTTTTAACTTCCTGTAAAATGTAAGATGAACATTTACTTTCTTCTCTCTTGGTGTGAAAGGCTTCATGGAGTATTTGAGCAGGTTTTTTGTGGTCAAGAGGGGGTTGAAGCTGGGCATCGAAGGGGAAATGATCCTCAGGTGGGTCCTTTTTTCCTTCAGAGCTGGGGAGGGAGGGGACCAGTGTGGTCTCTCTCCGCTGCAGGGAAGATGAGCCTCTTTTTAACAGTCACTGAAACTATCCCTACACAGTTTCAGCATCCCATAAAGACTTTCAGATACACCACCCTGTCCCATCTCCCAGGGGAATTTCATCCCAGTTTGTACCACAGTTCAGCAGATTGGTACAGCTGCATGCCTCTCTCCTTATCCTGAACGGGCAAGTTCCCAGCAGAAGGCTTGGAGAACTTGGCATGTACCAATTTCTCCTTCTAGTCAGGGACATTTTTTTCAGGGTCACAGATGCCTTTTCTGTTAATTAGCCACTTTTAAGAAAACTGAAAAAAGCCATAAATCAGCTTAGGGAGGCAAACCTGGCATTTCTGAGCTCCCAATTTACCTGTCTCTGAACCCTTTCACAGTAAATTTGTCGCACTAAATGCTGTTGCAGCTCCAGATTTTGTGAGTCCCTAAGGAAAAAGCAGCACAGCTGCTCCTTTAGAACCAGGACACAGAGGCACACAGCAAGGAACTTCACCACTGGAGAAGAATATGATTTCCACTGCCCCAGTGTCATGCAACCAAGCTGAGTCCAGAACCTGTTGGGATCCTGGGATGGGTGGTCCATGGCATACTCTCCAGCAGGGAACACCTATGGAGATCAGACTCCTCTCATTTCCTCGTGGGTCAGTGTAGAAATACCACCAGTCCTTGCTCCTGGACCCTGCTCTGGATGAAAGCTGACCATTTTTGCTGCCTTCAGTGGTGGAGGGTGATCCCAGAGCTGTCCCCAGGTGAAGAAATGAAGGAGGATGGTGGGGACCTGTGGACCTGTCCTGTCACCAGTGATGGTAGGAGCAATTCTCAGGCCCAGCCAGCTGGAAGCTGTCACTACCAGCTTTGGCTGACAAGCTGCCTCTAATCAATGCTGGGATCATTTCTAAGCTCATATTAATAGTGAGTTGATTATCACAATGGTCCTCTATGACAATTCATTAGGATGAGCTCCAGTCAGGAGGGAATCAATGGGCACTGATGGAGGGCTGGCTGACCTTTCCTGGCAGTCTCCCAAGAGGACTCTGGAACATAGTTGTTAGCACTCCTATAAAGCACCAAACCCTCCAAATGTAGCTCTTTTTCATGGCTTTGTCTGCTCAGCTTCTATTGATCCAGACTACTCAGGAGTGCCTGTGAGCTTGCAGGGCTGATGACTTCATTAATATTTCAGCATAGGAACAATAGGAGCCCTGGGCTGGATCATTGCTGGTAGCTAAGGAGTCAGGAGGCTCTTCAGAGGAAATTCTCTCTGCACAGTAAAGGTGGTTTCACCATGTCCTGTGACTTCTTGAAGAGGCTCTTTCCATGCAATGTGTCTGTGTCCTCTCCTATCCCACCCCAACACGCTCGGCTCTCCACAGGAAAGTGATTATTTAGTGTATTGGAACATAATGCATGCTTGCGTGGACACCTTGGTGTGTTTTGTCACTGAGCTCGTGATCCTTTGGGAGCAGGTAAGTGAAGTAGCAGGGGTGTGGACAGTCAGTCACATTTCTGCTGCTGTGTAAGTCTGTACTTGTCAGCCATCAACTACAGTAACTACACTTGGCCTCACAGCCCACCCTGGCCGTGCAGTAAAACCACATTGCCTCCACCCTCAACAAAAGCTAAACTGCAGTGGGGTAGTTCCTTGCTGTGTGCCTCTGTGTCCTGGTTCTAAACAAGATGCAGATCCCCCCTACATGTACCATCTGTGCCTGGCTGTGCTAATTTCTGTCCCAGCTGTTGGGTGAATTTTCCATCCAAAGCAGGGCTGGTGGTGCCTGCAGCCTTGACAGGCTATGGACTTTGGTAGTTACCCTTTGCTTGTGGCTGTCCTGCTGGCAGTGACACCAAACCTGTGCCACCTCAGACCCCTCGGCTGCTCTGGGGTTTCTTTCAACTCAGGCCTTCTTTTCTGTCTTTCATCAAATCACCTCTCTGTGCTTGCCTGGGTGAGAGTGGTAGTTCTTGACAGGGTAAAAAGGAGACCTTGAGGGAATGGGGATTCTGCTTCTACTTAACAGAGTAGGTTAATGCAGAGTATCTGCTGCCTGTTCCCTGGAACCAGGTAGACAAATACCACACTTGCTCTTGGGCCAGTCAAGTCACACCAGAATCAAGCAGGAGAATCAAAGAAGGTGCCCTTTGTTAGTGGTACCCTACTGACACTAAAAAAATCCCCAAAAAGCGTGGTCATAAAAATAACCATCCCTGATTAGACAAAGCACTCATCTACTCCAATAGCCTGTCTACAGAAGGAGATGGCAGCAGATGTCCAGGGTAGGGACAAAGAGGACAAAGGCCTTTAACTCCACCTTCCAAGGGACAGTGAAGTCTAAGCTATTCCAGTACATGTTAATCTAGTTTGCATTGACAGAACCAGGTCCAAAATCTGGCCCCAGCAGACTGTGAGCAAGTCTATCTCCCTCGTATTCTTCCTTGTATTTGATACTGTCTGCATTAGTTCCAGAATGAAAGTCAGTCACAGGGAAAAAAAAGGAATAATTTGGGTATATGTGCCTCTTCTTTTGCAGGTCATCCCAGACTGGAAGGAGCAGGAGTGGAACCCTGAGAAACCTGAGAGCTACGTAGGGATCTTCCACTTCCAGTTCTGGCGTTTCGGTCAGTGGCTGGACGTGGTGATCGATGACCGCCTGCCCACACTCCACAATCAGCTCATCTACTGCCACTCCAACTCCAAGAATGAGTTCTGGTGTGCCTTGGTGGAGAAAGCTTATGCCAAGTAGGTATCCACGCAGTTGTAGGATAAAGTGGCACCTGAGCACTCTGTTTTTCCTCTCTGTTAATTCACCACCTGGTTTGCAGCAGTGGAAACAACATCTTTCCTGCAGAGGAATAATATATAACTCAAACAGACAAACATTAGGAAAAAAAACCCTTCTCTAGCCCTAATTTACCCTCAAAGCCTTCAATGTTTCTTTAAGTAACACCTATTCTAGAGATTTCTTAAAAGTTCCTTTTACTTTGGTCCTATGACAGCATGAGTGCAGCAAGGAATGTGGGTCCTATTTTTTCACCCTAGTTTGCTGTCCTTTCTCACTTGAAGCTCAACTGCAAATCTCCCTTCTTAAGAGTGCCCCAAGAATTGTCCCCAACCCTTTAAAATGTCAAGCCAGCATCGTGCCATCCCTGTCACCCTCTTTCAGGTTGTCAGGCTGTTATGAGGCCCTGGATGGAGGCAACACAGCTGATGCCCTGGTGGATTTCACTGGTGGGGTCTCGGAGCCTATCGACCTGACCGAAGGGGATTACATCGCTGATGAAGCCAAGCGAAACCTCCTCTTTGAGCGTGTGCTGAAGGTGCACAACAGGGGAGGCCTCATCAGCTGCTCCATCAAGGTAAGCAACATTACCAGTATGGTCACAATGCCACAGGAATAGGCATTTTAGGATGCAGTTGTCTTACACGGTCATAAACCTCTAAATTAGATCAGATAAATTGTGGCCAAGGGTTCCAGCTTCTTCATGATGGCAAAAGGAGTGAATCCTGAATGTCAACCCTCTTTATTCCTTGTTGCTATGTCCAAGAGTACAGATTTATCCCAGCACCCTTTAAATGCTAGGAAATGCTTCTAGAGAAGGGCATTTTGGTGTCTGCATCTGGGCATCTTTACAAATGCAGGTTGCCAGACCTCCCAGTATAACCATTAGGACAAGCTCTATGGGTTGCTGGTATGGGAGCTCAGAGACCTCATGAACCAAAAGAAGAAGAGGAGGGATCCAGCACATAAAATGGCATCTGAGACTTGCCAATTGGCTGTCTCCCTCACTGTCGATGCTCTTCCTTTTGGCTTAAAGGGAAATCTGGGTTGGTTTCTTTCCCAGCCCCCGCAGAGGTGGCCACGTCCCCCTGGTCTGAGCACTGTCTGTGTCCCCCTGCCAGGCCACGTCGGCAGCTGACATGGAGGCTCGCCTGGCCTGCGGGCTGGTGAAGGGCCACGCGTACGCGGTGACGGACGTGCGGAAGGTCCGGCTGGGCCACGGCCTCCTGTCCTTCTTCAAGTCGGAGAAGCTGGACATGATCCGCATGCGCAACCCGTGGGGCGAGCGGGAGTGGAACGGCCCTTGGAGTGACACGTGAGTTGGGAGGCACGGCTTGTTTCAGTGGGAAAGTCTTCCCTCTGAGGGTGGTGAGACACTGGCACAGCTCCTCAGAGAAGCTGTGGATGCCCTATCCCTGGAAGTGTTCAAGGCGGAGTCTGGTGAGGCCTTGAGCAGCCTGGTCTAGTGCAAGGTTCCCCTACTCATAGCAGGGGGGTTAGAATGAGATGATATTTAAGGTCCTTTCCAACCAAAACCATTCTGGCATTCTATGGTTCCATGTTTGTTTATACCAGTGAAGGATGTTCAAGGGTCACCTTTGGGCTTCCAGTCTTATTCCAGCAAAACAAGCACCCAAGTGAATCAGCCTCGGCCACTACTGACTGCTGTGATGGTTGTGGATGAGATGAGGAACCAAGGGCTGGTGCAGCCAGAGCCTTTGGCCAAGGTCAATTTTGTTATCTTTATGGATAGGACTGTGATTGTACTGGCCAAATAAAACCTAGCCAGACTGGGCTCAACTTCACTGGTCAGGAAGGAAGTTGAAGTTCCAAGCCGTGCTGCACTTCCCCCGTGTTTGGCAGATGACCTAACCAGAGTGGTGTGGGGACTGGCTTTATACAGTCCTTGTGCCTCGAATACCTGTGTGTCCCTTACCTCTGAGCAATGTTCTCTTCCCACAGCTCTGAGGAGTGGCAGAAAGTGAGTAAAAGTGAGAGAGAGAAGATGGGAATGACAGTGGAAGATGATGGAGAGTTCTGGTGAGTCCCTCCTGGGTTTATCACCACAGCCCATGCCCACAGCATCCTCCCACCCCATGGAGCATGTACATCTTTTCCATGCATACAGCTATCCAGAGAAAACAGGCTTCCAAGCCACAGGATCTCTAGGGAAGCTCCCTCCTTGAGCCCATGGGTGTTAGCTTTTGATGGCCGTGACCCTGAAATTGCAAGGTGCTCTGCATCACTTGGGGGCCAGACCATTTCACCAAGGTACTGAGAACCTGTCATAAATGTGCTAAACTTCACAGCCTCACCAGGAATATTTCAGTACAACATTTACCCTTGTGTGGAGAAAGGGCCACTGTGCTGCTTCTCCCACTCCAAAACACAGAGATCTGTTGTTTAAACTCAGTAAATACTTACTGCAGACACAGAGAAAGGCATCTCCATCTCTTTTGGAGATATTTGATGAGTAACTTTTGTTATTCATCAGCCATCAGAGATAACCCACACTCTCTAACAGGTGATTAAGAAAATCCGTACAGTGTACCTTTCCAGGGATTGAAGCAGCATAACCCAGTTCTGCCCTTTCCTGACTCAGGATGACCTTTGAAGATTTCTGCAAATACTTCACGGACATCATCAAGTGCCGTCTGATCAACACCTCCTACCTGAGCATCCACAAGACCTGGGAGGAGGCCGTGCTACACGGGGCATGGACCAGAAGCAGTGACCCCTTGAAAAACCGCTCTGGAGGCTGCATCAACCACAAGGACACTTTTCTGCAGAACCCCCAAGTGAGTAATGGGGCAGAGGGCCTCTGGAGCCTTCATGTGTGCTTCCAAGTGTTTAACTCCCCTACAGGGACCTAGAAGGTTGAAATGGCTACCAGACCTCTATTAGATTATTTGTGCTTATGGCAATTCTCTGGCACAGCATGACCAGCATCGAGGCCAACTCTATTAACATTATCCCTCTTATCAAGGAGACTGCATCCAAGTGCTTAGTGTAGAGCATCTTGGCACAAGGGAAAAACAAACTGTGCCACAGGGTAGTAATGTTGGCTGGTTCCAGTCAAACAGGGCCAGGAGTCATTTCCAACAATATGGACATCTGAATGACCAAATTCCAGTTTTCTTGTGCCCAAACTTTGACACTGTTAAATTTACCAAGACAGGTGTAGCCCATAGATCAATTTCCTTCTAGCCTGAAGTTCATCTCCTGGAACAAAATTTTCTGGAGAAAAAGAGGCTCAAGGGGACCTTATGGCTCTCTACAGCTACCTGAAAGGAGATCAGATGGGAGTTGATCTCTTCTCCCAGGTAACAAGTGGTAGGACAAGAGAAAACAGCCTCAAGTTGTGCCAGGGGAGGTTTAGATTGAGTATTATGGAAAACTTCTTTACTGGAAGGGTGAAGACTTTAGGAGAGGCTGCCCAGGGCAGTGGTACAGGCACCATTTCTGGAAGCATTCAAAAGGCATGCAGATGTGGCACTTGGGGACACAGTTTAGTGGTGGACTTGGCAGTACTAGGTTAAGGGCTGGACTGGATGATCTTAGAGGTCTTTTCCAACAGATTCTACAGTTGTCTTGTCCTGCTCTGAACTGGGATTCTCACAATCACCAGGTCCTTTTGAGTCCTTCATCTAACAAGCAGTTGAAGGATGGTCTGGTCTGTTGCAGGAGTTGTCATTAAGGATGTGGGAGAGTTGTTTCCAGCTTCCAGCTCTGTATTAGCCTTTTGAAGCCGGGCTGTCCCTGCATGGTGGTGGACTGGGTTAAGCTGATGTTAGATCTGTTAAATCCATCCCCACCCATGCCCAGGGATCCTGTATTAATAAATATCTCCCTTACCTTCCTCTCTTTGCTTCTAGTATGTGTTTGATGTGAAGAAGGCAGAAGATGAAGTGCTGATCTCCATCCAGCAGAAGCCCAAAAGGACCAGTCGCAAAGAGGGCAAAGGAGAGAACTTGGCCATAGGCTTTGATATCCATAAGGTAGGCTGGGGCTCCTGCATGTTGGCCTGAAGGCCACTGTAAATTTGTTGTTTGTGGAGTGGTACATCAGTCCTGCATGACCATATCATTCATTTAAGCATTATCTGGGTGCTTCTGGGGTGCCATCAGCACAGCTTGCCCTCCTCTAGAGAGGAAGAGGGTTATCAGAGGGGCCAGCATGGACAACAGGTTGCTCAGAGAAGCTGTGGATACCCCATCCTTGGAAATGTTCACGGCCAGGCTGGATGTGGCTTTGAGTAACATAGTTCTAGTGGGAGGTGCCCATCTGAAACCAGGTGATCTTGAAGGTTCCTTCCAATCAGAACCATTCCATGGTTCTGTGCAGTTCTTGCTAAAAGCAATGATTAGTCTTTTCTCTCCAGATGCTGAAATCTGTTAGACTAATCCTTACGTATTGTTTGCTGGATCTGAAGTGTCAAACTGGGATGCAAGAGATGAGTCCCTGAGTCAAAAGAGCTGGGAAAGCCATGTCCACACTTGTTTTCCACCCAGCACAGCTGGTTCTCTTAACTCCAGGTCTCCTGGCACTGTGGACTCAGTCCTTGCAGTCTTTTCCCCTCCATGGTGGCTACCAGTATCTTTTCAGCCAAGTGACAATCCACTGACCATCCCACTGTGGTCTGTGCCCAGGTGGAGTTGAATAGGAACTACCGGATGCACACCCTGCAGCAGAAGGTGGCCAGCTCCATCTACATCAACTCCCGCAGCGTCTTCCTGAGGACAGACCTGAAGGAAGGCCGCTATGTCATCATCCCCACCACTTTTGACCCTGGTCATGAAGGCGAGTTTCTTCTCAGGATTTTCACAGACGTGCCTTCAGATTGCCGGTAAGGAGCACGAGCAGGATAGGGAGGAATTGGCTCTCTGGAGACAGCCCTGTGCTTTTGATTTGTGGTTTTCCTGAATGGTCATAGCCTTGCCTGCAGCTGCTCTTTGGCTTTCTGTTAAGGGTGGTCAAGAGACAGGACATCTTTACAGGTCTCTCCACAGACATGCAGAGGAGCCCCCACGTTCTTCTAAGCATGATATGGGAGAGCATCCCAAACCCAGGTTGAGGAGATCGGGGTGGGGAGCAGAGTCTGACAGTGGACAGTGTGTAGTCACAAAATCACAGAATATTCTGAGTTAGAAGGGACCCACAAGGACCATCCAAGCATCATTGAGTCCAACTCTTAAATGAATGGCCTGTTCAGTCCTTCATCATGCCAGAGCAAACTCTTTGGGATAAGGCTGGGCACCTCTTAAAGGCTATGTGTTTTTCCTTGCAGAGAGCTGACACTGGATGAGCCACCACACACCTGCTGGAGTGGGATGTGTGGCTACCCACAAGTAGTATCCCAGATCCATGTCCTTGCTGCGGCTGGGCTCAAGAATCAGGACTCCCAAGGAGGTACTGATCTTTCCCTGCCTGTTTTCTAGCCCTGGAGGAGCTGGGAGGTGATTTATGAAGTGGGACATTGCTGGAACTTATATCCTCAGATTCTTTTTTCACTGAACATGCTTGATTCAGATACCAGAGGAGGAGAAAGTCCATGGAGAACTAAACCCACTTCTTGCAGTGGACATGATGTGGGAGCTGTTATATTTAGGCTGTTATCTGAGACCCTCCCAAAACTTCCCCAAAGCCTTTAGCCGAGGTCCTGTAACAACCCAAGCTTTCCTCCCAGGTGTGAGCAGCTGTAAAAGTCAGGAATTGTATTTAAAGGCTTTTTAGTAAGAAGGACAGAGAAAGAGCCTGATGTGTGGTATTCATCACTGGAGACTAGATAAATGTCTTATCAGCAGAGGGTATGCCAAATTTAGCTCACTTTGGGATGGTGTGGATCTAGATCAATTCTGACATCCATCACTTTTCCTGCATGGAAGACAGCAGCAGGACCATACCTTCCCATGTCCTGCAGCCACACAGAGGTGCAGGGCAAGAGATCCATGTTCTGTCTGCCTCTGGACCAAGAAACACAGTGATAGTGATGGGTTGTACTAGGAGATTGCTAAAGTTGGGATGAAAGGTCTAGAGGTTGTGATTAGAGAAACAACTATCTTTCCACCATGGGAATGCACCATATTCTAGCCTTTCTCCCCCATTTCTTGAGTCAAGGATATGTGTTAATTGTGGCAAGATTTAGCCAAACACTTTCAAGCTGCATCTAAAATACAAAAATTGAAACATGAAAAAATCAAAATAAAACCAAGTAAAATTATACTTTTTTTTCACCCGATAATTATTATCAGGTCTTCCTATCACTATATCCCTGAAAGTAACGAGCAGAATCTTTTCTAAGCAAGGACTAATCAAGTGTGTTTATTTATGACATGCCACAAAGGGAGTCCTTATACACTATCTGGTGTTTGGGGGGGAATTTAACCCTAGGCAGGTGTTTTTTTTCTTGTGTTAGCCACAGCAGGTCAGTGCACCTGTAGCAATGCAGGGAAATCTGTAGCTAAAGGTCTCTGAAGAGTTCACAGAAACAAGAAGGTTTATCTTCGCTTCAGACAAGAAGACATGTGGATTCTGAAGGCATAAAGCATTTTTTACACAAAAACCCCTTGGGAATTGTTTTCTTCCAGCTCTTTTCCAGCTGTTCAGCTCCCACCACCAACAATGTTTGGTGTTTTCCAGTTTTCTCTCATGCATCCCAGGCCAGCCATTATCCATTACTTTGGAAATAGTGATTTACAGATAGGAATTTGGCTCTGGCTGATGAAATCTGAGGATTTAATGGGACATCCCAAAAGACAAGGTAATTGGGAAAAACAGCTGTGAAATCCAGCAGCTGTGTCTCACCACGGAAGCCAGGTCCTTGAAAACAAAGCTAACAAAGAGGTGGTCTGGCAATCAAAATCCCTGACCCTCAGAAGGGGCTTGTTTGTTCCTCCTCATTTCCACATTTCCTTTGGACAAGAAAACTCTTCCAGCTGGTCTGTGTTTCCATCATAGCCACTAAAGTTCATGGTAAGAAAATGCTTTCTGGCAGTTAAATTTCCATAGCAATAGGTCTTTCTTCTACTGAAATTCCCAAAACAAGCACTTGTTTGGCAAGATGGAAGTATTCACTAATGAGGGACTCTTTCCTTCTCCTGAAAGCTCAAGTCCCCTCCAGCTGTGGGCTGGTAGTATGTGAATTTGGTAACTTTATCCTCCATCTGGTATTTCCTTGTGTGAGCCTCTTTCTCTTTTCCATGGTTTTATTTCTGCCTGCCTCTAGGAGAGCTGAAAGGAGGGTTGCATGGGACAATGTCCTCCATGAAACATTTGCTGCAATGGTCAGAGGGTTTTGGGGTGATGAAGGAGTGTTCCTGTAGAACATGGAGACAAGGGAGGCAGCCCTTTCATAGAATTACAGAATTGTTTCAGCTAGAAAAGCCTTCTAAGATCATCAAGTCCAACTCCTAACTCAGCACTGCCAAGTCCACCACTAAATCATGTTCCCGAGTGCCACATCTACACATCTTTTAATTTCCTCTGGGATGGTGATTGTACCGCTGCTCTGGGCAGCCTGTTCCAGTTCTTGATAACCCTCTTTCATGAATTAGTTTTTCCTCATATCCAGTCTAAACCTCCCCTCCCTCAATTTGAGGTACAATTTGAGGCCCTTTCTTTGTCACCCTGTCTCTTGTTTCCTGGGAGAAAAGACCAACCTCCACCTCATTACATCCTCCATTCGGGGAGTTGTAGAGAGTGATAAAGTCCCCTGGAGCCTCTTTTTCTCCAGGCTGAGCCCCCCCAGCTCCTTCAGCCTGGTCCTTATCAGATTTGTGCTCCATCCAGACCCTTCCCCAGCTTCACAGCAATCCATCAGCACCTGCTGCCCAGAAACAATGTCACCTAATAGAATTAAACCTGAGCCAAACAGCTGAGTTCCATGGACCTCATCTGAGGTGTGACAAACCCCAGAGACCCATCTCCTCTGGTGGGATATGGAGGCAAATTACTATATGACACCCTCGGAAAAGAACTCAGGAATTACAGAAGCTACAACAAAAAAAAAATTCCCTTTTCTCTCCTCAGGAGCTGACCCTTATGTGATCATCAAATGTGAAGGACAAAAGGTTCGCTCTCCAGTGAAGAAGAACACGGTATCACCAGAGTTTGATGTGAAAGGGCTCTTCTACCGCAAGAAGCCAGGACAACCCATCATTGTTCAGGTACCTGGCGGCAAGCAGTGGGCTGAGGGATGGAGACCCTCTCTCACTCGGACCCCCTGCCCTCTCCTCACACTGTGCATAGCAGATCTGTTCCTCAGGCTGAGCATCATTAGTTAATGCAGCTCAGCCTCTCACCACCACGGTGACATCTGGCACAGGCATGTCCTTCACCCCTCTCACTATCAGAGTGACACCCCCACACCTCACCACCTCCCTGGCTTCAGCTCAGGACATGTCCCCAGTGACACCTTCACTCTAGCACATGAAGGCTGGCTGCACCCCTGAAAGAGCTGCCCTCATCCCTGTTTTGTTTCCACAGATCTGGAACCACAACCTGATAAGTGACGAGTTCTTGGGCCAAGTGGCGCTCACGGGGGATCCCAGCGACCGGCAGTCGGTGCACACGCTGCACCTCCAGGACAAAGGGAACAGGAGGTCAAACGATCTCCCTGGAACCATTGCTGTGATGCTGCTCAGCAGCAACATCCTCACTAATGTCTGAGTACTCAAGGATGACTCTTCTGGTGCCACATATGTGAATATGAACATGCATACATACATATATACATATATATAGAGAGACACACAGAGCCTACCTACCATCTGCAAAGTGTATATGAACCATGCATGCATTCCACTCCAAGGAGCCAATCTTGTGTTTTCAATGTTAAAAAATGGTGCCTTTTTTGGGGGAACCGCAAAGATCCTTCTGCTGGCGTCCTCTGCAGCCCCTCCTGGCTGCCAGGTGCGCTGTGGGACTGCTGTGAGCACGCTGTGTGTCCTGACAGCCAGAGCACGATGCCCTGGGGCTGTTTGTTTACACAGGCTGGCACACACACGTGCCAGCACGCACACACGTGGCCACCGCGGTGCCACCAGCTGCTTCAGTGCATCTTCAGTGTGTCTGCTTGGGCTAAGAGTAGTGTGCATGGAGTTGTCTCCCTTGAAATCGCCATGTAATCACTTATCCGTGGAGGCACCACAGCAAAGGAGAAGTGGAAAAACAGATCGGGGCCTACTGGATGTTTTTTGGGTATGGGTTTGCGTACTGCAACCACTAGGAAAATGCACCAAGGCAGCCCAAATCCACAGGGGCAGCAAGAACATCATGTTGGGGACAAGCTGTCTCCACCCAAGTCTTGTTCAAGCCCATGCAACTCTGAAGTATAGAAAGATTTTGTCGACAGTTGTGGTGGGATAACTGTTCTCTGGGGACAGGTTTCTGAATCAGTCTGGACCCAGCTCCTGTGGGTGCCTCCTGAACTCCCATGGTGCCTGCTGTCTCCGTGTCCCCATCCCAAGAGCTCACCCCAGGAGCTGGGGTGGGTGGTCTCCTGGGGCAGCTCAGTGTTTAGGTGAGAGAAGATCCATAAGAGAAGATTCGTTCCTCTGAAGGCCAAAGTGTCAAGTTCAAGGGATGGGAGCTTCGCTCCATGGGCTCCATCTGTACTGCTGCCTACAGTGCATCATTTCTCAGTGCCTCGCTTTCTCAAATTCTTTTTTAAAATAGTGGGATTTTAGCTTGTACTAGAGGAGCACTGCTCCCAGTGCAGCCTGAAAATGCTGGGAATATTTAATTCATACCAGTGTCCATCTCTCACCTTTAATTTCCAGTCTCCTGTCGTGGAGGATGAGTTGCACAGTCCTAGAGCCAGTCTCATGAGCACAACCCAAATGCATCCTCGGGGACGTGCCTAGGGCTATGGTCTGCTCCTGATTTCCATGAAAACTGGGTTAATCTTCCTTATTCCACTGGGTGGCAGAATCTGGCTTCTTATAAACCATCCCCGATAAACCAAACAACAACCCGTTGTCTGGCCTTTCAGCAGCTGACTAGGACAAGTTTCAAACCATTTTTTTTCTCCTGTTGTTCAGGGTTTTTTATTCATGTGCCTTTAAAGTGGTGCAAGTTAAGGGATTTTTCTGTCAGATTTTCTAAGCAAATATTTTGCAGTCATCTGCAAGCAAGTGGAAATTAATACATATGATAAAATCTTTGAATCCTGGTAAATTTTGACGGGGGCAGAGTCCTTTTCCTGCAACAAAAGTGAACAGAAAAGCCTTCTTTTGCTATAGCAAAGGGTTTCTGCTTGTCCTCCTAAATACTCATGTTTGTCCTGTAAGTCTGTTTGGGTTTCTTTTAAAGTCCCTAAAGGTCAGGTAAGTCTTAAATATGGTGAAGTGTTCCCCAGAGTACCTGATAGCTCAGTTCTTGATGGAACCAGAAGCAGACAGTGCAACTGCATTGATTTTTGCAGGCTGCTTTCCCCCTTTCCTCATCTTCACAGTCCTGCAGTTATGAGGGTTTTTTTTTACCAAATTTGCTTATGTTCTTAGGTCTTGCTCTTCAGTACTTAAAGGCAAGCAGCAGTCCCATGATGTTCTTTCCAGATCTCAATTACTCCTGGCTTGCATTGAGCACCCTCCAACTCCAGGTGCCATCACTGGGACCAAATTTGGTTCAGTGTCTTGCAGAATTGACTTAAATGCTCCTGGTTAGTTAAAGCAACTTTTTGATTCCAAGGTCAAGGCAAATCCTTGAATTTAGGAAGACCAAATCAGAGATATTTTGATTTTATCCTAGTTTTATGTATGAGACTCATCACTGACAATAAATGGAAGCAGGGTTGTGGGGTTAGAAGGTACGATTTGGGTCTTAGGAAAAGATCTCACAGGCTTATGTTCAGAGTGATATGTGAGATGATACCTCTCCTGGCAGGGGCATGAGCTGTTTGGCATCACAGGAACATGACAGGAGCTTTGCACCATCATCAGCAGATGGAGGAATCCAGCCTGTCTGCATTAGCCTTGTTTTCTCAGGAAATCAGGCTAGGGTTAAACTTCAGCACAGGAGGTCCAGGAGTGCCCTACCATGTGCCCAAAGAGCAGTGCCAAAGCTCACCAAGGAGTTGTGATGCCCTGGTACCCATGGGCAGCCTCCTTCCTCCCTACAGAGAATCAAGCCATAAAGAGAGGAAAGGCAGCTTTTTAATAGCTTCTTTTAAAAAATCACTCTATATCAGGACCAAATTGTCTTAATATCAGTAATATTTGTCCTTTTTTTTAAAGAAAAAAAGAAAATTTTGGAAAAGTTAGAGGAAAAGCCTTCTTCCCTACATTTCCAATGGAAGAACAAAAATTACCTTTCTTACCCTTCTTTTTCTCTTACTTGTAGAGCAGATGCCATTCTTATTGTTGATGCCTTTTCTCTTTGAATGAAGTAAACAGAAATATTCAGGGGGTTTGGGGTTTGGGGTTCTTTTTTGAGAGGAGAGCAGGTCTGAAAACCACTTTTCAGTCCCTCATGAGTGGGGTAGGACATGTGTCTGATTTATTTCACCTTTCTTTTTTTAATCATTTCAATGGTTGCAAGCAGCCTGGCATTACACTCCATGGAATCCATTTCTTTTTGACATCTGCCTGTTAAAACAGGCTGTGACTTGTCTTCATTGCCAAAAGCACTGACGTGTCATGCTGCACAAGATCAGAGAGTGGTCCAAACAGAAAGCCAACACTGTACAGCTGTAAACCTCCTATAAATAAATAAATTGTGTATATTTTATTCAGACTCCTTTCTTTTGAACTGCTGTGTTCTTCCAGAATGCTTTTGATGGGCACAAGGTGGCTCTGCAGAGCCTTTTGAATTTGCTCGATTCACCAAACTCCATTCAAGTTATTTTCCCTGTAGACTTTGAGACTGAGGCAAGGTGATCTGCATGAGTCTTTCACACAAGGTTACACTCACATTTGCTGAGGAAATCCACTGTGGGAATGGGAAATCTCTTCTGACTGTAAACCTTTGCATCCTATGCCCCAGACTCACTACAGTGCAGGGAACTTGTTTTTTTAAGCCTCACCTGACTTGGAAAAGAGCTCTGTAGATGGCTGAAAAAATAAAAGGCGGGGCGGGGGGGAGTTTATGGGCAAAGTAGGAGGAGGAAGTGGATATTGGATTGCTTTCCCTCAGAAAACAAGCCTGCACAATGGCCATGGGGAGCATTTGAAAAGCCTTGCCCTGCCCATGGGAATCTCCAGTCTTGCTGCTGTAACTCACAGACCCAAAGCTTTGGCACTGGGATCTTGCTTCCATCTCAGCTTCCCTCCACCAGCTGCCTGTGCTCTAAGACTTTGCAGCATGAAGGAGCTGTGTGCTTCTGCAGCCCACCCTTAAGAGCCTGGAACAGACATCTGGAAAAAGCCCTTTTATTGTGGGGTGGAGGTATCTTCCCAAACTCTTCAGCTTCTGAGATTATTCTCTGGGACAAAATGTTTCACCAAATAATAGATAGAAAATGAGCATCCTACTCCTCTGCCTCCACCACTGAAACAGCTTGCAAGAACGTTTCTTAGGGGAAAAGCCTTACAAACACCTCAAACA
Source organism: Sturnus vulgaris (assembly GCF_052056855.1). Lineage (NCBI taxonomy): Eukaryota > Metazoa > Chordata > Aves > Passeriformes > Sturnidae > Sturnus > Sturnus vulgaris. The sequence goes on from NC_142244.1 coordinate 34,243,239, forward strand.
CTTCAGTCTCCCAAACATCCTGATACTCTCCTGGAGGATGTTCTCAGCAGTAGACGTGGCTGGGCACCTATGGGGCTGTGATGCTGGACATAGCACAGGAGCTCTGGTGAAGACCAGGTGGCTTTACTGAGTCTGGCTTTGTGCACATTCTAAACAAAAAGGTCTATGCAAGCCTGGATAAGCCACAGACCATCATGCAGGCATGGAGTTTGTGCTTTTCCACCGACATCCACACCTTGATTTTGCTGGTCCCGGGGCAGTGGGCTTAAAAGTGTAGGTTGCTTTGCAGCGCTGCCTGTATCTGAAGGTGTGCACACCAGCATGGAGATAGGGGTGTTGGAATTGGTGTGGATTGCCTCAGCACATCGGTGAGGAGATGTGCAGAGACTGTGCATGTTTGGAAACCAGCAGCAAGTAATAGAGTAGTGCACAGCTCCAGGCACAATCCAGCCCAGGCTCACCAAGGGTCCTGCAGCATCTCCACATCCCCCCAGCATGGTCGTTTGCCAGGGATTTCTGCTCACAAGGTTAGTTTCATACAGTTTCATATTGGTTTTTATAGGGGACTTTTTTAAAGGGCTTTTTGTAAGGGATTGTTTTGATAGAACAAGTGGGGAAGGGCTTTAAAGTGAAAGAGGGTGAGGTTAGATGAGATATCTGGAAGAAATTCTTTACTGTGAGAATGGAGAGGGACTGGCACAGGTTGCCCAGAGAAGCTGTGAATGTGATGTCCCATCCATGGAAGTGTTCAAGGCCAGGTTGGATGGGGCTCTGAGCAACCTGGTCTTGTGGAAGGCGTTCCTGCCCATGGCAGGGGGCTGAAATTAAATGATCTTTAAGGTCCCTTCCAACCCAAATCATTCTGTGATTCTATGATTTTATGATAAATTGGTAGTTCAGGGTCTGCCTTTGACCTGAAAGAGCATCTTTACAGAGGAACAGACATCCATCCTATGGTTGAAAGTTGGTGCTGAAATATTTCTTCTTGTACCTGGATCCCCTATAGCCATGATCTTCCCACCTTAAGCCTGTATACATTCCCTGCCATATGAGCCTTCTGCTGCTCAAAAGGATGAGGGATTTCCAGCAGGAAGGGCTGCAGAGGTAGAAGGGCCTTCAGCAATGGGATGGGTTCATTGCCTGTCCCTCAGAACTGTTCTGGTGCTGCTACATCCTTGGCCAATAGCCCGGGTCAATACCCAGGGATTGGCCATTGGAGTCTGTTCTGTGCAGGTGTCCAAAGGCTCCTTGCACTCTGCAGATCTCGCCTCCAAACGCAGTGGTGCAGTCAGGAGGCATGGCCAGCCCTGTGTTCCTGGCAGAGCCCCCCTCCCTCCCTGCCTTTCTGCACAGGCATGGGTCCTGCTGGGCACAAGGCAAGGCTGCCCAAGCCATTCCAAGCACGTCAGATGCAGTCCAGAACAAAGCCCAGACACAGCCAGAATCTGCCCTCTCATCCACACCAACTATACTGACACAGTGAGAGGGGCTTGAGTGACATTGGGTGTGGCCCCAGGTGGTCACAAATCATCCGTCCTGAGCTTAACATCAGTGGAGTCTGTTCACGGCTGAGGGTTGGGCATCAACAGGGATTTTAAAGGGCTGGGAAGGGACCAGGTGGCTGTGCTGTGACTTCTACATTTTTGAGCAGAGTTCTTGGTCAGCTTTGAAGCGAGGAAGCGCTGCTGGAGTATCACCAAAAAACCACATTCAGTCAGGGAGGATTTCCAGCACCCTCATTTAAAAGTGGAACTTAGAAACAACTTTTCTGATAACACTGCAAATAAAAAGGTGTATTTTGCACCTTTCACTAAATAAAATGACAAGCTTTATACCTAAGTAGAAAACTTTAGTGATGTTTTGTAGCACAATTAAAATCCAGCCCCACCTTTCTCAGCAGGAAGGAAAAAAGACACTAGCCCAGATTTGGGCAGAGAGTCATCAGGTCAGAGTTAAGCTTCTAGGCAAAACCTCAACTCTGAGTTTCCTGGTCCTCAAGTGTTTTCCTGTCCCATTTTTCACATTTACAAGTACACAAGACTGATACATTCAAACAAGGACGCCTGTCAGCTCCTGGCCTCACCCCACAGGACCTCAGTACCATCCTTTGCACAGCCCAGAGACCTCTTTGCACAGGGCAGGAGGACCTTTCCAGCCACATTTTTTCCTGGGGATCCATCAGTGCTCTGCAGCTTCAACGAGGACTTGAAGTTTTACTTGCAGCTAAACTCATATCATGGGTGCCATGAAAACATTTTACTTGAGCAGACAATGATAGGAAAAGGGTGTATGGTTTTAAACTTAAAGAAGGGAGATTTAGATTAGATATTAGGAATAATTTTTTTTACTGTGAGCACGGTGAGGCACTGGAACAGGTTGTTTGCCCAGAGAAGCTGTGGATGCCCATCCCCGGCAGTGCTCAAGGGCAGGTTGGATGGGGCTCTGAGCAACCTGGTCTAGTGGAAGGTGTCCCTGCCCACGGCAGCGGGGTGGAACCAGGTGATCTTTCAGGTTCCTTCCAGCCCAGGCCATTCTATGATTTTATGACACCATGATCCGGGGCAGACCCCAGGGCTGCAGGAGGACGCATCTTTGGGGAGTGGGGATGCGGCGGGAGCGCGGCGCTGGCGATTCCCGGGATGGACGGAGGTACCACCCGCACACACACCCGCACACACACCTCACACCCCCTCACCACACCCACACCCACACCAGGGGCTGGCTGTAGCCCGGCTCCTCCCCCGCTAAGAGGCTCAGCCCGGGCAGGCGCTGCCCTCGCTCGGTGCTGGAGGCAGCGCGGCTCCGCACCGGGCACCAGGGCCCGTCCCCGCCGCCGTCGCTGGCCATGCCCCGCTAAGGTAAGGGGCAGGGGGGCAGGCGGCACCCGGGGAGCCAGGCAGGGGCTGGGGATGCTGCGGGCGGGGTGCGATGCGATGGGCGGCGGTGGGATGCGGTGGGCGCGGTGAGGGATGGGAGGGATGGGGGTGCCCCCGCCGGGGCTGCGGGCAAAATCCAGGATCAAACCTGGGCAGGAGGCTGGGCTCGATGGGAGGGGGGAGACGACACGACCGCAGACCTGCCAGCAGTGCCCGGCAGCCCCGAGCCAGCTCGGCTCCTGCAGCATGGATTAGCGGCTCGGTAATTTCTATCTGCTGCTTAATTTGGCTGGGGTCACCTAGCAGTGAGCTGGAGTGAAGGGTGGAGGGCACTGCCCTCCTGTGCTGTGGTGTGCAGCCCTCCACCCCTTTGCTCCGCAGCCCTTTCACATTCAGGGATACCTCTGAACCTGCTTAAACGTGGGTAGAGGCTTTGGGGAATGTCCCTGCTACATGGATTCGCTGGCACTGCCACAGGACCCCAGGTGTCCTCCCAGTCCACCTCACCCTCTGCTTGCTGTCACGCACACCGTTTAGGTGGATAAAGCACAGCCTGTGCTCAGGCAGGTGCTGCTCTTCGGGGAGCACCACAAGTTTTCCCTGGCTGCAGCGCAGCACAGATTGTGCCCAGGCTGGTTTTGGGGGGTGTCTCCCGGGTCACACCGGTGCTAGTAAGCAGTACTCAGGACATTCCAGGCTATTTAAATTATTAGGACTGTCCCTGGGAAGGGACTGAGGCTTGATATTGGATAGGCAATTCCCACAAAGCAGTTTGCATTTTGCTGCCTGGTTTGGGAGTATGATGTTTTGTACATGGGCTGTGCTGGACCAGCTGAGCACAGAACCAAAGAAAAATCCCAGGATTTCGTAGGATATTTACAATTACAGTATCCTAGGGAAAGCGGAGCAGTGGAACTGGCATATCTTGGTGTCTCTGGGAAGGCTGGGGTGTATGGTGGAGGACCTGTCATGTTGGCAAAATGGAGGGGGAGTCTGAAAGGCAACACACTGGTGGGTTAACACTGCCTGGTCGACCCTTGCTGTTAAGTCTTCCCTGCAGAAAGAGGTGGCAGAAGCTAGAGATGATTTTCTCACAGCCCTAGGGCTATGGTGTTGGTGTGAGTGTTTCTCTCCGTAGTCTGGGCAAAAGGATGTCCACGAAACAACCCTGTGGGGTTAATCTGTGCATTAGATAAACTTGGCAAGGACATGGTTGTTGCAACACTCCTCACCCATCCTCCACTATAGGATGCTATGGGCCTTACTCTTCCCATGAGACAAGGAACTGCAAGCTCTCAACACTGGTAGTGTGAAGGTATGGAATGGATTTGCAGCTTTGTCTGAGCTTTGCCAAAGCTTCAGTCAAAACCTGCATCCCTGTGAGATCCTGTTAAGTCTCCTCATTACCCTGAGCCTAAACTGTCCCAGGGAAAACCAAAGAGGGAAAAACAAGGACAAAAAAAATCCAGGACAGCACTTCTCTCCTGTTCAGTGATGGTCAAAATTGTTTTCACCTGTGGATTTGCAATTTCTGAGCCCTTACAATTCCCAAATATGTGTATCTAAATAGTGTTTAACTTTGTGGTGATGGCCTGGTGACAAACTTTCTTCTCTCCCTGACCTGTTTGAAAGCGTTGATCTTCTGCAAAACTAAGATGTAGGGCCAAAGTCACTTCTTGGGCTTTTTGGGGTGAGACTGGAGTAACTTCACGAAGTTACAGGATCTCCCCACAGACAGTGGCATTTATGAGATTTGACTCCTAGCCAGGGATGACCCTCTTTTCAAGCCAATATTATTTCTAACACACTTCCCTTCCTCAGAGCAGCCAATTCATCTTGCTAGCTGTGAAGTTTCCCCGGGCCAAGGGCTGCTGTACAGTGTTCTGTCTTACGCTCGCTAACTTGTGACTTCGCAATCCTTGGGTTGCCATGGAAAGGATTATGCTGTGATTAATGAAGGCATTGTCAGCTAATAGTTTTTTTCAAAGCCTTTCCTGGAGCTGCAGAGAACAGCTTCCAAGCATGGCAGAAATGGGCTGACAGGATAGGTGGCTGCAGGCACTCAGTCCTGGGCACGTTTTTGGTTGTCCACATCAAGACCAATTAGTCACATTGGCTCTGCCAGTCCCTTTTCAGGCTGAGAGGAAAAACAGGGGGAGTTTATTGTTCTCTTGAAGCAGAGACTGTGTTTTGTTCTCCCAAAGCAGAGTGGGACAAGTGTCACTGTACCAAGGGTTTGGCAGGATGTGGAGACAGCATGTAAGACAGCTTTGCACTGTGAAACCTTCCTCTCTGCTAGGTGATGTCCAAGGAGAACTGATACGGGATGAACCCATGTGTTTGTGACTTTCTGGTCCGCCAGTCAAGTGCTAGGTAGAGCCAGAAAGCTTATCAGGACAGCAGTGTCCATGTTTATGCTGTCTGTCCAACCCCAGGTAGACCCTCCCAATCCCTGCTGTGCCTGGAGCTGTGCACAGAGCCCCTGCTCTGAACTGTAGAAACACAATTGTTGGAAAAGCCCTCTAAGATCATAAAGTCCAATCCTCAAACCAGCACTGCCAAGCCCACTACTAAACTGTGTCCCCAAGTGCCACATCTACACTTCTTTTAAATAGTCTAGGGATGATGACTCCTTACAAACTACCACTTCCCTGGGCAGCCTGTTTCAGTGCCTCACCACCCTTTCTGCAGTGAGAGTTGTCCTAGTATCCAATATAAAGCTCTCCTCATAGTCAGACACTTGTAGAGAGCCGAGTACAGTTGTTCCCAACTGCACAAAGGGAGTGTAAAATGTGAAAATCCAATGAAAAACAGGCAATTGAAGTGGATTGACTACCAAATGAAAATAGAAAAGTTAGAAATTCCTAGTCATAAATCTCTGGGGACCTCTTCATCTCTTGGCATTGTTAGATGAGCCACCCCCAGACCTGCCCAGCCTGAGCAGCTAGGCAGCAGCTTCTACCTTAGCCCAGCTGGAACCTAAACCCTGAGTGCTTGTTCCCATTGTCAGCCTCAGAGCAGTCAAAGATAATCATTGAGCTCTTCTTAGACTGCAGTCCCAGCAAATTCCTTTCCCAGGTTGTTGGTTCAGCTGCTGCCATCCCCTTCCCTGCATTTAACCTGGTGTAATGACACAGCATTTACCTGGGGTGCAGATGACCTGAACACAGTTTCACATGCATGAAAGGAGTTTAAACTTACACTGTAAGGTTTGCTGTAGACTGACAGGTGCCTGGGTGGGGAGGTTTGCAGTGCTGTTGTTGCTGCACAGCTAGCCTGGTCTCCACCTTTATGAGTGTGGGGGAAGGAAGACTCACAAGAGGATATGCCTCATGTTACATGGAGTGTTGGGAGAACGGAGCCTCTGTGAATCCTGGCTTTTCCCTCTCTCCCCATCTGACACTGGCTTGTACAATGAGAGCTGTGCTTGGAAGGGGCTTCACTCCATCAGACAAAGCCACTCTTCAGCTGTTCCTGACTTTGGAAATGGGAAGATGAATCTGGGATCATGGTAGGTGTCAACGTCTCCAAGTAAATGTAAAGAATTTTAGGAATATTATAGAGTCATGGAATGGTTTGGATTGGAAGGGACCTTAAAGATTAACTCATTCCTACCCACACTGCCGTGGGCAGGGATACTTTCTACTAGACTAGGTTTCTCAAAGTCACATCCAAGCTGGCCTTGATCACTGAGATTTAGTCTTGTAAGGCTTGCAGGTTGCAGCTAGGAAACACCTCCCACCCGAGCAGGGCTCAGCTGCCCAAAACACCAGGGCACAGGGAAAAGGTGCTCTGGGCTGTGCTAGACTGGAACCAGGACCCAAATATTGGGACCGAGCCCTTCTGTGTTCCTCCTCATATCTGCCAGTGTCCAGAGAGCACACCTCTGATGATTTATCTCATTTCAAGTCATCTAAAACAAAAATGGTTCCACTGGGGAGAATTCTGAGAAAGGAGAGATGGTCAGAGGTCTGGAACACCTTTCACAGGAGGAATGATTGTTTAGACAAAGGCTCCAAGCTGAGAAGAGATGGGAGGAAGGTATGTTATAGATCCTAGAAGATCATGTTGGCATGGTGAATGCAAAAGCAAGCTTTTCCTTAATTTTCCTTCAAAATACAAAAATTAGGGAGCATCAAATAAGGCCTATAGAGACCAGGCTCTAAGATAAAGAGTTTGCACAATCTGGCATCTGTGGTGCTCCTTATGGCAGAACCCCATAGATACTCAGAGTTCTGGGTTAAAAAAAGCACTTGGACAAGTTTCATTTATAAAAAGCCTCTAAAAACTGTAAAACATATATATTAAAGGAAAAAGAAAACTACCCCTTTTTTGCTCTAGAGACTCTTGAGCTGCAAATTATTAGTTTCTGGGGAAATATTACAGAGTAATGCCACTACATCTGCATTTATGCTGCTGTTTAGGCGTCCTCTGTCAGAGAAATATAGTAGATGGGGGAGCCCACAGGTTGGATCCAGTGTGGGCTATTTTATGTGGAGCTCAACTCACTAAAAAGTTGTTCATGCCCAGAGATCCTCCTTCAAAGAATTCTTCTGAGATACCAGTCTCACTGTATTTCTTAGTTATCTTGGAGAAGATAAAGTGTCAGCACATTATTTTAGTACAAGTGACATGTGAGTCAAGGGAAATACAACAGCACCTGTTTTCTTCTTTTTTCATTGAAAGTATTTTTATTCCAGCAGATACAGAGAGGAGTTTAATGGGATTTCTTGCAGGTTCTCTATCTGATTTCCTGAAAGCCATTAGGGAATTGCCACAAAGATATTGATCAGCTGGATCTAGGCTAGAAAAGCTGGGGTTTGTGTGTGGATTCCTGTGATTTCCAGAGCTGACCCATGTTTTTGTTGGGGTGAGGCTTGCTTTGTAAGTCAGTTTTCCATGTGCCTGGTGTGTGTTGGTATACAGGAGTTTGAATTCATGCCAACAGGAGAGGCTGAGAGAAAAAAATGCTTTGCCTCTTGGTGGCATCGGGCTGCCAGCCCAGGCAAAGCTCCCACTGAGCTCAGTGGGCTCAAACAGCTTCACCATAGCAGTGGGGCTGGAGGGGAAGGGGGAGCACTCACAAACCACACCAGCAGGTAGGGTCCTCTTCCCTGGCTGAGGCTGGGGATCAGGCAGACCTCCTGCACTGGGACAGAGGAGTCCAGCAGGTGTGTGCTGTGGTGAGGAGCAAGGAGCCCTGCAAGCCCAGCTAGAGCACATCAGAGCGCTGCCTCCCACGTCTGAGCCTTCGGGTGTTTTCCAGCATCACCAGAGGTTGTTGTTACGTTGTGATACCCCAGCTATTTCTGTCCTGCTTCTTCTCATCCTTCAGCTTTGCTGGATCAGTGCCATCAAGGCCAGCAGATTTACCCTGGGCTGAGATGAACTCCAGAAGCCACACACAAACACACTGGGTTTGTCTCTCCTACAGCCCACAGAAGGTTTTGGTCTGGAGAAACAAAAGAGTGATCATTTCATCTGTAATTTCTGTGTAAGAGCCTTCCTCAGGTCAAGTCCACTGATAGTCTGCATAAGTTCTCATGGCTGGAAAAAGACTTCTAAGATCTTGGCCAAATGATGAAGTAAATTAGGACTGCAATTGAGTCAGGTTAATTGTACCAATACAAATTAGGGTGGTGGGCAGCAGAGGGTGAAAGTTGTTAGGGCAGCATTATTGCTCTTAGAAAAAATGTGTAGATCCCCCCAGTGCCCTGTTATTATATCTGTTTCAATTCCAGGACAGACTACTCTTCAGAGTAGCAGACCAGGTCCTGTCCTCCCAGCCCTGAGCTCAGCAGTCAGGGAAGATATTAAGTAAACAGGGCTGGAACAAAAGTCAAGCTTTTCAGGTGCAGCTGTCATGTTGACCTCAGCCAGGGAAATGAGACTTGTCTCCAGAAACCACCAATTTCTTAAGTGTAGCTAAGAGCAAATGGCAACTATCAACAGCCACCCCTTTCTTTGTGTGGGTAGCTCAAAGTTCTGCAAAAAAAGGGTAGGAACAGAGCATGTTAATGCTGGAATAACTTAAGAATCTGATTAAAGCTGGCTTTCTCATTTAGGCTGATTTCCATAGGAAACGAGGCTTGTGTGGCCACTCTGCCTGTCCCTTTAGATGTGTCACCTAATCACAGTAGTTTGATGATCAAGTTCACTTCAAACTTGAGCTGTAACAAGGAAACAAAGTTCCTAGACACTTCCTAAAAAGACACAGGTGAGCATGGGAGAAATCTGGTGCCCTGCAGTGTGGCACCAGTGCCTGTTAGACATCTCAGGTGGGGTGAGAAAGCTGCAGAAAAGTCTTCTTAGGAGGGGTTATACTGTACTGATCATCTAGAAATTTTATTATTGGTATTCTGTCATTGTAAATGAGACTTTTGTTAGCATTGCTCCTTGCAGACAAAATTCTGTCTATTTCTGGCTCTGCTGTTTGCCAGGTGGGAACTTGGTGTGGAGCAAGCCACTTTACTTCCTGGAGACTCCAGTCCTTTTGTCTATCCAGGCCATTTCAGGATGCAGTGATTTCTACTTTATGCCCATACAACACCTAACATACAAAATCATAACATGGTTTGGGTTGAAAGAGACCTTTTAGATTATCTCATTCCAACCTCTATGCCATGGGGACAGGATATGGACCCCTTCCACTAGACCAGGTTGCTCAAAGCCCCATCCAACCTGACCTTGAACACTTCCAGGGATGGGGCATCCACAACTTCTCTGGGCAACCTGTGCCAGTGCCTCACCCCCCCTCACAGTAAAATGTTTCTTCCTAATATCTCATCTCAATCTACCCTTTTAGGTGCCCTTTAGTCTAACTCTGCTTTCACCTGTATGAGTGACTTCACCTCAGCCAGATGCCCTTTAGAGCAGAATATCCCATGCACTGAATAACACCCAGCGAGGAGAGCAGATCAGCAGCAAACAGCCCCTGTGACTCAGGATCCCCAGCTGAAAAATTAATAGAACTTTTTGCATGTGCAGCCAATGAGTCAGGGAGTGTCTGTCCCCCTCTCATCTGGACTATTATAGGGCTGATGTCTCCCAGCACTGCCTGCTACTGCCCTGAGGGGTGTATCAAAGGCACCCTGAAAGGGCAGAGCAGAGTCTGTGCTTAATTTTACAGTCCCTGTTTAAGCAAAACAACCTCTGGAGTCAGGAGGAGTCTCAGCATTAAAACAGGGTTGATATCTTATGATTTGAACCCGCTTCATCCTGATAGCCCTTGCATTTGGAAGTTGACCCCAGCCTCTTGAAGGGGCCACCCTGAATTTCTCCAAGACCATGAAAAATAAGAGGATAGTGTTGGGGCAGGAGGAAGGAGGATTTCACTAAAAATCCCAGCAAAGGGGTTGCTGCTGAGACAAAAGCCCTCACAGGATTACAACAGCTTGCAGAAGTCCTGCTCCAGCCAGCATTAGTGGCACAAAAAGGAGAGAGCCAAGGCCAGATCATTAGGGACCAACAAGAGTAGAGGTGAGACAGCTACTTATTAGGCAAATTTAAGGATAGAGAAGAGTAGAGGAGCTGCCTTTATTAAAGACATTCTGATCTGGAGTCATAGGCACAGACTTGCGTGCCCTGGTTCTACTGTGTGACCTTGGGGAAAGTGGCATCCTCCCTCTATGCCTCAGTAGCCCTCTGTGTGAAATGAGGATAGCATTAGCCCCTCCTCCATAAACAGGTTGGGATTCAAGAAGGAGTAACACAGACTAATATCTTGCTAGAGTTGTTGCTAAAACGGTGGCTGCAGTAAAGACTCAGTTTAGAGAACATTTCTGCAGGAAAAAACAAACCGAAAGTGGGTCAGTAATTAATTTACTGAGCTGAGCTAAGTTCAGTAAATCACCTCTGCCATATATTGTCTGGGTGGTGGAAGGTCATCTAGAGACTGTTGTAAAATGGAGCACCTTTCCTTAGATTTCTGGTTCCCAAGCCTTTGCAACCGGCTGCCCAGATAAGCTGTGGATCCCTGCCCATAGCAGAGGGGTTGGATTAATATAATGTTTAAGGTCCCTCACAACCCAAATCTTTCTAGGATTCCATGACCTTTACTGAGTTGTTTTCAGATAACAGAGTCTTTGTAGGTGCCTGAGCAATACAGCCAAAGAGTTACACCTGCATCTAAGCTAAGGGGTGATGTCTGTGGTTCCACTTCAGGGGAGCCTGAGTGGCTCAGAAGGTTGCAGCCTTCTGAACCTGGCCCAAAACAGGATGTACCACGCTTGAATCTCCTCCCAAATCCCAGCAGTGTAAAACACATCAGGCCTATGTCAGCCACCATATCTGTGTATATCGTTTGCTCTATAAACAGCAGGGCTTTACCAGCCCATGAAGGAGCAGGTCCACGGTGACCTCACTGGCACTTGCTGGTCTGCTCAGTCCAGCCTAGCTGGGCCTCTCTGAATCACAGGTAGGCAAGTTCTGAGCTCTGGTCTTGGCACAGTGCTGTCCAGGACAAGCAAGAGGGCTTCCAGTACATCCCAGCACTGTGCTACTCCAAGGAGGAGAATCTAGAGAGCACGTTCATGTCTCAAATCACCCTCAGTTTCAAACAAAGGCTTTACTCCGAATTTGTTCTTGTCATGTGCTGGGCCCTGTGTGTAGGGGCAAGACTTGGGAGTTCACGTACAGGTACAGAGGAGATGAAAACAGATGCAAACACCATTCAGCCAACCTGCAAGTGCAGCATTTTCCCTAGATCAGCTCAGCCTGCTGCGTCTGGATTATGCTGAAATTACACCTGACCTCCTTGCAAAAGGATACTTTATTTGATTAATTATTGTGGCGTTTGAAAACTGCTCCGTGGCTGGAGGCTGGTGCACAAAAGGAAATTGCCCTCGTCGGGAGGTTGTGCTGAGTGCTCTGTGGACAGTCGGGATCGGATGCCACCGTGCTCCTTTGTTCTGCTCGGGCTATGTGAAAGCACAGTGAGGGAGAAAAGGTCAGGTCTTTTGTTCAGCTCCTCTACCTGCTGGACTTTTCGAGGAGATTGAATGCAGGGCAAATCTATTGAACTTCCTGCTGAAGGCTTAAAAAATTGATGCCTGTTCCCTGACCACTCTCAGATGAACAGGCTACTATATATCGATTCTCTGACTTTCCAGAGGGGGGAGTTTTCTGTGATTTCTTGCTTTAATGTAACATTTTGGCTGGGATTTCATTCACTTGAGGTGTTTCTTTCCATGGCACTCTTACCAAAACCCTCCAAACAGAGGTTTTGGGATCGAACCCTCAAGTCAGCAAAGTGGTCTTTTTTCATATTCACAGCTGCTCAGAGATGGAAGAAAGGAGGGGACATAAAAATGAAACCAGTCACCTCAGGCTTCTTCTGTTGTCTATAGAGATAAATAATCCTGACAGATGGAAAGAATGGGGCCTTAGAAGCACTAGTGTGTCTCCATAGTCATGGAGGTGGTCTTAGAGAATCACAGAAACGTTCAGGTTGGAAAAGATCTCTAAGATCATCAGTTCCAACCATTAACCCAGCACTGCCAGATTCACCACTAAGCCATGTCCATAAATGCTTTATCCACATGCCTTTTGAACACTTCTAGGGATGGTAATTTGTGGGACACATATTGAGAAAGTAAGAAAATTACAGCCTGAAAAATATTCCAGGCTGGAGCTTTTCCGCTCTGTTCCCAGCCGATAAGCTGGCCCAGCTCAAGGCTAGGGAGAATTTCTCCCAGGGTGATAATTTGGTCAAAATAAAAAGGAATTAATAACAAGATAGAACACCTGTTGTGGTGTGTGACCAGGCCCTGGGAATGGGGTGTCTTCTCTCTGAACCCATCATCTTTTCTCTACTGTTGGAATTGTGAGTCATGCTATAAAACCAAGTGTGTTTCTGAATAAACTTGTCTCTTTCTTTCTATCATGAAAGATGACCATGTAGCTGTGCATCTTATTTCTGCTGCACTTAAAGGGTTAAAACCCCTTTCCACGGCTACAGTAATTCCACCACTGCCCTGGGCAGCCTGTTCCAATGCTTGAAAACCCTTTCCATGAAAAAAATCCCAATATTAAATTTAAACCTCCCCTGGCACAAGTTGAGGCCATTTGCTCTTGTCCTGTTGCTTGTTACTAGGAGGAAGTGACCGACCCTGCACCTGGCTACGACCTCCTTTTAGGGAGCTGTAGGGAGAGATGAGGTCACCCATGAGCCTCCTTTCTCCAGGCTAAACACCCCCAGCTCCCTTGGCTGCTCCTCATCAGACTTGTGCTCCAGACCCTTCAGCCTTCCAATCTTTGTTGACTTGATCTAACCCAGTGTCTGAATATAAACAGCTCAATCCCACTTTGGGTCTCAGATGGGACTTGGAGCCTGAAAAGAAAAGGTTGAGAACCACAAAGACACCTAAATGACAGCACTGTCATGGGAGAGGGAATGATGGATGCTGATGTCAGGCATAAAGCCACAACAGAGAGATACACTAATGGACTCCCATTCTAGGATTTGCATGCTTCTGTCTTACTCCATGGTCCCAGGCTTGTGTGGATAAACATAGTGACAGGTATTTGCTCCCAGCTTTCCTCTCATCTGTGGCATTTCTAGGAAGAGGTAAGGCGATGTGCAGGCATTGCTTTTCACCATCCCTAGGTAGTGAGTGCATCACAAAGCAGGCTCTTGTCTTTGTGGAAACTTTTGCTTCTCTTGAGTTCTGCTTAAAATTACATCGTGAGGTCTGCAGTATTTTGGGGTTAGTTTTTTGAGTTAGCTAGTTTATCACCTTTTGAGACGTGGTGTCAACTCAGAGTGTTGCACTCTTGCATGGAATAACAGAATGAATTTGGTTGGAAAAACCTCTGAGATCACTGAGTCCAACCTGTGACCCAACACCACCAATAGACCATGGCACTGAGTGCCACACCCAGTCTTTCCTTAAATACCTTCGGGGATGGTGACTCCACCACTGTTGGCTGCTCAGGGGTCTGTGGAGATCCGATGCTCCAGACCCTGGAAGCCGCCAACCCTCCCAGAGAGAGAATCCCTCAAGGGACTGCCTTCGAGGGGGTCTTCTGGCAGGTCTGCTAGCCACCACATAAGCCTCAGCAAGCGTGGCCTGAGATCAGCTCAGTGATTACAGCTCTGCTTGTGAGGCTATCCCAGACCACTCAGGGACAGAGAGACAGGAGGCATTGTATGGAGATTCCACAGAGATTCCTTTATTATCCAGCAGCTCTGTGAAGGGGGCCAGGGATGACAGCTCCCTGAAGAACTGGGGGGAAAACTGGGGATTTTATGGGGGAAAGCAAGGGTGGTACCAAGGGGGAAAAACCAATGGGTTACAAAGGATTAACAGGGGTACTAGGGCATGGTGGGATCACTGAAGTTTTTCAGGGATAGCTCACCATGATAAGAAAAGGCATGCCAACCTAAGGAGCATCTCTCCTGGAGGGTTGAGATAAGCTAATCACAGCCCATTCAAGGGACATCTCTGCAGGGCAAGGCTGCAGGTGGAGCTGAGGCAGGCCCATGGGCCTCCACACACCACCTCCCTGGGCAGCCCATCCCAATGTCTAGTCACCCTTTCTGTGAAGAAATTCTTCCTCATGTCCAGCCTGAACCTTCCCTGGCACAGCTTAAGACTATGTCCCCTTGTCCTGTCGCTGGTTGCCCGGGAGAAGAAGTCGATGCCCACCTGGCTACATCTGAGGTAGTCGTGTAGGATAGCTCAGAATGCACCCCAAACATAGCTAAACACACACAGGGTGTCAGCTTCTTTGGGGAACTGCCTATATTGTCCTCACCTGAAATATGAAGGAATTTGGATAACTCTGCTAGGAGACTGGTAGTGACAAAGCAGAGGATCAAATGGACCCCAGAGGACTGGAGCACCTCTCCTATGAAGACAGACTGAGAGAAGAGATTTGGGTTTGTTCAGTCTGGAGAAGAGAAGGTTCTGGGAGATGTTAGAGCTCTTTCCAGTAATGAAACGGGCTACAAGAGAGCTGGAGAAAAATTTTGGACAAGGGAATGTAGTGATAGAACAAGGGGGAATGGCTTTAAGCTGAAGGAGACTTTATTTAGACTAGATATAAGAGAGAAATTTCTTACAATGAGGATGGTAAGGCACTGGAACAGGCTGCCCAGAGAAGTGATCAATGCCCTATTACTGGAAGTATTCGAGGTCAAGCTGGAGGGAGCCTTTAGCTAGGGGAAAGTGTCTCTGCCTGTGGCAAGGGGTTTGGACCAGATGACCTTTAAAGGTCCCTTCCAACTCAAACTATTTTATGACTCTAAAAAAGCTCTGAGACCCTGCAGCTGGAGATGAGTCTCTATGGCCCTTTCGCTGACCAGTGCAGTGCTTTGCAAAAGCAAACTGTATGACACAGCCTGGAGCTGTCATCACAGGCTCTAATTAGTGCTGCAGCTCTTGGAGGAGGAAGGCACAGAGGATCACATTCCTTTCCTTTGCTGTCCTTTCAAACCCTTCACAGTCTCAGCAGAGATCATCACCTCAGCATTTCATGGCACCACATTTCACAGCTTGTGGAAATCAGCACAGTTTCAACCAAAGTAATTTTATCTCAATCATTTGATACTGCTGGGGATCTGGTTGTTGAGGTTTTTAGCTGGGTCAAAAGAAACAATATTGTTTTCATTTTTAGCTGATCCACAGTCAGCCTGACCAATGAGGAGAGCTCAGCACACGGTTTATAAGTGCTCAGTTTTCAGAGAGAAGCCATATTTTTCATATTGTTCATCTCCACCCAAGGTCTGTTAAAACCATGCCCTATTTTTGGGTACTGAAATCTCGCTGGAAATGCTACCTACTGCACAACCTCGGACGCTCATCTGTCACTCATGTTGTGTAGATGGCACCCTGTTTATTAGTGGTTTCAGTTACGAGCATCATTTCCCCAGGTTTCAGTTGCACTCACAGAATGACAGACAGCAATGTGCTTTAGCACTGCACTTTCTTCCTGGAGCTACTTGAACAGAAAAAAAAGCCCTAATGTACAGAAATGCAAAGTATCTGTGTATGTAATGCAGCAAGGCTGCTCCTGTGCTTGGCTGTTTTACTACAGAAAGCCACCTTGGTACCTGTGGTCTTTTCATCCTGTAGTTATCTGGCTAATGATTAGCAGGTTCTGTGTGTTCTTTTGTGCGGGAAAGGTGTTTTTAGTCCAAGTAGCCGGGCTTTTATGGGTTTGAAGATTCCAGATCTGTAGGATACCTGGAACATCTCTTTTTGTAAAAAAAAAACACCAAAAACAAGCCAGCCAAACAAAACCCCACCACAAAAGACTTCCAGGTCTTCCCTGCCAACAGCATCCGCCCACGAGAAGGAGAAGCCTGACGGGAGTACCCTCAAATATAATTAGCACCTAATCCTGTTCCTTTCATCACTGTAAGGCTGTGTTGCAGGAAGAGCTCGAGAAAAGGCTGCACAGCTCCTGAACCAGCCCTTGTAGGCTGTTTGGTTCCACGGTGTTGTACACCAAGGAGCCCTTCTGAGGATCCAGGGCTTCCCAGTGGCACTTTACCCACCCTGCTATCAGAAATACCTTTACATGTCAGCTTGAAGCTCCACTTGAATTTGTCCTTTTCCCTCAGTTGTCCGGGAAGCTGGATCTGCAGCTGACAGGGAGGTAATTCTTTACACCAAAATACACCTCTTGTTCAAGCAGCTGTTCCTCTCCTGAGACCAGCAGTCACTGGAAATCTGGTAATCACTCAAGTTCTGATCCAAAAGCTGTAGGAAAGGTTTTTCTTAACCTTCAGTGAATTTGGGTCAGAGCTTTTCCAGGAAAGCAGGCTCTGTGCTGATCATGGTGCAGGCAGAGCCTGCAGGCAGGCTGTGTCATGGATGCACCGCTCACGTGAGCAATGGTAATTCCAAATGTTTTCTGGAGCTTATTGCTATTGTGACCTGCCTTGCTGAGGTGAGAGCTTCCTCGCATTCCTCACGTCATTTGTCAGCATGACCTCAAGCCGATCCGTCTGTGCGGAGGCGGCAATTAAGGCATAAATAAGGGAACTTTCTCGGCACCGGTGGCTGCCAACATGTGGCCAGGTGCTGCTTGCCGTGTCCCCACATCCCTGCCACGGGAGTCTTGCACTGTTTGCTCACTTTCAAAAACTCAGGGTGTGCTGTCCTGTGTGTAAAAAAAACAGTGAATACTCTGGGTGAATTCCCATTGCTACTTATTGTACTCCAGGCAATACCATTGCTTTCCATGGGAATGCATCTTTGCTCCACATTAAAGGAGATAATGGGTAACAAAACCAGAAGGCTGGATTTTGCTTCTCTGGAGGAGTTAGAAATGACCATTTCTTCCTGCAAGGATGAAGATACTTGTGCCACAGGAAAAGAAGGTGTAAGTGAATGGTCACTACCATAACACTTCAGTCAAAAGCTCAGATGGGAGAAATGGGGAACATCACAGAGTCGTGGAATGGGTTGGGTTGAAAAGGACCTTAAGGATCATCTAGTTTCAACCCCTTTGCCATGGGACCAGGCAAAACCCTCCATGTAGCCCATCTGTGTGGTCAGTTGTAGTTGGTAAGCTGTGACTGTCTCAGGTGAGAAGCTGAAGGCAAATACAGAGGATGAGGAGATACTTAAATAATTTTGAACACTGAGAATTGTTTGAGCTGGAGAAAATTACCTAGAGAAGTAGTAAATTGTCTCTGTTGAGAGCTTGCTAGCTGATCAAGCTAGCAGGGAAGATTCCTGTTGGTCAAGAAGACGAATGGCTGACATATTCAGACTGAGACCTTCTGACCTGAAAGCCCCACTTCCCACTGAGGACTCTAGGAAGAGTGCAAAAATACAAACTGTCACAGCTTCCCAACCATGCCAGCTTCCAGATGGACAAAGACTAGGAGGACTAGTATGTAGTGACAATGCCTTCCTTCTTTCTGCTCGCTCTCACCCACAGTCTCAGTGTTTAGGGATCCTAAAAACTGACGGGGTTTGTCAGCTTAACCACATTCAAGAGCCATTGTTTTTCCCCCTAATTGTAATCCTGGCTTTGGTAAGGACAAAGGTGTTTGTCTGTCAGGGAGTAGATCTGACCCTTTTATTCACCATTTCTAAGATGAACAGTAAAATACACTGGAAAATCCTTAATCCTTCTCAGATCCCTTGCAGGAGGGCAGGAGGTGAAAGCAGTAGTGTGCAGAGAGCACTGATGTGTTAAATCTCTTTGCTGAGCTAAGGTGACACATGTTTCTGTCAGTCAAGTGAAGTGGACACAAGCAGAATGAAATTGTGGAGTTTTTACCATTTAAAGTGCACAAGGCGTTCTCTGAAAGACAGGCTCTAAACCAAGATGGGTACAGTTGGGGACAGGCATTGAATTTGAATGCACACACCCCATAAATTATTTTTTTTTTCACTGCACTTGCATTCAGGAAAGTCATTTAGGGTGCAGAACTTCAGGAGAAATACCTGAATTTCTTCTGACCAGTGCTTAATGAGCATGTGCTGGAGGATTAGCACCGTGGAGTGATCCCCCATGAAGTATGGCCAGTCATGTGGTTGGACTCCGGTCCTGAAGTCCCAACAAGGGGCACAGAAGGGGCCAGTTAAAGAGATTAGAGTAGCAACCCCCTTTTTGCAATTGCAGGATAATGGTTTGTCCAGGTTCCTGAGACTTCCTCCCTCCAGAGTCCAATTCTGTCGGTTTCCTTTTGTACTGAGGATCTCTTCAGAACCAGGAAAGCCATGGTGGAGATCACTGTGGTGCAGACCTCATCCTGAAGCACTCCTTGGCTTCTGTTGAGCATAGCTTGCAAGCAAGTGGCATGTATAGTTCTGTGTCACACATCAGTCTGCATCCAGATGTCGTTTAAATCCCTTTCAGCAGATGATGCTCAATCAGCGATGGTCAGAAGACTGCAAAATGAACCCTATTTACAAAAAAATACACTTTCCAGAGGGTTGTCTCTGTGCCCTTGGGTTACATTTGAGTGATATGGGAGAGGTGCTGGGCGTGTTTTGTTTAGCCCAGCTCATTTCCCCGACCATCTGTAGAGCTTCTCACAGGATTGGGATTGAAGTGCCGTACACTCACCTGCCAGCGAGGGTCAGAGGGTCCAGATGGCTGTTTTGTTCCACCAGGGCCCTCATGAATTAGTAGGCAGCTGATCTCTCTGGTGCTCAGACAAGCCCAATCCTTATTACTGATCCCTGTGGGAAGAACGGGCAGGGGAGTCTGCTGCTTCCCCTTTGGGGTGATCCCTGCTGAGCAAGCCGTGGGGAAAGGTGACTCTCTGTTGTGTACAACCTCTCCTGCAAAGGCATCATGAAGAGACTGACAATGCACTGAACAAGATCAAGCCTGGCTTGGGATGAGGCTAGACCTTCAGAAAATAAAAATAAAAATAACCCACAGAAGATTCTGGGCACCAAAGTCCTGTTTAAAACCAGACGAGATTTGGTGTGTAAATACTCTTCAAAAGCTGGTGCAAGTTTTGGAAGAGAATGCAGCATCACCACAGGCCAGGCTAAGCAGGATGCCCACACACCAGGTAGTTTTAATGCCAGGAACCCAGATAACCATGGAAAAGTGCTTTGTTTCAGCAGCAGCAGGACAAAAACTGAAGGAGCAGTTCTGAGATACGGACTTACAACTTTAGCTCAGCCTGCTGGAATAGATGTCCATGCACAGTTTTTGCAGTGTGGACACCCAATGGGGCCAGCTCACCTAGGTCACTTGGCTGATTAGCATAAAATTTATGCCTGGGATACTTAGGAGCGCCCTTGTTGGGCAAGATCTCTGTTTGTCAGAGAGGAAAAGGGAGGAAAGGAACTATTAGATGAGTTGTCCATAGCAGATGTCCTTCAGCCAGGCAACTCCAACTGTTATCCAGCTACCCACCCCAGTGTCCAACACTGACCCCATGATCATCATGTACAGACCTCTGAAGAATCTCCCCCAGTGCCTGCTCTCTGCCTGGCTAAGATTTCGCCACCTATTCCCAGTGGAATAGACTCTTCAGCATCCCTAGGCAGTCTGCCTCAGGGCTCGCTACTTGGCAGGGTTAGGAAGTTATTTTCAGTCCATGTGAATTAAAGAGAAGAGTAATCATTTAATGTGCTACAGAGAAGGTTCAATCTTAGAATTAGGAAAAGTGCCTGACAGCCTTTCAGTTATTGAAGTGTGCACGTGATTTTCCACCATTCATCTACCTTCTAGGAAAAGCAAAATTAATTCATTAAATATGGCCTGTGGCCAAAGTTTGCCTAGTGAGTATTTCCTAATGAACAGTGATGCCCTGGCTGCTCTTAGGACACCAGTTCCTTTCCTAGGCAATACAGAGGCTTTGTGGATCATGTAAATGGTTTTAGCAGATGGATGTTTTCGTTAAGGTGGTTGAAAGCACTTGGATGGCAAAAGCCTACAAATTTCAGTGGGGTAGTTATTTGCTTCATATATGTGGTCTGTGAAAATGCAGAGGTGGTGCAGGCAGCCTGGTAAGGAAAAGGGAATATCTGGGAATTTTGTTGAGCCTTTACAATCTCTGAAGGAGCTAATAGAGATAAATCCTGCCTTTCTAGCTAGGATGGGAATAACTCTGTTTCCCACTGCACCTGAGAGGCTACAGAAAATTCAGCCAGCATGATCAGCTGTCCAAAAGCCAAGTCTCTGCCTTGCTGAATGGGATACAAGCAGTTGCTGCTGGTGGGGAAGAGAGATCACTTTCCTTGCCATGAGAGAAGTGTATAGGGACACTGGCATGGGACATTATTGTACCTTTCTATTGCAAGACTGAGTCTGTCTCTTTGGGACATCCGACCTGGAGACGACTGTGGGGAGGGTGGAAAGACTTCTTCCTCCCATCCCTCTGAGAAATGTTTGCTTTTTTAGTGAGAGGGGCATAAAAATGAAAATTATGGCTAAAACTTGAAATGCAGTATTCAGGTTTTTATGATGAGTCCAGATTATTTTGCCACAGTGAATGGAAATATCTTGTGTACTGCAAGATTATCCTTCATCAGCCTTCAGTGTCCAGTGCCCTGTGAGAATTGTGTCTCTGAGATGTAGTGCCTTTTCCCCTGCTTTTTAAGGCATGAGTATTTTTACTGTGCTGAAAAACATTCCACACCATATAAATACAACTATTATTGATTGCCACGTAGCAAGGATGACTCAGAGATTAAAAGATGCAGAAATTCAATTCTTTCAAAGCATTTTTTATTCATATAAACCCAACACATTTAATTTTGGGAGCCATGAAATGGCACCAGAGCAGCAAGCACAAACTCAGGAGCAGCATGGGACTTTCCCATGCAAATCCCACAAAGATACAATTTACAGAACAGCTGGAGCAGGGAGTGGAAATACTCCATCAAATCCAGGTCTTAATTTCAGGCTATGCTAGGGGACTTGATATTTTCTTTCCTCTCTTGAAAGCAGTTTGGATAGAAAGATGAAAATCCACCCATCCAGTGATGTGTTAAGGACAGTACTCCCCATCTCCATGTGCATTAGTTCATACCAGAGGATCCAAAGACACGTGTAATAAATCAGTATCAGTGTGTTTGCTGGGTTAATCCTTGGATAACTTTCTAGGACTCAGTTTACAAAATATGACTTGCATAAGCGACCTCCAGTCCCAGTCTCATTCACCATGGTGCCAGCATTAATCTGGATGTATTTAGAGGATTGTCTCTCATTGTCTGGAATTAATATTACAAAAGCATTGGGAGTTTCACTGCTACTAGCTCTCTTCCACACCTAGGGCTGTGGAAATGCTGTGGGGTTGGGACAGTCCCAAGCTGGATCTCTTGAGCCAGGGGAGAGTCATTAATTGCTGACTTCTTTTGATTTAGGTCCATTCCTGGTGATTGCTGATGTGTTTATACAGGAACCATGGTCATTCTACGACAGGTAAGTGAATCATTCCTGTCCTCAGCTTCTCTAGTTTAACTCCATCACTAGAGGCACTGATGAAAATATTTTTTTGGAGGGGAAGGGTCAAGTCAGGTTATTTTTGTCCTATCTTATTTCCCTAAAAGGACTGTTACAAGATGCAGAGATACTCATTAGCCTTAATCCTTGATTGGCTTAGAGGAAATCATTGCTCTGTATGTGTAGTCCAGATTAACCTCACACAATGTTCCACTTCTATTTTCTCATCTGGGATGGCCCAAAAGCTACACGTGAATCGTGGACATGCAGAAGCATAAAACAACTTACTGCCTGACTTAAAATAGGATCTGGTCAAAAATTGATTTTTAATTTCTGGGAACAATTCTGCTTTGGCTGTGTAAAAATGGAGTCTTTTTGCACATTTAAAAGAAATTGAAGGATGATATGAAGACAGTCTGAGAGAGTTGGGGTTGAGAAGAAGAAGGAGAAGGAGAAGGCCTTATATCACCTCACAGTGCCTGAAGGGAGCTTGTGAAAAAGGAGAGCAACTTTTACATTGGCCTGCAGTGATGGGACCAGGGAAGTGCTTTTAAACTAAGAGAGGACAGGTTTAGATTAGATATTAGGAAGAAATTCTTTCCTGTGAGAGGGGTGAGGCACTGTCACAGGTTGCTCAGAGAAGCTATGGATGCCCCATCCCTGGAAGTGTTCAAAGGAAGATTGGATGGGGCTTTGAGCAGCCTGGTCTAGTGGAAGGTGTCCCTGCCCATGCCAGGGTGTTTGGAACAAGATGACCATTAAAGTCCCTTCCTGTAGGGACACATATTGAGAAAACAAGAAAATTACAGCCTGAAAAATATTCCAGGCTGGAGCTTCTCAGCTCTGTTCCCAGAAGATAAGCTGGTCCAGCTCAAGGCTAGGGAGAATTTCTCCCAGGGTGATTATTTGGTCAAAATCAAAAGGAATTAATAACAAGATAGAACACCTGTTGTGGTGTGTGACCAGGCCCTGGGAATGGGGTGTCTTCTCTCTGAACCAATCACCTTTTCTCTACTCTTGGAATTGCGAGTCATGCTATAAAACCAAGTGTGTTTCTGAATAAACTTGTCTCTCTCTTTCTTTCCTATCATGAAAGATGACCATGTAGCTGTGCATCTTATTTCTGCTGCACTTAAAGGGTTAAAACCCCTTTCCATGACTACACCTTCCGACCCGAACCATTCTAGGATTGTATGAAATGGAGAATTAATTGCATAGCAGATCTCATGTAGATTCTGCAATAATTAAGGGCTTCATATTGTAGTGTTTTCCCTTTGTCTAGTACAGCATGTCTCACTCTCAGCTCCTCACTGCCATGTCTCCCCTGGGGAGGACTGACAGTCCCACCACGTGTCCTGGGCTGGGCTGCAGATTGAGACTCAAGTGTCTTTGTCAACACGGTCAAGCATTGATGCAATAGAGAAAATCTACCCAACAGTTTTGATTTAATTCTGTCTCTTGCTTGGTAAATCTGCTTTTGTCCAGCAGAAAGCACTGGACGTTTGAAGGAACTCACATAGTTTCAGTTTAGAGCAGTGACACAAAGTGCTGAGGATAGCTTTGAGTGGAAGGAATGCCAGAGATCTTGTGGAACAACTGAAATGCTTTTTATAGCGTTTCCCTAACCTGCCAGAACCAACAAAAACAGGCTGCACTTTGGTAGGGGTGTGTAGGAGCTTGGTCCTCCTTCCAAAGGCTCTAAGGCGTTGGCCCCATACACAAACTGGCTGATGCAGTTTGTGATGCCAAGGAAAATGGGTGTGGAAATTAAAACAAATTAGGCAAAAAGGTCAGAATAGCAGTTGAGAAATACCCTGCTACACCTCTGTCTAGGATGGTATCACTCCAGGCTGCCTGTCACATCTCTCTCTGGGGGTTACCCCTCTGTGGTTCGGCTACTGGATCGTAGTCTTCTGTGCCAGTCTGAATTCACCCTTTGTGGAGCTTTAATCTAATTGAGCACCTTGCTCGTTGTCTAAAAACAAAGTGTCCTGTCCAGGCAAGGCTGCAGCGTGCTTCTAAACAATTCTGAGCACTCTCCCTGTGGGTTCAGATGCCAAGAGGTTGCTGGCAAATATCAGGAAATAGGTTTATGTTGAATTTGTTGCTCATTGCAAACATCTCTCTAGCATGGATAAGGTGAGCAAGGAGCCCTCCATAATGAAATAAGGTTACCCAGATGTTAGCAGGTACAGGCTCTTTCTGAAGTCACTTTATACCAGTTTGTCCCATCTGAAGGTCCTTTCTGAGTCACACAGGAAACACTTTGCTCTCTGTTGCCCTAAAGTTTATGCGATGCTTAATTACAAATAGCAGCATTATTCGTATTTTGCCTCCTTCAGTTTACTCAAAGATTTTGGAAATATATATATATTGTTCAGGACCTGTATTACTTTCCAAGGAGCTTTCTCTCTGTCTTCCCCCTCCCCCCAGCTTCTTCAACCTGCACAACATGCTTTTTCCCTGAAAACTTACTCCAACAAGGTCAAATAAAACCCTAAATCATCACCTGGCATAGATGATCACAGAGCATTTGGCCCTTACTGCTTGGTTTCCACCCAGCTATAAACCCAGGAATTTTGAAGATGAGCCTGTGACATTGCTTCTCTTCCATTCTCCCATCAGAACACGTCATACCAAGATCTCCCTTAGGGACAACTGAGCACTGAGGCCAGTGCACAGCTCCAGCAAGGAGGAGAAAGCACGCAGAGCTTTCTGCCTGCCCTCTGTGTTCCACCCAGTAATCCAAAAGAAAAGCCAATATTGTTCCCCAGCAGGGGCCTGCAGGGAGCCAAACTTATCAGCTTTAGTCGCTAGCAAATTACTAGTGGCAAGTCCATTTCCATGCACAAAGAAAGGGAAGATGGAAAAGGAGGGCTTCCTGAATTCCTGCCTTGGCAGCCTGACAAGTTTGTTTGGCTCCACAGCACAGCAGCAGCTCATTCATGTGTGTTCTGTCTGTTACTTAACTTAGAGACCTTTTTGGAGCTGGAGTGGAGACAGGGAGGATGTGATGGTCCTGCCCACAGCTGACCACACAGCCTGGCCAGGAAGAGGGCTCTCCTGGTGGCAAATGGCAACAGACTGGTGCTTGCTGCATGGCTCCTTTTAACAGACTCATCTCCTCTCTCTTGTAGGCAAGAAGCTCCTATAGCCCAGACTTAAATCCAAGGTAATGCAAATTTGCTGTTGCTGGGCCAGCCCAGCAGAAATCAAACCAACTTGTCTGCTGGGGAATAAAAGCTGCTGCAAAATTTAAGTATTTTGTGGAGGACTGAGTTCTGCATCAGGAGTTGGACTGGATGATCCTTATGCATCCCTTCCAACCCAGGATATTCTGTGATCCTGCAAATCTCATCCATTAAACCAGACTTTTCAGATTATTGTTTCTGTGTTACTGTAGTCGCCTGACTATGTCTAGACCACATGAAGAGCATCTCTGCTGTTGCAGGTTTCTCCCATTCTTAGTGTCCCCCTAACCTGCTCCTGCAGTTACAGGGGGAAATAAGAGCTAAAAGAAACAGTGGAGACCTAATCTAAGCAGATAAAGAAAACCAAAGTTCAGCCAGATGTTAAAGTCCTGAGGGATCAAGCATAGTGGATGCCTCAGTATAAAGTTCTTTTCAGTTCAACATAAAAACAAGGAAGTTGTTCCAACTATTTTGAAACTTTGCAGGAGCCAAGGCTTAGTCAGAGACTTCAGCTCTGCACTCCTGGCTTGTCAGATCTGCTGGGGAGGTGACTCCTGGGGACAATGCCAAAATCTCACCGTTTCCTTGCTCCTATCCACTCTGCAATTCCTCTGACATTTGGCATTTGGTGACACCTCTGGCATTTCTTTGAATGTAAAGTCTGCAGTACAGCTTCAGCATTAAATCCCACAAGGCATACATGAACAAGATCATCCTTGATATATTCATGTTTCCGGTTTTTGAGGATATTTGTGGCTTCCTGCTCTCGTGTCAGGAATGGCCTTTAGAATAATTAATTTATTGTATTAATTTCTTCTTGTTAAGACCAGAATTGCACATTGCAATGCAGGTGAAGGGATTTGTGCAGTTTGTAAATGAGCAGAAATAGATGTTGTGACTGCCAGCATTAACAGAGTCTCTGTTTGATGCTCCAGGAGGTGTTTTCCTGTGCCGGGGGTAGGAATAGCAGAGGCCAGGTTTTGAAATCTTTCACATCCTCCACTTGGGCTGTGTGAGCACTGGCTTTACCTGGAGCTGACGTGCCCTGTTTTGAGCACCCATTCAGCTTTTCCAAGTGATTCATTGTGCTGTATGTTTTGCTAGCAGGGAAGAAGAGGCAGGGGAGAAAAACAATGCTGTTGTAGGTCTGCTTGGGGCTCATCTGTAATCATGTTATTATAAAAAGCAAAGTGTAGCTCTGCTGTTTGGATTCTCTTTCTCATAAACACTGAATAATTTAAGTCTTCTCCCATTTATGCCTTGTATCTGTCTGATCTATGAGTCTGAGGCTTCCCTGGATAGCTGTAATGCTGCAGTGGAAAGTCCAGCACAAGCCAACCAAAGGGCACATTTGCATATAGATTGAAACATGAATCGTTGGGAGCCATTCATTAGTTGCAGTGCTGAAGACATTTGGCATTTTAACAGCTCTTTGCATCAAATCCTTTCCATCACGTTTATGGGACAATTAAAGTGCTGGGGTTGCTGTGTGCAGAAAATGAAGCTGCAGGCTAGGGAGATGTTCTTGTAGCGCTATGGCTGTGGAATATAAATTCTGTGATGTCAAATAAAGGTAGAGCAAGCAATCTCAGCCCTGGCGTGGAGATACCTTCTGAGAGAGCCTGTCTGAAATGCACTCATTCCTGCTTCTTGATACCTCAGGCAGAAACCCAGGATCCATCTTCCCTGAAGTGTATGCACTGAAACCTTCATCTATTTGAATTCAAGACACAGAAGTGAGCGTTGTTGTATGTGCAGCTGAGTTTAGTGTTGCTTTTTTAAGAGGCAGTAACAAAATACTCAGCCAACAGGACATTAATTTCAGGATATAGGAAACTTCAAAGGACTCAATAACAAATTTTACCTTGATTTAATCTTTGGGGCCACGTGTTTCCCCGGGGAGAGCTCCTGCAGAAAAGCTCATATATGATCTTGTCTTGCTTGATGGTAACTTCTCCATGACTGTCAGAGCCCTTAAGGATGCATTTAACTTGCTGAGACCTGTCATCTGGAGCAAGAAGAGAGGGATTCAGCTCCTCCAACTGTCTCTTTCTCTTATACTCTCCAACTCATCATAGCCTCAAGCTGTGCCAGGGGAGTTGAGACTGGATATTAGGAAAAAATTTCCTCACCATAAGGATGGTGAATAGCTGCCCAGGGCAGTGGTGGGGTCATCATCCCTGGAGGTATTTAAAAGATTTGGCACTTGGGGACATGGTTCAGAGTGTTAGGTTAATGATTGGAGCTGATGATCTCAAGGGTCCTGTCCAACCTAAATGATCATTCTATGATTCTACGACCTGACCCTGAACAAGTCTCACTGTTTCTACATGCTTTCTGTAAAAAAAACAAAACAAAACAAAACAAAACAAACAAACAAACAAACAAAAAAAAACACAAAAAAAAAAAAAAAAAGGAAGAAAAAAACCCACAAAAAACAGCACAAAAACAAACCAAACCCCCAAAAAACCTGTCATGAATCCTGAAGCTCACCTGGCCACTGCCCCAGCTGGTGGAACTGGGGCCTGCTGGCCCATCTATCAGTCCCTTTTTCAAGAGTGAGGTTTGGGGAGGGAGATCAGAAATGCTTCACTCTCATCCACCCTGCATCTTATCCTTCTGCTAGGGATCAACACAAGAATACAAGTGTTGATTTCCCTTGGTCATCCAGCTGTAGAGCCTCTGACCTCTGTTCTTAATGGGAGGAAGCATCTTCATCCCAGCTGTGCAAGCAGTAGAGCAAAGAAGCTCCCATCCCATCCCCATGCCCCCATACCCGCCTGCCTCTGTCTGTCCCAGATGTGTGACAGCTGTTATCTGGACCATCTTGTCCATAATTTCACCAAAATCATATGATTCACACATATTTTAAAAAATCTTTTACGTAAGTTACGATTTCTTTTTTTTCCTGTTATTTTTATTCTTATTTATTTATTTTATATAGGGACTGACAATTGGAGGGATTTGATGAAAAGGTAGACATTTAAGCCAACATGTCTTTTGTGATGTGACATCCTCAGTGGAGTGTGGGACCGTGTTTGCTGTCTTCTCCTTGTACAAAAGTCTGTGCAGCAGGCTGGTGTCTCTCCCTGTTTGAGGTGACCTTAGTCTTCATCAAATTCCTCTTGCAAGATTGGAAAACATTTGATAGCAAGGCATTAAAAAGGGAACCCTCAACTTTTCATGGATTTGGGGTTATAGACACTTCTGTGGAATTACTCTGATGTGCACCAGAGAAAGATTTGGCTCTTATGGTGTAAAATTCATTCCCTTTTCAAGATACAGCATCATTTGCTAGCACAGAGTAGATTTGACAGCAATTTTCTTAAAGAAACCCACTTAGCTCTGGCTTTTGCAATCAGGTTCAAGAGGCTGAACACATCTCCTGGGGCCCAGGGGAAGAAAAGCAATAACAGACCTTTTCAAATAGCACAAATTGGAAAATGGCATTTCTTTCTCGGGAGAAAGTTGAGATGGGGGTGTAGAGAATATCTGTCAGGATGTAATTTCCTGGTCAATAAATAAAATAGTTCAATTGAAATTAAAACCTGAATTAGGAGACAGAATTCCAATAAGAACATCAAAATTATACTCTCCATGTCAGACTTTAGCAAAACACAAGTGTTTTCTCTAAAAGTTTTGTTTATATGTTTTTCCTGTTGCATTACAGGTTTTGGTGAAATGGCAGTCTCTAAGGAAAATTTATAGTGAGAATTTTTGAAGAGTAAATCTATTTTGAGTTGATTCATAAATGCAGCCAAAATAGTCAGATAATTTAGATGTTTGCTTGAATTCACGTAAGGAGACTTCTGAAAAAGAACTCAAAATCCCTTTAAGAACAAAGAAAATTCAGTACTGGCAGTAAAATAACCTGAGATAGGCCAGTGAGCCAGCTTCCACTTTAGATACTTCTGCTGGAGCTTTCCACAATGGGGAATGAGATGAGTAAGTGTGGACTAGGACTTGGGAATTTGTATTCTGATACTTTAGCATTTCCATTTTGCTACCCCTGGATAAATTTACAGATACTGCTTGAGTGGTCAGCTGTACTGCCCAGCTCCTGCAGGGGTTATGCATCAGTGTTGCAATGTAAGGGACTTGCCCTTTCCCTGTTGGCCACAGCCACATGGATGAGTTTTACAAGCGTGGGAAGGTGATAGGATCAGTCCTCTTCTTCTCTGCTTCACAAATCAGCCCAGTCTGGGAGGTGGCACAAGGGAGGTGGCATTGGCAAAGGAAACCAACTGCTTTCTTACACAGGGTGAAGGTCAATCTTAAAAGTTAACAAGGATTTCATCCTCCTTGAGGCAATTTTTGTGGAAGGAGAAAACTTCACCAGCTGTAAATTATAAGGACTTCCGTTCCTAAACAGAAACAATTAAAAAATTCTAAAGAGAGTTAGAGTGGGCTGAAGTTGGGAATGTATATCAAATGTTCAGATTTGTTCAGACCGAGGTCTGTCCCACTTGGCATTCTGTATCCAAAATGACTGTTGCTGAAACCAAGGGACTAGTAAGCATACATTGGAATTTCCCCAAAGTATTTTCCTATCCTTCAGCTAATTTCCTGGCCTTCACCTCTGACTTTTCAGCGTGGTAATTTTCCAAGCCTGTTGTGACTTATTTAGTTAGCACTCCCTAATGCATCTCCCTTCCAAGCACTTGTGCAATGTCCTTACTTCTCATCCACCTCCATGGCTGTTTGCTGAACCTACCCACCTCTGAGTTTGATATCCCCTTAATTTTGGACTGTAGGAGTATTTTAAAGAAGTGTCTCGTCCGACCTGTCCCACTCTGCCTTAGGCAACCTCCTGGGCCACTGGAGAAAGCACGATGCCACCTACCATAGAGGGTCCTTTGGTGTGCCTTAACCTTGCACACCCATTTGCATGTCCTGCCTGAGGCAATCCCACTTGCATCCTATAGTACTGCTCCCTCCCTACTCTTCTACCAAGAAGCAGATGTCTTCCATCCTTTCCTCAGAGCCACATTACCAGAACGCAGGAGAAGGAGAGGTTGGCTTATCCTGCGTACTGAAGAAAGAACCAAATGATGCTTGGTTTTAAGGTTAGGAAAAACACCTCTCTGGGACAGTGATTTGCCCACCATGACTCAGAAGCCTTTTGTGCAGCCCGTGCAAATGCAATGTGAGCAATTTATGTGCATCCCCTACCACCCAGCCAGGCGTTTTATTGCCAGCACCGTTGCTGGCAAATGACTCTTAAGGTCACACATCGCATTTTCATGATCTACAAATCACTTTGTGAGGGTATTTTACTGCCCCTTTACCCCATAAAATTGCTAGATTCGGTGTGAGAGGAACCAGCAGTCTTTCCTATTACATAGATGCTGGAAATTAAACAATATTTGCATCCAGCAAATGCAAATGGAGTGGAGGCATTAACTGTATTTCCATGCTGATACTGTCAGCTAATTCCTGAAACACAGATTTAATTAATATATCTATATAATACTCTTGGCAGTCTCAAAATTAAAGCTTTATGGCAATTAGTGAGTTTCTCAAAGCAAGTATAAAATTGATGAGTATTATTCACACGAATTAATTTCCCTTCACACGATTTGGGTTTGCACATGAGTACCCATTAGCTGCCAGGTTCTGAACAAGCCTCTGTGCCATTCTAGGCTTCCTGAAAACCCCCCAACCAAACCAAAATTTTAGTTCCAGGAGTAACATTTAACAAAACTTACTTGTAATGCAACCCTTCTCAAATGGGTTTTAGAGGCCATATCCCCCTTGTGCAGCATATGCAGAATGGACTGTCCATGTGATAAAATATCCATGAGGAATATAAGAAATACCAAAACTACAGGAATTATTTTCTGTGCCAAAATGCTGAGTTTATTTCTTTTATGGTTTCATTCTTCTAGCTACTAGAGTTGAGGATGCCCATATGAAAGTCTTATCCCACTGACAATCTCACCAGTATTCATTCCTTAAAAATTTCATGTAAGAAATAGGTCCAACTTCCTTTTCCAGTGTGTGAGTATTGCTTTGATTGCACTGGCTGGGGATTATTTGGTGGGACTTGGATTTTGAAACAGGTTTCTGGATTCATATGTGTAAAAACGACTGATTTTGGTTGATGGTCACTTTCTGAGGGCCAGGTCTCTTCAGTGTGTGCCCAACAAGCTCTAAACCATTAGCTTGTCAAGCTCACAATTTGGAGGCATCCACAGGCACATCTGTGTGTGTGTCCTGATCCAGCAAGTCGAATGTCTTGGCTGGGTCTGGCAATTGCAGGTGTGATTTGGACAGTGATGGTTGTCCCAGTCTCCATCGTCTTGTGCCAGCCTAAAAACTCCACTCCACCTCTGTTTGCAACCTCTTAGGGTTTGTCTAGCTGAACTTGCCATCTGATCCCTTCAGACCCTCAATAAACCAGATTGTCCTCTGTGGTCTCTATGTTATTCCAGCCTTCTGGAATTTCATATACTATTAGCATCAAAGTTTAATTAAAACCCATGGAGAAATCATCAGAAACAAGTCTCCTGAGGCATTTGGTAATTCCAGAGAGTTACAGCAGATGGGGCTGGTATTGTGCTGCACAGCTCTGCAGCTGGTCCATCTTCTCCCTCAGAGGGACCCACCACCAGCACTTCGGCAAGATTTTCCAATACTACAGGCACAGAGATTGAAGAATCCAGGCAAGTGGTTGCAATTAGCAACCTGCACTGAGTTTCCTTTTCAAGGTGACCTTGTACAGAGGCAGCTCTGGAGTCTTCAAAAACCATAAAGCAAGCAATGAAATATAGATTATTTTTCTAGGTTTTGATAAGCACTCACAGGATTCTTTTGTTTTCTATTTCATTGTGAAAAAAGAACTATGTGCTTCACATTCTCAAGACTTTTTCACAGAATCATGGTATCATAGAATGGCTTTGCTTGGAAGGAACCCCAAAGATATCTCATTACAATCTCCTGCAATGGACAGGGACACCTTCCACTGAATAAGGTTGCTCAAACCCAACCCAACCCAGCCTTCAACACTTCAGGGTTTGGGACTGCCACACCTTCCCTGGGTAAGCTCTTCCAGTGCCTCACCACTCCTGCTGTCAAGAATTTTTTTCCTGATACCTAATCTAAACCTAATCTAAACAATTTTTTTTTACATCTTGAAGTGTCTTTTCTTCTTTTGGAAGGGTGGTACTTTTACTGCAGCATGTCTGCACCTTTGTTGCTGGCACCTAAGGAACAAAGTCCAGTATTGAGATATTTTAAATTGCATCACAAGTGTTGCCAGCATGGTTTGTTTTCAGTTATGTTTTCTCCTGCCATCCTTTCCTCTCAGGGGCTGGCTTTTCAAACACACCCCTGGAGTAGTCAGCTTCTCCCTTCAGCAGTCATATCACAAACTGCCTCAGGATGCTACTCTGTGAGCTGCAAAATAACCTCCCTCCAGAACCCCTTCCTCTCCTCAGTAATCATCACAACCCTCAGTGGGCAAGCATAGATGGTGTGCAAAGTGGACAGATCTGCTCAGATTTGCTGTGGCAATGAAGGAAAGGTAGCATTACTCCCCTTTCATTCAATATTTCCAAAGGTGAGATATTCTATTTAAGGAGTAGGACTTGTCTAGACAGATCGGTGTGACTTTGGCTAATGCAGATGCTTAGCACAGACACATTTCTGCTGGGAAAATTGCATTTACACAAGTATAGCCTACTACTATATAGGAAAATAATATATTTGCAGTACGATTAAGCACTTCTTTATATTATGTCTGCATCTTTGTTTATGCAGTAAATGCTGTGCAGATTGCAATAGTCTCACATCTGTTTGCTGCACAGGAACTAATTGCAGACTAGGTCTCAGTGAGGTGGTGAAAAGGCAGGGAGGAGCAAAGGAGAGCCTGAAGTAAAGAAATTAAGCAGAAAGCATCTTCCCACAGCATTGAAGATAAAGCTAAAACTCTGAAAGAGAATTTGATAGGTTGCTTGTGAAAAGTAAAATATATTTTTATTGCAGATGGTGGAAAAATGCTCCTTGTTTCCAAATGAATACAATCAGCCAAAATAATTAAATTCATGTGGTTGTTTTTAGGTTTCTTTGAACAGTTTGCATGAGCCAGGATTAGAAACATCCCTTTCCATTTACATTTCTGTATATCATCTTTTTTTATTATTTTTCCCCTTAATCAGTACTGTACAATGTAATTCAAGCTGTTCTTTCTGCGAATCATTCTGATCTTGAAAAGGCTGTATGCCTCAGAGGCAGAACAATGTTTTGTAGATGTACCTATTTACCTCCATCTGTTACATAGTTCTGTAGCTCTCATGCTCATCAGCTGGGATTCTGCTTCCATGAATCAAATCAAACCGTTCTCTGCCTTCATCCAGGGAATAAAGCTCATGCCTGAGTGTGGCAGAGCCTCCATCAGCTATGCTCAGCTCTGCCACAGCAGGTACCTCACAGGGAGCAGCTCCACTCCCCCAGCCATGCTGCCAGCTCTGTGTTCTTGCTGCTCTCCCTGCTCCTGCACCGGGGCTTTGCTTTTTGCCTGGGGAGTCAGCTCAGGGCCTAAACCAGCAAAACACTTTGCAGAAACACATGAAAATGTGGCTGCTGGGTTAATGCCCTGAGCTGGTCCACTGGGGATCAAATCAAAGAAAAAAATCACAGATTCTTTAAGGCTGATCTAGTCCAGAACCCCTGCAATGAGCACAGACATCTTCAACTGGATCAAGTTGCACAAAGCCGTGTCCAACCTGATCTTGAAAGCTTCCACCACCTTTCTGGGCAATCTGTGTTTCAAACCAGTGCTTGGCCACCCTCGTTGTAAATTGACTTCTTCCTAACATCTATTTGAAATCTCTCTTCTTTTAGTTTAAAACCATTAACCCCTTTTCCTGCTAAAAAAGTTTGTCCCCAGCTTTCTTGTAGCCTAAATCAACCCTACTTCAACTTGAAGCCATTCCCCCTTGTCATATCACTACATGCCCTTGTCAAAAGTCCCTTTCGAGCTTTCTCTTGGGTCTTCCTTAGGTACTGTAGAGGCTCTAAGATCTTCCTGGAACTTTCTTTTCTGCAGACTGAACACCCCAATTCTCTCAGTTTGTCTCCATAGCAGACGTTCTCCAGCCTTCTGAGCACTGTCATGGTCTCTGGTCTCACTCCAACGTGTCCTTCTTATACTGGGGGCCCCAGAGCAGGTGGGGTCTTACCACAGTGGTGGTGAGGGGAAAGACCCCCCTCCTTTAACCTGCTGGGGATGCAGCCCAGGATGCAGCTGGAATTCTGGGCTACCAGTGCACATTGCTGGGTTATGTCCAGTTTCTCATCCATCCTGTCCTTCTCAGTGTTGCTCTCAATCCCTTTATCCTCTGGCCTATATGGGCACTGGGAGTTATTCTGACCCAGATGCAGGACCTTGCACTTGGCCTTGTTGAACCTCATGAGGTTCCCATGGGTGTGCTCCTCGAGCTTGTCCCTCTGGTGGCATCTCATCCTTAAGGTGTATCTCCTGCACTACAGAGCTTGGTACCATCAAAGGGATGGGAACAGATAGCTGAGTGGTATTGTCCAACTTTAGGGACCTATTGGAATCAGCATCCCTCCCAAACTATGCTTAGGGAAGGAGATGGCATTCCCTTAGTACCATCTTCCTAAAACTTGATGTATAAAACAACATTCATTTATAGAAAAATATTCAAAGTGTTTAATTCTGCATGGGTAAGGGCAAGGAGTTTCCATCATGCCTGCTATCACAAACTAAGGAAGATTTAGCTGCACCCTTGGTTTCTGGGGGTATGGGGCTGACTGTTCCTGGCAGATTGAGAGTGGATCTGAAAGTTCCCAGAGTGTTACCTAACAAACTCTTACTCCTAGGGCCTGAAGGAATATGTCTTGGTCAAAGAGTACTGAATTACAGGCTCCCATTCTAAAGTGCTCCCCTTCTGATTCCTCCTGCTTTTATTTTCCCACAATCCAGTTTTCCAGATTTGTACTTCTTATGATTGCTCCGTTGTCTTTATCTGGATTTCTTCCATTTGCATTTAGGACAGGACCTGGCCATGGGGCTAAAAGGCTCAGTCTTCATTTCCTGTTCCACTTCTGCATCTTAACAGATTTTTCAATCACATCCCAAGCAACATCCATCAGCTTTTTGTATGAGACCTGATAGGCAGGGCTCTGGCACAGCTTTTGGGTGGGTGACACCCGAGGACAGCCTAATCTACTTGTAGCATCAACGGATTGCCGGATTCTCCACTTCACCCGTGACAGTAATGCCATAGGAGCCACGGATTAAATCTTCTATCTCCCTGTTTGGCTGCATGCTTAAACTCCTCTCTTGAGCCAAGAGGTCCCAAACAGTCAACAACAAGCTCCTTGCCAAAAGCCAGGGAAGAGGTCAAGCATCACTGTGAGCTGAGCCTCATTACACCATACTGGGCTGCACCCTGGTAAATCCGACTGAATCCATAATTTTTGCTCGCAGAGCCTTTGACTTTCCCTCAGCACCAAATGGTAAAATGTTGGGATGAGTGTCACATTTGTGGGAGGTTTTTATCACTCCTGTCAGTATCGGAGTTACAGGGTGAGTAAGCAGTGCATCAATTATTGAATTATTTAACAACTCCTCTTGTATCTCTCTCCTTGCTTCAAGAAGCCTTTGTGTGTAGCTCATTACCTTGGCTGACAGCTGGTGCCTGATGCGCTACAAGAAATTGTGAATGGAGTCTTCTTTGAAACAGGAAAATTTGTAGTGTTACCAGCTACCAGCATGTGCACTTCTCCTCTACATTATCATTTGTTATTAAGCAGAAATGCGAGTTTTTTCTTCTTTTTCTACCTCTTCCTGATGATAGTGACAAACGCACAACTAAAGATGAGTGCAAAGAATAGCAATGAGCAGTCCTCGTTCTCCCTTGGGTTGCACAGCTGTGAATCCAGGAGGAGCTCTGTTAAACTGAGCAGGGTACACCTGTGTAATTGAGAGCTGAACTGAATCAGACAGGTGATATCTAGAGGTGATGATATGTGTTTTTAGTAGAGCACAGACATTCTACTGCCTGTAGCTGCTGCAAGACCTAACTGGCATAATCAGCTGCAGTGCACCAGTACATTTGGATTTCAGTGTGCTCTCTCAATCACACTGAAATTTGGAGCTGGGGGAATATCCTTTTGCTGGGAATATCCTTGCACTGGTGTCATGTGCACTAAGGGTTTTCTTTCTTCAAAGACAAGCAGGAAGGGAGTAAAGGACTCAGCTCTGGACACCTGGATATGTGATTGTGTCTGTTTCCATAAGAAAAAGAACAACAAACAACTGCACAAACGAACAAACAGGTTGGTTTACATCAGTTGTCAGAGGTATGGCCCACAGATAACATTTGGCCCACACAGTGCATCAACAATCATTCTGCAGGGTATCATCTTTCTTATCTTAGAAAAGCAAGTTTTAGAGCTGCAGGGAGTAACTGCTGGCCTGAGTCCACAGACAGCTTCTGCTAAACAGTGATTTTTCCATATCCTTCAGCAATTTATCTACCAGCCCTTAGGGATTTTCAGTACCCCTGCAATGGATAGGAGCCACCTTAGCTAGCCTTGGACACATGTACTGTGGTTTTGCAGCTCCAAACTGTCCTCTTCACACATTCCTTTAGGTCAGCATCATCTGACCTAGTTTAATTAACTGCTTTGGTGGCCATAGAAGTGCCTCTTTTTTTTTTTTCCTTTGAATGTAGAATAGGCTAGGCTAGGATATTTCATGTGAAAGGGATGATCATCTAGTAAAGGTCTGGATGTCTTCCTGAGAGGTGAACACTGGGTTAGTTGAGCTGTACCTGACCTTTTGTCACTGAATAACTTAGCTTTTCAGTGCTAGCTGCAAAATAATTGATTCAAGAGCACTTTTTGAGCCCTGGTAGTGTCTTATGCATTTTCTTTGGGACTGAAAAACAGGTCTGGGACAAAGAAACCCAAGCTTTCATTAAATTAGGTGTTTCAGCTACTGTGAGGATGCTTCCTGCAGGTGGAATTTCCCTTCTTTCTCCAGCAGTAAGGTCCATACCACTGCAATAGCTCTTAGTGGGAACTCAGGCCTCAGCAGCAGCATAAACTTATTGCCTTGTGTCACATCAATTCCTTAGGATAAACATTTACCCTTACTATGAGTATGCACAGAGCGTGTCACAGCAGGACCTTGGTCTCAGCTGTGCCTGCTGCTGCAGAGGTGTAGTAAATCATCAGAGCAGGGTCCAGCATGGCTCTTCAGGCTCAAACTTCTGTCTCTGCAGGGAAGGGTCTAATGTTACCCCCAGGGAGCTGTAATCTAAACCGGATGGCATTGCTGACAGCCTGCCAGCCAGCTAAAGGTTTCTTTTCCTCCACCGTGGCCCTCCCCTTATTGTACTAAGTGTGTTTATTTGTTTCCCACATAAGGCATAGCACATTCCCTCAGAAAAAGCAAGGCTTAGTGCTGTTGTTCTGCCTCTTGATGCATAGAGAAGGGAGGCTGGTTTCCAAGCTGGGTCATCCCTTCCAAGGAATGGGGTTTCCCATTTCCAGGAGGCAGCACTCTTGGGTCATTCAGGCAGACCTCACTGCAAATGCAGAGTGTCTCTGGCTGACACATGTGACTCTGCCTTTGTGTCCCCAGAAAATCTGCTTCTAGCAGAGGGGCAATGTGAAAAACATAGTGGTAATGTGTGCAATTACAGATCTTCAGCAGCCCCAATGCCCGGAGACAAATAACCACACTCATATAATAGGACTGCAGAGGCAGGATTCAGCCCTCTAGGGTCCCATCTGTCCTTTGGATCCTGTTCCAAGGATAACCTAGGGCAAATCATTGCAGTCCTCTGCTCCTTAGCTTACTGTTTGGCAGCACACCAGGATTCAAAGCCTCAGAAATATGGTACAGGGTATGGCTGGGCAATGATGGCATTGTCTGCTCCAGTGCAAGATGAGATAAATCCTCCAGCTGCTCTCTTGGATCTTCTGCTCTCACACTGCTCCAGTTTCTGGGGCACAGCAGAGGAGAGGTGTTCTGGTGAATAAAGAGCCTCTGTAGGACCCCACTCAAATCCAAAGAGCCCATCCTATGGGTCCCTTTATGTATATTTAATCAGGCTTTCCTTCCACATGGATCCTCTCATTGTTTTTTAGCTTTCATTTGACAACTATCTTCTACTTTCTAGGGGAGCAAAACTACAGTCATTTACAGCACTGTGTGTTCAGGTCATGCTGGAGGTAGACATCTCCCTTGGGATTACTACATTCACTCTGTCCCAATCTCCCTGCATTGCTATCATGCCTCATGTACATTTTTACTTGCTTCTTTGGTGGATATCCATCTAATTAATCTTCACCTGGCTTCTAATCCATAAGACATGATCTCTTCCTTACTTTCCCTTCATAGCTACAAGACTTATACACCCTGTTGTTCCAGGGCTTTGTAATACAGCTTAAACCTTCAACATTGCCTG
Source organism: Sturnus vulgaris (assembly GCF_052056855.1). NCBI lineage: Eukaryota > Metazoa > Chordata > Aves > Passeriformes > Sturnidae > Sturnus > Sturnus vulgaris. The sequence goes on from NC_142244.1 coordinate 34,281,627, forward strand.
CCCTTTTGGGCAAGGGCTGCCTTGCTGTTGTCACTACTGCTCATGGATGAGCAGAACTAGCTCATTCTGAGTTTAATGTAGCCATCATCTGCTGTTGTCCTTGGAGACTGTGTCCCATGAAGGGCATCTATGAAGCCTTCCTTTGTCTAGAAAGCTTGCCTTCAAGACTGTAAAATCATAGAATCAATAAGGTTGGAAAAGACCTCTAAAACCATCTAATCCAAACATTAATGTAATGCTGCCAGGCCTACCAATAAACTGTCCCTATGGCTTGTTCTTCATGGACAAATGGATTCAAAACCCCTTGGAATCAAGGCATCAGCAGAGCTTTGCATTAAAACAGTGATAAATGAGAATGGCTTAGCAGCTGCATTGTTTTATCTAGTCATGCATTGCTCTAGTCTCTATAAATGGCACTGCTTTAGAGTCAAAATTTTACTGGAAGAAATTGGAGCTGAGCTATAGTGGTCTGAAATTCTCCAAATGACCAGAAAAGCCTTTCTTAGCTGAAAATGAGAAATTTCAAGTGTACCTAATATAGGACAAGAAAAAAACGAATCTGAGGTGACTGTAAAATGCCTTGTGCTCTTCTGGTTTGGCCAGTGGTCCTGACCAGTCCTTACCAGAACAATCCTCTCTATAGAGAAGGAGTGATTGCAGAAATGGGTTTGTGGAGCTGGCAGGTGTAGAGTCAGTGCAACCTCTGTGATATCTCCGTGATATCTCCTTGTATTGAGCCCATTCTCATCCAGCATAGGCTCTCCTCTCACCTATAGGCACGGAGGCTGTGCTGCACTGAACACCTTCCACTCAATTATTTAAAATTCAGTTGCTATGGATCTACTCAAGGCGATCAGTTTAAAGAAAATGCAGATGGCCTCTGGTTTTGAGTTCCCGCTGCACTTTGGTTAATTTGGTATGTAAAGGTATTAGGTTAATTAAATGCCATGTGTTGCATGGGGACTGACTGCATTTGTGGATTAATAAGTATCCCAGAGTGTTCTGTGCTGAAAGTCCTCAAGCTGGCAGGTGGTTATTTCACTAAGAAAGGAAGGTAACGGAGAGAAGTCCTGGGGAAATGAAGAGGTTTCCTGTTATTCCTGCAGTTGTTTCTCCAGAACGGGTAGTTGCTGTGTCCTTCAGGTCCTTGACAGAGTATCAGCCCTTGCTGGAGAGACTGGAAGAATTTAAGTGAAGAGAAGCAAAGTTGTTCATTTTGCCCTGAGATTCCCACAGGGCTGGTCATATACAGAGAGCGTGTCAGCTGGCCAGGGGAGGACCATGGCTGGTGCATGGAAATTTTCCTGCTAGGAGAAGACCTTTACAAGAGCCATATTGTGAATCAGGTCAGAGGGTGTCCTGTGAGCAGCAGGTATGGTCACACCGCTGGTCTAGAGCAAACCAGCCACCGTATTTGGGCACTCATGGTGGAATACACCATGTAGAAGGCAGAGAGGGACAAATACCACTGTAAAGTTTTGGAGATGCTGAAGAAGAAGAAAGTCGTTTTCATGCAGCCATGCCCTGAGGTGGTGGAAGATCAGGAGAGAGACCAGGGCAGATGGACTCTACTTCGCAATGTCAACCAGGTCCTGAAGCCCACGACCATGCTAGCGGTAAGAAAGGGGATCCCAAGCCCTGAGCATGGCTGGAAGCTTTCAGGCTGCTTTGAAATCTCTCTTGCTGTTGATGGGATCCTTGTACTGCTTACGCCAGCTTCTCTCACCTTCCTCCTTTGTCCCCCCCACCAAGCACTGTAGCTCCCCTGCAGTGCAACCTCCTTGCTCTTCACATTTGGAAGCTCCTCCTAAAGATCTTCTTTGTGAATTGTGTGGATCTGCGTGTGGTGTTTCCTCCTCTTGCACCATTGTTTGGTTGTCACCGCCCCCAGTTTGTGAGGTCCTGAGGGTCTGCCCCAGAGCAATTTGGAAGATTTTTCCTGTTTGGAAGGGTACTAAAACCCACTGGCTGCATTGAGGAGGAAGAGGCAGACCATGCTGATTTTGTAAAGGGTCTGGTGGTATTCTCACTTCTCCGGTACTCTGTCATATATTTTAGGAAATAAACTGCACCGATTTAAGCATGAGGCAGGTTATGCAACTGACAAGCCACAGCTGGTAAATGCATGAATCCCCCCGATTTGCCCTGAAATCCCCAATATATCTGCTGGGTTTGGGGCTGATCCGAAGGGATTGCTTCCGCAGAAAGAATGTAACTCACTTCCATGGGGTTTATATGAAATTGATTAAAGTCAGAAAAGGAAATAGGTCAGCTTAATAAGTGATGTTATTTTATTAACCCCCCCCCAGCCTTCCTGAGCTTACCAGCTTAGCCCATCCCATAAGACTTTTTTCACCAGTATTAAGAACTGCACGTTAATGGGTTTAAAAAGAGCAGTTTGAGGGGATGAGCTCTCTGTGCATTAGGCAGACAGAGCACAGAAGTTGTCTTAGTGGTTGCAGAGTATCAATTTACCTTGGGGAGGTCAGACTGCCTTTTATCTCAGCGCTGCAGTAATACACCATACGAAGAAGACTGCTTTTACAGCTATTCAATATTAGAGATTTTCTTAAAAAACAACAGCATTACAATTCTTGGATTTTTGATCAAGAGCAAGTTTTACAGAGCTGCTAAGGTGTTGGAAAGGTTTTCTGCTGAGCAGGAACTGAGCAACCCGGCTCATCTCTTGCTGACACCTTGATCAGGTTACCCACTGTGTGCATGAATTTGCCCAGTGATGCAGAGAGGATAACAGTGCTGAACATTCTGAAATGCTTTGAGGGTCTTGGATCAAAGGAGCTAAGAAATAAATAGTAATATGAATGGATTTATAATGTATCTGCTCCTGACACTGCCTTCATTAGTTGTGATTTTTTTGCCTTTTTAACTAAGTTATGAGATGTGAGGATAAGACAGATAATGTGAAAAATATATTAATATGACATTTTCATGAGCTGCATAAAGATACTTAGAGTTGTAGCACAACCCTTTGAGGAAATGAAAACCCAAACTAACGACTGGATCCTGAGCTCCATGAAAGCAGGATGACTTTGTTGATACCCTAGTGGAAACCTAGCAAGCAGCTGCCAAGGGTAGAGTCTGCCACAAAATGGTTGGGAATTCCTGGTGTGTAGTTTCTCCATGTATGGACCCCTGAGTGTAACCTTACATCCTGGTGGTACTCACAGGTTTGTGTCTCTTGGAAGTCTTAGTGAATGGTGACTTGGATGGTGATGTCTCCAGTTCCCACTGCCCAGCACAGAGATGAGCATTGTTGAGCAGCCTGTTGGGCCAAACCAAATATATAAACATGCTCTGTCCACAGAAGTGGTTGATAGTTGATACTCAGGAAAGGGGTTATATCAGAGCACATGCAAAGCGATATATCCTGGTTTTCCCTTCTCCCTCTCCCAGCAGTTTTTCAGGACTTCAAAAGGTAGATACTGCATTTGCATCACGCTTAATAGGTACAAGTGAAGCTGGTCCCCAAGAATGTGGTGTTAGGTGGGGCTACAAGTCCACAGCATTAGCCTCAGCTACTTGAATGGAAACACACTTTACAACTAGATTGCTCCCAGTTTTAATATCTTCACCTTGAGAATAGGGGTGGGAAATAATTCTGCTTTTTTCCACTGTGGGTCCTCCTTGGGGCTTTAGTTTGTAGTTTAGAGTTTGCTTTTGTATTGAGGGAAACAGCTTCTTTAAAAGCTTTTTTGCATTTGAGTAATTTAATAGCCACAGAGCTGATGAGCAGATAGTCCCTGCCCAGCAGGACTGACAAAGGTGTATAGGATCAGTAGTGACATGAAGTGAGTGGATAGGGGTCAACTGCTTGCTGTGCCTTTCAAAATGAAAACACAGAGTTCTGAAATGAAAGAGGTAAAACATTTGAAACATGTAAAAGGGCACAGCCTTTTGGGATTATGGATGATAAAACCAGGTTCAGGACTCAAATGAAAGTGCTCACAGCAAATAAAATCCACTTAGAAGTATTAAATACAAACAACCCACCTACACACTGCTGTAACTGGAAGAACTCTTGATGAAGAACGTATATCTGCCTCTGTTTATGTTCTTAACCCATCTTTAGTCATTCCCTTTTCAGCAGTCTCCAAGGAATATTTGATAGTGGTTATCTGCAAGTAAGAAAGGTTCCACAAGCCCCCAGATAAGGCTTAGGAGAGCTCAAAACCATCTCTTAAATGTGACTTCCTAGGTTTTTATATTTCACAGAGAAAAACCTCTACTTGGGTGGGTTTTTCTGCCTGTATCACTGTTCTGTAACCACTCTGTGACCAACAACCACTCATGACCTTGAGAAGCAGAGTGTTAGGGCAGTGGGATAGCAGAGAGGTGGGATAGTAGCAGAGGTGTGTAGACCATGCCCTGCTGCTGGCACCTTGCAGGGGATTTCACAGAGCCATGGAATCATTAAGGTTGGAAAAGACTTCTAAGATCCTTGAGTCCAACCATTAACCCAGCAGTGTGTTCATCACTAAACCATGTCCCCAAGTGCCACATGCAAAGCATCTGCTTCCCTGAGCCTCTGTGGAAAGGCGGGGTTTGTGGTTTGTGAGGGAAGTCATTTGACTCGTGCTAATGACTTGGGTACAAAGCATCAACAACTTGTATCCCAAGGGATGCTGAACTCCTTGCAGCACTGAGTGTAACTATGCTGTCTTTGGTTCCAGGGGGATTATGTGTGGATGGACCTCAAAACCGGACGGGAATTCGACGTCCCCATTGGAGCGGTGGTTAAACTGTGTGACTCTGGGCAGATCCAGGTCGTGGATGATGAAGGCAATGTATGTACAAAGGCTTGTGATGTCCCTTCTTCAGCTCCATGGCCTTGCTAGGCCAGGGGTCCCAGGACTATGATAATCAGCTTTGTTATGGACTTCCCATATGTCCTTGGGAATCAACTGTGCCATAGTTTTCTATTTGTAAAGACAAGACAATGTTGTGTCCCTGTTTTTGTGGCTGTACTGGGAGTACAAAATTGAGAACCTTCTTGACAACAATGATAGCAGAAGCCTCCAAAATACATTTAGGTAGTTCCTTGAGCAAACCCACCTCAACCTGAAGTTCCTCTGTTGTTACTCACCTTCTTGACCTCCTGCCAATACCTGATGTGCCTAAACACTGGTTCTCCTTCAACTTGCTGCCTCTGTTTTTGTGCAGTGGTGGCTATTTTAGAGTAAGGTCTGTACCAAGGTGGTTCTCTGTGTTCTTTTCGTTTCTTGCTGAGGTAGTTGTAAATACTCTTGCTCCCTTCAAGGGTAATAAAGATTTGGTTTGGCAAGGCCCTTGTGGGCAATTTGTAGTGGCTTTTGAAGCCCTTGGAAGTGGTGAGTCTAAATAACACTGCTGATAAAAGTATGACTTTGCTACCCCTGTCCATTCCTTTCTCCATTTCGAAATCATCTTTTCTCTGCTCAATAGTATTTTGTGGTAGAGGGTTAACCAGTGGTGTGAAAATGCGGTTGTGAAGGGGAAGACAAATCTGCTATTTGTTATGAACTCCCCTAATGTGCTGGATGACCATGTTGCCCTGGAGGAGGTTCCTGCCAGAATGGCTTGTGTCTCCTGTCTCTTGTTGCTCCAATAAAACTCCAATAAAAAGGAGTTTTCCTTCTTCTGTTACAAATCTTTTCAAACTCATCACTGCCTTGCCCCAGGAATAGAAGCTGTGGCACATGTGCTGATGATCTCTTGTTTATGCTCTTCCGTCTGGTCCTTCTCTTTGGGGTGGGCTGTTTGTGTCTTTCATCCAAGTGGTCTCTCATTTCACTTACCTTTCTGTGGCCTTGCTCTTTTCCCAGGAGCACTGGATTTCCCCGCAGAATGCCAGCCACATCAAACCCATGCACCCCACCTCCATCCATGGAGTGGAGGACATGATCCGCCTGGGGGACCTGAATGAGGCAGGAATTCTCAGGAACCTGCTGATTCGCTATCGGGAGCACCTCATCTATGTGAGTGTCCACCTCACCTCCACCTCTGGTTCTGCACCCACCCCCTGCTCTCCTTAGCTCTGGGGAACCCATGAGTGGGGAACCCTGACTGAACTGAGCACTTAGGTTTCCACCTTCACCTTGTCCCAGGTGGGAAGGGCTTTTGACTTTGGAGGACATTGCAGAGCTTCTGGATGCCCCAGTGAAAGACCCCATGATCTGGGTGATGGGCAAACTCCACACCACTTTGCTGTCCCACCCCTGTAGAAGTTCTGGGCATGTGCATTAACTTTCCGTACACAGAATAACCAGTTCAACCCAGGCCATGAGCATGTTGTAGTCACCCTAAAGCAAAAACTTCTGTAGAGATGTAAACTACATGCTGAATGTCACCCTTCTGCTCTCTTCCCCTGGACTATTGACTAATTTAACCCAAGGGGGCGAAGACAACCATTGCTGGAGGTGGAAGGAGTGGAGAAAGGATGAAGAGGGCCATGCATGAAATAATTGGGAACAAAGAAGTGAGCAACTCCCAGAACACCTCTAAAAACCTTCCCAGTCTGTGTTCATGGCTCATTAGCCCTGGGTTGCCTGGGATCCTGGCAGTTGATCTCTGAGGACAGCAGTGTCCTTCCTTAGGTCCGCTCAGTCATGTCATGCCCAGTGGACCCAGCGCAGCCTTACCAACACAAACAGACATTCACTGATTGAGGGGTTTACAGGGAGACAGTCAGAACTGCATCTCTTTTCTGTGACAACATCACAGATGGCCACCTCCCCAGCTGGACAGGTGTCAGCATTCAAATCTCTGTGCTGGTTTTATCAGTGCCTCTGTGCTGTGTAGACTTCGGCACATTTGAATTTCAGACAGAAATACAGAGTGCACATGTGTTTGTTGCTAGATAATGTACTCAAAGAGCCTCTGCAAATACAGAAAATTATTCCCACATTAGATTAACTGAGCTTCTCCTTTTATAATTAAAATTTCTTGCTATTTATGATGATAAACTAGAAAGTTAACTGCCCAAATTCATATTTGAGGTGGTGTCTCCATGGGCATCCATGGCAGTCACCAGAGGTGTCAATAGAGCAAACAGAGACAAGATTGCCTTTCAGCTGTGCAAACAGAAGTGCCTCTCAGATGCTTCAGAGCTGACTGGAGCTTGGATATCATAGAGGAGTCTATGTTGGAAGAAAATTTTAGGCTGGAGGTCTACAGTCCAACCTCCCCCAGCTCAGAGCACATCCATCTTCAAGGTTAGGTGCAGTACTTGTGTGGATAACTGAATTCAAGCAACCTGAATGCTACCCAAGAAGTACAGATGGCCAATAATTTGTAACTGATTGGCTCATTCAAGGAGCTTGTATTTACCTATTGCCCCTTTTTCCCCTGCTTGTGGGCACCCTGCAGTGCCACAAAGTGGATTCCTGCCATTCTCTCTGAGAAAGTTTGGATCATGTTTGATATTTTTTCAATGCTGCCTATGTGTCTCTTTTGGGGTATCTGTATTATCCAGCAAGTGCCTGTTCCCTCTCCAAGGGACCAGAGGTCCACAGATACAATTCTGTGTGTGCAGTATTGGATTGCTTGTGAATACACCAAGCTCCTTTGTTAAAGCTCTATCTTTGAGCTCCTTTGCCAAGCTACTCACAGGCATCCAGGAAGATTAGGAGCACAAACAAGCACTGGGCAAAGTGTTGTTTGGCAACATCATCCTAATAAGGGCTGATGCAAAGGGCAGCTTTTAGCCTGGAGGTGAGTGTGGGTGGTGATTTGGGCTGAAGTGACACAATAACCACATCAGTTTCTCTACAAGTTCTTCTGGTCCGATGGTGACAGTGCAGTGTGTCCTACAGAGTTCCAGCCTAAGGGATGGCCACATCCCACAAAGACATTTGCATCACAGAGGTTCCAGGTTACAAGTGTCTTGATTGCTCCACGCCACTGGCTTTAGAGTGCCAGCCCAGGAACTGGGCACAGCACAGCAATTAGTGTAATCCCAAAATCAGAATGACACTCTCAAAATGACAGAGTGCATAGCTTGATAGAGAGGTATGCAAACCACTTCTGTCTACAGGTGTGTAGCTGGAGACTCAGGCACCTAATCTTAGATGAAGATTGCACTCTATTAAGAGTGATGGCACCAGGAGGAGTAGATTTGTGTCAGATGTGGTAAATACTGATGACAGATTTGCAAAGCCAAGGTACCACCATAGGGATGCCATGTGTGCAGGGGACCCCCAGTCCCCTGAGGTGTTTTTTCTGTGGTATAATTAGCTCGGTCTTAAAAATAGTGAAGTTTCACTGCTCGAAAGGATTTCTGAGCCTGCTGAGTAAATGATTACTTTTCCAATTGGGACTTCGGTTCCTCTTGTTTCCTCGTGTCCTTAGCTTTGTGGAGGATGTAGTTCTGCTCTAATAAAATATAACTTCCCTTTTTCTTCTCCCTGACATTTTACTCCTAAGACAAACTGCGGCGGGAGGGTAAGTATGACTCTCGGCAATGTCATTTGCAATTGCTGTCATGCCTTCCACTGGATCACCTTTTTCTGTTCACCATTGTGGCCTTCTCATTTACTTTGCACCACCATTGCTGCTGCTTCCTAAATGCACTGAGAGCATCCATCTGCTTTGGTGCAGAGCTTGACCCACATAGTGAAGTTGTGACACCTTCCCAGAGCTGGAAAATCCCCAACCTGTGAATGTGGTTAAATCTTTAAGTGCTTCTTAGTAATGACCTTAACTTGAAGGGAAGAAATGTCTGCATCAAAACATGAAAAACTTCAGCAAGGGCTTCTTGCCCTTTGTTTGGCTTGCAGGCAGCAAGAGAAACTACTGAATAGTCTGGTAGGGAGTTTGGGCTCATGAGTGAGGTTAAATCTCTTTATTTTGGAGATGAAACCAGTGCCTGCTGCTGTTCTCTAAGGGCTGCCAAAATGCAGTAATGTTTGGTAGAGCTTTAACCCCATAACAATCCAGATGAAGTCAGCCATGGTGTTCTGGGTAGTGAGGGAAACAGGCTCAGAAAGGATTTGTTTGGGGCTAATTAAAATGTAGGTCATGCAGGCAGTAATGAATTTGCTGTGAGATGCAGTTCCTGTGGTCAGCTTCGGCAGAATCCTTGCTCTCAGTAAAGCTTTATTTTTCCAATAGAAAAGGGCTTTGACATCACCCAGCAATAGAAACCAGTGAGCTACTATTTCCTTGGAAGTACCCTTTGGCCCCTCATCAATAGAGTGAACAAAGTTTTGCCTTCTGTCAGCTCTGAGAATTGGGCAAATTGTGATTATTTATCAACTAGGAATGGCCTACGAAAACAAGCAGTAGTACAAGAGTTCATGCTGACAAAGGGTTTTGTGGATCACAAGGGAAGGGTCAGTGAGAGCATCCAGAAAGCATTCCTAATGGTTAACACCTTTAAAAGCCTTTCTGTTTACATTTGTGGCAGGGCAGACCACTGTGACTGAAATGCAGGGATTTCAGCAACCTCTGCAAGGAGTTAGATTTTTTTTTAGAAAAAAAAGAAGCTCAAGGGAGATGAAAAATGTCCCTAAAATTAACCTGGTGATAAATTGTAAAGAGGAAAAGAGTTTTTCACATATCTTAGCTAGGACTCATAGGAGTCTTCATTAGAAATCTTGGTGTCATAATTCCATTCAGAAATTGAGCTTCCTTCTCTGAGCACTGAGGTTACCTGTTCTGTCCCCTTTGAAGGCTCCTCTGAGATGTCTCTGCTTCCTTTTTTCAATGCCTTTTTCTTCTAAAATCCAGACTACACGATTTCACAGCCAGTTTCTACTCTTTGGAGTTGTGACAGCATTGTTCTTGAGCTCAAAGAGCTTTTTTCCCTTACTGGCACATAATTCCCTGTTACAGAGAAGAGTACTGTGTCCTTTCTCAGTTACCACTGTAAAGTCAAACCTCGCATGGGACTGAACTGAAAGTGGCTCTCTTGTGTTGGCCACGAGACTAGAAGGTGAGGAGCCCCAATGGCTTTCATCTCCCTGCTCTGGGACACAATTGCCACCTACTGGCTGCCTTCAGGAAGCCCGAACTGGTGGCAAGTTTTGTGTAGATGGTGGCAAATTATTTATTCTCTCTCACAAGCATCCTTGGATGTGCCACTTTGCTGCTTTGTGCCAAAGTCTTACTGGCTTTAGGCCATGCAGATGAAAACCCATAAGGATTATATGAATGTTGAAATTACTGATTTTGTTTCCTGAAAAAATATATGCAGTAGTGGGGACACTTTCACAGCTGGTTCCACCGGGAAAGAAAGGTGAGATTAATCTTGTAACTTCGGTTGCTAAAAATTAGCCTAGAGAAAGGGACTTGAATTCTTTGAAGTCACAGAGTGAAAGTAGCCTTCATCTCATGCCCCTTGGCTAACCCAAGGTGGAGGTCCATTGACTCACCTGCTCTAGACATTGACTTTTAGACAGATGAAACAGGGGAAGGAAATCCTTATTCTCTGCCTTGAGCTTGAGATGTAGCCAAACCTCCTAACCTCAGCACTGCTTTTGAGCAAGATAACAAAGTTTACGAGTCCTTTGATGAGAGGCTTGAGAGAAGCAGCTTCTGGAAGGGCAGAAATGAAAGAGCAAGATACTACAGAGGTTTGCTACCCAAGGCCCAGGACAGCTGGACCAAAGGCGATTTACAAAATTTCAAAAATAGATGAGAAGGGATATGTCAGGACTTTGTGGGCAATATCCATCTGTACAGGACAAGGTTTAAACTGAACTATGGAGAGATTTGGTTAGGCAGAGATGGTAGAGAAGAATGCATTGCAGAGGTAAGTCCAGCAGCTGCAGTGCTAAATTAAAACAGGTTAGATAGTCGTCTGTCAGAATGGTTTAGATCCAGCTGGTCCTGCCTTGAGATATGGCAATGGCTTTCAGGTTTCATTCATCTATGGTTTCTCACCTCACATGCAATGCAGTAGATGTGTATGGATATATGCTGGCTCTGGTGATATTTTTGCAAATATGAGCTTCTCTTAAGACTCTGAATATTAACTTAGAGTATACAAAATATGAACTCAGGCTTGAAACCGTGCTTTGCATGAGCAAGGCTGAATATGAATCAATTTAGGTATTTTGGGACTTCTGGTTCCCATTTTACTCCAGGCTTCCTCTGCAAGCATCTCTGACTTGAGCATCATCTTTCATCCAGCTTTTAAAAAGCCTTGATTTTTTTGGCCTCCATCCCCATTGCATCCAAGCTCCAAAGTCTCTCAGCTACTCCTCACTGTCCCCATAAACCTTCATGTGCTTCTCCTCCAGACATACACTGGTTCAATACTGGTGGCAGTAAACCCCTACCAGCTCCTACCCATCTACTCACCTGAGCAGATACGCCTCTACACCAACAAAAAGATCGGTGAGATGCCTCCACACATCTTTGCAATTGCTGACAACTGCTACTTCAACATGCAGCGCAACAACAAGGACCAGTGCTGTATCATAAGGTGAGTGCTGAGTTTCCAGATGGGCCATATCCTGAAAGCAGATGCTGAGCAGATGCAACATGCTTGATTTGGATCAGCTTATCACATAGAATCAGACATTGAATGACTGATTAGATCTTCCATCCACATATTCTCAGTGCAGAGGTGGTCTCTGTTTGCAGTCACTCTGTTCCTAGTAAAGGTGCTTTATAAATATTTTGATATTTACCCTTACAACCCGATAGATCTTATATTCATTTTTAAACTCCACTTTTAAATTTAAGCTCTATACTGCCACAGACATCAAAAATCATTGATACTTCTTGCACAAGAGAAGGTCAGGGACAAGCTTGGTCACTGGACTTGTGGTCATTCACACTCCTGAACAGTGTCTCCTTGCATGGCTCTGCCCTGAACAGATCAACCTTGGGCACCAAGAAGTGTCTGGTCACAGTTATGGCTATAGTTCCCTCCAGTATCTGTCCTACATAGTGGTATGAGCCAGATTTGATGTCCTCACCCCTCCAGCGTGATCCTATAAATTCTGAATCCAGAGTCTTTTTTGTTTGAGGCACCCTTTTCCCCAGGGCATGCCTACCCTAAGTTTCATTGAATAAAAAACCATAACTCTGGGACATCTGTGTGCAGTATTTCAGATATGTGAGTCTGAAAAGGCCATTCAACAAGGCTTATTTTGCTGGTCTAAAAAAGCATCATGTGGGGCCCATAGAAGTGTCAGTGCACTGTGCCAGTGGCCTGAAAAGTGAAACAATTTGCCCATTAGACCAGAGCTGGATACTCAATGTCAGGAAGGTCTGTTTCAGTCACTTATTTTGGCTATCCCATGTATCAGACACGCCATAGACTCACCCAAATATTTCTGCCCAGCCCCTTCACAAGATAACTGAGGTTACCTTTCAGTGAAGAGAAAAGTTTGAGGAATAATGCTGGCTTCCTGCCCCATAAGCTTCTCCTCTCCCACCTGATCCTTGTTAGAACAAGCCTAGGAGACCTGTGGAAGTCCCTGCTGGTAAAAATCTGTATTTCACAGTCTGCCTTACCACAGCTCAAGACTGGTGATGAAGATGTCCCATGGGAACAGCTAGACCCTGCACCACAGGGTGGTGGTCTGGTGATCACACCTGGAAAAGCACTGACTGAAAGCAATTCATGACCTTCTTAGTGCTTGGTTGAATGATGACATTTGCTGGGAATAGCCAAACTCAAGGAACAGCTTGGGCCAGATGGAACACAGAGCAAATCTGATCTTGGCCAGAAGCTGTCTGGTACCATGTCCTACCCTTTGACTTGTAGCCGTGGAAAGGGGTTTTAACCCTTTAAGTGCAGCAGAAATAAGATGCACAGCTACATGGTCATCTTTCATGACAGGAATAAAGAGACAAGTTTATTCAGAAACACACTTGGTTTTATAGCATGACTCGCAATTCCAACAGTAGAGAAAAGATGATTGGTTCAGAGAGAAGACACCCCATTCCCAGGGCCTGGTCACACACCACAACAGGTGTTCTATCTTGCTATTAATTCCTTTTTATTTTGACCAAATTATCACCCTGGGAGAAATTCTCCCTAGCCTTGAGCTGGGCCAGCTTATCTTCTGGGAACAGAGCTGAGAAGCTCCAGCCTGGAATATTTTTCAGGCTGTAATTTTCTTACTTTCTCAGTATGTGTCCCTACATTGACCCACAGCCAGTCCTTGGGATGCTGGAAACCCATCCTTAGTGTTCTCATCCTGCCTGTGCTAACAGAAGAGACACAGAGACAGAAGTCCCTTGGGAGACAGAGCAAGGGACATTGGCAGGGATGCAGCATGGCTTTCACTGACCTCCACTCCTGTTGTCTTTGCAGTGGGGAATCCGGAGCAGGGAAGACAGAAAGCACAAAACTGATTCTGCAGTTCCTGGCAGCAATCAGTGGTCAGCACTCCTGGATTGAGCAGCAGGTCCTGGAGGCAAATCCCATCTTGGAAGGTGAGGCCTCAGATAATAAAGACTTATTTTGCTGGAAAAAATAAAAAACAGATTCAGGAACCATAAAAAAATAACCAAATGTAAATCACTTATGTCACACTTTGAGTTTCCAAAAAAGTGACAAAAAATTTTTTGAAGTACATTTTTGCTAAACAACACATTCAGATTCTTTCCATCTGAATTTTTTTCCACAAGATTAATATTCTCTGATTTGAGCTCTCAATGTTTCCTTTAATATTTTTGACAGCTATTGTCGAAAGCAAAGTATTTCAGCTGACCTGAGTTATTTTTTCAACTGTTTTGTTACTTTAAAAATTGGGGGAAAAGTGGCTTGCCACATTAAAAAAGTGGGGTTTTTTCCCTCAAAAAAAGCCCATACAAACCCCTGAATTTGACCTAATCCTGTGTGTAGTATGTAGAAATGTTGATCAATACTTTTTTGAGTATTTGATGTTCAATCAAAGCTCTTTTGAAAGATCTCACCACCTCTTCCAGTGCTGGACTGCATGCAGGGCATCAATATCCCATCAGTGCTGCATTCAGCTAACTAATTATTTGCTTTTTTTGGCCATAGTTGCAAAATCCTATTCCTATTCTTTGATGGTTCCATAAAACATCAGTTTAATAGGACCTGAGCTTCACAGCACCTTGTGCTGGCTGTATACAATAGCAAACCCTACCTTTTCCTTCCAAGATCAGTGAATGGCAGCAGAATCCAGAAAAAGAAATAGAGGAGTCCAAGAAAGAACCAGGTAATGAGAATCAGCTTGTGGCCTTAATAGGTTCATTGGCAAACTGTTACTGTGATCAACCCCACTATTTTAATTGGATATCTGTAAATTAAGTAGGTTATCTGACCCTCTTGACCCAGCAGGATGCCAGATGTACCTTTTATGCTTATGCAGAAAAATCTCATTTTCCTTAAAGAATAACTTCGGGGTTGTTCTGTAAGGACAGAGATTTGATCAGCCTGGTCTAGTGGAAGGTGTCCCTGCCCGTGGCAGAGGGGTTGGAACTAGATGATCTTGAAGGTCCCTTCCAACCCAAACCATTCTATGATTTCTACCTCCTCTGCTTGGTAAGTAACCCTCTAGGAACCAAGAGAAATGTGACGAGCACACAGGGCACTATTGAATATGCACTTAGTCACTGCTGAGATTCAGGAAAGAGAGACCCTGAAATTCAAGCACATGTCCATCACCTGCCAGAAATCCTGGAGCAGAAATTGCAGGATGTGCTGTTTTAGGGCACTCATCCACACCCAACAGAAGATGGACACAGGTACCTTTCTCTGCACAGTCTGTTTGTAGGGAGAAGTCTCCCACTGGAGGTTGGCTTAGCTGTCTGTATTTCCCTTTCGGATGTATTTTCCCTTTTCTTTCCCTCTCAGTCATCAGATCACTCACCAGTATCTCTGTCATTTTCTGCACAGTGTCACCTTTCACACTGCAGCCACTCTTGCTCAAGTCTCTTCTGTCTCATCAGCTGCTGCCAAAATTCTGCTGTCCTAGCCCTTCTTCCTGGATAAGGCAACCCCATTTCCAAGCTTCCTCCTCTGTGCTCCTCTCTGTATTTCCAAGGAGAGTCATCTGATATACATCTTGTATCCTCACACTGAGATGAAATTGATCCAGCCAAACTCAAGGGAACGCTTTGGGGCTGCTTTTAACCCTCTCAGGCTCACTCTTTTGACTTTCTCCCCCCACCCATGAGACCAGCTCCATCATCCTCCCTGCATCAGATCCTCTCTAACGCACCATAATTCTTGCAGCTTTTGGGAACGCCAAGACCATCCGTAATGACAACTCCAGCCGATTTGGGAAGTACATCGATATCCACTTCAACAAAAGGGGAGCCATAGAGGGGGCAAAGATTGAGCAGTACCTGCTGGAGAAGTCCCGGGTGTGCAGGCAGGTAAGGTGATGCACCTGCAAGGCACGGGAGCTGCGCTCGGGCAGGCGACCTTTGCCGTGCCATTCTCCTCACAGAGCTGACACTTGCTCTTCTCCTGCAGGCCCAGGATGAGAGGAACTACCACGTGTTCTACTGTATGCTGAGAGGAATGACTGTGGAGCAGAAGAAGAAGCTGGGTCTTGGGAAAGCCACGGACTACAACTACCTTGCGATGGTGAGAGAGCAGTGAAACAGAGGTTTGGTGGGGTGATGTGGTGGAAGGTTCTTACCAAGGGAGAAGGAAAAGAGAGGTGCTTCTGCAGCCAAGAGCTGCTTTGCTGGTTATGACCTTCCTGAGCCTTAGCCACAGGGTTTGACAGATCTCTTTGTCTCACCACTGCAAGGCTCATGGTCTTAGTGGAAATCCTTAATCCCTGTGTCTAGACCAGGCTATTTCCAGACTTTCTGTGAAGTAGGGCATAAGCCCGGATGGGATGGTGTATGGTGCCTATGCCACATGTCTGGAAGTAACCAGGGTGCTAGATAAGACCTACTACTCTTAAGGCAGTGATGGGTATAGAGGAGTGCTTGCTGGGATAGCACATTCTCAGCAGAATAAGGGGCTGAGCTGTGTGTGCTCCAAGTGTCTGACTGAGCCAGCAATCTCTGTATACTCCCCTCCCTATATACCAGTGTTGATTTCCAGAGGAGCTGATAGAAACAGGTGTAATCGAGGCTGGTGCATCATTAGCAAGGCTGGGACCCAGCTTTCTAACTGGATCAGTGGGAGCCTCCAGCTCTTTATCCCCATATCAGAGAGCTTTTTGTCTTCTGCTGAGGGCAGTCAGACACAGGGTACCTGGGGACGACGGGGTAAGTGTAGGTCACAAGGCTGAGCACTGAATCACAGAATATGACAAAGGGCAGAGCCAGATCCACAAATTCAGCACCATCCCTTAAACAAAGCATTGCTGGTTCTGGGGGAAGCCCTAATAGGGGGGCTCTGATAGCACCTTAGGGTGCTCCCTGGCTTTGCCCCATGCAGTGTGTGCCCTGTTTGCCTTCCCAGGGTAACTGCACGACCTGTGATGGCAGAGATGACAGCAAGGAGTACGCCAATATCCGCTCTGCTATGAAGGTCCTCATGTTCACTGACACGGAGAACTGGGAGATCTCCAAGCTTCTGGCTGCCATCCTGCACATGGGCAACCTGCAGTATGAAGGTAAAAGGCAAAATACAGGGCCATGGTCCAGTGCATTGCTGCTCTTTATTCTGCATGCTGACAGCGAGCCAAGCTTAGGGATGGAGAGCTGTATCCAGAACACCTGCCATGGTGCCATGCCAGGGACTCAGGTGTTTATTGTGGCATTGTAAGGACAAGGAATAAGGAATAATTCCTCCTGCCAGGCTGCCGTGTGCTCCATGACATCCACATTTTCTGAATGTTATGAGGTTGAATACAGCCACAGGCCATTCAGTAGACTCAGGTTTTACAAAGAGAAACTAATGGAGTGTTTGACAGGTGCCTGTGTGATTGGATATGCCTTTGTAAATGTAACAAACAGCTCTGCTGTCAGAAATGACACAGTGATCTTAAAAGCCTCTTCAGAAGACAGAAGCATAAAGAACTTAGATGCTAGAGACATTTCTACATTCTTTACTACCTGGTCTGGCAAAGCAGAGTACAGGCCCTTTGGAGCCAGCAGCAGGACTCCAGCAGATACATGAATTTTTTTCTCCCTTTTGATGGCCAGATTTTGCCAGGACATCACACAGAGGCAGTGGAGAAAGACCCTTTCCCTCACCCCATCCACTTTCTGCAGAGACATGTCCCTTGATGACGGCTTTCCCTCTGCATTTCTTTCCCCAGCTCGGACCTATGACAACCTGGATGCCTGCGAGGTTGTTCAGTCAGC
The DNA here is from genome assembly GCF_052056855.1 of Sturnus vulgaris. Classification (NCBI taxonomy): domain Eukaryota; kingdom Metazoa; phylum Chordata; class Aves; order Passeriformes; family Sturnidae; genus Sturnus; species Sturnus vulgaris. Next base: position 34,298,829 of record NC_142244.1, read on the forward strand.
ATCGCTCATCACTGCAGCAACATTGCTAGAGGTCAGTGGCCCTGCAGTGCTGCTGTTCCCTTTCTGATTCGATCCCAGGTTTTAGTATTGTGGCACAGCTTCGTCTGAGCCAGCCTCTCCTTGCACCACCAGCTCCAGGAGGCTGAAGAGGCCTGGATAAGCCATTCTGTGTCCTGCATTGGCAGCATGAAGGTGAATGTCTCCATCTGGGCTGAGTAGCCAGAGGAGGCTACAAAGATGCTCAGAGGGCTGGAGCACCTCTTCCATGGAGACAGGCTGAGAGATTTGCAGCGTTTCAGCCTGGGACAGCTTAGAGCCCCTTTCAGTACCTAGAGGGGCTACAAGAGAGCTGGAGGAGGGATTCTTGACAAGGGCATGGAACTGTAGGACAAGGGAAAATGGTTTCAAACTGAAGGAGGACCGGTTTAAATTAGATATGAAGAAATTCTTCACTGAGGGTGGTGAGGCGCTGGAACAGGTTGCTCAGGGATTTTGTGACTGTTCCACTTGTGGGAATGTTCAAGGCCAGGTGTGATGAATTTGAGCAACATGGTCTAGCAGAAACTGTTCCTGTTAGGGGGATGGAACTAGATGATCTTTAAAGGTCCCTTCCAACCCAAACTATCCTGTGATTCCATGATCTGATTATCTGAGCTCCCCTTCATGCCAGGAGATAGAAACAGACCCTCTGGTGGCACATCGTCCTAGAAAGGATATCCAAAATACCTCAGTCCTTATAGTAGGGTGTTCCCTTCACTGATATTTTGAAAGTTCATAATGATACTTGAGACAGATGTCATATATACTCTGTGTATCTGAAGTGAGGTGAGATGACCCTCCCTGAAACCATCCATGCAGTGTCTGGAGCATTCTTCAGTGATCTTCTCAAGAGCTAACAGGTATCCCTCTGGGACATCATCTCATCTCCATGGGCACTGCTGGTCCAAGAGTGTGATCCACAGTTCTCTGTCCACTTAGGGAGTGGACATTTCCCTGAAGGAGTATAAAGAGGGGTCAGGGTGATGCAAAGCTTTAACCCACGCTGGTAGCATACAGCTTTGCAGGCTTCCCACATCTCATTAACATCTCATGCTAAGTCACGAGAACACCTTCCTGATTAAAATACGGTATGAAAATGTTAATTTTTCTCCCTGAAAATGCCTGTGTCTTCATTTGAGGTACTTCCCCTGTACAGCAGCTGTGTTTGGTGTTGTCTCTGTCTGTCAGGTTGAGCCTCAGGATGTGATGAACTGCCTTACCAGCCGGACTATAATCACGAGGGGTGAAACTGTCTCCACCCCTCTCAGCATGGAACAAGCGCTGGATGTGAGGGACGCTTTTGTAAAGGTAAGCCTTAGGGCATTTCCTTATGTCTTCTGTTGATAAGCTGCAGAAATCTGCCCCTTCTGAGACTGGGGCACCCACTGCACAGAAAAAGGGTCTCTCTTGGTGCCTGTGTGAGCTCAGATCAGCAAATGAAACCATGTTCTAATTGGGATGTACAAAGAGTTGAGATGGAAGGAGTCTAGGTAATCTACTCTGCATGGGATTTGCAGTCTGGACTGGAGATTGTCTGTACTCAAAGGGGACCTGCAAAAGGACCCAGCATTCTGAAATTACTTTACCTCAGCTTCAGGAAAGATCCTCAGCTGCTCTAAATCAGAGCAACTCTACCAACACCTCTAGCACCCACACCTGAATTTCAGGATTTGGAAGCATAAGTAGCAGCAAATACAGCTAACAACACAGGGCCAGGGACAGAGCAGTCCAGAAGCCATTAGAGCACTTAGAACATCTTGAGACTTTGGAGTGATGAAGGTTGATGGGGTAGGTGTGCATCACTGCTGTGCTGTTTGCAGCCCCATGTAAAATTGTGAGACAAGCATTATTGGCATGCTTTGGCCAACTTGGGCCCCTATTTCCCATTTTTGGGAATTGGTAGATCAAGCTGGTTTGATAGCTAACTAGCCTGCAAATCCTGGCAGTGTCTTCTCTAGTGGTGACGGGCCTTTGAATTGGGCTCCCCTCTTGGTTGCACTGCTGTAGCTTACAAAATAAAAATTGATAACAGTTTAAAACATGAAGTTCTGGAATTACTGAAGCTGCAGTATCTGTGTCATTAAATCATCAAACTGTTCAGCCAGTGCTGTGATGTTTCAGTGAACACCTTGTTCAAGTGAGCAAGATGTTCTTGCAGCATAACGTGGCTCTGCTCTGCTGATCTGTAGAGATAAATGGAAAGGGCTGTCTGGCTTCACAGCAAACCCATCGATCCAAAATGCAGCACTATCCAAATTTGGGGTTTTGCTCTCAGCTGTCTTTTAGCCAGGCTTTCAGGCCTGTTTTCCTTGAGCTACATAATGGTTCTTGAAGCTTTAAACCATGCCAAGAGTGTGGCACAAACGTTGGTGAACAGGTCCTCAGGGACTATGTGGTTGTTGGCCATGCTTTAGGAGAACCTGTGCCATCAAGGGTGGTGACACAGACTATCAGGACAAACTGCTGAACTGTCTCAGTGAGCTCCATCTTTGGGATGTTGCAGGGAATTTATGGGCGACTTTTTGTGTGGATCGTGGAGAAGATCAATGCTGCAATTTACAGACCTCCTTCCCAGGAACTCAAAAGTATCAGGAGATCCATTGGCCTTCTTGACATCTTTGGCTTTGAGAACTTTACTGTGAACAGGTATGGAGCCTGCAAAGGGAGGACCAGGTCTTAATCATCCTTCACAAGCCCAAGCTTAAGGTCGTGCAGTCCTTTCACCTCTCCTGAAGTGAACTGGACTGGGTTGGACCAAGCCTTTTTGTATATGAGAAATTATCAGAGCTAATCAATTGCAGCAGACAATGGAGTTCCTAAACTGATTAAGACCACACACATAACATTGTTTTGGGAGAAAAAGTGATTGTCTGAACCAATGAGGAAACTCTAAGCCATCAGCAGCCTTACTGAGTGGTTGACAATGTCTGATTGTATTGTTTCAAGCGTGGAGAGAGATGTAGAAAAATTAACCAGGATGGATCTAAAGTGGCCTTTTCTTGACCTTCCCTCCACAGTTTTGAGCAGCTTTGCATTAACTTTGCGAATGAAAACCTGCAACAGTTCTTTGTGCGCCATGTCTTCAAACTAGAGCAGGAGGAGTACAACCTGGAGAACATCAACTGGCAGCACATCGAGTTCACTGATAACCAGGATGCCTTGGACATGATAGCCATCAAGCCTATGAACATCATCTCCCTCATTGACGAGGAGAGCAAGTTCCCCAAGGTGTGTTTTGGGCTCAGCCTTGCTGCCAGTGACTCTCCTGATTTTATCCCCTTTGCACTTGCATGCTGGCACCCTTTGAGAGATGTGTTCAGCCCCAAACACACATTCACCAGTGGCCTGCCTATTTATAGTTTTTATTGCTCTCTTAAATTTTCTTCCATCAGTGTCACAGCCATGCTAAAACTAGTGTTTCTGATGGGAAAATATACCTGCAAGAGGCTCAAAAACTTCTATTGGCAAAGTTTAAGAGAAAATGATGTTAAATATACCCCTTTTGGAGCACTATTTTGAATACAGCACTATGTACCAGTGATATTTAATCAATTTCTGTAATTTCTGCACTTGACATGTCTTCTCCAACATAGCACTTCTCAACATAAATACACATCATCACCAAGACAAGAAAGAAATGTGCTGTTGACTGGAAAATTATTTCAGTGGGAATGGCCTCGGTTAAATGTCAGATCTTTTCATGCATGTACAGGGTACAGATGCCACCATGTTACACAAGCTGAACTCCCAGCACAAGCTTAACACCAACTATATTCCTCCGAAGAATAACTATGAAACCCAGTTTGGCATTAACCATTTTGCTGGAATTGTTTACTACGAAACAAAAGGTAGGGGGCACTCCAAGGGCCCTGCAGGGGGTGAGGGGATGTTCTTGGGCAGATGAGCTGCTTCTGTGTTGGAGCAGGGCAGAATGGTAGTCCACAGTAGTGTCAATGTATTCCTTTTCTGGCTGCAATGACTTGACCCTCCAGCTGTGCCCATGAGCTGCAGAGTTTGGTGCTGTTTCATTCGTGTGTGCCTGTGACAGAATGGCAATGCTTTGCACCACTGCATCTTCAATCCAGCCTGAAGATGCGCCTGTCTTCCTTCTCATGGTCTCTCTCTCTGTGCTGCTCATTACTCCCATTACCTCACCAAGAACATCCAGTAATCCAACAGCACAGAAGCTGCTTGCAGCTGCCCATGTTGCGCTGTGTCATCTATGTGTTGTCCCATTATTTCTCTAGGTTTCTTGGAGAAAAACAGGGACACGCTGCATGGAGACATCATTCAGCTGGTGCATTCCTCAAAAAACAAATTCATCAAGCAGATCTTCCAAGCAGATGTGGCAATGGTAATGCAGGCGGGAGAAGATCTTTATTCAGGAGGAGGGGTGTTCCTGGAAGGGGTGGGAGATTGGCAGAGTCATATTCCTCTGATGTTTTTTGGGGTATTTCAGACCTGTTAGTGAGAGTCAACCATCAAGAAGTGTTAATGCAGTGTCACGGGTGCATCCACACTCATACCCCCAGTTCACTGCATTTGGTTCAAATACTGTGATTGCCCCTCTGAATTGTATAGGGATTGGAACAATTAGGTTTCTGATTTTAGAAATCTGAGAGAAAATTAACTGTGCCTTCCAGTTAGGTTGTCCAGATGTGCATATAATAGAATGAGAAATAAACTAACAGAGGGCAGGCTTAGATTAGGTGTTAGGAAGAAGGTCTTACCTGTGAGGGTGGTGAGACACTGGCACAGGTTGCCCAGAGAAACTGTGGATGCCCCATCCCTGGAAGTGTTCAAGTGTTCAAGCAATCTAGTCTACTGGAAGGTGTCCCTGCCTATGGCAGGAGGGTTGGAACTACGTGACCTTGAAGGTCCCTTCAAACCCAAACCTTTCTATGAGTCCAAATACCTGTAAACCAGGTAGAACAAAAGGATAATCTTGCTGGGCCTTAAGCACTGCAACAGGATTTGAAGGGAGCAGTTGTGTTTTACTGTCACAACAGCAGAGAGAGGGAGCACCAGTTATGAAAGCTGAACTTCAAAGCTCCTCTTTTCACATCCCAGTCCTCCAGGAGGTTGTGTGCTTATTCCATGCTCAGTGTGAGAGAAGACTGTGTGCCTTGAAGTTTCAGAGAAAGGAGGAGTTTTTGCTTTAACCCTTTCTACCCCATTTGAGCATTTATTACTGGGATACCAGCTTAAATGCTGGTAATGAGATTAGGGACCATTTCACCTTTAATAACACAAATGATGTTTGTGTTTAATAACACAAATGATGTTGTATGATATTTTCTTCAGGAAGTTGAACATCTAAATCTTTCTACTCATCTCTGCTCCCAAAATTAAAGTAGAAAGTGTTTTAAAATATCAGTCTTGCAGAATCTGAAATTCTATACAGATCAGTCACTATGGCCAAATCCCCCAGTCTTTCCCAAGGCAAAAGCCATGGGATGCAGAAGGTGTGGGGATAACATTTTTCAAAGCAAACAGATTTTTTGGCAGTTGGTGTCCCATTTCCAAATGCCACCAATGCCACTGATGGACCAAGGGACTTAGGGACTTTCAGGAGTGCCAAGTTGTAAGTGCTGAATTCCTTTACTTGCCAAAGGAAAAAAATATTTACATTCCCAAGACATTTCTTTGAATATGCTATGTGCTGCTTTGCAAGCCTTGTTCAGAACCTTCAGCCATTCAGTTTTGCTCCTGCTGAAATTAATGATCATTATCCTTTTAACTTCATTTGGAATAATAGAACATTTATCTGTTACTAATGAAGCTACCAATTGGCATGACTCTCCTGTTGGGTTCAGAGCCATCCTCAGAAGTGGATACTCCTGTTGAAGTAGACACTAACTCCCTTAGCATCAGTGCTGCTGCTTACTTTGCTTTTTATTGCTTATTCCTCGCTGCTTTTTATTTTTGGTGTAAGCTTTGCAGTTGACCTTGGAAGTGATTTCTTTCTTCTCTGTGCAGAGCAGAGATGCACTCTGGGACATCAGTGAAAGGGTTTACACAGTCATACAAGTTTTCTCACAGGGATCCCTATCAAAGCATCTTTAAAAGATGCTGGAAATATATAACAGCAAAGTTGAGATGTCTGCCTGGATGTTGTCTAGGATCTGAGAAGTGAAACCTTTGAAAGCATTGGAACCCCTTTTTTTTTTTTTTTTTTTTTTTATTTTTTATTTTTTTTATTTTAATATAAACCATTTGGGGTTTTTTTGTAGTTCCACTGGGCATCTTCAGAATCTATCCCAAGTGATGGTCTCTGTGCTTTGATACTTTAATCATGTCTGGCTTTCTTTTTGGAATGAGAGATTTTTAGCCTGACATCATGGAACTGGAAGGAGAGCTGACATCGTGTACCAGCTCCCCTGGTCATGCACAGTGTGACTGTGAACCTGGAGAGCACTAATTCCCTGAACACCACCACACAAAAATGCTCAGACAAGCAGGATCCAACATGGGGCTGGGACGCTTTTGCCATTGCTTTCCACCAAAATTCAGTAACATTTGCAGCCCCTTTCTTAGGACGTGTGCCCCAAAAGAAGGAGCAAGTGAGCCTGGGTCATGGAAATTGACTGCATGTAGCAAAGATCTATGGTGAGGTGTCCTTGGAATGTCTTGGAACTGTGCATGCCTTCCCTGAGCTTCAGTGAGGCAATCTGTGGAGGAACTTTCCAGAGACACTTAGGCTTGGTCAATCAAATATAACATCTTCTCTTAAAAAGAGACAAGTGGCTGCTCTGCAAAGGGCTAAATCAAATCATGAGGCATTTTCACCTTCCAAACTTTGGTCCTCGGGAGCTTATTGATGAGTTTGTAGTATTTTGTGAGTAAGTCCACGTTTGCTTTACATTCAGCCCTTCAAATGGGGTCCTTATATTCCAGAAACTTGAGAAAGCCACAGATTAGAGAAATTTCAAAACTGGTTGAGATTGTATATTTGAACATTGTTTGGTCCCTGAAAGGCCTAATATTTATACACAATGAAACCTATGTGGTGAACTGGGCATTTCTGGAGCACATGGGGCTGTAAAGTCTCAATTATTCATAGTCATCACAGAGGTTTATCTGCATGTGTTTGCTAAATGGGAACATTGCTTTGAGTGGTGCCAGGTGATATTATGGATTGAGTGGGAGTTGTACACTGTTCCTCTGAGGAATCAGCTGGTATGGCAGCACTGCTTACTCAAGTAACAGGTAGAAGGAGCAGAAAGTGTAAAGTGAAAAACAAATGGGAAACCTGGGCAGGGGGGTCTTTCCCCTTGGCAAAAGCTTAAATTCTGTCAAAAATACCTGAATTTTGGTATTAAAATTAGGGAGGAATGGAGGAATTTCTTTAGAAAAGGAATTTGGAGATTAAAATTTAGGGAGAAAGGGAGGGATTTCTTTTGTGTTTTGTTCCTGGCACCTTCCCACACACTGTATATTGAGAGCAGAGATGTGTGAGGAAGAAGAGTGGGAATGGCTGAAATTGGATGGATAAAGAGTGAGGTTAAAAAATGTACAAAGTTTGTTTCCAAGAAGCAAGAGCTGAACACTGGCAGTTCCCTCAGATTCAGAGTACTGAACATCAAGAAAAAGGAGGAAAGCTGGGGAGAGGGTTAGACGAAAATCTAAGAATTAATGCATTTTGTTCATGAGATATATAACATCTGGACTTCCAAGACTAAAAATGTCAGGCTCCCATTTCAGTTATTCCTTCTTTTCACTATTTGCTCTTCTCTGTCTCTGTTTTGTGTTTTGTTTTTGTTTTTTTTTACCTGTGCTTCGTGTAGTTTCTCTGTGGCTATGCATCCAGCACATTTGGCCAGTCGCCCACACCCACACCAAAGGTAAACTGAATACATGAGTTCCTCTGTTGTATACTCACCTCTCCTTGGCAAGGATTGTGCTTTACTCCTGTTGGTTTATTCCTCTTCCTGCACTATCATAGAGGATCCATTTCAAGTGACCAGTGTGTTGGAGAGAATTTTTACAGCTTGTTGAATAGGTACAGGTCTATGACTGTGTCAATTCTGGGACTCAACTCAGAAAAACTTTGTAATGATGGGAATTTGGTTTGGATAAAATCAGAACCAGGCTCAGCCAAAGTTTTGAGGATTTTTTTCTGATGGATCATCTGAGACTTGGCTGTTGTTTACCATGGTGCCACCATTGGCTTCAGTGGGACATTATTCCTCCAACTGCAAATCTGACCCTGTTTTGCACTTTTTTGAGGCAAGACAGCTCACATGCAAAGAGAGACCCCTGGGTTGCATTTCTGGGTTGTTTGGAAATGCTATAATTTTTGGAGGTGGAAGGCAGTTCTTGCACAGGGGAAACCTCAGATCCAAGCCTTCAGGGACAAGATAATGTGAAATTTTGTCATGATCATCAAAGAGGCTTTTGGCACCCTTTTTAGGTCTTTTCTGTTGCATCTCATCTGCTGACTGGTTCTGATAGCTTCCCAAACCCTGCTTGCTAGTTATTTGGCCATAAGGTAGCATTCTGTGTGCTAAAGATTTTATTATATAAGCTTTGTGACTCTGCTCACATTTCCACTACCCCTTGATAACTAGAGGATTAGCCTGCTTTTCAAAATTCAGCTCCTTGCATGGGGCTGAATTTCATCCCTTTTTACTTCAGCAGTATCTTGGATGTTTGGATTTGGAATTCCAATGAGGAGGATCTGACCCAAAATGACTGAAAGCTATTAATTCCAGAGGTGTACCCTTCCCCTCTATATCATGGCTAAAACTGTTTCAATTGGAACATATCACTGGGCCCTGCTCTAGAGTTGTAGCAAAAAATAATAGCCTTTCCTGAGTTAGGATATGAGAGAGCTGGAGAAGGGTTTTTGACAAGGGCCTTGAGTGATAGGACAAGGGGAATGGCTTTAAACTGAAAGAGAAAATGTTTAGTTGAGATATTAGAAATAAATTCTTCCCTGTGAGGGTAGTGAGACCCTGGCACAGGTTCTTCAGAGAAACTGTGGCTGCCCATCCCTGGCAGTGTTCAAGGCCAGCTTGGATGGGACCTTGAGCAACCCGATCTAGCGGAAGATGTCCCTGCCCATGGCAGAGGACTTGGAACTAAAATTACCTTAGAGCTCAAACTGTTAATAATTCTGTGATTCTATGGTGGATTAAATCCAGGAGACAAATATGCAAAATCTCTCAGAAATGTTTAGACCAGTTTTTTCCTCTGAGGATGTCAACAGCTGATACAGGGAAACGGGAGTTTTATTGTCATAGTTGATCTTACAACTATACTTAGTGTTTTGTAAGTTTTCTAATTAATAATAATTGTTCATATTAGTTAGACATTGAGGTAAAGGTGGAACAGCCAAGATAAAAATGATTTTTCATATATATATATACATATATGCATATCAATAAGATTGTAGTTCAAAATAGTGATATTTGGCACTGTTATGTAGCCCATGTCAACTTTGCATGGGAAGGCACTTTCCAGACTGCACAGCCTTTAGGAGAAAGACTCTCTTCACTATATGACACTGCAGAATGAGATAGCCTCAGCTTTCAGTGGCCACCTGAAGGCCACCCCAGTGACATTTCATATAAAAATATAACAAAGAGCATAATTTTGCCCAGAAACTGCATGTCACATTGGCATGACTCAATCTATAATCCTAAAGAGATGGGAGGATGGTCCTTTGTCCAGAACCTTTCCCCAAAGTATTGCTGGTGGCACATGCTTTGCCCTCCTTCCCTAGCTCTCCTCAAGTATTTCACCTTTCTGCATTTCCACTGAAGCAGGCTGCCGTCTCCTGATGGTGTTTCTGGTGCACCAGCAGCCTTGTCCTTCAAGGAGGAGGTGCAGAGGGACAGAAGGAATAACCTGTACCATTCCTGGCTCAGTGACGTTTCTCCTTGTAGCTGCCATTCTCCTTGCCTTTTGTCTTGGTGTTACTGCAAATAGCTACATATATGCTTGCACTTCCAAAGTTCAGGCTGGCTTGAGATGGCAGAAAGAAGCAGAATTGGAGCATGTCCAGATGCCATGCTGGTCTGCACACCATTCTAAACTCCCTTCTGCATGCTCCTTCTCTTAAATCGTCTAATTCTCTTAATTTTCTTGTTTTCCTCTTCTGTTTTTGAGTCTTTTCTTCCTTTGATGTTGAGTACAGGCTAACTACTCCAGTACTCAGGCTCCAGTCCTCAATCCTACTCATCCTTCCTCATGTCACACAGGTCTCATCCTCCCTTCTACAGCACTTTGTATGGACACAAGTGAAGAGATAGTCTGAGTCCCAAAGATGTTGCAGTCTCAGAGTTTGAAAGCTAGGAAGTGTCTGGCCAGGGAAAAGCAGAATTTATCAGCCCTTTTTCCATCAGACTAGGAGGACTGAGTCTGGTTTTAGCTTTAAAAAATGCTTCTCCTCTGCAGTAAATCCTGTATTTTCAGTGCCTTGCTAGGCTGTGTTGAGAGACTGCTCCACTTCTTTTTTGGGGTCGTTCTGTTGCAGTAAGGGAAGAGGTGTGATTCTCTCCAAGCTGCTGTTGAGGTGAGGCAGGAGGAACCACAATTACTTGAGTGGTGTCACCCATCCCTGAAGGATGAAGCTGATGCAAAACACTTGTCGGAATATTTATTGTGTATGTGACAGCCCAAAAAGTGCCCATAGGGGTGATGCCCACCATTGAGAGGGGTCTGTGCACAAATGTCAAGCCCTGCAATGTCATTCCTGAATGGGATGATGTGGTCTTGACAGGGGAAGCCCAGACCACTCTGACTATTTGGACAGCAAGACAAGCTGCTCTCTGGTCACTATCCCTTTCTTCCAACCCCTCCCAGCAAAAAGCTCTCAGATGTAAGGATGGAGATGGCACCACTGCTTTTTGCCGGATCTGGATGCATGCAGGAAAGAAATGCAAGGCACCAGCAAGCTGGAAAGGCATTTCTTGCTATGTGGGAGGAAACCACTCGTGCACCCTGTAGACCCTTGTACAAAGTTTTGCTCCCTTCCTAACACCATGGCTTAAAAACTATCTCTCCCAGCCAAGCCCAAACTGACTAAAATTTGGCTAACATGCAGTTGTTTCTGACTGCCAGCCCTGCTCCTGCATCTGTTGCTGCTTCTAACCCCTGTGGCTATCCTTTCACATCTCACAGAGGTGATCTCGTATGCATAATTAGCAATGTGATAAGAAAGCATTCATCAAAGCCTTTCAAACCAGGATTCTTGCTGAAACAGCCTTTTCCTCAGAAAATCTGTGACAAAACACGAGCATCAGACTCTACACTGCTCTGCAGGTAGCAGCTGCATCCATTAATTACTCTAGATTTGTTAGCAGTTTGTCCTTCCAGGGAGGATTTTGCTGGGAGAGATCACTGGTAGCCCCCCATGCTCCTCTTGACAAGCAGGCCAGGTTTTTGTGGTGTTTGCATGAGCTGGATTTTCTCTTGTTGGAATTCCATTATGACTTTGTGTTTGTCTTGATTGGGTTTGTCTCAACATCACGTTCAACCTGAGCTGTGTAAATTCCCTGTTTGCGGCAAAGGAGTTGGACTAGAGGGAATTTGTAATCCCTTCCAATCCAAACTATCCTGTGATTCTATGGAATTCCTCAGTTTTAAAGGGTGGGAATACTAAAGGTTAGTAGTGGTATGTGATGAAGCATGTGTAAAGATTTTAGCAACAGTAGAAATAAACACAGCAACAAAAATGTGCAAACAAACACTGCAAAACATGGCAGCGAGGCCAGTGCAGATGAGGATTTTGTGACTCCACATGTAGGCTGACCACCTGCAAATAAGAGTATGTTTGGAGGAAAAATGCATTAAAATCCTGCTGGAGTCCTCTCTTTGGGAATTCTCTGGCTGTCAGGTCAAGCCACAGGTCATGTTACGTGCTCACCTTGTTTCTAATTAAGAGAGAGTTGCCTCCTGGTGCCCAGCTCTTCCTCCAACCCTCCAGCATTACCTGCTGCCCCACAAAGGCTCCCTGAGCACCAGACCCCACTAGACACACAGCACCACTGTGACTGATGTGTAATGAGCTCAGGTAATAGTGTCTGGCACGTGAAATGAGCCAGGGACTTCATTTGGGGGTGGTTTAACAAGGTTTTCCCAGAGCAGGAAGAAGGGACTATTAAGGGAAATATACACATTCTCATTTAGAAACACTTGCCCCAAAATAGAGATTGGCTTATTAATCAGACATGGGGAGCTAAACCAAGAAAAATATTCCAAATCATCCTGATTGCCCCTAAATACTCACGTTATTTAGTCTAGTTAATATTCTTTTCCAAAAGCAACTTGAATCTGTGGTAGTACAGGCTGAGGAATCTCAGCAGAAGTTTCTGGAACTATTGCAGAGTCACCCTGCAGCAAGCACTCTTCTGGACTGTTTTTTACCCTAGATGAGTCTCTGGTTCTTGTTCCAGGGAGCAGGAGGAGCCCTGCCTGGCACGAGGGACCATGACAGAGGGTTTGGCATGCCCGTGCTGCAGTGCATGGGGACAGGGAAGCCCATGCTGCTCCTGAGAGCATCCCTGGGCAGCTGCATTGCCCCAAGCTGGAGTACCGAGAATTTTGATGGCCCAGAAGAGGCCTTTTGCTCTTATGGGCAGATCTTCCTCATGTCTCTGCATAGGGAAGATGGGTTTTCCAGTCAGGCGGGGAGGTTCAAGCGGGAGGAATTAAATGACGGCACTTCTTCTGTCTGCGTAGAGCCATATGGAGCAGGCTGACAGAGCCTGGCCATTGCCAGTTCACAGGCTCTGCCCTTCCCCTCTCCTGCCACAGCTTCCAGCCACCTCTGGCCGCACTCCCGGCTGCAGCCCTGCTGTTGCAGGAGGTTCCTGGGGACGCCAGAGGGAAAGGCAGTGTTATCCTTTCATTTCCTGAGCGCCCCGCGCTGCGGTTTTGCAGGGAGCGGAGACGAGGAAGCGCTCGCCGACGCTCAGCAGCCAGTTCAAGCGCTCCCTGGAGCTGCTGATGAGGACTCTCAGCGTGTGCCAGCCCTTTTTTGTCCGCTGCATCAAGCCCAATGAGTACAAGAAGCCCATGGTAAGTCCTGCTTTTCTCTCCTGGTTGCTTTTTGAATGGGACTGCCAGTGGGGTCATTCTGCTCTGGAGCTACTGGCAAAACCCCTTTGGGCATCCGTGGAGCCAGGATTAACCCTGCACGCTTAGAAAACCAACCCACAGCCTGCTGTGCTGGCAACAGAGTCACAGAAGGGTTGGCAAAATCAGGCACTTGCTTTGCAGTCTAACAGCGCCCCAAAATTTTTTTCAGGGAGTAGCTCCTGACCCTGCCTTTCTTCCCAAGGACGATCTCAAGGAATTCACCCTGCAGCCCTTTATCCTATAGGAAATGCCTGTCCGTCTCCATAGGGGGTAGGCTCCTTCCTGCCAGAGACTTCAGCTGAGCCATGGGTTTAGTTCTGTGGCACAGTTCAGTGCTTTCTAAAAATCATCTTCCCGTGGGTGTTTTCCTGAAAATCTTTGCTCCCAATGGATCTCCCTCATTTTCAATCCTGTTTGATCCTTTCCACTGCCTTTTTATTTTCTTCACCAATTATAAAAACACGTTTCTAAAAGCAGAGGAAAAAAGAGGCAAAATAGCACAGAGGAAATGTGAGAGGAGTTATCTTGCTCCAGTTCACAGTGATTTGATTCAAAAGCAATGAACACTATGGGACAAACCTTTAGGAGCAAATGAAAAGGAAGGAGAGGGCTCTCAATCCTCCTGACCACAAACTGCTCATGGAAGGGACTCTGAGTTTTGCAGCAAGAAGGCAGGTGATAAGGTGGGTGCTGCATGACCTGATAGCACTCCCCACACCTTGCAGGATCAGACACTGATGCTGTAAGCAATCAGTGTTACCTGCTCACCACACTTAATAGTGGTACTGCTGGGAAAGGAAGAGCTTTATTTAGTAAATGATCCAGCCAGGGCTGCAGCTTTATCTAAAGTCAGTGTCTGTTAGTAAAGCTCAGCTGAGTGCAAAAAAGCATAAAACACTGAATTTCAGAGCTGTTATGTACAAGGAGCGTTTGTCTGAAACTTATTTTTACTGTTCAGTGAATCTAATACAATGCAGAGCAAAAGGTTTGGTGGGTCTTTCAGATCATTTTACTGTGCTCTTATCCTGGTTTTGGTGAGAGTAAAAAAGGCACCTATTAGCCTGTTAATGGAAAATTTGGGGTAAATATTTAACTATATGTCTGATCTGTGATTATCATCTGAGCAGAGATTAGAACAAGACCTTTTTGAACATAAGTGATGTTGAGAAATAGGTGTACATCCTGAACTGACGTTAGCAAATTATTCTAAATGCCCTGACTCTGGGCTGTTTTTACACCTGGATGTCTGGAATTCAGTCTGGTACTTTGTGTCCTGCATAGGAAGTCTGTGTTTCATCAGGTCGTGCTAGTGCTAAGAAGTCTCCGTTCTACCTATTTGTCTACAAAACTTTCAGTGGGACAGGAAAGCAGTTTCAAGTTTGAAAGAATTAGACAAAGAGAAAATAATCTCCCCATTAAAGAAATAAGTTGGTAAGCTAACACTGAATCAGAGACTACAGTGTGATATGCAATGTGATTTCTCGCTAAATTTAATTTTGGCCTTGGTTTAATAATCTAAAGGAAAAGAAATCCCAGATAAAGGCACACAGAGCTGTGCAGGGTGGCTGCAAAAGAGAACATTGTCTGAGAGATAATTTTCTGTCCCTGCCTTTTGAAGGAAAACGTACTGATAGTGATAGGAAATGGGATGGCGGAAGCGAAAGGTCAGTGGAAAGTCCTGACTGTTTGTTACTTTATGTTATTCTAAAACTTTTACTTCCTTCTGAAATATGCTTGGGGGGGGGGGGGGGAATTGTTTGTATCGGGATGCTGGCTGGAGTTCTCTGGGTCTGTACATCATCCCATGCTGCTGCTTCTGAATATTGTTCTGGTTAGTCCAAGAGAAAGGCGTGGGATGAATTAGATAACAAAACTATGCAAAGAAAATCAAAACTGCCTCCAGCAGTCTGTGCCTCATCATGCTCACGCAGAGGAGCGCACAGTTGCCCATGTGTACAAGGAACTAGCCCTAAAAGATGTGCAATCAAACCCCCGTGTCCTGTAACCCCCCCAGCTGTTTGACCGGGAGCTGTGCGTCCGTCAGCTGAGGTACTCGGGGATGATGGAGACCATCCGCATCCGCCGGGCTGGATACCCCATCCGCTACACCTTTGTGGAGTTCGTGGACCGGTACCGGGTGCTCATGCCTGGGGTGAAGCCAGCCTACAAGCAGGTGAGAATCCTCTTTGACAGGTAACAAGTGCTCTCTGCTGGGCAATCTCCAGAGTTACATTTATGGAGTGTGCCTCCTCTCCAAAAACAGTTAAGCAGCATTTGGTCCCCCGGCGTCACAGTGGTGCTCTGGGCTTTTCAAGTGAAGGGAAAATGGTTACAGGGCTGGCAGGGACAGGTAGCCATATTCAGCCTGTCCATCTCACTCATCTTAAACAAAGTGACAGTAAAGCCGTAAGAACCTCATTAGCAGAAAACTGCAGGATTTGGGACTAGACAAGGTTTACACTGGGCTTGGGAGGAGCAATGGGTGAGTCTAGTCCTGGTGAATCCCATCCCCTTTTCTGTCAGGGTGACCTGCGTGGGACGTGCCAGCGCATTGCTGAAGCAGTGCTGGGGAAGGATGATGACTGGCAGATTGGCAAGACAAAGATATTTCTAAAGGTGGGTGGTTCTCCACATTCCCCCTGACATCTTGGATCCTTGCCCCAGGAGGTGTGTCCTACCATTTCCTTTCCATCACAAGACATGACCCTTTTCCATGGTCTCTGGGCTGGCATGTCAGTGGGTAGAACCTGGCTTATTAAGGCAGAACATTTGGGGCCAGATTTGGAGCAGCAGGAAGGAGGAAGTCCTGACACAGTGCCAGCACTGATGCATTCACAAATCCATATTGACACAAAAGTGGTCACATCCTGAGCACAGCCTTTTCTCTCCTGGGCTGAGTGGTTCAGCTTCCTCTCCTGCCTTCACCCAAAAGGCACAGCAGCAGGAGGGATGCCCATGCAGAGCCCTGCAGAGAGAGGGATAAGAGCACAACAGGCTCATTTTGCTTTCTGCACATCCTTGTGCAACCCAAGATGTGCCTACAGTCTCCTTTTCTGCATCAGTCCAGATAACACAGAGCAGTCCGACACTGCAGGTCCCCTGCAGCCCCATACACACTCATCTTTCCTTACAAACCTATTCCTGTGCTGTTCTGGGAAGGTGAGGCTTCTCTTGAGCAAAAATTACAACGATAAACCCTGGCTGCTTACACCTAAATTCACCCCCAAATCCCACTGCCAGCAAAAACACCCCCATCTCTTCCCCAGAACTTGTTCCCACTAGTTGCTCTTTCCAGAGCCTGTTATCAAGATTTCACAGCTGTCAGGACAGGAAACAGAGAAATTGGGAGGCCCTGAGGGGCCACCGGAGGTCGAGCAAACCAGGAAATGTATGGAGCTGCCTCTGCTGTGTGGCATGGCTCAGCTTGCCATGACTGGGAAAGATAGCTGAATCACACACAACATGGGAGGAATCAGAATAAAGCTTGGATTGGTGCATCTGAAAGCCTCAGGGCAAAGGAAATTCAGTGTTTTGAGGAGCTTTTTTTTCCTTAGGTTAGGGAGGCGTTGCAGTCTTGGCTGGAAGAATGATGGGACCCAGGCAGCCTGGAGGTTGTTTGCAAAGCTCTCCAGTGCCCCTAGGAGCTGCTCCTATGGCTGAGAGCACCAGGAGGGAGCTCTGCAGGGAAGGGCAATGTAATTTGGTTGTTTTCAGACTACGAAGTATTGCATTTGCTGTTTCTGGATGACCTGGTTCATTTGGGAATTAAACCTTTAGATCACTAGGGTTTATGTTAGGACTTCCCCAGTGGGCAGGTGGAGTAATATGTACGATGTAAAATGACCCTACAGTTTAATTTGAACAACTATCCTGGAGAAGGGTCTTGTACCACCCACATATCAGCCAGAGGGAGAGCTTGAGACATTGGTGCTGTGTCGCTTCCTCCCACAGGACCACCACGACATGCTGCTGGAGATCGAGAGAGACAAGGCCATCACGGACAAAGTCATTCTTATCCAGAAGGTGGTCCGTGGCTATAAAGACAGGTAGGTATGAACCCCATGGCCAAAGGGGAGGTGGGATATGTGGGATATTTCACCCAGCAAGTGGCTTCTGGAGGCTGTGTCACTCCTTTGGTGCTCAGATGACCAGAGGGGACCCCTGATGTATTGGCACTCAGGTGCAGCAAGTACTGGAGGAAAACAGTAGAGGAAACAAGAGGATAACTGTGTTATCTGCCTCAGTCCTGGACAGAATAGGACCTTCTGTCCCTGTTCAGTGCCATCTTCAGGGGATGTGGTGCTTGCTATGACAGTGCAGCAGTGGACTCTGAGCCAGCTGAAGGCAGTGCTGAGACTCCAATCTATGGAGATCCCCATAAGACTGCAGAGGGAACACTGAGTCACCTACTGCTATTAAAGTTGCTCTCCCCAGGCCCAAGGGGTTCAGAACTCTTCCCTTTGCAACCCAGTTTCCAGACATGGGAAGAGGAGAGGTAGCTCATGGCACCATTGTGGATGAAGATGGGGAGCCACAGCCAGGGATAAGCTTCACCTATGGAGAAGGGAGAGGTCTTGGGGTTCTATGCTCTTTGATTGTCCTAGCCACGGCTGTGACTCAGGTTGTGCTTTGCAGAAAGGGCACATGCTAAAGAAGTCATCAATCTTTCACACACTGACCATAGTGAGACCCCCCCCTAAGGCCTCCCAACCCAATTGTCTCCATGTTGCCTGCAGGTAAAATCAGATCAGGCTGAGAGGGGCTGGAGGAGCAGATAGGATAGCAGCGTGATGTTGGTGAGGTTTGCTCTCAGTCATTTGGGTGAGATTCAATCCATTTTCAAGTGCTTGAACAAAATGGAAAGGACACACAGGGAAGATATTTTAGGTGTGAGAAGAGGATGCGGGGCTGGGGGAAGGAGGGAACCATTCCTAACTTCTTCTGTTCTTGCCATTCCCATAATGTGGCATAATCTCCCTGCAGAGACCTCTCAGAGAGAGTGCCTACAGATGTTTTTATGAAACCAAAGAGGGCTGGGGAAGGCGACATCTTAATGCCAAAAATGCTGTGTTTGTTCCACCTGGACACTCAGGTTCAAATCTCCAAGAGATGAGACCCAGGAGATGATGATAACTTGTGGCCAAACCACAGAGGCAAATGATTGAAATGCTTTCGCAGGTCCAATTTCCTGAAAGTGAGAAATTCAGTCCTGATGATTCAGAGATACTGGCGCGGACATAACTGCAGGAAGAACTATGATGCTGTAAGTACAGGGCTGCTTCCTCACAGCTCTGCCTTCCTGCCACTTTCACCTGGGACATATGTAAGGGTTTCCTGGTTGCAAATGTCCCATTGAATGTCAGAAGTGGTGAGGTTGGCTTTTATCAGTTGGAGCGATGAATGGATGTTTGTCCTTTTTTGCTTTGTCATCTCATTGAAGAGACCACCTCCTAGCAGTCCTTTGCCCTGTGAGTTACGTGTTCATTGCACCAACTGGTCATCTGGGTTTTTGTGAGTCTTCCCCTAGTTTCCAGATGACTGAAAACTCAGAAACAGCTTCCTCTATAAAATGGACTCCATCTCCGTGTGGACCATACTTGAGTTTCTCACTATCCCAGTCCATAGTCCTCTCCCTGTTACAGCTGGTTTTGACCCAACAGCAGGGTCTTTTGGAAAGTGTGTTAAGGTCTGAAGAATCTCAATATAATCTTTCAAGCCTGCAAGGTCTAAAGTATCTCAATATAATCTTTCAAGACTGCAACTTGATAGAAATGGCAATTTCCAGGCTGGCTAGGATGCTGCCTCCTGCCATCAAACAGCACCTTGACTGTCAGGCAGGAGTTTTGGAGATGCTGGACAGAGGTAGGAGCAACCCTCATGGCTTGTGGCTACCTTGGGATGGCCAAACAGACATCCCGAGGCCTCTCAAAGGGTCAGTGGGAAGAAACTGTGTTTGTCCTTCGTGGGCTTTACATCAGTGTAGCAGCCAGAGGGGTTCATTTCTCCACCCTCTTGGAGAACCTCTGTCTGGAAGGTTTGCTTTCGGGGGGACTGACTGAAAACCAGCTCTCATTTACAGCCGTGGAAGCAGGAGATTAGCAGTGGAAATCAGCTTAGGGTGGGTGAGCCCCCGGCTGGCGGGGCGGCTCCATCCCGCTCCCTCTTGCAGATGCGGCTTGGCTTCCTGAGGCTGCAGGCCCTGTACCGCTCCCGCAAGCTTCACAAGCAGTACCACATGGCTCGCCGGCGAATCATCGACTTCCAGGCGCGCTGCCGGGGCTACCTGGTCCGCAGGGCTTTCCGCCACCGCCTGTGGGCTGTGCTCACCGTGCAGGCCTACGCCCGCGGCATGATCGCCCGAAGGCTCTACAAGCGCCTCCGCGGGGAAGTAAGTACTGCAGGGGAAACGGGGATGAGGAGAGGGGAGAAGTACGTGCTTCTGCACCGTGTGCTCTTGGGATCCATTTTTAAAGGAAAAAAAAAAAATTTTAGATGCCTGTTCAGAAAGGCTCTTCTGTTTATTCCCACAGTATTATCGACGCCTGGAAGCAGAGAAACTTCGGCTGGCAGAAGAGGAACGACTTCGAAAGGAGATGAGTGCCAAGAAAGCCAAAGAAGAAGCAGAAAAGAAGCACCAAGTACATAGGGACTAATCTCTTTCTGGGGTTCTGTCTGTTCTCTAGGAACTAGTTTTGTTCCTTTGAGGGGCAGTGACAAAAATATCTGAGGGATTTCTGCCCTGCTTAAGTGGTTTGTATTTAATTCTCTAAAGTACTCTTTGCTCTATTAGTTTGAATCTGCTCCAGAATTTCTGATTTGCTGCACAGGAATGCCGGAGATTATAGTTATTATTCAGTTTGGCAATTGTATAAAGGGGGAATTGGGACACTGTGTGTGTGTGGACATGCAGGGCTGTTGTATAAAAGAAAAAATTAGGTCGATGAGAGTTTCTGTGCATGGACCAACACCCCTAAAAAGGCACTAAGGAATGGGGAAAATGCATTGCTTTGTCCTTCTGCAGTTGGGAAACTGAGACATGGACATGTCACTGATTTGCTCCAAGTCATGATATGGGTATAGTGCCCTAAGCACCAGGCAGCCTGCCTTCCTAAGGCCAGGCCCTGTGGAATTTACTGCCAGATCTTCAGAAGAAGCAGTTCAGTCATTGCACTTCTCCTTTTGCAGGTACGCCTGGCCCAGCTGGCACGGGAAGATGCAGAGAGAGAAGTAAAGGAGAAAGAGGAAGCACGTCGGAAGAAAGAGCTCTTAGAAAAAATGGAGAGAGCTCGAAATGAGCCAG